>NW_022681468.1:41560125-44002625 GCF_009764315.1 Trachypithecus francoisi | reverse complement strand
ATTCTTCTCTTCAAGCCATTTAGTGAAACAAGCACAAATTGTTAACTTCAGATTAATATGTTTAATAAGTGAAATCTGGACTATTTCAGGAAGGCAGGCAGGCCAGCAGCCTGGAGGATTGGTTGCAGCTGAGGGCTCCCATGGGCTTCTCCTGGGTCATCGCTGGGAGCTGAGACCACCTGTGTAGCACCTGTGGGAAAGGTGGGCCTAATTACCCCAGGGATCCCGGCTTTGCTGGCCTTGCTTTTTGGCCTCCAGATTTGCTCTGATTCTGACAATTCCGGGGGTATCAGAGCTCAGGTCCAGAGGAAAAGCCTGGAGTGAGTGAGGCTGCGAGCTTGTTCTTCAGAACTCTGCATGCTTATCGGGGTGTAATGCCTGGCTCTTGCTGTGGCTCCAAGCTCCTCCAGGAGAAGGACGCTGCTTCTGTCTGGTCCAGGATGGTATCAGGGTCTGGGTTAACTACGCATGTTCTTGAGTACACAAAAAGAAAAATGTAGCATCAGCAATCTTGTTCAGAGTTTTTCAATCAGAAAAATATAACTTAAGAACGGAGTGTGCTGCCTTAGTTTTAGCAGACATAAATATTGTAACCTTAACAAAATCACATTTCATTTTGAATTCCACACTGCGTGCTCGATGGCAAGAGGATATCCTTATCTTTTCAGAGCCTCGGGCCCCCCAGTGGTCTTTATCCTTCCCTGGCACATAGTGGGTGCTTAATACATTTATCCAATCAGTTCATGAATACTACAAACTAAAAGCAGGGGCTTTGAAGTCAAGATCTGAGTTTGACTCTTAGCATCCCACTAACTCGCTGTATGACCTTGGACAGATACAACACTTCTGAGTCTCAGGTTAATTTGTTGGGAGGATTAAGTGAGATAACGCATGCTATATATTATACATGTGGTCTCTATTAATAGGGAATAGTATATATCTAGCATAAAGTATGCTCCCCATTGGATGTGCCCCTGGGGCACCCATAACTGTCCTGTCTTGAGAGACAAGCGCTGGCTTTACCTCTGCCTTTGCAGGTTAAGGAAGGAGGGCAGAGGGGAGGGGAGGCGGCCCAACTTTCTGTGCCTGTCAGAGCAGGGCTGGGCAGCTGCGGGCTAGGAGGAGGATGCAGGCTCAGCTTCTGCCCCCGCCCCCAGCCTGCAAACCGAGGAAGGCTGGCCTGCGGCTCTCAGGCAGCTCTGGCTTCGGCTGCGGCTCCGGCTCCGGCTCCGGCTCCCAGGGAGCGGCTCCGGCAGGTGGCTTTGTGGCTCCGCAACCCAACTTTTTCCCCTCCGGCTTCTTCCGGCTCCGGGGCTCTGCTGCCTCTGGGACCTCCTCACCCCCAGACGTTGCTGGTGTGTGTGTGTGTGCGTGTGTGTGTGTGTGTGTGTGTGATGGAGTTTCGCTCTTGTTGCCCAGGCTGGAGTGCAGTGGCAGCAATCTATTCACTGCAACCTCCGCCTCCCGGGTTCAAGCGATTCTCCTGCCTCAGCCTCCCGAGCAACTGGGATTACAGGCGCCTACCACCACGCCCGGCTAATTTTTGTATTTTTAGTGGAGACGGGGGTTTCACCATGTTGGTCAGGCTGGTCTCGAACTACTGAGCTCAGATGATCCACCTGCCTCAGGCTCCCAAAGTGCTGAGATTACAGTCGTGAGCCACCGCGCCCAGCCCGTTGCTGTATTTGAACAGAAAAGCCAACACTACATAAAACAAAAGGACAGCAGCCGAGGAGAATGGGATCGAAAGATGATCTGCTCCTTCGGAAGAAAACCCAGGGTGCGGCGGCGACTCGCAGCGCTCCCCGCGCCTCAGCGCCCCCGCGAGGCCCGGGCAACGTCCGCGCTCCCTGCAGAGGGAGGCCCGCCGGTGTTTGGGAATCCCAGCGGGGTCCCCAGCTAGCCGGTCTCCCAGCCCTGACTTTACTGAGATTTCTCACTAGGTCACTGTTTGTTAAGAAAACAGAGTAACAGAAACGAGGCAAAGTCCATAATTTTCTTTTTGCAAAATTCTCAAGTTTAGGGCAAAGGCAAAGAGGGGATGAAGTGTGCCCCGACTCTGTAAGAGATTCCTTCTCAGAGTTGTGTCCAGTGCAGGGCCTTTCCCCTGTCTGCCTGCCTAGAGATGCTTCCTTGATTACTAAGAGACTGCACTGAAATGTGGCCTGTCTCTCTCTCGGGTTTCTGTTTCTTCCTGAGAGTAGAGGAGGTACATTTTCCTTCCTCCTCCGTCCGTCCCTCCTTTCCTTCCCTTCTTTTCTTCCTCCCTTTCTCTCTACCTTCCTACCTTCCTTTCTTTTCGGTTGAGTATATGTTACTTGATTTTTATTTTTTCTGATAATGATGACGCTTTTTAATCTGTTGCTTTCTTTTAGAAAGTTTGACCTTTTTTTTCTCTCTCTTATCACTCGCAGTCAGCCAAAATGTAAAGTAAATGTTCAAAATTAATTTCTAATATATGGGTAGAGTCCTCCTCCCAAGCCAGGTCAGTGAAACCACTGATATATTTTTTATATAATCTTTAATGTAATAGTACTATCAGTTTTCTACCTGATAGGCTTGTTTCTTTCTCTCTCCCTTTCGTTTTCTCCTTCCTTCTCGCTCTCTCTTTTTCTTTCTGGGACAGCACAAGGACTTGTTCAATCTCATCTTCATCAATTGCTAGCTTTGTGACCTTGGAGAAATCATTTAGCCATTCTATGCCTCCATTTCTTTATCTGCAAAACAGTTAATAATGCCCAACCTACAGGGTCATTGGGCTGATAAAATATATTACATATCATAATGTACTCTCCACATAGAATACACTCAATGGGAACTGTTATAGTAGTAAGTTATGGTGCTGCTCTTCTGAATAAAACAGGTTTTCTCATCCTCACCCCCCACCTTCACCCCCACCCTTTAAGAAAAGTTTAGTTAACAGGTTCCAGGCTCTGGGATCTTAGGTTAGTCAGGTCTTCACAGCCCTTCGACTTAAATATTCATATCATTGCCCCAAAAGAGAGACCAGTAGTTGCTTCCCACCTGAACATCTGTATCAACCTTCTAGTCTCTCTGCATCTACTCATGCCCTACTTTAGTCCATTCTCTAAACAGCAGTCAATATGGTCTTTTAAAAGCAAAAATTCAAGAGAAAACAAGCAAACAAAAACCCCAGAAATTCCAGATTATGTCATTCCCTTTCTGGAAATTCTTCAGTGGTTTCTCTTTCGTACTTAATGTGAAATCTAAACCGTGTTCTCCAAGACGACGGCTTGCCTGTGTGGGCCCACCCCAGCCTGTCTCCCACCATCCTGCCCCCTGCTGTTTCCACTCTAGGACCACTCTCCTACCTTTCTATTCTCTTGAAGGCAGGACGCTCCCCGCTCTGAGGCTCTGCGCTCACTGTTGCTGGCCTGAAACTCTCTTCCCCTGACCCATGGACTCCCACCTCATATGTCACTTCCTCAGAGATGCCATCCCACTACCTGATTTAAAGTAGCATCCACACCCCACCCCCAGTTACTTGCTATTTACTTTACCTTATTTCCATAACGCCAAAATTATTTATTCATCTATTGATCAAATGAATGAACCCACAATTTAGGGTGAAAAAATAACTTGTAAACAACTAGCTCAAGCCAAAAGACCACAAAAACAAATGCAGTAATAGCTTTCAATGAAAGGAGAGTCACAGGATTAACTAATTTCTAAAATCAAAACAATGAAGAAGATTATTATTAATAAGAAGTCTGATTCTGTGGCCTGTGGTCAGGACTTGGGTGAATATAATTCTGCACAAGAGAGAGAAAATGTGACTTCTCTCAGCCTGAAGAAGGTGGAAAAATTTTCTCCAAGCAGCTTCAGTGAAAGTGAGAGGAGGGAATGGGTTTGTTATTGTAGCTATGACAATCTCCTATGTATTCCATACTTACACTGACTGAGTTTGTTAAGGTAACCAGATTTTGCTCACCTATTTTTTTCTCAGGCTCTCCTGAAAGGCCTGTTTTCTTGACTTAAAATAAAATTTTGGCTTTTGTTGAGGAAATTCTAGGCTGGGTACAGTGGGCTAACACCTGTAATACCAGCATTTTAGGAGGCTGAGATGGGCAGATCACTTGAGGCCAGGGATTGGAGACCAGCCTGGCCAACATGGCGAAATCCCATCTCTATTAAAATTTAAAAGTTAGCTGAGTATGGTGGTGCACACCTGTAGTCCTAGCTACTCAGGAGGCTGAGGCAGGGGAATCGCTTGAAGCTGGGAGGCAGAGGTTGCGGTAAGCTGAGATGGAGCCACTGCACTCCAGCCCTGTCTCAAAAAAAAAAAAATCTAGAAACAACGTATACTAAGCAATTGGGTCAGAATTTTTCACGTCTCAACTTACTCTTTCTGAATTGCCTGGCTTGTATTGTTTAGAGCCTTTGGCTTTGATGGCTTTGGGAGTTTGTTGAACTATTGCAGATTTTGTATGCTTTTTCCTTGAGTAATTTGGTTTTGATCAAATCCCCAAATAAACTTTTTCCTAAGTTCTTTCCCGCTTAGTTTACAAGCTCATATGTATTCCAGAAGAATGTAATCCACATGTTTAAATTCATGTACACTCAGCTCATCCCAGGGTCATTGGCAGGGATATGGATATTCAAAGCATATGAAGAATAAGAAGTGTTTCCTAAAACATTTTGTGTGTGTGTGTGTGTGCGTGCCTGAAATAATGACATATTGGCTCAGAACCCTAAATAGGCAACTCCATCAGTTAGGTATCACTCTGATGTGTGAAATAGGAAGGTTTTAAGCAGTAGATGATACAGGTGCATATTATTCAAATTTAATTTTTAAAAAGAAGTTATTTCTATTTTCCTGTTGTCATTTCTGGATTTTCCCTCTCTATTCAATTCCTGAGCAGATACTCCCAGACTAGATTAATTTTCCTATACGAAAAGCCAGGTCAGAAAGATAAAATAGCCATGTGATCTGGGGCAAGTTAACAACTCTGAGCCTAGGTTTCTTCCTCTGTTAAACAGAGATAAAGGTGTTCAATCTGAAAAGTTATGGCAAGAATTAGAGATGGTGCAGGTAAATCTCCTAGAATGACATATGACCCTTACTAGAATTTTAACAAATAGTAAATGGTCTGAAAAATCCAGGCTTAGTAACATTTTATGAAGTTTTACACTATTATCACCAAAGTTGGCTGTCAGGTATGTGTGTGTAGAGGAGTGTGCAAAAAGGAACGACTGCAGTATGGCCAGGTGGTCAAGGTAGTGCCCTGGGTAGGGTGCTTTCAGAAGGGCTTCTTCAGGAGAAGCAGAGCTTTCTGACCTACATGTTCAGGCAACCAGACACTACTGAGCTTAGCATCTGTAGTAGATGGTCAATTGGCCATTTGCCTAAGGCCAACCAAATGTTAATAAGGGTCACAGTGGGTTTGGGGCCACATTTTGGAAAACATTGTCCTAAATAATATCTGTTGGACTTCATGACTTTTGGGACTTCACCTTCCCTTCCTTTTTAAAATATCGGCTTTCTGGTATGCAGTTCTGTGAACAGAGCAACCACTTCTCTTTGTCCACAACCACAGTCTCTTTGTCCCAGCACGCATCTAAAATGTGCACGAAGTCACCATGAACATGAAGTATCTCCAGGTTCTAGGATCTACAGATCCACAGGTTATGTTTTTTCTGTTAAGAGGGAGTATTTAGAGGGAATAATTAAAGGCAAAGAAAGCCATCCTAGGCGATCATGGGAAAGATGGTGTCAGATGGCAGGGCAAACCACTGTGGTAACCTCTAGAAGTAATTATGGACATCTGGATTGATGAAAAGAACTAAAGGATGGCAGACATTCTGCATTTGGGACTAGGCTTTCCCAAAGGAAGATAAATGGAAAAAACATGTTTGCCTTAACTGCTGACTCATGGTACAAAGTTTTAATTCAGAGACTTTAATTGAAAATGCAGCAAGAATGTAAAAGATTTACATTAAAAATATTTTAGTATATTGGCAAGACATTAATTACAAAACCAGATGGTCATGGTAGAAAAATCAACCAAGAGGCCTTTGTTTTTCTTTTGCTTTCTTAGCATGAAAAATTTTTACTTTGCAAATTTCAATCTTCTGTTAATTATAAACAACATCACCGTTGTATTAAGATTAATGTAAAGAGTGATTATCTGTTGTTTTAGAATATTTATAAAAAAAACCCAGAAATCATCATGATCAAAACCTAGAATATGAAAGCATTCTTGTGATAAATGTTTCATGACCAAGACACTAGTTCTTTCTCCCCAGAGGCTGGCCTAATGAGACCATATTTCTTGGCTCTTATTGACCATGACCACTGTCTCAGTCAGGGGTCATTTGTTTGCAACAGAAGGTTGGAACAGAACAGCCTGAAATCAGCTCAAAAAGGAGGGTTTATTGTAGGGATACAAGAGATTTTCACACTCAGAGAATCCATATTCAGGGGATATATTGGGCCAGAAAGTTCACCTGATAATATATCCCTCCCTGTTTCTCTTAAGGCACAAAGGATCTTCTTTCTATCTTCCTCTGCACACCTGCTCTAGGATAAACACGTTGCTTTCCCAGGCTGACTTTTCCTGCTTTTCTGAAATTAGTGCTCTGAACAATAGGCCCACCGTGGCTGTGTATTTGCATTTAGATCTACCACTGTTCTCTTCATTTACTGTGTGTCCCATCTGTCTTTTATCCCTCTTTCTCTCCTTTCTTGTCTTCTGTCCTTTCTTAAATTAATTTAGTTTTTAAAAAAGTATTGCATTTCCTATTCTCTATTTACTTTTTGTTATACATTCTTTAGTTATTCTTTTGTGGTTACCACAGAGATTATAAATATGCATCCTTGATTTATTAGAATCTACTATAAATTAGTATCATTAATACTTCTAGGACAATGAAAGAAACTTCCAGCATTTAAGCCCATTGCTATGGTTTGAATATATGAATATTTACATCATCTTCAAATTTGTATGTTGAAATCCTCATCTTCAAGGGCATGACATTTGGAGATGGGACCTTTGGGGGCAATTAGGTCAGGGTGATAGCACCCTCATGAGTGGGATTAATGCTCTTGTAAAAGAGACCCCTGGAGAGATCCTGCATCGCTTCTACCGTGTGAAGACACAGCAAGAAGGTATCATCTATAAGCCAGAAAGCAGGCCCTCACCAGACACCAAATTTGCCTTGATCTTGGACATCCCAATCTCCAGAACTATGAGACATAAATTTTTATTGTTTA
Source organism: Trachypithecus francoisi (assembly GCF_009764315.1). NCBI lineage: Eukaryota > Metazoa > Chordata > Mammalia > Primates > Cercopithecidae > Trachypithecus > Trachypithecus francoisi. The sequence continues at coordinate 43,995,391 of NW_022681468.1, read as the reverse complement.
TAAGCCACCCAATTTATTATATATTATTATAGCAGCCCAAACAGACTAAGACACCCATTTACCCTATTTTGGCTATTGTTATTGTTGTCATATGTTTCATTTCTACATAGTTGTATTCCCATAAAACATTATCATTATCGTTTTATTTATTTATTTATTTATTTATTTAGAGACGGAGTCTTGCTCTTGTCGCCCAGGCTGGAATGCAGTGGCTCAACCTCAGCTCACTGCAACTTCCACCCCCCAGGTTCAAGTGTTTCTCCTGCCTCACTCTCCTGAGTAACTGGGATTACACGCATGCGCCACCACGCCTGGATAATTTTTGTATTTTTAGTAGAGACGGGGTTTCACCATGTTGGCCAGGCTGGTCTCGAACTCCTGACCTCAGGTGATCCCCTACCTGGGCTTGCCTCTCAAAGTGCTGGGATTACAGGTGTGAGCCACTGTGCCTCATTATCATTTTAAACAGTCAATATTCATTACGTTTTACCTGCATATTTACCTGTTCCATTTCTCTATATTCTTCCTGGTATTACCATGTTTCCATTTAGGATCATTTTTCTTTTGCCTAAATAACTTCCTTTAGTATATCTTTTACATAGATATCTGCTATCAACACATTCTGTTTTTATCTAAGAGTCTTTGTTTTGAACTCTACTCTGTGGTCTCTCAATGAGTTTATTTTCTATTAGTGGTACTTTCTGTGCCCAAATTTATGCAAATAAATTGGTTTCCCACCTTCAAGGACAGATTACCATAATTATGATAAGTTTTTATAGTGTATGGTTCAAAGATGTATCTTTTACCAAAAAGAGAGGATTCAAAGTGCATTTTATAACTGAAGACCTATCACGTGTTAGGTTTTCAAGGCCTACTCTGTGTCAGGCAATGTGCTAGTCACTGGGACTGTAAAATTAAGTGAGGCATGTTCTTCATAAAATCCAATGAGCATATACTAGTGGGGGAGACAGATGAGTAAATGGTTACATTAAATGTGATAAGAATTATGCATAGAATATTTTAGGAACCAAAGGAAGAACATCCAAAGTAGAATTAAGAATCAGGGCGTATCTCCCAGGAAGACACCTTGGATTGAATTTTAAAGGAGTAGGAGTTGTTGAAGACCCATGTATCAGTTAAGAGTTTGGTGAGGGGTTGCTTCCTGGCTTGTAGATGGCCACCTTCTTACTATGTTGTCACATGGACTTCCCTCAGTGGACATGGAGGAGAGAGAGAGAGGCAGGGAGAGAGAGAGAGAGAGAGAGAGAGAGAGAGCATGCTTCTGGTGTCTCTTCTTATAAGGACACTAATCCTATAGGACCTAGGCCCCACCCTATGACCACATTTAATCTTAATTACTTCTGTAGAAGCACACTGGGGGTTAGGGCTTCAGCATATAAATTTTGGGGGCCTGGAAACATTCAACCCTTTATAGATAGATGGGTTTTATGAAAAAGACATAAAAGCTATTTTTGTGCTGAAGTAGAAGAGGCAGTAAGAAGGGCAATATTAAAGATACAGGAGAGAGAGACAACATGGGTTGTTGAAATGATGGCCACAAAAAGCCAATGCATGAAGTCCTTAAAATAGCCTATTAAAAAAAATGCCAAAGCATAACATTGGATCCCAGAGGGAAGGAGAAAGGAATTGGTGCCAGTGAAGACATCTATAGGTGTTCTGGGAGGAAACTGTCACCTAGTGTTAAGAAGCAAAGCCATCTGGGAATGTGGTGATGGTCAGGAGTAAGGAGCTTGGGGGAAAAGGTGGAAATGTGATTGCTGAAGGGACAGCTGCACCAAGAGACCATGGGTTGATAATGGCCCAGTTTCCCCCTTTGGATGATGACACCAGTTTAGGTAATTGCTTTACATATCTTTGAGGTTGCTAATCTGCTCAGCTGTCACTACCATTTTGCAACAGCTCTCATCTGAAGACAGCAAATTGAAACTTGAGTTTAAAATCTTACCTTTAAGTCCAGAAGTACAGGGTAGGGAACAATACAGTAGCAGATTACATTAAAACTAAAAGAAATTTTAGTTGACAGGACTATGCAAGTTAGTGCTGCTAAATGCCTTTTAGGCTGCTTAAGTACAATATCTATACCAAAGAAGGTAAAAACCCCTCTCCGATCTGTGCCTGTCAGGTTATAACTGGAGAACTCTGACCAGTACACATGAAGAACACAGATAAACTACGTTATAGTTACACAGAACGACAGACAGGACTCATGCTTTGCTATGTGACACGTGAACATAGACTCCTAGGGACATTTAAACTGGAGAAAAGAAGATTCAGCAATAAGAAGATCATTGTCCATTTCATCAGTCAGTTTATCTTTTCTATGAGTGCTATCACTTCAAAAGATCTTTCACACCTGCTGACTTACTGCATCCCTATGACTTCTCTCAGACTTGGGACATTACTGCCCAGATTTCACAGACAGGGAGACTAGGACACCTAGAGGATAAATACAGGAGACAGTTTGGGCAACTGACATTCAACAACTTGCTCAGCCATCTCACTCCTGACTTCCATGATAAATGTTTTCTTTTCTGTTCTCCTCTCATAGCAATCCTCCCATTCTTCACAGCCCAGCTTAAGTTCCCTCTACAGGGGCTTCCTCTGCCTCATCAAGCCCTGACTGATTTTCGTCTCCTTTGAAATTTGACAATGTCCAAAACAATATAAATAAAAGGACATATTTTGCCATGGAATGTAATACTTGCTGATATATTATTTTGTGGTGTTGGCTCCAGTTTTAGATGTGTTGGTCACCTCTCCCTACATATAATGAGAGTTTGGGTTATGTTTTATTCTTTTTTCTTACGTCCCACAGGGCTTAGCCCAGTGCTAAGCACTGAACAGGTATTTGGTATTATGCCCTTTGCTCTGTAAGGGTATCTTAAGTCTGTTTTCCGTCGTTTACAGTAGAATAGTTAAATCTGGGTAATTTACAAAGAACAGGAATTTGTTTCTCACAGTTATGAAGGCTGAGAAGTCCAAGGTTGAGGAGCTATGTCTGGTGAGGGCCTTCTGGCTGATGAGGACTCTGCGGAGTCCCAAGGCATTGCAGGGCATCACACGGTGAGGGGGCTGAGCATGCTAACATGTACTCAGGTCTCTCTTCTTGTGCTTCTAGAGCCACCAGTTCCCCTCCCATGATAACCCATTAATCCATTAACCCATTAGTCCATTAATCCATCGATGAATTAATCCATTCATGAGAGCAGAGTCCTGATGACCGTATCATCTTTTAAAGGCCCCACCTCTCAATATTGCCACGTTAGGGATTAAGTTTCAACATGAGTTTTGGAGGGAAGAAAGACTCAAACCAACACTATATATCTCTGTCTTCCAAGGCTATTGACTATGCACACTTGCTTGAAAAGGTGATCAGAAATAAAGAACAGTCAGTGCCTCCATTTGTGAGGTGTGTAGAGATGTGAGAGACCCATGGAGAGTTGTCTTCCAACTGTAGATAATTCTCAAATATTCCTGTGTTAACATTTTAGCAGTTAATCAGAATTGCCAATCAAATCTTTGACATTCTTCTGATCAGTAGAGTAGGTCATCAAAACTGGAATCCCATGGGGTTTAAAGTAATTGTTTTGTTTGTAAAATATATCCTGCAAATATTTTTATTTTTCTGAATTGACCTTTTTAAAAAAGTTATTCCTGACTGGTCTGAAGCATCTGTTGTCCATTTTAAGTTTTATTTCTGGACAACTAGTTTCTGAGACCTCATGTATTTAAGAGCAATGCTTTTTATTTTCTCTGCATTAGCCATCCACTGGCTATTTATTTAACAACAATCCCATTGCACTGAATACATTGTCCTTCATTACGTATTCTCAGCCTTCAAACTCATTTGCCCATGTATGCTCTGCCCCAGCCTAATTACTGGAAGTTCCCCAAACATGACCTGTTCTTCCATCCTCCATGCCTTGTGTGCACTGTTCCCTCTGCTGGAAGGCTTGACTCGTCAAACAAATTCCTACTTGTCCTTCAAAACTAGACTTGTGCTTTACCTCCCCTCCTTCCTTATGTCCCCTAAGTGGAATTATTGACCTCTTCCTTCGTGACCTTTGTTCATTTCTATGATAGTGCATATTATATTGTATTGTAACTATTTGTTTATATAATAATCTCCCCACAGTTAGTGTGTGGGCAGAAACCATGTCTCTATATTCCCAGATCAAAACATAGTAGATGTTCAAGAAAGTTTTTTCTTTGAATGAATGAGTACATTGGTCAGACTTCCTAGTTAGGAGTTACTGAAACAGACTCAAATGGTCTCAAGAAAAAGCAAAGGATTTGCTAAGTAGCTACTGGGGACAGATCAAAAGGTTGGAAGGCTATGTTTGGAAAATGGACAGGATGCAAGGAAACTAAGGAGGCCAATCAGCAGAAATAAACAGATTTTCACTACCATCTTATATTTGTGCATCATTCCCGCGAGATCCTCAGGCTGGGGAGGGAGTTTTATTGACAGCCTGTGTCACTCATGGACAAACTGGGATAAGGTTGACCTACCCCGTCAAGCTTGCAAGGCTGACAGATGGGGGCAAACACTACTTCCCACCAAGATTACACACAATGGGGGAAAAGCAATTATCTGAAAGGAAAGTGGGATGTCATCAGTAGGGGAAAGAAATGTGTTTAACTCCAAAAAATGACCAATGTCTACTACTAATAACTGAGACTTTCCAACAAAAAGAGACTATGATTTAAAAATCAATTTAACATTGGATGGTTTGATTACCAGCAAAATCACCCATGACATTTAGCACCTTTCTTTCTTTTCCTTGATGAACTCAGAACTCTTGCATAGATTTAATAATGTGTTATGTACCCCCTGGGTGTCTGATTTACTGACTTGAGCTGAATGATTGGACTCAATACAAATAAAAAGAGTTTGCAAACTTCGCCCATGGTTTTCCAGACATCAAGGAACTAAGCTCTTTTGCTCCCCGGAGAAGCTAAAAATTCTAAAATGAAGTGCCCTCTGCTCTGGTTTCTGCTTTTCAGCATTTCTCTTCTGTTTTCACATACTTTTGCTGCTTTAAAATTAAATCTAAGAAACTCATTCCATATTTTTCATCATCTGCTTTTGAAAGTGAATGTTATGGATTTATGGTTTGGGATTCTTTGATGTTAGAGCAGCAAACTATGCTTGCTTCACTTGTTTTTGTTTCATTTTTTTTTACATTTATGAGGCTTTGATAATTTGATTTATTAAAATACTACAGTCAATGTAGGGGAACTGACACCATTTGCATTGATGGAAAGCATCATGAAACATCAGGTGCTAGTTCCCCATGGAGCGCTTACTTCTATTATTATATCTCCCCCTCCCCTTTGGTCTTCAGGAAAGTTTGGCATTAAACTTAAGCTGCACCCAAAGAGTATTCATTCCTAGAACATTTCAGTATTTTTGGATTGGATTCCATCCCCCAATTTTGATTTTGTATCTGCCAAGATGTACAGAATGATACATCTAAAGCTAGTTATGATATACAAGCTAGTTTTCCTTATCAGGAAACAGAAATGTTCCTTCCTCTTACCCTTTAATGATTGCATATCCGGTATATTAAAATTTGAATTTCATATTGTATCCCTTTAAATGTATTAACGAGTACAGTCTGGGAACTTTACATTACGAATCCCTAAGGATGAGTCATGACTAAAGGGCAAGATCGACCCTTTCTGCAAGTGGAGGGCATTTCTCTCTTTTTTCTATAGGAAGTGACAGATGTGGAGAGAGGGAGCGAAAATAGGATGAGTTTCCCCAGAATGAACACCTGGAAACGGGCCAGGCGCGGTGGCTCAAGCCTGTAATCCCAGCACTTTGGGATGCTGAGGCGGGTGGATCACGAAGTCAGGAGATCGAGACCATCCTGGCTAACACGTTGAAACCCTGTCTCTACTAAAAATGCAAAAATTAGCCGGGTGTGGCGGCGGACGCCTGTAGTCCCAGGAGAATGCCGTGAACCCAGGAGGCGGAGCTTGCGATGAGCCGAGATCAGGCCATTGCACTCCAGCCTGGGCGACTGAACGAGACTCCGTCTCAAAAAAAAAAAAAAAAAAAAAAAAAAAAAAAAAAAAAAAAACTGGATATGAAGACTACCATAAGAGCTTAAAACCATAGAAAAAATGTCAGGGTTGGAAAGAGTTCCCAGACTTTTCATTCATTATAATTCCCTCTACCAGTCCACTGGGTTTCAGGAAAACAGGAACGCTCACATGCTACTGTTTAAGTGAGTGAGTCAGTGCGTGTGTGTGTGTGTGTGTGTGGTGTGTGTGTGTTACAGGATATTATAAGAATAGAATAGGGAATCTTCCAGGTATCTGAGGAATAGAAAAAAGCCAGGTCACATGGGAACCAGGACTGGAAAGTCAGAAACCGACAGGATTCTATCTCTTTTCATTTGTCAGGGACTACACAGTCTCTTTCTTCTCCTCAAAATCAACCATTCAGCTCGCAGTGGAAGATAGCCTTATTACAATAGTCCCTCCTTATCCAGGGCTTAATTTTTTTATGGTTTTAGTTACCCACGATTAACCATGGTTTGAAAACATTACATACAATAAGATATTTTGAGGACAGAGATACTATATCTATACAACTTTTACTACAGTATATTGTTATAATTGTTCTATTTTATTATTAATTATTATTGTTAATCTCTTACTGTGACTAATTTATAAAGTAAACTTCATCATAGGTATGTATGTGCAGGAGAAAACATAGTAAATGTAGAATTCAGTACTACCAGAGGTTTCGGGCATCCATTGAATGTCATGAAACATATTTCCCACTTAGAAGAGGGGACTAGTGTATGTTTTTTCACTCAACAAGAAAATAGAAAGACAATTAAAAAGTCAGAAAATACAAAAAATCCTGGTTTAAAAATGAAGCAAACTAACCTATGGAATTATTTTGAACTGATGAAGTGTCAAGAGAGAGAATCCATTTAACTGTGGTACTCGGAATATTCTTAGCGTGATGCAAGTTTAATAACAAGAATTACAACACCTTCCTAATGGATTCATTAACATGACCTAATAATAATAACAATAATAATGAACTCTTATTGACATTTTACTATGTGTCAGGCACTGTGCTAAGTGCTTTATAGATTACTTAATCTTCAAACAATTATTTGAGGGTAGGTATTATCTCATTTTTTTTCAGATGAAAAATTGAGGCCTAGAGAGATTGAGTGACTTTACCAAGTCACATGGCTCTTCAGTGGCAGAGCTATTCTAAGCCGCACGATTTACTTCTGTGATATATTGCTTCTGGCTAAGCTATGTTATCCAATCAGCAATAAATTATATTTACATAATCAGTATTATAAATGCTTTTTTGATTTTTTAAAGAATTATTCTATAAATAAAGCATGTAAGACTTGATTATAATAACAAAAGAGAATATAAACATTATCAACCTTGATCACATAAAAATAGTAATATAAAGTTAGGGGAAAGAGAGGGGAACAAAAGGAAAACAGCATTGACTTCCTCATATTTCTCAGTAAAAGAGATATTATTTAACATTACTACATCAAAAAAGCTGTATTTTTATAGTTATATACATAGCCAATAGAACTCAAAATAAAAACAGGTTAACAAAATTTGGAAGGGTGGTTAATATATGTGAGTCAAATTTGTAGTTTTTTAAAGCACTACTCAAGAAATCCTTGAAGTTGATAAACCAAGAAACAGTATAAGCTGTTATTTGAATTATGTAGATGACTACCAGGAAAAAAAAAACTATAAACAAGTGAAAACCAGTTACCTACAAAAAGTGAGCCTGGGGTGCTGATTATGGAGTGAGATTTTTAGTCTTTATTTCTTGCCATTTAAGTGATTATTTCCATGTGCACGCATTACTTTTTATAATAGGAACCATGCCCATACTACTATTCACTTCAGTAAATCTACATCTAGGTTTCCATCCCCAAGAAATGCACATCATATACATGTAAGTGGCACCAAGTGAGATGAGGGGCTTCTTCCAAAGGCTGGAACCACAACCCCCCAGGGGGCTCTGGGTAAACATCACTAGCCCCAGTGGTCTTGGGTTCTTTTGTACCTATCTGAATGCCATTACACGCCCACCCATCCCAAGGTTCAGCCCAGAGATGGAAGAAAACAAGGACACTTCCGAACTTTTCACTCACTCTTCTCTTTTACATAGTCCCAGGTGAGAGTTCCACTTCCTCTTCCAGTCTATGTCTTACCATTCTAATCCCAGGGCACAAAAAGCCTCAAGGTTTGGCCTTAATGGTAGATGGGGTACATGAAGGAAAAGTAGCTTACAAAAAAGGGTACACAATTTTGGGAGGTATTTGAAAGGTATTGTCTCCTTTACATACATGGATGCATGGAAAATAGCCTGCAAGGATACAGGCCACTACAAGAGCAGTTGGCACCTCTAGGGAGAGCAGTGGGGGAGGGAAGGATGTATTCATGTAGGACACAGGTAATGGTGGTTTTTTTGGGTGCTATGGACATTTATTTACTGCTTTTCTATGTTTAACCCATTTTAATCATCACAATAGCCAAGTGAGGTTAGTTTTTACCTCCAGTTTAAAAAAATTAATAGACTATTCTTTGAATAATTTTAGGTTTACAGAAAAATCATATGGAAAGTATAGAGAGTTCCTATATACTTAGCCTCACACCCTCCTCCCCAATTTCTTCTATTATTAACACTTTGCATTAATGCCATACATTTGTTATATTGATGAGCCAATGTTACATTATTATGACCCAAAGTTCATGGTTTACACCAGGTTTCACCCTTGGTGCTGTACATCCTATGGGTTTTGACAAATGCACAATGTCATGCATCCACCATGACAGTATCATACAGAATAGTTTAACCTCCCTAAGACTCCCTGCACTCCACCTGTTCGTCTCTCCCCCTAATTGATTTTTTAAAAATCCATGATTGTCCTACTTGCCCTGCATGCATTTCCCTCTTGCCCACGAAGTGAAACCTGGTCCACTGCACCTGTTCCTTCAGTTACTGACTGCTGCCTGTGATAATAGTAGCATGAGTGGTCTTCAAGCACCTCATATCCTGCCACTACCGCCACTTGTCTGGGGAAAACCCAGACAGGATGAGATCCACATTCCCAGCTGTCCCTGTCTTCCAAGGAAGAGAAACCCTAAACCAGAAGCTAAAGAGTGAAACCAGATATCCCAGGGAAGGGGTGGGGGATGTTAAGTCCCCCGGTGGTCTGCGAAAGAGGTGCCAAGCCAGAAGCCCCAAAGTGCTGGGAAAACCAGCACAGAGAAGCAGACAATGCCAGGAAACATCTCACGCATGGTGGAGGGGCTTGGGGGACTCAGATGACAGGACTGAAGATTTGTGAGGATTTGTGAGGCGCTCAAAAATTGCAGAGCGATGACGAGCACTAGGGAGCTCTCTTGCTTCCTGGAAAAAATCAAAGCTTGACTCCCAAGGTTGGCACTGGGGGCATCTCTTGTGGAGATAGCTCAGAGTGAGGTTGGGAGATACTTTTCTAGGAAGTGTTTTTCCAATTTTTTTAGCGTGACCTATGGTAAGAATATATTTCAGGTTGAGCACGGTGGCTCACGTATGTAATATGGGAGGCTGAGGCAGGAGAATCACTTGATCCCAGAAGTTTGAGGCTGCAGTAAACCATGTTCACACCACTGCACTCCAGCCTGGGTAACAAAGAGAGACCCTGTCTCAAAATAATAATAATAATATATTTCATATTGGCCTCTAGTGCACACACGTGATGCACACACAAATACCTACCCACACACTTTCAGCATTAGCTGGGAACTTACTAGAAAGGCTAGCAATAATCAGAATCTGCATTTTAATAAGATTCCCAAGTCATTATGATGTATAGAAAAGTTTAAGAAACTGCTTCAGGGGGCCCCAAGCTAAATATGACTAAATTATAATGTATTTAACTGATGTTAAGTACATTAGTTAATCTCACTCTGTAAGTTTCCTCCCTTGGCAACCAGAGCCCTTTATAAATTGTCTAAATACTGCGGGTTGGGATTCTGTTTTCCATCCCTCTAAAAACCTCACTACATAATAACTAAAACTAATAACTTACTTGTATTATCAAGCTAACCATGTGCCAAGACCTGTTCTAATGCCTTACTTCTATTAACTCTTAATCCTCTTTGTTACTTTAGTAAGGTAAATTCCATTATTTTGCATTTTATGTATGAGGAAATTGAGGGATAGAAAGTTTAAATAACTTTCCCAGGTCACATAACTAATAAATGGAGAAATAAAAGTATAAAAACACAAAAGGGAAAGAACAAGAGCAGGAAGTGTATAAGGGATAGAAAATGGTCAACAGGCCAGGTACAGTGGCTCACATCTGTAATCCTAGAACTTTGGGAGGCCAAGGCAGGAGGATTGCTCGAGCTCAGGAGTTAGAGACCAGTCTGGGCATCATAGGGATACCACGTCTCTACAAAAATAAAAAACAAAAATATTAGTCAGGAGTGCTGGCATATGTCTGTGGTCCCAGCTACTCAGGAGGCTGAAATAGGAGGATCACTTGAGCACGGGAGGTCAAGGCTGCAGTGTGTCATGATCATGCCACTGCACTCTAGCCTCGGCAATAGAGTGAGACCCTGTCTCAAGAAAAAAGAGAGAGAGAGAGAGAAAGAAACAAAGAAAGAGAAAGAGAGGAAGGAAGGAAGGAAGGAAGGAAGGAAGGAAGGAAGGAAGGAAGGAAAATAAATAATAAATAGTATAGGATATCCTATCTAGAATTATGGAGGTTACCATCAAAAGAACTAAAAACAATTTTAAATGAATTATCTCTAGAGAATGAAACTGAGTAAGATTTTCCATACTATTTTATTTGTTACCATGTGCTTTGTATTATTTGTTACCGAGTAAGCTCTTCTATACTGAGTAAGCTCTTCCATACTATTTTATTTCTTACCATGTGCTTTGTATTATTTTGATGACATTTTAATTCTAATTTAAGCTTAATATAGGTATTTAAAAAGTCCTAGGTTCTCCTTGGGACCAGCACTTTAAGATAAGCAACACTCATGACCAGCGTCACCAACGTTGGAGCAACAGTGAAGTCTAAGCACGTGATCTTCAAGAGGAAAGCAACTCAGTCAGTGAGCCTGGAGGTCCTCCTGCACTCTTTGTGTTTAAAGAGCCCATGGGTTTCCTCATAGAGGACTGAAGGCCTTCAAGAGAGCCCTGGCCCTGCCCCACTCTCAGTGAGGATTCTGGCAGGAAACAGAAGTAGTTGAGATTCTGAGGACAATTCCACAAAATGATGAGTTACTGAGGCATGGGCAGGGTAGACAAGCCACAGGGCATGCTGAACAACCAGGGACTAGCAACCTTGGAAGCCCCATTACCACTCCTGGGCTTCCAGGGGAGAGGCAAGGAAGCCCAGTGGGAGCTGCGCCTTGTGTAGCAGATGTGATTGTTGCTTTACCCTGAATTCCCTTAGCCCACATTTGGATTGACCCGCGTGAGGTGAGCACTTCCTGCCGTGCTGACAGCTTTCCACCTCCTCTTCCCACCTGTCCCAGGTGCCTCTCCTCTCTGCTTCCTTACCTGAGGGCTTTCCCCAGTTCCAGGGAGCTGGTTCCGCCTTTGCACAGGACAGAGCTAAAATGCAGGTAAAACACCCCCAGAGGCAACAAACTAACTAGGAATGGTAGTCAGTGGTGAATACACAACATTCCTTGGTTGGGAGATTCTGAGAGGAATTCTGCGCTATTCTTCAGAGCCCAGTGGGACTGAGCCTCTGATGCCCACAGTGGCAACTGCTCATCAAAGCTCCCTCTTTTGGGTTTTCTTCCTTCTCTGTCTCATTTCTCCTTTTCCTCACATGTGCTTCCTGTCATCACCTCTCCAATCAATCATCTTCAGCCAAGCACTTTTCTCAGCATCCACTTTTGGGGAAAATATACCAAACAATGACACCATGGAAAGGAGGCTGCCCATAAGAGGCTGTAATTGGAGGGAGCAGGGAGGAGTTAAGATAGCAAGGTCAAGTTCAGTTTATTGGTTTATTTCTATAGTTAAGATAGGAAGGTCAAGTTCAGTTTACTTCTATAGCTGCTGTAACAAATTATGACAAACTTGGTAGCTTAGCTTAAAACAACTGAATTTATCTTCTCACAGTTCTAGAAACCAGAAGTCTGAAATCAAGGTGTCATCCGGACTGCAGTTCCTCTGAAGGCTCTAGGGAAGAAGGCTTCCTTGCCTCTTCCTAGCTCCCAGCAGTCCTTGGCTTCTGGCTGCATCACTCTAATCCCTGCCTCCATCTTGACATTGCCTTTTTCTCTGTGTGCCCTCTCCTCTTCTTATAGGAAACTAGTCATTGGATTTAGGGCCCGCCCAAATTCACTATGACTTCACCTTAACTAATTACTTCCACAAAGACCCTATCTCCAAATAAGGTCACATTCTGAGTTTCCAGGTAGATATGAATTTTAGGGGAGACTAATGAACCCACTATGGGAGGGAACATAGGAAAAGATAGGGCAGTACCTAGACTTCCATGTCTTTCCATCCAACAATCTCTTTCAAGAGAACAAACCCAATTAGAAGCAAGAGGGCAAACAAGATTGGGATATGCAATATGCAGGTCCAGCATCCTGGGGTCCAGAGAAAGATGAAGGTGACCTGGAGACAGGAGGGAAGCAATGGGGAGTAACCTACCTCTTTTTGCAAAGGCTTTATTTGTCCTGTGATTAAAAAAAAAAAAAAAAAAAGATGTTGGCAGGGCACGGTGGCTCATGCCTGCAATCCCAGCACTTTAGGAGGCCAAGGCAGGTGGATCACCTGAGGTCGGGAGTTCGAGACCAGCCTGACCAACATGAAGAAACCCCATCTCTACCAAAAATACAAAAGTAGCCAGGCATGGTGGTGCATGCCTTTAATACCAGCTACTCAGGAGGCTGAGGCAGGAGAATCGCTTGAACCCGGGAGGTGCAGGTTGCAGTGAGCCGAGATCGTGCCATTGCACTCCAGCCTGGGCAACAAGAGCGAAAATCCATCTCAAAAAAAAAAGATGTACTGACATCCCCTAAGGACCCATGAGATTCTGCATCTTCCTGGGGTAGCACTACCTGCCCACAATAGGAAGGATGGTTATATGGCAGGGTGGGAGGGAGGGGCGACAACTGCCCTGGCATCTGAGGTCAGACTGGGTTTGCACACCATGTGGAACCCTGACCCTGTCCAAGATGGAGCATGCTGCTTTCCACTTCCTGTCCCTGCTCTGGTTTCTCCTTGTTTCCTTGTGCATGTCTGGATTGGCACACCCCAATCTATTTGGAAGACTCAGTTCACTTACACATGATATCTTGTCATGAAGTCCCCTTTGGTTTATGCTTTCGATGTTTTCTGCCCATACCACCCAATTCCCTAGGCCCAAGAAAGCTGCACTTTCTTATTTTGCCTAACTCTTGAATTCTTACAGCAGATAGATGTTTTCAATTTACAAGTGATGAACGTAAACCTCTCTTTTAACATAGTAATCATGGATCCATTAAGAGCTACTATTTATTGGGTACCTAGTGTCTGCTAAGGGCTATGCTAAGTTTTCTTTATAATATTGCTTTATTCATGCATTAACATGATCTAACTTAATCCTCTCTACACTTGAAAAAGTAGGCATTATCAATACAGATAAAGAAGGTGAGATGAAGCTATTTGCTCCAGGTCACATAGCTTGTTTAGTGGCAGAGCCAGAATTCAAACTCACTGGTGACAGACTAAAGATGTGCCTCTCACGTTTCTTCCCATGAAACTCTGTCTGGCCCAGCAGTGAGGACAGCTCCAGCCTTTGATTTACGTGTTGTCCTCAACATGGTAAGGACATTAGTCAGGTAAAGAACAAGCAAATACCAAATGTTTGGCTGTTTGAATGTAAAATGGGGTTTACATTAGAAGCACAGAAACCAAGTGCAAATCAAATGTGATTATGAAGCAACAACTGATTTTTTTTTGAAATGTCACTTCTTTGAAACGTTACCTGGATAGATGAGATGTTTGATTTAATCAGTGTTCAATCACAAAGTATTTACTGAATTCTCTTTTTTAAAAGAATTGCCTTTAAATACTGTGATCCCTTTCACTTAAATTTTAATTTTAAAACCATTTTTAAGTGTATGGTTCAGTAGTGGTATGTATTTTTTTTTATTCAGTAAATATTTATTGACATTTTCCAGATTTGTGGCACTGGAGAAAGTATTATAAGGGACAAAAAACATTATAAGACAGTCTTCGCATTCAGGCAGTTCTCAATGACTTTGTAATAACTGTTTAATTTTGCAAGTGTGCTTAACTTTTTGTAAGCAACTAAAAATTATTCAGCAACGTGTTTGAGTAAATGAGGTGAGAATCCAAGCTGGATATTACCATTTTCTATTAAAGATGAGACATAACCCCCAAGTTATGAGATTGAATTCCTTGACTAGTTCTGAATATAATTTTAAAGGTGAAAGTCTTAACATTCTCAGTGATTCCCATAGTCATAGAGGCCTGAAGAGCACGTCTTTATGAGAACCAGGCATTTTCTATAGCTTAAATAAGATTTCACACACATATGTAACCATATTTTTAACAACAATGATTGATAAACAATAATCTTAAAGCACTATTGACTTTATAACAGCCTTTTGTTCATTAACAATACCCAAAGTTCAATTACCATTGCTATGATCTGAATTGTGTCCCTACAAAATTCATTTGTTGAAGACCTAACCCCAATATGATGATATTTGTAGTTGTGGCCTTTGGGAGATAATTAAGCCATAAGAGGGGATTAGTACCTGCCATGGTTTGAATGTGTCCTCTAAAGTTCATATGTTGGAAACTTAATTCCCAATGCAGCGGCATTGAGAGGTGAGATCTTTAAGAGTTGATCAAATCATGTGTGCTCTGCCCTCATGAATGGATTAATGTCATTATCAAGGGAATGGCTTTGCTATTGAGAGAGTAGGTTTGTTATAAAACCCTTCTCTTGCTCTCTCATGCTCTCTTGCCCTTCCATCTTCCGCCATGGGATGATGTAGCCCAAAGGCCCTCACCAGATGCTGGTGCCATGCTCTTGGACTTCTCAGCCTCAAAAACTGTAAGAAATGAATTTCTTTTCTTTGTAAATTACCCAGCCTATGGTATTCTGTTACAGCAATACAAAACAGACTAAGACAGTGCCCTTATTTAAAAAATAAAAATAAAAATAAATTTTAAAAAAGCTACTCATCCACCCAGGAAGAAGGCCCTCACCAGGAACTCGACTATACTGGCACCAAGATCTTGGATTCCAGCCTCCAGAACAGTGAGAAATAATGCCTGTTCTTTAAGTCACCTAGTCTATGGTATTTTATCATGGCATCCCGAGCTGACTGAGACAACCACCAAGAGTGACTATCACGAAGCAATGAGTAAGGGCAAGCCTCATTTTAGGACACTGTAAAGGATCCTCATACAGTTTCAAATTACGGAATGTCAGACATGGACTGGACCATGGTGGTCATATGACCCAGCAATTTCCAAACTCAGGGTGCCATAAGCCTTTGTGCAAACTTTTCCTTTTTGCTTTTAGATGCAGGGGATTTGTTACATGGGTACATTGAGTAATGGTGGGGGTTGGGCTTCTACTGTACCCATCACCCGAATGTTGAGCATTGTACCCAAAAGGTAATTTTTGAGCCCTCATCCCCCTCCTTCCCTCCCTCCTTTTGGACTCCCAAGTGTCTATTATTTCCATCTTTATGTCCATGTGCACCCATTGTTTTGCACCCACTTATAAATGAGAACATGCAGTATTTGATTTTCTGAGTTAGTTCACTACAAATGTTTAAAATGTCTCTTGGGGACAGGCGTGGTGGCTCATGCTTATAATCCCAGCACTTTGGGAGGCCGAGGTGGACGAATCACGAGGTCAGGAGTTCAAGGCCAGCCTGGCAAACACAGTGAAACCCTGTCTTTACTTAAGAAAAAAAAAATTAGCTGGGCAGAGTGGCATAGTGGCAGGCACCTGTAATCCCAGCAATTCAGGAGGCTGAGGCAGAAGAACTGCTTGAACCCAGGAGGTGGAGGTTGCAGTGAGCCGAGATCATGCCACTGCACTCCAGCCTGGGTGACAGAGCTAGACTCTGTATCGGAAAAAAATAAATTAATTAAATAAAATACCTCTTGGTCACCAGGACGTACAGCTTGGTGAGTAAAGCACATGTTGCATTCCAGCTTCCACTTGCCCTCTTGGCCACCAACTACCCACCCATACCTATCAGCCTTGCCCCAACTTTGCCTGATGATACGAATTACCTGGGGCCCTGGTGTAAAATAAAGATTTGCTGATCACTCCCCTGAAGATTTTGATTCAGTGGCTCTGAACTGTGACTTTGGGATTCTGTACTTATCATGATAACCTTCATGATTTAATAACCAGACAAAATGAAAAACATTGATTTAGACCCAGCCCTCATTTTACAGATGAAGTCAAGGGGGATAAAGTGACTTTCCAAGTCCCATAATGAGTCAGTGAACATCATTGGAATAAATGTATAGAAGTCCCAAGTGATCACATTTAATAGGCCAAGAGTCCTTCCTCTCTCTCTCTCTCTCCTCTCTCTCTCTCTGTGTGTGTGTGTGTGTGTGTGTGTGTGTGTGCATTCGATATCGCCTGGATTGAGTTAGAGAAGCAGAGGCACTATGAATGATGTGGAAGGAGACATTGCACATAGGAATTAAACCACATGCAATTGTGGGAGTGAGAGGAGGAATCTAGCGTTAACACAAAAGTCCAAGTAAATGCCACACCACTGTCTCTGCATCTTGTGTTGGGGCAGCAGTTGGGAATGAAAGTTGAACATGGAAAAAGGCAAACTGGAGCCCACCTGGACAACTGGAACCCATGAGGACAAACTGGAACCTATCTTTGTCTCTCAGTACTTCCAACCTTGATGCTGAATTGCCCTGCAGAAGCAGCTGGTGACGGTTGCCAGGGAGTGGCCCTGATACATGGCCCAGGACTTGGAGAAGCTGAAGGAAGAGCTCCAGGAACTCTGGGTTGCAGTGATATGCCCCTGTGTGAGGTAAGCTAGAAGAGTAGTGACAGCGTGCACAGTGCCACAGTGCGTGGCACCTACACCAACCTTCAGAGCCTCAACATGGACACTCCATCACTTCCACAAACTTCTCTCGTGACCATCCCTATCCCAGGAACAAGCAGAGAAAGAAATCCTTAGAAAGGCAGTTCCGGCCTGGCTAAATCAACACAGTACAAAACCACCACGTGTTCTTGCATAGCTTTTACTGGATTGAAAGTGCCAAGAAAGTTCTGTTAATTGTTACAATTCTACACAACATCTAGTAGGATGCTTTGCATATAGTAGGTACTCCGTAAATCTGTTCCATTTGGATGAAATAACCTAAATATTAGTCTTGTTGGTTTGCAGTCACACATGAGTAGGCAAGCCAAACACAGCTGTGCAGCCATCAGAGAGCAGAAGTGATCTCTAATGACTGCAGCCCACTCCTCACCCCCTTAATTGCTTCTCCACTGTGGCTCCTAAACTGCCAAGTGCACCATGCATTTAATATCCTTCCACACTTAAGATTGCTCATGATCTGAAATCGTGTCAAGAAGATTTGAACAAAAGTGGGAAATTAAGATCCACAGTAAAATCCCTAGAAGCTGGGAGTGGAAAAAATGATAGAAAATAACCTGCCACAGTCCTAGCCAAGACGGCAATTATTACAACTGGAGAGGAGGGAGCGAGGCGATTCAGCCCAGGTGAAGAGGCCGCCAGCAGCCCCCATATCCACAACACCAGAGATTTTTTCCAAATCCCACTTCAAATCTCATAATCCCTCCGTCCTTAACTGCTGAGGATGAAGTCATCCTTTCCTTCATTTCAGACAGAGGCTCACCACTTCTGCTTTAGGGCACTGCTGTGGTCTAGCAAGCCTGTGGCTTTCAGGCTGGCTTAGAAAATCCAATCGCACATGGAAAAACACAATATAAAACATTATGGTCTCTTTTCCTCCTTTATAAACAGATGTCATTAACTTTGGATCAAGCAAGGGCATAACTGTTCTAGATCACTGAAGGAATTGCAGAGCGCTTTTCAATATTGTCAAGGGATGGACTTTCCTGTTGCAGAGAGGTTGTAACTACGGTATCATTGGAAGGCTGAGAAGTATCTATTTTCAGAGATTTGTCACCCTAAAAAACCCACAGAAAATGGAACAGAAAGTATAATCAGAGTAATACATAGACATGCTCACATCTGCGTATTGCTGATACCTGCCTGAGTTATCTAAAATTCTCTGGTTCCACTCACAGGATTTTCAAGAAATAGGAGGTTTTTCTTTTCTATGATTCCTCTTCATTCTGTCTTGTGTCTGTCTGTCTCGTTATATCCATCTAAGTATTTATCTTTCTGTATCTATGTGGTGATCCAGTCTTCTGGAAGCCCTGGTTAATGTAGAGGTAGTAAGTCATTCACTCATTCATCAGACATTTTATGAGCAACCACTATTTGGCAGGGACTGTGCTAAGTGCTGAGTATACAAGGGTAAATAAGTTGCAATTCCTGTCTTTGGATCTTACCAGTCTGTTGGTGGGAACAGCCTTTTAAACAGGTAAACTGCAAGATGCTAAGATCTAAGACAGCATTGAGTGCTCCGTGAGCAGAGGAGGGAGCAACTCACTGCACTGAGATAACATTTTCCACTTGTCTCAGAGAATCACCCTCATGCACACATTTCCTGGGCCATAAAATATCCTTACAGATCATTTTGAGTTAGTTTTTGAGGGTTGAGCTAGTTCAGTGGAATGAGGGGTTGTCTTTCTCTGCCAAGGCCTAGTCTTATGTCAGGGAAAGAGGGGTGGGTAGAGAGAAACACAGCAACAGGCAGGAGGGGAGGAGGGCCCTTGTCTCTTTGTCTGCCAAGGGACTAGCACATTTAAATTCCTTGGTGCTGTTAGTGAATCATTAGGTTGTTACGAATTTTGGATGTATGTGTTTGTCTCCCCTTCTGAAACTCCCTCCTTACCCTCTCTTCTGTCTCCGACTTCTTTTTAAAATGGTCAGCAGTAATCACAAAGTCAAGGGAGAGTCTTGGTTTTTGTCCTTTTGGTGGATTAACCCAATCACATTGTGACATTTGTCTGAGACATTAGGAAGGTCTACATTCCAAGGTCTATAAAATCCCATCCATGCCTCAGCAGGGAGAGGAGAATGCAGAGCTGCCAAACTTCACACTCTCCCAATCCTTGCTGAGTCTAAATTTGGACCCAAATGCAAAGAACTGGGGTTCTGTATTCATTTATAACTGGCAAAAGGCAACTGCCTAGTTTGTGAAAAAGGACTTCACGGCCATCAAAAGCTGTTATGGTGTCACGTGGTGATGAGTTTAATGTAAATGAATCTGGAACATCTGGATCAAATTTCCTCTCAAACAAACAGGGTTATGAAAACTAGTGGGCAAAAATATCTTCTGGCCAAAGGCATTCTGGGTTATTCCTGAACCCCAACTGTCTACAGCAGTGATTTAAGAAGGGGCCCAGCAGCTGCTCTGCTGCTTCTCCCTGCACCTGGGTCTATGGCAAATGAACCTGGAGCAAAATGGGCTGACCATGTAACCATCATTGTTGGAACTGAAAAACTGGAGAAACGTATTCATTTAACAATGGTTTATTAAGCACCTACTATGAGCCAACTATTATGCTATGATCTGGGGATATTACAGGAAACAAGCCAGAACCAGACCCTGCTCTCTGGGAACTTATAGTTTAGAGACAACGTAGAGGCACACATTAAACAAGTCAGCATAGAATCCACATAATCGGGAATTTTTGGAATTGTTCAGACATACATGAGACAGCATAGAATATGATGGTTGGTGTAGGTGCCGTGGGAGCTCAAAGCAGCCCACGTGAGTCACACTGTGGGTGGGTGT
Source organism: Trachypithecus francoisi (assembly GCF_009764315.1). Classification (NCBI taxonomy): domain Eukaryota; kingdom Metazoa; phylum Chordata; class Mammalia; order Primates; family Cercopithecidae; genus Trachypithecus; species Trachypithecus francoisi. The sequence goes on along the minus strand of NW_022681468.1, from coordinate 43,975,419 downwards.
ACTGAGGAAGTGGCCTTTGTGCTGAAAGCTTAAGAATGTCTGTTTAACCACCATATTTCTCATCAGCCATCTCAATGCCTTGTACCTGGCAGGGCCTTAAGAAATGTGTGTTAAGTGAATGACTTCTCCAAACAATGTAAAGAGTTAGGTAGGGAGGGAGCGGGACAGTAGAAGAGGGAAAGGGCCCATGCCCAAGGTCAGGGTTAAGAGTTTCGAAATTGCTGGATCATATGATTATCATGGTCCAGTCTATGTCTGTCATTCTATAATTTGAAGCTGTATGAAGACCGCTTACAATATCCTAAAATGAGGCTTGCCCCTACCCATTGCTTCATGATAGTTACTCTTGGTGGTTGTCTATCAGCTCGGGATGCTATGATAAAATACCATAGACTAGGTGACTTAAACAACAGACATTTATTTCTCACAGTTCTGGAGACCGGAATCCAAGATCTTGGTGCCAGTATAGTCAGGTACCTGGTGAGGACCCTCTTCCTGGGGGATAGTTTTATCCAGCCTCCTCCCCACCTCACCCTTCCCCATCTGACCCCTCTTTATCACCTGGTAGTGAGCTTTCTCTTCTATCTCATGTCCTGATAAGTCATTGCAATGAGAACCCAAGGTCTCTAGGGTTTAATAGATCGCTTCCTAGAATTCTTGCTTTCAATGCATTTTTGGCCTGTGCAGATTCATTACTTTCTTTTTGTCCAGACATCATTTAAAAATCATTGTTTAAATCATATATTTTATACTTTATCAGAAGGGGTTTTCAGATTATCTAGTTGAGCATATTTCTGGAAGGAGAAAGGAAGGCATTTATATCTTCTCCACATTACTAGGTGAAAAGTTTTCTGAGGAGGGACTATTAATCTCTGTGCCAATTAAAGATTGATTGCATTAATCTTATTAACCCTTGTTTCTTATTTTCCCTGGGCATTATCCACAGACCCTAGCACAGTGATTAAACAATTAGATGCTGTGGTGGTTCATTGCATCTGTCAGTTTTTCTAGGCTGTGGTGCCAAGTTCTTTGCTCCAAAAGTTAGATGTCGTTGTGAAGGTCTTTTTTTTAGATGTGCTGAACATTTACAACTAGTAGACTTTAAGTAAAGGAGAGTACTCTTCATGTAGGTGGGTCTGAGTCACATCCAACTGACCAAAGGCCTTAGAGCAAAGACTGAGGCTTCCCAAAGAAGGAATCCTGCCTTAAGATTGCATCAGAGAAACCCTGCCTAAGTTTCCAGAATGCTAGCCTGCCCTGTGGATTTCAGACTCAAGACTGCAATATCAACTCTTACCTAAATTTCTGGTCTGCCAGCCAGGCCTATAACCTTCAAATTTGCCACCCACAGTTATGACTCAATTTCTTAAAATAAATCTCTCTCTCACCCTCTCCACATATAAAAATATCCAATTGGTCTGTTTCCTTAGAAAACCCTAATACAGATGTTCAATAAATATTTATATTTATTCGTTAAATAAAATACTTATGAACAATAGGGATTTGATAAGTGCTTGTTATTTAATTGTGTGACTTTTTGAAGCCTCTGTCCTGAGGTCTGCCTCCCTTTCAGGACTTGCCATTTTTTGATAGAAGAGCACAACACTGCTTTAGCTATGTTCCACTTCCTATGTTGCAATACAGCGTTGGCAGATATTAAGAAGTATGTGCCAAAGCTTTCTAAATATCTGCCAAAGAATGGGTCCCATTCTTCAACCTGTATTCAATTTTGTGTAATATAGAATACCCTTGTGCCAGTCGCAAAATTGAGACTGCTGCTTAGAACTGGTATAGGTTTTAAGACGCATCCAGGAGAACCACAAGGGCTTCTGGGATTCCACAGTCTACTCTGCCCAAGGTTGCAGCATAAAAATTATTAGCAAATTTTATACAATCTGCTGGCTAATAAAATGTGTTGCTTGGGGTTTGCAGCATTTCTGGGGCATTTCTCTCTATGTTTATTTTATTATTCAGATCCTAGACACCTTTTACTGTCGGGCTGGTGAAAAACCTGGGGATAAAAAAAAATTAAAAATTGGGGCCGGGCACGGTGGCTCATGCCTGTAATCCCAGCACTTTGGGAGGCCGAGGAGGGCAGATCACCTAAGGTCGGGAGTTCGAGACCAGCCTGGCCACCATGGTGAAATTCTGTCTCTACTGAAAATACAAAATTAGCTGGGTGTGGTGGTGCACGCCTGTAATCCCAGCTACTTGGGAGGCTGAGGCACAAGAATTGCTTGATCCAGGGCAGGGTTGGGGGGTTGCAGTGAACTGAGATTGGGCCACTACACTCCAGCCTGGGTGATGAGCAAGACTCTGTCTCAAAAAACAAACAAACAAACAAAAAATTTAAAAACCAGAAAATTCAAAGGCTGCAAAGAAATGAGAAGCAGTGGTGGACAGAAAGATGGAGATGTTTGCAGAACTTCTGAAGGATGGGGAGCACAGCAAATTTCACCTCTACTTTTCCAAGCTTACACTTCACACTTACTTCACTCCCCTGGCAACCCCTTTGCAACTTACTAGGCTTAAGAGAAGCTGGGCTGCCGAAGGGCTGGTTCTTGAGATGTTGTCATATGGATGGTTTTGACTCGGCTTAAACATAAGAGAAAGAGCTTTCAGTTACATTGTGTAGCTTGGTGTACAAAAGTAGGGTAATTTTTAAAAAGTATAGTTAATCTAATATGGCTGTTTCTTTATGAGAAAAAGTTGGAGCCAGGTTATGGAACAAAGTTATTCTGGCATTTAAAAATATAAAACTGCTGCATACTGCGGAGTATTATCGTCAGGGCTGTGTCTTTCTGGAATTCTTTCTGGAATACTTGATCTATACCTTAATCTGGAGGTAGCTAGATCGGCATATACATCTGTAAAAAATCATCAAGCTCTACATTTTAGATTTGCACCCTTTACTAAGAGTGAGCTGTTTCCATTTTTAAGAGAGAGAGAGAGACTGGACGTGGTGGCTCATGTCTGTAATCCCAATGCTTTGGGAGATCAAGGCATGAAGATCACTTGAGCCAGGAGTTCGAGACCAGCCTGGACAAGATGGTGAGTCTCTCCCATCTCTACAAAAGATTTAAAAAATTAGCTTGGTTTGGTGGCACATGCCTGTAGTCCCAGCTACAGGGGAGGCTGAGGCAGGAGGATCACTTGGGGCCCAGGAGGTTGAGGCTGCAGTGAGCCATGTTCATGCCACTACACCCCAGCCTAGGTGACGGAGCAAGACCCTGTCTCAAAAACTAAATAAATAAAATAAAAAATAAAAGAGAAACAAAAAAAGGAACTCATAGTGTAGAGGGCAGATTAGTGCTGAGTTCCTCTTCTGAGTCTCCACTTGCTCTTAGAGGAGCAGCTCTGTGTCTCCTTTGTCCAGCCTCCTCTACTTCCTGTTTCCACATCTTCCCAGCCTCTCCATATGATCACCTCAGTCTCAACAGGAACATCACCAGCTTCTCCCTCCTCACTAGCTAATGGGAATGCCACCAGAACCTTCCTGATGTGTACCAGAAGCAGTTGGGGCCACGCCAGGGAGGAAGGTTATTCTGGTATTTGAAAGAATGAAAACATTGTCCTGTGATACACAGATGTGCACTCAGCATCCACAGGGCTGGCTCAGATGTCAGCCAGGATCTTTGACAAGCAGCTTCTGCTCTTTAAAAACCCCCCTTCTACTTTTTAAAAGAACTCCTGTTCTTTTAAACTTCTATCAGGCTAGAACAGATATTCTAAATCTCATGCAAAGGCAAATACAGGGCCTGTCTTGGAACCATATGAAGATTGAGTTTTGATTTTATCTTTTGTTTATTTCTCTGGCAGAGCTGATGTTATGTTCATGGCCAATAGACATGAATGTGGAACTACTCGGACCTGGTGCGTTTCATTCCCCAGCATGCTTACCTTGACTTCTCTTTCATTTATATCCTCTAGTTCAACCAAATTCATAGAAGCATTATCTACTGGAAAATGAAGTTAAAACAAGCTGGGTTCTCTCCAAAAAAAGCAAAACTTGAAATGTTTCTTAAAGGGAGGGAAAATACATCTGCCCTACTCATCACAATCTTCTTCCCATGCTGTCGGCCTTTCTTCCTCTCTCCCTCACTCTGTCTCTCTCTCATCACCTTTCAACCCCATACCCTCTTCAACACTGTGTGGTGCAGGTAAGCTTCTGGGAAGAAAGCAAACAAGAAACAGGAAGCATGACTGAGCTACACCCTTTCTCACCTTATAGGTTTAATAAAACATCCTCCTTCATTGTTGGGATAAGAAGCTTTGGTAAGGAAATGAATAAGCTTTGCTAAGCAAATGAACCAGATTTATGGGCACAAATGCATGCTTTTGTACATTCCACACTGGCCAGATTCACCAAAATAAAATATTCTCCTGCCCCCCCATATTTCAAGGGAAAAAGAGCTTAAGTGGAAGCAAAGCATATACAGACAGAGAGTTTGGCAGCTTAAAAAAAAGTCTTTAAAAATTTTAGTTGAACCTTGGCTTTTGTCTCTAAGCCCTCAGGGGAAAAATGTGAGCTTGTTTCCTCATTGAAAAAATATCAGGGCATTTGACAGGCTGAATTCTTTGATCCTCAAATGTTTCGGTGATTTCTCCAGTGCTCCCCCGACGCTCTGTCCCTCTTCACCCCCTACCTAACTGAGGCTTTGTAACCCGATGCTCTATAAAGAGCTTTTCCACAGGAGCATCAAGAGATGTCCTTGCTCAATATTAAACCTGTCCCCCGACTGCCCTCCTTCCAAACACAGTCCCCTCCTGAGGCTTCCACCGCAAGGCTTGGCTGGCAGGAGAAACTGGCCCAGCTGTTTTGAATTAGGGGCAATGGGAGGCTTCCTTGTAATATATGACTTAATCAGTGTCCCTGAAGTAAACAGTCCAAGCTGTGGCTGGAAATGACCCGACATTGGACTTCATCAACCTCCTTTGACTCTGAAGCTGAGAATGAATTTGGATCTCTATAGGTGTGTTATAGGGTCTCATTAGCAGATAGATAGCTGTCCTTGGACCTCTGGAGGAGTGAAGTATATCACGTGGTAGTTGTGTATTATTAGGGTTACCAGATAAAATACGATGCCCAGTTAAATTTGAGTTTCATATAAATAACAAGTAATCTTTTAGTATAAATGTTCCAAATATGGAATGGCAACCATGTTGTAATTGACACTTCAGAAGTGAAAAAACCACTCTGTCCTTTGTGTTACCTCCTTCCCACTGAGGCAAGGGGGGTCAGCTCCGGTAAGGCTCCGTCTGTAAGCCTTGAGTCATTTCTGTTTCTATTGGTTCATGATTTCTCTTTAATACCAGTCTTCTGTCACTTTGACCAGGTGAGGAGTTAGTTAGCCTCATGAGTAAGCAGGGTGACAGCTGTCAACATGTACCACCCCATAAGCCAGAGGCTGAATGCTTAAAATGTAGTCATTATATAGATCAGTTCCTTTATATCTTAGAGTTTTGTTAACTACTAGTTGTATTATTCATCATTAAATAAAAAATAGAAAGGTAAAAAAAAACAACAAAACTATAACAGTTGTTATAGTTTTCCCTAACTGTAATCATTAAGAGCATTGTGTCAAGCTTTTCAGCTTTATAACAAAGCTTCTTTATAAATCTTATTTCATCGTTATTGTTTAAGGCCTGCATGGAAAATGACTCATGAGAAATGAGGTGGAGATGGCAGAGCTGCTTTGGTATAATATTGAGAAAGGAGTCAGAAGGCTCAAGGAGGTTGCAATGCTCAAATGAATTTACATGTAAGACTAGAGAACCTGTCACCTGACTACGTTCCTTGGGAGGCCTCTGGTATATTCTTTTCACTAAAGGACTAAGGAATGCATTGGCGCAGGGTCTCAATATCTTCAAGCTCAGTGGTTCATGGGAGACGCTACCACAGTACTGGAGAAGCCCTGGGAAGGCAGACAGTCCCAGGGCCTCACCATCCCTGCTTTCTCCCAAACCAAATGGCTCCTACAACAAATTCCAGTTGCTACCAAATGTACCACACTCCTGAAATGGTTGTGAGAGGTGAAGGCTCCTGATTGCCTTCATCCAAGGACACCTTCTCTGTCAGGGAGCAGAGTCTTCCCAGCAGATGTACACCCAGGAGGGCAACTTTTTTGATCACGTAGGCCAAAGCGATAGCTATTGGACAAAATGGGAGGAAAAAACAACAGTAGAAGCTTATTAGATTGGACAAAGGAAAGGAAGCCCCAAATCATCCCTCATGCTAGTTAGGAAAGACAGGGCATTTAGGATTAAAGAGATTTCTCAAGAAACACAACAGGAAATGAGGTGAGGCCTTACAAACAGTGACCAGAAGGATACACTGGGACAATGAAAAACCAGACAAGATTTGCAAGAGCCAATGAGAAGAAGACCAAGACAAGAATCATGGCACTGAACATAAAGGACAATGAAGAGCTTAGCTAGGAAGCACCAACTCCGCACAGGAGGATATAGTAAGAAACGAGAGGAAAATTGTTAGCATGGTGCATAAGGCAGCCTAGTCTGCTCACTTAGAAAGTCATAAGGAAAGAGTAGATATATTCACATCATCAACACGGGAGGCAAAAGCAGAGCTAGCTAAAAGTTAACATGATGATAAGAGAAAAGGGGGAAAGGAAAGGATTAAAAGAAAAAAGAAGAAAACGAAACAGGCAAAGATACAGAATTTAAAGTTTGATTTTTATTTATTCCTGTTCTCACATTTTATTGTATTTCCCTGGCAGACAGCCCACGTTCTGGTAAGTCTCGGGGAAGGGGAGGGGTTGGCAGAATAATGTCACTGTTGGGATTTGAATCTTATTACTTGGTGCCGTTAGTGTTGGGCAGACATTTATAAAAATTACATGCTGTGGTGGCAGTTCATTTTTTTAAAAAAATGAATCTGGAGCTGAAAATTTAGGACAAAGGTGAGGGTTTCAGATTAGTTTAAAAGAAATGAAAGAAAATGGGACAAAGGCGTTGAGAAGGTGGGGAGCCTGCTGGCAGCAATCGGCTCAGAGGGAGCTAGAGAGCCCGCAGGTTAACGAGAATGAGAAGAGCCCGGCTGCCAGATCCCTGATGAGCCAGAGACATTTGCTTCATGGAACTTGTCTTTGGATCCTTGCTTCTCTAGGGATTTCCCATTAAATTAACATTATGGGTTACAAGTGTAGACAAAATCACTGGAATTGTGTTTGGATGGTGGATATATCTATTAGCCCTGCTTTTTCTTCTCTCTCGTCTTCATCTTCCATTTTCTTTCTTGGTTTGCTCTCATCTTCTGCTTGGGAAAATATTGACATGTCTCCTTCCCTTCATGTGCCTCCTCTCCATTCTTTCCTCTCCTTTGCTTCTCTTGGCCGTGACAGTGATGGGGCCATATTAAAGTGATGCCTGTCTGAGAACTGCTGCTGCCCACATTCTTCCTGCACAGATTCTGTAGCTGGCACTCTGCTCCCCGGGGATAAGACCTGGCTCCTCACTTAGAGAACTTCCCTAGCCCATGCATAGTGGTCTTCATAGCAGCTTCTAAGGTTCTTTGGAAGGGTGGCATCCTCCACCCAAGTCAGGGCCTCCCCTGCCTTGCCCCCGTCTCCTCGGCCTCTGGAGCATCTTCCCTTCCTCTTCCTTCCTGCTGCAGCTTTGGCAGATCATTTTCTTTTCTTTTCTTTTCTTTTTTTTTTGAGATGGAGTTTTGCTCTTGTTGCCCAGGTTGGAGTGCAATGGCACGATCTCCACTCACTGCAACCTCTGCCTCCCAGGTTCAAGCGATTCTCCTGCCTCAGCTTCTCTTGTAGCTGGGATTACAGGTGCCCACCAACATGCCCAGCTAATTTTTTGTATATTTAGTAGAGACGGGATTTCACTATGTTGGCCAGGGTAGTCTTGAACTCCTGACCTCTGGTGATCCACCCACCTCGGCCTCCCAAAGTGCTGGGATTACAGGCGTGAGCCACCACGCCTGGCCTGTCAGATCATTTTCTAAAACATTTGCCCAGTGGGAGAAGGAAGGGTTTCAGGTGCATATTTCCCTAAGTAACTTTTTGCTAAAAGGCAGCCTGGGAGAATATTTATAATCCAAATTGTCCACAGAGATTGCCATCCTGTGTGACCCTCATCACCTAAGGGTTCTCTGGGGTCTGAGATGGGGGGAGGTAGAAGGCAGCCTGCAGTGCCCCCTCCCACACACTGCCTGCTCTTGCTTTGTCTCCAAAGAGTGCTGACACCTGCCTTCTGAAAAACAGAGTCTGTAAAGTGATATTTGTCCCTTTCTAATAGCAGAAAAGTTGTCAGACTGGTTCTGAGCCTCCCAGATGCACTGCTCTTTGCTGCACAATTTGATGTGTGTTACTGTGTTTTAATCACGAAACTAGTGCCTCCAGGATCATTAAAAATGATTTTCATAAGGAAATCTTTCAAAATGATTCCTGGTTGCTCAGTGTCTTACTTTACTTCCGTTATCCTTACTTGCTAGTGTGCGTTTTTGTTATTTATTTGGTGTTGTGCAGATCAGAGAAGCATTTCCACTGGCAGTATCCTCATTTGCATCTCTTTATGTTTTTAAGACAATAAATGGCATTTTACTTCAAAACTCTCTCACATGCATGGACTTAGAAAGATACAGACTAGACTCATATTTCCTGTATTAAAATATTTGCACAAAAACACTATACCTTCTGACTTGTCAAACAAGCTAATGTGTCTCCTGAGAATTGTGTGTTCAGACTTGAAGAACTCCATGAACTTTTTTGTGTGTGAATCATTTGAGCTTTGAATGGGCTTCCTCATGGGGAGATATGATTGCATAAAATATTCGACTTCTACCTGAAATGTATCATGAGGTAATCTTTCAACAAAGACTGTTAGTTCTACAATGGATAAGCAGTGTTTAAGAAAATAAACTCTGCACGGACAAAAAGCTTTCAGTTTCTTGCATATATTCTGTCTTCTCGGGAGACCAAAGAGCTCTCATGAGCTCATGAAATTTGAACCTCAAAGATTCGTCTAATTGATCTATTTCTGTTTCCACATTTTATTCCCAGTGGCCAGTTTCACACCCATAACATTTAAGAGACTTGGAAAACCTGGGAGATGTTTTCAGCCTGTCAGGATGCCTTTTCTTCCCCGCCTTCCTTTGACTTTTAAAAAGGAGCTATTGACTCTCACTCTTAATTTTTGTACCAAGTAGCCCATCTCTTAGTCTTTTCAGATCCTTGCAGGGAATTTAAATGATGAAATCCAATTCTCCATAAGCAAAGATATTTCATAGGCTTTTAGAAGTGGAAGAGACTTGGAGGACATTCAGTCTTACCCATTTAAATGGCTTCAACCCAGGAAACGATCCAGGTAGAAGGAGAAGGAATCCCACAACACTGGGAGAGACTTCACACAGAAAGAAAAGATCATTTCCACCTTCAGACTCCAGACATCTTTTTCACCATCGACTCCCGACATCAAAGGGACAAGAAGTGCGGGTGGGACCTAAAGGTTTGACTTTCAGTTTGGGCTTAAAATGAAGTGACAGGGTTTCCCTATAATCAATTTCTTTAACTTCTGGGTAGACTAAAGTGTCTTTCCTTTGAGACCATAGCTGAGATGAGCCCAGCATAATTTCCACTGCCTGCAGCCCACAACCTCATCTTTGGCTCCTACCATTTGGCCCAAAGTCAACTTCTCTCTAGCCCCTCCCTCCTCCCTGGGAAGACTCTGTTGCCTGATCTTTATTTTCTTTTCCCACACTCCATTATACAGCATGATATCTGCCTCTGCATTTATTTATTAGGACTCAGATCTGTAATATACAATGGTACCCTTCCTGTATGATGCTGTATCTATGTAACAGAGAGAATGAGAGGCTCTGCTTGCCATGGAACTGTCATGGCCAGAGACTTGCAAAAGAGCTAACCCTCAGGAGGCCCCTCAGAGCCAAATGGCTTTCTTAAAACTTCACCCTCATGATCCAGCAGTCCAGACAGGCAGCCATAAACAGTTCCTTGTGGGGGACTGCATTTGCAACTGGCAACCTTACACCCACATGTCTGGCCCTCATTTAGTATGCTAGCTATATTTTTTAAAAATTAACATTTTGCCTAATAAGCCTCCTCTTTGTCATTGTTGCTCTCGTTCAACATGTCCAAGCAGGCTACAGAGCCAGGGTGTATTTTTCTTTAAGCAGGTAATACAGTCATATGTTTCATAACTCAAAATGACATTTTAACAGTGTGCACTGAGAAGTCTCGCTCCCAGCCCTGACCCTGGGCACCCATTCCCACTCCCCTGTATGTAAGCACTTCTATAAGTTTCTCATCTATCCTTGCAGTGCATCTTTTTATTTTTACTTTTCCATGTTTTTTAAATAAAATTTTTTATTTTAGAATAAAAATAAAATGTTTTATTTTAGAATAAAAATAAAATTTTTTATTTTAGAGCCAGGCATGGTGGCGAGTGCCTGTAGTCCCAACTACTCGAGAGGCTGAGGCAGGAGAATGGTGAGAACCTGGGAGGCGGAGCTTGCAGTGAGCGCAGATCGCGCCACTGCACTCCAGCCTGGGCGACAGAGCGAGACTCTGTCTCAAAACTAATGTAATCATTTTTAGATTTACAGAAACATTGCAAAGACAGTAGAGAAAGTTCTTGTATGCCCTCATCCCATCTCCTCTATTGTTATTATCTTACATGGTCATTGTGCATTTGTCACAACTAAGAAGGAAGCACTAGCTGGTATGTTACTATTAACTCTGCATTTTATTCATATTTCACTAGTTTTTCCATGGATGTCCTTTCTCTGGTCTAGGACCCCATCTGAGATCATGCATTGGTTGTCTCGTCTTCTTTGGCTCCTTTTTGCTGTGATAGTTGCTCACATTTTGCTTGGTTTTGACGACCTTGACAGTCCTGAGGAGCACTGTGCTGGGTATTTTGTAGAATGTCCCTCAGTTGGGGTTTGTCTGATGTTTTTCTCATGATGAGACTGGGGTTATGGATTTGGGAGGGGAGACCACAGAGGTATATTGCTACTCCCATCATATCATATCCAGAGATCCATGTGTCCACATGACTTATTATCCTTGATGTGAACCTTGATCACCTGGCCAATGTAGTGTCTGCCAGGTTCCTCCATCGTGAAGCTACTTCCCCCACCCTCTCTTTTCATGTTCCACTCTTTGGAAGCAAGTTTCTGAGAGCAGCTGCACTCAAGAGGGTCTACAATGTTTCTTCATCTGTGCGTGGAAAATTGGCAGGGCCCTTAGGAGTGACAGATCTGTGCTAAGACTATTCCTCCAAGCGGTACTTTCCTAGCAGGATCTCACCTCCCAACAGGACTCACACATTGTCAGAAGCAGTTCATGCACTTCCCAGGATACTGGGCTTTTGCTCTGCCATTTTAATTATGTTCCCTACCTAAGCCCTCTGTTTCAAAAGCAGCTTTGGCCGGTGTGAGCTCCATACCCTCTAGTCTGCACTAGGACAATGCTCTCTCCATTAAGGTTCAGTGGCTTTGCGTTGGATTTTGTTTTGATCTGAGCCCTGAAAAAGAGTGTGTTTGGATACAACAGAGTATCCAAAGAGTGGATGGTTATTTGGATACTTGCACACAGGTTTAAAATTAAATATGTCTGCTTTTTAGTTCTAGCTCTGGAAATTTCTGTGGGGAAATAAACATCTTTTAATCTATTTCTGTGTTACCACGGACTCCTGCACTGTAGGCTTGGGAAATTCATTTTGCCTCCCAGTCTCAGTGTTCCTTCCTGCCAAGTGGAGATGACGGCGTCAGGCCCGGGCTGCATATCAGGTCCGGGCTGCATATCCTCCCAAGCGCTCTGTGCTGGACTGGATGGACCCAAGCAGGCAGCTCCCGATGTTAAAAGTGGTGTGCTGTGAAGACACTGAGTGCAGAATGCCCACTCTGTCCTCTGTGAGGGGCTCACAGGCCACGCAGCAGGGAGTGCATTGTAATATGCAAAAGTGCTCCACGGTTCTGGGAGAAATAGCTCCACCCACATATGAGTAAGTGTTGTCTGCTCTGTTATTGCAGCAGTAGCACCAAATTTCTTCCACTGTCAGTTTATAAAAATAAGAGAGAAAACAACCTATTCTGATGAAAGAGTATAAACATTCTTGGAAGACATACTTTTTTTTTTTTTTTTAGAGACAGGATCTTGCTGTGTTGTGCAGGCTGGAGTGCAGTGGCACAATCTCTCGGCTCGCTGAAACCTCTGCTTTGCAGGCTTAAGCGATTCTCCAGCCACATCTTCCCATATAGCTAGAATTACAGGTGTGCGCCACCAACACTCAACTAATTTTTTTATTTTTTGTAAAGCTGGGGTTTTACAAAAACCTGTTGCCAAGACTGGGAAAACATAAATATAATCTCAGGAGTGGGAATGTTTTTAATGAGAAGTAAAAATATCAGGTCAACTGATATGGCTTGTAGAACTGACAAAATGAAAATTCATTTTACCGAAATCTGGCAGCCCCTTCAAGACTCTGCTGAAGACTCACCTCTGTTAAAGCACAGTCTTAACTGTAGGTGAATCATACCATGTTAAATTCTCAGTACTCACTCATTCTTTCAACCAGTAAGCATTTATTGACCTCCACTCTGAGCCAGGCACTGTTTTAGTTATTCATCCTAAAGAGCATGAAAAATATTGTTCTAAGTGTCAGCACTACCTTCATGACTCATTAAAATCTTTTAAATACATTTATCCAGGACCAAAATATACATCTTCAAGCCAAAGATTATATTATTCCTTGGCCACACCTTCCAGCAAGTCATCATTTCTCTAACACAAACTACCCTGGCCCCAGAGAAAGTCAGGAGAGGAAAGTATGTGTGGGATGTTGTGGGTCGATCACATTAAAAGAATGTGACAACTTGATGTGGGTTTGTGATATTTCAATTGGCTTATACCAGGCAGGGGTGACAGATAGATTTATGTGGGGCAACTGTGTCCTACTCCTTTTGCATTCCTTAATCACAAAAATGTGGCAGAAAACTAGATGTTGTAGATAGACCATGGAATTATGTGGTTTCCACAAAGCATTGTATTTGGCAGTGGTTGGGAGACAATGGTTGTTCTCTAAAGATTCTGGGTTCTCTTAAACATGAAGGCAAACATTTGGGCATTCAGTCAATCCTAACAAAGGCCTAAATATTATTATATCCAGGGCTTGTCTTGTGCTATGTGCTGAGCGAGCCATTGGCTGATGATAGAAGAGGCTCCCCTACCCAAAAATATTCTACCCCTCACCCTCTTCCACTTCCCATCACCACCATTCATTCCTTGCCTTCCCTTCCCACTACCAAATCTCTCTCAGATCTCCTTGGCTGCCACCCCTAGGCTTTTCACAGTGAAAGTCCTAGTGTACAATACATCTACTGAGATGGGTAATGCCTTGGTCCATTGTCAGCCATTAACCACCTAAATTTGTTTATCAGATTAACTTAGCCACTTTGCAAGGCCCAGAGAGAATAGGAGAACAAGTGATTTATTGATTTTTGGTGGCAGAGAAGAAAAACCTAGAACAAAAGACTCTAAATAAATTGGCAGTATAGAACAGCAGTGATTCATGTGGTTCTCAAAGTCAGACTGCTTTCCTCGTTTACTCACTCTGTCATCTCCAAGAAGTTTCTTAACTGTTTTTCCTGCATTGGTACAACAGGAATGACAATAATAAGAGTACCTGCCTCATAAGATTGCTGTTGTGGCCGGGCGCGGTGACTCACGCCTGTAATCCCAGCCTTTAGGGAGGCCGAGGCAGGGGGATCATGAGGTCAGAAGATCAAGACCATCCTGGCTAACACGGTGAAACCCCGTCTCTACTAAAAACACAAAAAATTAGCCGGGCATGGTGGCAAGTGCCTGTAGTCCCAGCTACTCGAGAGGCTGAGACAGGAGAATGGTGCGAACCCGGGAGGCAGAGCTTGCAGTGAGCGGAGATGGTGGCACTGGACTCCAGCCTGGGGGACAGAATGAGACTCCGTCTCAAAAATAAATAAATGAATAAGATAGAAAGATTGCAGTTGTGAGGGTTAAATGAGAACATTTTTATGTTAATGCATGGTAATGCCTGGCATATATTAGGTTGGTGCAAAAGTGATTGTGGTTTTTGCCATTACTTTTAAATGGCAAAAACTGTGATTATTTTTGCAGCAACCTAATAGTAAGTGCTTGATAAATACGACATCTTGAAGAGAGACCTGAGTAGCCAGATGTTAGCATGAGGGCCCTGGGGATTTTAATTACGTGCAGAGGGTAGAGAAACATTCCTGGGTAAAATATATTTGAAAACAAAGGCTCATAATAGTTTTGCTAGCAATTTGTTTCTACCCTACATGTGGCACCCACAAACTTTTCTTCTTAACACTCCCTAAATACTTTACAGGTTTCCATCAACAATCAACAAAGGGATTGCCTGCTCCAGTTTCTGCAAGGAGTATCCACTTACATTGTCCCAAAGGAAGGAGGACTCATGTTTTCTGAGTCATGGGTCAAATGTTATCAAGTTTTTCATTCATTATACAGTAGAGAAGAGGCTAGGATCATGTCCACCCTGGGTCACTACAGTAGCTTGGGTGACAAGTAACTTGGCCATTGAATCCCCAGGAGAGAAGAAATGCTTGAGTCCAATCATTTATACAAATACAAGGACAGAAACAAGGTCAAAAGTTGAAGTATAGAAGACAGAGAGAAAAGCAATTTTTAAAGTCTAGACAGCATATTAACAGCAGGGGCTTAATGTGTTGTACTCTGTTTACAGGAGCTTTTTGCTGACAGCACAGAACCTGAGCCCTCCTCTCTCCTCATAGCAAGTTCCCTTCTGCTGTGTCAATAGAAGCCACCTCTTCTTAATCCTTGGAGGATTGGCGATCAGAGCTTGTACTTGGTGTCTGCAGAACAACGGGAAACAGGAAAGGGAAGCACATCTTGAGGAATGACAATATTGGATAGAAGGTGAATCTATCACATCAGTCTGGTAGCAGCTCACAGTTGTATTTTAGCCTCCCAAGATTTTTTTTCTAGTAGCAAATGAAAGGATAGATGAATAAGAGATCATCAAACCTTTTCTATACGTATTTTGCTTTCCTAAGGAAAGCAATTTGGGAAAGAGTTTAATTTGGGAAAGAGTTTTTCTTTCCTTTTTAAGCATGTTTCTGAGGTTACAAAATGTGTCAGGTACCGTGGCTCATGTCACTAATCCCAGCACTTTGGGAGGCCAAGGCAGGAGGATTGTTTGAGCCCAGTAGTTCAAGACCAGCCTGGGCAACATAGTGAGATCCCGTCTCTTTAAAACCATTTTTTCATTTAAAAAATATATAAATAAAATTATAAAACGACTTTAATTAGAGTATTGGGGCAGTGGCTGGTGGGAATGTAAATGCATTTCACCTTTCTGGAAGGCAATTTGACAGTATGTAACAACAAACCATCAAAACAGGCATATCCTCAACCCAGAAGTTCCACTGGTAGGACTTTATACTATGAGGACAGTAGCATAAATATTTAGATAAGAGAACATTCTCATAGTATAATTTATAATAACTCCCCAAATGGAAATAATCAAAAGACTCCAAAATAGAGGATGTGTTATATATAATACAGTGGGTATACCAAGCAGCCACTGAACACCTTCTTTAGAGAAGTTTTTAATAGCATTGAAATATAAAGCAGTGTTTAAGATTCATTGAGGGTTGGTGGGCAGGTGCTAAGTGTACTGTACGATGGACTCCTGAACCTGTAGACAGATTGCAGGAAGGACTGATCTCTCAGGGCAAAAAAGGCAAGAAGGCTTTTAGCTGCCTGAATAAAATTCTGCCAACGAGACCAAAGCTAGCTATGGAATCTGTCTGCCATTGTTCACCTGAGGCACCTGAATGAATGAGCAGATTTCTCATAATTTGTGTACTGAGCTCTGGTTACATAAGCCACTAGCCGTTTGTGTAAATGGCTGTTTTACCCTTTGCTGAATTGGAAGGAGTCTGTTTGATTAGAACAGTTTATATAACTGAAATCTGAGACTGAAGGGAAGATTTGGCGGGGACTGTTGATTGCATTGGAGGGTGGATTGGAAAGGAAACTTTTCCAGAGTGAGAGGCTCTTATTTTGAGGCACTGATGTGGAACAAATTGTCCCCAACACCCCACCTAACCACATTAACACACAGCGGGATCTAGCCCATCGATAGAAATGGGCTCTATTCCTTCTTCCAGGGGGAGAACAGATCTGTTTCTTTCCAAGGATCAAGCCAGGTTAACACACATGTGCACAGAAGCCAATGTCGACAGCATGGGCTCCATCAACATTCCAACCCTCCCTGCTTTTTAAAGCACAAAAAACATTTTCAGAAAGGTTTTTTGAGGTGGGATTTTATTTTTGTAAGAGTGGGTGTGTTTGTTGTCTTTTTTCCTCTTTAAAAACTTTTCCCCCTTTTTTCCTTCCTGAATTTTAATGAGTTCTTAAGTAGGAGTCTGCCAGGATTTTAACATTCAACGAAAAAAGGTACAGGACCTTCCTCTCTCTGCAAAGCCAGCCTCGGGTGCATTTTCCAGGTCTTTCTCCCACACCCACTCAGCTTACACCTTAGAGGCTGTGTGGGTGCTGGCCAAAGCCTCCTGCTTCCAATGCATACACTTCCTGTTTTGTCTTTCACCTCCTTTGGACCCTGGGGTAGACTCAGTTCTCATCTTTAGAATCTGTTATTTCAGTTTTTGGTCTCAATGTCACTTAATCAGGAAAATGCTAATTCCTCAGGAGGGAGAATAAAGTCATGACTCTCTTCGTAGGTTTATGTTAAAATCTCCTAGGAGCCCCTCAGCAAGGAGCCCAACTCCTTACCTTTAATTTTCCATCTGTAAAGGGAAAAACTGTAATGTGTGTTTAGTCCTCAAATGCAGTAATACCTGAGAGCCATTTGGGAGCAACTTAGGTTGTGTCTCATTCTCTGAAAAGGTGTAGAGAATGTATCAGATCATTTAAATCGCATGCATCTTCATATGTACAAATCAAATGTGTTTCCATCTCTATGTATGATAGCAGTGTTTATTCACAAATGTGCACATTACAGAGAAGCTGTATGCAAACTCTGACCACTGTCCCCCAACACATATAATGGTTTTCTGTGGGATCCCCTCTCACTTCAGCTACTTGCCAATCCCTGCCCTCACCAAGAAGGCCCCCTTCTAATTCAGAACTCCGCCCTCAGGAAGAATTTTGTTGTTCAAATTTCATACCAGAGGAACTACAGTCTTGTTAAAATAGTAACAAAGGTGTGAATTACTTAGTGTGGTTGATCCTGGAGAGGAGAGGTGCTTATTTCTTCTACTCCAGGATGTCCTCTATTATAAGGTCCACCATCAGTTTAATATAGTAATAGCTTTGTCTTTCCTAGAGGAAGGGAAGACTACTACATTGATTATATTCATTAACAAGGAGATACATTCCAAGTTCAAGGGCAGGAAAATGGACATTATCATTTGTTTACTGTGGTTAAGAAAGCGCAGACTCTGGAACAGATTGCCTGGATCAGATCTCTCCAACACTGAATAGCTAGCTGTGTGACCTTGGGCAAGTGACAACTTCTCTGTGCCTCATTTCTTCAACCACGAAGCCAAGATAATAGTATTTCTCTTACAAGGTTATTGCAAGGACTAAACGATTCAATACACACAGGGTTACTGCAAGAACTAAACAATTCAATACACAAAGTACTTAGAACAGTGCTTGGTAACTGATCAACACATTTAAGAATTGCTAATCCAGGTGAATCTGTTTTGTTTTTTTTTTTGGTGGGGGGGGATGGAGTCTCACTCTGTCACCCAGGCTGGAGTGCAATAGCGCAGTCTCAGCTCACTGCAAGCTCCACCTCCCGGGTTCACGCCATTCTCCCACCTCAGCCTCCCAAGTAGCTGGGACTACAGGTGCCCGCCACCATGCCCAATTAATTTTGTTTTTGTATTTTTAGTAGAGATGGGGTTTCACCATGTTAGCCAGGATGGTCTCAGTCTCCTGACCTCATGATCCGCCCGCCTCGGCCTCCCAAAGTGCTGGGATTGCAGGTGTGAGCCACCGCGCCTGACCAAATCTTTAATTTTCTTATTCCTGAAACTTGGCAGTGCATGAAAAATATTTTTTTCTAATTCCATACAAATCTGGTGAAATGTGGATATCTTCTCTCCCCTCCCCACGAAATACAAATCTGTTTAGACACACAAAATAGGTTCATGGGTGCGATGACATTGAAAAAAACTCCCCTTCTTCCTGCTAACCACAATCATACAACATAGTCACACAACACTGCTAACACTAGATGTGTTTCCCCACACACCAAGCAAGTAATCCTCCAGTAACAGACACCAGCTGGATGTCCTCTAATTCAATTCAAACTGACACTCTCCACCTGGACACAGCGTCAGATCCCACAGGTTGAGGGTTTAGTCCCCAAGACAGCCACCTCCCCTACTGCGCAACTTCAGATGCCAATCACAAGCCGCAGGTTGTTTTGCTTGTGCTTCTGACCCATCTGCTATAAATGGGGGTTCCCACAATCCCCTCCTATGGTTTGATTAATTTGTTAGAATGGCTCACAGAACACAGGGAAACCAGCTTATTATAAAGGATATTTTATTTTACTTTTTTGAGACCGAGTCTTGCTCTGTTGCCCAGGCTGGAATACAGTAGAATGATCTCAGCTCACTGCAACCTATGCCTCCTGGGTTCAAACAATTCTTGTGCCTCAATCTACTGAGTAGCTGGGATTACAGGCTTGTGCCACCATGCCTAGTTAATTTTTTTATTTTTAGTAGAGACAGGGTTTCACCACATTGGCCAGGCTGGTCTCAAACTCCTGGGCTCAAGCCATCCACCCGCTTCAGCCTCCCAAAATGGTGGGATTACAGGGGTGAGCCGCCGTGTCTGGCCAGAATATTTTAAATGATACAAATGAACAGCCAGATGAAGAGATACGTATGGTAAAGTCTGGAAGTGTCCCTAATACTGGAGCTTCTGTCTCCTTTGAGTTGGGGAATGAATACCCAGTATGTAGAGGTGTTCTGTTCCCCTTCTTGGATGCTCCCCCTCCCACAAACCCAGTCCTTTTGGGTTTTTCTGAAAGCTTCATTACATAGGCTTAATTGATTAAATCATTGACCATTGGTGTTCAACTTAACTTTAAGCCCTCTCCCTTCCCCTGAGATTAGGGGATGGGGCTGAAAGTCCCAACCCTCTAATCATGCCTTGGTATTCATGTGACCACACCCCAACCCAGGGGTTGCCAACCATTAGTCAACTCATTAGCACAGAAAAAGGCTTTGGCAATTCCAAGGATTTTAAAAGTTATATGTGCCAGGAAACAGATCAAATATATATTTCATAGTATCATTGTCCACCCCTACTCTTCAAACACCAATCCCTTACATCAAAAGGATATAAAAACTCAAAAGATACTGCCATATTACCAGAAACCAATTCAATTATTAACAGTTGGTCTAGTCCATCATATGGTATGAATATGTCTCCCAGGGTGAGGCCACTCAGGTTTGCAGACTTCCATTTGATCTTTTCAGGCTCCAAAGCCAGAGTGCCAACCTGGGCAACATAGTGAGACCTTGTCTCTACAAATAATTTAAAAATTAGCTAAGTGTAGTGGTGCACACCTGTAACCCCAGCTACTCAGGAGGCTAAGGCAGGAGAACTGCTTGAGCCCAAGAGGTTGAGGCTGCAGTGAGCCATAATCAAGCCACTGCACTCCACTCTGGGTGATAGAGTGAGACCTTGTCTCAAAAAAAGAGAAAGAAAAAGAAAAAAAGTCAGAGTGGCCTCAGCAAACATATAGTTTACATCTGATATAATTGAGCTAAGAGACAATGTCATCTCTTTCTCTGAGCCTCTCTCAAGGTATATTAATACAATATTGGATGATATGGTTTGGCTGTGTCCCCACCCAAATCTCATCTTGAATTGTAGTTCCCATAATCCTCATGTGTGGTGGGAGACACCTCCTGGGATGTAATTTAGTCATGAGGGCAGTTACCCTCTTGCTGTTCTCATAACAGTGAGTTAGTTATCATGAGCTCTGGATGGTTTTATAAGGGGCTTTTCCCCCTTTTGCTTGGCACTTCTCCTTGCTGCTGCCATGCCATGTAAAGTTTCACCATGATTATAAGTTTCCTGAGGGCTCCCCAGCCATGCTGAACAGAGAGTCAATTAAACCTCTTTCCTTTACAAATTACCCAGTCTCAGGTATGTCTTTTTTAGCAGCGTGAGAATGGACTAATACATTGGTTTTCCCTTATTCCATAACCCATTTACTTATTCTTTTACCCTCGGCTACTATTTCTCTTTCTCTGCATTTATACCCAAACTTTTCCACCTTTGGAAGGAACACTGTGCTGGTCTACACCACAGGCGTAATACTAGTCTAGCAAATACCTCTCCCTCAATCCATTCCTATTCAGATAAGGTAGCATTACTGAGGTGCAGAATTAGTGAGCTATTTTTACCACTAGGCAGGCAATACAGCTGCATTCACTGTTAACCCCAATTTTGCCAGATGGGATGAAGGCATAACCCACCCCTATTAGGCCCTTAGACATTCTGACATAAGGTTTAAAAACATAGTTACCATTTCTTGCTTAGGAATCATCCCTGTTTCCAGTACTTGTTATTACAGCCCTGGTCCTGTGACTACTGCATTAGATAAGTGGAGGAAATTGAGCTGATGTGGGGAAGAGAGGAAAACAACGTATAGTCATTATACCAGTGTGCTGCTCCCTTGGTAAGAATTGCATAGTCATCCCGGCATCCCACCTTACCCACTCTTCCCTACCTCCACCAGAAAGCAGAGGAAACTCTAGGGGGGACACTCCTTTAGTCCCACTCATGTTGAGCATGAGCACACACTCATGAAGGTGTGCAAACCAGCCCTTCCTGCATTTATCTCTCCCACCTTAGACAACCAACATTTTAATTGCATGTTCTGCTTCTCTGTTAAACTATAACTCTGAGAAGGATAACTCTCTGCCCATTGCTGTACAGTGTGTTCCTTGGTCTAAAGAAATGAAGGTCAGCTGTCCAAATTCACGCAATATCATCTGTTCTGGTTTTTTATAGCACTCTGAGCATTTGCATCTTCCACTGTGTAAGCAAAGCCAAATCCAGAGTCAGTGTCTATTTCTGTCAAGACCCATTCATAGCCCCTCAGGGCCATCAGCATCAGTCTCACTTGCCAGCTATGTTCAGGGCCTTCCAAGCAGGGAATCTGCCACATAGTCATAGGCAGTCTCTGTCTCTTTTGCTGACAAACAGAACAGTTTTTACTGGCATTTTGTGTCCCAGAAGATGTTGGAGGAACATGTCTAGATTAGCTCATCTCTGCACTGCTGCACAACCCCCATATCCACTCATGTTACAGACCCAAGTGGGCCCCTTGAGCAAGCACATGGGGATATCTACTTGATGATTCCAGACACCCGGAGGGAGTTATTCTGATGGGCATTGAGATGCCTACGTTAAGGCACACCTTAAACTTCCATAGTAATTTCCAAAGGACCATGCTCCATATGGGCATCCCTTTAAGAGGCCAGATTTCCTTTGCCCTCCTATACCATCCGGCCTTTGGTCACTGGTTGTGAGTCAGTAGAAACCCAAACCTAGAGGCTTTTAGCACTGTTCAATATTTTCCATCACTGCTAGGAAAACAGCGTGCAATTCAGCTCACCATGCTAATTTGCTTTTACCTTCTTCAGTCAGAGAGTGGCATCATTCCCAGTGGTATGTTGCCCATTCACCGTGGAACTGCCATCCACAAACCAAGAAGCTCTTTGTCAGTCAAGTGACGGAGTCCAGCAGCCCCTCACACAGTTCCAGAGTCAGTCCTAGGGGAAAAGTAGCTCCTTGCTTGTGAGAATCTCCTTGAATTCCTCAGGTAGCATGACCCTGTATAAAACTTTCCATTTTATTAGCAACTCTTCTGGGCACTGCTGTCCACATTAGAGTGATTCTCTAACACCCATGGGTGTTTCGGGTTTCAGGATCATTTTATATGCTTCAGTCATAAGGGTACCTTACATGAATGTCCCATAGCAAGGTAAATGCCCCTCAAATGGAAAATCTCTAGTTCAAAGCCCTAGTAGTTGTGTTACTGGAAAAAGGTCCCAATCCAGACCTCAAGAGATGGTTCTTGGAGCTCACGCAAGAAAGAATTCAGGCGAGTCCACATAGTAAAGTGAAAACAAGTTTATTAAGAAAGTAAAGGAATAGGCTGGGCATGGTGGCTCATGCCTATAATCCCAGCACTTTGGGAGGCCAAGGCAGGGGGATCACGAGGTCAGGAGTTTGAGATCAGCCTGACCAACATGGTGAAACCCCGTCTCTAAAAAAAATACAAAAATTAGCCAGGCATGGTGTCTCACACCTGTAATCTTAGCTACTCAAGAGGCTGATGCACAAGAATCGCTTGAACCCAGGAGGCAGAGGTTGCAGTGAGCTGAGATCATGCCACTGCACTCCAGCCTGGGCAAAAGAGTGAGACTGCATCTCAAAAAAAAAGAAAGTAAAAGAACAAAGAATGGCTACTCCATAGGCAGAGCAGCAGCATGGCTGCTTGACTGTGTATACTTACAGCTATTTCTTGATTATATGCTAAACAAGGGATGGATTATTCATGAGTTTTCCTGGAAAGAGGTGGGCAATTCCTGGAAGTGAGGGTTCTTCCCCTTTTTAGGCTATATAGGATAACTTCCTGACATTGCCATGGCATTTGTAAATTGTTGTGGAGCTGGTGGGAGTGTCTTTTAGTATGCTAATGTGTTATAATTATAATATATTAATATAATGAGCAGCAAAGACGACAAGATGTCACTTTCATTGCCATCTTGGTTGTGGTAGGTTTTGACTGGCTTCTTTACCACATCCTGTTTTATCACAAGGGTCTTTGTGACCTGTATCTTGTGCTGACCGTGTATCTGACCCTATGACTAAGAAAGGCTAATATCCAGAACCTACAAAGAACTCAAACAAATTTACAAGAAAAAAACAAACAACCCCATCAAAAAGTGGGCAAAGCTTATGAACAGACATTTCTCAAAAGAAGATATGCATATAGCCAACAGACACATGAAAAAATGCTCATCATCACTGGCCATCAGAGAAATGCAAATCAAAACCACAATGAGATACCATCTCACACCAGTTAGAATGGCAATCATTAAAAAGTCAGGAAACAACAGGTGCTGGAGACAATGTGGAGAAATAGAAACACTTTTACACTGTTGGTGGGATTGTAAACTAGTTCAACCATTATGGAAAACAGTATGGCGATTCCTCAAGGATCTAGAACTAGAAGTATCATATGACCCAGCCATCCCATTACTGGGGATATACCCAAAGGATTATAAATCATGCTGCTATAAAGACACATGCACACATATGTGCATTGCGGCACTATTCACAATAGCAAAGACTTGGAATCAACCCAAATGTCCATCAGTGACATTTATGGAACATATATATGTTCCATATAGGACTATCAAACAAAGAATTTGCCCCTACCAGCACTTGAGCTTCTATACTACACTGTGTGGGCTCAGGCAATCTGACTAGTTCCCGATTAACTTGCCCAATTAATAGTGATTGAAGGGCAGATTTTCCCTTCTGTTTTGCAGTAGTAGGTATAGGAAACATTTCCCAGTCAGATACAATGTCCATCTCCGAAATACAATCAGGCAAAAGAGATGCAACCACTTTACATAAAGCATGTTTAAATATACTAATCCTCCTATCAACTTTTATGTTTGTTAAAAGACAAACTTTTTTTTTTTTGTTTGAGATGGAGTCTTGCTCTGTCGCCCAGGCTGGAGTGCAGTGGCCGGATCTCAGCTCACTGCAAGCTCCGCCTCCCAGGTTTATGCCATTCTCTTGCCTTAGCCTCCTGAGTAGCTGGGACTACAGGCGCCGGCCACCTCACCCGGCTAGTTTTTTTTTTTTTTTTTTTAGTAGAGACTGGGTTTTGCCGGGTTAGCCAGAATGGTCTCGATCTCCTGACCTCATGATCCTGCCGGCTCGGCCTCCCAAAGTGCTGGGATTACAGGCTTGAGCCACCATGCCCAGCCTAAAAGATAAACTTTAGACAAATTAAATGTAATAGTCTAATTGAGCAAAGAATGATTCACAAATCGGGCAGCCCCAGAATGAGATTAGGTTCAGATGACTCTGGGGCTGCCACACGGTCAGATAACATGTATGGACAGAAAAAAGAAAGTGACATACAACAAACAGGAGTGTAAACTAAAAGTAAAATTCTAAGCACCCCCAACCAGCTAAATGGACCCTTCCTCTTGGTCAAGGGTATTCCAAAGTTAAGTAGTTCAGGCCATGATAGTAAGCAGGGGTTGGACTTGCCTTGTGATACCCTCCTTTTTCTGGAATTCAGGCATAACTGCCCAGCATTAATATTAAAACAGAGATCTTAAAATTTTTGTAGCAATAAGACACCAAATTCCAGTGACTCATGCCTGTAATCCCAGCACTTTGGAAGGCCGAGGCAGGCAGATGCCATGAGGTCAGGAGTTTGAGACCAGCCTGGCCAACATGGTGAAACCCTGTCTCTACTAAAAATAAAAAATTAGCCGGGCCTGGTGGTGTCAGAGGCATGTGAACCAGGGCAACTCCATCTTAAATAGGAGATAGGTAAAATAAGGCTGAAACCTACTGGGCTGCATTCCCAGATGGTTAAGGCGTTCTAAGTCACAGGATGAGATAGGAGGTCGGCACAAGATACAGGTCATAAAGACCTTGCTGAAAAACAGGTTGCAGTAAAGAAGCTGGCTCAATCCCATCAAAACCAAGATGGCCACGAGAGTGACCTCTGATGTCCTCACTACTACACTCCCATCAGCGCCATGACAGTTTAGAAATGTCATGGCAATGTCAGGAAGTTACCTTATATGGTCTAAAAAGGGGATGCATGAATAATCCACCCCTTGTTTATCATCAAGAAATAACCATGAAAATGGGCAACCAGCAGCTCTCGGGGCTGCTCTGTCTATGGAGTAGACATTCCTTTATTCCTTTACTTTTTTAATAAACTTGCTTTCTCTTTACTCTATGGAATCGCCCTGAATTCTTTCTTGCATGAAATCCAAGAAACCTTTTTTGGGATCTGGATACGGACCCCCTTCCTGTAACAGTGGCAAGCGCCTGTGGTCCCAGCTACTCAGGAGGCTGAGGCAGGAGAATCGCTTGAACCCAGGAGGTGGAGGTTGCAGTGAGCTGAGGTCATGCCACTGCACTCCAGCCTGGGTGACAGACCAAGACTCCGTCTCCAAAAATATATATATATATATACCAAATTCCAGCCTGGCTCTAGTATAGCATCACATGACAGATAGCAGGTCCTAAAAGAAATCGAAGTATTTTACCCTAAAATACATTTCTTTGACATATTTTGAAATGGCCTTGCAAAGCTGTCTCTTGTGAAAAAAATCTACATTCTGTAGAGAATTCCTTCCCCTTTCCAGCTCTTCATCCTGATCAGGAGAGAATTAACTAAGAGTCTGACAGCTTTTTAAGTCTGATAAGAAACATTTACAATCTATTCTCTCTGAATCCTGTTACCTGGAGGCTTCATCTGCATAATAAGAATCTTGGTCTCCACAAACCCTTATCTTAACCCAGACACCCCTCTCTGTGGATTCAGGGCTTTAGATAAACTCAATCAATTGCCAATCGGAAAATCTTTGAATCCACCTATGACCGGGAAACCTGTGTCCTACCTCCAGTTGTCCCCCGTTTCCTGACCAAACCAATGTATATCTTACATGTATTGATTCGTGTCTTAGTGTCCTATGTCTCCCTAAAATGTATAAAACCAAGCTGTAACCCAACTATCTTGGGCACTTGTGGTCAGGCCCTCCTGTGGCATGTCCTTAACCTTGGCAAAATAAACTTCTAAACTGATTGAGACTTGTCTCAGATACTTTTTGGTTACAGAGGTACAGAAACAACTGTATTGGTTACAGCTTGGCATTTGCCTTGTTTAAGCAAGGCTTGAAGAGTTGGCTGCCTGTGACTGGCTGAGATTCAGCCACTTGTTGCAAAGTAGTAACAGTCTGTTTATATATCCAGTTAGGTTAGGGTTCACTATGTATGGAGAAACCTAAACTATGTAAGGAGGCAGCTTTAGACTAAATTAATTTAACATCCTAATTCCGTCAACTCTTACTTTCCTAACTACAGCCTCCATTAGGATTTTACAGACAGGTTTTGAAATCACAGTACATTGGGTTCCTGTGTCAAGGAGCCCTGGAAATTCTCCACCCCTGACCATTTTACCCACTCTTGTGCAAAGGGCCTTTGGGTCCCTGACAGGAGGTTGAGCCAAGGGACCCCAGCTCTTTTGTCAATCTTTATCTTGATTAATCTGCCTGACGGTTGCTTTAGACAATTTTACATCATTTTTCTCATTATAATCTATGCCTCCTGACTTTTCGTATTTCTCCAAACGAGGGTAAATACAGCAAACCTGTCTGGAGCCCTTTAATGTTGGTCCATCCAACCTTAAGAGCTTTGTTTCGACCCCATACATTTCCATTTTATTCACCCCATTTTTTGATAATCATATAAAGATTTCCACCCTGCTCAGACAAATCCCATGACTCTCCTCTTTTTCCTTTTAGTTTCACCTTTATCAATGTTTTCTTTATTCACCTTATTTCTTAATAACCATTTAAAAATGTTCACCTTCCTGGAAAGTTCTTTTACTCTCTTCTCTGTCTTTTCCCATTCTCTTGTTAATTAATGTAATGTTTTAATTAGCATCTGTAAGACCCATGAGGGGAAGTTGTGACAACAAACTGGATAAAGCTTCTCGAACTTTATTTTGGGTTTGCTAAACAGTAAGGTTATATGGGGATCTACATTAAAGGTGCCCCCTTAATAACAGAATTTACATAATTCAGCAGGTGAATATCCCAGTCATTACAAAGCTGGTCCCACATGGCTTGCATATGAAGCATATCAGCTGCTGTAACTGGAGTGTTCCACTTAGCATTTCTAGGTGGAGTCTGGCAATCTCCATCCTCAGAGTAAACAGACCTTAAGATGACTTTTATCCAGTTCACCAGGCTGGCTGTTCCCTCCAGTCCATGACTGTTCCACAGTGAGCTGTGGATATTGCATCAACCCAAACATATCTCTTCCACCCTGCAGCATTTAAAACCAAAGATACTGCCTGTAAATTAGTTACTCTCACAATCCATTTTAGTAAAGGTTCTTCAGGAAGCTGATGATACTGCAAGGCTCTTGTATTGGTTCAAACCCCAAGAGCGCACCAACAAACAAGACAAGGTGGTGTGAACCAACACGCTGTTTAATGAGCGCCTGGATGCATGTGGGCTGAGGCCTAAAATGGCGTCAGCACCAAATGAGGACAGGGCAGGGGTTTTATAGTCTCCTATAAACAGGAAGTGTCTCAATATGAGGTAACTGCTTCGAGTTACCCAGATGGCTTCTCTCTCCATCTTCAGGGGGTACGTGTTTTCTGGCCAGCTCTCTTCCTGCTTCTGCTATCTTGCTGAAGCACGCTGTTGGCGCAACTGGTCTTGCCTTGGGATTGGGCCTGAGAAGGGAGGAGTTATTCATTCCCTTAAGCCTTCAGGTTGAGGGGAGAATCTTTCAGATGCCAGTCTACAAAATGAAACAATTCCTTCACACTACACCCTCTGGTTTCAGTAGCTTCTTTGTTTTGCCCTTTCCACACACTGACTCCTTCTTGGTAAACACAGGTCTTAGAGGCATTTTCTGTAATCCTGGCATAATTTT
This sequence comes from Trachypithecus francoisi, assembly GCF_009764315.1. NCBI lineage: Eukaryota > Metazoa > Chordata > Mammalia > Primates > Cercopithecidae > Trachypithecus > Trachypithecus francoisi. The sequence goes on along the minus strand of NW_022681468.1, from coordinate 43,947,607 downwards.
TTTCTAGGAGATAGCTCTGAGGCTAATGACTGAAGTTCTAACTCACTGAAATCTGCACTGGGTGTAGCATTGAGGTTTGACCCAGCACTGTCTTTTAATTTCATTTTAGCTATTACAGATAGCAATAACCACATAATTGTATACTTTATTTTTTGTTGTTTGTTATAAGTTTGCATTTCTTTATGCATCCATCAAACCAACTCTCCAGGAGTTGCATGCATCTCTAAATTTCATTGGAGGTTTTGCCTTTAGTAACTGAGTGCAACACAGCTACTACTTCATACCATGGTGATATGGCTCCAATGACTGCAGAAACAACATAGGTCCTTTGTCTCACACCGATAAGATTAATGACATGGACACACGTGGAGTGATTTTAAGGAGTGAAAAGTTTAATAGGCAAGAAAGAAGAAAGAAGAAAACAGCTCCCCTATACAAGGGAGGGAGGGAGGCTCCAAACAGAGAAAACCCACATGCTGCAGAAAGCAGTTGGTTATACTGGGAGGTTGGAGGAGGCAGTGTCTGATTTGCACAGGGCTCGGGGGATTCATTTAACCAGGTGTATCATTCACGTAGCCCTCAAAAAAACTGATCCTGGCCGGGCGCGGTGGCTCAAGCCTGTAATCCCAGCACTTTGGGAGGCCGAGACAGGAGGATCATGAGGTCAGGAGATCGAGACCATCCTGGCTAACATGGTGAAACCCTGTCTCCACTAAAAAATACAAAAAACTAGCCGGGCGAGGTGGCGGGCGCCTGTGGTCCCAGCTACTCAGGTGGCTGAGGCAGGAGAATGGCGTAAACCTGGGAGGCGGAGCTTGCAGTGAGCTGAGATCCGGCCACTGCACTCCAGCCTGGGCGAGAGCAAGACTCCCTCTCAAAAAAAAAAAAAAAAAGACTGATCCTCCCACCCTTGTCTTTTAATATGCAAATGCAGGTGGCCATGAAGTACTGCACATGTGGTGTTATCTGGAGGTGGTCATGACACCTGCCACACGTGGTGACAAGGATAAGAGGTCAGGAACTGCCATGTTGGGTGGACCTGGTCTCTAGCCATCTGCATTTGCATATCAATGCTTGCCAGTCTGGTTTTTCAAGCCACTTTCAGTTAGAAAGGAAATGGTTCAGGGGTTGCTTTTTATTAAAGGAAAGTTCCACGGAGAACCTTCATCCTTTCTAGCGGCCTAAAGATTATTTCTTAATAACTCTCGTATTAATAGGTGGCCACATGGTCACCTGAGAATCAAATTTATCACCCTCCACCTGTTTGTCCTTTTTTACCCAAAATCACATGTTCCTGTGAGCCAGAGGCCAGTCTAGTAAATCCCACTTCTGACACCAAATCTGAGGCTATTGAGGAAAAACAAACTCAGTTTCTCCTACTATACTCTCACAACACAGAACACTTCTGTAACTAAATGTGTGAGGATTTTTCCCCACACACCAAGCAAGCATCAATTCTACAGCTCTAATTCAATTTAATTCTGACACTATGTACCTGGAGGTACCATCAGATCCCACAGGTTGAGAACTCAGTTCTAGAAGACTGCCCTTCACTTCAGATGCCAGTTGCAAGTCTGGGTCTCTGGGATAAGTCAGGATTCCCACAACCTCCTCCTCAAATTCAATTAATTTGCCAAAGTGACTCACAGAACTCAGGAAACACTTATATTTACTGGTGTATTATAAGGGATATTACAAAGGACACAAATAAAGAAGTGTATAGGGTGAGGTTATGTGAGGAAGGGGCACAGAACTTCTATGTCCTCTCTGGTACACCACCTTCCAGGACCCTTCACATGTCCAGCTATCCAGAAGTCCCCTGAACCCCCTGAGTCTTTTGGGGGGTTTTATGGAAGCCTCATTACAAAGACGTGATTGATTAAATCACTGGTCATTGGTAATCAACTTAACCTTCATCCCCTCTCCACTCCCCAGAGGTTGTGGGATGGGCTGAAAGCCCCAACCCTCTACTCACGGCTTGGACTTTCCTGTGATCATCCCCCATCCTGAAGCTACCTGGAGACTTCCAACCATCAGTCGTCTCATTAGCATACAAAAAGACATTACTTTGGAGATTTTAGGAGTCATAGGCCAGAAAATAGGATGAAGACCAAATATGTATTTTACTGTAGCACAATGGGTTTTCAAGGCTCTTTGAAATCTACTCATATTCCTGATCTACTTGTAGAAACCTAGAGGGAGCCACTTTGGCAAGTGTGGAATAGTGGTTCAGAGTCTAGGTTTTGGACTCAGGCTGACTCTAACTGTGTGGCCGTGGGCAAGTTCCATGACTTCTTTGAGCCACATCTCCTCATGTACAAAATGGGAATAAGAACAGTATCTACTCTGTGGACTTAGCCCCTGGATAGAAGCATGTTTTTTGAGATAAACCATGTTAGGCACTTGGTACAGGGAAATCACACCACTGTTTGGGAATGGAGGATGATTAACGCATTGTTCCCAGTGCATTTCTAGCCACCTCCCCATTACAAAAGAACTAAGAATTGGGAATCTAATACCAAAGTTCTTAAAAAATCCCCTATAATATGAATTAGGGGAAAGAATAACAACAGCAGCAGCAACAAAAGTTAAATAGTGAGGTGACATATTTCTAAATATTTAAGAAATTGTTACTTGACTAAAAGAGCCTGGATAAATACTCTTAGAGTGACAATGGAGCAGGAAGAGTCCCAGATTTGCTCTGGGGAGCTGGATTTTAATCCGCACCTCCCACGCCTCACCAGCGTTAGAGACAGTGAATGGTCATACCGTAGCTCAAAACTCTCCCCCAGTGACATCAGTTTGGAACACCTGGAGCCTAGTACATTTTAAGAAAACTCTTCTAAATGGCCACAGGATCTGACTTTCAGCAGGCAATGCTTATTTATACACTGCACATGTTTGTTTGTTTTCTGAGACAGAGTTTCACTGTTGCCCAGGCTGAAGTGCAATGGCGCGATCTCAGCTCACCACAACTTCCGCCACCCAGGTTCAATCGATTCTCCTGCTTCAGCCTCCTGAGTAGCTGGGATTACAGGCGTCTGCCACCAGCCCAGCTAATTTTTTGCATTTTTTGGAGAGACAAGATTTCACCATGTTGGCCAGGCTGCTCTTGAACTCCTGACCTCAGGTGATTCCCCCCTCCTCGGCCTCTCAAAGTGCTGGGATTACAGGCGTGAGCCACCATGCCCAACCATATATATTTTTTAAAGGCCACTAGGAAACAACAAAATGTTAATGGTTGTTATCCCTGGGAGATAGGGTTATAGATTATTTTAATAATTTTATAATTGTAAGTTATAATTTTATTTATAATTTAATTCATAATTTTAATTCTTTGTATTTTTCTGCACTTTCAATAATTTGTTTTGTAATAAACATGTATTGTCTAAATAATTCAACAATTAGACATTAGTCTATATGCCAGGCACTTTGCTAGGCATTGAGAACGCAGCATCCATTATTACTGGTGTTTACAGCCTAGAAGGGAATAAGACTTTTAATAAATAAATACGCAAATAATTAATTGCTTTCTCTACAGAGAAGTCTAGAAGATTATGAAGTCAAGAGGGATTTGACCTAGACCTGGTTCTGGGAAGGCTTCTGAAAAAAAAAAAAAAAAATTTAAAGCTGAAATCTGACTAGGCACAGTTCACGCCTGTTATCTCAGCACTTTGGGAGGTCAAGGTGGGTGAATCACTTGAGGTCCAGATTTCAAGACCAGCCTGGCCAATATGACAAAACCCCATCTCTACCAAAAATAAAAATAAAATTCGCCAGGTGTGATTGTGTTCCCCTATAGTCCCAGTTACTCAGGAGGCTGAGGTAGGGGGGTTGCTTGAACTCAGGAGGTGGAGATTGCAATGAGTGGAGATTGAGCCTGGGCGACAGAGACTCTGTCTCAAAAAAAAAAAAAAAAAAGTTGAAATTTAAAGGAGGAGAGAAAGAGGAGGATATTCTAGGTGGAGAAAATAACATGTGCAAAGAGCCTGAGGCATATGATGTATTTAAGAAACCAAGAGCAGGTCAGAGTAGCTACAGCCTGGGGAATGGAGGGTGTTCAGATATGGAAAGACCAGAGCAAGCATGGCCTTATAGATCTTATTAATGGTTTTTGCATTTTATTTTAAGAGGAATTGAAAACCAAGGTTTTAAACAGAATATAGTAACAGAAAGCTATGTCCATTTCATATTTTATTTTTAATTTCAAATCATTTGTTATCTGTAAGGAGTTCTTGGATTTGGATTTTTAAGACCAATTCAACAGACTCATCCTATATATGCATAAAAGTATTTTATAAAAAGCCTTTTTTTCTTAGAATGTTAGCTTCCTCTGGCCAGGCACAGTGGCTCACGCCTATAATCCCAGCACTTTGGGAGGCCAAGGTGGGAGGTTTGCCTGAGCCCAGGAGCTTGAGACCAGCCTTGGCAAGATGGCCTCATCTTAATGAAAAAAAAAAAAAAAAAAACACAGCAACACAAATAACACTTTAGATTTCTCTATACAGGGAGCCTTGGATTTTGAGAGCTGCACATCACTGCAGCCTGGCTCTCCCATCATCAGTTTGGGGCAATGGAGCATGCTGGAAAAGACAGGAGCATAGAGTAGAAGGCTGAGCGGCAAGAGACCCTCTGGCATACACCAGGGATTTGAGGCATGAGACCACCACATGAGCATTCTGTCATGAAATTCCATGTGTCATGGAAGTGCAAAACAATTTGATTCCCAGACCAGCTGTGGTCAAAACACAGCTGGACAAATGACAACAGCTAGAACCTGACCAACTGGGAGGGTTTTTTCAGCTGAGGAGTGCAAAGCTGGGTCGCTGTCATGCCGATTAACTGTAGTTCAAGCTTAAGTGATGATCTCTGGGACCCCATCCTGAAATGGTATATGAGTAATCCTCACATGCCAACACGAAGTTACATTTGTTACAATGCTTTTGAGTTTGCTTTACATTTTTATTTTAAACCTACCCTGCTCTATCATCTTAGGAAATCATTGTATCATAAGTAATTAGCCATGTGGCTGCTAAATAACAGATGAGAGGTTTCCAGCAAATGCCCCACTCTAGTGCTCTTTAATCAACTGGGTATGTCCTGACATCCAGGTGATTTGAGTGGCAGAGGTAACTGCCAAAACACACCTCTGCTCCTGGAGTAACTCGAGGTTTAGTGGGCTCTGGAGCCACAGTACCGGGCATCTGGTAGTCAACCTTTTCCTGTAATGAGGAGTTATTAAATATTCACATCAGGAATTGAGGCTTTAGTCCGCCCTCAACTGGTCTTCCAACCTGTTACCTATTATGCCTCACACTTTATATACCCCCGAATACAGCAAGAAGAAACTTGTGAATGTTCTATAAAATCTGCTACTGACATCAGGGTGGGTCTTTGAGGCTTATGGTTATCCTAATAAAACAAAGGAATGTGTAACAGACTGTAGCCAGCAGACCACCAACTACTTTATTGTTTAAACACAAAAGCAAAACTTTGGTAAACCTACTATACCTGAGGCACAGCGTGTGGCTGTTTCTTAACCCTTGAAGACTCTGTTATGTACCCAACTTCAGATGACATCTGTATGTTTCTTGTTTTCCTCCATGTGAGTAGTTTACTAAGTTACATGCTTAGACAAGAAATACCTGTTGATGGAGTGGTTATGAATTACAGATTGGAGCTTGCAAATCAATTTGGAATTTAAAAAAAATAAATTCAAACCAGATCTGTGAGGCCAGCTTCTCCACAGACAGTATAAGCATGAGACAAAAGAAGAGCCTGAGCAGACAGGCAGTCAGGTAGCCCTAAGATAGTGGGAAGGAGGTCCCCTGTGACCCCAGAATCCTCTTTCCTGATCTCTTCCTTTCCCCACCGCTACCCGCATGCTCGGGAACTCAGTATCCTACTCTTATCAATGCAGGAAAGGATCTGTATCAGCAGAGGAATGGCAGGAAACTCTCAAAAGAGTTAAATGCAGGGAATTAAACGAAGGAGTTATTTCGTGAGATGTGGGCAGGTAATGGAAACCAACAAGAGACAGAGGAGCGCCCAAGGACTACTACCAGCAAGGAGCTGTTCCTCCACACCAAAGGGGCCAAGGGTGAAAGAGTCCTTATGAGAACCAAGTAGTCATTTTAGTAAAGGAAGCTGGTGGGGCAGCCTTACAGTGATCAGCCTCCTAAGGCACAGAATTTGGCCGTAGAAGGACAGAAAGCCCATGTGAAGGGGCAAACAGAAAATAACCAGCACAGAGCCTAGCATTAGATTATTCAATCTGTTACTGTGTTCAGGTTCATTAGTATCCAAAACCTAATAGATGTGAAAGAAAAGTTAGGAATCATGCTAGTATTTTATTTTTAATCCTTGCACTAAAAAGTTTTCAACCATCAGTGAGCAGATCTGGGAGGGTGGAAAGAACAACCTATTTCTGTTTCCCAATCACATCCAAAAGGTAGTGGTCATTGGTCCTTCGAATGATCAGTGATGTGAGGGAGAGCTTCCAGGTGAGGCCTGATATAAGACCCTGTTTGGGAGGGTCTTTCGCCCTCCCAAAGCGCTACTATTCATTGGACAAATATTGAGTCCAATGTAATGTCCACTTGCAACATTTTGCATGTAAAAGAATTTTCTAGGCCAGGCACGGTGGCTCACACCTATAATCCTAGCATTCTGGGAGGCCGAGGCGGGTGGATCACCTGAGGTCAGGAGTTCAAGACCACCCTGATGAACATGACAAAACCACACCTCTACTGAAAAAAAAAAAAATTAGACAGGTGTGGTGGCACACGCCTGTAATCCTAGCTACTTGGGAGGTTGAGGCAGGAGAATCACTTGAACCTGGGAGGCGGAGATTGCAGTGAGCCAAGATCACTTACTTCCTTTACTGCACTCCAGCCTGGGCAACAGAGTGAGACTCTGTCTCAAAGAAAAAAAAGAAGAGAATTTTCTTATTAAGTTTTGTTTAATCATCATGAATCCATGCCCCTCATTTTGGTCTTGGACTTTTGACAGAGCCTTCCCCAAAATTTCTATTCCTCTGGCCATTCTCCCTTCAAATCATATGTCCCACAGAACCATCAGATTATTCTATCAAGAAAAATAAATCCCTGCTTAAAACCTTGCCCTGGCTCCCCATTATCTATAGCATCAAGTCCAGACCCCAAAAATGGACTCCCAGGTACATCTGCAGCCTCATTTTTTCTCTACTCCCCTCCTTGCCCTTTAAATAACAACCTTGTGGGCACTTTTATTTATGTATGTATTTATTTATTTGCTATTTTTATAGAGACAGAGTCTCCCTGGTTTGCACAGATTGGTGCTAAACTCCTGGGCTCAAGCAATCTTCTCACCTCAGCCTCCCAATGTGCTGGGATTACAGGTGTGAGCCACTGTGCCCGGCCATGTCAGCACTTTTTCTCCTGTCTTTCCAGGCCCATGAGACCCTCTTCGGTCCCCATTGTTGACCTGCCTGCCTCCCAATGGTTATTTTGAGAAACAGCTCAGGGTAACAACTCCAGGCTGCCATGCTGAGATGCTCTCTAGCCCTGACTCTTCTTCAACACAGAATTCCCTGCATTACATTGAAATGCCTCATCTCCCACCTTCACTGGGAACACCCTAAAGGCAGGAACTATGTCCTATGCATTGAATAATCAGTAATCCTCCCCAATATAGTATATGGTAAAAGTTGGCATTCAAAAATATATGATGAACTAAACTAAATGATGACTTCCCAAAAAGAAAGTGTTCTCCCTTAAAGCAAAGTTCCCTAGGACATAAGATTTTTTTTTTTCCAACTCTGTAGGAACACAATATATACAATATTTCATTACTGTTATTAGGTTTCTCTGCATGTTCAATGTATACCTCAACCCCTTAAGAATTGGTTTAAATGAAAATCCAAAATGTTTTGAAAACTGATTGGTTAAATGATGTTTGGTAGAATAAATGAAAGGAATCGAAAGTTGGCCGGGCGTGGTGGCTCATGCCTGTAATCCCAGCACTTTGGGAGGCCGAGGTGGGCAGATCACCTGAGGTCAGGAGATCGAGACCAGCCTGGCCAACATGGTGAAACCCCATCTGTACTAAAAATACAAAATTAAGCCAGACATGGTGGCATGTGCCTGTAATCATAGCTACTCAAGAGGCTGAGGCAGGAGGATTGCTTGAACCCGGGAGGCGGAGGTTGCAGTGATGCATTCCAGCCTGGGCAACAGAGTGAGACGCCATCAAAAAAAGAAAGAAAGGAAAGAAAGAAAGAAAGAAAGAAAGAAAGAAAGAAAGAAAGAGAGAGAGAGAGAGAAAGAAAGAAAGAGAAAGAGAGAAAGAGAGAGAGAGAAAAGAAAGAAAGAAAGAGAGAAAGAGAGAAAAGAAAGAAAGAAAGAAAGAAAGAAAGAAAGAGAAAGAAAGAAAGAAAGGAAGGAAGGAAGGAAGGAAGGAAGGAAGGAAGGAAGGAAGGAAAGAAGGGAACTGAATAGGAAACATAAGCCATAAAGCATCTGACTTATAGAGGCTTTAAAACACCCTGCAGTAGAAGAGGTAAAGTTACACAGATACCTGAAGACAACAGTAGAGATCATCTGGATATACTGGCAATGAGAGGCTGACCTCCATGTCCCCATGGGCCTTATCTTTCTATAATTCTAAAATGGCTTTCAAATCCAGGCTACTCCATCAACTTGGAGATGTAATCATCCAGTGTCATTTCACAATGGTGCAGCTGTAAGACTTCCTTGTACGGTCTGGGAGTGTGTTTCTAAGAAATGGGAGTGCTAAACAAAATGAGTCAAACATACCCCAGTTCTCATGGGCTATATCCTCTGACAACATGATTTATCACCTAAAATCAATATCCTCTAGATGTCTTTATCTTCTTAGTGTTCTCCAGCACTCCTGTCCTGGTGGGTTGAACCATATCTAAAATGCAACCTCATCCATTCGACTGGAACTCACCCACCTAGAGTTACTGGAAAACTTGCATTTCACATTTGGCATGTTACCTCAACCATCAAAATAATCTGGAGTTGGTTTATGCTTTGGAAAACTATTTGCTGCAAGTCAAAAAATCATTAGTCAGAAAAAGGATGTTAATGACAGAGAAACCAGAGCAGCATAAACAAAGCTAAGATACTGGCCGCCAACCACTCAACCTGAGGAAGGGCAGATGGAGGGGGTGCTTTTTGGCCCTCAGACTTCATACCAGCTTACCAGTGCCGTAACTATCAACACCATCTGAGGGGGCCTAAACAAGGAAAGCTCATGTGGTCAAAAGGGGCAAGGAGATGCTTCAGAAATTCCAACTCCTCTTGAAGAGTGTACAGTGCTGGGAATCAAAATTAACAAAATTATCCAATAAAGCCCCTGCCTCACCACTGCAATGCAAATATTTTCTTTTCCTTTTCCCCTCAGAATGTGATGTTAAAACTCACCTAATTCAATGGCTGTATGTATGTGTGTATGTATGTATGTATGTATGTATGTATTTAGAGACAGCGTCCCACTCTGTTGCGCAGGCTGAGTGCAGTGGCTTGATCTCGGCTCACTGCAACCTCTGCCTCCCGGATTCAAGCAATTCTTATGCCTCAGCCTCCCAAGTAGCTGGGATTACACACATGCACCACTGTTCCCGATTAATTTTTGTATTTTCAGTAGAGACGGGGTTTTGCTATGTTTATCTGACTGGTCTGAAACTCCTGACCTCAGGTGATCCACCTGCCTCGGCCTCCCAAAATGTTGGGATTACAGGCATGAGCCACTGTGCCTGGCCTCGATGGTTCAATTTATATGGGCAACAAGCAACTGGAAACCCTGACATTATAAGCAGCATATTTTATTGTGTATGGTGTGGTCTAATTCTGGACAAACCACTTATAAAACCACCTATCCTCCACTTAGGTCTCCAGTGAAAGAAGCTTTAACAGTGACTGCAGCTTCATCTGCATAGTTGCTTCTCCTCTAACAATTATGGCCGGGACACAGCGCCCTTCTCTAGAAATGAGTGCTAGAGCCAAGGAGCAGGGGAGGAGTCAGTCTATCCAAATGCAAGTTCTGAATGTAAGAAGGTGTCTGTTTTGTAAGCACTCGCTTTGACAGCACATATACTTTAAAAATAAATTGGAGTCATACAGAGAAGATTAGCATGCATGGTCCTTGTACAAGTATGATGTGCAAATTTGTAATGCAAAGCTTTCCAAAAAAAAAGTAAAGTGATGACACAAGTGTGAAGACCACGATAAACAGGTATAGAGATTACCATTTGCTCCACCAATGGCAAATTTTTATTTTTATTTTTTTAATATTTTTGAGACGGAGTCTCACTGTGTCTTTAGGCTGGAGTGCAATGGTGCAATCTCAGCTCACAGCAACCTCCACCTCCTGGATTCAAGCGAATCTTCTGCCTCAGCCTCCTGAGTAGCTGGGATTACCGGTGCATGCCACCACACCCAGCTAATTTTTGTAGTTTCAGTAGAGGTGGGGTTTCTCCATGTTGGTCAGGCTGGTCTTGAACTCCTGACTTTGTGATCCACCCACCTTGGCTTCCCAAAATGCTGGGATTACAGGCATGAGCCACTGTGCCTGACCCACCAATGGCAATTTACCCAAATGTGTTGAAAACTTATGTCCACAAAAAAATCTGCATGGCCGGGCACGATGGCTCATGCCTGTAATCCCAGCAGTTTGGAAGGCCGAGGTGGGTGGATCACTTGAGGTCAGGAGTTCGAGGCCAGCCCGGTCAACATGGTGAAACCCCAGCTCTACTAAAAATACAGAAATTAGCTGGGCATGGTGATGGGCACCTATAATCCCAGCTACTCGGGAGACTGAGGCACAAGAATCGCTTGAACAGAGGTTGCAGTGAGCCGAACTCCAGCCTGGGGGATAGAGCAAGACTCAGTCTCAAAAATAAATAAATAAATAAATAAATAAATCTGCACATGGATGTTGATAGCAGCTTTATTCAGAATTGCCAGAACTTGGAACAATGAAAATGCCCTTCAGTAGGTGAATAAATAAACCACAGTACATTCCGACAATGGAATATTATCTAGGAATTAAAAAGAAATGAGCTATTAAGCCATGAAAAGACATACAGGAAACTTAAATGCATTTACTGAGTTAAAGAAACCAAGCTGAACAGGCTACATGCTATATGATTCCAGCTATATGACATTCCGTCTCCATAGGCAAAACTATGGAGACAGTAAAAAGATCAGTGGTTGCCAAAGGTTAGGGGGAGGAGGGGATGGATAGGTGGAGAACACAGGATTTTTAGGGTAGTAAAACTATTCTGCATGATACTGCAATGATAGATATATGACATTATACAATTTGTCCAAACTCATAGAATGTATGACACCAAGAGTGAAACCTAAGGTAAACTACGGACCTCAGGTACCAATGTAGGTTCATCGATTGTAACAAATGTACCACTTTGGTGGGGGATGTTGATAGTCGGGGAGGTTGTATGCATGTGGGCAAGAAGTATATGGGGACTCTCTATATTTTCTGCTCAATTTTGCTGTAAACCTAAAAATTCTCTAAAAAGTCTTTTTTTTAAAAAAAAGTCTAGCATATTTTTTAAAAAGATATAAAGGAAGCAGAGTGAAAGTAGATCGTTTAAATATTTGATTTAAATATCAGTGTTCAGCCACTGAGAGGTTTGGAGTAGTCAAAAAGGGATGTTTTATTTTTAAAATTTTTGTGGGTACATAATAGGTGTATATACTTTTGTGGGTACATAGTAGGTGTATATATTTATGGAGTACATGAGATACTTTTCATACAGGCATACAATGTGTAATAATCACTCATGGTAAATGGGGTATCCATCCCCTCAAACATTTATCTGTTGTGTTACAAACAATTCAGTTAGATTCTTTTAGTTATTTTTAAATGTACAATTAAATTGTTACTGACTATAGTCACCCTGTTGTGCCATCAAGTACTAGGTCTTATTCATTTTTTCTAATTATTTTTTGTACCCATTAACCGTCCCACTTTCCCTCCACTATCCTTCCCACCCTCTGGTAACCATCCTTCTATTCTCTGTCTTCATGAGTTCAATTGTTTTGATCTTTAGCTCCCACAAATAAGTCAGATCATGGGAAGTTTGTCTTTCTGTGCCTGACTTATTTCACTTAACATAATGACCTCCAGTTCCATTCATGTTGTTGCAATTGGTAGGATCTCTTTCTTTCTTATGGTTGAATGGTACTCTATTGCGTATATATGCCACATTTTCTTTATCCACTCATCTGTGGATGGACACTCAGGTTGCTTCCAAATCTTGGCTGTTGGGAACAGTGCTGCAACAAACATGGGAGTGCAGATATTTCTTGGACATACTGATTTTCTTTCCTTTGGGTACATACCCAGCAGTGGGATTGCTGGACCATATGGTAGCTGTATTTTTAGTTTTTTTAGGAACTTCTAAACCATTCTCTATAGTGGTTGTACTAATTAACATTCCCACCAAAAGTGTATGAGGATCTTATTTTTATTTTTATTTGTTTTAAGATGGAGTTTCGCTCTGTCACCCAGGCTGGAGTACAGTGGCACAATCTCGGCTCACTGCAACCTCGGCCTACTGGCGTCAAACAATGCTGCCTCAGCTTCCTGAGTAGCTGGGATTACAGGTGCACGCCACCACAACTGGCTAATTTTGGTATTTTTAGTAGACATGGAGTTTCACCATGTTTGTCAGGCTGGTCTCGAACTACTAACCTTGTGATCTGCCTGCCTCAGCCTCCCAAAGTGCTGGGATTACAGGCGTGAGCCATCGCACCTGGCCGAGGGTCTTATTTTTAACATGTCTTTTTTGATCCAGCTCCATCCTCACGAGATTGCTTTCCTCAGTATGGAAATCTCATGCCTGCCTTCCTTGGTGTCATATCAGAACTTGGCCGTGGGGCAGCATGAGTCCTCCTTGGTCTGTCCTATGGCTTCAGGAGAAGGCCCTGCTCTGTGGGGAGGAAGGAAGACCATAACTTTCTCCAGCACACCTTTCCCATGCATCCACAGATTTGGGATCTGGTCCCAACAACCCACGTGAACTTGCTCTGAGTTCCTGACAGAGGAAGCTGCTAAAGTGAAGAATTAACTTCCTTTAGCAGAAGGAAGTTAATTGCCCTTAGTGGACAATCACTTGAGATGCACCAAGGGTTGGACCACCGTTGCTCTGCCGAGGTCAGAGCTCTCACTGAGGCCAGGCTCAACTCTGGGATGAGAGATCTAGCTGAGAGTGGCCTGGACAAATGGAAACAGAGGCAACGTGACTTCCCCTTTCCCTATTTGCCCAGCTTGATAATGACACACAGAAAGGAGACACAGTGTATATGCAAGTTTAACAGCACAAGTAAAACTAAAAATTTTCCAATAAGAAGTGACCAATTTATTCAAAATTTGAGAAGTTTAAAGTACAGACTTGAAGCCTACTGTTCATACACAGTCATTATTGTTTAAAGTACAGGCTTGAAGCCTACTGTTCATACACAGTCATTATTAAAGCATACATTTCTCAACATTGCAATCCCACCTCCAAAGCCACAGATTCTTTTCTCCTTAGTCTCTCAGGCCTGAAAGTCTTTGTCCGTATTTCTTCGTTCTGCAGCCTGACGGTCACGCCCCGGTACTGAATACACACACACACACACACACACACACACACACACACACACACACACAAGCAAGGGACTCTTATGAGTGTACGGTGGGCAAGAGAGACCTCTGCTGGATGAATGATGGCAAACAAGTGCTGCTCTGCACTAACAGAAAAACAGAAGAAACATTTTTTACAGTGGTGCTTTTGGAGGAGGAGAAAAATTGTTTTTGTTTTAAAATCACCTTTTAAACTCTATGAGATTAAAAACCAACCCCATAAGATATGTTTTTTTAGGTTTCTAGAAACACCGTTTGTGGACTGTGCCATTTCTACAGCACTTTACTATTTATGTTAAGCATTTTTTTTTTTTTTTTTTTGAGACAGAGTCTCGCTCTGTCGCCCAGGCTGGAGTGCAGTGGCCGGATCTCAGTTCACTGCAAGCTCCGCCTCCCGGGTTTACGCCGTTCTCCTGCCTCAGCCTCCCGAGTAGCTGGGACTACAGGCGCCCGCCACCTCGCCCGGCTAGTTTTTTGTATTTTTTAGTAGAGACGGGGTTTCACCGTGTTAGGCAGGATGGTCTCGATCTCCTGACCTTGTGATCCGCCCGTCTCGGCCTCCCAAAGTGCTGGGATTACAGGCTTGAGCCACCGCACCTGGCATGTTAAGCATTTTTTAAGAGCTCCATATATTCTGCACACAGATTCTAAAAGCATCTTAACTGCCTATTAGCTGAACTGTTTCTTTTCTATCCAATTGCCTGCCAGTGTTCCGCATTTTCTATGCACAGGCAGGGATGTGTGAGTCATGATTCTCATAGACCCGAAATCACAGGATGGACTTCAAGACTGAGTTTTCAGATCTCCTAGGGAAAGGAGATGTGTTTGAGATAGGTCAGCGGGGGACAAAAGCATCCAAAGAAAACTTGACACACCTTGCCAAACTTTTCACCTTGGCTGCATATTTTCAGAATCCTTAGGTCCTTAATGGGGGTGGGGGGCGGGGAGAGTGACTGCTTTTGAAAAGAGGAAGTTCCCTTGCACACAGCATATATCCTGATGCATTAAAATATGCTCAACTTTGCAGTGTCCTCTTTACACAGTGTATTTCAGGGGCACAGCAAAGGCATAGCTTAGTGCTTCAACTCTCTGCCTCTCATATAGTGTCTAATTATACTGGTTTCTAATCTGACTCTGCCTAATTAGGCAACTTCGAGCAAGTTTTCCAAATTTCCTAAGCTTCGGTTTCCTCATCTGCAAAACTGGATTGGTTGTAGTGTCCATGCAAAGTGTTACTAGGAGAGTGTGATGAGATAATATATATTCAATGCTTAGCATAGTGGTGGCTGGCCTATAGTAAATGTTCAATGAACACAGGTATAATTATTAAAGGTGAGGTAAACACGTACACAAATGTTTGTGTACATGTCTCCTTCCTTCTTCCCTCCCTCCCTCCCTCCCTCCCTCCTCCTTCCTCCTTCCTTCCTTCCTTCTTCCTTCCTTCCTTCCTTCCTTCTTTCTTCTTTCAACAAACATTTATAGAGTTTCTACCATGTCCAAACTCCGTATGGGACAGTGAAGAGTATAAGAAGCTGAAAAAGTTATGTTTCTATTCTCAGGGAGCTTTCAGTCTCTCTGATGTTTTATCATTTGGATATAGATCAGTAATTCTAAAAGCTGTTTGCCAACATCACAGAATAGCCTTAGAAGAAAATTTCCCAAATTCTCAGGAAAATAAATAACTAACTTTTACTTGAAATATTAATTTATGCCTTTCAAATCTTAAAAGACAGAAAAAGTCATGATAAAAATCATGCTAGACCAGGCGCGGTGGCTCATGCTTGTAACCTTAGCACTTTTGGAGGCCAAAGTAGAAGGATTGCTTGAGCTCAGGAGTTTGAGACCAGCCTGGG
Organism: Trachypithecus francoisi; assembly: GCF_009764315.1. NCBI lineage: Eukaryota > Metazoa > Chordata > Mammalia > Primates > Cercopithecidae > Trachypithecus > Trachypithecus francoisi. Next base: position 43,932,098 of record NW_022681468.1, on the reverse strand, counting down.
CAACATAGAGAAACTTCCATCTCTACAAAAAAAAAATTTTTTTTTAGTTAGCCGGGTGTGGTGGTGTGAGCCTGTAGTCCCAGCTACTCGAGAGGCTGAGACAGGAGAATCACTTGAGCTCAGGAGGTAGAGGCTGTAGTGAGCTGTAATTACACCACTGCACTCCAGCCCGGGTGACAGACCCCGTTAAAAAACAAAACAAACAAAAAAACCCACTAAAAGATTGCCAATCATAGATGTCAGTTTTTGAGAGGAAAGTTGTTGGTAGGCAAACTTTTAATTTTGGGCAAGAATAAAAGCAAGTTGATTTTAAGGTTTCTCTGGCTGTATGAACATTTCTTCCAAAGGACATGGTCAGAAATCTCCAGGGAATTTCAAACCACTTTTCTAGGGAGAGTATGGTTCTTCTGGTGTAGACTGGCACCCCAGAACCATCATCAGTGCAACATGGCTTCCTCTTTCATTCCTCCTTCACCAGCTCTGTACTGCCGCCTGCCAGGTGCCAAGAAGGGTGCTGATGCAGATCCGGGAATAACCAAGACACCATCCCCTGCCTGGGAGAACAGTGCTGCTCCATCCTCACTGCAGTCCCACACTCTCTCAAATGGACCCTTCAAGATTATGGCAGCCCTTATTGCTGCACTCTCAGGATTAGGGCTGGAGTTGTGAACCCAGAACAGCAAATTCAATTCCTCTCAAATCAGTTTCTCAACATCATCCTTTAACCTCTTAGCAGGATTGAGGGAGTTGCTTTCTTGTCATTAGGCAGGTTGTGGGACTCACTTAAACCAAGCAGCAAAGAGGTTAATTGACCAAGTTTGTGTTGTTATTTATATGCCATGTAAACACCCAGCTGGTCCTGGCCTTTACATTTGGCCATATCTCAGCAGGGATCACAGGATGAACTTGACACTTGTGAGGCTTCCCAGAGAGTTCTTGAGATTGGGAACACATTCTTTTGAAGTGTGTCATCCGCTTCAATCTATTCTTTAGGCCAAATCCTAATAATCACACCTGTCCTCCTTATAAAAGTCCAATTGTGGATGAGGCAATTTTTCCTTTTTCTGTCCGAAGAAGTGATTATTATCTTTAAAAAAAGACAGTCTTACAAGAGGCAAGTTCAAATACAGATTAAAATAATAATAATACTTAGCATTTCCACCCCACCTTTCATCTACAGAGCTCAAAGTACTTGGCAAACATTAATTAATTCTCAAAACAGCCTTATGAAGTGAGTAGGGGTATTATCTTTATAATAATATATAAATACTGGCTGGTTCATGAAAGCAGCCACTTAAAAGGGACAATGCTACAGGATTAGTTTCAGAAACAGTCTTCTCACCTGGTCTAGACTTAATAATTTTGGGTAACACATTTGGGAGTGCCAAATGTCCTAATAATACGATATCCTAGGGTGAACATATATACCCTTTCAAAGTGATGTCTCTAGTGGTTTAAGGCAGTCTTATCTATTTGAAGGAACTTCTTAATGTTAAAAAATTCTAATTGCGGGTTGTTCACTCGAAACGATGTCAGTCTACACATGAAAGGATTCTAAACTGTCCTAGTACATAAAGTTTAGTGGCGAGAGTCTGGGATTCTATTTCAAATGCATTTGCACTTGAAGGGGTTGTGACAATTTCAAGGTTTTATGTTTTTACTCATCGATTTAAATTTTGAGCATGTCGCAAATCACAGTTCCATGACTTGTCAAAATGGGTACCAGCCAGAATTTCTGTCTCATCACCAAAGATGAAAAATACCAAGACCGAGTAAAAGCTGACCAGGAATGCATTAAATTGGCTCCTGAATGAATCATACAAAAAGGTGGTCTATTTTTATTTGGTGTCCTTTTCTTCCTTTGTCTCCTGTCATGACCTCCCTTAGCAAATAGAATAGTATTCCATTTTCCAGTTGCTAACCTGAATTCCCCAGAGTTGATTTCTGAGCACAGTACCGTCAGTGAAGCCCACTGCATGTGGCGTATGTCCTGTCACAGCTTTGGTTCCATCTGTGCTTATTTTTCCTGAAAACAATGCTCATCTATGCAAAATTGTACTGGCTTCTTGATCCTGAAAAATTAATTATTTGGGTTAGTAGAAATTATACTTTTTCTGTCCTAAACTCACCCCGCATCAAGAATTACCTTGCATCCAGGAAGCCCTCAGTAAACATTAATTCAGGATTTTCTTTGTTTTGTTGAAGTGTAAAAACATCCCCAGACTCTGGCTGAAACCATTGTTTATTGTCTTGGTTGGGTAAATCCTCTATTTTAAAATTGTATTTGTTGCTCCGAATTTTTTACTAACTGATCCTAGTTTGTGAATTTGTCCACTTGATCATGGAAGAAACCTTATATACCACTTAACCATGCAGTATTGATCCGCTAAATCTATCTGCTTGCCTCTGTCAATGGCTTCACTTAGCAGCCTCAAGAGAGAAAACCTGGTTTTGGTCTCATGGCTTTGGTTGAGCTGATGGTTTCCAATCTCCAAAGTGGGATAAACCAGATTCCTTCACTGTGTTTATCTTGGCCCGCCATGTCTCTTTAAGGAGAAAATGGTCCAAATAAAGTGCTTCCTCTGTGTATTTTGACAGGAAACACTACTAATATGCTTTCCTTTTGTTGTGTGCCCTTCTCCTTTCTCCCAATGTTGTTTAAATATTTTCAGTACAATGACATATTTATTAATCCACTACTCTCTGCATGGGGCATGAAATGATTGGTTCTTTTGTAAAGCCCTCTTAGAAAAGGTGGTTTCTCCAGTGAGAGTTAATAATATTACCACTATTCATGTAAAAAAATGCTGAGACAATCTCTTAAAAATGGAACACATTTATCTAAAACAGCTGGTAAAGAAAGCACGCAGGCCCAGCCAGAGGCGGCGAGGTCAGAGGTCAGGGTTAACACCGATCTCGGTGGAACTTTGAAGCTGACATTTTACAGATTATATGTGTCTCAGTGCACAGTGGGCATGGCATATAAATTGGACTTAGAGGCCCCTATTTGTCCTCTGCATTTTTATGAGCCCACAGAGCTCTTCTTTGAAGCAGCATACATAGAAAATAAAAACTCATTTTAATGTTGTAGAACTATTTACAATAAATCACATTTACATCCTGCCTTTTCCTAAGTATAAGATCTCTCTCCCTCTCTCTCTGTCTGTCACAGACACACACACGCACACAAACATACACACACATTCGTGGAGTCTATTTCCCAACCTGGGTAGCTTCTTTTTCACCTTACAGTATTGTAAACCTAGCTTCCTGTCTCTCCTTGCCTTGACTTAGGAATCAGATCAGAGATGCAGCTATATTTAGTACCACAAGGACACCTTTTGTAAGTCATGTGAGGTGATTCAGCTAGAATGAGCACTCTTCACTCCCAGGACAATCCCCTGATACCCTAAAATGCTTGCTATAGCATGGCACTTCAGCACTAGAAGAAAGCATCTGATTTCAAAGAGATTGAGTTCCACTCTGGAACTAATTATATCATTCGTTTTATGGATTTTTTTAAGTTGCTAGGTGTTTTAACTGGAGAAGGCTGGCGACTGAGAGAGAAACGTACTGGCAGAGATTCTGCCATGGGCACTTTAGCCACCTAATTAATTTTCAATAAAAACTCGCAATAGTTAATTTGCTCTAGACCCCAATGTAAATCAAACTGAGACAAATAGGTTAAAATTAGAAATGTGTGATGGAAACCATGTTTATGGTCAAAATTACCTTTCACCCTGGAAATAACACAGATTGACAGGGAAAGAAAATGAGACCACACAGGTTTTTGTTCAAAGAGACTCTTAAGTGAATTAAATATTTTATTAAGGGGAAACCAGGACCAAAAAAAAAAAAAAAGTATCCAGGATCTATGAAATGATGTTATTTTAATGAAAAGTAAAGTTTTAAAAAGAGTTACCTTAAAAAATTAAGACATCACTTTCATTATACAAAGTTGTCTGGTACCCCCTTTTATTTTTTTCCCCAGGTTTAACATGATGCAGGGTATAATAGTAAAAATATTATAAAGTTATTAAGTTCCTGGGTCTAAGTTGGCAGACATACCCACCCAGCGCCACAGTCCTTCAGCTCCTATGTTCCAAAACATTACTTTCCAACATCGAGTAATCATTTTTACTTTTATGAGAACACAGACATAGATTTTTTATGATTTTATAATTATACTTCAATCCTCCAATTAAAATGCCAAGATAATATAGATATCTTTGGCCCAGTCTATTGGACAAATATTATTATTAAAGTTCCCTCCAGGATTTTATATTTGCAAAATATTTTATGGGCTTTAATCGTTTTAAATTGCCTTAACTTTGCCCATTTTCTACATGCCTCTCTGTTATTGCTCAGGCAACCCTTTCGTTTTAACCCACAAACTACTCATGTGATGCAAGGTGAAATAAGCTAATTTTTTAACATATTGGAATGTTAGTCTCAGTGATTGTTAGCTCTTTCCGCATCCTTTGCTGAACATGGCAATTTAAACCACCCCGGATTCTATTTTTATTTCACTTTTGCCAAGTTCACGAAGTAAATTCCCTCTTTCCCACTCAATCTGGCTTTTCTTCCTGCCCCAAAGGAATGATGTTGTCACTGTGATGTCTTCTAATGCACTATAAATGCCGTGATGAATTGGAGGCAGACTGGTTTCTTCTGAGTGGGAGTCCATTATCCTGTCAGAGTGTTCCTTTCCTGTAACTTAATTTTTATTGTAACAAATGACTAAGTACCAAAAAATGAAACAATGTGATGGGCCGATCTAAAGTGGCCTTCCTCTGATGGTAAGTGGAGCGGAGTGACAATTGTTTGCAGCTGCTTTCCAGAGGGCTCTCTGATGACATTCACTACCCAAATTGGAGTTATCAAAAGCATTTTCTGGGCGTTTATGGAAGATCTTCATTCACACTGACTGACTAACGATACCAATATAAATAAAATGCTTTGCAGAAGAGGTCATGTTAAGAATAAGAGTGGAAGAGACAGCTTCTCAAACCTGGCTGCACATAAGAGTCACCTGGAAATCTTGTTAAACTGAAATTCAGGGGCTCAGCTCCCATCAAAGAAGATGCCCGTTGAGTTTGCTGAGGTGGGACCTAGTAATAAGCATTTTAAACAAGCATTTCTGCTAAATCTGTTGAAGCAGTCACACACATTACACTGTGAGAAGCATTAGCCTAGAGCTCTGGTCAGTTAATCTTTTCAATAAATCTCCACTGCACACTTGACCTTTGTTTTATAATAAAGCATTTTTTTTCCTGCTTGAATTTCTAACTAGGGTGGTTCACTCAAATCCTAGTTCCAATTTGAATATGATCTGTTCACAATTGGTCCATTTTCCCCTTGTTTGTTTTACAGATGAATAACCAACATGTCTGAAAGGTTAAAATCATCCATTACAGATGATGTGAGAATATTAATCTGGAATCCATCAATCCCCAGAAATCCAGTAAATTTGGCGTATAAGTGACCAAGCCTTTGTCTGGACCAGAGAGTTCACAGATTTCACCATATTCCCAAATGGGTCTGTGACCCAGAAAAGATTAAGGACCAGTATCCTGGAAGTGAACAAATTTGGCCTCATTAGTGCAAAATTTCTGTATCAAATAAATGGTTTCAATGTCTAAATGGTATAACTGATTATATGTCTAAATAATATAACTGATATTGAGGTTCTAGCTTTACAGGTGATTAACATTTTACAATAAAAATAAAGCCAATTTCAACCCTTCTGAAATACTAGAATGTTGTTTGATATTTGAAGTTTAATATGTAGTGTAATTGCATTGTCCCAGATTCTGTCCTTTGCTCCTAAATAAGAAACATTTAGGAGCAAAGGACAGAAACACTAGGTTTTACCTCTATGGGTTTAAATGGAGTCTATTTTGGAGGCAGAGTGAAACTGAACAAATCCTAGAAAATCATGGAATCTCAGCATCAATTCTTCCATCTATTAAACATTTATCGAGGGCCCATCAAGAAAAATAAAAGCTATCATATGTTTATTGGAAGCTGAGGCTAGCAGATTTGTGAAATATCCCAGGTTCATCTAAACATATGCACACCTGTGAATTGTTATGGTGGCATTCTGTAGCCATTAAACTTTCAGTTGGAATAATTTCAGTAAATCACAGTTAACTTTATCAATCCATTTAAATTGTAAGAACAAAAGGATTTTTTTTTCTTAAAAAATGTTTGAACATCACTTAGTTAAAAGGCTGGATGAGAGTGGGAGATGATTGTTGGGGAAAGAAGCAAAATAATAGGTTCGTGAGTAAAACCACAAATCCTTTAATCTATTAATTTCCACAGAAATAATGCTAACCTTTGTGGATAATCACAAAACATGAAATGAAAGACATGTCAAAGACATATCAAATATTCTGGCTGTACCTAAACAATTTCTGGTAGGACGACAAGATGTACTTTAAGGGATTTCCAAGTATTTCATTTTAATCACAAACCTTGAGGTGTTAAAGGGGTTCATGAGGTCTCAACTCATTGTCAACTAATTATCTTTAAGTTGTTGTCAGCACATTCTAATTATTATGCTCCTGTCAGCTCCACCACTGGGGGTGCACAATCCTAGAGTAATCAGTTCCAAAAACAATACCACCACTACCAACAAAAAAACCAAACAAACCAACAAACCCAGGGATGACTTACCTGGCTGCTGCTTAGTTTGCTAAACTAAACCATTGCCGTTTACTAAACCAACGCACACATGCACATGCAAAAAGCTTTTAGGAACTTTCATCTTTTTAAAAGGGCAAGAGAAAAAATCAATAAAGTGGTGGCCTGGCCAGCAGTAGGGAATAGTTGAAGCAGCATGGGTGGCTGAGCTGTATGAGAAACAGATGTAAGCTCTCTGGGAATTGGGCAGGCATTTCTCTTTACAGCCAAATCAACCAGCCAATAGGAGGCAATTAATGTCCCTACCATCGGTCACCCACCCATTCCCAAAAAGATTATTTGGTGTGGCTGCTGAGGCCAAGAGCAGAAAGGGGCATCCACCCAGCTGGAGAACATATGATTTGGGCTCACACTTCACCCAAGTCATTTTCTTAAATATGATTTATTTCGAGGTCTGAATCAGCAGGGAAGGGCTCTCTTGCTGTTCTGACTTGGCACATTCTACCATCAGACAAGTCTAAATTCATCTGTTGCCATTTACATCCATATCTTTTTTAAAAAATTTATTTTTCTTGGCCTAGGAATCCTTTTAGAGTTGGTAAAAGACACGGACCTGACACAAAAGGATTCTTGCTGGTGTAGAGTTAGGTATTACAGATTTAAGGATTTTGAATGATTCAACTCCTTTGGAAAACCGGCAGTTTCTCATAAAGATAAACAGGCATCCACCCTACAACTCAGCAATTCCAGTCCTAGGTATTACCTGAGAGAAATCAAAAGATATGTCCACAGAAATAATCATTTAAGAATATTCAGAGCAGCACTGGGCATGGTAGCTCACACCTATAATCCCAGCACTTTGGGAGGCCGAGGCAGGTGAATCATGAGGTCAGGAGCATGACCAGCCTGGCCAACATGGTGAAACCCGTCTCTACTAAAAATACAAGCTGGGCGTCATGGCGGGCGCCTTTAATACCAGCTGCTCGGGAGGCTGAGGCAGGAGAATCGCTTCAACCTGGGAAGTGGAGGTTGCAGTGAGCCAAGATCGGCACCACTGCACTCCAGCCCAGTGACAGAGTGAGACTCTGTCTAAAAAAAAAAAAAAAAAATTCAGAGCAGTATTAGCAGCATTACTCATAATAGCTCCAAACTGGAAACAGCCCAGACGTCCATTCACAGTAGAAAGGAAGGATAACCAAGTTGCATATTCATACAACAAAACACTACTCAGCAATAAAAAGGAATGAACTACAGATACACAGCATGATAGAGAATCTGAAAAGCCTCGTGGTGATCAAAAGAAGCTGGATATAAAAGAATACAAGCAGTATGATTCATTTATATGAAGTCTACAATTGGGCAAAATTAATCTACAGTGAGAGATGTCAGAAGTCAGAAAGAAGTTGCCTTTGGTAAGGGGATAATTGAGTGGGAAGGGACACAAAGAAACTTTTTGGGGTGATGGGAATAGTCTATATCTTGTTTTGAATCATGATTATGTTTGTGAATACAGCGGACAAAATGCATGGAGCTGAACACCTAAGATCTGTACATGGCATTGTATGAAAATCATGTCTCAAGGTTTTTAAAAATTGAAAAGCGAAGGATTTTTCTAAACCCAGATGATGCAACAGAAAAAAAAAATGAGGAAATCAAAAAATAGGGAAAATGGGAGGGGGGAGTGGATGATGCTGGGGAAAACCAAATTAATTAAGGATAAGGATACATATGAATGTATGTAGAAATACCCAGCCATCTACCTAAGATTTTCTCGAGTGCTTACTAAAGGCCTAATACTGTGTTAATCACTTAAATGTACATTATCTCATTTAATCTTCTTTTTCTTTGACCCTCTAGTACACAGAATTGGATTAATCATATTCCTTGGTTCATGACATATTCTCATCATTGGTCCATTTGTGGCTAGTTTGCTAGTTTTATTTAGTTGACTACTTATTTTTGTTCATTATATGTGTTCACAAGCCCGCCGCTCCATCACAAACTAGCACCTTGACTATAACCAGTTATCTCCCTATTTGATCCTCTCTCCCTCCCATTCTCCCTTATTCCCTCTCATTCAAAGTAATCATCACCCTGGACCTTGTGTTTATCATTCTTTTTCTTTTTTGCATATGATTCTATTGCTGCTTTATGAACTCATGAACATATAGACTTCAATGTTATTTAGCTTTAACTTTATGAAAAAATATGCTATACATAATCTTTGGAGATTTATTTTTTCCTTTAATATTATATTGCTAAGATTCATTTATATTATTGTGCATTTCTGTATCATTTAATCTTTACTACAACCTTGTAAAATTGGTGTTACTGTCCACATTTATGGAAGATGAAGTTGAGGCTCAGAGAAGTTGATAATATGCCTAAGGACACACAGCTAGGAAGGGGCAGAGGCAAGATTCAAAGCCGGATCTCTTAACCAATATACTACACTGCCTTCTCAATTCTATTGCCAATTATCTATAGCCATATATCTATCTATACCTATTTGTATCCATATCCATTGCTGTACATATTTATATATAAGCATAAATGTCTCCAGGTAATAGAATACAAAATAATCAGTCAAGTTCATCTAATTATGCGTTGTTATACCCTGATAGAGAAATATGAACACATGCCTATAACTTCAAGGGTCAAGTCCTCTAAAATTTAAGATATACAAGCAGGTAGTGTCTAAGGAAAAGCATCTGAAGTCAGAGTAGTGTGTGTGTGTGTACGCACGCGCACATGCAGTTTCTGGAGAGTGTCTAAGAACAACATCCTTATTTTATTTAATCTCATATGCTAAAAGGGCAAATGCATGGGCATTGTTTAACTGAGTCCTTGCTCTGCACCTTATAACTGTATACCAGAGGCCATGGAAACCGAATCACTCTCTCAGGATGCCGTTACAGCCAAGCAGAATCTCATTAAAAATCCATTCCTCGGGTCCATAAAGCCAGTTTATTTTATCTTCCTGGAGTGCCTGCTGCTAGCAGTTACACAGTTCCATTGTGTGGCAGTCTTGTCTGTTAAGAACATTGCACAAAACGGCTATTTAAAGATTTTCCATTTTTATGTTAAACTTTATAATTTTACAGTAGTTTAAGTTTACAGGGTTTGCTTTTCAAGCTTAGGGTATCTTGTTACATGGGTTGGAAGTAGCATTGCCAGTCCTAAGGTTCCACTAATTAAATATTTGCCTTTATAAACTAGATGTTGTCCAATGTGAATGTGCAGATTTAATTGGGCAGCAGGGCTCCTGAGCTAAGAAAGCCTGATTTGGCCAATTTCAGCAATTTCTTGTTCATTGCCACTTTCTGACTGTTGAATTGTGTCTAGAGCCTTCACTAGTAGTAACACAAAAATCAGCTAGGGAATTTGCTCTTTGTGGTAACCCTAATTCAACTATCTCCAAATATCTAAGAAATCAATATCAGCCAAATTTTATAAATGGGGAGTTGAAAGCACATAGAGATTTAGTGACCTGTACAGGTCACCCTGAATGAGCAACACAGGCAGAAGAAATTGGAGAGGCTACTCTGGCCCCATCTGGAATCTTTTAACTCTTTTGACCCCCTTCAGCGGGCTTCAGGGCTCACTGATCTCAAAGATCAGTGACCTTTTTGGGATAGTGCTTGGCAGTGAAACAGAGAGGGTTGAATTCCTTAGATTTTGGCTACTGTGGTCCATGACGCAGTTTGAGTTTGTTTTTTAGAAGAGTCTGTGCTGTTAGTGAGGAGAGTAAGGAGGGATGGGGAATGGTGTGTTGGGCTGGGATTGAAATAGGAAGATGTTTAAGTGATCTTAAAACACAGTCACCCAGTGTTCCTTCCCTACCACGTGTTGGGGACTAGCATAAGCATGTCATTACATTTTATTTTGAAGGTTAGAAGTTGACATTAGAAGGAAACAAATCCAAAACAATCCTCAACATAACCTTTTCCAAATTCTCAGTGGAAAATAACAGGGTTATCCTCTGTTATGAACCCTTGCAATTTTGACAATTGTATTTCTCCTCAAGAAACCATCCCAGGCGGGTGCGGTGGCTCATGTCTGTAATCCCAGCACTTTGAGAAGCCAAGGCTGGCAGATTGCTGGAACTCAGGAGTTCAAGACCAGCTTGGACAACATATTGAAACCCTGTCTCTACAAAAAATACAAAAAATTAGCCAGGCATGGTGGTGAGCAGCTGTAGTGCTAGTTACTTGGGAGGTTGTGGTGGGAGAATCTCTTGAGCCTGGAAAGCGGAAGCTGCAGTGAGCCAAGACCACGCCATTGCACTCCAGCCTGCGTGACAGAGCATGACCTGGTCTCAAAAAACAAAAACCCTCACTTTACAGAGGAGACACAGAACATTAAATAACTTTTCCAGGTCACATACTTAGGTATTGGCAGAAAATGGACCATCACTCAGGATCACCACCTTCCAAGCCAGTGCTTCTCTCTGTCACCCTTCTGCCACTACGAGCACCTTTAATAAGCCCTACACCAAATCATCTTTGAATTTAGAGTCATTTTAGTCTGGGCTTGAAAACATAAAACTGAAATATTGCTACATTACTGCACAGTGCTAATGTTTGCTTAGGGTGAGACTGGGCTAGGAGAATAAGATCTAGGGAGAACTCCAAATAAGAGCCCCCAGCCGGGTGCAGTGGCTCATACCTGTAATTCCAGCACTCTGGAAGGATGAGGTAGGAGGATCACTTGAGGTGAGGAGTTCAAGACCAGTCTGGCCAACATAGCAAAACTCCGTCTCTACTAAGAATACAAAAATTAGCCAAGCATGGTGGTGTGCGCCTATAATCCTAGCTACTCTGGAGGCTGAGGCAGAAGAATCACTTGAATCTGGGAGGCAGAGGTTGCAGTGAGCTGAGATTACCCCCAAGAATGTGAAAAGGGATTCTCCAAGAGGGAGAAAGAGTTTTAAAGACTACTGAAGCTTTTAGAAAAATTATAGGTCCTTGGCTGGACACAGTGGCTCATGCTTGTAATCCTAGCACTCTTGGAGGCTGAGGTGGGTGGATCACTTGAGGTCAGGGGTTCGAGACTAGCCTGGCCAATGTGGTGAAACCCTGACTCTACTAAAAATACAAAAATTGGCCGGGTGTGGTGGCGTGTGCCTGTAATCCCAGCTACTCAGGAGTCCGAGGCAGGAGAGTTGCTTGAACCTGGGAGGCAGAGGTTGCAATGAGCTGAGATTGTGCCACTGCACTCCAGCCTGGGCAACAGAGCGAGACTCCATCTCTAAAAACAAATAAATAAATAAAAATTATAGGTTCAGAAAGTATGCAGTGATAAATAGCCCCTGAAGCTGCATAAAGCAAGAAGGTAAGAACATTTTTAAAAGCAAGGAACTTCTGAAGGTTCATAAAAAGTAAAGTGCATTGCAGGGAACCATAGAAAAATCATTCATGAGCCTCCGAATCAGTGGCTTGACTCGGCACTGAGACATGGATCTTGAGCAAAGACAGATGGAAACTTGTTTTACAAAGGACCACAAGAGGAATTGTCTCATAAGAATGTGTAGCTAGAAACGGCTTTATGTGCCTGGTTCATCTATATGCCTGCTACTGCACCTATTTGTGTACATTTTATGCTAATAGAGGCCCTAAAACTGATGTAAGAATCTGTGTACACTAAAAAAAATTCTGATTCCCCGAGCTTTGCTGAAACGGAGCCTAGGGAGGGAGATGAGGAGATGGGCATGGGTGATGGGGAGCAAGAAACACAGTTTTTGAAGGAAAAGCAAAAACTTCATTCCTTGGGCGGGATGGTAGAGGGTGGGGTTGAAGGGAGTCTTCAACCACGCCAAGTCTAAACAGACTGGGAGGCTTTTATTTGGAACTCTCCTTTGGCAACGTTTTATCACAGCAGGGTTTCCATTCTTGGCGGAGAAAAGGACCTGGAGGCTACAGAACTGGCTCAGTCTTCACTCTGACAATACGTTCACAATAATGGAAGACATCTTTTCCCTATAACTTTGAAAAACATGAAAGCAGATATTGGCTCTGAGTATGTCTGATAGTCTAACTTTATTTCCTGTCAACAGAAATAACTGTGATTTATATGTGGTCATCAACTTCACACACTCACAGACAATTCAGATTGAGAGAGTACAGCGAGATGTAATGCTCAGAGCCGTGATGTATGCCTATCCAGCAAAGCTTCCCGGTCCAAGGAGACCTCAGGGACTGAGAAAGACTCTTTAATATTCTCACTCTTCTGACACTGTATCCCCAAGTGCATCCTTCCAGTGAGGTATATTACATGGGCTTCAGACGAACTACATGTCAGCTTTGATCTCTGAGCCCCTCACCTACCCTTCTTGTGAATCTAAAGGTTGGTTGGACTGAATCCAATAATTATAGTGAGATGCTGAAGGCTGAGGAGCTGATTCATGTTGGCATCCAGTACACTGTTTTATTCTTTTAGTATTCGTTTACATCAGAGGAGTGAGAGCATTTTAAAAATTACATTTTCTTCTCAGAATGGATTGATAGCGCAGGCAGTGGAAATTGAGTGAATACACCTTTTCAGTTAATGCCATCTTATGTCATCTGGTTTTGAATTCAAAAGCATTTTTCTACCATCCTGTTGTTATACTGTATAATTTATTGAATTTAAGATGTCTAGAATCATAAGATGCACCATTACTTTATGTACCACTAAGAAAGAAAATGCTGCCAATTAAAATATCATCTAATAATTTTTCACATTTAAGGTTTTTGTACTTTATCCTTATTAAAAGGGTTCTTTTATATTTGTTTAGATAGATTTTTCTTATGTATCATGCTTCTGCTGACATGACAAGAAAAATATATTTAAAATAAACTAAGGTTTATTTTGGCTAAGATTTTCCTAAAATTCCTTCATGTTCAGGGTCCAACTCTTCAGAATCCCTTAGAGACCGAATCTTCAATGTCTATGTTATCGTACACAATGCAGTGTTTTACCCCAAAATATGACAATACTGCACAATGACAACTACATCCTGACCATTACCTGACTGACAGCGAGTCTAAGTGCCAGCAATTGTAAAATGCCATGGATTGTGAGAAGCCAAGACTTTGAGATACATCCTGATTTTAGAAATGTTAAAATGTAGGGGGGAAAGTACAGCTTAGAATGGAATAAATATTTGTTTTGGTATTGAAGAATGGTACCAGATTCACTTACACACAATTTAAAAATCGTTTACAAAAATTTGTATTTCTGGCCGGGTGCGATGGTTCACACCTGTAACCCCAGCACTTTGGAGGGCCAAGGCGGGTGGATCACCTGAGGTCAGGAGTTCGAAACCAGCCTGGCCAACATGGTGAAACCCCGGCTCTACTAAAAACACAAAAAAATTAGGTGGGCATGGTGGCGCATGCCTGTAATCCCAGCCACTTGGGAGATGAGGCAGAAGACTTGCTTGAACCCAGGAGGTGGAGGTTACAGAGAGCCGAGATCATACCATTGCACTCCAACCTAGGTGACAGGGCAAGACTCTGCCCCCCACCAAAAAAAATTTATTTCTTAGGTTCAATATCAACCTCAGAAAAGTAGGCTAAGTTTAAATCATTCCCACCTGAAGCTTTTTGCTTTGATTGAATGACTGTTCCAGGATAAGCAGTTCAAAGCAATTCATAGAATGCTAACTGGGCATACTTAATTTCGCTTCTAGAAATACTCTGGAGGCTTTCTGCTCCAGAAAGAAGTGACTATTGTGAGTGTATCAGTCAGTCCATTAAGCTGTGAGTCAGTTTCATACAGTTCCTGGGAAAGGCATCTGCCAATATTTATCGGTCTTCCACTTAAAAAGAAAAATACAGTTTCAAAAATAAAAAGACATATTCTTTGTATTTGGCAAAGGCATTTGGTGGCAAGAAGAAAAGTGGCAGTCTTTTCCATTTTTTGTGCCTATGCTTATGACAAAGTAAATGACGTGTACTTTTCCAACATTAGAGCCAAGAATTTTTTCTTTATGACATAGTTGTAAAACTAACACATTTGTGAAAAAGTTTTTTTTGGAGAAAAAAGGGAAATTTGTAGTAACCACTAGAATTATATTGCAGAAAATATTGTTATTTGAATAAAAATTAAATTTTTTTGATCACTTAATCAGAATGTATAGAAAGTCACAGAATTATCATAAAATTTATAAACATCCAAACTTTATTTACTCTCAGGAACTTTAATTAATTAATTAATTAATTTTTATCTAAGTTTTAAGTTCAGGGGTGCACTGCAGGTTTGTTATACAGGTAAACTCACGTTATGGGGGTTTGTTGTACAGATTATTTCATCACCCAGGTATTAAGCCTAGTACCCATCAGTTATTTTTCCTGATCTTCTCACTCCTCCCACCCTCCACCCTCTGATGGGCCCCAGTGTGTATTGTTACCCTCTATGCGTCCATGTGTTCTCATCCTTTAGCTTTCACTTATAAGTGAGAACGTACGCTATTTGGTTTCCTGAGGAGCTTTAATTTTTTTAGCTACTATTTCACATGCACGTATACAATCGCTTAAGAGCAGTTTTTTTTTGGCTGTCATTTGCATTAGACCCAAAGGTAATTAAATGCTGGTGATTCTGTCTATGTCCAGTGGAGGGCAGTAGGGCACATCTTTAGAAACGGGATTTTCGTTACAGATTGGACCGGCATCAGCCTGAGAAATCATACACTGCTTTCCGTGTCTCTGCAGTCAGGCTTCGGCCACAGGCCCCGTCAGGGGCAGCAAGGCCACGGCGAGGTGACTTCAGGGGGCCAGGTGGCAAGAGTTGAATCTTTTTCTCAGTTCTGTAGAACATCCTTCCCCAGCCCCCAGGTGTACAGCACAGGAAAAATGCAAGACTCTATGACATGCAAAGGAGCTGGCACTGAGCCTACTGCTTGGCTGCTGAATTTACCCTTGGTAGTAAATTTGAGGAAATGTGACTAAAATGTACTTATTCCCTTCCCAAGATTTCTGTCTTGGGGTTAATTTCTACTTAGATTGCATGGCCTCCCGCTTTCTGCTCTGATGAAAGACAATGAGGTTGGGCACGATGGCTCACACCTGTAATCCCAGCACTTTGGGAGGCCAAGGCAGGAGGATCACTTAAGGCCAGGGATCCGAGACCAGCTCGGCCAACGTAGTAAGACCCCTGTCTCCACAAACATTTTTTAAAAAGAAAAAAGACAATGAGAAGATGTCATGGCTTTGGTGCTATGGGTATCCAGTAATACAAAAGCCATCTCTCCACACTAGCAGTGGCCAGGGTTTTGCCTCCTTCATACGGTGTCTATACTCATCAAAATTGCAAGGGGACTTACCTGCAGGGGTGCCTGTGTTCTTTTGAACTTTCCATTAAAATGAAGTGCACTGGGCAGTAGTCCACCTAATGTCATTTTTGTTTTTCAACTTAAAGAAAACACATTTTACAATTATCCACATTTCTTAATGAGGTCGCAAATGCTTAGGAATGAATTATTCTAACCTTGTGCATTACTTGAGTCCATAGAAGCACTGGATGCAACACAGAAAAAAGTAGATTCTAAAGGTATCATGATGTGATGGCTTACACCTGTAATTCTAGCACTTAGGGAGACTGAGGAGGGAGGACTGCATAAGGAGTTGAAGGCCAATGAGGCCCACATAGCAAGACCCTGTCTCTACAAAAAAATTTAAAAATTAGCTGGGTGTAATGTCACATGCCTGTAGTTCATGCTACTCGGGAGGCTGAGGTGGGAGGATCACTTGGGCCCAGGAGGTCATGGCTGCAGTGAGCTGTGATTGCATCACCGCACTGCAGCCTGGGTGGCAAAGTAAGACCCTGTCTCAAAAAACAAAAACACAAACAAGTAAAGGTGTCATGAAAGGGCAGTAAGTCTTAGACTCCCTGCCCACATTTTCATCAGCACAGAGTAAATCCCCCAGACTCTTATTATTTTATCAGTGCTAAAGGGTGTATAACAATGTATGCACAACTTAAAGAATAATAGCAAGATGGACACTAGTGTACCCACCTCCCACAGTATACCAGTACTTTGATACACCTGTTTGCTCTCCCTGCCGCCATTCACCCCTTCTCTCCCAGGGGTAACCACTCTCCTAAATTGTTATCTTTTCTGTGTTTTTCATTATAATATGAATTTCTCTCTATTCTGTTCCATTGGTCTACTTGTCTATCCTACACTAAAATCACCCTGTCCAAGTCACTGAAGCTTTCCAATTAAGTCTTCACTTCTGGTAGGTCAAGTGAAATCCCCCTCCACCTTCTCACACCTTCAACTCCAGTTCTTTTTCAGGGCTGTCTTGACTGTTCTTGTTCCTTCACAGATTAGTCTTAACATTCATGATTAATCATTATTTGCATAAAAACTAAAAGAAAATTAGAGGATGAGAAGTTGACTCCTTTAGCAAGCTTCTCAGTCGCCCAACCTGGTTTAAATTCTGGCTCTCCTTACTAGCTGTGCTGCCTTAGACTAGTAATTTAACCTCTCTGAAGTTGGCTTCTTCATCTGTGAAATGCAGTTAATATTAGTACCTACTTCATAGGATTGTTGTGAGGACTACAATGTGATAGGCAAAGCACTTAGAACATTGCCTGGAAAGTGTTCAACAAATGGCAGCTATTTGTTTTGTCATTGCTGACTTGAATAGCCAGGGAGCTTCTGAAGTCACACTGCCCTCAGCTGGAATCCTGGCTGTCCCCAACCAGCTGCGTAACACTGGACCAGTTTGTTTCTCCAAACCTCTGTTTCTGAATTTGCATAATGGGGATAATATTAGGGATGTTTAAAGATGACATGAGAAAACCAAGGGAAATCACTTAGTGTGATGTCTGGTAAGCTATATGTGCTCAATACAATTTTAAGTAGATTTCTTTCTTCTTCTTCTTTTTTTTTTTTGAGACAGAGTCTCAGTCTGTTAACCAGGCTAGTGTGCAATGGCATGGTCTAGGCTCACTGCAACCTCCACCTCCCAGGTTCAAGCGATTCTCCTGCCTCAGACTCCTGAGTAGCTGGGACTACAGGCATGCGCCACCACAGCTGGCTAGTTTTTGTATTTTTAGTAGAGACAGGGTTTCACCATGTCGGCC
Organism: Trachypithecus francoisi; assembly: GCF_009764315.1. Taxonomy (NCBI): domain Eukaryota; kingdom Metazoa; phylum Chordata; class Mammalia; order Primates; family Cercopithecidae; genus Trachypithecus; species Trachypithecus francoisi. The sequence continues at coordinate 43,914,377 of NW_022681468.1, read as the reverse complement.
AGGCTGGTCTCGATCTCCTGACCTCAGGTGATCCACCCTCCTCGGCCTCCCAAAGTGCTGGGATTACAGGCATGAGCCATCATGCCTGGCCCATAGATTTCATTTTTTTTTTTTTTTGAGACGGAGTCTTGCTCTGCCGCCCAGGCTGGAGTGCAGTGGCCGGCTCTCAGCTCACTGCAAGCTCCGCCTCCCGGGTTCACGCCATTCTCCTGTCTCAGCCTCCCGAGTAGCTGGGACTACAGGCGCCCGCCTCGTCGCCCGGCTAGTTTTTTGTATTTTTTAGTAGAGACGGGGTTTCGCCGTATTAGCCAGGATGGTCTCGATCTCCTGACCTCGTGATCCGCCCGTCTCGGCCTCCCAAAGTGCTGGGATTACAGGCTTGAGCCACCGCGCCCGGCCAGATTTCATTTTTAAAGTGAATTGCATCTTAAGGCTAAAAATGGTCTGTACCCTTGCTTCTGAGTATCTACAAAAACACTTGCCTGGGAGTCATTGAAAAAGAATGCTGGTAGTAACAAAAAGTTGATAAAATCACCTCTTGTGATCTTGCAACTTTTCTTTGTTTTCAACTATCGGAGGTGCAGGGAGGAGAAACCGTTCCTCACTCAGGGCTGGATTCTCTTTCCTGGGTCCCTCCTCTGGTTCCACAGGCTGCTTTACTGGGTGAGGGCAGACAATGCAAAGCCATGTCTTAACTTGTTTTCCAGAATCAGAGGAAAGTTTAACATAACAAAATTTTATAGCTCCTGCCCAGTAACATATATTACTTAAAAAAAATAAAAATACCTTTCCCTTATCATGCATTATTCTTTTACATGTACATTTTTCCTGACGTATTGAAGTAATATTCCGCGGTTTGCTGTGAGTTGGAGGTTTATGGCCCTTCTGTGGCAGATCAGACCAAACATAATTCATTCATAGCTACTTAGTGCTCAGGGAAATAAACCCCTGAACTTAAATAACTATGGTGTGACCTCTGTAAAATATTATTTATGGCTTTAAAACTACTATTATGTAGATATCAAGATGTGCCAAATGTTATAAACCAAACACCAGCCAGCAAATGGGACAACTACTATTCCATTTATTTTTTTCCTTCCTTTCTGGATATTTCTCTGCAAATACTATTTTCATTTAAATGGATTCTGGGGTAATTACCTGGCAGGGGAAAGCAATGTTTATTTACACTTTATTATAGAATATTACAGTAAGTAAAAAATTCTCTTTCACAAAGAAGCACCACAAAAATGTGAACATTCATTAACATACTGGAGTTTAATAGGAAAGATATTGATTACTTTTGAGCATAAAGTAACTATCCTTACTATCAATGAACTAATGTAACCCATCTGCTATTCATTTCTGCAAATTAATTTATGGAGGAAAACCTGACTGTATGTTTAAGTTATCCAGATGGGATACGCTGAGCATTTCCATGCTGTTAAGAATATATGTGCATTCTCAGCTCTCTTCAAGATTTTCAATGTTTAGAGTGCCATCTCTGCATCTTACATTATTAGATGCATCTCTGCATCCAATAATTTCCTGAATTATTTCCTATGCATTCATCTATATTGTAGGAAATAAAATGTTCAGTGGTAAGAAAGTAGTGGAGTCATTGGTTTCCTAGTTGTCATTCAACAAATGTTTGAGGACCCATCATGTGCTGGTTATGGTACTTGGCACTGGCACTAATAAGGATGAATGAGAAAAAAAATTATCAGCTCTTGTGGGACTAGCAGCCTGAATATGGAGACAGATAAATGAATAATCAGCTTCTAGGCACATGGCAAATGCTCCAGAAAGAAATGGAGTAAGTACCAAGGGAAGACTAGCATAAGGACAGGGCATGGGAGAGGCAAAGAAGACTTGCAAAGAACTTCACAGAAGATGAAAATACAGAGCCAAGTCTTAAGGAAGAATGAATGAGTAGATTCTGGTGGTCAAGTGGAGGAGCAAGACCAGCATAAGCAAAGACACAGAGGTTAGGGCCTCTTCAAATCATTCAGTATGGCTGGAATTTGGTGGGGTGTTGGAGGAAAAGTGGATGAAGACTTAGAACGAGGCCAACCATGAAGGTGTGTATGTCCTGCTGAGGAGTTTACTTTCTCCTGTAGGCTGTGGGTAGACATGAGTGATTTTGCATTGAGGGGTAACATGATGAGACTTGTTTTGTGTAGCTCATTGTGGCTGTGATGTGGAGAATAAACTGGAGCCCAGTTAGGAGGCTTCTCCAACTTTCAGAAGAGAAATAGCAAAGCCCTGGGCCAGGGAAGCGATAGAGAATTGACTGAAAGTGCATTTGGAATATAGAAGCAACAGGATCTGATAACTAGGTTGATTCTAAGAGGAAACAGAAAGGAAGAAGTCAGGGAGGCAATTCAGGGGTCCTTGAGTGGACACAGGAGTCATTTTCAGCATCTGATGCTATTCTTGGAAGGATGGGTTTGGAGAAGTGGCCAATGAAGTTAGTATGGCCCACACAGAAGTTATGGTACCTATAGGGACGGCATTCAGATGTGTTCAAGAGGTTTTTGGAAATGTGAGTTTGGAAAGAAGTTAGGGTTAGAGACACAGATTATGCCACTTATATGTATGATGTTCAGTAATGTTCTTAAAGATACATGAAAGGGAATAGATGAGCTAATTAGCTCATCTAAGTAAAACTTAAGACCACAATTCAGTTGCTTGTAAACTACATTGAAATAACAGATAAGTCTTCATCCTTCAAGACCTGTAGGAAAAAACAAAAAGAGTAGAAGCTGTTTTACATGCTGTCACTTAGCATGAATAGGAAATGTTTCCTTTCCCATTTCGGATTCTTTAACAAAAATTGAAAATGTCTTTTACTTATTAAAATAACAAGAATTAATCAAGTCTTCCTTTGAAAATACTCATGGTCCATTCCAATGATTGTCATTGCCTCATCCAGAAGTTACGCTTCCTATTTTTTTTAGAACATTACTTACTTTTATAGAGTTCTGTACAAAACTGAGCAAAATATAAAGGAATGTATTTCTACCTCATTGGTCTTGATGACTTTCTAATACCTCATACATTTTGATGGATAAGATTAATGAGACCACGTAGTGTTAAGCACCTCGGACTTTCAGAACAAAGGCCTTTTAGAAGAACAAAGTATCATTATTAATGACACATCATTTACAGTTTTCATCGGTAATGTAAGGTTTCAGCCACTATAATAGGAACTTAGTTAAGAGCTCAATGTAGAGGGCAAGGCTATTAGCTAAGGTTCTTGACAGTAATACCTTTTGCTTCTAAGGAAAAAGATAAATCACACTCAAACTGATCAAAAAGACAAGCCGAGGGGTTCAGAAAGAGGTGAGCCACCATTCGCTTACTAAATTTCTCAAAGACCTTGTCATCAATGAGTCCTGGTGGTGAGCCCTGCCCTCATCATGGGTTTCCTTTGCTGCCAATCCCTTGTCTTCTAGGTATCCTGCTCCTCCAGAAAAATGCCTCATGCTTCAGACCTCATCTTTCCCTTTATTCTCCTCTCCTGTCTCCCTACAACCCACAAAGTTTATGTTGGGCTTCATTGCCACAGGATTTTTCTCTGTCCTAAGTGAACTTGGACAACAAAGTACATTAAATAAAGGAATGCTGGTGTGCTCTGGTAACCTAATTGACATGAGTACGCTAATGACAGCAATCTTTTTTATTATTATTATACTTTAAGTTCTAGGGTACATGTGCATAACGTGCAGGTTTGTTACATATGGATACTTGTGCCATGTTGGTGTGCTGCACCCATCAACTTGTCAGCATCCATCAACTCGTCATTTACATCAGGTATAACTCCCAATGCAATCCCTCCCCCCTTCCCCCTCCCCATGATAGGCCTTGGTGTGTGAAGTTCCCCTTCCCGAGTCCAAGTGATCTCATTGTTCAGTTCCCGCCTATGAGTGAGAACATGCGGTGTTTGGTTTTCTGTTCTTGTGATAGTTTGCTAAGAATGATGGTTTCCAGCTGCATCCATGTCCCTACAAAGGACACAAACTCATCCTTTTTTATGGCTGCATAGTATTCCATGGTGTATATGTGCCACATTTTCTTAATCCAGTCAATGACAGCAATCTTAATGCAAGGTGGCAAAGCAGTGGGGACACATTTTTTCCTGAATACGAGTTGTCAGTGTATTCAGTGTATTGTATTGCTAACAATCAGGTAAATAATGGAGGATGCCTGTGTACATTGCATCAACACTATTAGAAAAATTGGCAAATTCCTGACGAAATGCTGCTCTGATGTAAGAATCTCTTTGGGACCTTAATATACTTCAGGTTCATGAAGACCTTCTTAATGACTCTTTTAAAACTACTCTGTTTTGGTTGGAGGAGACTTAAGAGACATTCTCTTGGAGGAAAAAGTTAAAGTTAATTTTTTAAAAAAATTGCCATCTAAAATCAGCCAGCTCTGTTTCAGGTAGAGACAAAAAAAATCTGGAACACAAAGAAATGTCCAATAAAAATAACAAGAGGGAATTTTTTTTTTTTTTTTTTTTTTAAGACAGAGTCTCACTCTGTCACCCAGGCTGGAGTGCAGTGGCATGATCTTGGCTTACTGCAACCTCTGGCTCCCAGGCTCAAGCAATTCTCCTGCCTCACCCTCCTGAGTAGCAGTCACTCACCACCACGCCTGGCTGATTTTTGTATTTTTAGTAGAGGCGGGGTTTCACCATGTTGGCCAGGCTGGTCTCGAACTCCTGACCTCAAATGATCCATCCACCTCGGCCTCCCAAAGTGCTGGGATTACAGGCATGAGCCACCGCACCTGGCCGGGAATTTACTTTTTGATTACGTATATGCCCTTGGACTTCTTATATCCAAGGGCATATAGGGAACTAGTTGATGACCTTGCAGCTCTACCAGCAACTCTGAGAGTTAACTCAAGATTGTTGAGATCTCCCATGACAGGAAGACAGCAACAGATTTTAAGTAAGGTAGAAAGGGTTTTGATTATATATTATGAAGTGATATTTGCTCTAAAGGAAATTCCAGACTATTAGTCTGTCTCTGAATTTTAATAATTACATAGGCCAGGTTTGGTGGCTCACACCTGTAATCCCAGTACTTTGGGAGGCCAAGGAGGGCAGATCATTTGAGGACAGAAGTTCAAGACCAGCCTGACCAACATGGTGAAACCCCATCTCTACTAAAAGTACACAAAAATTAGCTGGGTATGGTGGTATGTACCTGTAATCTCAGCTATTTGGTAGGCTGAGACACGAGAATCTCTTGAACCCGGGAAACGGAGGTTGCAGTCAGCCAAGGTCACATCATAGCACTCCAGCCTGGGCAACACAGTGAGACTCTGTCTCAAAAATAATAACAATAATAATTTTATACTGAGCAAATTGGTTAGTTGATTTGATTGTGGAGATACCCGGAAAATCTTTCGTGTCATATTACTGTTTTAATTTTTTTAACTATCTGAGGAAATACAGTGACATATTACTGTTTTAGGAGCTCTCACGAACTACTTTATTTTCTCTTTTGTGCTTTTATTTTACAAAGTTAGGTCAAAGCTCGTTTCCAGTCCAATTGTTGAGGTTCACTCTTTTCTATCTCACTTCCTGAAGATACCACCAGCTAGGGAATATTTACTGGGCAACAAGGGAATTCAGGCCAACAAGAAGCCTGAGACACCAGACAAAATGCTACAGCACAAGAGATCATTGCAGGAAAATGTATTCCACTTCAGTTTTAAAGTTTCTGCTGCTTTGAAGTCCAAAATATCCAATAAATAATTGCAATTTATAATTCAAGTAAAATGCAGAAGACTACTATGATCACATTCTTTAATAACTTTTAATATTACAAAAAATTTTAAATTGACATTTATTAAATTCAAACAGTATTTGAGGACTATCTAGTTTATATACATGTTGAGGTTGATAAAGTTCAAATTCTGTTTTAGGAAGTCAACAATGAATTGAGTTCATTTTAACTGAATGTTATTATAAAAGATTGTTTTCTTGCTGCAGTGTAAATCTGCTATTAAGAAATTAGCAAAGTGGCTAGTGCTATTTGTGCCTTTAAGATCATAGTTCAAAAGAATTAAGCAAAGTCGATAACAAAGGTAAGACAAACATAACCTTTATTCTCTCTCAAACACCCAGAGAACAGGGCCTGGAACCATATTCATTAATTTAATCAGAATCAGAATACTTTAACTTTCATAGTCTCATTTAACATTTTATAGCAATATACTGATCATTCTAAAAATAACAAAATACATGTTGCTCTCAGCTACATAGTAAAAAATGTAGTAAATTCTCCTACCCAAAATAGAGGAGGGCTGGGCTAGTGAGCTGCTCAAACATTTGTAACAAATAAAAATTTCTCTATGTACATATAATGATCATATTTTCAAAGCCTAAAATCACCATACAATATCTAATAATAAAATTGTGTCTTGTTTAGGAGTTGGGAGGCCAGCACATTGAATTAACAGTGTTTTTGGTATATGCAAATAATGGGATAGAATATCTTGAATCAGGATTGCCCCAGAAGTTCTAAGGCAGATGCAATGACATGCACATTGTCCATTGTTCAGTAATTTTCAAAGACTAAACTATGTAAACTATTCAATACAATTCAATACTACTTAACTGCTAAAAAAAAATACTTCAAGATTTTGCACTGCCTTAAGTGAATGAGTATAATCAAATTAACAATTGGAAAATAGCTTAACAGCAGGCACTGAAGAATTCTGACAAATACCAAATAACTGTTTGTGTTTACAAATAAACTGGTAAGATGATATCACAAACGGGTTTTTTGAAAGTTATTTTGCCATACAAGATTTTTAAAAAATAAAACGATTGCTTCTTAGAATAACTTAAAACATATTGATTGATGTTAGTCAATCAAAATCAATTGAATGATTTAAGTTTTAACATCATCTCAAAGGTTCAAATAATCTTAAGATTCTAGTTTACATAAAAGACTATATATGCCTTAGCACTGATTCAAATATGATTACTAGAAATCAACAGATTTCATTTAAAAGGATACATTTTTTTCCAGATACAAGGGAAAAGGTATGAAGCCCTTTCTAAACACACACATGCACACGCACACTAAATGATAAAGAAGATTGAGCTAGGAGACATAGATGTGACTTTAGGGAACTTACTTTCCCTCGAAGATCTCTTCCAGCTGTCTGATTCTACGTTAAAGCATTTCCTCTGAACAGTACAAACTGGTCTCACATTTTCAAGTTTCTACACAGTACCTGGCAAAGTTTGCCTGTTTGCTTTTATACGAAAATACTAAAATATTAAATGAACAACATAAACCCTGTCCTACAACTCTGTATGCCAACTAGTTTTCCTGAGATAGTGATTTTTTAAAAATTCATTCCACAAGTCATCAAGAGCTTCCTACGTTCAAGGCAGAGTGCCAGACCAAACCTGGAACATCATGGTCGTCACTGCCCCTGGGAACAAATTACTATCTGAAAAAGTGAACTCAGTTGACTGCTTCAGGCCCAACCTGGTTCAGGGTCGCGATTCCCAAATTTGAGGGAATATGGGACTCTCCAGAGGAGTTTGTTAAAACACAGCTTAGAGGGTCTCATCCCAGCCTTACTGTGACTGAATCTCTGGTTGGTGTCTCCTAATCTACCTGCATATTTAACAAGCATGTTCTCCCTCACGCTTCCACATCTCTGCAGGTAATTTGTGGGCCTCACTCTCCATTCCAACCCACTCCCCCCACCAAAGAAAAGAAAACCACAGTACTGTAGTGGCAAAAGCTCTGGACTCAAGAGTCAGGAGTCACTTGCAGCTGCCTGATCTTAGTTACTTCTCATTGCTAGGTCTCTCAATCTCTTCCTCTAATAGGGGTTGAACAGGAGTCTCCATAGGCATCCCTGCCATTCTCAGACTTGAAGAACCTCACACGGCAACCCGGTGTCATGGAGGTGGGAAGAGTTTGCAAGGATGTTTCACGCTGCAGTCAACATCCCTCCCCGCGGCAAGACAGTCTAGCGAGCCCCCCAAGAGCAAGGGGGTAATTCCCTTCTCTGGTCCCCTCATTCACAAAGGGAGGAAAAGCGAGGAAAGGTTGGAATTGGGTGAGGAGCGAGGAGGAGATGCCCAAAGAAGCTCGCAAGAGTTTTGGCAAGAAGCAGGAAGGATCCCTGGAAAGCTGGAATCACTCCTCGTCGTCGTCGTCCTGGTCCTGGTAGCGAATGTAGACGATCAGCATGACAAAGCCGGTGAGGATGCAGAGTGAGCCGACGACCAGGTAGGCGATGCCGAGGAAGGGGTTCTTGCCACCCATCCATGAGATGCTGCTGAAGATAAGGAGCTTGTGGCCGCCGAACGCGCGCACCGGGTAGTTATAGGTGATGTTGACGCGGTAGGCGCCCCGCGGCAGCCCGGCCGAGTAGTTGCCCTGGCGGATGCGCGCGTACAGCTTGCGAAACGTGGGCAGCGCCGCCGTGCGCATCCACACCACGAAGTCCTGGTTGATGAAACCGGTGTTGTTCGGGTCGGGGCTGAGCTCGTAGACCGGCCGGCGCCAGTTAGGCGGGGGCGCCGTGCCCTGGAAGGCCAGCGCCAGGCTGCCGTTGACCAGCGGCGGGTTGCGGAACTTGACGTGATAGTCGGTCCACCAGGCGATGCCGGAGCGGTCGAGCGGCACCTCGACGTAGAGCCCGCCTGGCAGGCGCTGGTGCCAAAGCGAGAAGGAGTCGTTGAAGAGGCTGTTGGCGATGGCGCCGCAGGGGGCGATGGGCAGGCCGGCCGCGCTGAGCTGGTAGGGGGCGCACTCGTTGACCGGGTGGCGCAGCGCGCTGGGCAGCCCGCTCAGCTGCGCGTCGTCGCGGGACACGCTGTAGCGCCGGTTGTTCTGGTAGAAGTTGGTCAGCTCGTAGTAGAGGTACACGGGGCCCTGGAAGAGCTCGGGCAGCGAGAAGTACCAGGCGCACGAGCAAGGGGGCGGCGGCGCGCGGCCCTGGCCGGCCGCGGCGCACACCGAGCAGTTGCCGGTGCCCGAGTCGCCGGTGTAGTCGTACTCCAGCTCCTTGATGCCGTTGGAGGAGTAGTAGAGGCCCAGGCCCAGGCCAATGAAGGCCAGGCCCGCGCAGAAGAAGAGCGGCAGCGCGATGCTGGCCGACAGCAGCGGCTGCCAGGCTGGGAGGCGCTGCTGCGTGAAGGCGGTGTTGTCGGGCTGGTGGGCGCCCCGGGCCGTGGCGCTCCAGGTCATGGCGGCCGCGCGGGGACCGACGCGCGGGCTGACCGAGGGGGGCCCCGCCGCGGTGCGCCTCCCCCGCCGCGCCGTGCGAGCCCTGGTACTGCTCGCGGGTCGGGTTTCCAGCCGGCTCAGGTGGGTTTTTGCCGGGCCCCGCCTCTGCCTCTCTCAGAGGTGAGTTTACTTCCAGGCCCTACAAGCAGTGCCCACATCCCCCAGTTCCGCCTCCGCCCAGGTGCCTTCCACGCTCGCGGGTCACCAGGAGCCGCACCTCGCCCGCCCCTTCCGAGGTGAGCAGGTGGGTGTTTTTTTACCTCACCTGGTAGACTCAGTCTCGCCTTTCCTCTCAGTCCGGGTCATGGGACTCCAGCTCCTCCTCTCCGAGGTGAGTGGCGGCCCCAGGCTGCCTCTGAGTGGCTCATACCTGGCTCAGGTACCACCTTCTCTTCCGCCTTCCAAGTGACTAGAGTTCCTGGGCCAGTCTCCCGAAATCAAAAGGCGCTCCAGCCTCCTCTGCTGAGGGCTTGCACCGTGGTCCTGGAGGCTTGAAGATTTCAGGTTGTTAATCCCCCTGTTATTTGCGGGGAAAAGGTGACTCTAGACCATTTTGTCTTTTAGGTTAGCTTCAGAAAACCCTTTCGCCCAGCTTTCAGTCTCAAGTTGGGAGTGTCCAGGGAATTACGTTATGATAAATTTGTTTCGAATTCAACGCCTGTGTTCAAATTTGAGCTTTTTTTTTTTTTTTTTTTTTTTTTTAAGGGAAAATGATTTTCTGACCAGATCACCCAGTCTGGCTGTATAACTAGGAAATGTGGAAAGTTCTCTAAAAATAAAATGATCCTTAAAAAGAATCAAAGGCTGAAGAGGTTCAGAGCCTTTAAATAACTCTCTAGCTGGTGGAGAAACCAAGAAAGGAAAAAATGTGCTGGACTACATGTGATTTTGTTTTCTTTTCAGATTATTTGCCTGACTAGAGAAAGGCCCAATCCAAGGTCCCAGGAGACCTAGCTGCTATCCACAAAGCAATCTGGAGTATCTGGCCTAAGGAGGTGAACTACAAGGATTTATAGGATTTATTATAAAAAGAACTCAGATTAGCTCCCTAGATTGCCTGGGATTCTGGCTTGCTTTTTTTTTAAAATCTAGGTTGGTATAACATATACCAAGGGGGTATTGGGACATTCTGATTTCTTACTAAATCTTCCCTAGGTATTGTGTTCTTGCTTCTCCTCCAGCTTGTAAAATGCAAGTAATACAAATGTTTTCTCTGTTACACTACACCTAGCATAACATAGTGTATTCAGGAGTCATTCAAAACCCATTGAAACTTGGAAAGTTAAAATGCGTATTAAATTGAACAGAGGAATTTTGTTAGCATCTTCCAGGTATTCAGTCCTATGCTAATTAGACAAAAAAGGACCTTTGACCTCAAGGCATTTGCAGTCTGATAGGGGACATATTAGGAGTAAGAATCAAAATAGCCAATAATAGCTGTTTATCATAGGGTGTAATCAAGTATCAAATTACACTCTACAAGTCACACTAAAATTAAAAAGTAATATTGTTTTAATACTGGAACATTGATTCCATATTGTTAAATGAATGCAAGTTGGAAACTTTAGGTATTAGAGAAGACTGAGGGAAATTCAAGTGACTTGAATTTCAATTCCCTTACTTCTTATCATACCCCAAGACAGGAAGTTCCAAAATTCTCAACAAGTTCCCATAGTGTGATTCAGTCTCCATTCACCCTTTTTTTCAATAAAGAATAAATAGTTCTTTGTATCATTATGGTTGAGTTCCACCCACCCCTGTATCATTGAATCACTAGTCCACAAATCTAGCCTCTAGGAAGAAATTCAGTTTTCACAACTTTAGTAGATTTTTTTCTTTTTTTTTTTGGAGAGAGAGTTGTCTCCCTCAGTTGTCCAGGCGTGTCTCAAACTCTTGAGCCCAAGAGATCCTTCTGCCTCAGCTTCCCAAATTGTTGGGGTTATAGGTGTGAGCCATCACACCAAGTCTATCTGGTAAATCTTAAGTCTTTATCTAGTAGATCACCACCACACCCTAAAAGTGCAAGCTCCATTCTTGAGCTCAGAGCCTTTCTTCCTTTTCTCCTATCCCTGGATGACCTAAAGGTACTAGTTTATTCATTCCACTAAGAAAGGTGACAGATTTTCAAAGTCAAAAGAGAATATTTAAAGACAAGGAATGGTCAACAGAGTTAAACACAGCTGAGGGTTCAAGTAAGATAAATGAAAAGGAACTATGGGGTTTGACTTTTGTGGGAACACTTCAGATGGTTTTTGTGGCAGGAATCAGGTTATCATCAGGTGCAGGGAAGGGGAAGTAGATAGCAAGATAGGAAGACACTCTTTTTTTTTTTTTTAGAGATGAGGTCTTGCTGCGCGTGGTGGCTCATGCCTATAATTCCAGCACTTCGGGAGGCCAAGGCAGGAGGATCACTTGAGCCCAGCAGTTTGAGACTAGCCTGGGCAATATAAGGAGAACTTGTCTCTACAAAAAATAAAAATAAATTACTGGGTGTGGTGGCATGTGCCTGAGGCCCCAGCTACTCAAGAGGCTGAGGTGGGAGGATCGCTTTAACCAGGGATGTCAAGGCTGCAGTGAGTTCTGATCGCACCACTGTACTCCAGCCTGGACAACAGAACAAGACCCTGTCTCAAAAAAAAAAAAAAAAAAAAGAGACTGAGGTTCTAAAGGAGAAAGCCCATTTTTAGAAATGTGTGGAAAGGGAAGGATAAAGGCAAGTGATAACTGTCTAGAAGAGCATGTATCCTAAAGGAAAGGCTTATTTTATAGAGGTCAGAGAAGTGTTTATTCTGAGAGAAAAAGATAATCGTGCAGATGAGGTTGAAAAGAGGGGTGGCAAGCTCAGTGATGGTTCAAAGGCAGAAGCAGGCTGGAGACGCTGATCCACCAGCCAGAGCCACTGGTTTCAGAGAACAGGTGCAGGGTTATCTCACCTCTGAAACGAGAGGGCAGGGTGATAAAAATGCCCTCTGCAGAATGCAACTGGGCATTGGGCTCCTGCACCTCAGGCTGGGAGAAAGAAATGACTGAGTGTGACCAGCATATGGTGGTTTTCAGGGCAGATGAATTTGAAAGATAAAAAGTTCAAGGTATTGCAGTCCTTGTGGAGGGGTGGCTAAAGTGATGCGCCTTAGTAGTTAATCTGAATGGCGAGAAAATGAAACCAATCCTGTGGATCAAAAGAAAAAGAAGATACTGGTAGATTGGCAGTCCTAATGATGTTAATTGGCAAGTGCCGTGAAAGCTGGGAGGAAAAAGTACTGGTATGAGATGGGGTGTTAAAGATCTTGAAGGTGAAGCTGTACCAAGGTCCACATATACACTATATTTCCCCTTCCAGCTCATAAGTTCCGAGAGGTGGAAGACTGATACAGATATACGTTGTCACGTTCCTCAGAGTTCACTATGTAAGGAAGGTTCAGATCTCATGTCTCTCATTTTATTACACATGTTGTGATGTATTAAAGGACGCTTGGATCATGTAAACTGTTTAGTACCAGTAAAATAAGAAACAAGTTCACTCTAAACAATTCTTTTTTTTTGTATCAGTATTATTAAGAACTCAAAGGAAAAGAAAAAAGGCATTTCTAGTCCAAATACTGATAAAATTACTTCCTTTTTTTTTCATTTTATCTCACAGACTTTATCCACGTAAATATGTAATTTTTAATAGGTTGTAATTAAGATATATACACAATTATTCTAGTTGTCAAATTACCTCATTTTGGAATGAGATGAAGATTGAAATAAATATTTTCTATGTTCCTTAATGGTGCCATAATTCATAGGTCTATCATATTTAACTGTTGTTGGGCATGTAGGTTATATCCAGTTTTTCAGTATTCCAAAGAATATGATAGTGACCATCTTTTTTACATATAACACTTTTTTAAAAAAACTTGTGTCTCCCTTTCCCCCTAACGTTTTCTTTCAGATTTTTTTCTTTAGGATAAATTTCTAAAAGTAGGAAAGGGACTTAAAGGTCAAACTCTTTAAAAATACATATTGCTAGAGTCATATTTACACTGCCACACCAATGTATATACTTTGATACTTTCACCAAAAATTTGCCAACAAAACGAAGAGCTAACCACAGAATATATTTCGTCTATGGCAATAAACTCTCAGATACTAGGAGAATAGTATAGGATAGGGGAAAGAATGCTGGCCCAACCTTAAGGAAGTTCAGATTCTACCCTGAAAGTTCCTTAGGATATAACTATGTGACCTTGGTCAAATTGCTTAACTGCTCTGTTCTCATAATTGCTTATCTGCAATCATATCTGCAAAATGATTGTTAGTGTGTCTTTTTTTAAGCAAAGATTTCTGTTCCTCGTCTTCCTTACAATGACTCATTGAATAATAGCTATCATTTATTGAGTGCCCTCTGTGAGCCAGAGCTTAGAGTCACTGTGTAAGCATGTTATATACATTGTCCTGTCTAATTCATACACAAATGGAGACATTCGGTACAATTATCATACTCAATGAACTGATGCAAAACTAAGATTCAAGCCAGTGCAATGGAGGCTGCCTGAGTTCTCATAGTTGTAATGGGGAGATGAGGGATTCAAAGGTCAGCTTAATTCCAGCGTCTTGCATCTTCAACCACGCTACGCTGTAAGGCCTTGGCATATTTCCTTCTCAAAAAACTCCAAAAATGTTAACCTTGAACCAGTGTTTATTGTTGCAGATCTTCTCTTAACACCCCAAAGGTAAGCAAATTCTGTTCCATTTACACAGAGTCCCAGGAACAGCTGAGTTGCTTGTATTTTTGTTTTTACAAAAGCTTTTGTTTTAAAGCCAGCTTTTGTTTAGCATGCTCATTTCTCTTGCTAAAATAAAAATAACTTCACTTGTCTGGCTGTTCTCAGTTTTTGCATTTAGTTCATTTAATTCATGATTATTTATCTTACTGTAACAGAACCTGGGTTTTTAATTGGCATTCCCTTATATAGGTTTATACTGCTCAAGATTGTTGCCTATTACTCTGCCCATGGGGCAGCTTTTATTTAAAAAGAATCAAATTAAATTGCTTCATAAAATTACAGCATGTGCTCAGAAAAGTTTTAAAAAAATTCAGTGTGCCTGGACTTCATTTTTTATTAAGAACTGCATTCAGCAGACTTCCTGTTTCAAAAGTTATGGAGTGGTACCCCCTAGTGGAAGATGCAGAGAAACTTTAGTTAACTAGCACTCCAGAGGCACAAAAGACAGAAGCGAATTCTCTCCACTCCCTGCCGCGGTGTGTTGGTTCATTGTCACTAACTTACTGCAAAACAGTGGTCAAGGAGAGGGTGAACTCACACCTGTAATCCCAGCACTTTGGGAGGCTGAGGCAGGTAGATCACCTGAGGTCGGGAGTTCGAGACCAGTCTGACCAACATGGAGAAACTCTGTCTCTACCAAAAATACAAAATTAGCCGGGCGTGGTGGCACATGCCTGTAATCCCAGCTACTCAGGAGGCTGAGGCAGGAGAATTGCTTGAACCCGGGAGGCAGAGGTTGCGGTGAGCCGAGATCGTGTCATTGCCCTCCAGCCTGGGTGACAAGAGCAAAACTCCATATCAAAAAAAAAAAAAAAAAAAAGAGAGTGAACTGTGAGCACAGTTGGGTGGGTTGAGTTGAGTTGCAGGGGGTAGTATAAAGTGAAAAATGGGACTGAGATGGGTAACAAGGTCTTAAACAGCAGAGGCATTAGGTATGGGATGGCCAGATTAAAAGACAGTTGGCAGGGTGCAGTGACTCACACCTGTAATCCCAGCACTTTGGGAGGCCAAGGCAGGTGGATCACTTGAGTCAGGAGTTAAAGACCAGCCTGGCCAATATGGAGAAACCCTGTCTCTACTAAAAATACAAAAATTAGCCAGGCGTGGTGGCATGTACCTGTGATCCCAGCTACTCAGGAAGCTGAGGCAGGAGAATCGCTTGGACCCGGGAAGCAGAGGTTGCAATGAGCTGAGATCACACCACTGCACTTCAGCCTGGGCAACAGTGCAAGACTCCATCTCAAAAAAAAAAAAAAAAAAAGGAGAAAAGAAAAAAAAAAGGATAAACTAGCAAGGATAGGGTTGGACTTGAATTGCGTGGGTAGAGTTTGGCTGTAGGGGTTGTGCTTGGTGAGTTGGCAGGAGAGCAACACCAGAATAGGCAGAGGACAAGTTAGGTGACAGAATTGAGATAGAGGGAATGGAAGAGCTCCATACAGGTAAGAAGAGAGGGGGTTGACTCAAAAGTGAATTAGGACCACGCCCGGTGGCTCACGCCTGTAATCCTAGCACTTTGAGAGGCCAAGGCAGGCAGGTCACTTGAGGCCAGGAGTTTGAGTCCAGCCTGGCCAACATAGCAAGACTCCATCTCTACTAAAAATACAAAATTACCTGGGCATGGTAATGCACACCTGTAATCCCAGCTACTCGGGAAGCCAACGCATGAGAATTGCTTGAACCTAGGAGGTGGAGGTTGCAGTGAGCTGAGATTGTGCCATTGCATTCCAGCCTGGGCGACAGAGTGAGATTCTGTCTCAAGGAAAAAAAAAAAAAAAGAAACTGAATTAGACTGCCCAGTGTGGCCAGTGAGAAGGGTTTATACCCAAGGTGAGGACTGGAAGAGGGAGGGGTACACCATGACAGTGTCTTGGAGCCTGCCAATCTTTTGAGGCTAGAAGCCACCTCCTCTGCCATCCTCTGTCCCCAGTGTAGTGAAACTCACTGGTTTGGGGAAGTCTTCACCTCCGCGACTTCAGACTGGCTTTATCCTCTGCAGAGTGACTATATCTATTTGAAACTTTGGGAATTTCTTATTTATCAGGTAAAAAATTAAACATTTCAAAAATTTCAGAAAGTTATCAGATTTTAAAATTGAATAAATGTCTGTTGCTACATCAGAGCAAAGCCATATATAACAGCCATAAACTAGGGAGGGAGGGGTGACATCCTCTAGGAAAACTGAGGTGTCCAACAAAAACATGCGTAGATGTCCTTCCCTATGTGAGATCATCAATAAGCCAAATACGCATACTCTCTTTTTTTCATTTTTCCCTCAGAACCACCAGGAAAAACAAATAAATAAAAATTAAATTTTAATTTTTTGTAGAAAGAGAGTCTAGCTCTGTTGCCCGGGCTGGTCTTGAACTCCTGAGCTCAAGCAGTCCTCCTGCCTCAGCCTCCCAAAGTGCTGGGATTACAGGCATGAGCTGCGATGCCCAGCCTTAATAAACATACTTTCAATTCCATTACCTAAGTCACTGATTCAAAGGCAAAAACACCTCTTGGTCCAGCACCCTAGGAACCTATGTCATGTGCGCTGATCAATACTGACTTGTTAATATTCAATCTGGAGATTGTATACCCATGGAGGGTTGCAGGGGCCCGTGACTTTTTCTCTGAATGCTAACTCTAAATTCGTAATGGTTGTGTTTACATTTTTAGTTTTCTTTCTGTAGGAAAAGTTCTGTGAGGATGGCTGCATTGTGTCACTTCTAAGCCAAAGTTTGGGAATCTTAATGGAACTAAGACTGTAGATGATACCAGGAAGTTCACTCAGAGCAGGCTCTGATGTGATGATAGGAGCTCTGGGAGCCACTTACCTACTTCAGCTTGATATTTCATCTGGTGATTCTCTTTGACTTAGTCGGAAATTTCTGGGATGCAAGGAATGGAAACTTATTCAAGTCAGCTTTGATAAAGAGGTTGTTATTGTTCAGAGACGAGGGATGTCACAGAAGGAAGAACTGAAGGAAGCAGATCTGGCTGTCACAGGAGTAGAATGTCATCAGGCAGCTCCCTTCTCTCTGCATTGTCTGTTGCCTCTGCTTCTCTCTGCAGCTCAGGCAGGCCATCTTCAGCAAAGCTCTTGGGTTTTGCACCTCCAAAGTTTGGTTTCTATGGTTTTTGGTTGCCGCAGCTTTAACTCTGGCACCAGTGCTATATCACCTTACAGGTGATACAGGCATGAACCACCACACCCAGCCCCACTTTTAAAACATTACTGGGTAAGAAAATTCCTTAATAAGAACATCTATAAACCCAAGTCATGTGTAAAGGAAAGGTACCAGCTCGATGAGGATCTAGATCCAAAGAGGACCAGTTCAGGGAACTAAGCATGTATAGGCTGGGCATAAAAATCTTGAGATGAACATAGTAGCCATCTTCAGCATCCTTAAAAGGCAAGGAGTGATTTTATTCTGTATTACTCCAGAAAATGAACCTAGAATACACGAGGGTCATTACCAAGGAAACTGCCAAGGCCAGGTGCAGTGGCTCATACCTGTAATCCCAGCACTTTGGGAGGCCAAGGCAAAAGGATTGCTTGAGCGTAGGAATTTGAGACCAGCCTGGGCAACATGGCAAAATCCTGTCTTTATAAAAAATACCAAAATTAGTTAGGCATGCTGGTGTGTGCCTGTGGTCCTAACTACTCAGGAGGCTGAGGTGGGAGGATCACTTGGGTCCAGGAGGTGGAGGCTGAAGTGAGCTATGATCGTGCCACTGCACTCCAGCCTGGGTGACAGAGTGAGACCCTGTCTCAAAAATAAAATAAGTATTGAGGGTGACTTTACACAATAGAACAACATACAAAAAATACTTCACAGCATAAGAGTGAGGGCAGAAGGAAGAGCTGAGTGAGAAGCTGGTTTGTGAAGCACCTGCCATGAAATCCTGTGGCCTTGCTGATGGCTATCTGCAGGGCTGCCTCAAGTTTCCTGTGGCCAGAGAAGGGAAAGGATAAGTCATTGCATCTGTGAGAGAAAAGAAGCCATTAGCTCAGAAGAACTCTAAAGATTTCTGCCTCAAAGAATAGGAAAAATGTGGCCAGGCACGGAGGCTCACGCCTGTAATCCCAGCACTTGGGGAGGCCGAGGCAGGCGGATCACAAGGTCAGTAGATCGAGACCAGCCTGTCCAATATGGTGAAACCTCATCTCTACTAAAAATACAAAAGTTAGTTGGGATATGGTTGCGGGCACCTGTAATCCCAGCTACTCAGAAGACTGAGGCAGGAGAATTGCTTGAACCCGGGAAGCGGAGGTTGCAGTGAGCCGAGATCACACCAGTGCACTCCAGCCTGGGCGACAGAGCAAGACTCCATTTAAAAATAAATAAATAAACAAACAAGAAAAATGTTCTCTGTTCTCCTTGGGATTCTCCCGGAGATGTTGTGAAATCAGGGAAAAATAACATCTTTAACAACATACTTAGGGTAAATACCTCAGTCAGTTCTTAGGATTGTTTCCTGTAACATCTGCCAGAGTGAGACAGAATGGTGCTCGGTCAAAGCACAATTCAGAGGCCCCATGATCCAGTCTGGGTGTGCCATTCTGTGGGTCTCTGCTCTGATGTCTAAGGATGGGTTAGAGGACCTAACAAGATGTCCTCTGAGGGGCAGCTTCCCAACATCCCATTCTCCTGTCCTTGGACTTCTAAGAAAGACAAGGTTTGAACAAGGATTCTGTGGTTTAGAGAGTTTGAAACTGACCTAAAAGAAATGAGTGCATTGCTGTCCTTCACATAATCCTCTACAAATATCGCTCATTTCCCAAAGTTCAGTAGTTAAGGAGTAGCAGTGAGTTACAAGATTAAACATCCTTCAGTTAATAGGGTTTCTTAAAAAAAAAAAAAAAAAGATTAAACATCCTGATAAGTTCCTGGCACACAGAGCATCCGTGTTGCCAGTTAAATACAGAGCCATATGTTTTAATAAGCCAGCAAGCTAGGGAGGGATTGACAACTTCTTATTAAAACTGAGGTACATAGCAAGGACATATGGTAGACAGAAGGCCACTGCATCTCAGCTTGGAGGTAGGCTAAGAAAGGACTGTCTGTCTGTGCTCAGATTCTCCTTAAGAAATAATTTAGTGTTTGCTCCAACAAGACAGTATACCAAGTACGGCCTCAGTGATTTTAGCCTGAACAAAATTTAAATTTCTTAAAACCAAATGTCAGTTTTATCCATAAACAAATCTCAGTAAGTCCCTTATAGAACATCTGGCTTTTTATACTGAGAAGGGTATATGTGCATACGTTTTAAAATAAAATATATATAAATTAGAAAGTTGGTTTTGGATTTAGAGAAACCACCCCTTCTTTGTGATAACAACAGCTAAGATCAATTGTCTATTAATGCCCTCTGGTTCTTCTTTTTTTTTGAGACAGAGTCTCGCCCTGTCACCAGGCTGGAGTGCAGTGGTGCAATCTTGGCTCACTCCTACCTCCACCTCCCGAGTTGAAGCAATTTTCCTGCCTCAGCCTCCCCAGTAGCTGGGACTACAGGTGTGTGCCACCATGCCCAGCTAATTTCTGTATTTCTAGTAGAGACGAGGTTTCACCATGTTGGCCAGGCTGGTCTCAAACTCCTGACCTCAGGTGATCCACCCACCTCGGCCTCCCAAAGTGCTGGGATTACAGGCATGCGCCACCGTGCCCAGCTGCCCCCTGGTTCTTGATAATAAAACCATAGCATTGATGAACCAGAGAAAGCCTCTGATGAACCAGAGGAAGGTCTCTGTATTTTTTGTAATTGTAGTAAACACTGTATCTAATCCTCAATGGACTGTTACTCTTGACCTTGAAACACAGTGGTATTAAGTGCAGGTTTCTTACAAGTTTTTGTGGCTGAGGATGAGAGTGGGGATGTGGAATCAATACTGAGCTTGCATATCTCGGCCTATAGCTGATTTCAGTCATCTGAGTCAAAGATTATGGAAAGGTCAATAAAACCTGTGAGCACTCTTAGGTTCTTATCAGATTGCTCCACAAAATTGATAAAGAATTTAATAATGATCAGTGGTGAAATAGGTGTGCCTCTAGAACCTTGTGTAGAACATTGGCCCAAGAGTCCCAGAACTCACATTTTATCAGTCAGGAAGTGGCATGTATTTTAGATGAACCACCTAGTAAATTAGGAGGAGAGTTTAAAAATTACCTTTGGGAAAAATGTGACAGACAAACTCTGGTCCAATCAATAAGGAAAATTTTCTCATTAAAAATATCACCATGTGCCAGGCACGGTGGCTCATGCTTGTAATCCCAGCACTTTAGGAGGCTGAGATGGGAGGATCACTTGAGCCCAGGAGTTCAAGATCAGCCTAGGAAACATAAGAAACCCTGTCTCTACAAAAAAATTTTAATTAGTCGTGTGTGGTAGTGCACACCTGTGGTCCTAGCTACTAGGAAGGCTGAGGTGGGAGGATTGCTTAAGCCCAGGAGGTCATGACTGCAGTGAGCTGTGATCACACCAGTACATTCTAGCCTGGGCAGTAGACCCTGTCTCAAAAAAAGACAAGCTGGTGCGGTGGCTCACACCTGTAATCCCAGCACTTTTGGAGGCTGAGACAGGTGGATCACCTGAGGTCAGGAGTTCAAGACCAGCCTGACCAATATGGTGAAATCCCATCTCTACTAAAAATACAAAAATTAGCCAGGCATAGTGGTGCATGCTGGTAGTCCCAACTACCCAGGAGGCTAAGGCAGGAGAATCACTTGAACTCAGGAGGTGAAGGTTGCAGTGAGCCAAGATTGAGCCACTGCACTCCAGCCTGGGCAACAGAGTGAGACTCCGTCTCCAAAAAAAAAAAAAAAAAAGACAAAACAAAACCACCAAGCTGGGTGCTGTGGCTTGCACCTGTAATCTCAGATACTAAGGAGGCTGAGGCAGGAGTATCACTTGAGGCCAGGAGTTTGAGACAAGCCTGGGCAATGTTGTGAGACCCCCCATCTCTAAAACATAAAAGAAAAATACCACCAAGAAGGGATGTTACCTGTCTGCTCACAAAACCAGGTGATGATTCAACCTTTATTTCAAGAGTTCTGTGGGAATAGTGTATATGCATCAGAAGCCCTCCATAATATAGTGGCACATGATTAAAGAGTGAAAGTGGAAAATTATAACATTAATAAAATATAAGCTAATCTTCATTAACCTCCCAAGAGGGCAACAGGAGAGGTACAGGTGGGTACCAACTGTCTGTTAGGACAAAACCCTAAAATGCCTGATTGACTACAACTGCATGGACAGATAGACCTTCCATCTTCACAGAGAGCCTGTCAGCTGGTGCAAAAGAAGCACCTGGCCCTTTTAGCTTCATCTCAAATGACCATGGCAAGGGCAACACGCTAGAGCTTAGAAGCCTGGCGGGCTAGGCAGCAAGTGTGACAACAACAAAGAACAGGCTTCTGAAGGACTGGTCCCAGGTCTTCCAGAAGCCGAGAAAGGACTTCCCATTGTCCCCTCCCCTGAAGGTCCACACAGCCCACCTCTGGCTGACCTTACATTCAAGTAGACCTTACATTCAAGATTTAGTCCTGGGAATCTTATCCCAGGACTAAAATGACAGCATTTCTTCTGTCCAGCTTGTACAAACAGAATACTCAACCAGAGACCAAATCACTCAGTTCCCAAAACACCTGAAGATTTTTTAAAAATTGTTAAAAATCAGAGCTCTTTATTAGAAGCAAGCTGTGGGTGATAATAAATCTGCTTTTAGAGCTTTATTTAGTTAGATTTTTTTAATGTGCTAAATAATAGAAGGTACTGCCAGCACCATCTCTGACCAGTCTGCAAACTTAGAGCATTTAGCCTCTGCTTGCAAACTGAAAAGTTAGTTTCCTAGACAGCACCTGTGGTCTGAACTTCAGTACTTCTCCAAGGAAAATCTTACCAGGAAAACTGCCTCAGAATCTGTCTATTAACAGAGCTGATAACCAAGTTCTTTAAAGGTAATAGTAGCTTTATATTGAATTTTATACTTTCCATGTTCCGAGGTGGCTATTTTCATTGCATACGTCATCCCACTAATGTGGCTACACATATTTGTTTGTTGATGGCTGACAGTTCAGGTCAGTCAAATTGCCTGCCCCTCTCAGGTGGTGTGCTCTCCACTCCCAGAGATGTGGGATTTAACAGAGAGACACTAGATGGACATTGTTTGAAGTTTTACGTTTTTTTTTTTGAGACAGAGTCTCGCTCTGTCGCCCAGGCTGGAGTGCAGTGGCGCGATCTCGGCTCACTGCAAGCTCCGCCTCCTGGGTTCAGGCCATTCTCCTGCCCCAGCCTCCCGAGTAGCTGGGACTACAGGTGCCTGCCACCATGCCCAGCTAATTTTTCCTATTTTTAGAAGAGATGGGGTTTCACCATGTTAGCCAGGATGGTCTCCCATCTGACCTCGTGATCTGCCCGCCTCGACCTCCCAAAGTGCTGGGATTACAGGCGTGAGCCTCTGTGCCTGGCCTTGAAGTTTTAGATTTTTAATTAAATTTTATGTTGATTTAGGATCATAATTCCCATAATTCTGTTGCCCAGGCTGGAGTGCAGTGGTGTGATCTCGGCTCACTGCAACCTGCACCTCCTGGGTTCAAGTGATTTTCATGCCTCAGCCTCCTGAGTAGCTGGAACATGCACCACCATTCCCGGCTAATTTTTTGTATTTTTAGTATAGACAGGTTTTGCCATGTTGGCCAGGCTGGTCTCAAACTCCCAGCCTCAAGTGATCTGCCTGCCTCAGCCTCCCAAAGTGCTATGATTACAGGTGTGAGCCACCACGCCTGGCTCCCATACCTATCTTCTAAAAAATAATATAATTGACATGCAGTTGTTTTATAAACAGAGAACATGAAAAAGGATTCTGTATTTTAAAAAATTCAAAAGAAAAAATATCAAAGAGAGTCCTGTGGTTTTTAAAGGCCTTCCAGGTCTGAAAGACTGGTTTCAGACTGCCATGTTGCACAGAATTACCAGAAAAGATTTTTAAAAACATCTCCCCTGGGAGAGTCACCAGGTGATACTGATGTTGTCAGTCCCTAGCCAGCTAGAGGACAGAGCCACCTAATTTAGCTATTGACACATCTAACTCCTCTGCCTCTTAGTAAATGTGGGCCCTCAGGTTACTTGAATTTAAGAAAAAAAAATTCGTTTCTCCTGTGCGGCAACATGGAATATTAACACCAATCCTGAAGGATGGTAGCAAGGCTTAAATGGAGTAATGCCTAATCCAGTGCCGGCACACAGTAAAGCCTAGTAAATGATACGTTGGTCTCCAGAGCCCATGGTTCTCAACCGTATCCATAGGTCATTCCATGCCACAGGTCTTCCTTCTCCCTTTGCAGCATATTCTAGACCAAGAGGAAGTAAAGTAAGCAATGGCTTAATATGGATGTTACTGTTGCTGCCAATTTGTGGAAATCATTGTTTCAAATGCTCTCCATATAAAGTGATAAAACCCTGATAAATGACTTATATTTTCACCCTTTTAAAAAAACCCTTTGCTGCTTTTCTTGTGGCTTTCCCATTGTGGTGGAAATCCCCCTTAGAATTCAGGTAAGCCTAGAATTTCATTCAAGAAACATTTGCAGTTGTGCCTGAAGCAGTCTGCTAGGTATTGATATGATCTTCATTCCCCAAAGAACTTGAAGCCAAGTGGAAAAGACAAATCAGTAAAATAGAAGTTTCTACATCATAACATTTTAGAGGAATATTTGTTGTTTTGAACATCTCACTTGCTGGGAGAGAGTAAAAGAGTAAACTTAATTTTTAAAATTTCTTTTTCAAATACAGCAGGATATTTAAAAAGCAATTCTTATGGGGGAGTTACCAATTTTGTATAGAATACGGTTCAAACCACTTCAGAAGGGCTGAGATCAAAGAGACTTAATCTTGAAGAGGTCACAGAACCCGGAGGCATTGTCTGGGAGGCATTGTTCTTGCGGTAGGAAGCTTGGCAGCTCCTCAGGGGGGATCAGCTAAGCTGATACACACCCCTGCTCCTCCCATCCCTTCTCCATGTGTGCTGTACCTCTTCTGCACTTATGCCCCCAGAGTTCAGTGGCAGTGTGAGCAATGGAAAATTCCTTTGACCCCAGAACTGAGCTGTGAAGGTCATGCCAAGGGATGCATCTTTTCAAAATAGAACCAATGGATCTCAGCTCAGCTTCACTTTCTTTCTCTAAAGTCCAAGATACATTCAGTAGCCCCATAATCTCCTCTGTCTTGAAGGGCTGCAGGGAGAATGGTTAGAATGGTCATTCTCCATGCAGAAGACTGGCCATCTGCTAAACTTGTAGACATCAAGATAATATCCTTTTATCTATCCCCCTAATCTTAGCCTCCCTTTACAAAATTATCCTAAACATACTATTTCATCCAAGGTATTTCTAATGATTTTGTTTCTGTGGGAATAGTGTATATGCATGAGGAACCCTATGTATTATAGTTTCCGGTGATTGAAGAGTGAAAGTAGAAAGTTGTAAAGTGCACATAAGTTATAGTTTCAGGTTTGTCGTGAATTGTTTTGATTTAAAATGTGATCTGTAGTTATCTATGCAATATGATCATTTGTAACTCATGCGATTGTAACTCACGTGACGATGACTAAGGCAAAGATAAAATTTTTGTAGCAAGAGCAGTTAACTATGCAATTTTGAAACTTGTATTAGATTTTACTATTTTATTATTGTAATGTATTAGATTTTACTATTTTATTATTATTTCAGTTCTGATGCCCTTTTGGTTTATGGTTTGTGACCATTAGATGGCACTGTGCATCTCAAATATGGAAAGCACTTGGAATTCAAATGCTAGGCTATGCAGAAGAAAGTAACATGCATTAGTTAATATTTTCATGTTATAGTTTAAATCCGGGTAGAAACATTTTATTTTTCATATAAAATTTGCCAATGTTATAGTTTATTATAACATACAGAGAAATCTGGAATGTAATTCCACAGTCTCATATGAAACTTACCTTGCATACAGAAACTGTTCCTTTCTATATGACACAAGAATAATCCCTTTCAAACTTGGAGTTGGGCCTGGGGCTCCTGAGTCAAATGAGAGAATACAACTCCTTCACCTCCACTTCAGATCATTGTGCTGCTGATTTTCTAAGAATGTTGGTGAACTGGTATATTTGCTGCAGTGGTCTCCAACCTTTTTGGCACTAGGAACTGTTTTCATGGTAAACAATTTTTTCATAGAAGGGGAGGGGATGATTTCAGGATGAAACTGTTCTACCTCAGATAATCAGAGATTAGATTCTCTTAAGGAATATGCGACCTAGATCCCTTGAATGCAGTTCAGGATAGGGTTTGTGCTCCTGTGAGAATGTAGTGCTGCCACTGATCTGACGGGAAGTGGAGTTCAGGGGGTAAGATTTGCTCGCCCGCCGTTCACCTCCTGCTGTGTGGCTGGGTTCCTAACAGGCCATGGGACTGTTACCCATTTGTGTCCTGGGGGTTGGGGACCCCGGTCTAGTGTGTTCTCTCATTTGTAGGTCCTTATCACCAGAAGCATGTGCTTACAAATAGGACGCAAATTCATTTACAAATTACAAGTCATCTGAGGTGCTAGTCTGAACTCTAGAAAAGAATACAATTAATTGGCTTTCAATCCCAGAAGCTAGCTTTATTACTCTCATCTTTAATCAGCTAATGGAAGATGATGTTACTGACATTTCATCCCCAGACTTCATCCCCTACATAGCACAGTCCTTGATACACCAGCAATCTCTTTGTTGCCCTTGATCTCCAGCCTTCTCTCTTGCTGTACACCCCTTCACTCCAGAGCTCTGCCTGAGGCCTTGTGCCCTTTCCTTCTACAACTCCCCTGGAGCAGTCTCACTTGTGCCCAGGACTCCAGTTCCTTGATGGTATTAATGTTTCCCAGTCTGTATCTTCAGTCCATGTAGCCACTTCTTCCACTTGGATGTCTTCAGGCACTTCTAAACTTAACTCATCCAAAATAGTACTCATTATGCCCAACTGCAAACTTAGTGTTCCCTCTCTCAGGGAATGCCACCATCATCAGTGACATGCCCCATGCAGAGATCTGAGAGTCAGGATTAACCTTCTGTTGCTCTCATCCCTCAACTTACCCAGGGATGAGGGGAGGAGCCAGGATTTGGAACCAGGAAGTGCAGCTCCACATCATGATCCCTTATCTACAACATGATAGAGAAATAAGATACAAATTCATTGACTAATTACAAATTATCTGAGGTGCTAGCCTTAACTCCAGAAATGTGAAACACATTTTCATTATTTTAATTGAAGACACTAGTATCTATTTAATAAAACTTTGTCATGTGGCCCTGTTTCAGTATGTAGATATCTGAGAGTAAGAGGGTAGTTTTTTTGTTGTTGTTTTCACCAAAACTCTTTTTTCCTGCTTTTTACTGTTACCAGCGGCGAATCCCTCTGTTACAGCAAACTCAGTTCTTGCCTCCTCAGAAGAAAGAATTTGACCACGGGGCATAAAGCAGAAAGATGGTGCAAGGCAAGTTTTAGAAGAGGAGTGAAAGTTTATTAAAAAGCTTTAAAGCAAGAATGAAAGGAGGTACACTTGGAAGAGGGCCAAGCAGGCGACCTGAGAGATAGCGTGCGTGGTTTTACCTTTTGACTTGGGGTTTTATATGTTGGCATGCTTCTGGGATCTGGTGTCCCTTCTCCCTTGGTTCTTCCCTTGGGTTGGGCTGAGATAAAAGCACTATCTTATGTTCAAAGATCACGTAATGTAGGGTAAAGGAGAATAACTATATTTACACCATCAGAACACAGTGTATAGGTGCCGTGAGGGAGATGTATGCTGGGGGACATGGGTACAGGGAGGGAGAATTTAAATCCTCATGGTGGTTCCAGAAAGATTACACTGAAGAAGGGTCCACATGTGCAATGACCAGCCAGTGCCTGGGAGGGCTGTATGCTCAGTTTGTTTATTGGAGTTGTATGCATGCTCAACTGAGGCGTTCTTCCCTTACCAGTCAAAAGTTCCTAGAAGGTCATATATACCAGTTAAAGTCTGCCATGTTGCCTCTTAATCCTCATGCTTGAGCCCACTCACTCAACTCCTGAGATCTTATCGGGAAGCTGCGGATCACAACTTTCAGGTTTTTTTCTACTAGGAGACTGCCTTCCCCTGGGGCCACCTGTGACCAATTATTATTTTAGAGAAACAGGGTAACAACCACCTGACCATCACTTGATGGTTGCCTGGCATTCCTGGTGGGGCAGGAGGAGCCCTCTTCTGCCCTGCTCATACCTGACTAGCTATCTACCATAACAGTACCACAGCATCCTTGTCTCAAAACCTTGCAGTAAACTTGCAACCTTTTGCCTTTCAGGTTTTCACCTCCACTTTCATCTCCCATGACATCTTTTTTTGAGACAAGCAAAGCCTCTCAGTTCAGCTTATAAATTTTTGAATTCACCCCCCCAACCTAAAATCAAACTAGAGCTCTGCAATTGGAACATAGCTACAGAAGTTAACAAACTGTATTGTTATTTGATATAAGAAAATGTGATCACAAACATATACATTATTATAAAACCCATTTTAAAATGAACATTTCAAAGGACAAATAACATTTTTCATCAGTTTGAATACTGTCTCACCTTTTCAGAAGTAATACCATTGCAAAGATCCTTTCCCCATACGTAAGTTTTTCTTTCTCTTATAATCCAAAGCCTGTGAGTGTATATCCAAAGTCTCATTTCTCTACTTTACTTTATCTCATAATATAGTTTTCCTTTATCTTTTCCATTTTTCATTTAATATTGAACTGGAGCATTTTTTAGCATTTCATTCAGTATCTGCTATGTAATCTTTTTGTTTTGTTGTGTGTTTTACTTTTTTGTCAGGGGTTTTGGAATACTTCTGTAGGATATGTTTTCTTAGATAACATGTAACAGGAAGGGAATCAAATTTAAAGGAAAAAATGTTTAAATCATCTTCTCAAGACAAATAGTATATTCTGACTGAAAGAATCTCCATATGGATATCATTCAACCACTTGATCAAACAGCATTTATTGAGCACTGCTAAGCCTGGCAATAATACGATGGGCACTGGGAAAATGAGATAAAAGCACAGTCTTATGTTCAAAGATCACATAATGTGGGGTAGAGGAGAATAGCTATATTTTAGACCATCAGAACACAGTATACAGGTGGTATAAGGGAGATGTATACTGGGAGACAAGGGAACAGAGAGGGAAAATTTAAATCCTCATTGATACAGGAGTTAAAAAGAAATATTTAGGCAGATAGTGAGAGTAAGGAAGTCTTTGGTAAGGTTTTCCTTTTAATGAAAAGCAACCCCTAAATCATTTATTTTCTAACAAAAAGCAGCCTGAAAAATTGAGCTGCAGACATAGATAAGCAGGCTGGAAGCTTGCATGGGTGAATGGCTGGCAACTGTGACAATAGGGAAAGGCTACCTGGGGGCTAGGCATGTTCAGCATGGCAGTTCCATCTTCCCTTTTCTTTGTCAACCTCGTGAATGGTAAAGAACAGAAAACGTGGCACTGGCAAGGTAGAAAATCCATTTGCATAATAAAAGAGTAGGGTGGGGTGGTCAGCTTCTACTCCTGTTATGTAAGCATCACACCTGGTCCAACCAATCTTTGGGCCCTATGTAAATCAGACACCACCTCCTTTTATAGACAGGTTTTAAGCCAGTCTATAAAACCTGTGTACTTCAGGCGCCCCTCTCTCTCTGCAGGAGAGAGATTCTCTTTTCTCTTTCTTTCGCCTATTAAACTTCTGCTCTTAAACCCACTTCTTGTGTGTCCATGTCCTCGATTTCCTGGCGTGAGAGAATGAACCTCAGGTATTTACCCCAGACAATGACTCTACTTCATCATGGTGGTTCCAGAAAAATTAACTGAAGAAGGGTCACAAGCTAAATCTGGAAGGATGAATCAACACAGCCATTATTATCATCAGTGAAATAAATATGATTGGGTTTGAACTTTGGAACTTTTATTCAGAAGGAAAAGAAACATTTTTCAAATAAAGTTATAGGATATTTTTTGCATTTTTGCATATATCTTACCTAAGATATCTCTTGGGACTTTTTTACTTCAATTATATTTAAGATTTAAAATGTCAGAATGTTTCACATTTTGTGTTTATGTCATAGTTTTTGGCATGCAACTTATGCTCAATTAAGGTGAAATGTGCATACAGTGAAATGTACACATCTGTTCGGGTACTGTGGCTCATGCCTATAATCCCAATACTTTGGGAGGCTAAGGCAGGAGGATTGCTTGAGTCCAGGAGTTGGAGACCAGCCTGGTCAACATGGTGAGACCCTCTCTCTACAAAAAATACAAAATTAGCTGGGTGTGGTAGTGTGTGCCTATAGTCCCAGCTACTCAGGAGACTGAGGTGGGAGGATCACGTGAGTCTGGGAGTTCAAGGCTGCAGTGAGCTGTGATTGTACCAGTGCACTCCAGCCTTGGTGACAGAATGAGATCCTGTCTCAAAAAAAGTACATATCTTAAAGGCAAAATTTTATGGATTTACCAAATGATACACCCTGAATTGAGAGTCCTACAATATATTTGTCTTTAAATAGTCTGTTGTTTAAAAAAACAAGAGAAGAAAAAAGTTCTTTATATTTACACATCTACTTACCATTTCTGGTGCTATTTATTACTTTCTGTAGTTTAGATTTCCCTCTGCTATCATTTTCCATCATCCCCCCCAAATTCGTCTATTGGTATTTCATATAGTTTACAATGAATCCTCCCAGCATTTATCAGAAAATGTCTTTTTTTGTTTTCATTTTTGAGAAAATGTTAGAATTCTGGCCAGGTGTGGTGGCTCATACTTGTAATCCCAGCACTTTGGAAGGCTAAGGCAGGAGGATTGCTTGAGCTCAGGAGTTCAAGAACAGTTTGGACAATGTAGTTGAGACCCTGTCTCTACAAAAAAAAAAAATTACTTGGACATAGTGGTATATACTTGTAGTCCTAGCTAATTGGGAGGCTGAGGTGAGAGGATCACTTGAGCTTAGGAGGTAGAGGCTGCAGTGAGCTGTGATTTTATCACTCTGGGCAACTGAGCCAGACATGGCCTCAAAAAAAAGGCTGGGTTGATCTATTCTTTCAGTACCTTAATGACATCATTCCATTTCTTTTGGCCTACACTGTTTCTAGTATGTGATTCATAGCATTGTTCCCCTTATGTCTTTGACTTTTTTTTCAGTTTCAACATTTATTCTATATTTTTGGTTTTTAACCTTTTGACTACAGTGTAGCTGGTGTGTTTTCTTTCTTTATCTTATTTTATTTTTTATATTTATTCTGCTTGGAGTTTGTTGATTCTTCAATCTGTAGGCTGATGTTTTCCACCAAATTAGAGAAATTTCAGCCAATTTTTAAAAAAAATTTCACTCTACCCCATTTTCTTTTCCTTTCTTTTACTGAGATTCTAGTTATTATTATTTTTTATTTTAGAGATGGGGTCTTGTTCTGTTGCCTGGGCTGGAGCACAGTGGTACAATCGGAGCTCACTGCAGCCTTGACTTCAGGGCTTAAGTGATCCTCCCACCTCAGCCTCCCAAGTAGCTAGGACTATAGGCATGTGCCACCATGCCCAGCTATTTTTTTTTTTGTTTTTTTTTGGTAGAGATGGTGGTCTCATTATGTTGCTCAGGCTGGTCTTGAACTCCTGGGCTCAAGTGATCTTCCTGCCTCAGCCTCCCAAAGTGTTGGGATTAGAGGTGTGAGCCACCATGCTTAGCCTTGGGACTCCAATTATATATATACTAGTTTTGTAGGGTTGTTCCCGAGTTCACTGAGGCTGTTTACATATTTTTTCCAATGTTTTCCTTACTGTTATCAAATTATATAATTTCTATTGTCCTCTCTTAGAGATAATTGATCCATCCTTTTGCCACCTCCAGACTGCTCCAACCATCAAATAAATTTTACATTTCAGATATTTGCTTTTTATTTCTAATATACCCATTTGGTTTATTTCTTTGCTGATCCATCTCATCTGTTTAATCATGTGTTCATCTTTTCCCATGCATCCTTACATATATTTATAATAGCTGTTTTAAAGATCTCATCTGCTAATTCCAATATTTGGGTCATCTTGGATTCTGCTTCTATTGACCATGTCTTATTTTGATTATGAGTCACATATTTCTGCTTCTTTACAGGTGTAATATGTTTTAACCTACTGTTGGATATTGTTATAAAGGAGTTATACAGAGTCTGGATCATGTTATCTTCTTTTAAATGGTGTTGAGGTTTATTCTATCAGGCTCTTAAACTACTAAAAAATCCTCTTGATCTTGTTAGGCTTTGTTTTGTTATGTATTATTATTATTTATTCTATGTCAGTTTTATCATTAATCCTGAAACATGGCCCTTTGTCTGGGTCATGGTATTTACTCCTAAGGTGTGGCCTCTTTAGAATTTCAGTTGAACGCATGAGGTGCTGAGTAAGGTCTCTCCATTTAGGTTGGGACGATATTCCAGTGTTTGCAGTACTGCATGGACTGTGATATCTTGGCTCAGTTCTCTTGTTCATAGCAACCATTCTCTTCTAGGCCTCATTAAGTCCCATCCTGCACATGGGCTACACAGGAACCCTTGTGAAATCTTCTTTGTCCTCTTCTGCACACTCCTTTCTTTCTGGTGTTCTGTCTTACAAATTTCAAGGATGACAACCACTCTAAACTTTTATCTAGATCTCTTCAGCTCAGCAAGACTTCCGTATTTCCTTGGATTCCACTTCCTTTCAGTCTAGTCGGTGTCCCCAGACAGAAAGCTGAAGAGGACATGTACATCACTTTGTGTTTCCTTTCTTTCAAGGATCACTGCCCTGCAATGTTTGTCAAGTGCCTGGAATCCATTATCTTGTGTATTTCTAGTTGTTTCTAGTGGGAGAATGTGACTAGCATTAGCTACTATCTATGGCCAGAAATGGATGTCCTCTTATGTATGTTTTGGTGTATTGTCTAAAACTTAATAATGTATGAAAACACACAATCACATTTTTCCTTTTTAAATGTAAAGATCTGTCTTTCATTACTGTGTCAGGCCACTACTCTTCATGATTATAGGTATTCTTAATCTAACTTCAATAACCATTAGTTTGTTGAAGTTCCTTTAAATGATTATAATTAATATTTCTAAATTATAATGATTAATAATTAATATGAAAAATACATCTGTAAGACTCATTGCAGTTTTTACCAAACATTGAAAAGACATTTTTAAAGAGTTTAACACAAGATTTGGGTATAGAACAAAGTATATTCTAATATGCTTCTATTTTCTAAAGTGAGATACAATAAAATTTCAGGACAATAAAATCATCTATACAAACCTTGTTCACTGATACAAGATTTAACTTGTAATTTCTTAAAAACAGCAGGGCCGGGTGGATCATGCCTGTAATCCCAGCACTTTGGGAGGCTGAGGCAGGAAAATCACTTGAGGTTAGGAGTTCAAAACCAGCCTGGAAAGCATAGCAAGACTCCAGTCTCCACTATAAAAACAACAACAATAAATAACTTTTTTTTTCTCCTACTGGTTATAATTTCATGGGCACATCAAAGCAAATGCCAGAAACAAACTTGCCACAGACATTGTATTTCTAGGAAAGCTGATCTACCTCATCAACAGCATCATAATTTATATGTTTTACTTTACTGTTTAACAAACCATATCAAGGCAATCTAAACAATAATGCTATTTAAATCAATCAATCAGATAAGACCTATTGAGTCAGTAATTTTCTTGAGAATATGACCTGCTCTGGGAACATCTAGCCTAACATTCTGAAGACCCAGAGAATGTGTAATAAACAACACGCAGATACTCAGCTCTTATTCTGGCTCCTCATCTGTAAAATAAGGTTTGGTCCAGAGTTCTCTAGCACATCTTCAAATGGACCCATTTTTACTGTGTTCTTCTGGCCTATCTTATTACAATGCTGGTTTTTGTTTTTTATCATAAAACATTCATTCTATACATTTATTTTCATCTTAAAGTAATGATGGCCATATTTCTGTGTGATTATAACAATCTTCAAATAACTATAAATGGGAACAAAAACAAACATGCAGCTAAATGCCAGGTAATTTTACTTTATTATTTTTGAGTGAGACAGGGTCTCGTTCTGTCACCCAGGTTGGAATGCAGTGGTGCAATCAGAGCTGTGACCTTGAACTCCTGAGCCCAAGCAATCCTCCCATCTCAGCCTTCTGAACAGTCAGGACCACAGGTGCACATCAGCACACCTGGCTAATTTTTAAATATTTTTTCGTAGAGATGGGGATCTCACTATGTTGCCCAGGCTTGTCTTGAACTCCTGGCTTCAAGTTATCCTCCTGCCTTGGTCTCCCACAGTGCTAGGATTACAGGCATGAGCCACTGTGTCTGGCCCCAGGTAATTTTAAAAGTTAAAATGTGTAACAATTATCCCATAAATATAATGCATTGAGTCTCTGATTGCTATTACATAAATAGACCAAAACTGAGAAACATAGCTTGTACATTTACATGGAAATATAGATGCTAGAATGATATCACTGCCTGCCATCAGTTATCTAAAATGGAGTCCAAGTTTTTAAAGTCATTTCCTCAGTAATGTTAACAAGTACAGGTGTTTCCTGATTTCAGTTGTTCGGACTCTTAAAATGAGTAACTCAGGGAAATGTGTAAAATTCCTTTGTTGACTTCCTTTCTCCTGTATCAAGACCAAGTTTCATCTTAGTACTCAATGTGGTTTTTGTACCATTGTACCCATGAGCTTATCATTTGCCTTTATTTTTGCTATACTCACCAGAGCACTTTTGTGTTTCTTACTGCTTGTGTTATTTTTCAAGTGTTCCTCCACGTGTGTGTGTGTGTGTGTGTGTGTATGTGTGTGTTATATTATTTTTAATTTATTTTTTGAGACAGAGTCTCACTCCACTGCCCAGGCTTTAGTGCAGTGGTATAAACATGGTTTATTGCAGCCTCGAACTGCTGGGCTCAAGTGATCCTCCCACCTCAGCCTCCCGAGAAGCTAGGTCTATAGGCATGTGCCACCACACTGGCCCTAGTTTTAGATTTTTTTGTAGAGACAGAGTCTCACTATGTTGCCCAGGCTGGTCTTGAACTCCTGGCCTCAAACAATCCTCCTGCCTCAGCCTCCCACAATGCTGGGATTTCAGGCATAAGCCATCATGTCCAGCCTCCTGCATATATAGAATCTCAGTTTAAGTGATTATATTTGGACTAAAAGAATGTGTCAGAAAGTCTACCTATGAGCTGGGCACCATGTCTCATGCCTGTAATCCTAGCACTTTGGGAGGCCAAGGTGGGAGGATCACTTAACATCAGGAGTTCAAGACCAGCCTGGGCAACATATTCAGACCCTGCCACTACAGAAAAATACAAAATTAGCTGGGTGTGGTGGTACAGCCTACAGTTTCAGCTATTTGGGAAGTGAGTTGGGAGGATCACTTGAGCCTGGGAGGTCGAGGCTGCAGTGAGCTGTGATCGTGCCAGTGCACTCCAACATGAGTAACAGGAGTGAGACCCTTTCTCAAAAAATATTACCTCTGATTTGAAGGTTCTCTGCAAGTGGCAGGGTTGAGCCCCCTGTATTGTCATGGATCTGTGGCAGGGGCCAAAGGATGAGGCGAATGGGAGGGGATCTGTGGCAGGCAGGAAGGATGAAGCGAATGGAAGGGAATGTGAGCAGCAGGATGAGGCAGAACTGATAACATTAATACAATGCTGTAGGGCTTTGCAATGTGCTTTGAATTCAGTTTCTCATTTAATTCTGGGCAATTATATGATTTGTCCAAGGCCATCTAGCAATTTTGTGAGTATGTAAACCAGGGTCTTTGAAAGCTGTTGTCTCCTATGCCTAGAGTTCTTAAACTTGAGAGCAGAAAAATCACCCAAATTTGTCAAATCCCAATATTTGGGCCATCTAACTCCCCATGCCACCCCAAAAGGTCATGAATGGAAGATCTGAATTAACTTGCTATTACCTACTGGCTTCTAAAACTAAAATTATGTTGACTACTGTATTAGTCCATCTTCACACTGCTATAAAGAACTGCCCGAGACTGGAAAATGCATAAAGAAAAGAGGTTTAATTGACTCACAGTTCCGTATGTCTGAGGGGGCCTCAGGAAACTTACAATCATGGCGGAAGGGGAAGCAGGCACAATCTTACATAGTGGCAGGCAAGAGAGAGAATGCAAAAGGGAAAGAACTCCTTATAAAACCATCAGATCTCATGAGAACTCACTCACTATCACAAGAATAGCATGGAGGGCACCACCCTGCATGATCCAATCACGTCTCTTCCTCAACAAAACACATGGAGATAAGAATTCAAGATGAGATTTGGGTGGGGCACAGAGCCACACCATATCATTCCATCCCTGGCCCCTCCCAAATCTCATATCTTTTCTCATTTCAAAACCAATCATGCCTTCCTGACAGTCCTCCAAAGTCTTAACTCATTTCAGCATTAACTCAGAAGTCCACAGTCCAAAGTTTCATTTGAGACAAAGAAAGTCCCTTCCGCCTATGAACCTATAAAATAAAAAACAAATTAGTTCCTTCCAAGATAAAATGGGGTACAGGCATTGGGTAAGTACACCCATTCCAAATGGGAAAAATTGGCCAAAACAAAGGGGCTACAGGCCCCATGCAAGTCCAAAATCCAGCAGGGAAGTCATTAAATCTTTTTTTTTTTTTTTTTTTTTTTTTGAGACGGAGTCTCGCTCTGCCACCCAGGCTGGAGTGCAGTGGCCGGATCTCAGCTCACTGCAAGCTCCGCCTCCCGGGTTTACGCCATTCTCCTGCCTCAGCCTCCCAAGTAGCTGGGACTACAGGCGCCCGCCTCATCGCCCGGCTAGTTTCTTTTGTATTTTTAAGTAGAGACAGGGTTTCACCGTATTAGCCAGGATGGTCTCGATCTCCTGACCTCGTGATCTGCCCGTCTCGGCCTCCCAAAGTGCTGGGATTACAGGCTTGAACCACCGCGCCCGGCCAAGTCATTAAATCTTAAAGCTCCAAAACGGTCTCCTTTGACTCCATGTCTCACATCCAGGGCACACTGATACAAGGAGTGGGCTCCCATGGCCTTGGGTAGCTCCACCCCTGTGGGTCTTCAAGGTACAGCCCCTTTCCCAGCTGCTTTCCAGGTGTTGGTGTTGAGTGCCTGTGGCTTTTCCAGGCCCCTGGTGCAAGCTGTAGGTATATCTGCCATTCTGAGGTCTGGAGGATGGTAACCCTCATCTCACAGCTCCACTAGGCAGTCTCCCAGTGGGGACTCTGTGTTGGGGCTCCAACCCCACATTTCCCCTTTCATTGCCCTGGCAGAGGTTCTCCATAAGGACTCTGCCCCAGCAGCAAACTTCTGCCTGGACATCCAGGCATTTCCATACATCTTCTGAAATCTAGGTAGAGGGTCTCCAACCTCAATTACTGACTTCTGTGCACCTGCAGGCCCAACACCAAATGGAAGCTGCCAAGGCTTGGAGCTTGCACCTTCTGAAGCAACAGCCTGAGTTGTACATTGGCCCCTTTTAGCCACGGCTGGAGCTGGAGCAGCAGTGCATGAGACTCAGGGTGCCATGTTCCAAGGCTGCATAGAGCAGCAGGGCCCTGGGCCTGGCCCACAAAACCATGTTTTCCTCCTAGGCCTCCTGACCTGTGGTGGGAGGGGCTGCTGCCAAGATCTCTGTGACGTGCCCTGGAGACATTTTCCCCATTGTCTTGGCAATTAACATTTGGCTCCTTGTTACTTGTGCAAATTTCTGTAACCAGTTTGAATTTCTCGCCAGAAAATGGGTTTTTCTTTTCTATTGCATTGTCAGGCTACAACTTTTTCAAAGTTTCATGTTCGGCTTCCCTTTTAAACATAAATTCCAATTTCCACAGATCTCTAGGGCAGGGGCAAAATGCCATCTGTCTCTTGGCAAAAGGATAGCAAGAATCACCTTTGCTCCAGTGTTGAATAAGTTCCTCATCTCCATCTGAGACCACTTCAGCCTGGGCTTCATTGTCCATATCACTATCAGCATTTTGGCCCAAACCATTCAACAAGTTTCTAGGAAACTCCACACTATCCCACATCTTCCTGTTTTCTGCTGAGCCCTCCAAACTGTTCCAACATCTGCCTGTTACCCAGTTCCAAAGTCACTTCGACATTTTCAGGTGTCTACAGCAGTGCCCCACTCCTGGTACCAATTTACTGTATTAGTCTGCTTTCAAACTGCTATAAAGAACTGCCTGACACTGGGTAATTTACAAAGAAAAGAGGTTTAATTGACTCACAGTTCCACATGGCTGGGGAGACCTCAGGAAACTTATTTAGGTTGGTGCAAAGTAATCATAGTTTTTGTAAACATAATTGTGTTTACCTTTAATGGCAAAAACCACAATTATTTTTGCCCCAATCGAATACAATTATGGTGGAAGAGGAAGCAGGCATGTTCATCCTACATGGCGGCAGGTGAAGAGAGTGTGCAAAGGAGAAAGAGCCCCTTATAAAATAATCAGATCTTGCAAGAACTCACTCACTATCATGAGAACATGAGGGAAACTGCTCCTATGATCCAGGGTGGTTGACATGTGGGAGTTACAGGTCCCTCCCTTGACATGTAGGGATTATAATTCAAGATGAGATTTGAGTGGGGACACAGAGCTAAACCATATCAACTACATAGTGGGATTTTATTAAATTAGTACTGAAAAGAAGCAGTACCTTAATTTACCTACTTTACTTGTCCAGCATTTTGAATGAACATTTGCTAAATTTCTGTGTTCAAAACAAACAATTCTTGTGCTTCAGCTTCCTAGGTAGCTGGGATTACAGGCATGTGCCACCATGCCTGGCTAATTTTTGTATTTTTAGTAGAGATGGAGTTTCACCATGCTGGCCAGTCTGGCACATATACATTTTACACCAAATAGGATCATGATGAATTATAGTATGATAGCCTGCTTTTTTCACTAAGAATGTATTGAGAAAGTCTTCAGTGGCTACTATAGTAAATAGTTATGGCTACATCCTGGTAAAATAGTCAGTTTAAAGTGAAGCTCTCTGTATTCGTCCATTTTCATACAGCTATGAAGTAAAACCCGAGAATGGGTAATTTTTTAAAAAAAGAGGTTTAATGGACTCACAGTTCCACATGGCTGGGGAGGCCTCACAATCATGGCAGAAAGTGAAGGAGGAGCAAAGCCATGTCTTACATGATGGCAGGCAAGAGAGTGTGTGTAGGGGAACTGCCCTTTATAAAACCATCAGATTTTCTGAGATTATTCACCATCACAAGAACAGCATGGGAAAACCTGCCCCCATGATTTGATTACCTCCCACTACCTCCTTCCCACAACATGTGGGGATTATGGGAGCTACAATTCAAGATGAGATCTGGGTTCCACACAGCCAAACCATATCACTCTCCCCCCACCTCCCACAGCTATGAAAAACATAACTAAGAAGGCCTGAGTGACCTTAACATCAAGATCATTTGAACTGATAATAAACATTTTGTGCATTAAATTTTATCACTATAAAAACTATTTAGTTCAAAGGCTAAAAGAGTGTGTAGAGGTTTTCATAAATGACTTAAAGGCAATTCCAAAGGATTTTGAAAAATCCAAGTATGATGCCCAATGACCAGAATGAAATTACTGACCAGATGGTCACTGAGTATACCAGAGAATGCCATCAAGACCTAGAGAAAACCCAGTAAAGGGTAAAGAGAATGATGCTATTACAGCAAAATAGTCATTTTCCTTTCACAGGTTTCTTACACAAGCCATACAGTTTAATAATTTGGTTATGACTTGTAGTTAATAACTACTTGGCTTGTTAATGGACAAGAACCAAATGAGAAACGTTAATGGAACAACCTGACCATTAGCTATATTAATAATAGCTTTAGAGAAAATGATTACTATTTTAAACCATATTCACATGCTTCTATCACTAATCCTTTTTTAAAATGTCAAAGATATTAAGTTCTGCATTCAGAATTAAAGAATTTTAAACCATTTTATTTCGAGAGAGGGTCTTGCTCTGTTGCCCAGGCTGGAATACAGTAGTATAATCATGGTTGGTGATCAGCCTCAACCTCCTAGACTCAACCAATCTGTATTAGTCTGTTCTCATGCTGTTGGTAAAGACATACCTGAGACTGGGCAATTTACAAAAAAAAAAGAGGCTTAATTGGACTCACAGTTCCATGTGGCTGGGGGGCCTCACAATCATGGTGGAAGGCAAGGAGAAGCAAGTCACATCTTATGTGAATGGCGGCAGGCAAAGAGAGCTTGTGTAGGGAAACTCCCCCTTATATAACCATCAGATCCCATGAGACCCACTCACTATTATGAGAAGAGCATGGGAAAGACCTGTCCCCATGATTCAACCACCTCCCACTGGGTCCCTCCTACAACACGTGGGAATTCAAGATAAGATTTGGATGGGGACACAGCCAAACCACATCACAATCCTTCTGTTTTAGCCTCCTGAGTAGCTGGGACCACAGGCATGTGCCACACACCCAGCTAATTTTAAAAATTTCTTGTAGAGTCAGGTTCTTGCAATGTTGCCCCGGCTTACACTGTTTTAGTTTGGAAAGATATTTTTGCCTCATTTGGTGACATGCTAGTTTTACGTGTTAGAAGTGGATACAAAGAAATGTTTGCAGTGACTAAATGCAGTTAGATTTGGCTCCCCTAGATAATTTATCTCTTCTTTTTTATTGTGTATGAAGTCTTTTTTATTGTGTATGAAGTTTTTTTTTTATTGTGTATGAATCTACATAACTATATTTGGGCTCTTATAAATCTGTTTCTTAATAGAATGGCAGCAAGGTTTTCCAGGGTTCACACAATTGCTAGAAAGGCACTTAGGTAATATAAAGGATTTCAAATGAAAATATTCTAATATGGGTAGATTCAAGTAGGTGAGATGTCAAAAATAAATTAGCCATAGGAGAGATTTGTATTTGTTTTGTTTACATACATAAAATATTTAACCTCACTAGATTTTCCTGTTAGAAAACAGTAGCAAAAATGTGTTATAAAGTTGTTGCTCTTGATCACCAGGCTGCCTAGGCAGCTGTCAGTACAAAGTGTTACTAACTTGACTACTTTTTATGGGAGGATTACTTTTTTTTGTGCTTTTCTGTTCTGATCTCAGTCCCTGGAATCTGTCTTACTTAAGTGGGCTTTTGAGGCAAATAGTAATCGAAGGTCCTTCTTTTGGGGAAACCTAAGGAAGGGCGAGAAGCTCTGCCTGTCTCCTGGATCTGCCTGCCCTCTTAGGACTCTTCACCTTTGGGCTTCCTTCCCTTTATTCTCTCTCTCATCATGAGCTGTCCATCCACTGATACCCTAACAGACTGGCTGTCAGAACCCTTTGGCTAGCTGAAGTCCTCACTCTCTGATCTCATCCCCCTGTGCCACCCCGCCCTGACTTTGCCTCTGTTTCTTCCTCCAAGTCGTTGAAGATCTTTCCTTTATCCATCATGAAGTCCAGAAACTTCAGAGTGATGTTTCTAGTTGTGGGTCTTTCTTTACTTGTTCTGCCCAATACACTGCATCATTTTCAGTATGAGACCAGTCTTTCTTTCATTCTGAGAAATGTTACTATATCTTTGAAATATCTTACCTTTTCTGCTCTTTTTGTCCCATAAGGAGGACATTGTAGCCCCACTTATTTAGATATGCCTTTGCATTACTCAGAAATGGATATAGACAGGCACTTCTAGGACCGCTGCCCTGCAAACCATTCTCTCCTGCTTGCTGAGAGTCTTAGTCTTCTTCCCCTTTGTACTCAGTGTATAGTAGCGGTAGTTTTCAATCCTACTATCCATTAAAATCATGCTGGGATGGAGCTTAGGCATTTGTTTTTCCAAAAATTGGTCAAATATCAGCTCTACCGTGTATTAGCTGTGTGATCCAATTCAGTTAACCTTTCAACTCTCGGTTTCCTTATTTGTGAAATAGAGATAATAACTACATTTCATTTGGTTGTCATGAGGATCAAATGAATAATGTTTGTAAAGTGCCTTGTTGGCTGGTGGATGCTCAGGGAATATAATATAGAAGCCAAGGTAACAACTGAAGTGTACCATGTGCCTGGCAAGGTATCAAATGCCTTATGTGAATTATTTTATCTTCAGAGTCCTTTAAAGTAAGAACGTTTATTATTTGTACAATGCTCTAAAAATTGTTTTCATTTACCTATGTTGCATTCCTTTCTTTATCCTTTGGTATACATATTTTTGTACTTCTTAGCATGTTTATATTTCTTACTCTAGTTTTCAAATGTTATTTACTGGAATTTTTTTTTTTTTTGAGACGGAGTCTTGCTCTGTCGCCCAGGCTGGAGTGCAATGGCGCCATCTTGGCTCACTGCAGCTCCTGCCTCCCGGGTTCCAGCTATTTTCTTGCCTCAGCCTCCTGGGTAGCTGGGATTATAGGCACACACCACCACCCCCGGCTAATTTTTGTATTTTTAGTAGAGTCGGGCTTTCAACATGTTGGTCAGGCTGGTCTCAAACTCCTGACCTCTGGTGATCCACCCACCTCAGCCTTCCAAAGTGCTGGGATTACAGGTGTGAGCCACCGTGCCCAGCCTATTTACTGTTTTTTTCTATGTTGTTTATCATATATAATTTTAGTAATTACATAATATTTCATTAAGTTGCTATTCTATAATTTACTCAGCCATTCCACTATGGCTGAACTGGTTCTTCAGGCATAGAACTCATTTTACTTTGAAGCTTCTGATGTACACTGTCAAACTGCCCCTCAAAGCCTGTGCCATTTTATAGTAACATGGGGTCACATTTGACCTGGCAATGCTATTCTCTAAATTATCTAATTCTATTAAATGGAATGGGAGTTGTGTGAAATGTTCCTTAAGAAATCAGAAAAATGGCAGTGATTCAATCAAGCAACCAATCAATTTAAAAAGCATTTTGATAATGTACTAGGAATTATATACAGAGAAGTCTAAAGTTATAGTGTGACTAAGACAAGAAACAGTAATAGTGATCATGGAATAAAATCCTCTAGTCTATAAAAGGACCTATAATACAGATATATCTGTATTGCAATAGTTGCTGTATTATATCACATACAAGCCATTAGTGATTAGCATGGGATGTGTAGAGAGAGGGGACCCCTTGCTTCCCTGTTTTCAGGGTCAGGGCCAGCTCTGGATAGAAGTTGTTACATAGGAGAAGTTGGTATTGGCAGACAGTTCCTTCTTACGGAGACCTTGTACTGTGTGCTGCTTCCTACCTGACCTTATGTCACATAACATAGGCTGGAGACAAGAGTTTTCCTGGAGATTAATTTTGAGATGCTGATAGCAAAGATCTTCATTCTGCTAGGGCAATTAAGGTGGGAATGTAGGAAGTTGGGGCTGTTGATGACCATCTTCCCTGGCTGTATTTAGGAAGCCAGTTGCAAGAAGAGAAAATGAGGAACAGGGAGAGGGGAGCAAAACCAACAGATGATGAGACGGGGAAGGAAGGAGAGAAAAAGTGTTTGAGTGAGACAGTGAGAGGGTAGCTTGACAATTATTACCATGGTAGCCTGCATTTTGCCTGTAATTCTTTTGGGGTTTAAATACTTCATGTCAAATGTGTGACTTCAGTCAGGCAATTTTGGGCAGCAGGCTGAGAGCCACAACATAGGTGTTTCTTTTTAACTAAGGCCCATGCTCTTGCCATGTCTTGGGTGTCATTCCCTCCTGCCACCTCAGAACCCTGTGATCTCTCTCCTCAGTGTTGCTTACGCATTCTAAACAAGCCCTTCTTCTAGTGATTCCATCTTCTTCCTCAG
Organism: Trachypithecus francoisi; assembly: GCF_009764315.1. Lineage (NCBI taxonomy): Eukaryota > Metazoa > Chordata > Mammalia > Primates > Cercopithecidae > Trachypithecus > Trachypithecus francoisi. The sequence goes on along the minus strand of NW_022681468.1, from coordinate 43,871,487 downwards.
CTCTCACTCTCCTTTCCATTCCAGCCAAACCTCTTGAAAGGGTGTCTACATTCACTCTCTCACGTCCTTTTCACCTCAACCTACCCCAACAGGCTTCCACTCACAACCCCCTACTGAAACTGTTGAAAGATTACTAAGGACTTGTCCATGCCAACTCCACATGCCATTCTTTTTAAATTTATTTTTATATTTTGTAGAGACAGGGTCTCACTTTGTTGCCCAGGCTGGTCTTGAACTCCTGGGCTCAAGTGATCCTCTTGTCTCATCCTCCCAAATTGCTGGGACGACAGGTATGAGCCACAGTGCCAAGCCCATGTGGCATTCTTTAGTCCTTGCCTACTTAATCTCTTGACATCATTTGACCTAGCTGACGATTCCTCCCTGCTTGAAAACTTTTTGGTTGGTTTCCATAATACCTGGACACCACATCTTCCTGGCTACTGCTTTTCTCTTACCTCCCTGGCTACTGCTTGTCAACTCGCTTGCTTGCTTCTCCTCCACCTATAAATGTTGAAGTTGCTGGAGGGCTCTGTCCTGGGTCCTCTTCTCAAGTTGCATTTTCTTCCTATCTTCCCATGAAGAGTCTGATCCACTATTCTAGCTTCAGTTACTATCTGTATACCAATGGCTCTCAATTTTGTCTTTAGTTAAGAGACTGCCCCTCTGAGTGTCACAACCACATAACCAATTCCCCACTTCAGATTTCTGCTTAAATGTATCAAGATATATACAAACTTGACAAGTTTTGAATTGAACTCTTCATCCTCCCCTCCTACCCCCAACTCTTTACCTCTGCCCCAATCTCCTCTTGCCATGTTTCTTTCTTTTTTTGAGATAGGATCTCACTCTGTCACCCAGGCTGGAGGGCAGTAGCATGGTCATGGGTCACTACAGCCTCAACCTCCCAGGCTCAAGTGATCTTCCTGCCTCAGCTCCCGAGTAGCTAAGACTACAGGCACCCGCCACCATGTCTGGCTAATTTTTATATTTTTTTTTTTGTAGAGACAAGGCCTCACTATGTTGCTCAGACTGGTCTCTAGGCTCAACTGATCCTCCTGCCTTGGCTTCCCCTGCGACCACAGGCACGTGCCCTGGCTAATTTTTAAAAGTTTTTTTTTTTTTTTTGTAGAGATGAGAGTCTTCCTATGTTGCACAAACCTCCTGGGCTTAAGCCATCCCCCCAGCCTTGTCCTCCCAAAGTGCTGGGATTACAGGCATGAGCTACCGCGCCTTGTCTCATGCTGTTTCTTAATTCCCTAATAGCTCCCTAGTCCACAGTTGCTCAAGCCAGATTCTGCAAGTCATCCTTGATACTGTCCTCTTCCTCATTCCCTTCAATCTGTCATCAAGACCTCTCAGTTCTACTTCTGAAATGCTTCTTGAATTCATCTATTTATCTTCATCTCCATCACTACCACCTGAGTCCTGGCCACCATCTTCTCACCTCTGGACTTTGGCAACAGCTTCATAACTGGTCTCCCCACACTCGTGCTGTTTCTTCCAGTCCACCCCCTAGAGAGATATTTTATTTTACTAAAAAAATATAATGGGACTACAGGCACATGCCACCACATCCAACTAATTTTTTAGTTTTTATTTTTTTGTAGAGACAGTCTTGCCATGTTGCCCAGGCTGGTCTTGAACTCCTGGGCTCAAGCAGTACTCCTGCCTTGACCTCCCAAAGTGTTTGGTTTATAGGTGTGAGCCACCTTGCTTGTCCCTAGAGAGATATTTTAAAACACAAATCCTCATCTTGCCCTCGCTCTGCTTAACAGCCTTCAGAGGCCTCCAGTGACCCATAGATAATGTCCAAAGACTTTCCTATGATCTACCAGTCTGGTCAGTGTGACTACCTTTGCAAGCTCATTTCAGCCACTTTCCCCTTACCTTCCTCAGCTCCAGCCACATAGGGTGCTTTTGGTTCCCAAACAGGCCAACCCATCTGTCTGCTGATCTCTCTGTTATTTGCTTCTTCAAGGAAGCCTTCCCTGACCACCCATCCAGTTGTAATACATCACCCCTTGGCACTGTGGGCTTTTCCTTCACTGCACCCTCCACATACATCCTCTTCTATTTGTTGTTTTTCCTCCTTGTGGGACTATAATCCCCAGGAGGGCAGGCATCATGGCTATCTGACTCACTGCTCTGATACCATTTCCAGTCTTGATAGGTACTGATAGGGTGAAGATGGAGTGTCTGGTGTCCTCATATCCCAGTCCCAGGACACCTGTGTGGCCACCTACCATTTGAGGACTGTTTTCTTTTTTAAAATTTAAAAAAAAAAAAAAAATTAAAGTCTACACCCTATGATTCTATATGGGGACTGTTTTAGCCCCAAAGTCCAACAGCAGCAAATCCTTTAGTGTCTCTTAAAGCTAGAGTCCAGCTGTTTGGAGGAAAGGGCGACAGAGTTGACCCACATGGTAGATGTGACATCTTCCCCTGGAGCACTAAGGCCAAACAGGAGCCCCCTGGACGTTTGGGAGCATGCTTCACAAGCCCTGCCTAAAGCTAAGATGTCATTAGAGTGATATGTTGCATCCCTGCCTTGTTGTCTAAGGAAGCTTTGGTGTTTTTAAGACAGGCCGTCTCCCCCCTGGCCCATTGTCCTTATTTGTTTCATTCTATATAGTGCTGTTATTACGGGTCAGGCCTCCTTGCACTCATGTGAAATCGTTGAGAACCTACTCAATTAGAAAGTTCTGAACAGGGCCTTAGAGGAATGGGGGCTAGAAAGATGAACCTGGGGCCAGGCACGGGGGCTTATGCCTGTAATCTTAACACTTTAGGAGGCGGGGGCTGGAAGATCACTTGAGCCTGGGAGCTGGAGGTTATAGTGAGCCATGATCACACCGCTGTATTCCAGCCTGGATGACAAAGCAAAATCCAGTCTCTAAAACAAAAGAAAGGAGGGAAGAAAGGAAGGAAGGAAGGAATGAAAGAAACCTCAATCTGCTCCAAGGGAACCAGTATAGCAAGACAGAATGTAATCAAGTATCTTAAGAGTGGCCTAGGCTTGGCTGGGCGCTGTGGCTCACGCCTGTAATCCCAGCACTTTGGGAGGCCGAGGCAGGCGGATCACCTGAGGTTGGGAGTTCTAGACCAGCCTGACCAACATGGAGAAACCCTCTCTCTACTAAAAATACAAAATTAACCAGGCATAGTGGCACATGCCTGTAATACCAGCTACTAGGGAGGCTGAGGCAGGAGAATCGCTTGAACCTGGGAGGGGGAGGTTGCGGTGAGCCGAGATCGCACCATTGCACTCCAGCCCGGGCAACAAAAGCGAAACTCCGTCTCAACAACAACAAAAAGTGGCCTAGGCTTTATGGGAAACAAATTGGTTGTGGCTGGCCCTCAGGGAGCAATCTTTGCGGCATAGCAGAGTAGGCCAAAAGGCCCTCCTCGGAGACAAAATCCGCAGGGGCTACGGGGTGGGAAGCATCAGAACGCTGGCCACTCTGATTGCAAATACAACAACATGGAGTGTTCCTAGAAGAGGCAATTTGTTCCACGTGTGTGTTGGGGACAGCCTGTGTGTGAACATTTTCTGCCCTTGCCGCGCAGGGATGGGTGGACCAGGAACCACCAGCAGAGGAAAAGACTTATTACCTCTTGGCCATGACTGTCTCCAGAAGAACCGACCTTTCCTGCTCTTTGTGCAACGAGGCACACCTTCCTAGGAAGGAGGCGAACAGGATTTCCATCATTACTACTGCCTTATTAAAACACACATACACACAACTGTGTAATTAGCCTCTGCAGGAAAGGCGCACAAACAGGATGCGTTCGAGCTGACCCCGGTATGAGCCATCCCTGTAAAGATTAGGAAAAAGAACCTCCCCGCCGTTCGCCTGCCTCCGGCCAGGGCCTCTTGGGGACGGCCCTACAGGGTCACCGGCCCACCGGGGAGGTTGTGGGAGAGGGGGCGGGCGACTCCTCGCTGCGCGGGTTCCTGGCTGGAGCGCCCTCCTCTGCGTCCTCCCAACCTTCCATCACTCCCCAGGCCAGTCTCCTACGCCTCAGGTGTTTGCTCAGGCTGGGCCACGAACCCTTTCCTTTTTGGCCTGCGCCCGGGGTGGCCCCTAACGCGCAGCGCACGGCCAGACCCAGCGCTACAAAGAGGGCGCGCAGGGCGGTGCAAGCGGGCACTGGACTCCCGGGGGCTTGCGCGGGGATCCACCCACCGCAGGGCCGGGCCGCGGACCGCGCGCCACGCCCCCGGGGTCCGGAAGGCGCGGGAGCGGCTGCAGGGGTTCTGTGAACTTGGAACCTGGCGGCGGGAGGTTCTCGCCGGGGATGCGGCGGCGGCAGCTGCTTCCTGGTTTGAAGCTCGCCGAGTGGGGGAGAGCGTGAGCCTTCGGAGGCGGGGGCAGGAGGAGAAGCAGGAGGAGGCGGGGGAAGAGACGCTTGGGGCTGGAGCTCACCGGACGGGTAGCTCCGGCTCTCCAGGGAGAGGAGCTGCCCGGCCCTGGAGAAGGGGCGAGTCCCGCGCGAGCCCCCGGGAAGCGCAGCGCGTTTGGAAGGGACGGTCGGGCCTCCCCGGCCCGCTGAGGGCTCGGCGGCGGGCTCCCCTCCTTTCCACCTCGGGAGGGAGGGAAGGAGGGGAGGAAAAAGTCCCACGGAGGAGGCAGAATGGCTAGTCGAGGGGCGCTTGGGCGCTGCCTTTCCCCAGGGCTGCCTCGACTCCTGCAGCTGCCCCGAGGGCTGGCCTGAGACGGGACTCCGCGTTCTCCCGCTGCGAACCAGCGCGGCCCCCCGGGGCCGGGGCAGCGGCGCCGGCATGTCGTCTGGCACCATGAAGTTCAATGGCTATTTGAGGGTCCGCATCGGTGAGGCGGTGGGGCTACAGCCCACCCGCTGGTCCCTGCGCCACTCGCTCTTCAAGAAGGGCCACCAGCTGCTGGATCCCTATCTGACGGTGAGCGTGGACCAGGTGCGCGTGGGCCAGACCAGCACCAAGCAGAAGACCAACAAACCCACGTACAACGAGGAGTTTTGCGCTAACGTCACCGACGGCGGCCACCTCGAGTTGGCTGTCTTCCACGAGACGCCCCTGGGCTACGACCACTTCGTGGCCAACTGCACCCTGCAGTTCCAGGAGCTGCTGCGCACGACCGGCGCCTCGGACACCTTCGAGGGTTGGGTGAGTAGCGGTGACCCCTTCCCTTTGTGTCCACGCAACTCCCGTTCCCCTTATGTTTTTCAAAACTCACCCGAGTCCCGCTTTCCCATCGCTCTATGGCTGAGGGAATTCCCTCCAGACTTTGGTCCTCGTCCAGGTGGCCGCGGCACTGGTGACGCGACCGCGGTGGGTGTGTGCAGGCGCAGGTGTGTCTCCAGGAAGCCGGCGTGGACACGATCCCCTTTCAGGACGGCGGCTTGGCCTAACGGGAAGTCGGGCAGGGGTCCAGGGCGGTGTCACCCCTTCCGCCCAGTCTTTGGATAAGGACCTCCAACTTTCAGCATTCGAGTGGATACGTAGGAAAGGCAGGGAAGGAGTGATACGAAAGGGACTTGATTTGGGTCAAGTGCTTCAAGCGCTAACTTAGGAGAAAGCCGTACATTCTCGCGAGTATTATTCATAATGTTTATGGATGCATGTTGGTTCAGCCGCTCAGACGTGCACACGTGTTTCGGCTTGCACATCCCAGAGGTACATGAGCTACACTGGCAGGGATCTGAGCGCCTGGGTCTGCACGTTGGCAGCTTTATTATTTAGCAGTTTTCCAAGGAGATGAGATTTACATATACTTGCAAGTAACTCAGTCAGTCCCAGGTGGGAGTCCTGAGATTTGGGTTTCTGCTGCTGTTGGTCTGAGAAGAGGCTGCAAGGACTCCTCAGGAGGTTGTTAACTGCCTTCCCTCCCCACATCACCAGCCTGTGTTCCTGGGTGTTGACGTGTAGCTACCCGCAACTTCCCACTTGCCTCTGCTTTTCACATAGTTCCCATGAGGCAAAATTTCTGCTGTAAATAAATTAAAACTTCTAGAGCACTCTACACGGTGCTAACATGCTTTTACTGCCTAATCCTCACACTGTCTTTGTGATGCAGGTGTTGTCGTTCCCACTTTGAGATGATGGAATGATAATTATAATAAAGTAGTCTGATTTAGCCAAATGGAGTACGTTATTTGAAGACCCTCAGGAGTTTAATAGTTTAAGTTCTGGAGGGAGTCAGTTTTGAACCCAGTATCAGTATTGAAAATCTGTTTGAAATTTACAAGTGGTGAAATCAGATGGATGGTGATGGAGGCTCATTTAGGTATTTATTTTATACTTTGTGGAATTGGTAATTTTACCGTATATTTTCTGAAATTAAAGATGGCTTGTGGAGCTATTCCTTTCTTTTAAATAGAAGTACAAAAACTGTAATGACTGTTTAACTTTAATCATCAAATTATATTGAGTTAATTTCCCTTCAGCCTAATTTACTTTGTGGCACTTAGAAGTGGGGACTAGAGAGGAATTGCTAAAATACAGTTAGATATTTACATTTATCCTGTGAATTTCTGGATATGAAACAGAAGTGAGTGTAGGCATCCAGATGGAATTGGTTGAGTTCTATTATTGTCTGATTAGGAGTTAGGTTGGGCAAAGCTCTAGAGGAGCTCACTAGGTTCTGAAGTATGGTGGTGCAGATTGGCCAATGGCCATGAGAAGCATCTCTTTCTGGAGAGAGCCTAGACTGGTCCTTCTCGATCATCATAATCTACCCACTTGAATCACCCAGGGACCGTTCAGAAATCCCCACTTTTAAAGATTCTAGATAGGAATCTCTGGGCTGTGGGACCCCATCATCCGTACTTTTAGGCTCCCCAGGTGATTCCAGCATGCAGTCAAGGTGGAGAACCTGAGGCCTACATGAAGGCCAAAAGATGAGGACTTCTTGGTGTCATAAGTGTAGGAAGATCCAGGTTGTCTGACTAGGTGGCATATACAGAGCTGCTTATTGTTCCACTGGATAAATAAAGGATTCAGTGTAAATCAGATTTCAGTATTTATGATGGTCTGAAATAATTACACTTAGATGTTTAATCCACTGGTGGTGTTTTGGAAAACGTGAGTGTTTGGTTGGTAAGGAGGGTCAGCATTTAAATGACCTTGAAACCAATGGTTTTTCATGCATTTGTATGCATCAGAGGGCAGATTTTTTTTTGATGTTGTTTTTTAAAAAGATTTTGGGTGTTTTGGAACTCTGAGGATATGGTAGATAGGATGGGCAGAGTGTTGTTTCTTTTCTTTTTTTCTTTTTAAGAAAATCTTGTTAAGAAAATATTTGGGGCCGGGCGCGGTGGCTCAAGCCTGTAATCCCAGCACTTTGGGAGGCCGAGACGGGCAGATCACGAGGTCAGGAGATCGAGACCATCCTGGCTAACATGGTGAAACCCCGTCTCTACTAAAAATACAAAAAACTAGCCGGGCGACCTGGCGGGCGCCTGTAGTCCCAGCTACTCCGGAGGCTGAGGCAGGAGAATGGCGTGAACCCGGGAGGCGGAGCTTGCAGTGAGCTGAGAACCAGCCACTGCACTCCAGCCTGGGCGACAGAGCGAGACTCCGTCTCAAAAAAAAAAAAAAAAAAAAAGATTTGGAAATGTATGGAATGCATGCTTGTTTTTTTTTTGAAAATTATTCTTTATAGGTTCAAAAATGCTTTAAAAAATAGAGATGGAGGTCTTGCTCCCTTATTGACCAGGCTGGTCTTGATCTCCTGGCCTCAAGCCGTCCTCCCACTTCACCCTCCCAGAGTACTGGGATTACAGGTGTGAGCCACTGCATCTGGCCCAAAGGTGCTTTTGAAGTTCAGGATTGCAGAAATACTTACTTATCTTTAGTATTTTAAATTGACATGTCTAGTTTATTCAGAGAGTTACATGTGGAATAATTGAATTTACTCCATAATAAATTCATGTGTTGCAAGTGGAACTACAGATTACTGACTTAAAAAACAAAAACAAAAACAAAAACAAAAAACTCTTGAAGTAGCAGGTTCAAAAAACCCCCAAAAACCTAGTGACTTAGTTTTTGCTAGATCATGAGAAGCTTTTAGCTGTAGATTATGGATGAGAGGATTCAATATGGTTAAGATCTCAATTCTTCCTAAAGTATTCAATAGATTCAATATAATCTCAATCAAAATCTTTCTAAGTTTGTTGTAGAAATTGACTGACTTTAAAATTTCTATGGAAATGTAAAGTACTAAGACCAGTCTAAGAATAGTTTTGAAAAAGAACAAATTGGGGGACTTACACTGTCTGATTTCAAGGCTAACTGTAACATGACCGTAATCAAGATAATGTGGTATTGGAGTAAAGAGGGTCATACAGATCAGTGGAATGAATAGAAGAGAGTCTAGAAATAGATCCACACATATATGATCCACTGATTTCTGATAAAGCTGCCAAGAAGGCAACTCAGTGGGGGAAATGATAATCTTTTCAACTAATGGTGCTTGAACAACTGGATAGCCACATGCAGAAATATGAGCCTTGACGCTTACCTCACATCATACAAAGACATTAATTCAAAATGGATTATAAACCTAAATGTAAGAGTTTAACTGTGAAACTTCTATAAGAAAACAAAATTGTAGTGACCTTGGGTTCAGCAAAAATTTTTTGGATAGTGTACAAAAGGCACCAACTATAAAAAAATCAGTAAGTTGGACTTTATCAAAATGAAAAACTGTTGCTTCCCAGAGAATGTTTAAGAAAATGAAGACGCAAGCCACAAATGGGAGAAAATAACTGCAACATGTAAATGAAAGATGTGTAACATGAATATATAAAGGAACTCTAACAGCACAGTAATAATAAGAAAAATACCTAATTTAAAATCCAACAAATGACTTGTAACTTGTCAAATGTTTGAATAGGCACTTACCTTCATGCCAAATAGCACATTAAAAGATGCCTCAAAATCGGCCGGGCGCGGTGGCTCAAGCCTGTAATCCCAGCACTTTGGGAGGCCGAGACGGGCAGATCACGAGGTCAGGAGATCGAGACCATCCTGGCTAACACGGTGAAACCCCGTCTCTACTAAAAATACAAAAACTAGCCGGGCGAGGTGGCGGGCGCCTGTAGTCTCAGCTACTCGGGAGGCTGAGGCAGGAGAATGGCGTAAACCCGGGAGGCGGAGCTTGCAGTGAGCTGAGATCTGGCCACTGCACTCCAGTCCCGGCGACAGAGCGAGACTCCACCTCAAAAAAAAAAAAAAAAAAAAAAAAAAAAAAAAGATGCTCAAAATCATGAGTCATTAAGGAAATGCAAATTAAAATCAAAATGGGATCTCAATATGCACCCACTAGAAAGGTTAAAATTAATAAGACTGACCATATACCAAATGTTGGTGAGGAAGTGGAGCACCTGGAACTCTCATATGCTACTGTGAGGAATGTAAAATGGTACAATCACGTTGGAAAATAGTTTGGCAGTTTCTTAAACTGTCAAACATATGCCTACCATATAACTTACTCTTTAGTATTTACTAAAAGAAATGAAACCATTCATACAAAGGCTTGTCCACGAATGTTCATAGCACCTTTATTTGTAATAACCCCCAAACTGGAAACATCTCAAATGTCAGCAGATGAATGTTTAAACAGTTGTGATTTATCCATAGAATGGAATATTACTCAGTAATAAAAAAGATGAACTGTTACACATGTAACAACAGGAATGAATCTCAAAATAATTATGCTGAGTGAAAGAAGCTAGACAAAAAAGTACGATTTCATTTATGCAAAATTCTAGAAATGAAAAGGAGTTTATAGTGACAGGAAGCAGATCAGTGGGTGCCTAAAAATGGAGAGTGGAGGTGAGGGAGGTGGATTACAGAGGAGGCAGAAACTTTTAGGGGAGATGAATATTTGTATTATTCTGATTGTGGCAATGGTTTCACAGTTATAAACATATGTCAAAGCTTATTAAATAGTTCACTTTAAGTATGTGGATGTTACTATATGACAGTTATACCTGAATAAAGCTGTGGGGAAAAAAACCAATAAGGACTTATCCATATTTTACTGAAGGTGTTAAGATGCTAGTAAATGACAGAATTTCAGTTGAGCCAAGTCTGACTCTTGAAAACTATATTTCGCCTTTAATGCAGAAAATATTTATGAGAACAGGAGCGTAGAAAAAACGAAATCACAATAAAACAAATTAGTTTCTGATTTTTGGACACGGTCTGATTTTCTAAATTATCACTGTCAGTTTTTTTTTCTGTTGCTTCTAGAACATGTTTATTTTGCATAATTCCTCTGGCTTCCAAAAACTGAAGAATTGCCTCTGTTTAAACCCTATTTTCTTCTTTCGTGTACTTGCTCTTGATTTGCTGACGTTCTAAGTGGGGACCAGCATCTAATGCTTAATGCAGAGTGCTGGGGACATGGGGAGGCAGGAGGAGCTGGAGGCTGCGTCATGGAAAGACCTTGGCGCCCCCTCAGGAAGGAAGGACCGGCTTGGCAGGATCCCAGGCTGTTTTCCTGGTTCAACATTCTTGAAGACATTGTGTTCTCGGCAGCCTTGGAGGGCCGCTTTCTCTCAATTTCTCAGTGAGGTACCTGTTTTGTAATCAGTCCTGTCAGGTGAAGCAGCTAGGTTACTACTGAACAATCATGGATTGTCTTTTCCCTTCCTTCCTGGATCCAGGGGTCTGAATTTATAGCACCAAAATTCTTCCAGATTTTCTATTTAGTGGTTCATTCTGTTTTGTATTTTGTAGTGCAGTTATTCTTATGATTGATTTTTTTCTGAGCCAATTGGAAGGAGTGTCTAACACTGACTGATCAACCCACGGTGTTTAAGGGGAAAAACATATTTTAGAATCTTGAGGGAGTTTTATTTCAGTGTATGTGAATTGTATTGGCTGTGTAGCATCTTCATTTTCATTGTAAGAAGAATTTTGCTGCAGTGGGACCAGCTGCTTCTCATCACAAACAGGTTGTGGCTCAGATATTTTCCCCTTTGGAGAGCATTTTCCTGGCCACATTATTATCTTGTTGTCTTTCGTTGTACTCATTCCTCTCTCAGATCATTTTGTTAATGAATTTGCTTATTGTACTTTCCTCCAGATTACAAGTGGCTTGAGAGCAGGGACCCACCTCTCTTATTCACTGTCCTAACCCTGGGACAATGTCTCATACACAGTAAACATTAAATATTTGTTAAACCAAATTTTATGTGATTGGGGGACAAGTAAAGTATAAGTACTTTGGGAGCATCTTTCTAAAAGAAATAAATGAAAATAGTTGAGGAGTGACTGGATGAACAGTATTCCTCTATTAAATCTATCAGTGACATACCAATATGTGCTTGAAAGACTGGGCCTAACTGCTGTGTTCTTTGAATATGGTAATGGATTGAAAACCTTGTGTATGGAAAATTCCCTGCTCTTACGTCATTTTAAAAGACTATGATTTTAAAACTTGTAATACGTTATAACTTTTTTCACTTGTAATTTTCACGCCCAAAATGTTTAAGTCAGGGCAGAACCAAAGACATCAGCATTTAAAAGGTTGTGCCTCAGCCTTGGAGAGGAATGAGGTTGGTGGGTGGAATGTGAATCATTTTATCTTATGCAACTCTTAGTGAAGTTTTGGTATGTAGCAAGTGTTTAGAATGGTGATTAGTGGTGATGGTAAAAGTGTGCTGCATTTTTATGAGAAGAGTAGCATTTGTGTAGAATAATAGAGGTGCCTGGGATTTTTGGTAGTCCTTTTTTATTTAATAAAGCAACTGGGGCCAGGTGCTATGGCTCGCATCTGTAATCCCAGCACTTTGGGAGGCCAAGGCAATAGGATCCCTTGGGCCCAGGAGTTTGAGACCAGCCTAGGTAAAATAGTGAGACCCCATCTCTACAAAAAAATAAAATTAGGCACGGTAGCACATGCCTGTAGTCCCAGCTACTTGGGAAGCTGAGGTGGGAGGATCACTTGAGCCTGGGAGATTGAGGCTGCCGTGAGCCATGATCATGTCACTTCACTCCAGCTTAAATGACAGAGCAAAACCCTGTCTCAAAAAAAAAAAAAAAAAAAGCTGAAAAAACAGTCAACTAGATTGTGTTCCCCTTTTGTGTTGACTTCTTAGCTCCACTTTATTAGAATGTGATAAAAATGAGGTCTAAGTGGAAACTCAATCCCTGTCTATTGTTTTCCACTCTTATCATTACTCTATCCAAAATAGTCTTTCTCAGTTGCCAAACCAACAGTCATTTCTTTACTTAAAATTCCTCTGTGGTTCTCCATTGCTCTTAGATAAAGTCCAGAGTCTTTTTTGTTTGTTTGTTTGTTTGTTTGTTTTTTTGAGACAGAATCTCTCTCTGTTGCCCAGGCTGGAGTGCAGTGGCACAATCTCGGCTCACTTCAACCTCTGCCTCCCAGGTTCAAGTGATTCTCCTGCTTCAGCCTCTCAGTAGCTGGGATTACAGGCACGCACCACCACGCCTGGTTAATTTTTATATTTTTGGTAGAGACAGGGTTTTGCCATGTTGGATAGGCTGGTCTCGAACTCCTGACTTCAGGTGATCTGCCCACCTCAGCCTCCCAAAGTGCTGGGATACAGGCATGAGCCACCACGCCCAGCCAAAGTCCAGAGTCTTTAAAGTGGTATAGGATGTTCTCCATGATCTGTCTCCTGTTTTCCTCTTGAGCCTTTTCTCTTACATTTCCCCAAATTACCATGAGCATCTTTCAGTTCCTCAAAAGGAGGAACTCTTTGCTTTGCTAATTCTTACTTGTGCTTCAGGTCTCATTGTGGACATTAATTACCCCGACAACTGTCCCTGATGTGCCAGTCTAGGTTTGGTCCTCCTCCTAGTGTTCCCTCAGTATCCTGAGATCTCCTTTGCCGCTGTCTCCTCCAACCTGAAAGAATGAACGTATGAATGGATTGGCCTCTAATGGAAGCGCGTGACACTGGTCACAGGGAGTTCGGGGTGTAGTCGTTTGAGTGATTGACTAAGATTCATCTGCTTGGCTCTTGTGGTACTGACTCTGACAGACTATTACATGTTTCTATTTGAAATGCCAAGCCCTAGGTGAGCATCCAGCCACCACTGAGCATGTACAAAGTACCAGGCATTGTGCTCTATCCTGTAAAGTCAAGTGGACAGGACACACATGACCCATTCTTTCATAGGTCTTGTAATTCCAAGGGGGAGGGAGATTGGGGTAAAAAACAAACAAAAGCAACTAGTGAATTACAGAAGTACTTACAGGCAGGTAAGCCCCTGGTTTGGGGAGGTCAGGAACATCTTCCTGGAGGAAAAACAAAGGGCTGGCTTTTAAGGACCCAGCATAGAGAGCCACAGCCTGCTTCAGTTAAATGACTGTGAACAGTCTTTGCTCAAAAGAAGAAAAGGAACTTCTGACCTGAGAATGTTTTCCAGAGGGACATCTCAGATGCCCTTTTGGAAGGTAAATGTTCCTGACCCACAGAAATGTTTCCATCTTTGGGAAGTTTGGGAGGGAACTGTTTCCATGCTTTTGAACAGATGACCTGCAAAACAACTTTTGACTCTGCAAAGGCAGAAAGTGGGAACTCTATATTTGAACGATCAAATACCTTAAGTTTTGTATAGATCATAAAATAATCATAGATGTTGAAGCAGGATCATCATCTAATTCGGAACAACAAAAAAAGCCTGATAGCTCTTAGACCTGCAGACAGCCTGTAAGTATATTCATTTGGCACAGATGTTTTTAACATTGAAACTGAAGGCATTTAGTGCTGTGGTGCTCCAGTTTGCCACAGACCCCACCACTCCGTGTTATGAAGCCAGCTGTCTTGACTCATTACTTGCTTGGACCTGGGACATTTTTAATTTTGTGACACTATAGCTCAAGCCTTTGTTTTCAGAATGTGGGAACCAAAGTTCTAGCCAAAGCATTACTGTTGCCCTAACAGGGGTGTCCAGTCTTTTGGCTTCCCTGGGCCACGTTGGAAGAAGAATTGTTTTGGGCCACACCTAAAATATGCTAACACTAACAATAGCTGATGAGCTAAAAAAAAAAAAAAAATCCTCAAAAAAATCTCATAATGTTTTAAGAAAGTTTACAAATCTGTGTTAGGCTGCGTTCAAAGCTGTTCTGAGCTGCATGCATTGCAGCCCGTGGGCTGTGGGTTGAACAAGCTTGCCCTAGCTCATGAGAAGTGTCATATACATACATTTAATATGTGTTAATATCTATCTAATCTGTATCTACAAAAATATAGATATACTTACTTAGATTTATTTAGATATGTAATATTTATTAATTTATAAAATACATTAGATGTATATTTACTTAGATATTTCTTACATAAATATTTGTGTCCTAGTATTTCAGAGAAAGCTAGCTTACTAGTAAATATATGGGGAGTTAACTTTTTTGTGTGTTACTTTTTTTTTTTAGTTAACTTTTATTGTGTTAACTATCCAATTTAAAAAGAAAGCGAACTGCCAGGCTGGTGTGGTGGTGTGCATCTGTAGTCCCGTCTACTGGGGAGGCTGAGGCAGGAGGATTGCTTGAGCCTAGGAGTTCAAGGCTGCAGTGAGAGCTATAATCGAGCTGCCGCTCTTCAGCCTGGGCAACAGAGTGAGACCTTGTCTCAAAAACAGAAAAAAACAACAAAAAACCCCTCTTTTTATTTCAGTATACAACTCCCAGCAATATGGGAATGCTGTACTTTAATGGGAGTCAGGAGAACTGGGTTCAAGCTGTGACCTTAGGCAAGCCCCTACTTATCAGGGTCTCCTTTCCCGGTTATATTGTGAGGGGGCCGCATTGAGTGATCTCTAAAGGCCTTTACATCTCTAAAGCCTCTGCTTCCATGTATTAGGCAATTACATAATTCCTTCCCTTTCGGAGTAATTGGTTTGGTTTAAACTGTCAAAACGAATTATGTGTTATCAAAGTTAGTAACTCCTAAGAACTAAATTGGTCCAAATCTACATTGCTCAGAGTTGGAGAGGATTTAGCTCACATCTAAGTGACTTGTATAGCATTGCTAGTGATGTTGGTATTATTTTCTTGGTTTAGAATCAGCCTTAAGGAAATGCATTTCAAGCCATGCAGTTGTATTTCTTGATTGACGCTAACGCATTCCTTGCTCTATGGGATGGTTGTAAGTTATGTCCCTGTTACGTCAAGTCAGAGAGAGACTGAGAATCCCACTATTTTGCTAGAAGCCATTCTCGCTAGTATGGCAATTACAACATTATTGTCCCAAAGCCTCTGTAGCCACCAGTCTGTGTATCCACCCAAGGTGATGACAAATACTACAAATCACTGTAGGACAGACATTTTAATTAGAGGGAGGAATGAGCCCAAGGGTATTGACTACTGTAGTGTTTAAGTGCTATGTTAAAGAATTTTATGAGACAGGAAATTTTTGTTGAGAATCATGGTCCTATCTGGAGATATTTATCAAGATTATTATGTTAGTATGCTTCTGTAGCACCAGTAAATTAGAGCAGTATCTGTCAAAGCACATAGGACTTTTGTAGTAGAAAGCCCACTTAATAGGAAGCTTACCAGCAATGCTTTTATTATGTACTGCCTTCCCAAAAGTTTCTTTGACTCCATGTAAGTTTTACCCTTGCACACTTTTGACCTTACAGGGAGAGAAATGCTTAAAAGTTACCAAAGATGTTTAGTTTGTGCTTGTGGTAAAAAATTAAGGAATTTGCCAGAGCATAAAACCATGGTCAACATGAGCCCTGTCATAATTGCATTAATAAATTAAGTCATATAGGCCAGAGTGAGCATATTCTATACCTTGTCCTGTATTTCCCATTTCACACCTAGCCTCTGTTCTCCAAGCACTTAAAAACCGCAAAGCTGCATATTTATTAGTAAGTCACATCTGTCCCTTGTACTTGTATATCTCTGTCTCTCCACTTCTCATGTCACAAGCACTTAAATATGATACAGTGCCCTCTTTCCTTACAATGGGCTTTGGTTTTTGCATCTGTGATGTTGGAGGGCTGGACCCCTTGAGCTCTCTGGTCCTTCCAGTGTCAGAGTTTTGTGGTTCTGGTAATGATTCCATTGGACAATGGAAATTCTGCTCCCTTCTGAAATATATTCAGGAGACTTCTGGACTTCTGATACTCAGGTTTGTTCTGGGCTCTGAAATTATTTTGGGAAGCACACCCAAGAGTCACACGTGTATTAGCCTAATTCCATAAACAGAATACATTTATTTATTTGCAAGCTGTGGGCCTCTTAGATGCTTTATTTAGATTACTGTTGTTTAATTATGGTACAGAAGAGTTGAGAGCAGATTCCATCTAAAGCAGTGCTTTTGAAACTGTTGTTGAGCCCTAGACCCTTTTAGTGATGATGAGAGCTGTGGAGCCTGTTTCTGGAAAAATGCACGTATATGCATATTGATGATATTCTGGGAACAATGTCATCAGATTAGTAGCCCTCCTAAAGCCTTTCCTAAACCTAAAGGACACAGGACCTCAGGTTGAGAAACCTCAGTTAAAATAAGGCTTTTATTAATTCCTAACATTCAGGATGTGGTTCTGGTGTTTCCTTTGTATTTGAGGACATTTTCACTTCAATTAATTATAGAAAATAGTTACTTAGTAGAAAATAGGAGCAAGGAGCTACACATTTTAGAGAAAAAGATATTCTTAAAAATGTGTTCTCACTTGTGGCTCCCGGTGAAATATACTAGATGATGACCCATTTTAGGACCTATTTGGTTGTGTTATTTAGGTATTTTCAAAAGCCTCTATTTTTTGAAAGAGTTTCTTTGAGGTTTGCAGTAGATGAAAACTTAAAAAAACAAAACTAGGACAGTTTGAGTGACCCTGGCTTGGTATCTTTTGTTAATATAAACTTTTCCCTTGTAAAAAGAAATAGGATTCATCTTTTTCATATACTTTTTCTTAAAGCATTCACCCTCTTTTTGAGCTGCGGTGGGCATTATGGTGCTCTGCTGTGTTAGTCTAAGACAAAATGATGAGATTGGTGAGGGCTGCCTGATCTTCTTACCCTTTGAGCCCCAGTCTCCTATGGTCTGAGTCCCCGTGACCCAACAGGTTTTTTGGGCCTCTGTGGCATTCCAGTTCACTCAGCCAGTATCTTACAGACAACCTGATGTTGGTGGAAATTGAGCTGAATGGCGATTGTCCACAGAGCAGCCCCCTAGCTAAAGGTAAAGTGAGAAGCCAGCTCTCTAGACTTCAGGCCAAGATTCTTTCCCGACTCCACCTCAGTGTATGGTGGAGGCAGCAGGGAAACCATCCAGTCAGTCATTCATAGGTGTTTATTAAGTACCTACCTTGTGTCCGAGCCTGTTCTAGGTGTTACAGATAGGGCAGAGAACGCAAGACCCAGCATCTCGGCTTTCCAGCACTGCTGCCCTAGCACAGGGAGGTGGATAACCAGCCGGCAAACGCACAATGAAGAAAATGACAAATGCTGGGTAGGTACCAAGTGGAGAATCAAAGCAGGGTGACATGATTCAGTGTGACAAGGTGGCTGCTTTACCTGGAGTGGTCACTGTCTGCAAAGGACAGGTAAAGCACTGTGCAGCAACTCTGCAGCACAGAGACAGTGACAATTTGGCTGAGGCCTGACTGACAAGAAGCACACAGCCCTGTGGAGATTAGAGAAAGAGCATTCCAAGCAGAGGCAACAAAGGTCCTGTGGTGGGAACAAGCTTGGCGGGTGGAAAAACCATGGAAGGTGGTAGAAAGAGGGTTGGCTTGGTGTCAGCAAGCTGGGGCATTGTCCCAGATCTGTTGTTTCCTAGGAGTATGAATGATGAGCAAGTCCCTCCATCTCTGATGGTTAGTTTTCTCTTCTGGAAAATGGTGCTAATGTTTGCTACCTCATAGGCTTGGTGTGAAGATTAGATTAACTACATTAAACATGCCCAGCACAAGATAGGCACTGGAGAAATGCTAGCTTTGGTTGCTTTTTAAATTAATTAATTTAATTTTGTTTTTTAGAGACGGGCTCACCATGGTACCCAGGCTGGTCTTGAACTCCAGGGCTCAGAGTATCCTGCTTCAGCCTCCCAAAATGCTGGGATTATAGGCAAGAGCCACCATTCCTAGCCTAGTTGCTTTTTTTATTTTAATCCTTAACAAAATTATTTATTTATTTATTTTCTCTAATCTTGGTAGGCGAAGCTTTGGTTGCTTTTACTTTCCTGAGGAAATGAATATTTTGACAAGGGCCTTCTGAAAAGAATCGTACTGGTTTAGGAAAGACACCTGCAGGGTTGCCTCTTAGGAAAAGGGGTGGTGGTGTGAAAGTTTCTTAGGGGTGGGATAGGGTATAGTCTTGTTGGTGCCCTCAAATGACATCACAGAAGCATCTGGTTATCTCCACTGCCTTCAGTAAGATGTTTTCTAAAGAGAGGATGGGGAAAGGAAACCAAGACTCTGAAGTTTTTTCCAGATTTTTTAGTTTCTGAAACATGTATTCGTTTTCTATGGACTCGCAAATATGAATGGAAAGTTTCAGTAATTTAGATGGACAGGATAATTGCATTGTAGTGATATAACTGATAGGGCCCCAAATTGTTTTTATTTGTTACAAAACTATACATTTATGGCTGAGAATTAATAAACATACTAACAGTAATCGTAAAGGAAATAAAACCTCAGCCATTGCAAAAAAAAAAAAAAAAGACAACCCCACCAAAACTAGATATAATTGATTCTTGCTTACTTCTGAAAGCTCATTTACTTTTTTGATTGTAATTTTGTGGATTAACTCTGGATAATTTTGCCTATTTTGAATAGTTTTAGATAATGCCTATTTTGGCATCTCCCTGATCAACATTTATTTGGTCTATGTTTAAAGAAGATACATTGACATTTGCCTACGTCACATGAATTAGGATGTAAAATCTATAATTATGGACTAATAATACACAAATACAGGCTCTGAGTAATATTTATTGGACAACTACCATAATTATCAGTGCATCATAGTGTGATGGTTGGGTGTCAGCCAGATTGGGGTTCAGCTATTCATTCTGCCTCTTATTAGCAGGGATAATTTAACTCCTGCAAGCCTGTTTTCTCATCTGCAATACAGTACCTGCCTCACAGGGTTTCTTCAGAACACAGTGAGGACTTATGTAAGCCATCTACACAGGGCATGACATATACCACCACAGAAAAATGATTGTCGGTGTCACCATCATCACCACCACTCTACCCTCAGCACTTCAATATGAAGGGATGGGCTCAGCCCTTTTCTGAAGTTAACTTTGAAAGCAGTAATACATTTATTTACATAGAATTTAAGAGAAGGGATTTTTGAGTGCCACTTCCTCACTGGTTTTGCTTTTTATGTAGGATTCTGGAATGTAAATCAGTAGGAGATTTCTAGTTCCTGGTGGAAGAGAAGAGGGCTTCCTTATCCTGGAATCACAGGGATTGGGGGTAAATTCTGTACATAGGTCCTCTCTGAAAGATCTTGCAAGGTATATGGGAAAATGAAGCTGGAATTATTATAGTTACAATGTTGGCCAAAGTTGGTTCATGGAAAACCTTGAAATTAAGTCTGTTGGTTTGCTTACTCAATATTGGACAGCAGAGGGTCTGAGTTAGTGAGAACTAACAAACTAGAAATAATTCAAGTTGCAATATTTAGCTGCAAAGGACAGAAAGAGGCCTTTGAAAAGCTGAAGTGAGTGCTTTTATTGTTGTAATTAAGGGAAATAATGGTAAACAGGCTCTTTCAATTGGCATTAAAATATATTTTCCTTGATTAGTTTGAATATCCAATACAAGTTGGTGGATGTGAATTGTTCTGTCATGCTTTCAAGGAGGAAAACTGCAGTTTTAAAAGTGCGTCATTCAGGGCGGGTGTGGTGGCTCATGCCTGTAATTCTAGCACTATGGGAGGCTGAGGTGGGAGGATTGCTTGAGGCCTGGAGTTCGAGACCAACCTAGCCAGCATGGTGAAACCCTGTCTACTAAAAATACAAAAATTAGCTAGACTTGGTGGTACGCACCTGTAATTCCAGCTACTTGGGAGGCTGAGGCATGAGAATCGCTTGAACCCAGGAGGCAAGGCGGAGGTTGCAGTGAGTCGAGATCGTGGACTCCAGCCTGGGTTACGGAGTGACAATCTGTCTCAAAAAAAAACAAAAAAAAAGTGCATTATTTGAATATGGATTTGTAGATGTGATCAAGGACACCAACAATTTTTTTTTTTTTTTTTTTTTTTTTTTTAGACAGAGTCTCACTGTGTCCCCCAGGCTGGAATGTAGTGGCATGAACATGACTCACTGCAGTCTCAACCTCCTGGGCTCAAGTGATCCTCCTGCCTCAGTCTCCTGAGTAACTGCCACCACGCTCAGCTAATTTTTTAATGTAGAGACAGAGTCTTGCCGTGTTGCTCAGGCTGAACATTTGATTTGGCTTGCAGAAAATATGAAGTACTTTTTTTCCTATGTGGACTCAAACATTTTATTTTACAGAGGTAGGATCTTACTCTGTTGCCCAGTCTGGAGTACAGTGGTACAATCTTAACTCACTGTAACCTCGACCTCCTGGACTCAAGTGATCCTCTTGCCTCAGCCACCTGAGTAGCTAGGACTACAATTGTGTACCACTGTGGTTGGCTAATTAGAAAACTTTTTTTCTTGTAGAGATGGGATCTCACTGTGTTGCCCAGGCTGCTCTCTAATTCCTGGCTTCTAGTGATGCCACCCTTCAGGCCTCCCAAAGTGCTGGGATTACAGGCATGAGCCACCGTGCCCCACCTGGGGACTCATTTTGAAGGTGATCATTTCTACTTTTATTTGTTTACTGGACACTTGTTCTGGGATGTAGATCTTTCACAGTTGATTTTAAGTTAAAGGTTTCTGAACTGTATATATACAATATTTCAGAACAAAAGTTTCCTTTGCTTCATAGTATGGCACAACAGTGTTTGCATTTGATGTTTAGCATAGCCTTGGTTTTGGTTGTTCAGAAGCCTTTGTTAGCTCTTTGGCTGTGCCAAGAATATATTGTTTTTGAGTCTCCTTGCTGGGCCTCCTCGCCTTCTTGTCATGCACATCCTGTACCTGGGTTGTGGTTGTATTGATTTGCTGGGGCGCTGCTGTTGCAAATGTCTGGAGTGAATGAGAATGTGTTTGTGGGTGTCTGCCCTCACCTTGGCCACTGACCTGCTTTCAACCCTGAAGTACTGCCATCTGCATGAACATTAGGGACCCCCAGCCTCCTCCCACCACCTGGTAAAGTGCCCTGCACATGCTTGGGATTCAGGAAATGTTTGTAGAAAGAAAAAATTCCTTATCATTCCTTATTCTCTGTCTTGAGTCTGAATCATGATTCAAACACTTTTGCTAAAAGGTTTTCCCTTGAAAAATTCATATTTCAGCTATAGATATTAATACTTTTTTTTGGTGTGTGTGAGTTTAAGAGCAGCCTCAGGAGTAGTTTAGAGAGAATGAATATACCACTACGGTTTTTATTCCTTTGAAGACTTAAATAAGTATTAAAGGTGTGTGAAAAGATTAGCTGAATCCCAGGTTCCTCAAACAAAATGTTAAGTTTTGTTTGGGTGATAAGAGATGGATTTCAAAATAGTAAAAAGCGAGAGACTGAAACCATCATCCAGCACACACTATGTCAGGAATGTATTAATGAAAGCCTGCCCTTGATAAGAACAGGACACCATCAGGGGGCATAAACAAGATCTAGGTGCAACTGTGACCTTGAGTTTGAGTTGCCATTTAAACTCATTTTCCTTAAACTGTCATTTTCTGACAAAATAAGTGACTCCTGAAGTTGCCTCATTAGAACTTCAGTATGCATTTTTCTCTCTAAACTGTTTCTGATGGGTGTTGACTCCTTCTGTTGTCATTTGGTCCTGTAGGACCAAACTTATGTATGTAGAATTTTATTTTAAAATAGGAAAAATCATGATTCTGAAAAATTGTGCCTGTCAAGATATTAAATGAGTGTTCCCATTAATATTATTGCCATTAATATTTTGAAGTCAAATTACATAGTGACAGCTCTCTGCCTGAAGGATACTTAACATTAAAAGGAAGAAACTGTCTGAGAGAATTGGAAGAAATGCTAATGAGGCCTCCCCACCACTCTCCTTTTTAAGCCCCTCACCCACCTCCTACTCCTCCATCCCCTAGACTTAAGTAGGTCCCATTACTTTTCTTCTGCTTGGGCCATTGTTTAGAAAGGTCTGAGTCTTGGGATGAGCTGACCTCCTCTTCAGGCTTAGCCCTCCACCTGCTCTGCCTGGGTCCCCTCTGTGTTCTCCCTGGGCCAGGCCTTCCCTTCTGTGTTTTCATCCTCTCCTGTCCTCCTGACGCCTTCATTTAATTTTAACTTTTTTTTTTTTTTAATTAAAGTTAGGGTTGCAGTGAACTGAGATTGAGCCACTGTACTGCACTCCAGCCTGGGTCTCACTCTGTCATCCAGGCCGGAGTGCAGTGGCGCAATCTCAGCTCACTGCCACCTTAACTCCTAGGCTCTAGCCATCCTCTTACCCCAGCCTCCTGTGTAGCTGGGATTACAGGCATGCGCCACCATGCCCCAGCTAATTTTAAAATTTTTCATAGAGACGGGGTCCACTAGGTTGCCCAGGCTGGTCTCCAACTGTGGGGCTCGAGCGATCCTCTTGCCTTGGCCTCCCAAAGTGCTGGGATTGCAGGCGTGAGTCACTGTGCCTGGCAAAACCTTCATTTTAAAAACATACCCAAATCTCTGTTGAGAACTCAGCCTTTCAGTCCCTGTTGGCCTTTCCCACTTTCCTTTTGAGGTGGGGCACAGTGTTTTTCTTTCCCTTCTCAGCCTTTTCCCGACAGCTGTCTGCAAATGCCCTTCCCTGTCCTGTTGGTTGTTCTTCCCGGTGCCCATCCCCAGGAGACTGCGCTAGCAAAGCCCAGGAGTGACAGTGTAGTCAAGTCAGTTCTTTGTCTTGTTGGCTGCTACCTTATCCTTCATATTCATTGCTCCCCTGTTTCTGTGTTTTTCCAATGCTTACTGAGGTGTTTGAGGTGTTTTTAAGTTTCTTTTTTTATCTCTTTCCTCATCCCTCAACCTCCCTAAATATTGGTGTTCCATTGGTGTTCCCAGGGTGGGGGGGTGGAGGTGTGGGGTGGGCCGCTGGGGCAGGTGGGAGGTGGTTTGTCTTTACTTTGTTTTCTTTGTCTCGGTACATGGTCTTGTCAACTTTTAAGTCTCTACAATATTGCCCATATGCCAAGGACTTCCAAAGCTCTGTCTCCTGTCTTCCCCCCTGAGCCCAATTACTGCTTCTGGAACTGGGGCAGGCTTAGGACAAACTACTTTATACTCCGTCTTCTTTAATCTTCACAGTAGTCTGTGAGAGAGGAGGAGCACTGTAGCACCTGCCTTTCCCACCCGAGGAAACTGTGGCTTAGACAGGCCCAATAGCAGGTCCAAGGTCCCATGTCTGATATGCTTGCCGGACAGACCTGCTTGGACTAAAGGATTTTAGGCATCTCCTAGTCAACATGTCCACAATTAAATATCCCATTTTTCCCCCTGACCTGCTTCTCCTCCCATTTTCCTGGTCAGAACTGGCCTCACCATTGTTCAGTCACCTGGCCACCATTCTAGATTTTTCTTTCTCCTTCACCTCTTTGCCCACCTCAGTTGATTGCCAAGTCATGCCAGATTGGCTTGGTAAATACTTCCTGAGTCAATTTCTTCTTTTCCCCCAATTACCACACTTGTTTATATCGTACATGTGGATTATTGTGATGGCCTTGGAACTGGTTTCCATGAATCTAGTTGTATTCCCTCAAATCCATCCTCCACAAACTGCCTGGATGAGCTGTCTAAAACTCAGCCCTAACCTCCCTCCTGCCAGAAGTCGTTTAAAGGCTTCCTGTGCCCTATAAAGTTCAGGCTCCTGGGGAGGGTTCCCAATTGGCTGGCCCTTGCCTGCCTTCCCCATTCCATTTTCCACCTCTCCTTGCCTCCCAGTTTATGAGCTAAGTACTAATGGACAGACTAGGTTTTCTTGCCTCTGCTCATGTCTAATTCACCTTATTTACAATAAATATTGAAGGAGGACGGAAGGTATTCCTTTGCAATTTGTACAGAAGGACTTGTATTACATTAGAAAAGATAGGGGTGAAGAAGTTACATAGAAAAAATGCGTCACTCTCCGTGTAACTACAAAGACATCCATAAACAGGCCTGAGCATGCCACATGTACATGTCAGCACACTCTTCCATGTTTCACTTCACAGCATTCACCGAGCACCTGCTGTGGCCAGAGACCACCGTAGATGCTGGGGGTGAAAAGCTCAAGGAGCTCTCCCTGTAGTGAGGGAGACAGCAGAAACCCACAATTTCATCACAGGGTAGTTGAGTTTAGGAATAGAAATGGGGGCCGGGCGCGGTGGCTCAAGCCTATAATCCCAGCACTTTGGGAGGCCGAGATGGGCGGATCACGAGGTCAGGAGATCAAGACCATCCTGGCTAACATGGTGAAACCCTGTCTCTACTAAAAAATACAAAAAACTAGCCGGGCGAGGTGGCAGGCGCCTGTAGTCCCAGCTACTCGGGAGGCTGAGGCAGGAGAATGGCGTAAACCCGGGAGGCCGAGCTTGCAGTGAGCTGAGATCCGGCCACTGCACTCCAGCCTGGGCGACAAAGCGAGACTCCATCTCAAAAAAAAAAAAAAAAGGAATAGAAATGGGTACCGGATAGTAGGGGATTGTGAACCTGAGTATTCAGGGAGAACTTCTTGGAGGAGGTGATGCACAAGTTCAGTCTTCAGGGAAAGTCAGTAGTAACCAGGTTGAAGGTAGTGTAAATTCCTTTTCTCCTTTTTCCTGTTTGGGATTTGTATTTTTCCCATGGAATTTTACTCGTACAGGTCATTTTACACTGGACTAACAATGCTCAAGTGCTTTTTAAAAGCAAACTGTGCCTGGTTTATCCCACTGGTAGGAACATTTTTCATGAGGTCAGAGGCTTTGTCTTGGTTCCCGTTGTATTGCCAGTGCATGGCCCCTGGTAGGTGCTGAGTAATGTTGGTTGAATTGGATGCCTTGAGGTGAGGCATGAGAAAGGGTTCTCCTCCTCCCCCTGAAGGTGACAAAGATAGGTGTGACAGTTGAGATTTGCATGGGGCTGACCTTGTGAGGTCCTAAGCCTGGTGACCTGCCTCTGCAGTGTAACTGGGCTGTCTCATGGAAAGGGCAGGGCCTTTTCTAGATGGCCAACTCTGTGTTCTGAACAGGAGTGCCAAACTCATTTGGAGGGGAAGGGAGTGCCCTTTTAAAGCCTCAACTACTAATTAAATTCAAGCAGAAGGATGGTGAAGGTGGAGCTAATTCATTTATTAGCATATAATATGATCAACCTAACTCATATAAATGTAGATTATCTTGGTTTGTCTTTTCCTGGCAACAGAAAAGGCTTGGAGAGCTGCCCTGGATTGTGAGTTAGTCAGTGAGCAGCTGCTTAAAGATCTGAAAAATCCTAGAATATGTCATCTCTGTAGGCTTTATCCTTTAATTAATTATGGATTTTTATCTCCATGTATGTGAAGTCAATGATTGACTTGGTTCAGACTCTGTATTGTTGGCTCAAACCTGCCATTCCATTGGGCTTCATCACTATGTTCTATGGGTGTGAAGCGTTTGTTTTTTCAGAGACCCATTTCCACCAGCGGGTTTGCACTGTAAGTGTTTCCACAGGAACTCTGCCCTTTGCCACTGTTGTGGCTGTGCAGCAGAACCCACAGGGCGGAGGTGTTTCAGCCCTCATTGAAATGCAACAGATCTTAGCATCTCTTGCTGCAAATTTTCCAGTGTGTTCTGGTCTACTTTGGTATCTTAAAACCAGGCTCACTGACGACCACGTGAGAAATGACAGTGGGGTGTCTTAAATGATCTGTTGAAGACCAGCATCCAAAAAGATTGCCCTTAGTGTTTCTCTCTACCAGCTAACATTAGACAATGCCATGTAGGAGCTGCTCTTAGGGTTTGAGAACTGTGTCACCTCATTCTCAAGATAGCCAAGGAAGGGTCACCTCTGGAGAAGGCAGTTCTGTTTTTTTCAGTTTCTCCATGGATCAGATGTTCTGATCTGATCTGTTCTGTTCTGAAGGAGGTGGTTTTACTGATTCCTCTCACACAGACTTCTTGCCTTTACTTTTATCTGACTGCTGACAGGGTGGGCTGGAATATAATCGCCGCTTAAATGGACTTGACTTTCAAGGCCCAGTTGGCATTTCCAGTATAGCAGTTGCCTGAGTCATCTAGTTTTGGAACTGATAAATCAAAAGACTGGCTTGGAGGCTAGTGTCCTGTCTGGAGAAGAGACTTAATGTAACTTCAGTTAAGAAATTAATGAATCTGAAATAGTTGTAACCCAAGGAAGAGATTTTCCAAAAGAATGTCCCTTTAGAGAAATAATGACCAGTTCCCTAAAAAAAAAAAAAAGACAGTAGACTGGATAGAAAAGACTCACATGTTGACTGATTTCTCTTATGGAACTATAAAAGGATCAGTCTCTAAGGAAATGAGGGTCTTCAATTTAATTGGTGATATTTCCATTTGTTCTGGAGCTGTGATAGAACCAGGACTGGAGAGTGCAGGGCACGATGACAGATTTTTTTATGTAGCACTTTTAAACATAAAATATATATATATATATCTCTAATGTGCCGATGTAAGACCTGGCCTTTTTGTAATCAAGTAATATTTTGAGTAATAATTCATTGCACAACAGCCCGTGACATACTGTGAAAGAGTAAAATTGGCTTAAAAATTTTAAGTACAAAGACATTTCAGAAGAGTTTTTTCTATAACTTTGTTAGACTGAAATGAGTGGAATTACGTTTGGCACCAGGAAATGGGTCTGGATTATTTAGAACAAATGTTTTCCAGGTTTGAATCTTCTATGTGGAAGTACAGCCAGACATCTTAGCCTTTTCCCTGGTCCAGAATCCTGACAGTTCTTAAGCTCTGTGCCTCCAGAATTTCATGTTTATGCTGCACAGGGCCTGTATTTTGTAATGGTGGCTCTTTTGGATGATGACTTACTCGATGGTGAAACTTCCAGTAATCCCCCTCATCATACTGAAATGATATCAGTATATCATCAGAACACCATGGAGCTTGTTATTTGAGGGACACAGCTTTCTTGTGTGCTTGGGAAAGAAGAGGTTTAGCATAGTTTCAGGTCAGTGATGAGCCCAGTGATCTCTGCCAGTTCCCTTAGCTCTGAGAATTCTGATGTCATGCACTTAACGCTGCCAGAGTTGCTGCTTCATGACACTGGATGCGTAACAAGAAAGGAAAATAAATGTAAAACGCCTAGCACCACCGAGGAAGTAGGGTCAGGAGTTGAGTTAGACAGTGACTGGCATTTCCCATCCACACTAGTACAGAAGTGTCCTGTGGTATGAAGGGAGGCAGGCTGAGGGGGGGGGTCCATTGTATGCCAGGTGTTTCCATGAAAATAAGCTGTTGAGTGCCAGGTGTGGCAGCTGCAAACAGGGATTTGGGGGGCAAAACTTAATCTTTTTCTTGTGACTTTTAGGCACTTGAATGAAGTGCCTCATGTATCTCAGTAACTTATTTGAGAGGAAAAGAGCCACAAGCAAGGCAGTGGAAAGTGCTGGATGGTTGCCTTGTGACCAGACCTGTTCTTTTCAGGCCTCTGGAGCCAGCTGTGGAATGATCAGTCCAGCAGCTGCAGGTACGCCTTGGGTGGCACTTGGGTCTGTAGTCAGCAGGGTTGCCTGTGACTGAGAGTGGCAGAGTGGTCCCTTGCACTGATGAATCCTGACCCTGCTGATCTTTGCTTGGGTGATGGCTGTTTGTGTGCTATTTCTAGAAGTTCCTCCCAACGCTTGCCTATGTGACCTGTTTTCACCAGATCCAGATTGCTAGCCCCTTAAAGCTCGAAGAACCTTAAAGTTCATCTGGAACAAAAGATTTATTTTTAACCCAGTGGCCACTGTGAACCCCCCAGTTGATTGTTTGAGGCTGGTCTTGAGCGTGCCCTGCTTCACATGCTAGTTTTCCAGTTTCCACTTTGGGAGAATGACCTTATCATTAGGCTGGCCAAGAAGGCTTCTTTCTGTTCCTGTCACAGTACTAGGCTGTATACTCATTCAGCCTCAGTTCCCTTTTCTGGTATATTTCTTAACAAATTGTTTCCCTCTTTCCACTATTTTTAGGGGTAACAAGTCTAAGATATTTACATATAAATGACTCTTCTTTCTCAAACCCTTTTCTAGCAAGCACTTTCTGGGAGGACAGTGTCATACCGGGATCTTCTGTCACTGTGGTCCCTTTGAGGCTAGAAAGAGCAGATTGTCGTGAAGTCTTTTGTCAGCATCTTCATGTTTATAAACATACTTGGTTTTCTAGACTATGTAGGTTTTAGATTTCAAGTGAAAAGAGAATACATTGTTATGTAGCAATAGAAAACAAAACAGCTACAACAAAATTGTATTTTTTCTCCATCCAGAGGCTTTAACTTTCAATATCTGTATGTGGAGACCAGGCTGACAGCCACAGCAGTAATTTCATGGTGGCTGAAATAGCTGTGAACTGTGCATTAACTTGTTCCTTCTCTCTTAAATTCTGCTGCAGTGTTGGAGCAGGGAAGGCGAGCAGAGGAGTGATGAATAGAGTAGCAGGTGGGATAATGTACAATAATAGGAGGTACACAATAAGGATTAATTAGGTGTCAGGCTAAGTACTTCATGTGCATTAACTAATCCTCAGAATACCTTCAAGATATTCAGATTCTTTTATTATCTTCCTCTTTGTGAGGCAACTGAGGCTCAGAGAGGTTAAGATACTTGCCCCAAATAAGTGGTGAAGGCTGGGCACGGCGGCCCAGCACTTTGGGAGGCCAAGGCAGGAGGATTGCTTGAGCCCAGGAGTTTGAGACCAACCTGGACAACACAGCAAGACCCCACTTCTTTTTTTTTTTAAAGTTGTGGAGCTAGAGTTTGAGCACCTGCATGGAACCACGAGGCTGCGTTACACCTGCCTCAGGTGGTTGATATGAGGAAAAATAAAAATTTTTCGGATGGACTGTGGGTATTTGCCTTTTAAGGCCATATGCCTTTTAATTCTGATGTCAAGTGGTAGAGAAATGATTAAAGGTTTGAGAGTTGATAGGGCCCTGGATAGCAGGGACACTTTACATGTGTTGCGTGTGCATCTGCAGCAGATGACAACTCCCCAAACGGACATGCCTCCCTTGTTCAAGAAAGCTTTTCAGGGTGGCACCAATTTTTTTTTTTTTTTTTTAGCAATTTAATGAATGAGGTATCAAATTATCACGAACAAATTTGATTGATCTTCTTTGGGATATGTCTCCCCTTAAACATCATGCTGGCTACATTATCCATTTCTATAATACCTTTGATTTTATCCTCTTTACTCCTGACAGTGAACTCCTAGGTAAACTCACAACTGAATTTATCAGCACAAGCATGCTGCATTGTGTTGTACGTTCTGCAAACAGTGACTTGAGATAGTGTGTCATTTCCCAGTTCTTAAGGCTGTGGCCTACACCAATGGCCTTATTTTTCCCTTTTGTTTTTTTTCAAAATTAACTGTTATTTTGCCAATAATTTAAACATTTTATTGGAGCAATTATTACGTGTCTGGGGTTATGCAACACATGGGATGTGCAGAAATAAAAAGATAGTTTCCCTGCCCTCAAGGAGCTTGTCTTATAGGGGAAACAGATATATAAACATTTCTAGGGCACAGAGATTTTCATGTGTGTGTGTACTATGGTGTTAATGCAGAATTCTGTAAAGGAATAAAGCTTTCATGACCAAAGCAAGCATGAGCAAATGTTTCACATCTTTCTGCCTGTGTTTTGCAAGCCCATTCAGTTTAATGTGGGCTTGATTTAAAGTCGACCTGCAGTCCTGGACTTCAACCAAACAGCCATTATAGTAATGAACATTTAAATGAGTTATTTTTCCAAAGCATTATAGTTTTCACATCCATCTTTTCATTCCCGCATTAGCTAATGATGTTGATGTCCTCATAAGCATTGTTTAGGAATGGCTTAGGAATTTTACCGTATGTTTACTTTGGCTTGTCTGCTGCCCCTTGCTTTGTAATCTGTTCACCGGTGATTCAGTTGTTTCTTTGAGTCCCTTTGAAGTTGCATGTTGACGGGTGGGGACTGGTGGGGAAAGAAATCCAGAATAGATACTCCTAAAGCTATGAAGTGAAAATTCGGGAGGGACTGTTATAACTCTACTTATTTAAGGTGGTTTGGTTTGTGCCAAGCTAAAGGAGGGAATATTGATTGATTTACTTTTTAAAAATGAAATTAATTTTTATTTAATTGTTTTCCCTGGAGTTGTGGGGATGAGGTATTGTGGTTTAAAGCAGTTTGGTTGTGCTGATAATTTTTTTTATTATTATTATTATCTTCAAGGCTCCCTGGACAGTGTTACCGCAGGTCTATTCATGCTTTCGTTCCTCTTTTACCTGCCTTCCTCTGCTTTCTCTGGGCATTGGTACCCATACCCAGGTGTGGTCAGTTGAAGTAACTCCTGCCTTGCTGGACTTAACAGTGGTGTTTCTGGGCCTAAGGCAATTGGAATATCTGTAGTTTATTTCCTAATCCCAATTTTGTGGAAGTTTGTGTTCTGGCTTTGATTCAATTACTCCTAAGTAGTGGCCCGTGTTAACTAGAGGCTGTATGAGACAAGACACTTAATGTAGGCCCCTTGGAGGTGCTGGGTCCTTTTAATCAGAGTTTGGCTAATAATGACTCTCTCTGTTTTATACACTAAAGCCTGATATAACTAGTAATGAACTTCATTAATAATTTGTATTGGCAGATGTGAGGTATCACACATTAAAACTGTTTCACACCATGAGCATTGACTTCATTCAGTCAGTGAGGGAGGATGCAACCACCTTTGCCAAAATAGAAAGGAAGAGAGGACCCAGAGTTTTCAGGGAACGGAATTAAATAGTACTTTAACGAGCTTGGTGGAGGCAGTGGGGTGAGGAAAGGAAGTTAATAGGCCCAGGGAGGAGAGTATCTTACTGGTTTCTCCAAGCTGATTCATCTGGGTGCCAGGAGAGCTATGGAAACCCACAGGGGAATGCCCCGGTTCCTTTCCATCCTTCTTTCTGGTAAGGGTTTAGATCAATTTATTTGACTGTCAGCCTTCCAGTTTTATCAGCACCGATCTCTTTGTACAACTTCCCAAATGTACAGACTCCAGACAGATGAGTACAGTTGGTGTTTTCCGGGGAGGGTGTTTCTCCCTGTGGTCTGTTACAGCCAGAGAGCAGGGGGCCAGAGAGAGGACTGATTGCCCGTATGTTTCAGGCGAGTCATCAGTGGTACACCCAGTTTTAAAATGCTCCGGGGGTGTGTGGCCATGAAGTGGATTTCGAATGAATAGAAGGAAAAAGCTGGTGGATGAAAAACATGAGCCATTTGAACCGTGTGTGGTGTCTGGAGAGACAGGTGGTCTGACAAAACTGACAAAGTTTGCTTGGGGAAACAGAAACTTTGCCTCCACCTCTGAAGCTTGGGCTGGGATGAAACAAGGCACTTTTCTATTTAGACTGTGTTTAGATGGAGGGAAGCTTCTTTAGTTCTTTATCGGGTACAGTGAAAGGCAGAACTTTTCTTACTTGCATTCTTAATTTTAGTCAGCCATGCTGAGCTGGGTTTACACCCACCTTGGTATATAATTTCTGTGACCCTTTCCTCTTCCTTCTCTCCTGTCACAGTCACCAAAAGCCACTATGGGTAGCCATTCGTTAATATCACCGTTATTAGGAGTCCTCCAGGCTCGGTTAAGGTCTCCCTCCATCTTTCCACCCCCCTATTTTATGCCTTTGTAGCCACTGGCACTCTGCCTTTTGGCACTTGCACGTAACTATTTGTAATCAGTGAGTCACCCTCCTAGACTGTAAGCACCACGAGGGCAAGGTCCACAGCCCACCAGCAGCTTCCGCTTCCAGCACAGCACTTAGCACACAATAGGCACTCCCTTAGTATTTGTTGTACTTGTCAGTGTTTGTTGCCTGAGTGACTGACACAGAAGTGTTCCCTGCTGGAGAAGGGATTCGGGTTAAATGGAATCATCCAGAGAATGTGATAAAATGATGATGGCTATCCGTTTATGCTCTTAAAAGTATGCACTTGAGACCTCTAAGTAGATGTTTATTTGCTTAACCCTTTCCAGGGTGCATGTGTTTATCCTGTTTCCTTTCGTATGCATTTTCTGTTTTGCCCCTCACACAGTAATTCTTGGAAGCAAGTAGATCATTGTTTCCATTTCAGTTGAGATCACTTTAGGGGCATGTCTGGGACTTGATGACAGGTCTTCCACTATCTTATGCTCCCTACCTCACATTTATTGAGTACCTACTATGTACCAATCCTTAACATTTGTTATTCCAGTTTATCTCCCATCAGTCCTGTTGAGTTAGATATTGTTATCCCTGTTTTACAGATGAGGAAATCAAGGTTCTGAGAAATTAGATAATTTCTAGGAACATACAGCCAATAAAAGGGAAAGGAAGAGTCTGAGTTCAAACCCAGTTCTTCGGTGCTAGGGGTACAGCTGCTGTCTGTAGAGCATGCCAGATGACACCTTTTTGACTCTTTTGGTAGGGAATGGGGAGGAATGCTTGCCACCTTAGAAATGCTGTTTGTGGTGGCTCACACCTGTAATCCCAGCACTTTGGGAGGCCGAGGCAGGTGGATGAAGAGGTCAGGAGTTCAAGACCAGCCTGGCCAACATGTTAAAACCCCGTCTCTACTGAAAATACAAAAATTAGCCAAGCATGGTAGTGTACACATGTAATCCTAGCTACTCAGGAGGCTGAGGCAGGAGAATTGCTTGAGCCTGGGAGGCAGAGGTTGCAGTAAGCTGACATCGTGCCGCTGCACTCCAACCTGGGCAACAGAGCAAGACTCTGTCTCAGGAAAAAAAAAAAAGAAAGAAATACTGGTATGTCCAAATCTGTGTTCATTCTTATGTTCATGGTTGTTTTACAAAAGCCGTATTTAGCAAGTACTCAATGGCAAGTTATGCCAACACTGTGCTTGGCATAACTTGGATATATAGGTGAATGAGGCAGCCATACAGAGAAATATGACAAGAGTATGTTTTAAATGCCCCAAAGAAGGTTTATGGAAGGTGCTGCGGGAATGTAGAGCTGGGAAAATAACCATCATTTATATAGTGCTTTATATGCTGTCTCTTGCTTTTATATTTGCCCCCATTGTATTCTCTTTCTCTCTCTCCTTTCCTCCACGTCTCCTCCCCTCTCCTGAATTTTAGGATTTGGATGCATGTGTACATTTAAGATTTGTTCTAAATACATGAAAGCACGCTTGCTTGTATTTACCTGTCCAAAGCCTGTTGACCACTGGGCCCCAGGGGACCACTAGCATTTGCTGTTGCCCCACCTGTTTCTTTGTATAGAAACAGCATACAAAACATAGAGAAGAGAACTGACAGATATTTAGATTTATGGGCTTTTATAGAAAATAAGAATTACTTTTCTTCTATAAAGTCAGTGTTTACACCTTGTCTGCTCACTCCATACTCCTCTAGAGACTAAAGCACATCATTGCTTCTCAGAATCATTTCTGAAACTGAGGCTAGAAACTACAACAGAGGCTCTCTCCTCATCTCTTCATCAGCGTCCCTTGTCTCTTAAAGTCACTGAAAGAATGTCCCCCCTCCCCCATGGAGGGGTAACAACACTTCGTGTCTGTCTATTCCAGGAAGCTGGAGTGCTTTACAATGCTCTACCCAGCATCCCTGGGGGCAGGATCGGTGCACGTAGATGTTTACTCTGCCAACCCCTTAAAAGGTCTTCTCTTAGCTTAGACCCTCATCTAATCCAAACTACTAATAAAAATTCCCCAATAACTTTGCTGTTGTAGATCTTACAGTGCTCAGAGACTGGCCCTTTAATATCCATGGTTGGCAAACATTTCTGTAGAGGGATTGTAGGTTGTTTTGTCTCTCCTTGTAAGAGCTAGTCTGTCTTACGTGGCCTCAGTCAAGGAAACAGGTAGTTCAGTTGCTTCCTCTTCATGGCATCCTTTTGATGAAGCACCACTTACTTTACTTTGCATATTAGGGTGCAGGATACATGGGTACGTGTATTTTTAATCTGTCAGTCATTTCATGTAACGTAAGTAGAACTCATTTAGGAAACTGCAGAAGTTTCATAAAAAGATACTCTACTAAAAACCTTTAAGAGAGATATTGATTCCCAAAAATAATTGATTGGGCCATAGCATCAGGTGTGCTGATACAGAACCACATCATTGTGATTTATTTCTGCTGTCTATGTGAGGGAATGGAGGACACAGGCTTCTGAAAGAATGTGTTTATAAGTCTTCATTTTCCCAGATGGTGATTCCAGCTAAGGTCCTGCAGAGTTGCATTCTGCCACCCTTCCTGGAGCCTGAGAGGTGGGTGAGGAGTGCAGGTGGTGTTGCCACGTGGTGGCATGTCAAGGAGGCGGGCAGGAAAAGGCAGACTGATTTTTGGTAGCATTAGTCTTTCTTCTCTCCTTCTCTGCTTTTCTGTATTCTGAATTTTAGGATTTGGATGTATGTGTACGTTTAAGATTTGTTCTAAATACATGAAAGCACGCTTGCTTGTTAGAAGGACGTATTTGAGGGAACTAAGTGGTGTTCGGAGGCGCAGTGAGGATTTGAGAGATTCTGAGGGATGCACGTTGGGTGTTGGTGGTTTTCTGGTTGGTATCATAGTGTCATGTTCTCTTCTCCAATTATAGGTTTAGCTCTTCGGGCCCAAAAAGACAAGATTAGTCAGGAAAGTGACATGCACTTGGCATGCTGTGGCTTCTATTGAGGAAAAAGTGACCTAAATTTGAACATCCAACTTCAATTCTTAGTAACTGGCAATGGCTCCTTGTATCGCTTTCTGCTTGGCTATAAAACTATAAAATGCTGCTGTTAGCTTAGAAGGCTGCTACTCACAAGGCTAGATGAACAGACTTTTATATTAACAACTCAGACTAACCCTGGGAAGCATCTGTGCTCCCTCATGGATAAGTTGCTTTCACGTTTTTCACAGTCAACCTGGGTGGCCCTCAACATCAGGAGTGTGGAATCTCAAGAGTAGCAGCACAAAGGGGTGGCAACTTGAACCCCTGGGTTCTAGTCCCAGGTCAGCTGCTAACTGCTGTGTGAACTCAGGTCATCCAATGAGATCATCTTTTGACAAAAGAATAAGACCATTAATCACTAACGTCTTTTCCACCTCTGAATTCTGTGATCTCTACTCTTGTCGATTTCCTCCCTAATAATTTCTATAGGTCTGCTTTTTGAGCTATTTCCCTTATTTATCCTTTCCTTAAAATCAGATTTGTTCTCATTTTTCTGGTCCCACCCACATCCATATGGCTATTAAAGAACACAGTGAATTGATGTAGAAAGATGTCCCAGATAATAGGCTGGGTGTGGTGGCTCATACTTGTGATCCCAGCACTTTGGGAGGCCAAGGCAGATGGATCATTTGAGGTCAGGGGTTCAAGACCAACCTGACCAATATGGTGAAACACTGTCTTTACTAAAAATACAAGAAATTAGCCAGGCGTGGTGGTGTGCACTTGTAGTCCCAGCTACTTGGGAAGCTGAGACAGGAGAATGGCTTGAACCTGGGAGGCGGAGGTTGCAGTGAGCCGAGATTGACAGAGCGAGACTCCATCTCAAAAAAAAAAAAGAAAGAATGATGTCCTAGATATATTGTTGAGTGAAAAAAATATACTAATAGAGAGGCATGCCTGATATGACCTATTTCTGAAATGAGAATGATAGTAATATCAGTATAAGTCTGCATCGTTAATTTGAAGCAGTTTAAGTCAGATGTGTTTCTGAATTCAGGATTTTTTCAGTTTTACATAGGACAATGTATTAAATTCATTTACTATTAAATAACACCTCCAGTGGGGGCTGGGGTGGCATCTGTAATCAAAAACGTTAATACTCCTGTGGCAAAACATGGATATTCATACTAAGTGGGGTAAATAAAGATTACACATTGTCTTATGTCAGTTCAGGTAAGATTTTGACAACAAATGTTATAAAATTTGTTTGGGTTTTGGAACTTTTTGAATATTGGGATTTTAGATAAGAGATGTGGACCTGTATAGTCAAAGGGGGGAAAAATCTGGAAAATGAAGCATCAAGCACTTAGCAATACTTTTCTCGAGTGGAGAAGTGGGGTGGGTTTCTGGGGGACTTTAATTTCCCAAGTTATATTCTTTTCCTAGTAAGCGTGTATAATTTCATAATCAGAAAAAAATGATTAAAGATACATATGAGATATAAAGATTTACATAAAGTAGCTGGAAACATTTAACCAATCTGTAGCTGTTTGAGACTTATTTATATTAGGACAATTAAGACTTGTTTTCTCAATTTTTCAAACTTTTGTAATGTGATTATATTTCATATACACTTAAAATTTTTTTATAGGTGATAGTATTGGGAAAAACAAAAAGGAATATGTGATAGTAATTAAAATGTCAGTGGAGAAAAATAAGGCCCTTGGAGTACCCTGTGGGAAATTAGGAGTCACTTCCTCCTGGATGCTTTATATAGCACATTATACTGACCTATTAAATAATAAGAATCAGGCTGGACATGGTGGCTCATATCTGTGACCCCAGCACTTTGGGAGGCTGAGGTGGGAGGATCATATGAGGCCAGGAGTTCTGGACCAGCATGGGCAACATAGCAAGACCCGGTCTCTACCAAAAAAAAAAAAAAATTATATATATATATATATAATTTATTTATATATATATAAATAAATTAGCCAGACATGGTGGCACATGACTGTGGTCCTAGCTACATGGGACACTGAGATAGGAGGACTGCTTGAACCCAGGAGTTTATGGTTACAGTGGGCTATGATTGCACTGGTACACTCCAGCAGGATTAATAGAGTGAGACCCTACCTCTGAAAAAATAAGAAGAAGAAGAAGAATCACATGGACGAAGCAAATGATGATAACCAAAATATAATATATGGGAGATCACTTTATAAAGAAGTAAGGCTATACAATCATTTAAGGTGTTTTTGAAGTAACATTGCAATTCCTAAGCAGACCAAAATGAATGGTTTGGTCTTAATGGGATTTTGTCTGAAAATTGGCTGCAATAATTGCTTCCAAACAGAAGACATTTGGAATTTCATATATGGAATATGGATGAGATGGTTGGTATTTGATTGTTTAATGTTATCAGTCAGTATAAAATGATATATTGTTCTTAATTTTCACACTTTTCCATATTTCTAATCCTAATATACTCATTTGTTACCTTTTCCCACTTAATTGTATAATTGCAGTTTCTATGTTGCTTATAATAGCTGCATAATATTTCAGTCACTGGTTTACATAATTTACCATCTTATTGCTGTTTCTATTTGTGTGTGTGTGTGTTACAAATAACATGTCTGCACCTATAGCTGTTTCTTTTTCCTTTTTTCCCCCTATATTTAGGGGTTGTTTTCTTAGGGAAGACTTTTTCTGAATGCATGAGGAACTTAAAGTTTATTCTATAAGCATTTATTCAGCATCTACTGTGTACAGGGGCCTGCCGACGCAAAGATGAATTTTAGAACCTATGCACAAGCTGTGTCCATTTCCTGGACTCTATTCCTTCCTCTCCCTTCACCTGACAAATTCTCCATTTAAATTCCACATTCCCAATGAGGCCTTTATGTGTTCCCCAGAGTATTTTAGGCTTTTCTATACTTTTTCTTCTCATTTAGTCACAGTTATATATTCTCTGTACATCTCAGAATAACTAAGATTACTTCATTTCTGCCTTCCTCATTAGACTATTAAACAGTAAACTCTGAGAACAGATCTTATGTCTGATTTGTTTTCCTTGGTACCCTCAATACCGAGGACATTATGACTGGCATTTACCAGGCACAGAAATTCAAGTGAGTACTTGCATAAATGAATTAGATGAACAAATATTTGAATATGATTCTTGCCTTGAGAAATTTAGATTAGAACTGAAAAATGGATTCAATGGATAATTTTGATGATGTATAAGTGCTTTATAGAAAATAGAAAACCTTTTCCTAGCTATTATCTTTTCCTCCTTTACACTGAATTCCTTGGAAGAGGATTCAATTCTCACATGTCATTTAATGTCTTCCTTTTGTCCATATTATGCAGTAGAAATGGGCTCATCTTAACTTCTTTTCTGCTAAAACTGTTGCTTTTCTGTGCAAATCCTACTTTATTTCTCATTGCACTGAACACCATTATCATTCACCTTTTTCACTTTTTTTTGACATGTTGGTTATCTTTGTTTTTTTTTTTTTTCTTATTATTAAAAAATTCTGTTTCTTCAGCATCCCCGCTTTCCTGGTCTTATCTGATAGCTATACCTATTCTGCTTTTTATGACCTTTTAAAAACTGTTAGCTCCTTGAGGGAACTGATAGTGTGATCTTTTGGTAGGAGACTTTAAAAGATCCACTTTCTTATATTTTAGTGTATCCCTTGGGTCAAATGGAGGATTTTTTTTAAAGGATGATCATCAAATAAATATTTAAGTAATCTGACCAAAATTTATCTTCTTACCTTTTTACTAAAAATATACACTAAATCATTTTAAGGGAAGATTTTATAATCTCATATTCAACATGGACATTTCTTGATTACTATTGCCCTAACTTTATTGGTTGCTTCATGGGTGGCTTCTGAATTCATTTCTTGGAATGTTACTATTCAGGGCCAACTTTGTTAGTATTGCTACGTCATGCTTTAATTTTTTGCCACTTACGCATTCTAGCCAATCTGGAAGATATCCACCAAAAGACCTGTATAGTCCAGTCTGAATTTAGAAGTGTCACTTTCATGAGAGGCAGCAACGTTAGACCCACGGGACTCAAGTGAAGTCTCCTTCCATGATAGATCTTCTTATACTTGGTAGAAACTGGCAAGTGACTCACCAGGGGTGGAAGCCTGGAAAACAGCCTACCGACGAGGGTAGTCTTTCTGGTAACACATTGCCACCCCTTTGAAGCATCCAGAGAACCGGAAGAGCAGGAACTGCCTGTCAGACTGACTGAGCGCTTGGCATTCTTTCATGGAAAGATGACAACTCATCCAGGGTGAAAGAGGAAGTAGAGGGGGGTGGCAGAGAACAGGAGGGTGACCTTACATTTCCATTGTTTTGCAGGCTGCCTGGTCGAGTGCAGTGGGTTGTTTGGGGGTTGGGAGGAACTGGAATCATGTACTTCTATTGTTGTTGTCCAGAGTGGATGTCCTGTGCTAAGTTGCCAAGGAGGGGAGCTTGTACCCATTTTATCCTTGTGCTCCTTTGTAATCCAGATGGTTTGTGATCTGGTATTTCTTTCACGCTTAGCCCTGGACTCTACCAGTTAGAATTCTAGTATCATTTTAAGAACTGGGATTCTCCTATGCCAAATTTCTGTGAAATCTGAGAGCCAACAGACCGATGTATTTTTCCGGGCTATCTCTGGCTTTGACAATGGCATATTTTGAGTGTCAGTTGATTTTTGTCTCAGTTTATTGGCTTAAGTAGTAAGAGTCAAGGGATTTAACTGTAGCAGTAGTGTTATTTTGATAATTTATTAAGTGTTGTCTTGGGATATCTTGGGGGGGAGGGAAAAGAGTTATCTTGTTTAGTTCTTTCTTATAGGAAATTTTGTTTTGTTTTGTTTTTGAGATGGAGTCTCCTGTGTGGTGGCATGATCGCAGCTCACTACAACCTCCGCCTCCCAGGTTCAGGCGATTCTCCTGCCTCAGCCTCCCAAGTAGCTGGGATTACAGGTACCCACCACCACGCCTAGCTAATTTTTGTATTTTTAGTTGAGAGAGGGTTTCGCCGTGGTAGCCAGGCTTGTCTTGAACTCCTGACTTCAGGTGATCTGCCCGCCTCAGGCTCCCAAAGTGCTGGGATTATAGGCATGAACCACCGCGCCTGGCCTTATTTAGTTATTTCTTACTATGGCTAGAACCCTCCCAAGAATAAAATAAAGATTTCAGTGGACAACCAGTGGTGAGTTCACTTTCTAGAGAATGGTGGGTCATCAGAACATTGGTCAGTACTCCCAATTCTGTGGCATATCGGCACATCTGCCATCTTTGGTCAGCAACCCTCCAGGACTGCCTTCTTTACACTTGTGCCTGAACTTCCAAGCTGTACTGGGCAGGTTGGTGTTGCCCATTTCTCCCATGCTATTGAACAATTACTCCATGCAGTTACTGTTCTTCTTAAGGCCTCTCCTCCCGCCTCACTCTTAACACATGACTTTGTATCTGACTTTACTAAACAACTTGAAACTTCCTAGAATGAGCTCCTCCGTTTTCCTGTCCTGATGGCTGCAAACTTATGTGTAGTCACAGTTATCTTCATCTGGTTTTCTCCAGGGGTATCCCATCTGCTCCTGCATCCTCCTAGGCCTTGCTCTATTAGTTGTTGTCCCTCCCTCTCTTTCTAATTTTCAGCCACGTTTCTTTGCTGTCTCTTTCTTCTTGGCTGCCAAATGTTCTGTGTTTCCTGTTTTTGTGTTTCTCATACCTACTAATGACTTACCTATTTGTCACCTCCAGTGGACATGCTATAGTCCTTATCTTTCTGGAGCTTCTTGTATTTAACCCAATGTATCCACTCTTCTCTCTTGGAGAGTTTTTAGCTTCTGCAATGGTCCATGCTTCTGTTCTCTTGCTGCCTCTGTGTCTTGTATCTCCTTCGTGGGCTTCTCTTCCTTTGCCCACCTGTTACTGTTGGAGTTTAGTTCTGGGAGTGTTGCTCTTCTCTCCTCATACATACTCTGGCTTTGGGACTTCATCTGCTCTCTGGGTTTTCACCCTCTGTGTGCCAGTGATCCCCATGTCTCTCACTTGCACTGCCTGGTGACTAGGTTCTGCTTGTTGTCATGTGTATATCTGAAAGTCTCCTTAAATTTTCCAGGAGCTGAATGCACAACCATTTCTCCTAAACCTCCCCTTTTTTTCTGTATTTAGAGACCATGTTATATATGGTGGTTAAGATTGGGGCTCTGGAATCAGATCTGGATTTGAATTGGGGCTCTGGTACTTCCTGGATGTTTGAACTTGAACAAGTCGCTTAATTCCCTGAGCCTTAGTGTCTCTTTTTAAAATGGGGGTAAAAATAGTATCCATCTCAGAAATTCGTATGAGGTAGATTGTAATGCATTTGTACAGTGCCTGGCTCCGAATAAGACTGGAATAAATGTTAGCTGCTGCTGTTCTCTTTCAGTTTCCCTCATCCATGGAGACATCCAAGCCAGAAACCTGGGAGTCATCCTTAATGCCGTTTTCCTTTAGCTCCTTAATGCCTGTTTTCTTTAGCTTCTATACCTACCCAGTCACCCAGTGTGGCTGATTTCTAATCACTGTTTACTTCTTCCTTCTGGACATTTCTCAGTTTTCCTTTCTGTTGATTCCCATTACCACTACCTGTGTGAGGCCTTTATTCTTATTCTTACTTTCCAAGATGAAGCCACAGCCTCCTGCCTTCTTTATGTTCCTGTGATCCTCCCTCCACTGTGTTACCAGGCTGCCTGTCTGTGTCTAACAGGGTTTCCACCATGGTTGAAGCCCTCTCGTGATGCTCCATTATATGCAAATCAAAGGCCAAGTTCCTTAACGTGGTATTCCAGGCTGTCCTCCTGGCCCTTGGTGGCATTCTAGCCTCCCTCTCACCACTTCATCCTTGAGCAACACAGTCTTGCTGTGTTCCCTGCACATGCCATATTCTTTAGGCTCTTTCCCACCTTTGTTAGCCACCCTGCTTGGAATGCCCG
Source organism: Trachypithecus francoisi (assembly GCF_009764315.1). Classification (NCBI taxonomy): domain Eukaryota; kingdom Metazoa; phylum Chordata; class Mammalia; order Primates; family Cercopithecidae; genus Trachypithecus; species Trachypithecus francoisi. The sequence continues at coordinate 43,829,669 of NW_022681468.1, read as the reverse complement.
CTTCCCTGCTTTTGCCTTAGTAACTCCTTCTCATCCTGAGGACTCAGCTCAGGTGTCACCTCCTCCAGGAAGCATTCCTTGACCCTTCCAGGATAGGTTAGGTCATCTTCCATAGAGTCCTGTCATTCTGTGTGCCCATGATGCATTTACCACATTGGATCATAATCTATTTATGTGTCTTTCCTCCCAACCTCAGTCCTGAAGGGCAGAAACCACATATCATTCCACTTCATATTTTTGTGCCTAGCTGGATGCTTGACATGTAGTAAGTGCTCATGAAATGTTTGTTCATTGAATGGACTAAATTCAAGCACCAGTAGACCTCTGGATCACCCTAGTTTCCTGTTTCTGTGAACCACAATGCTCTGGGGCAGGGCTGGGTATCAGAGGTTCAAGCCATGGCTGGAGCAGCCACCCCTAAAGTAGACACCCTAATATCCTTCCCACTGAGTTCCTAGTTCTACATCCTGGAGTGAGGCTGTCAACTCTGAAGTGTCAGAGTGTGTCTGAAAATTATTCCTGTGAAAAATAAAATATTTCACATTGCAGGCCTCATTTTTATGTAGTTTTCCCAGAGAATGCTTTAATATTTTAAAACGTATGGTTATGTTAACACTTTCTATTTGCATAAGAACTTCCCTGATGGGAGATATTGCAGGTGTAAATTTTTCTGAGGAGTGTCACACCACCGTGGAACTGTTTTCCCTTGATCTGGAGATAGGGAACTTGTATACTCTGAGAGAGAACTTCTTTGAGATGTAAAATAGACTGACCCACTTTAGAGGCTGCCTGTATCCTAATTTTCTATTTTATTTTATTTTTTTTGAGACGGAGTCTTGCTCTGTCGCCCGGGCTGGAGTACAGTGGCCGGATCTCAGCTCACTGCAAGCTCCGCCTCCCGGGTTCACGCCATTCTCCTGCCTCAGCCTCCCGAGTAGCTGGGACTACAGGCGCCCGCCACCTCGCCCGGCTAGTTTTCTGTATTTTTAGTAAAGACGAGGTTTCACTGTGTTAGCCAGGATGGTCTCGATCTCCTGACCTCGTGATCCACCCGTCTCGGCCTCCCCAAGTGCTGGGATTACAGGCTTGAGCCACCGCGCCCGGCCCACTTTTCTATTTTAAAAGGATGATGACTGAACACTGAAGAGCTCGGGACATTTTAGAACTGTGCTGTCCAATATGGTGGCCACTAGCCATATGTGGCTACTTACGTTTAAATCGAATTAAAATAAAATGAAGTGGAAAAAATTAAGTTCATCAATTATATTAGCCACATGTAACTGATGACTAGTGGCTACCTACCATATATAGAACATTTCTATTATTGCACACTATTCTACTGGACAATGCTGTTTTAAATTTGGAAGTCCTGGTGGGTAATATCAAAGCCACCTTACCACAGAGTTTTACAGAGCTATGAAATAATTCTTACTGGGAACACCAGATACTTACTATACCATTTTATATAGTGTATGTGGCATTCTGTCACCTTATCATTAGAGCATGCCTGTATCTTTACGGACAATAGCATTCAGACACCAAATAATGTTATATTGTCTGTCTGAAAATGTTTTCTTATACAACTTAAAGGGAAAGAGAGGAATATGTCGTGAGTAAATGGAATTATTTTTCTCTGCACCACATCATTATAAAAACTCGAAGAGGCTGGGTGCAGTGGCTCACACCTGTAATCCCAGCACTTTGGGAGGCCGAGGCGGGTGGATCACTTGAGGTCAGGAGATCGAGACCAGCCTGGTCAACATGGTGAAACCACCGTCTCTACTAAAAATATAAAAATTAGACGGGCATAGTGGTGGACTCCTGTAATCCCAGCTACTCGGGAGGCTGAGCCACGAGAATCACTTGAACCAGGATGGTGGAGGTTGCAGTGAGCCGAGATCGCGCCACTGCACTCCAGCCTGGGCTTCAGAGTGAGACTCCGTCTCAAAAAAAAAAAAAAAAAAAAAAAAAAGAAAGAAAGAAAAGAAAAAAACTCGAATTGGCTAAAACGTATCCTGGAACTAAATATTTACATTTCTTAAAGAAAGTCATGTGTGTTTTCTTTGGATGAAAGAATAACAAATGATTTGTATTGTTGGATAATATAAAAACACTTTAAAAGTTAAAATTGAAAGAAAGGCAGGATCTTCTACTTTCCTTTATTTTCCTCCCCAGTTACCCAACCCACTTGGCTTCTAGGAGCCTGAGAAGTTGAAGAAGTAAACAGAAGTTTAGTTCAGGTGTTACCATTCTAGGAAGTTCTAGCTATCTGGTAATATCATGGAACTCACCAGAATCTTTCATCATGGAGCAGCTACTTTTTACACTTGGATACCAGTACCCTAGATGGTGGGAGGGACTGGAAGGATCTTTCAGGTCAGGGGTGATGGACTTCTGCAATCCCTCTCGCATACGCTGTTCAAGTTACCTACAGTGGCTACACACGGAAAGTAGGGTGTGAGTCATTCCGTGATTGACAACCCCAGTGGACCATAGGTGACTCCCACCTGGGTGGCTTCGGGAACTCAGTTCAGAGTCTGCAGCAGGTGGGATATTTTTTGGATTATGGAGAGCTGTTTGATTTCACATCAGTGGGTTCTTCCCTCCGCCTTGTTCATATTAGTATCTGAGTAAGTTCTCATATATTAACCTTTTCTGAGAGAAGAGATGTGAGGATGAGGGTGGAGGGTGTGAATCCTATTTTCACCATCCTGTTTCTCTTCTTCATGTAGTGCCTCCTTACTGAGGAACAGAGTAGAGGAGCTGTAAGTTGGGGTATAGTGTGGAAAGGTTTGTGAGAGACTTAAGAACAAAGGGTGTTTATCATAGGTAATTATCAGTGTTGTTAGAGTGTAGGCAGAGCAGCTTCCTAACCAACATTACAAGTTTATTTTGCTAGTGACACCTTTTATTTACCAATGAAGCATTAGAATTTCAGCCAGTTAATTGTTTGCGAACTTTGTTCATGGTCTTTCTGAAACTTTCAACTCTCTGTTTAGTTACAGTGAGGCTCATTATATAACCTTTATTGTCCTCGTTTGAGAAGAGGCAGTATAGGTAGATAGGAACATGGGCTTGGGAGCAGATAGACTGGGAATAGAAATCCATGCCTGACACTTGGACAAATTGTTTAAACTTCTGAACCTTAATTTCTTAATCTGTAAAATGGGAGTAATAATAATGCTTACCTTACAGGCAAGGGGACAGTTTCTATGTGTAGAATAAAAAAAGGAAGGTAAGCTGACTCATTTTCAGAAAGATCTTTAAAAATTAATAAACATGCCGTATTCCTTACTCTTATTTATGATTACATTTGGTTTATTTAAGTTTTACCATGCATATCTACTTAGTGTTATCAAACTGTAAGGAGGAAGGGCTCTTGGTAAAATCAGTGAGATAATCTCAGAGTCTGTGCTCTTAGGAAATTAATAAAAAAATTAAATCTGATCAAAATGATCTGTTTTAATAGCAAATTCCTTTTTAAGACTAATTGCTATACTATCTAAAAGGAAACAAGCCAAGTGCAGTGGCCCATACCTATAATCCAAACACTTCGGGAGGCTGAGGCAGGAGGATTGCTTGAGCTCAGGAGTTTGAGACCACCCTGGTCATCTTAGTCATACTTTATCTCCATTTTTTATATTAAAAAATAGCTAAATGTGGTGGTATGTACCTGTAGTCCCAGCTAGTTGGGAGGCAGAGGAGGGAGGATAGCTTTGAGCCCAGGAATTCGAGGTTGCAGTGAGCCAACGTTGCACCACTGCACTCCAGTCTGGGCGACAGAGTGGGATCTTGTCTAAAAAAAAAAAAAGGAAACAAGGGGCCAAGGGAAATGGGGAGACTGGGAAATTCAAAGGATTATTTATTGGCAAACAACAAAACCCTTGATTATTTGAACATTTTGCTGTTTTGAGTAATATTATTTACTGATTACAGTGCAGTCTGAGTAATAACAAATCCGTCATCCAAAGAGTTTTTGAGGCTAGACCACTAAGTTTTGACTGTTCATATACATTATTACATATTTGTAAAAGTTGGGTTTCATGTGACTCTGACACAGAGGAGGTGGAATAATCAAATGTTCCTCTCTAGCATACTGTGTAGTGATCATAAGGAAAGGGAATGAAGGTTCCTTTTTCCCTAATGCCTGTGTTGCTCAGGCCAGCATTCCTGAAGATGCGTGTTCTGTTGAAGCTTCATGATGTGTGGATGACCCTCTTTGCATCTGAGGCTGGGTTAATCCCCAGAGGTACAAAGACAAGTCAGGGATGGTATCTGTCTTGAAGATGAGGTTATCCTGAAGGGGATATGGACATTGGCACAGGGGATGCTAGTATCAAATGATGGGTGTTGTAACAGGGAGCTGGGAGATCATAGAAAACAGCCTCTTACCTCATGTGAGAAGAAGGGAGGTTAGGGCAGGGCTTTCTGGAGAAGTCACCTAGACCGAGTCTTGAACAATGGGTAGGACTTAGATGATGAACGGGTGAGAGAGAAGGAGAAAGGCATTGTAGACTAAGGGAACAGCATGAGTGTCAGTGCATTAAACTGTCTGTGTATACTTGCAAGGGCAAGCCTTTCCATGTCAATAGTGTATAAAGCATAAGGGTGGGAATCAAGGACCATAAAGGTGCAGTTGAGGGCCCAGCCATGAAGAGCCAAGTATACTCTCTGAGGGCTTAGAGCATATGCTTCTAGCTGATGGGGAACTGTTGAAAAATTTTAAGCAGGGGTGTAAATGGTCAGATTTGCCTGGTTTGCTATGGCAGCTCATTGAGTCATAGATTTGGGGCTGGATGGCAGGGACCTATCATGATAAGCCGGCTCAATGTGAGAGGATGAATATGTGTAAGAAAGCAGTGAAAGTCAGGGCTGGAGAGAAGATGGGTTTGAGAAGTACACAAGATTTGGAGTTGATACAACTTTGATCAACTGGCTACGGGGAGTGGATGAGATGGAAGACACCAGAATGACACTTGAAGTTCTGGTGGCCATTTTGGACCTGGGGAATATAGGAGGAAGAATTGGTATGTAAGGGCCAAGGTAACATACTGATTTTAAAAAGTGTCCATCTGGCAACTGAATGTGAGTCTGACGCTCTGGGAAGATGGTGTCTGGAGACAGGAATCCGGGAGTCATCACCTAGAGGTGGTAGTTAGAGCCATGTGAGTAGGTTGGTGCCCAAGGAGAACTCTGAGGATGAAGAAGGCAACAGGCAGGGGGTGGAGTCCAAGGGAATACCAGACCGAAGTGGAGGGATGAAGGGAGGAGGAAATTTCTAGAAAAGACTCAGAAGAATGGGTCTGGAGGTAGAATCTGTGGTGTCACAGAAGCAGGGGCAGGGGACAGTTTTTAATGAAAAAATTTTTTACATATATATGTAAAAAATATGTGAATCTATAAATGGCCAAGGCTGGTTTTGAACTTCTGGCCTCAGGCGATCCTCCTGTCTTGGCCTCCGAAAGTGCTGGGATTACAGGTGTGAACTACCAAGCCTGGCCTGGAGACACTTTTAAGAGGTTTATAGCTGAGATAGCTAACCCAAGTCACCCTTAGTATTTGATGAAGTAGCAGGCAAGGTAGAATGGGATTGGGAACTTGAAGAGAATGGAGACCATTTGGAATATCCCAGTCACTGAAGGAAATGGGAGATGAGATGACTGAAGAAAAGTAAAAGAAGTGTGAAGAGATGCTGAGTCTCAGCTGAGATTAGAAACTGAATTTACAGTGGCCCAAGCATATGTGGCTCCCCAGCCTGTGTGTCAGAGGCAGCAGATGGTGAGACTGGTCCAGGGTGGATTTTTACCAGTCAGATGTAGCAGAAGAGAAGGTGTGAGGATGTGTGTATGTGTGTGCAGGGGGTACTTTTAAGAATAGGAATGGCCAGGTATGGTTCACACCTGCAATCCCAGCACTTTGGGAGGCTGTGGCTGGTGAATTGCTCGAGCCTCAGGAGTTCGCGAGACCAGCCTGGGCAACATGGTGAAACCCCATCTCTACCAAAAAGTACAAAAACTTAGCCAGGTGTGGTGGTGCATGCCTGTAGTCCCACGTACTAGGGAGGATGAAGTGGGAGAATCACCTGAGCCCAGGGAGGTCGAGGCTGCGGTGAGCCGTGATTGCATCACTGTACTCCAGCCTGGGCAACAGGGTAAGACCTTGTCTTAAAAATAAACATAAGAAACAGGAAGGAGTGTGGCTAGGAGGGGCCTAAGAAGATGGAAGGAAGCAGTTCATAGACCTGGATGGCTTATATGGTTAAAAAGCAGATGAAATAGGAGAAGGGCAGGAGGCTGTAGGGTGATGTAGTCTCCAAGGTAGAGCAGTTTGAGGGAGTGGCCACGGGAATGGCTGGGAGAAGTGGCCTGGCAGTGAAGGCCAGTGAGGTAGAGGATAGCCCACAGGGAAACTTTTGTAGATAGGGGACTTTTATTCCACTTGTAAGATTCACACTGAATTATGACATTGGATGTATAGAATAAGAAACTTCATTTGGATGTTTAAGAACACAATAGATAGATATGTGTCCTAAATGTTTTGAGCCATATGCAGGGGGCAGGTGTAGGATAGTGTATCTGAATATGCTGTTGGGATTCTATTGTCATTTATTTATGATGTGGTAAAAAGTCTGACCTTGTGTCTCTTTAAGGGAAAGTTTTGACAATAAATATAACTTATGATAATACTTTTATGTATTTACACTTTTTAAAGTCATTTCATAATGTTTGCTATTCAGTTTAGTTTAGTGGCTCTGGGTAATCTATTTAAAGTCAATTTTAAGTTTGTTAGTTTCTGTAGACTACAAGTGTAGAGGGAATATGTATTTCACATATTTCACTGGGTAAGAGAATGGATTATTAGCAAGAACTGAAATCTAAAATAAATTTAAGCAGTTTCTAGTGCTGAGGGATGCAATAGATTTATACTGAATTGTATATTTCTGTATTTGATTTTTTTAAAAAAACTGCAGGCATCTGTGTCTTCTAAGGTGAGAAAAAGCAAAACATATCATGTATTTTCTGGCCTCCTACTATGTACCAGGTGGTATGAGGACATAAAGAGGCATAAGAGAAGATTCTTGTCCCTAGAGAGCTTCACATTTAGCTGAAGCAACAAAACATAAACACAGGAAAAGTTAGCTAATCATGCAGGGTTTAAAAAGCAAGGCGTGACATGACTAATGGGGAGATGCATTGTTTAGGCAGTAATTCCTACAGGAGTTCAGAAGAAAGAGATCATTTTAGGCTGTGACAGTAAAGGAAGGGTGTAAAGACTTAAAAAGAGAAGAGAAAAGGCTCATGTAGAGGAACTGAAACTTGGGAATGACTGAAACCTTGTTCTACCACTTATGCCTTACCTTGTGCCTCAGTTTCCCAATCTGTATAAGATAATGATGATGTATTACCTCCCAGACTGTCAAAAGATAAGACAGTGATTGCAAAAAGCTCTTTGCAAATAAGGCCTGGTCCCTCCATAATGTGTAGACAGTAAAAATCGTACACTTTTTGAAAGTATTTGAAAATGTAGGTTACTGGGGTATAATTTCTGTCGTTCAAGTTTGCCAAGTAAGATTTTTAAAATTAGCATATTGCCAAAAGTTTGACTTTCTTCTTTTTCCAGTAAGGAGAGATTTGTAAGACTGAAAAAACTTTAGGCAAGCAATTAGACACATTATTACGTTGGGAAAATTGCTTTTATGGCTGGGCATCCCTTTCTGTTTCTTTATTTCCTTGAGCAAAGATAATGATTGATAAGGAAGTAAAACTAGAAAGGAGCCAGATCCAAACTTAGGAGGAAAATATTTTGTCACTGATGGAAGTTCAGTGGAGGTTGCAGGTTGGCTGATGACCACTTTGGGTGAACCCAGCCTGACACTCAGCATTTTGGAGATGATAGTCTCAGAGTTCACAGGTTTCCTGGGTATCAGGAAATGGATGTCGGTCATTTCAACTGTACTGTTAATTGCTTTGGGAATATGAATGGTATTCATTAGGCAAGGAAGCTTGTACCCAGCTCTGTAATTAATGTGAAACCTTTTCATACAGCCAGTGGCTCTTCAGCATCTCTGTACTTCATGTTTATGTGTATACTTAGGCTTGCTTTCGTAGTCAGAGGCTTTGAGGCATTCAGGGCTCTGGGAGCTCTTATTATAATGGAATGAAAATTGGACCCTAGAACTTTGGACCTCCCCAGCCTTAAATCCACTGAGAGGAGCTCTCTGTCTAGGGATGTGGCTCCTTCTGCTGGCTTCTTCCCTTCTCTAAGATAGCAGTAAGATGCACTAAACATGAGATTTCTAAAACAAATACTTTGATGAGTAGGAAAGTCTGTTTTCCTGAATAGATGCTGTTTTATAGTATTTGAGACCTGCTGTTTTATAGTATTTATTCAAATATTGATAAAACCCACATAAAAGCTCTTTGTGGTTCTTAATTGCTTTTGGAAGTGATGACCCAAGGGTTATGTAAAGGACTTTTTCTTACTTTGGCAGACTGGAGACACAGAGCTCAGAGAAGGCAGAAAGTGTGATAAAGAACAATAGGAAAAGTGACGAGAGACAGGCAGATGAAGAAAGCATGAACTACCATCACAGAGAAAGGGTAGAGTCAGTGGGTAATTCTCAAAGGGATGTGCATCTGCCCCTAACCCAATCTAAATGCCTGACTCAATGTCCTCAGAGGACACGAACCCTGGAAAACAAGTGTGAGATGATACTACTCAGGTATTGCAAATGTGTGTGTGTGTGTGTGTGTGTGTGTGTGTGTGTCAGAGGTCAGCCCTGATGTAATTGCCACCAAGGTCACCGTGGATGAGGTCATTGTGGGTGAGGTTACAGTGTAAGAGGCACACCTGAGCTGTCTTTTGGTGCTGTTCTCGTCCTGTGATTTCCCTATATTCAGCACCCAGTAGGCAGGTGCTCAATAAATGTTTGTTGGAGGAATGGGTACTGGGGCCAGCCCCCTAACTCTGGCCTCTGTTGGACGTTCTGTGACCTGGAATCATTCTAGAAGGAAAGAGACTGCCCAGAGTGGATTTGTGTCCTGCTTGTGACTTTCTTGGTAACAACTACAATGAATATGCTCCCCAGGCTCTTAATCTGGAGAGCTCTTGATCTGGGGGTGAAGCTTAGTATGAGGGCCTTGGAGGAGCTTCCAAGTGTCTGCGAGCCTCACGAAATGGGATGCAAAGTTAGGAATTTCTAAGGAGAAAGTCAGAGCAACCTCTGACTTCCAGCAGGCTGCTAAGCCCTTTCTTAACTAAGGTTCATCCTCCCATGTTGCCTGCTGGGCTGCGTTACAGCAGTCTCTATTTCCAACATCTGCTGTAGATTTCTGACACTCACAGCCTACTCTTCACCTCTTCTCTGGCTGTTACCAGTACTTCCTCATTATCCCTGGTCATGAAAAAAAAAAAAAGAAAAAAAGAGAGAGAAGTGTGCGCCCAAGATGATCTTGCCTTTGAGCCTTGTGTGTTTCCTGGCAGGGAAAAGGCCCTGGATTACCATGTCCTCCCCTCTGGCTGCTTCATGCTGGATCTTCTGTCTAATACCTGACACAAGGAAACTCCTCCAGACTGAACTGCAAGGAAAGGCTTTACAGGCAGAACAGGCTCTGCAGAGTTGCTGCTCAATAGGCCAGGGGTCAGCAGACTTCATGATATGTGCCTTGGGCCAAGTGAGTGATCCTCATGTCGATCTTTCCCATCAGTGAAAACAGAGCTGGCACCAATCACCTCCTCTCTTATAGACTGTGGAGCCATCTAGAAGATGGGCCGATGGTTGGAGTGTGCTGTGAAAGTTTGAATGTTTTTGCAAATTTTATTTTATTTTTTGAATTTGAAGTAGAAAGATGTTTGATTATAAATGGTGACTTTTCCCTTCTAAAATCATTTAAAATTTTTGTAGCCTTTGAAAATGACATTTAATTATAGGCCCTCAAAGTGCAGTTGACAATAATTGTTATTTTTGGGGAATTGTTTAAAGGATGTTCATTCATGCATGCATTTTTTTCATTATTCACTTATTCAGAAAGGTGTGGAAGTCTAATGTGTGCCAGACACTGGGAAACAGTGATCCTGCTGTCCATATTTCCATTCTACACCCAAGCTGTGTACTTGGTCCTGTGGTTTGGAGCTTTGTAAATCTGCTTTACCCTCTTTGCCCTAAAGAATGTTACTAGAACTTGGTATGCAAAATACACCATTGGCTGATTGTTGGGATGCTTTCGAGCAGGTTTGTAACCACTTTCAGTGTACACTGAGTGAAGACCCACTAAAGCAGTGGTTCTCAAGGTATGGCTTGCATCAGCATCACCAGGAGGGTTTGTTAAAACAGCTGGCTGGACCCCCATGCCCAGATTCTGATTCGGTCCCTGACTGCATTTCTAATAAGTTCATGGGGGATACTCATGCTGCTCGTCTTAGGGATCAGACTTTGAGAACCTCTGCATTAGAGACATTTCTTTAGACCTAAGGGCTTTAAAGTCTCCTCTCCCGAGAAATTGGTGTGGTTTCATGAGGGTTTATCATGAATCTTGTTTGTGAACCTGGTTTTCTTTTTGTTTGCTTTGCTTCAGAAATTCAGATTCAAATTTGTAGGTCAACTTTAAGAATTTTAACAGATTGCATCTTAACTTTTCCCAGTTTGATTTCCTATTTCATTTTCCCCATTCTGATTTTACATGTTGATACAATATAAGTTCCTGTACTGACTGTTTTGTGGAATGTAGTATATATTGATAAATCTGATTGCAGTCATTGTTCTTTTCTTGGACATTTGTCTTTTGAATCAACTCTAAAGTATATGTTTTGACTGTTTAATGCATTAGTTATGGGAGTAGTTTCCCCAGAAGAAATAGATTATTAATAGCAACTAACCAAAGGATTGGAAAGAAAAAATTGGGAAGAAGGTGACAGAAAGTTCTTGGTAAAAAATAGAACTTTACTTTTAAACTATTGATGCATAGATAATATCTGCAAGCAGTAACACATATGCATATATCTGTATGTTTATGTGTATATATATATGTGTGTGTGCATGTGTATGGTTTTTTATTTTTATTTTTATTTCTTTTTGAGACGGAGTCTTGCTGTGTCACCGAGGTGGGAGTGCAGTGGCGTGATCTCTGCCTCCCAGGTTCAAGCGATTCTCCTGTCTCAGCCTCCCAAGTAGTTGGGATTACAGGCGCCCGTCACCACACCTGGCTAATTTTTGTATTTTTAGTAGAGACAGGGTTTCACCATGTTGGTCAGGCTGCCTCGAACTCCTGACCTCAAGTGATCCACCTGCCTCAGCTTCCCATAGCGTTGGAATTATAGGTGTGAGCCATCGTGCCTGGCTGTGTGTGTTCTTTTAAAAACTGAGAACCCTAATATATACAAAATATACTTTCTTTGGTTGTTGGAGAAAAAGAGAAGGGATGAGGCGGTGATGAGAACAGTGAAGGCAAACTACAGTGGTCGCCCAACTTTACTGGAGTCACCTGGAGTTTAAGTGTGATGCCGGTTTGCTAGGCCTGGGGGTGGGGCCTGCATTTGTAATAAGTGTATCAGGAAATTCTGGCCCGTGAGAACTGGGAGAGATTTAGCACTGGGTAGAAAAATGAAAGGCCCTGTCTGCTTTAAACCTGCTCCAAATCTTTGTATCCATTTTTGGATGGGGAGTTCCTGTTCAGATTTCTGCAACTTTTTCTGAAATCGAAGAGTGTAACGGGCACAATATCATTCATATTAGTCTTAGCTCCAAAAATTACTCATTATGTTAGATGTTCATTGGAAGTAGTTTGTAGCTGATTTTTTTCTCTCTCTTTCTTCTCTCTCTGTCTGTATTTCTCTCTTCTACTTCTGTTTTTAGTTGGAGAGAAGACACTTTACCAACAACTTGTCTGAAAACAATTTGGAGATAGGAGTACTCATAGAAAACTCTTGGGGTTCTCACTGTGGGTCTTCTCCAGGGGTGTGGATAACACCAAACACTGCAGTATGGAAACTGGTGCAGAGCGGGATGTGCTGTGATACTGGCCAGCTGGAGACAGTTGGGACAGGGGATGACTTAACGTTAACATGGGAATGTTACATACACAGTCTAGAAAGGCCAGGTGTTCTTTTGCACTGCTGCCTCAGGCTCTCTTTTCATCTATTTAGTGAATAACTAAATTTATCACCTGTAGTAATCAGTTACTAATTTAGAATTTAATTTCTCTAAGAGTTACCTGGATTTAGGGCTCAGTGAAGACAGTTTTTATTTAAAAGCATTTTTCTTGAATAAACATTTTATTTTAGAACAGTTTTAGAATTACAAGAAACTGTGAAGATAGTACAGAGAATTCCCATATACCCCACAGTCAGTTTTCTGTATTATTAATGTCTTACATTAGTATCCTACATTGTCACAGCTAATGAATCAATAATGATACATTATTACTAATTAAACTTCATAGTTTATCAGATTTCCTTAGATTTTACCTAGTGTCCCATTTCTGTGTTAGGATCCCATTCAAGATATCACATCATGTTTATATGTCTGCTTAGGTTCCTCTAGTCTGTGACAGTTTCTCAGACTTCCCTTGGTTTTGGTGAGCTTGACAGCTTGAGAAGTCCTAGTCAGGTATTTTATAGAATGTCCCTCAAATTGGGTTTGTCTAATGTTTTTCCTGTGGTTAGACAAGGGTTTTGGGAGGAAGACCACATGGGCATAGTACCATATTTCATTCCATCATGTCATATCAATTGCATAATTAGCTTTTACATGCATACGTGCTCTCCAAACGACCTATCACTGTTGATGTGAACGTTAGTTTCGTGGCTAAAATTATGTTTGTCAGATTTCTCCCATAAAGTTCCTCTTCCCCATCTTTCCATACTGTGAAGTCACTGTGTATAGCTCACACTTTAATTGTGGAGAATTATGCTCCACCTCCCTGAGGGAAGTAGTACTTAGAAAAATTATTGGGAATTCCTCTGCTTGGGAGATTTGTCTGTTCTCCCCCATTTATTTATTTATTCTATCATTTATTTGTATCAGTATGGACTCCTGCATATTTTATATTTTAGGTTATAATCTAATATCACATGATTGTGTTGCTCAAATTGTTTCAGATTTGGTTTTTGGGAGCTGTTTCAATTGGCTCCTGTGTCTCTTTGTGACATACCCCCCATCCTGGTGGGTTTTTGTTGTTGCATGTGCTTTTAAAAATCAATTCCTTACTCTTTCTGGTACTACGAGATGCCCCTGGCTCACTTTGTATATTCTTTGCCCCATCCCTAGAATCAGTTATTTCTCCAGGGACCCTGGGTTCCTTTTGTTGGAGAATGGTTTTAGAAACCAAGTTCTGGACACTGCGTGTCCTTGTAGCCACTGTCATTGCTTTTAGGTCTGCTCAGCTGACAGAACAGAGAAATAGGTGCATATTCACCCTTGTATTTACACATATCTATAAATATTGCTATATGTATCCATCTGTATCTATATTAAGTTGAACATGAGTTCATGCTAATGTTTTCAACTCCAATACAGTGTTACAGGGGTAATTCTGGCCTTTCCCCCTTGTCTGCAAACTCCTGCTCCAACAGTGGAAAACTGGTTCCTACCACCCACCATCCATTTACTTACATGCATAGTGGTTTCAGAATTGTTAACTTGTACCCCTTATGAAAAAGAACTTTATTGACTAGAGTTCAGTGGTTATGTGAAATTCATTATGTAAAATTCATTTTGCCCTTAGATCTAGAGTCCATACTCATTTCTAAAGGTGCTTAAGCCAGCACCTTTTCCCTCACTTCTTTCACTGAGGTTATTTCATGCATTTTGATACAGTTGATTCTCATGTCATAGTCTGCATTTCATATTCCACCCCAGGATCTCTTGATACCCTAACTTTTTAAAATTGCATATATTCAAGTTCTACGTGCTATAAAGTTCTATGGGTTGTAACAAATGCTTAGTGTTCTCTGTCTATCATTATAGTATCATAGAGAACAATTTCACTGCCTTAAAAAAAATTATCTCATGGGCCTCAACTCACCATTTGGTTTAACAGTCCTGCTGAGAGAGTCCTGCCAGTTGCGTCTGAGAGACAGTCCTGCCAGTTGCACCTGCTGAGAGAGTCCTTCAGTTGCATCTGAAACCAGTCTGGTCTTTGATTTTACCTGATGCTCAGAAAATGCTCTCAGGCTGTCACTGGGCTGAAGAACTAGTAACTAGTTGGGTTGTTGTAGCTATGGCTGTGAATCTGGTTCCCAAGAACTAGCTGTATTCATCTGTTCTCACACTGCTGTAAAGAACTACTTGAGACTGGGTAATTTATGAAGAAAGAGGTTTAATGGACTCACATTCCACAGGTTATACAGAAACATGACTGGGAGGCCTCAGGAAATGTAAAATCATGGTGGAAGGCAAAAGGGAAGCAAGCAGCATGGCAGAGCAGGGGAGAAAGAGAGAGGGAGAGTGAAGGGGAAAGTGCCACACACTTTCAACCAACCCGATGTCCTGAGAACTCAGTGTCATGAGAACAGCAACGGGAAAGTCTGCTTCCATGATTCAGTCACCTCCCAGCAGGCCCCTCCCCTGACAGGTGGAGATTACAATTTAAGATGAGGGGGAACACAGAACCAGACCCTATCATTCCGCCCCTGGCCCCTACCAAGTCTCAGGTCCTTCTCAACCAATTATGCCCTTCCCAACAGTCCCCCAAAGTCTTTTTGTTTTTGTTTTTGAGACAGAGCATCAGTCTGTCACCCAGGCTGGAGTGCAGTGGTGTGATCTTGGCTCACTGAAACCTCCACCTCCCAGGTTCAAGCAATTCTTCTGCCTCAGCCTCCTGAGTAGTTGGGACTACAGGCATGCATGCACCACCGTGCCCAGCTAATTTTTTTGTATTTTTAGTAGAGATGGAATTTTGCCATGTTGGCCAGGCTGGTCTGAAACTGCTGACTTCAAGTGATCTGCCTGCCTTGGCCTCCCAAAGTGCTGGGATTACAGGCATGAGCCACCATGCTTGGCCTGTCCCCCAAAGTATGAACTCATTCCAGCATTAATGAGTCCACAGTCCAGTCTCATCTGAGACAAAGGCAAGTCCCTTCCACCCATGAGCCTGTAAAATCAAAAACAAGTTAGTTACTTCTAAGATGCAATGGGGGCACAGGCATTGGGTAAATACTCCCATTGCAAAAGGGAGAAATTGGCCGAAACAATGGGGCTACAGGCCCCATGCAAGTCCAAAATCCAGCAGGGCAGTCATTAAATCTTAAAGCTCCAAAGTAATCTCCTTTGACTCCATGTCTCACATCCAGGGCATGCTGATGCAAGGGATAGGCTCCCAAGGTCTTGGGCAGCTCCACTCTGTGCCTGTACAAGGTACAGCCCCTGCAACTGCTTTCATGGGCTAGCATTGAGTGCCTGTGGCTTTTCCAGGTGCAAGATGCAAGCTGTTGGTGGATCTACCATTCTGGGGTCTGGAGGACAGTGTCTGTCTTTCCACAGCTTCTCTAGGCAGTGCCCCAGTGGGGACTCTGGGGGGTTTCAACCCCACATTTCCCCTTTGCAGTGCCCTCGTAGAGGTTCACCATGAGGGCTCCATCCCTGCAGCAGACTTCTGCCTTGACATCCAGACATTTCCATACCTATTCTGAAATCTAGGTGGAGGCTCCCAAACCTCAGCTCTTGCCTTCTGTACACCCACAGGCCCAACATCATATAGAAGTTGCCAAGGCTTGGGACTTGCACCATCTGAAGCCACAGCCCAAGCTGTACATTGGCCCCTTTAAGCCATGATTGGAGCTGGAGTGGCTGGGACACAGGTTGCCAGGTCCCAAGGCTGTACAGAGCAGTGAGGGCCTTAGGCTTGGCCCCCAAAACCATTTTCCTCTTCTAGGCCTCCCAGTCTGTGATGAGAAGGGCTACTGTGCAGATCTCTGAAATGCTCTGGAGATATTTTCCCCATTATCTTGGCTATAAACATTTGGCTCCTTGTTGCTGATGCAAATTCCTGCAGCTGGCTTTAATTTCTTCCCAGAAAATGGGTTTTTCTTTTCTACTGCATGGTTGGACTGCACATTTTCCAAATTTTTGTGCTGTGCTTCCCTTTTGAATGTAAGTTCCAATTTCACACCATTTCTTTCTTCACTCATATGAGCGTATACTTCTAGAAACAGCCAGGCCACATCTTGATCTCTTTGCTGGTTAGAAATTTCTTCTGCCAGTTACCCAAAATTATCTCTCTCAAGTTCAGAGTTCCACAGATCTCTAGGGCAGGGCCAAATGCCACCAGTCTCTTTGCTAAAGCATAGGAAGAGTGACCTTTTACTCCAATTCCCAATAAGTTACTCAGTCTCCATCTGAGATCACCTCAGCTTGGACTTCATTGCCCATATCACTATCAGCATTTTGGTTTCAACCATTGAACAAATACTAGGAAGTTACAAGCTTTCCCATATCTCCCTGTCTTCTTCTGAGCCCTCCAGACTATTCCAACCTCTACCTGTTACCCAGTTCCAAAGTTGCTACCATACTTTTCAGGTGTCTTTATAGCAATACCCTACTCTTGGTAAAAATTTTCTGTGTTAGTCTGTTCTCACACTGTTATACAGAACTACCTGAGACTGGGTAATTTATGAAGAAAATAGATTTAATTGACTCATAGTTCTGCAGCCTGTACAACAGCATGTTAGGAGGTGAGGGGGAAGCAAGCACATCTTATGGCAGAGCAGGACAGACAGAGAGTGAAGGGGGAAGTGCCACACACTTTCAAACAACCAGATCTCTTGAGAACTCACTGACTATCACGAGAACAGCAAAGGGGAAGTCTGCCTGCATGATTCAGTCACCTCCCAGCAGGCCCCTTCCCAACGCGAGGGGATTACAATTCGAGATGAGATTTCGGTGGGAACACAGAGCCAAACCATACCATGGGCAAAAGGTGATTTTATAAGAGGTAAGAGAATGAGACAGGTGAACATTTTGAAGCCTTGTGTGGCAAATTTTAATTAGCCAGGTTTATTAAAAACTCAGCTACTTGGGAGGCTGAGGCAGGAGAATTACTTGAACCTGGGAGGCAGAGGTTGCCGTGAGCCGAGATCACACCACTGCGCTCCAGCCTGAGGAACAAGAGCGAAATTCCATCTCAAAAAAAAAAAAAACCTCATAAATACATTAAGATTTTATTCACAGTGTGGTGGGCGTGGTACTCAAGGCCTTTAATGGGATTTTAGTAATCCAAACCTAATTCAGTCCCAGATGACTGCAATATAATGGAGATAATGCTGCTTTACTTTTCCTTACTCAGAAGGAGGTCTGCTCAGGGTAGCCAGGGTGCCTTTCCCAGCACTCTTCTTTCTCTTTTGCCAGTTCTGCTTTCTCTCATTCTGTAAACATGACTTTGATCCTTGATTCTTTGCTCTTTGAACTGTACAATTGCTCCTTGGGGGTCAGTCAGCTGTCTTGCGGTTCAGTTATTCCTGTGTGGATGACTCTACCTGCAGCCCAGCCCTTTATTTTAAGTTTCAGGTCCCATTTATTTTTTTGTCAAACATTTCTAATCTCCCTACAAATCAATATTTTTAAAAACCAGAATCATCCCAAACCAACTGACCCTCTAGATTGCCTTACTTCTTGCAGTTTTAGTCTTACAGTATTCCAGATACTAGAGCCGCCTTTGGGCTTTTCATCATCCCTAATCCTTACTCACCAAGTCCTGCTGAGCTTCTTTTGTGATATTTCTCTTCTGCCTCCTCCACCACACACTTGTACCACTGAGATAGTCTCTTAATTCTGTCCAGTGCTTCCAGCCCAGTCTACACCCCTCTAGTTTGTCCTCCAGCCTGTTGTTTTAGGACTGTTGCTAGCCTAATTATTTGAAATGAAATTTCTGTTCTTAACTTGGCATCCAAACCTTTCGTCCATTGCATTTCTAGCTTTACCTTCTAATTTCTAGCTTTACCTTCTGATTCACTTAAATGAGATACAATTTAATCAAACCACGTATTCCTTGCAGCTTCTGTGCTGTTTTCCACATCTCTCTCTTTCCCCATCTTGGCAGGGTAAATTTTAGAGGTGGAATGAAATTTGCAGGTGGAAGTTATGGGGATATGGATTGGTTTTAGCTTAATATAAGGATGACCTTTCCAACAGAACTGCAAATGATGGGGTGGGTATCATGGAAGAAGTCTACCTGTTATCTCCCAGGTCATCTGCTGTCATCTCCCCTTTAAAGACCTCATCTTCCATATCTGCACATTTGACTTCTCCTCTCTTTTGAAGCTGCTTGTTTCCATGTCCCATGACGTTAAACCTGGGGACTCCTCCCACCTCTCAGATGGTATTTTCTCTGGTTCTTTCTTTCACTCCTTAAGTGAATTTGTTTTTTCTTTTCTTTTCCTGTGCTCTTTCTTGAAAAGTTTTACAGCTCTTAGACTTAGTGTTTACCTTTTGAGAATCGTAACCCCAGCCCTATGTTTAACTACATGGTTTGTCTTTATTTCCAACTTCTTGCCAGATATTTCTATTTGAGTACTTTTGTGTCCAAATTTAAACTCATTTCCTTCCCTTTAAAACATGTTCTTTCCCTGAGTTCCCTGGCTGGTTAGTGGCAACAGAGATTGGCAGATCTTTCTATAAAGAGCCAGAGAGTAATATTTTTGTCTTCGTGGGCCATAAGGTCTCAGTCACAACTACTCATCTTGTAGTTAATATGTAACTAAAGGGTTGTGACTGTGTTTCAGTAAAACTGTACTTACAAAAATAGGCAGCAG
The DNA here is from genome assembly GCF_009764315.1 of Trachypithecus francoisi. Taxonomy (NCBI): domain Eukaryota; kingdom Metazoa; phylum Chordata; class Mammalia; order Primates; family Cercopithecidae; genus Trachypithecus; species Trachypithecus francoisi. The sequence continues at coordinate 43,810,925 of NW_022681468.1, read as the reverse complement.
CTGGCATCAGCCTTTGGGCTACTGTTTGCTGACCCTAATCTAGGATACCCAGGCCCCAAACTCCATACTCCTTTGGGCTTTCCACTGCTTTTGTTTGCTCTCTTCCCATGATTATTAATTTCCACTGATTTTACCCTTAGCAAACGGTTCATACTTCTAGACCATAGCTGTCTCTCTGTTCATTGATCTGGTAGACAAAATGTTCCTTTTACATGTTAATCTCTATCATTTTGCATAATCAAAAACCTCTAGTGGCTCCCCTTGGCCCACAACCTAAGGTTACAGTTCTCTGGGTGTAGCTTGTTCTACGTTTTGCCTCCAGCCTTCTCTCTTACTCCTGTATGGACATTCCTCCAATGACACTGATCAAGTTTGTGTTCTGATATTGGTTCTATCTCTTCTCACAAGGCGCTCCTGACTCAGAATGGTCTCACTTCCCACTAATTGAAACTTGCCTTCAGGCCTCAATTCAGGGTCCCACTTCCCAGGTAAAGCTTTGCCCTAGCCCAGTGATTGCTCCTCCTCTTAATCTGTATAGGGCTTGTTTTTTTTTTTTTTTTTTTGAGACAGCATCTCTCTCTCTCTCTCACTTAGGCTGGAATGAAGTGATGTGATCACTGCAGCCTCCAACTCCAGGGCTCAGGTGATCCTCCTGCTTCAGCCTCCTAAGTAGCTGGGATTACAAGCATGTACCACCACATCCGGCGAATTTTTAAATTTTTTTGTAGAGATGGAATCTTATTATGTTGCTTAGGCTGTTCTGGAGCTCTGGCCTCAAGTGATCTTCCTATCTTGGCCTCCCAAAATACTGAGATTACAGATGTGAGCCACCACACCCAGCACTGAATAGTGCTTTTGATGTTGCCACTGACCTGTTCAATTGAGACCACATTGGGTTGTAATTTGTGGTGTTCCTCCCTCTCCATCTGAATTTTTTTTTTTTTTTTTTTTTTTTTTTTTTTTGAGGCAGAGTCTTGCTCTGTTGCCCAGGCTGGAGTGCAGTGGCACAATCTCGGCTCACTGCAAGCTCCGCCTCCCAGGTTCACGCCATTCTCCTGCCTCAGCCTCCCAAGTAACTGGGACTACAGGCGCCCGCCACCACACCTGGCTAATTTTTTGTATTTTTAGAAGAGACAGGGTTTCACCATGTTAGCCAGGATGGTCTCGATCTCCTGACCTTGTGATCCGCCTGCCTCGGCCTCCCAAAGTGCTGGGATTACAGGCGTGAGCCACTGCGCCCGGCCCGCACATCTGAATTTTCAGAAGCTGTTAAGGACAGCCCAGTAGATGCTCAGATGTCATAGGTAAAGGTCATATATTGAACTCTTTGTCTTTCCTCCAGTTCTGCTTCCCCCTTGGAGTCCCTGTCTCAGTTAATGGCACCAAGGATCATCATTGCCTCGTGATTCTGACTCCTCTTTCACCTCCACCCTACCTGCATCAGTTACAAAAAGTCCAGCTGCTGCTCCTTCCTATGTCTTTCTCCTATCTGCCCCGTCCTCTCTATCGCTTCTGCTGCTGACTTAGCTCAGGTCACCACTGTCTTTCACTCAGATCATTGGAATAGCCTTTGAACATGAATTCCCACCACCAGTTTCTCTCCCCTTGTAATCCCAACAGTCATGTATCGGGATCTGACATGTAGGTATGACCTTGTAACTTTGCTTATTGAAACCTCTCAGTGGCTCCCAATTGCCCTGGGATAAGGACCAGCCTGCCAGCATATCGTGAGTCCATTATTGATTGGATACACTTTCCTCTGCAGCCCTATTTCTGACTTGTCTCATTTACATAGCTTACATTTGAGCATCTGTAACCCCTATTACAGATGTGCATTTGCACATTCCCCCTCTCTGTGTAGATGCCTCCCCTCCCCAGGTCCACCAGGAAAACCATCACCTGAATTTCTAGGCATTGTACAAACATTCCCTCTTTTGTGGAACTTTCATCTCCTTCCCTCCAGAAGACCAAGAGGAGTAAAGGTGTTATAATAGAGTAACTGTTGGGATAGAGACATAGGCTCGATCTGTTTTCTAATGCCCCCTCAGATTCAGAGTCTTCCAAAGTTGGCCTGGAGACTGAGCAATGAATAATTAAGCAAACAAGTCTCTGAAACATCTTGAAATGCTTATGTATGCTAAATATGTAGTTTTGAGTTCTTGTTTTGGTTTTGCTGGAGCTTTTGCCTTCTTCCTCCATTACAATGGATGATGAGAATCAACAATGTAGAATTCTTCTGGGTTAGTTTATGTCTTGTTTTTCACCTGGTATCTTCAGTTTGTTAAGACATTTTTCCTTTGTTGTGAAGGTTCCCCTGCAAAGAAGGAGGCTCACTTGTGGGGCCGATGACCACTGTCTCTAGGCAACCCAGAGAGGTGTGAAAGAAAAAAGGGGGCTGTGAGGCTGCAGGGAGTATATTCCCCATCTCCAGCCAGGGTCACACCTGTCACTTCTGTTTAGTACCTCTTCCTAGTAAGGACAGTGTATGCTCCCTTTCTGGAAGGGTCTACTTAGCAGAAACGAGGAGGGGTGAGCTCATGTGGAAAGTGCCTTTTTGAAGTGTTCTTTTATGTGGGGGACACATGGTATGGAGGGGATGCACAGTTACTCTTCTGTGGTTCCCCTTTGTTACTCCTTTGCCATGAGGTCCCTAGGGACGCCTTATTGGAGAAGACGAAAAGTACCTTCTTAGTTCTTTTTTGTTTTGTTTGTTTTATGATGGGATTTCACGTTGTCACCTGGGCTGGAGTGCAGTGGTGCAATCATGGTTCATTGTAGCCTCGACCTCCCAGCCTCAAGTGATCCTCCCACCTCAGCCTCCCAAGTAGCTGGGACTACAGGTGCATGCCACCACACCTGGCTCTTTTTTATTTTTTGTAGAGATGAAATCTCCCTGTGTTACCCAGACTGATCTTGAACTCCTGGACTCAAGTGATCCTCCTGCTTTGGCCTCCCAAAGTGTTGGGATTTCAGGTCTGAGCCACTGCAACCAACCCCTTCTTAGTTCTGGAGAGCACAGTCTTGCCTGTGGTCCTATACCAAGAGTCGTCTCCTGATTTCCAGAGAGGACATTTGACTTCTTCAGGAGAACTCACCCCACTCCTTTTGGTCTATTAGGAGCACCAGAAGCTTTGGACCTGATGGGCTGGGCTTGGTCTCTTCAGAGCCTCTGTCCTCATTCACAGAGGAGGTATCAGGTAGGCCTTCCAGCACAGAATTACATTACCTGGGAATTTAAGTGGGAGGAATTGCAGTGGAGTATTTTGAAGAGCCTAAGGCATCCTTCATTTAATTTACATTTTCGATTCTTCAGATATTGGAATCAAAGATTGAGACACACACATAACACCGTAGCACACAGTAGACCATTTCTACCTTTAGCCATCTCCTTGTTAGAAAAAAAATAGTTTTGTCCTCAGAGGTATCCAACTTGACTATTTGTGATTTTTGCTATGGGCAGAAAAACTTTGAAAAATTAATTTTAATGTAAAAGAGTTTTACTTTTGCCAGAAGATAACACCTTCCTATGCCAGAACCTGGGGGTAATGGGATCTGAGTTGAAGTAATTCTAAGTTTAAATTTGTAGCAACCGTGTGAGTATGTTTAGCTGGGAGGGGGAAGAATTATTGTGAGCCTTAAGGATATATTTTAGAGAGTTTCTTTAGTAGTCTTCAGATGTCTACTTGCTCTGTAAAGTTCAGAAACTGTTTAGGACTTGGAACTTTAGAGTATTAGATAGAAAAGGATTGATAGGCTTAGTCTACTCTGTTTTTGAGAAGCTGAAGCCCGGTGACCTCCCCTAGTGGCAGGTAGGCAATGTTGGAGTTGTGATCATGGCCTGGGCCTCTTTTCCAACCTGCTCTCTGACCTCACATAGGATCCAGATTGAACAGGTAAAGGGTGGACCAAAGCTTTAATCAGTAAAGTAATGACAGTGTTTTCTTTCATTTGAAACCAGTCAGATTTGACAAGCCCTACTTTTCTGTTCAGTTTTTGCCATCATTGTTTACTGGAAGTTTTTAATCTGTGATTTCTCTTAGTATGCTTTGACACATAACACCTAGTCTGATTGTTATAGAGATGAAAGTAGAAAATTAGCAGGGATGTAGTATTTGCTTCATGCAACTTCTTTTCCTTTAAACCCCTTCCCACGTCGGGGGGACACATTGTGTGTCTACAGCATGTGACGCTGACTCGGACTCTCCGGGCAGCTGACTAATGGCACCTAAACTGCCTGCTGCATTTTCCCTGCCCCGGCACAGACTTGCTTAGCAGCTCCTGCCTCAGGCCCATTGAGAACCATCCATCGGCACATCAGGCTGGTGCCACTCCCAGTGGCCTTGGCAGTGAGGCGGTGAGGCGGGAGCACCCTCAGGTGCTGATAGCACACGTCGTGCCCAGGTTCCCAGGGGAATGAGTGATGTGATGACCTCATGTGCCAGAAGCCAGGGCAGGCATGCTTCAGGCTGAGAGAAAGCAACAGACGGACCTCAGGCAGATACAGTCAGAGCAGCCTCAGGGGAGGCTGGTGCGGCACCAGTGTGGCATCTTCTCAGTGTCTGAATGTTGGTGTTCACTGTTTGTGTGACCTCACCCAATTCAGTAACCTTCTTCAGCCTCCATTTTTCCATCTGTGCAATGGTGGTTATAATACTTAACACTGCAAGTGGTGAAGGTGAGAGATAATATATGTCAAGCACTTAGCAGTTGACCAAGCTAAAGACATAGCTGTTGTTTTTATTATTAGAAACACAGCCTAAGCCAGGCACAGTGGCTCACACCAGTAATTTTAGCACTTTGGGAGGCCAAGGCAGGTGGATCACTTGAGCTCAGGAGTTCGAGACCAGCCTGGGCAACATAATGAGACCCATCTCTATAAAAAATACAAAAATTAGCTGGGCGTGGTAGTGTGCACCCATAATTCCAGCTACACTGGAGACTGAGTTGGGAGGTTGACTTGAGCCCAGGAGACGGAGGTTTCAGGGAGCTGTGATTGTGCCACTGCACTCCAGCCTGGGTGACAGAGCCAGGCTCTGTCTCAAAACACAAACAAACAAACAAAAAACAAGAAAAACCAATACAGCCTTATTTTTCCTGTTAGGTTATTGGTACAATCCTGTTAGAATTTTTTTCTTTAGGAATTTGAATGCTCATTTTTAAGCTTGATAATTTCAGGTGGAAGAGAATCATGAAATGCTTTATCATGTTTTTAGGTTCATTATTTATCCCTAGAGTAAGACTTAGGAAAGCCATAGAAAAGAGCCATCCAGCCAAGAATTGAATTTTGTCAACTTCTTTATTACAGAGGTTTGCTCAAAGCCGATAGAGTCTAGATGAACCTTCTACCTTTGCCCCCAAAATTGTTTTTTTTCTTTTAATATGCTAGATCCCTCTGCTTATTCCAGGCTGAAATGAATGTTATGTAGCTAGAAGTTTCCTGTCTGTGATCAATTCTAATGGCTTTTGTGAAGGGAAATGGTTGTAAATTATTACCAGTTAATTAAATGAATGTTTCTCTTGAGTCCTTTGTGCAGGCTTTTATCCAAGCCTGTTTAGAATCATGGAACATTAGAGCTAGAATATTTATAGACAACTCTTGTTTCATGGACAAGGAGACTTAGCCAGTGATATAAGTACTTGCCCAACTCCTGCAAAGTGATGCCAAGGAAAAGCAAACTTTGGCTGAGGGTGTAGGAGTGGCTATGCTGGGGATCTGCGGTGGGTACATCAAGCTAATAGAGTATAATTTCTAAGCAGTGAGCCCTTGTCATCCATATGTCACCAGTATTCCTTGGAGCCATCTTGGAGTGCTTTTGTTTTATACAAAGTGCTATCATGTAAGACTATTCTGTAGTAAATATTACCATTCCTATTTTTATAGGTGAGGAAATTGAGGTGGTCAGATGACCTTATTTAGTTCTTAGGTCAACTCAACAGATATGTATTGAGTGTTTACTTGGTTCAAGGAACTCTGCTAGGCTCCTTGGGAACATAGTATCAGATCCTGCTGTAATGGAGGTTACAGACTCATTGCAAGTGATGAGATACATGTATGAAAATATAAGTAATTGTTCAAGGTATGGATAAGTGTTAAGATAATAATAGTTGAGACGTGAATTTTGAGACTGGAGGGATCAATGTGAATATCAAATCTTGGCACCAGTTTCTTCCTTCTGCTCCTGAAGCTGTGTCATCTTCTGTGCTCAGTTACCCATCCAACCTGCAGCCCTGGGAGCTCCTCTGGGGAGTCTTGAGTACCTGGCAATTGTCCCGACCCTGGGAGTCATTCAGTAAAGGTTCAAATGAATGAATGGATAGATGCAGTGAAGAGAGACAGGCTTTCTAGGCAGAGAACATGGCATGAGCAAATGCGTGGCTGAGTGATAGAGCCAGGAGGCGGGCCTGACTAGGAGAGCAGGTTTTAAAGAGGGATTTTTTTCTTCTTTTTATATTTTAACTTTCTAAAGTGACAATGGAAGGAAGGGAATTTTGAAAACAAAGTTTGGATAGATTAGTGGGAAGGCAGCGAAAGGGGAGCCCAAGTGGTCCTGAAAGCCACGTGGAGCAGGGTGTTTTATTCTGAAGACTCTGGGAAGCCAGCGGAGGCTTTGGAGGCGGAAGTTGATGAGAACAGCACTTTAGAAAAGGCTGTTTGTTTCTGGTGGGGTGTCCCATGACTGCAGGAGAAAGGATGAGGGGAGGAGGCCTGCAGTGACAGGGATCCTAGAGTGATGGAGGGAACAAAAGGAAAAACAGATGGTCATGGTGCCTGGAGTTGGAGTGGCTCCGGGATTTTAAGCCTGGGAATGCAGAACAACAGTGGTTCTAGTGATTCAGTGATGACCACTGGAAGCTTTAGGAGAAAACATGGGATTGGAGCCCTTTAAAGCGGGAATTGGCCCCTTAGAGAGAATCTAGGTCAGGCTTCCCAGATGTTGGTCTGTGGTCTGGCTATATCACAGTCACCCACAGAACTTTTAAAAACAGCAGATGCCGGCCGGGCGCGGTGGCTCAAGCCTGTAATCCCAGCACTTTGGGAGGCCGAGGTGGGCGGATCACGAGGTCAGGAGATCGAGACCATCCTGGCTAACACAGTGAAACCCCATCTCTACTACAAATACAAAAAAATTAGCCGGGCGTAGTGGTGGGCGCCTGTAGTCCCAGCTACTCGGGAGGCTGAGGCAGGAGAATGGCGTGAACCCGGGAGGCGGAGCTTGCAGTGAGCCAAGACGGCGCCACTGCACTCCAGCCTGGGGGCAGAGCGAGACCCCGTCTCAAAAAAAAAAAAAAAAAAAAAAAACAGCAGATGCCTTGACCCCATTCCCTTGCCCCAGAAAATTTAAAATCAGTAGATCACCTGTGGGGCCTGGGAATCTTATATTTAATCCCTCTCTGTGGTTCTTTGGCAAAAGAGGTTGAATGGTCTTCCTGATGTCACAAACTGGTCAGGACAGAGCACCAGGATCCAGGTCTTCTCTGTCTTTGCTATTATTACTCAGCCACAATGTGGGAGATAGGGGATAAGTTCAGACAGGGAGGTGTAGTATTTGAGGCAGCGCTGATTCATGTGAGTTCAACACTGATGGCTTTTTGAGGAAGGGGTTACTTGGCATGAGAACTCAAGGGTTAGATGGCTCTGAGGGTGCATGTTGGGAATCATTCAGCCAAGAAATGCTTTCCCGAGTGGCTGCTGCGAACCAGGCACAGGATAGAGCTTCAGGGACTCTAAAGTGTAGAACAGAGTAGTAGAAACAACATAGAGAACCCTAAAGGCTGAAACTGTGTTTATGTTTTGTTCTCTGAGCTGTTTTGAGTAAATTTCGGTATAAGTTACAACGTATGGGTTGAAATTCATTATTTTGGGTATGGATGTCCAATTGTTCTAGCACCATTTGTTGACACTGAGTTTTTATACTTTTGTTCATTTGTCTATTTGTGTATAAAAATCACGTTTTTTTAAAAAGACCACTGTTATCTGGGTTTCAACAAGGGCCCAGGAGTTGTTCTTTTTACCAAGATAAGTGGTTGTAGGGGAAGGGGTCAGTGTATTTATTGCTCCTTGAATGATTGTTAGAGTAAGAATGCTAAGTGTGTTCATTTCAATGTGGGGCTGCCCTAGACTCTGACCTCAGCTCTGTCCTATTAGACACTCTGTCAGTGCATTAGCCAATGACATAGGTAGCCTGGGGCCCTGATTTGGGGAGCCATAAAACTGAGAAGGGGAGTGAATGAACTGACTGGATTTGCCATCCAGTGAACCCTGTGACCTGGAACAAGCCAAAATATTGCAGAAAAAAAAAATGAAGCACTTAGGTTTTTGTGAAGGTTTTGAGCCTAACCACTGCACAAGCACAGGATGTGGGAAGCAAAGCCTTATAGCACCTAGAAAAGATGCAGAGGTTTTAGTTCATTGTAAGCTCAGCCTGGGCCACTGGGGCTTCTCAGAGCGCCCGTGTATTCTCGCTGCGTCAGTAAAGGGCACTGTCGCTGTGAAGATCAACGTTAGTGATAATCTTGCTCTCGCTCATGAAGGTCAGGTCACACACTCAGGCTGATTTCACCCTTTAATGGGGATGTGGAGAAATTGGGGCATGTCAGGAGGAAACTGACCAGAATGGTGAAGGAGGAGAAAATCATGTCCTACATGAAGTTGCTGAGAGTTTGAGGTACCCAGATCTATTTTGTTTACTCATTTGTTCCACAAACCATTTTCTGTCCCCTTATATGCAAGGTAGGATCTCCTTGGGGACAGGGCATAATGACTACAACATGATGTGGGTTCCAGCAGTAGTCTTCATAACAGGTGTGGAGTTGCCCACCTGTCTGAAAGAGGTCTAGGAAGGTCCCCCTATACAGGTGGGTCTTGAATTGATGCACAAATTGGAGTCTGACAAGCATGAAAAGGAAGAAAGGAGTTTCCAGCCAGAAAGATCACATATCCCCAAATCACTAGGCAATAAGCTACAGATGAGTAATGTGTAATTTTCATAATTTTGACTATATTCCCCAGTGTGCTGCTTGACCCATAATGCGTTTGGTTGCTCTCTCAGAATAAATAACATACCCCCCTGGAGAGTGTACAAGAATTAAGAGATGAGGATGTTGGTGTATGCAGCTGTAGTGGTGGGAAGAACTTAGGCTGAAAGGTAGGAAGGGGTATAGTGTCTAGGGCTATGTGCTATGCTAAAGAATTTGGACCTCATCATGGACAGGAGAGGAAACACTGACGGTTTCTAAGTTAGGAAGCCACATGGTCAGATTTTAATTTTTGAAACATATCACTGGCAGCAGCTGGAGGACAGTAGTCTGGAGATAGAAGGCAGCTGGAAGCCCGTTCAGGGAGGCCAGATGAACCACGGCAGTAGGAGTGGAGTGGGGGTGGATCCAGGAGAGACTTCGAGAGTGGACATGTTGGGATCTGAGAGCGATTGCATGTACCTGCTGAGGAGCTGGGCTTCTGGTGTGGTCAATACAAGTAAATACAGGGCTCAGGAGTGAGAGGAGGGCCAGGAAAGGGTGGTGTCCTGGAAGTAAGGAACGAGAGATTCATGAAGAGGAAGACAGAGAGATCAACTGAGATGAAGACAGACATATCTTTGTATCTGACAGTAGGACGTCATAAAAGTTGCTAGAGCTGTTTCAGTGCTGATGGGAGGCAGGGAGGCAGACTGCAGGAGATAGCATGAATGTTAGAAGGCATAGAGGGATGTGATAATTGTTGTCAAATATTTGACCTATTCTCTTTGGCTGACAATTCGGATATGTTTTTTGAGTGCAAGTGATAGAAACCCCAACTCAAACTGGCTAAGACAAAAGGAATTTGTAGGCTCAAATAACAAAAAAATCCCAAAGAATCAAGCAAGGCTTGATCTAAGGGTTTAAATGATGTTATGAAGAGCGGTTCTCTTTCTGTCCCTCAGCTCTCCCCTCTTTGTTGGCTTCATTCTGTAGTTCAGTGGGGGGACAACACAGGTGACAGATACTCCCAAGTTTGTGTCCTTCCAGATTGAAGTTTAGCAGAAGCGAGATCTTGTCCCTTCTTTGTAGATCCACGATTCCTAGTTGGACCTACTTGGATTTTTGCGCCCAAACCTGAACCAGTAGATGCTGATACCAGGTAGGGAGTTGTAATTACACTGATAGCCAGAGAGAAGGAATGTGCCTGCCCCAGGCCAGCTGTGCAGAGTTCAGTCAGTGCTCTGATCTGCTAGGCCTGGTCACATGTCCACTCTGGAGCTAGGGGCAGAATCCCAGATGAGCCATTTGGACTACATGTGAGGGAGGGGTAGTTCTCAAATAAAGCTCAAGTGTTATTCACAGAAACTGGGATGGATGTACTAGCTAGAGACAGTGTCCACTGGAGCTGTAGAGGGCGAAACTAAGGTAAATCAGTGGAAATTATTGGTCTTGCTGCATTTGTATTCATAGAGAAAGAGCTGTCTATGATGTACAGGAATGGAATAGGCCAGCTGTTAAGGTAATGAGCTGGTTGTCACTGGGAGGTATCTAAGCATCCACCATGAATAAATGATAACAGCCCATCAGCAGTGTATAGAAGGAACGAATAACCTCTAAAGCCACATTTTGCAAACTGTTTCTCTGTGACACAGTAAGGAATACATCTTTACATTAAAACCCAGTGAACCCTTTTATATGTATACACAAAACTACACACAAAAGTTGCATGAAGCAGTACTTTTCCTTACTACCTGTAGCATGTTCATATTTTCTGTTCTGTTTTTATTCTACTTTAAAATCCCTGTTGTGGGCTGGGTGTGGTGGCTCACACCTGTAATCCCAGCACTTTGGGAGGCTGAGATGGACAGATCACTTGAGGTCAGAAGTTTGAGACCAGCCTGGCCAACACAATGAAACCACATCTGTACTAAAATTACAAAAATTAGCCAGGTGTGGTGGCATGTGCCTGTAGTTCCAGCTACATGGGAGGCTGAGACAGGAGAATCACTTGAACCCGGGAGGCAGAGGTCGCAGTGAGCTGAGATGGTACCACTGCACACCAGCCTGGGCGACAGAGCGAGACTTTGTCTCAAAAAAAAAAAAAAAAAAAAGAATTCCCTATTGTGTGCAACCCACTAAGTTGCTTTCATGTGTCTCTAAAAAGTTTCAACCTGCAGTTTGTAAAGCCTTGTTCTGAGGTCCAGTGTCTTACCACATCTGCCCTGGGTGGACAACACTTGAAGACTGTGTTTAAATCTGGCTTTTCCACCACAATGGGTGGCTTGGGTCAAAAATGCGGAAGGAAACCTGTTTTACTTGTGAGAACTCCTGCTTCTAACTGGTGGAATCTTCTGCTGTCTGTCAGAGTAGCTCCTGACCCATCTTGAGATGGAAAGGCCTTTGTGGGCCCTCAGGGAAGAGTTGAAGGGAGTTTACGGGCTGGCTGTGGGCTGCAGGATAGCAGAGGCGGACAGGCAGCAACTGTGCCTGTGCCAGCAGTAGTTTATGTTGTGAGGTCAAATGTATGTGTATGTATGTATTCTCTGGCAGGCCTTTATATTGAAGATGAGGGAGTGGCTTTTAAAAATAACGTATTTTTGACTTGAAACAAGTCAAGGCAGAGAGTGGAGACAATTAGAGGCTGATATCCTGTTTAGTCATCTCTCTTGAGAGCTCTATTTTCAGAGCTGTTCTATAAAGGTTCACAAGTGGTATTAAGATAGTTAAGAGGATATTGTTAGTAGTCATGATGCAAGTAGCTGATTTGAACAGGGAGGTGATTTATAGTGTGGTAACCACATTGGTAACAGGTTTTATGCAGCGAAAGGGAGGGTTGTAAGAATAGGTTGTTATGCAGGTTAAGCTTTCTGAGTCTGAACAAAGCAGGCATCTTTTATTTTGAAAAAGTATATAATCAGGGTGTGGTGGTGACCTAGCGTAAGTCTAGTGCATTTTCGGGGGCTTTGTCATGGGTAGATACAATTGAAAAAAAAAAAGTAAGTAGTACTGTTAAGAATCTTTGAGATCGGCTGGGCATGGTGGCTCTCGCCTGTAATCCCAGCACTCTTGGGAGGCCGAGGTGGGTGGGTTGCCTGGTCTCAGGAGTTTGAGACCAGCCTGAGCAACATGCCTCTCTAAACCAGGCATGATGGCATGTGCCTGTGGTCCCAGCTACTTGAGAGGCTGAGGCAAGAAGATCAATTGAGCCTGGGAGGTCAAGGGTACAATGAGTCATGATCGCATCATTGCAGTCCAGCCTGGGTGACAGACCAGAGGGAGACTCTGTCTTAAAAACAAAAAAACAAAAAACAAACAAAAAAAATCTTTGAGATCATATGTGGAGGCTATGTTAGAAATGCTAGGCCAACACCAACTGCAGTGGCTCACACCTGTAATCCCAGTGCTTTGGGAGACTGAGGTGGGAGGATTGCTTGAGCCTAAGAGTTTAAACTGGGCAGCATAGTGAGACCTTGTCTCTACATACATACATGCATACATACATACATACATACGTACCTAGATAAGCAAGCAAGCTGGGCATGGTGGCATATGTCTATAGTCCTAGCTACCTGGGAGGCTGAGGCAGAAGATTGCTTGAGGCCAGGAGTTTAAGGCTGCAGTGAGCTATGATTGTGCCACTGCACTCCAGCCTGGGAGACAGTGAGACCCTGGCTCAAAAAAAAAAGAAAAGAGAAGAAATACTAAATAATGATGCCATGGACTTTTCAGATTGGAAGAGTGAGGCTCAGTGTGGTAAAGGACATTGCTCAGGGTCCAGAACCAGCTGTGACAGAATCAGACTAGAGTTCTTGGCCTGGTCTAGTAGGGGGCACTTTCCACTGTACCAGGTGACTTATTTGCAGCTTATTTAAATTTAATATTCAACCAAAAATGATCATTTGTATCTCCACTCAAGCTTCTCTATAAGTCAGGCTTCTCTTCAGATGGAAGGTCAAAGGCAGAAATGGAACCACAGCCAAAAAAAAGAGAAAAATAAAATAAAAATGGAGCCATGGGCAGAATCTGGAAAGATTTATTTAAGGACAATTGTAAATTCATATATTTGAGTCCACAAGAGCCTCACAATGCAAGGCCTAGAGGTGTTCATGGATAGCGAAGTTAGCATCTGGTAGGAAGAGGGGAATCCATCCACCTCAGCTAGTGGTGATCAGAACAGAGCCAGAGGGTGCTGTTCATCCTGGGCACCATGCTGCATGGGGTCTTCAGGAAACTGGACTATATGCAGAGGATGAGACCACATGAAAAGACTTCAAGCTGCATTGCTTGCAGAATGCATGTCTTGATATTTCAGCTGATAGGTAACTTCAAGGTATGTTGATACTCCCGTGACTGGTCAAGAGTAGCAGCCCGACACAGTGTCTCATGCCTATAATCCCAGCACTTTGGGAGGCTGAGGCAGGAGGATCATTTGAAGTCAGGAGTTCGAGACCAGCCTGGCTAACATGGTGAAACCCCATCTCTGCTAAAAAATACAAAAACTGATGAGGTGTGGTGGCATACACCTGTAATCCCAGCTACTCAGGAGGCTGAGGCAGGAGAATTTCTTGAACCCAGGAGGCGGAGGCTGCAGTGAGCTGAGATCATGCCGCTGCACTCCAGTCTGGGCAACAAAGTGAAACTACCTCTCTCAAAAAAAAAAAAAAAAAAAAAGTAGTGAGTGCAAGGCTCCTAAACTTCCTTCCCCCTTGCTTCCTTAAGATTGACTAGACTTTGGTGGAAAATTGTAGCAGAGACTCTTTATACATTTTATTCCATAAAACTAAAGATTTGCAGTTGACCAAGCCACATGTGTTCATTACCTTGTATGTTACCATTATTTCTCTATTTCATATTCTTCATGTGGTTTAGTAAAATGCTGCTCTTATAAGCCATATGCATAAGATATGGAGGTCTCAAAAACAATTACCAAGTATGTGGATGTGCCTCTCTATATTATGACAAGCCAAAAATGGGAGAGAGTACAATTTAAAAGGAAGGAAACTCTGAAAAAATGTGGTTTCTTTTAGATTTGCTTTTCAATCTTTACAGTTTTTTGAGCTTTCACTTGTTTCCCTGCCCCACTACTGTTTAATGAAAGACTTAGATTTATTTGATTTGTAGCTGTGATTTACACATTAGGTCTCTCTTTGATTAATTGTTTAAGGCCCACAAAAAATATTTTAATACTAAAATATACATTTTTTTTTCTCTTTCTAGGTGGATCTCGAGCCAGAAGGCAAAGTATTCGTGGTAATAACCCTTACAGGGAGTTTCACTGAAGGTAAGAATGAGTTTTGGGTAGTTTCCAGAATATATGTAATACATACTCCTGGCTTATACTCAGTAGGAATTTCTATCATGGAAATTATAAAAAAGAGCATGTTGTAAGAGATGCTTAAAAAAATCACTTTCTTAAGTTGGGCTGGCTAGTATTTTGTTGCCCAGTGGTCTATTGGTTCAGGTTGCCAAATTAAATATATTTGCTAAATCTGGCAATCTCACATTTCATTTAACACACTCACTGAGTTTTTGTTTTTATTCAGTGTCATTGTAGCTGAATGGTTTTTGCGTCTTTTTGGTTCATGACTGTGGAACTCTACTTTACATCTTTGGTTTTGTGCCAACCTTTTAGTTTGTCTATGAAAGAAATTTAGGGATCCAGTTATCTTCTTTTTAATCTCTATCTCATTTGTGACCTGTAAGGGATTCTGTTCCTCATCTCTAGCTACCATATTCCCTACTCCCCCATCCAATTTTTTTTTTTAATTGAGGTAAAATTTATATGGGGGTGAAATGATAGATCAGAAGTGAACAATTTGAATTTTGACAAATGCACACAACTGCATAATCAGCAGCCCAATCCAAGATATAGGACATTTCCATTATTGTGAACATTTCCCTGTACCCTTTTTCAATCCCCGGCTACCAAAGGCAATACGTAAAGTGCTTTATTTCACCACAGGTTGGTTTTACCTACTCTAGAAGTTCATATACATGGAATTATACAGTATGTTCTCTTTTATGTCTGGTTTCTTTCACTCAGCATACTTTCTAGAAGATTCATATCATTGTGTACATCAGTATTTTTTTCATTTTATTTCTGAGTAGTATCCCATTATATAAATGTAGCACCCATTTGTTTACCCATTCTCCTCTTAGTGGACTTTTGGGATTTTTCCTATTGTTGTCTATTATGAATAATACTTTTATTAACCTTCTTACACATAAATTTTCCTGGACATAACACTTTCATTTCTCTTGGGTGATTATATAGGAGTCGAATTGCTGGGTAATAAAGTAGGTGTATGTGTAACTTCAGAAGAAATTTCCAAATGGTTTCCAAAGTGGTTTTATTACACTCCCACCAGCAATGTATGAGAGTTCCAGTTACTCCATATCCTCATTAACACTTTCTATGGCTGTTGCTTTCCATCGTAGACATTCTAGTGGGTATGAAATTATATCCTGTGGGTTAAATTTGCATTTCCCTGATGTTGAGCATTTCTCATGTGTTTATTGGCCATTTGTTTGTTTTTCTGATGATTTTCAGTTCCAGTCTTTTGTCCTATTTTATAAAATTGGATTTGTCTTTTTATTATCGATTTAGAGAAGTTCTTATTTTCTGGATATGAGCCCTTTGTGAGAAATACGTATTGTGATTACTTATTCCCAGTCTGTGGCTTGCCTTTTCATTTTCTTAATGGTGTCTTTGAGCAAAAGTTTTAAATTTCTATGAAGTTCAATTTATTAATCATCTCATCTTTTGTAGTTCGTATGTTTTATGTCCTAAGAGATCTCTCTGTCATAGGGTCACAAAGATATTCTCCTGTTTTTTTGTTTGTTTGTTTGTTTGTTTGTTTTTTAGAAGCAAATAGTTTTAGGTTTTCTGTTTAGGTCTGTGTGCCTTCTTAATATTTATGTGTGATGTGACAGAGGAGTTGAAACACTTTTTTTTTCAATATACTAATGCAGTTGTTCTAGCACCATTTATTGGAAAGTCTCCCCCGACCACTTGAATCACCCTGGAACCTTTGTTGAAAATCAGTTGACCATATAATGTGGGTCTGTTTCTGGATTATCTGTTCTGTTCTGTTGATCTATTTGTCCATCGTTATGCCAGTATTACACTGTCTCTCATTACTGTTGCCTTATAGTGAGTCTTGTGGTTACATAGTATGAGCCCTCTAACTTTGTTCTTTTTTGTATGTTTAAGGTTATTTTAGCTATTCTTGGTATTTTGCATTTTGATGTCAGTTTTAGAATCAACTTATATATTTCCAGACAAAATCCTGCTGTATTTTGAATTGAAGTAGTGTTGGACCTATAGATCAGTTAGAAGGGAGGGGAATTGACACTTGATAATCCTGAGTATCTTTAAACCCATCTATAGTCACATTAGTCAGTTATCGTCCTTGGACATAGTGTTTGCTCATAAGGCATAGCCAGTGTGAGGTTTTGGTAGAAATCCCAAGGTGTTTTAAGCCCTTTAATTTTATGACACTCAAACTTCTCTTTCTCCTATGGGTGGGAAACAGCTGAAATCTCAGTTCCTGTCTTTCAGCGTTCTAGCTCTTGCTCCTGTCTGGACCTCTTAGAGTTTCCCTTGCACATGCACAATTTAGGAAGATGTGAGGACTTGAAGAGTTTACATATGTGGAGGTTCTTCTTTCTGTGGCCCCATCTTTCCAGGCTTTCTTTCCTCAATATCTAGTTATCTGGTAGTCTTGAATTTTGTCTATTCTGTTTTCAAGCCAATAAAACTGTGGTTCCATATTGAGTTCTATTTACCCAACCCTGCACAACCTGGGGAATAATCTGGAGAAAAGCCCTACAAATGTGGGTCTCACCTAATGCAGTTTCCCTCTTTCACGTGTCAAATTCTCTCTTGTTTGTGCATGTTTTTGGTTGTTCTCTCACATCATCAACTAGTTGTTTTAAAATATATTTTCCAGGTATTTTAATAGTTTGTTGGGAGGGTTGGTCCATATCAAGCTACTTCACTATTACTCAAACCTCATGAAGATTTTTAAGCATGTGGCTTAATGGTTTGTATGTTTGGTATAGGCATCTTGCAAAATTGGGTTATACTTTCTTTGAGAAATAGTTTTCTCTGTTCCTTTCAGCCAACCATTCGCATTCATGTGGGTGAATTGTTTTAATGTTAAAGTTTTTCAATATATTGTTTCCATTATTAAATCTTGTCTTTTTGCACAAACCTGGATTTAGCAGAAACCTGAAATACTTGTCATAAAAAAAAAACTGTCCAGGTTACAGTTTGGTGGGTGTTCTGCCTGCTCTAAGGTCTTTTTGCTTTGCTTGGTATCTTTTATGTACAGAGAAAAATGAGTTTCTTCCTAGTCTAGTCAAATAAAATGAATGTAGTATTATGGAACATTGTTGATAAAACATTCTCATCATGCACATAGAACATGGATCAACTATGGTAGAAAGAAACACAACAGAGAGAAAGAGGCCAGGAGGAGGAGTGGGTAAGATTCTGAATGAGCTGAATCACCTCTCTGCATTAAGTTACAAGGGGCCAGTGAAGTAAGGCGATGCATGTTAGACCAGGTCGGATTGTGCCATAATCATTACATGACTTTTTTAGAGCCGTGCCAACTCTCTAGGACTAAATGCTTACCAAATACATCTGGTTGTTCTCATTGTATTTATTTATTAGTTTCAGTGATAAGAAGAACGAAATGGTAAGTCATACTGGGGCTGAGTTCTAACTAGGTCATTGCAATTGTTTCTTTCAGAGCTGACCCTGGGTGAAATTGTGAGATGAATTGAGTTTATCTTTGGTAATTCCATCTTTGCTTTAAGCTAGTCCTTTCTGTCTGCCGACAGTTGTCTCTTACTGCAGCAAGAAGCCCAGTGGTCCCTGTCCAGAAAGAGTTGGTGATAAGGAAGACAGTGAATTCATAGGCTAATTCACATTAAAGTGATAGAGATTGATGTCATAGTACTCTACTCCTCTTAGGTGTGTTTGCATATTTTAAAAGATGCTGGAAGAGCTGCTTTATCCATAAGAAATAGACTTTTAATGCTGAAATTTTAATGTTGAAATCTATGGGTCGGATATATTTTAGGAACCCCAGATCTGTTCTCTGTGTCTCTGTGGGTGCATTGTTTTTTCAGTTTGGCTCCTAGACTGGGGCTCAGCTTGAGCTTACACGTTGCTGCTGCCTTTAAAACACAGCTCCCTTGTCACATGCAGAGGACGTGATGGCTGCCTCTCTGTTTGTGATAAGAAAGAAGGAAATGGAGCCCGCCTCCACCCCCCCTCACCACCCCCGCCATGTGCCTGCCACAGCTGTGACAGTAACCTGGGCCTGGCACTGCGAGCATGTCCCTAGCTTGGCCTCACTCCTGGAAGCCACGTTAGATTATGCCCAGCCATAAAATGACAGGTTGGCTGGTGGAACATTTGGAGCTCTGGTTCCCATCTTGGATGCTGAAAGCCTTCACGGAAAAGCAGCATAAGGTCAGGCCTGCACAGTGTGTTTTGGGCTGTGAAAAGGGCATTGTCCTGGGATCCTGGAGGCATTGTCAAAGCTCAGGAAATGTTGGCTGATCCTCAGTCTGTCTCACGGGGTTGTCTTGAAGGTCAGATGATATAATATATAGGGAAGTGCTTTGCAAACTATAAAGTACTATATGAAGGTATGTTAGTGGGATTTTCATTTCCATGTTCCTATTGTCACAGCAAGAAGATCCCAGTCATTTCCCTTACCCCTGCCCCAGGACCATCTTATATACTTAGCAAGTTTGTTTTATCTTAACATTGATTTTATGGCCAGGCATGGTGTCTCACACCTGTAATCCCAGCACTTTGGGAGGCTGAGGCAGGCAGATCGCTTGAGCTCAGGAGTTTGAGACCAGCCTGGGCAACATGGTGAAACACCGTCTCTACAAAAAATATAAAACTTAACCAGGTGTGGTGGCACACACTCGTAGTGTCAGCTACTTGGGAGGCTGAGGTGGGAGGATTGCCTGAGCCTAGGAAGTGGAGGTTGCAATGAGCTGAAATCATGCCACTGCACTCCAGCTTGGGTGACAGAGTGAAACCTTGTCTCAGAAAAAAAAAAAAAAAAAAGACTTTATTTTATACAAGAAGCCTCAAGAATTTCATGGAACTAGCATAATGTTGGTTTATCTCTATGCCTGTTTTCATGATCTCCTATGGGGGTTCTGCCATAAGCTCAGATTCTATAATCTCAAAGATCTCCTTTTAAAAGAAATTACTTAAATTGGACTGTGGTCTGTGATATACAGGACTGGCATTGGGGCTACTGACTGCTACTTACCTCATTCTGTCTCATTTTTAAGTTTTTCATTAATTATACTGAATTAGCTCAGGCAAAAACATTTTTGTTAAATGTAAGACGTGATTGAGAAATGACATGAGAAAAACCTGCTGGGTGCAGACCTGTAATCACATCATAGATGCTGGAGAGATACAGATGAACAAGACATAGAAACTCTCACAGGAGCTCATAGGAGGGAAGGCAGATGCATATTACGTATGCACTGCAGGGAGCCAGGTCCCATGGCAGGAATAAGCCCAGTTCATGTCCCAGTGTTGGCACATGGGACTGTGTAATCAATTTGGCTGGGAGGGTTTAGAGAAAGCTTTTCAGGGGAGGTGATGTTTAAAGCAAGTCTGAATGATAAATAGGACTGTGCCTAGAGAGGGAGACAGTTTGTACAAGAAACGAAAAGGGGTGTGGAGGTGCTAAAGGTGGGGAGTGTGGAGGTGCTGAAGATTGGGGAGTGGGATGGGGGGATGTGGCCAGATTTTTTGGGGTGGGGCTTAAGTGTGGGCTTGCCCAGGACAGGCTCAGTTTGTTGGTTACACCAGAATGATTATACAACAGTGCCACTGTTCACTTTCTAAAGGGTGCCAGGTCAGACAACAGATTACATGTTCACACCACTTCTAGGCTAATAGAAATGATAAGATACCAGTGAAAGGTTTTAAGCAGAGATCTGATTTGGTGGCCATAGGTTCAAGGGTGGAGAAGGGGTGTTAGTTCATAAGAGTAGATCTAAGGTGTGGAGAACCGTTATAGAGACTTGAAAGGTTGTCTCAGGGCAAGATTATTAGGGCCTGAATTAGGTTGGAATATGTAGGGGTGGAGAGGAGGGGGACAGCTTTGAGAGATGTCTGTGTAGTAAAATCAATAGGAATTCGCAATCCACTGGATGTGGGGGATGAGGAAAGAGAAATCTCAGATGATGCTCAGATGGTGCCTCAGAGTCATTTACCAGGGTAGAAACTGGGAGAAGATGATGAATTCAGCTTTGGACAAGTAGAGTTTGGGGTGCTTGTGGGAAATTTAAGTTACAATGTCTAGGAGAAATTGGAAATAAGATTCCAGAGTTTGGCAAGATGCCTGGGCCTGAGGTGTTGCTCCAGGTGCCAGGTGGAAGATAGGCACATGAATAAAGAGGCCCAATGAGAAGATTTAGCAAGAAAACCAAAGCTTACCAGCAGCAGAACTCTGTGGAGCATTAACATTTAAGGACTTTGGCTCATGGATTATAATTTATCAAACCAACCAAACTCTGTTGAAGGTTTACTTAATGAACACCCATTTTGCTAAGATATTACTTGTGCAATAGTACCTGAGTGCTTGCTGTATGCCAGGACTGTTTCACCAGATGGTTTACCGTCTTCCAAATGGGCACGAAACTGTTTGATAATGAAGTTAGAAGAAAGAACAGAACACAAACGGCTTTGAAAAGTAGTGTTTGCATTGGTGGTAACAGTGGTTTCTTCCAAGTTTGATGATACAGTGTGCTGTGTGCAGGTTTACGCCTAATGCTGGGGTAAAAAGAACAGATGAACCTACTCAAAACCTACAGTGAGGGGTCTTCATTGAACTTACATAGAACAAGAAAAACTCTTTTACAATCATTGCTTTGTGGAAGTCCTCACAGAGCCCAAGGTATAAAGTTATCAACTGGATCAGAAACCCCTCACTGTTGTTCATCTTGTTAAAGGGGTCACTCTCCATCGTGTGCAGAATTCCCCTAGGCACTGAGGCAGAAGTAGAAGTGATGTATTATTTTGAAAAAGCTGTCTAATGTCAATCTTTAGTCTAACTAAGCATTCCTGGAGCTAAGAACTGGATCTGAAGTCTGATCAAATTGAAATTTATTATGGTGATGAAACAGCCCTAGATTTTTAATGCAGCCTTTAGATGCTGTCATTGTTGCCATTTGTATGATTGTCACTATGTTGGACTAATTTTTATCTGAAAGAGTGGAGTGGCAAAAAAAAAGAATAGATTGAAACGATGGAAACTGAAGAAAATGCATTAAGCTAAACTCATAACTGCTTTAATTGGAAGAGCAGCAACAGAAAGAAATTAAAGTATGACATCATCTTATGTGAGGACAAAAAGATGTAGCTGGATTATTATGCTACTAAGAAATATGGTGTAAGATTTTATGATTTGAAGAGAACATAGTTTGCAGTAAATGAAGTTTGTTTGGATTCAGGGAACCTCAAACTTAGATGGTTGGCCCACAAAGCAAAAACCAGACATGATGTGTCTCCTGATGGAAGCCCACACAACATTGTGATCTCACCAAAAAGCAGAGGTAGTTTTGCCCAGAAATCAAGCCTGAGTCCAGTCAGCCTTCCAGATCCAACCACCAGTTAAGAGGAAATACAGGGGACAGAGGAGCATTTTGAATTACACCATGGGATGTAATCAGCAAAATCCAGACTGTGGAAAAATTTTACAGGAGAAGAGACTTGGTTTATTCTACCATACATTGGAAGAAGAAAGTGAAGGAAAGAGAACCAAAATAACAAGAGAGAGGCATATTAATCATTTGCAATATATGGGCCACGTTTTATCCTAATTCAAACACAAATTATAAAAGAAACATTAACTCCCAGGAGGTAAGTGAAGAAATGGAAACAGTGCCTGGATCTGTGAGGATATTACAGAATTGTTTATGTTATTTAGGTGTGATTGTGGTATTGTGGTTGCTTAAAACAAAATGAACATCCATTAGAAATACACTTAAAAATATTTATTGATGATATGATATGACATCTGGGCTTTACTTCAGAATAATGCAGAGGTGGGCAGAGGAAATGGGATAGAATTGAAACCCATTAGCCATGAGTTGTTTACTGAAGCTGGGTGATGATTATATGTTGCATGTGGTTTATTATACTACTCTACTTTTGCATGTATTTGAAATTTTCATTAATGAGTTAAAAAGTAAAATAAAATGACAAATTTCAAGAATATCTGCCTCTTAAAAACAAGAATCTGGGTTATGACATCAAAATGATGCTTGTGCTTGAACATGATACCTCTTTTCACTTACAAATGAAAGCTGGAGGGGTTTTAAATGTATATATTTTATCCATAATTCTCAGTTTTTATGTATTATGAAAAGTTAAGTTAAAAATTGGAAATGACTAAAGTACTGTGCTTCAGAAAGATTTTTTTTAAGTGCTAAATAAATGATAAGCTGTGAGTCAAAAACTGCAGGCAGGAAGAAGTGAGGAAGATAATTCCTTTTGTTCCATCATCCAGTTCTCACTCACAATGAATGACAAGTAGATCATCTCCTACTAACAATTACATAACATTTTGCAGTTGCAAAGTTTAATTTTAAGATAGTTTCCTGAAAGAATAAGGTAAATCAGAAGGATTAATGGTAGAAGTATCTTTATAAAGATAGTACGACAAAGGTTCTTCGTGTACTTGTTTCTTCCCCAGAGTTCCCAAAGCAAACATAAAGGTGTTCTATTTTGTACCAGTTTTGGGGGAAGAAAAACTTCCTCAAAAACAAAACCCTGACAAAGAACCTGTTGTTTGTGAATTTGAAGCTTGTTAAAAAAAAAAAAAAAAAAAAAAACTTTTACTTCTGCTAAAACCTTGAATTGTTCCTTATTTGAGACATTTAATACATAACTCGGAACAGATACACATTTCTTCTGGGGAGACGATGGAAAGACACTTAAAGTTTGGCATCTGCTTTTTCTCTCTAGTAAGGCAGTGCACAGTGGTGCAGAATAGGAGTCTGATCTTTTTCTTTTTGTCCCATTGCCTCAGTTTTCAGCTCACATTTCGTGTCTCAAGCCCAGTGGTTTACAAAGAATTATGTTCTCTGCTAAGTCATTGTGGCACATGGACCAACAAGGCAGATAAAGCATGTGTTACTGTTTTGAAGCTGCAGCCCACAGTTACCCACTGTATCAACACTTCAGATGCATGTCATTTTTAAAGAGAAAAAGTGATCTCTGGTGGTAGTTGATTTATAGCATTCCTTTCTCAGGTTTCAAGCCTGGTGACAAGTTGTTGATTTAATTTTTTTTAAATGTAGCTTTAAAAAAATTTATTCTTTTGGCATATTAGCTTGAAGAATGAGTGACCACTTTAGTTTTTGTGTTTGTTTTTTGCTGGTCTAAGCAGTTGTGGCTATCAGGTTGAAGACAGGGTAGGAGAGAAAGAAAGGAATCGAGTGAATGGAAGAATAGGAACTGGAAAGGGATGAATGATGTTTTTAAATTGAGACTAATTGTCCCTTGTCATAGATGCTCTCTCCTCTTCTCCATAATATCTAGCTCATTCGTTGAATGCCTTCTGAGGACCAAACACTGGAGTTGGCTTGTAATTTAGCAAATAGCAATAGGAGCCCTCATTTTATTTCCTGGTAGCAGGATAGCCTCTTACCTAGTAATTGAGTACCTCTACATGTTCATACCATGCTATACATTATTCCATTTTCTCTCTATAACAAATTTCTGAGGCTGATGTAATTCTCAATAGGCAAATAGTGAACCAGACTCAGTAACGCTAATTTGCTATGGTCTTTCCTGGATAGTAAGTGCCAGAGCCCGGACACAAGCTCAGGTTGCAATGCTGAGGTCCAGGATCTTTCTACACCATCCAGCTATCTGGGGACTTGGGGATTGGGGGGCAGCATTTTAGTTTTTTTCTTTATTCCATCTTACAGGAAAACTGTCCTCAGGGTAGCATAATCCCACCCTCTGGAGAGTCTTGTCTTTTGGGATGATGTCTTTTTGCAAGGCTTCCCTTGGGTTCCTCCTCCTTAAACCTGAGGACCGACATTCACCCAGGAAAGGTGCAGTGTTCTCAGACATTAGGCATGGATGGGACAGAAAGCTCTAGGCAGATTGAGTTTAAGATTTGCTCAAGTTTTGTTGTCAGTAGCTTCTCTTAATGTACATCTTAAGCGGCCGGGCGTGGTGTCTCAAGCCTGTAATCCCAGCACTTTGGGAGGCCGAGACGGGCGGATCACGAGGTCAGGAGATCGAGACCATCCTGGCTAACACGGTGAAACCCCATCTCTACTAAAAAAAATACAAAAACACTAGCCGGGCGAGGTGGCGGCGCCTGTAGTCCCAGCTACTCGGGAGGCTGAGGCAGGAGAATGGTGGGAGCCCGGGAGGCGGAGCTTGCAGTGAGCCGAGATCCGGCCACTGCGCTCCAGCCTGGGCGACAGAGCGAGACTCCGTCTCAAAAAAAAAAAAAAAAAAAAAAAAAAAAAAAAGTACATCTTAAGCTAGAACTCAGAAGATAAAAATAAAATCAGTGAGTTCAGCATAGGTATGATAGCTCTATTTGCCTTTCTATACCCCAGTCATCATTGGCTTCACCGTACCGACTTCTTTTATTTTGATTATGAATGAAAAAACTAGGTAGCGGCTTTGTTGGAAATTTTAAAATTCGTTCTCAAAGTGTGATCCTGCAGACTTCTGAGAGTTCCAGAGGCATTTTCAGGAAGTCTGCAGTTCAAAACTGTTTTCCTTATAATACGAACATTTTATTCATCCTTTTTTTTCTCCCCACTGTGTTGACATTTGCCCCGATGGTGCAAAAGAGAAATGGTGAGTAAAACCATGGCACCAAACTATAAAGTCATCATTGTATTCTTGATGGCCACACAATTGCAGGAGGAAAAAATCTAGTTTCACTTAAGAATGTCTTTGATGGAACAGTAAACATTATTCATGTTATTGAAGGTCAATCCTTGACTGTATATCTTTGTAACATTCTGTGTGACAAAATGGGAAATATGCTAAAAGCATTCCTGCTTCATACGAAATACTGTTGTGTGATTGAGTTGTTAGCTGAGCTAGCCACTTTTTGCATGGAACACCATTTTTCCTTTGAAAGAATGACAGACAAACCATACTATGGAACTGGCAAATTTGTCAGACATTTTCTAAAAAACGAGTGAACTGCACGTGTTACTTCAAGGAAAACAAATGCAAGTATTTGCTGCCAGTGATAAAATTAGAGCCTGCACAACATAATTAGAATTTTGGAAAGTTTATATCCACCATTGTGAGCTTGACAACTTCCCAGTACTTACTCTTTTCTCGTGAGTTTGTTGTTATTAACAATTGTAATTTTTAAAAATTGTGTTATGAGATATGTCAGCATTTAGAAGATGACTTCCAATGATTCAGTGAACACATATTTTCACAATGGCCAGTACGAGATGTTATAAAATCATGTATGGGTCAAGGATCTCTTGAAAGCGTAAGGTAGACTAATGGATATTAAAGTATGAAAAGTTCATTGATACAGTTTTACACTGCAACCAACTTTTGAGAAACTACTCCTTGTTTAATTTTATGTGATATTAAAGAAGAATATCTGCAATTATCTGAAAAATCTATTAAAATTATATTTTTAAATTACTCTGTGTGAGGCTGGACTGTATTCATGCACTTCAACTAGAACAACTTTGCAATGGATTGAATACAGAGCAGATATGAGAATCTAGCTGTCAGGGCCGGCGCAGTGGCTCACGCCTGTAATCCTAGCACTTTGGGAGGCCAAGACGGGCGGATCACGAGATCAGGAGATCAAGACCATCCTGGCCAACATAGTGAAACCCTGTCTCTACTAAAAATACAAAAAAATTAGCTGGGTGTGGTGGTGTGTACCTGTAATCCCAATTATTCGGGAGGCTGAGGCAGGAGAATCGCTTGAACAAGGGAGTCGGAGGTTGCAGTGAGCCAAGATCGCGCCACTGCGCTCTCAAAAAAAATCTAGCTGTCTTCTTTTAAGTCAGACATTAAAGAGATTTGCAAATTGTAAAATAATGCCGCTCTCTTCATCTTTGGGGGAATGTTTGAAAATGTAGTTATCTTTTATTAAAATGTTTATACTAATATGTAATGGAATTGTTATTGTTTTTAATAAATTAATAAATATTTTTAAATGTCTCCATTTAAATTTCTAATGTGACAAATATCAATAGAATCCATTCAAAGCAAAACTCTTTGAGTCATAATATTTTTTAAGACTATAAAGGGGTACTCAGACCAAAAAAATTTTATAATTTCTAGGTTAATTTTTTCTTATATTCTTTCAAAAGCCCAGTGCTTTAAATTTTAATGACCACCGGGAGAAGGAACTGACACATAGTTGTGTATGTTATAATCAGAAAAAATATATACAATTAGGTGATACAGGTGACAGAATTGTCATTTTTTTGAAACTTTCTTTTTGTTTCTGATTATTTCTACTGTGCATTGTACTTTTTCAGCCAGTTTTTGTTATATGCCTATTCTCATAAAAATAAGGTCAGTAAGTGACACCAAAACAACTCAGAAGCCTATGGTGGTTTCTAACTTTAGAGCTGCCTGTCACAAATAGCTTCATGCTAAACCTTTGCTTGATTTGAGCTGAACAAGGTAGTCACGATACTTCTGAGCAAGTGGTCAGTGCTGTAAGCACTAAAAGCTGAACCTCAACAACAGCTCAAGATCCATGGACAGAACCTCAGGAGACATTTCTGTGGCACTCACTTACTGACTAGCATTCTCCTTTTGTAATCAAGGTTCTTGAAAAACAGAGGCTGACTCGTTTGTTAATTTTTTTCAAGCTTTATTGTATTTGCCTTGAAATTATAGTGATGTGGTATTCTCTCAATGGAACTGAGGTTTGGGTAAAATAAGAATGATTTAATTTTTTGATAGAAAAGTTAATTGCTCAAGCGTCTGTTTTCATTATACTTCCATTTTATTTCCAGCAACACCTTATCTCCCTGCTCTCTTTGTTTCAAATGAACAAGACAGTAGAGTTTCTGTTTTCCAGGCCACTTGCGTTGGTAACCCTTTTCCTAAGCTTTCTCTAATAACACTCTGTGTCAGTGGACAGGTAGGAGGTAGGAAGACCTGCTTCTTCCCTTCTCCCATGATGCTCATCTTCAACATCATTCTTTCATCCTGATGTCTGAGAGTTCTGGTCTCAAGTCAGCAGTGGATGACCCACTGCATGAAGTTGACGGGGAGTGTGGGGCATGAACAACGGTGGCCTGAGGTTGCAGATACATTCTTTATATATGTAAGAGACTGCCTTAGATTTTGTAAGTGGAAACTTAGTTCTCATAGAATTTTGGAGAAAATCAGTTGCCACCTCTAGGAATTTTCATTTGTTTACAAAATGTTCTGGGTCAAGCAATACTTGTATGTTATCACCACTTAGGTTTAGTGGATTGATCTATCCATCCATCCATCCATCCATCCACCCACCCACCTGCCCACCAACAGAGTATTTATGTAGAAAACTATGTAATGGATGTATATATTCATGCATGTGTGTATGTATGTACTTAGTAATGACACTGGTTTATTTTCACAGAACTCAGAATTTGGTGTGTATGTGGAGACATAAACAATTAGAAAGGTTAACATAATATGTACCTCCACAGGTGGTACATGCTGTGGAGAAAATAAAACAGAGTAAGGGGACAGAGATGAGTCCTATACGTATGCTGTTTTGTTCAAACAGATGGTCAGGGAAGGCCCCTCTGATGAGGTATCATTTGAGCCAGAGGTCTAAAGAAAGGGAGGGAGTGGACCTTGAGTCTGTCTGTTGGGATAGGGAACAGGAAGTACAAAAACTGTAAGGGTTACAGCAGGGAGAGGAGTGTAGCTGGGCTTTGAGGTCAGGGGAGGTGCCCACATGGTTGTTGGCACAACTTTGGTACCCTGCTAATGTCACTTCCCTCTTCAAGAACATACCCTTGTCACTTAAGTGATGTTCACTTATGTTTGGTGCTGGCTTACCATATGGCTCACTGAGCATCTTTTCCCCATTGGTTAGGGGCTTGAAGAGCACAACATCACATCTATTTATCACTTGATGTATTTTGCTAATACTGAAATCATTCCGAATTCATGATAACGACTTTCTCCAGTTCTGTGAATTCCCTCATGGTTTCTTTTTGTTCTAAGCTAAATTAGGAGCCAATCCCCAGCTTAATAAGCATTAAAAGTTCAAACTGACTGTCTGGGAATCTATAACCAGTCCATGCACTGCTAAATATAATTAACTGTAATTCAGTTCTAGTTATGGGTTATTAAGAAATTGCTCTTATATGAGCACTTCACCCATCAAAAATAAAATTTTTTTTGTCAAAAAATTTAGGCACAGCTGGAATCTTCTGTTCTTTTTTCTTTTTTGGAGGCAGTCTCACTCTTGTCACCCAGGCTGGAGTTCAGTGGCGCGATCTCAGCTCACTGCAACCTCCACCTCCTGGGTTCAAGCAATTCTGCTGCCTCAGCCTCCTGAGTAGCTGGAATTATAGGCGCACAGCACCACGCCTGGCTAGTTTTTCTATTTTTAGTAGAAACGGGGCTTCACCATGTTGGCCAGGCTGGGCTCGAACTCCTGACCTCAAGTGATCCATACCCGTTGGTCTCCTAGAGTGCTGGGATTACAGGTGTGAGCCACCATGCCTGGCCAAATCTTCTGTTCTTGAACTTGTGGTGAACTATCATTTGTTGAGGAGTTTTAATAAGTGTTAGTGATACATCTCTACTAAATAACTGGAGAGGTAGGTAGCTTGGAGCCCAGTCTGGGTACCTTATAGGGACTTAGTATATAGCTTTTGGAAGGTTAATTCTTACTGAATTTTGATGATACTTCTTGTTTCATGCAAATGTGGATGCTTCCATTATGTGAGTCCTAAGATTTGGGATTTACCAAGTACTGAGAATAGGACCTTCAAAAAATATGAAATGCCAAGAGGATCTGTTTTAAAGCAATGGAATTATTTGAGAATTTTGAAAAATACAGATTCTCAGGACCCAGTCTGAATGAGAATCTCTGGGGAAGAGGCCAAGGAAACAGGATTCGGATAAGCACCTTGGCTGATTCCAGTGGTTGGCCAATTTGGATACCCCTGTTGTATCCTAAATTATACCTAATTTGATTAAAGTTTTGGTGGCTGGGAGATTTGCTAGTTGAAAAACACACATAGGAAAAAAAAATGTATAGGGGAGTGTATTGCTTTGGAGTAGTCTTTTAAGAGTTGACAAAAACCCCAAATATATTATTTTAAGAACCTTTTGAAATGCTGTAACAAGGGTCAGGTTACAGTTTTTGCATTGTTAGGGGGGCACATGAGACTCAGCAGCTACAGGCCTTGTTAATGTCTGCAAACACTCAGTGCTAATGTGGAGACTCAAGCCAGGCTTGAAAGTGATAAAATCAGGATGGGAATGTTGGCTTTGCCGCCCATCAGCAGTTAGACTGGAGACAAGTTACAGGCATTTCCTTTTTCGTGGGGTAACTGAGACCAGGAAAAGGCAATTGAAAGTGGTTCCAGTTAAAATGGGAGCCACAATTTTTTTCATAGTATATATCTTTAAAAAGGTTTGATTAATGCTGTTCTTAAAATGACAACACTTGTGAAAGGAAATTTCATTCATCTTATATTTATCAGTGTTTGTGTTCCAGTGGCACCTGTGTGCTAATTCTTAGAACCAAGAATGGATCACATAACTCAGTATGTATTTCTCTGACTGATTTGAAAGCATGATAACAGCTTCCACTTCATGCTGACTTTCTCAGCATTGTGCCGAGCAGGGTTATTTTTGCAAAAAGATGTGAAGATTTCATCAGTTTTTCCAGTAGACAGGCATGACTCCACCAGTGTTGGTCTCCTCTTTGTTGGTGATGAACTCGACATCCGAGATTTACTCTGTCAGGGGTTTGCTGTGATTGGAGCAGTGTATTAGTCAATTTCATGACCTTCTGCATCCGCTACAAGATCTCACTTTTTGATCTGGGGCTGATGCTTATGGCACAGTTTGTATTATGAGATGTATCTGCTACTCAGAAAGGGAGAACAACCACCATTTACATGGTGGGCAGGAATAGGGTAGTTTTAAGCAAGGAGGGGTGTTAGAGTAGGGACTCATTTAAAAGTGGTCATTCTGTTCATCAGAGACTATTCTCATGCTCTGACCATTTAGTTTACCTATCTAAATCTTAAGGTTATAGGGATTTTAGTAATTAATACTCAGATGATGAGTTCAGGTGTCTCTGTAAAATGAATAATGCATTTATTATGAAAGATATAGTAGCTCTTATATGTAAGTCCAAATACCCTACCATTCTGAAGGCGGGATTGCATGTCTGATACCACCATCTTATCTAAAGGTTCCTTGGGATCCACCCAGGCACAGGAGAATGTAACTGCTTGGAGGGGTTCTAACGTAGGACTTCAGAAGGAATTCATCGACAAAGACTGAAGCTTAACTCTGGGAGGGAACCGTACTGATTTCATTAAACATATTAAGGAATGGCAATTCAGTAGGACTCTACTGTCCCCTTCCAGCCCCTCCTCAGTGAGGACACCCAGCCTCACTAGTGGGGACACTCAGCCAGAGTGTGAAAGGAACAGCTTCAGGGCCCTGCTCAAATGTGTCTTGGAGCTGTCACTTTTCCATGCCTCTTCCTCAGGTGTTGGACGTCCTCATTTGAGACTTTTAATTCCTTCGTGCTTGGTCTTAGCCTTTCTGAATGCTTGAAGGTCACGCTTAAGTACAGCCTTTATGGAACCTTTTGTTCGATATGCAGAATATTGACTGCATGCTGGCTGTGTCTGTCTGTCTGTCTGTGCCTCTTTCTCTAACCAGGTATTACAGACTGCCGATGGGCTGAAATCAGCCTGCAGACCAGTTTTGCTTTGTATGCAGCATAGAATAATGCTTTTGAGGTTTTCCAACTTGAACTCTTCAGACAGGGAAGGGTTCTCCAGTGTCCCACATCTCCTGTTGTCTGAATTTCCTCTGACTTCACACCTCTTTGCCTCCTTCTCTGGCCTCACTTTACAATCCTGAATATGAGCATTTGTCCCATGTGTTTACTGGGCAGTGTGCAGTGGCCTTGGGGGGGACTTGGAAACATGTTTTAGTGAGAAAGATCACTTCTTTACTGGAGTCAAAACTGAAAATACTTTCCCTTTGTGGAATACCATACAGGTGTCTCTCTTGCACTGTTCGGCATCCCATTCTACTCAGCGGCACTCCCACTCTAGGTTTTGGGTAGTACAGAGTCTCACTGCTTTGGGGAGCTTTCGGGGGCATGGTGGAGAGAGAAATCTCTTCATTTTTTCAATTTGTTTGGATCAGAAGATTAGCCTGCTTTCAGGTGATGCCTACAGTTCCCTGAATGCCCCCCAAAAGTTAATTTCTGGTGTCAGTGTTAGTCCTTACAGTCAAAATTTCCTGGGAATTGCTATTGGGGATCTGTAGCTGTGCTGGAGATAGAGGCATGAGTAGGGGAGGATCATCAGTTTTGTATCAGATGGACCTGATTCTGCTGCCTGTCCTTCCTTGCTGCGTGACCTTAAGCAATAAGGTTGCCTTATGTGTAAAACAAGGGACTAATGATACCTACACCCAGGGTTGCTGTGAAGGTTACGTGAGCTTATGCACACAAGCACACTCCCACAAAGTGTAGCATTAGGATCTGATGCAGACTATGTTCCCACCCACTCGGGAAGGAAATCGGTGCCCCATTTACTTCCATGTACTTGGTGGTGAATCATCTCAAAGATACTGGAAAAATGTGATTACAGAAGCCCCCTTTCTCGGCCACTGCTTCAGAAATCCTAGACAGCTATTGAACGTCACCGAATAGATGTCATATTCTAGGAGGGTGTCATGTACTTACAGGTCTGAGTTTCTAGATGCCTTTTGTAGGAGCTATCATCCATAAAGCTGTGGGTAAGAGAGAATTCCAGGGCTGGGTGGGGAAGGTGTGGGAAGGATTCACTAACTCTGAGGAGAGTGTGTGCTGCTTTATCAGTTTCCTGTTCACTGGGCCACAGGGAATATGTTGGCCTATTTCTGAATCCGCCCACCAGAGCCAATATCATACCTTTTCCCAAGCCACTCCTTGAGGGTCCAGCTAATTGATGTTGCCACATTGCCTCTCCTGGTGAAGACCAACTGTGCCATGGGGGTGGTGGCTGTGGGCGTAGACAGCCCTGTTCATGGGCATGCACACTGCCATGGGTGCTCCATGGGGATGCTGGTAGATAGCAGAACACAGATCAGGAGTTCTACTCTCCAGTATAGCCCGACCCAGCCATGGGTTCAAGGAATTGCTCTTTGGGATATGTTTGAAACCCATCCCTACTCTGGCTGATTCTTTTAGTACAGATATAGAAATGCAATGAGAACCTTCTCCCTGTAGTTCTGTTAAGATAAATGAGTGGTAGTGGCTTACACCTGTAATCCCAGTACTCTGGGAGGCTGAGGCAAGAGGATTGCTTGAGCCCGGGAGTTCAAGACCAGCCTGGGCAACGTAGTGAGATGCCAGCCATTTCTACCAAAAAAAATTATATATATATATATATATATATATCCAGGCATGGTGGTGTGTGGTGTGCCCCTGTATTCCCAGTTACTTGGGAGGCAGGAGGATTGCCTGAACCCTGAGGTTTGAGGCTGCAGTGAGCCATGATTGTGCCACTGTGCTCCAACCTGAGTGACAGAGTGAGACCCTGTCTCAAAAACAAAACAAAAAAAAAATGAGTTAATGTTTATAAGGTGTTTCTAGGTCCCAGGAAAAAGAAATGTTTTAAAAGCAGATTGTATCTGCTACTTGTTATTAATTTCTTATCTCTAGAGATTGAATGGTAAGTGCCAGGGCCAGCATTGCACATTGTCAGGCAGCATTGGTCCCTGTCGTCTGCCTTTTCCTCCTGTTACTAGGAGCTTGTTAGGTTTGGTCACCAGCCTCATGACCTGATCAAATGCTGCCTATCAACTTGGAGTGGCTGTGGTTGTTTGTTTTGTTATTTATTCACCAATAAATTGAGTTGGTTCACTCTGTGTATTTTCACAGCATTTGGCCTTTTCCCAAATATTCGCCTTAGTTTATTAAATTAGCTTCTCAGTTATAAGTTAAAGTGTGTGTTGACTGTTACGGTTTTAATTGTACTGGCTTGGTTGTCTTTGAATGACCAGATGGCATCTCTTGAGTCTGTAAGCAGGTTTTGTTTGCTCGTTAGGTTGTTTCCCTTAGGACTTCACCACCACCCCGTTCTTAAAAATGGTGATATGTTAAATCCACTTTAAATCTAGTATTTGATTATTAATTAAAATATCTCTTAGGCATTTTGAAGGTAAAATTACAATGTCATTGCATGTGAAATGGGAACATGTGTTGACAAACAGTTGATTAACTTGAGTGGATTTGGGTTAATCTTTTTACTCTGCTCCATGCTGCCTGCCTGTAGGGTAATATAAGTCTGATGGGCTGTTGCTAGGCTCAGCTGCTTCGGGGTAGTCTGACAGGTTTCATCCTGTTAATGGCTCTTTTTCTCTAGGCCCTAGATTCTAGGGGTATTGGGGTGATCCTGGTGAATGGATTCTAACTGTGTATTTGTTTCTTGCTTCCAGCACCAATTGTGGCCCATGCAGTGAGGCAAAAAGCACTGATGTGGCTAAATTACTCCTTCTGCAGTACCCAGCATATTATTGGATGCACTTTTCCTCTCTCCCAGAGCTTTCCTTATCTTCTAATTTCAAAGATAAGCATTACCTGTAGGCAATGTACCCGACCTGTATCCCTGTTGTGGTAGCTACACATAAACATAGCCATCACGGCCAGGTCCCTTGGTTGGTCACATTTCCTATTGTTCTGATTGCCTTTCACTATCAACACTGACCAGTGTGCCTGGCTAATTCCAAACCATGTCAATAGCTGTATCGCTTGGGCTCATGAAGCCTGCCAGGAAGAGCTGTGCACAGATGAATTTTGAAAATGAGAATGATTGCAAAGGGACAGAAAGTATGAGATGTTGTGGATGCTGTCTTTTCTTTAGGCCTTCAGTCATTTGAATGTCAGGACTTCCAAGCCTGGGTATGCAGTGGGCCTCTGGGGAAAGTGCATCAGAACTCAGCAAGGATTGAGCCCCAGCAACTTCCAAGAGACCATCCCGTCCAACAGAGGCTGTCTTCACTGTGCAGACCTTTGAGCCACCTCAGAGGACACCACCTTCATGCCCATCCTTTACATGTCTCTTTGGTTCATGTCCCAGTCCCTTGTCCTCAGTGACCAAGATAGGAATGGTGTCAATGGATGATTATGGCGTGACATAGAGTAACTCTTCACATAAAAGAGTGGACAGGGCAGGCACCTAACACTTGAGGATGCCTGTTCCAGTCAGCCACACATGTATTTATTAGGCCTTAAACTGATGGGATAGTTCGGATTTTTCAGTTTAAAATCTATAGGGAGACTTGACTTTTGGCCAAGATGCTAAAATAAGTATTGGATTTGTCTTCCCATGTGAAAAACGAAATACAGACAAAATAAATGAAACAATGATTTGTAAGACACTAGATACATCAGACAACAAAGGCCAGTGATTCCTGAGAGAGAGAAAACAAATGAGGTGAGACCTATGAGTTTTTTCATACTGACTTAAAAGAGTTTCCAAGCCATAGTACAGGCAAAAGGGAACCATGTGGAGCCCACCAGACTCCCCGAGTTGAAGACATGGATCTGAGAGTCCAGAGAGACTAAGGCCGCTAGAGATCATGGGATACGGTACTAGAGAAGAGACAGCTGCACCAAGAGATAACTCTGGAGATTTACAAAGTTCTGAGAACTGATCAATGTAAAGAAGCTGCCTGAGTCTGGGGAAAGCACCATTCAAAAGGAGCAAAGATAACTGTTTCTAGTGGTCACATGGGGCCAGGAATAGTGCTTCTGCCACCAACCAGACTGGAAGACTTCAAGAGTCATGGAGCATTGGGTAGAGTAGAGTACATAGAAGGGCCTTGCCTCCTTAGTGGGGACTAACTAACCCAACTGAGCTTGGCTTTAAATCTAAAAAGCAAGATCTGATAGGGCGGAACTATTTCCAACCAACTTAACTGTGTCCAAGATTAAAGCTGATTTTATAGAAATACAACACTATCACTCAATAGGCAAAAACCACAATGTCTGGCATCCAAGCAAAAATTACCAGATGTACAAAGAAGCAAGAAAGTACAACCCATAATGGGAGCAAATCAACCAATCAAAACTGACCCAGAACTAACGCAGATGTTACAATTAGCAGATAAGGACATTAAAACTGTTATAACTATATTCCATATGTTAAGTACAAACATGGAAAATTTTTAAAAAGACAAATAGAAAAATGAAAATAGAGAAAATAAACAAAAAGACCCAAATTGGATTTCAAACATAGGTTGCTTTTCTATAACTCCATCCTTATGTTACTTCAACAAAACCCATATGACCTGACCCTGGCCTCTGCTAATTTATCTGAACCATAAGCTCCTACTTATCTACTCAGTGCTCTCTCTAGCCCAGACTGTGGGGTCATCCCTGCAGTGCTAACTCAGTGATGCCCAGGGGTCACTTGACCCTTTAATCTTCCTTCATGCTTGCTATGCCAATGCCTGACCTGAGCAGTCATCTCACAGATGATTGGATGGTGCTGTCTGGACCCATGGCATATAAATTCTTGGTATTAAGCAGATACTTAGCAAAAATGGAAGCAATCTTCTTGTGTTGGTTTCTCAGCAAAACTTTTACACCTGAATGCCCCTTCTCACTTTTTTTCCCACTCACATTCTCTTTCTCTTACTCTGCTGAGAAAATCCTGCAAGATCTGCCATCTTTATGTGCCCGCAGTCCCTCAGGGTGGCCATCTCTTTTCTTCCTTTCTGCTGGTTGCCAGGGAACCTCTCTTCCTACAGAAGCTACACATTTTCCTGGGTGGATCCATCCTCTCTTGGCCTCTTAACACATTCTTGCATGTTCATTTACCTGGTCTGACCACACTTCGTTTAGTCCCTTGCTCTCCTTTGGCTGATTCTCCTGTGATGATTTTAAGACAGAAAAAAAAAAAAATTGTTCACCTGATTGTAGTATCCTTAGCTACCATCCTATTTCTTTCCCCCTTTTACAGCCAACTATCTTGACAAACATTTTGTATCTGCATCTCACCACCAACTTTCTACTCAGCCCCTGCTTCTCTTTTGCCCAGACACTTCCTAATTACAAAGTGTACCTCTCCTTTCTGTGCAATCTTTCGTGTGACCATGCTGCTGCATTTGGTTCTGTTTCATGTTCTCCCTTTGGGTGCCTCAAACGACTACAAACCCTAGGCCTCTATTCTGAGTGGTGGTCCCTAGCACCCCCAGCTCCTTCTCCCATTCCCTTCAGTGATGACTAAACCTTCATCATTCTTTTTAAGCCACCCATGTACCCTGTGCCTATATTCTAAGCAGGTGGCTTAGATCCTACTTAATCAGGAAAATTGCATCAGGTGTGACTTCTGTCAACTACGCTGACTTTATCTGCATTCCCACCCATCCTTAGTCCTTAGCCTCTGTTCCAGAGGACAGTTGTCCTTGCTTTTGCTAAAGAGTTGTGCTTCCTCACGAACTTTGCTTCCCTTTCTTTAACTTCTCCATTTCCTTCTCTCTCGTTTTCTTTCTCTGATCTGTAAACATGGCTGTGCCTCCTCATCCTAAAAATCTCCTTGGCTACTCTAATTTGTCTCCTCTTTTTCATCCAGTTGTGTTGAGAGTACAGCCTACATACTAATTCTTTACTTCATTGCCTTCTATTTTCTCCTCCAGCTGCTACTTAAGCTCTCTGGCTTCCCTCACCACTATCCTGCTCAAGTAGCACTTGATAGGGTCACTGAGGGCATCTATATTGCCAAATCCAGTAAGCAGTTTCCAGGCCCCATCTTATTGGACATCTGTGTTGTGTTTGATGTTATT
Source organism: Trachypithecus francoisi (assembly GCF_009764315.1). Taxonomy (NCBI): domain Eukaryota; kingdom Metazoa; phylum Chordata; class Mammalia; order Primates; family Cercopithecidae; genus Trachypithecus; species Trachypithecus francoisi. The sequence continues at coordinate 43,773,895 of NW_022681468.1, read as the reverse complement.
CATCACTCTTCCACCTCAGAGCCCACACTTTTTGACTTCTGCAGCTCTGAAGGCTGTGGATCATCCTATTCTTCCCTGACTCTTCCTTTCTCGTATCTTTGGGCTTCTCTACCACCCTCTGCAGTTTATATTCTTGGGGGATCCATCTTCAGCCTGCCTCTGTCCCCATTCACATCTCTGGTCATCTGTTTCAGTCTGGGATTTCACTCTGCCTGTTGCTCTCAACCCCTCCATCTATGTCTACAGCCCAGATCTCTCTCCTGAGTTCCAGCTTCCTGTGTCCAGTCATGTGCTGGGCACTCCCAGTGGGCTTCATTTAATCTTTTTTTTTTTTTTGAACTGGAGTCTCACTCTGTCACCCAGGCTGGAGTGCAGTGGTACAACCTTGGCTCACTGCAGTCTCCATCTCCCAGGTTCAAGCGACTCTTCTGTCTCAGCCTCCCTAGTAGCTGCGATTACAGGTGCCTGCCCTCATGGCCAGCTAATTTTTGTATTTTTGATAGAGTTGAGGTTTCACCAGATTGGTCAGGCTGGTCTTAAACTCCTGACCCCAGGTGATCTGCCTGCTTCAGCCTCCCAAAGTGCTAAGATTACAGGCATGAGCCTCTGCACCCAGCCTGGGCCTCATTTGATCTTTCTTTTCCTTTTTTTTTTTGAGATGGTGTCTCACTCTGTTGCCCAGGCTGAACTGGCTAATTTTTTTGTATATTTAGTAGAGATGGGGTTTCACCATGCTGGCTGGGCTGGTCTCAAACTCCTGACCTTGTGATCCACCTGCCTTGGCCTCCCAAAGTGCTGGGATTACAGGCGTGAGCCACTGCACCTGGCCTGTTTAATCTTTTGGATAGCAAACATACATCTTCTGTCCCCACATTCTTGAATATGAAATGTTGAATATAATGAATAAAGGCATTCCCCCTCTGCCAAGCACCATACTATCCTGATTCTGTTTCTATCTCTTTGTCCTTCCTCTGTTTCCTTCCTGGGTTTATGTTCTTCAGTATCTTAGAAGTGGGCACCCATCCTCATAGGGCCTTTCATCTGCAGGGACACTCAGTGGTTACCTTCAGGCCCCATTTCTCCTGTGAGCTCTGGTTCTGTGCTGTCTTTCAAACTCCTCTTGCTGAGACCCCAGTCGTTATTTTCCTCCCATATCAGCACTCTCTTCACTTCGTTTCTGTTATTGCCTTCTTCTGAACACTGAAGCATGAATGCACACATTTTCCCCACCTACACATTTTGTCTTTCCTGCTAACTTAAAAGCAATTTGAAGTGTGTGTTCTATGGTGTACCTCTGCACCTCTCCCTCACCAACATGGTGATATGTGAAGGTATAAAGTGAGGCAAAGAAAAGGCAAAAAGAAGAAGTTCCTGTCATTTTCCATTTTAACAAGAGTTGCAGAGGGCCCCCCTACCCCCCATCTCCCACAGCAACTTTGACATTACGTGATCACTTCAGGGGTGGTATTTGCGGAAGAGGTTTCACCCACACTTCCATTTCCTTAGGAGAGCTGAGGAAGAGGGTTAGCCATTGAAGGATGAAGATATGTCATCAATTTAATGAGGACTGTCATTTGGGGATGTTTACAGTACTTTTTGACAGCACTTACTTTAGGCTACACTATGTGGAATCTTCGTTTCCCTTTGGGTAGTGGATCACTTAATGCCATATTCAGCTGGTTCCATAACTTTCCTGTCACCTTCAGTTTGTTAAAAAATTGTGATAAAATGCACATAACATAAAAATCTACTGTCTTAACCATTTGTAAGTGTATAGTCCAGTGGTATTAGGTACACTCACATTGTTGTAAAACCATCACCACCATCCATCTCCAGAATTCTTTTCATATTGCAAAACTGAAACTCTATACTCATTCTCCATTCCCTCTTCCTCCAGCCCTTGGCAACCACCATTCTGCTTTCTGTCCTATAGATTTGACTACTCTAAGTACCTCCTATAAGTGGAATCATACAGTCTTTATCCTTTTGTGATTGGCTTGTTTTGCTTTGCATAATATCTTCAAGGTTCACCCGTGTTGTAGCATGTGTCAAAATTCCCCACCCCTGCTGCTTTTTTCTTTTTTTGAGACGGGATGTCGCTGTCACCCTGGCTGGTGCAGTGGCATGATCTTGGCTCACTGCAACCTCTGCGCCACCCCTACCCCGGGCTCAAGCCATCCTCCCACCCAGCTTCCTGAGTAGCTGGGACTACAGACGTGCACCACCAAGTACAACTAATTTTTGTATTTTTTGTAGAGACAGGATTTTGCTGTTTGCTCAGGCTAGTCTTGAACTCCTGGGCTCAAGTGATCCACTGGCCTCTGCCTCCCAAAGTGCGGAGATTATAGGTGTGAGCCACCATGCCCAGTCAATTTCCTCCCTTTTAAAGGCTGAATAATATCCCATTGTTAGAATAGATCACATGTTGTTTGTTTATTCTTCCATCAGTGGGTGCTTGGGTTATTCACCTTCAGTTTTAAAACAATCTCTTGTAGTATTTAAGATTGGATCTTGTTTATGTTGAAAACTTTAGTCTCAAACTCAGTTGAGATCTCCTTGGCATATATCTCCCAGCTTGGCTCAGCTGCTGGGCGTGAAGAAGATGATGAGGCCTTGTCGTGAGATACAACACTTCCTAACTTCTTCCCAGCTCTCCCTCCTCTCTTTTTCCTCTCCCCACCCCTGCTTCTCTCTCCTCTCCCTTTCCCCCTCCCCCAGGAGTGATAGTAAGTAAACTCACATTGTGGCAAAACCCCTTGGAGCCTCCTGCCCTTGGCTTTCTGTTGGGAAGGGAATAGTCTCTCACCTGAAACACTGCTTGCCCTCTAAGGCCAACACCCTCTTCCTTTCTCAGACTCATTCTGACTTTGAGGAAGTGGTGGAAGGGCTTAGCAGTCCTGTCTCCAGGAAGCCCTGATGGGAGGATGCTCTCAGAACTTAGATTGTGGGGTACTTTGTGTCTTTGTCCTCAGGTGAAATTCTGGGACAACAGGAAAATTGCCACCCAACATTGTTTTAACACTTAAAACATTAAAGGGGACGTAGATTGATATTTGTAAGGGCTGTACATAGGGGCCCTGAAATTCTGTCTTCCTCTCTTCATCCCTTTTTCAGTATCCTTCATACTTGAAGAGGAGGGGTTGGGGTCCAGTATAGAATGGGGTTTTAAAGTCCCTTTATTAATCGTTATTTCCAGAGGCGAGACTGCTCCTTAAGGATAGACATCTTTGAAAGGGCTTCCTTCCTGTTGTCTGGACCCAATTGCTTTACTGCATAGAACTGTCTTTACTTTCCCTCTTTTTGGCAGTCTTTTTTGAGCTTTCATTATTGGTCTAACTGAAAGCGCCTGGTTTCTAGGGCTGTCAGCGCAGCACAGCAGAGGCTGCTCTTTAAATGGTCTGGCTTAGTGGTTTCTAACCCTTTTGATTACGAATGCCACTGCTAAATTTCCCAGAGCCTCACATAAGTATTGTACTTTGTATCTCTTGACTAACCGTATACTTAATGACAAAAATTTAGTAAATTAGTGAAGCCTTTAATTGGGCTTATTTTTAATTTATGAAAGTATATCAGTACTTGTGCATATGTTAGACTTATTTTTCATTCAGAGACAGTGCTTGGTGCATTGTAGATGTTATGGTGCCTTATTAAGGAGTCCTCCCTCTGTCTTTGAAGTCCTAGACCCACAGCTTGGGAATGGTCCTAGTAGACTGTTTTCCTTTAAAAAAAAAAAAGAAAGAAAGAAAGAAGAGCCTGTAGTGTGATTGAATTTCTATCTGACAAGACTTAACAGTCTAAATGAAAACATCTAGGTTGAAAGCCTGTTTGTGTTTGCAGTACATTTGTGTATGAGTGTTTTTTTTTTTTTTTTTGAGGCGGAGTCTCGCTCTGTTGCCCGGACTGGAGTGCAGTGGCCGGATCTCAGCTCACTGCAAGCTCCGCCTCCTGGGTTTACGCCATTCTTCTGCCTCAGCCTCCCTAGTAGCTGGGACTACAGGCGTCCGCCACCTCGCCTGGCTAGTTTTTGTATTTTTAGTAGAGACGGGGTTTCACCCTGTTAGGCAGGATGGTCTTGATCTCCTGACCTCGTGATCCGCCCGTCTCGGCCTCCCAAAGTGCTGGGATTACAGGCTTGAGCCACCGCGCCCGGCCGTATGAGTGTTTTTTGTGGATGTTTTCAAGGACTGATGAGGAAGCCACACACTGGTTATTTCTCTGCTGAAAGGGTAGAGGCCAGATCATCTGACCCACTGATTAAACTTGAAAAGGGAGAGTGTGTCTTTTACCATCTCAAAGGCCAGCTGTTTATTGAATTTCTCCACCCTGCAATTGTTTTACATATGGAATAGTTCCTGGAGAAAGATCTAATATCTGCACAGGTCTATCCTGTTCTGTGGCTGTGTTTACTATAGTGAGTTCTGCACTTACATTCACACACTGCAAACTGCACGTACAATGTAAGTGTACTTGTCATGTAGAGTTTTATCAAAACTATATTATATTATACTCTGAAGCATGTTTTGCATCTGACAGGTTGAGCTCATTCATTCAGTATTAAGTCCCTCATGGGCCAGGCTCTAGCCTGTGTCCTGGTGATAAGGAGGTGAATGTGACAGAATTCCTATTTTCAATAGACTCACAGTCTGGAGAGGAAGGCGATCATCAAAATAAATTTTAGCATGATGTGTAATGATTAATGCACAGAGGCTCTTTGGAGTCTCCAGGAAGAAGGCCTGACAACCTCTGGATGAAGGTTGGGATGGAAGATGAAGTGGAATTAGAGAGATGTGTCATGCGGATCTGTCTTTATACCTGGAAAGGTTAGCCTAAGCACGGGGTGGGTGCTGGTTTCTGTTGCTGAGAAGTGTCTCAGAGAACCTCAGAGTAGCAGGAGGCCTTTGTGATAGATCGGCCACCATTTTTATTTCCCTGACCCTTCAGCATCGACAAGTGCCGGTTGGACTCTGGGTTTTGCATTGGAATTAGTAAATAGATAGTTCATCAGCAATGACTGAAAAGCCTCTTGGAGTCTGTCCCATGAGAGCAAGGATGTTAATTCTGAAGCCTGGGCTATTTTCCATCCTGGGAATTATACTCTGCCCCTTCCTAAATTCCCATTGTGGTTTCAAATGAAGAGGCCATTGTTCACTTTCCTTCCTAAAAGAAGCAATATATTTAACTTCTGGCTCTTTGCCGACTGATGGCGAGTTGATCTCTCTGAAGCCAACACCCGTGGCTTCCTATCAAGAGAAACACTCTGCCTCCATCTGATTTCCTTCTCGGGTTGAAGTTATTTAGATCCTACACTAGCTCAGTAGGAGGCTTGCCTGCCGTTATGTCCTACTAGGTGGTGACAGGGCCCTTGATTCCCTCCCCATGTTTAATAGAAATAAAGACAGAGTCTTAGCGCTTTAGGGCAGCTAGTTGTTCTCCCAAAGACCTATTATAGGAATTTAAAAGCAAATGTCTGATGTGAAAGTCTATGCTATTTTAGGACTTTGAAGCACAACACAAAAGAGTATCACTTTGTTGAATAGTTTGGGTCCAGGCAGGTGTCCTACAGCAGAAGTTTTCATTTATTTTTAAGCAACAAAATTCTTTCTTTCCCAAATGAAATCTCCTACAGAATCCAAATACTGAAGGATTTCTCAACCCTGGCATGCTTGCTATTTTGGGCCAGATAATTCTTGTTGTAGAAGCTGCTGTGTGTGTTGTAAGATGTTTAGCAGCATCCCTGGCTTCTACCCTCTAGATGACATAAGCAGCACCCCACATTCTCTAGTTGTGACAACAAAAATGTCTCCAGACATTGCAAAATGTCCACTGGGGAGCAAGATCACCTCCAATTGAGAATCAGTGCAATACAATATAGAAACAGACTTTTAATTAAGCTCCTCCTTCAGAACTCTGCCCAGGGTCTCTGACTGGCAGTGTTTGAGACCTGGTAGGGCATTCTGGGCTATATAGATGCACTATCTTAGAGGGTAAGTTGTCATTTTTAAAACCTGGGACATAGAGAACTTGTTATAAACAAACCAAAAGAGCTGAAATTAGACAAATCGACAAGCACTTTGAACTCATATGTATACTACACATTTCTGTGTATTATGTATACATTGTATACTTAGATGTGTAGCATAAGGGAAGAGTCAAAGTGTGGTGTCTGCCTTGCTCCTTATGTGTTGAGATTTGGCTACCACAATTTGCCCTGTTTTGCCAGAGATGCCAGCTGAAGGCCTGTGACTCACAGCCTAGTGATAGAATCACCCTCACTGTGCAAAATACTCAGCTTCTGTGGGACTCAGTGGCACTGACCCTGCTCAGGGGCACTCTGTGGTGAGTGGGCCAGCACCTGCAGCCTCTTTCAACCAGACTGGCTGGTTGGACCTTGGACCATAGTTGTTCCAAGGTAGATTTTTATCCTTCTGCCCTTTGTACTAAGCGGGTCACGTGTGCCTCTGTACGTGTGTGTGTATGTGTACACATCTGTCTGCTCTTCTCCTTTCAGAAGCCCAGAGCCACTCTGTGCCTGGCCACTCTGAGCATTGGTTGTGTGGGGGATGCTGGGAGCTTGGCACATACTACTCCTACTTTTTCCTCCCTCACTTAGGATGATGAAAGTGTTGTTGGAGCCTGTCCCACAGCCAGAAACTGTACCTCATTTATGCGGACATCAGTATAAACAAGAACAATACCACTATGTGAGTCACCCTCACCTGTGGGGAGACGCACAGGCTCAGGGAGGGAATTTGCTGCCAGAGGGTCTTAGCTTCAGTCTGTCTCCCCAGCAGACTCATCCTAACCTCATTCCACAGCTCAAGTGCAGTGTGAATCAGCAGGCAGCCTGTGCCTAGCTAAAGGACTCTCTCTGTGTTTTGTTTGGCTGCTTGTGAAGATCTCTGGGCACATACAGCAATGTTTTATTTTCCCAAAAGATCACATGACCACTACAGTTAGCCTTGGGAACAAATTGAGTAAGCACAACTCATTTGATCTATCTGCAGATCTCCAGCCCTTCTAAGAAACTCACTTCCAGAAATGTTTCAGGAGTCCTATAGAAGTTTGCTTAGAGTTCCCAGAAGAGGCTAAGCGTCAGTTGCAATATCCCTCTATCACCCCCATCTCCCCCAGTGCCGCTGCCATGGGCTGGAGGAGTGGGTGACTTGCTTAGGAACTTGGGTGAGGGACCTGAAGCTCCCTACCCACTCTGGCTCTAGATAGGCTATAAGAATAAAACAAAACCTTGCTAAATATTTGAAATTATTTTGATTTATGTAAATCTCTGGTGTGAATTATTGCTATCAGAGAAATACACAGACCATTGAACTGAAAACAGAGCCTCAACACAGGTTGCCATTGCTAATGTTAGTTTATAGTAGCCGTTATCTAGTAGTGCCTTTATCAGTGACCCCAGGTGTATAATTGGTTTGTTTTGAAAGAGGAGTGGAGTTCCCAGGATACTTTTTGTCCCCCATAGTTCCCCTATAAGTGACTGTATTTTCTGAGCTCTCTGCAGTTTTGTCACCTTTTGTCATCAATATATACAGCCAGTTTCAGGCAATATTGATAGGGATGTGAAAACTAAACACTGTAAGATTGAATGGACTTAATAGCTAGGAGTTGCAGAAAATATTCCTACATGTATACATAACTTTTATAATGTACAAATTGTTCTTATATGCATACTCTTGTATAATTATCACAAGTCAGACTTGTGACTTAAGCTCTCTCTTGGCCTTATCTTGAGAGAATTTATGGAATCTGATAATATTGCAGCGCCACAGGAAAACTTTTCAGTGCCTTCCTATGATCTGTGAAGGCGTATACTCCTCCTTCCCTTCCTGGGCTGCTTTTTAAATCTCATCTCCTACCAGTCCTTCATATTCATTGTAGTCCTAGCAGTAGTGTACTACTTGTAGGTACCTGAATGTGGCAAGCTCTTTTCTACTTCTTACTAATTTATGAAAACACCAATCCACCCATTCATTCATTCACTGCTACTTACATGCTAGGCACTGGTGACATCCCCTAACCCCCCGGTCCTCGGTCTAAGCAGGCAAAGGTGGTGCTGTGTGATAAGAGCTTTGGTCTTGGTGCTAGGGGAGCTGTAAGGAGGGCACCAGGCCTTGACTTGAAGGGGTTAGGGAGGCTTCTCCGATAAGGCACCTCTAAAGTAAGTCATTTTAGTGTGAGGTGGATGGGAGAGTTAGAAGAAGAGAGGAAGAAAGAAATTAGGGCAGGTATGCATCCCAGGCTAGACAGGGATGGATGACTGATAAGGTTTTAGTAGTGGGTGGTGCCAGATGCAGGTATATGGTTTTAAGGACCTTGCCTTAAGGCCTGAAGGGAGCCATTCAGCGTTTTTGTTTTTGTTTTTTGTTTTTTTTGAGACAAGCTCTCACTCTGTCACCTAGGCTGGATTGCGGTGGCACAATCATGGATCACTGCAACCTCGAACTCCTGGGCTCAAGTGATCCTCCCACCTTAGCTTCATGAGTAGCTGGGGCTATAGGCGTGTACTACCATGCCTGGCTAAATGTTTTGTTGTTTGTAGAGACAGGGTCTTTCTATGTTGCCCAGGCTGGCCTCAAACTCCTGGCCTCAAGCGACCCTCCCCTCCTGCCATGGCCTTCCAAAGTGCTAGGATTATAGATGTGAGCCATAGCACCTGGCCAATTAAATGCTTTTTAAGTAGGAGCATAGCAGGGTGCAGATTACTACAAAGCACCTTTCTGGAATGTATCCTGTTCGCCTCATTCTCCCTCTAGTACTTTCTAGTATATACCCTATTTCCCTCATTCTCCCTCTAGTACTCTGCTGCTTAAGCTTTAGGTCCAATTCAGGCATCACCGTCTCTGTATGTGCACCAGATTCCCCAGGCACCATCAGGGGTCCCTCTGTCCCATAGTACCCTGGACATGCATACTGGAGATAAAGCAACAATTGCTTTTGTATTTTAACTATCTAGTTGTGTGTCCTTCCTCCTAGACCACTGGTTCTCAGGATTTAAAAGTGTAGATTCTTGGTTCCCACCCCAGATATTCTTTCTTACTTTGGGATAGAGTCTAGGCATCCCCATTTAAAGAAAAAAAAAAAAAAAACAAGCAGAAACATTGCAGTAGGCTAATCTTATTGAGGGCCTGGTTTATATATTATGTGTGTGCATGCACACACAGCCACATACTTGATCTCATTCATGCTTATGTCTATATTTCTTTTATTTTAATTTATTTTCTTTTATTTGTTTCCTTTGATCCTGTCATTCAGATATCCATATTTCTTAAGAATGTCTGCTATAAATTTGCTGTGCGACAAATGTTTGATTGAATGAATGAATGAAGTTGCCCAAATTTATATGTGAAGATGTGTTGGAGCCTAAGTTAAAATTCATAGGTGATTCTGAGGCCAGGCCCTTTCACAGCATCACTCCTACACCACAGTTGCTACACTGAGATGGCCTTTGAAAAGCAGGCAGTCCCACTGAACCACAGTATCCTACAGACTAAGAAATGGGGACAAGAGATCTTTAACTTACATTTTATAATTCTCAGTGGCACATCAGTATAATCTGCAAGGATACTAATAGGATGGGTATTGGACACTCATTATGACAGACCTTGGAGGATGCAAAACTGTAAAATCTAGCTCTGATCTCCAAGAAATTTTTGGTCTACTTGAGGGTAAAAGGCAGAAATACACAGACAGTTGAATGTGTCAGAGTGTGAAGGTTACCTGGAGTACTATGCACAGAAGGGCCATAGAATGATGCAGTGACTGAGTAAGAAAGAGCACACCATTAGCTGGGGTGGTCTGCAGATACCTTTAGATGAGGAAGCACTGTTGTGAGTTTTGGCTTTAGAAAAGTGAGAAGCCATTCCAAGCGGGAGGAGTGACATGAGTGGAATCCTGGCAGGAGATGCGCCACGAATGGTGAGGGCATCAGTTTGACAGGAACATAGGTTTGTTTGTGTAGCGGAGTGGTGGTTGATACCTAGAAGGGAGTGCTGGTTCGGGAATGGGAGGGCCTTAAATGATAGGTGGGGCTATAATACCATTGGGGATGTGTGGCACATTCAGCAATGTAAAAGTTTGTTGTCTTTGACCCCAGATCCATTCACCTTACTAATGAAGGTCATTAATTTTTAATATAATAACTGATATGGCTAAGTTTTGTGTCCCCACCTGAATCTCATCTTGAATCATAATCCCCAAGTGTTGAGGGAGAGACCTGGTGGGAGGTGATTGGATCATGGGAGTGGTTTCCTCTTTGCCGTTCTTGTGATAGTGAGGGAGTTCTCATGAGATCTGATGGTTTTATAAGGGGGTCTTCCCCTTTCACTTCTCCCATATACTCTCTCTCTCACCTGCTGTCATGTAAGACGTATCTGCTTCCCCTTATGCCATGATTGTAAGTTTCCTGAGGCCTCCCTAGCCATGTGGAACTGTGAGTCAATTAAACCTCTTTTCTTTATAAATTACCCAGTTTCAGTATGTCTTCATAGCAGTGTGAGAATGGACTAATACAGTAAATTGGTACTGGTAGAGTGGGGTACTGCTGTAAAGATACCCCAAAATATGGAAGCAACTTTGGAGCTGGATAATAGGCAGAGGTTGGAACAGTTTGGAGGGCTCAGAAGAAGATAGAAAGATGTGGGAAAGTTTGGAACTTCCTAGAGACTTTTTAAATGGCTTTGACCAAGATGCTCCTAGTGATATGGACAATGGAGTCCAGGGAGAAGTAGTTTCAGATGGAGATGAGGAACTTCTTGGGAAATGGAGTAAAGGTGACTCTTGCTATGCTTTAGCAAAGAGACTGACAGCATTTTGCCCACACCCTAGAGATCTGTGGAACTTTGAACTTGAGAGAGATAATCTGAAATTGGAACTTATTTAAAAGGGAAGCAAAGCATAGAAATTTGGAAAATTTGCAGCCTGACAATGCAGTAGAAAAGAAAAACCCATTTTCTGGGGAGAAATTAAAGCTGGCTGCAGAAATTTGTGTAAGTAACAAGGAGCCAAATGTTAATCACCAAGACGATTGGGAAAATATTCCTAGGGCATGTGAAGGACCTTTGCAGCAGCCCCTCCCAGTACAGGCCCAGAGGCCTAGAAGGGACAAAATGGTTTCATGGGCTGGGCCCAGGGCCCTGCTGCTCTGTGCAGCCTAGGACTTAGTGCCCTGCTTCCCAACCATTCCAGTCATGGCTAGAAGGGGCAAATTTTTAAAAAGTCACCTCAGGCTATTTGCTTCAGAGGGTGCAAGTCCCAATCCTTGGCAGCTTCCACGTGGTGTTGGGCCTGCAGGTATACAAAAGTCAAGAATTGAGGTTTGGGAAACAGCCAAGATTTCAGACAATGTATGGAAACACCTGGATGTCCAGGCAGAAGTCTGCGCAGGGGCAAAGCCTTCACAGAGAACCTCTATTAGGGCAGTGCAAAGGGGAAGTGTGGGATTGGAGCCCCCACACAGAGACCCCACTGAGGCGCTGCCTAGTGGAGCTGTGAGAAGAGGGCCACCATCCTCCAGACCCCAGCAGGTGGTAAATCCACTGAGAGCTTGCACTGGGCACCTGAAGAAGCCACAAGCACTCAACACCAGCCTGTGAAAGCAGCCAGGAGGGGGATATACCCCACAGAGCCACAGTGGTGGAGCTGCCCAAGGCTGTGGGAGCCCACCCCTTATATTTACATGACCTGGATATGAGACAGGGAGTCAAAGGAGATCATTTTGGAGCTTTAAGATTTAATGACTGTGCCCCACTGGATTTTTGGCTTGCATCAACCTGTAGCCCCTTTGTTTTGGCCAATTTCTCCCATTGGAATGGGTGTTCTTATCTAATGCCTGTACCACCATTGTATCTTAGAAGCAATTAACTTGATTTTGATTTTACAGGCTTATAGGCAGAAGGGACTTGCCCTGTCTCAGATGAGACTTTGAATTGTGGACTTTTGAGTTAGTGCTGAAATGAGTTAAGACTTTGGCAGACTACTGGGAAGGCATGATTGGTTTTGAAATGTGAAAAGATATGAGATTTGGGAAGGGCCAGGGGTGGAATGATGTGGTTAGGCTTTGTGTCCCCACCTAAACCTCATTTTGCATTCTAATCCCCAAGTGTTGACTAGAGACCTGGTGGGAGGTGATTAGATCATGGTGGGTGGTTTCCCCCATGCTGTTCTTGTATATTGAGTTCTCATGAGATCTGTTGGTTTTATAAAGGGCTCTTTCCCCTGCACTTCTTCCACACACACTCTCTCTCGCCTGCTGCCATGTAAGACATGCCTGCTTCCTCTTCTGTCATGATTGTAAGTTTCTTGAGGCCTCCCCAGCCATGTGGAAATGTGAGACAATTAATCCTCTTTTCTTTATAAATTACCCAGTCTCAGGTATGTCTTTATAGCAATGTGAGAACAGACTAATACAATAACCATGTTCTCTTCTTTCTGGAGATCCCCAGCCACATTTGACTTCTAGGTCAGTGGGAAGCAGTCCAACGTGCAACCTGGAACACTTTCATTTGGCTTTTTCATGTAGAGGAATATTTACATGTCCCTGCTTGTTCCTTCTACCCATGGCCTACACACACTGCTAAGCTGTCACATTCCCTGTTGTGCAATGTGTTTGCCATCACCTTCAATGAAAACAATTTTTTAAATGTCAGAATTATTTTCTTAGTTATTAATCCCAAACACACCAGAAACATGATCCAGAATAAAGTTTTCAGTTCACACTGAGCTTGTCATTGCTGAAGCAAGACTCTTAGCTCTTTCACAAGTATGGACAAAATTCGGTAGGAATGTTTTCATCACAAGTATTACTTCTTTATAATGCTTTGATCTAGGGTAATTTCTCTTTAGTTTTGGATGGTAATTTTGCCCCAGGAAAGTCCAAGCAGTCTTATGTGAAGATTTCTGTTTTGTTTAGAGTTTGCCACAAATACTGGAAGGAGAAAGTTTTCTGTAATTTATACAGCTTTACGTTAGAAGGCTGTGGCTTATTTTAAAATGGTTTATGTTCAAAAAATTTTCACCTACAATTATAGTATAAAGTGTCTTGCCTTGTGTTCACAGAGGAATTTTCTCATACAACTACAAGAAAATGTGGAAAGTTTTGTCTGAGAGAATTCAACTTTTTCATCTCTTGTAATTTACTACTTCAGGAATTCAGTTTACCAAAGTGGATTAGAAACTGTTTGTAATGGGGAAATATGTGCACTCTTTGAAAGCAGTTGTCGACAAAAAGTCAAAACCTTACATATTTAAAGAGGTTTATTCTGAGCCAAATATGAGTGACCACAGCCCAAGGCACAGTCTCAAGAGATCCTGAGAACCTGTGCCTAGGGTGGTTGGGTGACAGCTTGATTTTATACATTTCAGAGGAACATAAGACATCAGTCAGTACATGTGAGGTATACATTGGTTTGGTCTGGAAAGGCAGGACAACTTGAAGCAAGGGTCGGGGAGTTGTATGGGGGAGGATGCTTACAGGTTACAGGTGAGGAGGGTGCGTACAGGTTACAGGTGGATTCAAAGATTTTCTTATTGGCAATTGGTTGAAAGAGGTAAATTAGTTATTACCCAAAGACTTAGAATCAATAGAAAGGAGTGTCTGGGTTAAGCTAAGAGGTTGTGGAGACTGAGATTCTTATTATGTAGATGAAGTCTCATAGGTGTCAGCCCTTAGAGACAATGGATGGCAAATGTTTCCCATATAGACCTAGGAAAGGTGCTAGATTCAACAGTTAATCTCTTTAGGATTGGGAGGACCTGGAAGAGGAAAGATATAGTTATGTTAAAGAGATTCTTTACAGATGCAGATTTTCCCCCACAAAAGATGTCTTTGCAGGGTCATTTCAAAATATGGCAGAGAAACATATTTTGGGATAAAATATTTTGATTTTCTTCTTTGGATGTTTTGTTTGTTTTTGAGACAGGGTCTCACTCTGTCTTCCAGGCTGGAGTGCAGTGGCATGATGATGGCTCATTGCAGCTTCAATCTCCTGGGCTTAAGTGATCCTTCTGCCTCAGCTGCCCGAGTAGCTGGGACTACAGGCATGCACCACCATGCCCAGCTAATTTTTGTATTTTTGTAGAGACAGGGTTTCATCGTGTTACCCAGGCTGGTCTCAAACTCCTGAACTCAAGTGATTCACCTGCCTCAGCCTCCCGGAGTGCTGCAATTACAGGCATGAGCCACTTCACCCAGCTGTTACCTTTATCTATCATGTGATGCTAGCTGGGTGTGGTGACTCACACCTATAATCCTAGCATTTTGGGAGACTGAGGCAGGTGGATCACTTAAAACCAGGAATTTGAGACCAACCTGGGCAACATGGTGAAACCTCATCTCCACAAATATATATATATATATATATATATATATATATGTATGTATGTATATGTATATGTATCTCACATGATGCTATACCAAGTCAGGTTGAGTAGGTATTTATGTAGAGACAGGGTTTCACCATGTTGGCCAGACTGGTCTCAAATTCCTGGGATCAAGCAATCTACCTGCCTCAGCCTCCCAAAGTGCTGGGATTATAGGTGCTCTGCACTCTAGCCTTTGTAACAATAAGGGTCTGTTCTGTTGGTTTTAGGATCTCTATTTTCATGTTAATGCTGGTCAGTTGAGTCTAAACTCCAGAAGGGAGAGGATATAATGAGGCATGTCTGACTCCCTCTTTGCATCATGGCCTTAACTAGTTTTTCAGGATTTTTTAATCCTCTTGGTTGAGAAGGGGTCCATTCAGTCAGTAGGGGGAGCTTGAAATTTTATTTTTGGTTTACAAAGTGAAGAGGCTTTCCTCTTTGAGTCCTCACCGTATAACCAGTCTCTACCAGATGCTGAGAATAGCTTAAACTCACTTATTGTCTTATTTGAGCCTGGGGCAGTTTGTTGTAGGCCCTTATCAAAATAGGTTTTTTTGATAATTGATCCTCTTTACTTCTGTGTCTGAATAAAGCTGTAACCTGGCCCTTAAACACCAAAAATGCTTTAGTGGGAGCTCTTGTTTTGGGAAGATGAAAAATTTCTGTGTCTATCAGTCACAGAAAGTATTCCCCACTGGTTTGATTCTGAAATTCAATCATTGCCTATAAAAGTTAAAAACATGTTTTTTCCCTCTAGCTAGCTTTTACTCTGTCTTTTAAAATACCTTTTTTTTTTTTTTTTTTTTGGAGGAGAGGTGGGTCTAAATATGTGTAACTATAGTTTTTTCTTTTTTTGCTTAGATGGTTTAAAGAATTCTGCATGCCATAGTTGACATTCCACCATTTTCCTGTGTTCCATAGTCAAGGCCAAAGGTTAAAAATAAGTTCTTAAAGGAAGCAAAATTAAAGCAAGAGGGAATTACCTACCTCTAAATTGTTTTAGAGACTCCTAGCATTTTACATGAGTTTCTGTTGGTCTGGACAACAGAAGGAAGCATGAAAGGTTTCATTCCTTGCAAATCAGGTGAAACTGGCTTCTACCCTCTTCTTCAATACAAATATGAAACCAAGAAAAAGTAGACTGGAAGACCAGAAAGGGCACAGATTTTTATACCGTTTTCATCAGGATTACTATGTTCATGTTATGGAACCAATTTATAAGTTCTGGGTAACAGCTTAAATAGAAAACTATAGAACCTTCTGTTTCTCAAAGACAGATGGTGAAGAAACATTTATAAATGCTTTACAGTTAGAGAGCATGTGCTTGTCCACTGTTTTTTGTCTTTGTGATCAAAGAAGGATTTGAGGAATTTCTTTTAAAAATCAGTCTGTACAGTAACTGAGTACATTACTTTGAAATAATGGAGAATAGTCACACCCATTGTTTTCAGGGCCTCAGGGAATCCTAGGATGTGTGTCCTGTGGACTGTGTTGTAATTGGCTAGTTACAGTGGTAGTTACTAAAATCAAATCTGTTTCAATTAATAAAGAACTTGACAATGAAAGTAACAAGACTCATACTCATTCTAAAGAGGCCAGGAAAATAAAATAAAAACCCATATGTATTAGGAATTGTAAATAGAGAGGAAGCAGAAACAATGTAATTTGAATTATCTTATTAAAATTTAAAAATATTAAAATTTAACTAGTTTATCTTATTCAGCTAGAGATGGTATAAAAACTTGGCAGAAGTGTGATTTTTGTCTATCTGCTGGCCAGAATAATACTATAGAGATGGGATTTTGTAGATTTCATTCTCTCTACCTCCCCTCGCCCCCTGTCTTCCAATATGTATGTAGAAAAAGTAAATATGATCCCTAACCTTTCTGAAACCTTCTTTAACTTCAGTCTACATATACATAGTCTTAGGCAAAGAGTTCTCAGGTACGTTCCATGGAATCAAGAGTAGAGGCATATGTTGCTTTTCTCAATAGGAAAAACAGTGACTAACTGTGTCCCCCTAAATAAATAGCTATACAAGAAAGTCATGATTCAATGAAAAGACAAACAGCCCAATTTTTAAAAAAAGAACAAAAGATTTGAACAGACATTTTCTCAAAAGAAATATGAATGGGCAATACACACATAAAAACATGCTCAGCAATTTTAGGCTTTAGGGAAATGCAAATTATGACCCCAATGAGATATCACTAGAAAGGCTAAAATGAAAAAGACCAACAACACTAAATGTTGGTGAGACTGTGGAGCACTAGAACTTTTCATATTTTTAGTGGGAGTTCAAAATGGTACAACCGCTTTGAAAAATGGTCTAGCAGTTTCTTACAGAACTAAACAGATCACTCCCCTGTGACCCAGCAGTTCTTATCTTAGGCATTTACCCAAGAGAAACAAAGCATATCTCCATGAATAGAAAAGCAGATGCCAGCTGTGGTATGATTTTGAACAGCTAGTGGAATAAAAGAATAGGGACTGGGCCGGGCGCGGTGGCTCAAGCCTGTAATCCCAGCACTTTGGGAGGTCGAGACGGGCGGATCACGAGGTCAGGAGATCGAGACCATCCTGGCTAACACGGTGAAACCCCATCTCTACTTAAAATACAAAAAACTAGCCGGGCGACGAGGCGGCGCCTGTAGTCCCAGCTACTCGGGAGGCTGAGGCAGGAGAATGGCATAAACCCGGGAGGCGGAGCTTGCAGTGAGCTGAGATCCGGCCACTGCACTCCAGCCTGGGTGGCAGAGCGAGACTCCGTCTCAAAAAAAAAAAAAAAAAAAAAAAAAAAAAAAAAAAAAAGAATAGGGACTGTATCTGACGTTGCTGTTAGAGTAGTTAGGCAGATATGAGCAGGGCAGGAGAGGCCTCCCTCCCCCCACAGGAATGTCAGGCGACCATCAGGTGATGATCAGGTGGTTGTTAAGCTGTCTCTCTAACACACTAGTTGGTCACAGCTTGCACCAGGGAAAGCAGATTCCCAGTAGATAGAAAACACCTTAAGCTCTTAAGCAGCAGCTTCCTCCTTCTTCTTTTTTTTTTTTGAGATGGAGTCTTGCTCCCTCGCCCAGGCTGGAATGCGGTGTCATGATCTCAGCTCACTGCAACGGCTGCCTCCCGGGTTCAAGCAATTTTCCTGCCTCAGCCCCTCCGAGTAGCTGGGACTACAGGCGTGTGCCACCACGCCCACCTAATTTTTTATATTTTTAGTAGAGATGGGGTTTCGCCATGTTGGCCAGGATGGTCTCCATCTCCTGACCTTGTGATCCGCTCACCTCAGCCTCCCAAAATGCTGGGATTACAGGCGTGAGCTTGTAATCATCAGCTTCCTCATTAAGATCTCAGGTGTTGAATGAGTGGACTCAGACTTGCATGCTAAGAGACAAAATGGTGGAGTTTAACTGGTGTATGACCTTCCTCTAGGAACACTCAATTGGTAAGGGAAAAATGCCTGAAATGAGCATGTGCACAACTTCAGTAAACACACTGCACATGCGGCCCCTCCCAAGTGCTGGCAGGCCACTGCACATGCGGACAGTCCACCCCAAGGAAAAATAAAGAGAGGAGATGCAAACCTCAGCACCATGCCATTGTCTAAAAATCTCAAGTCAAGCTTTGGACGGGGTCCTTGAATCTCTCAAGTTGCCCACTTGGCCCTCTTCCATGTGTACTTTGCTTCCTTTCATTCCTGTTCTCAAACTTTTTGATAAACTTTAACTTCTGCTCTAAAACTTGCCTTGGTTTCATTCTACCTTATCCTCTCTCGCCAAATTCTTTCCTGCAAGGAAGCAAGAATCGAGTTGCTGCAGACCCATATGGATTCGCTGCTGCTAATGTTGCCATTTGGATTTTTTTTTTTTTTTAGAGTGTTCCAGAATGCATGCTTAGAGAAGGGAATGTAATCCTACCACACCACTCAGCTCTGCAACAATATAGCTCTGCAGTAATGAGTAAATGCTGTTTGTTAGTTTATTTTAAAGCTCTGCTACTGATATACTGTTATATTTTCCTGGTAAAACCTTTTGTTATACAATCACTTCTTTTTATTTCTAGTAATTCTTTCTCTTACAGTGTATTTTATCTGACATTAATGTGGCTGTATTGCATGTCTTTTGGTTAGTGTTTGCCCTGCTTTGCATCTTCTTTCATTCATTTACTTTCTACTTTTTCTACCCATGTCTTAGGTTTGTGCCTTATAAACAACAGATGGTTAGATTTCCTATTTTTAAAAGTTTATGAGATTCTCCCTCTACCACTGTCTCTACCAATTCCATTTTTTCTCACCCTCTATTGGTTTGGAAGATAGAATCTTTTTTTTTTTGAGTGATTATACTTGGAATTTTAACATGGCTATGTAACAAAGTTACCTACCACTTTACCCTCCTACTGAGCAATCTAAGGATGTTAGAATGTTTTTAACTCCAATCACTTTACTCTTGGCTTATGTGCAATTCCTTGATAATTTTGATGTCTTTTTATTTTTCTTTTGAAGCTCCATTAACTAGATGTTATTACTTATTCCATCATTCTTTGTTTATATTTACCTACATGTTTATAACTTTTTAACATACCATTTTCTTGTATAGTTCCCTTTAGGAACATTTCCCTCCTTCTTCAAGTACATTCTCTTCAAGTACATTCTTTCTTTAGTGAAAGTATTTGGTAGTGAACAATCTCAGTTTTCTGAAATATCTTTATTTTGCCCTCATTCTGGAAAGCTAGTTTCTTACTTCATTTTATTTTTTTAATAGACACAGGGTCTTGCTTTCTTGCCCAGTCTGGTCTTAAACCTCTGGCTTCAAGCGGTCCTCCTGCCTTGACTTCTCAAAGTGCTGGGATTACAGGCACGAGCCACTGTGCCCAGCAATAACCCTAGTTTCACTGGGATCATGGACTCTTAAGAGCTAGAAGGAACTTCACTCATTTTTGACTCAGCCTTTTCCATTTCCAGAAAAGCCTGCCACCAGGCACAGAAAGAATACATGACTTCCAGAGTCGCTGCTGATAATGATTTCTTAGCCTGATACTGAAGATACCCCCTTGTCCTGATTCCTTTTGTCCCCAAGCTAGGATCTTCAACATCTGTCACATCTGTGAGAACCCTTGGTATTAGAGAAGATGGTTTTCTAGTTGTTCCCCAACATAGTTCCCCTGGGCTATGTCATTCCTCCCAGGAAGAGGGTCCTCTCCAAACTTCTCTGCTTACCTTAGTATAAGCTCTCCTCTTCTGTCGTGGAGCCTTTCCTGACTACCCCAGCTGATGGGGATCTTTTCCTGCTTCTCACCCTGTAGATGGCACTTAGCTTGGGTGCTTGATGCTTATCTCTTTATAGCTTATTTCTCCAACTGGAATGCCGTGCATCTAGATCAGTAGTTTCAAAACCTTCTTGATCACACACCCATCCGTGAACAATAGTTGAGCATGTACTCCAAATATATTTCATTATAAATGTTATATTTATATAGTACTGTTATAAACACCGTAAAATATACACAAAATTTTAGTGAAGAAGATGAGAAACAAATAAATGGAAGATCCAGTAGTTCTTTCTGCAGCCCAGCATAGTGATCTGAGAACCCTGGAGTACTCTTCCCTATACTGCTTGGTGGTGTTAGCCCTAATAAATAGTAGACATTCTGTAAGTACCGTATTGGAGGTTGATGACACAGGTACTAGGTGTTAAGGTGACTAGGTCAGAAGGTGAATATCAAGAATTCCTTGAACTTTATTTTCTCTTAACTCTGGGCATTGGTGCATAATGTTGACTCTTCTTGCAACATCCTTCCCCATTTTTCCTGCTTCAGATCCCTTTGCCTTGTTCTGAAACCTTCACTAGCTTATAGTTTTATTGTCATTCCTCAGAGAAGCTATCCTCTGATTCTCCCATATCTGGTTAAGTTTCTGCCCTTCCATACTCCCATGGAAACGTTTACTGCACATAGTGATAGCCATGCACAGTCTAGTTCCAGCATTAGATAGATGGTCAGTTGAAGGCATTACTGTATCTTGTTCACCATTGTACCCCTACATCCTACCCGTATCCTGAACTTAGTGTTGAAAAACCGTCAATTGAAGAAGCATATGATGGAGATGGAAGGAAGTGGTTAGGTGTCCTTTTAGCCTATATTGAGACCACAGTCATAGCAAAAGATGGTCTGCCACTTGGTGCCCAAAATGGGGCAAAATACCTGATTGTCCCAGAAGTGGCTTGTGAATTGAATGACAACCTAGGGTTGAGAGGTCTGTTGTTTCTTATTTTTCAGTGGGAACCCTCACAGTTTGTTGAACTGTTGTGTATTTAGACTGTGTGGCTACTAGATTATGATAGGCCTCTGAATTGAAACCGAAATATCCAGACTTAATGATAATATGGTTTATTGCACTGGCACCAAAATTTCTAGAAAATGAAGGCATTGTTCATGGTTTTTACCCAGCTATTTCAAATATTCTTACATACATTTTTACTTTTCCTAGAAAATTACAAACACTTACCCAAGGATAACACTGGATTATTACAGTAATAGAGAAAAAACCCTTTGAATGAATTTTAAGAAAAGATAATCCATTTGTCCTTGACTAGTGGAATGTTCTCTTTCTGGTAGCAAAGAGATAACAACACTGGATCATAGAGGAGGGAGTTTATTGCAAATCTAAAATCTGCTTTCATTAGAGGTTTAAATCCCCATCACTACCAAACCTTTGTTTATACTGTTTTAAAAGCAAAGTTAATTTTTTCATCTCTTTTAAGTTTTATTTTATTCCTCTATAAGCATAGCAGAACTGTGAAAAAACAAGTAAAACCAACCTAGCAGCTAGGATAATATGCTTTTAAGTTGTTAGCTTCTGACGAGGAGTAACCATATAAGGTAAATGACATTTGATTAAAGCAGTTGTCTTCTTGCCTTTTTTTTTTTTTCTTTTTGCTTCTGTCACCCAGGCTAGTGGCATGATCATGGCTCACTGCAGCCTTGAATTCCTGGGCTCAAGTGATCCTCCTGCCTCAGCCATCTTAGTAGCCGGAACTACCGGTGCATCCCACCATGTCTGGCTGCTTTTTTCGAAGATGTTTTTAAAGATGGGGTCTTGCCATGTTGCCCAGGCTGGTCTTAAACTCCTGACCTCAAGCAGTTCTCCCACTTCAACCTCCTAAAGTGCTGGGATTACAGATGTGTGCCACCATGCTTGGCATTTTAATTTTTTAATTATTATTTTAATAATCTTTCTTTTCTTCTTTTTTGTTCTTTCTGAGACAGGGTCCTGTTCTGTCACCTAGGCTAGAGAGCAGTGGCATGATCACAGCTTACTGCCATCTTGATTGTCTGGGCTCAAGCGATTCTCCCACTTCAGCCTCCCAAGTAGCTGAGACCACAGGCATGTGCCATCAGACCTGGCTATTTTTTTTATTATTTGCAGAGACAAGGTCTCACTACGTTGTCCAGACTGGTTTTGTACTCTTGGTTGTCCAGACTGGTTTTGTACTCTTGGCCTCAAGTGATCCTCCCACTTCAGCCTCCCAAAGTCCTGAGATTATAGGCATGAGCCACCATGACCCCTTTTACCTTTTTCTTTTTTTTCCTTTATTTCTCCCTAATAAGAAAAAGCCGGGCGCGGTGGCTCAAGCCTGTAATCCCAGCACTTTGGGAGGCCGAGATGGGCGGATCACGAGGTCAGGAGATCGAGACCATCCTGGCTAACACGGTGAAACCCCGTCTCTACTAAAAAAAACTACAAAAAAAAAAAACTAGCCGGGCGAGGTGGCGGCGCCTGTAGTCCCAGCTCCCCGGGAGGCTGAGGCAGGAGAATGACATGAACCCGGGAGGCGGAGCTTGCAGTGAGCTGAGATCCGGCCGCAGCACTCCAGCCTGGGTGACAGAGCGAGACTCCGTCTCAAAAAAAAAAAAAAAAAAAAGAAAAAATGGGGTGGGGGGGATACATGTGCAGAGTGTACAGATTTGTTACATAAGTATATATGTACCATGGTGGTTTGCTGTACCTATTGACCTGTCCTCTAAGTTCCCCCCCCGTCCCCTCACCCCCCCACCTCTTTAAAAAAAAAAAAAAAGAGCTATCAAAAAATGGTGGCTGAGGTTCAAAGCTCTCACCTCAGTTTTGTAATAAAGGTAGTTAATCTTTGGTGTTGGATTTCATATTAGTCTGTTTACAGTGAGCAACAGTACAGCAGTTTTAAAAATCATGTTGAATCAGAAACACGAGGAAGGCAGCAGAGCTTTCTCTCTGCCATGCACTTGGAGAAGGAAATGACTCGGCACCATACTCCTCATGGCTAATATCCTTTAAGATTTCTCCAAAATCATGAAACCAGAACTTGAGAGCTTAAAAGTGACTTTAGAAGTCTACCAGTGGATAAGAGAGAAAAAAAAAATCAAAAAGGAAATGGAATAAGCCGAACTAAAGGGCAGGATTCTTTTCGTTCTCAGCAGGAAACATATGTTTATCTGGAAAAGATTTTGGTTGGACAGGTTGTTTGTATAAGAATCTTTTTTGTGAGGAAGGAAGATCAACCTGGGCTTGGAGGCTGGGGTGGGGGGTAGAGAGAACAGTCCCTGAGCTTCAAGTAAATGAGAAAAATACATAGATTTTAAACAGAGGAGCCCTGCTTTCATGGGGATCATATGATCGTGCTATCAGGTTACTTTTAAGTTGTGATGATGTATACATACTTTATGAAATATGATTAAATGGTAACTTTAGTATTATTAGTGGCTACAAGAACAGAAACAGCAACTTTTAAAAAGATATGGAAAGATGTTTTGGGTGAAAAGTAGTTGGCTGTGCAACACATAGTGTATGACATACATCATTAATTTAAGACCGTAGATGTACAGTATATATTTGGCATGTACACCAGGATTTTCAGTGATTATTGATGTAATAAGATTTATGATTTTTAAAAAGAAACTCTTCATGATAGTTTTCTGTACCACTTACATTTTCCATAGTGATTATCATATTGTCTTTATAAACAAGGACAACGGTAAATCAAAAAGAGAGATATTCCGTGGTGCCTGTTCTCTGACAGCGGAGACCACATCATAGCTACGTTGTTCCCTTACATTGCATTTACATTACATTTAAAATGTTATCAGAAGGACAGAGGCTCATGAATGAGACATGTTCTCTCCAGTTACATTTAGTAATGAAGAATCAGAGAAAAAATCTCCAGATAATTGGAAAATGTTTACATTTTCAAGTATATAAAACCAGGATACATTATCTCGTTTAAGCTTGGAGTTGACAATAATACCATTTTGAGATGTTTTTCAGATAGGATGACAGTGAGAGTCACAGTGGGGTTGCCCCTCCACATTATGCAACCCAAATGTGATGGAACAGAAACATTTTTCCTCATCATCCTGAAACCGAGTGGTGATGATCCATTGAGGAATGTTTAATTTTCATGTATTAAAACAAGAAGAATTAATATTAATGAAAAAAATAACATACTATTAATGAAAAAAAATAGCACCAAAAAGGAAGAATGAAGAGGTGGCAGCTAAAAGCCTTTTTATGGATAATATCAATAGAGGAAAACGAAGTATCTGTAGAATCACAGCAAGAGAATAGGAACTCTGAATATTTTTGCAGAAGGGAACTGTAGGCTTCTTGCAGTTGATAATAGGACAGGAGGAATTTCCATCATTGTGTATGTAGAAAGGAGTAGACACTGAACGTTGAAGATTATTATCATAAACATTTTCTACTTCACTTCACCTTGAAGAAGCCTACAGAAAGCGTATATGGCACAGCTGGGCACAGTGGCTCATGCCTGTAATCCTAGCACTTTGCAAGGCCAAAGGGAGAGGATCACCTGAGCCCAGGAGTTTGAGACCAGCTGGGGCAACATAGTAAGTCTCCAACCCTACTTAAGATTTTTAAAAAGCATATGTAGCAGTAAAATTTCAGTGAGAAATCAGGACCAGGGTAAATATAAATATATTACTATAGCATATAAATAAATATGGATGCCCCACCCATAGTCCCTCTCATCCCACAAAAGAAAGCTGGAAATGCTGAAAAATTAATAACTCCCTGCCCTGAAGCAGCCATCAGCCAGTGATGAATAGGAGCCAGAGGATGAATAACCCAACTTCCTCACCCGCTGAGGGTGTTCAACCAGGTCCTTGAAATTCCTGACAGGAATCGAGCCTCAGTTGCCTACCCTGGAAACCTGCTCAGTAATACCCTTATCGTTGGTTTCCTTCCCTTCCCTGTCTCACTTCTGTAATCCCCTGGTGCATCTGGGGTTCCTTCCTGAATAAAGTACTTGCAACTTAAGTCCCTATCTTGAACTCTGCTCCTGGGGGAATCCAAATGAGGACAGGTGCAGACAGAGTAGAACAAGGATAAGCAAAGCAGGAGAGAGATCTGAAGACATCTCTAAGGTTGTTTGGGTGACTCCAAGGAGAGTGGTCCAATTAGCTAGGAGAAAGAGAGGGTGGAGGAGGCCGAGAAGAGGGTTCAGCCCAACAAATGCCAAGTTTTAGGTAGCTTGAGGATACCTTGAAGAGATGCTGAGAAGCAGCTTAGAAATAAGTTTATTAGCTAGAAGCCAGAGCTGGCCAGGCACAGTGATATGCACCTGTAGTCCCAGCTACTCTGGAGGCTCAGGTGGGAGGATGGCTTGAGTCCAGATGCTGTTTGAGGTCAGCCTGGGCAATATAATGAGACCTCATATCTCTCTCTATATATATATACACATACACACACACACACGTACACACACATATGATATATATGATGTAGATCTATATATCTTAGATCTACATTGTATATCATATATCATATATGATATATATGTCAACAAACCTCATCTCAATATAAATGAATGAATGAATGAAACCAGAGCTATAGCTGTATATTTGGGAATCCTCAGTGTACAGGCAGTTGATGAATGAACATCCAGGAAGACTAGAAGCATGGTATGCAGGGAACCTTGGGGCATACACATATTTAAAAATGGGGTGGAAGAGAAAAGCCAGTGAAGGAGACTAAGAAAGAGGATTGTAGAGAGAGGAACCAGAGCTGTTATTGGAGCCAAGTCCTCTTTCTTCAAGGACTGAGAAGGGGAGAGTTTGTACTTTGGAGTTTGCACAGATCACAGACATGAAAAAGGAAAGATGATAATGAGAGGAAAATGTGAGGTCAGGACTCTTCTCCCATCCTGATGTGGTGAGAGGCTTTTCTCGTGGTTCCGGATGGAACTTGGGCCCTGTTGCAGATGCTCACATACAACGTTCTGTTCTAATCACTGTTCTGCTGGCAGAGGAGGCTGGAGTGATGAGTGAGCATGAGTTTAGCTTGTGTGGGTGCTATGAGCCGTAGGTCCTACTCAAGAGATTCGGTCTAGTAACAAATTATTTTCCTCTCCTTCTTTTGCCATCCCATTTAGTTTGCAGGATGGTTGGTGTTTGTGTGGGCTGAGATTCCTCGGAGGGAACCAAAGCCCTGAGAAACATGTAGCACCCGTTGATTTGGGTCTCCACAGTGAGATGCGGGTCTAATACAGTGAGTTCAACTACTTTATCTGAGTTTGGAAATAACTATGAGTTACATAGTTAAGCTGTTTTCAAAAAACACAGAGGATTCTGTACTGCTAGTGCCATTGAGGGGGCTTTTGCTGCCATTTTTTTTTTCAACTTATTTTTTTGAGATGAAGTCTTACTCTGTCGCCCAGGTTGGAGTGTAATGGTGTGATCTCAGCTCACAGCAACCTCTGCCTCCCAGGTTCAAGCAGTCCTCCTGCCTGAGCCTCCTGAGTAGCTAGGATTACAGGCACCCGCAACCACGCCTGGCTAATTTTTGTAGTTTTAATAGATGGGGTTTCACCATGTTGGCCAGATGGTCTTGAACTCCTGACCTCAGGTCATCTGCCCACCTCAGCCTCCCAAAGTGCTGGGATTACGGGCGTGAGCCACCACACCTGGCCTTGCTGCTATTTTTAAATACCAAAACCCTTTGTTGCAGTCTTTATCACAGGTGCTGGCACAAAATTCCTGGTACCTTCTCCCTGTTCTAATTCACCAAGTTCTCCTTCCTCTTTTCCAAAGACTGCTAACCTGGAAGTCTTCCTTAATTAGTTAGAGGACTAGATCTGCAACTCCTGTGATTTCTTTGCTCAGTGCCCATGTCACTGTCACCCACTGGTGGGGTGTGCTTGTTGCAAATACCCATTTAAATGGGTATTTACAACTTAAGTTAGTTAAGTTAGGCATTTGTTTAACACATGTCCTAATCTCTGTTTATGTCATTATTGTCTCAGGTATCATCATCATCTCTGTTTATATTTTTATGCATCATTTTTTATGCAGGTAGTTGCTTATTCAGTTTTTTTGATGATGTTAAGCAAAATTCTCTTGCTACCTTACCTCATTACCTTCCGGGGATATATTTTGCAGACATAAACCGCATAATATTTTCTGGTTCTTTCTTGGTTAGTAGCTTTTGGTTAACTCTAAGGTTTTTCTGTTTGTTTTTGTCACAGTTGTTTTCTCCCATGTGTACAAATGATAAAACAAATATCTCAGGAAGAAGAAAAAAGACATTTGGTAGTGTATCCAGTAGTTCAACAATAGTCAACAGAGTCTGGCATCCTCACTTCTGTCATTGACTGCTTGACCTCACTTAACCTTCCTGTTAGTTTCAGTTTCCTCACTAGAAAATTTATTACTTTCCAGGGATACCAGGAGACCTGGTGTTAATAAAGGGCACAGTGCAGAGTGTGTGGAAGATTTTAGTTTCAGTTCTAGCACAAGCTAGCTAAATGTGTCTTGAGTACATTAACTTCTCTAGGCCTCAATCCTAGGTATTCATTCTTCTTCTAGACAATAGACACTTGAATTAAAAATCCTTTCTATCGGCCAGGTGCGGTGGCTCACACCTATAATCTCAGCAGTTTGGGAGGCCGAAGCAGGAGGATCACTTGAGCCCAGGAGTTCGAGACCAGCCTGAACAACATAGCAAGACCCTGTCTCTTAAAAAAAAAAAAAAAATCCTTTCTATTCCTAAAACTCTGGGGTAGTGTGAAGTAAGGGTTTTCACAGTTATACTGGGTAAGTTACTACCTGTCGGGTACTTCTCTAATTATGCTGTACTTATTAACTTATCAAGTCCTTCAGTGGCCCTATGAGGAGCATACTGTTTGTGTTCTATAGATGAGGAAACTGAAGCATAGGATGTTAAACAACTTGCCCAGGGCCACCGAGCTTATAAGAGGAGAAGCAGTCTTTACACCCCAGGCTCCAGATTCCACAGCCTCAACCACCAAACTCTCTTGTCTGTCGTTAAATAGAAGGCTGTTCTGTCTTCTCAGTGTAGCCCCCTTAAAGATAAGCCACAGGTCTTAGTAAACCACAGCGCTTTTGCTATTAGGCAAACTAAACTTGAGTTAAATCGTATTTTACACTGAATTGAAGTTATATTCTCTGTGCATTTTATGCCAGTAATTCTGGAAACTAAAAAGTGCCATGCCAGAAATTTTCTCTGATTTAATTTGCTTACAATCATTTTAAAAATGAGGAGCTATGATCCACGCGTTTGCCCCATGTTGGCATGTTTTAGAAGTACTTTCAAATATATATTTCTGCTACTGGAATAGAAAACCATAAATTCAGGCAGATAGAACAAAAGGCCAAAGAGGGTGATATATTTACTGTTTTTGAGATAAAGTTGAAACAGTTTGCAGAATCCCAGCAAGAGAATAGGAATTCTCAGAGACAAACTCCTCCTCCACAGAAGCCTCACATGACCAACACAAGTTTCAGTCCAGTGCAACTTTTTGCAAATGAAAACTTACCCTGGGGTTGTTTGGAGACTCCTAGTCACTTGCGCTTTCTAAAGTTCTCAAAACGAGCATGGGATGACAGTCCAGTTTTATGAAATATAATTTTAGTTCAGAAGAGATGGAGTTTCAGTTTAGAATAGTTACTCTTCATTATATTTGACATAATTACTCTGCACCCTGTGGATGGGTGGCTTTTCAAAACCCACTCCTGGTGAGGCAGATCAGGGCTCCAGGCCAGCACCCCTCTGGAGACTGGAATGTGAATTTTTGTGCCGGGGCACAGAGCCAGCTTCCTATTTATTTAGAGCCATTGAGCACCTAAGGAGCCAAACAGAAGCTGTGACGCAAGTTTTGGCTGCAGAGCATGTTAGGGTTGCCTGACGTGTCTAACTAAAATATGATCTGAGAGATTTCTCAAAGCTCTGGCTGATTTAAGCACCATAGTATTCAGTAGCGTGTTTTGAGTCCTTTTAACTCAGTCCTAAGTAAACAGGAGGCAGTGCAAACAATGAGGAAGTTCCCTCTGCATTCTGATGGTGAAGTGGGGTTGGAGTCTGTAGGCAAAAAGAGTGCAAGAGGAGAGCTGTTTCCTCTTGTCCATGACAGCAGTCTAGAACATGGTGACAGTGAAAGTCATTGGAAGCCATGGGGGCCGCAGTTTTCTTTATGTGACCAAATGTCTTACAAACTCCCAGGTGTGTGTGTAGGTGCGTGAGTGTGTATGTTTGTTTTCTAAAGAAAGAGGCACACGTGCAAAGTAATGTAAAAGGGCGGAGTGAAGTTTGTCCATGTCCCTGTATAAAAAGTGCATGGGACGTGCCTGGGGCAAGAGTGAAAGAGACACGGCCCCAGGTTGTGAGAGAAGAGATTGAGGTGCACTCCCAGGCTGCTGTGGGAACAGTGGGTTAGCATGTCACCCGGCTTTAGGATTTTGGGGGAGGTTGCTCAGGCTCTGAGGCAGTTAGGTTAAGTCTAATTTAACTCTTAATGGTTGGAAGAAAAGAGGGAAGGGCAGTTTAGGAAGGTGAAAAGTCAGGAGTGAAGGCAGCAAGAAATGATTGACATGCAGTTTTTTCCTAAATCCTCCTCTGGTTATAAGGAATCAACTGGAAAATTGCAGTGGCAATAGCTGTTAAGAAAAAAAATAGGATTCAATTCATGAAATATTAAACATATAAGTGAACTGGCATTTTAACAAATCTTTGTAGTATTAAGGGATTAAAAAAGTTGATTCTTGGTAATTAGATCCTCAGGGAGAGCTTAATTTGCATCTATGTATGATAAGTGTTTACTATTAATAATTCAATACAAGTTTTGCTTTGGCCAGTATTGAGCTGCGTCTCAGGCTGGTGAAAACAGAGGCTAGATAGAGAGTGATACCATTAGCCTAATTTTGTCATCTACAAGCAAAGGAATGTTAAAATCTATTCACTTTGTGGTTTCTAAATGACTTCTAGAAGTATCGTGCATGGAAGAGGGCAGTGTAATGTAGTAACTTCTGTTCTTATGCAGTCCTTAGAACCTGTCAGGATTATTGGTTATGACACTATTCCCACAGGGTGGATATGGATGACAGGGGCATCTTTATCTTCTTGAGACCTATGAGAAACTTAAGAAGGAAAGTAACTAGGCCGTTTGCCAAAGATTACACCTACCTCCAAACAAAAACTGAGGCAGGTATAATGTTAACTGTGGTGGAATCTCTGAAGATGTTGGTGTCTTAGCCAAATTCATTTTGACTCTTTTTGCATTTCACTCTTTGAGATCTATTGTGTAGACTCTAATTCTTTGACAGGTATTGTCACGTTGGTCTCCACAAAAATTATTATTGAAATAACTACATTTTTTTCTTTCTTTCTTTCTTTTTTTTTTTTTGGAGAGAAGGTCTTGCTGTGTTGCCCAGCTGAAGTGCAGAGGTGCAATCATGGCTCACTGTAGCCTCAACCTCCTGGGCTCAAGTGATCCTCCCTAGTAGCTGAGACCACAAGTGCACACCTGGCTTTTCTTTTTTTTTTTGGTAGAAAAAGAGTTTCACTATGTTGCCCAGACTGGTCTCCAGCTCCTAGGCTCAAGTGATCTCCCACCTCGGCCTCCCAAATTTCTGGCATTAAAGATGTAAGCCACTGTGCTTGCCCTAAATAACTGCATTTTTTTAAAATGCTGCAATGTGCCTAGCTTTGTGCTAAGCTCTTTGAATGTGTTACCTGATTCAGTCCTTGGGAAAACCCTAGGAAGAAGGGGCCACCTGGTTTCTAGATGGGAACCCTGAGGCTTAGCAAGAAAAAGAGAGCCAGTGTGGTAGGGCCAGGACTGGAGCCCGGTTTATACTCCTACCAACAGGATGGGGGTGCCTGTTCCACTTCATCCTTGTTAAAAAGGACAGTTTAGCAATCCTTTTAAGTATTTGCCAACCTAAGAGGTAAAAATGTGATTTAGTTTCTGGGTCTTATGTGTCTGTCTTGGGTAGGATTGGACATCTTGGCATGGTTATTGGCTGTTTTCACTTACAGTTTTAGGAATTGCCTCTTCACATCCTCTGCCCCATTTTTACTGGATTGTTCATCTTTTTTTTAATTGATGTCTGTGTGTTATAAATAGTAATCCTTTGTCATGTGTTACAAGTCCTCTCCTCAGTTTATTTCTTTCAACTTTCTCCTTTGTATTTTTCTGCCAGATAGAAGTTTAAATTTCTTAAATTGCAGATCTGTGAACTTTTGATGGCTTTAGAGTTTATTATCCCTTTTTAAATTTTTTTTTAAGAGACAGGCCACTAGATTGTCCAGGGTGGCCTTGATCTCCTGGACTGAAGCAGTCCTCCTGCCTTAGCCTCCCAAGGTGTTGGTATTATAGATATGAGCCACTCACTGTACCCGGCCAAGTTTTATTATCCTTATCTTATCCTAGGAGTATAGTATTTTTCTGTGTTTTCTTATTGTTCTATAATTTCCTTTTTAACAGGTATCTGAGATTATCTTTGAAATCCTCTGTCTCTTCCAGGGTTTAAAATTTTTTTAGCAAATTATTCGTTTATGATTTCTTAAATTTCCTTTGTTTCAATGATTAAAGCATTATTGAGGAAATAAGCTATATTTTATTAATCACAAGTCTCTGTATACACTAGAAAAATTCTAGTATAATTTTTTGGAATACATAATGATGCAGTTTCAGAGTCCTCAGATTAGAAACCACTGTTTTAAAAGCATGAGGTTAGAAAAGGAATTTTGCACCTATTCCAGCTTAATTTCTACCTATTCCAGGTTAGCAGAGGTGGTCCTGTACCAATGGCTTTTGGACAGAGCTCTCATAGTCTGTGCTGTGGACGATTCCCCCATTCAGTGTGCGAGGATACCAGAATGAAAGAAGAATAATGAGAAATGCTTACA
The DNA here is from genome assembly GCF_009764315.1 of Trachypithecus francoisi. Taxonomy (NCBI): domain Eukaryota; kingdom Metazoa; phylum Chordata; class Mammalia; order Primates; family Cercopithecidae; genus Trachypithecus; species Trachypithecus francoisi. The sequence continues at coordinate 43,742,328 of NW_022681468.1, read as the reverse complement.
GCCCATAGATAGACGTGAGGTCACAGACAGCCAGACTGGAGGAGCTAGGAGACCATGCTGATGTCACATACTGCCCTGTCAGAACCCTGGGAAACCCTTGGTCTGTGCTGCAAGAGATTGGCCTATGATAGCCAGTTATAACCAGTCAGTGGGCATCTCAGGGGTTTGCATAGGTCTAACCTTAAAAAGCCACATGACTGGGTGTGGTGACACAGACTTGTAATCCCAGAACTTTGGGAGGCCAAGACAGAAGGATCACCTGAACCTGGGAGTTGGAGATCAGCTCTGGCATCATAATGAGACCTCCATCTCTATAAAAAAAAAAATGTTTTTTAATTAGCTGGGTATGGTGGTGCATGCCTATAGTCCCAGCACCTTGAGATGCTGAGGTGGGAGCATCACTTGGGCCTGAGAGTTCGAGGCTGCAGTAAGCATGACTGAGCCACCGCACTTCAACTTGGGTGACAATATGAGATCCTATCTTAAAAAGAAACAAGAGTCCTATTAGGAAACCATAAGGATTTGGAGGGGGATGTTTTAGATCTTAAAGAAAGAAAAAATAATTTGGGGAGTACTTGAACTATCAAACTTTCTCATCTATTAGGTGCGTTAGGTTCCTTACATCTTACTCTTTTTTTCCTTCTTTTTAATATATAGCTACTCTTCAGAGAGACCGGATCTTCAAACATTTTACCAGGAAGCGCCAAAGGGCTATGCGAAGGCGAGTCCACCAGATCAATGGACACAAGTTCATGGCCACCTATCTGAGGCAGCCCACCTACTGCTCTCACTGCAGGGAGTTTATCTGGTAAGGAGTTCTCTGACTTCCGTCCTCCTCAGAGCTTCTCTCTAATAGGCTTCCTCTGGTTATGTATGACTTTAGCAGAATGCATGATTATTTAAGAATTCTTTTGGGATCTGATTTTTGCCTCTTACTCTGATATGTTGATCCAGTAATTTAAATCTCCATTGCAAAAACATGTAAATAATTTACAGATCCAAGTTTTAGATATTATTTCTTTTTAAAATCATCTTGGTAAAGATGCTAATGAATCCTGAACTGGTCAAAAAGCATAAATCAGAGAAAAAAGCTAATAAGTCAATAAATAGACAACCAGTAAATTGGATAATCAGCCCCTAAGGACCAAAGAATAATCAACAGTATTGCTTTAAGAAGGCATGAATCACATAATGACTTATGGAAATTAATGGTTGCAAGAAAACTAAACACAAAGTAGTCTTCAGCCTCTTGGTATGTAGCAGAAGATAATAGCCTTCAGTGATCATATACTATAATCTAATCCCTGGCAATTAGGAACTAAGATAATTCAACATGGAGAAATTCTAGAGATTTGGGGCAATATCTTACTAGACATGCAACTGAAGCTTAAGTCTCAGTCTCAGTGGCAAATGTAAAATAAATTTAAGCAGTAATTATCTTTAATGATAAATTAAGCATATTTATTTGGAAAGGGAAGAAAGCAAGATGCCCTCACACACCTATCTCAGAAGGAGAAAACAGTTTGGTAGCATGAAAGGAGATCTATGTTTTTATTGTCAGCTTTCATTATTTTGTTTAATGAAGCAGAAGCCCTTGGGTCAGAGCAGTTTCTGAATGTTGATCAATTACTTTGTATTTTGTATTCTGTGATTACTTTGGATTTTATATCTTCAACAGTCAGAACCTAGGGCTAGTTAATATTTCTGACATTTTTAATCAAGAAACAAGTTTTGAGACCCTAAACTGGCTATAGATATGAAGCCAACAAATGTGTCATAACATTTATTGTGTTTAGGAAAAAAATTCTATTACCTTTTTTGGGGGGGCGGAATTAGCAGCCCTGGTGTTTTTGAGCTCACGTTTCCTCTTTGCATCAGGCTGCACTCGACTTAGCCACAGCCCCACCTCTCTGTGGTTCTCTCACTTGTGACCTAAGGCTGCTTGCGTGTTGCAGTGTATTTCATGTCACACCTTTCTGTTTCTTTTACATGACCTGCTAGGCTCCTGTAGGCATTAGTGGTGATGGCCCCTGACCTGAACTGACATTTGTAATGGAAACTTATTTGATCATTTCACTGACTTTTTTCCATCAAAGAAACGTTAACTGCACCCAACCAACCTTTAACACCTCCCTCCCCCACACCCACACACCCTCACACTCATACTCTCTCTCTCACACACACTTAAAATATTGGTGTATATATTAATATATATGGTTAAGAGTATGGACTCTGACATCCAGTCTCATCACCAACTAGGTGTGTAACTTAGTCAAGTTGTGTAGCCTGTCAGTGTCTCTTCATTTCCAAAATAGAAACAACAATCTTATTTTACTTGTATAATAAACTTTCATATAGTACTTAAAGGGCCAGGCACTATTCTGAGCATTTTATATTACAACTTTCAATCTTCATTAGAGCCCTGTGCAGTAGGAACTGTTATCATTAGTCCCTTTTACGGATGAGGAAACTGTGGCTCAAAGGATCAGGCCTTCTGGCTTCAGAGTCTGTGCTCTTAACCATGTTATTTTGTGTGCTGCCTCCCATGGCTTTTTGTGAGGATTAAATGAAATAGTATATATCAGCCGCTTGGCTCAGTGCCTGGCACATTCTATGGGCTTAGTTACTGTGGTCTTTGTTCATGAGAATGATAATACTCCTAATATTACCATCACCATCACCCATAGAATATATTCAGGAGAGGCAAAGATGGAAGTGGTGAGCCTGAAGGGTATATTGTGGTGGCACCTCTGCCCACCTGTGGACTCCAGGGGTGATATGGACACAGGGACAAGGGCAGGTCCCCTGGGACAGGCAGCTGCAGTAGACTCATCTGTGCATTTCCACAGTGTATCTGTGTCTGTTTACTTAAGCATCTGAACATCTTTATGTGAGAGAGAATAAGGTGGGAACTCCTCAGGCCAAGGCTTAATCACATGTACGGATGAGGATTTATTGCCACTGAGGACTTAGGAAATTGCCGTGGAGGCAGATGGAATGGGAATGGTTGTGACCCACCCGTTTGTATCATACGGCACATTCTAATCCATCACATGGTTTTTTCTTTGTGTCTCATAGTAACAAACAATGGCTCAGAAAGCACATCATCTTTGCTTCTTCCCTGAAATTGTAGTTTTCATAAAGGAGGAGAGGATGAAATTTGTTTTCCTTAAGGACTATAAGAGGCTTATTGCTGAAATATTTGACTGATGGTAGTTTTCTTCTCTTCAACAGGGGAGTGTTTGGGAAACAGGGTTATCAGTGCCAAGGTAAGGGAACATTTTTAAAACCATGTTTCATTTTGTTCCTATGTTTAAAAAATGATTATACCAAGAGAAAACAGGGTTTCTTCCCTTAATATTGTGATAAATAACTCTCTGTAGGTCAAAGGAAACCCCCTAGTAGATACAGCTCTTTAGTTTGATTAGATCTTGGCCATATTTTATACAATGTAGAGAGGATGTTTTTATTTCTAAAGCCAGGCTACCTAATAAAGTTTCATTGTTTAAAGTTTTGTCTCTGCAATAACATGAGAGTACTAAACAGTAATGTGATTTTGTGAGCATACTCTTAAATTTTGAAGATAAACTCTTGTTTTTTACAATCCTATTGATAATTGTTAAGGGTGAAAAGTAGCACACGACTGTTTTCTCTTTTTCAGGGAACATAAGCTATTTTCCAAGTTGTTTTTTGAAATTTTATGATTTCAAAAAAAAAGTAAGAAATGTTCAAAGTTAAGCTGTCAGTGATCTTGTAAGTTACTACATGTTACATTTATTTTTCGCAATCTAAGACCAAACCAATTTACTACATTTCTAGCATAATTGGAATGAAATACAATGGCAGGAATGGATGAAGAGCCCTCAGTCAGGTGATTTAGCCAGGCCAATCAGGCTTACCTGTCATTTGGGTCCCCCCTAACCTTTGGCATGAGTATCATCACAGAGCTTATACACATGGGACCCATTTCACTATGTGGATGATTGATAAAATGGCACCACATATCCTAGAGCAGTAGCCTACATATGGATAAGAAAATCTCGCCTTCTCTTCTGGAAGAGGTGAGGTAAAACATTACTTCCCTTGGATGGACTGAATAAGACATGCTCTTGGATCTAATGTTGACTTTACTATGTATAAACAATTCCATTGAACTTTCAAAGTTCGGAAAAAAACAAATATATAATCAATATGACAGCAATAATTGACCTGTATGCTGTTAATCTCAGTCCCAAGTGAGAAGACAGTCCCCAAGCCAGCTTTGTGGCGTGAGCCTGCGAGCACAGGAATATGCCCTGCAGTGCGTGGTAGCCCATCTTATGCACACCAAGTTGAGAAGCTCTGAATAAACAAGATTATGGTTTTGAGTTTAAAACATGGGATTTGTGATACATCTCTATTGTTATTTTCTTTTTCACTTTGGCCTATAGTGCCTGAATATTTGATGGCCTGATTTTCAGTGGGTCACCTGCTGTGTAAAGAGCAGTAAAGACTATTAGTTAGGAGACATGCAGACACTACTTTGGTGATATCTCCCTGAGGCGTATAAAACCAAATGCCTGGTTGGAGAGAGGTATGCCATTCTAATGCTGATCAAAAGCAAACTGGCATAGGTATTTCAGACAGAGCAGACTTCAGAACAAGGAAAATTATCAGGAATAAAGAGGGGGCAACAACAAAGGGGTCAGTTTTCCAAGAAGATTTAATGTTTTTATTTAAGTTTTGTTTTATTTAAAGACCAGTATAGTAGTACATAACAATTTTTAACATGTATGTGTGTACCTAACAACAGGCATCAAAATACATGAGACAAACTGATAGAATCACAAGGAGAAATGAACAAATCCACTTCTATAGTTGGAGACTTCGATATCTCAGTAACTGATAGATCCAGCAGGCAGAAAATCAATAGGGATATAGGTGATCTAAACAGCATTATCACAACTAGGTGAAATTGACATTTCTAGAATACTCCATCCAAGAACAGCAGTTTTCACATTCTTCTCGGGCTCACAAGGAACATTTACCAACATAGAGCACATTCTGGGCCATAAAACATACCTTACCAAATTTAAAACAGGAGAAACCATAAACAGTATCTTCTTAGACCACAATGGAATTAAACTAGAAATCAATAACTGTAAGATAGCTGGAAAACCCCCAAATATTTGAAGGTTAAACGTCACATTCTAAGTAACACATGGGTCAAAGAAGAAGACTCAAGAGAACATAAAAAATATTTTGAGTCAAGTGAAAATGAAAATATAACTTACAAAAATATGTGTGATACAGCAAAAGCAGTGCTCAGATGGGAATGTATATCATTAAATGCATAAAGTAGGAAAGAAGAAAGATCTAAAACCAAGATTCGAAATTTCCACTTAGGAAACTCTTAAAGAAGGAAGATAAATTTAAGCCTCAAGAGAGCATAAGAAAAGAAATAATACAATTAGAGCAGACATCAGTGAAGTTGAAAATAGTAAAACAACAGAAAAAAAATCCATGAAATCAAATGCTGATTCTTTGAAAAGATTAATTGATAAGCCTTTACCAAGCTAACCAGGAAAAAACCAAATACCTCAAAAAATAAAGTCTTTCTGTGTAAAGGATGGTTTTGAGATCCCCTTATATAAAAAAACCAGTTCTGTGGGCACTTTCAATTTGGTTCTCCTGAGAACTGAATCTGATGAAAGCTAAATTTGTTTTAAGGTATAATGCTATTTGCTGACATGTCACCTCTCTTTATGTAGTTAATCCTAAAACCTTCCACATGTCTTGAAAGATCTTAAGATGATGTATATTTTTATACTGCTTCATTGCGTGTGTTTATCCTTTGATGACAAGCTCGACTATCTGTGCTGTAGCACTTACCTAGATGAGAATGAAAAAAACGTTATTCAGAAAGTTCTAAATATTTCAACAGTTGATTAAGCCATTCAGCAAACATTTACTGAATGCCTCCTCTGTTCAAGGCGTCATGCAGGGAATTCTGAGGGCATTACAAGGCTGGGTGGAAGGTTTGAAATGAGGGGGCAGGCTAAGGGTTGTGGGAGATCAGAGGAGGGCAGGTGGTTTCAGTCTAGAAGTGGGGGTAGGGATAGAGTATTGTCATGGAAGAGACATTTTTTGAGTTACATCTTGTCCTAAACTTAAGATTTAGTTAGTTGATAGGCAAAAGAGATATCCCAGGGAGAGGAAAGGGCATTGAGAGTTTGTTGGAAAGGTGCAGATGTGCTCCAGGAAGAGCAACCCATGTAGTTTTTACTGGAACAAGTAGATCCCATAGAAGAAAGGTGACAGGCAGCTTGGCGCAGCCTCTGGAGGGCCTGGAACCTGGGTGGGATATTTGAACTTTGTTGATCAGCAGTGAATTATCATGGAAGGTTTTTGATTATGGGGGCAGGACTAGAGTGTTAGAAGAGTCCTCTGGTGGTCGGTGCAGGATAGAATAAAGTCAGGAAGGAAGAAATAAGTCCAGGACTTGATAATGGATAGTTTGAGCCTGAGCAAAGGTCTGTGTTAGGATGGTGGCAAAGGCAATAGGAAGGATGGGCGTACCAGCTGCTGTCATTTGGGCCAGACGAGTCTCGGTGCAACCCTGGTTGACTCTGCTGTAACTGGCTGGACTGTGAGCTTCTGATCAATGTATAATTGCTGGATTTAATTTCCTAGTGTGCACCTGTGTCGTCCATAAACGCTGCCATCATCTAATTGTTACAGCCTGTACTTGCCAAAACAATATTAACAAAGTGGATTCAAAGGTAAGAGGATAGCAGTTTGCTGATTACGTGTGTATGTGTATTGTGTGTGCTGTGTGCCGCCATCTCCCTCCCTCCCTCCGTCCTTTCCTCCCCCTCTTTCCTTCTCCCCGTCCCCCCGCCTCTGCTTCCCCCCTCCCCGCCACTTCCCTTCCACATTCTTTGAAGCCAAGGGTGGTATTAGAATAGAAATTTCTCTCTCTCTCTCTTTTTTTAATTATGGCATTTGTATTTCTGTACTTATGTGGCATCACCCCTCCTTTGCGAGGACCCCATTAGTGGTTGGCTGGGTATAAGCTATATGGAATGATTCTACTCATTTGGAGAGACTTTTGGCAGAGTGAAAGGAGCCCTGAACTTGGCATCTGACAGCCTGGATTTGAATGCTGAATCCAGCCTCTGTTAGCCATCTTCTGTATGAGCTGAGGCAAGGCCTACAATCTCTCTTTGCCTCAGTCTTAAAACAGGATCAGTGTTACCCTGACACAGTTTTTGTAAGTTAAACAACATAAAATTGATGTGATGCATATGTTAATAACTGTAAATTATGCTTCCTAGGTAAAAAGATTGCTGGCTTTCTCCAGCCTCTTAGGAAATTTCAGGGAAGATGTATGTCTGTCTCTCTCTCTCTCTCTCTGTGTGTGTGTGTGGTGTGTGTGTGTGTATGTGTGTGTCTGTGTGTATAAGCTTCAGCATCATTCTTGCTACTCATATTGCATTCATCTGCAATAGGCATACATTTTAAATTCTGGAGGTAAAAGCAAATGGAGTGTTGCTGACACTTAGCAGTAGATTTGCAGAGGCATTGGAAGAATGACTCTGGAACACAATGGTTCTTTACAGTACACATACAGGATTGCTAAAGAGTATACCTAGAGGTATAAACCACAGCTTTTCCAAGAAAGAGGCCAGAGAAGTTTCAAGAGGACTAATGATTACCCTACTCCTTGTCATGCATGGGTCCGTTGTTACAGCATCAAACTGTGGTATGGACTGCAGAGTACATGCCTAGTGGAATTATTTGCTGGAAAGTGAGATTTAACTCAGATTGTCAGATTGCAAATGCCAGGCAAAGAAAGGCTGGAAGGACTGAATAAGTAGTTACTTTCATGTCACTTTGGAATAAATTCCTTCTGTGGTTCCATGGCTTCTGAGTGTCTTTATTTTTCCCCCCGTGACACAATGTCTGGAAGAACTTATAGTGATAGCAAGTATATATAGTATGTAAAAGACCCATTTAATCCTGAAGTTAAAGGGTTCTGGAAAATAGATGGGGGTGTTAGGGAATTGGCAAGGAGAGAAATATGGCCTGAATATGAAAGATGAAATGAAAATCTTAATTTCTGTTTCTCAAAATGGCAAATGATCTAAAATGTGTTTCCCACATTTCTGTCTTGTCCTGTTCATTAGAAAATGTGTTTAGTCTGGTTAGTAAGACCTGAGTAATTAATCAGGGCTGAGTACAGTAAAATAATATACCTAGCTCGGGTGTCATAGTAACACTTTGCATTTGATGGGTTCCTATTACAGTTTTTACAAAAGATGTTGGTTTGACATTTTAGCTCTTGTCCCTTTATTTCCTTTTTTACAGATTGCAGAACAGAGGTTCGGGATCAACATCCCACACAAGTTCAGCATCCACAACTACAAAGTGCCAACATTCTGCGATCACTGTGGCTCACTGCTCTGGGGAATAATGCGACAAGGACTTCAGTGTAAAAGTGAGATGCTGAGGTGCTGGGTACCCACCTCTTCATGGGAACACTATGCCCCAAACTTTCAGAATTCTGTGGGCTCAGAATGTATCCTAGAACCGATGGTTTTAGATATGTTGTAAATTAACATCTTAGTCATTTTAAACTTACGTGTTTCTTGTCAGGCATGTAAAGAGAACTTCATATATGATGCCAACATTTTCTAACCACAGGACATTAAGTCAAATGTTACATTCAATGATCTAGCTCGCTAGCTGACAAATACAGGCCAGACACTGTATTTTAATAGGTGTCTGGAAGAGAAAAAGATGGGATCTTAGTCAGAAATGGAAGATGATTGAGTCAGGTGAGACACTAAAAAGAAAATAAATAAATAAAAATTTAAAAGAAATGGAAGGTAGGAGGAGGTAAGGAGGTAAGATGGCCAGATGAGAAAGTTGGATTAAGAGTAAGAAATGGCAGGAGAATGGATCTGATGATCTCACCAGAAATCAGCAGGAATTGAGTTGTCACAGCATAAAAAGAGCTGCCCTGGGTCTTGTGAAAGAGGACTCTGATAGAGATTGGAGACAGGGGTAGAATGAAGGAAGATAAAGCCTTACTTGTGAGCTTGGATCTCACCAGCTGTGCCCAGTGGAGTGAGAGTTTGGAGCTTTGGCCCTAGCAAAGGCTGTGAGCAGGTGAGAGCTGATCCCTGTCCTGCTAGGAGTTAGGGAGCTGTTGGCCTTGAGCCATCCCGCATGGAAATGTAATGATCTGTCTGCTGTGGGGTGCACCTGAAGCCTTCCTTATCAGACACACCCCAAGTTGCCAGTTGAGGAGAGCAATGGGGAGGTAGAATTGGCATTGAGTATAGCCAGACAACTTCCATTGACTGCTTGGACTTATGCAGCCTGCTTCTGTCAACAAAAAGGGACCAGTCACTTGTCTTTAAGAAGGGTACATTCTTCTATCTCTGGAGAACACCATTTAATAATTTTTTCTCATAAAACCAAAACAGTAGCCAGCTCGTGGATAACTTGTAGGGTGTTGGTCCAGGTGCAGCTTGATCTTAGTGTGATGATCTCACCTGGGTCTGGGTGCCCAGTGGGAAGTCCCTTTCTGCTTTGCATGGTTGTTGCTAATGTGCAGAGCCACACATAGGGCTCATCTGCATTGTCCTCTTCCCTGGTGGCCTGAGGGTAGCACACCTGCGGCGATCCGGCCCCTGTGATTTTCGCTTTTATGGTCACGTGGTGGTTTTGAAAGGCTTCTGTAGGCTCGTGTGTCTTACACCTGTCTTCCTGAGAGGGATGGGTTTCCCATGAAGCTAATGAAGCTTAAGTCTCAGGGCTCCTGTCTCTCAAGGGCACCTTCCAAAGCCCTCTACTTGATTTGGTGTTCTTTTTCTTAAAGAGGGCTTCCTAAATTATGTAAATTCAGGCCCCACAAAACCTGGCTCTGTGTGTGCTTCCAAGATGGACCTACTCCATAAAACAGGAATGTGTTGCTTGTCACTTCAGTTTCACCTCCCATCAGTGGGGCCCATGTCAGAAAACTGTCTCAGAATTTATTCCAGCTGACAACGCCTCAGATCCTTCATCGTCCCCAGGCAGCTTCCTGTGCCCTGGGAGCTTAGCTTGCTTTGCTCGCCTCTTCAACTGCCATTTGTACTCTGACCTTCAAAAAGTTTTAAAAGTTGTGTTTCCCCACTGTGAAGCAGTTAGAACCACACGCTGCAAATGCTGAGAACCACAGGCTCACAGGATGCCCATCTCTGTGCTGTGAGGGCTGCCCAACCACAATACTGAGAAAGAAAGCTGCAGATAGAGGTTTTTCTGGTAGAAACACCATTTCCATCCTGTTTGAACAGTGATCTATCTACATGTGGCATTCAAACTGCTACCTTTTATTTCACTGTTGAGAGACAGAAAAAAATACGATCGACATGATTCTTTGTTATTTAATTGCCTGTGAATTGACGCTATGATAAACATTTTAATCTTTATGTTAGAACTTACTAAGTCAGCAATGATTGTTATATGTGATTTAAATGAATGGGTTTCATCAAATCATGGTGAAAAAAATGTATTTGAAATCTATTTTTCTTTAGTATGCCTGGCTTTCTGCTTCTCCAGAAAATAGAAACAGATAAAACGTCAGGAACTGTTATTAGTGTGAGCTTAATTTTATGAGAAAATGATACTGTTCAGCCGGTATAATTCCTCTGCCATAATCTTTCAGGCTATTAAAGTTCTCTGTTGCAGCACGTGTTGACGTGGTTCCTTTCTGAACATAGATTCTGTTTTCCTCTTCCCTCTAGTATGTAAAATGAATGTGCACATTCGATGTCAAGCGAACGTGGCCCCTAACTGTGGGGTAAATGCGGTGGAGCTCGCCAAGACCCTGGCAGGGATGGGTCTCCAACCCGGAAATATTTCTCCAACCTCGGTGAGACTTTTTTTCCATGTTGTAATTTGGAAGTTGTTCAGATGTGGTGAGCCCAAATGAGAGCATGTGGTCTCATCAAAGTTCCTAATCTTAGCAAATACAGTAAACAGACTTACTGCCTTTTTGCCTGCCTTTCTCTCTTTTTCTTTTTCTTTTCCTTTTCTTTTCCTTTCTTTTCTTTTCCTTTTTGTTTTTCTTTCTCTCTTTCTCTCTCCCTTTCCTTTTCTTTCTCTCTTTCCCCCTCTTTCTCTTTCTTTCTCTGTCCTCTCCTCTCTTCTCCTCTCCTCTCCTCTCTTCTCCCCTCACCTCCTCTCTTCTCTCTTCCCTCCCTCCCTCCCTCCCTCCCTCCCTTCCTTCCTTCCTTCCTTCCTCCTTCCTTCCTTCTTCCTTCCTTCCTTCCTTCCTTCCTTCCTTTTTGAGATGGGGTCTTCCTCTGTCACCCAGACTGGAATACAGTGGCACAATTATGGTTCTGTGCAGCCTCGACTGTCCAGGCTCAAGTGATCCTTCTACCTCAGCCTTCCGAGTAGCTGGCACTGCAGGTTTGCACCAGTATGTCAGGCTAATTTTTAATTTTTTTTTTTTTTTTGTAGAGGTGGAGTTTCACTTTATTTTGCAGGCTGGTCTCAAATTCCTGGGCTCAAGTGATCCTCCCGCTTTGGCCTTCCAAAGTGTTGGGATTACACAGGTGTGAACCACTGTGTCTGGCTAAAATCATGTTTTTAATAGCAATTTGTTTCACAGATAAGATTGTAATTAGTTATATGACAAGAAATAATGAGCATGGGCAACAAGTAATAGAAAGTAGAAGAAGGACTTTTTTCTTTCTTTTCCTTTTTTTCCCCCTTTTTTCTTTTTTCTACTTATTTTTTGAGACAGAGTCTCGCTTTGTCACCCAGCCTGGAGTGCAGTGATCTTGGCTCACTGCAACCTCCACCTCCCAGGTTCAAGCAATTCTCCTGCCTCAGCCTCCCAAGTAGCTGAGATTACATGTGCCCACTACCACGCCCGGCTAATTTTTGTATTTTTAGTAGAGATAGAGTTTCTCCATGTTGGCCAGGCTGGTCTCGAACTTCTGATCTCAAGTGATCCGCCCGCCTTGGCTTCCCAAAGTGCTGGGATTACAGGCATGAGCTGCCACGCCTTGCCTTTCTTTTCTTTTTTAAAGTCAGCTTCCTGTCACTGTGGTCTGGTGAAAGCCTAAAATGCAGGATCCTGGGTTATGCTCTTGGCTGATGACCAGGCAGGACAGGTGACCAGTAACTATGGGCGTCAGCATCCTCACCTCTAAAGGGGTTCAACTTGAAGATCTCTGAGGCTCTGCACAGCCCTGGAGTCCAGCAGTTCTGCAGGTTTTGTTTATGGATTGTGAATTTATCACTCACATTCAGCAAGAGACAGGAGTCCCTCCCTCTGGACTCTCAGGAGTGGGTGGAGTTGTGTCAGTTGCAGTGCATATGTTTTTGTCAGCACTCTCCCTGAATGACCTCCACCTGCTGTCATCCAGTTGAGACTTGGCTGCTTCTCAAGCCCATGTCTTACTGCTGCCTTCCTGGTCAGTGTCTAGAGATGGAAAATAGCCATGGCTGTAACATCTGAACGGTGTAGCTTGGTGTCCAGTTCAGGAAAATTATCAACTTTACTAACTAATCTCTGGGTACTGAGAAAGGTAAGTGCCATCACTGTGAGATTCTTGGTAATCCTGAAAACGTCAGCACCAAGCACCTCATTTCCTTTTTACTGAAAGACTCCTGCCTAGTAGATCAGGGACTTATATTGACAATTTATGAATTGCCACTAAGATAAACATTTTAATCTTTATATTAGATCATACTAAGTCAGCAATGACTGTTACATGTGATTTAGATGAATGAGTTTCATCAAATCATGGTAAAAAAATGTATTTGAAATCTGATGTCTCTGTCTTGTGGGTAGGTAGGCAGGATGCCAGTATTGTGCGGGGATTGCTAATGCATGGGGCAGTAAGAGCAGAGATTAAAGATGTCAGCCTGAACTAGGGCTTCTAAGATACAGTGGGAATAAGATAAGGCCATGCAGCACAATCTTCAGGAATGGACAGTGCACTTGTCATTTGAGTCAGCTATCCTTAATCCATGATATCTGGCACCTGGCCGGATGTTAGACTTTTGATCTGTTGTCTAGTGGTAGCTTATCTTATAAATGTCTCAAGGTGGGCCAGCTGTGAAAGTCACCTTGCCTTTAGGTAGCAACATCCTCAGATACTCAGTAGGGTGGAATTGGAAAGCCAACTGAGGCAGCCACACTTACTTTCCATTCTTTGTGTTGAAACTAGAACTCTCATGCTGGTAGGACTGTAGATTGTTCAGTCTTTGTACATGGCAAGTTGGCTGTGTATCAGAAGTCTTCAAAATTAGCACTTTGGCACAAGGAATTCCATTTGCAGGAAGTTATCTTAAGAAACTGAATGATGATAATGACAGTACAGCTTAAGTTTATTGAATGTGCCAGGCACCAATCTAAGTGCTTTATATGCATTTGTTCATTTAGGCCTCCTAATGACTCATGTGGCAGATGCTTTAACCTCTTTGTCAGAAGAGGAAACTGAGGCAGGGATAGGCTGGGTAGGTAACTTGCTCAGGGTCACAGGTTAGGTTGCAGAGCTGTTATTGAATCCAGGCAGCTTGCTTCAGAACTAGACCCTTAATTACTCTGTTTTGAAGATTTGCATGAAGTGTGTTCACTACGGTGTTATTCATTATGGTGAAAAATGGGAGATGCCTCATCTTTCTAATAGCAGGGGAATTAATACATTGTGAGATATCCATGAAATGGATATTGAATAGCCATTAGAACTCATGTGCTTGAAAGATATTTAAAGGCATGAAAAATACCCATGACAAATTTTTAAATACAAACATATGTTATGAAGCAATAATTTGATTACATTTTTAAAAATTAACCCAGTATCTATTTATACATAGATATAGATATCTTTGGCAGGGGGCTGGTGAGATTTTAGGTATTTAAATTTTTATTCTTCATGCTTTTGATCATTGTTCTATTCACACTGAACTTTTATTTCTCCTATATAATTTAAAACATTGATTAAAAAACGTTGCTTCATTCGTGTCCTGGTGCTGAATGATGCTTGAATCTCTGAGCAGACATGAACACTGCTCTCTGTAAACAGTGGACACTAGGTGGCGCTCATGGAATGGGACCTTCCTATGGAAAGCCACCGCAGAAGGCACCCGAGGGACCACACAAGGCATTGGTGTTTCCATGCACTTCCACTTGAGCGCTAACTGTAACTCCATGGCTTAGACGTATTTTTAATTGACCTTTCACACAAAGCAGTAAGCACAGATTCAGAAGCTGATACTGAGGGAGCTTCGAGTGGCAGAACCGATCATCTGTCAAGCTGAATTGATCTTTCCCCCACATTATACTGGGGGTGAGACTGCTCCCAGCCAGTAAGGTCTTCTTCGTGTATGGGTGCTCCGTGCTCCTGCTTCAATTTTGTGTTCTTACTCTTTCAGAAACTCGTTTCCAGATCGACCCTAAGACGACAGGGAAAGGAGAACAGCAAAGAAGGAAATGGGATTGGGGTTAATTCTTCCAGCCGACTTGGTATCGACAACTTTGAGTTCATCCGAGTGTTGGGGAAGGGGAGTTTTGGGAAGGTGAGTCTTGGCTTTAACTGTTTGGGTTGAAGTAAGCATGCTCTGTATTCACGCACACACACACACACACATACTCACATTTCACATGTGCCATTCTTTCTTCCCCTTGTTTGCACAAACCCTAAGATCCCCAAGAGGACTCTCTCATGCTCCCTCCTTTTGCTTTGCCATAGGTGATGCTTGCAAGAATAAAAGAAACAGGAGACCTCTATGCTGTGAAGGTGCTAAAGAAGGACGTGATTCTGCAGGATGATGATGTGGAATGCACCATGACCGAGAAAAGGATCCTGTCTCTGGCCCGCAATCACCCCTTTCTCACTCAGTTGTTCTGCTGCTTTCAGACCCCTGTAAGTATGAATCACATTCACTGCACCAACAGCCTTTTTTCTTAAAGAGCTGAGACAATAAGATACTGGAGATCTTGTAAAGTTGAGTATCAGAAATTCTGGGGGATGGGCTCCCAAGGCAGGGTCATATGGAGGTATTGGTGACTTCTGACAACCTCTGGAGGAAAAATGGAAGCTTATGAATTCACCCCTTCCTTTGTGCTGTCCGGGGAAGGAACACTGTGAGGGTTGTGCGTCCCAGGATTGAAAAGGTCATCATACATAAATCTTCTCTAGGTGAGTGAAGGTTACAGAAATTAAGAACAGAGAAAATGCCATGGGCTGATTATCTTGATGAATTTGGCTGTGACTCTGCTCCTAAATGCTGAGCTGGTTCTGACCTGGGCACAGGAGTTTAGAAGAGGGGTCTGAGAGGCCCCAGAGAGGTACCTTGATTTGGAACATCCCAGGGCATTGCTCCTGGCTTTAGCAGTGTCCCTTTGCCTGAAACCATGGACTGGTCTTAGGAATTGAATCTGTCTGCCCTATAATGGTGTGCATTTAGGAATGTTTCTGGCTACAGTTAATGAAACACTTGGCCAGCGGTGGATTAAACAATAAATAGAAAAGATGGGTTTGGTCCATTAGTAAACTTTTTACTTGTTGTTTCACATAATGAGAAGTGTGATGATAACAGTGCTATGGTTGGATTTGTTGCTCATTGACATTGGGCATGTCTTTCCCTTGGGGTCCCAAGGTATTTGCTGTAGCCCTAGATGCCACACCTTGGCATGATAGCAAAGCAGAAAGCCCAAGGGCGGGGGACGAAGAGCTTCATGGCCAGTCTCCTTTTATCAGGGAGGGAAGATCTTTCCTAGACTTGGGTCTACTACCCTGTATGTCTGTTCTCACATTGCTACAAAGAACTACCTGAGACTGGGTAACTTATGAAGAAAAAAAGGTTTAATTGACTCACAGTTCCATAGGCCATACAGAAGGCATGGCTGGGGATGCCTCAAGAAACAGAATCATAGCGGAAGGGTGAAGGAGAAGCAAGCAGGGCTTCACGTGACAGCAGGAGAGAGAGAGAGCAAAGGGGAAATGCTACACGCTTTTAAAAAGCCGAATCTCATGAGACCTCGCTATCATGAGAACAGCAAGAGGGAAATCTGCCTCATGATCTGGTCACCTCCCACCAGGCCCTTCCCTCAACATTAGAGATTCCAATTCAACATGAGATTTGGGTGGGGACACACAGCCAAACCATATCATGCCCTTAGCAAGGAGGCTGCAAGAGCAAATATCAGGCCAAGATAAGCTGGCAGACCATGATTGGTTCACACCAACCTTGATTCAGCCTCTGGCATAGGACATTCTGCCTCTGTTTAGAATCAGGCTCAAAATTGGGCTTCTGGTATCAATGAAGAGGGAAAATGGCCTTGGAGAAGGCACCAAGAGGGAGGGTCTGCCACAGAGGTGTCAGAATCTTGCTGTCAAAAAACATTCTGGGAGAGTGAATTCTGGGCATGTTCCTGACCTGTGCCACCATCAAGGAAGTAGGAGATTCCACGGGAGCGGGATAGGGGCATCTGACCCGGTCAGGGAGGCTGGCAATACACCTCTAGGGAAGGTAAAGCCATGCTGGGACCAGATGAGTGAGTTAGAATTAGTTAGGCAGAGAATGAAGGCGAATATATCATACAGGGTCAACAGCACACCATAAGTCTGCTGGTGAGACAGAGCATCAGGTGTGAAGGAGGCTCAGCACATGCAGCATATCGAGGTTGAAGAGGGACCTGGTGAGAACTGAGGCAGCCGAAGTGGGCCAGGGCCAGGCCATGAAGATGCTTGCAGGCTGCGTTAAGGGGTTTGAGTTTAGTCCTGAGAGCAATGGAAAGTCATGGAAGAAGTTGAAGCAGAGGAATGACATATCAGGTTGTATGTTTTAATTATGAAAATCTAATTTCTTGCAATAGGTAATATAAGTATCCTCCAAATATTCATATCCTTTCTCTGAAAGAAACAATTATTGCTCGTTTTGTTTATAGCCTTTGAGAGAATTTTCTGTACACAAAAGCATATATAACAGCACACATATACATACATATTTATCTTTAAAAAACACAAATAATAGTATACTTTGCCCATGATTCTGTATTTTTAAAATTTAATTAATCTATTTTTTGAGACAGGGTCTTACTTCGTCACCCAGGCTGGAGTGCAGTGATGGTTATGGCTCACTGCAGCGTCAAGCTCCCAGGCTAAAGCGATTCTCCCACCTCATCCCCCTGAGAAACTGGGACTTACAGGCACACGCCACCACACCTGGCTAATTTTTGTATTTTTTGTAGAGATGGGGTTTTGCCATGTTTCCTAGGCTGCTCTCAAACTCCTGGGCTAAAGCAATCCACCCACCTCAGTCTCTCAAAGTTCTGGGATTACAGGCGTGAGCCACTGTACCTGGCCACTTTATTTTTTTTTTAAGAAATAATATTAATAGTATATATTGGAAATTGTTTTGTATTTCTATATACCAAGCTGCCTCATTTTTAATGGCTGCATAGTACTCCATTTTAGAACATGACATAATTAATTTAACTTGTCCTCCTCTGTTGCTATGTATTATGTTCCTAGTCTTTTATTTCAGTCACTGTTGCAGTGAGTCCCCTAGTACTTTTGTCTTTGTGTGCTTGTGCTGGTGTTTCTGTATGACATGTTATTAGTAGTAGTATTGCTTGGTCAAAGGGTATATGCACTTCACATTTTGATAGAGTCCAATTGCTCCTCTCCTCCATTGTGGTTAAAGATAGCGAACATTTTATTGTTCATATACCACACATTGTTCTAAGTGCTTTATGTCTGTTATCTCATTTAATCCTTACGGTAACCCTCTGAAATAAGTTGTTATTATCACCCCATTTCACGAGGAGAAAACTTAGGTACAAAGAAGCTTAGTTCCGAAGTGGCAGAGAGGGTTTGAAGCCAGGTGGTCTGATGACAGAGTACAGGCAGGCTCTTCCCTACTTGCTGGGCTGCGTCTCTAAATTCACACTCCCAAAGCTTGAGTGAGAAGATGCATTTCCTCCGCCTTCCCTTCATGGCATGCTATCTGTCATTTGGATCATCTGAGAGGTTAGAAAAATGGTATATTTGAAGTTAGAAAAATGGTATATTTGAAGTTCTAACTTGCATTCCTCTAGCTGTAACTGAAGCTGGGCGTTTTCGTATGTTTCAGGATCACTTGTATTCAAATCTGTGTTGGGAGGGACACATGCAGCCTGGAGAATGGGTGGAGCAGAGAAGTCTGGGAGCTTGGTGACAGGATGCACTGAAGGAGATACATGGCATGGACTCCCACGCCACTCCAGCGTTATCAAGAGAAAAAAAAACTGGGGAGGCAGCTAATGGCTTCATGGGCCTCGACTCCCCTGCACTCCTCTCCCTTCCCCTCTGCTCCTCATTGGTCCTCAGTGACTCCTGATGGCCCTGGAGCCCATGCTGCTCCTGCCCCCATCCTCTTCTTTCCCTCTGCTGGGCCGGTCCTTGGTTCCCCTGCAGCTGCAGTTCTCCCTGCCCCACACTGCTCCCTGGAGTAGCCTTGAAACCCTTCCTTTGCTGGGCACTTTGCCAGCGTAAAGCCCCTCCCCTGCCCTCACCCCCTTGTTGGGCTCTTTTCTTCGAATAGAGGAGTAGAGTTACAGCTACAGGCTTGAGAGGGATAGCTGGTAGCTGATACTGGTTGCCCGCCAGGGTTTCAAGCGCCAGCCTCCTGAACACCACCATGAACACCACGGGTCAAGCCGCAGAGCCAGGTGACCGCTCAAATCTCCTTCCTAGGGCCTGAGCCAAAGATCACATGGTTTCCTATGTGGTTAGGAAGAGGTTAGGTCATCTTCACCAACTGGTAACCTTTGAGTCAAGCAGTCAACTGGTATTTAGTGAGCTTAGCCTGGTCTTGCAGCAGCAGTGGTTCCAAGTTGCTACTGCCGAAGCAAATAAAGAAGTATACCTAACTCAGGGGAATTTGATCTGTAAAAGGAAATTCTGGTGAGTATAAGCAAAGATCTCATCAACAATTAGATCATGTTATGGTAGAGTAAAATGAGAAACCTGGAACAGATTGCGTACCCAATCAATATAGCATATACAATCAAAATGTTCCAGGAAAATATATAAATTATACAATATACCAAAATTTTAGCGGCCACACGGGATTCCCAGTGTTTAGTGGGTGAAGCCTTGACTAGCATTGAAGTCTGTTTTTCCTAGTGGAAGTTTTATGTTTGACCACAAGGTGGCAGTCACTACCGCAAAGTTTTTATTTCTCCTCCAGAGAAACCAAATGCATGGAACTGCCATTGTGGTTTACGATGTGTGTATTGTAGTAGATGTCTCCAAAGCAAAGGATAAAGGGAATGTTCCCCTGCTTTAGGCTAAATGATAAAGAAGTAGTGGGAACCCACTTCAAAGAAGCAAGTGAGGCTGAGCGCAGGCAGCACTTTGGGAGCCGAGGTGGGCCGATCACTTGAGCCTAGGAGTTTGAGACCAGCCTGGCCAACATGGTGAAACCCCATCTACTAAAAATATAAAAATTAGCTTGGGGTGGTGGCGCATGCCTGCAATTCTACCTACTCCAGAGGGGAGACAGGAGGATCGCTGGAACCTGGTAGGCAGAGGTTGCAGTGAGCCAAGATCGTGCCACTGCACTCCAACCTGGGCGACAGAGCGAGACTTTGTCTCCAAAAAGAAAAAGAAGGAAAAAAAAGGTAGCAGCAAGGGAGTTTTTCTCATGCTGAGATAGAGGTATACAATTTTAATTTTGCTGTCGTTGATGCCTTCTTTGAGGTTTGCAAGGTATTGGACTCCACAATGCACATGGCATTTGTTCGCTGTGCGTTCATCTGTCAGAAGTCTTCAGTGGCAATTCCCATTCACTGTTGTAAAACTATGAAGAACAGAAAGTGTTACTTGCTATGAGAAATTACAGCAGAAAGTTGCTTACTGTTTTAGCTGCCCAGTGTTGCAGGCCCTGGCTTCTCAAGTAAGATGCTAATCAGTGTGTAATGCTGAACTGAGACAGTCTCCCCTGGAGAATTAAGGAGTGAGAGGAGGTGTTGGAGCCACTTGATCTGCAAAGCATTTCATTGTGAGGGCCTTTGTAAAAACAGCACTTCCCTCACGCAGCCCTGTGGAATCAGTCTCTCTGAAGCCCAGAGCAGGGCAGTAACTAGCCGAGGATCCCTTAGATTGTAAGTGGCAGAGACAAGGTTCAAGTTTAGGTCAGGCTGACTCTGACTCCATATGTTGTTTTATTCCGCATTTAGTTGGTTGATTCAGCCTCGGCTTAAACACCTCCTATCTGTCTTGGCCCCCCCCCCCACCTGACAATATGGAAATGGCATCGCCCTTGGGAACAGAAAACCTGCACTCTGTTTTAGCTTTGTTTTCCGCCATCTAAATGGCTTGAATCTGTCCTAAAATTCCTTTGAGCCCTAAAGTTCTCGTCATTAAAATGAAAACAGGATCGCTGTGAGGGTCAAATGAGAGAATGCAGAATATTTTGTACACTGTGAAGTGCTGTTCAAAAGCGAGTCAGTTCAATTGTGGTGATGACCCCCTCCCTCCTCACACCAAAGAAAAAAGGTCCCAGGGCTTCCCAATGGCCAGCCCGGACACCCACATGGAGGGGACAGCAAGCACTGAGAAGGTAAGTATTTTATAGGTCCTTTTGTTCTTGGCGAAAAGGAAATAGTAAGCAAATTTC
This sequence comes from Trachypithecus francoisi, assembly GCF_009764315.1. Classification (NCBI taxonomy): domain Eukaryota; kingdom Metazoa; phylum Chordata; class Mammalia; order Primates; family Cercopithecidae; genus Trachypithecus; species Trachypithecus francoisi. Next base: position 43,721,670 of record NW_022681468.1, on the reverse strand, counting down.
AAATATTTGATAATTTATCAAGGTTGCTACAGAGGTTTATGAACCCATAGATTATTTCCCCGATTTTTTAATAATCATATACACTGCTTACAAGTGTATAGATGGGCATCCTTATATGTTTCTGATAGCACTGCAAATTCTAATAGTTTGTGGCTAATTTGGTAACCTAAACTAAAACTCATAAAATGTTTACTCTTGGATCTGTTTTTCTGATAATCTAGACTATAAAAATAATATAAAGAATAAAATGTTATTCATAAAGATGTTTAATTTTCAGTGCTTTATTTATATATATTTTCTTTGGTTAACATCTCTGTAATCCTCCAGCCTCTGGTCACCACTGTTCTATTCTGTTTCAATGAGTTTGGCTTTTTTTGATTCCACATATCAGTGAGATGAAGCAGCATTTGTCTGTCTGTGCCTGGCTTATTTCACGTAATACAGTGTCCTCCAGGTTGATCCATGTTGCAAATGACAGGATATCTTTCTGTTTAAAAGCTGAACAGTATTCTATTGTGTATATATTCCATTGTTTCTTTGTCCATTCATCCACTGGTGAACACTTAGGTTTATTCCGTAAGAGTGCAGGCATCTCTTCGACATGCTGATTTCATTTTCTTTGGATGTATATCCAGTATTGGAATTGCTGGAACACATGGTAGTTCTATTTTAATTTTTTGAGGAGCCTCCATACCGTTTTCCAAATGGCTATACTAATTTACATTCCCACCAACACTATACAGGGGTTCCCTTTTCTCCACATCCTCGCCAATACCTGTTATTTTTCATCTTTTCAATAATAGCTGTTCTGACAGGTATGACATAATATATCATTGTGGTTTTAATCTGCATATTCCCGATTATTAGTGATGTTGAGCATTTTTTCTATACCTGTTGGCTATTTGTGTGTGTGGTGTGTTTTTTTGTTTTTTGTTTTTTTACTTTATTTTTATTTTACTTTAAGTTCTGGGATACATGTGCTGAATGTGCAGGTTTGTTACATAGGTACACATGTGCCATGGTGGTTTGCTGCACTATTTACAATACAGCTGCACCTGGTTTGTCATCCAGGTTTTAAGCCCCAATTACATTAGGTATTTGTCCTAATGCTCTCCTTCCCCTGGCCCTCCCACCCAACAGGTTCTGGTGTGTGATGTTCCCCTCCCTGTGTTCTCATTGTTCAGCTTATGAGTGAGAAGATGCGGTGTTTGGTTTTCTGTTCCTGTGTTAGTTCGCTGAGAATGATGGTTTCCAGCTTCATCCATGTCCCTGCAAAGGACGTGAACTCATTCTTTTTTATGGCTGCATAGTATTCCATGGTGTATATGTGCCACATTTTCTTTATCCAGTCTATCATTGATGGTCATTTGTGTTGGTTCCAAGTCTTTGGTGTTGTAAATAGTGCTGCAATAAACATACATGTGCATGTGTCTTTAGAGTAGAATGATTTATAATCCTTTGGGTATGTACCCAGTAATGGGATTGCTGGGTCAAATGGTATTTCTGGTTCTAGATCCTTGAGGAGTCGCCATATGGTTTTCCACAGTGGTTGAACTAATTTACATTCCCACCACCTGTTGGCCATTTGTATGTCTTCTTTTGAGAAATGTCTATTCAGGTCCATTAACCATTTTTAAATTGGGTTGTTTCTTACTATAAAGTTGTTTGAGTTTCCTCTATATTTGGATATTAACTCCTTATCCAGATATGTGTTTTGCAAACATTTTCTCCCATTCCACAGGTTGTCTCTTCACTCAGTTGATTGTAGAAACTTTGCAGAAGCTTTTAAATTTGATATAATTCCATTTGTCTGTTTTTGCTTTTGTTGCCTGTGCTTTTAAGGTCATATTTTAAAAAGTTATTGCCTATGCCAGTGTCACAGATTTTTTCCCCTAAGTTGTCATTTGGCAATTTTACAGTTTCAGGTCTTACGTTTAAGTCTTTAGTCCACTTTTCAGTGATTTTTTTATGTGATGTGAGATGAGGGTCTATTTTTATTCTTCTGCATGTAGATATCCAGTTTTCTTAACGCCGTTTATTGAAGAGACAGTCCTTTCTTTGTTGTGTGTCCTTGGGATCTTTGTTGATAATTAATTGATTGTAAAAGTGTGGATTTATTTCTGAGCTCTGTATTCTGTCCCATTGGTCTATATGTCTGTTTTTGTGCCAGTACCATAGTGTTTTGATTACTGTAGCTTTGTAGTAGATTTTGAAATCAGGTAGTATAATGCCTCAAGCTTTGTTCTTTGATTCAAGATTCTGTCAAGATTCTGACAATTTTTGTCAAGATTGCTTTGGTGTCATGCATTATTTATAATAGGAAAATATTAGAAACAACTTCAGCATTTAGCAATGGGGGTACACTTCAATAATACACTATTTGATGAGAATTTTCAGCCAATCAAGAGATAATTTTATGTTAGGTAGTTAAATTGTCAGGCACCGTCATAAGCACCTAACATGTATTGTTTATTGCACATGATTCCTATAACAGCCTTATAAGATAAGTACAATTATTATCTTCATTATGTCAAATGCTACTCGGGAGGCTGAGGCAGGAGAATGGCGGGAACCCGGGAGGCGGAGCTTGCAGTGAGCTGAGATCCGGCCACTGCACTCCAGCCCCGGCGACAGAGTGAGACTCCGTCTCAAAAAAAAAAAAAAAAAAAAAAAAAAGAAAAGTGAGACATTGAGGAGTTAAGTCATTTGCCTAAAATCTGTCACAGAAAATGGTAAAAATAGGAGGTTAGAATCCAGGAAATAATACAGAGGTTATCATGATGAACAGTCTGTATCCATGTCAGGTTCTGCCCAAGATAGTGAATTGGCAGACCCGTTCCCCTCCCCACCCCCAAAAAAGACTGCCAGTAAATTATGCCAATAAGCTATCAGGGACTGGATTAAGGTAGTGGAATTATGAATGATTTTTTTTCCTATTTACCAAATTTGGTACTAGGATTACATTTCTTTAACAGTGGGGGTAGGAGGAATAAGCCATTATTAAGTCAGGGACCAGACCCCTGGTCTCTCAGGACCTGGGATACGGTCTAGTACATGCTGCCTCCCTGACTCATTTCTGGCAAAATTCACATCACACTCCTTTTATCTGAATCAGTGAGGGTTGTGTCAGCAGCTGAGTCCCTGGCTTGAATGTCCCGGAATCCAGGCCTCCCATCCCCCATCCCCAGCTCCCGGGGGTGGGGGGGGGGGCTCCCCTTCCGTTCTCCTCCTGGAGAGAGAAAGACTAGGGGGTTGGGGGTGGAGGGGAGCCATCACAGGAAGGGGGAGCGACAAAGTAAATATTGGTCTGAGGCTTCAGGCTTTGTTCAGAGACCCAGTTTGTGGAAGCAAAGGTTTCTATTTGGAAAACTGAAGACATTTTGTGGCCAGTGCCCAAAACAGCGTCTCACGAGCAGGCCCTGGGAATGGGTAAGAGGGCTGAGCCAAGTACCCCTCATTGTTTTGCGAATGACTTAAGTTTGTGTTTGGGATCCACCGCTTTCAGGTGGCCACAGGACGCTCCAATGCCCGGCGCTTTTGCCTCCTCCCGCTCCTCTGCCTGCTGGGGCATCCTTACGACATCAGCCTGCAAGGATGGAGTTCCTGGCAGGACCATAGCTTTCCATAAGAAATCAACAAATGGCCAACAAAGTTGAAATCCTGGTTTTTGAAGGTCAGAATATCTTGGAATCTTGTGAAATAAATGCCATCACTGCATACGTGCTGGTGCAAAATGATCTCAGTGTGCTCAGTGTACCTGGCAGCATGAGTACAAAGGAACATTCTTTTCTTTGTATTACTTTCTCCATTGTTGTTGTATTAAATATTAGCGAAGAAGTGGGAGAGGCAGAGAGCAGCCAGGCAGCAAGGCAGTCATGTGGCCCTGGAATTAATCTTTCCCCAGGCAGACAACTGCACTGTGACCTTCAGCACAAGAGCTCTGAGTTCTAATTCTGGCTTAGCTGGCCCACTTGTCTTTAAGAAGGTCCCCTGCCTTTTTTTTTTTTGAGATAAGCCTCTCCACCTAAAGGTGTGTTCTTTACTGTTGGACCTGTTGGCCAATGTACCTTTAGGGAGTGCCTCTCCAGCTGGCTTCAACATGTGGGGACGTAGTGAGGCTGCAGCCTGCGCTGTCCAGCTCTGATGCTTTCCAGCACCCCCAGCTCCCCTTTCCCTTCCCGCGGGCTCACTGAGCATTTGACTGAGCCCCTGCCAGCTGCTGGATGTGGGGAGGAGGAGGCATGCTCGGCCCCTGCAGTGGCTTTACTGCTTGTGCTCTGTGTTACTGTGACGCGCAGCGCAAGGGGAAGGGGCACCGTGACAGAGGGTTAGATGAGAAGGGAAAGTATAGCCGAAAGGCTGGGAGACTTTCCCCTTCACAGGCATGGGGATTCTGAAGAAGCCTCTCTTCATGCCTTGGGGTAGTTGGTAGATTCCTGGGGACTGGATGGTACCCACTTTGCAGGAGGGGATGAGCGAAGAAGGAAAGGGCAGTTCATGAGACCCTAGCATATGTCCTAGGTGCTCATATTCATTACCAATGTCTAGGAAACTAAACTGCACATTGGCATTCTATAAATATCCATTGAACAAAATATCTCATTTAATACCCAAAGCATCCAGGAAAGAGTATCATCCCCATTTTAAAGGCCTAGCAACTGAGATCCAGAGAAGTTAAACAACTTGCCCCAGATTACATAGCAAACCAGAGTCAGTGCATGGATTCCTGACCTGACTGTCCTACTAAATAATATACAAGCCATTTCCGTTATATCACAAATAGAACCTTTGAGTCTCTAGTGTGTACAGCTGAGAATACTGTCATTAGACAGGAATAGAGGCAGTTTTCCACAGTAGGTGGTTTTTGGCCTTTTGTGAAATACCTGAGGATATTTCCTCTGATCTGTTTGGAACTAGGTTTCCCCCTTTCCCTGAGCACTGACTGCTACACGTACAATCTGGTCTGCTACGGGTCATTGGTTGCAGTTTGCCTTTGGCTCCGATCAAAATAGAAAATGAGCCAGAGCATGGTGTTTCTTGTCTCTGCATGTTCCTACCTTATTCATAGTGTTCCATCTTTCTTTTAGATTATTAATTGCGGATTTATTTCCATAGTCAGACAAGATCTGACTTTGGGGCCAGTGTATGTTGGACCTGCCTCCTTCTCTGCTGAAGATTCTCTGAAGACAAAATGGGCATAGGCCCTCTCCAGGATCTGGATTTTGGGGGGATTATTTGGGACCTTTGCTTCTGTCCTCTCAGGCTACCAGGCTTCCTACCCTTCTGTTGCTAAATAGGGCCACAAAAATGAATAGGAATAAGAGAACCTGAAGTTCAAGCTGTGTCTTTGACTCTGTCTCTTTGGATGGGACTGCCAAGATACTTGGTGTGACAAAAGGAATTGAAATAGTCGGCTTGTTTTTTCAGTTTGAGGTTGTTCCGTTGTAACTGGTCTCGATATTGGTAGCCGGTGTTATCGTTGACAACCTAGAGACTGAGTAGACCACCACCTCCGTGTCTGGTAAGATGGTATGTGGAGTTTTGTGTACTTAAAATCTTTGATGTAACCAGAACACAACTCAGGTCACAATTTGTCCCTGTGTCTCATGATGACTGAAAGCTTTTGGGGTGGTGATTGCTTGGTTATGGTTTTCCTGGACCCAACTTGGAACTCTTTTTTTTTTTTTTTAATTATACTTTAAGTTCTAGGGTACATGTGCATAACGTGCAGGTTTGTTACATATGTATACTTGTGCCATGTTGGTGTGCTGCACCCATCAACTCGTCAGCACCCCTCAATTCATCATTTATATGAGGTATAACTCCCAATGCAATCCCTCCCCCCCTCCCCCCCCCCCATGATAGGCCCCGGTGTGTGATGTTTCCCCTCCCGAGTCCAAGTGATGTCATTGTTCAGTTCCCACCTATGAGTGAGAACATGCGGTGTTTGGTTTTTTGTTCTTGTGATAGTTTGCTAAGAATGATGGTTTCCAGTTGCATCCATGTCCCTACAAAGGACGCAAACTCATCCTTTTTTATGGCTGCATAATATTCCATGGTGTATATGTGCCACATTTTCTTAATCCAGTCTGTCACAGATGGACATTTGGGTTGATTCCAAGTCTTTGCTATTGTGAATAGTGCCGCAATAACATACATGCATGTGTCTTTATAGCAGCATGATTTATAATCCTTTGGGTATATACCCAGTATGGGATGGCTGGGTCATATGGTACATCTAGTTCTAGATCCTTGAGGATCACCATACTGTTTTCCATAATGGTTGAACTAGTTTACAATCCCACCAACAGTGTAAACGTGTTCCTATTTCTCCACATCCTCTCCAGCACCTGTTGTTTCCTGACTTTTTAATGATTGCCATTCTAACTGGTGTGAGATGGTATCTCATTGTGGTTTTGATTTGCATTTCTCTGATGGCCAGTGATGATGAGCATTTTTTCATGTGTCTGTTGGCTGTATGAATGTCTTCTTTTGAGAAATGTCTGTTCATATCCTTTGCCCACTTTTTGATGGGGTTGTTTGTTTTTTTCTTGTAAATTTGTTTGAGTTCTTTGTAGATTCTGGATATTAGCCCTTTGTCAGATGAGTAGATTGCAAACATTTTCACCCATTCTGTAGGTTGCCTGTTCACTCTGATGGTAGTTTCTTTTGCTGTGCAGAAGCTCTTTAGTTTAATCATATCCCATTGTCAATTTTGGCTTTTGCTGCCATTGCTTTTGGTGTTTTAGACATGAAGTCCTTGCCCATGCCTATGTCCTGAACGGTACTACCTAGGTTTTCTTCTAGGGTTTTTATGGTATTAGGTCTAACATTTAAGTCTTTAATCCATCTTGAATTAATTTTCGTATAAGGGGTAAGGAAGGATCCAGTTTCAGCTTTCTACTTATGGCTAGCCAATTTTCCCAGCACCATTTATTAAATAGGGAGTCCTTTCCCCATTTCTTGTTTCTCTCAGGTTTGTCAAAGATCAGATGGCTGTAGATGTGTGGTATTATTTCTGAGGACTCTGTTCTGTTCCATTGGTCTATATCTCTGTTGTGGTACCAGTACCATGCTGTTTTGGTCACTGTGGCTTTGTAGTATAGTTTGAAGTCAGGTAGCGTGATGCCTCCAGCTTTGTCCTTTTGACTTAGGATTGTCTTGGCAATGCAGGCTCTTTTTTGGTTCCATATGAACTTTAAAGCAGTTTTTTCCAGTTCTGTGAAGAAACTCATTGGTAGCTTGATGGGGATGGCATTGAATCTATAAATAACCTTGGGCAGTATGGCCATTTTCACAATATTGATTCTTCCTATCCATGAGCATGGTATGTTCTTCCATTTGTTTGTGTCCTCTTCTATTTCACTGAGCAGTGGTTTGTAGTTCTCCTTGAAGAGGTCCTTGACATCCCTTGTAAGTTGGATTCCTAGGTATTTTATTCTTTTTGAAGCAATTGTGAATGGAAGTTCATTCATGATTCGGCTCTCTGTTTTGTCTGTTACTGGTGTATAAGAATGCTTGTGATTTTTGCACATTGATTTTGTATCCTGAGACTTTGCTGAAGTTGTTTATCAGCTTAAGGAGATTTTGGGCTGAGACAGTGGGGTTTTCTAAATATACAATCATGTCATCTGCAAACAGGGACAATTTGACTTCTTCTTTTCCTAACTGGGTACCCCTTATTTCTTTCTCTTGCCTGATTGCCCTAGCCAGAACTTCCAAGACTATGTTGAATAGGAGTGGTGAGAGAGGGCATCCCTGTCTTGTGCCAGTTTTCAAAGGAAATTTTTCCAGTTTTTGCCCATTCAGTATGATATTGGCTGTGGGTTTGTCATAAGAGCTCTTATTATTTTGAGGTATGTTCCATCAATACCGAATTTATTGAGCGTTTTTAGCATGAAGGCTGTTGAATTTTGTCAGAAGCCTTTTCTGCATCTATTGAGATAATCATGTGGTTCTTGTCTTTGGTTCTGTTTATATGCTGGATTACGTTTATTGATTTGCGAATGTTGAACCAGCCTTGCATCCCAGGGATGAAGCCACTTGATCATGGTGGATAAGCTTTTTGATGTGCTGCTGAATCCGGTTTGCCAGGATTTTATTGAGGATTTTTGCATCGATGTTCATCAGGGATATTGGTCTAAAATTTTCTTTTTTTGTTGTGTCTCTGCCAGGCTTTGGTATCAGGATGATGTTGGCCTCATAAAATGAGTTAGGGAGGATTCCCTCTTTTCTATTGATTGGGATAGTTTTTCAGAAGGAATGGTACCAGCTCCTCTTTGTACCTCTGGTAGAATTCAGCTGTGAATCCATCTGGTCCTGGACTTTTTTTGGTGGTAGGCTATTAATTGTTGCCTCAATTTCAGAGCCTGCTATTGGTCTATTCAGGGATTCAACTTCTTCCTGGTTTAGTCTTGGAAGAGTGTAAGTGTCGAGGAAATTATCCATTTCTTCTAGATTTTCTAGTTTATTTGCGTAGAGGTGTTTATAGTATTCTCTGATGGTAGTTTGTATTTCTGTGGGGTCCGTGGTGATATCCCCTTTATCATTTTTTATTGTGTCTATTTGATTCTTCTCTCTTTTCTTTTTTATTAGTCTTGCTAGCAGTCTGTCAATTTTGTTGATTTTTTCAAAAAACCAACTCCTGGATTCATTGATTTTTTGGAGGGTTTTTTGTGTCTCTATCTCCTTCAGTTCTGCTCTGATCTTAGTTATTTCTTGCCTTCTGCTAGCTTTTGAATGTGTTTGCTCTTGCTTCTCTAGTTCTTTTAATTGTGATGTTAGAGTGTCCATTTTAGATCTTTCCAGCTTTCTCTTGTGGGCATTTAGTGCTATAAATTTCCCTCTACACACTGCTTTAAATGTGTCCCAGAGATTCTGGTATGTTGTATCTTTGTTCTCATTGGTTTCAAAGAACATCTTTATTTCTGCCTTCATTTTGTTATGTAAGTAGTCATTCAGGAGCAGGTTGTTCAGTTTCCATGTAGTTGAGCGGTTTTGATTGAGTTTCTTAGTCCTGAGTTCTAGTTTGATTGCACTGTGGTCTGAGAGACAGTTTGTTAGAATTTCTGTTCTTTTACATTTGCTAAGGAGTGCTTTACTTCCAATTATGTGGTCAATTTTGGAATAAGTGCGATGTGGTGCTGAGAAGAATGTATATTCTGTTGATTTGGGGTGGAGAGTTCTATAGATGTCTATTAGGTCCGCTTGGTGCAGAGATGAGTTCAATTTCTGGATATCCTTGTTAACTTTCTGTCTCGTTGATCTGTCTAATGTTGACAGTGGAGTGTTGAAGTCTCCCATTATTATTGTATGGGAGTCTAAGTCTTTTTGTAAGTCTCTAAGGACTTGCTTTATGAATTTGGGTGCTCCTGTATTGGGTACATATATATTTAGGATAGTTAGCTCTTCCTGTTGAATTGATCCCTTTACCATTATGTAATGGCCTTCCTTGTCTCTTTTGATCTTTGATGGTTTAAAGTCTATTTTATCAGAGACTAGGATTGCAACCCCTGCTTTTTTTTGTTCTCCATTTGCTTGGTAGATCTTCCTCCATCCCTTTATTTTGAGCCTATGTATGTCTCTGCATGTGAGATGGGTCTCCTGAATACAGCAGATTGATGGGTCTTGACTCTTTATCCAGTTTGCCAGTCTGTGTCTTTTAATTGGAGCATTTAGTCCATTAACATTTAAGGTTAATATTGTTATGTGTGAACTTGATCCTGCCATTATGATATTGACTGGTTATTTTGCTCATTAGTTGATGCAGTTTCTTCTTCTCCTAGCCTCGTTGGTCTTTACATTTTGGCATGTTTTTGCAATGGCTGGTACCGGTTGTTCCTTTCCATGTTTAGGGCTTCCTTCAGGGTCTCTTGTAAGGCAGGCCTGGTGGTGACAAAATCTCTAAGCATTTGCTTATCTGTAAAGGATTTTTTCTCCTTCACTGATGAAACTTAGTTTGGCTGGATATGAAATTCTGGATTTAAAATTCTTTTCTTAAGAATGTTGAATATCGGCCCCCACTCTCTTCTGGCTTGTAGAGTTTCTGCCGAGAGGTCTGCTGTTAGTCTGATGGGCTTCCCTTTGTGGGTAACCGACCTTTCTCTCTGGCTGCCCTTAAGATTTTTTCCTTCATTTCAACTTTGGTGAATCTGGCAATTATGTGTCTTGGAGTTGCTCTTCTGGAGGAGTATCTTTGTGGTGTTCTCTGTATTTCCTGAATTTGAATGTTGTCCTGCCTTGCTAGGTTGGGGAGTTCTCCTGGATGATATCCTGAAGAGTGTTGACCAACTTGGTTCCATTTCCCCCTCACTTTCAGGCACCCCAATCAGACGTAGATTTGGTCTTTCTACATAATCCCATACTTCTTGCAGGCTTTGTTCATTTCTTTTTCTCTCTTTTTTCTTTGGTTTCTCTTCTCGCTTCATTTCATTCATTTGATCCTCAATCGCTGATACTCTTTCTTCCAGTTGATCAAGTCAGTTACTGAAGCTTGTGCATTTGTCACGTATTTCTCATGTCATGGTTTTCATCTGTGTCATTTCATTTATGACCTTCTCTGCATTAATTATTCTAGCTATCAATTCTTCCACTCTTTTTTCAAGATTTTTAGTTTCTTTGCGCTGGGTACGTAATTGCTCTCTTTACTCTGAGAAGTTTGATGGACTGAAGCCTTCTTCTCTCATCTCGTCAAAGTCATTCTCTGACCAGCTTTGATCCGTTGCTGGCGATGAGCTGCGCTCCTTTGCAGGGGGAGATGTGCTCTTATTTTTTGAATTTCCAGCTTTTCTGCCCTGCTTCTTCCCCATCTTCGTGGTTTTATCTGCCTCTGGTCTTTGATGATGGTGACGTACTGATGGGGTTTTGGTATAGGTGTTCTTCCTGTTTGATAGTTTTCCTTCTAATAGTCAGGACCCTCAGCTGTAGGTCTGTTGGAGATTGCTTGAGGTCCACTCCAGACCCTGTTTGCCTGGGTATCAGCAGCAGAGGTTGCAGAAGATAGAATATTGCTGAATAGCGAGTGTACCTGTCTGATTCTTACTTTGGAAGCTTCCTCTCAGGGGTGTACTCCACCCTGTGAGGTGTGGGGTGTCAGACTGCCCCTAGTGCGGGATGTCTCCCAGTTAGGCTACTCAGGGGTCAGGGACCCACTTGAGCAGGCAGTCTGTCCGTTCCCAGATCTCAACCTCCTTGTTGGGAGATCCACTGCTCTCTTCAAAGCTGTCAGACAGAGTCGTTCGGGTCTGCACAGGCCTCTGCTGCTTTCCCTGTTGTTTTTTTAGCTGTGCCCTTTCCCCAGAGGTGGAGTCTACAGAGACAGGCAGGTTTCCTTGAGCTGCTGTGAGCTCCACCCAGTTCAAGCTTCCCAGTGGCTTTGTTTACCTACTTAAGCCTCAGCAATGGTGGGCGCCCCTCCCCCAGCCTCGCTGCTGCCTTGCGGTTAGATCGCAGACTGCTGTGCTAGCAATGAGGGAGGCTCCGTGGCCGTGGGACCCTCCCGCCAGTGTGGGTATAATCTCCTGGTGTGCCCGTTTGCTTAAAGCGCAGTATTGGGGTGGGAATTACCCGATTTTCCAGGTGTTGTGTGTCTCAGTTCGCCTGGCTAGGAAAAGGGATTCCCTTCCCCCTTGTGCTTCCAGGTGAGGCAATGCCTCGCCCTGCTTCAGCTCTTGCTGGTCGGGCTGCAGCAGCTGACCAGCACCGATTGTCCGGCACCCCCAGTGAGATGACCCCAGTACCTCAGTTGAAAATGCAGAAATCACCGGTCTTCTGTGTCGCTCGCGCCGGGAGTTGGAGACTGGAGCTGTTCCTATTCGGCCATCTTGCTCCACCCCCCCAACTTGGAACTCTTAAAGCCTGCCAAGTTATAGATACTCTGGCTTCAGTAGGGCCCTTTATTGAAATACCAAGTGCCAGGACTGCTCAAAGGGTGAAAATGAGATGGGTGTTCTGCCAGGTAGTTTAGTGAAAAATCAGTCAATCCAGAATCCCACTAACTGAATGCTAGGCAAAAGAAACAGTTATTTTATTTGTTTTCATTTTTTGCAGAGTTGGAGGTCTTGCTATGTTGCTCACACTGGTCTTGACCTCAAGCAATCCTGCTGCCTTGGCCTCCCAAAGTGTTGGGATTACAGGCATGAGCCACCGTGCCTGGCTAGAAACAGTTTTTTAAAAACTCATTCTAGTTGGGAAGAGAAGACTAATACACATGAAAGAAAAGTATACAGTAGATAGCATGTAGTAAATATAGTCCTTATGCTACAAAAGGAAAGGTAGTTGAAAATGAACATTGGGTTCTGGGGGAAACTCTTAAGTATGTGCCCGTCTTTGCTGAGAAGTACAACCTGATTGGCCGTGAGACTAAAGCCAACTAATAGCTTTAAGCAGCCCCTCGGGTGTGGGCTGCAGATGGTTCCCTAGGGAGCTGGGTTGACTCCTGCTGTGACCAGCTGGGACTGCCAGGTAGGACCTGAAGTGGCCGCCAAGGGGCTGCCACCCCACCCTGAAGAGAAAATCATGCAGTCTGAAAGCCTGACTGCTTTGGATCAAAATCATACCCTGTAATATATTCTAGTTTTTAAATACTTGGGTTTTCCTTAATTACTTAATCTCTGCTGAGAACCCAGCTGCATCCATCTCTTCTAGGTCCAGAATTATCCACAGCGTCTCATGAACAGAAACAGCCCGTCAACATAAAGTTAGCAGACTCGTCACATAGAGAGTTGTGCACTGGCAGGTTAGCGGGGAATGTGTTCATTCATTCAGCAGATATGCACTGAGTGCCTGCGAGGCGTAGGGCTCACCTTCAAGCCTTGAGGACGAAGCAGTGAGCAAAACAGAAAAGAGTCCCTGCCCTCATGAAACTGACATTCTTTGGGAAGCTTATAAGGCTGAAGCTCAGGAACAGGTTGTTCATCTTGTAGTCTCAGCTGGTGACCCTCCATGGCAGGCTGCTGCCTGTGGCAATTGCTGGATTTTCCTTTCAGGCAGGCTCAGAGCAGTCATCTGCTTGAAGAGTCTGGGGGGTTTGTCTGAAGCTGCATTTGCAGATCAAGTGCTCCCTTATATTTTTTGTAGGATGCAGTGAGATTACTGGGGAGAGGGTTAGCTCGAGTCCTTGGTCCTTGGTACTGTCTCTAGTTAGTGGTGGGTTCTGGGTCACTATAGGAGTTGGGAAGTTCAAAGCAGGAGACAGAATGGCAAGAGTAGCAGCCCCAATAAGCTGCCTTTGTTCCCAATGCCACTTGCACGATCTTTCTCATCCCGCTGGCTAGACTAGTCTGTTCACCGGCAGCCCCTGCATCAGGCTATGAGGACGCCCTGTCTACCTCCCGTCTCCATCTCTGTATTAACCCATGTGCCATCAAGAGCGACTGACTCTTTCTTTACAAGGTTCCTTTTCCTTCCTTCCCTGTAAGCTAGTAGCTTGGCTCAGTCTTGCCAGCAGACCCTCCCCTTTTTGCTGGAGGGCTTTGGCATGCCCTGTCTCTTCTTTGGGGCCACCCAGGGAGTTCCTGTTTCCTTTCTGTGGGAGGCTTCCAATTCTTAGTTACAGCAAAAGAGCCTGTATTTTTTAGCTCACTCCTGCCCGCTTCTGGTCTGGAATGATTTATGGCTTAGGTGTTACAAATGGGAGTCCTGGAACTCTTCCCAGAATCTCTTAATTCTATTCTTGTGGTATATGACGTTCTAAACATTAAAATGATGTAATATATAATTCCCAACCAAAACAAAAGAGGAGAGCCCTGCCAGCCAAATTCCTCCCTCCTCTCCATACATGTTCTTCCATTGCTGTGCAGTGAACCCTGGGAAGTGTTTGTCAGTCAGCTTCCTTATTCTTCTGGCTCCTCACTCCCCAGGGACCACCAAGCCACAGACTGCATGGTTTTCTCTGAGGGCATGTGAAGTGGAAACTAACCTGTGCCTGCAGCAAGCCCAGACCTTCTACAATCATGTCTACCTACCAGTGGTGAAAGTCGGTTCAAGATGAGTTGGACACAACCAAGAAAAATAGGGAACAAACATGGCAGAGCTCCTCTCTGGCTACTGTCTACAGAAGGAGGCTAATAGCAGCAGACCTGGTGAGAATGCTGGGCCAGTGGCCTGTGGACCTGCCTGCCCCAAGGCAGCAATCATAGGAGTGGGGTCAAGGAAACACTAAGGAGGTAGACCTGATAGGACTTTTTAAGGAGGAGTGGCCAGGGTTCTGGCCAGTTGGGAACCTGGAGAGAATGGAATGGCATGAGTTCAGTTTTGGGGAAGTTCAGTGGTAGGACTGGTTTCTAGTTTGTCTTCTGGAAGCTCGTAGATATAGGATCTGCTCATTCACTTGATTTGTGCCTCTTATTTGGGCTTCAGGACACATCTATGGCCAATCGTAATTGAAACACCATGCCCAGTTAGCCATCATCGCCTCTCGGAGCTGTCTGCTTTACCAGGCTAAAAAAATGATCTTTATCACCAGTTGTAAGTGATTTTTTTTTAAAAAGTGCCCTTCCACATTGCTCAGAACTTTGCTCTCACCATCTTGACCCTCACCAACAGGTCAGGTTGTTTTAATAATCTAGTGGCTGGTAAGTTTTCATCCTTTGCAATTAAAAAAAAAAAAATCACTGATTTGCATAGTGCAATGCCATTTGCCTACTTTGTTGGGGGTGGGGGCTGTCCTGTTCATTGTGGATGTTGAGCAGCATCCCAGAATACCAGCAGCTCACCAAATAGCAGCAGCACCTCTCCAGTTGTAACAACCAAACATGTCTCCAGACATTGGTTCCCAGGGGGAAGAATCTCCCCTGGCTCCCTTACATTACTGTCAAGGTGATTGTCCTTGATATGAAAAATCAAATGGGTTAGACGATCACTTTTCTTTTTATAGAGGCCAACGCCAAATGTGTCAGACCTTCTTTATGAAAATATAAGTATTATTTTTTGTCTGAGTTTGTAGAAAGGCAGGGTTGCTGTTGGGGGCTCATTACAGCTGTTGGTGCCTGCACTCACCGTGGCACTGTTAGGGATGGAGCCCCTGAGCTTAGGGGAGACAGCGGAAGCGTGCAGTGTCTGTTTAATGTGAGTGAGGGCTGGCATGCTGCTGGCAGCTCTCAACAGTGAAGCCTGCTGCTCGATAAGGCATTATTATCAGAGCCTGGGGGCATCTAGGGAGCAAAAGATTAGCTGACTGAGCGTATATCTAAAATGGGTTATTTTTAAAAAGCAAGCAGTAGAAATACTGCAGCTTGTCTTGTTTTAGCATTTAATAATTACACTTTCACTTTACCATCAAGGCATTGAGTCAGTGGCATTTTATGAAAAGCATCCTCCCCACCCTGAACTTTGTGAGTCAGATTCCCATCCTGTGTGTGGTACATGTGGTTGAATCGTACAAACAGATAATCAGAGTTTTACAAAACGGTTCCCAACCAGCATGGAAAAACGTGCTGAAAGCAATATGATTGTGCTTTGAGGGAGAGCCGCTTGCTGGCTTTTTTTGTTCTGTTTCCCGTACATGGAAATGCCACTTCAACTTGAAATGTGGATACCTTACCAGAGGATTGCTTGAGCCCAGGAGGTTGAGGCTGCATTAGTGAACTGGGATTGCACCACTGCATTCCAGCCTGGATGACAAAGTGAGACCCCGTCTCAATTTTTTTAAAACCCACAAAAAAAGAAAAACAACAAAACAAAAAGTAGGCACCTTAAATGCTATCTTAAGGCTGAATGGTCTCTAAATATTGAAGGTGGACCCTGGCCAACAGAGACATTAGCTGTTTCTGTACTATAATGAATGGTAATAGTGTACTTATCTTGCATTTTAAATTCAATTCTGTAAATGTTTATGGAGCATACATTATGTGCCAGGGATGAAGACACAAGAACAAAATGTGGACCTGCCCTTTAATTGCTTACAGTCAAAGGTCATGATAACACCATGTGATAGAAGAAAGTTATGGTTGATCCTCGTGGAGGTTGGAAGGACTTCCCAGAGGAGGGGCTGTCTGAACTGTGTTTTGAAGATGGGTAGGAACCCTGTAGTCACAGGAGGAGGGCATAGACTCCCAGACAGAGGTAACAGCAGTGCAAAGGTACAGAGGCTTAAAATTGCAGGACACGCCCAGGAAACCCCAAATGACTAGATGAGGCAGATTTGTAAGAGGGGAAATGGTGGTGGTGGGGGGAGGGTGGTGATGAAGAAGCAAAGTCATAATGTGTCTGATGTCCTTTGCTGAGGAGCTTAGACTAAAATGTTTAGGTAAAAGGAGCCAGCAAAATCTTTAAGTGAGGGAGTGACATAAGATTTGCATGTTAGAAGGCTCTCTCTGGCTGCTGTCTACAGAGGGAGGCTAATGGCAGCAGATCTGGCAAGGATGCTGGGCCCGCAACCTGGGGACTTGCCTGCCCCAAGAAAGCAATCAGAGTGCAGTCAAGGAAACACTAAGGAGGTAGACTTGATAGGACTTTTTAAGTGGGAATAGCCAGGGCTCTGGCCAGTTGGAAGCCTGGAGAGAATGGAAGAGCCTGAGTTCAGTTTGGGGGAAATTTAGTAGTAAGATGCTCGTTTTTCAGAAACACAGTTGAGATGGGAGATCAGTTTGGTGTCATCCGTGTCCTCTTGGTAACTAGAAACCATAATATAAAATCTTTCAGGCCAGGCACAGTGGCTCACACCTGTAATCCCAGCACTTTGGGAAGCCAAGGCGAGTGGATCACCTGAGGTCAGGAGTTCGAGACCAGCGTGATCAACATGGCGAAACCCCGTCTCTACTAAAAATACAAAATTTAGCCAGGCATGGTGGTGCACACCCATAATCCCAGCTACTCGGGAGGCTGAGGCAGGGAGGATCACTTGAACCCGGGAAGCAAAGGCTGCAGTGAATCAAGATCGCACCATTGCACTTCAGCCTGGGCAACAGAGTGAGACTCTGTCTTAAAAAAAAAAAATCAAAAATCTTTCAGTAGATGTTTATAGAGAGAGTGAAGAGAGGAGACTTGAAGAAGTAATTCTAAGTAAGGGTTAGGGTTGAGTGGAAGAAGAAGAATCAGAAGGAAGTGGTTTCATAGTAAGATAAATCAAGTGCTGAGATGAAGTCAGTTCACTAACAGACTCAGAGTTCAATTGGATATGGCATGAGGTGCTTGGTGTCACCATCTTAGGATCTGCTCGTTTTGGGGGTTTTAACAACCCATCTGAACTCCACTTAGCCACCTGAAGCTTCTCTTCAAAGTTAACACAATGTGCTTTCTCCCATATAAACCTTTTAAGCTGTTTCTGATGACTACTTCTCTTCCTGTTAGAGCTCCACCTCTTCTAATTTAACCTCTGTATCTTTATAGAGTAAGGTCTGCAACTTTCTTCCTTAATGGACAGTGGAGATCAGTATGTAATCCAGATTGCAAAAATGGTTTGGGAACACTGCATGTTCTCACTCATAGGTGGGAGTTGAACAATGAGAACACATGGACACAGGGAGGGGAACATCACACACTGGGGCCTGTTGGCAGGTGGGGGGCTAGGGGAGGAATAACATTAGGAGAAATACCTAATGTAGATGACAAGTTGATGGGGGCAGCAAACCAACATGGCACATGTATACCTACGTAACAAACCTGCACATTGTGTACATATACCCTAGAACTTAAACTATAATTTAAAAAAATTTTTTTAATGGTTTAGGAGGAGGTCGTGGGCACGTCATTTACTTGAACAGATTTTGTTCCCCAACAAAAGAGAACCAGAGAAGAGTTTGTCATGGCTATGGTGGAGGAATCAAACTCAAAATAACATGTGAAAGGCACATTCCACACGGAAACTTCAGCCCGTGCATCAACACTGCAGATGGGGAGAGGAAATGAATTCTCAGCCAGTAGATTCCCAGGCATCACCTTGAGGCAGATACGGTGTGTTCTTGGCCATAATCTCTACTTCTCTAACTGAACAAAGTGTCTAATCAACTATAACCCAAAGTATCTTCCCACATGGCAAAAGTGTCAAATTCATACATAGATCAGAGGGAGAAGTGAAATTGTGGTTGTCTTAAAAGTTTACAGTTTAGGGTTCTCTGTCATGAAAAATCATCTAAATAAATGAAATGGTATTTTTACTCTTTATCCTATAGGCCCTATACAAACTAAGTCCATAAATATCCTATTTGATGCTTAAACCAAAATCTTTATAAAGAGAATTTCACTATGTGAAATAGTGACTTAAAGAAATCCTATTGTGGATGCTTTTGTTAAGTTGCTAAACCTTTTTTTAAAAGTAGATAATCTTCCTGGATATCTTCTTTGTGACTCTTAAGTTTTAGTGTATTTCAAGTGTGGGTAGTTTTGACTAGGAGGTTTGTTCAAACGTTCTTCTCGACCACTAGGGGGTGCTCTAAAGGTTAGTGATGTCTAAATGATTGCCCAATCAATTGAAACACCCTGCCCAGTTAGCAATCATCTCCACTCAGAGACGCCTGCTTTACCAGGCTAAAAAAAATGATCTTTATTATGGCATGGAGACTATAAAAGTCATGTCCTCTTATTTTCATTAACATAATTAGAAGTCAAGCTAATTGCAGGACTTCATAGAACTGGCATTGGGAATAGTATGCAACTATTAAAAAAAAATTATGTTCTTGATGACTAATTATATCAGGAAATAATATGCAATATAAATGAAAAGAGAAGCGTATTTTTTTTACTTTTTCCTTTCTGTTTTTAAAACATGCTATAGAATGTTAAGTATAATTAGGACACAAAGGAAAAATTAAATATAGTTAACATTACCTTGAAAATTTCTTACTTGCCCTGAAATCTCCAGTTCTTTGGAAGCTGAAAGTTTGAGATTTCTATATCTGATTGTCAGGATTAGGGTGATTTTATTTTCATTTTCTTTATTTTCTTCTCAATTTTCTATCTATTTACTTTGTAATTACATTTGAACTATGGATATGTAATTAGTTTTATAAATAGAAAAATCAAAGCTTTATAAAGGAAAATACAGCGTCAGCAGACCTGATTCTCCTACTTAACTCTTCTACAAACGGTTTTAACTATGGGCAAGGTACTTCACTTCTTTGCCCTTTGCTTCTGTAAAATGGTTGGGTGAAACTAATCTTGTCAGTTTGTTCCAGCTCTTCTAAAGTGCCAGTTTAATTGTACCAGGAGACAAAAATGGTTCCTGTTATGTTCACTCCTGAAGCATTTATTAACCCTCACAATTGGCCAGGCACTGTGCTTAGTGCTATTAAAGATAGTTCACTTAGCATCTGGGCTCTGCCTTCAAGGGTTTCAGGTCCCCCATGGAAAACAAGACCAAGTGCACAGATCCAGCCCAGCCCTACACCATGGTACTGGAAAGCTGTATGTGGACCAGAAATGCCAAAGGAGGTTCCATCAGGAAGGGTGGACTTGTGCTGTGACTCTGCTATGCCCCCTATCATATGTTACCGCTTATTTATGCTTTAAAGAACATCCTGGCTTGTATGTTTCACAGTGTGTTAAACTGCAAGCTAGATTTCCTCTTTGTTTCTGTAGTCTAGTGTATATATGCCAGTAAGCCTTGTCGGGTTTCATTATGAGAGATGGCTATAATGCATCCAGATTACCAGGAAAACACTTGGTCTTTGAAAAGAGCTGTGTGTCCCTCCAGGTTTGAAATGCAAGGTCCTAAGAGTTTGTTATATTCAGGACATATTTCACCTTCCCAAAGACTAGTCTCTGAGCTCAGACAGGATGTGTCTTGCCTGTGGGCTTGACACGGGTTGCTGGATGATTGAATTAACCTTTGACATCTTCTGGGCTGTGCAAAATGATAACTCAAAAAAAAAATGCAGCCATTAGACTCCTTCTCATTGTTTCTTCCTTGAAGGCTGTGTAATCTTTCTTAATGTGGTTAAATTCAAGTTGTTTCCAGTTCAGACATGGTGCAATCAGATTTCCTCATGAGGGTGCTTTTCCACTGTGACCTCTTTGACGTCAGTAACTGTTTCCTGTTGATTTGAGCTCCCTACTCACCCCGTAGATGACTTTGTCTGAGAAAAATAATAAAGCAACAGTATTTAGGAGAAGTTCAACACTGCTATCTGTTACGGAGATTTCCTTCTCCTTTCCCCCAGCCGTCAATAGCACTCTGCAGCTTTTCGTACAGCATGGGCTTGTTATTCATATAGATGTACTCCAAGGCAGTTCTTAGAACTTGGGTAAGTAAGAATAGATGTGGCTCCCAGCTTAACATTGCCTTAAAGCAATAGCTACACTTTTCATAACTTACATGTTATGTCTATCTTTGAATTATTTCCAAAAGGTAATCTGCATCCTCACGAAAAATCTGAGTATGGTGACTATTTCCTGCTGCCTTGGTTTCTGGAATAATACATCTTCAAATGCAGTCTTTAAATCATAGAGACAGCGGATTTTTACTTTAAATGGAGGAAAATCTTTTGCAATCTGGTTCTGAGATTGAATCAACTTTATAGAAAGGGAGAATACTATAAAAAGTCTTGCTTACAGTAATATGTTTGTAGTACATAGGAGGGCATTTGTTTTGCAATAATAATTCTTATAAACCCCTTAAAATAGAAAATATGAATTACCAATCAGTGTTAGAAAACTTATCAGAACTGAAACCTTGGTTAGTATGTTTTGGTTATCAAATCTAGGTTTGTAACCCCTTGCTCAGCAAGCATTTCCCAGAAAGAAAAGTCCTTATCCAGTCAAGGCCATTACCATATAGCATCAGGAAACGTCCCTGTGTCCCAGCAGCTGGGCCAGGACTCCTTCCACCTCCTTCGACCCACTATACCCCTGTCCCACAGTGAGGGTTGGGGGAGCTACTGCAGCTGCTGTTTCGGCTGCTGTTTCATTCCTGTCCACTTGTGAGTGTGTGTGCACCTCTGCCAGTCTTGGAGGTCCATGAGGGAGGCATCACCTCTAGACCCAGGGCACGCAGCTCACTGCCACGTGTGCCACAGCCACAGCCAAGGGGCCTTACTATGCCTCATACAGCAGGCCCTTTGGAGCCCTGGTAGCAGACGGCCTTGGGGGCTGAAGCTGCAGCGGATGCACTAATGATGATGAGGATAATAATAGTTGCTAACATCTCTTGAGCATTTCATTTATAGTATGCCAGACACTATTCGAAGCCCTTAGCTTAAACAATTTAATCCTCACAAACCTGTGAGCTGGGTTGTCTTATTCCCATTTTGCAGATGTGAGTTTTGTCAGAAGCTAAGTACAGCACAGCAGGAGTGGCTCTTGGACCTCAAGCATCCTGGCCCCAGAGTCCAGGTGTCACTGCTGTCCTGGGCTTCCTCTTAGTCATACCTGGGACTTGGGCACTGGGCACAACGTCTCCTCTTTATATAATGTAGTGGTAGCAATAGCTTCTATTGATTGAGATTCTTTTCTGGGCTTGGCACTGTGTAAGGCATTTGACTTCTGGTTTAATCTTTACATGATCACTATATCACCTATGTAGCTATAGGTGTTATTATCCCAGATTCAGAAATAAATAAGGAAACTTCTTACCCCTTAAAAATTGGTGTGTGTCATCTACAGCCATCTGATCTTTGACAAACCTGACAAAAACAAGAAATAGGGAAAGGATTTCCTATTTAATAAGTGGTGCTGGGAAAATTGGCTAGCCATAAGTAGAAAGCTGAAACTGGATCCTTTCCTTACTCCTTATATGAAAATTAATTCAAGATGGATTAGAGACTTAAATGTTAGACCTAAAACCGTAAAAATCCTAGAAGAAAACCTAGGTAGTACCATTCAGGACATAGGCATGGGCAAGGACTTCATGTCTAAAACACCAAAAGCAACAGCAACAAAAGCCAAAATTGACAAATGGGATCTAATTAAACTAAAGAGCTTCTGCACAGCAAAGGAAACTACCATCAGAGTGAACAGGCAACCTACAGAATGGGTGAAAATGTTTGCAATCTACTCATCTGACAAAGGGCTAATATCCAGAACCTACAAAGAACCCAAACAAATTTACAAGCAAAAAACAACCCCATCAAAAAGTGGGCAAAGGATATTAACAGACACTTCTCAAAAGAAGACATTCATACAGCCAACAGACACATGAAAAAATGCTCATCATCACTGGTTATCAGAGAAATGCAGATCAAAACCACAATGAGATACCATCTCACACCAGTTAGAATGGCAATCATTAAAAAATCAGGAAACAACAGGTGCTGGAGAGGATGTGGAGAAATAGGAACACTTTTACACTGTTGGTGGGACCATAAACTAGTTCAACCATTGTGGAAAACAGTGTGGCAATTCCTCAAGGATCTAGAACTAGAAATACCATTTGACCCAGCCATCCCATTACTGGGGATAGACCCAAAGGATTATAAGTCATGCTGCTATAAAGATACATGCACACGTATGTTTATTGCGGCACTACTCACAATAGCAAAGACTTATAATCAACCCAAATGTCCATCAGTGACAGACTGGATTAAGAAAAGGTGGCACATATACACCATGGAATACTATGCAGCCATAAAAGAGGATGAGTTCGTGTCCTTTGTAGGGACATGGATGCAACTGGAAACCATCATTCTTAGCAAACTATCGCAAGAACAGAAAACCAAATACCGCATGTTCTTACTCCTAGGTGGGAATTGAACAATGAGATCACTTGGACACAGGAAGGGGAACATCACACACCGGGTCATATTGTGGGGAGAGGGGAGGGGAGAGGGATAGCATTAGGAGATATACCTAATATAAATGACGAGTTAATGGGTGCAGCACACCAGCATGGCACATGCATACGTATGTAACAAACCTGCACGTTGTACACATGTACCCTAGAACTTAAAGTATAAAAAAAAAAAAAAAAAAAATTTGGTGTGTGTGCCAGGCATGGTAGCTCACACCTGTAATCCCAGCACTTTGGGAGGCCGAGATAGGATTGATTGAGCCTAGGAGTTCAAGACCAGCCTGTGCAACACAGAGATACCCAGTCTCTACAAAAAATTTGCCAGGTGTGGTGGCACACACCTGTGGTCCCAGCTGCACAGGAGGCTGAGGTTGAAAGGATCACTTAAGCCCAGAAATTCAGCACTGCAGTGAGCCATGATCCTGCCACTGCCCTCCAGCCTGGGTGACAGTGAGACCCTGTCTCAAAAAGAAAAACAAAAATTGTGTATATTTTAGCTGAAATTCTCCTGGTAGCAGAAAATTTACTTCAGGTAGTAAAAAAACTTAAGGCTATGCAAAAAAAAAAAAAAAAAACTAAAAATAAAGATTCAGAGGTACAACGGATGTCTCATGCAACCCAGGGCAGGAATTGGCCAGGTCTTGGCTGATCTGAAACCAGAAGGACATGAGGAACCCTGGCAGTTTTGCTCTTGGCTCACTCACCCTCCCTGATCTCTTGTCTCTGGCTCACTCTATGTTTCTGCTTCATTCTTCTCCTTTACGCATCCACCTGTCCATTCATCCATCCACCCAGTCTTTCTCCACTCTCTTATACCTGGGCATTTCCCACATTTACACTGCAAAAGCAGTTTCCGTTTCCTAACCCATGTTTCCTCAGTTCCAGCACACAGCCCAGACTAAGTTAAAAGCTTTTTATCTCAGTTTCAGTTTTCTGGAAAAGAGACTCTGGACAGGCGCAGCTCCATCTAACTGGTTGTGCACAGATGCTCGCGTTTACCCATGCGGCTGGGCTGGAGCCTGGGTAAATGCTGAGGAAAGGATCACCATGAGCTGAACAGATGCCTCCAAAGATGTTTGCCCCAGTGACCCTACAGGATCTTGCCCTGGTCCATGCTTGCTCTCCAGTCACTTTCCTTAGGTAGCATTATCTTGTCACTTGTATCATCCTGGCATAGCACTTTCATCCACCCAGGTGTTCTGTCTCTGGTTCATACAAATTGCCCATCAGCTTTAACTTCTATCCAACAGTCCTTAGTGAGGGAACCTTAGGGAATGCACCCTACTTATACTAACAACCATTATTCAGGGGATGTTTTTAGCCCCTTGGGCCTGGGGAAGGAATCGTTCTGAACTGATAGCCAGGGCAGAGAGTGGACCCAGACTGCAGCAGGTCAGTGTCATCAGAGCAAGTGATGATAGGAATTCTGTATTTACCAGGCAGCAGCTCCTTGGCCTCCCACACCGGGTGTGGGACAAAGGGATTTCTGAGTTGCTTTCACTCCCACAGGTGTTCATCACCCCATGTTAATGACTTGTATTTGTGGTTGGCTGAATCAGGGACAAAAGAGAGGAGCAGGGACAAAGGGCTTTAGAAGTGATGTTAAACCGGTCTCCTGACCCTGAGATTTCCTACCACACAAGTCAGGGCAGACTTTACCTGACAGAACCAAAAGCCTCAGGTAAGGCTGTACAGATGTGCAGCCTCAGTTTCTAGGAAATTGGACTTTAGAAAAACCCAAATGGTTCTATGCACAGATTTAAATACTGAAACAGTCATCTTTGCCATCTCTGTCTAGAGTGGGGTTTGGGAAACTCCTCTCTGCCATAGGAGTGACTCGCTACAACCATCATCCACCTTCCAGTACCTCCGTAAATGCAGGATTTCCAAAAATGCTTCACCGAGTTGCTTCACAGTTGAATTTGTGAAGCATGATTTGGTGTTTGTCGAGTCATCAGTGATACGAATTCTTAAATAGCAGAGACTGAGAGTAGAGCTGTAGGTGAGAGGTTATCTTTTGCCTCCTTTCAGAACTTCAAATACAGGTCTTAGCTTTGTAAAGGGCATTCACTAAATGTGAAAAGTTTTACTCCTTTGGAATTAATTCCAAAGGGGTAAAATTTTGCTGGAGTGATTTGCTTTTGTAGCTGATGTTGTTTTATTCTATGTGGCAAGTTCCAACAGTACTGGAGTCTTTTTCAAGCCAAGCACCATAGCTGCGCCTGTTTTACCCCAGGCACTGGGCTTATAATTCTAGTAGAGACCAGTAGTGAGTGATCATGTTTATTAATGGCAGCTGAGACCCTGCACGTCTCATTTGTGGGTGACCTGAGATGGAGTGAAACAAAGCACCCCTAAGTAGCTTTTTGCTTTTTCTGCATTTCATTTTGAAAATAGCAGTAGAGTTACAGCGAAGCCTCATGCTCACCCACTACAGCACCTGACAACCTGCCTGCCTCTGCAGTCCCTGCCATCTGTCTGGCATCTTACACTTCAGCGGCACAGTCTTCCCGACACCTCCCGCCTCAGTCCCCACGCCAGCCTGACTTGCATGCCCTTATCCTTCTAGGCTGGGGAATTGGCTCCTCTTAGAAGCTTCCCCCCAAACCCCACCTGCCAAATTCCACCTCCACCTCCAGGCTGCTCAGATGCCCTGCTCGGTGTCCCCTTAACACCTTCTGTTCCCCTCCACTGCACTTAACACACTGTGGCGATATGCTGTGCCTGCATGTCCGTAAGCTTCCTGAGAGCAGTGTGGAGTCATATTAGTTTTAGGAGGCTGGGTCCTTACCCAGGCCCTAGCATACCATGTGTGTGTTTAGTAAACATTTGTTTTGTTCAGAACCTTAAAGGAACCACAGAAGATCTCTGCAATCTGTAATATATGCTGTAAAGCCTGCGCACCAGGCTCCAAGTGGAGCCGCTGGGACCCGAACCAGAGCCAGCCAATTCTCAATGTGGATGCCATTCCAACAAGCCCAATGGCCTGGTTACTTTAGGCAGCAGAAAGACCATTATGGGACATGGCTGGTTACTCGTGTCCCTTAATAATGGGCAGCAGGGATGCAACAGTTTCTTTTGTAGCTGCTTTCCAACTCCCATTGCCTAAACAAGGGCTCTCTCAAACAGCCTCACAACTGTGTCTTTCCATGTCTTATCTTCCATCTTTCAGATGAAAATCGGAGGAAGCACATGTGACTTTAGTTTGCTTCTAATTGCAAGAGTAATACACACTCATCATAGAAACCTTGAAAGATACTGAAAAGTATAAAGAAGAAATGTCACCCCCGATCCCACAATAAAAAACTGACTTCTGTCACTCTATAGCCATCTTTTTTATCCTTTCTATGCATCTATCTGCATTTTTGGCTATAACTAAAATCACTCTGCACATTCACATTTATGATCTTTTTTTAAACTGAAAAATACCTACGTGAGAGCACAAGCATCGGCAGCTTCCACAGCAGCTATCACTTATTGCACACTTGCCTGAAGGGAGTTCGAGACCAGCCTGGGCAATATAGTGAGACCTCGTCTCTACTAAAAATAAAAAAAGGACATACTTAATATAATTTTATTTCTGATGATGACTCCTCACCCCACCGCCACCTGATGATATATGGGTCTTCTTTTCTTTCCTTTTTTTTTTTGAGACAGTCTCCCTCTGTCTCCTAGGCCAGAGTGCATGGCGCAATCTTAGCTCACTGCAATCACGGGTTCAAGTGATTCTCCTGCCTCAGCCTCCGAGTAGCTGGAATTAGAGGCGCATGCCACCACACCCAGCTAATTTTTTTGTGCTTTTAGTAGAGACGGGGTTTCACCACATTGGCCAGGCTGGTTTTGAACTTCTGACCTCAAGTGATCCACCCTCCTCAGCCTCCCAAAGTGCTTCGATTACAGGCATGAGCCACCGTGCCCAGCCTGCATCTTCTTTTCTAAACACTAGAGATTTTTTGTCATTTATCTCCTTCTCTTCAAAAGTAATCTTGGAGAAATTGCTGCCAAATCTTTCCCTCTCTGCAGCAAACATTTTAAAATGGAGTGAACAGAAGTGCAGGTCAACAGAGGGTTTCCTCACAGCAAAAACATTTTGCTTGTTGATAAACATATCTTTGTTTTTATGCCTGGTGACATTATTTGAGGTCTTTGATAGGATGGACCAGTACTCTGCATTAAGTTGTCGTCGTGTCTCAGCTGGCCTATGTCTCCTGTCTGCTTCAAGAGTTGCCCATAGCCTGAGGGCTGTGAATTACACCCTGTGTTCCAGGTGGTGCCAGACAGGAGGTTAGAAATGAGACTCTGAGTGAAAAGAAACAGGTAGAGCAGAACCCATCTTTCCAGAATTCTAAAGCGTATGGTCCCTCATTGTGTAGCAGAGGTGAATCTGCCAGAGTCTGTGCATTATCTGAGAATCTGCCTCCAGGGTTGTGTATGGGGCTGGGCTAAAGCAAGACTAGAGGGCAGGATTTTCTCCCCCCAGATCTGGAATTTAGCCCACAGTCTGGCTTTTAGACTTTAGGCTTTCGATGCCTACTGCCTTAAAACTCTTGCCAAGTGTGCCACTTATAGCAGCCTAAGGAATGGCCACTTCCCCACTGACCCAGTTCCAGTAGCCAGGTGTTCAGAGCAATTGGAATTCATGTGACTGCCACTCAGATCCACGAGGAAGATGAACAGGCTGGTTAATGAAAACATGTAAGAATGACCTCCTTGCCCAGATATGGTTCAGGGTGGCTTTTCACCTTAGTTTTCCTCAGGCTGTCTGTGGCCATCCCTCCAAATGGACAGACACAGCATTGGCATAAAAACTTACTATGCAGATGCAGCTTTTTGGGATGTTTCCTGTGTGTGTATATCCCCTGCCCACCCCATTGCTAACCTGCTAATTCCACCTTAATCCTTCCCATTTAGAAAATACAGGACAGCCATTGCTCATCAAAGCTTGTCCCACCCAATTCTGCCTCTCCCCTTGTCAGTCACCCTCAAATGAAGGCCAGCAGCTTAGTCAGATGGCTTGCTGTATTTACATAGTTTGCCTATTGGCTTACATTGGCCAACCTGAAGAGTTGTGTTGGTGGTGGTGGTTTTTGTTTTGTGAATCTTGCCATTCCTTCTTCACTATTAAATTCTTGCTTCACTTTTAGCAGAAAGAAGTGTTTAATAAATTCAGAGAATTTTTTTTCCTTCTAATTAAAGCGTTAGTTAAAATAGGGCATATGAGGTCATAAGCCGTACTTCCTTCTGATAGGGATCTGTGTGGTTACACCAGGGATGCAGTGGGAGCTGAGCAGGAGCACGCACCATGCTCTGCCCATTGTTCAGCTGTGAATGTGTGGAAACACCCTGTGCAAAGCTGGTGGCACTTAAAACCACAAATAAAGACAGGTTCAAGGCTGGGTGTGGTGGCTCACGCCTGTAATCCCAGCACTTGGGGGAGGTTGAGGTGGGAGTATTGCTTGAGCTCAGGGGTTTGAGCCCAGCCTGGGCAATGTAGTGAGACCCCATCTCTACTAAAAATCAAAAAAATGAGCCGGGCGTGGTGGCACATGCCTGTAGTCCCAACTACTCAAGAGGCTGAGGTGGGAGGATTGCTTGAGTCCAGGAAGTCAAGGCTGCAGTGAGCCAAGATCGCGCCACTGCACTTCGGCTTGGGTGAAAGAATAAGACCCTGTCTCCCCTCAAAATAAAGATGGGTTATGGGTATCCACATCCTTTGGTAAAATACCAATTTCCTCACAAAATAATCTCCAGTCCCACAAAATGGTATCACGGGTCCCAAGTCAATGGCACTCATCCTGTGGGCCTTAGCTCATGTTTCACTTGCTCAGAGACATTGTCTGACCCCCAGGCAGGTGACCAGATGTCACACTTCCTCTACTTTTCCTTCACAGGATTTACCAGAATTTGTCGATTTGCTTGTGTCATTTTTTTTTTTTTTTTGGAGTAATGTGTTTCTCACACCAAACTCTGTATGGGGAGAGGCTATGTCTGCTCTACTCTCTGTTGGATCTCGCATCTGAACTCAGCACCAGCTAATTAGGAATTTCATAAATGTCACAGAAAGGAGTGAGGAAACCCATTGATCTTAGAGGTGCTTGAAGCAAAACGTTTTACACTTAGATAAATCTTGGATCACTTTTTAAATGAGACCTACACATTTCTTTCATGAAGCAGTCAAGATTTCCATAGCACTTTATTCACACCACTTGCATAGTACTTAGTACACACCATAGTAACTTTTATTTTAAGAGTCCACTTTACCTCCTAGGTTGAGAGTCACTTAAAGGGGAGATGGCATCTCACTGATTTCTACATTCCCACTCTTGACTCAGTCTTTTGAAGGACTGAGTGGTATTTCCAGTGTGGATGCTACCATGAGGCTGTCATTTGACCTTTTTTTTTTTTTTTTTTTGGAGGAAGGAGTCTTACTCCTGTCACCCAGGTGGGAGTGCCGTGGCACAACCACAGCTCATTGCAGCCTTTATTTCCCAGGCTCAGGTGATCCTCCTGCCTAATTTTTTTTTTTTTTTTTTTCCTACAGACAAGGTCTCGCCATGTGGCCCAGGGTGGCCTTGAACCCCTGGGCTCAAGGAAACCACCCACATAGACCTCCCAAATTGCTAGGATTACAGGCATGAGCCACTGTACCCGGCCTCCACTTCTGTTTGGCTGGCTTGTCTAAAGGGGTGTTCTTTTTCTGTGATTGTTCTCTGCCCACTTGTGAGAACTAGAGCACCTACTAGGTGTCCTTTACTTTGGATAATTAACCCCATGTGTTCCAGATTAAAGGCATATACCTTTCGATTTACATTCTCTCTCCAGGTACGTGACCTTTAAGGAACAGAGCTGGAACTCGAATCAAAGGTTTCTGATGCCTTCTGTACTTTTGATTTCATGTAGCAATTCAAGGCTGTGTGGAACTAACTACAGGATATCCAGGTGCTGCTCTGCCCCAGGGATCTAATCCCACCAGACCTGTTGCACTGCACTCTGACCCATGGTCAGGATGTTTCCTGGAATACATCCACTTGACAGTTCCTCTCTGTGCCACAGCCCTGGGCAATATGATGCTGATGGAGCTCTAGGTTAATTGCTACACCACATTGGGCCCTCTCTTGTGTTTGTATCCAGGATCGTCTGTTTTTTGTGATGGAGTTTGTGAATGGGGGTGACTTGATGTTCCACATTCAGAAGTCTCGTCGTTTTGATGAAGCACGAGCTCGCTTCTATGCTGCAGAAATCATTTCGGCTCTCATGTTCCTCCATGATAAAGGAATCATCTATAGGTGAGTTTTGGTTCCTGCCCTCTCTTCTAATTCGCTGCCTCCCCCACTCTCCTGGCATGATCCGTCCTTCCACTTCTCATGATGATCAGTTGAAACCTTTTTTGGAATTCACAGAAGTTTTGTTTTTGTTTTTGTTTTTGTTTTTGTTTTTGTTTTTGAGGCAGGGTCTCACTCCGTAGCCTGAGCTGGAGTGCAGTGGCACAATCATGGTTCACTGCAGCCTTGACCTCCTGGGCTTAAGCAGTCCTCCCATCTTGGCCTCCCAAGTAGATAGCTGGGACTATAGGCATGCACCACTACACCTGGCTAATTTTTAATTTTTTTGTAGAGACAGAGGTCTTGCTATGTTGCCCAGGCCTCACAAAGGTTCCAAGGATCCATTAGGATAAATGAATGACAGTAATAAACACTGCCTCCAAACTAAAATTTGCCCCACTTGGTATTCATGAAATAGGCCCGAGAAGCTCAGAAGAGACTATTTATTCATCAATTGGTTCAGCCAGGGTTTGCTGAGGACCTGTCGTAGCCAAGCCCTGCAAGATGCTAAACACAGTGTTGTTCTCTTTTTTTTTCATTTTAACATTTGAAGTGAATCCCTTAACCATGATTCTATTCCATTTTAAGAATCCACACCTTAACTAAAGGGTGTGGCTAACCTGCTCTAAGTTGCTATAAGAAGAATCACAGTCATGTGGAGCATGGCTCACCAGTCAGGAACTAGGTGAGCCGCTCGTGAGCAGTGCCCTGCATGATAATATCTTCCGTGTGTAGCCCCCTCCCAAATATTATTTGATTCTCCATTTTGTGACACACAATCTTTTGATCATAATATACTATACTTTGAATGGGCTCCAAATCTGCTTGATGTTGTTAAGTCTCAGAATTCAACAGATATCAAATGTAACTTTAGTCAGAGAGAAGGTCAGAGACAGTGAGAAATGTAATAGTGAATGTTAGACAATTTTTATTCTTAAATTTTCCTGGTTTTTTTTTCTGCTGTCAGTGTCCTCCTATTCTTTAAATCATATAACCTAATTGCCACATATGCTCTTTTTTTCTTTTTTATTGTTTTATTTATTTATTTATTTTTTTTTTTTTTTTAAGACAGGGTCTTGCTATGTTGGCTAGGTCAGTCTTGAACTCCTGGCCTCAAGCAATCCTCCCACCTTGGCCTCCTAAAGTGCTAGGATTACAGGTGTGAGCCACCGCACCCGGCTCACATAAACTCTTTTTCTCTTAAGATGCAATTGTTGCTTTCCTTAGAGAAAAATTTTCATATATGAGGGGCATGAGTGCCAAAGTAAAGGATTTCCTGATTGAAATTTGCTATTTATTAACCTTGTTAAATGCAGTTCCTTTCATAAACTCATGATAGTATTGACATCATTATTAAATTATAAGAGCTTTAAAAACAGTGAATATTCTTAAATACTGTGGGAGTCAAAACAGGAAGAGAACAAGTAGTAAATCTTGTAGAGAGAATGCAGTAGGACTGGTGGATGATGCTGGAGTGAAGTGGGAAGGCAAGCACTGCATAGCAGGCGTGGCAGGCACCACAGAGGCACTTCCTCTAATTCATTCTCAGTGCAGATCCCCCAGACCTCAACTCCATACAGTGCATTTATCACAGCCTCATGGCACCGTGCAGGAGGGAAGAGGGTGCAGAGCTGGGAACCAACCTGGATAAGGGCAGTCGGAGCCACCTGTTTGAACGCAGTCCAGGATCTCTGCTCGTTCTTAGGTCACGGGGCTGCTGCAAGTTGATTAGGCAGCCTGTTTTGAGCTTTCTTGACCAGGCTGCGGAGATTAGATCACAGCATTTTTTCCCCACTCTCCACTTTCTTCCCAGTGTATGATTTGTGGAGGTTGCTGGTATGATCTCTAATGGGGAAAGGAGTTAAGCGTCCTCCTTGTGCTAGTCCAGCCATCTCCACTCCACTTGCCCCAAAAAGAGACGTTTCCACATGTAGTTTAAAAACTACATGTAAGTAATGACTCCCCTACTTGGCAGGGACTTCTGTTGCAGATCAAAATAATATTAACAACAAGACCTAAACTGAACAGTTGGGCTGGGTGTGGTGACTCACACCTCTAATCCCAGCACTTTGGAACGCTGAGCGGGGAGGATCGCTTGAGGCCGGAAGTTTGAGGTCAGCCGGGGCAACATAAGGAGACCCCTATCTCTATTAAAAAAAAAAAATACATATACATATGTATTAAACAAATTAGCCAGGCATGGTGGCAAGCACCTGTGGTCGTTCGTAGCTGCTTGGGAGGCTGAGGTGGGAGAATTGCTTGAGCCCAGGAGGTTGAGGCTGCAGTGCGCTGTAATTGTGCCATTGCATTCCAGCCTGGGTGAACAGAGCGAGACCCTGTGTGTCGATCAATCAGTAAATCAATAAAACGAACACTTGTTACAGGAGCAGCACTTCCCTTGCATTCCTCTGGTAATTCTTCTAACAATATTATTTTATAACAATAATAGTATCCGCATTGTTCAGATGAATAGTTAGGTCTTCCAAAGACTTCATCACCAGACTGGTAACTGGTAGTGAAGTCAGAATTCAAACCATCGTTCTAACCACTGGGCTACACTGTCTCCTCAGGGGAGACTTGAGGATTTAGAGTACCACTACAGAGTGGTACTCAGCTTCTTAGTCCTTTTTGGTGATAGGACCACTTCAATTCCTGAAAATAAGGTAGAGTGGGCAAAAGCAATTCAGTCTTATCTCAAGTTTTCTTGAATCCTCAGAAGCTTTGAGTTGGGCCGAGCAGCAAGCTTGCTTTCCTGCATTGGATGTTACTGCCCCTCAGTCTACTTGTCTCATTTGTCTCAAAATATGGTGGGTAGACACTGTAACTTGATGTGGTTTCTGGTGAAGCAGTGTCAGCCCCCATCTTGACAAATTTTGTTTCAATTCATGGTATCTGGGGTTCGATTCTGAGAATTGATTTTAATTTACTCTTGGACTGGAATCCCATGTTCAGGCTCTAACTGATATGGTTGACTTTGAAGGGAACACATTTAATTAGGATAGATTCAAATGCTATTTTTATCCCGTGGATTTATTTCACAGGATAATTTAATTCCATTCAGTATACTGGCTGGGAACACAGTCTTAAGGATAAGACTTTGAAAGCCAAGTCCTTGGAATTCACACACAGTAAAGGGCACATTTAGGTCACAGAGGGTGTGGATTTGATACAAGAGCCCAGTAAGAAACCTGGGAGTATCAGACAGCCTCGTTTATCATACATGTCCCAGAAAACCCTTTATCAGAGCTAAAAAGTAATCTCCTCAGAAGATGCCTCTGACCTATCCAAATAGAGCTGTTGTTTGTCTGTTTGGGTTCTTTGAGGGAGGGGAGGGAGAGAGGTGTTTATTTTCCAGCAAATAAAAGATGATACCATGTGCAAGTCACTGTTAAAGAAGGCTTCAGAAGGTAGTACCTTAGGCTCCTCTGACATGAATTTCTTCTTTAGCTGCCTGTGCCTACGCAAGAGGACACAGGCCAGTAATGTTTGCACGCGTTCTGACTTGTGTTCTGACCCTGATTCTCTGATGTTTTCACTTGTATCTTGTGGAAGAACAGAAGCCCAGTTCCTGGGAGACTCAGCAAGGGAAGGGCCTGCCCCTCTGCCTTTGGTTGGAGGGTCTGGAACCTGCTGTGGCCCAGAAACCAAGAAGAGTAGGCTGGGAAGGAGGCAGTCACCAAGTCAGTTCTCCCAAGGGGAAAAAAAGACTATTCATTCTTTTGTCCTGGGCTTCTTGGCCAATTGGGAGGCCAGACAGCGCTCATGAATAATTTACTCATGGTGTTGACTTTTTTCCAGAGTCAAGTCCTACAGAAAAGTTAGGGAAACAAAGGGGCATGCATCCCATTGACCAAACGTCTTTCAGCGTGTTTCATCAACTGTATTAAAGGGAAACTCAGCTGTCATTGACATTTCAACCCCAAACTCCTGAAGCCAACCAGCACACATTTGATTTGCTGTTTTTGACAAAGTGTGGAATACTGTATCTGAAATATGTTGGGTGAGGAATGGTTTATAGAAGGGCAGTTTAAATTTCACTTCCTCCTCACCACGTTACACTTGGGCACACAGCACTTTCCAGCACAGGCTTTTCAACTCATGAGTCTGACTGCTTTGTGCCTTATGCAGTTGTTGGCATGCTGGGTGCGTGGTAATTAGTGTTTACCCCAAAAGCTCCAAATGCTTCCCGTGGTATTTCGCCATCCCATTTTGCAGATGTGGCCCACAGAGGAAGCTTTTGCCCCACAGAGGCTGACTGCCAACCCTGACATGCTATGTTCTGCTCCCATGATTACGTGGCACATTAACTTTTCAACTTTGAACTGCTGATTTCTCCTCAAATTGAGAGAAAAATGTCTACTTACTTTGACTCTTTTAAAAATTCAGAATTTGGGAAGAGTAACAATCTCATTCCCAAGATTAAGCCCTGTTAAGCTAGTCTCTGAACATAGTTGAGGTATCAGTGAATATGCCAATTGCCAACATCATCTAGCTCTTGTTTCTCAAAGTTCATGAGGGTCCACAGGTGCCTCACTGACTCTGGATAACTCAGCTGGGCATAGCCTTGCTTGGCAAGTGGACTTGTCTGTGAGCATCACTTCCTGGTGTAAGAATTCACAAGTGATCTGTTCCCAAATGAATTTGTGTGTTGGGGCCAGGCACAGTGGCCTGTGCCTGTAGTCCCAGCACTTTGTGAGGCCAAGGTGGGCAGATCTGCTGAGTCTAGGAGTTCAAGACCAGCCTGGGCAACATGAGGAGACCCTGTCTCTATAAAAAATACAAAAATTAGGTGGGCATGGTGGTGCACACCTGTGTAGTCCCAGCTACTCGGGAGGCTGAGATGGGAGGACCACTTGAGCCCAGGAGGTGTAGGTTGCAGTGAGCTGAAATTGCGCCACTGCACTCCAGCCTGGGTGTCAGAGTGAGACCCTGTCTCAAAAAAACAAACAAACAAAACAAAAAATTGTGGCCAGTGATGGATTTTACATGTATGAGTTACTGTGCACTCTCCCTCTCTCTCTCTCTCTCTGCAGTTCTTCCCCTCTGGAAAACTGTGGCAATCTCTCTCTGATTCCCACCTCCTGAGGCCTCTCTTACTCCTCAGTGTTTCTTATCAGCAGACTTTGAGTCCCCCAGATGTCTTTCATTTGAGCCTGGAATTTTGGGCTCTTACTGTCACCTCACCTCTGTTGGAATTCAGTTCTGTATTTATATTCATTCTACTCATTCCAGTGAGAAAAATCTTTTTAGATAAAGATGAAAGTAAAATTTAACAACTCTGTTTTCCCTTTGTCATCTGCTAACGTTATTCCTTCTGCTGCAAGAAGTAGGTCTCTTCTCTGTTGATCTGCATACTGCAGAGACTGCTACAAATTGTCATTTGTCGTTTGTATAGTCCTTGTTTATTCAGTACATGCCAGCCATGGGAATGCTCAGCGTGTTAGTCACTTTCACATCAGACTTTGGCTGTGAGCCGTCACCTGGGACTGATACTGGCTCTTTGAGCTTTTTAGTCATGTGCTTGTCTCCTCTCTTACTTAGCTTGTCATGCCTTGCTGTGCCATGATGGCCTCATTCAGTGACTGCTCTTCAACTCTCACCAGAAAGTGACCACCATTCCTGACTCCCAAGATCCTTCTTCAAGGATATGATGGAGAGCTGAGAGCTTTCCAGCTGATTAGAGTAGCTCAGCGTTTCCCTCAAATGGAGTCTTCCCTTTTCCCATAGTGAAACTCACCGGTCACTGTTCTGCGCCCTTGCACGGCCTCTGGAGATCTTTTAACAAGTATTTGTTGAGTGTCAACCCTCTGCCAAGGATATGGATGTACTGATGAGCAAAAACAAAAATACTCGCCGGTGGAGGGTATGATCCAGTGAGGGAGAAATATGTCAATCAAATGATTATACCAATAAAAAGTAGCAACCATGACCAGTGCTATGAAGAGGAGAAATACAATGCAATGAATGAGAACCTAGAATAGGGTGATTCTACCCAGTTAGGGAAAGATGGAAGATTTTTATAAGGAAGTGACTCTTGAGCTGAGGTCGCAATAAAGAGGGA
This sequence comes from Trachypithecus francoisi, assembly GCF_009764315.1. Lineage (NCBI taxonomy): Eukaryota > Metazoa > Chordata > Mammalia > Primates > Cercopithecidae > Trachypithecus > Trachypithecus francoisi. The sequence goes on along the minus strand of NW_022681468.1, from coordinate 43,685,627 downwards.
AGGAAGGAGCATTTGAGACAGAAGAAATAGCAAACGCAGATAGATGCCCGGTAACAGGAAGGAGTGTGGCAAGGTCAGGGGTTTTTAGAGCAGGCCAGCCTGACTGGAGTCTAGGAAGCCTATCTTACCTCACTTGGCATTTTATTATCCTACAGTGTTCAGTCAGCTGATCACTTCAAGATTTTATTAGACACTCCTTGTAAATAATTTATTTGAAGGTTAGGTAAGGCCGGTCATGTTACCAGTCCCTGGAGGAGCCGTCTATTTACAGTGAGTTCCCTGTGTCTAGGTCTGTGCATTTATACTCAACAATGGGTTTATAAAATATTAGAGCCAGAGGAGACCTCAAAGGTTGCTAAGGGCCAAGTTCTCTTTTACAGATGAGGGACTTCAGGTCTGAAACGTCCAAAAATTGTTTCTCATAGTGGATATTCTCTTCAGATGACTCATCTGCTGTTTGCTCTCCATCTCGAAGAAAACAAAACTATGGCTAGAAAATTTTGTTTCAGTCTTCAACTTAGAGCTGACATGAAGAGTGAATCAAGACATTTTGAGGCATTCAACCGTGTTTACTCCATTGCAGTGAGGAAAATCCAGTCAAGATCAGAACATATTTCCTGAGCTGCCACTTAGTGCCAGATGTTGCATTAGGAGGTGTAGATACAAGATGAGTAGATGGCGATGTCTGCCCTTTGAGGCACTTTCTGTGGGGTAAGAGAGATAGCCATTAATAAGTCATGGCAGCTGGGTTCCATAATTGGAGTTTGTCCAGGGTATTTTAGGAGCAGAGAGAATGGCCACTTGCCTTAAGATGGATGTTCAGGCAAACTTCCTGGAGGAGGTGAGGCCTGAGCTGAGTGTGAAGAGTTAAAAGTTAAACAAAGATAAGGAGGGTTTTTAGGTAGGGGAGCAAGTTTGAGCAAAGCAGAGAAGTGTGGTGAATGTGTAGTTAAAGTGGAAAACAGCAGGAAGTTTGGTAGCACTAGACCCTGAAGTTTAGAGGCATGGGAAAAGGGAAGGCTAGAAGAGGCAGCAGAAATGAAGTGTTAAGCACTTACTCTTCTTGAGATGTTTGAATTCTGGGTCACTTAGGACCTGGCTCCATTGCCTATCACAGGAAACATAAAAATGACAGTGGCATAAGCCAGATAAACAGTGCTCTCTCATGTGGAAAGTCTGGAGGTAGGTAGTCCAGCCCCGCCATGGAAGCTCCATGGATTCCTTTTGCAACCCACATTTCTGTGCTTTCTGTTCTGCTGAAGACAGGGTCACCTCCTTGTCTAAATGGTTGCTGAAGAACTAGGAATCATCTCTCTATTCCAATTCCATGTAGTAAGAAGGGCCAGAGAGCATTCCTCCTGAGTCAGCTCCCTTTAAGGGGCCTCCTGGAATTCCACACAGTACTGACCATGGAATTGGCTGGAATTTGATCATATGGCTGCATCTAGCTCCAGTGAAGACCAGGAAATACAGTATTACAGGTGGCTATGTTCCAGCTAAAAATCGGCATTCCATTATTAAGAAGCGAGAGAATCATTATTTGATAGAAAACTTGCCGTGTCAGACACAAATTCCATGCCAGGGAGTCTGGGCTTTATGGAGCAAGTAACCTTTGAAGAATTCTCAGCAGGTTTTATGAAACATGAGTGGGCTTATATTTTACATTTATGTGCGGGCAGGGGGCATGGCATGTGTGGACATACGCATGGTAAGTAGCAGCCAGGTTGCAGGGGAGAGGTTCATTCTGAGGTAGTTTCTGTGTTCCAAGTAACAAGATAATGAGGACCTGAACTAAGACAGTGATGGTACGGCTGATGAGAAAGGCATAAGAGATAATAGCAAGTAAAGCTGATAGGACTTAGTATTTGGGTGGATTCAGGGTAAAAAAGAAACCGGAAATCATTTCCAGGTGTTTAGCTAGAAGGTTGAGTGGATGGCAGTACCATTAGCTAGGAGAGATCATGTGCCTGGGAAGAAGTCTAGGCAAAAGAGGAAGAAGTTTTAGAAAGGTTGAATGACAGCTACCTGAGGCATTCTCCAGTGGAGATGCTCTGTGGGCAGGGGGATAGGAGTCTGAAGCTCAGTGAAGAGGATGGGCTGAAATTAAATATTTGTAAGTCATCAGGACATAGCTGTTAGTTGAGACCACGAGACTGGATGAGATCACCCAATAGGAGTCTCTTAAATGGAACAGTGCGAGTGAAGGACAGAACCCTGGGGAACCAGACTCCATTAGAAATCCGCCTAAATTTGGCTCCAGGGTTATAGAAACAATTGGTATGTTCATCATTTAGAGTGAATATCCCCAAAGTGCCAGTCTATAAAAAATATAATTCCATAAAAGTGTAGAAAAAGATCACTTACTTTAAAGTACGTGTGTGATGCTGCATATATTCTTCCTACTGAAAGAATGCTGGACATGGTTTTCAGAAGGCCTGCATGCTAGACCCAGCCCTGGTCCTGGGGATGTGGACAGGTTGCTGAATGCCCCTAGCCCTTTGGCCCATCTGTACAGTAGAGGTGCCATTGACACAGCTTCCCAGCAGGGTCCTTGTAAAACTCAAATCAGATGGAAGTGCAAATGCAAATGCTTTTTGGAACATGCCGTGTCAATGTAAGAGGTTATCTTTGCATATGTGCTGTCACCTGATTTGGGATTTCTTGGTATCCATAGGCATAAGCAGCAATTATCCTCAAGACACTGCCTGAACAACAGGTAATTCTTCATAGAAATTGGAGTTTTAGCTTGTAAAAATCAACCTTTTGAAGACTAGTCTCTGTAGTAAACTAACTCTGGTCATGCTTTTCTTTGAAACGAAATCATTTTCTCTGTATTTCCACAATATTTTGAAATGGCAAGTGATTGATATACTTACCACGTACTTACCGTAAACCCTTGAGATAATTTTTTTAGGAAGTCCTAGGGCATATGTGACAGTTTGTACAACCTGAAGACTAGACTCTGGCATTTTCTTTCAATTTCAACAGTTTCTAATGTTTAGGGGAAGCAGTTGACCTCATTTTGAGTTTACGCCTTCTGGTATTAAAGCAGATGTTTGATGGTTAATTTGAGAGGACATTCAATAACTTTCTCAGACCATTAGTGGGGTGAACACCCTGAGGGTGTAATCCCAGTAATGCAGTTTCTCAAAGGACCCAACTTTATAAAAGATAGATATTTAAGCCCTGGGACACCTTGATCATTTTTCTGTACTTCATATGTTAAACCAGAATGCTCATCCTGGTTTGGCATTATCAGGGTTTGGCCTTTTCATCAGTGAAGGCTGTGGCTATTTGGAACTAATTGATAAATGTGTTAGTGGCTTTCACCAGCTAATGAAACCAGGCCACCAGTTTTGCTCTTCTTCCCACCAAATTGACCAAGCAACCAATTGCTTCATTATAATTACAGACAATCTTGGATTTATTTGCTGAGCAAGAAAAATACAGTCATTTAATCTTTATATATTAAGTGAACACAACCATTTGTAAAAAGTAATTGAATTGTACAGTTAAACAAATGTTTATGAAAAGTCTACCCAACGCAAAGCTTTGTCAGGCTCTCAGGGAGTAAAAGAAAAATAAAGGCAGGTCCTGCCCTCGAGCTTGGGGTGTTTGTTCTTTCCGTTAACAAATAATTTTTTTTTGTTGTTGGGCACTCACTGTGTTCCAGACACTGCTATGAGCTCTGGAAAAATACAGGAAATAAGACAGACAAAACCCCCTCCTCTCAGGGAGCTTAACTTCTAGCACAAGTAGTTGGACAAAATATAGAAAGAAGACAAAAGTAGGACAAAAGAAGAAAATATATTGAATGTTAGGGTGATTCAGCATATAGATAAAAGCTTGGTAAGAGCAATATAAAATTCAGGAACAAAGATTTACTGTTTGACATAGAGATTTTTAAAAGCTTCTCTGATAAGGGACATTTGAGCAGATGAACAAAGACCTAAGGATGGGAGGAGACAGCTCCATGTGAGTATCTGGGAGAAGAGCGTTCTAGGCCGAGTCCTTGGAGGGAGAGTGTGCAGGGGGATCAAGGAGCAGCAGAGAAACCAGTGGGCTGGAGCAGATGAATTCGGGTGTCATGGGGGTCGAGGGCCCAAACCTTTTTTTTTCCTGTCTACAATACAGAATGCTAACCACAGTGTTGAGCATTTGTCCTGTAAGGATAAACTCCTCTGTTCAATTGTAGCTTCTGTATGACAACTGTATCCTTATTTTACAGACAAAGGTAAGTGACATTATCCTATATTTGAGGCTCTGGGAAGTGAAAGGACTCGTTCGAGGTAACACAGTATGTGGTGGAATCTACAATGCCACTCTGTGATATCCTTTTGAATCCATGCAGGTGCTGAGTGCCCTCACCCATCAGGCCTTTCCCCACGCATTTTCCTGTGCTTAGAATGCTGCCCCATCTCTTTGCCAAGCTTCCAGCTACTAATCCTTGCAGTCTCAGCTTAGTCATCACCTCCTCTGAGAAGCCTTTCCTGGACTCCCCTACCCTCCCGATTCCATCTAGGTTAGGTGCCCCCTCTGCTCCGTGGCATCCTGTGGAACCCTTTCCTTAGTGCTTTCCATAGGCTGTTCCCCTCAGCACGTGGGCTCATGAGGGCAGGGACTGTGACTGTCCAAGCCCACCCCCTAGGACAATGACAGGAGTGTTAGCTGTTCTTAGGTGTTCATGGAATTGACCAACGCCTCAAAGTCTATGCTTTTTCTATTTTAAGATGACAGGTTAGGACTGAGAGTATATTATGATTGCTACCATTTATTGAGCACCTACTATGAGCCAGGCTCTGTTCTGAGCTCTCTGCGTTAACCCACCTGCTCCTCATGACAGCGCTATGACATGACACTCAGCTTGGGGAGAGCTGCCCATTGATTGTCTTATTCTGGCCCAAACCCATGATTTTCTCAGAACTCAGAGCAGTCTTTTTTAAATAAAGCCTTCTGAAAAGTTTCTCTGATTGATTGAAAAGCATGTTTGCACATCTGTAGTAGTGATGCATTTGCATCCTCATACATATTTATTTGAATCCATCTTTGATTCTTTCCTTAGAACAGATTCCTGGAAAGGCACACACATTAACGACTTTTAGAGCTGGCATTGTAGATAAGAGCTGGGGCTCCTGAGTAGAATGGACCTTGGTGTTTCCAGTCTTGGTTCTGCCACTTCTCAGTTGTGGGATCTTGATCAGGTTACTTTACCTCTCTAAGCCTCAGTTTCTTCAATGGTAAAATGGAAGTCCTGGAAATACTCACCTGAGAGTAGTTGTTAGAATTAAGTTTGTGGTGTGGAGGTGCATGTAAAGCCTTTAGCCCAGGGCCTGGTATATAGTACATGCTCAGTGATGTTCACTTTGTAAACATTCTGTCTGCTACCACTTTTGGAAAAAGCATCAAACACATGTTCCAGTGATGGGTATTGGTGCTGTCTTTCAAGTTCCCCTCATAGATCTTAAGTGCACAATTGGATACATTTTGACATATGTACACATTGTGTAATCCATACTCCAAATACTATACAGAACATTTCTGTCATCCTAGAAAGTTTCTTAGTGCCCCTTTCAGTTAGTCCCCAAGCACCCCCATAGGCACCCAGTGATTCTGTGTTGATATTGTAGACTGTGGATATCCACACTGAAACTATTGAACTATTGAGTGTCTTAAAAGTAGAATTGCTTCTCAGGAGTGTCCTTTTCAGTATAAGAGGATGGGTTCTTTAAACTGACTACATGAGTGTAATGGCAGTTGTGATCAGAAGAGACTACCCGAAGAAAGACTTCATCCCATCAGTCAGTTTTACTTTCTGTAGAGAAAAATAATTACAGGATGATAAATACCAACCACATCAACAGTGGTTGTCTGAGGTAATATAGGTGATTTTTATTTTCTTTCTGATGGTTTTCAAATGTTCTGTATTGAACAAATGTTGTCTTTTTATCATTAAAAATGCTATCTTATTTGTTTATTTATTTATTTAGAGATGGAGTCTCACTCTGTCACCCAGGCTGGAGTATAGTGACTTGATCTCAACTCACTGCAACCTCTCCTCCTGGGCTCAAGCAATTCTCCTGCCTCAGCCTCCCAAGTGCCTGGGATTGCAGGTGTGCACCACCACACTCGGCTAATTTTTGTATTTTTAGTAGAGACAGGGTTTCACCATGTTGGCCAGGCTAGTCTTAAACTCCTGACCTCAAGTGATACCCTACCTGGGCTTCACAAAGTGCTGGGGTTATAGGCGTGAGCCACTGCACCTGGGCGAAAATGCTATTTTAGAAGTGATCTCATGTGATGCTATGTTTTTCAACATGATGTCAGAAATTGGTAACCTGCTGTTTCATCAGTTAAGTTCTGTCAAGCCCCAACCTCATGCTGTGACCATTGCTTGTCTGTAAAACCCCGTTCTATGGAAGTCACAAAGTCATTGTCTTAGTCTACTCAGGCTGCCATAATAAATACCACAGACTGGATTCCTTGAACAGAAATGTATTTCTCACAGCTCTGGAGACTGGAAATTCCCACCCATTTGGTTCCTCATGAGGGCTCTCTTCCTGGCTTTTAGGTGGCTGCCATCTTGCTGTGTTCTCATGTGGTGAGGGGATGGAGAGAGCACAAGCTTTCTGGTGTCTCTTCTTATAAGGTCACAAATTCCATCATGAGACCTCACTTTTGTGGCCTCATCTAGTCCCAGTTATTTCCCAAAGGCCCTACCTCCAAATACAATCACATTAGAGCTTGGCTTCAACATATGAATTCTGACAGGACACAAAACATTCAGTCCATCACAGTCATTCATTCATACACGTGTTCAGTGTCTTCTGTTACATTAAGCAATGTGTTTTGAAGCTATTTGGTTTGATAGTGCAAAATCTACCCGGAAATGATTTCAGCCCTCAGGAAAACCGCTCCTGCTACAGTGGAACACACAGACGGGCACGAGAGAAGAGCCACAGATTAGACCGAGGCGTTGTCATGCGTTTGGCTCATTAAGCCATGCATATTAGTCTTGGAGCTCTATTTTGAGGTGTGTGGAGACCAAATCCTTCTCCTAGATCCCCGTACTTAAGCCTGGCAGGAAGAAAAGCTGAGTGCACTGTGGTTTTAGAGTGTACCTTTTGATAATAAATAGTTTGCAGCATGTCTTTGAAAGGGAAATTTTTTCCTTTGTCTTGCAAATGTCAAATTGTACTTTTCTGTAAACTTCCTACGTAGAAATGTAAAGTGGTACAAGTGCCCTGTTGCTCTTTGGTGAAAATGCTCCCACGTGATGAATTTCTCAGTTGAGTTGCAAAGACAAGTTAGTGAAACCTGACAGGCAAACTACCCCACACCCTGGAGAACAGTGTCCTGGGGGTGCCTGGTTTGCTAGATGTGTGGCTGGTGCAGCAATGGGAAGGTGGCGGTTTGACTGCCTGGCCTCTCGCATCTCACTCCTCCGTTTTTACTGCTCCTCTGATCTCTGGAGTAGCCGTGTAAGCCTGCGCTTTCGTGTACAGAGTTGCTGCTCTACCCTGCTCTTGGCATTTGCATCAAAATTTACTGTGTTCCACTGACAAAATTCTAGAATCCTGAAGTTGGAATGGAGTTCAAAGTTGTATACCCCTCTTCTTTCAAAGCGTGAATATCTAACATCTGCCATGCAGTCTTTTTTTTTCTGTACTTAAATGCCTATGGGCAAAGAGGAACTTACTTCCTCCACTTTCAGGGATCTACGACTTTTGGAAATTTCGCCTTTCTGTTGACTCAAACAGTGTTTCCCGGTAGCTTCAGTTCACTGGTTCTGGACCACCTATAAGGGGTAGACTTAAAAAATATAACTCTCTTACAAGAAAGCTGTGGAGATATATGAAGTCAGTCTGGGTCTCCCAATCTGGTTTACCTGTCAACGAAGGAAATACTATTAGCCTGATAGTTGCTCATTCTGGCTGTTTCTTCAGTATTACTGTTTTCTCAGTAATCCGTAAACCATCCATGTTATGCATTCTAGATACTTGGGTCAGTATCCAGTTGACTTGTCACATTCTTCTCTTATGAAATCAGAACTCTCTGAACTAGCAGTTGGCTAACTGAACTGAGTTATGTTATTATAGCTCGTGTTACTTCTTTTGGATAAGACTTGGTCTTCTTTTTGAGACAGGGTCTCCCTCTGTTGCCCAGGCTGGAGTGCGGTGGTGCAATCACAGCTCACTGCAGCCTGGATCTCCTGGACTCAAACCATCCTCCCACCTCAGCCCCCCAAGAATCTGGGACTACAAGTGCGTGCCAGCACACCCAGCTAATTTTTGTAATATTTTTAGAGATGGGGTCTCACTGTGTTGCCCAGGCTGGTCTGGAACTCCTGCGCTCAAGCACCCCTCCAACAGTGGCCTTCTAAAGTACTGGGATTGCAGCGTGAGCCACCATGCATGTCCTTGGTCTTTAATTGGATATCGTTGATGCTGACTGTAGAGTAGCAAGCATGGTAGAAAGTTAATTGGTGTGGTGATCTCAAAAAAGGGTATTTAAAGTTCCCTGTTGTGAGGATCTCAGGAATTTAATCCCTGCATCTATCTGAGAGTATAGCTTCAGCCTCTACATGCACATGAAAATAGAGAAGGTAGTCATAAATCCCATAACTAAGGATCTCTGCACACAGCCCACTCTGCAAAGTGGATATTTTCCTCTCAGGTCAATCTGTGACTTGCCCAAGGGTGAGTTACCCAAGATGAAACACGGGGTGGGAATGGGGGAGACAAGGGGATCACTTTTGGATATGTCAAAGTAGAGGTACCTCTGGAACTCCTTCAAATGGTCCATCTCAAAGTTGTAAATACCCAGCTAATGTTTAAGATTGTGGCCACAGACTCAGGTCGATTGCATGGAATAGCGTGAAAATGAGACAGTATTGGCTTACAGTTAAGAACAAGGCTTTGAAGTCAAGCTTAGATTTAAAACTTACCCCTACAGTGTACTATAATTCTGTGATATTGTACAAACTCTTTAATTCTCTAAGTCTCAGTTTCTTCATCTACATGAGGATGACAGTACTATCCATTCCATGGGGTTACTGTGAAAATTAATTCATGTGGCTTGCTTATTCCAGTGTCTGACATCAGTGAATCCTCCATGTACATTATCAGTTGTTAAGAAGAAGAGTGATCCAGGGGAGGAAATTAAACAATGAATTTACTTGAAAGACAGATTCCATAAGGAAATTGTTGAATAAATTATGGTTATACCCATACTGTGGAATATTTTGCGACAGTTAAAAGAAAGAATACATTGGATCTACGTATATTGACCTGGATGGTTTGTCCCTGATAGACAAATAAATGAAAAAAAGAAAGAGGGGTGTGTGCTTATTTTAATCCCATTAAAAGTAGTAGCAAAAGCCATCTGAACATAGACATGTACATGGGGAAAGTTGTAGAACAGAAACAAAAGTTTGAGATGGGTTGAGTGGTTATTAATTTTTCATTATGTATCTTATATTGTCTGATTGTGGTGAGAATGTGTTAACTTTTTTGAGGATAAAATTTTTAAAAGGAAATAAGCCAAAGGACTGAGTGGTGGATCGTGGAAGAAGAGAAATCAGTCAGCGAGGTGTGAGAGGCAGTAGATGGGCAGGGAAGAGACGTATACAGGACAGTACAGCATTAAACAGCAAGCGTCTCATATGTTTCCTCATTTGTCATGGCTACATAAGGGCTTATGTCTTGAGCTCTTCTTGTTCGTTTCATTTGTTATCCCTCAATTTCTGGCACAGGGCATGACAATATTTCTTTCTTCTTGTCTTCATTTCTGTTTTATTTCTAGCAACTGAGCCAACATTTGTCTGCAGGAATTCATGGTGGGGAGATAAATGATAAGAAGATGGGTGGAAACACAGTATCATTTATTGACTAAAGAGCAATGTCACTTTAATTTAATTGTAAAATGTAAATTAATGCATATACATAAAAAGGACATTTTTAGCTGTTCTAAAATGATTACAGTGAATGCTACATGCTCTTCATACCCTTGTCCCGAGCCTCTCAATTCCTCTTCCTTGAGACATGTCCTTACATGTCCTTCCAGAAATGGTCTATGCATATGCAAGCTCTGCATTTGAATGTCTCCTGTTGAAAAACAAATGGTGGTATATTATCTACTTGAAGAACAGAGATTTTTTTCCTAAGTCTTTAGAGAGATGAAATCTAAACCCTTTAAAAGAAGGTAATAGGTAGGCAATCTTTTCTTTTTTCTTTTTCTTTTTCTTTTTTTTTTTTTTTTTTTTGAGATGGAGTCTCACTCTGTCACTCAGGCTGGAGTGCAATGGCATGGTCTTCACTCACTGCAACCTCCACCTCCTGGGTTCAAGTGATTCTACCTCAGCCTCCTGAGTAGCTGGGACTACAGGCACATGCCACCACACCCGGCTAACTTTTGTATTTTTAGTAGAGATGGGTTTCACTATGTTGGCCAGGGTGGTCTCCAACTCCTGACCTCGTGATTTGCATGCCTCAGTCTTCCAAAGTGCTGGAATTACAGACATGAGCCACCATGCCCAGCCAATCTTTTCTTTTATCAGAAGGGTCTGTGGGTGAGAGTTCAAGTCCTGTAAATAATTCTGCTATCTCTTGTTGGAGAAACTGCTAGTTTTTTCAGATCATGCAACAGTCTTATAAATGTTTATTGCAGTTACAAGCTACAAAGATTTTTTCCAGTACTACTGCTCCAGGTAGAGCAGTTGCACCAGTCATTATTTATAACTGGATTAAAGAGTAGCAGCACATACTTCTACCATGGTTATAGAGTGCCTTCTGTTGTGCAGAGTAGAGTGCTTATTCACCAGGGAGTTCTCAAACACCTTTCTCTATAGGCGCTGTTCCAAATACTGTCAAGAGAGAAAAAATGAAAAATGAGCTCCTGCCCTCTAAGAACAGGTGGGAGCAGCCCCAAATCTTGCAAATGAAGCAAGAGGGGATATTCAGTCTTTAATCCAAGCAGCTAGAAGCTTGCCCCTCCCAAGTTCACCCAGTGAGGATTTTAACACTCCTTTGACAAAGAAATGGGGCAGAGCAGCAGAGGAAGGCAGGTGACACCCAGTCATGAAATTCACCCTTTCGAGCCCTTCCTGGGGGATCTGTGGCTCTTAGGTTGATTCTTGAAGGAAAGGGATGAATGAAGGAGAGGAAGGGAAGCAGGCTTTTATTTATTTATTTATTTATTTATTATTTTTTTTATTTTTTGACTCCTGCACAGAAGATGGAATTGAGAAAAATACACTGTGGCAGTGAAATCAACTTACAAAACTGAGGAGGAAAATTTTGACAAAAGCAAACCCAAAATCTGATTACTGTGGGGCTGTCCATTTTATTGCTGCACCAAGGAGCAGGGTAGATACTATTTTGGCCTAAAGAACACTGAAATTTTGTTTTCTCATTTGCAGACAGACAGGTTCAAACTCGTCAGAAGCCATAACTGAGTTTCCCTGTGACTGATTTGTATGTGTGTTAGTGTTTTTTTTTTTTTTTTTTCTCTTCCTGTAAGAATCTGGTTGAGTAATTCAGAAGGTTAAAAAACAACAAAACAGAAATAAGTGAGAAAAGTTAACTGAGGTCTGCCACATATGCCGGGAAGGTGCCCACAGACTGGCAGAATCTGTGAAGTCTTTGTCTGTTTCTGCCTATGCAAATACTAAGCCACGCTCAACAGAGCTTGAGCGTTGTATCTGTTCAACTGCCATTTAAGAAATAGGACTCTGTTCTCGACAGCTTATTCCTTGGGGTTTCAGAATGTAAAATATGAAGTGTGTATAATCACAGGCCAGGTTCCCAGCATTTCTCGGCATTTCAGCTTTGGCAGCAGGAATGGGAAAAACTGAAGGTTTTATGGCCAGGAAGGCTGAGTGTAATCTTTGTTCTGTGGCACTAGGAAAGGAAGTGAGTCTGTTACAAAGCGCTTTACCTCTGAAGCATGGCTCAGGGGCAGCTGTGCTTTGTGCCATATATTCTGTTTTCATAAAAAGAAGGAGGTAGAGTCGAGGGCTTACCGTGGCAGAGTATTTTCACAATATCTCACTTGATATATCATCCAGGGAAAGTGACCTGTGTTATACTTTGTGTTTTAAGATTTAACTCTAGAATCAAAAACTTACCAGAGAAGCTCAAGATACTTTACTTTGCAAGAATTAATTCTCAATATAAAAACTCATCAGAGTTCAAGATAAGAAGAATTCAATAAATAACACACTTTAAATGGAAGAATTATTTTAAAAATTGTTTTAACTTTGAATGAGCTTAGATTAACTTACCTGGTGCAGAGGTAGGTCAGACCCCATGTCATCATTTGCCCAGAAAAGTCCAAATTTGCTCTCATAATCCCCCTTGATGACCCTTTTTACTCTCAGAGGCCCATTTTATTTATTGGGGTGTTTTGTTTTTTTTTTTTTCTTGAGACAGTCTCACTCTGTTGCCCAGACTGGAGTGCAGTGGTACTCCACTGCAACCTCTACCTCCTGGGTTCAAGCCATTTTCCTGCCTCAGCCTCCCAAGTAGCTGGGATTACAGGTGCTCACCACCATGCCTGGCTAATTTTTGTTATTTTTAGTAGAGATGGGGGGGGTCTCACCATAATGGCCAGGCTGGTCTTGAACTCCTGAATTCAAGTCATCTACTCACCTCGGCCTTCCACAGTGCTGGGATTAGAGGCATGAGCCACCGCACCTGGCCATCTGAGGCCCATTTTGGACGGTACACTGCATGGTCATCCTACAAAGAGGTGTCTGCATTTCTACTTTTTTTTCTTTAAGATGGTAGAACCAAACGAAAAAGGGTGTTTTTACAAATTGAGAGGGGTCCCTCTGTAGGAGGGGAATTTCTCCAGCATTTTCCTTTGATGGAGTATTCTCTCGTTCAGAAATCGGAAATTTAGTAACTAAAGCATCATATAAGACATTATATAAGACATTAATATATTTATATGAGGTATAAATTTGTCTGTAGCCATAACTTCATGGGTTTGCATTCATTTATTAATCCATCCATGCATTCAGTCATTTATTTACTCATTCAACAAATGTTCATTGAGACCTATTTTTTGCCTAGGGATATAGCAGTGACCACAATAGGCCTGCTCACCGCCCACAGGAAGCAGGCATTCTAGCATAAGCACACAAACAAGTAAAAGTAATTACCAATTGTGAAAGTTACATGGAAGGAAATAAGTGAGCTTTTATTTGGGGTTTTATTTCATAGAGCTGAAGGAAGTGAAGAGACAGATACCTTTCTCCGCACTTCTTTCACTGTTGAATGTCTAAAGTGTTTATTACTCCGTTTGGACTACTGTGACAGAACACTATAGATTGGGTGGCTTGTAAACAACAGAAAATTATTTCTCACTGCTCTAGAGGCTGGAAAGTGCAAGGTCAAAGTACCAGCAGATTTGGTGTCAGGTGAGGGCCTGCTTCTTGGTTCGTGGATAGCTGCCTTCTCGCTGTGTCTTCACATGGTGGAAGCAGTGAGAGAGCTCCCTAGGATTTGATTTCTTTTCTTTTCTTTCTTTTTTTCCAAGATGGAGTCTTGCTCTGTCACCCAGGTTGCAGTGCAATGGTATGATCTCGGCTCACTGCAACCTCCACCTGCTAGATTCAAGTGATTCTCCTGCCTTAGCCTCCTGAGTAGCTGGGATTACAGGCATGCGCCACCACGCCTGGCTAATTTTGTATTTTTAGTAGACACAGGGTTTCTGCATGTTGGTCAGGTCTCGAACTCCTGACCTCAGGTGATCTGCCCACCTCGGCCTCCCAAAGTGCTGGGATTACGAGCATGAGCCACCTCACCCAGCCGGATTTCTTTTCTAAGGGCACTAATCCCATTCACAAGGGCTTTACCTTCATGACCTAGCCACCTCCCAAAGGACCCACCTCCAAATACAGTCACATTGAAGGTTAAGTTTCAACATACCAATTTTGGGGATACATAAACATTCAGTCTATAGCAGTGTTTTTTCTGGGGTTTCCAACTCAAATACCTTCAGAGTGGAGGCCAATGGGGACACTCCTGTCTCACGGTTCTAACCAGAGGGGACTGGCATATCCATTCACCTAAAGCTCAGTTAAGAAAGGTGAGCCCTGGGCCAGACCCGCAGGAAGTGTCCTCAGGTTGCATTTGGCTCTGGCCACGTATTCACTTTTTCCAGAGTCCCCAGGTATACTTTAGTTCCACATCAACGCCTGCCAGGACTGGTTCAGTCCTACATTTCAATAGGTCCCCTTGTGGGTCTCAGAGAAAAAGAGAGCAGCGTTAGACTTTTACTACCACGGTGAGTTTTTCCACTTCACTTTGGAAACATTGAGCTATTCCTACGCAGTTTGGATGACAGAAATACTGTGCTCAGTGCAATCTACTGGAAAATCTGAGTGCTTGGGAAAATGTCAGGAATACTGTCTTTTGTCATGGAATTTCTCCGTATTGCGGCGGTACTTCAGTGTGAGTCAGCAGGAGGAACTTCGGTGCACCAAGCAGGCCTCACGTCAGTGGGGCTGTACGTCCCAGCTCTGACTGAAGTCAGGGGGGTGGGTAAGTAGTGTCCCAGCCAGTCCAGGGATGGGGGCTATTTCTAGTGTGCAGTGCTGGCCTTCCTGAACCAAATGTGAACCCCCCTGGGCTCTCCCATGAGTTTCTCTGGAAAGCTCATCTTCTCTTCTTCTTTAGCCAACCCCTCCCCGTACCACTCTTCCAGAAAGTTTCTCTTCAGACTTCCATGAAGGATGGAAGCAGCCCTGAACCAGCTGCCCTGGGGCTCTTTATTCTCAGGCTCCCAAGTAGAGAAAAAAACCCTAAGAAGCGGGGACCTAGCTGCCTGATCTTCCCTATGGTCCCAAGGTGGCTCTTCCTGAACAGGCATTTAATGAAATAGTGTGGAACAGTAAGAAAGCTCCTACAGGCAGGGGCCCTCCACAAAGCCTCTTCTAAGGCAGTGGGGTCTTCAAATGGAATGACCACAGACTATTTTCTCTGAAGGTGAATGCACATGTCTAAGCCCTAAATTTCCCTGCTAAAATCATCTTCGCTTGGACACCAAAAGCACAGCCAACAAAAGCAAAAATAAGTGAGAGGGAGTATATCAAACTAAAAAGCTGCTGCATAGGACAGGAAACACTTGACAAAATGAAAAGGCAAGCTATGGAATGGGAGAAAATAGTTGCAGATCTGATAAGGGGTTAGTATCCAAAGCATATAAGCAACTTGTACAACCCAATAGCAAAAAATAATAATAGTAATAATAACCTGATTAAAATGGACAAAGGACCTGAATAGACATTTCTCCAAAGAAGATATGCACATGGCCAGTAGGTTTATGAAAAGGTGCTCAACATCACTAACCATCTGGGAAATGCAAATGAAAACCACAATGAAATGTCACCTCATACGTGTTAGGATGGTTATCAAAAAACCAGAGGACAAGTGTTGGCAAGGGTGTGGAGAAAACAGAACCCTATGCACTGTTGGTGGAAGTGTAAATTGGTGCAGCCACTAAGCAGAAAAATATGGAGGCTCCTCAAAGAAATGACAAATAGAACTATCATATGACCCAGCAATCCCACTCCTGGATCTATAACCAAAGGAACTGGAATCTGGATCTCAGAGATCTGTGTACTCTCATGATCATTGCAGCATTATTGATGTCAAAATATGGAAACAATCTAAATGTCCTTCTGCAGACAAATAGATAAAGAAAACTTGCTATGGAATATTATTCAGCCTTAAAAAAGAAGGAAATGCTATCATTCCAGACAGTGTGGATGGACCTGGAGGAGATTATGCCAAGTGAAATAAGGCAGACCCAGAAGGGCGGGCACTGCATGACCTCACTCATGTATGAAATCTAAAATAGTCAAATTCATAGAGGCGGGGAGTAGAATAGTGGTTGCCAAGGGTGGTTGGGGGACAGAGAAATGGGAAGATGTGGATCAAAGGGTACAAAATTTCAGTTATGCAAGATAAATAAGCTCTGGAAATCTAATGTACAACATAGGGCCTATGATTAACAATGCTGTACCGTATACTTAAAATTTTGCTAAGAGAGTACGTCTTAAGTGCTCTTATCACCAAGAAAAAACACAAAGGAGGCAGGAGGAAACCTTTGAAGATGATGTATAGGTTTATTGCACTGACAGTAGTGATGACTTTAGAGGTATACACCTCTCCAAACACATCAAGTTGCGTACATTAAATATCTACAGCTTTTTGTATGTCAAAGCAGTTATTTTTTAAAATCCTCTTCCTTTTGGTCCTCCAACCTTTAACATGGCAATTGACACGGCAGTTGACATGATAAAAGCTGCTATATTTCCTTGATTCAAAAAAACCACAGATCACAAAATGCCCATGATTGCTGATTTGATTAAAACAACTATACTAGCAGCTGGCAAGTGTTTTTTTTTTTTTTGGCCATTAGTTTTAAGGAACATGCCTGTTTCAGAAGCATCAAAGGGGAGGGAGCAGCACAGATCATGAATCAAAGCGATACAGGGATTAGAGTTGTGTTCCTCTCTAGGTAGTGACAGAGGAATTGTTTCCTCTCTAGGCACAGTGATAGAGGGTGGCTTTGTTAACAGTATTATTAAGGCCATCTTACTGACAGCAAAAGGGAAACAAGACAGAGCCTCGATAGTTGGGTAAAATGATCAGTTAAATTTGAAAGTGCTTCCTTTTGTATATTCTGGTCAGTCTTCTGCAGGAGGAGGATGTATAAAGTCCACTGTGTCAGAAAAGCAGTCAGTCTACCCCTCCCCAGTTTCCATCTGGGTATCTTTGTGCTCCTGGTCATTTCTTTCCCAGAAATTGGGGGATATGGCCTCAGATAAGAGGAAAGGGTTTGGATGTCCCAGTATCACATATGGTAAAGATGAAAAACATGAATAAGATGATTGAGTTTATCTTGCATATGAGGCCATGTGTTGTAAATGGTCTTTCCTTGCTAACTTTCTTGACTCTGTAGATGTATCTTGAAGAGTGAAACATGAGGACACTGTTTTACTCAGTCAGAACCTAGAGTCAAGTTTTTTTCTGTTATTTTCTCAAGATAATGCTACCAATTAGATTTGTATGCGTCCCATTTGTCCTCACTTGATTCCCATCCATGTTCTCACTTTCCCCAAGGTGACCATTATTCTGATTAATGTTCATATTCCTGTAATGCATTATTAGCATTGAGTGCTGGGTCTGAGCCAGTCCAGGGTCTGGAGAGCTATGCAGAGATAGAAGTGGACTCCAGAAAGAGGCCCCTGAATCTTGCCATTCCCTCTCCAAGGTACCAGAGTTTGCAGGAATTGCATTTGATGCAGATTGTAAATTACAGCATAAATATGTATTTGTGTCTTAAATGACTTTTTTAGTTTGGACAATGCCCTTCATCTTATGACTGGCATACTCCAACACACTCATTAGCCCTTTGTTGACTGGCACTTTGAAAACATGCAGGCTCAGAGACCATTGTTAAGCCATCCGTGGGCTTTGTTTGACCATAAGGGAGACTTCTCCACCATTAAGTTACCAGGTTCAACAGGTCCTGAGCACCTGCTTTGTGCTGTTTGCCTCTGAAGATCAAAAGATAAATCAGGATCTTTGCTCTCAGGATTTAGACTACTGGTAATTCCAAACACACATAAATTGACAGTGTAAGATATGGTACCATAAATGCTCAGAGTGAAATGCAAACAGAATACAATGAGAGCTTAGAAAAGGCAACTATGAATGTTGACGGGTGTGGTGGCTCATGCCTGTAATCCCAATACTTTGGGAGGCCAAGGTGGGCAGATCACTTGAGGTCAGGAGTTCGAAACCAGCCCAGCCAACATGGTGAGACTCTGTCTCTACTAAAAATAAATAAATGAAATAAAAACTAGCCAGGCATGGTGGTGGGTTCCTGTAATCCCAGCTACTTGGGAGGCTGAAGCAGGAGGATCACTTGAACCTGAGAGGCAGAGGTTACAGTGAGCCAAGCTTGCATCACTGCACTCCAGCCTGGGTGACAGAGTGAGGCTCCATCTCAAAACAAAACAAAACAAAACAAACTATGAATGCTGACGGAGAGATTCAGTGGAGGCTTTGAAGAGATGACACTTGAGCCTGATATGCAAGTTTTCCATTAATGGTGAAACAGGGAAGTCCGTGCTAGGTAGACATAGCAATAGGGACAGAGGCATGGAGGCAGAAAAGCGTCCTGTGCTGAGGAATCATGAGGACTCCGTATGACCAGAGGACCAGAGCCTGGGAAGGAGTAGGGCAGAGGTGGCAACTGAGGTAGGTGGGGGTGAGAACCTGGAAGATTTTGAATGTTGGGCTAGGAAGTGTGGGCTTTATTTACCTTTCAGTAGAAGCCATCAGAGGTTTTTGAGAAAGAGACTTAACAGGAAATAAATGCAATGTGTTAAGAGTACAGAGGAGTGAGCCTGGAAGCCAGGAGTTCAAGTAGGAGGTCTTGTCATAGGTCAGACAAGAAACAGTCACAGCTTGGGGCAAGCCAGTAATGGTGGGAAGAGAAAGGAAAAGAGGAGGGGGAGCGATTCACATCGAAGGGAGTCCAGTGATGTGAATGGGGGACCAAGGAGTAGGCATTAAAGATGACTCCAAGATTTCCAGTGAAGGAGCTTTTAACTGAGTAGGGACAGCAACGGAGTACAGTTTAGTTTTTATTTTTTTGTGTTTGAAGAAACACTTCTGGTAGTTTTGCCCATAAAGCAGTTAGAGATGTAGGCCTGGCACTCCAGAGAGAGGTGTCGGGATAGAGATTTAGATTGGGGAGCCATCTGTCTAGGGGAATACTTGAACTCATGGGATTCAGCTGCGCAGGTAGAGTGCCAGGCAGGGCTACTGTGCACAACTGGGCAGATCGGGCCCTAAACAACTCTAGGGAGTGCCACTGCATCCTAGTCATCATAGATTTGTGTAATGACTATGAATTTTCTGGCAGATGGCAGTTAGATGTCTTGAGAAAGGGACACCTTTTTCTCATTTGCACAAAGGTACCATATGGTGTGGCAGGAATGCTGGAATTAAACCCAGGCAGGAGCCAAGAACAGAACCTTAGGGAACCACCTATCCTCTAAGGGAGGGTGGAGGAGGAGGAGCCTCCAGAGGAGACACTTAGGAGTGGCGAGAGACTTAGGTAGGATTTAAGTTTGTAGTTGCCTCCAATTTGCCTGGAAATAGAGTCACCACACAGTGAACTCTAATCTTACTTTGGTTTAATGACTCAAGTAGAGCCTCTGCTCGTATTATCCATCAGTTCTTGCTTTTCATATAGCCGGTGAGTTTTCCTTGGCACTAGCAAGTGGGATAATTAACTGTCTCCATTTGGTTGGGATATAGAATTATTAAACCTGTGGTTCTGCTCTTGAGAGCCAATGCCTGACGGGTGACTGTGGTCCAGGGCGAACACATGTTGCAGAGCCTCCTTTAGAAGGCCCACTGCAGAGCCTGCCTGGGGGACTCCTAGGAGGGCAAAAGGCACCCTTCCAGGCCACTCACCTGTCACACCTGGCTCCAGCCTGCTAGGAGTCAGACTGGGGCAGCCCCCGACCCAGAACTGCCAGAGCCTCTTGGATGGCTCCAAGTCCTCACGTCTGAAGGCCTGGCAGGGTGAAGGAAGCTCCTTGCCTCCTGAACCACATAAGAAAGAAAAGGCATCCCCAGAGCCATAGCTTGGAGGCTTGGCTTCTTTATGGCATAAACTACAAAGGCACACAGCCTCCCCGATGTGTGCCAATAAGATGGCACAAATGCTTCTTGCGAAAGAGAAAGCTTGTGCCCCGCCTTGGCACATGATCCTCTGCCCACACACATTTGTCATTGCTGCTTCCTGGCGCTTGTGACCTCCTTTGCATCAGTGGAAAGTTACAGGAGGAGAGATAGCACCACCTTCCTAGTCAGGAATGTGTCACGCAACCCAGATCAAAAACTTAAAGTTCTCTTCTGTGTCAATGGGATCCAGGCTCTGTGGGCAGATAGAACATTGTATGGAAAGGCTGTAAAACTCAGAGTGAAATTGCAGTTTTTATCTGAGTGGCTGGCACTCTAGCTTGTTTATTTAAACATAGATCAGACAGTTGAAATGTTCTACTTTCAAATAATTCATGTTTTTCAGATCTTGAATTTTGGTAAATTTTTTTCGTCAGTTGATTCTGTGTTTCTTAATTTGGGGAATAGAGTTCCTTTTCTAATGGGAAAATATATCATTCGTCGTGTCTGTGGTGCTTGCTTGTGTTTTACAAACTCTACGTGAGCATAGGCTGGCTGGCTCTGGGGATCAGAAGCACTCAGGGAGCTCTGGGGACAGGATTTTATACACTACATCCAGAAACTGGGCAGATGATCACATGCCCTTTTTTTTTTTTTTTTTTTTGCTTGTTTGTTTGTGTTTTGTTGTTTAAAGTAGGGCTCAGAAGCAGAGAGGGAAAGAGAATTTTTCCACAGCCTCGGAAAATCCAGGAGTAGAACTCATGAGGCTGAGGTTCTGGAACTGTGTTCCTAAACTGCCTTCTCTGGAAAAAAACGCAGAGGGAACCAGCCGATTCCTGGTAAAAAAAATTTTGACTTAGTGACTTTCAAAAAGAAATGAGTTCCATATGATGGAAATTGCATTCTTTGATTTGGGCTTAAAGGATTTTCTGAGCTTTTAAATGGTTTCCTATGTAATATTCCATCTCTTCTGGTTTGGGAGTTTTCCATGAAATGCCTTTTTAAAAAAACCCAAAGCATCAAATGAGCTTTTCAGCTTGATGAACTTAAGAAATTTCATCATTCCTTTTCTTCCTGACTGACCTTTTAATTTTATGCAAGATGTACAGGAGTGATTTGTCTTGTCTGGTTTGTAAGGATTTTTAATCACCAGCCACATACATTAGTCACTGACTTTTGTACCTACAAGCCCAATTTTCTTTGTTTTGGGTTTTTTTTTTTTTTTTTTTTTTTTTTTTGAGGCGGAGTCTCGCTCTGCCGCCCAGGCTGGAGTGCAGTGGCGCGATCTCGGCTCACTGCAAGCTCCGCCTCCTGGGTTCACGCCATTCTCCTGCCTCAGCCTCCTGAGTAGCTGGGACTACAGGCGCCCGCAACCGCGCCCGGCTAATTTTTTTGTATTTTTAGTAGAGACGGGGTTTCACCATAGTCTCGATCTCCTGACCTTGTGATCCGCCCGCCTCGACCTCCCAAAGTGCTGGGATTACAGGCGTGAGCCACCGCGCCCGGCCAGGTTTTTTGAAATAAGTTTGTTTGTTCATTTATTTGGAGACAGGGTCTTGTTCTGTCACCCAGGCTGGAATGCAGTGGCATGATCATATCCTCAAACTCCTGGGTTCATGTGATTTTTCCACCTCAGTCTCCCAAGTAGCTGGTACTACAGGTACACACTACCACACCCAGCTAGTTTAAAAATTTTTTTTTATGGAGACAGGGTCTCACTGTGTTGCCCAAGCTGACACTTACAGTAAGAGTAGAATCAGACTGAGAGCTGGAAAAGGAACAGCGCAATGGGATTGGTAGCATAAAAGATTTACCATCAGATGCAGAAAGCAGTTCTCACTAGTGCTTCCTCATTTCCTCAGCATCCACCATGCACAGAACCTTACACTTTACACTCAAGGAGTGTATGGATAAAGGGAATACAACCAAAGTTTAAGGTAAGAAACTCAAGAGTTTGTTCAGTTCAGTTAGTACTTAATTGGCTACCCAGCCTTGTGCTAGGTACCTTGTTCTGGGGCTAGAGAGCTGAAATAAGCATGGAGAAGATCTGCAGGGAAACCAACAGATACAGTCAGTGCAAGAAATGCTGTTGTTAGAAGTATGTACCAAACACCATTGGAGCACAGGCAGAGAGACACCAAACTTGGCCAAGGAAGGGATGCAGAGGCTTTGGAGACAGAGAAGCTTCAGTTAAGAGTGCAGAAGTCAGCCCAGGAGAGAAATGGGCTCTTCTATTTATCTGTGGTGGTAAACCAATGTGTTTTAATTTTTCCTTTTTCAGTCCAATTACGACCAATACTTTTTATAAAATATATTAAAAGTAAATTACTAGAAAAATGAAATTTCAAAATACATATAAATCTGAAGCCCACGTGTTTATTATTAGATTCAGCAGACATATATTGTCATATAGCATGACAGTATGATAGTTTGTCATACTGTCAAATAGTTATAAAAGTTTCTAAAAACTCTGTGCCTCTACTTTTTTACCTCACCATGGGTCAGTGCGAGTTTGCAGATGAGCAGCAGTTTGTGGACCACACTTTGAGTAGCATTGCCCTGGGCAGAGGAGGACATATGGATATAGTGATTGACTGATGTGAGAAATATGGAGGGAATATCATCGTGTCCCATCCCATCATTTTACAGATGAGGAAACTGAGGCCCAGAAAGGTGACAGAACTAAGACCAGACTCTCTGCTTTCTAACTTAAGACAGTTCTTCTTCTTATCCTTTGACTAACTCACCTGAACAGTCACCAGATAGCACGAGCATTCCAGCATGCTTGCCCCGCTTCACCCACGCCTACTGCCTCTGAAGAAAGGGAAGAATCTGTGTCCATCAGAAAGTGCTGGGGATACCAGGACGCCAGCCTGCTGCCCACCCTGGCTGACTTGTCTGCTCACAGACCCTGTCTTAATGACAAAAGCCACTCCAAGAGTTCACTGTGTCCTTCAGTAGCCAGTGAAATTCGTGTAAATCCTGTTTGGGCAGTCAGTGGAATTTTTAGTACTCCTCTCCTTTAAAAAAAAAAAAAAAAAAAGGAACAAAGGTTTTTCTCATCTATAAGCCAAACATGAGCAGCAGTCACCAAGCAGGGCACATTGTTATCTCTTGGAATCAGTTTGGTTCTAGACTGGTCTTGAAGGATTGACACCTGGTCTGGGGTGGACTTGAGAGCTACAGAGCCACAAAGTGTGCTGTCCTGGTCTTAGGTCATCCCCAAGACAGGGGACCTCTGCAGGCAATAGCAGCTTCATGTTGGCCCTAGAGGTCCCAGATGGGTACCAGGGTCCCACCACAAACCAGAATCCACCTGGCTCCCAACTAGTCTCCCCACATCCTCCCCAATCCTTCCTCATTGCGGTCTCCTCAGAACCTAGCCAAACCCAATGGTCAGGGAGGGAGTTGCTGTTCAAATTAACAGCCATTTGTTATGGGCCTGCTATTTGCAAAGCACTGTGTTAGGCACCAAAGATAACTCCGAAATATAAATATGTAGAAATGAATGCAATGAGTCACCTCTTCTCATGGAGACTGCATTTTAGGTGGAGAAATAAGTCATATAACAGCCCAGGCAGGATTTTGAAATGTGTTCTCTCTGCCTACCTCCTTTTGTCCCCATGACCAAGGAAGGCAAACACCAGTGCAGTGGCATTGATAAAAATTCTTAAATGTGAACACGGTACTTGGAGTTGATTGCTTATTTGTGAAAATACATGATAAAAATATTCATAGATTTAGACATGTCAAAAAGATTCCTTCATTTATCACAGAATTGTTTATAACCGTGAACATTTTAAAAGAAAAGTCTGCAGGTGGCCTTGCATGATCTGGGTGTTATCACACCACTGAGTGTGTCAAACCAGCATCTGCCGTTGGGTATAGGTCCTAAGCAATTAGACAGGGAGAGGGTGAAGAACAAGGACTGGCTGTACAGTTGAATTTTATTTGATTACATTGTGAAGTACAGATACTGTTTCACTTCCTAGGAATTTCGTGTTTTATTTCTGGAGATTCGAAATTCTCCAGAATGGAAATAAAGTTCTCCAGCCACAGTGGTGGCATGGATAGCAACAGGATTCAGTGACTTCCCTCATCCTCCTTCAACTTATTCTCCCTACCAGAACTAGTCACCTGTGGTGAACTCAGTGGCATTTGATAGTCTAGGATGAACCAAATGAACCTCAACTTAAACCTGCTTTTTGTCATTGTACCGATCTAGGCATTTGACACTAAACAGAGATCTTAATTCCTGTATCTTAATGCATCAGAATTTGGTCTTAGCAGAGATGTCGATAGACAGGGGTGTTGTGGCGGGTGGGGTTTAACCAGTTCTGGAGGCATTTTGCTCATTGCCCCAAAGTACTGGTGACAGACCATGACACTGTATGACCCATCTGGCTTTGGCTCCTGACTTTATTACCCAGAAAGTAGTTTATAAGCCAGATGTGTCACTTAATAGTAGGCGTACCTGCCCAAAATGCAAAAGCTTGCAGTAGTTATCTAGAATTTACAAAGCTTGTTTTTACTCTTTATCAATATCGATTCTGATAAAAATCATGACAATAGGCCATGTAGATATTATCTTTCTTGTTGATGAATAAATAATAGCCAAGGGCTCTTTAGCACTTAATGCATTCCAGGCACTATACTAAGCCATTTGCATTAAATAACTCATAATTTCTACGAGGCAGGAACTGTTGTTATCTACATTTCTTAATGAGGAAATAAGCCCAGAGTGGTTAAGTAACGTGCCCAGGATCACACAGCTGGTAAAACTAAAACTAAATTCTGCTAATCAGGCTCTAAAGTCTGTGCCCGTAGCCTCACAATATGCTGCCTGTTGAAATCAGACAGACAGATGAGATGTTGTATGACCTCCCCAAGGCCCCCTGGGTAGGGGAGGGAAGCAGATTGAGGGAGGCCACCGTAAAAGCATGGTTGGGGAGTTGCCCTTGGCTCATCTCTCTATGTGGCACAGGGCTCCAAACTGAAATAGCCACTATTTATTGGGTCAAGATTAGTCCAGCATTTAGGCAAGAAGAATGTTAGTCCAGTCATCTGCTACTTTTGGTAGCATGTATGGTGGTGGCACTTTCTAAAGTAAAAATAACACACATAGGCTAAAAAATAAATTTTCCCTGATTTTTGAATTCTGTTTACTTTTAAAATCTTAGGAAGTTATAATGACTCACACTTGCACATTTAATAATGACTTTTATTAAGAATGCTATGACACAAAATTGAAACATTCTTCAGACAGTGTCTCCACATGTAAGTACTTAGATATTTAAAGAAAACAACTAAATGGCTATTTGGGAAAACTGGGCCCTTTGGTTTCAAAACCAAGTGCTGGGGCCAGAGTAAGTGCTCAAGAAGTACCAGTGAGTTCTCCCAAGGGAGATTTCTTAGGGGAAAATGTGATGCCTTTTGCACATGTTACTATGGTGTGAGTCCAGTATTGGTAGGAAATCAGTAAAGTTCCCTGCACTTTACTGTGTGTGTTGCTGTCTTGTGTCTAGCCCGTGATCGATACTCTAGAGATGATATGAGAAATATTCCAGACCTGACCTTAGAGTTTGTAATCCAATTAGGAGAAGCAAAGCTTTTTATGCAAAACATAATTAGAGAACCAAGCAATATCATCTGTAATCTAGAAGTAAAATGTGAGGTATGTTTTTAATTCCAAGAGCCTGTGGGTGGTTCTGAACTACAAGCGTCCTCTTGGGTTTTTCAGAGGTTTCTGTTTAGATGGCTCAGGTTTAATCTCTAATGGGGATAGCAGGGAACCAGATGAGACCTGCTGAGGTGGCCACAGTTCTGATTCTAGTGGGCAGGCTGCCTCCCCTCTGATACTGCGTGAGGCGTTACTGATGCTGGCAACGGTTTGCGTTTAGCCAATTGCCAAAAGCAGCCTGCGCATCCCTCTGAGGTTGGTCCCGTAAATTCCACTCTTTCCTGTGGTAAAGTATTCCTCATCACCACCTCCCTTTTCACACTCTGTGCAAAGCCTTGCATTGGGACAGCAAATGGCTGCAACTTTCACTGCTTGCTTTTCCCAAGTCGAAGAAAAATCCCAACGCTGGCAAAGCAAGGACGTCGCTATTTTCTGACAATTGAATGTCTTCAGGGAACTGGCCTCAGTGCTGATAGGGTCTGTATTCCTCTAGTAAGAATAGCACTGTTTCCATTAGAGGGGACCAGGATGGGTAGACAGGCTAAGACGTCTCATTACTCTTTGCTCTGTGTATTTGTATGACAGCTCGGGTGTCTGGCTTACCTTCCTGAGGATGAGAGCCATAGCTTTATCCATTTAATAACAGCCACAGTGACAGTGCTGATAATGGCTAGCATTTACCTAGCACTGTGTGCCCTGGAACATTTAATAGTTTCATTCTATGAACTCGTTTGTTGGTCTTGGTGCCATGTGTCCAACATAAGGCTAGCAGGACCCATCTGTCCTTGCCCATGCTTATTCTGTGCCACAACCACCCCTGGTTGTGATTAAGATATTAATGTTAAAGAGGGAACTGAGTTCTGATTTCTCGTCATTCAAAACCATTCTGTCATCTTCATGCACATGCCCTGCAGGCAGCCAGCCAGTAAGGGGTCCTTCATACCTATCCTGTTCCTGGCTGGTGGCTCTCAGAATCTGCCATGGCTCTTGGATGCTGTTTGTCCTCCTGCCCTTGGGTGACTGGCTATCAGAAAACCTTCGTTTCCTTGTTGGATTCTGCCTCCAGGAAGCAAAGCCGACCCAGTGGTTTCTGTGGGTCAGCTGCACTTGGCTGTCTCCACTGGGGAAGATATTTGGCTTGTTGGCTGTTTTATGCCCCTTGGACTGTCAGGTCCAAGTGTACTGTTGGCCACAGCATCCAGTCTGTGTTATCAGAGCAAGGCCCTATGGTCAGGAGACCCTTAGCCGCCAAGGGTCTGTTGTCGCCTGGTGTCTTTGCCTGAAGTCCTCTGGCCTTCCTGCTTTTCATCATTGAGTGCATCTATAAGCTGACCCGCTGCCAGGTATCATGTCTGAGCATTTTGGCAAGGAGAGTCTGTGAGAGAGGTTTTCTTGGCAACCATAAAATAAAAGTACTGTAAGGAGCTGCTAAATAAATTTGCACCACTTCAGCCAGGGAATTTCAGCTCTCCTGGGTGGGATGGTGATAGGGGATGTGGAATGCAAAAAAAACAAAACAAAAAAAATTATGAGGCTCAGCTGTCAGCTTGATGGCTCATTTATTTGATGGTCCTAAGGAGATGTATGTTTGGTACACTGAGGATGTTTATCAAACTCATTTCCTCTTGTATTTGTCCAGAGAGTCAGCAAATGGGGGGTTTTTGGTCTATTTTTTCTACCATGAAACAAAGTGAGGGGAAATCTCTTAGTCCCTTTGCTCAAGTTAAGTTGGTCCTGTGTATCTGCAGTGGTGACGATGGGAACATACTGCCTACACGTCAAGGGCATCGAACACCCAGAACAGGATGAAGACCAACACCTAGTCTATGGGAATTAGTTTGTGAGTCTGTGTGCCCTGTTTGTTTGTTTTTTTGTTTCATTATTGTTTTTTGAGACAGGATCTTGCTTTGTTGCCCATGCTGGAGTTCAGTAGCACAGTCATAGCTCAGTGTACCCTCCAATCCCTGGGCTTAAGCAATCCTCTCACCCCAACCTTCCAAGTAGCTGGACCTACAGAAGTGTACCACCATACCTGGCTAAGTTTTTTAAAAAATTTTGTATAGCTGGGCACAATGGCTCATACCTGCAATCCCAGCAATCCCAGCACTTTGGAAGACGAGGGAGGATCACTTGAGCCTAAGAGTTTGGGACCAGCCTGGGCAATACAGCGAGACCCTATCTCTCCAAAAAATTAAAAAATTAGCCAGTGGTATGTGCATGGAATATCAGCTACTCGGATAGCTGGTGAGAGGATCGCTTGGGCCCAGAAGGTCATGGCTGCAGTGAGCTGTAATCACGCTGCTGCACTCTAGCCTGGGCTACAGAATGAGACTATGAATGAATGAATGAATGAAATTTTTGTAGAGACAGGGTCTCACTATGTTGCCGAGGATGGTCCCAATCTCCTAGACTGAAGCGATTCTCCTGCCCTGGCTCTGTTTTAAAGAGAGTGAAATAACCAGATTCAAATAAGAGTCATTTTTGTCATTTCTCATCCCAAGTAGCTGCTGGGAGGAGGTATGAGGGGGTAGTGGGGAAGAACCTCAGAAGAGCCTTGGTAACACTGGGCTGGATATTGTTTTACTGACTTGCTTCATTATAAAATGAATTATTTTGCATTCAGCCTCGTAATGATGAATGTTCACATCTCATATACATGGTCTTCAGCAGATATTCCAATAGGTCAGTCTCAGGAACACCTGATTAAGTGTTTTTGAGGAGAAATGGCATAGGGACCTCATTTAATAATTAGAAATGCTGCTGCTTTTAGTAGGAAATTCATTTTCATACTTAAGTTCATTCAGACTTCAGGGACACATTGTGGAGCTATTGAAAATATAAATGCCGGCCGGGCGCGGTGGCTCAAGCCTGTAATCCCAGCACTTTGGGAGGCCGAGACGGGCGGATCACGAGGTCAGGAGATCGAGACCATCCTGGCTAATACGGTGAAACCCCGTCTCTACTAAAAATACAAAAACTAGCCGGGCGAGGTGGCGGGCGCCTGTAGTCCCAGCTACTCGGGAGGCTGAGGCAGGAGAATGGCGGAAACCCGGGAGGCGGAGCTTGCAGTGAGCTGAGATCTGGCCACTGCACTCCAGTCCGGGCGACAGAGCGAGACTCCGCCTCAAAAAAAGAAAAAAAAAAAAAAAAAAAAAAAAAGAAAATATAAATGCCATCCACGACAATCATAGACACTTAGTAGATGCTAAGTAATTTCTGTGGTAAAAAAAAATAAAAATGAACTGATGGCAACAAGTTCAATTCTAAGTCTACAAATGTGCAGGTTCTCTAAGCAAATAAGATTTTTTTTCCAACATTCCCTTGGAGCCTGGGTTCCAAAAGAAATCCTTTCCACTCTGACCAGTGGGTCCTTTTCCCTGCACATCTTCCTTGGGAATTATGGCATTAAATACTACAGAAACCAAAAAAAAAAGGATTAAAGCTAGAATATGTAAACACATTTTAATGATTTTTTTCCTGGTTAACAAAGTAACACATGATTCCTGTAGGAAATTTAGAAAATCCAAAACAGAAAACAAAAATCACTCATAAGCATATCACTCGGAAATAGACTTTTATGTTTTTCATCATCTCCTTTTTCCTCCTGTCTTTTCTCCATTTCCTTATTCCTCTCCCTCACAATTGTAACAAAATTAAGAGAATATTGAAAATATAACTTTGTATCCTGTTCTTTCACTTAGCATTGTGTCAGCCTATAAGTAAGTCATGAAACCCAGAAGCTATGAAGGAAAGATTGATAACTGGACTATATTAAAACAAAACTTCAACCAGGCAATAATATTTACAACCCATACAACCAAATAACAAATTATTGCTATCCTGTAATATGAGCTTCTTAAAAAATAATAAAAAAGATAACTCAACTTTTTAAATGGTTAAACCATGCAAATAGGCAAGAAAAAATACAAATGGCCCTTAAGCATATATTCTTCTTAAAGCTTAATTGCATTAATAGTCAAGAAATGAAGTTGAAACAATGAGCTCATTTTTCACTGGCAGTTTGGCAAGAATTATAAGGATGATTCCATCTAGCCTGAACAAGGGAGCCAAAACATTGACACTTTCATGTGCTACTGGTGGGAATATAAATTGATGCAATGCTTTTGGAAGACAGTTTATCTACATCTGTTTAAATTTTAAATATTTATGCCCTTTGATGTGGCATTTCCACTTCTAAAAAAATGTATCCTAGATAAACACTCCTACAAGTGTGCAAATCATGTTCATTACTCCATTGTTTGAAGGTGCAAAAAATTTAAAATAACCCAAATGTTTATGTAGAGGAACTGGTTAAATTGTGGTACATTTTTATAATGGAATTGTATGCAGCCATTATAGAGAATGAGCCAGAGGCATAGGAGGTATAAATATGTCCAAGACAATTGTTAAGTGAGAAAAGTATGTTACTGTATGATATTGTGTTAGTATAGCATTGAGAAGAAAAGACTGGAAGACTTTGAACCCATCATCGTTTTCTCTGTACTTTTTTCAGGAATGATCAATTTTACATAATGAAAATATTTTATAATCAAAAACACCATTTTCAAGTAACATTTAAAAATTCTGTTATAAACATTTTCTTACATTTTTAGTCCTTCATAAAATTTTGGCAGCTTTCATAAGATTCTGTCATAGAAATACCATAATTTAGCCATTCCACGATTGATACCTCATTTAGCTTTTTTGCTAATTACATAGGATGCAGCAACCAATATCTTTGTAAAATAAGATTCTTAATTTTACACTCACAAGAGTATCACATCACGTAGCAGAGATTGAGAATTTAACCTGAAAAGAATTCATTGGGTTATTCTGAAAGTACAAGGTTGATGTTTTTCTAATCTTTTAATTTTATTACTTGTTTTTTAAGACTTTCACTCTGTCACCCAGGCTGGAGTGCAGTGGTGTGATCATGGCTCACTGCAGCCTTGACCTCCCAGGCTCAAGTGATCTTCCCGCTTCGGCCCCCCAAAGTGCTGGTATTCAGGCGTAAGCCACTGTGCCCAGCCTTAATCTTTTTAAAGCTTACCTAGACTATAGATGGCCCATATGGAGGCAAAAGATTTGGGCCCCACTCTCTAGGTACACAGCTCCGCTACCCTACTCTGAGTATAATTCATCACTAGTTTTTGTAGTCTTAAGTGTAAAGAAGACCAGAGATCTTCGCCTCAGGAGCTCCTCTTCCCAAGGCACAGTCTCAGGCTCTCTCCTCATTTCATTCCTTCTCCCAAGGTGAACTCATCCACACCCAGGTAATGACTCAAATTTGTAGCTCTGATCCAGCCTTCCCTTTGACATCTAGCCATGTGTATTCAGCTGCTTATTAAATGTCTCCACTTGTGTGTCTAAAAAAAGTAGCTCAATCTGTCCAAAATAAATTCTGTGATCGAGAACCTGCTGATACCTCCTTCCATTTATCCCCTACATCCTTCCATTACTAAATTCCATTGCTTTCCCCCAGTAGTTCTTGACATATCTAGTTCTCTTTACCTCACTGCCCTCCCTATACCAGGCCACCATCATTTACCTCCTGGATACTCTAGTAGCTTCCCAAATGATCTCCTCATGTTCATTCTCAGCTCCTCTGATTTGGAGTCTTGTAAAATGAAAATCTAATGTCACCCCTTTCCTGAGTCAGAGTTTTCCATGGTTTATTGGGCTAAAGACTGAAATCCTCACTGGCCCCTGCCTCATCTGGTCCCTGCTCTCTCCTATCTCCATACTCCCTTCTCTTGCCACCCAGGACTCCAACCACGCTAGTCTTCATTTCTTAACTGAACCCCCTCACCTCTGTTCCTTCCTTCTGAAATTCTCCTTACCCTCACTTTCCCTTCTTTCTGTCTCTTCGTTTGGTTAATAATCTTCACAGCTCAGTTCAAATGTCACTTCCTGGGAAATCTTCCCCCAGTGCTAGGTCAGGCCATCCCTTGATCTATTCCCATGTTTTCTCCTCATTGCACTCATCACAGTTGATAATTGTAAATTTACTTGTGTGGTGATCTGTCTGCTTCTCCCACCATACATTAACCCCCTTGTGGGTAGAGATGGTGCCCCCTTTGCTTACTATTATATCCCAAGATCCTGGCATATGGCCAGGCTCATGGACGATACTCAAAGAATGGTTGGGTGGGTGAAGGGATGAATATCTCATGTCAGGTGATACATGAATGGCACTACTGTCTAACTCAAGATGAAACCAAATGTTACGCTTTTGCTAATTCCGTGACTTTTCAAAAGTCTTTTGCCAATTTAATACAATCAGTCTTGCTTTGAAACAATTTTAAGTATAAACCGAGACACTCAAAGCACAAGCCAGTCCTAAGTAGTTTTATTCTGAAATTAAGATCATAACCCACATTCACTCACTTGGCAGATGCCCCCTTTTCACACTTACCTACATGTTAGTTCCTCCTCCTCAGGGGAAGGCAGCAAATGATCTGCACATTTGACCACTTGAGAGATTTGCTGTGCACTCCCCTATTCCTGTATCCTCAAGGACTGTAAAATCCATTGAACTCTTTATTTATGCACAAGCTAAGAAAGAAAACAAAAAAAGAAAAAAAGAACCTTGCTTTGCAATATTTCGAGTATGCGTTTCACAGTAATATGCATAAAACATCCCTCTATCATAGTGCCATCTTAGGATATTTATTGATTCTCTCAGGTGGTTCTTGTTTCAATTAAAGTCCTTTTGGGAAACAGTCTGTCAGGAGGATTGGCCAGTGACACCACTACATGAAAGGGATTGAGCCTGGTGTAGTAAGTTACAAGCCCAGGCCTTGGAGGTGAGCAGAAGTAAATCTGAATCCTGATTTTACCCCTGTCTAGCTATATGATCTTGGGGTTGAGCCTACTTCATAGGGTTATTTTGAGGATAAAATAAGATAATACGGATAAAGCACTTAGCATTTGATGAACATTCAGTGTATATTCACCACTGAAGACACTGTTGTTGTTGTTATTCACAAAAGCTTTTTTCCAGGTTGTCTGGACAGACCCACAGACTCACCCCCAAATGAGCAACAGATAGGTGGCAGTATGCTGACAGTCATAAATTGACTGTATATTTTATGATAACGAGTATCAAAGTTGTACTTAATTAAATATTATCTTTTAGATTCAGATACTAAAATGTTTATAGATGACATAGTTCATGTCTGGGATTTGTTTTAGAATAATCTGATAAAAGATAGATCAGGGAGGAAGGGAGTCGATATAGAGCAGGAACATGTTTGGACATGCAGTGGCAGCCGCCGAGGCTGTTTGATCGGTATGAGAGTTGTGTCATTCTCCCTACTTCTGTCTATTTTGAAATTTCCCATGATAAAAGTTGAAAAATATGTTAAAAATAGTTCATATAAATAGCATCCTAGATTCATTCTTGTTCAAGGAGCCAGCTCTCAGCTCGCTTCCCTTTATTTCTTTTGGAAGAGTAACTGATTCTAGTGATCTAAGCAGTAAGACTCATGTCAATCTGTTTTATTACTCTCGGGATAGCTTATGGTGGAAACAAAATAAATCCAATTTCTGAATCTCCTTTGTCTTCAATCACTTGGGAATTCTCTCTGAAACTACTGTGGGCATTTTAAGTAACCCTGATTACCCAGCAAGAACAATGTAGCTTTCAGACAAGCACAGAGGATAGAATAACTCTTTCTACCCTTCTATGCTTGCATGACAAAAGCTGTAGCTATTAAATACCGGTGCTCAATGAGCTAATGAATGACGAGCCGGTAATTGTGGTTTTGGCATTTTAGGATTTGAGCCTCTGCCCTGTATGAACTTGTAATCTTCATTGTGTAGCCTTGTTAAGTTCGGCTGCTGAGTTACATGTTGGCATAGGAAGCTGAGGCACTCCTAAGCCAAAAACTGACCTCTGCATATTTCAAACTAAAGTCAGGAGGCTTAGGGTGACTTCTTTTGCTTTAAAAAAAAATAAAGGCATGATTTCCCTTTAGAGTGGAAGCTGACCATGACTGTAAATGGCTCTGTAATCTTTGGCTTTGTTTGAGTCACCCCCTCCATGTTCTGCTCTTCCGTTTGGATGCAAGCCAGCACAAGGATAAGTGTTCTGCTTGATCCTCGCTGTTTAATAATTGACCCTTCAACATCTCTTTCTCCAGCTTCACCAAAGAGGATAATTTAAATTTTGATTGCAGGTTTCTTCTTTTCCCTTTCAAGTCTATCTCTAAGGGGTAAAACATGTGGCTTTTTATAAGTTTAAGTACTTTGGAGCAAAGTTTATGGAGTGTCCTTCTATCCCCTAAAAGTAAGATAGGCTCCGAGTTGGCGAGGGCAGTCACGTTGGGGTCCATCTGAAATGCTTCTGTGTATCCCTTTGGTCAGCACCTCCTGCCAGGACCATGCTGGAGCTGCTAAGAAGGAAGACAGGTGCACAGACAGAGCCTTCTGGAATACAGTGCAGGGTGTGCTATCATAGAAGTATAAACTGGGCACCCTAGGAGCAGAGTTGATATTACTATGACTCTCTGGGGACATCAGGACAGACTTCATAGAGCAGGTATGAGATACTTTTGCTGAAGGCAGAACTGGTAGCCTGGAATTACATTATGCTCTTAATTGAACCCTCTTGGGATCCCAGTTTGAGTGATCTGTCTTACTAGATAGCACCTGGTGTGAGAACAGCCATGGCTTTTCCTTTACGGCTCATACAGTTCTGAGAATGCCTAAAATTAGATTGAAATCAGGATTAAGGTCTCTAACCTGCCTTTGTGGCCTCGGGCATCCTGTGACCAGGATGAGTCACATTCTTGTCTTGCCCACTTGTGTCTTCTGAGAGCTGCGTCCCAAGACTTCCCCATGCAGAGCTGATTGTAATAGTTGACAGACAAAACTGATGGCCCAGCACTTTCCCTCCCCGCACGATTCCTGCTGCCCACGACAGCAGCTGAGTAATAAGCAGTCAGACATCTTACCTGGGACATTAGTCACAAACTCTTAAGCAACTGCGGGTCAACTCTTGAGACCGTTGTGGATTTCTGTTAGCACTTGTTTCTGTTGCCCAAGAAGATCCTTTCCAAGACCTCAGCAGGCATCCTGGCTTCGGGAAAATTCTGAAACTCAGTGACCTTGTTTGGAAATGTGAGTGAGAGTGTTCTGGGCTTAGGTCCACACAGGCCTGGCTTGTCAGGCTAGGACACAGTGTCGATAAAGCTGGGCTCGTGGGCTTTGTCCCCCCCGGCTATGCTGTCTCCTGGGGCTGCAGACTAGTGTGTCCAACCTCAGCCAGGTGCCTCTCTGCTGTGTGCCCTCAGCCCTAGAAGAGCCAGGCACCCAGGCCTTCTAGTGCCTCGCAAGTCAGAAAACACTTGTGGAAGAACTGAGAGTGTTGGCCTCCTTCACTGGACAGGATCCCGATCATCCTCACCCCTGCTCCCGACCTGCGCTGCTGTGATTGCAACCTCTTGTAGGTTAAATTGGTTGTGCTCATATTGTATGCGTGTGGTGGGGCAAGGGGAGGAAGCAGCTTCCACAAATCAGCCCACTGAAAACACTTATATGGGACATGGGATTCTGCATGGAGAAGGGCTGATTTGGAGCCAGGACTGGGTTTGGGTTAGAGACACAGAAAGCTTGCTTCGCTGAAGTGGGTGCACAGGTACTCAGCATGCCTTTGCCTTATGCCCCTGACACCTGGGGAGGCTGCTGCTAGGAGCAGAGAAGTCTGTTCTACGTTCCATTGATCTGTGCCATGAAAGCTTTGCTGCTTTAACCACACTTACTGGGGATTCCTGGAATACCAGACTTGCTTTCCATT
This sequence comes from Trachypithecus francoisi, assembly GCF_009764315.1. Taxonomy (NCBI): domain Eukaryota; kingdom Metazoa; phylum Chordata; class Mammalia; order Primates; family Cercopithecidae; genus Trachypithecus; species Trachypithecus francoisi. The sequence goes on along the minus strand of NW_022681468.1, from coordinate 43,650,436 downwards.
CCTGGGCATTTTCTAGTGGCCATTTTCTGTAAGACCTGCCTGGCCAGGCTGTATCAACTCACAGGACACTGTGTAGAAACCAGTCATGCCAGTTCTGTCATCACCTACCTCCTCCAAGCCAGCAACATGATCCAGGCTGGACGGAGACCAACCTTTTGCCTTGGGCCATGCAGGCCAACAGACCTTGATTCTCACACTGAGGCAGGAAAATAGAACCTCGAGTGCCCTGACACAACCCATAGTGAATGTGACACACCAGAAAGAGCAGTCAGCTGTAGCCACTGTGAAGATGCCACAGCGAGGGGGGCTCCAGGCAGCCCAAGGCCATGGCAGCCTCCCACAATGGCAGTTAACCACAAAGCTCCAGGCCACCCTAGTGACCTGCAGCCTCCTCGTCACTGATCAGCCTATGTGGGTTGCCTCTGAGCATATTGTTCCTTTAAAAACCAAAGTGTAAATGTCTCACCCAAAAGGCCAAGCTGCCGCTCTGTCCAGTCTAGACTGTGCCTGTGAGGCTAGCAGTGCCACCTTCCCTCTGTAACAGTGCCCTGGGGTATGGTTGGCAACAGGAGAACCATGTGCCTCTGCTGGGAAGCGGGTTGTTTTAAGAGAGCACTGCCTTTTATTTATAGACAGCTTTATCAGTACACAGCCATGTTCCTGCCGACCTTGAGGACTCTTTACTAAACAATCCTGCTGCTGAATATTCACTTCCTTCCACGTGAATTTGCTCTTAGGGATTGGAGGAGGGGTGAAAAATGCCTTGAACCAGAGTCTCCATAATCTATTAGGCTTCCTGTGCACCTGGGGTACCCGCAAACAAACCCTCTTCTCACTCTGGTTTTCCTTTTCCTGGTTAACATCCCCACAAACCTACTGGATTTAAGACAGAAACCCAGGAGTCATTTCTGCTGCTTCTCTCTGCCTATCTCTAAGTGATTATCAAGCCTTATTACTGATTTTGCTTTCACCAAAGCCCTGCTTCCTTTCTCCTGACTGACTCCTTATTTTTCATTCCATTCATCACTGTTCTGGTTCAGGTCTTAACATCTCTTCCCTGGACGGTTTCAGCCTCCCCTAACTGATCTTTTCTTGTCCAGCCAGGAATCAGTTACTCCCTTAATTAGGGAGCATCAGGAAGTTCCTTTTGCCTAATATCTGAAAATCAAAATTCCTTAGTGTGACATTCAGGACCCTTCATGGTTTGAAGGACTTAACTTTCCTTGTAGCCCTGAGATTTTTCATGGCCCCTGCACTCCTGTGTCCTGTGCTGCCCGCCCCTCAGCCTCCTCCACCATACCCAGGGTTCTCTGAGTGCACCTGCACAGCCACACCACTGGGCTTGCTGCCATGTCCCCGCCCCATCTGCCTCTCCATGGCAGCCTTCTCACTCCCCCTTTTCTGCCTGGGAGACTCTGACTCATGCTTTCAGACCCAGCTCAATTTCTACTTCTGCTGTGAGGCTGTCTCTCTCTCCTCCCACTGGAAGGAATTGTTCTCTCTTATGTTTCTCTCGTAGCACTTGGTTCATACCTTCATCATGCCACTAGGATGATACAGCAATTGGTGTGTTCCCCCTCCTCTGCCCCTCTCCTGTCTATCCTGTCCATATGTGTGTGTGTGTGTCTGTATATAAGATATATATCTATTTGTTTTACACATACACACACACACACACAAGTATTTCTTTCTTTTTCTCTCTCTTCATTTTGGAGACAGGGTCTCACCCTGTCGCCCAGGCTGGAGTGCAGTGGTGCACTCTCAGCTCACTCCTGGGCTCAAGTGATCCTCCCACCTCAGCCTCCCAAGTAGGTGGGACTACAGGTGCATGCCACCATGCCCAACTAATTTTTGTATTTTTTGTAGAGATGGGATTTCACCATGTTCCCCAGGCTCATCTCAAACTCCTGAACTCAAGCAATCTGCCTGCCTCAGCCTCCCAAAGTGTTGGGATTACAGGCACCCAGCTAACAAGTATTTCTTAAGTACATTATGCCAGGCATAGTGGCAAACCACATAAACACAATCCCGGCCGTCATGGAGCTTCTAGCCTAGGAAATATTTGTCTCCCATTACACTGTGAGTTCCTTGCAGATGAAGATCAGCTGTGCTCCTAGTGCCTGTCACCACCCCTGGCACACAGTGGCCACCTCCCCTATGGGTGTTCACTCTGACTCTGATGGGTAGAGATGGGTGCTCGAGTGGAGGATGGGGGATAGGCTGAGTACAAGGTAAGTGGAAAGCCTAGAAAAGCCACATTCTGCCCTCCGTTTTTAAAGGACAACCCACATTTTCCTGTGGTTAGCCCCTTCTTAATGGGCCCATCGTCTTGGAGCCATGAGGCAAGTTCTGAGACTTGATCTAAATTTGTCATCCAGATAGCACAGAGAAGCTCACACGGCCGCATGTGGCCGCACTTGTTGTGTGTGTGTGTGCCCATTCTGAGAGGTGGATGGTTTGGGGTCTGGCTGCCCTATCTCATGCTGCTGTTTGTATCTTTCAGAGATCTGAAACTGGACAACGTCCTGTTGGACCACGAGGGTCACTGTAAACTGGCAGACTTCGGAATGTGCAAGGAGGGGATTTGCAATGGCGTCACCACGGCCACATTCTGTGGCACGCCAGACTATATCGCTCCAGAGGTGAGTGCAGCTGCTTGATGCAGCTCTGAAATCTGAGCTCTCCAGTAACTCTGACCAGAAATGCCACTGGCTGCTTTTATGTGCTGCAGCGTTGGGGGCAGTGTTGAAAGCGGACACCTCTAGACTCATTTATGGCTCATTGGGTGAATGATGGCTGAAAATGGCCTAAGTCACTCTAATAAGAATTTGAGTTAACGAGACAGAAAGTTAACAAGGATATCCAGGAATTGAACTCATCTCTGCACCAAGCGGACCTAATAGACATCTATAGAACTCTCCACCCCAAATCAACAGAATATACATTCTTCTCAGCACCACATCGCACTTATTCCAAAATTGACCACATAATTGGAAGTAAAGCACTCCTCAGCAAATGTACAAGAACAGAAATTATAACAAACTGTCTCTCAGACCACAGTGCAATCAAACTAGAACTCAGGACTAAGAAACTCAATCAAAACCGCTCAACTACATGGAAACTGAACAACCTGCTCCTGAATGACTACTGGGTACATAACGAAATGAAAGCAGAAATAAAGATGTTCTTTGAAACCAATGAGAACAAAGATACAACATACCAGAATCTCTGGGACACATTTAAAGCAGTGTGTAGAGGGAAATTTATAGCACTAAATGCCCACAAGAGAAAGCAGGAGAGATCTAAAATTGACACTCTAACATCACAATTAAAAGAACTAGAGAGGCAAGAGCAAACACATTCAAAAGCTAGCAGAAGGCAAGAAATAACTAAGATCAGAGCAGAACTGAAGGAGATAGAGACACAAAAAACCCTCCAAAAAATCAATGAATCCAGGAGTTGGTTTTTTGAAAAGATAAACAAAATTGACAGACCGCTAGCTAGACTAATAAAGAAGAAAAGAGAGAGGAATCAAATAGACGCAATAAAAATGATAAAGGGGATATCACCACCGACCCCACAGAAATACAAACAACCATCAGAGAATACTATAAATGCCTCTACGCAAATCAACTAGAAAATCTAGAAGAAATGGATAATTTCCTGGACACTTACACTCTCCCAAGACTAAACCAGGAAGAAGTTGAATCCCTGAATAGACCAATAGCAAGCTCTGAAATTGAGGCAACAATTAATAGCCTACCCACCAAAAAAAGTCCAGGACCAGATGGATTCACAGCTGAATTCTACCAGAGGTACAAGGAGGAGCTGGTACCATTCCTTCTGAAACTATTTCAATCAATAGAAAAAGAGGGAATCCTCCCTAACTCTTTTTATGAGGCCAACATCATCCTGATACCAAAGCCTGGCAGAGACACAACAAAAAGAGAGAATTTTAGACCAATATCCCTGATGAACATCGATGCAAAAATCCTCAATAAAATACTGGCAAACCGGATTCAGCAGCACATCAAAAAGCTTATCCACCATGATCAAGTGGGCTTCATCCCTGGGATGCAAGGCTGGTTCAACATTCGCAAATCAATAAACGTAATCCAGCATATAAACAGAACCAAAGACAAGAACCACATGATTATCTCAATAGATGCAGAAAAGGCTTTTGACAAAATTCAACAGCCCTTTATGCTAAAAACGCTCAATAAATTTGGTATTGATGGAACGTACCTCAAAATAATAAGAGCTATTTATGAGAAACCCACAGCCAATATCATACTGAATGGGCAAAAACTGGAAAAATTCCCTTTGAAAACTGGCACAAGACAGGGATGCCCTCTCTCACCACTCCTATTCAACATAGTGTTGGAAGTTCTGGCTAGGGCAATCAGGCAAGAGAAAGAAATCAAGGGTATCCAGTTAGGAAAAGAAGAAGTCAAATTGTCCCTGTTTGCAGATGACATGATTGTATATTTAGAAAACCCCATTGTCTCAGCCTAAAATCTCCTTAAGCTGATAAGCAACTTCAGCAAAGTCTCAGGATACAAAATTAATGTGCAAAAATCACAAGCATTCTTATACACCAGTAACAGACAAGCAGAGAGCCAAATCAGGAATCAACTTCCATTCACAATTGCTTCAAAGAGAATCAAATACCTAGGAATCCAGCTTAAAAGGGATGTAAAGGACCTCTTCAAGGAGAACTACAAACCACTGCTCAGTGAAATCAAAGAGGACACAAACAAATGGAAGAACATACCATGCTCATGGATAGGAAGAATCAATATCGTGAAAATGGCCATACTGCCCAAGGTGATTTATAGATTCAATGCCATCCCCATCAAGCTACCAATGACTTTCTTCACAGAATTGGAAAAAACGGCTTTAAAGTTCATATGGAACCAAAAAAGAGCCCGCATTGCCAAGACAATCCTAAGTCAAAAGGACAAAGCTGGAGGCGTCACGCTACCTGACTTCAAACTATACTACAAGGCTACAGTAACCAAAACAGCATGGTACTGGTACCAAAACAGAGATATAGACCAATGGAACAGAACAGAGTCCTCAGAAATAATACCACATATCTACAGCCATCTGATCTTTGACAAACCTGAGAGAAACAAGAAATGGGGAAAGGATTCCCTATTTAATAAATGGTGCTGGGAAAATTGGCTAGCCATAAGTAGAAAGCTGAAACTGGATCCTTTCCTTACCCCTTATACGAAGATTAATTCAAGATGGATTAGAGACTTAAATGTTAGACCTAATACCATAAAAACCCTAGAAGAAAATCTAGGTAGTACCATTCAGGACATAGGCATGGGCAAGGACTTCATGTCTAAAACACCAAAAGCAACGGCAGCAAAAGCCAAAATTGACACATGGGATCTAATTAAACTAAAGAGCTTTTGCACAGCTAAAGAAACTACCATCAGAGTGAACAGGCAACCTACAGAATGGGAAAAAATTTTTGCAACCTACTCATCTGACAAAGGGCTAATATCCAGAATCTACCAAGAACTCAAACAAATATACAAGAAAAAAACAAACAACCCCATCAAAAAGTGGGGAAAGGATATGAACAGACATTTCTCAAAAGAAGACATCCATACAGCCAACAGACACATGAAAAAATGCTCATCATCACTGGCCATCAGAGAAATGCAAATCAAAACCACAATGAGATACCATCTCACACCAGTTAGAATGGCAATCATTAAGAAGTCAGGAAACAACAGGTGTTGGAGAGGATGTGGAGAAATAGGAACACTTTTACACTGTTGGTGGGATTGTAAACTAGTTCAACCATTATGGAAAACAGTATGGCGATTCCTCAAGGATCTAGAACTAGATGTACCATATGACCCAGCCATCCCACTACTGGGTATATACCCAAAGGATTATAAATTACTCTACTACAAAGACACATGCACACGTATGTTTATTGCGGCACTATTCACAATAGCAAAGACTTGGAATCAACCCAAATGTCCATCTGTGACAGACTGGATTAAGAAAATGTGGCACATATACACCATGGAATACTATGCAGCCATCAAAAAGGATGAGTTTGCGTCCTTTGTAGGGACATGGATGCAGCTGGAAACCATGATTCTTAGCAAACTATCACAAGAAGAGAAAACCAAACACCGCATGTTCTCACTCATAGGTGGGAACTGAACAATGAGATCACTTGGACTCGGGAAGGGGAACATCACACACTGGGGCCTATCATGGGGAGGGGGGAGGAGGGAGGGATTGCATTGGGGAGTTATACATGATATAAACGTCATGCACATGTACCCTAGAACTTAAAGTATAATAAAAAAAAAAAAAAAGAAAATACATCACTAAAAAAAAAAAAAAGAATTTGAGTTAAAAAAAAAAATTTGTAGATTTTGCAGTTGCTTTGGGCTTTAGCAGTAAATGAAGACAAAGTGAACACCACTCATGGCTATTTATTTTCCTCTTCGTCTCTACTTAGTGATTTAATTTCAGCATCATTTAGCAGAACTAAAGAAAGGCTCTTGAATCCTTCCCGTATGAGTGAGTGAACCTAGTCTCCTTTTTTTTCCTCACGGATATATTTCCAGAACCCTTTCTGTTCGGAATCTGCACGAGCCCATCACTGTGGCCCAATCATAAATATTTCCTCACCATACCGGAGAAGGCATCTCTGAGTTGACCACAGGGAAAACAGACCACTCTGTAGAAATGGAAAGAAATATGCATGGTAGCACAGGAGACTTTTTAAAAAAAAAAAAAACTTTGATATTTCCTAGTGCATCAATTTCCCTAGTTATGAAGAACACATTTGTTAATCTGATGTATGAACCACCTTCTCTCGCTGCCCCCTTTGCACAGATCCTCCAGGAAATGCTGTACGGGCCTGCAGTAGACTGGTGGGCAATGGGCGTGTTGCTCTATGAGATGCTCTGCGGTCACGCACCTTTTGAGGCAGAGAACGAAGATGACCTCTTTGAGGCCATACTGAATGACGAGGTGGTCTACCCTACCTGGCTCCATGAAGATGCCACAGGGATCCTCAAATCTGTAAGTTTGGCTTACCCAGCTAGCTTCTGATCTATTGCAGACCAGCTTGTTTTATGTGCTTCTGGTGTCTTTTCAGTGCCTCCCACCAGTAAACCACTAGCTCTAACTAAAATTTGTGTTCTAATCTAAAGAAGCAAAGAACCAGAGTTCTCTCAGGCTGTTACCCTCTCTTATGCAATACACCCTCTCTTATGCAATAGTTATTTTGGGGCCAATTTTGATAGTCCTTGATAACTTTGTTTGCCAAATAGCAAGTATTTCTAGCACTTCAAACTTTAGTTGAGGGGAGGTGATGTTTCCCCTCCATACAGTCAGGCCACGCCAGAGTTTTGGGTCAAGTGAATGCCATTCCCAGCCTGTTATTATATCAGTTGTGTTTCTGTTGGCATCTTCAAGGAGTAGGATGAAGGGCCTTTCTTTTAGGGCTGGGAGAGGAGAAGGAAGGTTTTCCAAACCTCTGCAGATCTCTTTTGTCTCCAAGTTATTCTTATGCAAGCCAGGTGCCACGCCCAGGCTGCAGGTGCAGTGTTGTAATGGATCATGTCGAGAAAGTCTTTTCTGTGTGTGCATTTAAGGCACTGTGCTGAACGCCTTTGAATTGAGGAAAAACATGTATTGGACGCCTTTATGTTGAAAATAAAGTACATGTAATTTGGGTCAATTCTGTAACCACATTAGTCGAGTTCTAAAATCATGTTTTTTCACCTACTATATGCATATGGGATATAAAGGCAAATAAAAGATCAGTTGTTTGAGAAGGGATAAATCAGAACAATCTATATTCTGTTGGATAGTATCTATGGCATAAGAATTACTATCCTTAAGTTATATCCCTTCAGTAATTTGAGGCAAAAGCGAAATGTGAGAAATATTTGCTATCTTGTTGAAAGATTTGTTTCTCTTTGGAAACTTCTAGCCCTATAATTAGTGCCATTTCAAGGACATTTTTTATGTGGGTCACTGTGCACTGGGGCTGAAGGTTTGATTGTCCCTGAGAATTCTCTACATCACTAAAAGAGAAATAATCACAGAAATCCTTCTGAGGCAAATATTACCAAAGTGAATCATAACACATGGCTTGATTCTCAAGCTGAGGTGCCAGTACCCTTCTGAAATTGAGAAAGCACTAATCTCACAGAAATAAAAATCTCACAGTACTTTGGGATTCTACCAAATGTCTCCTATCTAACATGTTTTTGTAAGAACAGTTAATTTTTATATTAATGGAAATTTTAGAGGAAACCATAAACATGGCTTTTATAATTTTATGAAAAAAAAAAAAAAGTCATAGAGAAAGGCTTGTCTTCGTGGATTTGTACCATGAAGTTTCTTAACTTCCTGAAGGGAAATGTACTCACCTAGGTTGGCCGCAGCCAATTTTGATAACATAAACCACGATAACACAGCCTCATCATGCTGCAGAGGGAGGCGGACTTTGCATGATCATTTTCCTACTTCCATGGCCCAGAACCTGGCTTTTTGCGAAAAAGCATGCCAGCCTTCTGTGGCCGGCAACAGCCACCTTCATCATACTAATGGTTTTCCATACCCCACATATTTAGTCCAATTACTGTAGCTGATTTAGTAGTTTTTAATATTTAGACGAAGGATCCCAGAGTTCATAATTCACATGAAAATACTGGTTCAAGCCATAAAGAAATGCCTGTTGTCAGCATTGGTCACTAGGCTTGGTACCATGAAGGATAGGAAATAAAAGTCAGTCCATGCCTCAAGAAATTTTTGTATTCTCTAATATAAACACTGGATTAGCAATCCAGATCAGTGTTTCTCTGATAGATAACCATATGCGTTTTGAATCTAGGTCTAGTAGAAATCTTAAGAGGCCACATCACCATTTGGGTTGGACATTCCTAATTTTTTGTCTTTACATTTTCAGAAGTCCTCAACCTTATTCTCGTGTTTCAGAGTCCTCTTGAGAGAGTTCTTTCCAACTAAATCTGAAATTAGGTATCATCCCCTTAGCCTAGAACCTAGGACAAGTACTAAGCAAGGTTAAGATTCATATGGAATTTCTAAGACTTTCTTTTTTAACCAGGTGAGCTCAGTTACTTCAAGCTATATCTTTTATGTAAATATGGATATTTTTGGTAACGAGCAAATATATTATCCAGTAATAGCCTCATAGTCTTTCCTCTAAGAGGAAACAGCCTCTGGTGCCTCAGAAGAATCGCATACAGTGGAGACTGAGTTCTCTCTCCTCGCAGGTTCACTTTTGGGAAGCTACAAGTCCCTTCACTTCTCTTTATTTCAGCTCCTTTCTCACGCCAGCTGCTCCAGTGATGGAGGCAGCAGCTGCGACTGTTACATATCATGTGTCTAGCACTCATTTTCCTAAGTGACACTTGACACTCTCTCTGGGCATCTTCCACATCGGAAGGAGCAGGGGCTCTGGGCTCACAGCGCAAGGCCTGCCTCCCAGTCCTGTTACCTTCCAGCTGAGTGACCTTGGCAAGCCTCTGTGCCGCTCTGAATCTCAGTGTCCTTGCTTGTAAAATAGAAGTAATAAAATCCATATCAAAGGGTGATTGTCTGGATTATATGAAATAATATAGGTAAACTTCCCGGGCACACAATAAGCATTCCGTGTTTTCCTCCTTCAAGGCATGTACCTTCAATGTAATTTTCTTAAAAACACTTAAATGTTGTCAGATAAAATTACGAAAAAAAATCACTAAGAAGATTTCTGGGATTTTTTTTTTCTTTTTCTTTTTCTTTTTCTTTTTCTTTTTCTTTTTTTTTTTTTTTTTTTTTTTGGTACATTTTACTCTCCATGTCTAAAAACAAGCAGCTTAAATGGTATAGATGAGAACATTCAGCTAGTCTTTGCAGGGGACTGAGACATTTAAATAGAAATGTGATCAAAGAGAAGAAAGAAATATTCAGAGCACTCAAGACTAGACTTGAGGAGACACACTGAGGAGGGAAAGGCATCAGAACTGGGTTGGTTAAGAACTTGCCTCCAGAGCAGAGCTGCCTGGGGGCAGATCTTGGCTCTTTGACTAATAGGCTGTGTGACATTGGGCAAATGGCATAAGTCTTGCATGCCTTAGTTTCCTCTCCATTTCCTTGGGCAAATGGCATAATTCTTCCATGCCTCAGCAGGTGGGGTATCAACCCACAGGGCTACTGCGTGGTTGGCATGAGATAACATGTGTGGGTGCCTGAAGCAGTGCTTGGCACAGGGTACCTACCAGGAAGTGTCCTGCACTGTTACCGCTGAGAGCTGCATGCATGAAATGAGTTTTTTACACTCTGTCCTTTTCTCTGCAAAAGTATTTGTCATATTAGGAGGAGGGTATGAGATAGCAAGGCGTGCTGTGCCAACCACTCAGGCTGCTTTCTGGCTCTAATTGCAACTTGATTTAATTAGGCCAATATAGTTATTTTACTACCAGAAGAAAACTTAGAGATTGTCCATTCCCACCCCCTCATTTTATAGAGGAGGAAACCATGAAGCACTGAGAAATTGTGACTCATCAAAGGCCATAACACATTACTTAAATCAGTTGGGGCCTTTGTGCACCGCTGATGAGGATGTAAACTGGCGTGGATAATGGTATGGTGGGAGGTTCTTCAGAAAATTAAACAGAATTACCATATGATCTAGCACTTCTACTTCTGGATATTTGCCCAAAAGAATTGAAAGTGGGAATTCTAATAGGTATTTGTACAACCATGTTCATAGCAGCATTACGTACAATAGCCCAAAGGTAGAAGCAACCCAAGTGTCCATCAACAGATGAATAGATAATAAGATGTGGTACATGCACTCTGAACAAGCATTCATTTGGTTGCACAGGGCCAGATCAAGGTATACTGTGTTCTTTACCACTATTGACTTGACGCCTTTTTCCAGAATTTTGTGTCCACCTAAGATCAGACATTCTGGGAGCCTGGTGACTTCAAGAGTTCCTGATGTGAATAGTTGAATCCATTGGATGGTGTTTCGCATAGTTCTAAAAACAGTAGGGAAATCATGAGTGCTAAGTTGTGAACTGTAATTATTTGTCTTTGCCCTTAATTTTATAGTTTTGTGTGATCGTTAGAAGCATAAACACAGAATTGTAGAGCTAGAAATAGTTTAAAAATACTTTGTCCACATTTCCTCATCTGTGGATTAGGAAACTGAGGCCCAGAGAGATGAAAGGACTTTACATATTAGAACGGAAAGAACATACCCTAGACCTCATTTGACTTCTGCCGCTGGTTTTCAGTCTGTAAAGGTGTGATAATAACACCTACAGTGCGCACTTCAAATAACGCAGTATACATGAAAGCGTTTTCCAAGTGGAATGCACAATACAAGAGTAAGTGATTAGTATTGCTAACTTGTGAGTAGTAATTTCACAACACACTTAGAGGTGTTATTATCCTCATCTTCTCTTTGAACAATTCAGCAACATCATCAAGGTTATTGCGTGCTTAATTTTACACAAGGCTGTGGTAGGCTTTTATTCCTAAGGAAATTGTATTTTTGTTTTTCCAGGAGCTTTTAAATCTTGACCAAAGATGCATAGGTGAGGTGTAAATAGCCAAATAGATATTGATCTGTTTATTTATATAATAGGCTTATATCAATGTACACGTGCATAGCAGGCATGGGTTCTGCAATACTCAGGTTCTGTGCGAGGTGCTAGAAATCCAGTGACGAGCAAGGCAAATATGATCCTGCTCTTGTGGAATTTACAGTCCAGTTGGGGTGGAGAGGGAGAAAGAAATTTTAAAGAGCAATTATACCTTAACTGTATACTTACAATTGAATGAGAAAAAAATTAAAATCCAAAGTTCTTTGAAAGCATTTATTTAACAGGCAGATCTAACATGACCTGGGCCACCAAAGGAGGCCATCTGGAGGATATGACATTTAATAAAGACTGAAGAGAAATTAGGCTTGAAAGTGTGCAGAGGTCTTGAGAAAGGAGCAGTCCATTTGAGCAGCTCAGTGGCAGGCTGGTTAGAGTGTGATGAGCAAAGGGGTGGGGCAGTGAGAGCTTCAGGGGAGGAGGCTGAGGGAACAGTGAGAGCCCAAAGGACATCCTAGGCCACACGAAGGAGACTGGACTTTATCTGAAGTGCCAGCGTAAGTCTTTGAAGAATTCCAAGCAAGCATGAATGATGCAATCACTACTTCATGTGCAAAAGATCACCCTGGCTGTTGTATAAAGAGTGGACCAACAGACTGAAGTATTTACTGATTAAGTGACTTCCAGGATTTCTTTCAAAATAATTCAGGAGTTGTGGGGAGGAACAGATGAAACAAGACTGGGCATGTGTCAGTAACCATCAAGACTGAGTGATGAGTATACATGAGGGTCTGTGTTACTGTTGTCTAAAATTTCCACAATGGAAAAGTTTTTAAAACCACCACATAAATGAGTATCTTATACAAACAAGCTCAGCATGTGTGTGTGAAGAAACATTTGTAGCCTGTATAGAAAAAGTGATCTCTATCTTCACAAATGAAGGGAAATGGTTTACAATACAAATATACAGAAAGAGCAGATGATATGAGCCACATACAAGCTGCCCTGTGGATCCTGGCCACATCTCTTAAATCCAAGTAAGAGTCTCGGGTTCCTGGCCTGGGAGTCTATGTCACCCTTATGATTTTTTGACACAGACAAAATTACCCAGTGGTTTTAGCACGACTCATTTCTTCAGCGTCCCTTAAGAAACTCTATGCCTTCTCAAGAAGCGTCCTTCAACCCCTAGGGTAGTAACAAAGGGTACCCCAAAGAAGCATTTTTAACAGAAAAGAGACCAGAGAAGGAGAGAATCCTCATCGTTGGACTTTGCCCCATGCTGCCTCCTTGGGGCCCTGGGAGATCCTTTCCCGGCTGGATCTGCCCTTTCCCACTGGGAGGCAGGAAGAGCTGAGATCTCCAAGCCAGCCCTTCACAGTGCCTTTCTCTGCCATCTCAGTGTGGGAGGGGCATCTTTCCATGGCTTCCTGAGATGGAGATTTATTTAAGAAGGAAGCTTGTTGAACTCCCTCTTACCTTTTTAAATGAAAGGTATTATTATTATTCTGTATCTAGGGAAACTGTTCAGACACCTGTTTATGTTACGTACTATAGAGTTACAGATGTTGAAGACCTCAGGGCTTCATCTGGCGTGATGTCAGCTAGTGCCTACATTCAGGATTGGGGAGGGTGTGTACTGTCCAGCCTTCCTCTAAAAGTGTATGATTGGCAAGGCAGGCTCCAGCATCTTCTTCACCCCTAATCTAATACTACTGTCCCAACCAGCCCTCCCTGTCATCACCTTTACCACTGCCCTCTCCACCCACAACACCCCCAAGGTTGTGGACTTGTGAGTTCTTTGTGTGTAGCTGTTCAAACATTTCCTATAGACGTGGGTAGTGGACAAAGGACTTGCTTGTGAGAACTTTTCCCATGGAGTGCAGAATCAGTGGGCGCGGGGGTAGTTAGAGCACACACAGTTTTTAGCCCAGGATTTCTACTGGAAAAGAATTCCCTAAATCATTAACCAGTAATCGCACATCTAAAAGTAACTTTATATATACCCAAATAAGCACACTGGAAAGAGTATTTTTCTTGCTTTCACTTCTGTTTTTCTCATCTTTGTTTCAAATGTTTGTTTAATACTTAACATGTGCGTGCCTCAAAAGCAGCCTCACCTGCGACTTGCAGAGAACGCAGTATTCACACTGGCAGGATCCTCAGAAGTTAACAGAAAAAAGGCGTATGACGACACACACGTTTGTGTAAAGAAAAAATAAAAGGCATTCCAGCTGTTATTTCTGTTTTTTTTTTTTTTTTAACTTGGTTTGGGAATATATACTACCTGTTTTCTGGTGTCACCATGCCATCAGGTTTCTTAGGCTGGCAGTAAATTATCCCAAAATGCTGATAATGATAAGGCAAAAGAAAGTCTGTCATTTGCTTAGGGCTTCTGAGGTTCTGCTGAATTTTGCCCTCGTCTAGGTCCGGAAAGGTTTAGGGAAGTCCCAGGCAAGTCAGCAGAGCTCAGGAAGCCGAGGCCTTGTCTCAGAGGTTAGTACTCCTTTGCTGAATCAGCTCCAGGAAGAAATCACGTGGTTCAGGCTCTACTCAGGTGAAATCGGCACCTTTGTCTTTGAGCTCACACAGGTGCCTGGGCTAAATAAGTGCTGAAAGGAGCTGGGTGCATTCTCCTGAGTCACCTTTGTCGACTCTGGAAGCACTGTAAACTCGGCATCAGAAGGAGATTATAAAATGCTTTTGTTCCTAAGCTTTATAGAAATTAAAGTATGTATGTATGCATGTGGATTTCTCTGTGATCCAGCCTCTCAGATTTCGTCATCCGAGCATTGTCTGCAGGAATCCTGCTTGCCTCTATGCACAAAGGAGGGGGAACCACAGTTAATTCAGGGATCCTCTTTTAGCCCTGAGTGTGTCCCACATCTGTCGCCAGGCAGTGAATTCCAGGAGCATTGACTGTCTTCCTCTCCATTTCCCTACTCCCCTCCTGAGAGAGGCTGGAATGCTCAAGGAAGCCAACAAAGGTGGTCAGCCAGGAGAAGGCTGGGGAAGAGGAAGGAAAAATGGGACCTGAATAACGCAGAGGATCCAATCCCAGATCATTAGGGCTGGTTTTTCAAACACTGTTAGGGGAAATCCAAAAGAAAGTTATCAAAAGATCCTTGAGTAAGAGGAGTGGTTAACATGCAACCTGGCAATCAGGACTGGAATGCCTGTCTGAGGAAAGGAAGCTGCCCCACAGGCCTCTTACCGAAACCCCTAGTGAGGTTAACACCCTTCAGAAAAGGAACCATTTGCTCACTGATCAAGGCCAGTGTCTGCAGAAAACAGAAAAACACTGCTCTTCCCGGAGATTTTGTATTTGGGTCTTTTTAAGTCATACAATTTTGTTGAAGTTCTTGTTCTCTACTTCTTTTTCCCTCATTAGATTGTAAGTTTCCTAAGGTGGGAGGTCCTTCCATTTTGATAGCTGTGTGAAGGATTTTTTTCTTTATTTTGAATAGAGTACTCATGCTGCATGTCTCATTTATCTCCATCTCTGCCAGGAAGATAAAGATGTCAAAGCTTTTGTAAAATGACCCTGGAAACTTTTCCTGTGTGGAGATTTGCTAACCAGTGTCTGTGGGTCAGAAAAGCTTTTTGTTTCAAGTTACAAAAACTCTTGCAAACAAAAGTATTTGACTTTGTTGTTTTTTTTGTTTGTTTGTCCTTGCCAACTATCAAAGGTCAATAATTTTGGGCAGTTGATCATTAGATTTGGTTTGGATGCCAAAGATAATGCACATCCAGGATAAAGAAGGGTACTGGCCTCGATTTCATGAGAGAAGAATAAAGGACATTGTATAGTCCCCACTAGGGAATCTTTGTTTAGCACTCACTTCTCTTCAGTAGCTACATTTGGGGAATCATACCTGGAGAAAAGTATTTTGTATAGCTTGGGCATGTAGGGTAGCAGCAGCTTTTTCTTAACACTTGGAAGTCATTGGAGAGCAGTGAAATCCGCCCCATCAGTCAGAGCTGCCTGAGACTGGTTTGTCAGGAATAAAAGCATGTTGTCTAACTGCGGGCATTGGCACAACCGCATGACCTTGGCTTTCCATCTCCGAGACTCGCCTCTAACCTTTACCTACGGTTAATCAACATTGTCCCATGACAGGAATGAAGATACAGGGAAGCAATAATGATTATAAAACACAGAAAAGGTGCGGGGTGTTGGGAACCTTGGAAAGGAATTGAGTATGTGCTCATGAAGGGCTGCTGGATTCCAGTTGCAGATAGCATGGAAAACACAGCCAGCAAGCCCACCACAGATTTGAGCACTGCCCCTGCCCCGCTGCAGGAACAGTATAGGGCATTTACCGTACTGAGTTTCATCAAGAGAAAATAAAGTACACTGTGTAGTGTGTCTCTGGAGATATCGCACAGAATATTCTGATGCCGGTCAGTTACAACCTGCCAGAGAAGGCACTGACCCGCCAGCATTCTCAAATATACCCGCATGCCCACTTCCTCCTTCACTGGCTCGGGGACATCAGCTTGAGCAAGTTTATTTCACTTTATTTTTTATAAAGAAAAGCCCATTTCAAACTCAAGGAAAACAAAGCATCTGTAGTTGAGGGAAGGACAGTCTTCAAAATGCCAGCTTTTTTTCTCCTCCCAGAGTTTTTAGTGATAAATGCAAAAAGAGAAGAAAGAAAAGAGTCCCTTGATATGGGCACAGACTGTGGAGGCCGCTGGTGTGGCCACCGACCTGACGCCGGACAGGCCAGTCCGGCTCTGCTTCAGATGTTTTCAATGACACAATCCTGTTCCTGCCAGGAAGCCCTCTCATCACTTAATGGTATTGAGTATTACAACCACATTATGTGTTTTAATTTTTCTTATGATAACGCTTAGATATGCTTCCTTTAACTCCCACTCCCTGAATTTAGTTCTCCCTGAAATGACTTCTCGTCTAACCCCTCTTCTGGTCAACAGCTCTTTGTGTATTGAAAATTTTAAGTGTCCTTCTATCTTTTCCAGCATAAAGACCCTCAGTAGTTTGAAATAAAACCAGGTGTTCAGGCGGAAGGATGCCTGGGATTTTTTCCAGCCCTGTTACTTTTCTCTTCCTTCACTTAGCACCTGCACTGTATGTACTTCTCAGCCCTTCTCCTTCCATGGAATCAGAGGAAAAAGAATGTCACATGAGCCGGCAAAGAAGTACAACATAAGGAAACACACAGAGTGCTGTGAATTCTCATCTGGCGAAGTCCTGAGTGTCATTTATTAGGAGAAAATAAAGATAACTGTGTAGTGATTCTCCTCACCTGTCGGTCCAAGTGTCTTAACCCAGAATCCAAATAAGAAAACTGGTAGCCTCGAGAGGAAGTCTAGCACAGGGACTGAGAGCAAAGGTCTGAGTCTGAATCCTGACTGTAGCACTTCCAAACTATGTGACAGGTTACAGATGGGTCCGTTTCTCAGTTTCCTAATCTTTAAAATGGGAATAATAACCACAGTTGCTATAAGGATTATATCCAACGAATCTGGAACACTTAATGCCTAGTGCAACAAAAGAGTATGCAGCATACATATGTAGTGGTAATGGCTACCACTTCTTAAGTGGTAACTTGTATCAAACTGTATCATTCTCTACTCTCTCCACTCCTGTAGCTTCCCCTTTCTCAAACTAGTCTGGATACCTGGCAGGGTGGGCCATTGCCATGAGTGTGCAGGTTACTAGTTCCAGCCCTCGCCAGCAAATTCCATCCAGATCCAATCTGAGCAGGCTAGAGCACTTCTCCTTCTCTTGGCTCATCCAGTATTCCATAGCAGCACCATTCTGTATAAGAACCTGAACTTGGGAAGATCACAGTTTCCCCAGAGTGATTCCAGAAGTCTGTTGTTTGTCCTTTACACCCTACCAAGCCCCATCCCACCCCCAGTGGACTGTCATCAGCCCCATCTTACATTTAAATGTCTGTCACTGCCTTCTCCTATGGAAAAGTGACTTATCAATGCCAGGTCCAAGCCTGGTGTCTTTCTTATACTGTGCAGCCACATTCCTGAGTGACCACTGCCCTGAACTGGAGGGTGCTGCTAGCACAGGGTGTCTCCAGATCTCCCCAACAGCCAGCAGGATGGGTATGAAAGGAGAAGGTTGGTCTTCGTAACTGGGTCAGACTCTGCGTGTGCCAGCAGCATCCTTCAGACGGACACGCGCCTGCAACATGCATGCGTGATGTGCTTCTCGCCAGCCCGAGGTGGCCATTCATTAGGGTCTATGGCCATGGCGAGGTTGGGCGTCATGGCTGTGAACCATACTCTATTCTGTGTCCTGTGCTCTTTCTCTGCCCTTTCTCCCCCAGGACCCTCTTTAGAGCCATAAAATGCCTTTTCCCCATTTAGGATCATCTCTCTGGAATATTGGCAGGAAGGTTCTGTGGCATGGTTTCCTTCCCTTCTAACTTGCCAGCATTAGCTGCTAACTCTCTCTCTCTGCCCTTTGTTTAAGGTCTGTAATTGAATGAACGGAGAAGGTTATTTTGTTTGCCCAACAGCCAAATCCAGCCATTGGGTAGAAAATACAGTGTTCTCTGGCTCCTGGAAGAAAATCTTATTAGACTAATTGCTTTATTTATATAACTTTTCCTCTTCCTATGAAATCAGACAGATTTTGAAAGAGGAAAAAAATACTTTTAGCCATTACTTATATTTTAGTGAGTTTCAAAGTACATTTGGGCCCGGTTTTTTCAAGACTCATAATGTCACAGCATTAGTTTAAACTCTATAATCTGGAACATCCAACAACTCAAAACTGAAGCTGCCTCATGTGTAGCACAGCCCACAAGATGTGATAAGCACCATACCTGACACCAGATTTGTAAAGAAGCTGCTCCATTGCACCCATCTTGCTGCATTTAGTATCTCTGTTCTGTTGTTAATACAGATACAGTTGCACATTAAAACCTATTGTTTGTAGGCCGGGTTCGGTGGCTCACACCTGTAATCCCAGCACTTTGGGAGGCCGAGGCAGGCGGATCACTTGAGGTCAGGAGTTCGAAACCAAGCTGGCCAACATGGTGAAACCCCGTCTCTACTAAAAATACAAAAATTAGCCGGGCATGGTGATGTGCACCTATAATCCCAGCTACTCAGGAGGCTGAGGCAGGAGAAACACTTGAGCTTAAGAGTTTGAGACCAGCCTGAACAACATAGGAAGATCCTATTTCAGAAATTTTTTTAAAAAGCAAGAGAAAGAAACATTGTTTTCCAAAGACCATTCCTCCCCACTGCACTACTGGAGCCTAGGACGGTGAAGGCAGAAGGAGATCTTGTTCTCTCTTTCCTGGCTCTAGAGGAACAGGGAGAGCCAGTTGAGCCTCAGGGTCAAGGCTGACCTCAAGAGTGTAGTCTCTCGGCAGCTTTCTATCTGTGCCCCTGCCTTTAAGTAGAACAGGATGGACTTACAAGTTTGGTATTTGGGTCCCATTAGGGACATAAGCAAATCACGGAAGTTTTCTGCAAAAGAATTATGCTGCCACTGTTCACAGCAGTGGGAACACAGTGTTTAGGGACAGTGTATTCGAGCATAGGACAGCAACAAGATAGTCACAATACTAGCATTTCTTGAGGGCTTTCTTTGTGCCAGGAGCTTTATGTTAATTCTCTCATGGACTCATCATAACATTTTGAAATATAGGAAAATCTTCATCTTAGAATTGAGAAATCTAAGGCCCAGAGAAGCTAAGAAATTTGTCCAAGGTCACACAATAACTCAGTGGTGAAAGAATTACACAAACAAGCAGTGATGCTGCAGATCCTGACCAACCCTCCATGTCAGAGAAGCTGTTAGATCTTTCAGCCTTCCCTGGCTTGCAGAAGGCCTCCCAGGACATTCTTATACAAACCTGGCCCAAATCCCTTATGTGTCCTGTTAGAGCTAGCCTCAGGAGGGAGCATGTCTGCTTGTTTTCCCCTGCAGCCACACCTACTCTGTAGCCTGGGAAAAAACTGTTAAGTGTCTCATTCTGAGGGCCAGGTGTGCCTCTGAGTCCTTGAGTATCCTCTAGTTCAGTTCCACTGTAATGAGGGCCACAGCAGGAAGGGGAGCACAAAATGACTCCCCGAGTTCTTGACCCTTCTCTTTCTGCTGCTCTCCAGTGAGTCTGAGACTTATATTTGGGGGAGAATCCAGATTTTCCACCCTGGTCCCCTCACTCTCTGCAGCTTGTAAAGTGCTTTTCTTGGCCCTAGAAAACATTCTGCTTCCTTCAGTAAACGTGTGCAGAATATTTCATGAAGTCACATTATTTTCCTCTTTGGCCGACTTTCCCTCTTGGATCACAGTCAGGGAGAAGGTCAGCTGAGGTGAGGCAACTTTTCAGTGTGACCTTAGATGTGGATGAAAGTGATGGCCCTGAGCAGCACAGTTGTTAACTTACTGGCCTTTGGGTCCCATTAGGGACATAAGCAAATAATGAAAGTTTTCTGCAAAAGGATTATGCTGTCACCATCCACAGCAGTAGAAACAGTGTTTAGGGAAAGGCCCGTGCCCGGCCTAGGATGGAAAGCTGTCCACCTCCAACTCCACACATCTGCACCAACGTGAACTGTGAAAGATTTCAGCCCTGAGACTAATGTTGAATGTTCCCTTACTTCCTCATCTTCACATCATTGGAGAGGGGTAGTAGTAGAAGGGCCACCCCACCACCACCATGACACACAAAGCTTCCACCCCCTTAGCATCACCCTGGACCCTTCTCCTCCCAGTCCTGGTTTCTGTTTCATGGTATTCATCCTCCTCTGGCCTCTTCATGAGCTCCTCCAGCTGCCACCCTGGCTGCTTCCCACTCTATGCCAGGGGTCAGGAGCCATGAAAGTCCATGAGTGACACCAGCCAGGTGGGAGGCGATAGGGAGTGGTGGGGCATGTGGCTGACTGGGTCTCTGATGCCCCATGAGAAGCAGCAGCCCCTGCTCCACTCCAGGCCATTTCTATGGAAGAGGAGTGCAGGCACCGTGTTCCTGAGCATCTCATTTTCCATGAGAAGCGGAAAACCTGACTTTTCATGTGATATGACATTTCCTAGTGTTTAAATGTTTGAGAAGTAATGAAAATTATTTCAAAATGCATTATGTAGACCGAATAAAATGTGTCTGAGACCTAGGGCTGGTTTCAGTTCTGGTCTGTCTCTGTCCCTTTCCACAATCTAACCTATCCTCCCAGCTTTAGTGGTTGCTCAAATTTCAATGTCTCTGAGCGTTAGATGGCCAGCCCTGGCCTGCACCCCAGATTTATCCTAGAATTCATCTGCACATGGGTGCCCATACACCTCCAATGCAAAGCTGAGCCCATCAACCTCCCAGATTTGGCAGACTATAGGATCTCATTAAGTGTGAGCTGTTTTTGTCTTTGTTCCACTAACAAAACTACTACTACTACTAACACTGCTACTGATACTCATGCTACAAATAATAATCTCTTGTTCCTCTTTTGTTCCCTGTTTCTGTTACTCAACACCACTGCCCCATCAGGCAGCCAGGGAGAACCTGAGATCTTGGACTCCTCACTCCCCTTCCAGGCAGTTGGTGGATTGTGTTCATTCTTCCACAGCCTTCCAGAATGTGCTTCCAACTCTTCCTTCTGATTAACTAGAAACTCTCCTAGTTGCTGAATTTCTCGTGTGTTCTCAGCTATTGTCTCAGCCTCGAACTGCTAGCACCAGGCGCTGCCTCTCCATTTAAGATTTATTCATCACACTGTGGCTAGAGTCATCCCCTAAATTGCTATGCAGCTCTCATCACTCACCTCTGATGGATCCCACTGGCTGCCCCCACGGTTCCTCAGTCATCTCTGCATGCCAGCTGTACCAGGCACTTGTATGCCTCTGCATTTGTGCTGGCTGTGTCCTCAGACACATTTTCTTCCTTCATGCCTAATATGTTAATTCTGTTCATCCTCATCTCTGGTCAAATGCCACCTCTTCCATGAGGCTGTCACTTGCCTTCCCACCACCAGCCCCAATGTTATTTGCCCCGTCCCTCCTCCGAACTCTCACAGCACTTGATCTAAGTCTCTTTTCATTTCATCCGGCTGTGTATTATGAAGTTTGCTTGACTCTTCCCCCTTCTCTCCATTAGCTCCTGGGTGGAGAGACACTGTCTTTGTCATCTGCATGTCCCCGAGAAACCCCTAGTGTGCTGCCTTACATAGAGTAGACTCCCTAAAAACCTTTGTCAGTTGAATCAAAGTGTGTGTGTGTGTGTGTGTGTGTGTGTGTGTGTAAGTTGAGAATGGCTGCATCTAAAGGGCTCAGGCCAAGGTATTAAAAATAAAAACAAAACTGCTTGGTTATTCAAAAGGATTTATCAGAAGCCCAAGAGGCTAAGTATCAAGCTAGTGAAAGGGTTATTCTGCCTTTCCCCAGTTCCAAGGGTGCAGTTTTTAGAGGATGGACGGTCGTGTTTGGTCTACTTGTCATCAGGCAAGGCCTCTTCCACAGTGCCCCATGGAAGCTTGGGTTCAGTGCCAGGGGCAGGGAGGAATGGGCAAGCCTCTTGGACACTGGGGCTTCAGCCACCCTGGCATATAGAGTCCCGCACTGTTTGTCTTGCCCAGAAGAACAAGCTGTACCCACCCATTCACAAGATGTCCTCTCTCACATCATTGGCAGGCCTGGGAATTTCCCACAGGCCATCTGGGTGTGTTCTGCCATCCTGTCTCCCGAGTTTTTTGCAGCATTATTTTTTGTTAACTAGCTCTTAGAATAGCAACTGCTCTTCCATCAGGAATTGTATCCCGTTGACTTTCCTAACACAAGAATCTATTCATTTCTTTTTTGTAAGTATTTTCCCCCTTCCTGCCTGCATTGCACAGGCTTACTCAGTGAGAGCCCAAGTAGTATGAACTAACTCCTAGCTCTTACAGAACTGAGTTACTTATAAGATATGCATCTCCTGAATCCCCGGTGACCACTGTAAGTGCCTCGAATGGCAGCTGCTCTGATTGGACCTGTGCCGCTCTGAATGCTGCTTTTACTTTTGGGTCCTGCCTCCAACCCAGAACCACCTGTGGCCTTTAATCCCTGTTACTAAGAGAGAGGAGAAGCAATTAAACCCTGTCAGTATATTCATTTATTAGCTGCCGTTTGAAGCTTTTTTGAAAGCATTTTACAAGGTATATCCCATCAGGTTGCTTAGGAACTTTTGCAGCCTCCTTCAACATTATCATTTTCATTTGAATCAACACTGGCAGCTTGACACCTCCGGACACCTGGCATGGCAGGGGGGACCACCTCCAAATACCGTCTTTCCGTGTCTGCACCTTCAACAAGATTTTCTCTGTAAATTCTGCTCCAAAACAATTTCTATAAACACAGCATTACTTTTGTCTTGTTCACAAATCAGATTTGGAAAGAAGTGCTTGGGGACTGTCATAAGTCTATTTAAAGATAGTTTGATTTAAATCAAAACAAAAACAAAACTTTTTATCCAAGACAATTTTCTTTCAATATGGGGAATTAGTTTCAATGTCTTTGAAATTGAGAACCACACTCCGGCCATGAAAAGTGAATTATCCTGTACTAGTCCTTGCTCAGGAAGTGATCAGAACATCTTTCCTGGCTATTTTGGGAAAGCAGATTTAGCCCAGCATATTTTGATAGGAACCCAGCAGTAAGGAAGTTTCCCAACTGATGGAAAGACGGAGAAGCTCTATGCACACATTGCTTAGCTGTGTGGCAGTGCTCATTTTAGTTTTTGGTCTATGGAGCAATGGAATCTCAGTCATTGAACCTACTTCGAAACAGTGGCGGTGGGGGGAACATCTTGAAGAAAAGCCTTTCATCTAGAGCTATGATATCTTCACTGCATAAAGAAAAGTGGCCAACTTGGTTTTTTTCTAGAGCCAGGACACAGACCTTTTCAGTATGTCACCTTTGCTGCTTCTTCACACAGATCTTCAAAAATAATGACTCTCTCTCCTCTCTGCGGTCTCGTCAGAGAGCGGGAATCCTGGCCAGCTGGTCAGGTCACTCAGAAAAATGGCACAGCTGTTTCTGAAAGTAGCCCCATTCAGAAGATGTCTGCTGCCCACAACTGCAGTGCTGGGGAAAGGCACACTGTTATAAAGAGCTTCTTTTCTTTAAAGAGGAAAGAAAAATACATGGTGTTTACAGAAAAGAAAACTGGACCCTCCTGCTTTATTTTAGTGGCCATGTCTGAAATGGAAATGGGAAAAGCTATAAATCCACACAGGCAATTGCGCCTTTAAGGCATGATTCATACTGACTGTGCTGCCTGTGATGGAAAACCCAGCTAGTTAAGCAAGACCTGCCAGAAAGTCTCGCACAGCTCCTCTGCCATGGCTGATGCCTGCTGTCTTGTGACATGCTGGTTGTATGTAAATGAATGATTGACACTTTTTGTCTCTCTCACTCAGTTCATGACCAAGAACCCCACCATGCGCTTGGGCAGCCTGACTCAGGGAGGTGAGCACGCCATCTTGAGACATCCTTTTTTTAAGGAAATCGACTGGGCCCAGCTGAACCATCGCCAACTGGAACCACCTTTCAGACCCAGAATCGTAAGTGTCCCAGGCTGTCACAGAGATTTTCCTTTCTTCAGATGTCACAGCATTCCACCAAAGTCCATAGAACAGCTAGACAGCCCCTGTGGGTGACAGACGAGAAACTCAGCTGGTCACTGCACAGGGCAGCCTCCCCTGGGGGGAACCTGGGCTCCTTGTCCATGGGACAACATGTCTTCATGTGCCCAGGTTAATTCTTAGGAAGTTTCACCTCTCGTTTACCCAATCTCCAACTTCCCTTAACCTAAATTAAAATCTTGTAGGGTATAAGAGGCCTGAAACTTTGCAGGTTTCCCCAAAAGAGTTCGGCTAATTGAGAAAGTCATTGTTGTAGCCAATTTCCTCATGCTCCTTGGGGCACTTTTTATGCCTTTTCTAAGCCCCTGAGAAAGCAGAGAGGGTGTGAGATGTTGCTTACTTCACTGAGCCTGGCCTCTTGGCTTGGAGAGCCTGGGTCTGTAATAGCTGCTGCAGCGCAGAGCCCAGGCCAGGCTCCCTTTGACCAAAGAAATACTGGGAGCTCCAGGGGCTCCTCTCCAAGCTCGGCAGCTGAGGGAGTGGGCTTCCTGAGGGTGGTCCCGCTTGTGGTCTGAGAGCTGAACTCGTTCTCATCTGTGGGTCAAGAGCTCCACAATGGGAAGGCAGAGAAGCCAGGCTAGCGATAGATCAAGAGTGATCAGGAAGCCTGGCGTGGTGGCTCACGCCTATAATCCCAGCACTTTGGGAGGCCGAGGCAGGTGGATCACTTGAGGTGAGGAGTTTGAGACTAGCCTGGCCAACATGGCAAAACCCCGTCTCTACTAAAAATACAAAAAAAAGAAAGAAAGAAAAAAGCCTGGTGTGGTGATGCGTGCCTCTAATCGCTGCTACTCAGGAAACTGAAGTAAAAGGATTGCCTGAACCTAGGAGGTGGAGATTGCAGTGAGCCGAGATTGCGTCATGCACTCCAGCCTGGGTAACTGAGTGAGACTTTGTCTCAAAAAAAAAAAAAGAGTGATAAAGAAATATCATTGATCCAAGTAAGAGCAGTGAAATGTGTAATACTCACTTAGAAATGATCTTTGCAGCATTTGTTTATGCAAATATAAAATACTCAACTTTTAAAAACATACAGTGCACTTAATCACTAACAGCCTACTAGGCTGTTGGATGCCAGGCACCCAGAGGTAAAGCCGTTCCTTCAATGGTCAGCCCCCTGCCAGCTCCCCTGGGATTAGGGAGAGTATGGCCTTCAGAGACTGGAGCCTGTAGTCCTGACTGCACAGCTGGTCCAGCAGGGCGTAATGTATCTACCTAGAGAGTAAAATGACCGACAGTTATTCCCTAAGCTCAGCACTTCCAAGAAGCCTTTTGGGAAGATCTCTTCAAATGTATAGAACTCTGTGCAAACAATAGGTAGGACAAATATGAACCTACCAACCTCTGTTGACAAATACAGCTGCACACCCCTCAGCGAGGCCTGCTGGGAAATGCCACCTTGGTGAAATGAGAATAAAGGGTGAGTGAGCCAGCTGCTTTTGGATGACCAAATTAATCCTTAGCCTCCTATTAAGACAGGCCTGCTCAGCATGATTTTCATGGAATTAGTGAATTGGTGGTTGCCAAATGCCATAGTAATGCACCATGCAGTAGACTTGCTGTAAAGCATGGTTTAATCATAACAATAAGTGTAAATAATGCACTGAACAAGCTACAGAGCACTCCTCTGAACTCACTGGAATGGGCTATGTCCCATGCAAGATGAGTAAGCCTCAAGCGCATAAAATCTGATCCTTGTTTCCCCTTTTTTGGCAGAAATCCCGAGAAGATGTCAGTAATTTTGACCCTGACTTCATAAAGGAAGAGCCAGTTTTAACTCCAATTGATGAGGGACATCTTCCAATGATTAACCAGGATGAGTTTAGAAACTTTTCCTACATGTCTTCAGAATTGCAACCGTAGCCTTATGGGGAGTGAGAGAGAGGGCACAAGAACCCGAAGGGAATAGAGATTTTCCAGGAATTTCCTCTATGGGACCTTCCCAGCATCAGCCTTAGAACAAGAACCTTACCTTCAAGGAGCAAGTGGAGAACTCTGTGAAGGATGGAACTTGAAGATATCAACTATTTCGAGTCCAGAGGGAGCCGTGGCAGTAGAAATCGTTGATACTGAAATGAGATTTTATGAAGTATACTGCTCCACCTATGAGCGTCTGTGACTATGGGCTTGGGATGTTAACAGGAGCCAAAAGGAGGGAAAGTGTGAAGAATAAAGTAGACCTGAGAAATTCTGAGCCAATCAGGCTTCTTAATTCAAGACACAAACCAAGACTTTCTGTCAACTGTGCTGTGCTCTTCTTTAAGCCAATGAACCCCAATTCCTGGCAGTCTACAAGAAGTCTCTTAATGCTAATGAAGAATTTAAAGGTCTTTTTAAGGAAATGAGGGGCTTTCCAAATAGAATGATTTACTCTGAAGAAAGAAAAAATGGTATCTCTGAAACTCACAACCTAAAGCCCAATCTTGAAAATATGTTGTGCACCAAGACAACTGCTTCAGCTTCTTCTCTTATCCTTACTTTCTTTAATAGATATTTATTAAAGTGTCCAGTGAAAAGGTGCCACAATACCCAGTATTGTAAACAACAGGTTTGCATTCATTAGGCTTTCATTCATTCTGGAGTCTACTAATTTACCTGAATGGTGTTTGCATTCTGTGAAATGCCTCTCCACATTGCATATGTCACACTTTTGTCTGCACATAACTCTTTTTTCACAAGAAGGGTCACTGCCACAGCAGCACAGTCAGCAGGCGAATTACAGGTGCCTGCTGCCTGCCTCCCTGGGGAATCTGATCATGTCTGTATCACTGTGTGCTCATCACTGAAGAATTGCAGGCCACTCATGTCAGTGACCAGACTTATGGCTTATAAACATTAGCAGTTTATTTATGTTTTAAGATGCAAAGATGTGTGTTTGATATTCACTTTAATAATTAGAAATGGATCTTGTAAACAGGGCATATATCAAAGATGACCTTATAATATGTACCCGAATATACAGTTCAAGAATTTTGTCTGACTGGAAATAAATGCATTTTGTAGCAAAAGGCAGTTTTTTGACTAGAATGATTTGTCTCCTTCCCACTAAGACAGTAGACTTCCAATCAAAATAAAACCTCGAGCAGAATGGGTAGAACTCAACTCACAGAAAATTCCTGAGCAGAGAGATTGATGTAAGCTTCTGTGATTCTCTGAAGTAGATGTGGCCTGTCTCTTACCAAAACTTCTGTCCTGAATGAGGGTGATGACTGCTAGGCATAGCTGTAACAGACCAACCTTCAAGATCTCAGGGGCTAGACATCATAAATGTTTATTTCTCATTCACATAAAGTAGCATGTAAGTTCAACAATCCTCCTCCATCTTATAACTACACCATCTGGAAAATGTAGCTTTCCAAAGTCTCCAGAGCAAGGAAGAGACATGGAGGGGGCACCAGCTGCCTGCCTACCTCTCCTAGGAGGGACACGCCTCACCTCTCCTCACACTGACTGACTAAAACATGGCTTCCCTCTAACTACAGATGGGAAGGGGGAATTACAGAGCAGCTGAGGAGTAGCTGGCTAGTACCGATAGTCTCTTCTCTGTCATAGGTTCTTTTTTTGCATTCCAATGTGAACACTAACTTTTTAATGAATAGAGTAGCTAGGAGTTTCCCTTTCCATTTGTGTAGCACTTAGCACTCATAGTCATCACTCTCACCCACATCATGCCACTAGATCTTCATGACATGCCCACTGTTCCCACTGATGATAGTGTGAGTACTGCAGTACATACTACAAATGGGAAGAAAGGCTCAGAGAAGTTGAGTTCATTGGTTTCCCAAAGGGTTTGGGCTTGATAAAGAGTAGATCCAGGTCTAGGGTCTAAATCTTTGATGCTGTAGTCTGGGAAAGGGAGAGATCATTCTGACTTTGGAACTTTTTTGGTCTTCATAGCTCCTCTACTTTGGCTCTTATATTGCTCTGTGGGATTGATTAGCTTTTTGGTATGGTTAACTCCACTCTGGTAAAGAACCACGAAAAATAAAGCATGCCTCCTGTTTCATTCACAAAACTCATTATCATAGCCACGCAGAGCCAAAACACTGTCTTTGGTAAGTCTGTGATCACTCAGCAACTTCCTGCTTCATAATTGATTCTCAAGCCCACTACCTGGGTTCCCCAGTTGAGTCCATTCTTTTGAGGCTATTCATTCCATGCCTATCAGGTTATTCAACAGCTAATGTTTATATCTGAGAAGAGAGAAGATATACAGGATATTTACCTAAAGCTCAAACGAGTCTTCAATTCCTGGTTATAATTCTGTTTCACATCTTTCTTCCATTCTGCTAGACCTGGCATCCACTTCCAAGGGATCACAAGGCTGTCTTGCCCACACTTCCTGACGAAGGCTGGCACGGAATGGGTAGTGAGCCTTTCAGGCAGCTGGGCCAGAGTCCGCTGGGGCTGCTGGCTTCTCTCAGCACAGTGGGCAGCATGGAGGTCAAGACGAGGTCACATTGGGAACTTTCACTCCCTCAGGTCCATCTTAAGACATCCTCAGGCCTTATCATCCCACTGTCCTTCTCAGCCAGTCCTCATCCATTTGCTCCTACTCTCCCAAGCTATTCCACACTGACCTAACTGAATTAGACACATGGTCTTGAGTGTTTGAAAGGACAATAACTTCAAGCCTTTGCTTTGGGATGTGGATCTGCCTTTGACTGCAAAAGGTGCTTTCACTTAATGGCTAACATGTTGCATGTGTATGATATGTGAAGCCCTGTTCTAAATACTTTAAAAGTATTTACTTATTCAGTACCCCCCATGAGGTGGGTACTCTCAGTTTCATTGTACATATGGGGGAAAGTGAAGTACAAAAGATTAAGTCATTTGTCTAAAGTCACACAACTAAAGCAGAATTTGGATCAAGCAATTTAACTCCAGGGTCCCTACTTTTATCCCAGTTCGGTGAGGTTTTTCTATGAAAGCAAATTCTATTTTTCCACCTTTGTGGGGTTGGCAGGAAGCACCAAGATAAACTGCCAGCTGGGCAGGACAATATTAGTCTTCCTATGGGTAAAACAGTTTATCAGCAGTGGGACTGTATGATTTGCATATCAAGGGGCTGGAGCTGCTAACCCCAGTTCTTGGAACTGGGGCAGGCCAGGGTGATGCAATGGGGACTTCAACCTCCCTGAGGTAGGGGAAGAGGAAATAGTCTAGTTTGCTCTGAATGCCGTGAGTCCCATCTGAACCCTTAGGGTCACTCCTGAGCCTTGGTGGAGTTTCCAGTCCTTTCTCCCTCCTAGAGGAGCCACTTCATGTTTTAGTAACTCTTCATCACCCACCCCGCCGGATCATGAAGCAGCATCAAGAAGAAGGTGCGCAGCCTGGAACCTACCTTGGCAGCTGCATGTTTACAGCTATGGAGCTGAGCTGGTGTAACTTGTTAGCAAAGAAAAGAGCAAAAATAGGCCAGGCACGGTGGCTCACACCTGTAATCTCAGTACTTTGGGAGGCCGAGTTAGGTGGATCACTTGAGGTCGGGAGCTTAAGACCAGCCTGGCCAACGTGGTGAAACCCCATCTCTACTAAAAAATAACAAAAGTTAGCCGGGCGTGGTGGTGGGCGCCTGTAATCCCAACTACCCAGGAGGCTGAGGCAGGAGAATAGTTTGAACCCTGGAGGTGGAGGCTGCAGTGTGAGCTGAGATTGCGCCACTACACTCCAGCCTGGGCGACAGAGGGAGACCCTGTCTCAAAAAAATAAATAAAAGCATCCCATTTATCATTTATTGATCTTAATCGAATCCTGACATAAGATGATCTGCCCGCCTCGGCTTCCCTAAGTGCTGGGATTACAGGCATGAGCCACCACACGCCGGATCTTAATTGGGTGCAGATTGTCTTGAAAATATTCCAGCCACAGATTTGATCATTTCACATGCCAACATGATAAAGCTGTTCATTGTTCCCAGGTTTGGTCATCCTTGTTGCTTAATCTAGCAATGTTGACTTAAAATGACTAGACAGCCCACAGTGATTGCCCCTGGCTCAGGGTCACACTGGGCCCTGTAACTTCTCATTTTACGTCATCCAAGGATAAGACTCCAGTACATGTAGTAGATGTTTGCGATGAAAATGAGCCCTTTGCTGAGATGTTCCTCTGAATTGAGTTGGCCAAAGCTGGCCAGAGTGCAGCTGTAAAGGGAGCTTTGAAGTCTCCTTCTGTTCCTGTGTTGAATTGGAACCAAAGCTAAGGGAACCACCCTGGGCTTTATCCCATCCCTGCCTCTTTACCTCCATTGCCCTGCCAACTGTTCTTTCCCTCCTCCTGCTTCCTGACTCTTTACTCCCCAGTGGAGTAAATCAGTTCTGCACTCTCTCTCCCTGCACCACTTGATTCTTAGAGCCCAATTGTTATATAGCCAGTTTTCTGACTATGAAGATGGCATACAATTTTGATTTGCATATTTATTTTATAGGCTCTTTTAGAGCCTAGAAATGGCAGTCACTTCCCATGTGTTTCTGCGTCTTTGGCATCACCCTGTGTCAGCAGCAGTGAGTGCCTAGGTGAGCCACCTTACCCTATGCTGCCCATGCCGTCTAGGGGTCAAGATGTCAAATGGGTAAGAGCCCTGGCTGGTAAGAGTAGTGGGCAGCCCTGGGGGCTGAATCCACACTTACTGAATGTTCTTGAGAAAAGGTAGTTCTTTCTACATTTCAACTTTCTCATTTGTGAAAGGGAGTGAGAATAGTGCCTGCCTGCCTTCTGTTAATACTGCAGGGATTAACTGTGATAATGTATGTCAAGCATTCACTACAGGACTGGGACGCAGAAATACTCAATCGATGTTGGCTATTATTATCGTCAGCTCTCCCACAGAGGGCTAAGGGAGGGTTGCTCGTGATGTCCATCTGAAAGTAGACAGAGTGGGACACTCGTGCTCTCCATGATGCCCATTCCTTTGGATGCCGACGCTGTGCCACTCCAATTTGGAGGGATTTCACTTTTCTAACTGGTTGCAGAACCTCCTCAGGAGACCTTATTCTTCTCCTAGGATGTTTTGAGTCCATCCTGCCCCAACTGGCATACAGGATCAGTCTTAAGTTTGAGATTCTGCTGCTTTGACCGAATAACACAGGGACCACACCCATCATCAGTACCTGCTGGGCCCCCTCTGGTTACTCATCATGCCTGTGGGCCAGTTCAAAAAAGATAGGACATGTGTCAAGATGTTCAGTAGGGTCTGGCATGCCCAAGAATTTGAAGCCAATAGTAGAACCAAGAACCAAAGGCGTTTTCTTCCTAGATTAAGGTATCTGTGAAGAAGGTTTCTAGTAAAACAAGAGTCTCCATAGTCCTGTGTATTCTTACTGGAAAAGGCCTCAGTACTCCTATCCCCTTGAAACAGCCCTTCCAGATCGCTCAGGGCTGCCTTTCTCATGCCACCAAGGCAGTTCTTACCCCACAGAGGCGTCATTCTTCCAAGGCCTTAGACCACAGTTAGAAGAATTTAGGCTAGTCAAAGTGAAGATTGTGTAGGTACCAAGTGTGGTCAGACATGCAAGTGGATTGCAGAGGGTGAGACAGGAATCTTCTTTGGATACATTTCAAATTAGAAACCAGGATAGTCTAGTAGTCATTTGACCTGACAGAGCCAGAAATAACTTAGATGACCTCTTGAGTTCTTATAGCCTTGTACTTGTGGCTAAAAGTGAACAGGGGGATATGGTCAGTTGGTCTCCCTGATAGACGCCAACCCACACTACTCCCACCATATAGGAAACCTCTATCACTCAAATTGTCTCCCTGTCCATCTCTGTACAACCTCCATGCCCTAGCACACCTATGTGCCTTCTCTGCATGCTCTCTCCATCCCAGGATTCCCTTCAGACTCACATAGATCACTTGTCCCTCAAGTCACATACTTGACAATATCTCATACCTGATTGCCCTTCACATTTCTCATGCTTGTTCATACATGGAAAACAGGAGAGCTTTCTAAAGTTAAAATCAGCACAAGAAGTTCACAAGAAATATAAGCCCCCTTCTGATAATAGAGGATATGTGGATGAAAGAGAAAGCAGGATTCCTCAAGTCCGTTCTTTTTTTTTTTTCTCAAAGAGAATGATTTTTGAGATGAAACAAGTACAATACTCACTGGTAAAAATGAATTGTAGCCCAAAGTAGATAAACGGATTATACAAAGCATTCAATGAGAATAGGCAGAATTGCAGAACAATTATTGAAGCAGTAATTTATGAGCACTGGAAGTGGTGTTGATCATTAGGGCTGTGCAGGGGTTTGTAAAGAACAGGTCTTATAGTTGAATCTCATTTCCTTCTCTGATGGTTCCTGGACTGGTCGATCAAGGATAGGTGAACGTTTTTGCATAGCTGAACTTCAATGACATACATGACAAAGTCTCACCCCATTTCCTTGTGGCAAAGCTGTATTCAAGACACAATGATACCGAAAATGTGGCGATTAATAGATTAAGTGTCAGTCTGGAATAGTGGTTCTGCAACCTTGCAGTACCCCTGTTCCCATTGGATTAACAGACAAATTTCAAGTCTTACATTAATCCTATTTGAGATTTCATACCATCAACATTATGACTAAACACAAAAATCAAACAGTGAGACAAAGGGCTACTTTGTTTTCAGGCTACTCATGCCCTCCCAGAAGATTCTGATATAGAAGAGCACATGAGTTTAGAGAGTCAGTCATTCATTAAACTAATGTTTATTGAGCACTTATTATATTTCAGGCATATTGTGGTTGCTGGAAAAACTAGAGTGAAAAAGACAGCCAAAGATCCCTGCATTCATGGAATTTACATTCTAATCAAGACATGTTATATTGTTTACCCAAATTAACCAAGTGGTAAGGCAGCCCTGTGGTCTGTCTTCTTCATAACTGTATCCATGGCACCTGGCATATTATAGGTGCTTAAGACATATATGTTGTTGAATGATAAAATCAGAGCTGGGTGTCACACACACACTTTTTGACTCCAAAGATAACACTCTTTCGTAGCTGTATGCCAGAACAAATTGAAGAACTAAACTGTACTTGGGTCTGAAAAAGCTCATTATATTGGGATGAGATGGAGACAATAGGTCTTGACAGCATGAGTGAAAATTAGGCAGAGGCAAAGAGAATAAATTCAATATAGTTATTCATCTGACAAATATTAGGATTTATCAGACCTCTTTCCAAGTGATAGAGCCAGAACAATGAGCAAGGAAGTCATAGCGCCTACCATTCTGGAGCTTAGAATCTAGCAAATACACAACGGTGCTGTGGCTGCCAAAAAAATATAAAAGGCAATCTTAGCCTCAAGGATTATGAGTGTGATGTCTCAGATATGGGGAAGGATGAGCTCCACTGAGCTTTGCCATGGTTAGGCTATGCCTAGAAAACTGAGCTCAGCTCTAGATACCACCACAGAGAGATACAAAGCTGGATCATGTTCAGAGGAGAGTGAACTGAGTGATGAAGGGAGCAGAAACATGTAGCACAGCCAGTGAGGAGGTAATGGGTGAGTCTCTGGAGAAAAGGCAAGTGGGCAGCATAACCACCTTCAAATATGTGAAAAGCTAATGTGATGGTTAGTATTTTTGCTTCCCAAGGATTTCCAGATCTCTGCCTCCTGAGCACAGACAGGTGAGGTCATATGAATAATTCTAGCTAACAAGTCCAGCGCAGAATGGTATATAGTAGTTGCAAGCCAGAACATTTCAGTGCTGGTGAGACACTCTTTTTCTTCCAGTGAACGGCAATGATGAGAGGTGGTGGCTGGTCTCTGACAGCTTGGGCCCCTGAGTGATTAACATGAATAGGACCCTTAGCTTACCCTCAATGGACATTTTGAATGAGCAAGAAATACTAGTTGCTGTTACGGTTTTTATTACTGCTGTTTCATGCCACTGAGATTATGATTGGTGTTTGTCCCTGCAGTATAAACCTAGCCTATCCTGACTGATATGTGTGCCATGTATGGAGGGACTAGTCTGGCAACATATGGCTCCCAGGGTTAGAACTAGGAGCACCTCAGGCTGCAGCAGGAGTTACTGAATTTGTTATGGAATAGAATAAATATGAACCTTTCCACCAAGGTCCCTAAATATGTAATAGACTTCCTTCAGAGGGAAGATCACTGGACATCTTCAGTCTACAACCCTCGGTGGGGATGATGGACCTGGACCTGAGGGCTCTCCCAACCCTGAGAGGATGGCGTACCACCGTGTGGAATGGGCTTAGCAAGCACACTATTATTGTGGTGTTTGCCCTAGGGGGCCCACTGGGGCAGTCCTGAGTTGGCTCACCATCATGTTTCCACTGGCCACATGCCCAGGCCCCTGCTGCTGTCACTGTACCACACAGTCATGAATCTGTGCACAGCATTGCTAGGGGCTTGGCAGGGTGTACAAAAGGCACAGCAGCTCAGATGGCAACAAGATCAAACGAATGGCAAGGGTTCTCTTGGCCCACTTTCATGCAGAATGATAAGTAGTCCTCTGGGGCTCCTGCTTGCATCATTAGCATCCTGGGGGCATTAGGAAGCCTCTGAAGTTCACCCTACTGATTTGTC
The DNA here is from genome assembly GCF_009764315.1 of Trachypithecus francoisi. NCBI lineage: Eukaryota > Metazoa > Chordata > Mammalia > Primates > Cercopithecidae > Trachypithecus > Trachypithecus francoisi. The sequence continues at coordinate 43,615,672 of NW_022681468.1, read as the reverse complement.
CCTCATTATCCTTATTCTGCCTTCTAGGAACTAGAGCTAAGCACCTTTCTTAACAATGCAGAATGCCAGTGTAAAGATCTGCTCTGGGGAGGTGTGTGTTCAGAGAAAGCCCTGGTAGGGGGATGACGGAAAACATGGTTTTAGCATCAAAGACCAGGTTTGAGCACTTGCCCGCTTTTCCAGTTGTTGGCTGGAGCTAGATCACACTGGCTTATGAGAGCTGATTGTGCACATCTCTTTCAAGTTAGTGCTCGGAGAGCTCACAATGGTAGCTTAAAATTGGTTATTGGTTATTGTGGAAATATTTACACCATGGAAATTGGTAAGTGCTAAAAGTTAGGACTTTTTTTTTTTTTTTTTTTTGAGACTGGATCTCACTGTGTTGCCTAGGCTGGAGTGCAGTCGTGTGAGCCTAGCTCAATGTAGCCTCAAAGTCCCGGATTTCCTGGACTCAAATGATCCTCCCACCACAGCCTCCTGAGTAGCTGGGACTACAGGCTCCTGCATTATGCCCAGCTAATTTTTTTGTCAACTTTTGTAGAGATAAGTTATTGCTATCAACTTAGGCTGGTCTTGAACTCTTAGCCTCAAGCGATCCTTCTTACCTGGGCCTCCCAAAGTGCTGGGATTACAGGCATGAGCCACTGCAGCTGGCCACGCCTTTTATTAGTTTTATTATTTAGACAGCTTACCAGCACAACCTTGCAAATAGGGAGATAGTGAGAAAATCATGGTCTTTGGAACCAGGCAGGACCAAGTTCACCCTGACTCTGCTCAGCTGTTGTCATTGAAGGGGATGTTTTTTGGAGATACTGAAACTTCTGTGAACCTTAGTTTCCTTGTCTGTAAAAGTAAGAAATTTTAGTTTCCTTGTCTGTAAATTAATAACTAAAACCAAAATATTAACTACCTCAAAGGGTAGTGTGAGGATCAAATGAGGTGGTGTCCGCAGATTGCTAACTAAATTAAGCTCCTTCCCTTGGGGCACATAGAGAACAACTTCCAGGGAGAAAAAGAAAACACACCTGAATTGCAGCTTTTTGCTTTTAGCTGTGGAAAATATTCCCAGAAGCGTCACAGCCTCGCATCCTCATACGCTATTGTCCAGTTTAGTGTCACATGACCATCCCTAACACCAATCACTTGGCAAGGGATAAATGAGAGCCAAGCCACAGCTCCTGAGGGAGCCCTGGAGCCCCTGTTGGCATTAGTGGGATTTTTAAAGCCCCCTAGGTGGTTCCAGTGCACAGTCAGAATACCAAACCAATGGCTGAGAGTCGAAGTCTCGGACAAAACCTTAGCCCCCGGGGGCTGGAGAGAGGTTCATTCTCTCCTGAAGGACAAGGATAGAGAACCAAGTCAGGGTTCCGGGAGTGTGGGGTCGGGGAGGAGGAAGGATCGCTGTTTATCAGGTCATGGAAAGTGCAGACTCAGTCTCCATTCCCAGCTACTGGACAATCGTGGGGCAAAGAGCTCAGTGGGAAAAATCAAAGGCATTAAAAATGGTTATTCTTAGAGATAAGGTGTATAACTGTTGGAAAGCAGAAATAAAGTATTGAGTTAAGCTTTGAGAAATGGTTCTATAATAAGGCGTGGGAGGGAGAGAGTTTAAAAAGCTTTTACAACATATCTGAGAGGGTAAGACATGGCCAGCAGTACTTACTGAAGAGGACTCTTTGCCCTGTCCGTTCTGAAGCTCCTGTTACAGCCATGAGTTAAGCCCTGTGAACACCACATGTGCTTATTGTAGACAAACCCTGCCACAAAGCCACAGGCTCAGCACACTTCTCTTTTAGGTCTGTATCTCTTAGAATATTAGGACCCTAACTGGGATTCTAGCAGCTTACTTCCTGAGGCTCAGAGCTGCCTCCTGGATTCGGAGAACCTGTCAACACCATCTGCTGAGTATATAACGTGGACTGTGAGAAGTGCGGACTTGGAATCAGGAGACATGGATTTGAAACTTGATGCATTCATCCTGGGCCGGCTGTTAAACACTCCCAATCCTTGTTCTCTACCTCTATTAAATGACAATACTAATAACCATACCCATCTCATAAGATTGTGATGAAGATAAAAAAGGATAAGTTGGCTGGGTGCATTGGTTCACACTCCTTTTAATCCCAGCACTTTGGGAGGCCCAGGGAGAAAATCGTGTTAGGCCAAGAATTTGACATCAGCCTAGTCAACACAGCGAAACCTCATCTCTTCAGAAAATAGAAAAATTGGTCAGGTATGGTGGTGTGCGCCTGTAGTACTAGCTACTTGGGAGGCTGAGGTGGGAGGATCACTGAAGCCCAGGATTTTGAGGCTGCAGTGAGCTATGATAACACCATTGCACTCCAGCCTGGACGGCAGGGCAAGGCTGTTTCTTTAAAAAAAAAAAAAAAAAAGAGAGAGAGAATAACTTGTGAACTCTTAATTCTTAATACAAATTATATTTGGTTGAGAGATCAGTGTATCAGTATTTCCCCATCTAAAGTTCCCATAGCCATCAGTCAAGGAAGGGAGGAGAAGAAGCACTTTCCAGTTCATCCCGGAGCAGGTGGAGTTCAGACCCTGCTTCTAACAGCAGGCCCCCATCTCTTCACTCCCCCTGCTTTATTCCCCAGTCACCCTCACCCTCATTTCATTCCATTTGCCAGGAAGGGATGAGGAAAATGGAACCAAGGATTTGTATTGTTTGTGTTTCCCACCACAGTCTGTCTCAGAGGCAGAACATGAGAAGTCCAGAATTTCTCCCTGGTCGTCTCTGCACAGCCCCCAGTGCCACCTGTAAAGATTTCCATTCCAAGTGAAAGCCACTGCACTTCAAAAGCAGCAGAGATGGGTTCTCCTTCATGTTCCCTGCATGTGAGGGAGAGAACCAAACACCAGGGTCAAACAGAGACACTTCCAAACCTGTGCCTTATTTCTGGGGGAAAAAAAAAACACTGATTCAGTCTGGGGCATGGTAGCTTTCTGTCTCAGAAAGCTGGGCAGGACCAGAGAAAGTGGCTTTGTGAAATGTAGGGACAAAGCTAGCTCAGGGTTCTGCTCTTTCTCAGCTGACCATCCTTCGGGGGAATCAGGGCAGGCCTTCCCCTCCCAGCTGACTTGGAGTCACACAGCTGCTTCCACATGATTCCATGGCCAGCGTGACAAACACATGGCCTTGGCTGAGGAAGCACAGGTTCTGTGGGGATGACTGGATCCCAGGTCCCAGGAGAGATAGCGAGACATGTTGGAAACACTGTTTCTGGAATCTTGTGCTTGACTGCTCAGGAATGTGTGGTCTGGGTAACTTTCTGGTTTGACTTACAGGAAGGTCTGATGGGGCAGAGCGGGAATGTTGTAACAGCCCTAGATCACCTTGGAAAAATACTGTTCGCCTGCCAGCCCGGAACTGCCATTCCAGGAAGCAGCTGCTGGTGAATCAGCAGCCTCCCCTTTCCTTGTGGCTCCAGGAAGCACGTCTAGGGCCTCCCCCACCTCCTCTCCAGGAAGGGAAATGCCCACTAGCCATATACAGGCTCTTCTGGAAGGGACTAGAGATGGGGACTCCATGGCAGATTCTCCATTCCGCCCCACCCCCTGCCCCGCAACACACAAAGGGAGTTGGAAAAGGGATGAGAGACCCCTAAGCCTCAGACTCAGGCTTTTGATGTAGAAAATCATACATCGTTTCTAAGTCTCTTGTCTGGAGTTCACAACAATAAAACTAGGTAGAAATCTCGACACGCTGGTTGGCACGGGTTACACTGGCCTCAACATAATGTCTGTCTCTTACCTGCAGAGCCAGCCTGGGGCTGAGAAGCTCACAGGAGGTTGTCGGTTGGCTCTGGTCAGGTGGCTGTTTGGATATGAGGGCCATTTGTACTCAAGGTCAAGGAGCAGCCTCAGTTGGCCATTAGGCAGCTGGAAGAGTCTTGGGAAAACGTAAGGGGACCATAACGCCAGCTGTCCATTCCCTCCATGGGCCCTCTGGTGCCTCCACCTGGGTGGAGAGTCTCTGCTTTCTGCCTTTCCATTGGCCAATCTCTGGCCTCCTCCTGAGGTTGCTGCTGTCCCTGGAACAACTTCGGGCTGGTGGACACAGCAGTTATGCCTCAATTTCCTATAGCTACATGGAGCTAATTAGACAGTGGATGGATTTGGAGAGGTGGATCATTTCAAATTCGCTCCTGGATTTTCACCCCCCACTTGAGAGAGAGCTAAATCTCCTTCTTTCTTCTTTCTCTCTTTTGCTCTTTTTCTGTGTGTGTGTGTGTCTGACTCACCTCTGTGCGGTTACGTTTAAACACCAGTTTAGATCCCAATGACCCACATTTAGCCTTAGTGACTCTGAAAGCAAGTCCATGCTCACTGATGACTCAGGAGAACTGGGGCCTTGAAAGATGAGCTGAGTCAATGAATGTGAGCTGTGGAGTTTTTACCACTCCCCCTCTCCCAGTCCTTTTGTAATGTACCCACTCCCTTAGCTTTCTCTGAGCGACAGTGTCCTTGGCCTTCCAGGGCTTGTGTGAGTACATGGAGGAATCAAGGGAGAGGTGGGTGAGATCACCACAACCACCCTCCTCGACTCTTCATCCTCGAGGCCTTTAGGACAGGTGCCCCCAGGCTCCATGGGAGGCAGGCAGCTGTGCAGGCTGCAACAATGTGAACAGGGAAGCCAAGAGGAGGGTGTTGGGACAAGAGCCAGCTCTAAGCAACCTCCTACAGGTGATGGTTTTGGCTTCACCAGTTGGCCAGAGCCCTCCGGCAGAGAGGGGGACTTTATATGCTACTGTGAAACTTCTAGATAAACCCAAAGTCAGGGTAGATGAAGGTAGAGGGAAGAGAAGGACCTCCCAGGGACCAGCCCCTGGAGCTCATTTCCTCCCCTGAGAAACAATGTCACCCTCATTCCTCTCCTTTCTCTGCCTGCCTTTGCTCAGTTTCCATTCACTGCCTCTGTTACTTTTGGTTGTTTATGGTTAAGCCCAGTGGTTCTCATCAGCCACACCTGGAAACTTGTTAGAAGTATAAATTCTCAGACCCCATCCCAGGCCTACTGAATCAGCAACCCTGGGATGGGGCCAGCAGATCTGTGTTTTAACTAGCCCACCAGCTGATTCTAATGCCTGCTAAAGTCTGGGAACCCCTGGCCTCACCTCTCTCCCCAGTTAGGCTACCGCCTCCTAGAAAGTACTGACTTGAGAGGGCTTAGTGTAGTCCTGGGCACCCAAGGACTCAGCTCTGCACAGAAACTGTACCAGGAAAGTAGAACGAAGATTCAAGGAGGCAGTCATGATCAGAGTTCGAACCCAAGGCTTAGGACCTGGGTTCCAGTTGGGTGACCTTGGCCAAGTCACTTCTCAGACTCCCCGGTTCCTCCTCAGTAAAGTAGATGGAAGACCTGGGTCTCTGGGATTTGCGTAGTTCTCATGTCTAGAAATCTGGATCCGGCCAGGGTCTGGCTCATGATTTCCCTCCCGCGTGTGCTGACTCTGCCCAGCCCCCGTGGAAGAGTCAGCATGCAAGGGAGGAATAACGAGGCAGGCCCTGTGCTTCTCCTGGTCCTCGGGCAGTTACTGTTTGTGAATGTGCGATATGGAGAGGGAGAGAGAGATCTGAATCTAGAAATGAATTAGAAACATATGAGGAGAAGCCAGAGCCTGCAACAGTAATGAAGCCCATCCTTTGAGTGTTTGCCCCTGGCGGGTTGAAGGCGGAGTCCCTCTGTCAGGAGCTCGGTTGAACTGGGAGAGGGAGCTGCCAGGTGTCACAATAGTCAATTAAGGCAACAAGCCCAAAACAAAAGAATCAAGCTTTCAATCATGTCCTGCAATGGTATAAGCAAGTATCTGAAACCAGAGAAAGCGTGGCCTCTCCCTGTTCCATTTCCCCCATGGAACAAGCAGGGGCCCAGGGTCAAGTAGGTCAGTGGGAATGTGGGGTTGGGGTGGTCTCACTGCTGACAGGGCCCTGAACAAAAGGCTCTGGAAGTTGTGTGGACTCTGGGGCCAAGAGCAAGGGAGGGGGAAGGCTAGGAGTGGAAGTACTAGGTTCTGAGTCATTGTGGGGAAAAGTGACTTCAAGGTTTCTCTCCCTTCCCTGCCCCACCCAAAGGAGGCCTCAGCAGAGGCGCCTAAAGAACACCTCTCCCCAAGGCTTCCAATGAACCCAGGAATGAAGGCTCAGGGGCTAGGAATGCAAATATGTGATGACTATGACCAGCCAGAGAGACCTGAGACCTTGAGAGCTCCCTCCAGAGACTGCCACGCATGGGCTGCGCCCCAAGTCTGGTGTAGGGGCCAGCTTTCCCTGAGTTTATGGTCAGGCCTGAAAAAACACACACAAGTTTTTCACCAGGAGGCCCAGGGAGATACTATGTGGCCTCTTCTCCCACCTGCCTCTTCTGAGCCACCCTTTCCAGCTGTCAGGCAAGTATCAGGGCACCTACCTCTGCACAGAAGGGCAATGACTTTCTCCAGGTGGAGATCACTTTTCATCCAAATGTCTAGGCTCAAAGTTCTTGGTTCCTGTATTTTAAGCTATGGGTATCTCTGGGAAATAATAGCGAGGACTAAGTATAAACACCCATCGAACCTTCACATTATTGGCACATGTAAGATTCTGTTAGGTCAAGGGGCACCCTCCTTACCCTTTTTCTGAGGATGACCATGTGTTAATTGCTACAGATCAGAACTGTCTTCCTGAAAGTTGTCCAGGGCTGTGGGAAAAAAATTGAATATTTCAGTGCAAGTTCTATTGACACTAAAGCTAACACTGAATCACTCACTTATCCCAGCCTATACTTTTTTTTTAATTTTTTTATTTTTTTAGACAGCGTCTTACCCTGTCACCCAGGGTTGATGGAGTGGCATGATCTTGACTCACTGAAACCTCTGCCTCCTGGGTTCAAGCAATTCTCCCACCTCAGCCTCCCGAGTAGCTGGGACTACAGGCACACGCCACCACATTTGGCTAATTTTTGTATTTTTTGGTAGAGACAGGGTTTCGCCATGTTGGCCAGGCTGGCCTTGAGTTCCTAACCTCAAGTGATCTGCCACCTCAACCTCCCAAAGTGCTGGATTATAGGCAGGAGCCACTGTGCCTGGCCTAGCCTATACTATTTTCTTTATATTATGTACTTATATGTCCTGTCTTTTCTATCAGATGGTAAGCTTCCTGAGGACAAAGATGATGTCTTACATGTGTGTATGGCACCCAGAGTATTTTGCTGTCAAATACGTACTGCTCAGATAAGCTTTCAGGATATAGAACCTCAGATACCCACAAAACTGTCTCTCCTAGTGTTGTCTGGAAATAAGTCTTGCATTTATTTACTTTTACATATAACTGTATCTTATCTTCCCAGGAAGATTGGAAGTATATTTATGTTTAAGGCATCACAGTAGCTGGCTCATCATTAGCTGTCAACAAGTAAATACTTCACAGTTAGATTTCTTGGAATCGTCTTCACCAAGAGACAGAAAGTTAACTGGAACTAAAATTTTAATCCTCTCAAACTCCAAGAAGACCTGTTTCCCAGGCATGATCCAACAGAACCTCTGCTTTTTAGAGTCCCTTGGAGAGGTTATTTCTGAGGACAGCAAGCTAACAGGATCACCCCCCACCACCCTTTGCTTCAATTTGCCCTAGTACTCAGACTTCATTGGTGGGGACATGGGTCTGTGTATCAAGCGCTTGGAAATTATTTGTTATTATTCATCAGGGCCACCATTTGAAATTGGCCAGCACAGTCATCCCTACTTGACCATAGTAATCAAGGCGTGGCTGAGAAAGGAGTGTCTGTTTCAACAAGCCAGAGAACTGGTCTTCTGCTTTCTAAATGGACAATTTATATAATTTAGATAGAGAGGCATCTTCCACTCTAGACATGCACAACCCACCCTGCCGTCCCAGTACATTCTTCTCTTTCCTTACATTTACCCATCCCACCTGCCCCTCCTGCTTTTTTGAAGGTGAGCGAGCAGGTTCCAGGCTTACAGCTCAGTTGGACTGCGGTTGCCCCGTCTTCTCTGGTGATTTCTCTGTCTTATGGTCAGGAGCCAGACTCTGGGTCTGTTCAACTATGTAGAGGAAAGATCACCAGAGAAATTCCAGTTTGGCATTCCTGTAGGGATCAGAGATTCTGACTGCTCAACGAAATTACCTGGAGGAGAATTTTAATAATATGGCTTCCTGGAACTTACCCGGAAACATTCTGATTCAGTCAGTCTGGGGTGAAGCTCAATTGGCTATCTTTTTCTAAATCTTTATAGATGATTCTGATGCACTGGCAAGTTTGGACATTGGATAAATTCTAAGCTCTTTGAGATCAGGAAACATACGAGTATCGCATTCTGTATCCCACAATGACTAACTCAGCACCTGGCACACCGCAACACTTTAGAAATTGTTATTGAGTCAATGAGCAAATGGATGGTTGAAAATAGGTTGGTGGATTGGGAGCACAGTCAACCTAGCATCTTTTAAAATAATTTTTAAATTGACAAATAATAATTGTACACACTTGTGGGGTACATAGTGAAGTTTTGATATGTATCATGTACAGTAGATCAGGGTAACTGGCATATCCATTATCTCAAACATTTATCATGTCTTTGTGTTGGAAACGTTCAATATCCTCCTTCTAGCTATTTGGAATTATATATTCAAATATATAGATAATCATCCCACAGTGGTATAGAACAGTACAGCTTATTCTTCCTATCTAGCTGTAATTGTGTTTACTTTAACAAATCTCTCCCTATTCATCCCTTCCCAGCCTCCAGTGTCCTCTGTTCTACTGTTTACTTCTATGAGATCAACTGGTTTTATTAGCTTCCACATGTAAGAACATACAGTGGTTAACTTTGCCTTCCTGGTTATTTCTTTTTTTTTTTTTTTTTTTTTGAGACAGAGTCTCGCTCTGTCGCCCAGGCTGGAGTGCAGTGGCTGGACCTCAGCTCACTGCAAGCTCCACCTCCCGGGTTTATGCCATTCTCCTGCCTCAGCCTCCCGAGTGGCTGGGACTAGAGGCACCTGCCACCTCGCCCGGCTAGTTTTTTGTATTTTTTTAGTAGAGACGGGGTTTCACCGTGTTAGCCAGGATGGTCTCGATCTCCTGACCTCGTGATCCGCCCGTCTCGGCCTCCCAAAGTGCTGGGATTACAGGCTTGAGCCACCGCGCCCGGCCCCTGGTTATTTCATTCAATATAGTGTCCCTCCATTCTACCCATGTTGCTGCACATGATAGCATGATAGGATTTGATTCTTTTTTATGGCTGAGTCATATTCCATTGTTACACACACACACACACACACACACCATGTTTTCTTTATCCAGTCATTTGTTTCTGGATACCTGATCAATCTAGCATCTTACCTAAAGGCTACTTAAGGGCCATTGGAGGCAGAAGGCCAAACCACTCACAGTGGGGCCAGGGATAGGAATAAGGCAGCAGTGTGCGGGTGGAAATAGAAGAAAACTTAGTTACTTTGATCCCCAAGTGGGAGAACATGACCCCTGTCCTTGAAAATGCTGCTACTTTCAGCGATGCTGCCGCTTGCTGCCCCTGTGCTGGGACTTACAGGACTTCTGCTCTCCAGTCCCACCTAAGAAAGCAAATTGGATCCGTCACTTCCCTGTTTAAACCTTCCAAGGCCCTGCGTTGTTCTCAGGATGAAGTCAATGCTCCTTTCTCTGGCTGAGTCCTGGCTCCTCCTCAGCCCGTCACTGCTACTTGCCCTCATCTGTCTGTGCCCACCGGCCACCCTGCCTTCCTGCAGATCCTACCGCCTGCTGTGTTCTTTCACCAGCCTCTGTCCTCTCTGCCTGCAATGCTCATTCCCTGCCCCCATGTGCCCTAGCAAATTCCCATGCGACCATTACATTACAGCCTAAAAACATCTGCTTCTCTTTTCCCCGGGGGCTGCCAGTTCCCTGGGGTAAAGGTCAGTCTGTTGTGTCCAAATCCTAGCCAGTAGATGCTCCCATGTTTGTTGAATGAACAGAAGAAGTTGGGACGGGGAACCAACAGACACTCAGGACTGGGTTTTTTGTTCCTGTAAAACTGGATTGATTCTGCAGAGGTACAAACATGCCGGTTGATTTAGATCTATCGAGGAATTGGGGTAAGGGCTGGGGTGGGAGTTTTGCTAAGAAGAAAAGCAAGTGAAAGTGGGAGATGCCACAAGAGACCAGAGAGAAGGCAGCGTGTCATGCCCAATCTGCCGCTAGGGTCAAAGACCAGCTCCCTGGTCACAGTAGGCCAAGGCAGGCTGCGGAGCTGGCTCCAACCCTGAGCAAAGCCAGGCAGCCGCCCAGGTGGGTGAAGGCTGCAGGTTGCACTCAGGCATGACGCCGGGGTGCAGGTGGGAGCGGCGCCCGGATGCGTGGGTGCGGCGCTCGCCCGCCCGCGGTCAGGTGCACCGCGGGAACCGGTCCGGTGCGCCGTGCGGGGCGGGGCGGAGGCAGGGCATAGGCCCCCAGGCTGGTGCCGGGGGTAGAGGATTCGCCTGCTTGACGCGCTGATGCCTTGATTTGGTCTGACAAGTAGAGGCTGCTTTGAGAAGCGGCCTGGATTTTTGACATTCAGCAAGCTAGAAATAACCAGCTGGGCTCCTGGCGCTCTGGCCATAAATGTCTTGCTCTTTCCAGGCAACTGCCAGAATTAAGGGGCTTTTCCCCAGTGTAGACCTGTGCTCTGTCTGCTAGGAGGCCTATGTTCCAGTCCAGGCTCAGCTTCTGACTCCCTACTTTAGGAGGAATCACTGAATTGACAGCAGCTCGGCTTCTGCTGTGTAAAATGGGGCTGTTGCTAGCTGAGCCTCTTCTGCCTCTGGTAGAAAATGATTCCAAATGGCTGCCCTGTCCACCCTAATCCCATGGCCCGAACTTGATGTCTGCTGCTTCTAGAAGCCTAGTGCTCCAAATATCTGCTCTGGGAGGAACTTGCAGGTGATCCTGATTGGAAATGGAGCTGATTAACCTTTTGTGTTATCACTGACTCTATGAGAATCTGTTGAAACCTAGGGGCTCTTACCCTAGACAAATTAACACACCAGCCAAATATAGCTTACAAGAGCAGAGAGCTGCTGGTCTGAACCACAGACCCCTGGTTTAACATCTATAATCTAGTCAACCCCTCCTTTTCCTTGAAGGCTGAACCAAGCATGAAGGGTTTTCCCCACCTTCCAATCCTCATACCTGCAGGCACCCCCTTTTCCTGCTTTCTCCCTTCAATCATCTTCCTCACCATCCCCCATGCTTGGGCATGCTCAGGAGGGAAATTGTGCTAGAAATATCTGTAAAAGGCATGATATGTCCTGTAGCAGAGAAAGCAAAAAACAAAAAAACAATTCCCCCACCCCTGGCATGGCATGTGCAGAGCTCTGCCTAATCCTTCTCTCCCACAAGCCTGGGGGATGGGTAAAAAAAAGTGGGAGGTGAAGCTGCTGCAGCGAAGTGCCCCTTCAGAATCTTCAGTATCCTTCAGAGTCAGCGCTGTCATCACTATCACATAAACTGTACAACTCCACTGTCAACCAGCAGCCCGCCTGGCTGGCAGCAGGAAGAGGCAATGCCATTTTGCACAGTAGCTTGCTTGCCCAAGGTGTCGCCTGGCAAATGGGCTTCTTGTGCAATGGGAAACCACAGGGAGGGGACTCTTAAATGTACCCGAAAGAAACAGCTCTAACAATGGATGATTCAACAGGCTAGTAATTGGCGCTCACTCTTACCACATTGTTTTGATAAAATGACACAGCCCAACTGCGGATATGAAGGCAGTAAATAGAAAAGCTAACCTCTTGCTACTCAAATTATGGATGAGACCAGCGACATCCCATCATCAGAAGCTTGATAGAAAGGCAGGCTCTGTCCCAGACCTACTGAAAGGAGATCTGCATTTTAACAGGATTGTGAGAGGATCCACATCTTAATGTTTCAGAGGCCTAATCCAAAGTCTTCTGATAATGATCATTAGAGTCCCAGCCATTCCCCACTTCCCCCTGGGAAAACCACAACAAATAGACCAAATTCCTCCAAGCCCTGCTCATAAGAAGAACCCACAACCCACAGACACCCCCTCACTCAACTAGAGACCTCACCCACCTGTTTGCAGAGTCACCCACCTTGGGCTATTATTCTTTTCTATTATTTAATCTTCTGGGAAGACAGAGGTCTTCTATTTGGAGATAAAAATGACAAAGGAGAACCTCCTGAACAGAATCCAGTTTGCCTTTAGCTTTAGCCATCACTCTGACCTAGTGCTGCTGGACTCAGTTCCAAGGTCTACCTGTCAAATGCTTTAGGGGAAATGGGAGGAGGAGAAGTCCCTGGAGTTACCCATGTGCACAGCCTGGCACTGTTTTCACTTGCCTTTGGAAATGAAGGTGCAGAAACCATGGGAGGTACGGAAGGCACAGACTAGTGACTTCCAGAGTGGGACAGAAGGGAAAAGATGGAAGAGAAGTGCAGAAAACCACTCAGGAAAAGACAGGCCGGAGTGATGCCTGCTGAGACAGGGTCCTGATCTCCCAGGACTTCCCTTTCTGCCTGTTCTGTACAAATACCTAGGGTTTTGTGGTTTAAGAAAAGAGATGCTTAGCAAGCTTATAGAAAATGTAATGTGGGCACTTTGTTGCTGTCCTGGCTTTTAAAGGACTCAGAAGCAGATCAACTTCAAGGTGTTAGCTACTCTGTTTGCAGCCTTAGAAAGACATCCTTGATGTTTTATTGTTCTGCCTTTGCTCAGAGCTGGAAACTGTCCCTGGGGAAATGACTCACCTTGAAAGAGATGCTATTGTAAGTGAAAATGTTTTAGCTTCACTTCCAATCGCTGGTTCCTTGTGGGAAGTAACTGCTGCTGTGGTATGTATGCCCTGTGCCTTTTATTGCATCTTTACCTCAGTGTGTTACCTCAGTGGACACAGCTGGTTAAAACTTATGTTTCCATGGAGATTGATTCAGACAACAGGAAAAATAACTGTAAAAAAAACCCTGCACAGTACAAGGGCTAGATTCAGGTTGTAGAACAAAGTGATCATTACTTAGAATCCTGGATTAGCAAGAGAATCAGAAAGATGCTGAGATTATCTAGTGTTATCACCATCCACGTGAAATGCAGAATAAAACTTTTTCCCCACGACCTAGATATTGGGCAGTTTATTATAGATGCTACAAAGGGATTTATTATGTTTTTCCCAAAATGGTTAATTAGAGGCATCCCAAATTACAACTCCTTTAGCATAACTCCCAGCTCCAGGCAGCCTACTTACTATGGGCCCAGCTACTGACAGCTCAGCTCTCTTTGCCAATCCAACTTTTTTCCCCAAAATGCTCAAACTTTTCTTCTCCAAGAAGACTTCCTGAATGATCCCAGTTCGTAGGGATCTCATCCTTAATGCAGGGGAAATTCACTGTTCAGGAATAGTCTCCATACCATCACACTCTTCTTTTTGTGTAGTCATGGAATTCTTCTTCAGTTTTTTTCTTGCCTGTCTACACAGATAGATCAGTAGCCTTCAAGAGTCTGCATCTCCTGTTATCTTGCAGCCTCCTACTATAAACAGTAGGTGTTTTACTTATGCCAGTTGTGTTGACCTAGACAGTAGTCTCTAAGTAGCAGGTCCTTGGCTCATCCATCTGAAACCAACGACCTCTTAGGCAGACTGAGAAAGGGTTAGGACTGTTGACTCTGGGACATCCTTGGCTCTGTATGAATGTTGTTTTTAAAAGCAGGGGTTTTGTCTCCAGTGCATTGAAGAGATAAAACCCCATTGTCAGCATATTTCTTCAGGATCTTTCTGTGTTAGATCTCACTGCCAAGTCAGAGTCCCAACACACAGACTCTCACTTTTCCCTGTGCAATAGGCAGAAGTGAGGCAAGTAGTAGAATGTGCTCAAATCATGGCCTATTCTTAATAAAAGAAACCAGGACAGCTTGGGGGCTGGCTCATTTCTTCTCAAATTCCCCTAGTGTTCTGAACCAAACATATGAAAAGAGTAGATTTGTTTTATTCACAGGTATTAATGCTTCTCCGAAAGCAGTTGTTTGGGTGGCTGGAATATCAGTAGTCATTGACCAATAAGGCTTGCAGGTGTGAATCAGACTCTGGACTTCCAGAGTAGAGCTGCTATCCACTACTCTACATCACCTTCATCCTTACAGAATCACTGAGATCATTCATTCATTCACAAGCAGTCATGTCTGCCACCTGGCACTTGTAGTAGGCGTTAGAGATACAATGGCAAGTGAAACAGACACAGCATGTAATCTACTGAGAGAGACTGGGAATTAATTCCGTAAGTAAAAGTAAGTATATAATTATCAATTGTGATAAAGGCCCTGAAGCAAAAGAATAGGATGTTCTGCAATAATATTACAAGAGCTTTATCTGATCTAATGTATGGGGAGGGGAAGCCTCAGGGAATGCTTCTCAGGGGAAGTGACATTTGAGCTGAGCATTGAAAGAAGAATAAAAATTAAAAAGTAAAGAGGGGGCCAGGTGCGGTGGCTCACACCTGTAATCCTAGCACTTTGGGAGGCCGAGGCAGATGGATCACTTGAGGTCAGGAGTTCGAAACCATCCTGGCCAACATGGTGAAACACCATCTCTACGAAAAAGACAGAAAAATTATCTGGGTATGGTGGCAGGTGCCTGTAATCCTGGCTACTTGGGAGGCTGAGGCAGGATAACTGCTTGAACCCGGGAGGCGGAGGTTTCAGTGAGCCAAGATCGCACCACTGCACTCCAGCCTAGGCGACAGAGTGAAACTCTGTCTCAAAAAAGAGGAAAAAAAAAATGTGAAGAGGGGTTAGAGAGTACTCAGGATACAAACAGTTAGTTCATTGGAGGAAGTGGAGTAAAGTCCTTGTGGCTGGATTAAAGGGAACAGGGAAAACCAAGATGTACAGAGGTAGGCAGGGGCTGGATCACATGTACACACAGTGTTGAGGACTTGGGCTTTTATTTTGGAACAGTGGAAGGCCGTTTTAAGCAGAGGATGAGAACATTAAATTTATGTGTCCAGAGATTGCTCTGATGAGACAAGCAGTGAACAAAAACATCATTACTCAGGTCTCATCCAACTCTTCCATTGTGTATTCTAATAAACCACCCAAGTTCTGCTTTCATAGCTCTGAGCCAAAGTGAGTTTTACCTCCCCAGGCCCACTGAGAATCCCAGAGAGCTTACTGAATGGCATGGGGACCCTGGTAAAACTCACTGTTCAGGCATTTGACTCTGGGCCACTTCATTACTATCAGCATTTTGCCTCCACTCCCAAGGAATGAATCCTTAAAATTACAACCTTTGGGTCCCCATGCCCAGGCAGGCTCGCTTCTCCTGGATCACAGTAATCATGGTTTTGACTATGAATTGCCGATCCCAAATTAAATGATTAACCCAAGGTCAATGAGCTAGTCAGCTGCCACACCAAGGACAGATTTTCAATTCCCTGCACTCAAGGCAGATGCACTCCTCAGGACTGCTGTCAGAGGCTTAGAAAAAGAAAGTGTTCCATGTTTCCAAAACATGTAAACTTATTCTTTGATATTTATGTTTATTCTATGACTCAGAAGTTCCCAGGATCATTTTCTGGGGTGATCAGAAAATCTCTTTGAGGGGGAAATTGTTCCTTACTTGAAAAGTGTTTTTAGCCAAGTTGGTTCTTCCGTAGCTATGAGCATCCTTTGAGAATGATGCTGGCTTTCTTGTGGGCCGCCCCACCTTGCTATTTCCTGAAGCTACTGGAACAGTTGAAACAGGCATATGAATAACCCCTGGGTTGCCAAAAAGACACTGCAATCCTTAACAGGTTTTGATCTGAAAAGGAGCGGTTCGTTCACTTGATTTGCTTTACGAATTTTGCAACATTGGCAGGTTGTGCCTGGGCCTTTCCCAGCCCTCTCTGCAGAAATGAGAACCAGGATTACTCATCCTTCTGTATTTTAAAGGAATTCCAGGAGTGCTCAGACAAGATGCTGAAAAAAAAACTGTTGTTATTTGACAACTTCTGAGCATGGATGTTTCAGGCCCCAGTAATGCCATGAAAATAGAAATGGCCCTTGTGCCAGAGGTAGCATTCTACTTCCATCAGGTGAGGTGGCAAGGCACGCGGGGTTGTTGGGGTGGCTCCCCGGAAGAGAGGCTGCTGGAAAAATTGGACCTACATGCCCAGCTTTGTCCTTGCAGGCAGAGCTCCTCCTGCAACCCACTTCTCATTCTATGAACTGATCTGTCCTGACAGCTGCCAAATTAGTCCTCTCATTCCTGGAGCTCGCTTTGGCACTCTCACGAATGCTTCTTTCAAAGTCCACTCTTCATTTAAAACGTTGCTCAGCCTTACTTCAGGGGTGAAATAAACGGCCTTAAAATTTTTCATAGAAAAGCACAGTTTCAACCAGCAAATAGGTTCCAAAGAATATGTAAATTATGGTGCTAGAACTTCCCCACCAAATTCAAATCTGTATTTGGATATAAGTGTTCTATAAACAATTCTGAAGAACACAGATGTCAGAAGCAATTCCATGATGCCTGTTACCGTCTTTCTGTAATTTTTCAAATTTTGTTTTATTTTAAAATGACAATCATTGTATATACTTATAACATACAATGTGATGTTTGGATACATGTATACATTATGAAATGATCATATCAGGCTCTTCACATATCCATCACCTCACATACTTATCAGTTCCTTGTGGTGAAAACATTAGAATCCATTCTTTTAGCAATTTTGAAATATACATTATTATTAATTGTAGTCACCTTGATGTGCAATTTTCTTTCTGACCCATGTACTATCAGAATATCTTTTCTGTTTTATTCCTCCAAATTGGACCATTCCCTCTGTTTGGGTCTAAGGCCATGTTGGCCAAAAAGCAGAATCGAAATCCAGTCTAGAGTCTGATGGGAATAAAAGGATGTGCTCCTCCCTCAGTTACTGACTGATCATCCCATCTGTCACCAACTGATGCGGTGGCCCTGAACAAAGCACCTGACTGCTCTGTCCTCACTTTCTTTGTTTGCAGGAAAATGATAATACTACTCTTACGCGCTCACAGAGTTCTGGTGAAACATTTTTAATGTGCAGTACGTGGATGAACTTTGCAAAGTTTAAAAATAGTATAGAAGTATAATCATGTTATTATGTGAAATAGTGTTCTCCAACCCATTCTCTCTATTCTCCCTGGAAGACAAATAAACAAAAGTCGTGCCAAACTAAGCATTTGTGATGGCAGGCCTAATTTACGTCTTGTCCAGAGTGGAGAAAGCTGGCACTATCGTGAGATCCATCCCCTGGTCCCTAAGAATAAACACACTCTGCATCTCTGCATCTCTGCCTTCTGTTTGCTTCCTTGCACTGTCTCCATGGCCTGTACCTCAGGTTGGGGTTAGGGGAGAAGTCAGTACAAATTCCTGGAGGCATAGTCTGTTGAATATTTGCATAAATTCCCCCAAACATTTTGGCCTGGCTGCCAATTTTTGGAGGGCTTGAAAAACAGTTTTGTGTGTGCACTGACTCTCACAGTGTCTTTCTTACACCGTAAATTACTGAAGACGGAAACCAGTCCCTGCCATTCTTTTTTAATGATGCAGTGATTTCCAGACGTGAGTAAATGCTTCTAAGGGCAAAGGGCTGTGGTTACACAGCTGTCACCAAATAGCTGGCATGTCTGGGGTGTGGTTCTCCATTTCTCTGGACCTCATTTTTCTAAGTTGGAGGTATTCAAATACCATTCGGTGAAACCCTTTGGTAGAGGTATTATTATTATTATTATTATTTTGCATTTTTGGCATCTGTATAAAGTTGGAGCTAATAGAAAAAGTTTAAACACTGCTGCTTTCAGCACTAATCCTCTCATGCTCCAAAAATTCTACCAGAACCCCCACTGATTGCTTTATGAGATATTTATTTTCATCCAGTCCAAATTTTTCTTCTTTTTCCTTAAAAGCTAATAAATGTGGGGGAATAGTGGTTAGAAAGAGATTATGGCGGACGGGCGCGGTGGCTCACGCCTGTGATCCCAGCACTTTGGGAGGCCGAGGCACACAGATCACGAGGTCAGGAGATCAACACCATCCTGGCTAACACAGTGAAACCCCGTCTCTACTAAAAGTACAAAAAAATTAGCCGGGCATGGCGGCAGGCGCCTGTAGTCCCAGCTACTCGGGAGGCTGAGGCAGGAGAACGGCGTGAACCTGAGAGGCGGAGCTTGCAGTGAGCAGAGATCGCGCCACTGCACTCCAGCCTGGGCGACAGAGCGAGACTCCGTCTCAAAAAAGAGAGAGAAGACAAGAGAAGAGAAGAGGAGGGGAGGGGAGGGGAGGGGAGAAGAAAAAGGAGAAAAGAAAAAAGAGAGGTTATGGCCCTGATGTCTGGTAGATTAGGGATTCTCGGCTTGATCCACTCAGTCTGGAAAGATTTTCTATAGGAAGTGGTGACAAGAGGGGTTTGGTCACGTTAAATAGGAACCAGGACTGGAACCCTCATAGCCTGGCCATCTTCCCAAAGAGTACAGGCAGAAGATAGAAAATTGCAAGTAACTCCTGAGCCTCTATACTAGCCAGTAATGAAATGTGTACTTCTAGGATGGGTCCTATGTTCTGTCTTCCGAAGTAATCTTGATTAAAATAGACCAACATAAATGAAGAGATGGACAATTCATTAAAAACCTAAACTCCTATCTTCTAAAAGTGGCATAATTTGCTTAGTCTTCTGGCTGTCAATAAGCTGTGAGTGCCATTAACCCAAATGTTGCTGTGTCTTTGCCAGGTAACAAAGGACCAAGACTAAATTTGGTAGGCCAGGGAGAGTGGCATCCCATAGGAGGCCCCCAAAGAGAATCTGCTGCAAAATGGGTAAGGTCCTCAAACAATCCACCTGGCCTACCCCACTCTGCCCACCATTGTCTGCTGGGAAAGTGGGGACATAACACATCTAGAATCCATGTTCACTTCTTCCATCTCCAGCAATTATTCCCTACCATGCAACCCTCCCAAGGCCCCCAGTCTAAAACTCTCTCCAAACTCAAAAGGTTTGTCCAACAGAGAGATCTTGTGAACACATTGGGACTAGTAGATTTTTCTGAACCTATCCTTAAAGCTCTTCTCGAGACCACGTGTTGATACTCTGTCTCTTTTCTCATCTCTCTGTTTCTCCCTCCACTCTCTTTCTTCCTCTTTGGTGATCCCACAATGTTTGTCCCTATGTCTGCTCTCATCCTCCATCACAGAGTCTTTCTACATAATGCTGAGCGCCTGGAAACAATCTCTCAGTAATGTGTTGTCACTTTAGCACTCTCATGAAGTCAAGAGGCAGATTTCTCAGGAAACATTCAAAAGGAGATTGAGTGTCTCTGTTTTGAATTATGGCACATGGAGAGAAAAGTCAAAACAGAGTATTATAATAGGCTTAGAGAAATCCCAGGACTAAAGCTCCTTAAATATGCTTTTATGACCTAGTTGGAATGTGGCACAAGTTGTCTTTTGGTTCATTTGTTTAAAACAATTGTGTGACATCACTGTTTAGTCCTTGGCCTATGTTTATCCCCAAGGCAATTGCTAATGAATGGTGCTGGCAACTGTAAGACGCTATTTTGTATACAACAGGTATCATGGTCAACTGTGCTAATTTGCAGAACATCCAGTTTTCTCACACTACAGATTTTGTTTTATCTTATCAGTGAGACGGAGAACCTTCAGAAGGGAAATTATGACTGGTAAATCAGCATCCTTTTAAAGGTCAGAACTATTTAGATTTTAAAATAAAATCTTTTAGCACTAACTACATCTTACAGGTTTTTAAACTTCTAATTTTGAAGTAATTTCAAACTTATAAAAAAAATTACAAAAATAGTATAAGAAAAACTCCTGTATATCCTTCACCCAGATTTACCATTTCTGGGATAACTTTTACCACATTCACTTTGCTTCTCTCTGGATGTGATCACCATCATCATCATCATCATCATCATCATCTGATCCATTTCAGAATAAGTTTCAAAATATTTATCCCTAAATATTTTGTGTATATTTTCTAACAAGACATTCTGTTACTACAAAATATAATTACCAAAATCAGGAAATGTAATATAATACTATTATCTAATCTACAGATCTTGTTCAAATTTTGTTAGTTACCTCAAAAATACTCTTAACAGCGTTTTTTGTTTTGTTTTCTGGACCAGATCTTGCAGGTTGTGATATGAGGAACTTTCCTTGTCATTTACTTCTAAATATTTTATCATTTCTTTTGTGAATTCCTCTTTAATCCATGTTTTAGAAGGTTTTTTTTTACTAGTTTCCAAACATGTTGTAATTATTATTTTTAACTTCTTTTCATTATTGATTTCAAATTTCATTGCACTGTAGTCAAAAAACAATGGTCTCTATGACAGTTCTTTCACTCTTGTGGAGACTTCTTTTGTGATTTTAATAGGAGATAAGAGGTAAAAATGTATTTGAATCTACTGTTGGGTATAAGGACACTTTTTTATATATATCTGGTAGATTTGTTGTTGTTTAAACCTTTTCAGTTCTTGCTAAACTTTCATTTTACTTGATCTCAGTAATCTACACTACGATTGGAGGTTTGGCGATTTCTCCTAATTTTCTCAGCTTTGACTGTGGTTTTCAGAGTTGTGCTATTAGCTGCACACAAGTTCATGAATATTACATCTTGGTGGATTGTTGCTTCTATTATTATGTAGAGGCTTTTGCCTTAAATTATATTTAGCCTGATATGAATATTGATATACCAGGTTCTTCTTTATTATTATTTGCATGAGAACTCTTTTTTATTTTATTTTTTTTACCTTCAGATTTTCTCTTTGGTTTTGTTTTCATTGTGTGTCTTATAAGAAGCACATATACCTGGACTTTTTTAAAAAACAAATCAATTTTGTTTTTTTAGAAGATCAATATAATCTCCTTAGATTTATTTTATTTGAGCTTATGCCTTCTTATTTTGGGTTTTCTCCTTACCATAATTTTTTCTTGCTTTGTAAATTTCTCCTTTTCTGCCTTCCAGTGAATTAATAAAGTTCCATATGTAGTATTTTAATAAATATAAATTTGTTGATTTCAGTGATTCCCCCCACACACCTTTTATGAGATGGTGTCTTGCTCTGTCACCCAGTCTGGAGTGCAATGGTGCGATCTTGAATTACTGCAACCTCCGCCTCCCGGGTTCAAGTGATTCTCCTGCCTCAGCCTCCCAAGTAGCTGGGATTACAGGTGCCCACTACCATGCATGGCTAATTTTTGTATTTTTTAGTGGAGACGGGGTTTCTCCATGTTGTTCAGGCTGGTCTCAAACTCCTGACCTCAGATGAGCCACCTGCCTCAGCCTCCCAGCGTGTTGGGATTACAGGCGTAAGCCACCGCACCTGGCCAATTCCCCTTAATTTTTAAGACATGTACACTTAATCGTAAACTTTTCTAACAAAGGCTAGAGTTATTCAGTTTCTGTCCTGTTTAATATCACATATGCCTCAGAGATTGAACATGATGCTCCTTTCCCCCAATCTTATTGCTGTACAGAGCTTTAATTTTATCATCTTTTAAATACAAAAATGTTATTAAACATGTGGTCAATATGCATGTCCTTATGGTCAATAATTAATTAAACTAATCTGAGTAATTTAATGTTAATTAGCAAGTTAAATGTTACCACTTTCTACGTGCATCATTATTTCTTATCTATAGTTCATGCCTTAGACTCACTCTTCTTCCTAGTAAATAACATCCTACAATGGTTCTTTTAGTAGAGTTTTCAACTCTGTTACTTGTGATCAGAAATCTGTTGTCAGTGCAATTATGACTTCCTTATAAACAACGTCCTTCTCTCTGGAGATTTCTCAGTGCTTTCATGTTGATGCCTTGTAGTCTTGCATCAGTGTGTATGGTAGGTGTGGGTTTTCTTTATTGATTCAATTTAAGTCCCCAGAGTGCTCCTTTAGCCCAAGGACATCTCTCACTTTTCAATCATGGAAGTCTCTACTACTTGTCTCTTCAAATACTGTTCTTCCTTATTTTCTTCTTCAGAAATCCTACTCAACATTTATTGTAGCTATTCAAATTATGTTCTTTATCTTGTTTCGTATTTTTAAATCTCCCTCTGTCTTTGGCTATGTAAAGATAATTCCTCAGTACTCTTTTCCAACTCATTAATTCCCTGTGTAATTGCTATGAGTCTAGAGTTTGTTCTATGGAACTTCTAAATAACTGTAATTTTGATTTCAAAGATTTCAAATTGTATATTTTCATATTTATACAGTATTATTTCATTTCAGCCTATTTGTGTTTCATATCTTCCTCTTTAAAAAAAGAAAAAAAAAGGAGGCCTGGAGCTTGGAGAGAGGTCTGAGTTGAAGATTTAAATTGGAAGTAGGAATTGGATAATATTTAAAACCATGAGCATAGATAAGATCACCAAAGGAGTGCATATAGATAAAGAACTGAGAACTGAATCCATGTGTCCTCCAACATTAAGAGTTTGTAATGAAAAGGAAAAAGCATTAAAAAGGAAACTGAGAAAAGGGGTTTGTGAGGTAGCAGGGACACCAGGAAAGCATTATGTATCCCCATACAGAAAAGAAGAAAATCTGAGAGGATCAACTGTCACATTCTGCTTAGCAAAATGAGGGCGGAGAACTGATTTTCGGTTTTAGCAGTCAGGTGGGGGAGAATGCCTGGTTGGAGTGGTAATACTTGACAATGATTTTTTAGCCTTCTTTTCATGAGCTGGCAAAGTGGGATGTCATCCATTCCCACAACCTTTGGCTTCAAGTGGTAATTGGCACTCATACTCTGCCGCAGGTGGAACTCTTTCATTCCCTTTACTTTACAGAGACTAAACTCCCACTGATTCCTTCCTGTTTTTATCTTGGAACATGGGAGATTTCTGGTTTGTAGAGATGTTTATCCATACTCTTTTTTGTTTTCTATTTTCTCTCTTATTGCCGTGAGTTTAGAGCACAAAGCATAAATTTGAGAAGCCTGTGAATTGACTAGAAGTTTCTTACATTCTTCAAATGTCTGAACATTTCGGATGGTGTGTTAGTTAACTATTGCTGCAGAACAAACAACCCTATAACTTAGTGGCTTAAAACAGCAGCTATTTATTTAGCTCATGATTCTGCAAATCAGCAACTTAGGGTGGATCAGCTGCACATTCTTCTGGTATCCTGGACGCTTTCATGCATCCATGGTCAACTACAGTCCAGCTAAGGACCACTGCTTCTGAGGATTAACCGGCTGTTGGCTGAGGCCACAGGGGTTACAGCGTTGACTTGGTTGTGTGGTCTTCACTATCTAGCAGGCTAGCTTAAGCTTGTTTACATGGTAGGTAGTGGGCAGATTTCTGAGAGAGATAACAGAAAAATCACAAGGCCTCTTATAGCCTAGGCTTTGGAATGGCACAACATCACCCCTGCTTCGATGTATGATCAAAGCTGATACCATGGTGAGCCCACATTCAAGGGGTGGAGAATTATCTTTGATGAGACAAGCTAGAAAACCACATTGCAAAGGGGCATGGATGCAAGGAAGAGAATGATTTTTGGACATTTTTGCAAACAGTGTATGAAATGGACTTAAATTTTTATGGGATAAATTTAAATTAGATTGAAGGAGAAAAGATGTCAACTCTAGAGCACGTTTGTAATTTTTAAGCATTGTGTATACCGGGGATAGTTTTTAAGACCAGGCCCAGCTGGAGCAGAGATGCTGCATCTGATTCAGGACCAGTTCAGTGCTGTCTGCCGTTATCAAGATATGTACTAGGAGCCACGAGAGATCACAGAGGAATTCCTTTCTGCCTTTCAAGGAGATAGTACTTGAACAGGGAGTTCAGGGCAAGCCTCCAGTTCTACAATGAGGCAAAATATTAAGTGCTATGAGATAACTGGTTAAGGGAAAATCTTTGGAAGGAGATAGACTTCAAGTGTAGGCCGAGAGGAAGAAACCATGGAAGATTACAGACTCCAGAGAGTCAAAGATGACAGACAATGGTTGCACTTTGGCCAGCATCCTTCCTTCCTTGTTGGAGAGGCCAAAAGGCTGAACAATGCATCAATCCTCAGGAGACAAAAAGGAAAAGTACCAAGTTCTCCCAACTAATTTTTTTGTCCTTAGTTAAACCAGAAGGAATTTATGGCTTTTAACTGAAAGAACACTTGTATCAACAAGAATTCTGGGCACTTCAGCAAAGATAGGTCCTAGCTTGTGGTAGTTTTGGCAGATTTTTAGAGTGTTACCAATATACCCGCTTCATACCATGGCGGTCCAGCTGTTGACGTTCTTGGTGCCAGGCCAAAGGAGGCCAGAAGGAGAGCCCAAAGACTGGTGCTTGGAGGGTATGTTGACCTGTGGGTCTTTGGTCCTGACTCTAGTGATAACAAAAGTTTCTTTTTGTTTTGTAGAATATGTAAAACTGAAGGCTGCTGCTCAAAATGTCCTATGGCTACATTTCCATTTGTCTAAACCACCCAGTGATTTTTTTTAATACTATCAAAACTTGCCTAAGATTTCTACTTCTAAAAGTTATTGGCTGCATTCTGGCTAATTCTTAGATTGAAGACAGGGACTAGGCCCTGAAAAACACAGCCCCCAGGGGAGCCAGGTCTGTTCAAGGCATTGCTTCCAAGTCAGAGACTCTTCACCAAGCCTTTTTTCTCCTTGGAGACTAGTGGAGCAGCATTAATCTGGCACAGATCAGCATTCTCGTGATGCTCAACATCTCTTTCCAAGAGTGAAGAGAGATGATGCAGAGATTAGTCAATCATCCCAATACAAAAATTAGTGGACATATTGGCAAATAGGAAATGTGGTGTTTTGTTGTTTTTTTTTTGTTTTTTTTTTTTTTTGAGACACAGTCTCACTCGGTCACCCAGGGTGGAATGCAATGGCATGATCATGGCTCACTACAGCCTCAACCTCCTGGGCTCAGGTGATCCTCCCACCTCAGTTTCCCAAGTAGCTGGGACTGCAGGTGCGTGCCACCACACCCAGTTAATTTTTTGCATTTTTAATAGAGACAGGTCTCACTATGTTCCTCAGGCTGGTCTCAAACTCCTAGGTTCGAGTGATCCTCCCACCTCCGCCTTCCAAAGTTCTGGGATTGGAGGCATGAGTCACCACACCCAGCCAGGAAATATTTAATAATTGTGTTGTTCATGCATCTATCCCAGAAATGAATTCAATCAAACACTGCATTATGAGCATGAATTTGTGTTACATGATTCTATTCTAGACTTGGGAAACAGCAAAGAGATGGAAACAAAAATATTTGCTCAAAATATCTTTGCTCAAAACTATGCTTTACTTTTGCTCATTCACCATGTCTAATCAATTCCCCTGTCCTTTCATTACGGGTTCTTTAATATTTCTGGGATTCAATCTTTTTCCCCATCCCCACTACCTTAATTCACCACCTCCATCATCTTTCAGTAGATTTATTATAATAACTCTGAGTTATGGGCTGAATTATATCCCCTCAACAACCTCTCCACACCTCAGAATATGACTGTTTTGGGAGACAGGGCCTTTAAGGCAAAATGAGGTCATATGACTGGGCCCTAATCTGATATGACTGATGTCCTTTCTTTGTTGTTGTTGAGACGGAGTCTCGCTCTGTCACCAGGCTGGAGTGCAGTGGCGCAATCTCGGCTCACTGCAACCTCCACCTCCTGGATTCTCTTGCCTCAGCCTCCTGAGTAGCTGAGACTACAGGCATGTGCCACCACATCCAGCTAATTTTTGTATTTTTAGTGAAGACGGGGTTTCACCATGTTGGCCAGGATGGTCTCAATCTCTTGACCTCATGATCCGCCCACCTCAGCCTCCCAAAGTGCTAGGATTACAGGCATGAGCCACCGCGATGTCCTTATAAGAAGAAAGTAGGACACAGATGCACACAGAGGGAAGACCATGTGAAGACAGGGAGAAACCAGCCATCTGCAAACCTAGGAAGGAGTCCTCAGAATGAAACTACCCCTTGTGACAAACGTTGATCTCAGAAGTCCAGACTCCAGGATTGTGAGACAATCCATTTCTGTTGTTCAAGCTCCAGTCTGTGGCACTTAGTCATGGCAGCCCTCTTAAAATAACACAGCCTTCTGCCTGGGCTCTGTGCTTGTTCCTCTCAAGTTGGTACTTCTGAAAGTGGAATTATCTACCTCAATCATTAGTCTGATCTTGTCACTTGCCTGTTTAAAACCCTTCAATAGCACCCCCTCCTCTCCCAGTAGTGTTTTCGGCAGTAAGTTTACTGGAACATTAGTTATGTAAGATGCCCCCCATTATGTAAGTTTGGGAACTCCACAAGTCTCCAACTTGAGGGGTCACTGAACATTTGCATATCAAACACTCTGAGACGTTTTGCAGTCAAAAGTCCCGGTTAACTTTGTTTCACCCAATGTTTGCCAAACTCAATTTTTTTTCTTGGTATAATACACATTATATCTACTGCAGCATGTGTTCTGTACTACAAACTAGGAAATGCTGCCCTATGCAGTTAAATCCACATGTCTGACTTGCCATGCGAAACGAGGGTCGCCAGATTTAGCAAACAAGAATACAGGATCCCCAGTTAAATTTGAATTTCAGATAAGTCTAAAAAATTATTTGTTGTTTATCTGAAATTCAGTTCAACTGGGTGTCCTGTTTTTTATCTGGCAACCCTGTGCAGGACCCTTTGTGACTTCTATTGAACAGACGGAACCAAAATGAATTTGATAAGAATTGTTTCCCCCAGTTAACACAATAGAAAAAGATAAAGTCAAGATTGATTCTTGGCTTTCAATTGGATTCTTTCAATTTACCAACAACCCTTGTTCACTTCAAGCAGTGGCTCCCCATCCTGGCTACCCGTTGGAATTGTCTGAGGAGCATTTAAAAATGTCCATACCCCATCCCTAACCGATTAACTTAGAATTTCGGGGTTACTGAATGGGGAGTTAGAAAGGCAGGGCAGGGAGAGTAAGGAGAGGCAAATGCATAGCATGCAAATTTAAGGAGGCAGCCACTCTCAGGAGCCAACCCCGCACTTGCGCAGCCCAGAGAGTGAGAACCTCCTTAAATCTTGTGCCCTGTACACCTGCTGGCCTCACCCTAGTAAGGCCCTATTTAAAGACATAGGTAGGCCAGCACACCTGTAGTCCCTACTATGAGGAGGATGGGATTGCTTGAGTCCAGGAATCTGAATCCAGCCTAGACAACGTAAGGAGACCAATTTCTAAAAGAAAAAAAAATAAGTTAAAGAAAAAGATGTAGGTAGGTACAGGGTTGTACAGAAGAGCTTGCAGGAGATTTCTGAGCAGTCCTGGGTCCCAGCTCTGTGTTTCATTGCTTTAGAAGGAAAATCGACCTTTCCCAGCAATGAACATCAGCTCCAGCTCATAAGCATGAGTCAGGGCAGGCTTCACCAGGCCAGGTTTTCCTGAAATGTAAACTTACAGCAGGCTCTGGTTTCCTCTAGAAGACCACTCCTAAAAAGCTTTAAATGCTTGGGTTCCTTGTTCTTTTTCAGTTCAGGCTGGTGATTGAGTAGCTTCTAATCATTGGCATCCTATAGATTCTGTTTCACATTCAAGTATGGTTTTAAATTACTACAAGATGTAATGAAAGTATAGGTTTCACTCTTCTCTCCAAGGTTTTAAAGACTCTCACCCCTTCTCTCTTTCCTCCCTCTCTGCCTTCTGCACTTTCCTTGCTGGCGATTTTCTGCCCTATCACTGGCAGCCTGGTCAGGAAGGCACTTCATTAATCCACCCACTGGGAGAGTGTGCCCAGAACAGCCAAGGCCAACCTTGCTTGGGAGGCCAACTCTCTGAACAGTCCCTACCTTTACTGGCCTCTAAGTTCCGTGATGTCATCAGCATTCTGCCCCTGGCTGGCGGCCAGATCCTTAACTACTGATTCCCAGATCTCTCCACGTTTTAAAATTCTAGGAAAAGAAACTGTACTTTTCCAGTGCTAAAAATGGATGGGAATGGTTGGTGGAAACTCCCAGCACAGCTAAAATTAACTTCTTTCTTTCGTGATAATTGAATGATTTTCAATGATGTTCTTCCTATAACAGGATCCAAAAAGTTTTCCTCGGGGGGAAATTTGGAAGAGAAAAATACAAGGGAAAGGGTCCTCTCAGACAGGGTTTGTAGCAGTTTCCTTGCAATATGAAGCTTGTGAAATTATATGGGTGTATCTCACTTAGCTTAATAGACATGTTCCTGTAAAGTTTCATATAAATGGAATGTTTAAAAAATTAAATCACTGTAAGTGCACAAGGAAAGATGGCTAAATAAAGGAAGTCTGGCTCACTTTATAAAGTGAATTATCTTTATGTAATGTAAATCATCCTCCCCACACACACATTGATATATATATATATATATATATAATTTTGAATTTTTCAGAGGCTAGATTCTCATAAGGTAGGGGTGCCTCTTATGATGACAACTGGGTCTGAGGTCACAGTTGTTCTCATACTCAGAAGCTGAACTTTTTATAATGTTCTCTGGGGAGTATGTAGCTGCCAGGGTTCTGTGGGGGCTTTTAAGCTCTCACACTGACCCAGAATCCTCCTGGCTTATCCCTGGAATGTTGTGGGCTCTGGAGCACCCAGGGAAATTGTCGATGACCGGACAGTGGAAGAAGCAATTGTAGACAAGCTGAGGCTAACAGTTGCCAAGTGCAACATGAAAAGCAGTGTGGTGTAGCAGTTAGAAGCATGACCTCTGTGGCCAGAAGACTATGGCCCTGCCTCTGTCCTCTAGCTGGGTGATTCTCTGAGCCTCAGTATCCTCATCTGTAGAATGGGGATGGTTATAATAGTACCTACCTCAGGTACTGCTACCTCAGGTCCTACTACTAGGACTAAATGAAGAAGAAGACTGGCACATAGGAAGAGCTCAAAAGATTGCTAGCTACTTTTGACTTGCCTGGATGTGCTCTATTAGAGTGGGAAGGAAACTATAACAAGAAAAGAAAACCAAAGATGCTACTGTCTACTCAGTGCTGCTCCATGCCAGATACGTGCTGAAATCATTCATTCAATCCACACATCACACACACAGTCACTAATAGTATCCCCACTTCCCAGAGAAGAAAACTGCAGTTCAGAGAGGGTAAGCAATTATTCTAGTACCACACAGCAGATAAGGCATGAAGCAGATTACTTGAGGCCAGTCCTATGTGCTCTTTTCTCTCCGTCTCAAGCCTGAGAAGACCCGAGCCTGAAGGTGACTTTTCAAAGATGAAGGCCTCAGACCTGGGGGTTGTTTAGATTTGGAAGTAAAATTGTTCAGGAAGTGACATAAAGAAACAAGGAGAGAGAAATTTATTCAACAAAGACTGATTGAGAGTCTAGAGTGTGCAGGTACTCTAGGTAGCAAAGGGAAATGGGGGTGACAGTCATACAAAATTACAAGGAACCCCAGCCAGTTGTTAGGATTTAGGTATGAAAACTGTGCTATTGAATTCTTAAGCAAAAACAAAAAAAGACTAACTTTGAGGAAGACTTCAAAAGAGAGGTGACATCTGAAGGCTTTACAAGTATTATCTTATTTTATTCCTTAGTATTTGGTGAGATGTCCACCCCCACTGGACTTTGAGGCCAAGAGTGGGGCCTTCTTTCCCTTTGTTACCTGGAGTACCTGCAGACCTTAGACTCCAAATCAGTCTTTGTTGAATAATTTCTCTCTCCTCCTTTCTTTATGTCACTTCTTGAACCATTTTACTTCCAAATCTAAATACCCTCCAGGTCTGAGGCCTTCATATTTGAAGTCACCTTTTCACCTATCACCCTGGGGCAGGAACTGCTGGTTGCCCACCCAGTATTTAAAAGCCACTTTTTTACTGTACATGGCAAGGCAGTGTGGCTGGCTAAAAGTCTCTATTTTCCAGTCTCCCTGGCAGGCAGCTATGGCCCATAAGATGGAAGCAGAGATCATTGGGTCAGACTTCCAGAAAAGCTTCTTAAAAGGGGTATATATATTTACTTGGAGTTTCTAGCTCTTTCCTCTTCTTTCTGGTTCTTGCCTGAAATAAAGACAAGATGGCTAAGGCTCTAGCACCAACTCGTGACCTTGAGAAAGGCAAAGGGAGTCTGGTCCCTGGTGACCGTGACTTGCTGTAGCAACCTTGGACTGCCGAGCTCCAGACTTGCTTGTTTAAATGAAAGGAACATAAACTATCTTACTTAAGCCTGTGTTATTTTTGGCAATTGTTATTAGCATCTGACCCAATCCCTAACTGGCATAAGCCGCTGAGGCCATTAGGCAGAGGTACTGGGTTCTCACTATCCTACACTGTTGGGGCAAGCCTGTGGCTCCAGGGCACCGGAAGAGCCTAGAGTGTTTCCTTTAAATTGCAATTCC
Organism: Trachypithecus francoisi; assembly: GCF_009764315.1. Classification (NCBI taxonomy): domain Eukaryota; kingdom Metazoa; phylum Chordata; class Mammalia; order Primates; family Cercopithecidae; genus Trachypithecus; species Trachypithecus francoisi. Next base: position 43,585,313 of record NW_022681468.1, on the reverse strand, counting down.
TTTTGTATCAACTATTTAGGCCCTGGCATCAAGCACACAGCCTGGTACTCAGTAGCACTCAATAATGTATGTTGAAAGAATACAATGAATAACTGCCGCTCAACCATTTCCCCAAGGAGCTGTTTTTCTGAGGGGTTTAGAATGATCCCTTCTCGAATTTCCACAGGACAGCATCAATACGAAGCTTGTGGGAAATCTGAAGTGCTTTGAGATGTTTAAAAAGTAAAGAATAAATTGGAAATGATAAAAATTTAAACAAAGAAGGTATACATAAAGCCTTATTTAAGTAGTATGTTTTAAATGGTGAAGCAAAATTGTGTATTTTTTGTAGATTCAAAAAATATAATTAAATGGGATGAAAGTAAGAGCTGCTATCCCAAATCCATTTTTTTAAAAATTATTTTTGAATGATTGTAAAATAACAAATATAACTTTGTAAAAGAATTGAAATTATTTAGAAAGGTTAAATATTGAAAGCCCTTTCATAACTCCTGCTATGGAATAGTTTGGTAAATATCCTTTTAACTCTTTCTGTACATAAAAATAATATATATGAGTATAAATATGAGCTCATGATGTGTATATTGTTTTGTAACCTTTGCTTTTTTCACTTAACATCCTATCTTGCGCATTTCCCCACATCTGTGCATTTAGATTAACCTGGTTTTCTGTAAGGTAGCAGAGCGTCCTTTATCCCAATACCCCCCTTTAATAAAAATTTGTTTGGATGTAATTTTAACCTTGCTCTCTAAAGAGTCATCAGTGTTTACCTGAGGAGGTTGATGAGAAATACATCAGAGATTGACTCTACCCCAAACTAAAGTGAGCTGGACCCTGTGGTAGTCAGACAAGCTGGCAGATGTCTAGATTGAGAAGTAAAAATATCCCAGGACCAAGGTTTTGTGGATAGAAAGCCATGAAGCTCAGAGTTAGGAACAACTTGGGCCCATAAAGATAATGGACGTGCTTCTAGAATCCCTGAAAATTCCTGCCAGCTGCAGGCATTGATCACCTGAGAAGCAGGATCATTCCCCAGTCCTGTAGGAGACAGTCTCTTGACTGACCTTCTCATAGGGCACTGAGCCTCCGGAGTGCTGAGCACTGGCTAGTCAGCTTCTGGGTACTGGGGAGGAAGTGGTCAAAAACCCAGGGGAAAAAAGAAACCTCTGCCCTGGGGAAGTTGAGGCTCTAGGTATGGAGCTGAATTATGTGAACCCCACTCCCACCACAGCCAAACCCCATAAATCACCCCAGTCAGCTACCATCACTGGAGCTCCCTTTGTAAATGTTGAAAGCAGCTGCTATCAGCTTGGGCAGCCAACTGGGCTCAGCCAAGAAGCCTTTGGGGAAGATGTGAGTTAATCATTAAGCAGGGCTTTAAAAGCAGAAGGAGGCCAGAGGCCAGACCCCCGCTGGTGCAGATGCACAGACCTGTGACAGAGGTGTAGGCTGTGGGGTGGCGTGGAGGAGGGAGGCGGTGGGGAAATCAACAAGATTAGCTCAGGCAGGGAGAAGAGTCTGAGGGGGAATGTAAGAAGCACAGGAAATGGGGCAGGGAAAACAGTGGAAGCGGGAGGGGCTTTTGCACTGTGTTGAGGAGATTGACTTGGATAGATTAGCAGTGGGGAGCAGCTGTGGCTTGGGCAGAGGCACCTCTGAGGCCAGCCAGGCAGGCCACAGCTGCCCCTGCTGGGCCCCTTCCTGCCATGCACCTGTAAGGAAGCAGCTCCACCAGGAACGCCACCAGCCTCTGTCTTGTGCCAGTTTGGTAATGTGCACCCAGATGCATCCAGTATTATTGTTTCATTGGCAAAGCAGTTCAGGCTTTTCTAGCTGACCTGTTGGCCCAACTAGAATTTCTCCCTCACAGATAGCAAAAAAGTTGGGCCTGCCTTCCAGTCCACTTTGCCAATGTCCTCCCGCTACAGAACTGAAGTCAGACGATGTTGGGTTTATGGACTTGTTGCAATGAGGGATAACACACAGATAGCATGGGTAGCCATGAGGCAGCTCAGTAAGAGGATGTGATAAAGGACTTCTTGTGGGATTTGGACTTGGGTTAGGTGATACTGGGGAGGATTCAGGGAAGGGAGAGATTGCTCTGGATTTTGGATGTTATCAGGAAGCAGAGGTAATTCTAGGACTGGGTATCTTAATAATTCTTACCTACAAGGTAGAAGGAATGAGATGACGCTAAAGGTAGAATTAATAAAGAAGCAGAAGTGGCTCATATTAGCCAGGAAAGGAGCATCTTTGGTCATTCTTGTGGTTCGGACAATGTTCTTGTTTTTGTCTGGGTCTAGACATGATTATGGGGTCATCTTGTTTTCTTTTGCTCCATTACAGTCACAGAGTGGCTGCATCTAGTGTTGCTGTTCTATGGAAATTATGTTCAGGAAGAGCACACCATGGCCCAGATGTGAGCACCAGGCTTCTGTCTAAAGGCAGCCAGAAATCCTGCAGAGAAAAAGATTCTGATGGCTCTCAGCATTCATATCTAAGCAGAAACTCCTCTTGCAGGGCTAGAGATGATGCTGGAAGAAAGGTGCTCCTGTTGGAAGGCTGCCTCAGGTCTATGCATCCATTCAACAAATACTTTTTGAATGGGAAACATACTCAGGCACTTAGGACAGAGCTGTGACATGGATAGTTCTCATGGGTATACATTTTAGTGAGGGACACAGACAATGTGAGTGAACAACACTGGGGCCTGTTGGGGGATGGGGTAGGGGGAGGGAGAGTATTAGAAAAGATGGCTAATGCATGCTGGGCTTAATACCTAGGTGATGGGTTGATAGGTGCAGCAAACCACTATGGTGCACGTTTACCTATGTAACAAACCTGCACATCCTGCACATGTACCCCAGAACCAAACATTTCAAAATATATTTAAAAATAAAGTCACGGGTATTACCGGGCATTATAAAGAAAACAAAAGTAGTTGTCAGAGAATGACTGGGGGACACTTTGGAGAAGTGGTCAGGTAAATGCTCCCTGAGGAGGTGATCAGAAGGTTCCCTGTGAGATTCTAAGGCGAGACTAGCAACAGGAAGAAGGCAGAAACATCTGTAGTGTGGTGACTGAGGGAGAGATGGGCTGAGATGAGGCTAGAGAGGTGGGCTGTGTTAGGGGGTTTGGGGTTTACTCCTCATGCCCTGGGAGGCCACTGGAAGGCTTTAGCAAGAAGAACAGCAGGCCCCACATCTCCCTGTGAGACAGCAGAGGCTTGTAGAGTACTGGCCTATCAGCATCCCAAGGCCTGTCTCTGACCTGCCCCGGTTCCTCCCTCCAGGCCTGGGGTTTTGGGTTAACGGGAAGTAGTCTGATTGTCTCCTTCCCTGCTGAGGTCAGTCATTGTTCAGAGTGGTGTATTAGATCCTTATTTCTGCTGTAACAAATTACCACAACTTAGTAGCTTAAAGCAACACAAATGTACTATCTTCCCTGCTGAGGTCAGTCATTGTTCAGAGTGGTGTATTAGATCCCTATTTCTGCTGTAACAAATTACCACAACTTAGTAGCTTAAAGCAACACAAATGTACTGTCTTCCCTGCTGAGGTCAGTCATTGTTCAGAGTGGTGTATTAGGTCCCTATTTCTGCTGTAACAAATTACAACTTAGTAGCTTAAAGCAACACAAATGTACTATCTTATAGTTCTGGAACTCAGAAATCCTAGCATCAAGATGTCTGCAGAGCCTTTGGTGTCTTCTAGAGGTTGCAAGGAAGTACCTGTTTCCTTGCCTTTCCTAGCTTCTAGAGGCCACCTCCATCCCTTGGCTTGTGGCTCCTTCCTCCACCTTCAAAGCTGGTAGCATAGCATCTTCAAAGCTCGCCCACTCTCTCTCTGACTATGACCCCTGCTTCCATCATCATAGCTCATTCCCCAACTCTGACCCACCTGCCTCCCTAAGAACGCTTGTGATTACATCGACCCCACCCAGATAATTCAGGATAATCTCCCTATCTCAAGGCTCTTAAATTAGCCACATTTTCAAAGTCCCTTTTGCTATGTAAGATAACATATTCACAGGTTTTGGGGGTTAGGATTTGGACATCTTTGGGGAGCCATTCTGTCTACCACAGGTAGTCACCTGGACAGCAGGGAACCGAAATTTATCTTGAGCCATTCTACTAATGAGATGTGTCATTTAGCCACTGGAAACCTACTCACTTCTTTATAAAAATGAGATGAGTACTTGCCCCACCTACCTCAGGAAGTTATTGTATCACATGAATTAACATAGCACATTTGGAAAAAGAGAAATGCCGTAAAATATAGGGAATAAGTATGATGTGTTATGGAGCCTGCCAAACATAGGTACCAAGGGCATGTTATATATTAACATAAAACACTGAAATTGAAAGAACCAGGTTTGCTCTTAAAAATACTTGCTGTGTGACCTTAGACAATTAACTTAAAAAGTCTTTGGATTTTGTGTGTAAAATTTGGAAAATGCTATCTTCTCACAATAGTATTGTGAAGTTAAAATCAAGTAATATAGGCTGGGGTGCTGTGTGAAATGCTACACAAGTTCTTTATTAAATATTGCATAGACAGGGGCCCAAACACTTCTTCCTAGATAGATGCTTAATGAATCCAAGTAACAGGGTGGTACCTATCAGACCAATGCCAACCGGTTTGGAATCTCCACTGTATACAGTGAGTGAGAAATGAAAAGAAGATAGTAAACCTGAGGTCACTCCCATTCCCTCCCCCCTCAGCTACTGAGGGGTTACAGAGCAGCAGGAAGAGCCTGCAGCATCTAAAATGGTTGGTTAGTCAGAAAAATGCAGAGTATACCTACTGAGAATACAGAATCTTCCTGCAATAAAGAGGTTGAGATTGAGGCAGACCTTCTCCAGAAGAAGCATCTGTAGTCATGTTTAAGACATTCAAATAAATTGCTCAAGAACAGCCTTGTTTATTCAGCACCTATCATGTAACTTGAGCAGAAATGGGCAGGAAATATGTGCCTTCTGAGTGTGAGCTATAGACTTACAGACATTAATTTATTCAGCATACCAGTTTTGAGCACCTAACAATGTGATAGACACTGTCCTGCTTCTGGGGATACAGCAGGAGATAAACACAGAAAACCTCCCTGCCCTCATAGAGCTTATTGTCTAATTGAGGAGATGAACATAAATCAAATGATCCACAAATGAATGTAAAATTTTATTTGTAACTCTTCAAAGGCAAGGCTCACCGTGCTATGAAGCTTATCACAGGGCTTAGAACTTGGCCTCTGTGAGGTAACAATTCAGCTGAGATCTGATGACTGAGCACATGTATTAAGAGGGAAGAGGAGGAGGGAAGAGCTTTCCAGGCTGAGGGAACAGCGTGTGCAAAGGCAAAGAGGAAGCATGGAATATTGGAAGACCTCAGAGAAGCCCAGTGTGTCTGGATCTGGACTCAGAGTGATGGGGGCAGTGGTCAAGATATAGACTGGAGAGATGGACAGGGGAGTTCTGGCTACAAGTGTCATTATGTGGGCAGATACAGTGACTGACAAAGTCAGGACATAAGGTTTCACTCAGCCCATGGTTTTGTTTTGATTTTAATGCTCCTAGAAGAATCTTATCATTGCATGTTTCTAACCAGAAAAAACCCTTAAATATGTAATAATTAACTCCAATTCTCACCTGAGTAGGAAGCGCATTAAGTCACCCTGTGTAGGTCAATGAAGGATGCCCGGGTGGGTCTTAGGTGTCCATACCCGGCACTGCAAAGACTGGCTCCAAGATGGCATGCAAAGACCAGAACAGGTCACGAGGGAATCACTGACAGCAGCTCTTGCCTCACTGTTATGCTTTTCCAAGGATTTCATATGCATGAGCACATTGGACTCCTGCAAGACTTCTGTGAAATGGGAAGAATGTAGTAGTTGTGGGAGATCGCCAATGACTTGCCCCAGCACCCACAGTGACAAAGGGAAACCTTGAACTCAGATTGACTGTTTCTAGATAAAAATGGTTTACCCCACAGACCACAACTGAGTCACCTACATTCTTTATTTCTCTCTCTCTCTCTCTCTGACCTCCTTAAAATAATAGAACTTAGAATGATCAAAGTCAAAGGGGACTTTAAACATCACTCAACTTATTTAATTCCCTCCTTTGGAAATTGCAACAAGTTTAAATATTTTGAGAAGCAATACTATTTCCCCCAAAAAGATTAAAAGTGACTTCTCTCTCTCCGCTAAAGAAAGGTTTTGAAATCCAAGCATTTCAGTAGTAAGTAAAGTTTTCTTTCCACTAAAGAAAGAGAGAAGTCTTTATTCTGGTCCTTTCTAGTGACTCATTTTTGGCTCTTGGAACATGTGCTGTCATGGAAAGACTCTTCCTATAATTGACTGTGACCTTAGAAGGCAGGTCACTTTACCTCAGGTACCCTCTGTTTCCTCACTGTAAAATAAAAATGTAAAATAACTACAACCAATGATGACAAATTCATCTTACATCACAACCCAGCACACACACACACACACACACACACACACACACGTGAGAGAGAGAGTATTGAAACAGAAGTTCCAAGAATCTGTACTTATTCTTACTAGTACAATGTACACTATTTTCATTCTAGTCTGTTCTATTGCATTTCATTCTGTTCTTCCAAATAGCTCTTAGATATCCAGTAAATGGATTTTACTACCCACTAAAATGTGAAGTCCTCAGGTTGACAAGTGCTAGTCTGGATACTGTCTGAGGCACCCTCCAGTCCTGGTTCTCTGACATCCCCTGGGACTGCCCAGAGTCTCCTGGAGGCCTCTTTCCAGCAAGGCAGGTCCCCTTCTGCAGCTGCAAGAGTGACTTGGAGACACTCTTTATCAGTCCTTGGGCCTCACCAACTAGTGCTGTTGGTCTTAGGGCAATTTGCCCCTGCAAGTGTAAACAAAGCACTGAACTCAGCCTTCTGATCACAGTTAGCCAAAATTAGGTAGAGAAAGATCCACATTCAGAGTCCAGCTGCAAAGTTTGAGAGCTTGGCCATTCTCTGCAAGAATCCCACCCAAGATGCACAGACATCACATACACCCAAGACCACAAACGCCTCACCCATGCACATAGACCACACATGGTAATCCATGCCTACTAACCACACATGCCACATACAAACACATATACAGCTCCCTCAACATTCACACATACCACACAGTTATCCACATGTCAATACCCTCACCCATACCGTGTGTACATACATACACACAGACTTTACACACACACACTTATATACATGTACACACACACACACCATACACTACACACATTCCACAACACACACACATACACAACTCCTGAGAATCCCCACAACTCCTGTGGTATAAGCAAGAAATCATAATTTGAAGGTGAATGAGTCAGAGGGAAATAAATTTTTTTTTTTTTTTTGAGACAGAGTCTCACTCCGTCGCCCAGGCTGGAGTGCAGTGGTGTGATCTCGGCTCACTGCAACCTCCACCTCCCAGGTTCAAGTGATTCTCCTGCCTCAGCCCCCCGAGTAGCTGGGATTACAGGCACCCCTCCACCATGCCCAGCTAATTTTTGTATTTTTAGTAGAGACAGGGTTTCACCACGTTGGCCAGGCTGGTCTCAAACTCCTGACCTCAGGTGATCCACTCGCCTCAGCCTCCCAAAGTGCTGGGATTACAGGTGTGAGCCACCATGCCCAGCCGGAGGGAAATAATTTACACTTAATCCATACTATCTCTTCACTGTTCACTCACTAGCACAGAGTTGGAAAGAGGATTTTCAACAGTTGGAACAATTTGCATAAAACTACGCTGGCAATACATTGAAGCACTTTGCTTTAAAAATTGTGCTGTTAAAAACAGTCAAATGTATATTGCTACTCTAGTATTTCAATGATAGCTTTTTCCAAATTAATCAAATTTTCATTTTATGAGTACTATTTTTCATAGTATCTTTTTCATTTGTCTGCTGATTTGTAATAGCATAAGACTGTATGTTTATGCTTATACCTTTATAAACACACACATTTGCTTCATGTTTTGAAACAGGTTTTAATATGTGCTATAAATGTGTGCTCTTGAAAAGTACTGTACATATAATTTTACTGAAGCTTTAAAGTTTATGAATTCTGAATGTTTAAAACTGTAATAACAGTGTCAATCCAAGCATTTCAGTATTAAGTAAAGTAAATCCCCAACTCCTGGTACTATTTAGCCTTGAAAAGTACTATTTCCCACGCTCCCATGATGATCCTGAAGTTGCTTTCTGTGCCCAGAATAGTGCTTGCTATCCTGAAAAGCTCTCAGGAAATGTCTGATGAAAGAATGTGTGAAAAGAAAGAAAGAGAGGCAGAGAAGAAGGAGGGGGGAGAGAGAAGAAAAAGAGAAAAAGGTAAAGGAAGAAAAGGAGGGAATGAGATTGGAGGTGGGTGGATAAAGAGAGTGAGATAGACAGAAAGACAACTGTAGGCTGCTTCTGACTTGGGTGTCTTTTCTCTGTGGAAAATGGAGACCAAAGACCATGTCAGATCTTGTTCAAAATATTATTGCTGAAACCCACCTTGTGAAGTGGCAACTTCATGGGACAGTCACTGGAAAATTCAGCTTTCCATCTGCAATAGAGGAAGCAAATCTTGCCGAGACATTTGACAGACACCGATGTTTAGTCTTAAACATTATTCCTATGGTCACTTTGCTATGGTAACGAGAACTGTGTCATGGAAATATTTGCATCGCTCATTTACAATTGTTTTCTTTTCATCTCTAAGGCTCATTCATGAGTTTTGGAAGGAGGGTTATGGTTTTATTGCTTCTCCTAATGATAAAAATAATACATGCTCATTATTTTTGAATAATCAGAAAATAAAAGTAAGCATAAGCATAAAGTAAAGTAATAATGCCTATTATTCAAAACATCCAGAGATGATAGTTTTTAACGTTTGGTTTTCATAAAATATATGTAAATATGATCATACTGTATATTCCATTACATAATCTCTTGTTTCACTTAATATATTGAAGACATCTCTGTCCATCTTTTATTTCATAGCTTTCTGTTCCCGTTTGACAAATCTTTAGGTTTGCCAATGTTTTGTTATGATACATGATGTGCTAGCGAACATTCTTGTACAGGCATTTTTATGCATTTATCCTGCTATTTCCTTAGGATAAGTTATTAGAGTTGAACATTTAAATGTGAGTATATACATTTAAAAATACTATTTAAATTTGCTAAATTGCCCTCCAGAAAGCGTGACTCAATTTACATTCCCTTTAAAGTGTATGAAAGTACCTATTATCTCATGCCTTCGTCAGCACTAGTTATTATCATTCTTTTAAACCTTTTTCAGTTTTATAGGTTAAAAGGCATTTTCATTTTTATTTTTATTGGCATTTTCTTTATACTAGTGAGGTGAAATAGCTTTCATGTTGGCCATTTGTATTTCTCCTTTTTTGTGTAACTCGTCTGACCATGTTTTAACTGTATCTTACCTCTTCATTGATTTCCAAGAGTTCTTCACAATTCAAAAATGTTAACTTTTTGCTGTCATATGTTGTGAATTCTTTTTTCAGTTTTTCATAACTTATGGTATGTAGTTTAGACACATAGAAGTTTTAAGTGGCCAGTATTCAATGATTTCCTTAATGTTTCTTATTACTAAATAATACTTAGAAAGGAATTCCTAATTCCAAAATGATATAATTTTTTTACCTGTACTTTTTTATCATCTTTTGTTTTCTACATTTATATTTTTAAACCATTTGGAATTTATTTGATGTGTGGAGTGAGGTAGGGAATCTAGCTTTTTCTTAACTTGTCAACAAGTTGTCCCAATAACCTTTGGACTGAATAGTCCACATAGTCTTTCTAATGATTTGAAATGCCTTCTTTGCCATACTCTAAATTTTTACAGATCCTTGAGCTCTTCTGTCACTTGTCTTTTTACTGTAGCCGTGTATGTCAGTCTTTTAGAACTATGTATTATTTTGACTATGCAGATTGAAAGTTCTCATTCCAAAGACTCCTCAAGTTTTTAGAATAATGACTGCCACTTTTAATAGAAAGAGCAATGTCATTTTATTTACTTTGGAGATGTGCTAGAGAAGGGAATTCTTCCACCCCCACCCACCAAGTCCTAGAGTTTCAGATGTGGATAGACCTAAACATTTTCTATTTTAATCTCCTAATTTCACAGATGAGTTCCAAAAGTATAAATTGACTTGTTCAATGTTAACATAGCTAGCAGAGCTGAGACTAAGCCAAGACTAGACCCAAAACTATTTAGTAGAGAGCTGAGACTAGAACAAAGGTATATACCCCTAAAACCAAGCTGGAGGAAGATGGTCACAGTGAGAGTTTGTCAAAGATGGCAAACACAGGATTAGTAAAAGATGGTCCTCTCTATTCTAGATCTCCAGCATCTGACTTCTTTAAGGGAAAATGAGCAGTTTCTGGAGCACCAGTTTAAGAGGGAAGTTAAAGGTACAGGAGCCCTTTGATGTTAACTGACTGAGTCCTCAGAAAACTCACCAAAAGGAAAGAGCACAGACACACTAAATAGCACACAAGTGCACATGTGCTTCAGTAGTAGTAGCTTACCCAGCATTGAGCTTTCAAAAAAAGTTTCAGGCGTTTCTCAGTAGTGTCACTGTCACCCTGGTTGGCTATGTTAAGGTCATTTAGGTCAGACATCAGCAAGCACAGACAGCTGAGAGGCAGGAAATGTGTAGCTCTGTGAGCAAAGCAAAGGAGAAAAGCTTTTTATAGCCAAGGCATGGGAGGAAGCACTGATAATCGGAGAAGGGTTGTGTGTTTTCTTTTCCCTATTGGGAAAACTCTCCAATTACGTTCTTTAAAAGCTAACCAGGCTCTCTCTTATCTTTCCCACCTCGTGGAAAGTCATTCGCTAGCAAACAACCTGCCATCTGAGGGCACCAACGTTTTGAAAATATGTTTAGTTTCCTAAAGATATTTTATAGTTTAATTCATTTTATTAGAAAATATCATCACATGGCTTAAAATTCAGATGTACAAAAGGATATATGATAAGGAAACTTCCTTCCATCCAGTCCTCAGTGACCAAGTTCCCCATCCTGGGGAAAACCAAGTTCTAGATTCTTATTAACCCATCCAGAGTTATTTAGACATATTAAAATATGTAAGTACATACAGATATTCTGTTGTGAAAAGTTTTACAGAAGGGGTAGCATACTACACACACTGTTCTGCATCTTGATCTTTTTACTTAATATCTGAAGAATGTTCTGTATCCGTACATAAAGAACTACCTTATTCTTTGTTATGACTGCACTACACTCTATTGCATGAATAAAGCATACCTTATTTATCCAGTTCCCCTATAGATGGACATTCATGTTGTTCCAAATTTTGCTATTACAAATAATGCTACAATTAATGTATTATTTTATATATCAGCAAACTTACATCAAAAATAAAGTCCTAGAATGGGAAATACTGGATACAAGGATATGAACATTTGCAATTTTGTCAGAAATTGCTACATTTCCCCTCTTAGAGATTGTACCAATTTAAAGCCCTCTCAGTAATGTGGAAAGTACGAATTTCCTCACACCTTTGCTGATACAGTGTGTTGCCAACCTTTTTTGTAAACCTTTGTTACCTTAATGTGTTAGGTAAATAATAGTATCTCAGTATAGTTTTAATTTGTATTTCTTGTATTATGAGTGAGATTCAGAATCTATTCATATATTTGAAGGTAATTTGTATTTCTGTAAAGTGTTTGTACTCTTAGTCTTTCTTATTGAGCATGTTATTGGTCTTTTCCTTATTGCTTCATAAGGGCTCCATATACAAGAGGAAAATTAGTGATTTATCTGTGACTTCAGTTGCACATATTTTCCCAAGTTTGTTTTTTATCTTGTAACTTTACTATTAGCATTTTTACAATTCTTATTTATTTATTTATTTTTGCTTGTAATCCCAGCACTTTGGAAGGCCAAGGCAGAAGGATCTCTTGAGCCCAGGAGTTTAAGGTCAGCCTGGGCAACATAGTTAGATTTCATCTCTACAAAAAAAAAAAAAAAGCCAAGTGTGGTGGCGTGCACCTGTAGTCCTAGCTACTCAGGAGGCTGAGGTAAGAGGATTGCTCGAGCCCAGGAATTCTCAAGGTTGCAGTGAGCTATGATCACACCATTGCACTCCAGCCTGGGTGATCGAACCAGAACCTGTCTTAAAAAATAAATTTATTATTATGGCTTCTGTGTTTTCAGTCAGGACTTTCTCAGTCTAAGATTATAAAAAATATCTATCCTATGGCTTCCTTTTTACTCATTTAGGGTTTTGTTTTGTTTTGAAACAGAGTCTCGCTCTGTCATCCAGGCTGGAGTGCAATGGTGCAATCTTGGCTCACTGCAGCCTCCACCTTCCTGGTCAAGCAATTCTTGTCCCTCAGCCTCCTGAGTAGCTGGGACTACCAGCAGGCACCACCATGCCCAACTGATTTTTGTGTTTTTAGTAGAGATGGGGTTTCACCATGTTAGCCAGGCTGGTCTCAAACTCCTGACCTCAGGTGATCCACCCGCCTTGGCCTCCCCAAGTGCTGGGATTACAGGCGTGAGCCACCGTACCCAGCCAGGTTTATTTTTTACTTTTATATATTTAATCTGTCTGAAATTTATTCTGATTTAAAGTTTAAAGTTTTAGGTTTGGATACAATTTTATTTTTTTCCAGATGACTTACCAATTATTTCCAAAACTATTTATTAAATAATCTTTATTTTCCCTACTAATTTGAAATACTATCTATATAATGTCTACATATAAAGTACTTGCGTATTATAATTTATAATGAAACTTTTTCGCCTTGTAACATCTATTTCCAAGAATCTTTACACATATTTCTTTTTCCTTTTTTTTTTTTTTTTTTTTAAGATGGAGTCTCGCTCTCTTGCCCAGGCTGGAGTGCAATGGCACAATCTCAGCTCACTGCAACCTCTGCCTCCTGGGTTCAAGCAATTATCTGCCTCAGCCTCCCAAGTAGCTAGGATTACAGACACACACCACCATGCCTGGCTAATTTTTGTATTTTTAGTAGACACAGGGTTTTACCATCTTGGCCAGGCTAGTCTTAAAGTCCTGACCTTGTGATCCACCCACCTCGGCCTTCCAAAGTGCTGGGATTGCAGGCTGAGCCACCGCACCCGGCCTCTTTACAACATCTCATGATGATTATATATAAGTCTCTTACATTCCCCGGAAAATCATATTTTCCTAATTTTCTTCCCTCTCGTTTGGTTGTAAAGTGTTATCTCCTGCAGGCCAGTGTCTCCTCTAAACCTCTCTCCCATTCTTAGCATCAGCATTTCTGCTTTCTCAGAGATTACCCCTACTTGTAGAATCACCTGTGCCTCTTCTTTCTCTTTAGGAAGAGATTGCAAATTGCTTCCGTCCAGATGGGCAAATATAAATGGCTATCAGTGTGAGATTAGAGTTTCCAGGCTCTTAGCAGAGGAGCCAGGATTATCCACACAGGGAGACTGCTAAAGCCCAGCAACTGGAGATTTACAAGGAAGGATGTGTAGAAGAAGAGTGATAGACACTGAGTCTCAAGTTACACCAATAACGATATGCATGAAAGAGGAGCTAGAGGAGAAACTAGGGGCAAAGTACTGGAAGAAAGAAAGATGAAGAATGCAGGGCCTCTGAAGAGAAACCAGATAATACAGAAAGATCAGGGAGGTTAAGGATAAGCAAAACACCACTGGATTTGGTGACAGGGAGATCACTGGTGCTTCTTAAAGCAGGTCACTTGACGTATTCCTATCCCTCTACCCTTCCAGTTATACTTACTTCCTCTTCTGGGTAAATGGTCAGCAGACCAGCACCCTCAACTAGAATAATTAGAAAAGCCAAATACAATGCAGAAATTACCTATTTGAGGGAAAGTGAGAGCTGCTGAGACAGGGAACACTGGAAGGGCTAATGCACTGGAGAGAGAAACTTGAGGAGAATGAACTGGCTTCTGCAGCTGCTTTTACCAGTGGGGCATTTTGCAGGAGGCTGAGAACCCAGTGCAAAATGCAGTGCAAGGGCTCAGAATAGAGAAAATAAGAGTGTTAGTGGAAGATTTGAAAGGGCCTCAAACAAAACAGCCTGTTTGCACCTGAGGAATATTGCTGCCTACTGGGTTTCTTCAGAGCAGGGATTCTAAAATGCAAGTGGAAAACCTGCCTCTAAAAAGCAGAGTGCAGTTTTTCAGCATTCTTGTGAGACTAAGATTAGAGTTTACTACTGGCTGGGGGAGGGTTCTTGCAGAATACAAAAGGGCCTTTGTTGAAAATCTAGGAGGTCAGAGATGAACCTGTGGAGGGCTGAGACTTACGAGAGCTATAATTCAACCTTGACTCAGCAAATCACTAATTGGATTAACATGATCAGCCACCATTCTGTCTGTACAGCAGGGAGAGGGTATTCCCTCTCTGAAAGAAGCTATCATCTGAAGTCTCTACAATTTTGGGTAGGTAATGTCTGGCCTGCCATTAAAATGTACGAGGTACAACAAAAGACAGGCTCACATAACTGAAAAACCAAGAGAAAGAAGACAGTAGAAACAAACAGGTGATCCAGATGTTCAAGTTAGTTGACAAGGACCGACAATTGCCTACCACTGTATGTTAAAGAGGAAAAGATGAACGACATTGGTGGAAAGATAAAATCAATTGTTACCTCTTCTAAGGAGCTTTCTTTGGTTCTCCCTTTCTAGAAATCATCTTTTCCTTCTCCATATTATCCTGAAAATGTATCTATACTTCTTATTGCATGTACCACTGTAGAAAGTAGTATCTTGCGGTGATCAAAAGCTTGGAGGTTTTAAAGTCACATTGGGTTAAAATTCAAGACCAGCCACTTGTTAACTTTGTGACCTTAGATAAGTCACTTATCTTCTCTGAGCCTCAATTTCCTTATCTATAAAATGGAGTAGTTGGCTGGACGTGATGGCTCAGCATCTCAGCACTTTGGGATGCTGAGGTGGGCAGATCACAAGGTCAGGAGTCTGAGACCAGCCTGGCCAACATGGTGAAACCCCATCTCTACTAAAAATACAAAAATTAGCTGGGTGTGGTGGCATGAGCCTGTAATCACAGCTACTCAGGAGGCTGAGGCAGGAGAATCACTTGAACCTGGGAGGCGAAGGTTGCAGTGAGCCGAGATCACGCCATTGCACTCCAGCTTGGGTGACAGCGAGACGCTGATTCAAAAAAAAAAAAAAAAATGGAGTTGTTAAAATAATTCAGTGCCTTGGGTTCCTAGGTAAGCAGACTGAAATCCAGCTCAGTGTAAAAGGTAAAATGAAACCTAAGATTAGCCAATCAGAAACCACCAACTAACCTCTCGCTAGGAACTTTTCACTGGAATGATCTAAATAAGACTATTGCTTCATTTTAACCAAATATTTTATTTGCCTTGTTTCTGCATTCACTCTATAAAAAGGCCTTCCCTTTATGCTCTTCAGTGGAGCCCCAAATAACCTGGGGCTTGCAGCTGCTCAATTTGTGAGCCCTGTCTGATCAACTTAACTCTTTAATATTTTAATGTGCCTATGTTTACCTTTTTACAGAGTCATTATAGTACTTTCCTCATAAAGTTATTGTGAAGAATTCAAATATATTCATACAACATTCAGTTGCAATAAAAATGCATTTTTTCTCTAGTTTTCCTCACGAACTCCATCTGCTGAGTAGTACAGAGAAAACCTTAATTTTTGTCCAGTGCACTCATTTCATACTGATGTAATACTTTTAATATTTCTATAGGAATATAAGATCTCTGGGGAAAAATGTTAAGTCTTCAAGATGGCCTTTGCTTCTTTCCTCCAAGATGGTATCTGGGGGTTTGAGGGAAGGTCTATGGGTCAGTGACCCTGTGGCAGCAGAGGAGAGATGGGATCCTTAAACACATCCAGTGTCCTCTGGAGCCTTTCTCCTTTCTGCTGTGGAGTAGCTGGACAATTCTCCTCCTTGGCCTGGGAGACAAGTGTATGTACTTGGTCCCATTGGTCTGTTTGGGCTCAATGGACAGATGCCACTAGATTCCAGAGCCCCAGCCACTTGCTCCTAGTCCCATAGACTTTCATGGCAGCTTCAGGCTTCTGCTGGACCATCAACCTTCTCAGCACCTTCCAGGGATGTGAAAGAACTCGCACTGCTTCAGGACAGTTACCCTCATCATATACTTCCCTCATTTCCTGTTGTTGTCCTTTATAACACTTTACTAAATTAGTAACTTTTTTTTTTGTATGAGAACATTAATTTGATATTTTCTCCCATACAGCATTGCAATCTTGGTGGTGCTAGGAATCCTGTCCAGTTTCGTTCTTTATTGTGTTCCCAGTGCCTAGATCAATCAATACTGCTAAATAAATAAATGAGAAACTCTTAACTTCAGGGCCCTGATATTTCAGAACACAGATGAACTAGCCTTAAATCTTTTCCCACCCATACCAGGCACCTTGTTAGTTTTCTACCCAACACCATTCTACCTGTGTTCTTTCCTATCAGGAGATCGATTTTGTTTGGTTGACAAAATGTCCAGCCCAGGGACTTTATAAATCATGAATTTGCCATGAACAGGCGATCCTGTTCCCTATACCAGCAATAGATCACAGTAGTTATGCCATGTTTTTCCATCTAATGAACTAGAAAGAAAAGTCGAGGGGGGTGATTTCTGTCCTTGATGGAAAATAAAGACTATAAGTAGAGCTCTCTTAAGTCTTCTCTGCCCTCAACCCCTCACTTTTAAAATGTGGCAGAATGAGGATGTTATGTTTGGAGCCACAGTAGCCATCTTGCCACCATGAGGGAAAGACCTGAAGAAATGCCAAAATGATCTCATTGAGCTCCTGTACCAACCCTGGAACTATACCCCAGCTTTCTTGTTATGTGAGATCATGCATGCCTTTATCATCTATGCTACCGTTATTTGAGCTTTATATTGCCAGGAGCCATTTTTTTTTCTGATATCCTTTGGAACAAATCCAATTTTGCATGCATTTTATGACCTAAAGCTGGGCCACAGATCATTAGTTCTGTTTTTACTTCCATATAAGTTATAGTCTATGCTCAGACATAAGCCTCAATAACATTCTGGGCTTCACGTCAGATATGGCTTTAGGTGACATCTCTGAAGCACTCTGAACAATGAAGATCTAAATGGTCACATCTAGTGACCAGGTAGTTGCAGATCAAGGGAATGGGATGAGGAGGCAGAACTGTAAAGACAGAGTAGTGAGGGCTGAAGCCAGGAAAGCAAAGAGAACCCAAAAGGGTATCAGAACTCAAGGGAAAACAAGACTGGAGTGAAGGAAAGGTCCAAGCAAATAGTCATCAATAGAGCGATCCAGAAAAGAAATGGGAAAGGAAAAATTTTAATATAGGAAGTAATCTGACAATAATGCACAAGACTTTTTGGAGAAAATTTTAATTCCAATAATAGATATAGCAAAGACTTGAATAAATGGAGTGATATGCTGATTGTGTGGGACAATTTAACATTTTAAGAATATCAGTTCTTCCCAAACTGAAGCTGTAGATCCAATGCAATTCAAGTAAAATGCCCACCCCAAGTTTTGGGGACTTTGAAAAACAATTTTAAAATTCATATGAAGAATAAATATCCACAGACAGCTAATTTTTAAAATGTAGGCAAAAAGGAAATTTGCCTTGCTAGATATTAAGGCACATCACAAAGCCATGTTTAAGAAAAGGGGAAAAAAGTCAAATTGACCAAGAGAACAGAATAGAGAACCCAGACTTAGACCCAGCTATAGAGGAGAACATGTTATATGATAGAGGGGGCATCACAAATCACTACAAAAGCAATAGATTAAGTAGTACATGGTGTTGGGAAAATTGACTCCATTCAGCCCCACCTTAGACAATTTAAAAAGAAACCCCAATGGATTAAAAACCCAATCCTTTAACAGGATTAAAGACTCATAATATAAAAGTTTATAGTGATAGGAAACAATATGGGTGAATATCTCTGTGACTTTTGAGCAGAGACATTTCTTAAGGAAAACCCAAAAGTACAAACCATAAGGAGGAGAAAAAAAATATGGATTTGTCTACAAAACAAAATTAAAGATTTATTCCAACAAATACTACAGACAAAGTCAACAGGTAAACTGGAAGAAAATGTTGTTGACAACCCAAACCAAAGGATGTAGATCTAGGAAATCCTGCAAAACAGTAATAAAAGGGGAAAACAGGCAAAATATACAAGAGGAAACCTCTTAATGGCCAATAAGTGTATGCAAAGATGCTAAACATTACTAGCAATCAGAGAAATACAAATTAAAACATCAACAAGAGATCACTTTACAGAAAGTTGGATAAAATCAAGTAGAGCAAAGACACACTGCTAGAGGGGTGGAAATAAATGAAGTCATCCTGCAGAGCAATCTAGGAGCCCCTAGAGAAATCAAGGATGCAGTCTTGGCCCTGAGTATGTGCCCAAGAAAACACTAATGTGCAGATCATAAGAATACATGTAAAGCTGTCCATCATGGTGCATGTGTGCACGCGCGCGCACGTGTGTGTGTGTGCGTGTAAACAAGGACTGATGTTCGTTAATAAAGCAATGGCTTAGTTAAACATAAACAAACACAAGATGAGCCACTATTCAAGCCAGAAGTAGGAAAGGAGATTTACAAATAGCAGCATGGATGGGTCACCAAAGTATATTGATGATGACCGTGGTGCATGAACTGAGTGATTTACTCTATTCTCCTGAGGTCCAAATTAAATAAAATATAAATACATACAGCCAGTGGTCAAAGAACTTCAGTGGCTCTGAAATTTTTATGTGCATGAAAGTCATCTGAGGTATCTGTTAAAAGAACAAATTTGAGGGTCACACACACAGAGATTCTGAACCTGCACTTTAAACGTGCATCCCAGGTGATTCTCCTATAAGTGGACCACAGACTTCACTTGGAGACACCTTCAACTAGGTAAAATCAAGTTACCAGGAGAGTAATCAGAAGTGAGAAGCAAGGGAAATGGCAGTAGAACATCTGCCCAGCACCGGCAGCAAGGAAATGACGCTGAAGCAGCTGGCCCTGTCAGCATCAGCTGCCTCTCTCCCCTCCCTTTTTTTGTGAGCCAATCTCAGTGGGCTTGGCCTGAAGGGGTTTGGGTGATGGAAACTGACAACTGCTGTCTGGGGAGCGTGTCTGGAGACAGGAAGCCACTGGGGGGCTTTTTCTTCATGAGGATGCTGCTGGGCGTAGTGCCACCAGGGGTCCGAGGCTTGACGTGATCATCCTGACTCACAGTGGGCTTCTCCAGGTTGGGCTGTGGGTTGGGGGGAGGTGGGCTATGAAAAGAGTAAGAATGACATATGGGGGACATTGTCAGATGCCAATGCTTGAGTCCGTTCCGATGAGAGAAGCACAGCTGAGCCTTCTCCTAGCAGATCTGGTGGACTCTGGGTGCAGATGGTCCAGGACCCACAGAACCTCGTCATCCCTCCAGTGTCTGCATTGCTCTTGCCTCCGTTGGTCCCTGCCTCTGGCCTGTGCTTTAACAGCTGGACTGTTCTGAGGCATATTGTGCACCATGTGGAGGGGATAGTGACTGCTATGATTGTAGGCAGATGGGATGTGGTCTTAAGCTTGCCTTTAGGGATGTCTGATGGCATGCTCAGCCCCGCATCTCCAGCCAGAGACGTCTCCCTCCCTGTGAATGGATTACAGCCATCCCAGTCAAGAACGGACGCTGGACTCCTTCTACTGTGATTTATCTAGGCACTGTTCCCCAACTGGCCCAGAGAACTAACGGAAGCCTGGATTCACTGTCCTCTTCCTAATATGCAGAATGACCTGGTTTCCTAAGGACAAGGAAGGTTTTTCAGATTTATACAAACAGACCTTGCATATTTGTGGGTATCCAGGTAACAAACCCAGTTTGAAATTCCTTTTGACAGCATAATTCATAGCTCCAGACAGAAATGCTAATGTGAACACAGACACTCCAAGGAACCAGCAATGGTGGAAAAGATTAAGAAATGGTCCCAAGCATAGCTCTCTCTAGAAATCATCTGATTCTCTAACATGCCTCATTTTGCAAAAGTGAATATTTTCATGTAAAGAGAAAAGAACCAAAGAGAAAAAGAAGAATGGCAGAGAATCCAGAGACACAAATATTTCAGGCTTATTAATAACCAGTAAAGTTTTCTTTCTTAGGAACTTTTTGACGTCAGCTATTTGATGCTGATGGTGTGTGATATGTAAGCAAAGGTCTGTGAATCTGAGAATCCTCACGTGTGTCTACAGGACCGTGTCTCCCTGCCCCTGTTTTAATGAGATCCAGGACAGCTGCAGCTCCCATTGTGCTGAGTGGCCTGGGCAGGCTGACAGAGCTATTCTTCTCTCCTAGTAATGTGTTTGCTTAAGCATGAACATTAGTGTCAGAAGCGCTTAGTGCAAAGCAACCATTCAGGGGTGAAGCAGTCACTACCAAGTCTATATGTCTGGGAATTCGTTACATCTGTCATCTGGGAGTTAGGGTTAGGTAAACCTTGTATTTTTGAATGAAGTTGAAAAGGTGAAAAACAAAAACACTATTTATAAAATCATCTTTTGGGGGTGAGTCCAGCTGTGAAAACCCCACTGCCTTGTTCAGGCCATAGCTTCCTGAAAAACCGAACAATAGTTCTTGTTATGTGGGGCATATCCTCTTGCCCTCATCTGCCCTGTCTTCTGAAATGAGTGAAATGAAAGTTATTTTACACCCGACCTTGCACAAAGCTAATGTGCCTAATTAGCGGAAGATGTGCTTTTCAGATGGGAATCTGATTTTAGTCAGTAGTGTCCCATCTTTCACGAGATGAGGACACATCATGGGCAGACTGTGTATTTTTTCTTGTCTTTCTCACAAGAGCAATGAATGTGATCTGAACTGATGACTCTCCTGTCCCTCTTGCCAGTATGACCAAAGGCATTCATTTCCGAGGCAGCTGGCCAGGGCTGAGCCGGGGACAATTAACTGGGCCACAGGGCCCCGGGCTCACAACCTTCCTGCTGGATACTGAACACGGGACTTTGGCATAACAATGAGCCACACTAAGACTTCCCTAGTAGGAAGCTGTCTTGTTTCATCTTTACTGATCTTTTGGATAGATAATACTAGTGTCCTTCCCTCTGCTGTGTCTCCGGTACAGCGTCCCTGGAGTCAATGTGTATCAGCAGCTTCCCCTGTAATGGTCCACCCACAGTGGTGTATAATGGGCAGGGAGATGAGAGAGAGTGAGTGCAGACAGTAATGGGGTGAAAATTTAAAGACAATAATAAAACTGACTCCAAGTCAGTCTGCTGCTTATTATCATCAAGTGCTGACAATTTAAACAATGTCACTGATAAAACACTCTTCCTTGCAAGCTCTAAACAACTGCTGAAGTTGCTGTTGCAACTGACATAGGTGGACCCAGCCACAGGCATTCCTTTGGAAAGTAAGTTTGAGACAGGTGGGATTCATCCAAGCTCCCTTCAGCACATTTTTTATTTCCAGCCTGTGGGATGCTGCACATTCCTGCACGTAAACAGTTTCGAAATAAGCAATAATAACATAGCAATGCTATGGCCTATGCTTTAACAGCTGGACTGTTGCTTCTTGTACACAAAATGTGAGTTATTTCCATCCTATTTGACCATAAGGAGTTTTTAATTTGATTGTAAAATGTAAAACAATGAAACAGATTGCAAACTGCACAGTGTCACATTTTTCTTGGTTGTGTGTAAATTTTAGTTCATACATGAAATATTTACTGAATTTGAATATATTTAAAATTGAAATTTATTCTTATAACAATTGTTCATTGTTTAAAAACAGAAGTTCCTGAGAGTGAGTGCCTCTTTCCATTTTATGCCTTACCCTACTCTCAGCTGTGCCTACTACTTGGGAAGCAGGAACAGCTAGAGCACCGGTAGGTGACCTAAGTGTGGCCCACCAGGCACAGCAGAATTCCACCTGGAATTTTGAGTCTGGAGTAGGTGACTTGAAGGTACAAGGATATCTTGGAATCCATTCTTGTGGGACTGGTCATGGTGCCAGGAGTGCTGTATGGTGTTCAGCAGCAGCATTGTTTAACCAGACCCTTCCTGTACTGTGATTTTGGCTGGAAGTTTGTAACCAAGCCACCTTGGTTTTCTATTTGTCAAGCCTGATTCTCTGGGCTTGACGTTGATTATCTGGGCTCCCAGATATCCTTCTAGTGAATTTCTCGGCTGAAGTTAACTAGAGTCAGTGTCTGTCATTTGTGGCCAGTAACTCTTACTGGAATTCCTAATTCAGAGGAATACTTTGCGGATGAATTCTGAAACCCAAGATAATTGTGTACTACAGACAAATAAAAGCACTAAACATGTAGCACAGCAGCCTTACTGGAATGTCAAGCGTATCTTCTAACTTGTCAAAGCATATGTCATACTAAACTGTCATGACCACCCTGGCCAGATCTTAGTAGATCCAGCAAGAGAAAAACCAGAGGATCTCTTTGTTTTGTTTTTGTTTTTTTGTTTTGAGACAGAGTTTCACTCTGTTGCCCAGGCTGGGGTGTAGTGGTATGATCTCGGCTCAATGCAGTCTCCACCTCCCAGGTTCAGGTGATTCATTCTCCTGCCTCAGCCTCCCAAGTAGCTGGGACTACAGGGGTGCACCACCACACTCAGCTAATTTTTGTATTTTTTTTGGTAGAGACAGGGTTTCACTCTGTTGGCCAGGCTGATCTCAAACTCCTGGCTTCAAGTGATCTGTGCTGGTCTCGAACTCCTAGCCTTAAGTGATCCCTGCACCTGAGCCTCCCAAAGTGCTGGGATTACAGGCATGAGCCACTGTACGCAGCCTGATTTCATTCTTATTTCCATTGTAGCGCTAGCAAACATCTAGCTTTCATGTTAGGTTCTATGACTTGGAGCCAGCTTTTCAAAATCTCTAGACTGGGGCTCCCCCATATTTCTATTGGGATAATGACTTTATCATGGGAAGATCAAGTTTGTGTAAAGCACCTTATTATAGTGCTTGGCACATACTGCAGCACCTGGGCAATTTTTCCCTCACTTAGTCTTCAGTAAGCACCTACTGAGGACCCAGGACTATTTGAGTCACTGGAAAGCTACTCGTATTTTTAGTGTATTTGCTGTGTCTTCCTTCTGCTATTTTGCTAAGAGATGATTAGATCGTCTTTCTAAATACCAAGATGAATGGCCACAGGCACTAACTTCTTCAGCCTGTCTCCTATCTGCTCTTCCCTCCCACCCTCCACACACACACTTACTCACATGCTCACAAACACGCCCCACCTAATTCAGGGACTCGCGTACAGCTTAGGAAAGGCAGCTTCATCATCAGTCCCACCAGAACACCTCCTGCTTCTGCAAAGCTGCTTCTACCATTCTGACATGTCTAAGTCTATTCATTCTATTCTATGTCCTCATAGCAGCATAGATGTTTCCTTTACTGTGCTTATAATTAGGGAATTATACATGTAATCACTATGTGATTACTGCTGACTTTCCCCCAGTGTCTCTCAGGAGGACCGTCTATACTGTCTCACTTCTGTACCCATAGCACTTGGTATAATGCCTGGTACTCAAAATACATTGCTTGAATAATTGGAAAACAGCTCTTGAAACCCCACACCATTTATGGGACCTTCTGGGATTTAGGCATCTCATATTCCCACCATTATGCAAACTGTCTCTACTCCAAACTCTAAAAATGTCATAAGATTTGCCCCTTACTGTTTCAAGACAGTGAACATACACTTCACGTGGCTAATAAATTTAATTCAGATATCAATTTGAGGTCCATGGGCATGGCCTAGGTAAGTGGGCAACCCAGCTAGATTATTATTTTGACGCTTCATTCAACAGACATTTGTTTAAATATTTTTTAAAGTTTTTCTTAGAGGGGAGGCAAAGGGCTTCATGGGGATAAACTGACCATTGTAGTAGAGGTTTGCCTCTCCTTGCTTGTTCCTTGCAGTTCAGCTCTGGTCCCAAACTGGAACATTCCAACCAAGAAAAAGTTCCTATAGTTAATTGGATTCACCACTTTTAGAGGGGAGTTTAGAAACCCCCCTTTTTTTTTTTAAAGATAGAATCTTACTCTGTTGCCCAAGCTGGAGTGCAGTGGCACAATCTTGGCTCACTATAACCTCCACCTCCCAGGTTCCAGCAATTCTCCTGCCTCAGCCTCCCGAGTAGCTGGGATTACAGGAGTGTGCCACCACACCCAGCTAATTTTTGTATTTTTAGTAGAGACGGAGTTTCACCATGTTGGCCAGGCTGGTCTCGAACTCCTGACCTCTGGTGATCCGCCCGCCTTGGCCTCCCAAAGTGCTGGGATTACAGGTATGAGCCACCACACCCAGTCAGAAACTTTTTTTGTTTGTTTGTTTGTTTAAGTATTCTCTTTGGAAGTCTCGTTGCCCCAGCCCAAGGAATTTACTAAATTATCCTTCTAATCACAAACAGTACTCTCTCTGAGAGGGCTCCTGTTGAACTCAGTTTTCTCCATCTTCTTGAAATATTTTCAGAGATGTTCCAAGACCTATTTTAGATTGATACCTCATTTCATCCCCATCTGGCTCACCCTTTAATTTGGCTCTGGGTTCCCTGTATCAACTGTTTGGAGTTTATAATAAAGAATGTACATGTTAATTAAATATGTTCGTGCCACTTCTAGAAATCTCAATCCTGGAAAGAAAAAAAATGCAAAATAAGAAAACACATCTGTATGCTTTAAGATGTTTTTTGCAGTATCTTGATGGAGAGCAGTGAGAACTTATGGAATCATCAAGTGTTCTGCCAGATAGTATATAAAAAAAGATTTACTGCAAGGGTCACTTATGTGATTGTGGGAGATGGCCAGGTAAGCCCAAAATTCATAAAGCAGGTCATCAGGAAGGACAGGCTGGAAGCTCAAGTCAGATCTGAGGCTGTAGTCAAAGGCGGAATTTCTTCTCCTTCAAGTAAACCTCAGTTCTGTTCTTAAAGCCTTTCAACTGATTAGATCAAACCCACCCACACTATCAAGGATAATCTCTTTTACATAAAGTTAACCGATTGTAGACATTAATCACAACTATAAAATACCTTCACAGCAACATCTAGATCGGTGTTTGATTGAACAACTGGGTACTATTTAGGCTAGCCAAATTAGTGCATAAAACTGTTATTTTTCCTGCTACAAAAGCAATTATAGGAAAGTAGACAGAACAAAAAAAATACCTATAATTCTATCACTTAAAGACAATTTGCTGTATTTTAATTTGTGCCTTCCAGGGTTTTTTTCTGCTAGCAATTTATTTATAACAGCAGGAAAGATGGAAATTAACAAAATGTTTATAATGGGGAAATAGTTATGGGAATTATGGGAATTATGGTGCATATGAGGTGAAATTATGCAGCCTTTAAAATTATAATTATGAAAACTGGATCAACCTGCAAAAATGCTTCAAGTGAAGAAAGTACAGTACAAAATCCTATCTGTAGTAGTTGTGATTATAGCTATGTAAAAACAGCATATCACAGGGCCATGCAATGGAAGGAAACATTAAAAATAGCGCAGCAAGTGTCAGTGCCCCCCACCACATCTCCAGCACTTACCGTTGTTTGTGCTGGAGTTAACAGCTCAGGCTGCTGCCAGCCCCCATGACCCTGCCTGAGGGCTTTCTCTGTCCTCTATGGCCCATTCTGCCCAAGCATGGACAAAATAAAATGGTTGGAGAATGCCTGTTCCCCTGGGAGCAACCCTCACCCAATGACTGATGGGAATTTCTGGGTAGATACCTGGCTCCTCAGGCAAGATGTCCTGGAGGTGGGTGTTTCACCCTGGTTCCCAGTGAACCCCAGCGAGACTGGACTCCAGCTGCCTGCAGTGGCAACCTGCTCAAACTCTTCTATCTTGGCTTCCTTTCTGTCCCTGTCTCACTTTCCCACTCCCCTTCCAGCATTTTCTTCATAAACTACTTGCCTTGTCTTGCTTTGGTTCTGGGCCATATATTCTCAACAGGGGTGATATAGCTGCCAAGGGGCTAAAATTGGTTACATAGAGCAGGGGTTCCCAACCCCCCTGGCCAGGGAGCAGTATAGTCCCTGGCCTGTTAGGGACTGGGCCGCACAGCAGGAGGGGAGCGGCAGGCGAGCAAGCGTTACCGCCTGAGCTCCGCCTCCTGTCAGATCCGCAGCAGCATTAGATTCTCGTAGGAGGGCAAAACCTATTGTGAATCGCACATGAGAGGGATGTAGGTTTCAAGCTCCTTGTAAGAATCTAACAGATGCCTGATGATCTGATGTAGAACAGTTTCATCCCGAAACCATTCCCCCATGGTCTGTGGAAAAATTGTCTTCCACGAAACCAGTCCCTGGTGCCAGAAAGATTGGGGACCGCTTACGTGGGTGACAAAACAATATTGCTCTTTTCATGTATAAAGCACAGCTACGCATACATTATACAAATTTACAGTATACCTGAGGGATTAAAAATTCATGGGGGTTCATTTAGGAAAAATTATCTACCAAGGGTCCTTAGGAGGGGAAATCATGCTTTTTTAAAAAACTGTTGAAAAACACTGTGAACCCGAAAGAACCCAAAGTAAGACAAATATAAGTAGTTTCTCTGTTAGAATGACTGATCAAATAGGAACTTTGACCTCTAGTTTTTTACCTCAGTTATGTGGTATGTACAAGAATAATAAAATAATAATTTAAAAAACAGATATGGACCCAGCCCCTAAGATACTTCTACACCTATCATCAATGTCTTGATTGTGGAGTCCCCACGATTTCATCGCTGCTACCAGAGTCACCTACACACTTCTCCCCACCTCCCCCCTGACTCCCCACCATCATTTCACTTTCGTTTCCTGATACCCAGGGTAGAATCATTTTGGATTAAGAGCTAGAATCAGGGTTCCTTCATTTCTTTTTTCAGTGAGAAAAAAAAAGTCAGAAAACTCTAAGCCTACATAGAACTCCATTGTTAAAATCCGTAAATGGTACACGGGAACTCAGTTACTATGAGAGGGAGTTAACTGGAAAGGGGCGGTCAGGTGCTGTGGGGAGTGGAGAGTGTGAGAATGAAGAATCGGTCAGGAAATGCTTCCTAGCATGTAGGCAAGGAAGAGACCTCCTGCACAGGCTGGAGGGAGGACATCCAGGATCCACTTGCACTTTCACATCAAGGGCAGGAGTTGAGAGCAGGCCACAGGTGAAACTTCATGGTCAAGCTCTATTTAGCCTGGAATCCAGAGTATTATGGTGGGATATGGGAGTGCTCAGAGTGTCATATGTATAAAATGACCCTCTCTGCAGAAAGCTGAATATTTTGAAGAGCAAGGGGAATGTTGAGAAACCATTAAGATGATTATAACCAGCCATGGGTATCCGGCTGCCCAAACAAAGAGATCAAGTCCGTTCTGCTTCATTGTTCACTGACCTAATGCCCCACATTCTTGAAACTGGCCCAGGGAAGATTTTTTTTTTATGGTATTTATAAAAATGCTAGTCAAAGTGCTCTGTTATCATAGCTCATTTTAAAATATGGCACAAGACTGATAAATGCCATTGTTCCAACTTGGCTCCCGGGCAAGAAGGAGGCCCAGGGCTCTGACTTCGGCCAGCCTGGGCTCCAGGAGCCTGGCTGGGTGGAGGGAGGGCAGGGCTGACTGGGAGAGAAGGTAACTGGAGATGGAATTGGTAAGATCCATGGGCTGTTTACAGAAAGGCAGATTCTCACATGTGGATGGTATAGGTGGGAGCAAACTAGAAAGAGGCTCAAAGTCTCTTTCTTAGCCCTCTGATTCAGTGAGCTTCATTACCTTGTTTAAGTGGCCAAGACACTTTCTCCCTGTTAGCTGGCCCTTGGAGAAGCTTATAAAGTTTAGATAGCACGCAAGGTAAAATTCCACTCCTGCACAAAGGGCCTCATTTGTGGAGAGTGAGTCACGATGATTTCCAGTGTGTCTAGCAAATGCTTATGGATGTTAAGGGTCTAAACTGCTTCCTTCCCAAAGATGAAACTGAGGAGCTCATTTGAAGATATAACAGCTTTAAGAATAAAAATACCTTAACTTTACTGAGAGCTTACTAAGTGCCACTTTATGATAATTATTTTATTATTGCAACAACCCTTTGAGGTTATTGTGTGGTTATTGGTGCCTATTTTACAGATGGGAAAACTGATGTTCAACTCAAGTAACTGGCCTTCAGGGTCACATAGCTAGAAGATGGAGTAGTTTGGAGTAGTTAGCTTAAGTCCAGGGGCTGTTCACTGCACTTCCTCTCAAAGTGGCAGAACAATTGTTTTACTGGAAGTGTTAATCACTGATTACTTGTAAAGATAGGTGGGTAAAGATAACAAGAGAGACCTTTGACAGCAGCGATTGCCTCAGCTTGTACTTAAGATGGGAGAGTTAAAGATCAGTATATAACAGTAGTAGGCCCTTTAGCGTATTTATCTGTGAAACCATAGTACCCTTTGGCTTGGCAACGGTCCCCTAACTCAGTTTCCTCCTAGAGAGTGCCAAGTGCATGAAGAAAGTAGGTAGAGCTCTGTGACTTTGCAGCATTCTGTAAAGTGTCCTCAGGTTACCTTCGAGTATGTGGTTTATAGAGGGTTGTAACATCATAAAAAGAGCTCCCTCCTCTTGCCACAGATTTTTCAGTCTACCTATCTGTGGTTTCAAATCTCAAATGTCTCATCAACTCCTGCCACCTCAGCTACCTGAGCAACTTCAATCTCTCGCTCTATTTGTCTCCAAGATGGCTGCCATCAAGTCCCTCCCTCCCTATGGCTTCATGCCATCCCTCATCAAGCGATAGAGTCTATTCCTTCACTCCTTTTGAATCCCGTCAGTGCAGGCCTTAATGACTTGCATGACCAAAAGAAAGCCACAAAAGTGATATTCTCTGGCTTTCAAGTTTAGGTCAAAAGAAACCTTGCCGCTCCTACCTGGGTCTGTTGGAAGTGAGTTGCCATGGAATGAGTGTGATTATCCTGAGACTACCATTCTGTAAGAAGCCTGGGAGGGGAGAGAGATGCCAAGGAGCACCAAGGCACCCCATGTGCGGGTGAAGCAGCCATTGGGAGAGCAGACCCTCCAGTCTCAACCGCTGCTGCTGACACCGTGTGGACCAAAGCCAAACCACCCAGCTAAGCCCTTTTTCAATTTCTGACCCACAAAATCATGGGGCAAAATAAAATGTTTTCTTTTAAGCCATCTGGTTTGGGGATAGTTTTTGTTTTGTTGTTTTGTTTTTGAGACAGAGTCTTACTCTGTCGCCCAAGCTGGAGTGCAGTGGCACCATCTCAGCTCACTGCAACCTCTGCCTCCTAGGTTCAAGCGATTCTCGTGCCTCAGCCTCCCTAGTAGCTAGGATTACAGGAGCATTTCACCATGCCCGGCTAATTTTTATATTTTTTAGTAGAGACAGGGTCTCACCGTGTTGGCCAGGCTGGTCTTGAACTCCTGACCTCAAGTGATCCACCCGCCTCAGCCTCCCAAAGTGTTTGGACTAGAGACGTGAGCCACCACACCTGGCTGGGGTAGTTTTTTATGTAACAGTAGTTAAACTGAAACAAACATTTAAACATCCTGAAGTCTCTCTCAGGTTAAGAAACAATAACAAAACAAAAATACTACATTCTCCTCTAGTTACCACCCAGTCTCTTTCCTCTTGTCACATCTAAACTTCTTGAGAGGTCTCCAACAGAGTCCTATACCTTCTCACCTCCCACTCACTCCTTCATTCACTTTAATCAGCCTTCCAGCCTCTTCTGAAACTGCAAACCATCCGAACAGCCTTGCTATTGTGAACACCCTTTTGTACTTACCTTACTTGGCCTCCTTGTACTTTCTGACATTTGTCTTCTTCCTCTTGGAAGCACTCCCATCCCTGGGGCTTATTCTTTCCCACTGATCCTTCCTTATCATCCTCCTTCTTGTTAGTTTCCTGGCATCTTAGAGGAACTGGGTTCCTTAGGATTCTGCCTTCAACTCTCTTCTCATGCTACATTCTCTCCCTTATTGGAACATGTGCCTTACAGATGATATTGCATTTATTAAATCCACCAGAGGGAATGAGAAGGTAAGAGTTAAATTAAATTGCAATATTTTTAAAATGGGGCTATGATAATAGTCAAGAGGTAGAAGCAACCCAAAAGTCCATCATCAGATGAATGGAAAAAAAAAAAGTAGTGTACACAGACAATGGAATATTATTCAGCCTTAGAAAGAAAGGAAATCCGGTCACATGCTACACCATGGATGAACCTTGGGGCAATTATGTGAAGTGAAATAAGCCAGTCATGAAAAAGACAAATACTGTATAATTCCACTTATAAGAAGTATCAAAAGTAGACAAATCCATTAAAACAAAAAGTAGAATGGTGGTTGCCAGGGGATGAGGGAAGGGGAAAAGGAGAGTTGTTATTTAATGAGGATAGAGTTTCGGTTTTGCAAGATGAAAATGTTCTGGAGATTTGGTTCACAACAACATGAATTTACCTAACACTATGGAAAATGGTTAAGATGGTAAATTTTACGTATTTTTTTACTACAAAAAACAATGCAGAAAAGATAACTCTAGAAGAAATTAACCAGTTGTATTTTTTACATATTTTAAAAGTCTTTGTTTTTAAAATGTCAATAAATACCCAGTTATCCAAAATAAGGATAAAATTATGTTCCACCAAGGGATAGCCCTAAACCTTGGATGAAACAGTATTTGATATAATCCTGGCATGTCCTCGTTTGAAGAGGATAACATCCTTGTTTACATAGTCCATGGAGTTCTTAGAGTCATACAGCTTGAGAGACTTAAAGATGACCTACTTTCAGTCTATTGTGTCTCACGGAGTCCGCCATAGTTAACAGAGTCCAAATGTTAGACCATGAGAGTGATGACAGCTGAGTCCTACTGATTTCCTTGTCCTCATAATTCATCCATCAGTGTTTCCTTTTTCTGCACCATATTATCCTCGCTGAAAGAGTGAATAGCGGAAAAAACAAAGGAGCAGAAGGAAGACCCCAGAAAACGATAAGAGCAAATCAAGTGTTGAGGCTTCTAGAAGGAAGTTCTCTCAAAAATGTAATGCTACCTTCTGAAAATACAACAGAATATTATACAATTGTGAAATATTTACAACCAACAGACATCTCTTACACCAAATTCATGTGATCATTGTTTCGTGTATTTACTTTTAAGAATAGCATGACATGAAACGGGAGTGTTTTCTGAAAAATCCTGCTTTTTGTAGGTCCGTTTAGAAGACTACCAGACACACAAAAGATCTAAAGTAGCTCTCACCAGAACCTTTTGATATCATAGCCCAGGACTTAGGTAATATAAGCAGAACAAAGCAGAATGGGATGTGTAGAGAAAGAGAGCATTACACAATGGGAGACAGGTTTATTGGGTGCAGTAGAGCATTGTAGGAAGCTATGGAATTTTACTCCAAAAGTTTCAAGACTGCTATTCTGGATCCATCACCTTTTAAGCAGTATGGGATTAAATCAATTTAACAAAGATGTAGTTTGTGACAATTACAGACTAATGATCTCAAAGTATTTGTAGCTGCCCAGAGGAAATGTTGCAAATAACTAAAATGGTGAAACAAAGGTCAAGAACAGCATCCAGGGAGGCCTGTGGATAGCTCTGGTTAGCTACAAGACTGCTGCTAAGATCTCTGCCCCTTTCTCGGGTTAGACAGGATATATGCCTGGTTCAACAGCAGCAATTTTCTCTGCTCTGCAAGGAGAAGCTTAGATATGAACAATACATCCTAGGTTTGATTGCCGAAGGGTGGAAGACGATGTATGTAGATTTTCCTGCCAATGCTGGGACTCACACTTCCTTTCTCATTTTTCTCATTAAGGTTAGAAATGAGTCATTTGTACTTAGTTAAAGAAGAGAAGGGTTCTCTGCCAATGTATCCATGCAACTATTCTGAATCTGAAACTGTTCCCAGACATAATGTTTATGAGTGCCAAGACATCTGAGCCAAGCCCCTGGTTCTGCCTCACTTCCAGGAACCCTCTCCTGGTACATGCATGTGAGATAAAAGTCTGAAAGTGATGAGTTACATTACCACCATTTCTCAATTCTTTGAAGAAAAAATATCTAAAAGATTTCACAGTGGTTGGTCCCTTTTCATATTATTATGAACTGAGATGCAATTTTGCACACACAGTATTTTTGAAGATATACATTTAATAATAACCATATTGAACATCTACTATGTAATAAGTACTAACTGCTTCGTATACATTTTAAAATTGAATCCCAACATTAAAGAAAACATTTTATAGTTAGGAAAACCAAAGGATTCAAGGAGCTTGTCTAAATTCACACAGCAAGTAAGGGGTGGAAATTGGGCTCAAAACTGGGCCTATCTGATTCCAAAGCCCATATTTTAACTATACAGTTATAATTATTCTATGTGGATTATAAAGGAAATATATATATATAAATATATCTGATGAACCTAGGAATTTTACTTAGATTTTAGCTGATGTCAATCTGACTGACATTGACAGATACAGATACTGACATATATATGATTTTTTTTTTTTTACATTTCTGTCAATGGAAGATGTTACCATTCCCTTCCATACTTTGCATTTAATCCTACCCATGGTTCACACAATCCCTTGCGATGGTTAATTTTTGTATGTGTCAACTTGGCTGGGTCATGGTGCCTAGATATGTGATCAAACATGTTTCTGTGAGGGTGTTTTTAGATGAGACTAACATTTACATCAGTGGACTTTGAGCAAAGCTGACTGTCCTCCATAATGTAGGTGGGTCTCTTCTAATCAGTTGAAGGTCTGAACAGAAAAAGACTGACCTCCCCCAAGCAAGAAGAAATTCTGCTAGCAGACTGCCTTCGAACTTGAACTGCAGATTTTGGACTTGCCAAACTCCATAATCACATGAGCCAATTCTTTAAAATCTGTGTGTGTGTGTGTGTGTGTGTACACATGCATGTGTGTCTATACACATACACACACATACACACACACACACACACACACACACCCTATTGGTTCTGTTTCTCTGGAGAACCCTGAGTAATATACCCCCATATTCTGCAAGTCATAAAACATATCTGAAAAACATAGGCTAATACAAGAGTATTCTGCATATTGGAAATCCTCAAAACCCTTGGTTTGGAGCTTATTAAAAATAGAAACTATGAGTTCCACCTAAGTCGTACCGAATTAGACTCTCCAGGAATAGAACCAGAGTAGGTATATTTTTATTAAAGCTTCATACTGATTGGGACACCAATTCTTGGTTAAAATATAACTGTATTATAAGACACTAGAAACATTGCACGTTAGTCAGGAGAGGCGAGGATTTGTGGTGGTAAAAAATGACTCTGAAATCTCAGTGTTCGTGATGTGTGCCCAGTGCAGGTTGGGGGAAGGGTCTTCTCATGATAGTTGGTCTTCATTCTGTGTGTTAGTCAGGATCCTGGTAGGAAACAAATGACATACTCAAGTAATTTAGGAGAGCTTAGTAAAGGTACTCTTTGTAAAGATGAGGGTAAGGTTCAGGGAAGTCAACAAAAATGGCGCAGCACCCAGGCCCAGCAACAGCAGTGACCAGAACCTAAAGAGAGTAGATGTCACCTAACAGAAGATGGAGATCTTTGGTACGGGAATGCAACCAACCCATGGAGACCTGAAAGGGAGGGAGCAAGAGAATCAATATCTCAACATCGCCCTCCTTTGCCCCCTGATATCTAACCAGTACCTCTCATTAGTTGAACCCAAACAGAAGCCAGAGGACAAGGAAACTTGTTGATGTTGTCCATGAAAGGCAGCCCCTCTGGCCACAAAGCATCATGGAAAGGGTGCAAAATATCAAATAGTACACTCTGGAACTCAGTCTGGCACCATCTGGAACATTGCCAGTCAACAAGGCAGAAGGAAAGAGAATGAGGCAAAAATCTAAATTGGCTTTTAAAACTTCTGCCCACAAGTGATAAGATCACTTATGCTTATAATTCATTGACTATGCAAATCACATGATCAAGTCTGCCTAGAAAGGGTGGAGGAAAATAATGCTTCTCCAGGGAGCAAAAGTGAATATTGGTGACAGTAACCAATTTATTATACAAGGGAGTCTATGTGGATGTCTCAGAGCCAGGAGAGAGGAAAGTTTTTTTTTTATACTGTCTTTTCTTATCTTTTGAACCTTGCAATGTATGAATATATTACCTACTCAAAACAATAAATAATAGTAAGAACAATAAGATGAAACTACTGTGATACACAGTACATTGGATAGGATATTATCCACATTTGTCTTTTGTACTGGCTGTGTAGCATCTGAACCACTCACATTATAAGGAAGAGTTGAACCTCCCACTGTGGGAAACTGAATATGCCAGAAACTTGCTTTTCCTGCCTCCTTTGCTGCTAGCACATTGGCATATGACCAAGGTTCTGCCAATCAGATGCACTTGCCCCAGACTTTAAATTGGAAACTAGAGATCCAAGAGGGGACTAAACCATATCCTTTCTGGTAATGGAGTGACAGCTATGTCCAATTTTCAGAGTCAGTAGGGAAAGCAGCCATGCCCAGGGGCCAACACTGGCCATGCTGGGAATGCCATCTGCAGTGACCATCATGCAGCAGCAGTAGCAGCAGTGGGTGCTCATAGAACTAGTTCCATGGCATAATTTCAGCACTGTGTGACTGCGTATCCTCTAGACCTGATTCCTATCCCTTCCAGAGAGTATAGGAACTATCCAATATCCTTTCATTAAATTCCATTTCCTGCCTCAATTAGCCAGAGTTTGATATCTGTTGCTTACAGCTAAGAACCCTAACAAGTTTTTGTCCTGTTATCAAAAGAAAGTATAAGTATAGGGCCAGGTGCAGTGTGGCTCATGCCAGTAATCCCAGGGCTTTTGGAGGCTGATGCGGGCGGATCACTTGAGATCAGGAGTTTGATACCAACCTGGTCAAAATGCTGAAACCCTGTCTCTACTAAAAGTACAAAAAAAAGGTTAGCTGGGCATGGTGGCGGGAGCCTGTAGTCCCAGCTACTTGGCAGGCTGAGACAGGAGAATCGCTTGAACCCGGGAGGCGGTGGTTGCAGTGAGCCAAGATTGCACTGTTGCACTCCAGCCTGGGCAACGAGAGCAAAACTCTGTCTCGAAAAAAACAGAAAAGAAAAGAAAAGAAAGTATAAGTATACGAACTAGATGAAACACTCTTTAACTTTCCATAAAAAAAAACAAAATGCAAGAAATTGGATAAATAGGCAAATTGCAGTTTAAGTTCCTTTAGCAATTCCACACATACAATGCATTTCTGAGTTTGCTGCTGGTCACTGCCTAGAACAAGAGCCACAGGCCTTTTTATGCCTGAAAATTAAAGAAAGTTGGGCAATGATTGAGATTTTAAGATTTTCCTAGGATTTTCTCTTAATTAAATATGATACTGTAAAAGTGAGGCCACCAGGTAGAGCAGAGCAAACGCTGCAGATTTTGGTTTGGGGCTGTATGTGACAGAGATTACCAGACCTCTGTTTTCTCATATTAATCAGAGGACTGCTTAAATCCTTCATCTCTGATACTCTGTGCTTCTAAGTTGGTAAAACCCAGAGTGAATTTTGTTCCAAATTGGTTAAAGCAATTCAAAAAGGCGCCAGCCAGATACAGACTGGATTACCCTGTATTTAACTTCCCTGTACTTAAGACTCTTTCTGTAAAATGCATGTTTAGAGATAGTGCCGTACAACTAGGAAAAGAGATCATCAGCTGTCCTGTGTGTACTCTGATCAGTAAATTTATGTACAAGACACAACCTTTCTCCTACTGCTTTACATTTTCTTAACCTCAAAAGTTAAGACTCCAATGACCACAGCTGCATAAGAGACAACTCATCAACAACAACAACAAAAAGCTTACTGATAATGTCTGTTCTTGAGTTTATCGATATGAAGAGGAGGCTATCTACCACTCTACTCAATAATGGGTGGACAGAGGAAAAGATGTATTTTGAAGCTCAGAGAGGCACACACAAACTGAACTGTTCTTTTTTTTTTTTTTTTTTTTTTTGAGACAGGGCCTTACCAAATCGCCCAGGCTGGAGTGCAGTGACATGATCTCAGCAAACTGGAACCTCTGCTTCGTGGGTTCAAGTGATCCTCCCACCTCAGCCTTGTGAGTGTGAGTAGATGGGACTATAGGTGTGCACCACCATGCCCAGCTAATTTTTTTTGGTAGAGACAGGGTTTTACCATGTTGCCCACACTGGTCTTGAACTGAAGTGATCTGCTCACCTGCAATCCCACCTTGGCCTCCCAAAGTGTGGGATTACAGGCATAAGCCACTGCACCCAGCCCACAGACTATTCTTAAGTGCCAAAGAAAAATGTACAGTGCATGCCTTTGATAGAAAATCTATTCTCTTATTCAGTTGGATGTATCACCCTACTCTCCACCTCATCCTTATTTTAAAAATGAAATCTATAATCTCTCTATCAAAAATCCTAGAAGGAGTTCAAAATTGAATCTCTTCTGAGCTAATTTAATTTAGGTTCTTTGTAGAAACATTTTAATCACATTTCTCCCCTAGTTGTATACAGCTGTGGAATAGTAAGGCTCTATTCAGAGTTCAGAACAGCCTCCCTTTCTTGTTGCTGACTCAGACTTCTAAAAATTACATTTGTGGCTGAGACTAGCAATGAAAAGAAATTCAAATTTGGAAAAATTTGGAGAAAATCCTCCTCCTTGCCAAAGGGAGGACTTTTTCTCAAATGATGAATTGGGCAGTTTGTCTTCCATCTTCCAACTTCTTCTTTCTTAGTTTTTCTTTCCCTGAACTCTTAGATAACCTTTGCCATCTCTCCATTCATAAAAATCTGTTTTCAGCAAAGGGTTAATAAACATACTCCCATTTAGTCAAAGAACAGCCTACAGCCTACTACTATGCAGTCTTCAACCACTATAATTTGGTTTCAGTGCCACTTCCTAACTCAGCCCCCATTAAAACTTCTCTCACAGAGGCCACCCGTAAGCTCCTAATTGCCAAATCCAGTGGACACTCCCCAGTCCTTATACTAACTGGGCTCCTGTAGGAGAGAGACATTGCTAACAAGACTCCATTTTATTTGCCCAGCCCTCAGAGATGAGTCATGATTGAGCTCGGGCAGTCATGGCAACCCCTTTCATTTTGTCAGTTATTGATCTAGGAAGGGCAAGGACCCTTGATCGATGAGACATAAGGGGAAATCTGATACCATCCCCTGGAAAATATTTTCTTCCTTGAAAAAGAATGAAGCACACAAGGAGAAAGCCTAATTGTCTCTATTCCCCTTGATTTCTGTTTGGCAAGTTCTCACATGCAAACTTTTTGCTCGTAATGTCCAGCCTGTGACCCTGAAGGTGAAATTTTTTACAACCTGAAGGTGGGCAGAGAAGAAGAATGGAAAATGTCTGGATCCTCCATGACATTGCTTGATCACAGAGCCCAGAAAGAGACCACCTACCTCAGACTACTTGATGAGTCATTTATAATGACTGAAGCCACTTTTATTCTGTTACTTGCAGCCAAATGCATCCTGATTAGTATGATCTGTCTGTGTAGCACGTGATATTGTAGACCACTGCTTCATTAAAATCTCTGACTCTCATCTCTATGTGCTCTATGTACTCTTCCTTAATATGACCCTCAAATATGGGTGCTTCCTGAAAGACTAGCCTTCCAACCTCTTCTCTGCTTGCCCCCCATAGTTCCTAAGAGGGCTCTTCCTGGCCCACTGCTTTAGTTATCACTCATATTCACACCTCTCGGACTTCTCTCCTGTGCTTTTTCTCAAGATATGTGAGATAAAACTCAACCACTTTCCTTTGTGAACATGTCCCTCTGCCTGTATGCTTCATCTTATTCGATGCTAACTTCTCTACCCAGTCCCCAAAGACAAAAACACAGGCATCATAATAATCTTTCTTCTTTAATTATCCACACCCTCTCCTAGTCTTTATCACAGTGAATTGATTAAATAGTCATGCTCAGTAACCTACTAAAATTTTTTTGGAATCTCTCCATTGTTTCTCCTCTTACTCATTAGTTTACACTTTTTCGCCTTGTGCTAAGACCATTGCAAGGCCTTCTTAACTGACTTATTTTCCAGTTTTGACTCCTTCATCCAATCCTTTGCATTGCCTCAAGATGATTTTTCTGTAGGTCAAATATTAGAGGGCCTTTCCTCTACTTAACCTTTCATTGATTCCTTAGAATAACATTCAAGTCCCTTCCTCATTACACTTTAGAGTCTCCTTCTAGCTTCATATCCTCTGAAGGCAAGTGAGGAAGGGTCTATTTTTTATGCAATCTCCTTTCTACACTGTCTCTACTTAATCTACCTGGTGCACTCCCATTTATCTTTGGTTGAGGCATTATGTCAGCTGTGAAGAGTCTTTCTTTATTCTCAACACCCTCCTTCCCTTTCTCCATCCATCGTGAAACAGTTAGATAGTCCCCCCATAGGATCTTGTGCATGCCTCTACCCTAGCATGTATCAACCAGTTCTGGAATCCTTGACTACATTGTCCAATCTCTATTCGACTCTGATCACCTTGAGGACAGAGACTGTCTCGTTCATGTTTTTACTCCAAGTCTAACAGATAGTAGCAATAAACATTTCAAGAAGAAAGAATTAAGTGAATGAATGAATGATGTTTTAATTCTCAGGGTATTTACATTTTACAAAAATAAAACAACAAATCCACTAAGCCGTGAAAAGGAATTTCTAATTATTTGATGTCCCACCTCAGGGCCCAGTGAGGAGGCACTGTGGTGAATCACGCTGCATGGACAGCTATTAGTCCACAATAAAATCCACTGTCTTGCCTGTTGGGCAAATTTTCTTTCAGAAAATGTCAGAAATTTTGGCATTTCAACAAGGCATTTCAAAGTCTATAAGTTGTCCAAAATTAATTATAGCCTTTAGTGAGCATACTGTAGTGTTTTTCATGTAGTTATGATTCTTTTAAGGAACTCGTGTAAAAAGCATAGTTTTTCTTAAGAGATGAATTCAGAAATTTTATGGAATGCATCTGCAATATGTATAGACATGAGAGATGGTTTTAGTCATGCTGCACCCCCGATATCCAGTTATAAGTTGCTAGCCATCATTGTTAGACTCAGTGTACACACTGTGTTTAACATAATGTGAGCAGATCCAGCCATTTTTTAAATGTGGTAATCATTGACTGAGGTAGATGTTGCACTCACTCTTCTGCATTTGCTTGATTCAGATCTATTCTGTACCCTGTTCTGTGCCCCAAGAGGTTGACCTTTATGGACCACATCAGTTAGGCTGCCCGTCTCCCGGGTTTCTGATTGGGATTGGGCTGTGAGCACCACCAGCAAAAGATTAGAAGAAGGGAAGAGAGAGAGAGGTTACTTCTTCCTTGTCAGTTCACGGTTTGACAATGGCTGCATTCCCCAACCAAATGCCACAGCTCCTGTTGGGTGAACTTCTCCAGGTTCCTGTAACCCCTCCATCCTCTTGCCTCTTAGGCCTGGAGGTCATAGAGGTAATAACAGTCTCTGCTGGTGCTAGCATAGGAGGGTTTCACTATCCTGTCTTGGTTTCCCTCAACTCTACCCTTACACTTGCATATATTCTCTTCATTAACCTTTCTCTAATCATGCACTTTGAGTGCCACGTGTTTCTACTGGGACCCTAGCAAATACACATGCTCAGGATGCTTAGAGAGATGACAAAAAGCATTAATCTATTTACTCCATCGCCCACAACTTTCATCTTTGTTTGCTCAAACCTCATCCACCATGGGCACAAAAGTTCCCAGTTATAGTAACACAACAATATTTTGGGGTGGTCATCTGCAGAATTTTGGTTCTCTCTCTGTTCGTGTAATTCTAATATAATGGTTCTCAACTGCCTAAGAGGCGGGCAGTTACATGCTTTGGAACTGGTTAAAGCTGGATGAAAGGGCCCCTGGGGCAGATGCCAATCAATAAGGTGCATTGATACGTCACTGGGCTACAGCAAACATGGCAGAAAATGCAATACGACAAAGAAAACAGTATTACCTAGAAATCTTCGCAGGAGGAACACTGTATGTGTTGGTAGAAGAATTTCGATGAGTCATTTGAAGTAGGATGGAGAGAGGAAAAAGGATGAGAGACATCCTCCCACTCCAAAAGCCATGCTATGGTAATAGCAGGTGGCTTGATAGACTGGTTTCTAAGGAGAGTGGGTTGCATTAACTTGGGAGATTATGCTTGCGCTAAATGTGTGTTCTTGGGTCAGAGCTGGAGTGAAATTGTTCTTGAAGGAAAAGGTAGAAAGTTTGAAATGGCCTCATTGACTCTCTTTTGTAATCATTTCCCCATGCAGCTCGACCAACCCCTGAATTTCTGCCCATCATTTGCTAAACAAAATGATATCTGTGTCACTTGGCTTCTGGGCTTTTGGTATATGTATCCCACATCAGGGCAATGGGGTTCTGCTTCTTTGTGAAGGCTTGGGAAGAGCCTTAGACAACATTGGGAGTATATTTTATAGTAAAAGCCGTTGCTGCAGATCCCAGTGCCCTCTCTACACTCAGACCTCATCAGATGCCTTTCTCCCATATTCCAATGCAAAAATGACCAAAATAGCCTTCCTCTAAACATTGGGCACCACTGGAGGATCAATATGTTTTACCACTAAAACTGAATAATGTTAACCTTACCTAATTCACACACATGTAAACTTACTCCATGTCAGATACAGACTCCAGGGATTGGGGTCAGTGATGGGAGATGTTCGGTTATGGGGTTAGATAGCAAGGGGTTGGGGAAGGAGGGGTCTGGGGATGGACGTAAGAGTCAGGGATGCTGCATACACTTTTTGGTAGCAAACAGTGGTTTTACAGGTTAATGCGATTGTTTAAACATGGCTGAGTGAAATGGCACTCTCTGATGGACCATTTGGTATTATCATGCTTCGTTCTTATAGATGCCATCCTGCACACTTGGAATGTCCTTTTCCTCCACCAGTGACCCCTACCTCACAGAACTAATTTCTGTTCATCTCTCAAACTCCTGGCCAGGTGTCACCTTCCCTCAGTTATTCTTCACTGACCCCAAATTAGGTGAGGTGCCTGCCACCCCTCTGTGTGCCAGTGGCACTGTTGCATTTTCCTGGAGTAGCTCTGATCACACTGTACTGTGATTAGTTATTTGCCTGTCTCTCTTCTCAAGGCAAGAACTGGATCTTAGTCTTCTCTCTATCCCTAAGGATTTCATAAAGCTGTTCCTACTGATAGGAGATGCTTGTTGAATGAATGAAGAAATGAATGGGTGATGTTCTAGGATGGTTTGAACTCTAAAACCTGCCAAAGCTACATGAGCACAAATAAACCGGAGTCCTGCAAGACCTCTTGCCACACACAGACACACACATGAATTAATGTGTAATCTTTGTTCCATTTAAAATCTTTTCATCTTGAATCCCTCTTATAGTTTTGTTCCTCCGCATTGGCAAAATGATGGCATAATGCTTAAAGAACATGAGCTCTGGAGTCAGACAGTCTGGGTTGGAGGCTAATTTTTACTTCTTGCTGTGACTCTGGGCCAGTGACTTAACTTCTTGATGACATTTTCTTATCTGCAAAATGAAGGTAATACTAGTTGTCTGTCTCATGAAGTTGTTCCTATATTTACATTCACAGAAAAACTTATAAATAGCTCATATTTATTTTAGCAGACCGTTTTTGACATGGACATATGATTCTGATATTGTATACATATAT
Organism: Trachypithecus francoisi; assembly: GCF_009764315.1. NCBI lineage: Eukaryota > Metazoa > Chordata > Mammalia > Primates > Cercopithecidae > Trachypithecus > Trachypithecus francoisi. The sequence goes on along the minus strand of NW_022681468.1, from coordinate 43,543,511 downwards.
TATAGCCTAATGAATTAATTAGATGTTTCACAAGGGACACCATAACACTTACAGGCTCTGTCATTTGAATAAATTTGAGCCCCATTGATGGAAAACATGCAGAAAATCTCAGGTCACTAAATATATGTTCAGTCTCTATTCTGTTTCTTGGCAGCTTTATGACCTCAAGCAAGTCTCCTAATATTTTAATCTCAAATTTTTAATCTGTAAAATGAGACTACTTATATTTGTGTAACTTCTAGGATTTTTCAATGCCCAAATAAAATATTACATAATATGGAGCCATATGATATAAAAGATTATTATTCTTGTCACTGGTAATTTCTCTAATCAAAATCTAACAATTCAAGGTTTTCCCTAATCCTTTAGGGCTCTATGAAAAGACATTATATTGTGTTCACAAATATCCAGTTCTCCTCTCCTGAACACAGGAAGACTATATTGCTTTGCCTCCCTCTGTGGGGCCACCTGACCTGTAGCTAAAAGCAGTGCAAAACCTAGGCATGATTCTCCAGCCCCTCATCCCCAAGCACAGCACCCAACAAGTCCATGTGCTCCAGACAGCACAGCAACGGAATAGTAACTAAGCCATTCTAACTTGGTAGTAGGTAGGATGCGAGGCACCCTTCTGAGTTACTTTATTTGCATTTCAATTAAAATCTCTGAAGATAAAATGTCATAATACAAATAAATGATTCAAGTGATAAAATGTCAGCTCCTATAACTGCAAACCCACTGGGGAATATTTTTTAAGTAGAAAATGTCTGTTATCACTTCAATCTCATTTAGTGTGTGTCTGCTTACTTTCGTGTAGAGCCAATTCTGGGTGCTTAGCCAGAATAGCAAATGACCACATGAGCTAACATTAGGGTTGCCAGATTGAGGGAAAAAAATAAAGGACATCCAGTTTAATTTGAATTTCAGATAAATAATGAACATCTTTTTAAATATAAATGTGTCCTATGCAATATTTAGGACATATTTGTACTAAAAGAATTATCGGTGGTTTACCGCAAAGTCAAACTTAACATGATGCCCATGAAATATTTGAGACTTACTTACACATTGTTTTTTTGAGGTTCAAATTTAACTGAGTGCTCACTGTTTTACCTGGCAACTCCAGCTACATGGTGCCTTAGTCAATGGTGCTTTTACAGTTGTTTATACTTCGTTGCTATTAAACTCAAAAGGGCAAACATAAACTAGACAATTACTCTAAGCAATATCCTGTTTGACCTTGCTGCAAGCTAAGGGCAATAAAAGATTTATTAAAGGAGTATCAGTTGCCTTATTTGTTAAACTCTCCTTATGCCCTCTTAATATCCTCTTGGCCTCACCTCTTTTCAGGGCCCATGGGCACTATTTCTGCTTCAGCTATTTTGATGCAACCAACTCTGTATGCACTTCGATCAGTTTTGCACAGGAACAACTTGACAATGCCCTGCCTTGTGTCCATAATACACCCACCTCACCGTTCACCCTGGAGCTTTTTTCCTGCTGCTGAAATGTGATGCTGTGAGGCCCACTTGCCGCCCCACACATGGGGCAAAATTGTCATCAGTGGGGGACAGGAGCTGGTGAATACAGTTTTTCTCTTCCTCCCCCAACACTGACTGTCCTGAGATGCAGTAGTTTATATGACTTTTCATAAGACAGTCTTGGGGATTAAGGAATCCATTGCATTTGATACCTAGAGGTGCCTACATTTTGCCTTGGGTTCCGCTTTCTGGAAAACTCGGGCTGAGATATCATATAACAGACATCTAGTAATGAAGCATTCTGTATGGGAAAAGAGTAAGGATTTTTAGTCAAAGGACTTGGGCTCGATCTAGTCGCTGCCGTTTACTGACTGAATGCCTATAGAAAAAAATATTTAACCTCTATGACTTTCAGATTCTTCATCTGTAAAATGGGGTTAAGAATAAGCACTTCATAGAATTGTTATGAAGATTCAATGGGAAAAGATACACAAAAAGCATATTAGTAGAGATCACTGATAATTTTCTATGTGTTGGGCACTGTCTTAAGGGATTTATGTTTTTGGAATCAATAACCCTGTGAGGTAGGTTCCATTGTCTTCTTCATTTTACAGACTGAGGCACCAAACCAGATGACTTGTTCAAGGTAACAAAACTAATACATGAGGAGACAGAATTGGGAACCAGGCAGTCTGACTCCAAACCTATGCCCTTAACCATTACGTGGTACTCTTCAGTGAACAAAACAGTGCCTGGCACAACATCCATTCTTTCTCTCCTCCTTAGTAACAGAACCCCTCATTTATTTCAGGTAGCAATGTACCCAGCTAAATGACTACAGCTCTCAGAACTCCCTTGCAGTTAGATGTGACTACATCACTCAGTTTTGACCAATTATGTACGAATGGAACTGTTAGGTGGTACTTCTAGGGGGTTTTCTTAAAATGGTGGGAGGTGGGCCCTTCTCTTGCTCCTCCTTTCTCTTACCTGGAATATAGACATGAAGGCTGGAGCGCAGGTAGCTACTGTGGACTCATAAATTGATAATACTAAGGATGACAGAGCAGCAAGATATTGTGGAGCCACCACAAGGACCAGAGACAACCTGTCTCAGCTCTTCTTGTAGATAAGAGAGAACTGCTTTTCCACCTGTTTCAGCCAGGGGTGTTTTGTTTTTATATTTGCACTGTGTGTATGTGTGTGTATGTATGTGTGTGTGTTTTCTTTTCTTATTCTTGTCTATATAGCCAAATATAATTCTAACAGATGCAGAATTTGACATTTTTGGCTCCCTGCCTATCCATTTATATTACAAACCATAAAGTAGCACATATATTTTAGTTGTAATTATTACATTTAATATTGATGGAGTATCCTTATTAACCATAGTTCCTACCTAAGCATAACTTTGGTTGGAAGTTAGGAGGAAATATGAGCATACTTATTTCAAGAATCAAAATTGGTTGATACTGCTACACATATTGCAGAACAGCTGCTGTCACATAAATCTAATTTCATCTTTTCAGCCAAGGCTCATCTCTCCCCAGGCAGTATGCTACTTGCTTCATGTAAATATATTCATTTTCCCCACAAGACATGGTAAGGAAAGAATGTATTCATTTACCAAGGTGAACTCTGAAGTGTAGAACAAAATCTACATCCATAATTATTTTTGAGACCAATGGCCAGGCAGATCATACTATTAAAGACCTGAAAATAAACACATTAACAAAGCAGCCAATATTTATTCCTGACCATTGGCCAATTTGGCAAGGGATTAGAAATTAATTTTATGAGGCCGGGTGTGGCAGCTCAAGTCTGTAATCCCAGCACTTTGGGAGGCCGAGACGGGCGGATCACAAGGTCAGGAGATCGAGACCATCCTGGCTAACACGGTGAAACCCCATCTCTACTAAAAAAACATACAAAAAACTAGCCGGGTGAGGTGGTGGGCGCCTGTAGTCCCAGCTACTCGGGAGCCTGAGGCAGGATAATGGCGTAAACCCGGGAGGCAGAGCTTGCAGTGAGCTGGGATCCGGCCACTGCACTCCAGCCTGGGTGACAGAGCGAGACTCCGTCTCAAAAAAAAAAAAAGAAATTAATTTTATGATCACCTCTAATTGTTGTGTCAAAAAAGTATATGTATACTTCTCACAAACTTGCTATTTATAATCATCCCTATTTATAAAATCAATGAAGCTATATTTCAACCTTATAAATTAATGCCCATGTTGTCAAAAACAAAACAAAAACAGATGACTCTGGATAATGAGAATGTTTAAAAAGCAACCACACAGAATTTATGCATATAAATGCCTGCTTTAATCTATTTCATGTTTATACCTTTTTATTTCAGTATGGTTATATGCCATTTACAAATAAACGATTAATTTTTAAAATAAGAAAAATAGGCCAGGTGCAGTGGCCCACGCCTGTAATCCCAGCACTTTGGGAGGCCGAGACGGGCAGATCACTTGAGGTCAGGAGTTTAAGACCAGCCTTGCCAACATGGTGAAACCCCATCTCTACTAAAAATACAAAAATTGGCCAGGTATGGTGGCACATGCCTGTAGTCCCAGCTACTAGGGAGGCTGAGGTAGGAGAATCGCTTAAACCCAGGAGGTGGAGGTTGCAGTGAGCCGTGCCACGCACTCAGCCTGGGCCACAGAACGAGACGACTCCATCTCAAAAAAAAAAAAAAAAGAAGAAGAAAAGAAAAATTAAAATCACCAAGTACTTGAACTAAATTAATTGGTACAGCAAGGCAGTTAATCTAATTTGAGTGTTTTTAGTGGCTTTGACAAAAATAGAAACATATTGTGCTATATATTAAGTTATATTCGACTTCTTGCCTGATTAGAGGGAGCAAATACAAGTTTTCTAATTTTTTAGTTTTTCTAAACTGTAATTTTTCTAAATTTTTCTAAAATGAAAAATTTTCAATCTGGTTTCAAGGATGAATTGCTATAGGATCTTTAGAAAATGGAAAATAATGTCTTCAACCGCAATTTTGTAAAATTACGAAGGTATTCTAGGTAACTTTTCCTATGTTGATCCTATATAAAGCCTGAAAGTCTAAAATTATAACTCAGTAAAGGCATTTTATTGGTGACATTTTGTGAAATTGTATAAGAAATTTATTTGTTCATGATCCAATTCTGTGGTTTCAGCAAAACAAATACATGTATGCTCAAAAGTTTAACAAATTGCCACTAAAATTCCACAGTTATGTCTCTTCTTTCTTTCCCATTCAAGAAAGCACATATGAATGCAAGTCAAGGGGACATTAGTATGTGTATAATCTTAATACTGCTTTAATTTAGAAAATAAAGTAAATCATTGACAGAATTCAATCATCTAACTGGTATTAATATCACATTATTTGCACTATGGGCTCTCTGCCAAAATGGTCCTTCTCCTTTCCTCTATTTCTATGATCCCTCTCACCTTAAATGTTGAATTATTTAAAGGGTCCATATTTAATTTTTAAGTAATGAACATGTACTAAATGGGAAAATTTACTATTCATAAGTTTCAAAATATATTAATTTAATTTCTTAGTACAACCCTTATGTTTTCTCATAAAAGGAAATAGAAAAGTGTTATCTCCAAGAAACTCCATACCTTGATTATGTTCTTTTCTTAAACTGTACCTGATCCTCTATTTACAGCAGAGTTGATAGCAGATCACAGATTTATAGAATCCTCTACTTGAATTTTCTAGGGGTTAAGTCACAAACAGTGGCCCAACAATAGCCCCATTCCCCCAAACTCAGAAGGATTTGAGAGAATGACTCAGACATACTACAATTTACTTACCAAAAATCACAGACCAAAAATCCTAAATCCATGGCTTCACCATGATTTCCACCTTCCTGATATTTTCCCAGTGGTGTCAAATATGAAACAGCCTGACTTCATGTCAGACTTGGGAGGATTAGGAGGGAGTAAAGCCTTTTTCTTAAGTAGAAAAGCAAATGACAGAAATATGATTCCTTTTCTTACATAGAGAATATAACATTGTGCGTAAACATGATTCTGTATTTAAACATTAAATTTCATCTGTCTAGAGCATGCATTATTAAATAAGGTCATTAAAAATGCAGACTCTTAGAATAATTCTGAGAGTTTCTCAAAGGGCATATAGGTATAGGTAGACACTATGGCTGAGAAGCTGCTCCAACTCAACACAGGGAGAAACTTAGGGAACCCAGAAGAATAACCAAGTAACATCTCTTGGTTTGTGGCTTTCACATATCAGACGTCTAAGGGAAAGCCTTGGAAAATATCAAAGGACATTTTCTGACACTGAAAAGTGGAAAGACACCATTTTTGACTGAAAGGAAATCTAGCCAGGCACTTGAGAAAGTGGGAATGAGGGAAGAAGAAGTATCCTTCAGAGTTGGCCAGAGAATAAGTCATTCCCCTTGAATGTTGGCATAAGTTAGAGGGTGCCTAGTAGTTAGGGTAAAGTTTTCCAAAAATCGACTTTTGAGTATATCCATGCATGTAGATCAGTATCTGGTTGACAATATAGATTTCTGTGCCAACATGGAAAATATGGTTTCAACATGAAAAAATATTAAGAATAGGTGTTAACAATTGACTGTCTTGATTATGAAAGAACTTCACTAAGTCTTCCAGAAAATATCTAATTTTCCATAATACAAAAAAATACATAATTTTTTAGATTAGGAAGGATGGGTTAGAAGAAAAATATAGACCAAGCATGGTGGCTCATGCCTGTAATTCCAGCAATTTGGGAGGCTGAGGCAGGAGTATCACTGGAGCCCAGAAGTTCATGACTGGCCTGGGCAACATGGTGAAACCCCATCTCAACAAAAAATGAAAAAGTTAGCTGGGTGTGGTGCCATGTGCCTGTAGTCCTAGCTACTCATGAGGCTGAGGTAGGAGGATGGCTTAAGCCCAGGAGGAGGAGGATGCAGTGAGCTGAGATCCTGAGATCACACCACTGCACTCCAGCTTGGATGACAGAGCCAGACTCTGTCTCAAAAAAAAAAAAACACCAGAAAGAAAGAAGAAGAAGAAAGAAAAAAGGAGAGAAGGAGAAGGAGAAGGAGAAGAAGAGGAAGTGGAAGAGGAAGAAGAAGAAGAAGAAGAAGAAGAAGAAGAAGGAGGAGGAGGAGGAGGAGGAGGAGAGGAGGAGGAGGAGGAGGAAGAGAGAAGAAGAAGAAGAAGAAGAAGAAGAAGAAGAAGAAGAAGAAGAAGGAGGAGGAGGAGGAGGAGGAGGAGGAGGAGGAAGAAGAGAAGAAGAGAAGAAGAAGAAGAAGAGAAGAAGAAGAAGAAGAAGAAGAAGAGGAGGAGGAGGAGGAGGAGGAGGAGGAGGAGGAAGGAAGGAGGAGGAGGAGGAGAGGAGGAGGAGGAGGAGGAGGAGAGAGGAGGAGAGGAGGAGAGAAGAAGAAGAAGAAGAGAAGAAGAAGAAGAAGAAGAAGAAGGAGGAGGAGGAGAAGGAGGAGGAGGAGGAGGAGGAGGAAGAAAAGAAGAAAGAAGAAGAAGAAGAAGAAGAAGAAGAAGAAGAAGAAGAAGGAGGAGGAGGAGGAGGAGGAGGAGGAGGAGGAGGAAGAAGAAGGAGGAGGAGGAGGAGGAGAGAGAAGAAGAAGAAATAATCCAAAATGAACATCATAAATTAACCTAACCCCTAATATCAAGTTCAGGGCCAGATGCCAGGAAATTAAGGGTCCTTGATAGAAGGAAATAACAGGTGAATGAGTAAATATCTATTTGATGGAGTTGTTTTGTTTCACGTTTCAATTTATTAAGGAAGAGTAACTATCAATTGAGAGATTTTAGTTTTGCTATGCTTTAGCCATAATGCTGTTACTGGAAATTATTAGTCAGTAGATTCATTTGCTTTTGTTTAAAAAAAAAAAAATCCTCAGTAAAAACTTGCCTTCATTTTTGCTCTGACTGGAAGGCATGGATCCTATTTTTTGCATAACAGGAACAAGTTATTTACATGTATTTTGGAAAGAAAAGATAGAGAACTTAAACACAACCCTATTTCCTACAATTTAGGGTTGGAGTTTTAATTAACACAAAACTTTGACAGTGGTGTCATAACAAACACAGAAGAAGCATTAATGGCCAGTGATCTGGAAACAGATGATATAGTTTGGTCCCTTACTTATGGAGTAAGATAGATGAGGACATTGATGTGCACTCTAAGAGGACTTTCATTTCTCATTTCTCTTACCTATTTTTTTGTGAAATAAAAGAGAACAGAGCAAGTATGGAATTGACACCACAACTTCTTTGTTCCTCATACAAGGTACTAGACTGAAAAACTTGACCCTATAATTTGAGAAGTCAGAGCTGTCCAACAGACCAGTGGTCTATAATTTGAGAGATAAATGGTTCCCCTTTCCCGTCAAAGGGAACAGTAAACCTCCAATTACATGAAGAACCTCAGCCTAAGGCTCCCTGTTTTAGAGGAGTTCATCTTCTATATATTTCAGTAGCCAGAGGCTCAGAACCTTGGCAAATATCACTGACAAGGACCTTGTCACATGGACATCTATTTCCCCAGCCTCCCTGAGTTCTTGGATTAGCCTAGAGATTCCTCTTTACCACTTCTTGGCAATGGCCTATTATTTAGGGAGACACTTCCACACTATGCCTGACGTTCTAGCCTCATTATTAACAACACTCCTTTTCACTCTGACAGCGGTCTCAGTTTGAACAATAAGTTATATGGTTACCCTCACCTCTTATCAACCTATTATGGAAGTCACTCTCTCAGGAGTTTTCTATGAACACTGAACTCTTCCTCTATCCTGGTCATCCTAGATTTGAAAATACTTTCAGTATTATAGGCAATCAATTAAAGACGAGCAGTTGGTATAGCATACATCAACTCTCTGTGTGACCAGGATTAGGCCACTTATATTTCCTGGGTCTCTGTTTCCTCATGTGAAACACATACTTTAAAGTAAATTATCTTTTTAACAACAAATATCATTTTGGCTGACATAAATCCAGGTTTAACCTTCTACTCTTTTCACCAGTTCACTCCTATGGAACAGATTTCTCTGAGACAAGAAAGTCCTCGTCAGTAGGTTCTGTTCAGAGCTTGGGCATACCAGAAGGAAGGGTCAGATGTCCTCTCAGAGCCTACGCAAAGCATCTCTTGAAGTCTAGTAAACTCAACCATTGTGAGTGGCTGAACTCATCACTGAAGCTGCTGTGGATTCTTTATCCCTATTTGTAGTTTTAAACAAGTCTGTTCCAGAGAGATTCAGACCAGCTTGAGGGAGGCAGAGCCACTAAACTGCTGTGTACCAAAAACTCGGGCCTCTCATCCCAGGTTGTCCCTAAGTATCATGTTTGAGAACAAAAGTGTTCTCTTCAACTCTCTAGAAGACTTGATTCTTACTTCTGAGAAATACGGGTACATAAATAGACATATATCATGATTTTTGATTCTATAGAAATAGGTAGGTACATCTCTTAAGCAATGAACCTCATTTACAAACACTCATTTGTACTCTGTCTCTTCCAAAAAGAATTTGAGTTGGTTTTTATCTCCTCATTGATAACGACAATCTTGTTAGTTTGCTTATTAATTTGCTTTATGCTCCAATAACATCTACTTAATTAGTAAGGGCAACTACCAGGTCAGAGGTGAAGAAGGAAGTCTGTTCTTGGCAAGTCAAAATCACACACCAGCTGAAGTTGTGAGATATAGATATGAAGGAAGAATCAAGAGAAACAGGGGAACATGCTCTGTAGAGGAAATGGAACAGTTGATATATACAAGCAACTGCAAGACTTGAAATCAAAAAATAGTCTTTTGAGTTCTCAAAGGGGTTGATGTATTCTTATTGGACTTCATTTGTGTTTTTCATCCACTGTGTCCTTTCAGTCGACCCTCTCTTCAATGAAAGTCTGAGTTGGTTCCTTGAAACCAAATAATCTATCAAAATCTGTAAGATCCCTGTTAGTTAAACTTTTGTATCTCTCCAGTCTAGAATCTAAAAGTAAAAGCTCCAACAGCAAATAGTTGGCACACTCAACTTTGGATAAGATTTACAATGGTACTGTTTATAAAGGTGTGGGTGAGATACAATAGAGCCATAGGGAACAGTGCAATAACCCAAGTTAGTAACTGCAGAGAGGTTACCACACCTTGCCCTGAAAGGATAAAGGGAAGTAATACAGTTGACCTTTGAACAAGATGTTTGAACTGAGCGGTTCCATTTATATGCAAATATTTCGGAGATTTGTAACAATTTGAAAAACAGATCACTTAGACTAGAAGCAGGGAAAAAATAAAGAAAAAGTGAGGTATGTCACGAATGCAAAAAATATATGTAGATACTATAGATACTAGCCTATTTCATCATTTACTACCATAAAATATACACAAGTCTATTATACAAAGTTAAAATTTATCAAAACGTACACACTTACAGACCACACATAGCTCCGTTCCCAGTTGAGAAATGTAAGCAAACATAAAAATGCAGCATTAATGGTAACTGCTAACTGCATCCGATTAACTGCAGTACATACTGTACTGCTGTCATCCTTTTGTAGCCATCTCCGTTGCCCTTGTGGTGAGCTCAAGTGTTGCAAGGATCCACTTAAAACGCATGTGTTGCTAATCGTCTACAAGTAAGCAATTTATCTCTCTACTAAATGTCTTGTTGTAAAAAGTGATCTTGCGGTTCTCCTGTATCTTTCATCCTGTTTAGTGCAATACTGTAAACCTTGAATAACACTGTGGTACCCAAACGAAGTGCCACTAGTGATGCTGGAAGTTCTCCCAAGAGGCAGAGAAAAGTCATGACATTACAAGAAAAAATTTAGGCCGGGCGCAGTGGCTCACGCCTGTAATCCCAGCACTTTGGGAGGCTGAGGCGGGTGGATCACGAGGTCAGGGGATCGAGACCATCTTGGCTAACACGGTGAAACCCCGTCTCTACTAAAAATACAAAAAATTAGCCGGGTGGGGTGGTGGGCGCCTGTAGTCCCAGCTACTTGGGAGGCTGAGGCAGGAGAATGGCGTGAACCCGGGAGGTGGAGCTCGCAGTGAGCTGAGATCCGGCCACTGCACTCCAGCCTGGGTGACAGAGCAAGACTCCATCTCAAAAAAAAAAAAGGAAAAAGTTTAATTGCTCGATATGCACCATACATCAAGGTTTGCAGCTGCAGTTCCTCACCATTCCAGACAGATGACCATCTTGAAAACAAGCAACATAAACTTACATGTCAGTGAATACAGTTCAGTACTATAAATGTATTTTCCCTTCCTTATGATTTTCTTAACATTTTCTTTTCTCTGGCTTACTTGCAATATGTAATCCATACAAAATATGTGTTAATCGGCTGTTTATGTTATTGATAAGGCTTCTGGTCAACAGTGGACTATTCGTGGTTAAGTTTTGGGAGAGTCAAAAGTTATACATGGATTTTTGACTCCATGGGGCTCAGCACTTCTAACCCCTGCATTGTTCAAGACTCAACTGTAGTTACTGGAACTCAGAAGGAAAGGGTCCTGTGCAGAGATATATATACTACCTTGACAGGGGCAGTGACTGAAGTCAAGGACCACAGCCTCACAGAGGCAGCATCACAGGGAGGAAGTCAGGGGAATATAACCTGACCTCAGTTCCCTCCCTTCAGTGTCCTCCTGGGGTTCCTCATTGGCTGAGTCCCTCCAGAAGCCAGTGTGCAAGGAAACCTCTCCATGTTGTCCTGCAGCTCAGCTTTCCAGGGCAGAGAGCAAGGTAGAGAAGTCTCCCACATTTGGATTTATCTGGATACATTTCTGACTGCAACTTCCCAAGAAAGTGGTTACATCTGTGCTCACAGCCTAGGGAGAAAAGGGACTATCTTTCAGGAAAACGAGGCGCAGGTCCTGCCTAGCCAAAGGCAAATACACCAGAGGGCCATAGCATCCAGCAGGAGCAAGGAGGGGCAGTGTCTCGCCTGCCTGCCTCCCACGTGTGTCAGCCTGGGAGGAGAAGCTTTCCCGAAAAAGGACGCAATGGGCAGTCATGAGATGTGGCAGCCGAGTGTGAAATCCTGCCACTGGCCAGCGGCAACTGGAAACAAGGCTGAAAATAGCTCAGGCAGAATTCCAGCTTCAGGACAGGGATGGAAACACTTTTACCAAGAGGCTTTCTTTAAAGCCATGTAGAGCACTTGTGGAAATGGTATTGTGGTGTTACTTTTATTCCAAACATCCATTCCCAAAGGAACCCTGAGCCACAGTGCCCTTCTCTGTTGCTGAAGAAAAGGGACTGTGCTGGCAGGGCTGAGAAAGCTGTGTGAAGAGGCATTGGCAGGTGACAACTTAGAAGGACCAGGGTCCGGGACACATCTGCAGGTGAAAGTGAAGATGAGATGCTGTCTTGTTCTCAAAACTACTTGTGTTTCTCCTTGTGGAGAATAAAATTATCCCCTTTCAATTTTATCACCAGAACTGGATGAAGATCGTTATGTTCCCAGTTCTCAAATCGATTCTATGAAACCCAGTGTGGCTGCCTAATAATTGAGTTCCCTAAAAAATGAATGCATTTTTTTCACCTTCTTTACCAACTCTCACAAGCTTCTCTCCTAAAATCATGAGAATTTTCATTAGATATTAATATTCATGTTATGTTTATAGCAAAAGAAGTATCACAACCCTGAAACGTGCTCACCAATTCCAGAGCATAAATTCTGGATCAATATCATTCAGTAGAATGGTGGTGGGTTTCCTCTATATGCTAAGCACACAGAATACCAAGATGAGTTTATTCATCTTTTTAAAAATAAATTTTCGTGGCTCAAGCCTGTAATCCCAGCACTTTGGGAGGCCGAGACGGGCGGATCACAAGGTCAGGAGATCGAGACCATCCTGGCGAACACGGTGAAACCCCGTCTCTACTAAAAAAATACAAAAAAACTAGCCGGCGAGGTGGCGGGCGCCTGTAGTCCCAGCTACTCGGGAGGCTGAGGCAGGAGAATGGCGTAAACCCGGGAGGCGGAGCTTGCAGTGAGCTGAGATCCGGCCACTGCACTCCAGCCTGGGCGACAGAGCGAGACTCCGTCTCAAAAAAAAAAAAAAAAAAAAAACTAAAAATAAATTTTCTTGTGTACATTTGAGGTTTATAACATGATGTTATGGTACACATAGACAGGAAAGTCGTTATTATGATAAAGCAGATTAACATATCTATCATCTCACAGAGTTACTTTTGTGTGTGTGTGACAAGAGCAGCTAAAATACACTTATTTAACAAAAATCCCTAATACAAGGTTTTTGTTTGTTTTTGTTTGTTTGTTTGTTTGTTGTTTGTTGAGACAGAGTCTCACGCCATCGCCCAGACTGGAGTGCAATAGTGCGATCTCAGCTCACTACAACCTCACTTCCTGGGTTCAAATGATTCTTGTGCCTCAGTCTCTCAAGTAGCTGGGATTACAGCCAAGCTAAGTTTTGTATTTTTAGTAGAGACTGGGTTTCACCATGTTGGCCAGGCTGGTCTCCATCTCCTGGCCTAAAGTATCCGCCCACCTCGGCCTCTCAAAGTCCTGGGTGAGCTCCACATCTGACCCCAATGCAAGTTTTATTAACTGTAATCCTCATGTTATACATTAGATCTCTAGACTTGTTTCTCTCTGCTACTTTGTATCCTTTGACCTATATCACTGCATTTCCTCCCCTCCCCTTGCCCATAGTAACCACTATTTTACTCACTGTTTCTGTATATAAGACTCTTTTTAAAAATAATCCACATATACGTGAGATCATGCAATATTTTTCTCTCTGTGTCTGGCATATTTCACTCAGCATGTCCTCCACACCCATCCATGTTGTGGCAAATGGCAGGATCTTCTTTTTTTCTTTTCATTAAGGCTGAATAAAATGAGTTTAATATGGCCTGGCTTTCAAAGAAATGGATACATAAACAAAGAATTACAAAACAGTATAATAAAATAAAACGTTATATTTTATAAACAGTAAGATCGTTGCATAAGAAAGGGAATGATGAAACTGTAAGTGGACAGAGAGACTTCCTGGAGTAAATGGATTACAAATTTGACTTTATGAGATGAATAGGAGTTTGTGAGGTGGCTACGTGTGGTAAGGGCATTCCAAGCAAAGGGAAAAGGATGTGCAAAGGCAAAGAGGCACAAGTGACTGACATGTGTCCTAGGCACTGAACGCAAGTCAGTTTGCTGAAGCAAAACGTGCTCCGGGAGGCAGCTGGAGAGGAAGGCAGGCAGCAGTCAGCAGAGCACGATCATGGAGGTGTGTCCCAAGTCACCTAACAGCAGGAGCAGATTGAAGATGGTTTCTTTTCTGTTTTTATTTTGTTTAAATTTAATTAGAGTGTCTATCCCTGTAAAAGTTTCATCAGTTTTATTCTCATATGAATTCTTGAGTGGGAGGGACAGAGGCATTGACTTCATCATGCTATGAGTTGAGCATCACCTGTGTCCCCCCAGGGAAGTATGTCATACTAGTGAAGAGTCTTTCATGGCATCATAGCAAGGAAAGCGAGTGCTGCCTGCGGGTTGCGGAGAAACAAGGGGTTTAAAGCAGGGGTATATGTTGGTCAGATTCACGTTTAGCAAGATCCCCCTGATAGCACTGTGATGAACTGTTTGTATTGGATGGTGGGAGGCATAATGGGTTAGTTTTTAGGGCTTCTAAACAAATTGCCACAAACTAAGTGGCTTAAAACAACAGAAGAATTATTTTCTCATCATTATAGAGGCCAGAAGTCTGAAATCAAGGTGTCATCACACTCCTCCTGGAGGCTACAGGGGAGAATCCTTCCTTGCCTCTTCAAGCCTCTGGTGACTGTTGCCAGTCCTTAGCTTCCTTGGCTCATGGCCACATCCATTCATTCTCTGACTCCATCTTCATATTACCTCCTCCTCTGTGTGTTTGTTGTGTCCTCTTCTGTCTCTTAGAAGGACACTTGGGACTGGAGTTAAGGCCTACTGGGGAATCCAGGAAGATCTCATCTCAAGATCCTTAACTTAATTACATCTGCAAAGACTTTTTCCAAGTAAGGTAGCATTCACAGTTTCCAGGGATTTGGACGTGGATATATCTTTGTGGGGACCACCATTCAACCCATCACACAGAAGAATCTTATTTCTCAACCTATGATCAGCAAACCAACTGCATTAGGATCTCATGGGGTGCTGTACTTTATCATTCACATGCTGCTGGACCACAGATGTGGACTCAGGAGGTGTCAGCCAGCCACCCTGAGGACACCCTTGTGATGAGTGTGGGAACTAGAATTAGAATGGTCAAGAGTCAGTAGTGACTTCACAGTAGAGATGAGGAGGATGAGAGTGAACATAATGACTTCTGGGTGTCATCACGGGACAATTTACTGAGATGAGAATGCAGGGAGAAAGCATAGTATTCTAGGAATCTCAAAAGTTGGAAAGACTAGTGAGATCATCCTGTCTAGACCTTACATGATTCAGGATTTCCCTTTTTGTTATCCTTTACAAATGATCATGCAACTGTGATTTAAGCAACTGACTTTACTGAAACCAAAGTTGCATGATCATTGGTAAAGGATTTGTCTGACTACCTTATCTGTTTCCTTCACCAGCTTCTAAACTGAATGAGAAAAGAGGCCATGTTTGTTGGGTTCACAGTTATTTCCCCAGAACCTGATAGAGTACCTGTATGCTGAAGGTGCTCAGTATGTATTTTTGTGGGGAATTTTTGGTGGTAGTGGCTGTTTTTAAAACTACTTTATTGAGGTATGATTGTCACATAAAACGCTGTACATATTTAATGTATACAGTTTGATGAGTTTGGAGATAAGTGTTCACCCATGTAAATATGTGTTTTTGAATGAATGGGTGAATGAATGAGCAACTTTGGTAACAGAAAGTTGTAGAAACTGGGTAAGAATTAGAATGGTCAAGACTTAACAAGAGTTATTCCAGTGGTTACTCTTCCATTTGGGGCAGCTCTAATTGCATGTTCCTCTTTATACAGTCACTTATTTTGTTCCCTAGGTCACTCAGGTTGAATCTAGCTCTTCCTCTACGTGAAAATTTATTTCAAATACAAAGAGGACTATTGTGCTCCCCGAGTCTCCTTCTCTCTGGCTAAGTATCTTCATTTACTTTAACCATGTGGCCTGTTTTAGTCCTGTTTTAGAAATGCATCACAGTTCTCGTTGTTCTCTTTTCATTCACTCAACAAATATTTATGAGTATCCACTGAGTGCTCTGTACCAGAGCTCTGTATGCAATAGGGGGAAAAAAGAGACATGCACGTGTCTTCCACCGCATCAGTGTTCCTCTGAAGTTATTATACATAGCCATCCCCAGAACTAAGAAAAGCAGATGCCCCTTCCTTAGTACTGAGTATGTGCTCTTTTACTACTACAGTATATCTAAATAAGAGATATTGGTTCTTCCACCTGCTTTTTTGCAGTATGAGATGTGGTATTTCTTATTGTTTCTACAGCCATGGACCATGAATTAAGTGTGACTTTTCTTTTGAGTACAGGAGCGTATATACATAGAAGGATGTAGACAGTATGCACAACACAACCGTCTACATTCTTCCATCACTTACAAACAGAATACGTGTTTGCACTCTTTGCTAAAGGTAGTGTAATGCTCAGAAATGCGCCCCAGCATCCAGAGGAGCAGAGTGTTTTTCAGGCATCTGTGAGAAACAGATGCTCTATCAAGCCAGAGACAGGGGCTCAGGTTACATCATGTGTTCAGTGAAGCACGTCAGAATCATTTGCCTGGTAGAGCCTCAAGTAATTGTTTTATTTCTTATTCTTCTATTATTTTATGTATTTTTTCTACTTCTAATAATGAAATAAACCCATAATAAAACAAAAATAATTCAACAAAACTGATGGTTTTTTTTTTTATTGCAAATGTCTGTTTAACTAATTTGTTCACTAATAGAGGCTCCCAAGCTTCAGAAAAGATATTCTCCTTTAAGGGAACACAGATGTTTGACTTAAAATTCCATATTTGTGACATTTCAATATTGGTATCCTCATTTTTTTTACTAATGAAATTGTAAGAAAACAAAATCTGCTTGTCCTACAGCAATTTGGCTGTGATTCAAAAACTTTTATATTAAATGAAATAATATGTTCTGCAAATCTAATTGCAGAGGAATTAGACACACTAAACCAAATAGTCATCTGTGATACAAAATGAAATAAAACAGAGAAAACCCATTTCAGGAAATAGAAAGTAGAAAGAGGTTCTAAGGAATGTCTGTCTGCTTCTATTGTGATCATTTCTGGGTTCAGTTTTGATGTTTTCAAATGAAAAATTTTAACCTCAGACCTCATTTTCTTTATTTTCCTTTTTGACCTGTCTTATGGTACTGATCAGACCTCATTTTTAAATGACATGTTTATTTCACTTACATTGTACTTATGTAGTTGAAGTGAATGGATTAGGATCATTGACCAACTTAATTGTATATTAATGCAAATAACAATATATCTGTCAGAGTTTTAATAGTGGTTAGAAAATAGGGAAGAATGACAAGAGAAGTTTAGTGGAAGATGGGTATAGACATAACAAGAGTGCATAGGTAAAACTAGCCAGAATTGTTTGGCTGTTTTAATTTGCCTCAGTCTTCAACTTTAAATAAGAACATTTAATCAATTAGATTACTTGCAGTATAACTATTTCAGTTCTCCAAACACCATTAGGTTGCCTGTTCTTCAGGCCAAGTTCAACGCCACGTACATGGTAAATGCTGAATATTTGCAGAATGAATGAACAAAGTGAACTAATGGACAAATAAATGCCACACTTCTTCCTTTTTCTTTTTTTTCTTGGTAGTAGTGTAGGTCAGTAAAGACCTCAAAATTCTGACGCCCATAATCAAGATACAAACATTTGACTCAACTAATAGAGAACTATCTTTCGCATTAGAGTTATAAACAGAACACTAGATGAATTTTCTTATTATTCTTCTCTACTAAAGGCATTAGGTCACAATTAGCATTTACTTGAAATGTTTGTATGTTTAAGTTTCTCTATATATTTATATTGTTAAATTGTTGTGACTAGAATATAATTTTATTTATAAATACTTTCCAAACTATACTCTAGCCATGATCAGTTGGATAATTCAGTGTTTTTATAACTGATATCAATCATTGCAAGTTATTTGAAATCCTGATGATCCTCACCGATAGTTCTAGTCACGTCCCACACATACCTCTAGCCCAAGACGAACAGGTTGCAACAAAGATGTGTTTGTGCATGCATGTATGTGCATATGTGTGTGCGTGTGTATGTGTGTGTCTGTGAAAGCATTGTGGATATTTTGCGTTTGCTTATTTTGTAAACATAATATTAATCTTTGCTTGTCAGTCCTTGAGGATTTTTGCACTTTCACTGTTTACATAAGCAACCAACTGATCATAAAAAGTCAACTTGACCATATAGAATAGGCTGTGGTGTAGTCTGAAATAACATTTTTCTTCAAACTTTCTCATTAATTGCCAGCCTGCTCAGCGACTGCCAGAATATGATTAACCTTCTTAGATCAGTTCCCACTGTTGTGCAATGCATTCTAAAATATAGCAGCAAATAAATATATGATGTCACAGAGACAAAAACTCTGCAGGTAAAAACTAGCATAAAGCAGATAAGCATTCTCTGGCTGGGATACAGAGTTTTAAAACCTCTTAAAATAATTAAACCTTACTCTGAAAACACTACATACCAGATGTGAACTGCCCAAACTTGTTTTTGAACAGATTCATTTTATGCCCATATAATTTAATGCACAGATTCATGTTCATGCAGTTCAACTTATGGATTTTTAAACTATTTCAGTACTTAGTCCATTGATTGATCTAAGAGCCTAGATATTAAAATGAAGTCTGCTATTCTTTTTATTCATTAAAGATAAGAAAAGACTATTTCTGTCAGTGGTTATTGGATCATCCTACTTGACTATAAACAGATCCTTCACCTACCATGCATGTGCACAAAAAATACCAGAGCCTTTCCTAAATTGATTGTTAGGTCAATTGCTTTGATGCCACCAGGGCACCCATATTGGCCGAGGTTGCAGGGAAAAGAGGTTGGAGGAATAATCTCATTTCTAGGATAAGAAGCATAGGAATAGGAATCAAAAGATTGGCATTCTAATCTTGGCTGAGCCGTCAAATAGCATGTGACATGGTCCAAGAAGTGGTGCTACCCTAAACACTCATTAAATCTTTACCACATGGACAGGTAAGTTTAGATAGGTGCTACAGTATCCCCTTTTACAGGTGAAAAGATTCAGATACTTTCCCTGTGTCAGGCCGTAGATTAGGATCAGAGCCAGGATTCTGCCTGGAACAGGTTGGCTCCTATACTGCTATTTTAGAGGTATTGTGATAATGCATGTGAAAGGACTTTGAAAAGTATAAAGAATGATTATTCTTACACAGGAAGTACACTCAGTAGACGTATTTATGTACTGAAAATTGGAATGAGGGTGGAAGAAATAGTGAAATAACTGGTGATGATGACTGTTGATGATTGTAGGGTGGTCACCACCTGATTTTGAGGAGTGGCACATGCTAGTTAAACAGGCAGAGAAGCTAAACACAGTCTAACCATATGATTCAGCATTGGAACCCCTTTAGGTGTTTATGCAGCTGATTTGAGATATATATCCACACAAAAGCCTGCAAACAAATATTTATAGCAGCTGTATTCATAATGACCAAAAATTGGGAGCAACTAAGATATCCTTCAATAGGTGAATGGATAAATAAACTGTGGAACAGCCAGTTGATGGGATATTATTTGATGATAACAATAAATGAGCTGCTGAATCACAAAAAGACATGAATGAATCTTAAATGCATAGTTTCAAGTGAAACAACCCAATCTGAAAGGCTACATACTGTATGTTTACAATTATATCACATTCTGGAAAAGGCAAAACTATGGAGACAGTAAGAAAAAAGCATTGATTTCCAGGGGCTCAGGGAGAGGGGAGGAAGGATTAAAGAGGTTAAGCAGGAGAAATTTCTTAGAGTGGTAAAACTGTCTATGTAATACTGTAATTATGGATACATGACACTGCATATATCAAAACCCATGGAACTTTATAGAACAAAGAGTAAACATTAGTGTATGCACATTTTCAAGATCATTTAGAAGGTCAAGGGTCCTAGAATGGACTGCAGTGACAAAACAATCTAACTGTACTAAAAATCTATAAAGTAGCTTCACTGAAGGAGGTGGGAGGAAAAGATGCTGACCTAAGTGATTTTGGAAATGAGAGGAATCTGTAAGACTAAAGGCGAAAGAAAATGTCCATAAAACTGTACTTAATAAAGTTGTTTCCCATAAGGTTTCAAGTTAACAGTTCTAATACTGCTCTGCACTTACACCAGAATTAGCAATTAAGTAAATGCATGGCAGATGGTGGGAGCCAGATTTCTCATGGAGTTCACAGGTAAGCAATGGGAATAGGCTGGGTTGGTCCATGTGGTAATGAATTAGAGTTGGGGCTATCAGTATGAATTCACTCATGTTTAGCTTAACATAGATACCTATGGTTACATATAGAAATATTTACAGATATTTGTACATATATACAGAGCTTAGTATACATATTTCCTTGTTGTGTCAACTAAGAGAGCCTAGAAAGCAATGACACCTCAGTAGCAAGGAGAACTTCTAGTGCCCAGATTTTGGCTTTAATACTGTTCTCCAGTAAAATAAACTAGAGCTCCTTGGAGAAACTGCTGATTCTAAGATTGAGTTAGCATATATACAAGTTGGCCCTGGAGCATCTTGTAGTGCCGGAAATTAAGTATCTAACACACACACACAAAATGATAGGAGGATCTCAAAGGGATAGAGGAGCCAACTTCAACAAGAGCTCCTCATGGCCAAACCTGAAACAATTTGAACCACAAAATAATGCAGTATTAGACTATAACTGAAAGTGTAAAATAACTATGAGTTTACACTATTATAAATGAATAATTGAATAAATAAATCAAGGAAAATGACAAATCTCCCATGCAGAAAAATTCCAAATAATTTCTGTAGATATTCTACACTCAAAGAGGTAGAACATAACCCTCTACTCCTTTGATGTGGGCTGTATGTAGTGACTTCCTTCCAAAGGGTGCAGCATAGACATGGTTTAACTTTACAGTGAAGAACATGACAAATTACCTGAGCCGAGCAATCAAGATCAATATCAACAGTAATAAGTCATGTTGATGGAATATACCCATGATACAATGCAACAAAAAGCCTCTTTATCTTTGTGGTTTTCTACCCAAAAACCCATAATCCAGTCTAATCATGCAAAAAAAAAAAAAAATCAGATAAATATCAGTTAAGGAGCAATCTACAAAATATTTGATGAGTATTCCTCAAAAACAAGGTAAATCTGAAAAATCATCACAGCCAAGAGGAGCCTAAGGAGACACAACAACTAATGTAATATGGTATCCTGGATGGGATTCTGAAATAGAAGAAAGACATTAGGGGCCGGGTGCAGTGGCTCATGCCTGTAATCCCAGCACTTTGGGAGGTCAAAATAGGTGGATCACCAGAGGTCAAAAGTTCGAGACCAGCCTAGTCAACGGGGTGAAACCCCGTCTCTACTAAAAATTTAAAAATTGGCTGGGCATGGTGGCGGGCACCTGTAATCCCAGCTACTCAGGAGGCTGAGGCAGGAGAATTGCTTGAACCCGGGAAGCAGAGGTTGCAGGGAGCCAAGATCGCACCACTGCACTCCAGCCTGGGTGACAAGAGCAAAACTCTGTTTCAAAAAAAAAAAAAAAAAAAAGAAGGACATTAGATAAATACCAAGGAAATCTGAATAAAGTATCGACTTGTTAATAATATACAGGTAGTGATTCACTAATTATAACAAATGTACTATACAAATATAAGTTGTTAATAATAGGAGAAACTGGATATGGAGTACATAGGAACTCTCTTTACTATCTTTATCATTTTTTGCAAGTCCAAACTGTTCTAAAAAATAAAGTGTATATATACATCCTTTTAGTATATATAAATACACTATAGAGAAGATTTTGGTTTTACCTAGATTACATCACTGAAAGATGTTTTGATGTGGGAATAAAAGATATAATCAGATACAATCCTGTAAAAATCAATTCATCTCCTTAGTGATGATGATTTTAGTTACATATGCTCCTTTTGGATGGACATAGCTATAAGGAAAGAAATTTTTTTTAATGCAGAAGTGTATTAAATTTATTCGTTAAATAAACAATGAACATCTCCAGATAGCAACAAATGGCAAGGAATTACATCCAGCTATAATTTAACCAGCCCTCCTTAGGACTGCTACTATTAGCGTTCGATGGTGGTATAAACCATCTCTAGAGTATGCTTTTTCTATAGATGGCTTATTAGATGACTTGCAATGAAATTGAACACAGGGCTCTTCTTTAACCCCTTCAGGAACCTGATGAAATGCCTGGTCTAACAGAAGGAGGCAGAGAAAGTTATGAAGAGGGGTATGTGAGCTTCTGTGCTACTTATTCTTGGTCCTGCAATATGGTCAGTGAAGCACCATGAGCGCTCACCCTTTCCCAGTGCTATAAAGCAAATTGGATGGATGAGTATGATTTGGAGGAGAAGGAAACTGCAGTTGGAGACAAAGCTGAGAGGGTGACTACAAAATTAGAGTGACAACTAACATATGCTGGATACATATCCTGGGCCCGGATGATGCCAGGTATTTTACAGTGGGTCACTCCTCACAACAACCCTATGAGCAGCAGTCTCTTCCTTAAGATTTTGAGGGGGCCCAGTAATCACTACCCCTCTTCACCCCCTTCATTCTCAAAAAATTAAGATATAAGACAAAGGAGTAACAGATGAAGATATTATAATATCACCCCTATTACTGATAAAGTCTCTCTTACAGTGCTGGTGGGAGCATAAATCGATATATCCATTTTGGAAAACTAAACCTGAACATATGCATTCTCTATGCCCCAGCAATTCCACTCACAGAAATATACCCAATAAAATGTTTACGTAATATACCCAATAAAATGTCGCTCACCAAACAACATGTACTAGAATGCTCATAGGAGCACTATTTGTAAAACTGGAAAATACCCATGTGCCCAGCAGCAGTAGAAGGGATCAATAAATCTTGGTATACTCACACAATAGATTATTATATAGCAATAAGAATGATCAAACCGTCACTACAGGCAACAATATGATGAATATGACAAATGTAACATACAGGCAAAGAAACCAGATGCAGAAGAGCATGAACTGTATGATTTCATTTATGCAAAGTACAAAAGTAGGAAAATGAATTGGGTTTTAGAAGTCAGTTCAAGATAGTTGTTGCCCTTGGGTGGGGACAGTGATTGAAAGGGAGCAGGCAGGAGACTTTTTGGGGACTAGCAATATTATTTTTCTTGAAATGAGTACTAGTTACTTGGGTGTGTTTGGCTGTGGAAATTATAGAGCGATACACAAGCAGTAAGCATCTTTACCATATATATAGTACTTCAATTAAAAAAATTTTTAAATCCTCTCTTGATCCCATCTTCCCATCCAACTACCACTATCTCTCCTCTTCCCTGTAAAGCAAATGTTTTTGAATGGAGTGTCTTTGCTTGCTGTGTCCAATGTCTGCATTCTCTCTTGAACCCAGTCCAGCAAACCTTTTGCCCTAGATTCTAAAAAACTGGTCTTATAAAGATCAGTGATGACTTGCATATGGCTTAACCCAATGGTCAGCTTGCCTCATTGGACTTACCAGCAGCATTCCATACAGACTATCACTGTCTGCATATTCTCTTGGTGTCTGTACGCACTATCCATCACCAGGTGAACTCACGGAGTCTCATGGCTTTAAATGCCATGTCTGTACAGATGACTGTCTCATTTATATTTTCAGCCCAAATCTCTCCTTGGCACATCAGATTTGTGCATTCAATTGCCCACTCAACATCTCAAACATAATATATTCCAAACAGATGTCCTGATATCCTCCAAACCTGCCCTTCCCACATTCTCCTCCTTCTTATTAAGCTTCTCACATCTACTCCGTCTTTCCAGTTGTGTAGCACCGAAACCTTGGAATAACTCTGAACTCTTCTTTTTTTTTTTCTCTCATACAATGCATCTAATCCATTAACCAGACCTGTTGATTCTACCTTCAAAATATATCCAGAATTTACCCACTTCTTGCTGCTTAGATTGCCACCATCCTGGTCCAATCCACCTTCCTCTCTTGCCTGGGTTATCTCAATAGCCTTCTAGATGCTTCTTCCCTGCCCCTCACTGCCCTGCCCCTTGCCTCTGCCCTTGCTGCTCCACAATCTATTTCCTACAAAGAGTGATACCAGTAAACAATAATCCAAATTATGTCATTTGTCTGCTCCAAACCCTTCTAATATTTTCCATCTCACTCAGAAGAAATGGCAATTCCAGGCTGTGAACTTTAAGACTCTGTATGATCTGACCTCACATTGGCTTTCAAACCTCATCTTGCACACTTCTTCCCCGGTGTGCTCTGCTTTTGCCGCACTGGGATTTTTATGGGTCCCTGGACACTCCGGGCATTTCCCTTGGCTCAGGGCATTTGCATTGGCTGTTTCCGCTCACTGGAGTTCTTTCCCTGCTATACGCATGGTTTTCTCTCATTTCCGTCAGGTCTTTCTTTACTCGAATGACATATTTTTTAAAAGAGGATTTCTATCTAAAATTTTATACACACATTTCTGTATCCCCCTTCCCAGCATTCTTTGTTTTCTCCTTGGCCCTTATCACAGTCATGTGTGTATTTGTTCATGTATTTATTGACTGAGCGAGTGATTTTTTTTCTCTCCCAGTAAGCTGCAAACTCTGTGAAGACAGGGATATTTTTCCCATTTTTGCCCCATCATGCTGCAAGCCCAAGATACAATTAGAACACATCCAGTTCACTGTCCATCTACCTGTGGCTTTTCAACCATGACCACAAACCAAATCACTCTCCCTGTATCACATTCCCTGAGAGACTTTGTTTTCTCCCACAGGAAAGATTTGTTTATTTTTCTGATTCAATCAAATGTACCACTAGTTTCTGCAGGATTATTTGTACCTCTTTCAGGATCCTGAAGAATTTGCTCCTGGGTCGTGAAGATGGGAAGCTGAGTCAGAGTGCAGTTCTTCACCCAATCCCACAGCCACACATGCCTGCTCACTCACGGGATCTTCCCACTCTCCTTGGGAAGGCTTCCGAGCTGCTTCCTCAGGATGTCCTGTGATCACAGCCTGACCTGTCAAAGCCATGCGAATGCCATCTGTTCAGTTATATAACTTGAAATCTGGGAAGAATTCTCAACATAGGATTTGCTTCCCAAATCGAATCATTTTCAGAAAGGAGATTAAACATTCTTTGCTGGGAAAAGGAGAAATAACCAGACAAATTATCATTTCACTGAGTATAAACAAACCTTTGTCCAAAATACACAAATGAAAATGACAAATTTGCTTCACTAATATTTGCTTGCATTAAAAATATACACAAGACTATGGTTCAATATCTTAAGTGCAAAATAAATTCTTAAGTGGGAACATGGAATTATTAATTTAACCAATCTTAATTTTGTTTAGATCATTAGCCTGCAGTATAATGCCCCAAGCAGAATTTGGGGTGAGGGGCTTGGTGGGGGAAGAGGAAGTGCTCATTACTACAGATGTGACAAGATTATTAACACTACAGAATGATTTTTCTTTCATGGGAGGGGAAGATATCTGGCCCACCAGCAGTCAGACAGAAACCCTGACTTGTGATTTTAACATTACCTTATGTGACCCATGGTCACCTTGTATGACCGAAGAAAACCATTTAAGAAATAGCTGCCTGGAGTTAAGGATTTAAATGGTAACTTTGCAGACTAGGTTTTCTCTCGCCATCTAATTTGCTCGCCTTAACACTTGTTTCTTTGCCCTTATTCTTACTGGCCCTCGAGTATGATATCCTGAGAATTTATGTTGAACAGCACTGATTTTTTCACATGGAGCTAGCACATGTTTATGACTAGTACAAGTTTATGACTACAAAAAACAGAGATTTTGTCATCTTAAACTGAATTTACTGGGAATAAAATCAGTCAATACAGAAAAGTATAACAAAGGAAATAAAAATCACCACAACTCCTACTACCCGAAGATTATATGGTTAAAGTGTTTCATATATTCTTCTGTAATTTTTACACATATATGTTTTCAAATAAAAATTAACCCTACCTATAAACCAAACAATATTATTTAACTAACAAGAGAAGAATAAATTATATTTTTGGTTGGCTATATAACAAAGAGAATCCAGCCATTCAGGAAAAAACAGGGTAAGACAAGGAAGGAAGCCAAATAGATGGACTGCAATGGAAGTTCACCCAGAATGAATGAATGAATGAGGAGCTATTTTACTGACTGTGGTCAGTCAGGGAACACCTATTAGAAAAAGCAGCATTTGGCCGGGCACAGTGGCTCACGCCTGTAATCCCAGCATTTTGGGAGGCTGAGGCGGGCAGATCACCTGAGGTCAGGAGTTCGAGACCAGCCTGGCCAACATGGTGAAACCCCGTCTCTACTAAAAATACAAAAATTAGCCAGGGTATGGTGGCAGGCACCTGTAATCCCAGCTACTCCAGAGGCTGAGGCAGGAGAATTGCTTGAACCCAGGAGGCAAAGGTTGCGGTAAGCTGAGATTGCACCATTGCACCCCAGCCTGGTTGACAGAGCCAGACTCCGTCTCAAAAAAAAAAAAAAAAGAAAGAAAGAAAGAAAGAAAAGAAAAGGAAAAACAGCTTTTGAGCAGAGGCCAGTGAGCGATGGAACTCTGTAAGGATCTGGGGAAAACTTATCTATCCGGTTGGAGGGAACCGCAAGTGTGAAGGTACTGAGACAGGAGTGAACTCAGTGAATTGGTGGAACAGAACAGCATGGAGGCCCCAGGAGCTAACACAGGATGAGGCAATGGAGAACGGCAGGAGAGGACATGGCAGAGGCAGGTTTTTCCTTTTCCAGTTTTCTTCAGTTCTTTTGATTGCCTCAGGAGAAAAGTCTTAGTTTGATGTTAGCACATATTTAACACTTCTGGTGTTCACTACTCTATTTTTCAACAAAAAGATAGCAGATTTTGGGATCACAGCCTTCTGAGATGATGGTATTTAACTAAAATATAATAACATTGGTTTTTATTTTCTTTATTTTCACAATTACTGTCTTTTCTTTTTTGATATAGTGTCTCCCTCTGTTGCCCAGGCTGAGTGCAGTGGCGCTATCACAGCTCACTACAGCCTCTAACTCCTGGACTCAGGAGGTGGGATCCTCCCCTGTCAGCCCCTCAAATAGCTGGGACTGTAGGCATACAGCACCACATCCGGCTAATTTTTTATTTTTTGTAGAGATGGGATCTTGCTGTGTTGCCCAGGCTGGTCTCATACTTCTGGGCTCAAGTGATCCTCCCACCTTGGCTTCCCAAAGTGCTAGTATTACAGATATGATCCACCACAATCAGCACACAATTACTATCTGTTTATAGCAAGTGATGCTGGTTTCCTATTTACAGGAGTGATAAAGTCTTTTTTAAAACAAATGTATTTAAGTTTCAAATTAAATCATCTTAAAGAAAAATATGACATAAGAAATGTAAGAAAGTGGTACATGATCAGAAGTGGCAAAAATCCTAAAAGTAATTGGCAAATGACTTAAGTTTGGGAAACACAGTTCTAATCCATCCCACCTATACCTGGATACCCTAAAGACGAATCCAAACCTATTAGAGACTTATTCCTGCTTTCTAAGATGATCACAACCTAGTTAATCTAGTTATAAATTAATCTGGATCACTAGTCAGTGATACTCCTGCCCTCAAGTAAAATGGCTGCTTTTTGAGAGCTTTAATTCAGATTCTGTTTAGAAGAAATAACAGGTATCATGGTTAGTACAAGGATTGGTCAGAGAGCTATATCTTGCCTGTTAACCACGTAGATTCTGGCAATGATTTCCCATTTATACCATCTAGGTGGTTTTACTGGTTGTTCCCCTAGTTGTTTCTCTTTTTTTTGTTTGTTTGGGTTTTTTTTAGACAGAGTATCGCTCTGTCACCCAGGCTGGAGTGCAATGGTGCGACTTCAGCTCACTGCAACCTCCGCCTCCCGGGTTCAAGCTATTCTCCTGCCTCAGCCTGCAGAGTAGCTGGGATTACAGGCACCTGCCACCACATCTGGCTAATTTTTTGTATTTTTAGCAGAGAAGGGGTTTTACCACGTTGGCCAGGCTGGTCTCAAACTTCTGACCTCAGGTTATCCACCCGCCTCAGCCTCCCAAAGTGCTGGGATTACAGGCCTGAGCTACCACGCCCGGCCCTCAGTTGTTTCTTAATTTGCCTGCTAGTTTGTTTTTGATATGATACTAATCGAAATGGAGGTCCTTAAATGAACTTCTTTCATAAACAAAAACATTAGTTTTGGCAGTGATGGCTTACAAGAGTGTGGTCTATAATACCTACTTTGCAGATGCAATTTGAATTCTTCAGTACGAAGTATTTGGATTTCTTTTTCCTGAAATTCTTTCTAATGAGATTTTTGTGGATTTTTTTTTTTTTTTTTTTTTTTTTGAGACAGTGTCTCACTGTTGCCTACCCTGGAGTGCAGTGGCACGATCATGGCTCTCTGCAGCCTCAAGTTCCTGGGCTCAAGTGATCCTCTTGCCTCGGCCTCCCACCTCAGCCTCCTCCCTCAGCCTCCATAGCTGGGACTACAGGTAAGTGCCACCACCCAGTTAATCTTTTATTTTTTGTAGAGACAAAGTCTTACTATGTTACCCAGGCTGGTCTCAAACTCCTGAACTCAAGCAATCCTCTCATCTTGGCCTTCCAAAGTTCTAATGAGATTTAAGCAAGGAGATGGATGGAAGTTGCTTTGTATTACTGATGTTTTCAGAAAAAAGAAAATTGAATCTGAACACAGCTGTTGCAAGTACAGGTGCAGACTGATTACTAGCAAGTTAGATGGCCCAACACCATATCCATCTAAATATAAATATTTTGCTTCTTTTTTAGTGACTTGTAGAAGAGTGATTCTGGAAAATACTGCGCCTACATTCAAATGGGAGAAAGCCTCCCTTGTACCAAATTTGCAATCATTAGAAAACTGTTGATATAATCTTAACAATCAGAAGAGAAGTTGGTTACTCATTTAAATTACTGGTAAGATTTTTGTAAGCCCTGTGACAAAACACATGAAGTGATGAAAAATTCTTCCCCTGCAGAAAGAAAAGAAAAAGCCCTGGGGGACCCAGGTCTAGTCTCAACTCTGTCAACTACTCCAGTACCTATTAACCTTGAAGAGCTACTTAGTTTCTACAGGCTCAGTTTTTTCAACTCTAGAATGAGAGGAATACATTAGACTCCCTTGGCCTGGTACGGTGGCTTACGAATCAGTAATCCCAGCACTTGGTGAGGCTGAGGCAGGTGAATTACTTGAGGCCACATGTTCGAGACCAGCTTGGCCAACATGGTGAAACCTCATCTCCACTAAAAATACAAAAATTCGCTGGGCATGGTGGTGCACGACTGTAATCCCATCTACTTGGGAGGCTGAGGCAGCAGAATCACTTGAACCCAGGAGGTAGAGGTTGCAGTAAGCTGAGATAGCACCACTGTGCTCCAGTTTGGGGGACAGAGCAAGACTCTGTCTCAAAACAAAACAAAACAAAACAAAAATGCAGTGTTTTCACAAAATAACATCAACAGCAAAAATTACCAAAGTTAATAAATTGGACATAAATAGGATATCTGCATTAAAAATGTAAAGGATTTTCTGAATGACCAAGCAATTAAATTATAGAAAACTGCAAGTACAAACAAATACACTCGTTAGAAAAAGTGTAATTATAGGAAAGTGCTAAATTACATTTGGACATTGAAAAGCCATGAAATGATTCAGGCAGACAAAAATAAAATATATGAAATAAGAAGCACACAACAGTTGTGATATAGCCATAGGCCTGCCCAACTTGTTGGACCAAAGAAGGAAAAAAATTACTATATAATAAATGACTTGTCTTTTCCATTCCTAAAATATGCACAACTGTCTGGATCATTGTGACATGAATATAATGCCAGGTTATCGCAAATGGGATCAATGCATAGCTGTTAGAAGGAGTTGTGAAATCTCCAGCTCAGAGCTCTTCTTCTGGAAGGGTGGAGAGAGAACAACAGCCAGTTTATGAAACCATTAGAAAGTATTTATAGGTCCATGCTTATATCATTTCATAATAACTTACATGTTATTGTCTGCTTGTATATTGTGTGATCTAAGAACAATTTCCAAATTAAAATATTGTAATTGTTCCCATTAAGTTTATCCTGACAGATCTTCTTTTTTTTTTTTTTTTTTGGGTGGGGGGGGCGGTGAACAAGATCTTGATCTGTCACCCAGATGCAGTGGTGGCACAGTCAGGGCTCATTGCAGACTCAATATCCTGGGCTCAAGCGATCCTCCCACCTCAGCCTCAAGAGTAGCTGGGACTATAGGCATGTGCCACTACACCTAGCTAATTTTTTTTTTTTTTTTTAGATAAGATCTTATTACGTTGCCCAGGCTGGTCTTGAACTCCTAGGCTCAAGTGATCCTCCTGCCTTACCCTCCCAAAGTGCTGGGATTACAGGTGTGAGCCGCCATGTATCCTGACAAATCTTTCTTTTTACTACTTCTTTAAGTGGGACCTGTCTTGCATACTCTGAACCAATATATTCACCTGAAAGAGAGAGAAAAAAAAAACTGTATTACAAATAAAGCAAAACTGTAACAAGAAGCCTTGGTCACATTTGTTGAAGACTAGCATAATGCTGGCTAGTCTGGCCAGATGTCTGAGAATGGATTAAATGGCTTTCTGCAGTTCTTTTTAGGATCAAGATGCTATAAAAAGCTTTAGTTTTGATACATTTCAAGGGAGAAAAGGCTGCGTTTACTTATTTTTAAATGCTATGTGTCTTTGTACTTAGGTGAATACATGTGAGTATATTTTAAATTAAATTCCTTTCAACTATTTCAACTATTTTTACAGACATCATTTACTGAGAGGACAAACGGGTAATATAAAAAAAACTGCCATGGGTGGAGGTGAAATGTTGTAACTTGCAGGCAGTAATTTATCTTTCTACTGGCATATCAGGATATGGTGATGACTACACTTGTTGCTCAAATTATTTCCTAGTAACAACCTCAAAGGAAACTATGTTGAATCTGAAATCATCTTGCATTTGAAAGCCTGTTTGGCCTTCTTACAGATCACATTTTCAAAGAGGTCAGAAGTCAATGTATATGGAGAATTTCAGATACTGTACCATCTACCACAGGGATTACACTCAGAGGCCTAAACATGTCACAGGAAAAGTTGTTAGACTGTTTAAAGAAAATCAGCGGCCAGGCATGGTGGCTCATGCCTGTAATTCCAGAATTTCCAGAGGCCAAGCCAGGCAAATCACTTGAGGTCAGACGTTCGACACCAGCCTGGCCAACATAGTGAAACCCCGTCTCTACTAAAAATCCAAAAATAACCCAGGCATGGTGGTGGCGCATGCCTGTAATCCCAGCTACTCAGGAGACTGAGGCAGGAGAATCGCTTGAACCCAGGAGGCGGAGGTTGCAGTGAGCTGAGATCGTGCCGCTGCACTCCAGCCTGGATGACAGTGAGACTCTCTGTCAAAGAAAAAAAAAAAGGTAAAAAAAAAAGAGAAGAAAATCAACTGGAAGAGAGTAAAGGGAAGCAAAATCTCTTTGCAACATTGGGAAGTGAATTTGCACAAAGGACATTCCAAAACGTCCATGAAGTTGACTGGAAAAAAAAAAAAAAGAAATACAAATGTAAAGTTTAAAGGAGCCCATGAACCTAAGGAAACAGATATTAGGGATTTTTGAGCTGAATACAAAACCTCTAAGAAGCAAAAGAAAAACATATTTTTGCCAAGAGGCATCCTTTCCACATCTAAAACAAAACCCACAAATACCTATGAGTAATATCATGCAGGTTATGAAGTTCCTATGCAAAACCAGCAACATTTTCATATACCAGAATTGCTGGAACAGTTGCAGATATTCCTTTAAAAAAAAAAATCTGACTGTGTAACAGCTCTGAAACACAAAGCTAGGCCACAAAACTACATTTCACCACATATATCAATTTTCTTGAACCCTCTCACTATCAGATTTGGCCAACTTTTAAAGTTCCAAAGTTAGTAAAGAGACTGTGAATCAGACACTAAAATATGTTCTTCTACTTTGTACTGCAGCAATGCCATATTTAAGAAAAATATGAAAATGAAATCCAAAAGCAAACAAGATTGTGGAATTCCCTGATATTATATTTCAGCAGCAGCTTCTGTATTACACACTGGAATAGCTTAAATGTGTCTTTTTCAATTAATTTCCCTTTTTTTCCAGAAGAATAAAGAAGTATATTTATTACAGTAAATAAAGTTGGCATTGCTCATATTAAACAAACAGGATGTCTGAACTGTATGCATTAAAAGATTGCAGAATCACAAGAAAGCAAATTACACATATTAGTGCTTATGCTTTCAGAAAGAATGGAAGACTCGGAAAGTACTAAATTACACGTAGGTACTAGAACGAAAAAAATGACAAGATAGGGTGTAATTGGTGGTGAGGGTTGGAACTTTTTCTTACTTAAAATACATTGGGCTCATTTGTGTGTGCAATGCATCAGTCCCTAATGCAAGAAAGAAAAGCCACGAATATGGACAGAATCAAAGTCTTCTCCAAATGGAAGATCCGAATCAGAACCCTTGAGGAGGTTTGCCTCAGCACCCGCTCTAGAAGTGGTTGGCACACACACAACCAGACACAAGGTAACACGGTAGAGCAGTGTTGAGAAGAGGATCTACAGTGGTCTCCACTGCCCTGGCGCTGACCTCCTCCTCTGACTGTTCTGTGTGTAACGGGACTGACTTGCGCATGCGGTTCAGCAAACCATAGGTCTGGTTTGCTATCCTCTGATCTTGCAGGTCATGTGATTGGACAAGCTCATATGCCCCTGGGTGGATGGTGTTCAGTGACCCACCTTGCTGAGTCATGCTAAACCTGTTCAGCCTGTAGCCTTAGTTCTTTAATGAAAGTGCCCTTAGTTGCATTTAGAAGCACTGACCTGCCCTCTCCCTTCTTTGTTCTGTGTCTCAATGTCATTGACACAGGACAGGGTTCCACACAGGATGTGATTCATATGAGCCAACCTTGAGTAGGTTTCTTGTGGTTTTTAGTTTTGTTTTAGTCAAAAGAAGGGAAACTTAACCATTTCCAACAGGTTTGCTGAAGGTAAAAGCATTTCTCTCATTTTTCTGTCCATGCAAAAGTGCATACTGGGAGACCGCAAAAGCCAAGGCGATTTGTGGGCCTATTCCTCCATTTCTCCCACCAGGTGTGGGAAAGAAGCAGAAATTACTGGCTTTGAATGGATTCTACAGATCCCTGAGTAGAATAAATTTCTAATCGTTAAAAAGACCTCAAACTTGGCCAGGTGCGGTGGCTCATGCCTGTAATTCCAGCACTTTGGGAGGCCGAGGTGGGCGGATCACCTGAGGTTGGGAGTTTGAAACTGCCCTGAACAATATGGAGAAACCCTATCTCCACTAAAAATACAAAATTAGCTGGGCGTGGTGGTGGGTGTCTGTAAGCTCAGCTTCTTGGGAGGATGAGGCAGGAGAATCGCTTGAACCCAGGAGGCGGAGGTTGCAGTGAGCCGAGATCATGCCATCGCATTCCAGCCTGGGCAACAAGAGTGAAACTCCGTCTGGAAGAAAAAAAAAAAAAAACACCCACAAACTTGTAAGGACCTTTAGAGTTAACCAAACGCTTTCACATTAGTAATTTCATTTGTGCCACACAGCTTGCCCATGAGATAAGTCAGGGTTGGCCTCCTCTTTATATGAGTTGATATTTTTAAAAATTGGAATATACCGTAATATGTGTCCTGTATAAGTGATGTTCATTGTACAAGTAATTTTCATTATTCCCCACTAGTGTAGATAAGAGATGTCCATAGGAAAATTTGTGACACAGGCCATACTCCAGCCCCCACAAATACATACCTCACCCTACCCCAGAATATATGGAAGAATATGTTCAAGAGAAAGTGACTGCTCACACCTTATTTTAATTTTTCTAAAACAGGAAGCAGGCAGAACAGTGGGGAAAAGGGAAGCTAATGCCTTCCCCTTTCATTTTCTCTGGGGCTGTGATGCAAAGCAATGCTTCAGAATATTTTAACCCCAGCCAATCACCATAAGAGAACACATAATTAAAAGTATCACAGGTAAGAGTTAAAGAAAATGCTTTTCTGAGCTGTTTGCTTGTTTCGAAATAGAGACAGAGTCTCGCTATGTTGTCCAGGCTGGTCTCCAACTCTTGATCTTAAGCAATTCTTCCACCTTGGCCTCCCAAAGTACTGGGATTACAGGCCTGAGGCAACACATCTGGCCCTAAGCTATTTTTTAAAAGACAATGTTTAACACATGATCTGAACATATGTGTGTGGTAAGTAAAGTAGAATGAGATTTCTTTACTTTTTCTTTTCTTTTTTTTAATTTTATTTTATTTTCTGAGACAGTGTCCCATTCTGTCAGTCTGTCACCCAGGCTGGAGTGCAGTAGTATGATCATGGCTCACTGCAACCTCAAACTTCTGGACTCAAGTGATCCTCCTGCCTCAGCCTCCCGAGTAGGTGGGAGTATAGGCACCCACCCCTATATCCACTTAATTTTTGTATTTTTGCTTTTTAGAGAGATGTCTTACTATGTTGCCCAGGCTGGTCTTGAACTCCTGGCCTCAAGCGATCCTCCTCAGACTTTCAATGAGCTAGAATTATAAGCATGAACCGCCTTGCTTGGCCGAGATTTCTTTAAATTGTTTGCTCTTTGTTTCAGAGTTTTTAAAAGGTTACTCCTTATCTATCCTGATGACAAAACTCCCCCTCAGGTTTTGGGCAATTTGTCTCACATAAAAATCTCCTTTTCTTTCTTTCAATGATGTATCATCACCTGAATGCTGTAAATGCTATTGGCCTTTTTGGCAATCATCACAAAACTATTTTTTATTATTTTGAGCATCCTTGAGGATTATTTGAATCTCTCTATATCTGTCCTTGTCACATTCCCTCTCTCTCCCTCTGTTTATCTTTCTGGGTTCCTCTTTCTCTGTCCATGCCTGTCATTTTACCCTCTCTGACTTTCTCCCACTACATACTATCCCTTCCCCACCTCATTCCTGTTAACTGATGTCCTTTATGTACTAACAACAATATTAATTCATAAAATATTTCCCTCCCTTGGGCTCCCTCATATTCCTACTCTACTCTTCCCACAGTCTGCCCTAAAATATCTTTTACAAATGCTTGAAGAGTCACCTTAAAAATCAGGTCATCAGGCCGGGCGCGGTGGCTCAAGCCTGTAATCCCAGCACTTTGGGAGGCCGAGACGGGCGGATCACGAGGTCAGGAGATCGAGACCATCCTGGCTAACACGGTGAAACCCCGTCTCTACTAAAAAATACAAAAAAACTAGTCGGGCGAGGTGGCGGGCGCCTGTAGTCCCAGCTACTCGGGAGGCTGAGGCAGGAGAATGCCGTAAACCCGGGAGGCGGAGCTTGCAGTGAGCTGAGATCCGGCCACTGCACTCCAGCCTGGGCAACAGAGCGAAACTCCGTCTCAAAAAAAAAAAAAAAAAAAAAAAAATCAGTTCATCAGATGTATGCAAATTGTGAAAAATTTGAGCTGATCCAAATGTTTCTCAGTGGGAGACTGATTAAATAAATTGCGGTGTGTTTATTAAATGGAATACCATACAACTATTAACAGTGCAACCATTTATTGATATGGAAGGTTGATCGTGGCTGTTTTTTTTTTTTTTTTGAGATGGAGTCTTGCTCTGTCACCAGGCTGGAGTGCAGTGGCGCAATCTCAGCTCACTGCAACATCCGCCTCCCAGGTTCAAGTGATTCTCCTGCCTCAGCATCCCAAGTAGCTGGGACTATAGGTGCACACCACCATGCCCAGCTAATTTTTGTATTTTTAGTAGAAACGGGGTTTCACCAGGTTGGCCAAGAAGGTCTCTATCTCTTGACCTCATGTTGCACCCACCTTGCCTCCCAAAGTGCTAGGATTACAGGCGTGAGCCACCGCGCCCGGCCTCATAACATACTTTTTGCATGAAAAAAGTGAGTTACAGAGCAATATGTCTAATATGAAGATACTTTTAAGTATACATATTTGCATGGGAATGGTTTTAGAAGGATTTATTCCAAATTGTGAAAGGAGATTGCCTCTACGTAGTGGAATTTGCAGTTATTTCATTTTGTTGTTTTCCTTTTTTCTTATATGTATTTTTTAGTTCTGTGACAAATCCATGTTTGTTTGTTTGTTCTTTGCAAAGTTAAATTGTTTCTAAAACACAACGTTTGTCACTGCTATTCAAAGAAAGGTATCAAGGACTCGTCTCTCCACCTTCCCAATGCCATTTCCATTTTTGATGCAGGGAACAGAAGGAAATGTTTCTCATGGGTTCTCAACCACCAGAAGACAAAAGACAAACTGAAGCTATCATTAGCTTCATTTTTTCCCTCCCACCCATAGAGTCAGCACCATCCAGCATATACAGATACCCTAGAAACCAGCATGGCCCCTCACCTTGCTGACAGAAGCAAAATATATGGTCTGTAGCTCTCAGGAACAGAACTGATGATTCTCCTCTGGGCCAAGGCCAGCATCTACACTTCTTAATGCCCTGTGTGTACCACCTGATTTATTTAGCCATAGCTCAGATTTAATAATCTAGACCCTTGCCAGAGGTTACCTCTGCAGATCATTTCTAGGGAAATTCATTGTGTATCCAAGACAGGAGAGTCAGAGGAATGTTTAACCCATTTAAATAAGCCTGCTATCTTCAGTTTATTTAGCAGTGCCCTTTATGTACACAGTTATATTCACAACTGCAATAATTTCTAATTACTCTTATCTACTCAATAAGTGAATTAATAACGAGAGCGACTTATGGCTGTCCATTTATTTGTATTACGGCAATCCTGAAGGTAGTAAAACTGCATATGTTAGCAAATATCCAGTGATTCGGATTTTGTTTTAATTCAGATTGGGCACTCCCCTGGTTGATTGAGTTCGGTTTTATCGTGAAAATGCATCCACCAATTAATATCACCTAAAAATAATGCTTAGGGTTTATACATTGATTTCTTCAGTGAATAAACACTATCAAGCACCTACTTTGTGCCAGGTGCTGAGTGGACTCTAGGCAAATGGATAGAAATAAAATGCTATGGTCAGGCGAGGTGGCTCACGCCTATAATCCCAGCACTTTAGGAGGCCAAAGTAGGCGGATCATGAGGTCAGGAAGTCGAGAACAGCCTGGCCAACATAGTGAAAACCTGTCTCTACTAAAAATACAAAAATTAGCCAGGCGTGGTGGCGAGTGCTTGTAGTCCCAGCTACTCGGGAGGCTGGGGCAGGAGAATCGCTTGAACCCGGGAGGCAGAGGTTGTGTTGAGCCAAGATCACACCACTGCACTCTAGCCTGGGCAATGGAGCGAGACTCCATCTCAAAAAAAAAAAAAGAACAAGGAAATAAAACACTGTTTCTGCACTTAAGGATTTCTCAGACTGGTACTCTGCAGAGACAGTCAGGTAAGGAGACAATTGTCCTCCAGGGAAGTAAGTGCCATGGTAGAAACTCCAGCTATCTATGTATTGATAACTCTCAGCCTATAACTTTGTCTCACATACTCAGGAGCTTTCTGGATACCTCCACTTGGATGTTCCTCAGCAAGTCAGAAACCACCCTGAATATTTAAAAGAGAAAGTTTAATGCTGCACAGGGAAGACAGAGCACTGAGAAGCCAAACAGAAAACTCTGAGGGATCCCCAAATCTGGCATCAGCAGGAAGCCACTATCACCCCTAGACTTGAGGGACAAAGGAAAGCCTCTGTGTCACTAGAACACAAGGCTAAGTGTTGCTGGAGAAGGCTGGAGCAAGCCTGTCGGGAGGGAGCTGGGGCTGCAGAGAAGATGCATCCATGACTGTAGACCCTGTCTGAGGTGGAAAGAGAAGAGGAGTAATATTTCACTTTTCCCCTGCTCTTGTCCTCTAATCCCTGACCAGTGCCTCCCATTGCCCAAACCACACCAGAAGCCCACTGACATGGGAGCCTAGGAGTTCTAGCCAGCAAATCAGCTCCCAGTCATGCATGACAGAGGAAGGAAAGAGCAAGAAAAATGCATCAGACTACTATGTGCCTCAAACTCAAACTCACTCAAAATGTTCAAAACTGGACTTTTTAAAATTGTTTTCTTTTTTTCTGAGACAAGGTCTGACTCTGTTGCCCAGGTGGAGTGCAGTGGTGCTATCATGGTTTGCTGCAGCCTTGACTTCTTGGGCTCAGATGATCCTCCTACCTCAGCCTCCTGAGTAGCTGGGATTACAGGCATGAACTACCACACCCAGCCTAAAACTGTACTTTTCACCTCCCTCACAGCCCACCCCTAGCTCCAGAAACTTCTGCCTTTTTTTCCTATCCCAATGAGTGCTGCCAACAATTGTCCAAATCAGAAACTTATATAGCATCCTCAATGCCTTTCTCATCGTCATTCTGATGATCAATCCTTTGAGCTCTGTCTCCTTAATCTCTCAGACCAGTCCACTGTTCTCCATCTCAACCGCATGACCTGCTTTCAAGTCACCGTCACCTCTGACATCGATTACCACACTAACTGGTCTCCTGCTGTTAGACTTGCCTCTCACTCTCTTTCAATTCATCTTACCCAGAGTAATCTTTACAAAGTACACATCTGATTATGTCAACCTCTTGCTTAAAGTCTTTCTTTCGTGGAGTACCAGTAGAGTGTCCTCAAAATAAAATCCAAATTCCTTTTCATATGAGGTCCTTCTAATCTCACCCCTTCTTCAGCCTCATTTTCTTGTTCATTCACTCACTCGTTTGATTCAATAAGTGTTTGTTGAATATCTACACTATGTCAGGTACTGGACCAAACACTGGGGACACACCTTACCCTGAATGAGTCAGTCTCTCACTAATCAGCAGTCTGAGCCACGCTCCCTCTCTCTTCATCTTTTCCAGTCACTCCCTCCTTTACCCATTCCCATCCCCTAGCTTCCTCCTATTCTTCCTTCATACCTTAGATGACTTCCTCCAAGCAGCCATCCCTTGCTCTTCAACACTTATGCCCCTTCTAAGTGTTCCCAGAGTGCTTTGTCGATACTTTTTTCATGAGCTAGCCACACTTTATTACAGTTATTTCTTTTGCTGGTCTAACTCCCCAACTAGTGTGTAAATTCTTTGGGACCAGCAGCCCTATTTTATTTACTGTTGTATTCCCATCACCTAACACAGTGTCGAGCACATTGTAACCCTTCAAATATTTATTATTCAATTAATTAACTAATAAGCACAAGGTGCTATGGGAAGGTGCCCTATGAGGGACATCTCACCCACACTTAGGGGTGATAGAATGGTAGGAACGAAAGTTTCTTCCCAGAGTCTTCCCAGAGAAGTCTTCCCAGAGAAGGTGGTGTCTAAACTGTATTTTGAAGGGCAACTTGGAAAAGTTGTTGGAAGTTAGAAGGACAAAAATTAGGTGAAAAGGTAAAGGAAAACACACCAGTAAGAAGAGTTAGCATTATATCAACACAGAGGATTTTTCCAAGAATTTTAAGTAGCTTTCTACAACTAGTTCCTGAAGTCCAAGAGAAAGGATGGTGAAAGATGAAGCTCATTAGGGATCATGCAGGGCTGTGCTAAAGGTTAGGAGCTTAACCTGAAATTCCTGAAAGATGAAACAAGGAATTGAAATGATCACACTTGCACCTACAAACAACACTCTGGCAGCTGTTGGTGGGTGAATTACAGATGAGCAGGCCAGGCTGTAGGAAGAGCAGTTGAGACAAGGAATCATCAGGGCCTGAACTTGGTCAGAGGGAAGAGGTGTTAAAGAAATGGAATTGGCCGGGCGCGGTGGCTCAAGCCTGTAATCCCAGCACTTTGGGAGGCCGAGACGGGCGGATCACGAGGTCAGGAGATCGAGACCATCCTGGCTAACACAGTGAAACCCCGTCTCTACTAAAAATACAAAAACTAGCCGGGCGAGGTGGCGGGCGCCTGTAGTCCCAGCTACTCAGGAGGCTGAGGCAGGAGAATGGCGTGAACCCGGGAGGCGGAGCTTGCAGTGAGCTGAGATCCGGCCACTGCACTCCAGTCCGGGCGACAGAGCTAGACTCCGCCTCAAAAAAAAAAAAAAAAAAAAGAAATGGAATTGACAGGACTTAGTCTCTGATAAGGGAAAGGGAAAAATAAAGGGTGACTCTAGAATTATGATGTCAATTTCACCATGTTGAGTTTGAAAGGCCTCTGGTGCTGGACCAGAGTCCAGGTAGAAATATCCATTTGAACTAGACAGGTATGAACCCAGAAGCGTTCTAACGTTCTAGATACATAGGGTAGGAGTGACAGTGAGCGTGATAAGGTAAAGTGACAAAGGGGCAAGTGTATGGATGTTCACTACACAAGTCTTCCAACTATTCTCTAACTTGATTTTTTTATAACAAAATGTTGAGAGGAAAAAGTTGAGAAGAGGCTGATGATGAAATACTAAGTACCAAAAGCCTAGGGAGAAAATTAAGAAGAAGCAATTCAGGAGGCATATGGAAAACTAGCCAAGGGTGGTATCCTAGAAATCAAGGGAGGTGTTTCAAGGAGGAATAAATTGTCAAATTTTGCAGATCGCTAAAGTGAAATAAGAGCATGTTGTGAATTAAGCAATTTAAAACCTAGTTAGGCCAGGTGCGGTGGCTCACACCTGTAATCCCAGCACTTTGGGAGGCCAAGGCAGGCAGATCACTTAAGGTCAGGAGTTTGAGACCAGCCTGACCAACATGGCAAAACCCCATCTTTATTAAAAACACAAAACAGTAGCCAGGCGTGGTGGCACACGCCTGTAGTCCCAGCTACTTGGGAGGCTGAGGCACGAGGATCACTTGAACCTGGGAGGTGGAGGTTGCAGTGAGCTGAGATCATGCCACTATACTCCAGCCTGGGTGACACAGCAAGACTCCATCTCAAAAAAAAAAAAAAAAAAAAAAGGGAAAAGAAAAAGTAAAACCTAGATAAAAACAGTTTCCTAGAGTGATGGGAATAAGATAATGGGACTAAGCAGTGATTGGGAAGTGAAAAAGTAGAGGCAATGAGTGTAGGCTGTTCTTTTGAGATTTAGTTGTGAAGGGAAGGCAGTATTAAGTGACAGAGAGCCTGGGTAGCTCATACCTGTAATCCCAGCCCTAGCTATTCAGGAGACTGAGGTGAGAGGATCTCCTTAGCCCAGGAATTCGAGGCTGCAGTGAGCCATGATCACACCATTGCACTCCAGCCTAGAGGACAGGATGAGACTGTCTCAAAAAAAAAAAAAAAAAAAAGACACCTAGAGGGGACTGTCCAATTGAAAGCCTCTTTTTAAGATAGGAGCCATCCGAGCCTGTTTGTACTCTAAAGGGGAAAGAATCAGAGTGGAGTTTTGATAATACAGGTGAGAGAGGAGATCAGTGATAGTTCTGGGTTCTTGAAGAAAGGGAGACGAGAGCAGAGATTAGCTGCTGGCAGCAGGAGAGACATCTCTTCCTAGAGCGAAAGAGATAAGGATGGGAGCAGATGCAGGTAAATTTGTCAAGAGGAATGCAGGAAGTCAAGTGAGTTCTTGTCCAACTGCCTCAGTTTCTGTATGAAATGTTGGAAAGGACAGTTGCTGATAGGAATGGGAAGGGGACAATCCAAACAGCAAGATAAGAGGATGGAACCCCCAGAGTAATAAAATTTCCATATATACTGTGCAAGTTTACCGATTTTCATGGGATTGGAGAACTGTAGGGTAAAATGTAATTAATACTACACTAGACTATATGCAACATAATTTAATCTTTCTTTAATGTTTTCATTGCCTGAGGATTGTTTTTACAAATATCAATCATAATTACAGTACAATCTGCTTACAGAAGTGTGAGAGGAAGTGCTGATTGATAGAAACTTCTGGCTGACAGAGTTCACAATGTTTCACCATAAACAGACATCCTCTTGTATTATAGGAAAAAAGAAACTGTTTTCTTCTACTGTACTCTCAAAACTCTATTTCTGACACCACATGTAAGGGAAAATGAAAACAGTTTTTCATCTCTACTCACACTTTTACAGAACACTTCTGTGACCAAAATGTGTAGGGTTTTTCCCGCACCAGCCAATTCTCTGACACCAGCCAGTGTCAGAATTTAACTCAATTTAACTCAATTCTGACACTACTTACTTGGAAATAGTGTCAGATCCCATAGGTTAAGGGCTCCGTCTCATAAGACTGCCCCCCACTTCAGATGCCAATCACAAGTAGAGGTCTCCAGATTGCCCACAACTTCTGTCCAACTTGGCTAAAAATTGGAGGTTCCTTTGACTTCCTCCTCAAGTTCAATAATTTGCAGTAGTGGCTCACAGAACCCAGGAAAACAGTTTACTTACTACTGCCTATTTATTTCGAAGGATGTTTTGAAATATACAAATGGAGGCAGTTGCTCAGGCCTGTAATCCCAGCACTTTGGGAGGCCGAGGTCGGCAGATCACTTGAGGCCAGGAGTGAGCATCAGGAGACCAACCTGACCAAAGTGGCGAAACTCCATCTCTACTAAAAATACAAAAATTAGCCGGGCATGGTGGCGCACGCCTGTAACCCCAGTGTTAGGAATATCGCTCAAAATCCTGAGGAAATTGAACCCTCGAACAAAGAATTCTTAGCAAAACAATTTTACTTCTGGGCAGAGGGGTGTCTCCTTGGCCAGTTGCCATGAGAGCACACCTGAACAAAGGGGCACGAGAACCTTTATTCCTGATGCAAGTCCTGCCCCTGTACCCTTTCCCCATTGGCCGGGGTTGGGTCGTACAGTCTAAACTAATCCTGGTTGGCTAAACATTTGATTTTTTTAGATAAGGTGGGCACGTAAAAGAAAGTGGAGGAGAAGGGGAAGGGGTATCTGTAATGAGCTAGAAAGTGAGTCCTCTTTCCAAATAAGGAAAGGAATGTGAGCTGGTACTGATAACGCCTGGTGCTGTGATGTGTTTGGGTATCTAACAAAGGCAAAAAGGAAAAAAGGAGAAAAAAAGGTGGTGGTGGAGGGGTACTATGAATTAAAGAATAAAAGACTGATCAGATTATGAAGAGAAACCTCATCGCAGCTACTCAGGAGGCTGGGGCACAAGAATCCCTTGAACCCGGGAGGTGGAGATTGCAGTGAGCTGAGATCACGCCACTGCACTCCAGCCTGGGCAACAGAGTGAGACTCTGTCTCAAAAGAAAGAAAGAAAAAAAAAAAATATATATATATACATATATATATGTACATACACACACACACACACACACACACACACACAAATGGACAGCCAGATGACAAGATATGTAGGGCAAGGTTCAGAAGGGTCTCAAAGACAGGAGCATCTGTCCCTGTGGAGTTTGGGTGTGCTGCCCTATCATGATGTGCGTGTGTTCACCAACCCAGAAGCTCTCCAAACTTATAGTTCAGTTTTTTTTCTTTTCTTTCTTTTTCTTTTTGAGACAGGGTCTTACTCTGTCACTCAGTCTGGAGTGCAGTGGTGTGATCTTGGCTCACTGCAGCCTCAACCTTCTGCACCAAGTGATCCTTCCACCTCAGCCTCCCAAGTAGCTAGGACTACAGGCGTGCACCACCACGCCTAGATAATTTTTGTATTTTTAGCTAGACCTGGTCTCAAACTCCTGAGCTGAAGCGATCTGCCCACCTTAGCCTCCCATAGTGCTGGGATTACAGGCACAAGCCACCACACTTGGCCCATAGTTTTTATGGAGGCTTCATCACATAAATATGATTAATTATTAACTCAATCTCCAGCCCCTATTTCCTTCCAAAAAGCTGGAAGGTGGGGCTGAAAGTTCCAAGTTTCAAATCATGGCTTGGTCTTTCTGGTGGCCAGTCCCCACCCAGGAGCCTGCCAAGTGTCACCTTGTAGAGCAAAAGATGCTCCTATGACCCAGGAATTCCAAGAGATTAGAAGTTCTATGTCAGGACCCAGGTCAGTGACCAAATATTAGAACAAAAGATGCATG
This sequence comes from Trachypithecus francoisi, assembly GCF_009764315.1. Classification (NCBI taxonomy): domain Eukaryota; kingdom Metazoa; phylum Chordata; class Mammalia; order Primates; family Cercopithecidae; genus Trachypithecus; species Trachypithecus francoisi. The sequence continues at coordinate 43,499,810 of NW_022681468.1, read as the reverse complement.
TAGTGCCCCAGTGGCTCATGAAATTACAAGGGTTTCAGGAGCTCTGTGCCAGGAACCAGAGCAGAAACCGAATATATATATTTTTATTATGTCACACCTTCCTATGCCTCAAAATGCTCATGTGCAAACCAAAGCACTTATCAATTCTTCTGATTACTGTGTGATAGGGGCCTTTAGGGCACCTTTGCATTGTGCTGGAGGCTTTTGTCTCAGAACAGTGTTTTTGAGGATGTTTTCTGAAGAAGTATTCGAAGAATGTCCTGAATTAGCACAGCTTCCACTTAGGATGCCACAAAGTTTCCCTGGGCTAGGAATCCATCGATGTGACTTTCAGTAATCTCCTCCAAAACACCACAGAATATAATTTAAGTCAGATTGGATTTAGGTCAGTCTTTTCTATAAATTATATTTTATGAATAATTGTGAGATAGAAAGTTGAAAAGCTCACTCTATGAAAATGAATAATAAACCTATAAGCCTTAAATCTAAACATTAGCAAAAGTGTTTAATGACGACATTGTTTTAAGATTACTGTAAGTCTAGGGAGATCTCTCTCTTTTTTTTTTAACAGGACTTACACAAGGAACACCTTCAGCCATAAGCAACCAAAGTTTTATTTTTAAAACAAAATAAATGAAATAAACAGAAGAAAGAACAGATTTCTGCCCTTTCACCTCTACCTCCTCACCCTATTTTCCCCTAAAATTCCATCAACTTTCTACTTAGTGATAAATACTTACACTTTTCTGCAAATCTGCTGTGCTTGTTCAGGCAAACTACATTTTTTAAAAACAAAAGAGATTTATTAAGACATGAATGAATCAATAAACATTTATTGGCCAGGCACGGTGGCTCACACCTGTAATCCCAACACTTTGGGAGGCTGAGGTGGGCAGATCATGAAGGCAGGAGTTCAAGACCACTTTGGCCAACATAGTGAAACCCTGTCTCTGCTAAAAAGACAAAAAAAATTAGCCAGGTATGGTGGTGGATGCCTGTAATCTCAACTACTCAAGAGGCTGAGGCAGGAGAATTGTTTGAACTGGGAAGGTGGAAGTTGCAGTGAGCAGAGATCGCACCGCTGCACTCCAGCCTTGGTGGACATTGTGAGACTCCATCTCAAATAAAACAACAACAACAACAAACATTTATTTTACCTGAAGTTAACAATAATAATGTCATATGCAAAGTTTGCCATTTTAAAATTTTTATTTTACTTTAAGTTCTGGGATACATGTGCAGAATGTGTAGGTTTGTTACATAGGTATACACGTGCCATGGTTGTTTGCTGCACTTATCAAGCCATCATCTAGGTTTTAAGCCCCGCATGCATCAGGTATTGGTCCTAATGCTCTCCTGCTCCTTTCCCCCCACCTTCCGACGGGCCCCAGTCTGTGATGTTCCCCTCCCTGTGTTCATGTGTTCTCACTGTTCAATTCCCACTTACGAGTGAGAAGATGAAGTGTTTGGTTTTCTGTTTTTGTGTTAGTTTGCTGAGGATAATGGTTTCCAGCTTCATCCATGTTCCTGCAAAGGACATGAACTCCTTCTTTTTTATAGCTGTATAGTATTCCATGGAGTATATAGGTCACATTTTCTTTATCAAGTCTATCATTGATGGGCATTTCTGTTGGTTCCAAGTCTTTGCTATTGTAAATAGTGCTGTAATAAACATAAAAGTTTGCCATTTTAACCGGCTGGTTGCAGCTGGTGGTAACCAGGTTACTACGGTTGGTTTGTTGGGGAATTTTTAAATTATTTTCTAGTATAGTGTCTGCAATTGGCTTTCCTGGAAATATACTTGAAACCCAAAGTTGCATGCTGAGGATTTATTGGAGAGATCTCTAAGGAGATAAATTTGCAAAGAGGAAAGGAAAACAAAATTGGGCAGAGGGAGAAGCCAGTCCCCAGTGCCTTTGCAACTGAGACTTTAGCTAATCCAACAGGGAGCTCTGGAATGGAGATGGCCCTTCTGAGTTGTCTCAGATTGAGGTAATCTGGCTATGCGTTTGTACCTGCACATGAGCTGGGCTTTGGTTGCAGGTCACCCTATCATGGTGGAGATAGAGTTTGGCATGGTTATTTTCTATGGCAAAGGGCAGAGAGAGACACAGCTGTAAGCTATCAGTTAATGTTCCCAGCAGCTGGAGTTAGATGATCCAACCCTGAAGAGATTCTGTTGAGCACCACAGAATTCACCAAAGCCTGCAACTGCACCTCACAATTCCACTTGTTTCTTACAAGTTTGTCCCATCTAGGAGTAGCTTCTCCAGGAGTTTGTTTGGGAAACCACCCCCCCACCCCATGTTTTCTGGACAACTTAAAAAGGTTAGTGTGATGGTGTACAGCCTCTGAGGCTGACATAAAATATCTTAGGGTCATAACTGATACTCATTATCCTCCTCCACTGTCCACCCTCATTCAACACCTCTGTTGGTCTAGGCAGTTTGCTTGGTGGGGTAACCCCAGCCTTCATTCCTGAAGAATCTGAGCCTCTAGTTACCATTACGCTTCTCTGGTGGTGGCTGTTGATGGTATCCATTTACTTGTAATAAAAGGGCATGGGAAAACCAAGAGAGGCTCCATGGATCGCCTGAGTGCCACACACATTCTTTGCTGCCCCCACTATGGAGCAGTAGCCCTACCTTCTTCTGATGATCAGGAACAATTACATTTGCCAGGATAGTGATTCCTTTTCTTGCTTGCTAGTCTCTTGTAAAATGGAGCCCAAAGTGACCAGGTAGCAGCTACAGCTCAAAATGCAATACTTTTTAAAAAATTTTATTAAGTTCCAGGATACATGCGCAAGTTTGTTACATAGGTAAACATATGCCATGGTGGTTTGATGCACCTATCAACCCATCACCTAGGTATTAAGCACCGCATGCATTAGCTATTTATCCTGATGCTCTCTCTCCCCCTGCCACTACACCTCACCCCAACAGGCCCCAGCATGTCTTGTGCCCCTCCCTGTGTCCATGTGCTCTCATGAAATGCAATACTTTCATTATGTGCTTTGGTAACAGGGCCTCCAGACTCACAAAACCCAAAGCAAGGATGGAAAGTACAGATTTCTCAAATTGCTTCCTGGAAGTGATGATATAAAGGGACGTTCCTATACCATTCCTTGGTTCCCAAACCCTTGTATTCTATTAGGGATACGGAAGTACCATATAATGGGTTATCTCACATCCTGGGATGTGGTACCAACCAAACTCACAGGGTATCGTCTCCAAGATGGAGGCTCAGATACATTTTTAAGAGTCTGTTCCACCATCCTATCAGGCTGGATGGCTTCTGGGGATATAGTATATGATAGAACCAGCAGACCCTATGGCCCTGTGCCACAGCTGCACCTTTTTGTTATAAAGTGGGTCCCTAGGTAAAGTCTGAAAGAGTCCAGCTCACAATGGGCAGCTCTAGCTACGTGGCTACTTGATGTCTCATAGTCATATGCTCTAACCCTACCACGGCCCAATAGCCCACAGAGCTGCTTTTTAAATGGTTTGTAGTTCTTTGCAGCAGAAAGCATGGCTTTGTACCAGAACCCCCAGAGGTCTAATGGGATTTTCCTTTTGGGACTTGCCATGAACTTCAAATGACATTTTTTTTCCATGACAAGTACCTCTAATACATGCATTATGAATGGTGGCAACATTGCCCACAGAAGAGCAAAAATAGATTCTTGGGTGGAAAAAAACTCTTAAATATTATAATGGTTTGTGGTTCTCCAAAGCTCAATCCTACCTGACAATATCTTATTCCTTTTATCATTTCTCTTATTGGGTTTTCTTGGGCATTACATGAGCAATATTGACATTGACTTTATGGAAAATACACAAAAGGTATAAAAAGATCAATGCTACAAAACTCTGATGAATAGATGACTGTGACTGGCAGATTTTCTTCTGATGGATTCCTCTGTCTTGAGGTTGTGTGGTGAGAGACTGCGTGTGTTTATTGGCCACCATTGGCTGCCTTGTGGGTACTGTCTATGTTCGACCCTCAGTGCTATTGTGTGTGACTTGGACTTTGAGAATTAAGTAAAAATAGTTTATACATTATTATTTAGTTCTACAAAAGTCATTCAACCCATCATTAATTTTGTCAACTGCTGAAAAGAAATATTGAGAATTTCTTTCTGAATATCTGACTATGATTTTATTGAAAGCCCATTAAACTCAAGACAGTCTATGTGTCTTATATTGTAATAATTCTTTAAAAAAGAAAGGTAAACTTACAGGATATTTCACAAATTTCAAACAAAATTTTGAGCAATGTAACACTGCTACTTCCTTACTTAAGAACACATGAACAAATGACGATGAAATGATTGGGTCTTAAAAAATTGCAGAAATCCTTACAAAACCTGGTCACGCTCATACATTTGCCTAGACTGCAATTTCAATAGTGATGAAGCAAAATCCAGTATTTTGAAAGAACTGCCATTGGGCAATAATTCAATTCAAAGACATATGTATGAGTTGTTAGTTAACATTAAAAAGCAGTTAATTGGCACATTAAAAACAAGAAAAAATTTCTATTCAGATTAATGAAAGTTACTGACAATAAAAGCCTCCTAATGGCAATTGTTTGCTGTCTCAATGATGATTGTGTATTACAAGAAGGTATGTTTGTAAGTTCTTTGGAAACTGACTATACTAGAACATCGACTTTTGCTACTATAAAGTTTTTGTTTGATACAACACAAGTGCCATTGGAGAATCAGGTGTCCTGTGCTTCTGATGGAGCAAATTCCATGACTGGAAGACACAAATTCCATGGCTGGAAGACACAAATTCCATGGCTGGAAGACATAAATTCCATGGCTGGAAGACACAAAGGTTTATAGCTCACCTAGAAGAAGTATGCCTTAATGCTCTTGCATTAAACTGCATTGTTCATCTGGATCAATTAGTTGCAAAAATGTTAGCCCAGTTCTTTATAACTCTCTCACTATACTAATTAAAACCATCAATAAAATAGTCACATAGTAAGTCACATTTTCTGCCTTTTCAGACTTTTCTGACTTTTGTACATAAGGTCTCTATGTACAAAAGTCAGATATTTTTCTGAAGAAAACTGTCAACAAAATTTGTAAACTTTTCTGATATAATTCATTTTTTTAGAAAGTGAATGAGACACAAATTTAGCAAAGGAAATCTGCAAACACAAAAAATAGCTTATATTTATGGTTTGGATTTTTCAGAAACGTAATGAAGTATCATTTCAACTTCAGGCAAAGTTTAATTTGCATATTAGTAGACTTCACTGGAAATATTTTAAAACAATATAATGAAAAAATAATTGCATGGTATACAGGAGTTAGTTGAAATCAAGATCACTCACTATGAATAAGCTTAGAAATTATTCAGACAGGCCAGGCATGGTGGCTCATGCCTGTAATCCCAGCACTTTGGGAGGCCAAGGTGGGTGATCACTTGAGCTCAGGAGTTGGAGACCAGCCTGGGCAACATGGTGAAAACACGTCTCTACAAAAAAGGAACAAAAATTAGCCATGTGTGGTGGCGTGGGCCTGACGCTACTCAGGAGGCTGAGGTGAGAAGATCACTTGATTCCAAAAGGCTGAGGTTGCTGTGAGCCAAGATTGTACTACCACACTCTAGCCTGGGTGACTGAGTGAGACCCTGTCTCAAACAAACAAACAAAAAAAAGAATTATTCAGACAGTTTAAGACAAACTTCTAACCACAAAGCAAGCCAGAACAGCATGGTTTGAGAGGAGTCAAAATCCAGAAAACAGTACTCACTGTCTTGGAATTCTGCATGACATTTTGCTAGTAGAAGTCACCACCTGTTTAGGCAGAAATTCCAATTCCCTAAAGATTTTTGAGAATCCCGGAGGAATGTCTTGCATGCATTAATTAAGTAGTCCAGGCCATTTACTTTCCTAACTGTGGCTGGCCTCTGCCATGCTTGGGCTCTGGTGCAGCTAAATGCCAGTTGCAGCTCTGCTTAGATGCTGCTGCTGGCATCTGCTATGTTCCTGTTTTATAGCAGGTACAGATCCTTGCTAGCCTCTCCAGCTACCAGTGCTCTCAACCCTTGCTAAGTTGTAATAGCACAGCAGCAGTGAGTTGCTAGGTGAGAAAGGAAAGTTTTCTCCCTTCTATATTAAACTGCTTTAAAGGGTTCCACAGCAACATTTCTTAAAACCTAATGTGTTTAAAACCAACAAAAAACCCAGAACTGCTCTTCAATCCCTTAGCTTTTGTTGCTAAATCCAGTTCACACCAGGCTTTTTCCCCATAGGACAAATTGTCTGTGAGATTCAGCTGTTTTTTTATTATATTTTGCTCCCATTGGATTCTTCATAATCTATAAGTTCCTATGTATGCCTGAGATCCAATTATTGATGCTATCCCAGTTATTTTCCAAAAAGGCTTATCAGCAACCTTATAAATCAAATCAAATGGAATAGATGTACATGGAGAGGAAGGTGCCTATTTCTGTCCCCATAGCTGTATTGGAATCTTAGTTTTAGCCAACCCAGAAATGCCCTATTACATTTTCAAAATAAATATTTGTAAAATATTTTACTCAGCAACTTTATATTTAAAAGGAAAAAAAACTGAAACAGGATTCTGGAGATTTGAATCCCAGTCTTACCTCTATCACTGATTTTCTTTGTGAACTCATGCCATAAACCTATTTCTTAGTGCATGTATTAAGTAGTTTTGCATGGTGGCTTTGAAAATCAAATAAGTTGATCGATGCAAATGCACTTTGAAAATATTAAATGTTCAATTCAAATGTGAAGAATTCTTATTTTTGTAATACTTAACAAAAATTTGGTGTTTGACTCTAATTGTCCACCTATTTACTTATGATACTCAGTCTATGTTTCTCAATCTTAATTTTCTTTATCCTTTTTTTTTTTTTTTTTTTGAGATGGAGTCTCGCTCTGTTGCCCAGGCTGGAGTGCGGTGGCACGATCTTGACTCTCTGCAAGCTCCGCCTTCTGGGTTCACGCCATTCTCCTGCCTCAGTGTCCCGAGTAGCTGGGACTACAGGTGCCCGCTACCACGCCCAGCTAATTTTTTTGTATTTTTAGTAGAGACGGGGTTTTACCATGTTAGCCAGGATGGTCTTGATCTCCTGACCTCGTGATCTGCCTGCCTCAGCCTCCCAAAGTGCTGGGATTACAGGTGTGAGCCACCATGCCCAGCCTCGCAGTCTTAATTTTCTAAGGGTGTGTAAATAAATTATTTTAGAGGATCTTTGTCATAAAATGTTAGAGCTAGAAGAGAATTGGAGATCATATGCTCAAATCCCTTATTTTAGGATGAAAAAAGTGAGGCATAAAGAAGGAAGTGTTATCGGAATTGTGGATGGTGGAACAGGTCAAGAACTCAAGGTCTTGATCCATAAATAGCATTCACTTCACCACATCATAAAAGAGTGTTCTCAAGGACACCAATTCTCCCTTTTCTGGGATTAGTTAACACAGCAATTACCCAACATGGGTTTCACGGGGCTTCCAAGTAAGCTATGTGATATGTATTCACACCATTCCTTATTTCCAGAGCTTCTACACACAAGTGCTCATGGAACTCTTTTTAGGGCAGCAACAAAATTATATTTATTGAGCTCCTTTGCTGTGTTATGTACAGAAGATACTGCAGATATAGCATGTAATAAGACAGACAAATTACTGCCGTAATAGAGCATATATCTTGCTGAAATACTGGTCTTAAAAGTAACATATGTATTAAAATAAGTTATTCTCCCAAGCTTATAGAACACACAGCTAATGTTCTTCTTGATAGTGTATTTCTTTAGTTGGAAGGCAATGGAACATTTCTTCTCCCTATTGGACCAACATTCAAGTTTCAGGTTTCCTAGAGGTAGTTTCCAAGTCCTTAAGCCATTTAAGAATATGTCTATGGATGCCCACATGCATTATGGAAGGCAATGGAACATTTGGAAGGCAATGGAACATTTCTTCTCCCTATTGGACCAACATTCAAGTTTCAGGTTTCCTAGAGGTAGTTTCCAAGTCCTTAAGCCATTTAAGAATATGTCTATGGATGCCCACATGCATTATGAGAAACACATGTTTGTCTCAGTTATCTTCCTCAGACTCAATGACACATGTATTTTTGCTAATACTCTCAGTGGCATTTCATCCCCTAAACATGGAACAGCCCTTGCTGGGGCAGGGAAGAGCAAGGAGCAAATTTTTAACATCTGGGCCCGGCCATTTCATTTTTCCTCTGCATTCTGGAGCAGGGAGAATTCATTCAGCTATTTTACCCTCCTGAATTTTCCTCCTTTTTGCCAGATGACAGTTAACTGCTATATATATTCTTCCGGTTGGGGTACTGGAAGCAGAGTGTGTAAAGTACTGAAAAATGTAGCTGGGATCCAGGAGTCAATAGGCCATAGGCAGAGACGAGATGAACAACCATAGGCTAAGGTGTAGATAAAATCCTGGTGATCAACCAATTGACAGTTGAAATGTAGTCTGGTGAGGATCACACAAAGGAAAGGAACAGAAATTAGAAGAGCAATACAGTTAACAGGTGGTGAGCCTCTTTATGACAGTATCATTTCTAACAAACTTTATGGAGGTATAATTTACATACAATAAAATAACTCATTTTGTGTGAGCTTGATTTAAGATACGCATACATTCATCTATCCACCACTACACCAATATAATAGTGTTTTAGGGTGGACTTCTGTTATTCCAAGACATAGTTTTCTCAGCTTATTTCCTCCCACAGGTCCTCAGATAGCCAAGCACTGGGATTTGTCTTTGCTCCAGCAGCAAGTATCAATGAAACATCAATAGCAACAAGACCTTGAGGCAAACTCTTGTTCCTGAACCTAGTTGCGATAGATCTTGCTAAGAGGATCTGGAACAGGGCTTGGAGAATGTCTGTGCAGCAAAATCAGAAAATGTTCTGTTTGCCTGGTCTCATGGGGGATGTGGTAGAGACAGTCAGTTCAAGAATCCAGATGCTTGTCTGTCTAAACACAGATACAACCCACTGGATGGTCTCCCTTTTGTCTCTTATGATCCTAGAAGAGCAGACAAAAAGTGAGAGGTGGAGGTATAGTCAGGACTAGAAAGTGTTGGTCAAGGTAACGTTAGAGGGTGTCTGTAATTCCCAAGATCCACCCCAAAACTTGGCACATAGTACCTATTTAATATCATGATCCCTGTAATAAGATAATCCTGTGAAGCTCTGGCTTACTTGATACTGCCATGTAATTTACACTCACACAAGAGAGTAGCTAACCTGTCTTTGCAAGTCCAGGTATAAAATTAATCAACTTCTTGTGATGGCTTCTGCTTTTTCATAGACAAGTTCTGACACACTTAACCAAAGGAAACTTTATAAGTTTTCCAATATAAGAGCCAAACAGCTAATGTTCCTTCATTACCCACAAAAAAAATCAAAGGGAAAACATTATCCACTGAAAATTTGGAAAATATGAATTGCCAGTGGCTTAGGGCACATGGGAAGAAAACCAAGTTAGGATAAATATTAAGCTATGTATGATCCTTCTTTTTTCTCTGCTTTAATTCTTCTATTACAGGTTTTCATTTTAAAATCATAAAAATCCCCAAATAAAAAAGATACAACTTGTAGTGAAAATTAACAGTTGGGGGAAAAAATAACTTTTAAATGCCACGTTCACTGGTATTTTCAATGTTTTGATAGTGTTTTTCTTCCTGATATAAACCACAGTTGTTTTGGGGAGAATGACTGTATCACAATAGCTTATAGAAGTAAAAACTTGTGTCCTAAGATTTATTTTGAGATTCTCTTACCTACTGTTCATCACCTGACTGCCTGTATTATTATTATACGAGAAAAAGAGTTTTCTTCATAGCATTGAAACAAAATTGGATGGAAATGCACAAAAATTCTGGAAGATTCACCAATTAACAAGAGTTATTGTTCAGCAGTGTTTTGGCAGAAGTTCGGCAGACTGTATATAGAACTTGAAGATGTTTCTCCTGTAGAGACATATAAATACATTTAAATTTTTGCCCCAAATACAAAAATAACTATATAATATTAATTCATGTCACAGTAGCTTGGTCAAAATCTAGCAGGTGAATTCCATAGTAGAAGAATTCTTAGATTCATTGGCTATTTTTCACCCTTCACTTTCATAAAAATCAGATACATCTAAGCTGGTTTGAACTGGATTTTGAAATTGTTAGTCATTTACAATAAAGAGATTTAGTGTCCTTGCTGCTGAAAAATGATGTATGAGATGCAAAATCATTGTACTCACTCCGTAGATAGTAAGGACAAAGGAAAAAAAACCCCTAATTTTCTAACTGGTTGAAATAGTGAATAGAGGTGGAAAGTAATTTTCTCTATTTACATCTCATTTAAGGTTGATAGCTTTCACAAACAGATAAGGAAATTGATATGGTGGGGTTTTCCTGAAGCAAACCATAATATCTAAGGTTCTCATTCCATAAAAGTTTGTCTTCCTAACTATTAAATGTCTCTTTGCTAATCTGCCTAGAGAAACCTAATTTTATTTGCAATTAAATTTAAAAGATATTTGTTTATAAATATTAATGCCACATTAATTTTAAAATTCTTGTGATTTTGTTGACTTTATCATACATCTGTTTACTTTATAAAAACATTTTTACATCATATAAAATATTTATATTTAAAATATTTGATATTTTAAATATTTACATATACATCTGTTTATTTTATAATATTTAAAACATTAAACATTTGTTTTCAGCAATCCTCCCACCTCGATCTCCCAAAGTGCTGGGATTACAGGCATGAGCCATTATGCCTGTCCTTTTATGTTTATTAATATGATATGTATGACATATAAAATCTTTAAATAAATATTTAAAAATAAATAGATGTAGGATATATAAAATACTTAAAATATTAGATGTGTGTGAATTTTTAAGAAATAATCTCCAACAATATTGTAGTATGAAATACATTCAGCAGATAGACAAAGCATATACTATTCTATCATTTATACATAAAGGAAAGGACACTAAACACAGATATTTTGGTATACTAAATGAATACCTCTAGACAGGTACACAAATAATTGATAGCAGCAGTGATCTCTAGAGAGAAAGAAGAGTCTGAGGAAGTCAGGAGAACTTTTGTGTATTTGCTCATTTGCTGTATTTGAAAAATTTTTAACTAAAATGTAAAACATATCCAAAAATTACACATGTAGTTTTATCACTCAATTTTCTCTCATTCTAAAATTGACACTCCAGGAAGATGACCTATGTTTTTTCCCCTGCAGTAATTCCCCTCACCTCTACATTCCATAGCTGTGAGCATTTCCTACACACTATTATCGCAGTTGGAGTAGAATAAAGGAGCGACATGGTCTATAATCCTATTTCCACTGCTTCCTAGCTTTCTAGCTTTGTATTTGACCGTACCTCTTTGACCATTAACTTACTGATGCATAATGTGATTACTAGAAGTCCTACCTCATAGGGCTGTCATGACGTTTAAAGGAAAGAGCGTATCTAAAATGCTTATTACAGTGTTTGGAATGTAGCAGGTGCTCAAGAAATGATTGTTCTTGTGTGCTGGGCACTGATCCTAGATTATGGGACTGCCAAGATAAAAGTGTTCCAGGCCATAAGGAGCTCACACTCTATCTACAGTGGCACACAAACCTACAGATTAAACCAAAATATATCTGTCTGACGCACAGTAGAATGGACACAATATATTGAATTAATGAATTATAAAAGGATATAATCTAAGTAAGTTTACACATTGTATTGTCTGGGATGGGAGATAGAAAGCAGGCAAAGCCGATTCTTTTTTTTTTTCAGGATGGAGTCTTGCCCTGTCGCCCAGGCTAGAGTGCAGTGGTGCGATCTCAGCTCACTGCAACCTCTGCCTCCCAGATTCAAGTGATTCTCCTGCCTCAGCCTCCCAAGTAGCTGGGATTACAGGCACACACCACTACGCCTGGCTAATTTTTGTATTTTTAGTAGAGATGGGGTTTCACCATGTTAGCCAGGCTCGTCTTGAACTCTTGACCTCGTGATCCACCCGCCTCGGCCTCCCAAAGTGCTGGGATTACAGCCATGAACCATTGCGCCCGGCCCTGCAAAGCAGATTCTTAATAAATATCCTTTTCCTGGTTATTTATTTATTTATTTTGAGACAATGTCTCACTCTGTCACCCAGGTTGGAGTGAAGTGGCACGAGCCTGGCTCACTGTAGCCTCAACCTCCTGGGATCAAGCAGTCCTCCTGCTTCAACCTCCCATGTAGGTGAGACTACAGGCACACACTACCATGCCTGACTAATTTTTAAAATTTTTTTGTAGAGATGGGGTCGCACTATGTTGCCCAGACTGGCTTCAAACGCCTGGGCTCAAGTAGTCCTCCCACTTTGGCCTCCCAAAGTGCTGAGATTACAGGCAGGAGCCGCCATGCCTGTCCTTTTCTATTTATTAATATACCAACTTATACCTAGCTATGCTATTTACTGTTCAGCTATTGAAATTGATCATTTTAAAAATTTAAAATTAATTTTATGAGTGAAGAAATATATTGAAATCCTGTAAGTGTCTGAATCAGGGGAGAGTATTACCATTAATTTTCAAAAATGCAACTCTGTTCTCTGTTATGTCTTCTTTTTCCAGAAATGGAATATCTTATGGAACTGTGGTTTTTGAGAATCTTCCAATTGACTTTGATGTTGGAGAAATACCTAATATCATTTTCCTTTCTAGTAAGAATATAGTGAATGGGATGTTTTATTAAGGTTTATTCTTACACAACCCTTTTGCTTCATTCAGAAAGATAAGAAAACATGAATTTGGTTTAAAAAAAAAGGGGGGTATTCATTTTGAAAGTGGTCTTGGATTAATTTTTAAAAAGGTATTCAGGCCAGGCTCAGTGGCTCAGTGGCTCATGCCTATAATCCCAGCACTATGGGAGGCCGAGGCGGGTGGATCACCAGGTTGAGAGAGAGATAGAGACCATCCTAGCCAACAAGAGAGAGAGATCATCCTGGCCAACATGGTGAAACCCCGTCTCTACTAATACAAAAAAATTAGCTGGGCATGGTGGCAAGCACCTGTACTCCCAGCTACTTGGGAGGCTGGGGCAGGAGAATCGCTTGAACCTGGGAGGTGGAGGTTGCAGTGAGCCAAGGTCGCACTTGGCGATAGAGGGAGACTCCGTCTCAAAAAAAATAAAAAATAAAAAGTATTCAGGTTTTTTTCCTTTTAATTAATAGACTTTATTTCTTAGAGCAGTTTTAGGTTTAAAGAAAAAATTGAGACCAGGCGCGGTGGCTCAAGCCTGTAATCCCAGCACTTTGGGAGGCCGAGACGGGCGGATCACGAGGTCAGGAGATCGAGACCATCCTGGCTAACACGGTGAAACCCCGTCTCTACTAAAAATTACAAAAAACGAGCCGGGCGAGGTGGCGGGCGCCTGTAGTCCCAGCTACTCTGGAGGCTGAGGCAGGAGAATGGCGTAAACCCGGGGGGCGGAGCTTGCAGTGAGCTGAGATCTGGCCACTGCACTCCAGCCTGGGCGACAGCCCGAGACTCCATCTCAAAAAAAAAAAAGGAAAAAAAAAGAAAAAGAAAAAATTGAACAGAAGGTACAGAGAATTCCCATATACTCTCTCTTTCCTCACCATCCCCAAACTCATGGTTTTCCCTATTACTGACATCTTGCATTAGTTTGGTACACTTGTTACAATTTATGAACCAATATTGATACATGATTATTAACTAAAGTCCATAGTTTGTATTAAAGTTCTCCCTTGGCCGGGCGCGGTGGCTCAAGCCTGTAATCCCAGCACTTTGGGAGGCCAAGACGGGCGGATCACGAGGTCAGGAGATCGAGACCATCCTGGCTAACACGGTGAAACCCCGTCTCTACTAAAAAATACAAAAAAAATAGCCGGGCGAGGTGGCGGGCGCCTGTAGTCCCAGCTACTCCGGAGGCTGAGGCAGGAGAATGGCATAAACCCGGGAGACGGAGCTTGTAGTGAACTGAGATCCGGCCACTGCACTCCAGCCTGGGCGACAGAGCAAGACTCCGTCTCAAAAAATAAAAAAAATAAAAAAAATAAAGTTCTCCCTTAATGTTGTATAATTCTATGGGTTTTGCCTAATGCATAATGTCACGTATCTACCATTACAGTACTATACAGAATAGTTTCACTGTCCTAAAAATTCCTCTATGTTCCACCTATGCATCCCTCCCCTCTTCTTGTTAATCTCTAGCAGCCACTGATCTTTTTACTAGCTCCATACTTTTGCCTTTTCCAGGATGCCATAGAGTTGGAATCATACAATATATAGGATTTTTAGATTGACTTCTTTCACTTAGCAATAAGCATCTAAATTTCCTCCAAGTCTTTTGGTGGCTTGATAGCTCATTTCTGTTTATTGCTGAATAATACTTCATTGTATAGATGCAGCACAATTTGTTATCCATCCACCTATTAGCAAATCTTGATTGTCTACAATTTTTGGCAATTATGAATAAAGTTGCTATAACATTTGTTTTCAGGTAACATATGAGTTTTCAACCCATGCAGGCAAATAACCAGGAGTGCAATTGCTGGATTGTATGGTAAGACGATGTTTAGCGTTGTAATAAACTAACAAACTGTCTTTCAAAGTGGCTGTAACATTTTGCATTTCACCAGCAATAAAAGAGAGTTACAGTTGCTCCACAGCCTCATCAGCATATGGTATTACCAGTGTTTTGGATTTTAGTAGTTTAAGAATGTAATGGTATCTCATTGTTATTTAAAATTTGCAATTCCCTAATGACATACGATGTAGAGCATCTTTACGTATGCTTGTTTGTCATCTGTACATCTTTAGCAAGGTTTGTTCAGATCTTATGCCCACTTTTTAACTTGGTTATTTATTTTCATTTTGTTGAGTTTTAAGAGTTTTTTGTATATTTTGGATACAAGTCCTTTATCAGACATGTGTTTTGCAAATATTTTCTCCCAATGTGTGGCTTTTCATTCTCTTAGTGGTGTCTTTTGCAGAGAAAAGTTTTTCTAAATTTATGAAGTCCAACTTAGCAATTTTTTCTTTCGTGAATTGTACTTTTGGTGTCGTATCTAAAAATTCATTGACAAACTTAAGGTCAACCTAGAATTTTTCCTATGTCATTTTCCAGAAACTTTACAGTTTTCCATTTTACATGTAGGTCTAGAATCCATTTTGAGTTCATTTTTGTGATAGGTGTAATAAGGTCAGAGTCTAGATTTAATTTTCTTTGCATGTGGATATCTAGTTGTTCCAGCACTATTTGCTAAAAAAAAAAATTATTCTTTATTGAATTGCCTTTGTTCCTCTGTCAAAAATGAATGACTATTTATGGTGGCTATTGTGTGGGCTTATTTCTGGGCTCTAAATTCTGTTCCACTGATCTGTTCGTCTATTCTTTTGCCAATACTACACTGTCTTGATTACCGTAGGTTTGTATTACAGCCTTGAAGTAGTAGTAGTGTCAGTCCTCTGAATTTGTTCTTCTTGAATACGATACTGGCTATTTGGTTTCGCCTTTCCATGTAAACATTAGAATCAGCTTGTTGATATCCACAAAATAAGTTGCTGGGGTTTTGATTTGGATTGTATTAAATCTATAGGTTAACTGGAAAAAGAAATGACCTGTTAATATTGAATCTTCCTTTCCATAAACATGAACTATTTCTCCATTTATTTAGATTCCTTTGTTTTATTTCATTCGAGTTTTATAGTTTTCCTCATATAGATCTTATACACATTTTCTTAGATTTATACCTAAGTATTTCAGTTTTTTGACGCTAAAGTAAATGGTAATTTTTTTTTTTTTTTTTTTTTGAGACAGAGTCTTGCTCTTGTCGTCCAGGCTGGAGTGCAGTGATGTGATCTTGGCTCACTGAAACCTCCACCTCCCAGGTTCAAGCAATTGTCCTGCCTCAGCCTCCCGAGTAGCTGGGATTACAGGTACCCGCCACCATACCTGGTTGATTTTTGTTTTTTGTTTTTTGTTGTTTTTTTAGTAGAGACGGGGTTTCACCTTGTTGCCCAGGCTGGTTTCGAACTCCTAACGTAAGGTGATCCTCCTGTCTCGGCCTCCCAAAGTGCTGAGATTACAGGTGTGAGCCACCACACCCGGCCAGTATTGTGTTTTTAACTCAAATTCCAACCGTTCCTTGCTGTATACAGGAAAGAAACAGACTCTTGTACACTAACCTTATATCCTGCAACTTTGCTATAATAGCTTATTTGTTTCAGGAGATTTTTTGTTTGGTTGTATTTTGTCAGTTCTTTGGCATTCTCTTTTTTGCTCTTGTCCTTTGTTTCTGTATTGTCTTCCACTCATTTTCTGTCTTCTTTGGTTTTAATTGAGCAGTCTACATAATTCCATTCTTTCTCCTCTCTTAGCATATCAATTATACTTTAGAAAAAAATTTTTACTGGTTGCCCTAGAGTTTGCAAATATACATTTATGACTAATCCATGTTCACTTTCAAATAAGATTATACTGCTTCACTGGTAGTACAAGTACCTTATAACAGTATTCTTAATTCCTCCATCCCATCCCTTTTAACAATGCTGTCATTCATTTCTGTTTTCCATAAAATAATCCAGAATACATTTTTACTATTCTTTTTCTGAACAAACTATTATGTGTTAGACCAATTAAGAAAAAGAAAATATTTTATTTTACCTTCATTTATTCCTTTTATAATGTTCTTCCTTTCCTTATGTGGATTCAGTTTTCTGATCTATATTATTTTTCTTCTTTCTGAGGAACTTCTTTTAACATTTCTTGCAAGGCAGCTCAACTGGCAACAAATTTCCTCCATTTTATTTGTCTGAGAAACTCACACTTTCTTTTGAAGAAAGAAGGATAATGTACTCCTTTAATTTTTACTCCAATACTTTTGAAGGTTAATTTCACTGAGTACAGAATTTTAGATTGGTGAGTTTTTTCTTTTAACACTTTAAGTATTTCATCTCACACTTTTCTTGCTTACACGGTTTTTGAAAAGAAGTTTGATGTAACTCTTATTGTTCCACCTCTATAAGTAAGGTGTTTTCTCTCACTCCCATACTCCCTTGCCCCTAGCCCCTTCTTTCAAGATTTTCTCTTTGTCTTTGATTTTCCACAGTTTTGAAAATACTATGCCTAAGTGTAGATTTTGAAGATTTTGTTTATTTGTTTCTTTAAGAGACAGGATTAGGCTGGGCACGGTGGCTCACACCTGTAATGCCAGCGTTTTGGGATGCCAAGGCAGGCAGATCACCTAAGGTCAGGAGTTCGAGACCAGCCTGACCAACATGGTGAAACCCGTCTCTACTAAAAATACAAAAATTAGCCAGGCGTGGTGGCAGGCACCTGTAATCCCAACTACTCGGGAGGATGAGGCAGAAGAATCGCTTGAAACCAGGAGGCGGAGGTTGCAGTGGGCCAAGATTGTGCCACTGTACTCCAGCCTGGGTGACAAGAGTCATACTCCGTCACACACACACACACACACACACACACACACACAAGCGACAGGGTCCCGCTCTGCTGCCCAGGCTGGAGCACAGTGGTGCCATCATAGCTCACTGCAGCCTTGAACTCCTGGGCTCAAGCAATCATCCCGCCTCAGCCACCCAAGTAACTGGGATTACAGGCACATGCCACCCACTCAGGCTAATTTTTTATTTTTTGTAAAGACAGAGTATCCCTATGTTGCCCAGGCTGGGCTCTAACTGTCCAACTCCTGGGCTCAAGTGATCCTTCCACTTTGGCCTTGAAAAGAGCTGGGATTACAGGCACAAGTCACCATCCCTGGCCAGTCCAGGTGTAGACTTTTTTGTGTGTTTATCCTGTCAGTGCTCTCTGAGATAACTGGATCTGTGGTTTGGTATTAGTCATTCATTTTGGAAGATTCTCAGTCATTATTTAACTATTTCTTCTTTCCTTGCCCTCTCTCTTCTCTTTTGATACCTTCATTACAGTTAGGTTATAATTTTTGTTATTGTCTCGCACCCACAGTACATGAGTATTCAGTTCCGTATTTTTCATTTTTCTTTTTTTTGCTTTGCATTTCAGTTTTAGAAGTTTGTACTGACATATCTCCAAGCTTGCTTATTCTTTCCTTGGCTGTATCCAGTCTATTAATGAGCCCATTAAAGGCATTTTTCATTTGTTCTATTGTTTTTTATTTCTAGCATTAACTTTTTATTCTTTCTTAGAGCTTCCATATCTCTGTGTACATTACCCATGTGTTCATGCATGTTACCCACTGTTTCCTTAGAACCCTTGGCATATTAATCATATTTATTTAAAATTTTTGGTCTGAAATTCAAAAATCTCTGCCATATGTGAATCTGATTCTGATGTTTGGTTTGTCTCTTCAGACTGTGTTTTTTGCCTTTTAGCATATTTTGTAATTTTTTTGTCGTCGTTGTCGTTGTTGAAAGCCAGACATGCTGTATCAGGTAAAAGGAACTTAGGCCTTTCGTGTGAGGTTTCATGTTTATCTGGCTAAGAGGTAGGCTTTGTTACTGTTCGTGGTGTCAGAGGCTAAAATTTCCTACTGTGTTCCTGTTTTTGCTTCTTATGTTGTCTTTGGATGTCCCCAGAGACTCTTAAAATACGGTCTGAGGTTTGAGTTCTTTTAGCTGAAATGACCCGTTGTTACACAGGAGCTCTTCTGATGCGGTGGTAAGGTGAGGGGGAGAGGAGAGCTTTCTACAGTCCTATGATGAGGACTCAAGTCTTTTATTGAGCTTGAGTTGAGTATTTCCCTTCTCCCGTGTGGAAGGCTAGAGCTGACTAGAGTTGGTAATTTCCCTTCCTCCAGATTGGTTAGCCTTTGGTAGATTCACTTGGTTAGGCTCTGATAGAGAGTTTCCCTTGAGGCTAGGTCTTGTTAAGAAGAACAGAGAGCCCTGAGAGTATTTCACGATGGTTACTTACCCCTTCTCCCTGGCAAAAGCAAAGCAGATTTTCTTCAGATCTTTACAGTGAGAATCTGATAGGATTCATGGAGGTGAAACTGAGGTAAGTATTAAGGTCCCTCTCAGACTTCAGCCCTTCTAAAAACCGTTGGAGTTTTTAACTCTCAAGCTTGTCTGTACTGAGCCTCCAGCAATTTCCCAATTACAGTTAAGTGTTCCTACTGATGTTGGCTCCAGCTGTGAAACTAGCTTCAGCTTCTGGCTTCTGTGCCTGGGCTCCGCTCCTGGTAAACTGTGATTCTCTGAAAAGCTGGGATTCTCTGTATCTATCTGTCTGTCTCTCTAGTTTTTAGGGCAGTAGTTTTTCCTGTGACCTCAATTCTCTGGTGGATCTAAGAAGAGTTATTGATTTCAGTTTGTTTAGCTTTTTTTTCTTGTTGTGAGGATGGGAGTGACAACTTCCAAGTTCTTTACATGTTGAACAGGAAACTGAAAGCCCCTTGGTGTTCCTTTGTAAACTCATCTTAGAAATATTTATCATAGGCCGGGCGCGGTGGCTCAAGCCTGTAATCCCAGCACTTTGGGAGGCCGAGACGGGCAGATCACGAGGTCAGGAGATCAAAACCATCCTGGCTAACATGGTGAAACCCCGTCTCTATTAAAAATACAAAAAAATTAGCCGGGTGAGGTGGCGGGCACCTGTGGTCCCAGCTACTCAGGAGGCTGAGGCAGGAGAATGGCCTGAACCCGGGAGGCGGAGCTTGCAGTGAGCTGAGATCGCGCCACTGCACTCCAGCCTGGGGGCAGAGCAAGACTCTGTCTCAAAAAAAAAAAAGAAAGAAAAAAAGAAATATTTATCATAATTGAAAAGTGCCAGTATCAAATTTTCAGTCTGTTTATATTCCCCCTAAACTCAGATACATATACATTTTATTTTGTGTGTCTGCGTGCGGGTGTGTGTTTTGTTGTTGTTGTTTTTTAAGATACAGGGTCTTGCTCTGTCAAGGGTGGAGTGCGGTGGCACAATCATGCCTCTCTGTAGCCTTGAACTCCTGGGAGAAAGTGATCCTCCCGCCTCAGCCTTCAGAGTAGCTATGACTACAGGTACTAACCACCAAGCCCAGCTAACTCTTAAAATTTTTTGTAGAGATGGGAGTTTCACTTTGTTGCCCAGGCTGGTCTCAAACTCCTGGCCAAAAGTGATCCTCCTGCCTCAGCCTCCTAAAGTGTTGGAATTACAGATACTTTGTGTTTTGATTCTTGAAAGGAAAAAAAAACAAAGATTTTTAATGCCTCTTATCGTCTAAGCACTTTCCTTCCAAACAATACCCTTTTCCTGCCATTGTTCTTGTTATGAATAGCTTAAAGAAAAAGAAACAACAAAAGGTAATAATAGGCCAGGAATCATTTACTGAATACTAGGTCTTCTTGCATAGTTTGATATCCTATAAACTCTGTGCATCTGATGCATTTCACTTTCAAAAGGCTCAATGCTCTATATTATTTAGTAGTAATCAAAATTTCAAGTTTTACCTAGCCTCCTGATTCACTGTCCAATTTCCTACTAAATATGGGTCAGCGGGGTCATCTGCAAATCTTGTAGTCTACTCAGAAAGTTCTGCTAAGTTAGAAAGTGATTAAATGACTGTTTGTTAAGATATACTTAATAGTAATAACCTAAATGCATTTGTTAAGTGGTTGTAAACAGGTGAATTTAAAATGTTATCCTATATGAAATTTTCCTTTTTGGTGTCTGTTATTTAATAGCATTGTTTGAATTAGGGGATAGTATTTGGTGCCTTTGTAACTATATGAAAATTAGTTGGTTGAATATTACTGCTTTCCATGTTCATATTTATATTTGTATATATACATATATACATACACATATACTACTTTCCTTTCCATTTTCGTATTTATATTTGTGTATACACATATGAACATATACATAAAAATATATTTTATACATTTTTGAAAAGGAAAGTTAACTTTAGGGCAAATTTAATGAATGTTCAAAAATATTTTTTGCTGATCAAATTATCACTGTGTTTTAAACTTTTGAAATGATCCAAAAAATTTTTTAATGACTTAGAGTTACTGTTACAAAATGCTTGTCTTTTGATGTCACAAACATTATATACTATAATCACTGGCCAGAGAGAATTGCTATAAGTATAATGAAAAGGGAAATGATTGAAGATCTCTGCAGCTATCCTCATAAATGAGGGTGGGAACACGATGGGCAGTTCCAAAGTTGAAAATAGAGAATATATGTGGATTTATATTAACATAATTGGTATTCTTGGATAGTTAAAAATGGCTAAACTGTAGGAGAAGCCCGAGTAATTACTGTTAACAGAGGAATAAATTTGAGGGCAATAATAATGATAACAGGCCAGCACTGTGGCTCATGCCTGTAATCCCAGCCTGGCCAACATGGTGAAACCGCGTCTCTACTAAAAATACAAAAATTATCCAAGTGTGGTGGTGGGCGCCTGTAATCCCAGCTACTTGGGAGGCTGAGGCAGGAGAATCATTTGAAGCTGGGAGACGGAGTTGCAGTGAGCCGAAATCGCGCCACTTCCCTCCAACCTGGGGGACAGAGTGAGACTCCGTCTCAAAATAATAATAATAATGATAATAATAATAATGCCACCAACAATACTAAGAGCTAACATTTACTGAGTGCTTACTAGGCAACAGATATTGTTCTAATTATACATGTATTATCTCATTTAACCATCCATAATACTGTGGTATAGACACTTTTTACATCCATTTTATAAATAAGTAAAGTGAGTTATGGAGAGATTAATGATTTGCCAGTAAGTTTCAAAGCCTGTGTACAAGCTCACGCTTGATTCTGGAGCCAGTGTTCTTTTCTTTTCTTTTTTTTTTTTTTTTTTTGAGACGGAGTCTCGCGCTGTCACCCGGGCTGGAGTGCAGTGGCCGGATCTCAGCTCACTGCAAGCTCCGCCTCCCAGGTTTACGCCATTCTCCTGCCTCAGCCTCCCTCCCGTGTAGATGGGACTACAGGCGCCCGCCACCTCGCCCAGCTATTTTTTTTTTTGTATTTTTTAGTAGAGACGGGGTTTCACCGTGTTCGCCAGGATGGTCTCGATCTCCTGACCTCGTGATCCGCCCGTCTCGGCCTCCCAAAGTGCTGGGATTACAGGCTTGAGCCACCGCGCCCGGCCTGGAGCCAGTGTTCTTAACACAGTATCTTCAGAACGTTAAACTAAAAGGTTTTTAATTTACAGAATGATTCTTTCCACAATTAAAAAATAAATTAGGAGTAATTATTTTGAGTTCTTTCTTCTTTTCAGGCATTTCCCATGGTTCTTTTCAAGACATAATACATATCATTTAGTGTTGTAGATCTGAAAAAACAAAAGTAGCGTGAAGACCAAAAGTTTTTTAAAGAGATGGAGTCTCGCTATTGTTCTCTAGGCTGGAACTCCCAGGCTCAAGGGATCCTCCAGCCTTACCCCTCTGAGTAGGTGGAACCACGGTGTCCGCTAAGGTCAATGTTGAATCGTATCTTTGTAGATCTACTGACCAGTTAAAAAGAGGTGCTGTATACATTGGTTGTTGTCTTATCAAAGTTTGATGCTTTTATATAGACCATTGTTTTTACATGCTAATACAATTGAAAACCACTACAGATATTTATATTTACAACCTAAAGCTAGGTTTTAACAAGAAACTCATAAGGCAAAGGTGAGAAGTAAAATAATTTAGCGCCAAGTAGAGATATATGTGCAATGCTCCTTTGTTGGGCTCAAAATATATTCTTTTGTTTTATAAGACTGACAGGCTTGAAGCCACTTTTATATCCATTATGCCTCCAAAGACAAAAATGATTACGTTTTATTTAGTAGCTTGCAAAGTTGCCAAAGACCATTTTTTCTACTCTTTCCCCGAAATTGGTTTATATGCTTATTAAAGTAATTTATACCTATTTGTGAATGCTTAACATAGTTTCAGATTTTAAGATTTCCCTGCAACTTTATTTCTCTTGAAGTTACAGCAAGAGGAGTTAATTTTTATTTTTAATTGCATTTATTCAGTAAACTCCGCCACAGAAAAACTTAGTGGACAAGGTGAGTTCCCCTGTGTCCCATGGCAAAGGTGCAGTGGGTGACATTGACCCATGGTTAGGTAACCTGGCAAGGAAAGACCCCGTTGTAACACATCTGAGCAACGAGACCAAAGAAGGGCTTGCTGCCACGAGGCGAAGTCCGCGTTTTTGAACAGAGAGCTCAGCAGAGTTGGGCGGCAGTCACGCTCAGCACTGCGGCCGAGGAGAAAGAGAACGGCAGCATTATATTACTGCACGAAGAGTAGGAAAATATGATGCAGGTTTGGGACCAGGCAACCGAAACCCCTTCTCAGCAGCGCCTCCCAAAGCCGGGCACCGCCTTCCTTACGGGAAGGCGCAGAGTCCCCAAACCCGCGCTGAGCCGCGCCCCCAGCTCCTTTCTCTTTCCTCCGCCGCTAAACACAGACTACCACGTGAGCGCCGCAGCGCGTCCCAGCTGTGCCTCAGCTGACCGCCTCCTGATTGGCTGAGAGCGACGTGGGCTGGCCGCCTGCGTGGCTCGCCATTGGCTCTCGAGGAACCCGCCTCCACCTCAGGTGAGGCGGGCCTGCGGGAGCGCGCGCCGGCCTGGGCAGGCGAGCGGGCGCGCTCCCGCCCCCTCCCCTCCCTGCGCGCCCAAGCGCGCCTCCGCCCTTGCCCGCCCCCTGACGCCGCCTCAGCTCCTCAGTGCACAGTGCTGCCTCGTCTGAGGGGACAAGAGGATCACCCTCGCCGTCGCTTCGGCCAGTGCGTCGGGCTGGGCCCTGACAAGCCACCTGAGGAGAGGTTCGGAGACGGGCCCGGATTTCGGCGATTACCGCCCGCTTCTCCTGCTTCTGGTCTCACGAGGTGTTTCCCGCCTCGCACCCCCACCTTTGGACTTGCCTTGCCTTCTCTCTCCGCGTGTGGAGGGAGCCAGCGCTTAGGCCGGAGCGAGCCTGGGGGCCGCCCGGCGTGAAGGCATCGCGGGAACCGATTCACCATGGAGGGCGCCGGCGGCGCGAACGACAAGAAAAAGTAAGCCCATTCCCTCGGCCGGCCGCCGGCGCCCCCGCCCGCCGTCCCGCCCTGGGCTCCCGGGCCGGCCTCGGCGTTCCTGGGGGTGGAGGGGGCAGCCTTTTTGTTTCTGCGGCTTCTCCCCTCCCCTCTCTTTCCCCCAACCTCGCCGGCCGGGCTCCCCCGCTGTCCACGTCGCCATCTTGTCGTGGGGGGTGGGAGACGCCTCGAAAGTGCTTTCAGGGGCCGGGATCTGAGCCCTGCTTGCCCTCCCCGCCGGCCGTGGGGGCCTTGCGCCGCCCACCTACCCGCCTCAGAAACCCAGCCTGCTCTGTGGCCGCATCCGGAGGGGACTTTACCCAGCCCGAAAACCCCGGGAAGAGAAATGAGCTGCAGCTCCGTAGCCGCGGTTTGCACCCGGAGCTTCCGCTCCTTCCCGCCCCCATCCTCTCCGGTTCCATTGAAAACTCGGCCCTGGGGCGTACCCTGCACGCTGGTCCTGGCTTCCTAGTGGGCTTGGGGCCCTGAATTCCCGACTGAGGGACTCGCGTGGTCGGATGCAATCTTGTTCTGTAGTTGTCCAGCCGTCGCGGGTGTCTTTGCCTTTGTGCATCCTAGGGATTTGCCGCGATGGCCTTAAGAAGCGAACTTTTTAGTTTGCACGTGCAGGTTTTGTTTCGTTTTAAGCGCCTTAAAAAAGTTGCCTAGACTGAGAGTCAGAGTATTGGGAATTTAGAGAAATAGCAACATTTTAAAGAGAACTTTAGAATTGGATACATGAGTTCATATCACCTGTCACGAGAACGCAGATAGTATAAATGAATACATGCCTCACTCATTCTTCAAATAATGAAAATGTAGGGGCTGGTTAAATGTAGGCAGACAGTTTTAATGATACTGAAAAAAGTATATGATGAGTGAATGAAATGCGGCACTAAAATGTTGCAAAAATTTTCGAACTCTGTCTCATTTTCCTGAAATTGAAGTATATTAAAGGAAAACCTTCAACATATATCCAAAGTAAGTTAATCACTCGGTTAGAACTTAATGCAAGTTTTATAAATTACCTTGAAGTTTGAGCCTAAGAGGTACATTAGAGATTAAGAATTGTGAGTTGGACCACTGGTATTAAGAGCGGACTCCGCCATCCCCCAACACACACAATTTTGTCCACTTTGGTATTTTAACTTTTAAGGAAATCATTTAAGGAATTGAAGATTTAGAGTAAGAGTTTTGGTTAGTAGACTGGCTTGCTCTTAAATCCTTCCACTCTTCTGGCAGAGAGATTAATTTCCCTAATCAGTATCGGCAGAAGATAAACTTGTTTATATTCTTGCTCTTTTGTAGATCCCTTCTCCTGGTCCTTCTTCAATAGAATATTAAATTCTCAGTTTGTGTACACCAGAGAAGACACTTACAAAATTCAAAAAGTGAGCAAACAGGTTTAAATTCATTCCAAGAGTTACCAGGAATTAATTGCAGTTTATTTTGCGGAGGTGATTACAGTGCTTTTGATGAAATGATAAAGCGGCAGATTACCTCTGTGTAGTGCCAGTTTTCTATCCTTATATATATTGAATCATACTTAATACAATGTATTAAATTATGCACCAATCAATTCCTTTTTATATACAGTATCGAAGTCATTTCTTTGCCATTCATCAGTTCAGAATATCAGAAGTTTTGAAATGAATGAATGAATAAATTAGCTACTGTTCATCAGCCCCAATTCTAAATGAGTTCTTAGATTTTCCTCAGCTTATCTGTTACTTTCAAAATTTTCTCATTTGAAAACTTAGCAACCTTGGGTTGGATGGATTCATTTCTTAATATAGAAGTTCTTGATATAACTGAAAAATTAAGTTAAACACTTAATAAGTGGTGGTTACTCAGCATTTTTAGATGCTGTTTATAATAGATGACCTTTTCTAACTAATTTACAGTTTTTTGAAAGATAACTGAGAGTTTGAGGGATGGGGATTTTCTTCATGCAATTTTTTTTTCATTTTAAATGAATTCCCAATGTCAGAGTTTGGGAAACAAATTTGTCTTTTTAAAAGAAAGTCTAGGAAACTCAACCTGAAGAATTGGAAGAAATCAGAATAGAAAATGGGTATAGTTATGATATTTTAGATTTAACATAGGACATTTCATGTTGCCTCCTAGTTATAGGGACTGAACTTACTTAATAGCACATGTGTTTTGATTTTTAGATTTTTAAGAGAATGTCAAGAGAGTAATGATTCTGTTTCAGGCTTCAGGCCAGACTCCTTCAAAGTTTTCTAAAAGAAATAATTACTGAATCATTAAAGTAAAATTTCTGAGAATAGATATTCCTTAATTTCCTTCATTAACTTTGGCCATTAAAAGTCAAGAAGCTCTGTCATTTATTAGCAAACTTTTCTCCTTATATTTCTATTTTGATTGTCCTTTTGTTTGAGGAAGCAGTATATAGTGGTTAAGAGCATAGGATATGGAGGCAGATACCTCTGAGTTAAGGGTTCCAGCCCTTCACTTGTGAGCTTGAGCAAGTTACTGAATGCCTCTGAGCCTCTTTCCTCCTTTTGAAGTGATAAGAATACCAGCCATCTGAGCAGTTATTGTAAAGGTTAAATGAGATAATGCTTGTGAAGCACTTAGCCCATTGCAGGAGTCTTGGTGACACTGTGTACTTGAAAATAGATGTTACCTGTTAAAATTCTTGTTTGAACTTCCACAACTCTTAAAATTCTTTTTTGCTAGTCCTTCCAGCTATTTCCTTTAGTTTCTTTTCTGTGTCTTCATGCATGTTTTCTGTCTCCTGAAAGTGAAAAGACTAACATTGGATCCAGAGCTTGAAAAGGGTTTTTTTCCTGTTGAAATGGGCAAAAGAGTACATCCTTGGGTTATATTGACACCTAGTATCAGTTATTTTTCTTGAGCATCTGATCTACTCTCTACTCCAGGCCTCCTCCTTCACAATTCCTCACCCCTGTGTTTTCTCCCCAAATAGAATACTTTGAGTTTACTCTGGACTTACATACTGTGTATGTAGAGTCAAACATACACAGTATTCTAGTCTTACTGTTGATTTAAGCAAGATATGTGCAAGACACTGCAGTCTTAGTACTGGCAGTAACTTAAAACATTTTTTGTCTTGATGCCAAAGTTTAGACAATTTTGTAAAAATTAACCTTTGTGAAAGATAATGAGTTGATAAAATATTCTCAGTAAAGCAGCTACATGGTAGAAAAACTGTCTTTTGCTTATGAATTTCTCCAGAGTTAAGACCATTGAGTTCCATCTAAAGGCAAGACTTAAAGCTTGCCTTACTAGTCTGTTTTGTGGCTCAATTTGTGTGAAGTCTATATTAGTGCACTCTTCCACATGTGTGTATTTACTGAACTATCAAGTTATTTTAGAGCATCTTGTGCGGTTTGGAGAATGTCAGCCTTTCTACCTGTTAACTTCCATTGTCTTTCCTTTTAATGCCATTGTCTGTGGCTCTAATGGTGTCTGGGCTCAGGGTTTAGATTTTGTGGTTACATTCTATTCTTGTATGTCAAGAGTGGTGTATAGAAAGCTGAGGGGGATTAATTAGTCTCTTGACTGATTTTTTTTTTTTTCTGAAGAACTCAAAATAGTTTATTATGTTTGGTGGTGAAATTAAAAATTGATGTGCATGGATGTTAAAGATTTGGGTTAAATGGTGTGTTCATAGATGCCTTCTCTTAATATATAATTTTTAAAATTTAGATACTTGAAATACTGTATCCCTTTATCTAAGATTAACACAAGCCTGTTTCTTAACCAAGAGAAAATAATCTAAATTTAAATGTGGTGTTGGATGAGTTTCCGATCAAGAAATTGATTTTTTAAACTTTGTGACTAGTTATCCAGTGGGTGGATTTTACCCAGTGTGTGTATGTGTTTTCTGCTTAACTCTGGGAGGTTAGAAAGAGAATTTGAAACTAAGACAAGCCAAACTTCTTGTTGCTCAGTATTTTTGGTAAAAATATGGTGAGAATGTTTAAATTAACTATAGGCTTTGGAATTTTAAAAATAATTATATCTCTTGGTCTCCTGACACATCAAGAATTAACTGCTTTGTATATGCATTGAGTATTAATATTCATGTTTTCTGCAGTAGAAATTTATAAACCCTTAATCTATTTGCCAGACATCCATTTAGAGAAAATCACAATTTCTAAAACAAAATTAAAATGTTTGTTTCGTCAAAACAAAAATTGTGATTACCTCATGGCTTTTTTCTTATAGCTTTTGATTGTTTTTTAAAATTGTAGTTTAAAAATATTAACATAAAATTTACCATCTTAACTATTTCTTTTTTTTTTTTTTTTTTTTTTGAGACGGAGTCTTGCTCTGCCGCGGGGCTGGAGTGCAGTGGCCGGATCTCAGCTCACTGCAAGCTCCGCCTCCCGGGTTCACGCCATTCTCCTGCCTCAGCCTCCCGAGTAGCTGGGACTACAGACGCCCGCCACCTCGCCCGGCTAGTTTTTTGTATTTTTTAGTAGAGACGGGGTTTCACAGTGTTCGCCAGGATGGTCTCGATCTCCTTACCTTGTGATCCGCCCGTCTCGGCCTCCCAAAGTGCTGGGATTACAGGCTTGAGCCACCGCGCCCGGCCCATCTTAACTATTTCTAAGTGTACTGTTCAGTAGTGTTAGGTACATTCACATTGTGCAACTAACTTCCAGAACTTTTTCATCTTGCAAAGCTGAAATATACCCATTAAACAACTCCCAGTTTCCCCCTCTCCTCAGCCTCTGGCAACCACCATTTTACTTTTTGTTTCTGCAAATTTAACTACTCTAGATGCCTCATATAAATAGAATCACAGGGTTTTAATATTTTTGTGATGGGCTTATTTCACTTAGTGTAATGTCCTCAAGGTTCATCCATATTGTAGCATGTGTCAGAATTTTCTTCCTTTTTGAGTCTGAGCAATATTCCATTATATGTACCATACTTTGTTTCTCCATTCATCTAGCAATGGACACTTAGGTTGCTTCCACATCTTGGTTATTGTGCTGCTATGAACATGAGTCTGCAAATCTCTCTTAAACTTTCACTTTTTTTTGGATATATATCCAGAAGAGGGATGCTGGATCATATGGTAACCCTTTTTAATTTTCAAGGAACCACCATATTGTTTTCTATAGCAATTGCACCAGTTTACATTCCCACCAATAGTGCACAAGGGTTCCTATTTCTCCACATCCTTCTAAACACTTGTTTTCTTTCTTTCCTTCCTTCTCTTCTTTCTCTTTCTCTCTCTCTCAGCCATCTAATATGTTGAAGTGGTAGCCATCTAATATGTTGAAGTGATCGTTTTTAAGGGCTTGTTTGTGGATAACCAGCTGAAAGCTAACTACAGTTTGCCAGTGGAAGCTTTTGCAGAAAGAAAATATTAAGTACCTCTAAAATGATAATTCAATTTTTCTAGTGACTTAGATTTGCTCTGCCAGTACTTTTTCACAGAAACACTTTTTGGGTAAAATAGTGTACATCTGTTCTATTGTTGATAAATCCCAATTTAATTAGGAAATTTGTTCTCTAAGATTTAAAACAATAATTGAAATAATTATTTTTTATTAAAACTGTTCCCAAGATGTTAGCTTTTAGCTGTTCTGGTGATCTCAACTGTTATTTATGAGTGTTTATTTTAAGATTTCACCTTAACCGGTTACAGTTTTAACCATAAAGATTATTTCAACATATGATTTTGAAAGTTTATTGTCTTATAAATGCAAAAATGTAGTGATGGAACATAGCTTACTGTATGTAGTTCTTCGCTTGTTTGAAAAGTCACAATGTATTTAGGCAAATCAATTTAAAAGTGTCTAGTATTTAATATTGCAGTTTTCACTCATTAAGGACAGGTCCCCTGTGTTTCTCCCCCCCTTTTTTTTTCCAAGTAGTTTGGGAGGGTTTGTTTTTCCAGCTGAAAAATACTATGGTTAAAAAGAAACATAAGGTTTAAAGGTGAAAGTTGAAGTCTTTGAGGGTTGGGATATGTTTCTGTTGTTAAGAGTCTTGTAAATTCAGATGTTAAGCAAATTTCTTTAAAATGATTTCTACCTTCCCCCTTTCCATTATAAAACTGGGTAGGTTTCCACTTTGGGAGGCCGAGACGGGCGGATCACGAGGTCAGGAGATCGAGACCATCCTGGCTAACACGGTGAAACCCCGTCTCTACTAAAAATACAAAAACTAGCCGGGCGACGTGGCGGGCGCCTGTAGTCCCAGCTACTCGGGAGGCTGAGGCAGGAGAATGGCATAAACCCGGGAGGCGGAGCTTGCAGTGAGCTGAGATCCGGCCACTGCACTCCAGTCCGGGCGACAGAGCGAGACTCCGTCTCAAAAAAAAAAAAAAAAAAAAAAAACTGGGTAGGTTTCAATGGACAAAATCCCAGGTAGACTGAATTTGAAATTTGTGGGCTGGACACGGTGGCTCACGCTTGCAATCCCAGTACTTGGGGATGCCGAGGCGGATGGATCACCTCAGGTCAGGAGTTCGAGACCAGCCTGGCCAACACAGGGAAACCCCATCTCTACTAAAAATACCAAAAATTAGCCAGGCATGGTGGTGGGCGCCTGTAATCCCAGCTACTTAGGAGGCTGAGGCAGGAGAATTGCTTGAACCCAGGAGGCAGAGGTTGCAGTGAGCCAAGATCGCCCCATTGCGCTCCAGCCTGGGTGACAGAGCAAGACTCTGTTTCAAACAAATAAAAAAAGAAATCTGTGGTGTGAATACTGGTACGTGGTGTACACAGTGAGCTCTTAATAAGTATTTGAATTAACAAATGAGACAATGATTGAATAATTGGATGAACAAAGAGAATGCAGGTTTTTAAAAGGTTTCTTTAGAAATATTGTCGGCCCGGCATGGTGTCTCCTGCCTGTAATCCCAGCACTTTGGGAGGCCAGGGCAGGTGAATCACCTGAGGTTGGGAGTTCAAGACAAGCCCAACCAACGCAGAGAAGCTCCGTCTCTACTAAAAATAAAAAAAAGAAAAAGAAAAAGCCAGGTGTGGTGGTACATGCCTGTAATCCCAGCTACTCAGGAGGCTGAGGCAGGAGAATCGCTTGAACCTGGGAGGCAGAGGATGCAGTGAGCCAAGATCGTGCCACTGCACTCCAGCCTGACGACAGTGAGATGCTGTCTCAAAAAAAAAATTAAAAAGAATGTTTTAATTCTTTAGTTCCCTGTCTCTCTGAGATTCATTGATTGGTAAGAAGAAAGTTATAGAATCTCCTTTGACTTTTTTTGATATAGATATTTAAATTCTATTACTTTTATAGTAAGGTTGGGGCTTGATTATTTTCTTTGCTTTATAATAGAAGAGCATTGATTATTCTCTTTGCTTTATAATAGAATACCATTTAAATAGGAGTTCCTTGAGTGTGTTTACAATCATTTGATTTGGCTAAACTATTTTAATGTTTAATGAAATTTAAAAATTTTGGAGGAAAAAATTAAAAAACTACACAGGTGCACAAAGAAATAAAAATCACCTGCTATTTCACCATGTAGAGACCATTGTCTACTATTTCTCAATTCTGTGTTACATATGTATATTAATAACTGTAGGATTAGGGAATGAGTACTGTAATGTTGGGTACTTAACATAGTATATGGCTGTTAATACTCTCTAGATTTTGGATATAGTATATTTTACCATTATTGCCTTTTTATCAAACCTATTCTCAAAAAAGTGAGAAAAGCACTGGGATTATACAGGCGTGAGCCACCATGCCTGGCCCCATGGTTCTTTCTTAATAATAAATTCGAAGAGGTAGAATTGCAGGGTCAAAAAGTATCTATTTTAAAGCTTTCAATATAATTGCCTGTTTATCTTCTAGAAAGTTTGACCTAGTTGTATTTTAGAGTGTCATTTTCTTGAACTTTATCATCATTAAAGTTTTAAATTTGAAACATGGCAGTTTGATAAGTATATTAGGATTCTTTTTATTGCAAGTAACAAAATACAACTCAATCTGGTTTAAGAGGGGAAAATGTAGTCATTGGCTAACACAATCTAGTTTTGGTTTAAGAGACAAATCAGAGTCTTAAATGATCTCCGAGTGTAATAATCCCTGACTTTTGTCTTGATATTACTTGGCTTGTATACCTTTGCTGTATTTGCATGCTGGCCTTATTCTGCCACTGACAGGCTGTCTGTATGGTGTGGAAGAGGACGGCTAGCATCCCCATACCTGCAGCCTTACAGTTTGTAATGAAAAAAAAAAAAAATGTAAAAAAAAACCCCTCTCTCTTCTAGTGTCTGTATATCAGTTTCCTGGAAGAATACCTGTTTGCCCTACTTGGCCATGTGAAAGGAGTTCCCTGATTACATAAGTCAAATATGTCTTATTGTAGCATATTTGATTGTCTTGTAGAATATTATCTTATTATACACAGAACTCTTGATCAGTGCTACCATTGTAATTAATGGGCAATGAGTTTTTGTTGAAAGTCATTTGAATTCATATTCTATAGTTTTCTACCAAGTATAGTCATTCTGCAACTGTTCTTGTCATGACTTTTGGGAAGTTGAGTATTTCTTCTATGGGTTAGGGTTTTCATCTCAAGGAAAAGATGATCCTTTACTAAGTAAGTGTTAAGATTGCACATTTTTCTAGAACTTTTAGCTCTACTGTGTGATCTTACACAAGTTGCTTTATTGGGATGATAAGAATAATTGCCTTATAGGATTGTTATGAGAATGAAATGATATATCAACTCATATGAAACACTCAGAACAGCTCTTGGCAAAAAGTAAGGGCTTAATTAAGTAGAAACTAACCCTATATTCATAATATTATAATATTTGTTGTTTTCAGCATTGTTTAGAATTGCTCAAGCCTTCTTTGGGTTAATCTGATGAAGGCTATTCATCACCAGTGAGTAAATAATAGTGGCAGAATAGTTACTGATGCTTTTCCTTTACTTTGCTGTTTTTTCCATGAAAATCTGGCCTTTGCAGGCTAAATACTTGTTTATGTATAGACATGTTATTCTAAAATAATTTTCCGTAGTGGTAATACTAAAGGAAGAAACAGGTTCTCAAAGCTATTTATTTGGGATGTTAAAGGAGGCAAAATTAAGAAAGCTTACATTTCCATGTTCTTTGTGTCCCGAATCTCATTAAATGTCTTTTAACTTGTTAGTAGAGGAAAGTTGGATATTGCCTGCCTTTGTAGCTAACATAGTTAAAATATTTAAATGGTTATAGTGTCAAACCAGTAGTCAAAGCCTTCGCTGTATATGGAGGAAGGGATATTTTCTTGAATAATTTAAGTTGACTTATTTCAGTGGTTCAAAAAATTTCTTCAACCTTTAACCCCGACTCAGGCACGTAACTATTATACTATGTCCTATAACAGATTATTGTGCTTTTATTTATTCAACAGGTATTTGTGCAGCTAACTTATTGAGTACAACATTGAATCGTTGATGGCTTAGGCCACAGTTGAACGTTCATTTTTGATGTTAATTCATTCATTCATAGCATGTTCTATTTTTAAATTTTTAGTTCACTGCACTTTAAAGTTTGAGGTTCTTGCGAAGTACAGACTTCCTTGGGTTTGAGTTTTGTTATTTAATGTCAACCACCACAGGAGCATTGGCCAGTCTGCTTTTAGAATTTTCGTAGACATACACACACACAACATTCTCACAAGACAGTCTACTCATTTTCTTTTTTATTCCTTTGTTTCTTAACACAGGGTTAATGTTCAGATCTCTTTTGGAGCAAAATAATCCTCTGAATTTTTGAGATGTACCCAGTGACCTCAGTCTCAGTATATATACTGCATTAAAAAATGTAACCTTGTTCTTTTTAGTGGTCATTTGGTAACAGTTTGATCATAAACAAATGCAGCCTCAAACACAGAAGGCTTGAAGCAGGTATACAGAACTATGGAGAGATCATTTAGATGATCTAGAATATGCCTTTTTTTACAATGCCATCAAAATGAAAACACAGTTTTAAAAATTCTCATAGAATGTAACTTTGACACTGCTTTAACTCTGTTAAACAAAGCACTGCCATGTTGTAATTCCTATTTATTACTCTCTGGAGTTGCATAAGTTACCAGATCTGCCTTTTGTGTGATATCCTTTTCAGATATCTGAGGGTAGCTATCATGTTTCTCCTTCTATTCTTAAAAAGTTCCAAATTTCTTGAATCTTTTAATTCAAAAATTATATATTGAGCATCTGATTTGTGGAAAGGCATGGGCCATATTAAAAATGGGGCTTCATATTAAAATGGGGAAAGGGTGGAGATTCTCAGGTGGAATCTGAGATCTGCCACATACTAACAGTGTTCCCTAACCCTTTTTAAAGACAAAGAAACAGGATCAGAAGGTCACTTGGGAAAATTTATTTGGTAATATTGGGTAGGCTGGATTAGTATAGTTGGAAAACAGAGACTCTTGCTTTAGGAGAGCTGCTCCTTTGTCATTTCCAGAATCTTCATCATGGTCAAGGTTTAGAGCTGAATATTTAATAGAAGAAGTCTTTAGGGTATGCTTTCTATTACATACCCTTATTTCGACATGTGTTTTTTCCTGTTATGTAAATGCTTTATTATTACTTATGCATCTTCTATTATGTTTAAGCAAATAGTTATTTCAAGGACACATTCTTCTACATACACACAAAGTTTAGGGTCACCGACCTTCTTAGGTTCTAGTCTTAGATCTGTTACCATCTAAGAGCATATAAATAAGGGAAACAAAAAGAAAAGGATTTACAAGCTGAGAAGGAAGCAATGCAAAGACAGAAGAGTGATAGAGTAGGTAATTTGGGAAAAGTCAGTGATACACAGCTCTCAACCATGAACAGTGATTCTTAACTCTTGAATGTTTGTGGCATTCATGAAGGTATTAAAAGGTGACTTTTAAAAAATTGTTTCAGATAACTGAAAAAAATTGAGTTGCCACATTCTTCATTAGGTCATCTTTGAACTCTACTCATGCACTTACATGTTTAAGGCAAAGTTTTACTAAACACACACTTGTTCTTGCTAGCTTATCGAGTTTTACTGCTAGCTTCTTACTCTTAGCAATTGTACCTTACATTACATAGTATTGTTAAACCCACTATATTCAGTGTTTCGCCTGACAAACATGGTATATTATAGGATGTGTATTTAGTTATAGACAAAAATAAATTATTCTCGTTTTTCAAAATTTGCTGGCCTACCTGTTAAGCTTTTGCTTTAAGATGTGCTAATGTTTCTCAAACTTCTGTGGTTTAATCACCTGAGTGTTTAGTTGCTCTGTGGATTCCCAGGGACCCATTCCCCAGAGATTCTGATTTGGTAATTTTGGGATGGAACTCAGGGATCTGTAAATTTTACAAGCACTCACAGATGAAACATAGACTTTAAACAGCTAAGAGTGCTCATCAGGATTATGTTGATATTATTTTTTAAACAGATGTGCCAAGCCTATAATTTGAATTTCCAGGGTTGGGATTTGGCCTTCTATATTTGGGGGAAGAAGTTCTATTGATGATTGTGGATATATACCACAGGTCAACCATTCAATAGTCTAGTCAGTGTAGTTAATGTATTTTATAATTACTAAGTTCTAAGTATGTGGTAGTATTAATGTCTTAGGAGATGGATATATTTCCTGTATTTGTAAAGCATTTGGATAGGTTTTTTAAAGAGGAAAGTATGTAACAAACTAGTTTTGAGTGTTGCTCTTTTACTTCTTTGGGCATTTTTGAAGAACACGTAAGTATTTTCTTAGAGCAGAGGGCTCAGAGTGGCCCCCAGATCATCATCATTGGTAATACCTATTAACTCGTTAGAAATGCACATTCTCAGGCTCCATTCAGATTTTGTAAATCAGAAACTCTGGAAGTAAGCTCAGCATTCTGTGTTTTGAGAATTCCTCCAGGGGACTGTGATGCAAACTGACGTTTGAGAACCTTCATCTTAGAGTAAAAACTTTACATACACATTTTTGTTGTTTTATTTATCTAGCACAGTACTTTTTTTTTTTTTTTTTTTTTTTTTGAGACGGAGTTTCGCTCTTGTTGCCCAGACTGGTGTGCAATGGTACAATCTCAGCTCACCACAACCTTCGTCTCCTGGGTTCAATTGATTCTCTTGCCTCAGCCTCCCGAGTAGCTGGGGTTACAGGCCTGTGGCACCATGCAAGGCTAATTTTGTATTTTCAGAAGAGATGGGGTTTCTCCATGTTGGTCAGGCTGGTCTCAAACTCCTGACCTCAGGTGATCTGCCCGCCTCAGCCTCCCAAAGTGCTGGGATTACAGGCATGAGCCACTGCACCCGGCACAATATAATATATATAATCAGGGCTCAAAGATTTGTTGAGAGGCTCAACACCAATTCTGGACCAGGAAAGATTTTATTTATATCACCAGTCAGGAATAATCTAAAAACAAAAAGCACAATCTTCTTACAAATAACATTTCAATACATGTTAATGTAAACACATGGAAAAGTATTAGCTACTTAATAAATGTAATTAACATGTAAATGAAAAATTTACACATTATGGCTATTTCAGATGTGATACAGATTTCATTTTCAGAATGAGCCCTCCAATTTAAAACAGTGATTCTTTTCCCCATTTATTTTACTGCATTAGAAAATCACATTTAAAATAAGCATTTTGGTGAGGTTATTGGAAGGTGAATAAATCCATCTTTTCTTTAATTGTAGATATTTAAGAGAGATGTTGCTGTGCCATTCAGATAATGATGATCTAAGACAAGAAATGTAGTTGCTTTCAAAAATAAAATAAGTATATACATTCTGAACATTTTTCTTTATAAACAAACCATTTCATCTGTTTTTTTGAATTTCAAATTAATTATACAGAATTTTCAAAATTTGAAAATTAGGTTAACATGAGAAACTGAAGATACTGAATTATATTGTCTGTTCAGTCTATACTTTTCTTTAGGATATACAGCAGGAAAGAAATACGATAGTTCAAGTTAGATTACTACTTCTTTCAGAGTTTTCTGACAAATGCAGGTACAGTGATAGTGTCAGTTCATGGTGACATTTTGTTAAAATAAATTACAAAAAATTTGTGATCCTGACGTCTTGAAAGTAGTATGGTTAATATTTGTAAACTTTGCTAACACTGTACATCACTGTATTCTGGTTTTATCTGTGCATCTATGAGTTAAATATATGTGTGTATAGCTACATATGGTTATATTTATACACATACATTACACATAGGAGTGGAATCATACTCAATTTTTTTGTATAGCTTGCTCTTTTCATATAATACTATATTGTAGCATCTAGTATAAGCGAAGATTAATTTTTATAGACTTTGCTTTTATCCTGAAATTTTATGGTAACTGGTTTAATGGAAAGACAATTTCTGTGACGTGTTTTGTCAGTTAGGGATTGACCCTGGTAAAATATTGCTGGATAACAACAAGCAATGTAAAAATACATTTGTTCCATAAGATAACCTCCGTGAAGGTAGGGGCTTGGTCTCTTTTGTTTATTGCACCATGTCCTGTTCTAGGAACAGTGTTAGACTCATGGAAGGTGATCAAGAAATATTTGTTGAATACATCAATAACATTCTCTAACGTGGGTATCCTAAAGGTTTATTTTTAAAGTTTATTGATTAGAATTCAGAAGACATTTTCCCAGACAAAATAATAGATTGCTAGCTGTCTTGAAAATGTAATTTATATTTAATTTGAAATGTCAAGTTTTTGCTATTTTTTCCATTAAGTAGAGATAGAGTTTTTAAAAATTACATGTAATGTTTTAAGTATTCTGGTTTTGCAACAATTACTAGGTAGAAAATGTAACAACAGATCCTAATAATACTTCCAATAATACATATAAAATACTTGTCTAAAAGTAACCCTCCTTAAAAAAACAAAGCTGGCCAAGCACGGTGGCTCACGCCTGTAATCCCAGCACTTTGGGAGGCCGAGGCAGGTGGATCACGAAGTCAGGAGTTGGAGACCAGCCTGGCCAACATAGTGAAACCCCATCTCTACTAAAAATACAAAAAATTATCTGGGCGTAGTGGCAGGCACCTGTAATCCCAGCTACTCAGGAGGCTGAGGCAGGAAAATCGCTTGAACCCGGGAAGTGGCGGTTGCAGTGAGCGGAGATCGCGCCACTGCACTTCAGCTTTGGGCAACAGTGCGAGACTCTGTCTCAAAAAAAAAAGGCAATAGGATTAGGTGTCAACTTAATGAAAACTTCATGACAGCACTTTCTTGAAAAAGACTGTGGAAACCAAAGTTAGTAAACTCCTATTTCTGCATGGGTTTGGAAGACGTAAAGATGATAAAGATGTTTAAGTGTTCCTTTCTTTTTTTTTGAGACAGTGTCTTGCTCTGTCTGGAGTGCAGTGGCACAATCACAGCTCACTACAGCCTTGAACTCCTGGGCACAAATAATCCTCCTGCCTCAGCCTCCTGAGTAGCTGGGACTACAGGAGTGCACTATTACACCTGGCTAATAATTTAATTGGTTAAGAACATTAACTATAAAACTCATACATTTTCCTGACCACATTAGCTTAGGACAAAACAGTAAAAGACATGAGTGTAGATGAAAGCAATAAGGGAACTAATCTTAAACACTGAACCTCTTTTCAGCAAATTGGCATTCAGGTTTCTTAGCTCTCTCTTTACACCTCTAAATCTGTTTCCTAATAAGATCACTTACTTGCCTTGGTTTATGGTGATACTTTTCATTGTTATACTGTTGGGTGATTGTTTTAATTAGTAGCTGTTTTTTTCTACTTCAGGAAGATGACACTGCTGGCTGTGATATTTACCTTGTGGCTGATGCCTGTGTTTCCCTATGTTCACATTTATTCCACGATTCATTTGTTAACATTTACTAAGCTGCTTTTCTGTGCCAGGAACTTGGCTAGATGAATACATGGTTGTTTTTGTACACAAAATTAGCTGTCATAATCAGTTATTGTAGCATTTATTCTTGCAAAAATATATATTTATATTTCAACTAGTGATCGAATCTCAACTTATTAATTCATACATTCAGCCAGCACATAATTGAATACTTCTTATGTGTCAGAAACTGTTCTAGGTGCTTGGGATGTTCATTGAACAAAATAGACAAAAGTCTCCATCTTTGTGGAACTTACTTTCCAGTGTAGGTGTGGATTGGTGGGGTAGAAAATAAGTAAACAAGTAAGATACGTACTTAGGCTTTCATAAAAATAGAGCAGGGCAAGACGATCAAGATGGAGGCAGTGATCAGGGAATCTCAATACTGGTGAGACTGGGACAAAGACTTGAAAAAGGTGGAAAAGCAAGCCTCTTAGGTATTTAGGGTAGCAAGGGGAACAACTAGTGCAAAGGCCCTAGGAGGCAGTGTGTGTGAAGTGTTTTAAGGAACTGTAAGGAGACTAGTATGGTTAGAATAGAATGAGCAAAGGGGGCAAACTGGTAGAAGATGAGATCAAAGAGGTAATGAGGCCATTGTGGAGGCCCATATGGACTACTGGAAGGGCTTTGGCTTTTACTCTAAATGGGGCAAAAACCATTTTAAGCAGAGAGGAGTGATATGACTTGATTTCTTGTTAAAAGGATTATTCTAGTTGCTGTCACAGGAAAAGACTACAGGGGTGCAAAGAAACAGAGAGACAAAAGAATGTAAGATTTTCACTGTAACTTATATCTAGTATGCTTGCTTATACTTGAAAATGCATATCCAGATAATTGTAGTTAATTCAAATAGTATGTTTGTTTAATAGTACTAACATTGATATGCTGGTTAATTATGATTAGGAGCACTAATAAAGCACAAATCAGAGATTCCCAAAAAAACAAATGTTGAAAGGGCAGTCAACTTGTCCTGTGCCAGAAATCAAAGTCATAGCAGATTTGGGCCAAATATGTCAAAGTCAAACTTAGGCACATCACTACTGAGAAGACAAAGATGAATGTGTGACAGTTTCCTGCCCCCAAGAATCTTTAAGGGTTGTAAAGGAAGATTAATATAGCCAAATAACTAGAGTGATCAGTTCTACCAGAGAAGACCAGTTCTGGAACACAGGGGAAAAAAACAGAAACAAAATGATGTTTGCATTAAATCTTTAAAAGTTTCTCTCATAAATTTACCAAGCCAGATATTGGGAAGGGTACCCCAAGCAGAAGGAGAAGAGTAAGCAAGCCAGAAAGGAAATACTGTGGTGCTTTTGAGTAACTGCAGTGTGACTGAAGAATGTGGAAAATGATGAGGATAAAGAGGTGGACAGGGAACTAGGTAAGGGAGGGCTTTCTTTTAAAATAATTAGACCTTGTCCTGTGTACATTTAATGGGATTTTAATCAGGCGATAATACCAAATTTCTTTACTTCGGAAGGATCTTTATGGTGATGGTTTCAGAAAGAAATTAAAGCAAAGTAACAGTGGTTGGCAATAATGATCAGCTAGTGGTTCCCAAACTTAAGTATCATATGCATCTTGGGAGTTTTTAAAAACTCAGATTTTGGGATCCTGAGTTAGATCTACTGAATCAAAATGTACAGATTCAAATTCCTAGTGAGGTCTAGGAATTTGAAATGTTGAATGCCCTTCACGATGCAGCTAGACAAGCATTTGGGAATAAAGCATTAGGTGACTATTTCAGTAGACTAAGGAGTGGGAGGCCATTTAAGCTCAAAGGCTGTTCTACTTCTCACTATATTTCTAGTACCTAGCATAGTACATGGTACTTGATAGACGCATCCTTTCTCCCATACCTCGCCCTACACATCTCTTCATCTGTATCCTTAGTAATATCCTCTATAATAAACTGGTGAACATGTTTTCCCTGAGTTCTGTGAGCTGTTCCAGCAAAGACGGGTTTGTGAGAATCCCAACTTTTAAAGTCTGTCGGTCAGAAGTTCCTGAGGCCCAGACTTGCAACTGGTGTTGAGGGGGCAGTCTTGAGGCCTGAGCCCTCAACCTGACGCTATCTCCAGGTAGATAGTGTTAGAATTGAATTGAAGGACACCCAGTTGGTGTCCACTGCAGAACTGATTGCTCACCTGGTAGTGGAGAGAACCCCTCCCCTCCCGATTTGGTTACAGAAGTTGTCTTCTGTGTTGTTGATTGCTGTGGTGTGGGAGCAGAGGGGGGAAAAAGTTGTTGGAGAGTTTTTTCCAAAACAATAGGGAGATTATTTAGATTTATAAAAATAGAATCAAAGTAGATTAACTGAGCACACTGTGAAATATAGAGTAGAGCTGCATAAGGAGTATATCTTAATGTCAAACTAACACCAAATTGAATGTTTGCTGGAACGTTCAAAGATCTAAGCGTCCCAAGTCTGTGAAAACAATCAGGTTAGTAAACAGTCTTATGCAAACAGCAACACAATGCTCAAAGCCATTTAAGGAAAAAGAACAGTAACTGAATTCTCTTATGGAAATGTGAGATGTTGTTTTACTAAGTACTGATTGTGTTATACTTTTTGTTTATTTGTTTGGTGGTATTTCAGTTCCTAAAATTCCTTCAAATGTGCTGCAAAATACAAACCAAGAACTTGGTGGATTTTCCTTTTGTTTTCCTGTGGAAAATGATGGAATTCAAAACCTTGAGGATTAGACCTTGAGAGTTAACCTTCCAGTGTTTATGCCACCATCATACAAAATTCTGGAAGATAAAACCCTTCCCACTTAAAAACCAGTTAGTCTCAGAAAATCACCTCATGTGAGGAGACTGCATCATTATAGTATGTGTATTAGCTTTAGGTATAGATCTAAAATGTTTTTAATATTTAAAAAACTTCAGCCTTTCTTCATTAATTTGGCCTAATACAAGTTAGATGAACTTTAAAAATGAGTACAAACAACAAGGAAGGGCCGGGCGCAGTGGCTCATGCCTGTAATCCAAACACTTTGGGAGGCCGAGGCGGGCAGATCACCTGAGGTCAGGAGTTCCAGACCAGCCTGGCCAACACAGAGAAACTACATCTCTACTAAAAATACAAAAATTAGCTGGGTGTGGTGGCACGCGCCTGTAATCCCAGCTACTCGGGAGGCTGAGGCAGGAGAATTGCTTGAACCCAGGAGGCAGAGGTTGCAGTGAGCTGAGATCACACCATTGCACTCCAGTCTGGGCAACAAGGGTGAAATGCCATCTCAGGGGGGAAAAAAAAACAACAAACAAAAAAGAAAGTTTCTGTGACTGCCAGACAAATGTTGAGCAAGTAAAACACCAACAATGTTGAACTTAGATATTGAAATAGCTGCTCTGGACAAATAAAGTCTACTGGGAGTATATAGGGTAGACTGAATTACCATCTTTTGATTCTTTCCCCGTAATGATTGGCATTACTGGAAGGGATTGCCTTACTTTGAAGAGCTGATGGACAGTAGAGCAGACAGCATCTATCACCATTGTAGGTGCTTTTCAGTTAGGATCCTGGATTTATAAGCAAACTCCAAGAAAGAGCCTGGTTCTGAGTCCCTCTGAATAGCTTAGGTCAAGTCCTAAATTCTGAAGCCAACCCCTGTAATTCCTCCTTTATGTCTTTGGTATGTGAAGTAGGCAAATTTCGAACTTTATAATAATAGCCTAGACTTACAAATACTTGCCTTGGTAATTAGGATGAGTTTTTGAGAGACAGCATAGTCTTAATCACACGGACACCAGACTGCTTGAGTGGAATATAGGTTCTGCCATTTATTAACGGAGTAATGTTGGGTAAGCTATTTGGCCAGGGTCCTTATCTGTAACATGGTGATAATAATAAATATTAAATAATAGGTGAGAAATGTTTAGAATACCACTGTGTACATAGTAAGCACCATGCATAGGTGTTCAGATTTTAAAATACTGGCAAAGACAAGGTTGGATGGCTCACACCTATAATCCTAGCACTTTGGGAGGCCAAAGCAGGAGGATCACTTTAGCCCAAGAGTTCAGGACTAGTCTAGGCAACATAGATTCTGTCTCTGCAAAAAATTTAACAGAATTAGTCGGGCATGGTAGCGTGTGCCTGTAGCTACTTGGGAGGCTGAGGTGGAGAGAGGGAGGATCACTTGAGCCCACAATTTTGAGGCTGCAGTGAGCTTATGATCTTGCCACTGTACTCCAGCCTGGGTGACAGAGCAAGACTTTGTCTCTAAAATAAAATGAAAATAAAACTGCAGGCAAAAATGCCAACTGAAGAGTGAACATGAACTTTTCTTTGTATTTGTCTTGGGCCTGAGACTTTAAAAAGTGCAGAGCAGTTAAAATGATGAGATGTAATTCTCACCTATCAACTCAGCAGAAATTAATAAGATTAAAAAGATGCATAATATATAATATTGCAGAGTCCGTGGGGGAATTGATATACATATTCATGAACTGGCAGAGACAAAAATGGGCACAGAACCATTTGGAAAGCTATTATGTACTTTTAAGAATTTCGGTAGCACATTTTTTATATCATGAAATTTCACTTCCGAATGTCAGTCCTGAAGAAATACTGACACAAGTGCAAAAACAACAAAAGCCAACTTGTACCTTCAAGTCCAGAAAGAGTTATTTCACCAGATAATAGAATTGAGGTACATTAACTTTATTAGAAATAAATCTGATAATCTGCTAACATTTTATTTATTTTATTTTATTTTATTTTATTTTTGAGACGGAGTTTCGCTCTGTCACCCAGGCTGAAGTGCAGTGGCCAGATCTCAGCTCACTGCAAGCTCCGCCTCCCGGGTTTATGCCATTCTCCTGCCTCAGCCTCCTGAGTAGCTGGGACTACAGGCGCCTGCTGCGTCGCCCGGCTACTTTTTTGTATTTTTTTTGCTTTTTTTTTTTTTTTTTTTGAGACAGAGTCTCGCTCTGTCACCCAGGCTGGAGTACAGTGGCCGAATCTTAGCTCACTGCAAGCTCCGCCTCCCGGGTTTACGCCATTCTCCTGCCTCAGCCTCCAGAGTAGCTGGGACTACAGGCGCCCGCCACCTCGCCCGGCTAGTTGTTTTTTTTTTTTTTTTTTCTTTTTTTGTATTTTTAGTAGAGACGGGGTTTCACTGTGTTAGCCAGGATGGTCTCGATCGCCTGACCTCGTGATCCGCCCGTCTCGGCCTCCCAAAGTTAGTAGAGACGGGGTTTCACCGTGTTAGCCAGGATGGTCTCGAGCTCCTGACCTCGTGATCCACCCGTCTCGGCCTCCCAAAGTGCTGGGATTACAGGCTTGAGTCACCGCGCCCGGCCAATCTGCTAACATTTTAAATAGTTATGGTTTAACTTCAGTTCTTGAAGTCACATATTTTTACAGTTAGGAATGCTAACAGGCTTTTTGTGCAATATGGAAAGATGACTTTAAATGCCTACTATTATTTTGTGTCCTTTTATTTTTTTAATTTTTACTGACCTACTACAAAGCACCAAATATTTTATGTTCTTAATCTGAAGAATAATAGACATTCTCTATAAACAACTATTGCTTATTCATGAACTTTGTACATAAGAACCTTCATAAGACAGGGGCTCAATTATTTTTCTAAATATATTTCCTATACAAAATAATTTCAAGATATAATTGTTACTTTTGTGTCTAATACTGTATATTAAATAATAAAATAGTAAACATGTAAAAACTATAGTACCACAAAGATTGAGCTATTGTATACTCCCAACTTTAGTTCTAGAACAGTCATAGAAATGGGGAAACAAACTATTTTGACTGTACTCTTAACAGA
Source organism: Trachypithecus francoisi (assembly GCF_009764315.1). Taxonomy (NCBI): domain Eukaryota; kingdom Metazoa; phylum Chordata; class Mammalia; order Primates; family Cercopithecidae; genus Trachypithecus; species Trachypithecus francoisi. Next base: position 43,455,098 of record NW_022681468.1, on the reverse strand, counting down.
AACATAGTACCTTATGCAGGAGCAGAACATAGCAGCAGCAGAACTTCACTTGACCTGTACTTAAAAACAAAATAGATGCAATTTATAAAATTTAGAGAAATATAGTGACCTTATTTGCATGTGGAAAATGTACTTCTTTCTGATCTATACATCTTCTGTTGTGCAATGTAAGCAATAAAACAAATAGTACAGGATTCATCTCTGTGGGACCTAGACCCCCTGGTCTAACAGAAATAATTATTGGTCAGTACTGTAATTCTGTGGTATAAAACTGATAAAATTAGCCTTCCTGTGACTAGACAAGAAGCTGGGCAGTTTAGATGCTGAAACTCATAAGAACTTCCAAAGCTTTAGCTTTAAGCTTACTTAGAAATGTTATAAGACCTCTAGTAGTCACATATGAAGACTATCATAAAAATTTCTCCATTAAATTTTTATTATAGATCCCCTGATTGGTTTATGTCTAGACTCATTGTGTGATAAAGGACATAATGATTTTTATCACCTTCTTCATCTAATATAGATTTGTCAACTCTATATTAGTTTTCTTGAAGGCTGGTTTTCTTCCAAAATTCAGGCTCATGCTCAAATTCTTATTTTCAGTCTACACTAGCTTTTAAATATACTGTCCTTTAGATGCTTTATCTAACCTCACATTTCTAATGGATTTGTCTTAGACGCTTATTGCTACTCCTTGAATAGTCATTGCTATCTTCAGAGTTCTGGACAACACATGTATTTCAGAGGAACTGGAGACATTTCATCACCATAGTTAGCTTGCTTGGATACCCTTTGAAAGCATATACTCGTGCCTGTAATCCCAGCACTTTGGGAAGCCAAGGCGGGTGGATTACTTGAGGTCTGGAGTTCGAGACAAGCCTGGCCAACATGGTGAAACCCTGTATGTACTAAAAATACAAAAATTAATCTGGCTTGGTGCTGCATGCCTGTAATCCCAGCTATCCCAGCTACTCGGGAGGCTGAGGCAGGAGAATTGCTTGAAGCTGGGAAGTGGTGCGGTGAACCAAGATCTTGCCATTGCACTCCAGCCTGGGTAACAAGATCAGAACTCCATTAAAAAAAAAAAAAGCATATATAGCATGTATTATAAGGTTTTCAATTTTTCACCAAGTGTTTCATTTGGGTAGTCATTTATTGGTAGTTTACATCAGTTGAGTGGTTCAGAAAAAATATAGTAAGTTGCTTATAAAATTCTGAATACTTTGGCTAGGCACAATGGCTCAAGCCTGTATTTTGAGCCCTTTGTGAGGCTGAGGCAGGAGAATTGCTTGAGCTTAGGAGTTCAAGACCAGCCTAGGTAACAGAGAACACCTGGACTGATTTTGGCATTTGAACTAATATTCAGGTTTAACATGAGATAATTGATTATCACTCTATTTTGGAGGCTTTATTTGAACCAAATAGAAAGCTATTTCCCACAGCTATCACTGCCTCTCACCTACAACTTAAGGGGGTCGGGGAGGAAGTGAGGGAGTTTCTGTTAGGGCCAATAGGGACCTGCTAGATATCCCCCATCCTGGGAATGGTGTATGGAACTCCAGTGTATGCTGGAGTTATTATCATCATACTTTTTTTTTTTTTTTTACTCTTCTGCTTATACAGATCAAGTCATAACATTTTATTTTTAAGTTCAAATTGAACACATTTACAGAGAACAATGCAGCGAAATGAAAAATAAAATTACAGACTGCTGGCATTTGCATTTTCATGTAACTTCAGTGACTAATTTTTTTTTATTGTACAGCATTGAGAAAATCCTAGTTCATATAACTAGTTATAGTTCATATAGATTCATATAACCAGTGTTAAGTAATAATAGTTTCTTCCTTTTTTTACTCTACCATCTATCTAACCAGATGAAGATAATAGTTTTTAATAGCTCACCTTAAATTTCAAGGTACTCAAGTTAAATTGATCTACATGCCTGAGTTGAAATTTTTTGTATCAAAGTTCAGTAACATGCTTACATTCCTCATTAAAGTATAAAAGTCCTGTAAGCACACAAACTTAAGTGCTAAAACTAGTATCGCTATTGTCACAATACAACATGTTATATTGTAACAAGAGCATATGCTGAGAACTGTGCCTGTTACTCCAGAATGTTGTTTCTATGGTTGTACCTTTCAGCTTTGCAGATCATTTGGAAGGAGGTGAGATGTGAGGTGGATACAATTAGGTACTTCATTCACAGGATGTAAGAAGGATTAAGTAAAATAATGCTGGCTAAAAGTCCTTATTTAGCATACTGCCCAATGCTCACGAAATCATAATAGCGGTTTTTAACATTTGGTGAAGAACCTATTTAACAGGAGTGAGTTCAGGGGCATAGGAGATCATGTGAATGTTTAAAGTAGAAGCAGCATTCCCCATTAAGAAGAGAAATACAGTGGAAGAGCAAAGACTTTAGAGTAAAAAAACACCTGGATTCAAATCCTATTTGCTACATAATGGCTACTTTTAACCTGTTGAACGCCAATTCCTTCATTTGTAAAATAGGGACAATATTTAACCTATTTACAGGTTATTGTGAGAGAACTAGGCACCTAGTACAGGGTAATATTGGCACATGGTAACCTTTCATACATAAACTGTCGCTATTCAAGAAGCTATGTCACTAGGCAGTTAAGCAAAGGACGACAGATTTGCTTGGTGTGACAATGAAAATCTTTCTGACTCTGACATCCTTCTTGAAAGAGTTCCCTGAAGATAGGTCATTGTATTGACACCTTTATCTTTGCTAACCTATCCCTTTAAATTCTGGGTATTGTGTGTGCCACAGCTTTTTTTCTTCCATATTCCTTCATTTATTTGGCACCTGTTGTGCCAATAATAGATAAGGGGCTGCTACGGGAGGAGGCAACCTGCACTGGCTTACAGCTGCTAATATCAGTTCCTATAGCTTATTGTTAGTGTTGTTCATGTGGTAAGGTAAAGGGTGAGAAAGTACTGGAGTCTAAAGAAACTTTAGTAGAAATCAGTTTGTAGCTATTACCATTCTACCTGCTAACAACTCCTGTTTTCAAGTTATTATGTACAACTTTAGGCAGTTTCTCTAGCCTTAGTCATGGTTTCTCTGTGTTGAGACTACTTTTGAATTCTATGAATTACAGCCTTAGATGTACAGGCTACTTTAAGTTTTTGCCTAAAATAAAAACATTCTCTCCAGTAACACATGCTGGGGAGGAAACACCTGCTTCCAACAGGTTTAACGCTTGGTTTTTGACTTTTTGTGAGAGTTCCTTATGTGTACAGTAATCCAAAATTTGTATAGTTGTCCTTTATAAAAGTACATTAATCTCATAGACAAATCTCCATGTAACTTAATTACATCTTCTAATCCTTCTGTGATAAGCAGAAATGTAGAGTTTTATTCAAGTTAAGGCAAACTAATTTGTATACACTTTCCATCTCTTGTTTTTTTGTTGTTGTTGTTAAGTAGGATAAGTTCTGAACGTCGAAAAGAAAAGTCTCGAGATGCAGCCAGATCTCGGCGAAGTAAAGAATCTGAAGTTTTTTATGAGCTTGCTCATCAGTTGCCACTTCCACATAATGTGAGCTCGCATCTTGATAAGGCCTCTGTTATGAGGCTTACCATCAGCTATTTGCGTGTGAGGAAACTTCTGGATGCTGGTGAGTTATTTTACAAGGGTAGAAATAGGCCTGAAAATTAGAAGTTAGAAGTAAATAGAAATTATTTTTAGAAGGTGGTCGCAATGTTTTGATTTTGCATGTCTCCTTATATTGTGATATGTACATGTTTAAAAATTTTTCTGTAATTCTTACTATTTTTATCAAGCTTCATTTTTTTCTTACCAGTTATTCTTTGAAATAATCTTTTTTTTGCATTGTAATTTGTTTTGCTTTATTTTCTTAAACATACTCCCAATTCTTTTCTAATATAACATCCTTTTTATTACCTGCTTTTAAAGCTTTAGTCAGGAATAAGATACTGGCTTTTTGTTTGTTTGATTTTTCCCTTTTTCTCCTGTTCCATCTACCTTTCTTTCTTTCTTTGAAAAATATGACTCAAGCTGGGCACGGTGGCTCACGCCTGTAATCCCAGCACTTTGGGAGGCTGGGGTGGGTGGATCATGTGATCAGGAGTTAAAGACCAGCCTGGCCAAGATGGTGAAACTCCGTCTCTACCAAAAATACAAAAAATTAGATGGGCGCACTGGCAGGTGCCTGTAATCCCAGCTACTCAGGAGGCTGAGGCAGGAGAATTGCTTGAACTCTGAGGGCGGAGCTTACAGTGAGCTGAGATCGCACCACTGTACTCCAGCCTGGGAGATAGAGCGAGACTCCGTCTCAAAAAAAAAAAAAATAATAATAATAAGTAAATAAAAAACATGACTCTTCTTTATTCTATGGTTTGCCTTGCTGCATTACTTTAATCATGAAAAGCAGCTGGCACATCTAATTATAGTCTTTCTAGCTTCTGGCCTTCACTGTTCTGTGTTAAAATGGCTGTATGTATTAAATAAAGTATCTGCAAGAAAACTTTATAAAAACATCTAAATATTATATCATTTTTATTTTTTTATTTTTTATTTTTTGAGACGGAGTCTCACTCTGTTGCCCAGGCTGGAGTGCAGTGGCTGGATCTCAGCTCACTGCAAGCTCCGCCTCCCGGGTTTACGACATTGTCCTGCCTCAGCCTCCCGAGTAGCTGGGACTACAGGTGCCCACCACCTCGCCCGGCTACTTTTTTGTATTTTTTAGTAGAGACGGGGTTTCACTGTGTTAGCCAGGATGGTCTCGATCTCCTGACCTCGTGATCCGCCCGTCTCGGCCTCCCAAAGTGCTGGGATTACAGGCTTGAGCCACCGCGCCCGGCCTAAATATTATATCATTTAAGTACAACTTTTTAACTAATTATTTTCCTCTTCTTGTGCCCTTTTTAGGTGATCTGGATATTGAAGATGAAATGAAAGCACAAATGAATTGCTTTTATTTGAAAGCCTTGGATGGTTTTGTTATGGTTCTCACAGATGATGGTGACATGATTTACATTTCTGATAATGTGAACAAATACATGGGATTAACTCAGGTAAAATGCACACATATTAAGAGCCCTCCTGTATGTTTTTATGATTTTATGATATAGCCCTAATTTTTAAAAATGTGTTTACAGTTTGAACTAACTGGACACAGTGTGTTTGATTTTACTCATCCATGTGACCATGAGGAAATGAGAGAAATGCTTACACACAGAAATGGTAAGAAAAGTCTGCTGTTTGATTTAATGTGACAGGTGGTTTTACATAATCAGATACTATTGCTAATTATTAAACTTTGCTATTGTAACTTACCTAAGGCAAAATGTTATTTCATGTTTAATAAAACGTTAAGTCTATTTTTCATTAAAACTATTATTCTAGTTTTTAGGAATTTCATTTTGAAAGCCCACCTAATTGCATAAATAATTGTGCATGTGTGAGAAATAAAATGGAAAAATAAAATCATGACCAAGAGAGTTATAAATAACCTTTTTTTTTTTTTTAAGATGGGGTCTCGCTCTGTTGCCCGTGCTGGAGTGCAGTGGCACAATCAGCTCACTGCAGCCTTGACTGCTGGGACTTAAGCGATCCTCCCACCTCAGTCTCCCAAGTTAGCTGGGACCACAGACACGTGCTACCATGCCCAGCTAATTTTTTAAAAATCATTTGTAGAGACGAAGTCTCACTGTGGTGCTCAGGCTGGTCTTGAACTACTTCAACCATCCTCTCATCTCAGCCTCCCAAAGTGTTGTGATTACAGGCATGAGCCATCACCCAGGCTACCTTTTTTTTTTCTTTTCTTTTTAAATTGAGATGGGGGTTCTCGCTGTATTGCCTAGGCTGGTCTTGAACTCCTGGACTCAAGTGATCCTCCTGGCTCAGTCTCCCAAAGTGCTAGGATTATAGGCATGAGCCACCACACCTGGTGGAGTTAAAAATTAAAATACACCATTAAGGCATGGAGAAATTATAATACAAATGGCAGATAATAGGACTTTAGAGAATCATTAAAGTTGAGGTGCCAGTCTGGTCTAAGGCCCAATAAAAAAAAGTTCACCAGAATTTTAAGACAAACAACTGCTTATTTGACTTCTTCGGATGTTCTCAGTAATTCAAGACCGTGTAGTTAGACTGTAAGTATTACATTGTGGAGGCCCACATATTAACAAAAATAGACAGTAAGACTGCTAATTCTTAGGAATGAATTGTTAAAAATAATCAAGTGTTCTGAGATTTTTGGAAAGTACCTCGTGAATTAAAAAATTAAAGTCTTTCTACATTTGTGTGTTCTTAAACAGTGTATACTGATCATAATTATTTAAAAAATCATGTGTTCTAAGATTTTTGGAAAGTACCTCTTGAATTACAAAAACAATTCAAGCAAGTCATTCCACATTTGTGCCTTCTTAAGCAGTATATACTGATCATAATTGAACTTTTCTTCATGATGGAAAGATACCACAAGGAAAATTTCTTATGTTCTGCTGTTCTTTGTTGCTCTCCAATTTAAGTGCATACGTTTGTTTGCTTCTATATTATACAACCTCAAATTTATTTTTTGTATATTTGAGGTTTTCTTTTTCATATCATTTATTATAATAATAGCTAACCTCCATTGAGAGAATGCTCTGTGCCAAGACACTGTTCTTCCTATTTTATATGCTTTTAACTCCTTTATTCTCACAACAACGCTGTGAAGTTAACTGTTAGACAATTTCTGTTTTACCAGGAAACTGAGGCACAGAGTTACTAAGTAACTTTCCCAACATTATTTGGTTAGTAAATGGCAGAGCTTGGGCTGAACTTCAGTAGACTGGCTTCAGAGTCCACGCTCATTAGTCCTTTGGAGTGCTTTTCATATTCTTGAATTCTCACATTCTGTCTTTTTTCACGCTGTCAGCAGGACCTGACTCCTGTTTTTAAATTTCATATTGTGTTTTTACTGTTAATTTGGAAAACAAATGCATACTTTTTAGAATTCTGTATAAAAGAGGAGTAAATATGCGATGAGCAAGGACCTAAGTGGGCTGTCAGTGAGTTTAATATATGAGTTCTAATGTGCAGAGTTGAGGTTTATATTGACTACTGCTCAGTGCTTACCTGGGGCCAGACTATAAATGATGGATATTAGAAAGTCTTGTTCTGATTTGGTAATGATGTTAATGCATTATTCTAAATCAGATAGTCTTAATATAGTTTAAATGTATGTTTTGAACCAAAGGTTCTTTTTTAAAGCACACAAACATTTTGAAATCATTCCTAATGTGGTTATGAATTATTGATGTTCCATTGGGAAACTAAAATGCAGATTTTTCTCTTTTAGAAATCAGGGACTGTTGCAAAGCATCACATTTTAGTGATACACTGAGAGCCAGTGGTGTGTTTATAATAGGACACATAGTCCTATTATTCTTCCATATAAATTCTAGAAAAATGCTTTAGAATTTATAAATTATTACAAAATATGACTTATTTTTAGAGAGTTTAAAATTTAGGGTTTTTTTTAATGGTTTTTGTTTTGTTTTGTTTTGTTTCCTCATTAGGAAAACACTAGTACTTTTCAGTTACCTTGATTTTTAAATTAATCTGCAGGTCCCCATTCAAAGGCCTTGGGTTCCTTTCAAAGGTCAGTATAATTCAAGCTTAGACTATGAAGGACTGAACATACTCAAAGGATTTTGCATGTGGATCTTTACTGCCACTACCACAACCATCACCACCTACATACACACACGACACACTCATTCTCTCTCTTTCTCTCTCCCCCCCTCCCACACTCCCTCCCTTCCCCTCATCCCCCACCGCCACCCTTTGCTCTCATGGCATCTTTTAAAAATATACTCTTGAATCCTTCCAGGGAGGGCAAATTCACTTCTTACCTAAGTAAACCCAAATGGCATGCATCAGTACCAGGACTGCCCATGTTGCCTAGTTCCATTATTAAATGAAAATAGGCTAGAATTCATCTTGTTCCTTAAGAGTCCAGCATTTCTAGCTAACCGTGCCTACATTTAAACTACTCTCATTTCTTTTCTACTTGACAGTGTTCTTCCAATATACTAGCATTACAATTTCCAGATTTGATTTTTTCTCCTGTCTTATTTCCATCCGTTTTCAAGTCTATTAAGATCTACCTCTTCATTTGTCTTTTACCACCATTCTTTTCACTCATACTACTGCTACTGGCTCAGCCCTCTCATTACAGTCACGTAATTCTAACATATATATTGCTGCTAAGTTAATTTTCCTTAAGTTACTGATTGTGCTTTTTAAAAGCCCCTTGTTGAATATTTAGGCAGGACTCCATGTGGACATCCACAGCCCTCCGTAGTACAGCCCTAACCTTCCCTTCTGACTTTGCCTTACTACTCTTCTATGTGTACTTTACATTGTGGACAAACTACTATATGCAGTTTTTCAAACATGTCCTATTTTTCCTACCTCTGTGCTTTTCATTCTCTTCCTTCTCCCTGGAACCTTCTAACCCATCTCTACTTACTGACATTCTAATGTCTCTTTTTCTAAGCAGGACTTCTTGATTCCCCTTGACTAGAAGTTATTCCTCTAAGCTCTCCCTATCTTCCCTTAAAGCATTTTTATAAGTCTCAAGTACCGACTCTACATTGTGTTTTTGTTGACCTTACTATATCTACTACATTTTTAACTTCTTCAGGAAAGGTGGTGTGTCTTACTCATCTTTGTGGAATTGCCTGCAATGTCTAGTCCAGGTTCTGAATAACAAATATTTTTATATGTGTTTTGAAGTACATTGACTAATGAAGATAAGAAATCAAGAGGCTATTTCCTTTTTTTTTTTTTTTTTTGAGACAGTGTCTCACTTTGTCACCCAGGCTGGAGTGCAGTGGCACAATCTCAGTTCACTGCAACCTCTGCCTCCTGGGTTCAAGTGATTCTCACGCCTCAACCTCCCGAGTAGCTGGGATTATAAGCGTGCACCACCACACCTAGCTAATATTTATATTTTTAGTAGAGATGGGGTTTTACCATGATGGCCAGCATGATCTCAAACTTCTGGCCTCAAGTGATCTTCCTGCCTCAGCCTCCAAAGTGCTGGGATTACAGGCATGAGGCATGAGCCACCATGCCCAGCAAGATGCTATTTCCTTGGTCACCTAAATACAATCTCATTTTTAGTTATAGAAGGTTTGAAATAGGAGTGAATAGACTTTACTTAATTCTGACTTTACTTTATTTCTGTAGCTTTTTTTTTTTTTTTGAGATGGATTCTCACTCTGTCGCCCAGGTTGGAGTGCAGTGGCACAGTCTCAGCTCATTGCAACCTCCGCCTCCCGGGTTCAAGTGATTCGACTGCCTCAGTCTCCCGAGTAGCTGGGATTACAGGCACCCACCATCACACCCAGCTAATTTTTGTATTTTTAGTAGAGACAGGGTTTCACCATGTTGGCCAGGCTGGTCTCGAACTCCTGACCTCAAGTGATCCTCCTGCCTCAGCCTACCAAAGTGCTGGGATTACAGGCATGAGCCACCATGCCCTGCCTATTTCTGTAACTTTTGATAAGTCATTTGATCTGTTGTTGTTTTCTTATAGTAACAAAGTAGAAATAATTTTCTGCCTGCTTTACTAGATAAGGAGAAAAAATAAGATACGTAAAAATGTTATTTGTTATTAAAAAGAAAGTTGCTATTTTAAAGGTTCTGTAAATACATAGAGTGCTTATTAGAAATTGAGCTAACACATTCAGGAAAGAATAGGAAGAGTTTGCTGAAGTTCTTTCTTTAGGGATTCTTGTGTACCAATTTAAAGAGCAAACTCATACCATTTTTATATTTCTATGTAGTTTGACTAAGCTTACTTGCTTGAATGATTAACTGTTATCCCAAATACGGATTATCTTTCAGTCAACTCAGGGAATCAGAGCTACTGAGTAGTATGTGTCAGATCTCTTGGGTGTGCTGGAGTGAGTAAAAGGGGAATGAATTACTGTGTTCATGCTGAGACTTTTAATTGAACAGGTATTCAGTTGATCTAGGTGATGGGCACTTTGCTACTTTTATTGTAACAAATTTGTATATTTAGTTGCTTTAAAACTTTATTTCATGCTTTCATTAGGCCCTGTGAAAAAGGGTAAAGAACAAAACACACAGCGAAGCTTTTTTCTCAGAATGAAGTGTACCCTAACTAGCCGAGGAAGAACTATGAACATAAAGTCTGCAACATGGAAGGTAAGTGAAAATTATTTGTGATTGATGATACACTTTATTTATACATAGACATTGCAGTATTAAGATAACTTTAGAATTGTGAGGGAAGGTTTACAGTTCCTTGGTGTTTGGTTATGTAACATTTATACCTTCAACTGATTTGCATATGATCCCCAAAATCCAGAACCGTGTAGTAATTTGCCAATTTGAGGCACAAACTTAAATTATGTGAATTGTGGCACTGGTATACTAGGCTTACTTAATCAGTTGGCTTTGCCAACCACACAATATTTGGATCCTGGTAGGGCTTAATTTTCTATTAATCATGGTTTTGTATCTTTGTTCAATGTTGAAACATAGTCATCAGTGCAAGAAATAACTATCAAACCAGCCCGGATGATGAGATGAATGAGAAAGCAGCCTAGACTTTATATGAGGGGAATTTTTTAAAGAGTAATGTATAGGCCCTGGGTAGGAAGTAGGTCATGGGTGGTGGAAAAACGTTCATTGATTTCCAAAAACCTGGTTAATCCACTAGTGACAGTAAATTTTATCAAAGCTTACTGGCCATGTCAGACTCAACAACTTATCTCTGCTTTTTTTTTTTTTTTCCTAGCATTGTAAATTTTTTTTAACTGCTTTGTTTTCTTCTTCATACACAGGTATTGCACTGCACAGGCCATATTCACGTATATGATACCAACAGTAACCAACCTCAGTGTGGGTATAAGAAACCACCTATGACCTGCTTGGTGCTGATTTGTGAACCCATTCCTCACCCATCAAATATTGAAATTCCTTTAGATAGCAAGACTTTTCTCAGTCGACACAGCCTGGATATGAAATTTTCTTATTGTGACGAAAGGTAAATTAGATCTAAAATGTGAATTTGAAATTTTTAATTAGTCTACAGCATTATTGAATATTCACCGTAGCAAAGATTCAGCGTTGGCCATGCATGGTGGCTCACACCTGTAATCCCAGCACTTTGGAAGGCTGAGGCCCGCAGTGGGATGGATCATCTGAGGTCAGGAGTTTGAGACCAGCTTGGCCAATGTGGTGAAACCCCATCTCTACTGAAAATACAAAAATTAGCACTGCGTGGTGGCGGGCACTACTCAGGAGGCTGAGGCAGGAGAATCGCTTCAACCTGGGAGGTGGAGGTTGCGGTGAGCCAAGATCACACCACCACACTCCAGCCTGGATGACAGAGCAAGACTCCATCTCAAAAAGAAAAAAAAATTACTCAGTGTTAAACTATGCTTTCCACTAAATTGAACAGAATAATACATCCTATAATATTAGATTAACTGTGTAAATTAATTCAGCCACATTTATTGAACACTTACTCTGTACTATGAATGCTTACTTTACTAAGTGCTATCCAGAAATTAAGATGAGTCTTTTTTTCCCCAGTAGAGGCTCTGCTTACTTAAAGAGAGAATTTCAAAGATATGCAGTGTGTATTTTGAGCAAAGATAGATTACCTTAGGTTGGAGACTAGAAAGCCAAGTGTTTGTACATCTCTTCATCCTACATATTTTCCTTGAGAAGCTTCAATCTTGCCCATGGTTTCTATCACTATTTCCCACATTTATTTCTGTAACTAATTCTATTTAATTGCCAACTTAATATTTCTATCTGGATATTCTTCTGTATTGTAAACTAAGTATTTCTGTAACTGAGTTCAGTACCACTACTGCCCCCAAACAACATCATCATCAAAAACTGCTTTTCTTCCTATAACGCTTATCATGGTTAATACACCACATTATGCACGTGACTCCAATAAAACTTTGGAAGTCATCCTTAACTTTTCTTTTACATTCATTGGCTACATACAGTTGATGTCTAAATCTTAGAGATTTACTATCTACATATATCTCTTGATCCATTTCCTCCTTTCCATCCTTGCACTCCTGCCATTGAATTCATCAGCTCATTATTACCCTTGACTTGAGTTGTTGGCATAGCTGCCTTTTTGCCAACAGATTTGTACCCTTGTAATCTTTCATCCAAGTTGCCAGAAAGTGGGTGCCCTAATGTGAAAATCAGATCATGTCATTCTGTTGTTGAAAATGCCTCAAATGCTTCCCTTCATCTTTGCACACAAAAATATTTTGTTTATAAAAATACTAGATGAGGGAAGTAAATTTTCATTTATCAAAAGACGATGTGCATTTTAAAAGACTCAAAAAAAATAGACCTACACAATACAATCTAAACTTAGCATGGCAAACAAAGATATTTATGTTCTGGCCCTTGCCTACTTCTCCAGATTAATCAAGAGGAAGAGGGACTACTTATTCTGATGTGGCCGCCACCGCTCTATAGCTAGAGAGCTCCCCATGCTGTTTTAATGTCTTAGTGTAGCGGTCCCCAATCACCAGTACTGGTCCGCAGACTGTTAAGACCCCAGCTGCATAGCAGGTGAGTGGTGAGCATTCCCACCTGAGCTTCACCTGCTGTCAGATCAGAGGCAGCATTAGATGCTCATGGGAGTGGCAAACTGCTGTGAACTGCATTTGAGGGATCTAGGTTGTGTCCCCCTTATGAAAACCATCTCGACCAGTGCCTGATGATCTGAGGTGGAACAGTTTCATCCTGAAACCATCCCCACCTCCATCTGTGGAAAAATTGTCTTCCACAACCTGTCCCTGGTGCCAAAAAGGTTGGGGACCACTTTCTTACTGCCTTTGCACATACTTTCTTTCCTATTCTGTAATGACATTTTCTTCACTTCTTAACACATACTTACCTTCCAAGCGCATCTACTCCTTTGTGGGGCTTTCCTTGTTCCTTCAAGAAGAAGCTGCACTGATCCTTGTACATACCTCTTTTGTTAGCATTTACTCTACTATCGTACTGCTTGTCTCATTTTTTACTATAATGCTATAGTATAGTATAGTATAGTATAGTATAGTAGCTGAAGGGGACATAGGTTCTGTAGCCTGACTGCCAAATCCTGGCTTTGCTGCCTATATACAAATGATCTTGGACACATTAGTTCTTAGTTCTTGTCTGTAAGCATCAGTTTCTTCATAATACTAACTTGAAGATTATATGAGAAAACCAATTTAAGCACTTAGCCATAATATAAAGTAGACAAGAAACCCCACCCCATTGGACAAGGAAATATGTCAAAGCTCTGTCTTTGGAATCACATGTTAGATTCACTCATAGCTTGCAGCTCTGATACTTACAATGTGGCCTTGGCCTTGGTACTTAACAGTTGTAAAACTCACATTCCTTATCTATAAAATAAGAATCATGGCCGGGTGCTGTGGCTTATGCCTATAATCCTAGCACTGTGGGAGGCCGAGGCGGGTGGATCATCTCAGGTCAGGAGTTTGAGACCAGCCTGTCCAACATGATAAAACCGTATCTCTACTACAAATACAAAAATTAGCTGGGTATGGGGGCACGTGTCCGTAATCCCAGCTACTTGGGAGGCTGAGATAGGAGAACTGCTTGAATCCAGGAGGCAGAGGTTGCAGTGAACCAAGATTGCACCACCGCACTCCAGCCTGGGAGACAGAGTGAGACTCCATCTCAAAAAAAAAAAACATACCTCAGAAGGATGTTGTGAGGATTAAAGAAGTCTGTTGAGTGCCTAGTGGGCATAGTGAATGCTTCACTACTGGTGTCAACTTTAAGAAAATGAATATAGAAAAGCTAAGAATTATTTTAAGGTGTTTACTACTAGTATTCATGTAAATGTATGATGGAACACAGATTTCCATCCTATTTTGAGGAATTATTTTTTATTTTTTTGAAAACTTAAGGTAACAAAGTAGAGGGGAGGCCAGGGAGAAAGGAAGGTAATGGAGCAAAAATGAGAAAAGGAGTGACATTACCCCCTAGTTACAGCAGAAAATTAGCAAAATGATCATGACAGGAGGTAACAGTAAAGACAGTCAGCTCATATATCAACCAAGACAGTTTTGAGTTTGACCAACAGACTGTTATTTTCTGGTTTAGAGCTCTTTCCAAGAACTTCTCGCATCTATAACTCCTGAGAACCAAGCTATGGAAAAATTTTGCTCAATTTTAAGAAAATCTAACATATCAAGCTCCTAAACTCCAAAATATTCCACAAATAGCTGCTATTTACTATACTCAGTAATAATCATTTAAAATTATTCAGCACTTTATTTGAGCATCTACTATGTTCATGGGACCTAAGTAGAAATGAAGATGAACAGTTTCTGCCTCAAAATAAGTGAGTCGTATACTGCTTTAGATCACGGGTTTCCTAGTCCATTAAAAACACTTTTTGGTCATATTTTCTGGACACCCCGACCCCTTTGGTATAGAATATAACCTATGTAATTCTCTAAAGTTTAATTAACTTCACCTTTCTTGCTTCAATATGTATAAAACTGACCTTCTAGGAAAGCATGTACAGTTTATATTTTTGACTTCTTGGTATCTTTTAGTGATAGACACACCTCAGATTGAGAAGCACTGATGGACATTAGATTAAATCAGCTTCCTATGACAATATAAACAAGACCCTCATTAATCTGATCCCCCTACCTACTTCTTCAGCATCATCTCATACCTGTCTCCACTAACCATATTATAGAATCTTTGTTACCCACACCACATTAAGCATTTTAAAAAATCTTTTGCTTATGCCGTACCTTTTTCCTGAAAGTGGTTTTGCCTTTCCTTTGTCTCTCTCTAGTCATAAGTCTCCTATAAGAGGCTGTTCCTCATTCTACCATTCCTTTGCATGGATAGGATTCCATGGAATAGATTCTCATCACTGCATTTATCACATTATTTCCTAAGTAGTACAGTACATCTACTGGAAGATTAGCCACGTGTTGAGTTTTGTCTTTGCATTTTGATGCCTAGAATAATGCAAGGCACATATGGGCATATTAAGATTTGAATAGTGAAAAAGTCTTTAATTCCATGGGGATTTTATTTAAACAGAAAAATATAAGACCAATTAAAATTATTTTTAAAGCATAATTTCAAGAAATATGACTGATTTTGTTTAAAAACATGTTTTCCTTTATAATGCTGCCACCTGGTGTTGCTGTGTTTAGAGATGGCCCTTTGTAAAGAATTGAGGGTTTGGGCTGAGTTTGGTTTGGTTTTTGACAAATCAGTTTTTCATTTATGTATTTATTTTGTAATAAACTATGGAAGATCTTGCCTTTAAGTGTGAGAACACAAGCAATGTTACTTTTATACCTTTATAGGATATCTTGGCTATGTCATTCCTGTAGTTAAGTGGGGTTTTTTTCACACACAGCATGTTATATAAGGTTTGCTTGCACCTCAGTAAGAAAGTCCTCTGAAATCTAAAGGCTGAGAATCTAAAAGCTTAACTCATGTTTTGCTCCTAGAAAGACCTGAGAAGAGAGTATTTCTGTTCAGCATGGTACTAAGAAGATAGCTTTCTCTTTCTCATGTCATAGTTGCCGTTACATACTGCTTCCAGAGAATAAGATCTAGTCTCTGTCTTAAATAAAGGTCTACTCTCTGCCAGCGAGATAGATAGGGTAATTGGATTGTTTTCCAATCTATTTTCATTTGAAATATTGTTTTATCTGAAATTACCCCCATAATTTCATGTAATGCCAAAAACTAAACTGAGTACAAGAGCATCTTCTAAAACCAACATAATTCCTTTAGTTCCCATTTAGTGCAGATGCTCTTTGGTTGATGATAATAGAATTGTGTAGTGGCTATTGATTTCTCAGAGTGAGGTGTTGCCTAGGGGCTTAAAAGTTACTACATCAAGAATTTGGCTTTATGAAATAATGTTATTGATTTTATCTATATTTTAAAGTAAGTGTCAGTGACTACCTTTATAACTTTTACTATTTAATTTAGTAGTACTTCTTATCTGTTTATTAATACCCTGCCTTGTTACCAAAAGTATGTATAATGAGATGTGGTAAGAATAGGTAACAAGTAGGCTGGGCACGTTGGCTCACGCCTGTAATCCCAGTACTTTGGGAGGCTGAGGCGGGCAGATCACCTGAGGTCAGGAGTTCAAGACCAGCCTGACCAACATGGAGAAACCCCGTCCCTACTAAAAATACAAAATTAGCTGGGTATGGTGGCACATGCCCATAATCCCAGCTACTCGGGAGGCTGAGGCAGGGGAATCACTTGAACCCAGGAGGTGGAGGTTGTGGTGAGCCGAGATCACACCATTGTGCTCTAGCCTGAGCAACACGAGGGAAAATTTGTCTCAAAAAAAAAAAGACTAGGTAACAAGTTTGGGTGAAGAGGATAAAAGAGTTAAATAACAGGACGAACCTAGAGGATTTAAAGAAATGTGTGATATTGCATTTAATAACTGTAGTTCCTAAAGGTGAGGTGTAAATTTATTCTAAGCAAAGGAAGATGCTCTTTATTTTTGAAAATTCACTTATCCATAAGATTAATGCCTATCAGTTAACTTGGGAGGAGAAAAATTTTTATCAGTTAGTCTCCCTTTTTTTCTTAAATCTTGTATTTTTTACTAACAGAATTACCGAATTGATGGGATATGAGCCAGAAGAACTTTTAGGCCGCTCAATTTATGAATATTATCATGCTTTGGACTCTGATCATCTGACCAAAACTCATCATGATAGTAAGTACAATAGAAGAACTCAGAGATATTCTAATTACTTAACTGTTGCAACCTCTGTACAGTTTGGCTACCCATCGAATTCTCTGGTTAAAATGAACCAGTCTTCCCAGACTAAATGTGTTAACAGGCCTATTCAGTAGAGATCTTGACTATTTTGTGTTTTGTATTTGTTGCAACAAGTATCGGTAAAAATAGAATCATTTAATCATTGACAAAACTTGCTGGCATTTTAAATACAAAGACTTGAAAATCCAAATATTATAGAGTATTGAATAGCATAATTTTCAGAATTCACATAAATACTCAGAACAGTGGTTGGTATGTAAAAGGCACTCAGGAAATATTTGTACAATCAATGAATGTGAAGGTGGTGAACATCACATTTGGTAATAAGTACCATTTTTAAAAATGTTTATAAGTGCATAGTTATGTGTGTATATTTATGGGTTACATGAGATATTCTGATACAGGTATGCAATGCATAAGGGTAAATGGAGTACCTATCACCTCAAGCATTATCTTGTGTGACAAACAATCCAGTTATACTCTTTTGGTTATTTTATTTATTTATTTTTTCTTTTGAGACAGGATCTCACTCTGTTGCCCAGGCTGGAGTGCGGTTGAGCAATCTCGGCTCACTGCAACCCCTGCCTCCCGGGTTCAAGAGATTCTCCTGCCTCAGCCTCCCAAGTACCTGGGATTATAGGCGTATACCACCATGCCTGGCTAATTTTTTATTTGTAGTATAGACGGGGTTTCGCAGTATTGATCAGGCTATTCTCAAACTCCTGACCTCAGGTTATCCACCTGCCTTGGCACCTGGCCTCTTTTAGTTACTTTAAAATGTACGATTAAATTATTTTTGACTATAGTCACCCATAGCAAGTACCTTTGACATAAGATTTGATTCTGAATTTTACTCAAATGAATGTTAAGATCCCAAGATGTTAAACTTTGGAGTATCTCACCTGTTTAATCTGTACCTATGCATGACTTCCGACTGTGATTGAGGATACCTGAATATCACTGAGTTGATGTGATTGATCAGCCTTGAACTCAAGAGTAAATCCAAGTCTGCAGTCAGGACCACCCAATCCTCAAAATAATACCATCATTAGGATTTATTCAGTACTTTCTCCCAAATCAATATTTAATTTAAATTGCCTAAATTGCCAAAAGACTTACAATGTGGTATCAATTTATATTTAAATATGCTACGTACAGCTTTTTAAAGCATCTTTGGTTCTCTGGAAACTTTAGTCAGAATTTAAGGAAGTTATTGTGGCACCATTTTCTTGAAAAAGGCTACTGATTATTCTCTAATGTTACACTTTCAACCTAAGTCATTAAAGAAATTTTAGTTACTGAAGATTGTATATTCATGAACTCTTCACTTAGCTCATTGGCAGCAAAGGAGTTTTTTTTAGGGGGTTTGAAAAAGGAAATGGGTATATTTTCAGCTATTCTGGGACACACTGTCTGAATTTAAGCAGTTACAACTGATTCCACTAAATAAACATTTGTTTTCTAAAACAATGATCAGCATTCAGCATCTGTTCATTTAATTGAAAATTCAAAGTTACAATATTTTCTTTGCATGATTCTCTTCCTTTTTCCCCCTAGTGTTTACTAAAGGACAAGTCACCACAGGACAGTACAGGATGCTTGCCAAAAGAGGTGGATATGTCTGGGTTGAAACTCAAGCAACTGTTATATATAACACCAAGAACTCTCAACCACAGTGCATTGTATGTGTGAATTATGTTGTGAGGTAAGTTTGAGAAATAAACGTTTTTGGGGAATAGTGATTCTTTTTGGATATTCTGTTCATTTATAGGAAGATAAGATTATAAATACTAACTAAATTTTAATTCGTTTACATCTCTACCAAATTATTATTTTCTGTACTCTGACCTAGGTTTCCAGTCCAGCTATTCTACAGTGATACCACTAAATACTGTCAGTAGTTGTCTATCCCCATACCTTCACTCCTATTTTTAAAAAGACCATGAGAAAAACACCAGATCCATCGACTGGTTTGGTCTAGTTACACAGGTATCGGCATATATTATCTCAAGACAGCTGTGTTCTTTTTGTAGGAAGAATACTGACCTAGGTTTGTATCATAGCTCTAGCACTCATTAGCTCCCTGACCTTGGGGAAGTCTCTTCATTTTTCTGAATTTCATCTATGTAGATAATTGTTCAGAAGGTTATAATGAAAATTAAATGAAATTCTATAAGATTAATAAGCTGTATGATGTAATACATGGCTCTTGTATATTCATGAACTCTTCACTTAGCTCTTTGGCTTGTGAATATTATGTACATCACAATTTAATCTTTCATTTGATCTATTTTACTGCCCCATCTAGTCTACCTGTCCACATTATTACCACCTTGTAGTGCACCTTGCCCATTACTGCCAGGCTAAGCTTTCTAGTGTGGATATCTCATCATCTTATTTTCCTTAGAATTTTAGTGATCTTTTTATCACTTCCAAGATAAACACTTGCCTAGGTGTATAGCATCCTTGTTTACCATCATACTCATGCATCAGAGATTTAGCCTTCCCTTTAAAATCTAGGGTCACCCCTGTTAGGAAGACTTTGGCCAGTTTTTATTTTTGCCACTTCTGACACCATCCTTTAATGTTTTTATATTAGTGCCACAGTGTTCTTTTGTGACTTTACCATTATGTATGAATCTTCCACTTGGAATGTCTTTCTCTTCCTCACACCCCAGTCTGCCTAGCAGATGCCACTTGATCCCAAGTATCAGCTCGTTAGCTTCTCAGTGAAGCAAGCCTTCTCTATTTTAGCAGTTATCACAGTGTATTTTAATTGTTTACATATCTACTTTCACAATGGCTTATAAATTTCTTAAGGTCAAGGGTTGGCTATTTTTATCTTTGCATTCTCAGTTCATTTCAGATAGTGAACATTTAATATGTTAATTAAAGGAGTAATTTACATTTAAGCTACTGGTGAAGATAAACTGTTGCTCATCATCCCTCTTCAACCCTATCCTGTAGGTGGTATCACCTTATGTTCTTACCACCAAAGAAAATATGGCCCCTCTCTTAGGACTATCCTTAGATCATGCCTCATATGTTGATGCCAAAGAGTTCTTTTGTGCCAATTTCATAACGTGTGTCAGCACAACAATTCTGAAGATTTGTTGGTATCCTTCATGTACTTGACTACAAATTGCCTTGTCATCATCATTCTTCCCAAAGGATATTTGAAATTCTTTTTTTCTTTTTTTTTTTTTTGAGATGGAGTCTCACTCTGTCGCCCAGGCTGGAGTGCAGTGACGTGATCTTGGCTCACTCCACCTCCTGAGCTCAAGCAATTCTCGTGCCTCAGCCTCCCAGGTAGCTGGGACTACAGGCGTGCACCACCACACCGGGTTAATTTTTTGTATTTTTAGTAGAGACAGGGTTTTGCCATGTTGGCCAGGCTCTTGAACTCCCAGGCTCAAGCGATACATCTGCCTCAGCCTCCCAAAGTGCTGGGATTATAGGCATGAGCCACTGTGCCCAGCCTGCGTATCTGAAATTCTTAACTGAAATTAGTCAAATTATCTTGTACTGGGAATTTTTTTTTTAATTTCAACTTTTATATTTGATTCAGGGGATACATGCATAGGTTTGTTACATGGGTATATCATGTGATGCTGAGGTTTGGGGTACAATTGATCCTGTCACCCAGCTAGTGAGCATAATACCCAACAGTTGTTCAACCCTTGCCCCTCTCTCCTACTAGTCCTCAGTGTCTGTTGATGCCCTCTTTATGTCCACAAGTAACCCGATGTTTAGCTCCCACTTACAAGTGAGAGCATGCAGCATTTGGTTTTCTGTGTTCTGGGTTATCTCACGTAGGATAATGGTCTCTGGATGCATCCATGTTGCTGCAAAGGACATGATTTCATTCTTTTTTATGGCTGCATACTGTGCATTGTATTGGGTCTTTATTTTGTAATAGCATTTTAAAACCCTAAATGTGACAAAGTACGCGTGAGTGATCATGCATCTCAAGAAATCTTAAAATGTTCCTGTCCATAAAGCAGAATTTTTTAAGACTTTTTCACAGTCCCCCTTCCCCTCACTGTGTCAAGTGCTCATTTGTGAATTACTAATTTCTCTTGTTTTGACAGTGGTATTATTCAGCACGACTTGATTTTCTCCCTTCAACAAACAGAATGTGTCCTTAAACCGGTTGAATCTTCAGATATGAAAATGACTCAGCTATTCACCAAAGTTGAATCAGAAGATACAAGTAGCCTCTTTGACAAACTTAAGAAGGAACCTGATGCTTTAACTTTGCTGGCCCCAGCCGCTGGAGACACAATCATATCTTTAGATTTTGGCAGCAATGGTGAGTAGTTATTTTGTTAATGTCCTAAATTGTGTCTCTTGCTACAAGCCCCATTTCTTGTTTTTTTTTTTTTTTTTTTTGCCCCATTTCAACTAAACATTACTTTGACGTTTTTTGTTGGTAATCATTTGGACATTACAAGCTAATATATTTTTATAGTTTTCTTAAATGTATTTGCCTAAATATTTTTGCCCTGGTAATTTCTTACCATTCTTGCTTTTTTATATTGTTGGAAATTGTGCTTCAAAGTGTCCTTAAGGTATTTCTTCTTCCCACATAAATTTTTCCTGGCTACTCTATTTCTGTATCCTGCTGTCAGATTTTCTCCACAGTTTAGCAGAGTTACATGGAAGTAGGCATTGTTGCATTAAAGGATAAAAAGGCAGTCATACTATAACATGAAGCATTGAAGATGAAAACTGCAATTTTAAAGTAGAGAACATTTTAATGTATAAAAAGGTTGGTGTTGCCTTTTGTCTTTTATGCCGTAGAGATTAAGAGGAGGTATCAATAGTGGATTGTAAAGATAACCCAGACTTACGGTTATACTATACTATTATATGTAAACTTTCTGATGAAGGAAAATTTGTTAACATTTTGTTGTTTGATGAATTAGACAAACCTTTCGTGAAAAAGAACACAAATTTTTTGTATGTTAAAATCCCTGTGGCCGGGCGCAGTGGCTCACGCCTGTAATCCCAGCACTCTGGGAGGCCGAGGCGGGTGGATCACTTGAGGTTAGGAGTTCGAGACCAGCCTGGCCACCATGGTGAAACCCCGTCTCTACCAAAAATACAAAAATTAGCTGGGCGTGGTGGTGTGCGCCTGGAATCCCAACTACTTGGGAGGCTGAGGCAGGAGAATTGCTTGAACCTGGGAGGCAGAGGTGGCAGTGAGCCAAGATTGCACCATTGCACTCCAGCCTGGGCAACAGAGCAAGACTCTGTCTTAGGTTAAAAAAAAAATCCTTGTATACTTTAGACTGACTCATATTTTTTTCCCCACAGACACAGAAACTGATGACCAGCAACTTGAGGAAGTACCATTGTATAATGATGTAATGCTCCCCTCATCCAACGAAAAATTACAGAATATGAATTTGGCAATGTCTCCATTACCCACCTCTGAAACGCCAAAGCCACTTCGAAGTAGTGCTGACCCTGCACTCAATCAAGAAGTTGCATTAAAATTAGAACCAAATCCAGAGTCACTGGAACTTTCTTTTACCATGCCCCAAATTCAGGATCAGCCACCTAGTCCTTCTGATGGAAGCACTAGACAAAGTTCACCTGAGGTAGGTGTCATGATATAATCAGAAAGAGACAACTTTCAGATTTTAACATTCAAGAATGTGTTTATAAGTTTGACTCAAACACTCATTTGAACCACAAATTACATTTGTGTGTGTGTTTGAATTTTAGCACTTTAAAATTATTGCAAGAGCTATTGCCTAACTTAGACCTGAGCATGTTTTAGGCTCAAAGATAGTCAGGAACATGGGAAGAAACTAGCTTAATATAAACCAAAAGGTGAAATGTACATTGTTTCTCTATTATTTATATCAGTAGGACAAAAACATCTTGAATTTGGACATTTAAAGAGAATAGTACTAAATGTGCTCAAGGTAGCCACAGCCTATACCTGTTACCCCTTTTAGTTTGTTTTATTGTGTTTTGTTTTGTTTTGAGAATCTCACTATCACCCAGGCTGGAGTGCAGTGGTGCAATCACAGCTCACTACAGCCTCAACCTTCCAGGCTCAAATGATTCTCCCACCTCAGCCTCCCAAGTAGCTGGGACTACAGGCCCGCACCACCATGCCTGGCTAATTTTTTAACCTTTTTTTTTGTGGAGTCAGGGTTCTTACTACATTGCCCAGGCTGGTTTTAAACTCCTGGGCTCAAGCGATCCTCCTGCCTTGGCCTCCCAGAGTACTAGGATTACGGGCGTGAGCTACCATGCCTGGCCCATTACCCCTTTGAGTTGGAGAACTGTCTGGTAGCAATAGACTTAACAGGGTTTAAATGGGAAAGGACCTTATGAATTCTTTGCCCAATTTAGTCCAATTTCCATCACTATTTTGAAATTTTGGATAAGTATAACATGAAAATAACAAGTGTTACATAAAATACTTAGTAACTGGTCTTTTTTATTCTGGATCGTTTTGATTTTAATTGTCCTATAAACACAATAAAAATCATCTTTAAAGGCTAGGCTGGCCAAGACTGGAGATACCACACAGGGCTTTATTTCTAAATCTAGAATGATTCCATTTTAGGGCTTCGTACATCTAAAAATATACTCAGGAGTAGGGCAACTTAGATCTGAACATTATAACTTGATAAATGAGGCATAAATAAGCTTTAATAAGTGGTAAGTAATTCTACATTAAATATTTGTTGGATAAAACTGACAAGCTAAGAGTAGGAGATTTGACATCTCATAGCCTTGTGGTGAATGAATATATATCCTATGCTCTGGTTGCTTAATTTACCCAGCACAAAAAAAATGTTTGGTTCATCTTGGTTTTTATCTAACAAAAGTAAATCTAACAACAACATTAGAATGAGGAAAGCAAAATTTCTTGTTTAGAATACACAGCTATAGTTTTTTGTTAAAATTCTTGCCCACAACTCTTAAAATAGTAATAATGTACCTTCGTTCAGGTATATGCAGGTAAAATAACTTAAGTTTCTACTCCCACCCCTAACAATAGCTGTGAGATTTTTACGTAGCTCAGTCACCACAGGAATGAGCCTTCTCAGCTCAAAGATAAATTCCAGTGAATGTAGCATCTAGTTAATTGGTCAATTAGGTACCATTGTGGGATGTGAATTACCAAATAGGTTTTATTCTTTAGAATAAGGTGTTTCTTTTCATCTTAATTTTATAAATGATGTTACATTACATAGTCAGAAATATGTATATTGGCAAAATTAGTTACCAGTATAAGCTTCAAAATGTCACTATTTTCACTTTTTTTTTTTTTTTGAGATGGAGTCTCACACTGTCACCAGGCTAGAGTGCAGTGGCACGATCTTGGCTCACTGCAGCCTCCGCTTCCCAGGTTCAAGTGATTCTCCTGCCTCAGCCTCCTGAGTAGCTGGGATTACAGGCGTATGTCACCATGCCCAGCTAATTTTTGTATTTTTATAGAGACGAGGTTTCACCATGTTGGCCAGGATGGTCTCAATCTCTTGACCTCGTGATCCACCCGCCTTGGCTTCCCAAAGTGCTGGGATTACAGGTGTGAGCCACCGAGCCCGGCCTAGTTAAATAAAATTTGATAAACACAATGGACTTGGTTGTGTGTTTTCTGGTTTTTTTGAGATCTAGTTTGAAAATTCTGACAACTAGCAAAATATATGGAGGCTTCTTCAGGAAATAGTAAACGTATTTCTTTTTACAGCCTAATAGTCCCAGTGAATATTGTTTTTATGTGGATAGTGATATGGTCAATGAATTCAAGTTGGAATTGGTAGAAAAACTTTTTGCTGAAGACACAGAAGCAAAGAACCCATTTTCCACTCAGGTATATGAACTTACTTGTTTTATATTAAATTTATATTAAATTTCATTAATTTTTAGTCTGAAGTAACTTTGAGTTTCACTTGTTTTTTATTTATAAAGTGTGGCCGTTGTAAAAACTCATGTATTTGCTGTTTTAAAGGACACAGATTTAGACTTGGAGATGTTAGCTCCCTATATCCCAATGGATGATGACTTCCAATTACGTTCCTTCGATCAGTTGTCACCATTAGAAAGCAGTTCCGCAAGCCCTGAAAGCGCAAGTCCTCAAAGCACAGTTACAGTATTCCAGCAGACTCAAATACAAGAACCTACTGCTAATGTCACCACTACCACTGCCACCACTGATGAATTAAAAACAGTGACAAAAGACCGTATGGAAGACATTAAAATACTGATTGCATCTCCATCTTCTACCCACATACATAAAGAAACTACTAGTGCCACATCATCACCATATAGAGATACTCAAAGTCGGACAGCCTCACCAAACAGAGCAGGAAAAGGAGTCATAGAACAGACAGAAAAATCTCATCCAAGAAGCCCTAACGTGTTATCTGTCGCTTTGAGTCAAAGGTATTTATGTGTAACATTCAAGTTATAGTTCTTTTATTATTTTTGAGATAAATGTATGTGATAGTACATGATTTCTAAACTTATAGCAAACTTTCTGATATATATGCCCTAAGGCACATTCTTGAGCACTCAAAAAACTTTCTAAATTAACCTCATATATTTTTGTTTTCTTTCTTTCTTTTTTTTTTTTTTAGACAGAGTCTTGCTCTGTCACCCAGGCTGGAGTGCAATGGTGCAATCTTAGCTCACAGCAACCTCCGCCTCCTGGGTGCAAGCCATTCTCCTGCCTCAGCCTCCCAAGTAGCTGGGATTACAGGCATGCGCCACCACGCCCGGCTAATTTTTTTTGTATTTTTCGTAGAGACAGGGTTTCTCCATACTGGTCAGGCTTGTCTCGAACTCCCAACCTCAGGTGATCCCCCTGCCTCAGCCTCCGAAAGAGCTGGGATTACTGGCCTGAGCCACCACACCCCAGCCCTATTTTTTCTAAAATAATTATAAATTCTAAAAGTACCTATCTAAATGTGGGAGGGTCTTTCGACACCTTTAAAATAAAATCCAGCTCAGTTAAGTTCTGTAAATATGTAAGAGTTGGCTCAGATGTACTTCTTGCAGTTGTTTAAATCAGACTAGTTAACTACCGTTGCTACTTAGATGCTTCCATTTCTTAAGAGCTCTTTTTTAAGCTTATCTGAAGAAAAGCCCTTCCAATTTAAGGGTTATTTCCAATTGCACATTCCAAATTGAGCCTTCCATCTTCAGGATTCAATATAGATATTTACAAGCCCCTCTTTTAAAATTTTATTATAGTTAACTTGTATTAAAGTTGCTTTTATTTTTCACTACATATTTGTAAAACATTAGCTATATATATATATTGCAGGCTACATAGGTTTTCTAACTCTATACCAGAAATCTAAGCATGAATTATGACATTACTTCTATGGAACTAGTTCAAACAAACATATGGACACAACCCAATTTTTAAGTTATACTTTCTGTATATAATTTGTAAGGGGATTTCACATATTTTGAGTTTGAGGCTATAGCTAGAAGAAATTAAGTTTTCTAATAAGTGTGTGGAATAAGTGTGTGGAAGAGGGGAATGATTCCTCCTCCACTATGTCTAGACTAAGCCAGATATCAATAGCAATAGGAAAGAACCACTGTCGTAGCCAGAGCACATAGCTTTTTTTCCCTGCCTAGCATTCCCACCTTGATCTAGAGTGCTGGGAGACGTCTTTTCCCTAAGCTTGGAAAAGATCGTGGGGCTTTAGATGAACTCAGAAGTACTTTCCATTACTTTATTTACTGTGTCACTAACTCACTTTTGACTCTGAGCTCCACAAGGGCAATCATAGTGTCTTGGGTATTTTAGTGATACTAATACTTAGCTCATGACCTAATGTGTAGTACTTCCTCAGTAAATGGTTGTTGGGGCAGGGCGCAGTGGCTCATACCTGTAATCTCAGCACTTTGGGAGGCCGGAGTGGGTGGATCACCTGAGACCAAGAGTTTGAGACCAGCCTGGCCAACATGGTGAAACCCTGTCTACTAAAAATACAAAAATTTGCTGGGTGTGGTGGCACGCGCTTGTAATCCCAGCTACTTGGGAGGCTGAGGCAGGAGAATTGCTTGAACCCTGGAGGCGGAGGCTGCAGTGAGCCAAGATCATGCCATTGCACTGCAGCCTGGGCAACAAGAGTGAAACTCCGTTTAAAAAAAAAAAAAAAGGTTGTTGGACTGACAGATGCATGAATACAGTAATAAAAATGACAATCACTTCTAAGTTATAGTTTACTATCAGCTACAGAGGATGGGATATCCAGTTTTCTGAACAACTGTTCTCTTGTACTTGTCAAAGCCAAAGGGTAACACATCAGATCACTTTAGCAAATTTTTTTTTTTTTTTTTCTGAGACAGAGTTTTGCTCTTGTTGTCCAGGCCGGAGTGCAATGGCGTGATCACGGAACTCAGCTCACCGCAACCGCTGCCTCGCCGGTTCAAGCGATTCTTGTGCCTCAGCCTCCCGAGTAGCTGGGATTACAGGCATGCGCCACCACGCCCAGCTAATTTTATATTTTTAGTAGAGACAGGGTTTCTCCATGTTGGTCAGGCTGATCTCAAACTCCCGACCTCAGGTGATCCGCCCGCCTCAGCCTCCCAAAGTATTGGGATTACAGGCGTGAGCCACTGCGCCTAGCTAGCAATTGTTTTTAAACATTAGTTCCAATGTAGTGTACACTGAAAACTTTTATGAAAGGAATTTCAAAAATTAAACCATTAAAAACATAACTACTAAGTTACTACTACTACTACAATGATATTTACATGATAGACTGAGTTACATTTCATAAAGACAATATATAAGAATTTTTAAACTTGCCTGTCTGTATAATAGAAGTTTTATAGAAATTTTTTAAAAACCAAAGAAAACTGCAAAATAAGAGAGCAGTTAGATCACTTACCTATTTGGCATTCTCAACTATCTGGAACAGCAAGGAGCCATTATGATTATGCATTTGGTTTATGGGGGGGTCTTGAAAAGTCAAAATACAGCAAAGCTGATGTACTTTACTCATTAGAACAATTCTTCATGATTTAATATTAATTTTAGATATACATAGTTCATGTTTGATAACCAGATCAATACTGAGTGAAAATAGCATAGTGGGAAGAGCAGGGGAGGGGAGGTAGGGATCTGGAGACCCAGAGTGTGCTTCCATATCACAACTAGTGAGCAGTAGGACTTTGAGAAAGTTACCCAATAGGCCTCGGGATTCTCATTTATAAAATGGGTATGATATGCCTGCCTTATCTATCTTGGGAACTTAAGTAAGGTTAAAATGAACTAATGAACTTGAAATGTTTTATAAACTGAAAATGCTATACGAATGTGAAACTGATCTTGTATTTCAATAGTCCCAACAGTATCACTGCATTGTTATGTTAGGTGGAATAAAAGGACAATATTTAACTGTTTTGACTCTACAATAATGTCAATTTAGTTGTGTTCAGCTCTATTTTATAAAATAGGAATATGCATACTGTAGAAAATTTTCTGTTAAATTAAGCTTTGAGGGCCAGGTGCTCATGCCTGTAATCCCAGCACTTTGGGAGGCCAAGGTGGGCAGATCACTTGCGCTCAGGAGTTTGAGACCACCCTGAGCAACATGGTGAAATCCCATCTCTACAAAAAAAAATATATATAAATCAGCCATAATCCCATCTACTTGAGAGGCTGAGGTGGGAGGATCACTTGATTCCAGAGGCAGAGCTTGGTTGCAGTAAACAGAAATCATGTCTCTGCACTCCAGCCTGGCTGACAGAGTGAGACCCTGTTTCACCCCAAAAAAAACAAGCTTTGACTTTTAGGGTGATACACTTTAGTAATCAGGAGAGTTACGTTATGTATATTACATTCCTTAATATTGGAGAACTAAGGAATTATGTATTTTCTTTAAAAGAGCTCACTGGATATTTTTTTAAAAAATAAAAGAGCTATATTTTCATTTAGAATTTTTTTCTTTTCAGAACTACAATTCCTGAGGAAGAACTAAATCCAAAGATACTAGCTTTGCAGAATGCTCAGAGAAAGCGAAAAATGGAACATGATGGTTCACTTTTTCAAGCAGTAGGAATTGTAAGTATGAGAGTAATAGGTTTTGCTTTTCTAGCTAATGTGCTATTTCTGTGTGTGTGTGTGTGTGTGTGTGTGTGTGTTTCCACGTTTCTTCCAAATCGTAAAGTTATATTTTCAGAATTTATACATTGGGTTTTCTTACTCTGTATACACTGGTTTTTAAAAATAAAAATGTTTAATGAATACATTCTTGGTATAAAAATTCCAAACAATTCCAATGTATTTGGAATTAAAAAGTGAAGTTCTCCCCTTACTCCACCCTGAATATCACCACCAATCTCATTCTCTTCCCTTTAAGTTACTTTGCCTGATTAAAGGAACTGGTATTGGCCGGGTGCAGTGCCTCACGCCTGTAATCCCAGCACTTTGGTAGGCCAAGGCGAGGATCACTTGAGGTCAGGAGTTTGAGACCAGCCTGGCCAACTTCGTGAAACCCTGTCTCTACTAAAAATACAACAATCAGCCAGGCGTGGTAGTGCACGACTGTAATCCCAGCCACTCTGAAGGCTGAGGCAAGAGAATAGCTTGAACCTGGGAGGTGGAGGTTGCAGTGAGCCGAGATCAGGCCACTGCACTCCAGCGTGGGCGAGAGAGTAAGAGTCCATCTCAAATTAAAAAAAGAACTGCTATGTTTTGGGGTAAGTCAATGGTGGTATAATACATTCTGATATTTTCAAACTGGAAAGTATTTATAGACAGCATGGTCATAATGGATGGCAAATAACTTTATGGTCATAATGGATAGCAAATAAAGTATTTAAAAGAATTTAGGGTAGTATTTTAGAAATTGCCTATATAATGTTATTAAATTTACACCGATTTCAAGGTTTTTGGTTGTTTAAAAAAAAATTGAACAAACTAAACTTGAAATAACTTTACTGTTTATAGGGAACATTATTACAGCAGCCAGACGAGCATGCAGCTACTACATCACTTTCTTGGAAACGTGTAAAAGGATGCAAATCTAGTGAACAGAATGGAATGGAGCAAAAGACAATTATTTTAATACCCTCTGGTTAGTTGATTCTTCTTGACCTTGAACATCACAAAGACAAAATACATGAAACATTTTTGTTTAGGAGCTTCAATCTAAGTGAGAAATGACTTTGGTTTCTTAGCAAGATTAAAAAGTAAAGTTGCGGCCAGGCGCAGTGGCTCACGCCTGTAATCCCAGCACTTTGGGAGGCCGAGGCGGGTGGATCATCTGAGGTCAGGAGTTGGAGACCAGCCTGGCCACCATGGTGAAACCCCGTCTCTACTAAAAATACAAAAATTTGCTGGGTGTGGTGGCAGGCGCTTGTAATCCCAGCTATTTGGGAGGCCTGAGGCATGAGAATCGCTTGAACCTGGGAGGCAGAGGTTGCAGTGAGCCAAGATGGCATCACTGCACTCCAGCCTGCGTGACAAGGGTGAGACTCTGCCTCAAAAAAAAAAAAAAAGTAAAGTTGTATTTTATTTAATGGTCTTAATACAGAGATTAGCATTTCAAGGTGGAGCTTTTCATTTTTCATAATTTTCTTTGACTTTTCTATGTCTGTGTGCTGTCAATATTGATAGAAGCTGAAATTTGTGAATTTTTATGACTACTTTTTTTTTTTCTTTTTTTTTTTTTTGTGAGACAGGGTCTCGCTCTGTTGCCCAGGCCTGGAGTGCAGTGGCATGATCATAGCTCACTGCAGTCTCAAATTCCTGTGCTCAGGCAATCATTTTACCTCAGCCCCCTGAGTAGCTCACACTACAGACATGCCTCACCACGCCCAGCTGCTTTTTGTAGAGATGGGGTCTCACTACGTCGCCCAGGCTGGTTTTGAACTCCTGGCCTCAAGTGATCCTCCTGCCTCAGCCTATGCTAGGATTACAGGCATCAGCCTCGATGCCCACCATATTTGTGCCTTTTTCCAAACTTATTTTTTTGTGCCTTTATTGTATCCTGTAAACATTTCTGACATAGCAACAGTATCACTTGATTATACTTACTTTTTTACAAGTTGTTGTTTTGCCAGGTAGACTAAAAAAACCCTTCCAGAAGTTTGCTTTATTTTCTATGATACCTAACACATTGTGGGTGTTTAATAAATATTCATTGACTAGATGAATGTATACTTAGGTATCTCGTTTGTTTTTCAGATTTAGCATGTAGACTGCTGGGGCAATCAATGGATGAAAGTGGATTACCACAGCTGACCAGTTATGATTGTGAAGTTAATGCTCCTATACAAGGCAGCAGAAACCTACTGCAGGGTGAAGAATTACTCAGAGCTTTGGATCAAGTTAACTGAGCTTTTTCATAATTTCATTCCTTTTTTTGGACACTGGTGGCTCATTACCTAAAGCAGTCTATTTATATTTTCTACATCTAATTTTAGAAGCCTGGCTACAATACTGCACAAACTTGGTTAGTTCAATTTTGATCCCCTTTCTACTTAATTTACATTAATGCTCTTTTTTAGTATGTTCTTTAATGCTGGATCACAGACAGCTTATTTTCTCAGTTTTTTGGTATTTAAACCATTGCATTGCAGTAGCATCATTTTAAAAAATGCACCTTTTTATTTATTTATTTTTGGCTAGGGAGTTTATCCCTTTTTCGAATTATTTTTAAGAAGATGCCAATATAATTTTTGTAAGAAAGCAGTAACCTTTCATCATGATCATAGGCAGTTGAAAAATTTTTACACCTTTTTTTTCACATTTTACATAAATAATAATGCTTTGCCAGCAGTACGTGGTAGCCACAATTGCACAATATATTTTCTTAAAAAATACCAGCAGTTACTCATGGAATATATTCTGCATTTATAAAACTAGTTTTTAAGAAGAAATTTTTTTTGGCCTATGAAATTGTTAAACCTGGAACATGACATTGTTAATCATATAATGATTCTTAAATGCTGTATGGTTTATTATTTAAATGGGTAAAGCCATTTACATGATATAGAAAGATACGCATATATCTAGAAGGTATGTGGCATTTATTTGGATAAAATTCTCAATTCAGAGAAATCATCTGATGTTTCTATAGTCACTTTGCCAGCTCAAAAGAAAACAATACCCTATGTAGTTGTGGAAGTTTATGCTAATATTGTGTAACTGATATTAAACCTAAATGTTCTGCCTACCCTGTTG
This sequence comes from Trachypithecus francoisi, assembly GCF_009764315.1. NCBI lineage: Eukaryota > Metazoa > Chordata > Mammalia > Primates > Cercopithecidae > Trachypithecus > Trachypithecus francoisi. The sequence continues at coordinate 43,423,039 of NW_022681468.1, read as the reverse complement.
GTATAGATATTTTGAGCAGACTGTAAACAAGAAAAAAAAAATCATGCATTCTTAGCAAAATTGCCTAGTATGTTAATTTGCTCAAAATACAATGTTTGATTTTATGCACTTTGTCGCTATTAACATCCTTTTTTTCATGTAGATTTCAATAATTGAGTAATTTTAGAAGCATTATTTTAGGAATATATAGTTGTCACAGTAAATATCTTGTTTTTTCTATGTACATTGTACAAATTTTTCATTCCTTTTGCTCTTTGTGGTTGGATCTAACACTAACTGTATTGTTTTGTTACATCAAATAAACATCTTCTGTGGACCAGGCCCCTTTGATCAGTTTTTATGTTCAAATATAAATAATATTTGCTTCAACACCTCCAACTCATAAAATTGTTTACCAACAGTTTAAGCACTTTATGAAAATTACATGGTACTGGTTATTTCTACATTTATCTTATTGCCATCACCTTAATGTATGTTGAGTCCCTAAATGTCATGTTAAATAATAACAACCATAATATCGCATTGAAAAGAGTATGTTATTAGAAAAGAAATGTCATTTTTAAGTTTCTGAGCCTATTAAAATGTTCAAACACAAAATTTTAGTATTTTTAAAATATGCATGGGATGAGTGAAGCCGTTCTCAGCCTTATAGTCACATAATGTTACAAAGGCTAGAGTTTCTCTGAAGATTTCTAATCTATTCCCATTAACAGATTAATAAATTTAGACCTCAAATGAAGAATAATTTGCCCAAGCTTTAAAAGCAATACATGGCAGACCAAAAATTTAAGCTTAAGTTTCCTGACTCTAAAGTCAAACTTAGAACAAATTTGGTTTGTTTTTGTTTTAATGATACTGCATTTTAAAACAAAGTAGCTTTATCCTTTTTCTCCTGTATTTTTCTTTTGCAAAATAGCTGTATTCTTTTATACTTATAATCTCATTTTAAAAAATCCGACAGTGTAGAAAGATACTTCTTAAACCCAAAAAATCACTATGAATCCCTGCACCTACAGGTACAGAAAATTATTTTTATGAACAAATTATGTAGGAAGTGCCAGAGCCTTATGTCCTGTACCCTGAGGTATATATACTGAACAAAAGGAACTGAGCCACAGATATCTTAGGCGGCTGTTTTTATCTTAGAATGGAGGATAGTGATTACAATTATATGAAAATTTTGGAACAAAAGTGAACAATACTAAGATTCAGTGCAAAATTGTGGGGGAGGGGCACACGTATATTTAACCACAAATACTGTGACCCAAAGTGCTTCAACATTTAGTTACAGATAGTAGTACACTAGAAGTGGTATTTTAGAATAAAGTAGTTGCTTAGTATTCACAGGTCACAAAACAAAAAATTATGCTTATGTAGCTGATTAGCTTCAGTTGAAAACTATTTGTAAATCAGTAGATTAATGACCAGCAGTTCAGGAAAATGACTTCTGAAAGCATTGAGAAGGGAAAGCTACGTTAAAGGACAGTACAGCTGGAAGGAAGCAAGTACTTACCTACTCAGTCACTCAGAAAACAAGCTACTTGGAGTGCTTTAAGCTACAGAATAGAAGAATTAGCCCTTCCCAATTTTATGCACCGTCACAAATTTCTTCATAATGGTTTTAACCAAGGCTTATAACCCAACCCTGGCAACTATAATTCTAGAATAGTTGTTCTCTCCTTAATATTCCTTTCCCCTCCCTATTTTATGAAACAGCTGTTATTTCTTTTATACTCATAACCCAGAAAATGAGAATGTATATTCTGAGTATAAAAGAAATGTAGCTATTTCATTAAAATACAGGAGAAAAAGAATAAAGCTATTTCAATTTTTGTAATGCAGTATCATTAAAAACAAGTTTGTTCTAAGTTTGACTTTAGAGTCAGGAGACTTAAGCTTACATTTTTGGTTTGCCATCTATTACTCCTAGAGCTTGGGTAAATCATTCTTCATTGAGGTCTAAATGCTATATATAGTTCATTCATAGCAGTACCAGATAAGGGAGGAGTATATCTATAGAGTATATAGTCTTGAAGAAGTGATCTAAGGTTCAGAGCTTTTGAGGTGGCCATCAGTGACTCCAAAGCCCATGGAGCTAACCACCCTGCAGTGCTAGCCAATCCAGTTGAACATACGCTTTTCTCCATTGTTAACTGTGTTAAAATAGCAAACAGAAGGCGGCAATGGAGGTGTGGAAAACTGAGGGTCCGATGTCACTTGAAAGTAATGAGATCACATAACACATTGAGGGAATGTCCTAAGAGGGGCGGCAGGGCATAAGTAGAAATGAATGAAAGTTTTCAAGTGCTATTTAGTGGGTTCTGAATTCGAACTAGAGATTGAGATCTCCAGTTACGGAGACATTAACTCACATTAACGAGGTAGTGAATGGGAAAGCTTCACAACTATAAAAGATTGTATCAATGTATGGTATGTTTTTCCCAGAGCTGTTCTGACTTAATGGCATAATAGATACAAGTTTTTATAATCTCACGATTACCATTCCAAATCTTGATTTCCCCCTAGAAACCTCTATACAGAAAAGATGAACTTAAAATTACTCGCTTTGTAGAAACTCAATCTAAAAGTTAAAAATTTTCAAGTAGCAATACCTAAAACAAGTTGCAGAGTAAAGAATCCTCTTTTTTCTTTTTTTTCAACATTTAGATCTGGTTAAATAAAACCTTTGCAAACGTGGTGCTAGCTGGAACCAACAAAAATGTAAAGAAGAAAAACTTTTACTGTTTGTTTTAAGTTTTCCACTAACCACTTTGCTTGTATTCCGTTCCTTTAAATAGAGGTGAACCTGTCGTCCCAGATCATTTTACAGAGAATTAGTGAAATCAGTGGAATTCGATACGAAATAGTCTCCCTGTAGGATAAAAGTTACACTTTACCATAAACCTTCCTATGAACGCGTTCTGGAGATCTGATGTGTTCACACCTTTCAGAGGTTTGGACATCATTTTTTATTCTTACCTGTAGTGGATAGTTTTTCCAAGACGCTGCCCAGACACCCGATCTCCGTGTACTATTGAATTTCCTTTATTCCCTTGTCTTGGCTCCATTCTGGGACGGAGAGGAAAGACAGGTGCCTGAGAGCGGGAGCGGTCAGAGCCCTGCGGGGAAAATACCAAGCACGCGGAAGGGAACCGGCACCCTTCTGTTCCTGGTGAGGCTGGCGCTACATGATGAGGATGCGAAACGCAAGCCAACCCGAGAAAATTCCCGAGCCCCGCCCGGCGCGCGGCAGGCCACGCCTCAGTACGTGCTTGGGCGCAGCACCGCAGTCCGGGCTCCGGGGCTCCGGCCGCGAAAGGTGGCTACGTGTGCGCGGTGGGGTGGCTGCTGCCAGCTCCGCATACGTGTGGGAGAGCATGCGGGAGGCCCTGGCCGCTCGTGGCCTGCGAACGGGCGGCGCCAGGCGCCGGGGGTCAGCCCTGGGCTTTGTCTTCTGGGACTTGTCAAAGTCGGAAGCCTAGTGCTTCCCCAAACTTTGTTTTTTAGATGGGGGGGCGTGGGCGAATGGGACTTGGTGTGTTGCAGAGCTGTCTCCCGAAATTCCCAAGCAAATGCTTTGGGGTATGAAGTTTTTTCTTTATAGAATAGAAAAAGTTGAGTTCTAACAGATTGAACCGTGATTAGCTATATAATTCTTAAAAAAAAAAAAATTAGACATCTAGTCAAAGAGTTCGTTTATTTTAAATAAAGCACGTTGAGATATGCCTAGTTAAGGATCTGGAAACTTTAGCTATCCCACTTGGTGCTGTTTTTATTTTGGGGTTTTTAGAGTGGGGGGTTGGCCTTTTTCCTTTTTTGATTTTATCATATGCCAACTATTGAGAATCCTTTGGGAGAAGATAATCTTGTTGGACAGAAGGAAGGTGAGTGTATAGAATACGGAAAAAGCTTGGAGCCTTAATCTCTGTAATAATTGGTATGTTCAGATTGCACAATGAATTGTAAAGTACAAAGCCAGGTATTGTTTAGAGTAAATAACTTCGCCTCTGCATATCCACAGCTCACTACATTTTACATTTTATTTCCATTTGTTTCCTTCAGGAAAATTTATTGTTTATGAGTTTCCTCAAATAGAATTTCATAGAAAGCAAAGGCACACTTTTCAAAAGTAGTTGAGCTGTTTTAGATACTTTTTTACTGATAAAAACTGATCTATAGCCTCACTCATCATATAGGGAGGTGCCCTTTAATGAAAATGCCATAATTCTTTTGGTCCTACGGATGCGTAATCATTATAGATGGACGATTCTCCATAGAAGAGAGCAGGCTGGTGGGGCTATAATACTTACCACAAAGGGTCATGCTTTTTACAAAGTAGGGGAACGCTGTGTGAAGTCAGACAAGTAGATTAGGATTCTGTGAAGTAAAATCTAATTTTAAAGATCTTTGAAATGTTAACATTAAAAACCCTATTTTATGTAGAGCTCCTTTCCAAATATGACTGGATAATATTATTTGCTCTTTGAAATGGATTTTTTTTTTTTTTTTGAGACGGAGTCTCGCTCTGTCGCCCGGGCTGGAGTGCAGTGGCCGGATCTCAGCTCACTGCAAGCTCTGCCTCCCGGGTTCACACCATTCTCCTGCCTCAGCCTCCCAAGTGGCTGGGACTACAGGCGCCCGCCACCTCGCCCGGCTAGTTTTTTTTTTTTTGTATTTTTTTAGTAGAGACGGGGTTTCACCGTGTTCGCCAGGATGGTCTCGATCTCCTGACCTCGTGATCCGCCCGTCTCGGCCTCCCAAAGTGCTGGGATTACAGGCTTGAGCCACCGCGCCCGGCCTGAAATGGATTTTTAAAAACAGTTCTACATACAACTGCTATGACAAAATCTTTCATAGGGGTACGGAAACAAGCTGGACAGAAGTCATTATAAACTGTTGCCTGACTCCCTAATCTGCTGGTAGAATATTAAAGCAAAAACCTAAAGAAAGTGACCTACAAATACGGAAAATTAGAAAGGAGCCAATACAGCCTGGGAGGTACTTTGCATCAGCCTTTGCCTCTTACTTAGAGTTTTCCCAGCTGCAAATATTTGTCACTCCTGTGAACTTCCTTATCACTTCCTCTTTAGCTTTCTCACTTCTCCCTTTTTTTTTAACCTTATAATTTTTGTGTGTCTTATCCCTCGTACTAAACTCTTAGTTTTTTCAGCGCATGGTTCCCATCTGACTCACCTTTGATCGGTCCTAAAACCTCCCACTCTGCATGCACAAAGACAACTCACACGTGATCCAAGGTGGGAGAGGATGTCAGGTGTGACAGAGACTAGAGAAGAATTATGATCAGAGGAACAAAGTGGGGAACAGAACCATTTTCTAGCTCTTCCAGAGAGATCCATTCAATCAATGAATAGTGTTTAGTGAGTACAAGATATTATAAATATTCTAGAATATGGTGCCTGCTATCAAGGGTGCATGCAGTTCTGTGAGGTACTCACAAATTCAACTGTACTTGTGCAAACACAGTTGAAATCTAAATAGAATTTTTATTGGCCCTTTGAGATGTTCCAAGCCACCATTACCTTTCCTTTTCATGGCTGTCTCCAGCTTGATAATCTCTGTCTCCAGCCCAGGGTGCTCCCCGCAGGCACCCCAAATTTGGCATGTCAAAAATTAACTCATTTGTCTTCCAAATGCCTTCTCCTCTTGCATCTGCTGCTCAATGAATGGCACCATTCAGTCTGAAACCAGAACCCTAGAGGTCACTTGTCACTACTCCCTTATCTACCACATATAGTCTGTCACAGTCCTTTGCTTTCCTTAAATTCTAATTATGGAAACTTGAACATGTACAAAAATAAAGAGACTATAATGATGCCAAAGTGTCTTTACAGTTTGTGTTCTCTGGGAAGTAGACTCTGAGATGGAGATTTCATGTGATTTATTGAGGAGTGCTTTTCAACACATGTGGAAGAGAAAGAGCAGAAGTAGGCAGAGGAAGAAACAGCTGAGGTGCAGTCCCAACAAAGCCTTCAGCAGCCACATGGGGAGCTCTGAACCGCAGCAGCCCTTGAGACTTGTCCCAAGTTACAGGGAGTGTGGAGGCCTTTACACCCCTACACTGATCAGTCTCTTGATGTGGGCTGCCCCCAGGAGACATGACCTTTGGTAAGGCAGGTTTCTTCACCTGAGACAATCCCCAAAAAGGGCTGACAGCTGAAGACCATCTTCTGCTGCACTTCCAGCAGCTAGGAGAGTAAGTGGTTCATTCCTGAGACATCTGTGTGTCATCACAGTGTCACCCACAGTGCAAACTTTAACAGGGATCAACTCATGGATGATCTTTTTTTTCCGCTGTACCTCTGCATACACACACGCACACACAAGCATAGCCATTATTTTGGTTTTTGGGATTTTGTGGGGTGTTTTTGAAATTGAGTCTTGCTCTGTCACCCAGGGTGGAGTACTGTGGCATGATCTCAGCGCACTGCAGCCTCTGTCTCCTGGGTTCAAGTGATTCTCCTGCCTCAAATTTTTGTATTTTTAGTAGAGATGGGGTTTCACTATGTTGGCCAGGCTGGTCTCAAACTCCTGACCTCTGGTGAGCCACCTGCCTTGGCCTCCCAAAGTGCTGGAATTACAGGCATGAGTGAGCCACTGTGCCTGGCCAATAGCTACTACATTTTAAATAAAATTTTTTTCCTGTTAAGAAAAGTAATCATATTCCCTGTAAAATATTATAATGATATAGAAATGAATTATGTAAGAAGTAAAGTCCTCTGGCACTCCACCTCCAAGGACAACTACTGTTTTACATTCATTATACTGTTCCCATTGAGAACATTTGAAATACAGAAATAATATAATCATAGTGAGAGAGAAAGGGCAGGTCTTTAACTTTCCTTTACCACCTTGGAATGTAAATCAATGGCTCCAAGTAAGAGAAGTCTCTAGATCTCTTCCAAATTTTCTTCTTTAAGATTGATCATCTAGTTATCCTTTACTCAAACTGTTCAGGAGCACTGAGAAATCCAGGGAGAAAAATCTTACAACTCAAGGCATTCCAGGCCTGGGGATCTCTTGCCTGTTTGTCCAAATTCTACCAACTTCTTTCCCTTGCGTCTGTGTCCCAGTGATGTAACCTTCTAACATGCTTTCTGACCTCTTTGTACCTTTGTACTTGCTTTCTCTCTGTTTCTGCAACACCCTTCTTATCTCATCTTCATCTCCTTAATTTCCCGCATTTTTCACAACTCATTTCTACTTTAGAAAGCCTATCATCTCAGGGACTGGATTAGGAGATTCTCCTCAGTGTTCCCATTTTGTGTGGTGCTTAACTCTTGCACAGTATTAGTCACATGAAAACTGTACTTATGTACTTGAAGTGAATTGTTCTGTACTAAATGATGAGCAACTTGAAGATAGGAGTTATGCCTCTAAATGCATACCTAGCAGAATGGCAGCATAAAGAGCACTGTGGCCTCACTCCCCATGAAACAACTGTAACTGGTGAAGCACTTTAAAAACAACCATTTAAAGTTTCCTGAAACTGCCCAAAGGTTATACAGCAAATGAAGAACTGTTTATTCAAGAAAATAAAAAAATAAATTAATTAAAAATTATGAAAAAAAAAGAATCTACTACATCTTGGTAAGAACAGCAATAGGCAGTCAGTGGTACTTGAGGCATGACTTGCTGCTTCTACCACCCTGCCCATGAGGAAAGTTCCACTCGGGTGGGTGTGGCCAAGAAGATGGGGCTGCTGCTTCCCCCAGATCCCCGTAGAGGACTATGAGCATTTTGGTCACAACCATTTAACCAGTCTTTAAGAAATTCCAAGCTTTCCCTCGTCTTCCTGTCTTCTTCTGAGCCCTTCAAACTCTTCCAGCCTCTGCCCATTACTCAGTTCTATGAAAGGAAAATAAATCTCAGAACCACAAAATCACTAAACCAAGCGAAAAGTCAAGCTGAGAACAATGTCTTATTTAGGAATAAAACTTCAAAATAAAGTTGTCCTGCCTAATTGGACCAAACCAATGTATATCTTACCCATATTGATTGATGTCTCGTGTCTCCCTAAAATGTACAAAAGCAACCTGTACTCCAATAATCTTGAGAACATGTCTTCAGGACCTCCTGAGGCTGTGTCACCAGTGCGTCCCTAACCTTGGCAAAATAAACTTTCTAAATTGATTGAGATTTGTTCTAGATACCTTTTTGTTAACAGTTTGAAAGCCACTTCCATGTCTTTATAGCAATGCCTCAATCCTGGTGCCAATTTTCTGTGTTAGTCCACCTGTGCATTGCTATAAAGAAGTACCTGAGGCTTAGTAATTTATAAAGAAAAGAGGTTTAATTGGCTCATGGTTCTGCAACCTGTATAGGAAGTATGGCGCCAGCATCTGCTTGGCTTCTGGTGAGGCCTCAGGAGCTTCCAATTATGGCAGAAGGTGAAGGGGGAGCCAGCACATCTCATGGTGAGAGAGGGAGCAAGAGAGAGAAAGAGGAGGTCCCAGACTCTTTTAAACAACAAGATCTTGTGTGAACTAACTGAACAAGAACTAACTCACCACCAAGGGGATGGTGCTAAACCATTTGTGAGGGATTCACCTCCATGATCCAATCACCTCCCACCAGGCCCTACCTCCAACACTGGAAATCACATTTTATCATGGGATTTGGAGGGGATAAACATCCAAACCATATCATGTATCTCCCTGGAGGGACAAGCTGCTGGCATTTCTGCCCACTCTCATGTTCTGTTGCAAAGGCTAAATTCCAGATGAGTGTGACCTGGAGAATGGAAAGACTGGGGACTCCTTTCCTCCTTTCAGACTGCGTTTATAGAGCAGTGGCTGTATCCCGGGTGCAGTGGACTGACAATAGTGGAACCCCAGTTGCCCTTATTGCAACTCACATATACGGTGTGAGTTCCATGCTAGGACAGGCAAGCTGAGAAGAAGGAATGGAAGCTACTCCCCGCTTGCAGAGCCTTGCTCATAAAGCAGGAGAGTCACTCTGAGAGAAGGTGACCGTCCCCATCCTCAGCTCTGGCTGGAGCAGTGGTTCAGAGATTTTGCTCAGGGGGAGAAACATCCATAAGAAAAGAAAATTCTGAAGCTCTTCCCAGAAGAAATTACTTTATTTGGAACAGAGTAGGGGAAAAATTGAACCTAAATGTGCTCTTGAAAACAATTAAGCAATTAAGAGGAGGCTGGTACCTTCTAAAAGCAACAAGCTAAACTGCAGACCAGAGTTTACCAGAGAAAGCTAGGGAAGAGATGGCTAAGAAGAGCCTTCCTGGGATCAGAGCAAACCTCAACACTCTACTCAAAAACTACCTCTGCAAAGGAGCCTAAATTTAATCTGATTAGACAATGGAGTAATTTATTCCCCCAGAGCATTGTCAAAAACAATAGAGCAATCAGTTAGCAATTAGTGGACTCTAACAGCTGAGTGGATACTAAAAGGCAGACAGTTTAACAGAGAGATGGGGAAAGACAAAGAATACTGGTGAAACCACTATCATCCCAGGGTGAAGGGTGTAAGGAAGGTCAAGGTTGCAGTCTCTGAGGAGCAACATCAGAAGCTTCACACTGAACTGGGGAACTGGACTTCACTAAAATACTCCAGTCAAGTCAGTAAAATAAATAAATAAGTAAACAAAATCAATAAGCTCCAGAAGGGGAACCAATCAATATCCAGAATTATACAATAAATTGTCTAAAGTATCAAATCTTTAACAAAAAAATGCATGAGATATGAAAAGAAACAGGAGCCGGGCGCGGTGGCTCAAGCCTGTAATCCCAGCACTTTGGGAGGCCGAGACGGGCGGATCACGAGGTCAGGAGATCGAGACCATCCTGGCGAACACGGTGAAACCCCGTCTCTACTAAAAAATACAAAAAACTAGCCGGGCGAGGTGGCGGGCGCCTGTAGTCCCAGCTACTCCGGAGGCTGAGGCAGGAGAATGGCGTAAACCTGGGAGGCGGAGCTTGCAGTGAGCTGAGATCCGGCCACTGCACTCCAGCCTGGGCAGCAGAGCGAGACTCCGTCTCAAAAAAAACAAAAAAAAAGAAAAGAAAAGAAACAGGAACAGGAACATTTGATCCATACACAGGAAAAAAGGATGCAAGAGAAATTACATAACAGAGAGCCTCCATGGCTGACTTTTTAATAAAGACTTTAGAGCAGTCATTAAAAATATATTCAAAGAATCAAAGGAAACTCTGCTTAAAGATGTAAAGGAATGTATGGTGACAATAATTCATCAGATACAGAATACAAATAGCTAGAAAATATTTTTAAAAGAGCCAAATAGAAATGCTAGAGCTAAAAAGTAAAATAACTGAAATATAAACATCACTAGATTCTTTATTGAGCACCTACTGTGTAGCAAGTACTTATAGGTGCTGATGGTACATTATTGAACAGACACACACCCATTCTCTCAGGTTTATCTTTAACAGTATGGGAGGTCTTAGCCTGGGAAATGAAGTAAGAGGGAGAGAAATAAAAGCGATAAGGATTGGAAAGGAAAAAGCAAGCTATCATTACTATTGTTATTCACAGCTGCAGATATCATCTATATAGAAAGCCTAAAAGAATCAACAGAAAAATTATTATAAAAGTTTAACAAGGGGACTGGATACTAGATACATATATGTAATTCAATTGCATTTTTATATATTGGAATCAAGCAGTTAGAAAATGTAAGGCAGTCAAAGATGCTAAATACAGTAGCTACACAAAAACATAAGACATATAAGAAAAATCTAACAAAAGACAAGTAAAAAGTTCAGGGAGAAAAATTATAAAACTTCAGTAAAGATGCTACAGGTGACTTAAATGTTTATGGATAGAAATAATACAATTAAGGTATTATTCCAGCTGGGCTCCATGGCTAACACCTGCAATCCCACCACTTTGGGAGGCAGAAGCGGGTGGCTCACTTGAGGTCAGGAGCTGGAGACCAGTCTGACCAACATGGGGAAACCTCATCTCTACCAAAAATACAAAATTAGCTGGGTGTGATGGCACATGCCTGTAATCCCAGCTACTTGGGAGGAGGTAGGAGAATCACTTGAACCCGGGAGGTGGAGGTTGCAGTGAGCTGAGATTGCACCATTGCACCCCAGCCTGGGCAACAAAGGCGAAACTCCATCTCAAAAAAAAAAAAAAAAAAAAAAGATGTTATTCCTTCCTAAATTCAATTGAAATCCCAGTGGTGCTATTAGAGAAATTTGACAAGTCAAATTTAAAATTTATATGAAAAAGTGAAAATTCAAGAATAGTCAAGATATTCCTGAAGAACAATAAGAGAAATTTCTTTCTTAAGTAAATTCACTTAAAAAGCTGTAGTAATTAGAGTGTGGTGTTAGAGAAGTGAAATCCAAATGGAGCCTTGAAGGTAGATAACAACCCTACGAGTAGACTGAAGCTGGAGCCGGCACTGGAGGTCTCTTCCTGTGCCAGGCTTAACCACTTCAGTTTTAGAGGCTGAGAGGTTAAGGGATTTGTGGCCTGGGGGGTTCAAGAGTTTGAGTTGAGGATAGTAAGGAGGCTTAGAGTGGTAACTGTTTTACTAACAGTAATGGAAATACTGCACTATGGTTTGGTATTTTAATATTTTAATAACAGGTACAAAGCCATACAGTTATGTACTGGTTCCAATTAGCCATACAACTTCATATATAACAGAAGTGAATTTTGGGAAAGGATGGACTATTCAATAACAGATGCTGGAAAATTATACATATGGAAAATACATATACATACATATGGTTATACATATGGAAAAAAGTGAAATAGGATCCTTATACCATACATAGAAATAAATTTTTAGATGGATGAGAGTAAATTAAAAATGAAAGGTAATACTTTCAGAGTTTCTGAATAAAATTGCAGCAGACGTGTTGGCAGTCTGTTCTGGTCTAAATGTCTCTCAAAATTAATGTGTTGAAAGTTAATTGCCAATGTGATAGCATTAAGAGGTAGGGTCTTAGCAGGTAATTAAGTCATGAGGACTCATGAATGGGATTAGTGATTTTATAAAAGCGCTGGAGGGAACTAGCTAGGCCTCTTTTGTCCTTCTGCTATTATGCCATGTGAGGACACTGCAACAAGTGCCATCTTGATAGCAGAGAGTAGCCCTCACCAGGCACGGAATCTGCCAGCACCTTGATCTTAGACTTCCCAGCCTCCTATAACTGTGAGAAATAAATCTCTGTTGTTTATAAGTTACCTATTATATGGTATTTTGTTATAGCAGCAGGAATGAGCTAATACATGGTCCAACAAAGATGTGTGCACCTCTTCCAGAGACTGGAACTATTGTTGGGGAAATGTTGCCTAATTAGGGATGACATTTCTCAGCCACCTTTGCACCTGAATAAGTCCATGTGGCTGAATTCTGGCCAATAGAATGTGGATTGAAATGGTATATAACAGTGCTTCTCAAATTATCTGTTGTAATGAACCATTTCCCCCCAATCTATCATGGACCAATACTTTTATAAACTTTAATAAAATTAAATTATTTTTAAAAATCTAAAAAGCCATATCAAATTATTCTATTAAATTGCTATATAAAGTTAATAAGCATTTGTATTAGTCTGTTTTCACACTGCTGTAAAGAAATACACCTGACACTGGGTAATTTATAAAGGAAAGAGGTTTAATTGACTCACAGTTCCATATGGCTAAGGAGACCTCAAGAAGCTTACAATCATGGCAGAAGGGTCGTTCATCTTACATGATGGCAGGGGAGAGAGTGTGTGTAGGAGGAACTGTTAAACACGAATAAAACCATCACATCTCATGAGAACTACTATCATGAGAACAGCATGGGAGAAACCTCTTCCATGATTCCATCACCTCCCTCCCTCAAACCATGGAGATTACAGGTCCGTCCCTCCACATATGGGGATTACAATTCGAGATGAGATTTGGATGTGGACACAGAGCCAAACCATCTCAGCATTTATTCTTAATTTCTGTACTATTGTGAGATGGAGAAGTAATAAACAGTTTGCAGACTAGTAATTGTCAGTGAACCACACTTTGAGTGCATACCATTTCCAGGCCTGGCCCATAAAAATCTCTCATGCAATCTTCCACATTCTCGTTCTTCTCCAGTCCACAGGCTAGATGTCTTCACTAAAACATTCCAGCCAAGTCACTCAAGGTGCTCAAGGTGATCTTGAAAGTCAATCACTGAAGAGTTTTCATCAGCTTTGGTCAGCAGGTAACTGCTTGAAGCAGAACCCTCCTCACCCTATCCTGTCATTAATTGAACTTAATGTAAAAGAAAAACAAGCTTAGTTTGTGTTAAGTCATTCAGTATTCAAGATTTATTGGTTATACTAATAATGAAATATAGGGAAAACACTTATGACTTCAAGAAACAAGAGCCCTTATTAGAAAAGATTTTGAAATTTGACTATATTAAAAAACTAATTTCTATATATAAAAAACCATAAAGATAGTAAATAAAAACAACCTAGGAAATAAACAACAACACATAGTACAAACATCAGTTTAGTTTCCAGAATATATAAGGTGCTTCTACAAATCAATATGAAAAAGTCAAATGCCACAATTGAAAAATAGACAAACTATATAAACAAGCATGTCACAGTAGAGGAAATATGAATAGAAAATCAGAATTTGAAAAGATACACAACCACATTAGTAATCAGAGAAATGTGTATTAAGACCACAATTAGAAGCCAAATTTGTGAGATGATATGGCTCAAGTAGGAACTCTCATGCACTGCTAGTGAAGTGTAAATCAGTCCAGCTATTCTATTCTTTTTTTTTTTTTTTTTTTAAGATAGGGTCTCGTTCTGTCACCCAGGAGTGGAGTGCAGTGGTGCGATCTTGGCTCACTGCAACCTCCGCCTCCCAGGTTCAAACGATTCTCATACCTCTGCCTCTCAAGTAGCTAGGACCACAGGCACATGCCACCATGCCTGGCTAATTTTCGTATTTTTAGTAGAGACGGGGTTTCATCATGTTGGCCAGGCTGTTCTTGAACTCCTGACCTCAAGTGATCTGCCTGCCTTGGCCTCCCAAAGTGCTGGGATTACAGGTGTGAGCCACCACGCCTGGCCAAGTCAAGCTATTCTAAAAAACAATTTAAAATTATAAAGTTGAACACTTGCACCTCTTATTATTTAACAGTGATGATAATGGTAGGTATATATTCTAATTCTAGGTGTATATACTCTAGATTACTGCAACGTATAAGTAGAGTTGCCGTATTTAGCAAACAAAAATATAATATGCCCAGTTAAATTATATTTTAGATTTAAATAAACAATGAATAATTTTTTTAGTTGATCTGAAAGTCAAATTTAATTGGGCCTCTTGTATTTTATCTGACAACCCTACAAAGGTGACATATACGAGTGATCAAAGTAGCATTGTTTATAATAGCAAAATCTGGAATCTACTTAAATTTTCATTGAAGAAATAATGAATAAGCAGTATATTTTTGCACAATAGAATGTTAGCAGTGAAAAATGAACTACAATTATGTGTAATAATATGAGTCAATCTTGGAAACAAGTTTTAAAAGCAATTCAAATAACACATATTATAAATTGCAATACCATTTTCATAAAACTCAAAACCAACCACAACTAAAAAATATACCGTTTAAACATACATAAGTGATAAAATATATAAATGAGAAAGAGAAACAAAATTCAAGGTAGTTATTTATTTTATTTTTTTGAGATTAGGTCTCATTCCGTAGCCCAGGATGGAGTGCAGTGGCATGATCTTGGCTCACTGCAACCTCTGCCTCCTGTAACCACCACTTCCCAGGCTCAGGTGATCCTCCCACCTCAGCCTCCCGAGTAGCTGGGACTACAGCTGAGCACCACCATGCCCGGCTAATTTTCACCATGTTTCCCAGGCTGGTCTCCAACTCTTGGACTCAAGCGATCCTCTTGCCTTGTCTCCCAAAGTGTTGGGATTTCAGGCGTGAGCCACCGCACCCAACCAGTAGTTGTGATTAAAGTAGGGTACAGGCAAAGGAATAAGTCAGAGGAGGAAATCGCAGATTGATGTGAAGGTGTTGGTAATGTTCTGGTTCCTACACAGGTGAAAGGTGCACAGGTGTTTAACTGCTATGCTTCTTATCTCACACATCACATACATTTTTCTGACATAAAATATCACATAACATTTAAAAAACAGGTCAAGAGGACAGGGTGTAGTGGCTCACGCCTGTAACCCCAACACTTTGGAAGGCCGAGGGGAGTGGATCAGCTGAGGTTAGCAGTTCCGAGACCTGCCTGGCCAACATGGTGAAAACCCGTCTCTACTAAAAAAAAAAAAATTCCGGTGAAGTGGTGCATGCCTGTAATCCCAGCTAGTCGGGAGGCTGAGGCAAAAGAATCGCTTGAACCCGGGAGGCAGAGGTTGCAGTGAGCCGAGACCGCGCCACTGCATTCCAGCCTGGCAACAAGAGCGAAACTCCGTCTTAAAACAAAAAACAAACAAATCCAAAAAACAAACAAAAAAACAGGTCAAGGATCAGAAAAGTAAAGTGAATGGATACTCCATTTACAGACAGAAAGCCCAATGTTTTTCTATAATATCAGGATACCTCTCCTGAAGAATGATAGCATACCTTTCAATCAGAGAAATGGTCTAAAGTTCAAAATGTTACTCCATAGCTACCTCCTGGAGGAAGGAAGCTAGGTGGCAACGTGTACACAAAAAGGCAATTCATCCAAATAATAATATAAGAAATAGGTATTTTCTAAGTACTATGTAGCACAAGGGTGAATGCGTGGCGGGGCAGGAGGGCGGCTATTTACAAGAGGGTATGAAATACAGCTCTTCTTTTCAAGAGTGGTTGCAGAATACCAGGGCTACAAAGAGAGGGTCACACCTTAAGCATCGTATTATATGGGTACAGAGTATTAGGGTTCTCGATGACCAGAAGGAGAATGTTTGTTTCCTAGCAAGCCTTCTTTAGCTTCTCTTCCCACGTGGGGGTGGGTGGGGTTGGGACCGTTCTTTCCTAGCTCAAAAGTTCACTTATGTCACACTAGGGTCACTTTAAAGGAGAGTGCTAGTAAGGGTAAAGTCAAGTTACATAACCTAGCGGAAAATGAAGACCTAAAACCGCTCGTGAGCAAACACAACACTTGAGACGTAAACCTCTTCAACTAAACCTCTTCGATAGAAGGGTGGATCTTAGCACTCTGGGTGAAAGCAATCTCAGCCAGTAAAACAGCAGAACGCTTTCACGCCCGCGCACTAAGCAGACGACCGGTAGCAAGAGCCCGGATAAAGGCGGAGCTAAAAGTGCCGGATAATACGACACGGAGCGCGTGTGCGCACGCCGTAGGGGCGGGCCGTTCGGGGTTGGTTTCCTGGGCGACCACCGCTGGGTAGTCGGTTAGAGGTGTGCGGGCTTCGGGGGCCATGGGGACTCCTCCTGGCTTGCAGACAGACTGCGAGGCGCTGCTCAGTCGCTTCCAGGAGACAGACAGTGTACGCTTCGAGGACTTCACGGAGCTGTGGAGAAACATGAAGTTCGGTACTATTTTCTGGTGGGTGTTTTTGTCCACCACCCGCCTTTCCCTGCCCGCAGGTTGTGTAGAAAGTTGCCTCCTTTCCGGCGATATTGCACTTGCGAAGTGGTGAGAAGAGCGGCAGTCACCAAAGGTTGCCTCCATCACTCCTGGACCTTCCCCTGTGCGCAGGCAACGCGCTTTCCCTGCTGTATTTCATTGTGCCCTGATGGTTGTTGCGGCCTCTTCCCAGATATGCGTCTCTGCTTCGCCTCCTTTCTAAACTCCTCTCTCCATCTCCACTGCCTCCACCCTGACCCAGGCCACTATCATTTGCCCTTCCCCAGTCTTGTTCTACGGTCTTGTTCTAGGACCTCATGTTGAAAAACACACAAGCAAAGACAAAACCCTTCAAGATTGAATTAATCTTTCCTACAACAACCAAAGTTGTCTTTTTTTTTTTTTTGAGACAGAGTCTCCCTTTGTCGCCCAGGCTGGAGTGCAATGGCGCGGTCTCGGCTCAGTGCAACCCTCCGCCTTTCGGGTTCAAGTGATTCTCCTGCCTCAGCCTCCCGAGTAGCTGGGATTACAGGTGCCCGGCACCACGCCCGGCTAATTTTTTGTATTTTTAGTAGAGACGGGGGGTTTCACTATGTTGGCCAGGCTGGTCTCGATCTCCTGACCTCGTGATCCGCCCGCCTCGGCCTCCCAAAGCGCTAGGATTACAGGAGTGAGCCACCGCGCCCGGCCCAAAGTTGTTTTTCAAACGTGCAAATTTGATCATGTCACTCTCCGGCTCATTCTGTAGTGGTGCCCATTGCCTTTGGGATAACGCTTGAATTCTCTGACTTGCCAAGACCATTCCTCACTGCCAGCTTCGCCTGCCAGTCCCCTCCATGCACTCACTTTCTTGCTCCAGCAGCTTTTTTTTTTTTTTGGCCCTCCATAGGCTTTTCCTAAGCCTGAAGCTTTCCGCCGCAACCCTTATTTTGTCCACCTCATTCTTTACTCAGGATTAAGCTCAAATGACTTCCTCGGGGAAGTCTTTTTCGTTCTTCTAGACTGAGTACGCTGTTCATGTCCCCCCCACCCCCATAGCACCCTATTTTTATTTTATCTCACCGCTTGCCACGTTTTGTTGTAATGGTATAGTTGAAAACGCAGTGTGGGATTGTTAAGGGCGTAGGTTATGGATCCCAATTGGCTGCATTTGATTGCAGGGTCCACTGTGACCTGGGGCAAGTTACTTGAGTTTCCATATCTGTATAATAGAGGCAATGATAAACCTCAGAAGCTGTGAAGATCAAATGAGCTGATATATCAGAAATGCATTCTAAGTCCTCAATAAATGTTCATTATTATTATTATTATTTTTTCTTGAGACATAGTCTCGCTCTGTCACCCAGGCTGGAGTGTAATGGTGCGATCTTGTATCACTGCAACCTCCACCTCCTGGGTTCAAGACATTCTCCTGCCTCAGCCTCCCGAGTAGCTGGGACTACAGCTCGTGCCACCACGCCTGGCTAATTTCTGTATTTTTAGTAGAGACGGGGTTTCACCATGTTAGCCAGGCTGGTCAAATGTTCATTATTACTACCGTTTTAAAATTTTCGTTTGACTAGACTGACCTCTGTGAGGACAGTGGCTGGATGAATCTATTTTTCTTAGCATAGTACATATAATATTGAAAAGGCTAAATAACTGATTTTCGGAATGAGTTAAACCTTATGATTAAAACTATGTTTTTCTGAACAAAATGTTAAGACTCATTTTCTCTCTGTCAGTGTAAACAAATTACCTTTGTAGTTTTTAAATTGCAAGAAATGGAGGATGAAGAGCTGTTTGTTGTACGGTTAATAAAAGGAGAGAGACTAATTTTTTTTAAATGGCTACTAAATGCAATGTATAGCTTTATTAAATGGCTACTAAATGCAGTGTATAGCTTTATTGCATAAGACAGTTATAAAAAGCAGGTACAATTATCCTTGTTTTATAGATGAGGAAATTAAGGCTTAAAGAGATTAAGTAATTTCTCCATTACAAAGATAGTGGATTGTAGAGCAGAGGTTGGAAACTGTGTATCTGCCTGTTTCTAAAATCCGTAATATTGCACTGTACCACTTCTTGGGGGGAAAAATGCATTTAAGGAAAACTTAGCTCAAAATGTAACATTTACATTTTCTAGTAGGGAAAACCTAAAATGAAAAAAGAAACAGGAATCACTAGAGGAGTGGTGGATTTTCTTGAGAAATTACTTTGGTTACCATAACTAGAGTAGGTATTTTGTATTCTTTTCGTATATTTATTATTTGAAGAGCCAAAACATTCTTCTACCACCCCCTTCCCTTCCACCCCTGCGTTGTAATCAGATGTAATGGAGCCCCCTGTTTATGGCTGCAGGGTGAATGTCTTTATTTTTTGTTGCTGTTTTAAAAGTGAAAGTTCTACATATTTATATTTGTACAGTGTATTAGTCACTTGCATCAACACTTTGAGACATTTAGCTAGTGTCTTATTTGAAATCTGGCATTTTTTGTCTACTAATTTCAGGTCTTACATAGAAACCTATATAGTATGCACAGATATGGCTTCATTGTTTTATCCAAAGTGGTAAGAAGACTGTTACATTGACTTTTTTAAGGCCTTGTCTTTAAAAATTTTTTGTTAACTTAGCACAGCAGAACAGTTTCAGTTAGTTTATTCATTATGCTGTTTATATCTACAGAAAATACACGTGAACCTCGAAAATTTGAGACAGGTCTCAGTTAATTTAGAAAGGTTATTTTGCTAAGGTTGAGGACACGCCCTTGACACAGCCTCAGGAAGTTGTGATGACATGTGCCCAGGGTGGTCAGGGCACAGCTTGGTTTTGTACATTTAGGGAGACATGAAACATCAATCAATATATGTAAGAAGTACATTGTTTCGGTCTGGAAAGGCGGGACAACTTGAAGCAAAGACAGGAAGACTGGAAGTGGGGAGGGAGCTTTCAGGTCGCAGATCGGTGAGACACAAATGGTTGCGTTTGCGTTCTTTTGAGTTTCTGATTAGCTTTTCCAAAGGAGCCAAATCAGATATGCATCTATCTCAGTGAGCAGAGAAGTCACTTTGAATAGAATGGGAGGCAGGTTTGCCCTAAGCAGTTTCCAACTTGAGTTTTCCTTAGTGATCTTGGGTACCCAAGATACTTTCCTTTCAGGTACATTTCCTGTGTTATTTCATTGATTGATTGCCAAGAAAGTCTTGTTGCTCTCTTGGATGTTTGGACAAAGCTTTTGGTTGTATGCTGGAGTATGCTCTTCTCCCCTCTCCTCCCTTCTTCTAATGAGCTTGTGGTGCTCTGGACAATTAGGAGTGTGGGTTACTTTGTGCTGTTTCTCTAACTTTTTCACCTAGGCTTCCCAAGGACAGAGGAGATTTAGTGCAAATCCCTGAGAGTACTGGAGAAAATGTTCATTATGTAAAAAGTAAAGTAGAGGTTCGTCTTCAAAGACTTTCCTCCCCATCTAATTAAGACTAAATAGTAACTTCTCTTACAAGCAAAATTTATTCAAAGACCTGTGCTAACATTCTTAAATATCTGCTAGCTGTAATAAAGAAATGAGTGTACTTTATGTTCTTAGCTCTTACAGTTTAGCCTAAATATTTGCCCTGGCGTGCTTATACTGGTCCAAGCAAGCATTAAGTCATAGCCTGTTCCTCTTCCTTATTTAAAAGTGTTTTTACCTTTCTCAGCATTCCACAAGTTACTTCAAGTTCTAAGTTGCTAGTCAATCAAGACAGATACAGAATGTGAAGTCCAAAGTAGACGCGTCAAGTTATAAATGACCCTGTCTCCTTTGTTCAGTGTAGCAAAACTGCTGGCGACTGTCCCCTTTCTGTAGAAAGTAAAAAAATGGCCTTGCTGAAGACATAAAATTTACGTTCAAGTGCTACTTCTCTACAGCACCAAAGAACAAGCATTTCTGACAATTATATATTAAAATGCACATAGTTCTGTAACATAACCATGATTATTTTAACATTACGGGTTTTAAATATTTAACCAATAATAAAAAATTTGCAACCCCTTCCTTCTTGCTCTTCAATTTGGCAAGTAAAGTTGATGCTTTTGGAAGCTGCATCATGTTTACCGGTATGGAATCCTCATCAAATTATTATAACTACCGTTTAAACAAGTATATACTTCTGGCTTTTGTTCATTACTTATTCACGTAATGAGTCATAATATATTTTCTCTCTGTTTATTAGTGGCAGAATGAGAAATTTAGAAAAGAACATGTTTACAAAAGAAGCTTTGGCTTTGGCTTGGCGATATTTTTTACCTCCATATACCTTCCAGATCAGAGTTGGTGCTTTGTATCTGCTATATGGATTATATAACACCCAACTGTGTCAACCAAAACAAAAGGTAATACTTAGTGAGTTATTTTTCCTTTGCAGAAATGTAAAACAAGTACCATAGTTTTATAATAAATATTATATGATTAAATATGATTTAAATAAAATGCCAGTATTTTAAAATTATAATATGTTTGTGAAAAAATATTTACATTTAGTACAACGTTTTTTTTTTCTTCCTGGTTGCAGATCAGAGTTGCCCTGAAGGATTGGGATGAAGTTTTAAAATTTCAGCAAGATTTAGTAAATGCACAGCATTTTGATGCAGCTTATATTTTTAGGAAGCTACGACTAGACAGAGCATTTCACTTTACAGCTATGCCCAAATTGGTATGTTGCCTAAAATAATTTGGTTTTTACAAAATGAGCAATTATATTTTATTGTCCATAAAACCTCTCAATCTCCAGAAAATGGAATGAGTATTGATAGTGTTCAAGACTCTTAGCCTTTTTTTTTTTTTTTTTTTTTTGAGACAGGGTCTCACTCCGTCGCCCAGGCTGGAGTGCAGTGGCACCATTTCGGCTCACTGCAACCTCTGCCTCCTGGGTTCAAGCGATTCTCCTGCTTCAGCCTCCTGAATAGCTGAGACTACAGACACGGACCACCAAGCCCAGCTAATTTTTGTATTTTTAGTAGATACGGGGTTTCACCATGTTGGCCACTATGGTCTTAATCTCTTGACCTCGTGATCCACTCACCTCGGCCTCCCAAAGTGTTGGGAGCGCCCCGCCTGGCTTGTAACTTTTTTTTTTTATGTGTGTGCTTTTTTGCTACAGAGTCTTGCCCTGTCATCCAGGCTGGAGTGCAGTGGTGCGATCTCGGCTCACTGCAGCCTCCGTCTCCGGGGTTCAAGCCGTTCTCCTGTTTCAGTCTCCTGAGTAGCTGGGACTACAGGCGCCCACCACCATGCCTGGTTGATTTTTGTATTTTTCGTTGAGATGGGGTTTCACCATGTTGGTCAGGCTGGTCTTGAACTCCTCACCTCAGGTGATCACCTGCCTCGGCCTCCCAGAGTGCTGCAATTATAGGCATGAGCCACCATGCCCGGCCTTGTAGCTTTTTTAAAATAGGAGATGGTATTTTCTAATTACTACTTTTTTTCTGCAAACAAAAATGTAGCCTTTGCTTTTGAATGCAGTATATCTGGATGCCACATATTAAGCAAATTGTTTTGAGAAGAAATTAGATTTGGCATCTGCATTTGCTCATATCTCAAACATCAGAGGAGGTTACTGAAAGACGTACCAAATTGTTAAAAATTATTTGGTGAAAAGTTGAAATTTCTAATAACACTTGTTTTTGTTTAATCTTGTGATAATTGAGACACTAGGTTGAAGAGCACTAGTTCTGATTCTGCCATTAGCTGGCAGATTATGTAATTTCTGTCTTACCTGAATTTGTAGGCATGTGGCATGGCATGTGAAAGGATACTTCACAAGTCTAATAGTCTTTAGAACATGGATATTTAACAAATGTATCCTTACAGCTGCTTTTGTTTTATCTGTGTTTACTTAATAGACTATTTTTAGTGCTGGGTTATATTTCAATACTTTTTAAAATACTGTTTAAAAGGTACTCATTTTAAAAGACATGTATTATCACATAGTTGTCATATAGGATGAAGAAAAAAATTCACCGAGCTGAAGTTACAGAAGAATTTAAGGACCCAAGTGATCGTGTGATGAAGCTTATCACTTCTGATGTATTAGAGGTAAATTTTCTTTTATGCTCTTGAAATTTTTTAAAAACTGTTTTATTGCCAAGTACATATCAAGGTTATACCTTCATCTACTGGACACTGATTTTTCTAATGATTTTCACCACTCTAGGATGCTGTTTCTCTAGAGTATCAGAAATAAAATAGCCTAAATATATCAAGACTTACAAATCTTGAAATAGCATGAGAAAAAAAGATATAGAAGACTGGACTTGGACTGAGGATATGTGGATTCCGTTACTAAAACTACCGTTAGTTAGGTCACAAAACAAGAGTTTAAGGTGACTTTACTTACTTTTTTAAAAAACAATATGCATGGCCAGCATGGTGGCTCACACCTGTAATCTCAGCACTTTGGGAGGCTGAGGTGGGTGGATCATGAGGTCAGGAGTTTGAGACTAGCCTGGCCAACATGGTGAAATCCCGTCTCTACTAAAAATACAAAAATTAGCCAGGTGTGGTGGCACATGCCTGTAGTCCCAGCTGCTGGGGAGGCTGAGGCAGGATAATTGCTTGAACTCAGGAGGTGGAGGTTGCAGTGAGCTGAGATGGCACTGCTGTACTCCCGTCTGGGCAGCAGAGCAAGACTCCGTTTTAAAAAACAAAAAAACAATTTGCATTTATTTCCTGAGTTTTTTTTTTTTTTTTTAAGTGGAGTCTCACTCTGTCACCCAGGCTGGAGCACAATGGTGCAGTCTCAGCTCACTAGAACCTCCACCTCCCAGGTTCAAGCAATTCTCCTGCTTCAGCCTTCCGAGTAGCTGGGAATACAGTTGTGCACCACCACGCCCGGCTAATTTTTTGTATTTTTGGTAGAATCAGGGTTTCGCTGTGTTAGCCAGGATGGTCTCGATCTCCTGACCTAGTGATCTGCCCACCTTGGTCTCCCAAAGTGCTGGGATTACAGGCATGAGCACCTGGCCTACTTCCTGAGTTTTAACATTTATTTTAAAACCCACCATTGAAAACAGTGAATCTATTTTGATAATATATTTTGGTATTTTGTTTGAGTGTACAATATTGAGAAAAATCTTATGCATGGATAAGTAGTGTTACAAATCTTTGTAAGAATGAGTAGAAAAGCATTGCTTTGAGGTTAAAACAAACTCTCAGTACAGGGTTACAGGCTTCTAAATCAATGATATTTCAAAAGAACATATAGAGAGGAGACAAGGGGCTAAGGGGACACTTTGGTCATGCTTTTAAATTTTCTTTAAGCCTAAATGTCTCCCTCATTAATATTAGGATTATAATATTTTATTTCATTCGGTTGTTGTGAGAATTGAAATGACGTGATGCCAAAATAGTGCCGAGTGTGGTATATTACACACAGTATACCCTTAATAAGTGTTAATTCCCCTTTTCCCCAGCCCTACTCAGTCTTTTCTTGTATTACAATTGAAAGAGAGGGACTGGATCTTCGATTTAGTCAAATGTTTGTTTAGATGCCCCCATGTTCTTTTTTTTTTTTTCCCCCTTACTTAGGGTCTTCCTCTGTTGCCCAGGCTGGAATGTAGTAACACAATCTTGGCTCACAGCAACCTCTGCCTCCCAGTTTCAAGTGATTCTCGTGTCTCAGCCCCCCAAGTAGCTGGGGTTACAGGTGTGCACCACCATGCCCAACTAATTTTTTCTTTTTTTAGTAGAAGTGAGATTTCACTGTGTTGACCAGGCTGGTCTTGAACTCCTGGCCTCAAGCAATCTGCCCGCATTGGCCTCCTAAAGTGCTGAATTTACAAGTGTGAGCCACTGTGCCCGGTTGCCTCCATGTTGTGATAGCATGAGCCTGTCAGGTTGTTTGTAATTCAGGTAGCAAATTAATTTTTGAGAGCACTCTGGGTCTCAATAAAGTCTTCTGTAAAGTGACTTTATTTTTGAGCAAGGATTCTTAATCTCTGGCCTGGGGATCGTCCATGTGCTCTCTCCCCCACCACATTGTATGAAAAATTGATGTCATACATATGAATCTTTTTTTTTCTTTCTTTCTGAGATAGAGGCTCACTCTGTAGCCCAAGTTGGAGTGCAGTGGCGCAATTTTGTCTCATTGCAACCTGCAACTTCTGCCTCCAGGGCTCAAGCGATTCTCATGCCTCAGCCTCCCGAGTAGCTGGGACTACAGGTACATACCACCACACTTGGCTAATTTTTTGTATTTTAATAGAGATGGGGTTTCACCATGTTGCCCAGGGTGGTCTCGAACTCCTGAGCTCAGGCGATCTGCCCACCTTGGCCTCCCAAAGTACTGCGATAACAGACATGAGCCACCCTGCCCAGCCCATAAGGATACATTTTTAGGGTGAGGTACTGTAACCATCCTCAGATTCTCAAAAGTGTTCATGTCCCCCAAAAAGGTTAAGAATTACTGTATTACAAGGAACTGAATATTCCTCAGTATCTGAAGACATAGTATAATGCAGGAACTCTGGGAAGATATTTTGTGTAGATTGTTTCACTTCAACATTTCTGCAAAATAAGTGCTTAAAAAATTTTTTAAAAGCAGGGGTTTTATCCGTGATTTAAAGTTGAGGAAACTGAGTTACAGAGACTAGGTTAGGAAGTAATGGAGCTAAGCTTCAAACTCAGTTCTGTATGGCTGCAGTGCCTGTTTGTTGGATAGCAGAGGACTGGCCTGAGGTGGGACTGGGGTTGAAAATTTGTCATTCAACAAGCAAATGAGTGAAGTGTAACAAAAACTAGGATTTTTTTTTTCCCTCTAGCAGCTTAGCAAGAAAGAGGTGGGAGAGAGTTTATGTACAAAACTAAATAAGATAAAAGTACTTTGTATAGTAGAAGGAATTTGTATTTTGTCTTTTTGGCAGAGGGGAGTTGTAAAGTTTTAGAGATTGGAGAGACACAATGTTTATGTTTAGAGTTGAGGTAAGGAGCTAGTTAGAGGGAATGAATGGTTGTATACAGGAGAGGTAGCAGCAGGGTTCCTGCTATGGAGGAGGTGGGTGTGTCTGTGATTGAGAATCCAGTGGAGAGAGTAGCCTTGAACAGAAGGCATACTTCTTCCTTTGAAACTTGAGGAAAGGAGGTGAGAATGGATTTTTATAAATCTTTGTGTAGAGGAGAAATAGAAGGCGAACAGACCTGACTGCCTGAACTGTAAGAGAGCATCATCGGGGTCAGGGAACTGAGAGTTGAAAATGTTTGGAATAGCAATTGTGGAGAATGGAAGAAAAATTTTAGGATACCAGAAAGCTGAGAAATGCTGATGTGAATCATGAAGAGAGAGGCACAGGACATTTTCAAACAGCAAGACATTCTTATCAATATTCTAATGAAAAAAGATGATTTGAACCCAGTTAGTGATAATTTCTTTTTTTAAATTTTTTTTTTTTTTTTTTGAGGCGGAGTCTCGCTCTGTCGCCCGGACTGGAGTGCAGTGGCCGGATCTCAGCTCACTGCAAGCTCCGCCTCCCGAGTTCACGCCATTCTCCTGCCTCAGCCTCCCGAGTAGCTGGGACTACAGGCGCCCGCCACTTCGCCCGGCTAGTTTTTGTATTTTTAGTAGAGATGGGGTTTCACCGTGTTAGCCAGGATGGTCTCGATCTCCTGACCTCGTGATCCGCCCGTCTCGGCCTCCCAAAGTGCTGGGATTACAGGCTTGAGCCACCGCGCCCGGCCACTTTTTTTAAATTTTTGAGACAGGATCTTGCTTCATCACCGCAGCTGGAGTGCAGTGGTGCGATTGTAGCTCACTGCACCCTCAATCTCCTGGGCTTAAGTGATCCTCCCACCTCAGCCTCCTGAGTAGCTGGGACTACAGGCACTTACCATCATGCTGGCTAATTTTATTTTATTTAATTAATTAATTAATTTTTTTGAGACAGACTCTTGCTGTATGGCCCAGGCTAGAGTGCAGTGGTATGATCTTGGCTCACTGTAACTGCCACCCAGGTTCAAGCGATTCTCCTGTGTCAGCCTCCTGAATACCTGGGATTGCAGGCACGTGCCACCACGCCGGGCTAATCTTTGTATTTTTAGTAGAGGCAGGGTGTCATTATCTTGGCCAGGCTGGTCTTGAACTCCTCACCTCTTGATCCACCCACCTTGGTCTCCCAAAGTGCTGGTACTATAGGCGTGAATCACCGCACCTGGCCCATGCTAGCTAATCTTAAAAAATTTTCTTGTAGAGACAAGGTCTTGCTATGTTGCCCAGGCTGGTCTTGAACTCCTGAGCTTGGGTGCTCTTCCTACCTTGGCCTCCCCACAGTGCTGGGATTATAGGCATGAGCCACCATGCTTGGCTGGTTATAATTTTTCTGACTATTGACCAATTTGGTGGTAGAACGTAAATATTTTTTCAACATACCTTTTTCAACGTGCTTTTTCATTCTAAGCTCTTTTAAGTTGGGGGTGATGCACAAAAGTCTACTCTTTTAGAGTGAATAGAGAAGAGTGTCAGAAGGGTCAGGCTATGAAATGCCTATACCTGGAGGCTTTTAGGAATGGAATAGTCTGTGAAGTTATCCTGGCTCTGTCGGATCTCTGGCTTGTGACATAATTGCTTTGAGAGCCTTGTCCCTTGATACTTCTGCTGGCTCTATATCTTTTGTCCTAGCATAGCCTGTGATCCATTCTCACTGATAATGCTTAAATTTAATACTCTTAAATTTTCCTTTTACTGCCTGCAACTGCTGTTAAGTCTTCATTTCAGAAGATCCAAATTCTGGTCATGATTCTGCCACTTGTTCTAGTTTTGTGGTTAAGGAGGCATAATAAAATGAAAAGAGAACAGGATACTGAATCAAAACATTTGACTTCTAGCCCTCTGCTATGTAAGTAGGACCTTGAGCAAATTATTTCATTTCTGTTTTTTCATTTATACAGTTATAATAATGGACATTGTGTACTGAGTACTCACCATATTCCTGGAACTATGCTAGATGTTCTATGTGTGTTATCTCACTAACTGTCATGGTAACCCTGCAGAGGAGGTGGTATTTTCCCAGGTTTTTTTTTTTTTTTGAGATGGAGTCTCGCTCTGTCGCCCAGGCTGGAATGCGATCTCGACTCACTGCAAGCTCTGCCTCCCGGTTCAAGCCTCCTGAGTAGCTGGGACTACAGGCGCCTACCACCATGCCCGGCTAATTTTTTGTATTTTTTTTTTTTAGTAGAAACGGGGTTTCACTGTGTTAGCCAGGATGGTCTTGATCTCCTGGCCTGGTGATCTGGCTGCCTCGGCCTCCCGAAGTGCTGGGATTACAGGCATGAGCCACTGCACCTGGCCTTTTTTTTTTTTTTTTTTAAAGCAGAGTTTCCCTCTTATTGCCCAGGCTGGAGTGCAGTGGCATGATCTCGGCTCACTGCAACCTCCACCTCCCCACCTTCCAGGTTGAAACGATTCTCCTGCCTCAGCCTCCTGAGTAGCTTGGACTACAGGCACGCACCACCATGCCCAGCTAATTTTTTGTATTTTTAGTAGAAGTGGGGTTTCGCCATGTTGGCCAGGCTGGTCTTGAACTCCTGACCTCAGGTGATCTACCTACCTCAGCCTCCCAGAGTGCTGGGATTACAGGCATGAGCCTCTGCGCCCGGCCCACAGTTTTAAAAATAAGGAAACTGAGGTTTAGAGAAGTTAAGTAGTTTGTATCAGGTGAGGCACAATAAGGTACAGACACTGGGTTTGAATGTCCAAGTCTGTAAGGCTCCATAGTCCATGCACACTGTCTTTTATTTCTTATTTAGTTTTCTTCTTCTTTTTTGTTTTTTTAAAGAGTGGGGGTCTTGCTGTGTTGCCTGAGTTGGCCTTGAATTCCTGGGCTCAGGCCGTCCTCATGCCTCAGCCTTCTGAGTAGCTGGGACTACGGGTACACACTACCGTGCCTGGCTTCTTTAATTTTGTATAGTGCTTTAGATTATACAGAATACTTTCACCTGTATAATAAGCTTGTTTAATAATTAACAATGCTGGGTTTGTTCATTTTGTACAAATGTGAAACGTGAATGTGATTCTTAGGTTGAGGGACTTCCCCGTTGTCATACATTGAGCAAACGACAGAGCTCAGACTCAAAAACTAGATCTGACTGGTGGTCTTTCTATATCACATGAAGTAAAAATCATGAGAGCACAGCCAGTGTAAACTGTAAAGAGTTAGGGGCTCTCCATGTCTGGACACTGTTCTCCCACTGCAGATCCCATGTATGTGAGCACTCACTACTATTGATCAGTTTCTCACAGTTTCTCATTTCTTTTTTTTTTTGAGAGACGGAGTTTCACTTTTGTTGCCCAGGCCGGAGTGCAATGGCACGATCTTGGCTCACCGCAACCTCTGCCTCCTGGGTTCAAGCGATTCTCCTGCCTCGGCCTCCTGAGTAGCTGGGATTACAGGCATACCACATCCGGCTAACTTTGTATTTTTAGTAGAGATGGGGTTTCTCCTAGTTGGTCTGGCTGGTCTCGAACTCCTGACCTCAGGTGATCCGCCCTCCTCAGCCTCCTAAAGTGCTGGGATTACAGGCATGAGCCACTGTGCCTGGCCTAGTGTCTTATTTCTTGAACAGGTGTTGATTCTACCAAAATCTGGAAATGAATTGAGTAGTCTGAGTTAGGGATGACTCAGATGTTGTAATGTCCATCTGTGATGGAAGTGTCAGTAGTTCTCTCCTGATCTTAGAGCCAAGTGCCTATGCCAGGTTTTCTTAAGTCCACCTGTAGTACGCTGTCTTTTTTCCTTACCCCACAGATCTGCCCATTTGGCTGGAGATTTTTGGAGGAAGAAGATCTAATAAATAATGCCACAAATGGTGTCATACATCACCCTCTATTTCTTTCTTTCTTTTTTTGAGATGGAGTCTTGTTCTGTTGCCCCCACTGGAGTACAGTGGCAGTGCAGTCTTGGCTCACTGCAACTTCTACCTCCCGGGTTCAAGCAGTTCTCTTGCCTCAGCCTCCCAGGTAGCTGGGATTACAGGCACCCATCCCCACACCTGGCTAATTTTTGTGTTTTTAGTAGAGATGGGATTTCACCATGTTGGCCAGTCTGGTCTTGAACTCCTGACCTTGTGATCCTCCTGCCTTGGCCTCCCAAAGTGCTGGGATTATAGGCGTGAGCCACCGCACCCGGCCTACCCTCTATTTCTTTCTTTTTTTTTTTTTTGAGACGGAGTCTCGCTCTGTCGCCCAGGCTGGAGTGCAGTGGCCGGATCTCAGCTCACTGCAAGCTCCGCCTCCCGGTTTTACGCCATTCTCCTGCCTCAGCCTCCCAAGTGGCTGGGACTACAGGCACCCGCCATCTCGCCTGGCTAGTTTTTTTTGTATTTTTTAGTAGAGACGGGGTTTCACCGTGTTAGCCAGGATGGTCTCGATCTCCTGACCTCGTGATCCGCCCGTCTCGGCCTCCCAAAGTTCTGGGATTACAGGCTTGAGCCACCGCGCCTGGCCCCCTCTATTTCTTTTAATCCTGAATCTTATCGCTGAAGTAATGGTGAAACTTACGGGAACAGGCATATAGGTTTTGGGATTTCTGTGGCGGGTTGGATGAGAGTCGTTACATAGGAATTTCCAGCAGAGCATAAAGGACTATGTAAATATTCTTTTCTTTTTTTTTTGAGACGGAGTCTTTCTCTGTCACCCAGGCTGGAGTGCGGTGGTGCGATCTCCACTCACTGCAAGCTCCGCCTCCTGGGTTCATGCCATTCTCCTGCCTCAGCATCCCGAGTCACTGAGACTACAGGCGCCCACCACCACGCCTGGCCAATTTTTTGTATTTTTAGTGAAGATGGGGTTTCACCGTGTTAACCCTGATGGTCTCGATCTCCTGACCTCGTGATCAGCCTGCCTCGGCCTCCCAAAGTTCTGGTACTACAGGCGTGAGCCACCACACCTGGCCATAAATATGCTTGATGTGACAATATGATATAAAAATATCTTAGTTGTCAGTAGCAATATTTAATGATACATCATGCTACAAATAATTGTGATATTCTAGAATGGAATTGTATGTTAACTGATTCGTCTTTCCCCAATGTCTTCCTATAAGTGTATCTTAGTTAATGTTTGTTGAGGTAAGTCAGTAAGTCCATACCTCTGGAATCCATACCTCTATGTTAATGAAGTTGCACTATTTTGTTTACATGATTATGTTATTTTGAATATACTGTAGCATGTTATTCCTTATCAACTGGAAGTCACTTTGGAAGGTGACTATTTTGTGTTGGTTTTGCCTTTTAGTTTCTCCTCAAAAAGTGAAATAAAGGACTCATCTTTTTGCTTTTAGGAAATGCTGAACGTTCATGATCATTATCAGAACATGAAACGTATAATTTCGGTTGATAAGTCCAAGCCAGATAAAGCCCTCAGTTTGATAAAGGATGATTTTTTTGACAATATTAAGAACATAGTTTTGGAGCATCAGCAGTGGCACAAAGACAGAAAGGTATGCAATCACTTGTTTGGTGCCTCACCATTGTATTATACACGAATGATTATCCATGGATAATAATGTTGAGAGGCAGCCTAGTGTTAGAGGCTGTAATCCTGTGGAGCTAAGATTTAGAGGGCTTGGCTTTTCTAGTTCCACTTTTGCCACTTATTAGGTATGTGATGTTATTTAACCTTACAGATGGAGTATATATGTATTTTCCTTTTTTTGGTAGAAGAGTAAATTACAGTCTTTATAATTTGGCATTTTTCTAGGGGTTGCACACTCAGTCTTTGGGCTAAATCCTGCACACAGATGTGTTTTGTTTGGCATAGTGTTGATTCTAACGTTGTTTAAAATTTTTGAGTTAATTACCAACTTTTAAGTACTTGTGGACCTCACCTAAAATTCTAGACTGGTAACACTGATTCCACTTTGCTGCATGACAGCAGACAGTGGGACCTGAGTGGTGGCTTTTCCTACTGTGATAGGGCAAGTGTTTCTCTGTTTACATATTGTCTACCTGGTGTGGTTTATCTTTTTGCAGGTCTCATCATCACAGATCTTCAACTTAGTTTATTTAACCAAAAGTATTGATGGTTTCACATTAGCCTTTTCAGCTAGAGGAACTTTTTTACCCTGGAAATCTAAAGGCTAGCCTTGTGAAATTTACTTCTGAAACTATTACTCCATCTTATTTTAGTAAATCTAGGAAAACAATTTTTAAAAAGTAAGCAATTTCTGATTACTTACTGTGTGTCTTGATAATGTGCTGGTGTTTTCACAAATGCCACACAGATACTGCTATCTATATATCGTCTTTCAGAAAGATTTCTTGCTACCTTTTCACTTTCTGTTATATAAAGGAAGCTGGCTCACAGCTTAATTTTAGAAAAGATAAACAAGGAAACTGATAAGAAGATGTCTTGGGAAGAAGAAAATAACTTTATTCCTCTGCATTTATTTTAATGAGAGATAGCAAGTTTTAGAATGTTTGGATACTTTAAGTCCTATAAATAGGTTACACAAATGACGTAGGCATTTAATGTAAAAAAATTGTTAGTATTCTTTATATGTACGTATATAGACAGGGTCTTCTTGCTCTTTCACCCTGGCTGGAATGCCATGGCACGACTACAGCTCACTACAGCCTCGACCTCCCAGGCTTAAGTGATCCACCCACCTCAGCCTTCTAAGTAGCTGGGTTTGCAGACATATGCCACCATGCCCAGCTAATATTTTTTATTTGTTTGTAGAGACAGCGTCTTGCTATGTTGCCAGGGATAGAACCAGCTTAATTTTAAATTTTTCTGTAGAGATGGTGTCTTGCTATGTTGCCCAGGCTGGTTTGGAACTCCCGGCCTTAAGCGATCCCTCCACCTCAGCCTCCCAGAGTATTAGGATTACAGGATTAGCCACCATGCATAGCCAGTATTCTCTTTTAATAGATAAACTC
Organism: Trachypithecus francoisi; assembly: GCF_009764315.1. NCBI lineage: Eukaryota > Metazoa > Chordata > Mammalia > Primates > Cercopithecidae > Trachypithecus > Trachypithecus francoisi. The sequence continues at coordinate 43,390,602 of NW_022681468.1, read as the reverse complement.
TCTTCAGAGAGCATTACCATGAGCTCTGAAAACCTGAAGGAAAGGAGAATAAGCCTGTTTTCTTACTACCACATAGAGACTACCACATTAATTAGGAGGATTTAAGCATTTTATTGATGAATTGTAGAACATTTTGAAACCTGTGATCTTAATGTTAGGTGGTATAAAATGTGAATGATCTTTTAGTTTTTCATTTATTAAAAGTAATGATTTCTCAAATTGATTTGCAGCTAATTGAATTGTAAATTTGTGTGTGTGTGTATGTATCTTTTTTGCTCTTTTAGAATCCATCCTTAAAATCAAAAATTAATGATGGAGAAGAAAAAATGGAAGGAAATTCACAAGAAACAGAGGTCAGAAAACTTTGCAATTCATATTTATGTGTGGCTATGATTCTGTATACTAAGCATTGTGACCCATGGTCAGTATTATAAGAAATATAAGAGAAAATTCTGAATCATGGTTTTGTGAAAAGGTAGTTTGTTCTTTACTGGAAGCCTTGTGGAGGCCACATCAGGTGTAGGTTGGGAGAGAGGATGATAATAGTTTTCTGCAGGGAAAGGAAAGCTCGACTGTGGAAGGTGCCCTCAGTTATACAGGATCAGGATCAGGCTTTTGTAATATATCTTTTCTCACTTGTTAGCCTTTCAACCAGTGTGGAGCCCAAGCCATTACACTGTATACTGCTTCCTGTCTCCAGAGTTTTCATCCATCTTAGTGGATGAAACAAGGAGCCATCTTTGAGTATAGGCTGATGAGGAGGGAATAGCAGTTCAAGGCTCTGCCTGATCACCCAGGCTTTCACTCATATTGTCCTCCTTGAATCCTGAATGAAAATGATCTGTAACTACGGGGATAGTATTATGGCACCTGCTACATCTGTGAGAGAATATGATGTATGTTTACGTGTGTGTACCCAATATATGTTAGTTTCTTTTACCCCACCTTCTGTCTAAAATCTTATTTCCGATAATAAATACTTGGGTATTCAGTTTTTTCCCCTAATGTTTGTGTGTTTTAACTTTTTTTCTTCTTATTTTATATCCAGAGATGTGAAAGGGCAGAATCATTAGCGAAAATAAAATCAAAGGCCTTTTCAGTTGTCATTCAGGTGAGTTATTCTTTAATAAGGTAATTTGGAAATTGACTGCTTTTTAAATTATATTTCAATTTTTCATCAAAGTAGTGATACATGTACTTAGTTTTAAAAGTCAAATAATGCTAGAGAGATTGTATAGCACAACAGACCCCTTCTCTGCCATTTCCTACCCTTGTATTCCTAACCTTGAGAGGCAGCATCTTTGACTTCTTTTCTTTTAGCAGTTTCTTCTAATATTTACCTGGAATTTTAATGCCATTTCCTTTATTGTCTTCCAGCTTCTAGTATTCCTGATTTTGGAAGGTTTTAGGGTTTTGCTTTGTCCCTGGAGTTCTGAAATTTCATTTAGTACATATAATGTAACTTGGTGTCCATCTTTTTTGTTTATTGCCCATGGCACTCATGGTGACCTCCTTTTAATCTGATATCCTTCAGTTCTGAGGAAGTTTCTGTATTGTTTCTTCGATACAAATGTTCTTTGCTGCATCTTTTCTCTTCTTCAACTTTTCTTGTTTTTCTCTTCTATTTTCAGTCACTGTCTCATTTTCTATTTTCAGGGAGATTTTTAGGCTTTATCTTCTGAACCATTATATTGATTTAAAAAAATTTCCCCTGATATTTTTTCATTACCAATAATTTTTTTTGTTCTCTGAATGCTGCTTGTTTTGTTTTTTTAAAATGTATTTTTCTTTTTCACAGGATGCAATAACTTTTTCTCTTTAAGGATGTTAACTACAGTTTTTTTGATGGTTCCTCCCATTTCCTGTGAGTTCTTTTTTTTTCTATTTGTTTGAACTCTTTCACTTTGTTGGCTTTTTTTTTTTTTTTTTGAGATGGAGTTTTGCTCTTGTTGCCCAGGCTGGAGTGCAATGGTGCAATTTTGGCTCCCCGCAACCTCCGCCTCCCAGATTCAAGTGATTCTCCTGCCTCAGCCTCTTGAGTAGCTGGGATCACAGGCATGTGTCACCATACCCGGCTAATTTTGTATTTTTAGTAGAGACGGGGTTTCTCCATGTTGGCCAGGCTGGTCTTGAACTCCCGACCTCAGGTGATCCACCTGCCTCTGCCTCCCAAAGTGCTGGGATTACAGGCGTGAGCCACTGCACCTGGCCCATTTTGTTGGCTTTTAAAAAATGATTGAAGAAGCTCAGGCGCGGTGGCTCACGCCTGTAATCCCAGCACTTTGGGAGGCTGAGGCGGGTGGATCACGAGGTCAGGAGATCGAGACCAGCCTGGCTAACTCAGTGAAACCCTGTTTCTACTGAAAATACAAAAAATTAGCCGGGTGTGGTGGTGGGCGCCTGTAGTCCCAGCTACTCGGGGAGGCTGAGACAGGAGAATGGCGTGAACCCGGGAGGCGGAGCTTGCAGTGAGCTTGCAGTGAGCGCCACTGCACTCCAGCCTGGGCAACAGAGCGAGACTCCGTCTCAAAAAAAAAAAATATGATTGAAGATCCTCAGATATCTTTTCATATTTAAGGGTGGTCAAGAGGAGATCAAGAGCTTATCTAACCTCTAGATTTCTTTGTCTTGGATCTAGTTATTTAAAGAACAATCTTTCACTCCCTTGTCTAGGGGAGGAGGGTGGGCAATAAGCCCAGCTGCCAGTGTTTTGGGAGCCTACAGAGAGAATCAGACATGAGGCTCACCATTCCTTATGTAGGTTTCACTCAGCCCCTCTATTTTCAGTAAGAGTCCTCATCTCCTTCCTCACCTACACCAGTTTCCTTTGAGCCCACAGCCTTTCTTGTTTAGCCTCTTCAGAGAGCAGCAAGTCTTCTGTTTTGTATAGAAGGTCAGTTGCCTAGCTCTGAGGTTGAGGAACGAGACACTATTCTCTATAGATTTTTAATGCATCTGCCTGTTTTTTTAGTCCCACCTCAGCCTTGCAAAGTGCTAGGATTACAGATGTGAGCCACTGTGCCCAGCCTTTGCTGATTTTTTAATGAGGTGGTTTTTTTGTTTATTGAATTGTTTACTTTTCTTTTTTTTTTTTTTTTTTTATGCATATTTTAAGCTTTAATAGATACTGTCAGTTTTCCAAATACACTGTACCAATGGACACTAGCAATGTATAAGTAGGTCAGATATTTCACATCCTGGAAAGGCCCAGTTTGAGTTTTGTATCTGCTCTCATTAAGAGATAAGTAAGTGTATTTTGGAATACATAATTTTTCTAAAGTAATGTGGCACCTCCCACATAACTGGTATATTTCCTTTTGGAAGTCATTCGTATCTTTGGTCACATATATCACAGAAATGAGAAAGGCATGAGATGATGGCATGGAGCTGACGCCACACCTCCTCATCACTAGTGTCTATTAGCCACTTCCTGTGACCAAGTCTCTGTGCTTTATGTGTAATATCTCATGTTATAAAGACAACAGAATGGCATCTGTATACTCATGCACCGTATTTTTTTGAATTGTTTACTTTTCTTATAGATTCTGAATATTAGACCTTCATTGAATGCCAAGTTTGTGACTATTTTTTCCCATTCTGTAGGTTGTCTGTTTACTCTGTTGTTTCTTTTGTTTTACAGAAGCTCTGTAGTTTAATTAGGTCTCACTTATCAATTTTTGTTATCAACTTTGTCAAACATCAGGTGGTTGTAGGTGTGTGGCTTTATTTCTGAGTTCTCTGTCCTGTTCCATTGGTCTATGTGTCTGTTTTTGTACCATTACAATGCTGTTTTGGTTACCGTATTGTATATGTGGTTTCTGCATCTATGGATTCAACCAGTTGTGGATTGAAAATATTTGAAAAACAAAATGCATCTGTACCAAATATGGACACACTTTTTTCCTTGCCGTTATATTCCCTGAATAATATGACAATCACTTACATAATATTAGGTATTATAAGTAATCTAGAGATGATTGAAAGTATATGGGAGGAAGTGCATAGGTTATATGCAAATACTACACAATTTTATATCAGGAATTTGAGCATCTCTGGATTTTGGTATTCGAAGGAAGTCCTGGAACTAATCCTCCATGGATACTGAGAGACAGCTATATGTGGTTGCTTTTTAAGAGTTGTTGGTTGGGTGCGGTGGCTCACGCCTGTAATCCCAGCACTTTGGGAGGCCAAAGTGGGCTGATCACGAGGTCAGGAGATTGAGACCATCCTGGCCAATACGGTGAAACCCTGTCTCTACTAAAAATACAAAAAATTAGCCTGACATGGTGGTGGGTACCTGTAGTCCCAGCTACTGGGGAGGCTGAGGCGGGAGAATGGCATGAACCCAGGAGGTGGAGGTTGCAGTGAGCTGAGATCGTGCCACTGCACTCCAGCCTGGGCTACAGAGCAAGACTCCATCTCAAAAATTAAAAATAAAAATAAAAAAAAGAAAGGAAAAAAGAATTGTTAATACCTTTATTGCATATACAACATTAACCGAAAATTCTTTGCTTAAGCAAGTAAGGGAATTCACCTACTGATGTAACAAAACAAATCCATAGCCGGGCGCGGTGGCTCAAGCCTGTAATCCCAGCACTTTGGGAGGCTGAGACGGGCGGATCACGAGGTCAGGAGATCAAGACCATCCTGGCGAACACGGTGAAACCCCGTCTCTACTAAAAATACAAAAAACTAGCCGGGCGAGGTGGCGGGCGCCTGTAGTCCCAGCTACTCGGGAGGCTGAGGCAGGAGAATGGCGTAAACCCGGGAGGCGGAGCTTGCAGTGAGCTGAGATCCGGCCACTGCACTCCAGTCCGGGCGACAGAGCGAGACTCCGCCTCAAAAAAAAAAAAAAAAAAAAAAAAAAAAAACAAATCCATAGCCAGGATTGGCTAAAGTTATCTGTGTCTCAGATAAAGATATCATTAAGACTGGCCCTCCATTTTCACTGCCGTCAAGTGCTATTTTCCTGACAGCTTCAGCCTTGCATGTTCCCAGTTTTAGCTTCCAAGGCAAGAAAGAATCTTTCCTTCCTAATAGTTAAACAATTCCAAAATAGCATTTCATTAGCCATGATACATACCACATACCCCGCCTACTTGCCTCCCCACTCCCAACAAATTACCCTGGCCATGGGGAAGTTAAACTCATTGTGGCCAGATCTGGGCCACATGGCCAAACCTGGAGCCAAGCGTGAAGTACTTCTACTTGGAACACATGGTAATGCCTACGGGAAATAAATTTATTAGAAGATGCCTCTACACCTTTGTTGCCCAACCATGCCAGATAATAGAACAACTTCATTTCAAGCCCATGTGAGCAGATAGTGATGACAGCTGCAGGAAACTTAATGTTGTAAAAAGAACAGACTATTTACATGACACAAGTAGTTATATTATAGTAAACCAGCCAGGGGTAAAAGTAAAGCACTTTATGACAGATATTTCTGTAAATCTTTCCTCATCTTTGATTGTACATTGTGTCTTCCTCTGAATTACCTATCATTTGTATTCATTTTATAATTTATTGTTTAATTGGATTGTAACTCTTAAGGCATCCAAATCAAGAAGGCATCGTCAAGTCAAACTTGACTCTTCTGACTGTGATTCTGCATCTGGTCAAGGGCAAGTCAAAGCAACTAGGAAAAAAGAGAAGAAAGAAAGATTGAAACCAGCAGGAAGGAAGATGTCTTTCAGAAACAAAGGTAATTTTTTAAAGTCTTACTAAGATTCAACAAAGGAGAATGGGTTTTATTTACAGCTTTGCCTCATCTTTATTTCGTTGTTAAGAAGGATTAGATACTTGTTTGAGAACATTTTTGTGAGATTTAATATTAAAAATAAATGATTAGATTCTTGGAAACTTATTGCTTGAAAGGGATCCTAGGAATCATATCAAATGTATCATTTTATAGGTGATGAAATTTTGACCTGGCCGGGTGCTGTGGCTCATGCCTGTAATCCCAGCACTTTGGGAGGCCTAGGTGGGTGGATCACTTGAGGTCAGGAGTTCGAGTCCAGCCTAGCCAACATGGTGAAACCCCATCTCTACTAAAAATATAAAAGCTGGGCATGGTAGTGCATGCCTGTAATCCCAGCTACTTGGGAGGCTGAGGCACGAGAATTGCTTGAACGTGGAAGGTGGAGGTTGCAGTGAGCTGAGATCGTGCACTTCAGTCCAGCGTAGGTGACAGAGCAAGACTGTCTCAAAACAAAACAAAAAACAAAAAGAAAGAAATTTAGGCCTATACAGATTAAATAACTTGTCTAAAGTGATATATCAATTAATAGCTAGATAGTTATGAAATCAGTCTAGAATTATCCAGTGCATTTTTTTTTTTTTTTTTTTTTTGAGATGCAGTTTTGCCCTTGTTGCCCAGGCAGGAGTGCAATGGCATGATCTCAGCTCATTGCAACCACAGCCTCCCGGGTTCAAGCGATTTTGCTGTCTCAGCCTCCCAAGTAGCTGAGACTACAGGCACCCACCACCACACCTGGGTAATTTTTTTTTTTTGTATTTTTATTAGAGACGGGGTTTCACTATGTTGGCCAGGCTGGTCTTGAACTCCTGATCTCGTGATTCACCGGCCTCGACCTCCCAAAGTGTTGGGATTATAAGCGTGAACCCCTGCACCCAGCAATAGTTTGTTTTTTTAAAAAATTGTATGAATAATGTATATGTACCCTACATAAATTTGGAATTTGATTAACAGGTTTACTTGGGGTGAGAAAAAGAGCATTAGAAACGTTGGTAAATATTTAATACTAATACGAAATTCACTCCTAACTACTGCAGGAATATATGCAGATAAGTTAACAGCCTTTTAGCATTTTTTCCCCCTATATTGAAGCAGTGGAAGGAGAATTGAAGTTAAATACCTTTAATATGTCCCAGATATGATTAAGTCCTATAACAGTAGCTTGAAGTGCACTGAGAATTCAGAGGAGATACCATATTTGTTAAGTATGATCGAGAAATAGTTCAAAAGGAAATTTTTCTGCTCCCTTTCACAATGCTGAAGGATATTGTGAAGAAAATTGCTAGACTGAACTCATGAGTATTACTGAAAAAATCCTAAGTCATATGTATCAAAAATAATCCTAGACACAAAAACACCTTAACTGAGTACACTTATTTCAGGATGCATTCAGAATCTATTAATATGATTTACCACATCAATAGGTTAAAGGGGAAAATGTGAATTTATTTTAATAGTTACCAAAGAAGACATTTGATAATATCCAGCATCCATTCTTGATTTAAAAAAAAAAATCTTCTAGATCAAGGAATCAGCAAACTGTTTCTGTAAAGGACCAGGTAGTAAATATTTTAGGTTTTGTGGGCCATGTTTCTGTCACAACTACTCAGCTCTGCCATTGTAATGTGAAAATAGCTATAGATAATACCAAAACACCTGAGTGTGGTTGTAGTCCAGTAAAACTGTATAAAAGCAGGTGGTGGGTCACATTTGGTCCTGGGGTTTGTTAACTCCTGCCCCTGCCCTAGATAAAATAGAAGATTATTTCTTTAATCTTAAAAGTGTGTGTGTGCACGCATGTATTAGATTATAAGTTGCCTCATGTTCAATGGTAATATGCAAGAAGTATCACAGTTTTATTTAACGTTGCTCTTAAAGAGCTAGTCAGTGCAATCAGAGAGGAGAGTGAAGGGAGATAGGACATCAGAAAGAGAGCCTAGAAAATTATCATGATTTGTGAATGATTTTATGCCTAAAAATATTCTAAAGAGAATTTGCTGAAAAATAGGAACAAAAATTTAGGGAGGTAAGGATTACCACTGTAGACCTTACAAAGATTAAAAGGTGACCAAGACAAAATTATAAATAATTTTATGCCAGTAAGTTAGATAGCTTAAATAAAATGGATAAATTTATTAAGAGACACAAGTTTCCAGGCCGGGCGCCGTGGCTCATGCTTGTAATCACAGCACTTTGGGAGGCTGAGGCAGGTGGATCACCTGAGGTCAGGAGTTCGAGACCAGCCTGGCCAACATGGAGAAACCCCATCTCTACTAAAAATACAAAATTAGCCAGGCTTGGTGGCGCATGCCTGTAATCCCAGCTACTCGGGTGACTGAGGCAGAAGAATCACTTGAACCTGGGAGGTGGAGGTTGCGGTGAGCCCAGATCGTGCCTTTACACTCTAACCTGGGCAACAACAGCAAAACTCTGTCTCAAACAAAAAAGAGACACAGGTTTCTAAAACTGACGCTGATGGAAGAAATCTGAATAGTCATGTTTACTGAGACCCCAAAATATCTGAGACAGGTCTCAGTCGATTTAGAAAGTTTATTTTGCCCGGGTTAAGGATGTGCCTGTGATACAACCTCAGGAAGTCCTGAGGCGTGCACCCAATGTGGTCGGGTTACGGTTTGCTTTTATATATTTTAGGGAGACATGACACATCAATCAATATGTGTAAGTTGTGCATTGGTTTGGTCTATTAAGGCAACAAGTGGGGGCTTCCAGGTTAGAAGTAGGTAAGACAAAAAGTTGCATTGCATTTTTTGAGTCTTTGATGGCCTTCCACCTAATACGAATAATACGCAATTTACTCTGGCTCAATGAATCTGCATTTTCACATGAGCAATAGGGGAGAGGAACCAATCAGATATGGATTTGTCTTCAGTGAGCCTCAGAGGGATGACTTTGAATAGAATGGTAGGCTGGTTTGCTCTAAGCAGTTCCTAGCTTGACTTTTCCCTTTAGCTTAGTGATTTTGGGGTCCTAAGATTTATTTTCCTCTCACACTGCTAAGAAATTAAATTCTCAGGCTTCTCTGGAAATTTTAGCAAACATTTAAGAAATGAGTGATCTAGATCTAGATTCTTTCAGAAAATACAAGAGGAAATACTTTGCAGCTTATTGATGTTGCAAGAAAGAACTAAAGACTAATATCCCTTATCTTATCCAAAAAAAAAAAATTCAAAATGGATTATGGACCTAAATTGGAAACCTAAATTATAAAACTTGTGAAAAAATATGTAGGAGAAAAATGTTTGTGTTCTTGGGTTGGGCAAGATTTTTAAATACATGACACAAAAAAACACAAGCAAATCGTGAAACAAAAAAATTGATAAATTGGCATTCTCAAAGTTACAATTTTTGTCTTCAGAAGACACTGTTAAGAAGATGAGAAGATAAGCCATAGACTGGGAGAAAATTTTTGCAAACTACTACCCTGATTAAAGGTCCTGTATCCAAACTAGTAATATATAAAGAAGTCTAACTCAATAAATATATAGTCCACCCAGTGAAGAAATGGCTAAAACATTTCACCAAAGAAAATATATGGATGGCAAATAAGCATATGAAAAGATGCTCTGCATCTTTAGTTATTAGAGAAATGTAAATTAAAACCACAGTGATATTCCACTAAACCCTGAATGGCAGCAACAAAAAGACCCCACAAAACAAAACAAAAATTGTAATGAAAAAAGCTGTTGATGATTTGAAACAAGTGGAACCTGCATACTTTTCTGGTGTGAATCCAGAATGGTGTGGTTACTTTGGAAAACTCAATAGTTTTTAAAAGGTAAACATGTACTTATCATGTGACCCAAAAATACTATTCCTTGGTATTTATACAAGAGAAATGAATACTTAATGTTCACACAGAAATGTGTATGCAAAAGTTTATGTGGCTTTATTCATAATTGCAAGAACTGCAAACAGCTTAAAAATCCTTCCACTGCTGATTGGATAAACTGTGGCATATCCATACAATGAAATACAATCCAGTAATAAAAGAGCTATCATACATGTAACAACATAGATGAACCTGAATTCAGTGTGCTCTGTGAAAGAAGACAGATACAAAAGGCTATATACTCTATGATTCTATTTATATGACATTCTGGAAAAGGCAAATCTGTAGGGACAGAAAACATATATTTGGTTGCTAGGGACTTAGGGGTAGGGGAAGGTGTTGAATGCATAGGGGCACAGAGAAATTTTTGGGGTGATGGAAATCTGTATTTTCATTGCAGTGGTAGATTCCACAACCATGTATTTGTCCAAACTGCTCTGTACAGCAAAAATGGGTGAATTTTATTGTATGTTAATAATACTTCAATAAACCTGACTGATGGCCAAACATGAGCAAAAAGAGAGGACATAAGGAAAAGATTGTTTAGTTTGGTTATATTTCAAAAATTAACTTCTGGTAGATTAAAATTTTTTTTTCTGAAAAGAAAATGTTCAGCTGAATTAAATTTAAAGGAGTTTAATTGAGCAATGAACTATTGGGAGTATCACACAGCCCCCAGAATCACAGCAAATTCAGAGACTCCAGTGCAGCCACATGGTGGAAGATTTATAGCCAACAAAAGGGAAATGAGGTACAGAAATTGGAAGTGAGATACAGAACAGCTGGATTGGTTATGGCTCGGCATTTGCCTTATTTGAACACAGTTTGAAGACTCAGCAGCATATGAATGGTTGAAGTACCGCCGCTGGGATTGGCCAAGACTCAGCTGTTGTTCAGGCATATACTGCTAAATTGGGTTTTCAATCTTGTCTACCTATTAAGCTAGATTGCAATTTGTCCATAAGGACTCAAATATAGAAGTATGGAGTCCTTCTCAGGCCATATTTAGTTCACTTTAACAGAAGTACCAAAGATATTTAGGTTTAGAAACCCTCACAAGCACTTTTTATTAACAGCCTTCATATAGGCATAGCAATGTGATAAGCTGGCCAAGCTGCTTTCTTGAAGACCTGAAAAAATTTTTTTAATGTGGTTGAGGAACAAAGGAGGAACAAGAGCAAAATAGGAAAAGAAAGAAGTTAAATGAAATGGGCCTTCATCTTGAATATGTGACAGGTATAATTTATGAAATATCACTTCCTTTGTTAATCATATCTTAATTAGCTCCTAAAAACAACTGTTTTGTAAATTCTGAAACTAACAAGTACAGGCTCTGTAGTACATCTGAGATTTGTTAATGAATTTTCTCAGGTTGTTAGGGAGGATTTACCCATGAGAAAGACTAAAGTATTATAAAATGTGATCTGAATTCAGATCTCCACCATGGCTTAATTAATCCAGCTAAGGTATTGTAAATACTCTGAAGCAGAAGTAGTTACCTGAATAATAAAGACCCAAATGCTTACTTTGTAGTTTCTCATTAATCAAAAGTTCATTTCCATACAGTGAAAAGGTATTTTTGATTTTGTAGTTTTTCAAAAAGAGGAGCCTCAGTTCCATAAAAGGCAAAAGATCTTACAAATCCATTTGCACATATGATACTTTTAAAATTTCTAATTTTAAAAAAGCTCTTATAAATGAATAAGAAAAGGGCCACCACCCAGTAGAAAAATAGCTTAGGATATGAACAGGCAATCACAAATGCAGGCAGAAAGTCAATGCATATAGGAAATAATGGAATTTCATCTATAATTAAAGATATATAAATTAAAACATGATTTTTATATTATTTGATCAGCAAAGATTAAAGGTAATACCCATTGATAGTGAAAATGTGAGGAAATACAATCTCAGTTTAAGTGGGAGAGTAAATTGGCACATTCTTTTCATAGAGCAATTTAGAATCATGTCAAAATTTTAAATGTACATGCCTTTTAGAATTGCTAGGAATTTATTCTGTACAAATCATAAATATAAAAGGAAATTCATTGCAGGATTATTTGAAATGGCAAACTGTAAACAACTCAAATGTATAATGGGTAAATAAAATTCTTGTCAGTCCATACAAAGAAATACTTTGCAGTTACTAAAAAGCTAGGGAGGCTGGGCATGGTAGCTAACGCCTGTAGTCCCAGCACTTTGGGAGGCTGAGGCAGGTGGATCACAAGTTCAGGAGTTCAAGACCAGCCTGGCCAATATGGTGAAACCCCGCCTCTACTAAAAATACAAAAATTGGCCGGGCGCGGTGGCTCAAGCCTGTAATCCCAGCACTTTGGGAGGCCGAGACGGGCGGATCACGAGGTCAGGAGATCGAGACCATCCTGGCTAACACAGTGAAACCCCGTCTCTACTAAAAATACAAAAAACTAGCCGGGCGAGATGGCGGGCGCCTGTAGTCCCAGCTACTCGGGAGGCTGAGGCAGGAGAATGGCGTGAACCCGGGAGGCGGAGCTTGCAGTGAGCTGAGATCCGGCCACTGCACTCCAGCCCGGGCGACAGAGCGAGACTCCGCCTCAAAAAAAAAAAAAAAAAAAAATACAAAAATTAACTGGGTGTGGTGGCGGGCGCCTATAGTCCCAGCTACTTGGGAGTCTGAGGCAGGAGAATCGCTTGAACCCAGGAGGCGGAGGTTGCAGTGAGCTGAGATCATGCCACTGCTCTGCAGCCTGGGTGACAGGGCAAGATTCCGTCGCAAAAAAAAAAAAAAAAGAAGCTAGGGAAAGCCCTATATTATGAAAGTATATCCAGAATATATCGATTAAAAATAAAATACTACATGATACATTTCTTAGTGAAAAGGCTTTTTAAAAAAGAGTATGATCTCATTTCTATTAATCAAAAATATATATATACACATACACACATGAACATAATATATAGCACTGAAGAAATCTAGACATGTATGAAGTATTACCAGTGGTTAATTTTCAAGAATGGTATAATGAGAAACTATCCATAAATTTCTGTAATGTTTGGATTTTATATAACCGTGTGTTACTTTAGTAATCAGTAGAAATCTAAAGATGTTTTTACAAATAAGGTAAACATAATTCCGTAGACTCAGACAAGTAGAGGGGCTGGTGTGAAAAAGGCAAAGTAGCTGGGAAGTATAGAGCGAGGGGTCCATTTAGACTGGATTGTAAAGGGTGTGTTGGGGAGTTAACTGTTAAAAGTGCTGGAAAAATAGATTGAGGATTGTATTGTGACCAGGCCTTAAATGTGGAATCAAGAAGTTTACACTTCAGTTGGTAGGCAGAGGGGGAGTCAACTGAAACTTTTGAGCAAGAAAGTGGCATGCCCAAAGTTTTCCTTGAAGAAAATCAGTCTGGGAGTAGAATGGTAGGTAGCTGGGAACAAACTGAAAATAGGAACACTAAGTAGAAGGCTGTTGCAGTAGTTCAGATTTAGGAGTGATAAGTATGTGCCACATGGTTGTAGGAATTAGAGAAGCAAGGCTAACAGACATAAGAACCAAATACGGAGGCTGGTGGAGAGGGGTGAGACAAGAATGCTTAATGTCTGAGCACCTGGGAGGATATTCATGTCCTTAATGTTGGAGAAATATGATGACATGATAAAGATTTCATCGGGGGGAGAATTTGCTCCAGTCTGCCTTTCCAGACTTAATATCTGTAATAATTGCTTGATGCATAAATGAGTGCTCAGTATATTTATGGAATTTACTTAAGCTTATGTTATTTAAGCTTCAATTATGTGCTCACCATTCCTCGAATATAACATGCATGTTGATAGGACACCAGTAATATCAGTGCTATGATGGATGAAGATGATAGCAACTACTATTTATGTAACACTTTTTTTGAGATAGAATCTTGCTCTGTCACCCAGGCTGGAGTGCAGTGGCACGATAATGGCACGATCTTGGCTCACTGTAACCTCCACCTCCTGGGTTCAAGCGATTCTCCTGTCTCAACCTCCCCAGTATCTGGGATTACAGGCGCTCGCCACTATGCCTGGCTAATTTTTGTATTTTTAGTAGTAACAGGGTTTCATCATGTTGGCCAGGATGGTCTCGAAGTCCTGACCTCGTGATGTACCCACCTCGGCCTCCCGAAGTGCTGGGATTACAGGCGAGAGCCACCACACCCAGCCAAAATTTACTTTTTAAAAATTTAATTATTTTTGGCTATTTTCTCAAATATATTGCATTCTCTTTTATATGTTTCCTTTGTTCTACATTTATCATTTTTGTAATTATAAGTATATTAAAGTAAAATATATTTTATGCTCTTATTTTCTGTAACACTGTATCCTTAACATGATTTAATTTTCTTTTGACAAGTCATGGTCACCATCATGAGGATTATGTTACTGGGTTTTATAATGTCATGATTCTATCAAGAAAGAAGCCAGATGCGGTTGCTCATGCCTGTAATCCCAGCAGTTTGAGAGGTTGAGGCAGGTGGATCACTTGAGGTCAGGAGTTTGAAACCAGCCTGCCCAATGTGGTGGCATGCACCTGTAGTCCCACCTATTCAGTAGGCTGAGGCACGAGAATCATTTAAGCCTGGGAGGCGGAGGTTGCAGTGAGCTGAGATTGTACCACTGTACTCCAGCCTGGGCTACAGAGAGAGAGAGACTGTCTCCAAAAAAAAAAAAAAATTAGCTTAGGTGTGGGGCAGTTTATACTAAATGGCTTCATGCCACAGTGCTTTGTTCTTATGTTTCTCTTTTTTTTTTTAAAAAATAGTGTATCTGTTACACTTATTGTAGTGAATATCTTTCTGTTCTCAGTGTGCAGGCTCAGGAGGCAGAGGCAGGAGAATTGCTTGAACCCAGGAGCCGGAGGTTGCAATGAGCTGAGATTGCGCCACTGTGCTGCAGCCTGGGTGACAGTGAGACTCCGTAAAAAACAAAAAAAGAAAGCAAGATATAACATATCAAATGATAAAAGTGTTGGGTGAAGAAAAACAGCATACAAATAGTCACTGTTTATGAGGGTTGCTTTTGGGACATGGAAGTTGTGTGCTAAATGGTACTTGATATGACAGTGGTATCTGATACATTTGGTTGGGATATTTCTTCAGGTAACAAGGTTGATGTAGAGAACCTCTAGTGTTTTTGAAAATGGAAAGTCAGTCGCAAATTATGACTAGAGAAATGTATCTTGTAGAGCATATGTGGTGAGAAAAGAAAGTATGTTCACATCCAAAAGTAAGGTTGTTAAACTCAAAAACTACATTTGTAATTAATTTAATAAAGTTGAAGTAACATATGTGATTATTCTTTGATGGCTGCAAATATAACCCCTGTTGTGTGTGATAAAGATTAAATATGGTATTTGTGTTTGGCTAATTTTGTTTATTCCTTTTTTCTCTGTTTTATCTAGTGGAAGAACTAGAGACTACTTTCAAAGTATAAGTAAAATATGTTAGTACTTGAAAAAATATAGGTATTCTAGAATGCGTATTTCTGCTTACCATTACAGTTTCAGTTTTTACATGTCTAATTTTTAAGCTGTAATAATGACATTTTTTGTAAAATGTTTTCTCAAAAATTATAATATTCTTTGCTTTCATATAAAATCATTTTCTAAATATTTCTAGGTAACGTGCAGGATATACACAAGGAAGATAAACCTTTAAGTCTGAGTATGCCTGTAATTACAGAAGAAGAAGAGAATGAAAGTTTGAGTGGAACAGGTACAGATAAAATTTCGTCAAACTGGTGAAGTAAACTAACTTACATTCGTAGAGCATCAAGGTTTAGAACGCTTGAGGAATATGACAGTTTGCTGTGTGTTCCTGTGATCCTTTCATCTTTGGCCCATTAGAGAATTTCAGTATTAGTCATATCATTAATGACATCTCAGAGTCAAAGATAACACAGTAAATGATGGTATGCATATCCGTTAGGTATCCTATCAGTTTCATCTTTGTAGAGATGTCTCTCTCAGACCTCTGATCTGCTTTCATCTGGACATTGTTTCAGTGCTTCTAATCCTGACTGCTGCTCTCTTCCAGGAATTTGTTTTCTTTATTTTTTTCATGAGACAGGGTCTTGCTGGGTTGCCCGGGCTGGCGTACGGTGATGCGATCACAGTGACTTACTACAGCTTCAACCTCCCCGGCTCAGGCTGTCCTCCCCTCCCGCCTCAGCCTTTTGAGTCACTGGGACTGAAGGCACATGCCCCAACGTCTGGCTAATTTTTCTATTTTTTGTAGAGACAGGGTCGCACTGTGTTGCCTACGCTGGTCTCAAACTCCTGGGCTCAAGTGATCCACTTGCCTCGGCCTTCCAAAGTGCTGGGATTACAGGCATGAGCCACCGTGCCTGGCTTAGGAATTTGTTTTCATCTTAATTTGTTTTTTTTTACTTGTCTTTTCTCTTTTTCTGCCATTTCCCTTTTCTTTTTCGCTGGTGGGGAATACTTTTTTTCTTTTTTCTTTTTTTTGAGACAGTCTTGCTTTGTTACCCAGGCTCGAGTGCAATGGTGTGATCTCAGCTCACTGCAAACACCGTCTCCCGGGTTCAAGCGATTCTCCTGCCTCAGCCTCCCAAGTAGCTGGGATTACAGGCGCCCACCATCATGCCCGGCTCATTTTTGTTTTTTTGTAGAGACCGATTTCACCATGTTGGCCAGGCTGGTCTTGAACTCCTGACCTTAAGTGATCCATTTGCCTTGGCTTCCCAAAGTCCTGGGATTACAGGCGTGAGCCACCGCGCCTGGCCAGAATATTTCTTTTTACCACATCTTTTATAATTTTCATGTTTTTGTGTTTTCTATTGCTTTCTTTGCTTTTAATGATCAGTAACCTTTAGGTTCGTGCTGTTTGTAGATGGACAATTATTTGAGTGTTCGTCCTGGCATCTCCTGTGGTAGCCAGAATGATGTATGGTACAAGTGTTTTGGGTTACATTTCTAGGTTTAATTGAAATGAAATTGAAATCTTAGTCATTTTCTTCTTCTTAGTACTGGCCTAAATACCTTTGAGATCTAGCACCCTGGATTCATATAATTATAGGGAGGGTGTACCCATATGAAACAACTTCACAGTAACTTATTATTAATTAGGATTTAGAATGGCTAAGGGCCACTATCTTAATAGATTGATATTGCAATAAGATTGAGATCTTACTATCTCAATGGATATATAGTATTTTTTATTGTTGTTATGTGTTTTTTTTTTTTTTTTTGAGATGGAGTCTCGCTCTGTCATCCAGGCTGGAGTGCCGAGGCACGATCTTGGCTTACTGCAACCTCCACCTCCTGGGTTCAAGCAATTCTCCTGCCTCAGCCTCCTGAGTAGCTGGGACTACAGGCACCTGCCACCACGCCCGGCTAATTTTTTGTATTTTTTTTAGTAAAGATGGGGTTTCACCGTGTTAGCCAGGAAGGTCTCGATCCCCTGACCTCATGATTCGCTCACCTCAGCCCCTCAAAGTGCTGGGATTACAGGCACGAGTCACCGCTCCTGGCTGATAGTATGTTTTAAACTGCTATATCCTTTTGAAGAAAAAATTCTTGAATATGTCAGGTTTAAGATTTTTTTGTTGTGTCTTTGCTGTGAGGGCATCCTTACTGTGTTGTACCAGTTAGACAGCTATGTAGTTTAAATGTATGTTATCAATTAGGTATTATCATTTAAGTGTCAAGTTTTTTTTTTTTCGATCTGACTGACTTTTGAACTTTATGTCTTTAGAGTTCACTGCATCCAAGAAGAAGAGAAAACACTGAACAAAGAGCCTGGTGTAGTTTTTAATTTTGAGTTTTCTGACAGAAGAAAAGATTGATATTTTGTGTATTGAACAGGAAGACTGCCAGTATTAAAAATAATCCTTCTGGGAAACTGTAGGTTATTTCTTGGAAATTGCAATACACAGTTCTAGAATAAAAGTACACAAAATTAGAATAAGAATTCTTTAACATTTTCTTTAATGATATACATAAATGGAGATAAAACTTGTATTTAGTACATAATATAAAAAATTCTTGGCCGGGCGCGGTGGCTCAAGCCTGTAATCCCAGCACTTTGGGAGGCCGAGACGGGCGGATCACGAGGTCAGGAGATCGAGACCATCCTGGCTAACACGGTGAAACCCCGTCTCTACTAAAAAATACAAAAAACTAGCCGGGCAAGGTGGCGGGCGCCTGTAGTCCCAGCTACTCGGGAGGCTGAGGCAGGAGAATGGCTAAAACCCAGGAGGCGGAGCTTGCAGTGAGCTGAGATCCGGCCACTGCACTCCAGCCTGGGCGACACAGCGAGACTCCGTCTCAAAAAAAAAAAAAAATTGTTATTTGCAGATTGTTACTATTTCCTGTAACGTTTTGTGATACTATACTGTCCGAATACAGTCTGGTAGTACTATTCTATTTTATTTAAAATATGTTTTATTGAAATATTAATTTTTATTACATGCAAATAACTAATCATTTTGTATCTACAGTCTGATAATGGATTTTTTTATTTTGTATATTCTATTTTGTATATTGTTAGGTGCAATAAAGTTTTTGCCTTGTTTTATTTTTTAATACATAAAACTTACATTCTCATAACGTGATTAATAACTTAGGAAGTTCACAATGTATTTTCTAGTTCTGCAGTTAAATATTATTTAGTGCTTGTTTTAAAGCTCCCTTTGGTCTAATGTATGTTTATGTGTATGTTTGTGTATGTGTAAATATGTATATGTATGTGTGTCCATATTTATATATATGACTAGTCAATAAATTTATGTGTCTATATTTATATATATGACTAGTCAATAAATTGTGTAAGTACTTGAATACTAATACTTAAATTAGTATTAAATACTAATTTAAGTACTAACTTAAGTACTTAAATACTAATGTATTAAGTATTTAAGTACTTTCTAATAAAATTTTTAAGAATAATAATGTAAATTTCAGAATGTGTCTCTGGTACAGAATCGTTGATAGTCACAGAAAAAAAATCTGTAGCTTCATGAATATGCCTATCTGTTAATTTCTCGTTCCAGACATTTTAATAGAGATTGCTTGAACCATGTTGTTTGAATTGCTGCCAATAGCAGACCATCTCCCTATCATGTTGTTGGCTCAGCCGTTTTTTTTTTTTCCCCTTAATAGAGATGGAGTATTGCTGTGCTGCTCAGGCTGGTCTTGAACTCCTGGGCTCAAGCGATCCTCCTGCCTCAGCCTCCCAAAGTACTAGGATTATAGGTGTGACCTACTGTACCCAGTCTCAACCTGTTTCACAGTTGATTATACTTCATGCTGTTTTCCAGCATGAAGTATAATTAAGGGATTTGTTAAGGTAACCCTTAATTAAGGTATTATTAAGGGATTTAGAGTTTGGGTTGCACACCTGTAATCCCAGCACTTTGGGAGGCTGAGGCGGGCAGATCATGATGTCAGTGAAACCCCGTCTCTAATAAAAATACAAAAAATTAGCTGGGCATGGTGGTGTGCGCCTGTAGTCCCAGCTACTCGGGAGGCTGAGGCAGGAGAATGGTGTGAACCCAGGAGGTGGGTTCACTGCAAAGTGAGCCAAGATCACGCCACTGCACTCCAGCCGGGGTGACAGAGCGACACTCCATCTCAAAAAAAAAAAAAGTTTGGGTTGAAGATCAAATTCGTGATATCTCTATATCTAATCTTTAAAAATCAGAATACTAATGCTGACCCAAATAAAATGTTCATTTATTAGCATTTATGCTAATTGTTTCCTTTGACTTCAAATGTTTTTGATCATAGAGGGGGCAGTTTTCATAATGTGGACATTGGGTGGAGCATCTTGAATTTAAACATTCTGGGGTTGGGGTGTAGATCCATTATTGGCCCCACTTGATATACTAGGTTGTTTGCTAGAACTTGTCTGACTGTTAAAGTTTATAGACATTGTACAGCTAACACACTGAGTTGCCCTCTCTTTTTTCATAACTGTACTTAACAAAATACGTGCTGTTGTTTCACTTGTACCTCAAGATGGTTAGTGCCCTGCCCCCATTCACAAAGTTAGTAAGTCATGCTTCTGAGTCATAAACACAAGGCTCAGGCTTATAATTTCAGTCTTTTTATATAAGCCAATGTGGAAATCCAGAAAGATCCTTTTTAACTATAAGCAGTAAAACTCCAAAATGGCTTAAACGAAAAGGAAAGTTTATTAAAATCAGGTGAGTTCCAGCAAAGGTTGACTCTGGCTTATATAGTACATCAGTTTCATGACGGCTTCATATACCTAGGTTTCCATTTTTTCTTTTTTTCTTTTTCTTTTTCTTTTTTTTTTGAGACAGTTTTGCTCTGTCACCCAGGCTGGAGAGCAGTGACGTGATCATGGTTCATTGCAGCCTCAATCTCCTGAGATCAAGCTATCTTGCCACCTCAGCCTCTTGACTAGCTGAGTCTGCAGGTGTGTGACCGCATGCTTGGCTAATTTTGTTTTGTTTTGTTTTGAGACAGAGTCTTGCTCTGTCACCCAGGATGGAGTGCAGTGATGTGATCCTGGCTCACTGCAGCCTCCACCTCCCGGGTTCAAGCGATTCTTCTGCCTCAGCCTCCCGAGTAGCTGGGATTACAGGCATGCGCTACCATGCTTGGCTTTTGTATTTTTAGTAGAGACGGGATTTCACTGTGTTGGCCAGACTTGTCTCAAACTCCTGACTTCAAACGATCTACCCTCCTTGGCCTCCCAAAGTGCTGGGATTACAGGAGTGAGCCACTGCACCCGGCTGCAATAGTGAGTTTTTCATGATTATATGTTGAAGATAAGGTATGAATCACTTGATAGACTTGCTTTAAATATGAAATTGAAGCTCATTGAACAGAGTTCAAATAGAACATACCTGTGTTTAACAGTGAGTTTTCAAAATTAAAGTATGAAGTCCAAATACTAGTTATCTATTAAGCTACTTATATTGCCAACTTAATTATGTTATATACCAGGTTTACTTGGGGTATCTTAAAACCCATGAATAAAAAGTGGAGTCATAAAGAAAATGCAGCTTGTATGGATGCTTAATTAGGGGAATATTTTTCACTTTGAAAGTAAAGTATCCTAATTTCTTCAGAAGAAAACTACCCTGGGAATGTGCAGTTCTCTATGAGAATCATAGTGTTGTCTTTGCTTTCTTTTGTAGTACTCTTATTAGTTTATGTTGTAAGCACATCTAAGATCCCATCTGGGTTTATAACCCCTTTGTCTTGATAACTCAGTTTTCCTCAGTGGATATATTCAATGAGGGGAAACAGTCCCAGTCTCTTTAATACCCAATTAGAGTGAGTGTTCCCTGAGACAGGCACAGTTGTACCGTTTGCAAGCAAAAGGAGAGACAATGAACAAACTTGAGCAAAGGCTTTGTCTTATATAGGGATTTTTCAGAACAGCAATTTATTAGGGAACTACGTTAAAAACTTTTAAGTGCTGCAAAACTATTTTACTGACTTGTTCAAAAATATTAAGAACTGCAGAGTGCTTTGGAAATGGAAATGCAAAGATATGAACGCTAAACTCAAAATAATTACAGCTAGAAAGTAAGCTTTTAAAAAGTACTTGGATGCCAAGGAGACCAAAGTAATTATGTGGTGACTTTTGAAGTGGCTTTTTAAAGTTATAATAATTGAAAGCTTATGTGTTTACACAGATCTTAAGATTGATATGAGACCAAGCTCTCATGGCTTGACAACTGAGGGAGACCCAGGTTTCTTTTTTTTCAACTTGAATTGGCTACAATACATGTTTTATTTCCAATAACCTATTTTGGTTATGACAAAAGATTTACACATGTATAGAGAGATAAAATATTTTTAATTGAG
Organism: Trachypithecus francoisi; assembly: GCF_009764315.1. NCBI lineage: Eukaryota > Metazoa > Chordata > Mammalia > Primates > Cercopithecidae > Trachypithecus > Trachypithecus francoisi. The sequence goes on along the minus strand of NW_022681468.1, from coordinate 43,369,179 downwards.
GTATCTTTAAAAGTGAGCTTTATGGGCTGGAAATTACTTTCATTTTTATGTAAAGAGTCCAGGAAAATAAGCATAATTACTAATGTCTTCCTAACTTACCCTTGATTTTTGAATTCTAGTTTGAAGAATGCTTGCTTTTTAAATGCCATTGAGCAAACTGTGTGGTTGCTTAAGTATTCACATTTTCATTTATCTGTTGAACAACTATAGAGTAATTTTCATTGCACATTTTTCTTATTCCCTCTATTAAAGTAAATGTCAAAGCCTAGATTTTGGGTTGTATAATCTTTTTTAATGTGGTATTTTTTATGCCTGACTTATTTTATTTTAATGTGCTGTATATTGCAGGTCTGGATTTTTCTTTTCATAATGAATTCGGGCTGCCTCCTTTAAGTTACAAGGAACAAAGGCACGTTGACATTATCTTAGATGCTGGAGGCTTATTTTAATGCTGATCAGAGGCAAACCTTCTTGGAGAGCTGGGAAAAAAATGGCTCTTTTTCATGTAGTGAACACCAGCAGCTTAGACGGCTGGGTTGAGTCCTTGCTTTTGAAGTGGATGTCTATTGCCCTGTAGTTAGAATGTGTATCCTCTTATTCATGTGCTCTCCAGCTTCCCTGCCCACTTTTGCCTCTGCTACTTCTCCTGTTCTCTATAGTCCCTGAAAGAGGATCCGATTGATTCTATTAGTTATAATCCAAAATAGAGCTCCCTGATTGGGTGGAGATTATTCTGGCTACTGGCCTCCTTTTTTTTTTTTAGGCAGAGATTCGCTCTTTCACCCAGGCTGGAGTGAAGAGGCGCAATCTTGGATCACTGCAACCTCCATCCCCCAGGTTCAAGTGATTCTCCTGCCTCAGCCTCCCAAGTAGCTGGGGCTACAGGTGTGTGCCACCATGCCTGGCTAATTTTTTTTTTTTTTGTATTTAGTAGAGACAGGGTTTCACCATGTTGGCAGGGCTGGTCCCAAACTCTTGACCTCACAGGATCTACCCATCTTGGCCTCCCCAAGTGCTAGGATTACAGGTGTGAGCCACCACACCCGGCCCACCTCCTTTCCCCACCTTTTTTGAGACAGAGTCTTGCTCTGTGGCCCAGGCTGAAGTGCAGTGGTGCCATCTTGGCTCACTGCAACCTCCACCTCCTGGGTTCAAGCGATTCTCATGCCTCAGCCTCCCAAATAGCTGGGATTACAGGCGCCCGCCACCACAACCAGCTAATTTTTGTATTTTCAGTAGAGACGGGGTTTCACCATGGTGGCCAGGCTGGTCTCCAACTCCTGACCTCAGATGATCCACCCGCCTCGGCCTCCCAAAGTGCTGGTATTACAGGCGTGAGCCACCATACCCGGCCTGGCCTCCCTTATGTCCAACTGAAAGGATAATGGCCCTTAACTAGGACATAGATCCCTGATACAATCAATTGTGGACAGTATAGAAGGGTCATATACCTCAGGACAGGGCAAATTAAGGGGAAGGACCAACTGTCAGCTTTCTGCAGAAGGGGTTCTGAGTAGGGCAAGCCTGTAAAATTTCATGGATCTGTCAGTCTAATCATGGATTTGATGGAAATGATGATGCCATACACTACCGTCAATATTTTAACTTCATAATGTAAACAAGTAATGGCAAAAATGTTCACTTGGCTGGATGCAGTGGCTAATACCTATAATCCCAGCACTTTGGGAGGCTGAGGCAGGTGGATAACCTGAGGTCTGAAGTTCAAGAGTAGCCTGGCCAACATGGTGAAAACCTATCTGTACTAAAAACACAAAAATTAGCCATGTGTGGTGGCACATCCCAGCTACTTGGGAGGCTGAAGTGGGAGAATCACTTGCAAGAAGGTGGAGGCTGCAGTGAGCCAAGATTGCACCACTGCACTCCAGCCTAGGGGACAGAACGAGACTTTACCTCCAAAAAAAAAAGGAAAAAAAAGTTCACTTGACAGCAGCATTGCACAGTGGAAGAGTATCAGACGGCGTGGGTTTGCTCTGAGATTACAATCTGCATATGAAATATAATAAAAATCTACCCGTAAGTTACGGATGGATATATTCCATTTTATCCTCTTCCAGCCTTTGTGATATTGTCGTCATATTTTACTGCTACGATATAAACCACATCATATTCTTAATTTAAATAAAGGAAAAAAATAGGAGAAAAAAGTCTTACATTTACCCACATGGGAACCTTACCCACTGCTCTTCATTCCTTCATGCAAACCTATGCTTTCACCCGGAGTAATTTTCTCTCAGCCTGGAGACATTCTTTTAATTTATTGAAGCTTAGTTCTGTTGGAGATCAATTCTATCAGATTTTGTTTTTCTGAGTCTTTATTTCACCATTTTTGAAAGATATTTTTGCTGGATTTAGAATTCTAGGTAGACACCTCTTTCATCACGTTAAGGATTGTTGCATGTCTTCAGCCTTCATTGTTTCTGATGAGAAGTTTTCATTCTTACCCATTTTTTGGTATATAACACGCCCTTTTCCTCTGGCCACTTTTAAGGTGTTTTTTTGTTTGTTTGTTTGTTTGTTTGTTTTTTTACTTTATTTTCAGCCATTTGTATGATGTGCCTAGTGCAGTTAATTTTTCCAGTATATTGTATATGTTTTTCCGCACTGGTCTTACTTGCTTCTTTTTCTAGGACTCCAATTACATGTCTGTTAACTGCTTAATACTGTCCCAAATGTTATTGTGGCTTCCTCCCACACCCCCAATAATTTTTATCTCCGTGCTTCGGACTGAATGATTTGACTTATCTTCAAGTTCATGAATTATTTCTTCTTTTGTATTCAATCTGCTGTTAATCCCATTCAATAACTTTAATTTTAGATGTAGTATTTTTTCAGTTCTAATGTTTCTCCTTGACTGTTCTTCATAGTTTTCATATCTGCACTGAAATGTCCCATTTCTTCACCAATTATAACATTTTTTGCTATAGGCTTATACTATTTTATAGATACTGTAAATTTATACTACAGGTGCTATAGGTTTAGCAAATTTAGCTACCTCGAAGTGTTTGCTAGTTTCAACATTGGGATTATCGGTATATCTGTTTCCCCCAAAGAGTATATCTGTTTTTATTGACTGATTTATTTTTTGTTGACTATGGTTTACATTTTCCTGTTTCTTTCCCTGTCTACTAATATTTTATTGTATGATCATACATGTTAGGGACTCTGAATTCTATCACCTTCCTCTAAAGAGTGTTGAGTTTTGTTCTATAAGGCAGTTAAGTTACTAACAGAGCATCGTGCACTTATAGGGGCTTGATTGTAGGCTTTGTTAGGGTGGATCTATTCAGTTTGGTCCTTAGTTTTCCGGCAAATCCCTTAGTCCTGGAAGTGGTCCCTAAATCTAAGGTGTGGGCTTTTTGAGGTGTAATGGAAAGTGTGAAGTGTTTACCACATCACTCTATTCTTGCAAGACTTGAGCTTTGAACTCAGGAGACCTTTGGGTGGTCAGCCGCTGAAATACCCACTCGGGACTTTCAGATTTCTAGCTATTTGCCCTAGAATCATAGGGGTTTTGCTTTGCTTGCAGCCAAAGATCTGAGGGGATTTTATACACAGATTTTGGAGTTTCTCTCTATGATTGCTTCTTTCAGGGATTTCCCACCTTGACTTCCAACCACTCTGAAAGCCCAAACTCCATTCTCTGACTCCTCAGATAGGGAAGACTATAACATTCTGCCTGAGTCCTACCTGCCCAGCGCCATGGACAGGGGAGTGCACTCAGGTAAAGTTGTATAAACATGCATATCTCCTTTCCAGCATTGAATCCCTTACAGTTGCTATCACAGAAAGTAATTAGGTGACATCCCCCTATTTACTCTGAAGTTACTGAACCATCTTCCCTGGCTTTGTGCAGGATGTCTCCTAGTTTGCGAAGATTCCACTTCGATTGGGAGTATGACTTAACTCATTTAAGTCACCCAAAGGCTATTCGATCATCATTTAGTGTCTTGTTAACCTAATGGCTTGAAATGAACTGATGCGCTTCTGAATATACAGTAAAACTCCCTGATTTTTCAAGGAGGCTAATCTTCCCCAAATGCTAAGCACTACAGAATCAATTATGTCATTAATTTGCTTTTGGTTGCAAGCTACAAAGCTTGATCAGGCTAATTACAGATTATGCTCTCAGGAAAATATTTTTATATGCACTAGTCTTTTTTTCTTTCAGGCACTTTAATATGAGGTTTTAAAAAACCTTACTTAAATAAAAAAGAAAACCTTCATATAATTACATTACCTACGGTTAATTTTTAAATACTTTAACATCATAACAATTAAGTGGGCTATGTTAGCTTCAGTTGACAACATTTATTTATTTATTTATTTGTTTGTTTGTTTGTTTGTTTGTTTGTTTGTTTGCAATGAGGCCTCACAATATCCACCAGGCTGGTCTTGAACTCCTGGGCTCAAGAGATCCTTTTGCCTTAGCCTCCCAAATAGCTGGGCCTACAGGTGCCTGCCATTCTGCCCAGCTAGTTGATCACTTTTAGGAAAGGCAACACCGACAAGATTTGTTGAACCTGAACTTCTTACGGCATGTCTGATTTTAAATGAAATGAATTTTGCTAAAGTCTCACAAATGGTTAACTCTTCTGCCTTTACTACATGTTTTAAATAGTTGATTTATCTCTTAGTTTCTTGCAGCATAATTGGTATAATGCTTCTCTTGCTCACTTTACATGTCATTTTATTGTAGGTGGTTAACTGAATGTATTCTCTCTGTAAATTTCAACAAGTTGATCATAAAATTTTCCCAGCAGAAACTTTTTGTTTTGTATTTAAAGACTAAACACGCTGTCCTTTATTTAGAGAGCATATGTTTGGAAAATCATCCTGTTTATTTGTAAATAAAGATGAACCAGCCAGTCACAAAATATAGTTTGTTTTGTTACCACTTAAAAAAATCCCTTATATTTACAAATATAATTCATTCACAAAACGACACTCGATAGAATTAGGACTAAATTGCTTTATAATGTTTCTGGATCTCCATAATCAAGACTGAATTTCCTCAGAGAAGAAAATGAAGAATGTAGAGTGACTCCTCAGGGTTGTCAAGTCAGAATTACTTTGTTCTTTGGTGGATTTAAACACGTTTTCTAATACCAAGTTTTAATAAAATGAGGAGACGATCTCTAGCAATTTGTATAGGCTAGATGACTACAGGAAATGAAACCAGGCAGGTGTAGCCTTCTAGGAAGGCGTCGCTTGGCCTGAAACTTGTGGTGTCAAAAAGAGCTAAGTCTGGGCCTGGTCAATAACTCCATCCATTTAGTTTTTAATTCCTACTTTTTTTTTTTTCTGTATCTGAGAGTTTTATTTATATCTGTCTAGATTTTTTTATATTTTCTTGTTCTTTGGTCAGCTTTTCAATTTCATCTTCTATTTCATTAAATATTTCAAGCATAATTAATTTACATCCTGTATATTTATTTCAGTATCTGCAATTCAACCAGTCAGTCTATTATTTGCTGTTTTGCTGATTTTCACTCATGGTGATTTGTGTCCTTGTTGTATTTGGTGATCTTGATTTGAAGCTCAAATTTCCTTATACTGAATCCTATGGATTTAATTTGGGATGCTCTCCTTTAGAGAGGATTTATGTTTGTGTCCGCTATAAGCCAAGAATGCTATTTTTCTTGTACCTCTAAAGTCCTTTGAGTCCTTGGAATCTCAGGTTAAACTCCAAGTTTGATCTTTTGATTTCAGGAGTTATTAGGTGAACTCTACTTCATTGGTTTCTACTCCACTTGCTTAATATCTTACTGCCTCTTGCTCCGGTTTCAGCTAATTGTTTTGTTTTTCTCCTTGGAGATTCTACTACTTTCTGGTGAGCACAGGAATGCATTAACATTTTTTGTAGTAGTGTATTCAGGAGGAATGAGGAGACCCTTTGAAAATATCTGTCTGTCATACTGCCAGAAGTGGAAAGTCCTAGTTTGTATTAATTTATCAGAAGAAGAAACAAAGGCACAAAGATGGCATGTAGTATGCTTAAGATCACAGAGCTGGTGAGTAGTGAGGTCGTTATTGGAAGCCATGTGGTCTGACTCCAGAGCCTACAATTTTAACCACCACACTCGAGTCTGAATCTCAGTGGATATTGTGTAAGTATTGCAAAGAATACATTCATGCAGAGCCCTCATGAATGTGATTAGTGCCCTTATAAAAGAGGCCCCAGAGAGACCCCTCGACTCTTCCACCATACGAGGTGACAGGGAGGAATGGACCCTCGCTGGGCACTGCATCTGCCAGCTACTTGATCCTGGACTTCCCAGCCTCCAGACCTGTGAGAAATAAATTTCTGTTGCTTACCAGCACCCAGTTTACAGTGTTTCATTATAGCAGCCCAAACAGACTAAGATAGTAAATGAGGACTTAATTATAGAGAATTGTGACCACTTCACTCTCTTCATGGAGGATAAAAAGAAGGATAAGAAGACTTTCAAAATAGATATCTTTAATTAGATATGAGTAAAAGTCATTTATTTAAAAAGTTTGTTAACACTAAATTTGTTTCCTAGTGGCTGTTTCTCAGCATTTAGTGGCTCTTCATTGTAGATAGAGAAAACTGAAGCAGAAACTCCCAGGTGTGAAATTCCAGGTCTCCAGGCAGTTTTATTATTCTGTAGCCAGCTGCTGCTGCCTGAGCTAGGTATGTATTAGGATGTATTAGAAACACCCGGTGAGCTCATATGCAGATTATGGTGTCCCATTGTTGGCTTCAGATCCAAGTGTAGATTGGAGGCTAAAAAATCTGCATTTTTAACAATTCTCCAGGTGATTCTGGACCAGGTAGTCTGAGGCTCATACTTGGTGAAAGCTGGCCTAGGCTTGTCTTTGGCAAAAATGGAGATTTATGATGATGCCTTCCTGGGTCCCTATTCTCTCCCTCCTCCAAGCATACGTAACTCCAGGGTGAGTGTGTATTGCTTGAGACTGTTAGTGTTATTTCCATAACTGTGTACTTTTTGGGCTATTTTTTGAACGACTGCTAAAAAGTCCTTTTTCTTTTCCCCAAGACAGAGTCCCGCTTTGTTGTCCAGGCTGGACTGCAGTGGCACGATCTCGGCTCACTGCAACCTCCACCTTCTGGGTTCAAGCGATTCTCCTGCCTCAGCCTCCTGAGTAGCTGGGATTATAGGCACCTACCACAATGCCTGGCTAATTTTTGTATTTTTAGTAGAGATGGGGTTTCACCATGTTGACCAAGCTGTCTCGAACTCCTGACCCTCAAGTGATCCGCCTACCTTGGCCTCCCAAAGTGCTGGGATTACAGGCGTGAGCCACTGTGCTTAGCCTAAAAAGTACTTTTTAAAAATAGGCTTTACGAAGTCACAAGAAAAAACATCAATAGAGTATTCACACATATGGCTTTGAACAGTAGAGCCATCCATTTGACCTATTTGTCTGCCTGGTCTACAGACTCTTACTTTTCCCTGAGACTGATTATTCCCACACTTAATTCTGCTTCTAAATTTCTACCTCATAGATTCCTTAACTACTTGCCTTGCCTGTACATGTTCAGACAGCATAGGGGTAACCTGGAGTAGGAGACAGGCAACCATAAGCTAGTAGTTTTCTGGGTTTAGGTCACTGAATCTCTCCAGTCATTGTTGGAAATTTAACCATCAAACCTAGGCCCTGCATTCCACCTTCCAGACCAGAATTCCACCTGATTAGCTCTGTCTTACTTCTGTTCATTCTCCATATGACTTGCAAGTATTAAATCAGAACATAACCCTATTTATTATCTAATGGCTATTTTTAAGATCCTATGATTTTTATTACCATATTCTATGTCATATTTGAATATTCTGAAGTACTTGTGTTCAGAGGCTTAGGAGATATACAGAGATACTATTGCAAAGAGATATAGACACCTAATGAAACTCAAAGGTAAGTTCTATAAAAATAATAAAAAAACGCCTCTCCTTTGGTGTCAGATAAAATGCTCAATAGCTTACAGGCCACACGCATAGCTAAAATAATTTTTCCATTTTCACTTACTGCAACAAAGAAAAAGCAATAGCTATTTCAACCAGAAATAGCCTCCATGGTGATACAGACCCACCCAGCATGTGGCTGCAGCCCTTCACCCTGCCTTGCTCTCATTTCTTGTTTAAAGCCGGAGTGTTGATAAAGTCAGCAGGATATGGTCATAAGCCAAGGGTCAGAGAGCCTATAGAGTAACTTCTGTGCAGTGTGTATAAAAGGTCTTTGTCCTGCCTTATTCTGGAAATGAAGCAATGTGGACGGTGATACCTGAATTACAGTTATGACAAATAAGTCAGAAGAGCCCTGCAAGAATTGTAAATTATCTTTGCTGAAACATTTTTTTCTTTTTGAGAGGGAGTCTCGCTTTGTCACCAGGCTGGAGTGCAGTGGCACGATCTCGGCTCACTGCAACCTCCACCTCCCGGGTTCAAGCGATTCTCCTGCCTCAGCCTCCCAAGTAGCTGGGATTACAGGCTCCCGCCACCACACGCGGCTAATTTTTGTAGTTTTAGTAGAGATGGGGTTTCACCGTATTGGCCAGGCTGGTCTCGAACTCCTGACCTCAGGTGATCTGCCCTCCTTGGCCTCCCAAATTGCTGGGATTATAGGTGTGAGCCACCACGCCTGGCCTTTTCTTTGCATTTTAGATCTTTCCTCTCCAGTGGCTCTTTCCTCTCGCTTCATAAGTGTACCGAAGAAATCCTAGCTTGCTATGGAGTTATGTATTTTTCATTCCTATTACATAATTTCATGTATCCTATGGGTCTCCCTGTCTCTAACTACACTTGACTATCTCTGGCCTTAGGTGTGGAGGCAACCAAAAGAGCCAAAATCTTGGCTTTTGAATTTCAAAGGTGAAGGTCCAAATGTAAGACACAGAGATTTGCAAGAAAGCAGGATGTTTCAAGAGTGAGTTTTCCAGCCTGTTAGGAGATAGGTTGCCTTAGCCATGGAAAGGGGAAGGGTCATAAAGGATAGCAGTGAGGCGAGAGTCTGCCAAGGGTATAAGACAATGGCAGTCACTGACGTTGGGTCAGGCAGTCATTCCCACCCCCTTCTTCCTTGTTGGCAGCATCCACTTTGTGCTATAAAAGCTGAAAATAACAGATGCTTGCGTTCCCAGCCTCCAGTGCCACCAGAATGGTGGAGAAGGCCTTTGAGGGCTTTTACAAAGATTTCCTTCTCTGATGAAAAGAGAGGGACGAGGGTGGGCACGGTGGTTCATCCCTGTAACCCCTGCACTTTGGGAGGCTGAGGTGGGTGGATTACTTGAGGTCAGGAGATCGAGACCATCCTGGCCAACGTGGTGAAACCCTGTCTCTACTAAAAATACAAAAAGTAGGTGGGCATGGTGGTGAGAGCCTGTAATTCCAGCTACTCAGGAGGGTGACGCAGGAAAATTGCTTGAATCCGGGAGGCTGAGGTTACAGTGAGCCGAGATCGCACCACTGCACTCCAGCCTGGGAGACAGAGTGAGACTCCGTCTCAAAAAAATAAAATAAAATAAAGAGACGAGGAGGAATATCCCCCTCTCCCACCAGATTTGGGAGATTTTGTGCTACAGCAGCCTTACTGTGGCAGAGGAGGAAGGTGGGGAGTCCGAGTTCTTATGGGTGTTGTGGAGATGCTATATCAACCACGGGACCACTCACCTTTGGATCCCTTGATACATAACAAGGTGTGTTATTGTTTAATCCACCCTTATGCAGTTACATGGGGCTGAAAACATCCTATACCCCTTGTTAGAAAAGCATCCTATTGTCAGGCGTTGGCGGGGAGGTGGTAGAACTTCCAGATAGGCTGGGGAAATTGAGCCATAAGGGGACCTTTGTCTCATGTCACATTGAATGTCTTGCTTGGCTGTCCATCATGCAGAGCTCCCCTCCACCACATGGTAAGGGAATGATAAGAAAGAAATGGTTGTTCGGCTTGTTAGAAAAGACCTGAGACTCCACAGATCTCAGTTTCCTTAGAATGGAATGGGCGAGTAGCCAAACTTTTCCTCTCCAGAGCAACAGGAAAGTCAAGGAGAAAAAGACCTGAAGGGGCTTGGGTGTGGAGGAGAGGACAGAGTGGTGGCTGCCACCCTCACTCATGGCTGTGGAGGTCTGACGAGCTCTGAGGTCCAGACAAAAGAGGTACATCCTAATAGGGGCAGATGGGGCCTGATACCTCTTACCATCCCTGATGCTACCCAACCTGTCCTTCCAAACATGGATGCAACCCCAAGAAAAAATCGGGGAGGAAAACTCTGAATTGCCTGAGAAAAGCCTGAATTGATGTTTACCTTGAACTGAGTAAAATCAAACTCCCTAACAATGGGTGTAATAGGGTCTTGGGCCAGAAAGTTAATTTAGTTATAGAAAAGTGAAAATGTATTTATACATTAAATACTTGAATATGTGTACAGAAATCTATCTTAAAGCAAAACCGAACATAAAACCCATCTTATCTTGATCCTGCTCTCTTCCAAAGCTCTCCATCCTCTTTCATTCATTCACCATAAAACTTTTTAAGAGAATTATCTATGCTTGGGGCCTCTGCCTCTATGAAATCTACTTGTTCATTAACCCCTTCTCATCTGACGTCTGGTGCTATGCAAACCTGCTATCCAACAGGTCCATTATTCAGAAATCATTGATTGAACATATACTTTGAATTGTCATTTTTTTTTCTTTTTCTCATTTGGAAAAACCAGTTTGACTAATGAATAAGGAGCCTCACACAGGTTCCACTGACCCTTCAGTTGAATCCAAACCCAACTCACCCTCTTTGTCCTCACACCAGCTTAACCTACTGGTTTGTGAGCTCCAAATAGATTCAAGACTCCAGGGTCATGTTTCATTCTTCTTTCCTTTTCCCCATTCAACCCACTTCAGGAGTGTTGGCTTTTGGGTCTACTGCAGATGGTTGTTGTCAAAGACAAATGAACCAGGTCTCTGTGGTTCTTAACTAGAAGTGTGCTTCAGAATCACCTGTGTTAAAACAAATAAAGGCTAAACACAAGTTTAAAAAAGGACTCCCCTAAGTCCTACTCCAAGTGGACTGAATCAGAATGTGGAACCTGATCAGAATATTCTCTCCCTCATCGTGCTCTGTGAACTGACCAGAGAGGACTCCTGCATTGTTCTCTGGCAGTTTTCTGTCTGCCTAGCCACATGGGAGCTAGTGGATAGGCATGCAGACAGGAGCCTTGCTCCTGAGTCTTCTCAGCATCCAGCCTGGGGCTGGGGTGATACATACTGATTGGGTTTGAATATGCATCTCCAAATGCATCGAATGGATTGTATCTTTGTATTTTTATTTTATTTTTAAGACAGGGTCTCATTCTGTCACCCAGGCTGGAGTACAGTGGTATGATCTCAGCTCACTGCAGCCTTCACCTCCTGGCCTCAAGTGATCCTCCCCCTCAGCCTGCTGAGTAGCTGGGACCACAGGCATGCACCACCATGTCTGGCTTATTTTTGCTTTATTTTTTCTAGAGACAGGGTCTCACTATGTTGCCCAGACTGGTCTCAAACTCTTGGGCTCAAGCCGTCTGCCTGCCTAGATGTCTCAAAGTGCTGGAATTGCAGGCGTGAACCCAGCCCTTTTTTCTTCTTTTAAAAGGTAGGAACAAGGTCTTGCTCTTTCACCCAGGCTGGAGAGCAGTGGTGCAATCATAGTTTACTGCAGACTTGAACTCCCGGGCTCAAGTGATTCTCCCACTTTGGCCTCCCAAAGTGTTGGGATTACAGTAGGCTTAAGCCACCATGCCTGGGCGAAATGGATTGTATCTTTAAGAAGTATCTAGCCTGCCATGTAATTTAGGACGTGTTTGAGCCATGTGATCCTTCACATGATGGATCTGGTGGTGGAGATGGGGGTTTCTAATGTACCACTGTCCCCTAATATATTAGGTTGCTGCAAAAATATGGCAGAATAATCCAATAATCCATCAGAAATTGGTTCTTGGACTTCAAGAAGATGTATACAACATCATTCTGAACTGACAGCCTCAGTTCAGAGCCCTCCTGAACCACAATGGCCTGCGAGGCACAAGACACCGGCTCACTCATTCGGCCTGGTCCACTCCACTTACTTACTCTAGCGTCCATCCCTAGTCAGCGGCAGGGTTGTGGTTGGTCATGTATGGGTTGCTCATCCAGTGGACATTCAATCAGTTAGTTGGCCATTCGTTCATTCATTCATTCATGCAGGCATCCAGTTATAAACAAATCCATTCACCCACTCAACAGAAATCTGCTGAGAGCCTACTACGTGCTGGGAACTATTTTCACATCGGAGACAAAACAGAGGGTGACATGAAGAGCACGGCCCCTTTGGAGCCTACGGGGATGGCGCTGAGCGGTTTCACAGGAGACCTCCTGCCCCAGAGGATCATGCCCAGCACCTGGCTCATCCTCCCAACACCCCCAGCTCTTCTCCTGCTTTGCTCCTTCCAGCTGGGGCTAAGCATGGGGTTCCAGCCTCGCTGGTGAGAAGCTCGAGGTAGGGATGAAGCGGAGAATGGGAAAGGTGACACGAAAACAAGGATGTAACGGGAACGTTGTTGGAAAGGTGGCATGGACAGGCGACCCTAGCGTGGCCGGGAGCATGTTTCCAAGTTGCTGCGAGCATCCTCTTTGGGGGAGGGGCGGAAGGGAAAGGAGGGGAGGGGGACGGACGCGGCGAGGCTAGGACTGGGAGATCCAGCCTCCGGGCGCCGCAGCTCGGCCACTCTGCCCGGGAGGCTGGGCTCTCGGGACGCCGGCGGCGGCCGAGGGGCTGGCGGCTGCTGGGCGCGGGGCGGCGCGGCGGGGGCGCGCGGCAGGAGGGGCTGTGCGCGGCGCGGCCCCCGAGCGCACCGGGCCTGCCGAGGAGCGCGCTCCCGGCCGGGCTCGGCGCCGGTTCCCCGAGCCTGGGCGGCCGCCCGGCAGCCCCCTCGTCGGACCATGGCGACTGACAGTGAGTGCGCTCCGGCCGTGGAGGCCCGGGGTGGGGGGAGGCCGCGGTGTCCAGGGTGGGAAGTTCTCCGCTTTCAAACGCTGCCTTTGTGCTGGCTCGCGGGAGCAGCGGCCGGGTCCCTCTCCGCTCATCACCCTTGGCTGCCTGGCGGGGCTTGAAAGGGCAGGTGGCCCTGGCGGCGCGCCCCGTGAGGGATGTGGCAGAAGGGCGTGCGCCCGGCTCCAAGGCGGAGGGGACTCTCAATGCCGTGTGGCAGCGGGGCCTGCCATCGCAGCCCTTCGCGGGCACTGCCCCCAGGCCCAGAGCCAGCCTTCAGCGAGCCGGGCAAACGAAGGCACTGCGCGTTTTTGGCGCTGTGAGTTCAAGGTTCGCCTCGAGTTCTGGGTCGGGTTTGTGCGTCTGCCTTCTGGGGATCAGGATGGCTTGCAGGGCTCGGCTGCCCTGTGGCCCACGGGCTGTATTCGCAGCGGGCAGCACAAGGCCGGCTGGAGACCGCATCTGGTTACCATGGTCAGTGGATGGGAGGAGTGCCTGGAGACATCAGGTTGAAACTCTGAATGGAAGCGTTGGAAGGCGCTAGGTTGGCCTGCTTTTGGCATCTTGGCACCGCTGCTCTTATGGCTCAGTGCCTTTGGAAATTGGAATCCCGTCTATGAAAACTGGTTAAGTTAGTTGCATTTGAAGCCAGATACATATTAGTGAAGCCTCAAAGGGAGTTCAGAGTAAAACCAAGTCACACCTGCCATACCTAGCATCCAAAGTCCCTAGCACAGGCTTGGTGCATGTTAGGGACGTCATTAGGTGAGTGAATGGGGCTGGATGTGGTGGCTCAGGCCTGTAATCCCAGCACTTTGGGAGGCCGAGGCAGGAGGATCACTTGAGCCCAGGAGTGCGAGGCTACTGTGAGCTATGACCCTGCCATTGCACTCCAGTCTGGGCCACAGAGGAAAAAAACAAAAGATGGAATGGTGTGCTGGCTACAGAGGCCCTTTGGAAGGTATTTTTTTGAGAGGTGAGGAGGAAAAGAGATGGGAAAATGGGATGTCAAAATGTCTGCAATAATTTATTATTTTTCTTGTAAACAATTATCCCAGCCAAGAACACAGCTTTAGGATAGTGCAGAGAGCTTGAGTTTTTGTAGTCAAACAGGCCTGTATTTTATCTCTCTAGAATTCACTAGCAGTGGGACCTTGGCACTGTCCTCAGTTTCTCTAAATTAGGACAAGGCTGTCATTCATAGCTCTCACAATCGTTGGGCACACAGGTGGCCTTCAGTAAATGGTGGTTGCCCTCTCCCTGCTGTTTTGTGTGTGGGATACCACCATGCTGTCCTCCTTTTTAAAGAGAAAAATGTTAATCAGGTGTTTCCAGTAAAATCAGCTAATCTGGGCCAAATTTCCCTTTCCTCAGCTCTGTTCATTTATACAAAGTGTGGTTCGGTTCGTGTGTGTGTTTAGAAAAAAAATTATGGTTGAGGCTTTACTTAACAAAGTAAGACTCAACAAAGAAGGAGATCATGAGATTTGGCCTTATTCAGGAAAAACAAAGGCAAAGGGGTTCAAAGTACCTACCAGCAATTATGTATCACACACATGCAGTAAGACACTGTTCTGCTATTTATTTTATGTTTTGGTTAAGATGAAACATTTAGTACCCTAGAAATATAAACTGAGATGCTTCCATACCAATTTATTTAATGTTTCTTCTACTTCCTTATATGGTATATTCAACTGTACTGAAGAATCAAACTTTTGCCCATTGATTTTGTTTATGAAAAAATTATGATGATATTTGGCCATCTCAGCTCTTGAGCAGTTTTTTAGGCTCAATCTTATGTTCTTTCTTAGCTGAGACAGAACTAGAAATCTGAAAGGTTTCCAAACTGTGGAGAAACATTATTTTGTCTTTGTTCTTATTCAAAAGTAATGTGAGAGGCTTACTATGTGTCCCTAGTATCAAAAGGGAGAGAAGGAAAGTATTCTCTGTCAGTGTCTTGAAAAATTTCCCACAAAGCTTGGCCACGTCTGCAGCCCGAAGTCCCACAGCCTTCTGTAAGCGTGGAGGTGATTCTGAAAATGTAGAGCCCAGGGCTTCTCCCAGATATAGAGTTCTTCAGTTAGCTCTGGTTCTTAGTCCTAGTTGCATGTTAGAATTACCCCAGAGAGCTTTAAAAAAGACCCTGACATCAGTATTTTTAAAAAGGAGGTCTTAAACTTTAACATGCATCAGAGTTACCTGGAGGGCTTGTTCAAACAGATTGCTGGACTTCACTCCCAGAGTTTCTGATTCAGTAAGTCTGGGGTGCATCCTGAGAATTTACATTTCTAACAAGTTCCAGTGATACAGGAACTACTGTTCCCCTGTCCTTCTCCTTACCTCTGCAGGTGAGGAAATGACAGGTGAGAGGCAGGTAGGAACAGAGTGATGATCACTTCTTTAGCAGTCCTGTCTCGTCACCGTGCAGTGACTATATGACCTCGATAAGATAAAATCAAACCTGGGCACAATATTGCCTTAGGGCTATAGCTGACGGCTTCCCTCAACCCGCATTTTTCTCCCCCACAAAATTTCCCCTTGAGGGAAAAATTGGTTCTAAAACCAGGCGAAATCCGAGTGTTCTATTCCAGTCATTTCTGGAGAGAATCCAGAAAGACCTTCTATATGAATGTAGCATGTAAATTATATAAAATATGGAGATATTTTTAAAATATTTGCCTGGAAACTTGTAATATTCACATAAAAGAACATAGCCAATAGAAAATGTTCTTATGTCTAGATAGCATGCTGTCTAAGGGCAGATTCCAGAGGAGAACAGGAGAACTCGAGAGCTTCAACTTGGTTTTCAGTAAGTTATCATGAAATCGTGAGGAACTCTGAGATCCCAGTCTGTTATATAAAGTGGTGGTACTTGGGTACTTGAACTATTTCATGGTTTCCTCAGTGACAAGTATTCCAGATAATATTTTGTCTCCAGAACACAAAAGTAGTGAAGTACTACTTTTCTTTTTTTATTCCATTTATGGCATTTGTTGCATTATTAGTACTTCCATTTATAGGTGTTTATTTTTGAAGTCACTTTAGTCTGTTTGTAAGAATAATTTCTTAGGAACAGCCAGGCATGTTTAGGTAATGTTGGAAACATCTAATTCTATCATACCCTGGAAATCTTGGGCAGTTTTCAGGTGGATGTGTCTTTGGGGCTGTGATGGATGAGCATTTGTTATTGTAAAAGGAGACATCTGTCCCCATTTGAGTGCTCCTGGTTTCCTGGCTGATCTTGTGTCATTTTTGCCTGCTCCATCATAGGCTGATGTTCCTGCCCTGCAGTCAGTCTCCAACAGCAGCCACTTTTTCCCTTCTTCTTTCTTGCTGGCAATCTGCAGTTTCCTTTCTCCCCATCCTGTCTACTCCATCAGCAATTTCCACTCAGTGCTCAGTCCTGGAAGGAGGTGGGTGGGGGTGGGGGATCACATATAAGCCCTCAACAAGTCCAGGTTAGAAACCAGTGCTGTTTAGCACTGGTGACTTGAGATGTTCACGTGACAGTGACTTGAGATGTTCAGGATTTCAGATGCTTAGACTTTAAAAGAAAATTGCTTCACTTTGGCTGAAAATGGATGGAAAATCTTGAGTTAAATGACTTCTAACCCTAGTCATTATTAAAAAGTTTATAAATGATGCCAACCAAAAAATATAGATGAAGAGAGTTAGAAAATTACTACTTTGAAACCATCATAGCAATTATTCAATCAAGATTCATCCATGGATGCTGAACTGTTATGTGAAAATTTTAAGAGGAACAGAATTATTTACATTGTTAAAGAATTTCCCCGGGGCAACCCATTTCTTTAGGATCCCTCTCTGTTGCAGAGAGCACTTCTTTCTTTCTTAGTTAAGAACTTCCACTCTTGGCCTGCGGTGGCTCATACCTGTAATCTCAGCACTTTGGGAGGCCGAGGTGGGCGATTCACGAGGTCAGGAGATTGAGACCGTCCTGGCTAACACAGTGAAACCCCCGTCTCCACTAAAAATACAAAAAATTAGCCGGGCATGGTGGCGGGGGCCTGTAGTCCCAGCTACTTGGGAGGCTGAGGCAGGAGAATGGCGTGAACCCGGGAGGCAGAGCTTGCAGTGAGCCGAGATCGCGGCACTGCACTCCAGGCTGGGCGACAGAGCGAGACTCCGTCTCAAAAAAAAAAAAAAAAAGCATTTTCCCCAAAGATTGTTTATTAATTGGAAGATGGGGGGAAAACCTGGAGTATACTTACTTAACCAAATAATCAAAGTTAACATTAACAATAATGGGGCTGGGCACGCTGGCTCACGCCTGTAATCCGAGCACTTTGTGAGGCCGAGGCGGGTGGATCACATGAGGTCAGGAGTTGGTGACCAGCCTGGCCAACATGGTGAAACCCCGTCTCTACTAAAAATGCAAAAAATTAGCCGGGTGTGGTGACAGGAGCCTGTAATCCCAGCTGCTTGGGAGGCTGAGGCAGGAGAATTGCTTGAACCCAAAAGGTAGAGGTTACAGTGAGCTGAGATCGTGCCATTGCACTCCAGCCTAGGCAACAAGAGCAAAACTCCGTCTCTAAAAAAAAAAAAAAAAAGGAAACAATAATGGGACAAACTGATATCCTGTACTTTCTGATATGAAGCACCGAGAAGGACACAATGCCACTTATTGTGCCACAAATGTATAACCTGGTTCTGATCATGAGGAAACATCAGACAAAGGCAAATCAAGAGACATTCTATAAGTCAATGTCATGAAAGCTGGCTGAGGCACTGTTCAGATTGAAGAAGCCTAAAGAGACCACTAAATGCAACGGATGATTTCAGGTTATATCCTAGATCAGGGAAAAAATGTGACAAAGGACAGTATTGTGATAATTGGTGAGATTTGAACATGGCTTGTATACTGGATAACAGCATTGTATCAGTGTTAAATTTCTAAAATTTGGTGTTTTTATTGTGTTTGACATGGGACATGATATCTGCACCTAAATGTCAAATGCTTTAGGAGAAAAGGATATATGCATGGATGTGTGCATTTATATGTATATGTGTATCATATGAGAGAGAAAGCAAATGTGGCCGAAGGTTAGCATTTGGTAAATTTAGAAGTTCCTTGTGCTGTTCTTGCAGCTTTTCTGCAAATTTGGCAGAGAGGGAGTTTATAAATGAAAGCACTGAGATATTAATTTGTATTCTAGGCTTTATGGTCTGATACTATTGAGTTTACTTTGTGAAATAAATAACGTTGGACTCCTAACTCTGTTGTGAAGTGATAATGTTAACAAAACGTTTTATTAGGGAAAATTTCATGTACACAAGAAGAGAGAATAATATAGTGAACCCCCATGTATCCAGGTCACATAGCTTTAATGAGCATTAACATTTCACCAATCTTGTTGTATTCATCTCCACCTCCACCCCCACTTTTCTGGGAGAGGCATTTTGAAGGAAAATCCAAGACATCATGATGCTTCACTGTCCCCCTGTGCATACTTCCCTCCTCATAATCCCCATGCTCTTATCAGACTTCAGTAGCAATTCTGCAATAAGAGATGACAGCAGCCAGGTGCGGTGGCTCACACCTGTAATCCCAGCACTTTGGGAAGCCGAGGCTGGAGGATCACGAGGCCAGGAGTTCGAGACCAGCCTGATCAACATGGTGAAACCCCATCTCTACTAAAAATGCAAAAATTATCAGGGCGTGGTGGCACACACCTCTAATCCCAGCTACTCGGGAGGCTGGGGCAGGAGAATCGCTTGAACCTGGGAGGTGGAGGTTGCAGTGAGCTGAGATTGCCTCACCACACTCCAGGCTGGGTGACAGAGTGAGACTCTGTCTCAAAAAAAAAAAAAAAAAAAAAAAAGATAGCATTTAGATATTATTAATGTTGTAGAATAGCAGAGTTCTGAGGAATGTACTGATTTGACATATATGGGCTGTGCACTTGTTTTAAGTTTGAAAAACTGACTAAGCCTGGGTAATTATAAACAGTGTAGAAGAAAAGATCTGTGAAGCTGCTTGTTCTTGTTTTGTTTTCTAAACTGCTCCTCCTGTTTTTAAACCAATAATTAAATTCTAGAAGAAAACATAAAGATGGTTATGGTGGCAATATTCTCAACCGATTTACCCAGTTAATGTTATCCTATTGAAACACTGTAAATCAGCATAAATAATTTCATACTGTTTGTAGAATTCCTATGTTTTTATTTCAGCATGGCATCTTTGAATTGGTAAACCCAGTGAAGCTTTTTCTTGACCAACCTGAGTTTCTAAATGAATGTAAAATTTGGTCAATATGTTTTATAATAGAAATGGGACAGATATCTTGGGAGGAATAAACCTTCCCTTCTCCTGAGTATAGTAGATTTGGATGACATTTGTCCTTTTAGGTCACTAGGATATTATTTAGTCATTAACTATTATTTAGCATTATGAATGATAAGATGCCTATTATGCCATTTAACAATTATCTGTATATTAAGATGATAATCAAACTCGCTGACAGTGCTTTGTAGTAGATTAGAAAGGTATCTGAAGTGCATATTACAAAAAACATTTTATGCACAGCTGTCATCCTTCCATTAAGGATTATATATATCTGATTTTAGGTAATTTAAATTTATGGATGGATATCACCCCTTTAGAATGAAATTTTCTTATTATAAGAATATAGGCCGGGCGCGGTGGCTCAAGCCTGTAATCCCAGCACTTTGGGAGGCCGAGACGGGCGGATCACAAGGTCAGGAGATCGAGACCATCCTGGCTAACACGGTGAAACCCCGTCTCTACTAGAAAATACAAAAAAAAAACTAGCCGGGCGAGGTGGCGGGCGCCTGTGGTCCCAGCTACTCGGGAGGCTGAGGCAGGAGAATGGCGTGAACCCGGGAAGGCGGAGCTTGCAGTGAGCCGAGATAGAGCCACTGCACTCCAGCCTGGGCGACAGAGCGAGACTCCGTCTCAAAAAAAAAAAAAAAAAAAAAAGAATATAATATTCTTCTGGCTTCTAATTGTAGGAATATAATAAGTCACATTCTATAGTTTTACTCACAATGGAGCAAAGATTAAGAGACATAAAATGATTTTACCCGCCCTGCATGAAAATGACCCTGGTTTATATACTTAATTCAAAAGAGCACCGTAAACATAATCTACCAATTACAAGTAGGTTTTCAATTGGCTTAGCTCAATAGAAATTGCAAAAGATTGATGAACTGAGTGTGGTATGGTGGAAGAGAGCACAGGCCTGGTTCCAGAGGTGCCTGAGTTGTGAACTCTGGCCCTGCCACTCAATGGCTGGGTAACAGGTAAATTGTTTAACTTCCCAGAGGCTTTGGCTTATTCCACTCGGAGGAATTACAAGGAGTAAAAGAGATGAAACGGAGTTGCTGGCACAACATATGCATTAATAAATGTCTGTCCCTTTACCTGCTACAAGATCCTTCCCATGGCATGTACCTCCCCATAGGGTATACCTCCTATTATGAGAACAATCTGACTCTCAGAAACAGGGTGCCTAGTCATTGATTCCATTTTTTGTGTGTGAGGAATATGAAATTAAGAACAAATGATCTGCGTACAAATGTAAGACTAGGGAAGATAATCTAGGACAAGCACCCAAAGGTGCAGAACTCAGATTTTAAATAGAAGTATTAATCATGTTTTCTTCCCCAATGCTTATTGTTTTGTGCAAGTGTACTTGTACCATGAGCATGTGGGTTTGTGAAACGTGCACACACACAACCTGCAGAAACCTTGGGAGAGTTCACTGATGGGCTCTGAAAAGGGCTACAACAGCTGCCTCTTTGATGTAAGAGCCAAGAGGGTTTTCAGCACTTCTCCGCTGATGTACATTTGGTGATCTCTCTGGGCTTCGTGGCCTACCCTTCTCAGGAATGACTGATGGATGGCTATAGCACTGGGTGGATATGCTTCAGGGTACCTTTTCAGAGATTTTTTTTTTTTTTTTTTTTTGAGATGGAGTCTCTCTCTGTCGCCCAGGTTGGAGTGCAGTGGCACGATCTTGGGTCACTGCAACCTCCACCTCCTGGGTTCAAATGATTCTCCTGCCTCAGCCTCCTGAGTAGTTGGGATTACAAATGCCTGCCACCATGCCCGGATAATTTTTGTATTTTTAGAAGAGACAGGGTTTCAGCCTGTTGGCCAGACTGGTCATGAACTCCTGACCCCAAGTGATCCGCCTACCTCACTTTTCAGAGTTTAATGCCCTCCTGGCTCTGAAGTTTTATAAAAGCCCTTTCAATGATGTTGATAAGCCTGAAAAATTTCTGGCTGTTCCATTATTGAGCTTTAAAAAGGCTTAATATTCTAATAATACCCATACATAAATGACTTTGTCTCCACTGGTCCTGACCTTAGCCATCCAGCCCTTCCTTCTGGGAGTAGCCTTTCTTTGTCTCAGATATCTGCTCTGGGATCCTCTCCACTGCCGATGTTGACATTCCCTGTCTCTCTTGCTTCCCAGCTCTTGCTCTAACTCCCCATATCTGCCAATCTGCTTTTCCCTTTGGTTTCACTAGTTTTGGTATTTTGGCTGAGACATGCCAGCCCCATTAGTGTCAGGTTTGCAGAGCCCTTACGAGCTGGGCTACCTTCAACAGCCCTCCCCTTCTTCTCCACAGGAAGAAGGTAGAGGGTGACCCCTCTCCCTTAATCCCTATCATCCTATTTCTTAGAATTTTTAGAAGTTCATTACAATATCTTTCCTAACTAGTCCAAATCAATTGTTAGATTTTAGTGGTGATAATTAGAACCATAGTCATATTTTCTATAGTGTTTTTTTTTATACTCCCCTATATTTGTTATCTATTGCTGCATAACAAATTACCACAAAGCTAGTGGCTTAAAAAAACACTTATCTGTCATTCCACAGCTCTGTAGGTCAGGAGTTTACATCGTTGCAATCAAGGTGTCAGCTATGGCTGGGCTCTCATCTGAAGGCTTGAGTGGGGCAGATCCACTACTGAGCTACGGACATTGACAGGATTCAGACTCTTGCAGGCTGATGGACTGAGGGCCTCAATTTCTTACTGGCTTTTAGCTAGAGGCTACCCTTAATTCCCTTCTATGTGAACCTCCCAGTATGGCCTCTTGCTTCATCAAAGCTAGCAAGGGAGAAAGTCTCCTAGTAATAGAATCATGCGAGTGACATTCCATCACCTCTGCTGTAGTCTCTTGGTTAGTAGCAAGTCATAGGTTCTTTCTTAACTTGAAAAGAAGGGATTAAACAAGGGTGTGAGTACTAGGAGATTGGGATAATCATAAGCCATCTTAGAATCTGTCTGCTATACTCCCCATGAAACTTTTATATCTACTTCTTCAATTAGATTTTTATTTGGAGTATTACATTTCCTCTTTAAGACTTTAGATATCATTGGGATGGTGTACTAGTCAGGGTTCTCCAGAGGGACAAAGCCAATAGGATATATCTATAAAAATGGATTTACTAGGGGGAATTGGCTAACACGATCACAAAGGGAAAGTCCCATCACAGGTCATCAGCAAGCTGGAGAACCAGGGAAGCCAGTGGCATGGCTCTCAGAGAGCCTGGTAGCATGGCTCAGTCCAATTCCGAAAGCTTAAAAACTGGGGAAGCCAACAGTACAGCTCTCAGTCTGAGGCCAAAAGCCTGAGAGCCTCCAGGAGCTTGCTGGTACAAGTCCAATAATCCAAAAGCTGAAGAAGCTGGAGTCTGACATCCAACGGCAAGAGGAGACAGTCCTGCTCTGGGAGGGAGAGAAAGAGCAGAGGTGAATCCCCCATCTTTTCCCGTACCCCTTCTTTGTCCTAGCAGGGCCACCAGCCAGCTGAATGGTGCCTATCCACATTGGTCTTCTTCTCTTAAACCACTGACTCCTGCGTCATTCTTCTCTGGAAACACCCTCACAGACACATCCAGAAACACTGCTCACCAGCCATCTAGGCATCCTTCAATCCAGTCAGGTTGACGCCTACTAACCACTGCAGGTGGTAGAAACACTGCTCACCAGCCATCTAGGCATCCTTCAATCCAGTCAGGTTGATGCCTACTAACCACTGCAGGTGGTAGAAACACTGCTCACCAGCCATCTAGGCATCCTTCAATCCAGTCAAGTTGACACCTACTAACCATGGCAGGTGGTAAAGCCTGAAATAATCGCCTTGGTCAGAGAAGAAATTGTTCTCTTCTTTCTAACCTGAGAGCTGTTGCACTGTAGAAACCATGGCGCTGGAAGGGTAATTTTTGGTGTTTGAGCTGCTATTGGGAAAGTCCATCTGAATAAGAGGCTGCTGTGGTGAGCTCTGAAGAAGCAGAAGGCAGTATGCTTTGTGAATTTTATGAAAACGTTACAGATTTATAAAAATGAAAACACTCGGCCGGGCGCGGTGGCTCAAGCCTGTAATCCCAGCACTTTGGGAGGCCGAGACGGGTGGATCACGAGGTCAGGAGATCGAGACCATCCTGGCTAACACGGTGAAACCCCATCTCTACTAAAAATACAAAAAATTAGCCGGGCGAGATGGCGGGCGCCTGTAGTCCCAGCTACTCGGGAGGCTGAGGCAGGAGAATGGCGTAAACCCGGGAGGCGGAGCTTACAGGGAGCCGAGATCCGGCCACTGCACTCCAGCCTGGGCGACAGAGCAAGACTCCGTCTCAAAAAAAATAAAAAAATAAAAAAATAAAAATAAAAATGAAAACACTCAAATTGTCTCATTTTTGGAAACATTAAGAAGCACAGGAAGTCAGGATGAGACTCTGAAACTCAGGTTGAAAGTGGGTAAAAGGCACAGAGTGTGACAAATGAGGAAGAATGATACCAAAGAGCAGCTGTTTTCTCATGGGGGAAAATGGACTGTTTCAGGGTACCTTGCCAAAGTGTGAGGCATCATATGGGGATAGGGTATTAAAGTTTTAAGGCTCTAATTTTTATTTATTTCTTTTTTGAGACAGAGTTTCATTTTTGTCACCTAGGCTGGAGTGTAGTGGTGCAATCTCGGCTCACTGCAACCTCTGCCTCCTGGGTTCAAGCGATTCTCCTGCCTCAGCCTCCTGAGTAGCTGGAATTACAGGTGCCTGCCACCATGTCTGGCTAATTTTTTGTAGAGACGGGATTTCATGATGTTGGACAGGCTGGGCTTGAACTTCGTGATGTGTCCACCTCCGCCTCCCAAAGTGCTGGGATTACAGGTGTAAGCCAGTGTGTCCGGCCTATTTTTTAATTTTTAATTTGTTTTTAAGAGACAGGGGACAGGGTCTTACTCTGTTGCCCAAGTTGGAATGCAGTGTAAAGTTTTAATATGCTTATGTTGTATACTCTTAATGATTTTATCCACTTCAAACTATTGCTTTGCCCTTACAAAAAGCGTGATAGAGGCTGGTTGTGGTGGCTAATGCCCGTAATCCCAGCACTTTGAGAGGCCGAGGTGGGCGGATTGTTTGAAGCCAGGAGTACAAAACCAGCCTGGCCAACGTGGCAAAACCCTGTCTCTACTAAAAATACAAAAAAAAAAAAAAAAAAAAAAAAAAAAAGCTAGGTGTGGTGGTGCACACCTGTACCTCCAGCTACTCGGAGGATGAGGCAGGAGAATCACTAGAGCCTGGGAGGCGAAGGTTGCAGTGAGCTGAGATGGCACCACTGTACTCCAGTCTGGGTGACAGAGGGAGACCCTATCTCAAAAAACAAAAAACAAACAGAGTGTGATAGAAATCTAGAAACTGGACAGTGACTGACTGCTTTATGATACTGTTCCGTGCGACAATAAACTGCTGATTGAATTCTTGCTTTAAGATGATTGTCTTAGAGTTTAAAATATGAAACTATTCTCAAGAGTTTGGTTAATGGAAAGTACTGATTTTATTCTATGTCTGTTTCTTGAAACTCTGAACACTATTTCTAATCAACTTAAGGCTATCCCACTCTTTATGAACTCAGTTGGATCCTGGAGACAAACATTTTTATTTTATCTGAGAAAATTGGTCTATATAAAATGAATACAAAGAGAAGAGTCTGAACTCACTTTATTAAAAAGGGTTCTTTTCTCCATTGTGGCCCGAGTCACATGCTGTTCTGTTTGCTCTTTGAAATCTTTGTCAACTCTCCCATTCAGAATCTGTCACTCATTTTATTCATATTTCTCATATACTTTTTTGGCCTTATTCGAGTCTATATTCTCCTTGAAGGAAAGAACTACTTCTGCAGATATTTCCTCAATTTTGTTTTCTATTGAATATACATAGTGATAGCTTATATATAATAAGCATTTTATTTTATTTTATTTTATTTTATTTTTTGAGATGGAGTCTTGCTCTGTCTCCCAGGCTGGAGTGCAGTGGCAGGATCTCGGCTCACTACAATCTCCACCTCCCGGGTTCAGGCCATTCTCCTGCCTCAGCTTCCCGAGTAGCTGGGACTACAGGCACCTGCCACCACGCCCAGCTAATTTTTTGTATTTTTAGTAGAGACGAGGTTTCACCATGTTAGCCAGGATGGTCTTGATCTCCTGACCTCATGATCCGTCCGCCTCGGCCTCCCAAAGTGCTGGGATTACAGGCGTGAGCCACCACGCCCGGTTATAATAAGCATTTTTATGTTTGACAAATTCATTCTGTTTATCTACTGTAAGGCTGCTGTTTTTTCCTGCATCCCATCCTTTACTCCAGCAGTTCCCAAAGTGTGAACTCAAGGTAATGGTGGTCCCTAAGACTTTTAGAGGGTCTGCAAGGTCAAAACTACTTTCATAATAATAAGAATGTATTTGTCTTTTTTCTCTCATTTTATTGAGTGTACACCAAAATTTGCAGAGGGGGCATGAGGAGCTATGACTTCATCACCCTGTGGCTAATCGAACTTGTGTTTGTACATGCTTCTGTTTTTAAATTTTCTCATCTTTAATTTTGAATATTGTACATATCAGTAAATAAAACAAAAACTAAAGTGCTTTGTTTGGGGTCCTGAAAATTTCAAAGTAGAAAAGAGCCCTAAAACCGAAAAAATGAAAAACTGCTTTTACTCTATCATAGGTTATTCTGGAACAAATTCTCCATTAGCATCTTGAAAAATGAAGTGTGATCCTTGGTGGTTCTTTCACATTTGAGAGTGGGGCACCAAAATAGCCTCTAAGGGCAGGGTTGTGGGCTGCTTTATACTTGCTGTGTCACTTCAGGGCGATTATTCAGGATTCCATTTCACTGTGGCCCCTAGCTCTTGGTATTTGTAGATGTAGTAAGTCTTCACTTAATGTAATTGATAGGTTCTTGGAACCTGTGACTTTAAGTGAAACGACATATGACAAAACCCATTTTACCATAGGGTAATTGACATAAACAAGAGTTACGTTCCTGGCTGGGGCTCTTGCCTGTAATCCCAGCACTTTGCGAAGTGGAGGCAGGTGGATTGCTTGAACCCAGGAGTTTGAGACCAGCCTGGGCCACAGAGTAAGACCTCGTCTCTACAAAAAGAATACAAAAAGTAGAGTGATTGTAGTCCCAGCTACTTGGGAGGCTGAGGTAGGAGGATGGTTTGAGCCCAGGGACATTGAGGCTGCAGTGAGCTGAGATCATGCCATTGATTCCAGCCTGGACAACAGAGCAAAACTCTATCTTAACAACAACAACAACAACAACAACAACAACAACCAAGTTTCTATGGTGTATTTCTGGTAACAAAACTTCTAAATAAAGACCCCAAGCCCTTTAATATTAAACATAGAAATGAATGTGAGTTATATATACATTTAAGAAAGATTAATAAAAACAAGTAAGATAATTCTCTAATTTTTGGTGAATCAGTGAGTAATAGTGGCTTATAGTGTGGTGGGCTAAATCAATGAATTAACTTTTGCAGAGTGAAAACTGTCAGGATTACTTCCTGCTACCCCATAGTTCAAAAAGCAAACAAGGGCTTGCTGAGTGCTTTCATAGTGCATCATTTATTTTTGTGTATTGGTATGGTTATAATATACTTTATGAATTTTTGTCTTATAATAATTTGTTTTTATTTCTTCATTCATTTTTCAACTCACTTTTTCCCATTCAGGGTTGTGGGTGGCTGGGGCCTGTCCTGGCAGCTCAGGTGCGAGGTTGGAACCAGCCCTGGACAGGACGCCATCCCATCTCAGGGCACTCATATACAGCCACACTCACTGACACTGGGACCATGTGGACATGCCAGTTCACCTCATGTGCACATTTTTGGGATGTGGGAGGAAACTGGGGTACCCAGAGCAAACCTATGCAGACATGGGCAGAACATGCAAACTCCACACAGACAGTGGCTCTGGTCAGGAATAGAGTGTTTTGTTCTCATCAGCGTTATAACAAAATAGCATTATTCGAGAACCTGCTGTATTTTTTCTGGGCCCAGTAATTTTCTTTAGAGATGAAGATTCCAATTTCCTATCTCTGTCTCTCTCCCTGAAAGTACTGCTGGGCATAAGCCTAGTTGTCATTATTTTGTGAATCCAGGAGGTGAAGAGACCTGGCAGACTTCCCTTTTATTATCATGGACTCTTCCTGAGTACTCCATTTTTGGTACAGAACCTCATTCTTGCCACGAGGGATGCCTGGTTTCCAAACCCACAGCCTCTCTGCTTTTATTTCTCCAGAGATTAAACAGAGGTCCGGGTAGACTTGGTATATTCGTCAGCTGGGACTCCCATAACAAAATACCACTGTCTGGGTGCTTAAACAACACACAAGTATTTACTCACAGTTCTAGAGGTTATAAGTTCAAGACTGAGGTGCCAGCAGGGTTGGTGTTTGGTGAGGCCAAACACAACTTATAAATACCCCATCCCCTTTTAATATTCCTGGCTTGCCGGTGGCACCTTCTTTCTGTGACCTTACTGGGGTGGAGGAAAGAAAGCTCTTGTGTTTTTTCCTCTCCATGTAAGCCCACCAGTCCTATTAAATTAGAGTCCCACCCTTAGGACCTTATTTAATTTGAACTACCTCTTTAAAGGTCACCCTTATGACCTTATTTAATTTGAACTACCCCTTCCTCCTATATCTCCAAATATAGTTGTATTCGGGGACAGTGGAGTCAGGGCTTCAACGTATGAATTTTCGGGAACAATTCAATCCATGATACACTCTGGCTTCATTGTTGGCTGCTGGATCTGGTGGAGGCTTGGCTCTCTAAATATCCTTTTCGCCAATTCCCCTGTTTTCAGCCCTATCTCTATTCCCCACCTTCTGAGGGAACAGGCACCTACAATGACAGAACCATTCTGGGATTCTGCTGCATGAATCAGCTAGCCTGTTGTGGCATTTCCCCTGTGTAGGTGCCTTGCAGAGTGAAGAAAGATGGTGAGACATAGTTTCTAGCTATATCCTTCTCATCTTCCAAA
Source organism: Trachypithecus francoisi (assembly GCF_009764315.1). Classification (NCBI taxonomy): domain Eukaryota; kingdom Metazoa; phylum Chordata; class Mammalia; order Primates; family Cercopithecidae; genus Trachypithecus; species Trachypithecus francoisi. The sequence goes on along the minus strand of NW_022681468.1, from coordinate 43,340,852 downwards.
TATGTGTTGATCTTTCTCATCTGCTACTGTTTCTCCCTTGCTCTTTTTGTCGATGTTGGTTTTTACCTTAAAATTCTTTTCTCTAAGAAATCTGAGGTGCAGTAATAGAGATAAAAGCGTGTTCAGTCTGCCATTTTACACTGGAAATGAGTCATTGATAGAATAATCAATGTTATTGATTGTTCTAATGTTAATCAAAGGTACATTGCTGGGATTAGACCTATTGGTCATGTTTTTTTGTTTTTTTTTTTTTTTTTTTTTTTTGGTTATTCTATTTCCCCTTCTCTACCTTATTTTGGATTATTTATACACATTTTTGATATTTTATTTATTGCCATGTTTTGTGTGTTTTTAAGTGGAGTGGGAACTACACTGTATATACTGAACTTCTCACTGTCTACTTAGAATCAATATTTCACCACTTCAATGGAATATGTAATTCTTACCACCATATAAGTCCCTTTATCTGCTCCTTTATTTTTTATATATTATATTTCACATTCTCTTATGGGCCAAATTGTATACACCCCAAATCCATATATTGATGTACTAATCCTCAGGACTTCAGAATGTGACTGTATCTGAAGCTAGGGTTTTAAAATATGTAATTCAGTTAAAATGAAGTTAAAATGAGGTCATTAGAGCGAGCCCTAATTCAATATGACTAGTGTCATTATAAGAAGAGGAGACTTGGACGCAGACACAGAGAGGATCGTGTGAAGACACAAGAAGAAGATGGCCATCTACAAGCCAAAGAGAGGCTCCAGAAGAGACCAACCTTACTGGCACCTTGCTCTTGGAATTCTGATCTCCAGAAATATGAGAAAATTTTACTGTTTAAACTCCACAGTTTGTGGTACTTTGTTATGGTAGCCCTAGCAAACTAATACACATACTTTTTGCCTTCAAAAATCAAACATATTTTAAAGAATTCATAAGAAGAATGGTTTACTATGTTTACCAAGATATTTATCATCATCGTTGCTCTTCTTTCACTCCTGGTGATCCGGATTTCTCTTAATAATATTTCCTTTCTGTCCAAATAACTTCCCTTAGCAATTCTTTTAGAGTAGGATTGCTGGCAACAAGTTTTCTTAGTGTTCCTTCATCTAAAAATGTCTTCATTTCCCTTTTGTTCTTGAAGGACATTTTCACTGGTATAGAATTCTGACTTGACAGTTGCTTTATTTTAGCACTTGAAAAATGTGCCACTTCCACCCCAACAAAATAATCATAGGATCTGAAAATGTGGTGCAGACTTGGTAGAAATGGAAAAGAAGAAAAACACGTAGAGTTATACAGATTGTTCTGCGTGTAAAGGAGAATTGGATCCTATCTGATACCATAAATGTATAAATCTGAATACACATCTCAGACACTATGTGCAGTGACAGTTTGTCCTTTGGCTGAGGGTGAGGACCCTGAGTACTCTCAGACACAGACAATACAGATCCAACTCTTTTTCCTTATTCTCACTGTAAGGCTATTCCTAACAAAGCATATGCACAATCAAGGAAATGTTAGGGAAAACACCACCACCAATTGGACCAGGAACAAAACACTGATCATAAAGTCTATGGGCTTAGACAGACGTTTGAAAAAGATAAGAATTGTAATGAAAAAATAAGCCATTATAAACCCAATGCTATTTTGCATTGGAGAATATGTTATATTGGACAAAATAAAGTTTGCTAAAACCTATTTCCTCATTTTTATAATATCTACTATTTAGTGTTGTATTTTATGAATGGTATTTTAGTAGAGTTGTTGGCATTCTATTTGACATATATTTAAGTCAATAAATATATGCTAAATATATATTTGACATATATGATATATAGAATATATTTATATATTATATATGACATATTATATATTTGACATATATAAATATACAAATATATATATTAATCTATTAATATATCACAAAAGAAAAAGTGCCACTTCCTTCTGGCCTCTATGATTTTAGATGTGAAATCCATGGTCATTTGAATTGTTATCCCACTATATATACTTTATCATTTCTGTCTACTTTCAAGATATTTTTATTGTCTTAAATTTTCAGAAATTTGATTATGATATGTCTGGGTATGGATTTCTTTGGGTTTCTCCTGTTTGAAGTTTAGTCAGATCTTTCAATCTCTAGATTTATGTCTTTCCCCAAATTTGGGATATTTTCATAATTTCTTGAAATAGTTTTTCAGTCCTGAATTCTTTCTTTGATCCTTCTGAGATTTTGATGACACAAATGTTAGATTTTTTTGTTATTGTTCCACAGCTCCCTGAGTCTTTGTTCATACCTTCCTCCTAAACTTGTCTCTCTTGTTCAGATTAGACAATTTCTATTGATATACTTTCTTTTCTTTCTTTTTTTTTTTTTTGAGGCAGAGTCTCGCTCTGTCACCTAGGCTGGAGTGCAATGGTGCAATCTTGGCTCACTGCAAACTCCGTCCCCCGAGTTCACGCCATTCTCCTGCCTCAGCCTCCTAAGTAGATAGTCCCCTGCTACCACGCCTGGCTAATTTTTTGTATTTTTAGTAGAGATGGGGTTTCACTGTGTTAGTCAGGATGGTCTTGATCTCCTGACCTCGTGATCTGCCCACCTTGGCCTCCCAAAGTGCTGGGATTACAGGTGTGAGCCACCGCGCCTGGCTTTATTGATATATTTTTAAGATCACTGGTCTTTTCCCTCTGTCATCTCCATTCTGCCACTGAGCCCAGCTAGTCAGTTAAAAAAAAAATTAATTTATTGTATCTTTCAGTTCTGTTATTTTCAGTTTTGTTCTTTATATCTTGAGTATTTTTCAGAGACCTCTGGTTTTTCCATTTGCTTGAAGAGGGTTCATAATTTCTTGGAGCATTTTTATGATAACTGCTTTCAAATCCTTGTCATAAATTCCAACATTTGTGTCACTTTGATGTTGGTGTCTGTAGATTGTCTTGTCTTTCAGATTTTCCCTGTTCTTGGTATGATGAATAACTTTGATGAATAACTTTGGATTGTATCCTAGACATTTTGAGTATTACATAATGAGACTGTGGTTTAGAGGCAATCAACGTGCTTGGGCTCAAAACTTATGTCTTATTCACTTTTGTGGGCTGTGGCTTGAATGTCAATTTAGTTTTTATAGCCTTTGCCCTGCTCTTCTGATCTGCTCTATATAGTGTGTTATCCGTAGGTGAATTGAAATCTATATGATATTTCTCACCATAGTTCAGTTCCCAAAACTTTACCATGTTGATGCCAGTTGATTTCGTGCATGGACCATTTAGGGGTATGTACAGGACTTCATACACAGATTTAACAAGATTTCTTTATCCAGTCCCCTCTTCTCCATAATCCTTCCTCACTCTCTAGTTGAGAGGAGGTAGGGCATTGCCTCTTTGCTGCGCTTCAGTTAGTAAGTGCAGGGTGCTAGAGTGCTTCTCCCTACAGTTCCTGTGGGTTCTGTGGTTGCTATGCCATTGAAGAAGGGAAGGGGCACTGCTTCTTTCCTCATCCTGTCTCGGTTTAGGGCAGGAGTGGTCAACAGAGCTCCAACCCATTCCAGTGAGGAGGGGAAGGCATGCTACTTTTGCTGTTAATGCCAGGCAAGGATGGTCATCAGGGCTCTTCACAGTGCCTGGTGGGGATGCAGAGAGATGCAGTTCTTTCATGGTGTTTGTCTAAAATACAATGAGTATATTCAAAAGGGTTCTGTCTTGCAGCACTGTCCTCTTCCACATCCTTTGGCTAAGGGGATTGATTCTCAACTGGGGATACTTTTATTCCCCCAGATGACATCTGCCAATGTCTAAGACATTTTTGGTTGTCACAACTGGAGGGTTGTCACTGACATCTAGCCAGGGATGCTGCTAAATATCCTATAATACAGAGAACAAGATCCTACAGCAAAGAATTATCCAGCTCCAAATCAAAAGTGCCAAAGGTGAGAAACCCTGAGGGAGAGAGAGCAGACTTTTCTTGGAGCTTTTTTTTTTGTACTTATTCCATCTTGTCCAGAAATGGGGGTCCCTTCAACATTTTAATGTATTACTTTTTAGTCCTTTATCATCTATCACTGATGAGAATTATAACTTATAATTTATTTTTAGATAAATTGTCTTCCTCTGGTTGATTTTAAGAATTTCTCTCTCTTTTTTTTTAAAAAAAAATCTTAAATTTAACCATTATGGGTATAGTGTGGATTTGTTTTTATTTAGACATTTTCTGTCTTAATTCTCACTTTCTAATTTTGGAAAATTCTTAGTCATCTCTTTGAGTATTCGCTCTCTCTCTCATTCCCTTCTTTCCTTCTTAGACCTCTTTAAACTGCCATATGCTGGAGCATCTCTTTCTGTGTTTCTTATCTGTTAAGTATGCATTGATTCATATTCATATTCTTTATTTCTCTTTTCTCCCTTCTCCACACCTTCTCTCTGGTAACTTCTCCAGATTTTTCTCCCACTTAGGTAGTTTTTTTTTTTTTTTTCGGGTAAACTGGTCATTTATTATCAGTGGTACTGTTTGGCATAACAGGTTTCCAATAAATAAGCATGGAGTTGCACGGAGGTGACAGAGCAAGGCACAGACGCAGGACAGCATCTCTTACTTCTTCCACTCATTCTTGTCATAGTCCCATTTGGCGGCAAAGCCCTGCACGGGGTTCACCTCATGTCCAGCACCCTCTTAGTCTGCATGGCCACCCACTATTTGTCAACGATGTGCGGGATGGGGCTGTACACACAGCGCTTCTCCCAGATGATAAGGAACAACGTGAAGCCAATGAAGAACATGGCAGCGCCAACAACCGTCTTCCACTCGTTCGCACCCCTGTTCATCTCCGCAAAGGTCTCCTTGAACTGAATGCAATACAACTCGACTTTCTCATCCATGGAGAGGTTGCTTCGGGAGGCCTTCTCCTCCTCCTTCAAGGCCTTCTATCTGGCAGACAGGTGCTTGACATGAGCCACATCAGGTAAGGGATAGTCACATCGATCCACATAAGCTGAGAGCGCATTGTCGTCGCTCTTCACATCATTTCCGTGTGCTTGTACAGACGCCGATTTGGAAATTGCTCGCTTGCCGACTAGGCTAAATACCCTGGTAGGCAACATTCTGCCGCTGCTGTCCACCACCACCACCCTTTATGCCGGGTGTCCCGCGACCCCAGTACTTTTTTTTTTTTTGAAACTGAGTTTTGCTTTTATTGCCCAGACTGGAGCGCAGAGGCGTGATCTCAGCTCGCTGCACTTCCGGCTCCCGGGTTCAAGTGATTCTCCTGCCTCCCGAGTAGCTGGGATTACAGGCACCTGCCACCATGCCCAGCTAATTTTTTGTGTTTTTAGTATAGATGGAGTTTCACCATGTTGGCCAGACTGATCTCGAACTCCTGACCTCAGGTGATCAGTCCACCTCGGCCTCCCAAGGTATTAGGATGACAGGCGTGAGCCACCGCGCCCGGCCCAGCCCGGTAGTTCTTTTTAAAGGTAGCTCTGTTCTATTATTTAACCTAGCAATAGTTTTGTTTTCCACTAATAATAGTTTTTATTTATAAAATTTTATTTGGTTATTTAAAATAAATCTGTCCCTTTGCCAGAGTATCTTATTCCTTCACTATGGTTTCTAAATTATTTTAAACTTGACTGTTTTGTAGTCCATTTGGTTCATCTATTGTTTTCACTTCTTAAGGTGTCAATTTTCAGGTCTGCTGATTCACCCTCATGGTGATTCGTTTCCTAATGTGTTCTGTGATATTTAATTGTGCTAGTTCATCTTCAGTGAGTTTCCCATAAGCTTTGAGCTGTAAAATTATTTATTTCAATCTCTGTCTGTAAGGACAGAGATTTTCATGTTGTGTTTACTGGATCCCTAGGAATTTTGGTGGTCCTGGATCACTTTTTATAGTAACAATTCATCTTGGAGTATTAAAAACTGTATGGAGGAAACATTTAGACCCCTCATCCTGTGCAAGCCCAGGATTTCTATTTCTCATGGTGGCTTTTTTTTTTTTTTTTGAGATGGAGTCTTGTTCTTGTTGCCCAGGCTGGATGGAGTGCAATGGCACGATCTCAGCTCACTGCAACCTCCACCTTTCAGGTTCAAGCGATTCTCCTGCCTTAGCCTCCTGAGTAGCTGGGATTACAGGTGCCCGCCAACGTGCCTGGCTAATTTTTGTATTTTTATTTTTTTATTATTTAATTTTTATTTATTTTTTTTTTTGAGATGGAGTTTCGCTCTTGTTGCCCAGGTTGGAGTGCAATGGCTCAATCTCGGCTCACCACAACCTCCGCCTACCAGGTTCAAGCGATTCTCCTGCCTCAGCTTCCTGAGTAGCTGGGATTACAGGCATGAGCCACCATGCCTGGCTAATTTTGTATTTTTAGTAGAGACGGGGTTTCTCCACGTTGGTCAGGCTGGTCTCGAACTCCCGACCTCAGGTGATGCGCCCGCCTCGGCCTCCCAAAGTGCTGGGATTATAGGCGTGAGCCACTGCGCCCAGCCAATTTTTGTATTTTTAGTAGAGACAGGGTTTCGCCATGTTGGCCAGGGTGGTCTCAAACTCCTGACCTTGTGATCTGCCCACCTCAGCCTCCCAAAGTGCTGGGATTACAGACATTAGCCACTGTGCCCAGCAGTGGCTTTTTTTTTTTTTTTAATATGTAAATTTTAAACTCAAGGACCAGGGCACTCAGCAGTTTCCTCTCTCTCTCTCTTTGGGCTAGCGAGCAGGCTGTGTACAGTTTCCTTTTTACTTACAGGACTGTTTTTTAAGGTGCAGGGCTTTATTCCTGCAGGGAGGTGGAGGTGGAGCTTCCAATCCTCCTCTTTTTCCCTGTGGAGTCCCATAGCCTCGAAGTCTGAAACTAAAATTCCAGTGGATTGCTGAAGCTCTGGCTTTGATTTTTTTAACTTTGGAATCTGGTAGATACCTGTCCTTTGGAAGTAAATTTTGCTTATTGGTTATATTTTATTCAGAATTTCCATGTGTTTTTAGTGGGAAGGATGCATCCATATCAGCTCTGTATACTACATGGTCAGATGTCCTGATTCACTTTATTTTTATTTTTTTTTGAGACAGAGTCTCGCACTGTCACCCAGGCTGGAGTTCAGTGGTGCGATCTTGGCTCACTATAACCTGTGCCTCCCAGGTTCAAGTGATTCTCCTGCCTCAGCCTTCCAACTAGCTGGGATTACAGGTGCCTGCCACCGTGCCTGGCTAATTTTTTGTATTTTTAGTAGAGACAGGGTTCCACCATGTTGGCTAGGCTGGTCTCAAACTCTTGGTCTCGTGATCTGCCTTCCTTGGCCTCTCAAAGTGCTGGGATTACAGGTGTGAGCCACCGTGCCTGGCTATTTTTAAATTTTTTTGAGACAGAGTCTTGCTCTTGTTGCCCAGGCTGGAGTGCAGTGGTGCAATCTCGGCTCACTGCAACCTCCTCCTCCTGAGTTCAAGTGATCCTCTTGCCTCAGCCTCCCAAGTAGCTGGGATTACAGGTGTGCGCCACCATGCCTGGCTAATTTTGTATTTTTAGTAGAGACGGGGTTTCACCATGTTGTCCAGGTTGGTCTTGAACTCCTGACTTCAGGTGATCTGCCTGCCTTGGCCTCCCCAAGTGTTGGGATTACAGATGTGAGCCACCGCACCCAGCCCTGATTCACATTTGATATATAAGATCACCTATCCATCTATCCAATTGTACTGGTATATAAATACTGCTTGGTGCTTTGTGTTGTTCTCTCTTGAAATTATTCATTAAACACATTGCTGTAGTCCAATTACCTATTGTTTGAAAAAGATGTGTGTTGATATATGATGGTATATAGCATAGCATTCCATAAAACCAGGCATGTGTTTGGAAATATTTCTGTTTCCAAAGCACTTGTTTTAGTTTCATTAAGGCCTTAAAAAAACTTACCTTTTTATAAATCCTGATCTTTTATACCCATTTTGCATATGAAGATATTAAGAGAAATTGTTGCATTATTTGCTGTGATAAGACATTTTCAAGGAAGAAGGCAGTGTGTGCTGATATATAAGTTCAAGAATGGCAAAAAACAGTTAATAGACTGCTACTTTGAGCATCACTGAGTAGTGGAGTAAATGCATATGAGGACCTACCTTTTCACTAAATAGTACATTGTAAATGTTGTCTCATGAAAGGTGAATTTTTTTTTTTTTTTTTTTTTTTGAGACAGAGTCTCACACTGTCACCCAGGCTGGAGTGCAATGGCATGATCTTGGCTCACTGCAACCTCCTCCTCCTGGCTTCAAGTGATTCTCCTGCCTCAGCCTCCCAAGTAACTGGGATTACAGGCACCTGCCACCATGCCCAGCTAATTTTTTGTATTTTCAGTAGAGACGCGGTTTCACTATGTTGGCCAGGCTGGTCTCAAACTCCTGACCCGTGATCCGCCCACCTCAGCCTCCCAAAGTGCCGGGATTACAGGCATGAGCCACCGCGCCCGGCCAGGTGATTTTTTTTATGATTGATTTTATCAATCACCTTTTAATGGCCATTTAGGGATTTTTAAAAGATCAAAAACTACTGCCAGAATATTCCTGAATTTATCTTTTTACACTGTTTACTTCTCCTGGGTGTAGAACTGCTGAATCAAAGGATGTACTCATTTAATATTTTGATGTTGCCAAATTTCCCTACAGAAAGAAATTTTCCTTCGCTACAGAAGGAAAATCAAAGTGTACAATTTATACTTTGATCAGCAGCACGTGGATAACAAAATCAAACAAAGCTTTTCTACAAAAATACATTTTAAACTACAGATAATGGAACAAAAATTTTCCTATCTGGCTCACAGAAACTTTTCCTGTCTTTCTTAACTTACAAGTCCCAGGTGAGTAAGACCTACTCTTGTTGGCCTAGAACGGTGGTTTACAAAGTATGGTTACTGGACTAGTAGTGTTACCATCACTGGGAACTTGTTAGAAATTTAATTAATCAGAACTTACGTCAGACCCACTGATTGAGAAACCCGGTGGAGCGCAGCAATCAGTGGTTTGATTAGCCCCCCAGGTGATTCTGGTACTTGCTAAAATTTGGAAACCACTGGGCTAGGAGCAGCTTATCTTTATATAACCCAGAGATCAGCTCAAGTCTTTACTACCATATCCTTCATACAAATCATAGAATTTGAATTCCTGGGGGTTGATTTCTCATGGTCCCTTCCACCTCTTTGTGCCTGCATCTGCGTGTCTTGATCGCTCTACTTTACTGCTGGTGGCTGCTCTTGTGTCTGCATTGCAGTGACCCAGATGGGCAAAGGAAAAGGAATCTATTTTCCTTAATTCACACAAACATCAGCAGTCCATTCACTTGAAAGGCATTTGAATATGTAGAAAACTAATGGATGGTTTGGAGGGATAGGAGAAGTTTCTATCTTGGTAACATAAACAGTTTAAAATTGAGTATTAAATGTACGCCTTCTGAAATCCTGTAGCCATTCTCCTACATTCCTTCCCCAGTCCCTCATTTTCCTCCCTGCTGCACCTCCCATTGGTTTGCTTTCTTCTCTAGAGTGATTTACTAATGCTATTTGTGTCCTTGTCTTCTGTTGTAATAACCAGGATTTTTATTGCAGACGATACAACCTACTCAACTACTTTAAGAAAAGAGAGTCTCAACTAGAGAGTTGTATGGCAGATTACAGAATTGATGAGAGGGCCGGGGAAACAAACTTGTTAGCCATTCAGTCATAGGTATCCTTTACATCCATTTATTTATGCCTATCTTAATTTCTTTCATTAGGATTTTCTAAACTTCTATGAATAAATTTTTTGTGGCCTTAAATTAATATCCAGTTAGGTTTTTATTTTCTGTCATGATTTCATGCTAATTTTCTGATTGCTCTGCAGATTTTCCAATCTCTCCTACCTCCCCTGCAGACAGTACACTAACCTCTACTGATAGGAGGAGCAAGGGAAGTGATTTGAAGATAATAAGGCCGCTTCCCCGTGACTGAGGCAGTTGAGCCTGCATTTGATGAGTTTGACATTGAGCTTGTCTTTCTTCCTGTTTGAAGACAGGACTTTGAGATTGAGGGGGTTTCAAATGATACTTCTGTTCAGTGGTAACTCTGTGCTAGTGAGCAGGGCCAGGCCTCCTCATAGGTGTTGATCCTAACAGATTTCCATGATTCTCCACTGAGTGTGAGAAGCTGACTTTTTTTTTTTTTTTTTTTTTTTTAGACAGGGTCTTGCTCTGTTGACCAGCTTGGAGTGCAGTGGTGCGATCTCGGTTCACTGCAACCTCTGTCTCCTGGGCTCAAGTGATCCTCCCACCTCAGCCTCCCTAAGTGGCTGGGACTACAGGCGTGGGCCACCTTGCCTAGCTAATTTTTTGTATTTTCAGTAGAGACAGGGTTTCGCTATGTTGGCCAGGCTGGTCTTGAACTCCTGGCTTCAAGTGGTCCTCCCACCTCAGCCTCCCGAGTAGCTGGGATTACAGGCGTGAGCTGCCATGCAGCTGAGGCTGATCTTGGAAAGCTGGAGAACTGGCATCTGAAAGCTGCTAAGGCCTCATGGAGGCTCTTGGAGGGTCTGCCTCTAGAAGACAAGTACATTAATAATACGAGAATCCACCACTCAGTGGAAAAGTCCTCTAGATACAGGCTTTCCAACTATTCTATATTGCCTGTCTCCTGGGTTCTCTCTGGATTCCAGAACAGCCTACACATTGGATGATATGCGTCAGGCTTGCAGAGTCACCCTGCCACCTTGTGGCCATGTTTGAGAACTGTTCTTCCCCCAGATGTCGGCTTCTTTCCTATGTCTCAGAATCCAGCAAAGCTGAAATTGGTCACGCTGGATTGCTTCTGCCTTTAGCTTTTCGAACTAATAGGATTGGAAGAGATACATCATAGCATACACCAAAAGAAGACTTTCTAATAGCTTTAAACAGAAATATATATGCAAGAAATTTCGTTGCCCCTGTAATGACATCTTGACATATTAGATAATGTGTGTTCAAAGCAAGAATGGGTCAATGTTATGTCCCAAAGCTGTTTCAGGGCTGCCCTGAGAGATCCTGTACTTTTCCTGGGAATCGGAGTGAGCATTATGTAGTAGACATTAATTTTAGAGCACAATTGTCTTTTAGATCACATTCCTTTATTTTTCTATATTGAATTAACTGCCTGACTGGTGGGAAAATTAAATCTCGATCATTACCGACACCCTTTCCCACTCCATAGGATAATATAAGAATCCCAGGCTGATACAGTGCCGTAAATTTGGGGCTGGTCCACTCCCCACAGTTGGCTCCGTCATGACCACCGCACATTCCGATATGCTGCCGCTGAAGACATGATCCCCAGCAACTAGGCTGTGAGAGGACCCTCCCAGCTCTTCACCCACTGACCACCCTGAGAGACAATGCACCATGTCCATCTACTCTTGGCTTTCTGGAAGAGCTCCCCCAGCTCCCACCTACGCAGGCACAGGTGGGAATGAGGCCTGTGTTTCTGACAGAACACAATCCCTTAAGCTCACTCCTTTCCTGTTCTGGAGAATATTTCTGTCCTTTCCCTTTTGGCATAGGCTTTCTTTCACAAAGAAAGTCTGGATGTGAACTTTTGTAAGTACCTTGAAACTTCAATTTCTTACGCTGAAATTCACAAAATTATTAAAAATGGAGTGTGACTCTTGCCAAGGACTCAAAAACTCCAAACATAAAGTTGATTATGTTATTGGAAGGGAGAAGGGAAAAATGCTGATAGTAGCAATAGCAGCAGGAAGAAAGTACAAATTAATATCTCAATAAATCATCATGCTCCATTGTGTCTGATGTAGGCAACAGGTCTAAGGCTTCTGCAGGGCAAAATCGTCTCTTTACTCGGGCCAGCCCTAGCAGTTGAAAGGGTGTTTATTGAGGGTGTTTCCCCCTCTCCCCATAGTCTAAGCACTGTGCTGGGTTCTTGCAAAATGAAGATGACCTCACAGCCACAATTACGGAATGGTAATCAAGTACTAAGTGTTAGGAGAGGAACACAGCTGGAGTTCTGTGGGAGTGCTAAAAGAAGTTGCTGTGGTCTAAATGTGCCCTCCAAAATTCATGTGTTGGAAACGTAATCCCCAGTGCAACATTATTGAGATGTGGGGCCAAAGGGAGGTGTTTAGGTCATAGGGCTCTGCTCTCATCAATCGATTAATGCCACTATAAAAAGAACTCTTGGCCGGGCACGGTGGCTCAAGCCTGTAATCCCAGCACTTTGGGAGGCCGAGACGGGCGGATCACGAGGTCAGGAGATCGAGACCATCCTGGCTAACACCGTGAAACCCCGTCTCTACTAAAAAATACAAAAAACTAGCCGGGCGAGGTGGTAGGCGCCTGTAGTCCCAGCTACTTGGGAGGCTGAGGCAGGAGAATGGCGTAAACCCGGGAGGCGGAGCTTGCAGTGAGCTGAGATCCGGCCACTGCACTCCAGCCTGGGTGACAGAGCAAGACTCCGTCTCAAAAAAAAAAAAAAATAAATAAATAAAAATAAAAATAAAAATAAAAATAACTCTTGGGAGTGGATTCATGCTCTGCTGCTCTTCTGCCATGTGAGGACACAGCAAGAAGGCCCTCTTCAGATGCTGGTAACTTGATCTTGGACTTTTCAGCCTCCAGCATTGTGAGAAATAAATTTCCATTCTCTGTAAACTACCCAGTCTGTAGTATTTTGTTATAGCAGCACAAAATGGACTAACACAGAAGTGATAATTGCAGGAGGAGTTATATATAAGTCAGGAGATAACCTATATGAGATGATATTTGAGCTGTGCCTAGAACCATGAGAAAGCATCTGCTTGGTGGGAAAAGAGTGAGGTACAGTACATTCAGGCAGTGAGAACTGCGCCAGCACAAGTGTGGTATAACAAAAGTACATGGCTGATTCTGGGAATGCTCTGTGGCTGAGTGTGGTGCACATTTTGGGGTTATCCGAAGCAATGAATAAATGTGAGCTGAGTTGGAGCTCAATTACAGAGGACCTCGTTTGATATGCCAACAAATTTTTAATTTATTTTTTAGGCCAGCAAATCACCATCCATTTTCTGTTGCATTATATTCCCATGGGTTTACTTAGGGAGATGTGCCAGTCCCTCAGAGCTAACTGTATTTCTATGTTTTTTTCTTCAGATGAAGAAACTATCATTAACCTGGGAACATTATGGAGGGGAAAGCGGGAGGGAGAAGGGAAAGAGGAGGGGAGGGGAGCAGAAGAGGAAGAAGGGACAGGGAGAGGAGAAGGAGAGATGAGTTACTAATTATTGGACTACGTCAAGCAAGAGGTATTCAGGGACTGAACTCAGACAATTCACGGGGAACATATGGATATAAGACATTTTGGAGATGGAATCAGGACTTCTATGTCATAGATTACATGTAGGGAATAAGGGAGAAAATAAAAGATTATAGAGTTTTTCAAGTTTAGACAACTGGTTGGATGAAAATCACATTGAGACAGAAAGTAAGAGAAGAAGCAGATTTTGAGGCCAAGATAATGAGTCATGTGGGGGCACATTTAAGAGCCTGTGGGACTTCTGGATAGTGAGACAAGGTGTGCTATTGGAAATACGAGTCTAGAGCTTGGAAGAGAAGTTGGTGGTTTTAGCTGTGGGAGACATCAGTGAAGAGAGTTTAGGGAAGCCCCAAGAATGGGTGAGATCACCCAGGGAGAGTGAGTAGAGTAAGGAGAAACGTTCAGGCCAAAGCTGTAGGGATATAAATGTTGATGAGTAGGAGGTTAACGAAAATATCACCAATGAGACCAGGAAAGAATAGCCAGAGTTGGGAGCAAAACCCAGGAAGAGCATGGCCATAGCAGGCAAAGGAAGACGATTTTATTTCTTTTTCTTTCTTTCTTTGTTTGCTCTTTCCTTTTTCTTTATTATTCATTCATTTATTAGGAAGACAATTTTAATATTATAAAGCAAAAGGGTAAGGAGTGAACAAAGATCTTTAAAACAGCAGTGACACGGTGGCTGGTGGCTTCCAGGTTAGTGTTAGCTAAGCAGCATAAAGGCAGCCGAGGTAGCTGCATCCTGGTAATTAGGAATAAACGGAGATGAAGAGGTAGAGCTCATAAATACACGCTATTCCATCAAGAAATTTGTAGGAGAAAATAAGGAGATGAGAGAGCAGCTTAGTATCCATATAAAATATCTTATTTTAGAAGGGAAGACTTGAGTATATTTATAGGCTCAGAGGGAAAAGCCAATGGAAAGGGAGAGATGGAGGTGTGAGAAGGAAGAAATAGTCAATGAAACAGTCACCCAAGTGAGGAGAAGGCAGTGGGATTAAGTTAAACCTGTGGTTCTTTGCCATTTGGAACCAGTTTTGGGGACTAGTGACCAATTTGGCTTACTTGAGGACCTACTGAAGTGGGGTAGAAATCCCCTAAGATGTCCCTGGGCCAAAAGTTAGCCAGAATAGGAAGTAACCCAAGGTCTCCTAGGGTTATCTGGAAATAGCAGTTTGGCCTCCCAGCACCATTGAAATGCTTTTGGAGAGAGCCACATTATTCAAGTTCAAAAAAGAAAAATCACAGAACATTCATTCTTAGCAGACATTGTATGGGGATACATTTATAGCTGTGTTCCAGGGTTTTGTTTCATGTCACAGAAAATGCTTGGCAGCTTCCCAGCTAACTGAATCTGGTTACAGGAAAAAGGAATGCTTTTATCCTGTGTCACTGCTTTCATATTCATTAGCATGTAATGAGAAGCAATGGAGGAATTCTTAGATTAGCAGTTTTCATTTAAAAGGTTTTAAAAAAATACTAGCTAAGTCTGTTTAATTTGAAATCTTTAATTTTAATTGATTATTTTAGATTCAGGGAGTATATGTGCCTGTTACATGGGTATTATATGTGTAATGGTAGGGGTTGGGCTTCTAGTGTACCCATCACCCAAATATTGGACATTGTACTCAGCATGTAATTTTTCAGTCCTCCCCTCTGTGGAGTCCCCAGACTTTATATGATAGCTTTCTTTTTCTCCATCTCTATGTTCATGTGTGCCATTTGGTTAGCTCCCACTTATAAGTGAGAACATGCAATATTTGATTTTTTTGCTTTTATGTTAGTTCACTTAAGATAATGGCCTCCAGTTCCATCCATGTTGCTGCAAAGGACATGATTTCATTCTTTTTTATGGCTTCATAGTATTCCATGGTGTATCTATGCCACATTTTCTTTATCCAATCAACTGTTGGTGGACATTTAGGTTGGTTCCATGACTATGCTATTGTAAGTAGTGCTGCAATAAACATATGAGTGCACGTGTCTTTTGTTTTTATTTTTAAATCTGTTGTGGGCTTTAAAAATTAAATTTTAACTTGTGCGGGTACCTAGTAGTTGTGTATATTTGTGGGGTACATTAGAGGTTTCAATACAGCCATGCAATGTGTAATAATCACATCATGTAAAATGAGGGATCTATACCATCAAACATTTATCCTTTCTGTTGTAAACAATCCAATTATACTCTTTTAGTTATTTAAAAATGTACAATTATTATTAACTGTAGTTACCCTGTTGTGATAGCAAATACTAGGACTTATTCATGCTTTCTACTTTTTTTGTACCCATTAACCATCCCCACTTCATCCTCCTGCCACTCTTCTCAGCCTCTCATAGCCACCCTTCTACTCTCTATGTCCATGATTTCGATTGTTTTGAATTTTAGGTTCCACAAATAAATGAGAGCATGCAATGTTTGTCTTTCTGTGCCTGGTTTATTTCACATAGTATAATGACCTCCAGTTCCATCCCTGTTTTTGCAGCTGACAGGATCTCATTCTTTTTTATGGCTGAATGGTACTCTATTGTGTATAAGTACCACATTTTCTTTATCCATGCATCTGTGATGGACACTTAGGTTGTTTCCAAATTGTGGATGTTATGAACAGTGCTGCTACAAAAATGGGAGTGTAGATTTCACTTTGATATACTGATATCTTTTTTTAAGGTATATACCCAGCAGTGGGATTGCTAGATCGTATGGTAGCTCCATTTTTAGTTTTTTTGTGGAACCCCCAACTGTTCTTCGTAGTTATTGTACTAATTTACATTCCCAGTGAACAGTGTTCCCTTTGCTCCACATCCTTGCCAGCGTTTATTATTCCCTGTCTTTTGGATATAAGCCATTTTAACTGGAATGAGATGATATCTCACTGTAGTTTTGATCTGCATTTCTCTGATGATCAGTGATGTTGCATTCCTTTCCATAGGATTATTTCTTAACTTCATTGATTGTTTCTTTTGCTGTGCAGAAGTTTTTTAACTTGATGCAATCCCATTTATCCATTTTTGCTTTGGTTGCCAGTGCCTGTGGGGTATTACTCAATAAATTTTTGCCCAGAGCAATGTCCTGAAATGTTTCCCTGATGTTTTCTGGTAGTAGTTTCATAGTTTGAGGGTTTAGATTTAAGTCTTTAATCCATTTTGATTAGATTTTTGTGAAAGGCAAGAGATAGGGATCTAGTTTCATTCTTCTGCATATGGATAGCCAGTTCTCCCACCACCATTTATTGAAGAGACTATCTTTTCCTCAGTGTATGCTCTTGGCACCTTTGTCCAAAATGAGTTCACAATAAGTGTGTGGATTTGTTTCTGGATTCTCTATTCTGTTCCATTGGTGTATGCGTCTGCTCTTATACCAGTAGCATGGTGTTTTGGTTAGTACAGCTATGTAATATAATTTGAAGTCAGATAATGGGATTCCTCCAGTTTTGCTCTTTTTGCTTAGGATCGTTTTGGCTATTCTGGGTCTTTTGTGGTTCCATATAAATTTTAGGGTTTTTTTTCTATATATATGAAGAATGTCATTGGTATTTTGATAGGGATTGCACTGAATTTGTAGATTGCTTTGGGTAGTATGAACATTTTAACAAAATGTATTTATCCAATCCATGAATATGAAATATCTTTCCATTTTTTTGGTGTCTTCTTCAATTTAGTTCATTAGTGTTTTGTAGTTTTCATTATATAGATCTTTTCTTTCTTTAATTCCTGGATATTTAATTTTATGTGTCGCTATTATAAATGGTATTACTTTTTGGATTTTTTAGGTTTACTGTTCTCATGTAGAAATGCTACTGATTTTTGTATGTTGATTTTGTATCCTCCAACTTTATAGAATTTATCAGTTCTAATAGTTTTTTTTGGTGGAATCTTAAGTTTTTCCAAATATAATATCATATCATCCACAAATAAGGATACTTTTGATTTCTTCCTTTCCAATTTGAATGCCCTTTATTTCTTTCTCTTGTCTGATTGCTCTAGCTAGGACTTCCAGTATTATGTCAAATAACGGTGGTGAAAGTGAGCATTCTTGTTGTGTTCCAAAGCACAGGAAAGGCTTTAAGTTTTTCCTCATTTAGTATGATACTAGCTATGGGTCTGTTATATATGGCTTTTATTGTGTTGAAGTATGTTCCTCTATACCCATTTTTTTAGGGTTTTTATCAGGAAGGGATGTTGAATTTTATTAAATGCTTTTTCAGCATCAATTGAAATGATCATATAGTTTTTGTCCATCCTTCTGTTGATATGATGTATCACACTGACTGATTTGCAGATTGTTGAACCATCCTTGCATCCCAGGAATAAATCCCAGTGGTTATGATGAATGATCTTTTTAATGTATTGTTGAATTCAGTTTGCTAGTATTTTGTTGAGGATTTTTGCATCAATATTCATCAGAGATATTGGGCTACAGTTTTCTGTTTTTGATGTGTCTTTGTCTGGTTTTGGTATTAGGGTAATTCCGGCCTTATAGAATGAATTTAGAAGGATTCTCTCCTCTATTTTTTGGAATAGTTTGAGTAGGATTGGTATTGTTTCTCCTTTAAATGTTTGGTAGAATTCAGCAGTGAAGCCATTGAGTTGCAGGCTTTTCTTTACTAGGAGACTTTTTTTTTTTTTTTTTGAGAGGGAGTCTCGCACTGTCACCCCAGCTGGAATGCAGTGGCATGATCTCCGCTCACTGCAACCTCTACCTCCCAGGTTCAAGTGATTCTCTGGCCTCAGCCTCCCAAGTAGCTGGGATTGCAGGCGTCTGCCACCATGCTCAGCTAATTTTTTGTATTTTTAGTGGAAATGGGGCTTCACCATGTTGACTAGGCTAGTCTTGAACTCTTGACCTCGTGATTTGCCTGCCTCAGCCTCCCAAAGTGCTGGGATTACAGCCATGAGCCACTGTGCCCAGCCTGGGAGACTTTTTATTATGGCTTCAATCTTGTTACTTGTCTGTTCAGGTTTTGGCTTTCCTCATGGTTCAATCTTGGTAGGTTGTATGTGTCTAGGAATTTATCAATTTCTTCTAGATGTTTCAATTTATTGGCATATAGTTGCTCATAACAACCACTAATGATCCTTTGAATTTCTGCAGTATCAGTTGCAATGTCTTCTTTTCATGTCTGATTTTTTTTGGATCTTCTCTCTTTTTTCTTAGTCTGGCTAAAGATTTCTGAATTTTGTTTAACCTTTCAAAAAATCAACTTTTTGTTTCATTGATATTTTGTATTCTTCATTTCAAATGTATTTATTTCTGTTCTGATCTTTATTATTTCTTTTCTTCTAATTTTGGGTTTGGCTTGCTCTTGTTCTTTAAAATGCATTATTAGGTTGTTATTTGAAATTTTTCTTGTTTTTTGATGTAGGCACTTATAGCTATAAACTTTCCTCTTAGCATTGTTTTTGCTGTGTCTCACAGGTTTTGATATGGGACCTATGTGTTTCCATTGTCATTTGTTTCAAGAAAATTTTCAATTTCCTTCTTAATTTCTCCATTGACCCATTGGTCATTCAGGAGTGTATTTGTATTGTTTCCAAAATTCCTCTTGTTATTGATTTCTAGTTTTATTTCATTGTGGTATGAGAAGATACTTGATATTATTTCAGTTTTTTGAGTGTTTTAAGACTCGTTTTGTAACCTAACATATGGTCTATTCATGTGCTGAAGAAAATAATGTGTATTCTGCAGCTGTTGGATGAAATGTTCTGTAAATATACATTAGGTCCATTTGGTCTATAGTACAGATTAAATCTGATGTTTCTTTTTTTTTTTTTTGAGACGGAGTCTTACTCTGTCGCCCAGGCTGGAGCGCACTGGCACGATCTCGGCTCACTGTAAGCTCCGCCTCCCAGGTTCACGCCATTCTCCTGCCTCAGCCTCCAGAGTAACTGGGACTACAGGCGCCCAGCACCACGCCCGGCTAATTTTTTGTATTTTCGATAGAGACGGGGTTTCACCGTGTTAGCCAGGATGGTCTTGATCTCCTGACCTTGTGATCCACCTGCCTCGGCCTCCCAAAGTGCTGGGATTACAGGCATGAGCCACAACGCCCGGCCTCTATATCTGATGTTTCTTTATTGATTTTCTGTCTGGAAGATCTGTCCAATATTGAAAGTGGGGTGTTGAAGTAGAACACTCCACTTATTATTAGCTATTATTGTACTGGGGCCTATCTCTTTAGCTCTAATATTTGCTTTATATATCTGGGTTCTCCAGTGTTGGGTGCATATATGTTTAAAGTTGTTATATCCTCCTGCTGAATTGACCCCTTTATCATTATGTAGTGACCTTCTTTGTCTCCTCTTACAGTTTTTGTCTTGAAATATATTTTGTCTGATATAAGTATAGTGATTCCTGCTCTTTTTCAGTTTTCATTGCCATGGAATATCCATTTTCATCCCTTTATTTTCAGTCCATGTGCATCTTTATAGGTGAAGAGTGTTTCTTATAGGCAACAGATCATTGGGTCTTGCTTTTTCATCCATTCAGCCAGCTGTGTCTTGTGATTGGAGAGTTTAGTCCATTTGCATTCAGTGTTACCATTGATAAGAACTTACTCCTGCCATTTTGTCATTTTCTGGTAGTTTTATGGTATTCTCTTCCTTCTTTCTTTCCTTCCTGTCTTCATTTTAGTGAAGGTGATTTTTTTCTGGTGATATAATTTAGTTTCTTGCTTTTTATTTTTTGTGTATCTGTTGTATGTTTTTTTATTGGAGGTTACCATGAGGCTTTCAAACACTATCTTATAACCCATTATTTTAAGCTGAAAACAACTTAACACTATTTGCATAAACAAACAAGCAAAAAGAAAATTGATAAGGATTCTATGCCTTAACTCTGTCTCCCTGCTTTTAAACGTTTTGTTGTTTCTCTTTATATCTTACTGTACTGTCCACATCTTGAAAAGTTGTTGTAGTTATTATTTTTGGTCAGTTCATCATTTAGTCTTTCTACTTAAGAGTAGTTTACACACCACAGTTAGAATGTTATATATGTTTTTCCTTGTACTTACTATTACCAGTGAGTTTTACACCTTCAGATGATTTCTTTTTGCTCATTAACATCATTTTCTTCCTAATTGAAGTACTTCCTTTAGCCTTTCTTGTTGGACAGGTCTGGTGTTGATGAAATCTTTCAGCTTTCGTTTGTCTGGGAAAGTCTTTATTTTTCCTTTATCTTTGAAGGATATTTTTGCTAGATATACTATTCCATGGTAAAAGTCTTCTTTCCCCCAGCACTTTAAATATGTCATGCCATTCTCTCCTGACCTGTAAGGTTTTCACTGAAAAGCCTGCTGCCTGATGTATTGGAGCTTCATTATATTATATGTCAGTTGTTTCTTTTCTTTTGCTGCTTTTAGGCTGTTTTCTTTATCCTTGACCTTTGGGAATTTGATTATTAAATACCTTGAGGTAGTCCTCTTTGGGTTAAATCTGCTTGGTGTTCTCTAACCTTCTTGTACTTGCATATTCATATCTTTTTCTAGGTTTGGGAAGTTCTCTGTTATTACTCCTTTGAATAAACTTTCTACCCTTGTATCTCTCTCTCTATCTCTTCTTTATGGCCAATAACTCTGCCTTTTAAAGACTATTTTCTAGATATTGTAGATGTGCTTCATTGTTTTCTATTATTTTTTCTTTTATCTCCTCTTACTGTATTTTCAAATAGCCTGTCTTCAAGCTGCCTAATCCTGCTCTTGATTAATTCTGCTGTTGAGAGACTCTAATGCATTCTTCAGAATGTCAATTGCAGTTTTGCAACTCCAGAATTTCTGCTTGTTTCTTTTTAATTATTTCAATCTCTTTGTTACATTTTTTCTGATAGGATTCTGAATTCTTTGTGTTATCTTGAATTTCATTGAGTTTCCTCAAAACAACTATTTAGATTTTCTGTCTGAAAGCCTACATATTTCTGTCTCTCTGAGATTGACCCCCGAGGCCTTATTTAGTTTGTTTGGTGAGGTCATGTTTTCCTGTATGGTCTTCATGTTTGTGGATGTTCGTCTGTGTCTGGACATTGAAGAATTAGGTATTTATTGTAGTCTTCACTGTCTGGGCTTGTTTGTATTCATTCTTGGGAAAGCTTTCCAGGTATTTGAAGGGTGTTGTGATCTAAGTGTTTGGTCACTGAAGCCATATCTGCATTAGGGCACATGCTGTGTCCAGTAATGCTGTGGCTCTTGCACACTTAGTTACCACCTTGGTGGTCTTGGATAAAATCCGGAAGAATAATCTGGATTGCCAGGCTGATACTCTTGCTCTCTTTCCTTAGTTTCTCCCAAACAAAAGGAGTCTTTCTCTCTGTGCTGAGCAGTCTGGAGGTGGGGGACAATTGACATAAGCACCCCTGTGGCCACTACCACTGGGACTGTGCTGGTCAGACCTGGAACCAGCACAACACTGGGCCTCATTCAAGGCCCACTGTAGCCGCTACCTGGGTACTGCCTGAGTTTACTCAAGACCCTAGGGCTCTATGATCAGCAGGTGGTGAAACCAGCTAAACTTGTGTCCTTCTCTTCAGTGTGCTGAGTTTCCCTGGGCCATAGGAAAGTCCAGATATGTTCTCTGGGAGACAGAGCCTGGAGTCAGAAATCTACCTGGTGCTTTATTCTACTGTGGCAGAGCTGGCACCTAAACCACAAGGGCCCACTTAGGGCTTGACTCTTCTGTGACAGAACTGGTATCTAAGCTGTAAGACAAGCCCCCTTTACCTTTCCCTCTGCTTTTATCAAGCAGAAGGAGTCTCTCCTTATAGCTACCACAGCTGCAAATGTGCTGGATCAAACCTGAAGGCATGTCTCAGAGTCATCGAAGACCCACAGCGTGTATTACCTGGTTGTTGCTGCAAATTATTCAGGGCCCAAGTCCTTTTTAGTCAACAGGTGATGAATCCTGCCAGGACTGGGTTCTTCCCTTCAAGGCAGCAGGCTCCTTTCTGGCCCAAGGTTGCCTAGAAATGATGACCAGGAACTAGGCCCTGGAATGGGGGCCCTCAGGACTCTGTCTTATGCCCTATCCTATTGTAACTGAACTTGTATCCAATTTGTAAGACAAAATTCTCTTTACTCTTTTCTCTCCTCTCCTCAGGCAGAAGGAAGGAGTCTTTTTTGGAGCTGTGAGCTGAACTGCCTGGAGTTGGGGGAGGACTGGCACAAGCACTCTCTTAGTTGCCCCAGCGGGTGTCTCACTAGGTCACGTGCCCCCCAAAAATCCACTGGTTCTGAGCCCAGCACAGCATTAGGATTTGTGTGGGAGTTACAGTCGTTGTGGCATAGATTGCCTTTCAAGTTTATTTAGGATCCCAGAGTACTTGTGGTGGCGAGGCTTGCTGAAATTCAACTTCCAACTGCTTGGATGGGTGATTTCCCTCTGACTAGGGCTCATCTAAATGCTCCATCCATGGGCACTGGCTGAGTTCTGCCTGGTGTTGCTTTCTGCTGTGATAGGGCAGCATTGAGTTCCAATGCAAAGTCCCACAATCGCCATGCTCTCCCTCCCCCAAGTGCACAGATTCTTTACCTCACATGGCCACTGCCAGGGGGTGGGAGAGGGGTGGCATTGGCAGTTCAAGACCGTCTTTCCTATCCTCTTCAGTGCCTCTTTCAGTGATATGAAGTTAAAACCAGGTACTGTGATTGGTCACCTGAGTTTTCATTCTTACATAGGTGCTTTTTTGTGTGGATAGTTGTTCCATTTGATGTTCCTGAAGGGAAGATGGTTGGTGGAGGCTTCTATTGACCATCTTGTGCTGCCTCCACTCCCACAGGTATCTTTTTGATATGATGATTTATTTTCCTCTTGGTAGACATCTCCATAGTGTTTTCCATAGATGTTGAATTAATTTACATTCCCACTGACATTATGAGCTTTCCCTTTTCTCTGCATCCATTCCAACATCTGTTGTTTTTGACTTTTTAATAATAATCATTCTGACTGGTGTAAGATGATATCTCAGTGTGGTTTTAATTTGCATTTTTTTTACTGTCTTTCTTTTCCTTTTTTTTTTTTTTTTTTTTTTTTGAGATGGAGTTTTGCTCCTGTCACCCAGGCTGGAGTGCAATGGTGTGATCTTGGCTCACTGCAACCTCCGCCTTCTGGGTTCAAGTGATTCTCCTGCCTTAGCCTCCCTAGTAGCTGGGATTATAGGCAACCGGCACCATGCCTGGCTAATTTTTGTATTTTTAGGGATGCGGTTTCACCATGTTGGCCAGGCTGGTCTCAAACTCCTGACCTTAGGTGATCTGCCTGCCTTGGCCTCCCAGAATGCTGGGATTACAGGCATGAGCCACTGTACCCAGCCTAATTTGCGTTTTTCTGATAGTGATGTTGAACATTTTTTTCAGGTAGTTTGTTAGCTGTTTGCATTTCTTCTTTTAAGACGTATACGTGTCATTTGCCTATTTTTAATGGTGTTGGTTCTTAAAATAAAACAATTTTTATGTAACTTTCTTATGTCTACCCAGTAACTAAATTGTAAACCCTTCAAAGAATGAGATTCTTTTATGTTTATCCCTTTAGTGCCCTCCACATCAGATGCATTCAACAGAAATCTATTGCTTTGGTTTGGATGAACATGCCTCTAACTTTTCTGTTTGTGCTATTATGTGTTGGTAATCTCTAGTGAATCAGAATGTTCTTCAGATTACTTTTGAGGCCAACATTATGTTTTCTTGAGTTTTAAACTTGTGAAAGGGTTAAAGGGAAGAACTGGCTGTTGTGAAAATAGCAGTTACTCTGAAAGATTATTATTATTTTTTCTTAAACTTTTATTTTAAATTCAGGGGTACATGTGCAAGATGTGCAGGTTTGTTATATAGATAAATGTGTACCATGATGGTTTGCTGCACAAATCGTCCCATCACCTACGTATTAAGCCCAGCATCCATTAGCTATTCTTCCTGATGCTCTCCCTCCTCCCACCCCACCCTCCAACAGGCCCCAGTGTGTGTTGTTTCTTACCATGTGTCCATATGTTCTCGTCATTCAACTCCCACTTACAAGTGAGAACAAGTGGTGTTTCGTTTCCTGTTCCTGCATTCGTTTGCTGAGGATAATGGCTTCCAAATCCATCCATGTCCCTACAAAGGACATGATCTTGTTCCTTTTTATGGCTGCACACTATTCCATGGTGTATATGTACCACATTTTCTTTATCCAGTCTATCACTGATGGGCATTTAGGTTGATTCCATGTCTTTGCTATTGTGAATAGTGCTGCAGTGAACATATGTATGCATGTATCTTTATAATAGAATGATGTATATTCCCTTGGGTATATACCTAATAATGGGATTGCTGGGTCAAATGATATTTCTGCCTCTAGGTCTTTGAGGAATCACCACACTGTCTTCCACAATGGTTGAACTAATTTACACTCCCACTAATAGTGTAAAAGCATCCCTTTTTCTCCACAACCTCGCCAGCACCTGTTGTTTTTTGACTTTTTTAATAACAGCCATTCCTGACTGGCACAAGGTGATATCTCACTGTGGTTTTGATTTGCATTTCTCTAGTATCAGTGATGTTGAGCTTTTTTTCATGTTTGTTGGCTGCATGTATGTCTTTTTTTGAGAAGTGTCAGTTCATGTCCTTTGCCCAGTTTTTAATGGGGTTGTTTGCTTTTTTTCTTGCAAATTTGTTTAAGTTCCTTGTAGACTCTGGATATTTGGCCTTCGTCAGATGGATAGATTGCAAAAATTTTCTTCCGTTCTGTAGGTTATCTCTTCCCTCTGATAATTTCTTTTGCTGTGCAGAAGCTCTTTAATTTAATTAGATCCCATTTGTCAAGTTTTGCTTTTGGCATTTGCATCATGAAATCTTTGCCCATGCCTATATCCTGAATGGTATTGCCTAGATTTTCTTCTAGGGTTTTTATAGTTCTGGTATATTTTATAGTTCTGATTTATTTAAGTCTTTAATCTATCTTGAGTTAATTTTTGTCTGTGGTTTAAGGAGGGATTCCCATTTCAATATTCTGCATATGGATAGCCAGTTTTCCCAGCACCATTTATTAAATAGGAAATCCTTTCACCATTGCTTTTTTTTTTGGTCAGGTTTGTTGAAGATCAGATGGTTGTGGGTGTGCAGTCTTATTTCTGAGTTCTCTATTCTGTTCCATTGGTCTATGTGTCTCTTTCTGTACCAGTATCATGCTGTTTTGGTTACTGTAGCCTTATAGGATAGTTTGAAGTTGGGTAGCAAGATACCTCCAGCTTTGTTCTTTTTGTTTAGGATTGTCTTGACTATTCAGGCACTTTTTGGTTCCATTTGAATTTTAAAATAGTTTTTTTCTAATTCTGTAAAGAATGTCAATGGTAGTTTAATAGGAATAGCATTGAATCTATAAACTACTTTGGGCAGTATGGCCATTTTCAGGATATTGATTCTCCTATCCAAGAGCATGGAATATTTCTCCATTTATTTGTGTCCTCTCTGATTTCTTTGAGCAGTGGTTTGTAGTTCTCCTTGAAGAGGTTCTTCACTTCCCTTGTTAGCTATATTCCTAGGTATTTTATTCTTTTTGTAGCAATTGTGAATGGGAGTTCATTCATGATTTGGCTCTCTGCTTGCCTGTTGTTGGTGTATAGGAATGGTTGTGATTTTTGCATATTAGTTTTGTATCCTGAGACTTTGCTGTGAAAGATTATTTAAAAAGCAACATATATTTTTCATTTGAAAGAAAGTTAAGTAGGCTTTGTAAAAGTCAAAGTGATACTGTAAACACAGAGGTTTATTGCCTGTTATATTATTGATGATTTAAAGTGTGGAATTTGACTTTTTTTTTCTTTGAGTGGAGTCTCACTCTGTTGCCCACACTGAAGGGCAGGGGCATGATCTTGGCTTACTGCAACCTCCACCTCCCAGATTCAAGTGATTCTCCTGCCTCAGCCTCCTGAATAGCTGGAATTACAGGCGTGTGCCACCATGCCCAGCTAATTTTTGTATTTTTAGTAGAGACGGGGTTTCACCATGTCGGCCAGCCTGGTCTCAAACTCCTGACCTCAGGTGATCCACCCGCCTCGGCCTCCCAAAGTGCTGGGATTACAGGCATAAGCCACTGCACCCGGCTTTGTTGTTTTCTACTTGTCCCAAACAGACATAGCTTTAAAATCACAAGAATTAAAATCACTTTGGACCCTTGAGTCACTGGGGCCATTTAGATGCTGGGCATCTTTTCACTATTGCTATATTCAGGGTCAGTTTTTAAATCTGCAATAAGAAACCTACTGTTATGGTTTGAATGTTTGTATCTTGCCAAGTACATGTGTTGAAATCCTAACCCTCAAGATGATGGCATTAGGAGGTGGAGCCTATGGGAGATGATAAGGTCATGAGGGCAGAACCTTCATAAATGGGAATAGTACCCTCATAAAATAGGGCTAAGGCCTTCTGCTATTTCTTTGTATCTTCTACACAGGGAGAAGGTACCATCTATGAATCAGGAAACAGAACTTCACCAGACAGCAGATCTGCTGGCACTTTGATCTTGGAACTTTCCAGCCTCCATAACTGCAAGAAATAAATTGCTATTGTTTTAAAACCACTAGCTTATGGCATTTTGTTGCAGCAACCTGAATGGACAAAGACACTTACATGTTGCAAATGGAAAACTCAGGCACAGGGAAAGGATGGATTTTTAAGGAGCTTCCTGGAGAAATTTTAGTGGGAGCACAATTTATTATTGGAGGTCTTTCAGTCTCTGATTACCTTTGGAATTATTAGGATTTCTCATGGACATCTTATTCATCAAGGACATAAAATATGGACTTTTGATCTAATGTCTAAATGTGTCAATATATACATACATATGGATACTGTAAGTCAAAAATGTGTACACATAATACACGTAATCTGTGAACATCATAGTTTAGCCTACCCTACTTTAAATATGCTCAGAACACTTATTTTAGCCTATATATATTAGGTTGATACATGCACACCCCCACCACGATATGTGTATGTGTACACACATATGCACATACACACATATGTATACATGTGTATATACTTTTTCCAGAGATATATTTGTAAGATTGAAAGAAAGTATTAGTGTTCATTATGCAACTTTAAACTTGGGTTCTAGATCACACCACTGTGAATTATTTTGCCACGTTTTTCAAAAGGTGCTAATTTGTTGAATGAAAAAATTTAAAATATACTCCAATGATGTTAAAATCTCTTTTGGCATTTCCTAATTTGTATTATACTACTTTACCTAGTTTTAAAAATCATACTATACATACACGTGCGTGCACGCTTATACCTCTCTCAGAGGCCCTTGTCACTATTACTCTAGTAAGAAATAGTAAGTGGATTGGCTTTTGCTTGTGCCTTTCCTTTTTTCACATGTTTAATGTTTATAGTGTCACCGCTTTGGTTTGCCAACCTAGAAAGTCAGCCCATCTGGGAGTCCTTCTTGTGCATTTGTTTAGGGAGAAAACTGGTTTCCCTGGACTCCTTTGACCAATTTAGCAAAGTGAGGAAAGAGAGGAACCCAACATTGATTGCCTCCCTAGAAACTTACGCCTCCCTCATGGTTATTTTATCATGTGTATATATGTGTGTATACATTCATATGCAGCAGCAGTTTTTTGCAGTGTAATTTTCTCCATACTTATCTAAAGTTTATAAAAACTGTTGCTTATTCTTTTTTTTTTCCCCCACTAGCTTAGCCCATGGCATGCACAGTGAATATTTCCCCCACTCCCACCCTGCCTCTATATATAGAAAAGGACTTGTGGGATCTTTCTTTTGCTTGTCTCATATTGGTGAAAATCTAGCACCTTGGGTTTTTCTCTCATCACACTTGCTTGTATAGGAAATGGGGAAGCAAATTTATATGAGTACTTTATCTATAAGGACTGAGATAAATTTATTGATTGTTAGCTTGGTGTCCAGAAAGTTTTTCTCTTTTTATAATTCATTAACTACAAATCAAAGACAGAGTTCTTCAAGTCAAAAGGTGACTTAGGGCATGTTGACATTTTCAGAATCTATTTAATGCTGTCTGAGTCCAAGTTAATTTCCTAAGGAAGGTTAAAGGAGCAAGCTTGTCTTGCACCTATTGGTGGATTAATTAGACTATAATTTTGCATGGAACTACAAATGTATACAGGTGCTCCTTGACTTATGATGGGGTTGTGTCCTGATAAACCCACCATAAGTTGAAAATAATTGTAAGTCGAAAATGTGTTTAATACACATAACGTGCCAAACATCATAGTTTAGCCTACCCTACCTTAAATATGCTCATAGCACTTACATTGGCCTAGAGTTGGGCAAACTCATCTAGCACAAAACCTATTTTATAATAAATTATTGAATATCTCATGTAATATATGGAATACTGTACTGAAAGTGGGAAACAGGATGGTTTTATGGGTACTCAAAGTATGGTTTCTACTGAATGGATATTGCTTTTGCACCATTGTAATGCTGAAAAAAATCTTGAGTTGAACCATTGTAAGTTGGGGACTATCTGTATGTGTATTTAATAGGATGACTATTAAGCTACTAGAAGCTATTATAAAAAATAAGTTACCATAAGAGTAGAGTGGTAATTATGTTGTTATTTATTTATCAGTTATAATGCCTAGGCAAAGTTTTTGTACTTCTTCATGATTTGGGAGCAGAATCCAACAGACCAATGAAAAAGGGTCCAGTCCTTTTGTAATAAACCTGAGTGGTTTGAATAAATCTAAACTGACTCAGCTGAAAAAAAGACTCTCACAAGTAACATTTAAAATTAACATGTAGATTTTATATCTTCCCACTCAAATGTTATCCCCAATGTCTGCAATGGGATATAAAAAGGAGGAGCCAGGAGTGTATGTGGTGTGGCAGGGAGGGTCACTCTACCTAGAGCAGAGCCAGTGGAAGGGAGTGCAGGAGGAGGAAGGTTAGAGAAGTAATGGACAGCCAGTTGTGATGGGATGGCCCTTGGAAACTGGCAGGAAGGCTTTGGATTTTACTTTGAATGAGATTTGAAGCTATGCAGAGTTTTGATAACAGAATAATGTTATCTAACACACACATCTTTTTTTTTTTATTATACTTTAAGTTCTAGGGTACATGTGCACAATGTGCAGGTTTGTTACATATGTATACTTGTGCCATGTTGGTGTGCTGCACCCATCAACTCATCAGCACCCATCAACTCGTCACTTACATCAGCTATAACTTCCAATGCAATCCCTCGCCCCTCCCCCCTCCCCTCTCCAAATAGGCCCCGGTGTGTGATGTTCCCCTTCCCAAGTCCAAGTGATCATTGTTCAGTCCCACCTATGAGCGAGAGAACATGCAGTGTTTGGTTTTCTGTTCTTGTGACAGTTTGCTGAGAATGATGGTTTCCAGCTACATCCATCTCCCTACAAAGCACACAAACTCATCCTTTTTTATGGCTGCATAGTATTCCATGGTGTATATGTGCCACATTTCTTTTTTTTTTTTTTTTTTTTTTTTTTTTTTTTTTTTTGAGACGGAGTCTCGCTCTGTCGCCCAGGCTGGAGTGCAGTGGCCGGATCTCAGCTCACTGCAAGCTCCGCCTCCCAGGTTCACGCCATCTCCTGCCTCAGCCTCTCCGAGTAGCTGGGATACAGGCGCCCGCCACCTCGCCCGGCTAGTTTTTTATATTTTTAGTAGAGAACGGGTTTCACAGTGTTAGCAGGATGGTCTCGATCTCCTGACCTCATGATCCGCCCGCCTCGGCTCCCAAGTGCTGGGATTACAGGCTTGAGCCACCGCGCCCGGCCGCCACATTTTCTTAATCCAGTCTGTCACTGATGGACATTTGGGTTGATTCGAAGTCTTTGCTATTGTAAATAGTGCCGCAATGAACATACGTGTGCATGTGTCTTTATAGCAGCGTGATTTATAATCCTTTGGGTATATCCCCAGTAATGGGATGGCTGGGTCATATGGTACTTCTAGTTCTAGATCCTTGAGGAATCGCCATACTGTTTTCCATAATGGTTGAACTAGTTTACAATCCCACCAACAGTGTAAAAGTGTTCCTATTTCTCCATATCCTCTCCAGCACCTGTTGTTGCCTGACTTTTTAATGATTGCCATTCTAACTGGTGTGAGATGGTATCTCATTGTGGTTTTGATTTGCATTTCTCTGATGGCCAGTGATGCTGAGCATTTTTTCATGTGTCTGTTGGCTGTATGCATGTCTCCTTTTGAGAAATGTCTGTTCATATCCCTTGCCCACTTTTTGATGGGGTTGTTTTTTTCTTGTAAATTTGTTTGAGTTCTTTGTAGGTTCTGGATATTAGCCCTTTGTCAGATGAGTAGATTGCAAAAATTTTCTCCCATTCTGTAGGTTGCCTGTTCACTCTGATAGTAGTTTCTTTTGCTGTGCAGAAGCTCTTTAGTTTAATCATATCCCATTTGTCAATTTTGGCTTTTGCTGCCGTTGCTTTTGGTGTTTTAGGCATGAAGTCCTTGCCCATGCCTATGTCCTGAATGGTATTACCTAGGTTTTCTTCTAGGGTTTTTATGGTATTAGGTCTAACATTTAAGTCTCTAATTCATCTTGAATTAATTTTTGTATAAGGAGTAAGGAAAGGATCCAGTTTCAGCTTTCTACTTATGGCTAGCCAATTTTCCCAGCACCATTTATTAAATAGGGAATCTTTTCCCCATGACACGAGAAATACGTGACAAATGCACAAGCTTCAGTAACCGACGATGAACTGGAAAAAAGAGTATTAGCGACTGAGGATCAAATGAATGAAATGAAGTGAGAAGAGAAACCTAAAGAAAAAAGAGGAAAAAGAAATGAACAAAGCCTTCAAGAAGTATGGGATTATGTGAAAAGATCAAATCTATGTCTGATTGGGGTGCCTGAAAGTGAAGGGGAAAATGGAACCAAGTTGGAAAACACTCTTCAGGATATCATCCAGGAGAACTTCCCCAACCTAGTAAGGCAGGCCAACATTCAAATTCAGGAAATACAGAGAACGCCACAAAGATACTCCTCGAGAAGAGCAACTCCAAGACACATAATTGTCAGATTCACCAAGGTTGAAACGAACTCTCGGCAGAAACTCTACAAGCCAGAAGAGAGTGGGGGCCAATATTCAACATTCTTAAAGAAAATAATTTTCAACCCAGAATTTCATATCCAGCCAAACTAAGTTTCATAAGTGAAGGAGAAATAAAATCCTTTACAGATAAGCAAATGCTTAGAGATTTTGTCACCACCAGGCCTGCCTTACAAGAAACCCTGAAGGAAGCCCTAAACATGGAAAGGAACAACCGGTACCAGCCATTGCAAAAACATGCCAAAATGTAAAGATCGTCAATGCTAGGAAGAAACTGCATCAAATAATGAGCAAAATAACCAGTTAATATCATAATGACAGGATCAAGTTCACACATAACAATATTAACCTTAAATGTAAATGGACTAAATGGTCCAATTAAAAGACACAGACTGGCAAATTGGATAAAGAGTCAAGACCCATAAGTCTGCTGTATTCAGGAGACCCATCTCACATGCAGAGACACACATAGGCTCAAAATAAAGGGATGGAGGAAGATCTACCAAGCAAATGGAGAACAAAAAAAAGCAGGGGTTGCAATCTTAGTCTCAATAAAACAGACTTTAAACCATCAAAGATCAAAAGAGACAAGGAAGGCCATTACATAATGGTAAAGGGATCAATTCAACAGGAAGAGCTAACTATCCTAAATATATATGCACCCATACAGGAGCACCCGGATTCATAAAACAAGTCCTTAGAGACTTACAAAGAGACTTAGACTCCCATACAATAATAACACATACATCTTAACAGGATTGCTCTGGCTGCTGCTTTGACAATAGACTAAAGATGGGTGACAGTGGCACCAGTTAGGTAGAATGTAGACAACAGATGATGGCAGCAGGGGAGTAGCAGTGGAAATGGTGAGAATAGTCAGATTTTGGAGATATACACACACTTATCTCCAATATAATATTTTATACATATGCACATGTATTATTTAATACATACGTACTATTCTGAGGATAGAACAGACAGGATTTGCAGATAGACTGAAATATGAGAGATACTGAGGATCATTCTAAAGTTTTTGCCCTGAGACACTGGAGGGCAGGAGACACCATAAATTTAGAGGGGAAGACTGTGGAAGGAGTGGGTTTGGGCAGGTGAGGGTTGAGGAGGAGTGGAGATCAGGAATTTTGTTCTGGGAACACCAAGTCCTAGATGTCTGTTAAATATCCTGTTGGAGATACTGAATAAGCAGTTAGGTGTTTGAATGTGGAGATCAAAGGAAAGATCGGGGCTTGATATAGGAATATGGGAATCATCAGCACTTGGGTGATGTTTAACACCATGATTTGACATCACCAACGGAATAAGCATAGGCATGGGAGATATGTGGCCAAGGACCCAGAGTTTAGGGAGGAAGAACTAGCAGGGATGAGAAGGAGCAGTCAGTGAGGTAGGAGGAAACACACGCTATTTAATATCCTAGAAGCCAAGAAAAATCTGCTTCAGAAAAGAGGATGATCACCATGTCAAATGTGGTTGATAAGTTAGATGAGGATCATCTTAGTTTGGGTTCTCTAAGGCAGAGATGGTGGACAAGGTATTTATTTGGGAGATGATCCCAGGAACTGGAATGAGAGAGTAGGGAAGTGAGATAGTGGAAGAGGAAAGCCAATAAAGGGTGTGTGATTGAGATGGTTGCTCTAGACTGTGGGGTCAGCTCCACTGAGACATCTAAGAAGGATGTAAAGTGCCAGCCACAATTTTCTGCTCAGACAGTGGGAAGTCGGGACATGTGTCTGGTCCCCCCCGCTTGGCTGAGGGTTTTCTTGAGAGTGTTAACTCTTCTCTACTTCCGGGATTTACAAGCTCCTGTGGGCAAAACCTTGAGGCTGAAAGTAGAGAGAGGTGAGGTGGGTGCTTGTTAAGGCATGCTGTTAATGAGCACGGAACCATCTGCAGCTGTGGCTGAAATTAGAGGTGGGCCCAGGGAACATGACATGGACCATAGAAAGCGTCTACTTCAAAGACTGACAGTTGACTGCCAGAGTTTACAAAGTGGGTTTCCCTAGTGACCTTGAGAAAGCAATGTAATGGAGTGGTGGGGTAAGCCTGGTTGGAGTTGGTTAAGGAAGAGGGACTGGAAAGAGCATATAGACAGTACTAAAGGAGAGTGCAGTCAAGAGGCTGGAGAGGAAGTGGGAGCAAGAGAGTTTCTTCTTAAGATGGGAGAAATAATAGCATGTACACTGATGGAAATAACTCAGTAGAAAGGGAAAAATCTCTGATGCAGGAGACAAAGAATTGATGGAACAGTGTCTCTGAGTAGAAGAGAGGTTGGAATCCAGTACATAAATGGAGGATTTGACCTAAGATGGGAACACAAACAATTCATCTCCAATAAAAGGGAAGAAAGAGTATATGGAAGGAAAGTTTGCTCCCTTCTGATTGTCTGTCTGTCTGTCATTTTGACAGGGGGAAAAAACATTCAAAATTTATTCTCCAGCAGACAGCATCTGTGAGTACAATTACAGGGGTTTCTCTGTAGATCATACGTTCACATGACATTATCATCTCAAAAGTGAGAGAGCCACTATTATGTTCTCTGTAACAGTATCCACTTCACAGTGTAAGCAGGTACTATTGTTGTGTTCACTTACAATTCCAGAAGGAAAGGCACAGCTTGGCAAAAAAAGAAAAAAAATTGGGGAATCCTAAAGTCAAGATGCAATAACTAAGAGACAAAACTTGGCAAACAGTCTTAGGTCCACATTTCAATCAGGGCCTTCTGCTTACAGGGGAAAGACTTTTCCACCCAGAAGTTAGGATATTTCTTTCTCCTTTCCCGTTAAACCATTAGAGCAACAACAATTCATATGTTCAATTATTATTACCTGTACAAAAGGAGATTATAAAAAAATGGAATAAAAAAATCATCTTGCACATTCAGTTCTTCCTAGCAATACATCAACTCTTAAGTTTAAGACAGGGCCTGGGAATACTTTAGTGGTCTTAAAATAGGAAAGCAGAGACTATGACTACAAAAAATAAAAAATAAATGAGGTAGACAAAACTTTCACACCCAGGATTTTCCTGTTCCAACTTCGTAGCCTTCACGAAATACCCAGGAAAAAAAATCTTCATAATTACTTGGCATAAGTTGTACCAAGGCAATTAAACAAAAAAGTTAGTACGTGAACTTGTGATAGGAAACGTGTCCTTCCATAAGTTTCTTCTCAAGAATGAAAACCTAATTTTTCAATAGAGTAGGCACTGATACGGGGGTTAAGAAGAAATCACTTAGGCAGATAGTAAGGTTATGGGGAGTCCTTGGTAAGGCTTTTCCTTTTAATAAAAAGCAACCCCAAATCATTTTCTTTTTTCTTTTCTTACTGTCTTTTTTTTTCTTTTTTTGAGACAAAGTCTCACTCTGTCACCCAGGTTGGAGTGCAGTGGTGTGATCTCAGCTCACTGCAAGCTCCGCCTCCCGGGTTCACGTTATTCTCCTGTCTCAGCCTCCCAGGTAGCTGGGACTACAGGTGCCCGCCACCACGCCTGGCTAATTTTTTTGTATTTTTGGTAGTGACAGGGTTTCACCATGTTAGTCGGGATGGTCTCGATCTCATGACCTCATGATTCACCCGCCTCCCAAAGTGTTGGGATTATAGGCGTGAGCCACTGTGCCTGGCCTGCCCCAAATCATTTTCTAACAAAGAGCAGCCTGTAAAGTCGAGCTGCAGACATAGACAGTGAAGCTGGGATCTTGCACTGGTGAATGCTGGCGGGAACTATGGACTAGACATGTTGGCTCCGTCTTCCTGTAGGTGCCAGCTGTGTGTACAGTAAAGAGCGACAAGATGGTGGCCAGACAAGGAGAGTTCCTTAGCATATAAGATTAGGGTGGGGAGAGCAGCTTTTGGGCGTGCTGTGTAAACATCACATTTGATTGAACCAATCTGTGAGCCCTACCTAAATCAGACACCACCTCCTCAAGCTTGAATATAAAATCCGGGGCATCCACAGCCAGCCCATCTTTTCCCCTGGGAAGACCCCTCTCTCTCGACAGAGAGAGCTATTTCTCTTTTCTTCTGCCTATTAAACCTCTGCTCCTAAACTACTCATGTGTATCTGTGTCCTAAATTTTCTGATGCCAGACGGCAAACCCCTGGATATATACCCCAGACAATGTAGCCTCCTCAGCACTGGAAAACCGAATTCAGTCACCTGAGATTCCTAGCTCAGGTGCTCACAGGAAGATGAAGGCATCTGGGAAATGTGGGGTTGGCATACTTAGGGCTCCAACCGAACTGTATTTAAATAAGCAGCAACATATTGACTCTCTAAGGACTAACATATCCATTTGAAGGCATCTTAAGGTTCTAAGGTTGAAATAATTTTATAATTCTTTTTTTTTTTTGAAAAGTACATTCAAAAGAAAACAAAAAATGAGGATAAGTTTGGGGGCATATAAAACAAGTCCCTTAATAGATGACAGACCTTGTCCATGTACCCACATACAGTTGCCACAGAAATATACAGTACCCTTCTCCTCAATGAGGCTAAATAGTTGTCCTTTCCACTGTGGTTCAGTATGTTTTAATGGTTCCACCACGAAATAGGTAACAATCTTTGGAAAAAGTCACTGTACGTTGCAAAAAGATTTTATGTATACAGTTTGCTACAAGTAACAAAGCTACTTTGCAAGAACTGCTTCTTTCCAAACAACAACAACAACAAATGATTCTAGCCTGTATTTGTTTGGGTGTGATTTATTTTTAGTTTTCATTTTTTGCAAAGCAGCACAGAAACAATTATTGGAGTGTAGTAACAACCTTTGTAAACATCATTTGCATATCAGTAAGAACTGATTGTCTTTCATTCCTTTTTAGTGAAAGAGGAAGCAAGATGATCAACTGAGAGTGAATAAGGTAGGGAAGTGCTGGCAGTTTGAGATTTGTCATCTAGGATTGCAATGCACCAAGTGGCCAGTTGGGGAGCCTTTGGTTACTGACTTGCCAGGAGATGAGTAC
Organism: Trachypithecus francoisi; assembly: GCF_009764315.1. Taxonomy (NCBI): domain Eukaryota; kingdom Metazoa; phylum Chordata; class Mammalia; order Primates; family Cercopithecidae; genus Trachypithecus; species Trachypithecus francoisi. The sequence goes on along the minus strand of NW_022681468.1, from coordinate 43,304,545 downwards.
AGAAAGTGAGAGTAAACTTTTAGAAACTTTTATAGCACTTGACATTGCTATAACGTTTTTATTGTATTTTTAAAAAAGTTTTGGTCTATAATGGATTGGAAATAAAAATATCTAATCCTCACAACAGATAGTTTGAGAGGCACTGGGCCAAGAGAGTGGGAGAAAATGGAGTAGGGAAAGGTAGAAAGATTGCTGCACTGCACTGAGGATCCACCTGAGGCTTGTGGCCATGAATTTCACGTGAGGCCATTCGATTCAATAGTGTTTTTCTCCAGCCTTGTTTAGCTATGTTGATACAGGCAGTGTTGGATTTTACCAGGGTGTGGTTTTGCTAAGTGGGTCTAATGCAGTGGGAAGATGCAAGTGTTTAGGAAGTATGTCAGTGAGGTGTACGGAGACTGACCATGGCATTTTAAGCTGGAGGAAGAAGAAAGCAATCATGAGGAGGGTGAGAGGCAGTGAAGAAAGTGGTAGGATTGATGGAATCTAGGACCAGGAAAAATCAAGTTTGCTGGGGTTGGAATGTAGGACCAGGAAGGAGTGAACTAGAAGTATGGATAGTGGTGATCAGAGTGGGATTCCTGATAATGAGATTCATCACAACATTGCTCACCAACTGGGAGGGAATCTGAATCAATTATTTTGTACGTATCCAGCGGACTATTTTGTAGCCATTAGAGGTCATGTTGTCATTCTATTTCTTTATGGACACAGAAATGTTCAGGATATGTTAAGTGAAAAACGCTTACCAATTTGCAAAATTAAGTTGCAAAGTTTACTATTTTTTTTTGGTAAAAATATAAACATTTTAATGCACAGAAGTCTTAACTGTGGTAGTATCTGGGAAGAATCACAGATGCCTTTTACTTTCTGTTGGATAATCTCCTTTTTGTTTTCGAGACAGGGTTTCCCTCTGTTGCCCAGGCTGGAGTGCAGTGCAAACATGACTTACTGCAGCCTTGATCTCTTGGGCTCAGGCTCTTGCTTCAGCCCCCCATGTAGCTGGGACCACAGGCATGTGCCATCATGCCTGGCTTATTTTTATATTTTTTGTAGAAATGGGGTTTTAACATGTTGCCCAGGCTGGTCTCAAAATCCTGGGCTCAAGTGATCTGCCCATGTCGGCCTCCCAAAGTGCTGGGATTACAGGTGTGGGCCACCACGCCCAGCCCATTTGATAGAATTCTTACATAGGCATATTTTAGAGATACTGGGGATTCAGTTCCAGCCTATTGCAATAAAGCAAGTATCTCAATAAAGTGAGTCATGCAAATGTTTTGGTTTCCTAGTGCATATAAAAGTTATGTTTACACTATGCTATAGTTTATTAAGTGTACAATAGCATCATATGCAAAAAATATCTACCTTAATTAAATATACTTTGTTGCTAAAAAATACTGGCACAGAGTCACAAAGTGAGCACATACTTTGGAAAAATAATGCTGACAGACTTGCTTGATGTAGGGTTGCTACAAACTTGAAATTTGTAAAAAAAAAAAAAAAAAAAACCACACACACACACGCACGCACAGTATCTGCAAAGCACAATAAAATGAAGTGCAATAAAGTGAGGTATGTGTGCATATTTATTGTTATATTCTTATAGCTTTATTAAAGTATAATTTGCATGCAAAAATTCACCAGTTTTAAGTGTACCATCCTATAACTTTTGACAAATGTATAGTTTTGAAACTACCACCACATTTATCTTGTAGAACATTTCTCTCATGCCAAAAATTTCCCTTGTCCCCTTGTGCAGTCAATCTCCTCTCCCACCTCCCGGACCCTGGAAACCAGTGACCTGCTTTCCATCATGATAGTTTTGTCTTCTCTAAAATTTTATACAGATGGGATCATATCATATGTCATCTTTTGTGTCTGGCTTCTTTCACTTAACATAATGCTTTGGAGATTCATCATTGTTCTTGTGTGCATCAATGTTTATTCCCTTTTAAAGAGTAGACATATTTTAGAGTAGTTTTAGGTTCACACTAAAATTAAAGGGGAGGTACAGGGATTTCCCACCTACACCTTGCCCCTATACATGCACAGCCTTCTTCATTATCAGCATCTCCCACTAGACTGATAACATTTGTTACCACTGATGAACCTACCCTGGCATATCGTCATCATCCGGAGTCCAAAGTTCACATTAAGGTTCACTCTTGGTGTTGTACATTCTCTGAGTATGGACAAATGTATAGTGACATGCATTCATCATTATAGTATCATACAGAGTAGTTGCACTGCCCTAAACATCTTCTGTGCTCTGCCCATTCGTCCTTCTACCCTTTCTAACCCCTGGCAGTCACTGATATTTTTACTGTCTCCACAGTTTTTGTCTTTTCCATAATATTATATGGTTGGAGTCATACTGTATGTAGCTTTTTCAGGTTGGCTTCTTTCACTTTGTAATACACATTTAAATTTCCTCCGTGGCTTGTCATGGGTTGATAGCTTATTTCTTTTTAGCACTGAATAATGTTCTCTTGTCTAGATTCACCAAAGTTTGTTTACCCATTTACCTATTGAAGGACATCTTGGTTGCTGCCAAGTTTTGGCAATTATGAATAAAGCTGCTATAAACATTCATGTGCAGTTTTTTTTGTGTGTGTGTGGACATATATTTTCAACTCCTTTGGGTAAATACTAAGGAGTTGTATTTTCAATTCCTTTGGGTAAATTCTAATGTTGCCCAGGCTGGTCTCAAACTCCTGGGCTCAAGCAATCTGCCCACATCGGCCTCCCAAAGTGCTGGGATTACAGGTGTGGGCCACCACGCCCAGCCTGTTTGATAGAATTTTTACATAGGCATATTTTAGAGATACTGGGGATTCAGTTCCAGCCTATTGCAATAAAGCAAGTATCTCAATAAAGTGAGTCACACAAATGTTTTGGTTTCCTAGTGAATATGAAAGTTACGTTTACACTGTGTTATAGTGTAAAGGAGAATGAGTGCTGGATCATATGGTAAAAGTGTGTTTAGTTTGGTAAGAAACTTCCAAACTGTCTCCCAAAGTGGTTGTACCATTCTGCATTCCCACCAGCAATGAACGAGAGCATTCTCTCCAGCATTTGGTGTTGTCAGTATTCTGGGTTTTGGTTATTCTTATACATATGTATCTCGTTGTTTTCATTTGCCTTTCCCTGACAACATATAATCTGGAACATCTTTTTACATGCTTGTTTGCCATCTACACCTCTTCTTTGCCGAGCTGTTTGTAAAGTTCTTTGGCCCATTTTTCAATCAGGTTGTTTGTGTTCTCACTGTTGAATTTTAAGAGTTCTTTGTATATTTTGGATAACAGTTCTTTATCAGATAGTGTTTTGCAAATATTTTATTCCAGTCTATGGTGTTTGTTCTCATTCACTTGACTTTGTCTTTCACAGGGCAGAAATATTTAATTTTAATAAAGTCCAACTTATCAACTCTTTCTTTTGTGGATTGTGCCTTTGGTGCTGCATCTAAAAAATCATCACCAAATCCAGATCATCTAGATTTTCTCCTGTGTTATCTTCTAGGGGTTTTGTAGTTTAGTGTTTTACATTTAAGGCTGTGATCCATTTTGAGTTAATTTTTGTGAAGGGTGAAATGTCTGTCTAGATTCATTTTCTTTGCATATTAATGCCCAGTTGTTCCAGCACCAATTGTTGAAAAGATTATCTTTGCTCCATTGTATTGCCTTTGCTCCTTTGTCAAAAATCAGTTGACTGTATGTATGTGGGTCTAATTCTTGGCTCTCTGTTTTATTCCATTGATCAATTTATTCTTTCACCAATGCTACATTGTCTGTAGTTTTATAGCGTGTCTTGAAGTTGGGTGTTATCAGTCCTCCAACTTTGTTCTTCTTCAATACTGCGTGGACTATTCTGGTAATTTGTTCTTTTTTATGTGGAGGAATATACCTTTGTATGAATATACCACAATTTGTTTATCCATTCACCAACTGGTAGACTTGGGTTGTTTCAAATTTTTGACTATTATGAATAAAACTGTTAATGACCCGGGAGGAGGTGCTCCCCTTACAGACCGAAGTTGTCCAATGTGAGGAGCAATTGAACTCCCTGAAACAGAAGCTGGCGGCGGCCCTTTTGGCGGAGCAGGAACCGCAGTCAGAACGGGTGGTTCCGGTGTCGCCGCTACCGCCGAAGTCCGCTCTGTCCGGAGATGAGATTCTGCGCTATAGCCGGCAGCCGGTGCTGTCCGAGCTGGGCGTGCACGGACACGTGCTAGTCGTGCGCTGCAGTGAGCTCCGCTGTCCACTGGTGCAGTACTTGGCAGCGGCCGGCGTGGGCCGCTTTGGCCTTGTGGACTATGACGTGGTAGAGATGAGCAACCTGGCCCAGCAAGTGCTACATGGTGAGGCACTGGTTGGACAGGCCAAGGCCGCTTCGGCCGCTGCCTCGCTGCGCTGCCTCAGTTTGGCGGTGGAATGAGTGCGGTACACTTAGGCCCTTACGCCTCACTCCCTAGACCCGGTCTGCCGATATGATGTGGTGGCCGACTTCTCGGACAACCTGCCCACTCGCTAGCCAGTTAGTGACGCATGTGTGCCGGCGGGTTGGCCCCTAGTGTCTGCCAGTGCCTTGCGCTTCGAGGGCCAAATCACAGTCTACCATTATGACGGTGGGCCTTGCTATCGCTGCATATTCCCCCAGCCACCCCCAGCCGAGACAGTGACCAACTGCGCGGACCGCGGGATATCCCGGGCTGCCTGCAGGCTTTGGAAGCGCTGAGCATCGCTGCGAGTCTCGGCCCATCTCACAGTGGCGGCCTGTTGCTCTTTGATGCCCTGAGAGGGCATTTCTGCTGTATTCGGCTGCAGAGCTGCAGGCTCGACTGTGCAGCTTGCGGGAAATGGCCCGCTGTGACTGCTCTGCTGGACTATAAAGCCTTCTGTGGCTCCTGAGCCACCGATAAATGCCACTCCCTGCAGTTACTGAGCCCAGAGGGGAGTATTTCTGTCACCGACTATAAGTGACTTCTGGATTCTGGGGCACCCCACCTATTGCTGGACATCAGGCCTCAGATGGAGGTGAACATCTGTCATTTGTCTCATGCCCTACACATCCCTCTGAAATATTTGGAACACAGGGATGCGGAGAGCCTGAAGCTCTTAAAAGAAGAAGTCTGGGAAGTGAAGCAGGACACACAAGAAGGGGCTGCTCTCCCCATTTATGTGATTTACAGACTGGGAAATGAATCACAGAAAGCCGTGAAGATCCTCCAGGCCTCATCAGCAGCTCAAGAGTTAGACTCTTTAACAGTTTGGAATATTGTGGGGGACCTCATGGCCTGGGCTGCCCAAAACGATGGAACACTTCCACAGTACGAAGGTGACTGGTATAGTCTGATGGGAAAGAAGTGTATGGCTGTAATACTGCAAAGATATATTTATTTGCATTTTTCGGTAATATTCATAGGAGCTGGAGATTCTACAGTATCTGTGAATACATGGACTCCTTTTTTTTTTTTTGTTTTGTTTTGTTTTGAGACGGAGTCTCACTCTGCCGCCCAGGCTGGAGTGCAGTGGCCAGATCTCAGCTCACTGCAAGCTCCGCCTCCCGGGTTCACGCCATTCTCCTGCCTCAGCCTCCGGAGTAGCTGGGACTACAGGCGCCCGCCACCTCGCCCGGCTAGTTTTTTGTATTTTTTTAGTAGAGATGGGGTTTCACCGTATTAGCCAGGATGGTCTCGATCTCCTGACCTCGTGATCCGCCCGTCTCGGCCTCCCAAAGTGCTGGGATTACAGGCTTGAGCCACTGCGCCTGGCCTGGACTCCTTTTTTATAAGGAGTTTTAAAAATTATTTTGTGCTGGATGACTTGTTAATGGATTTAACTGTTTCTGGGAACCATCATTTTTTTTTCAGCACATGGAGGGTGTCTTGAACATGTGAGATGTAACCTGACAGGATTTTATGTTTTAAACTGCAAATCATTTACTTGTTCTTATTTTCTACCTCCCCCAGTCAAAATGCTTTCTAAATCATTTTATACCTGGAATTAAGGTGCAGTAAACTTAGTCTTATGAAATTGATCACAAATTATATACTTATGATCAGTTTACTTTTTAGTTAAGAAATTCTTGTATCTTATTAATATTTCAGATGATAGAATACATCTTACAGAAATACATGTTTAAAATGTAAATTGCTTTAATTATTCAGAAAGTTGGTCGTTCTATTTGGCATTTTGAATTAGTATCAAAATGAGATCTTTAACGTTTACCAAAATAAAGGAAACTACCTTTTTAGTCTGGAAAAAAAAAAAAAAACTATTATGAATACTCATGTATAAGTATTTGTGTGGATATATGCTTTAATTTTTCTTGGGTAAATACCTAGGAGTTGACTTGCTGGGTTATATGGTAGATGGGTACACATTTAGCTCTACAAAAAATTGCCAAGAAAGGAAGAGTGGGGTCGGGAGAAAGGAAAAAATAATTGCCAAAATGTTTTCCATAGTGGCTGTACCATTTTTTATTCTCTCCAGCAATGTATGACATTTCCAGTTGCTTTACATCCTCTATTATACTTGGTATCATCAATTTATTTTTATTTTTGTCGTTTTCATGGTTATAAGAAGGTATCTCATGTTGGTTTTAATTTGCATTTTTCCAGTGACTAATGATATTGACCATCTTCTCATATGCTTATTTGCCATCTGTACCTCTTCTTTGGTAATGTATATGTTCAAATCTTTTGTTCATTTAAAAATTATGTTTGTCTTATTATTGCATTATGAGGGTTCTTTAGTGTGCATACAAGTTGTCAGATATGTGTTTTGCAAATATTCTCCTGTAGTCTGTGGCTTGCCTTTTAATTTTTCTAACAGCATGCTTTAGAGAGTAAAAATTTTAAATTTTGATAAAATCCAATTATTTTTTTCTTTTATGTTTAGTGCCTTCTGTGTTCTACATAAGAAATCTTTGCCTAACCCAGAGTCAAAATAATTTTCTCCATTGTTTTTTCCTAGAAGTTTTATAGTTTTAGATGTTACATTTAGATCTGTGATGCATTTTATATTTTTGCTTATGTTGTGAGCTAAGGGTCTAGGCTCATTTTTTTTCATAAGCACATGTAATTATTTCAATAGCACTTGTTGAAGATTATCCTTTCTTGGTTGCATTACCTAGGCATTTTTCTTGAAAATTATTTATATATGTTTGAGATTATTTCTGGAGTCTCTTTTCTCTTTCATTGATCTATATGTATATCTTTATGCTAATATCATACTGCTTTGATTACTGTAGCTTTTTATGTAATAAGTGTTGAAATCAGGTAGTATAAATCCTTCCACTTTTTCTTTTTTTCAATCCTGTTTTGGGTAATCTAGGTCATTTTATTTCCATGTAAATTTTAGAATTAACTCACCATTTTCTATGAATAAATTCCCCCTGGATTTTCTTGTTTGTACATTAACATTTGTTGAGAAAAAGACATAAATGGCATATACATTGAAAAGGAGGAAGTAAAACTCTTTATTTACTGATTTGACCTCACAGTGACTCATTTCCTCATGTGGCTTGTGAGAATTTTGCTAGTTTGTTTTCAGTGAATTTCCCCATACCCAGCATCTAGAAGACCCATATGTTCTGAACTATGATTTGGAATCTACATAAAAGCTACTAGAATTAATAAGTGAGTCTAAAAAGATGCAAGGGAAAATATACAAATATTGTTTTTCTATATACTAGCAATTAACTTAAAACAATATTATTTACAATGAAAATACATTACTATTTATAATGAAAAACAATACTATTTACATCAGCGTAAAAATTATGAAAGACGTAAGAAGTGATTTAACAAGTTTGTACTGTTGAATAGGATGACCTTGCTCCCAGTCTTGGGGAAAAGCATTTAGTCTTTTACCATTAAGTCTGCTGTTGCTTGTAGATTTTTCATAGATGCTCTTTATGAAGTTGAGGCAGTTTCCTTCTACTCCTAGTTTGCCGAAAGTTTTGATCAAAAATAGATGTTGAATTTTGCCAAGTGCTTTTTCTGCATCTGTCAAGAAGATCATATGGTTTTCTTTAACTAGTCTGTTAATATGTTGAATTACATTGAGTTTTGAATGTTGAATCAGTCTTGTATTATTGGGATAAACTCCACTTGGTCTTATGTATACATTTTGGTATATTTTGTCTTCATTTTTATTCATTTCAAAAAATTAAAAAATTTCCCTTTTGACTTCTTTCAATCATAGGATATTTATAAGTATGTTCTTTAGTTTCCAAATATTTGGGGAAACTGTCTAGAAACCTTTTTATTATTGATTTCTTATTTAACTCTCTTTCAATAACATTTGTATGAGATGATTCCTTTTAAATGTGTTGTTTTGTTGCCCAGATTATGGTCTGGGTAAATGTCCCATGTTCACTTTATAAGAATATGTATTTTGCTCTTGTTGGTTGTTCTATAAATGCTGATTAATTTTATTGATAGTATTTTTCTAGTGTTTTAAATCCTTACTGAATTTCTGTTTACTTTTTCTATCAATTATTGAGGTTCTGGCATTAAAATATCCAACAATACTTATGAATTAATCTATACATTTATCCTTCTAATTACATCAGCATTTGCTTCGTGCATTTTGAAGTTTTTTAATTATGTGAATAAACATTCAAGATTGCTATGTACTCCTGATGACCTGTTCCCTTTATCATTATGGCATGATCCTTTTCTTTGGTAATATTTTATTCTGAAATTTAACTTAGTATAGCCACTCAGCTTTATTTGGTTAGTTTTAGTGTGGTTTATCTTTTTTCTATCTTTTTTACTTGTAATAATTCTGTCTTGTTACTTAAAGTGTAATTCTTGTAGATAGCATACATAGTTGAGTATTGTTCTTCTATCCAATTTTATATCTGTTTTTTTAGTTGATGAGTTTAGACTATTTCCATTTAAAGTTGGATTTAAACCTACCATTTTATTATTTGTTTTCTATTGGTCTTCTACCTGTTCTTTTTTTTTTTTTTTTTTGCTTTGTTTCTACCTTCTTTTGGATTAAATGAAAATTTATTAATATTATGTTTTAGGTTTTTTTTTGGCTTGTTAGCTCTACCTTTTTTTGTTGTTTAATGGTTGCTCTAGAGTTTACAGTATAACTTTTAAATTTATCATCATCTACTTTCAAATAATATTACAGTGATTCCCACATATTTTAAGAACCTCAAAATTGTATAGTTCTATTTATTTTCTCTTGGTCTTTGTGTTGTTGTCATACATTTTACTGCCACCTATGTTATACACCCAACTGCCATGGACTGAATGTTTGTATCCCTCCACAGCTCACCTGTTGAAGCTGAATGCCCAGTGTGATGGCATTTGTAGGTGAAAGCTGTGGGAGATAATTAGGTCAAAAGAATGGATCCCTCATGAAGGAATGGATCCTTCCCTTATGGAAAACCCATAAGGATTAGGGTCCTTATGAGAGACATGAGAGAGTTTTCTTTCTCTTTTTTGCTCTCTGCCAGAAGATAGCTATCTGCAATCCTGGGAGCAGGCTCTAACCAGACACATCTTCCAGTGCCTTCAGCTTGGACTTCCCACCCCACAGAACTGTGAGAAATAAATATTTGTTGTTTAAGCCACCCAGTCTGCTAATTTGTTATAGAAGCCCAAATTGATCAAGACACACAACAATATGTTATTATCTTTAGTTACCTTCTAAAGTATATTAAAAATAAGAAAAAATTTATATCTACTCTCTCTTTTACCATTTCTGATGCTCTTCATCCCTTTGTGTAGATACAAATTGCCATCTGGTATTATTTGCCTTCTACTGAAGGACTTCCTTTACTATGTGCAGTGATGCTCATGATATATGCTTTTAGCTTTTGTACGTCTGAAAAAGTATTTACTTTTATTTTTGAAGGATATTTTTGCTAGGTATAGAATTCTAGTTTGTCAGCTATTTTATTAATTGCTTTAAATACGTTGTTCCATTGTCTTTTGACTTGCATTGTTTCTGATAAGAAATATATTGTCATTCTTATTGCTGTTCCTTTGTATGTAATATAATGTCTTTTTTTTTCCTGCCTACTTTTCAGTTTTTCTTTGTCATTGTTTGTTTAGAAACCTGATGATGATGTACCTTAGTTTGGTGTTCTTACTGTTTCTGCTTGGGGTTTGCCAAACTCCTTGGATATATGTGTTTATAATTTTCTTCATATTGGTAAAATTTTTTGGCCAATTGTTTCTTCAAATATTTTTGCTACACTTCCTTTCTCTGAGACTCCAGTTATATGTATAGTAGGCCACATGATGTTGTCTTCTTTTGAATTTCTTTTCTTAAAAGTCTTTTTTCTCTGTGTGTTTTATTTTGTTTAGGTTTTATTGCAATGTCTTCATGTCCCTAAATCTTCTACAATGCCTAATCTTCTGTTAATCTCATCCAGTGTATTTTTCATCTCAGTTATTTTATTATTCATCTCCATAAATTTGATTTATGTCCCATTTAATCTTCCATTTCTGTTCTTAATATGCTTTTGTGGAGTACATTTATAATAGCTGTTTTAATTACCTTGTCTAATGATTCTGTAATCTCTGTCATTACTGGGTCTGTTTCTAGTTATTGAATCCCTCCCACTCCCACTCCCCATTTTTCTTTTTTGCCTGCTGGGTAATTTTTGGTTGGAGGTTAGATATTGTGAATTTTATATTGTTGGATGGTGCTTCATTTTATTTCTTTAAGTATTTTTGGCTATGTTCTGGAAGGCAGTTAAGGCCGCTTGACTTCATCTAGTTTTGTTGAAACTTGCTTTTAAACCTTTTTAGGTGGATGTAAATCATCCCATAATCTACTGCTATTTTGTTCCTACTAACGAGGCAATCAGCCTTTAAGTATCCCACTTTATATTCTGTATATTAGTAATTTTTGCCCACTGGCTAGTGACAACATAAATTATTCCCAGCTTTTCATGAGCTCTGGGGATTTTTTGATTGTACCTTTCTGGTGGCTCTTTCCCTTGTCTTGTTAGTTTCTTAATACACATGTGCTGATCTGTACTCAAAGACTCAAAGGAAATCCTGTCTGTGAATGTTTCTTCTGCAGTGCTTTACCCCATAAATTCTAGTCACTGTGGCTTCACCAAACTCCACCCTGCTTCTATTCAACTCAGCAAGACTCTGTTCTGGGTCTGTTTGGGCTCCCCTTCCCTGTCCCGTGACATGCTCTCCAGGCGGTGAACTGGAGCACCCACAGGGATCACTTTATTCATTTGTTCTTTCTCTCAGGGAACACCATTTAGTGTTGCTTGCTTTCCTGCATCTTTAAAACCATTATTTTATATATTTTGTCCAGTGTTGTGGTGGTTTAAGGCAGAAAGAGAAATTTAATCCCTATTACTATATTATGATCAGAGCTGGAGTCCTTAGCTAACTTTTGCACATGAAATTACAATAATTATAAAAACAATACCACATTATAGACAACATATTAAAGGATATAAAATGCCATTCTATGAAGTGTTATCATAGCACATTTTCTTTCAGTATTTTTTTGTCCTCTGTGAAGTTTTTAGGCAATATTGTTAGTAAAATGAGACTTTGGAGTTGCTTGACCCTACAATTTATTATCAGTGTTCCATTTTTAATTCTTTTTTTTTATCTTGGGAATATTATCATCTTTAAGACTCATTTTCTTACCTGTAAAATGTGTGGATAATTGTACCTTCCTTGCACTATTGTAGCAGGGATTAAAAATAAAATATGAAGTGTCCAGTAAATAGTAGTTATCAATAGTTTCAATCACACTATGTATGCAGCTTCATACCCTGATTTTAAAACAATTATAAGCATTTGATATATTGTCTTATAGCATTGCTTGATACTTAATGAATGACCCAATGCATACTCATAAACTCTTCCCTTATTTTTATTTCTTTGTAAATACATATTTTTAATTGATACATAATAGATGTACCTATTTTTAGAGTACATACAATATTTTGATACTTTCATATAATGTGTAAAGATCAAGTCAGGGTAATTGGGATATCAATCCTCTTAAATATTTATCTTTTTTTATGCTAGGTCTTCGCTTATTTTTGGATATCTGGTTTATTTATAATTTTCTCCCTTAATATATCATCATACCTAGGGCTGTCTTATCTAAATTTAAAAGTTCTTAATACAGCCAATTTGAAGATAAGTCTTGATTTGAAACCTGTTTGAGATCTCCCTGCATTAGTTCACCTGAATTTAACTGGATCTCAGCAGCTTCAACCTTCACTGTGCTTTTCCTGCCCCTCCCTGTTTCTTCTCAAGAGAAGACAATTTCTTGCTCATTATTTTCTGTGGTAACTGAGAAGAGGAACTGAGTAGAAAGATGTTGGGCTACTAAGACCCAGGGCACATCCCATATAGAATTCTCTCTACTCTGTTTTGTGCTTTGGGAAATGCAGATGTTGGTTCAGCCCCCCTCATCACAGCTCACGGCTTCTCCTGTTTTATTCTCTTTCAGGGCAGGGAGTTAGTTAGCGCTTGTCTGTTTGGATGCCTAATTCAATCTCTATTGACTGTGTTTAGTTTTGCATACATTGTTTATACTTCGGTAAAAATAATTCATTAATCTTTTCTAGTAAGCAGTTACAATGACAAAAATTTGATTTTGAGTAGAATACAGATGAGACTCATACTAAAACATTGTATTCATAGATAGGATAGGATGTATCCAGAAGCAAATTCATTAGCCTTATCTGTTTGTTTTTTTTCATGAAAGGCAATCATTTGTTAAAGAGGGTTCAATGTTTTACTGAGAAAGGGCCAACTAAAATATTGACTGTAGATAGATCCTTCCTGGGAAAAGAGGACCCATGAGTTGGAAAAACATGTGAAATTTAAGAATATGATCTCAAATTGGCCCTAGTGTTTGCTGTTGCAAGCTTGGAGAGTCCTTGGTTGAAAAAGTATAACTCTTTCCCTGAAAGGGTTATAGGCTTTTCCCATAATCTGAAGAGAAACCACCATGCCACAGCCAATCAGGAATGAAATGGGGTGAGAGGATGGATAGGCATTTTTCCCTGGTTCATCTCAGGCCTCTTTCTGTCACCCTGGGTTTGCCTGGCTTCTCCTTAACAAAACATCTTTCGTTTTTCTCCTACTGTCTTTCCACCAGAGCCCTAACTGCCACTGGCCCCTTCCTTTGTACTTACTGCCCATGCCCATTGGCCATGGAGCTTGACATTTTTCAGAATATTCATCTGAAAATGAATCTCTTTTGTGAATAACATTTATTCATAGCCTAACTTTGATGCATTTTTTAAATTTTAAAAATCCTTTTCTCACATGAGTAGGGGAGGTACAAAGTGAGCAAAGTGGGAAGAGAATCCATGTGTAACACCCCAAGGGTGAATATTCACAGGAGGGCAAAAATGTCCTTAATTAATGAACCATTTCCTATTCTGACCAGTAATCTAAGCTATCCATCATCATATAAAAAACAGAACTACATGTTATGATAGCCAAAAGTAGGATGATGTCTTCCTCTACCCTGTGGCCTTCTAGGAAACCATAACTGATTACAGTTCTTTCTAGAGGTATTAAAACGGGATGGTGGACCTTTTAAAATTTTTGTGTGTATCGTGAAATTTTGGATATGTTTAGTGAAGAGTTGTCAGCGTTTTCAGTAAAGGAGAATATATTCTGCCTTCAGTAATTGCATTAATACACAGAATAATTAATACTCAGAAAAATACTCAGATTAATACTCAGAAATACTCAGAAAAATATGATGGCCAATTTTGGAGGTGAATTTGGAGGTAAGAGCTGCTGATGGCACCATCTTTATAGAGGACGGTGAATATGAACCATGAACGCTAGTTGCATAGAATTTTGCAAAACAATTTTGTTCCTGTTGACAAGGGACAGTCCCTTTCAAAGACATTACTGTGGAAAACTCTATTAAGTTCAGGAGAGGAAAGTGAGACATGGAAATACAGTTGACCCTTGAACAATGTGGGCTTGGACTCTGTGGATCCACTCACACATGGATGTTTTCCCACCAGATGGTACTTGCAGGATGCGAATGCCACAATCTGGAGGGCCGACTTTTTGTATGAGTGGGTTCCACAGGGTCTACTGCAGGACTTGAGTGTATGTGGATTTTGGTATATGCAGGGGGTGATGGGCCCTAGAACCAACCACTTGTGTATACTGAGGAACAACTGTACATGCACAATATGTTTTTATATCAGACAAGGTACAGAGAGTATTTCTTTCTTGTGTCATCACACCTTTGTGCCCAGGTATTACAGTGCTTCAAAGATAAGTCTTCATACTTTTAATTTATATTTGAAAAAAAATTAGTGTCCATCCAGATGAGACTCTTTGGGACCATAAAACAGACAATGTTCTCTAAAGTATCCAAACTGAAAGCATAAATGGCTCTTGTATTAAAGAGACTAGTTTTATAGAATTTAACATTTTCAGAGCCAATGAAGCAAGAGTTTTTTTTTTTTTTTTTTAACATGTTCTAACATTTTGCACATAAGAAATTTTCCATTTGGTGTGAGGCATGTGCCAAATGATGGAATGTATTGCCACGTTAGAGTCTGGTTATTCTAAATATAAAATTAAAAGGAAAAGTAGAGGAGATGAGCTCCAGAAAATGGAAAGAAAACACACTGAATTTTTTCTCTCTGGGGACATTGGAAAAGTTACCTGAGCACTGGAAACTTTGCTATGCAAAGTGCAGTTGTGGACCAGTAACCTGCCTGGGAGCTTGTTAGAGCTGTGGAATCTTAGGCCTGCTAAATCAGTCTACATTTTGTCACAATTGCCATGAGATTCATAAGCAGATTACAGTTTGAGAAGCATTGCTCCAAATTGATGAGGGCTGCTCTGTGCATCACCTGATATCAGTGTTATGGCTTTAGAGTATACATGTAATACTTCTTCATCCTTGGGGAATAGTCTTATACGAAAATGGCTGTGTCAGCCTGTATCTTCCTTCTGTGACTTTGACCTTTCTATGTTTGGTTACATTCCTAGTTGAAAGTGAGGAATCAGGGAATCTTTGGGAATTAGAGACATTTATGTGGATTGGGTGTACATAAAATAAAGACTGGAGACTCAAGAATTAGGAAAGAGATGGAAAATTTTGAAGGGTAGCAAAAACTTCAAGGATATTATTTGTCTTCATGTAGTTAAAACATTAAAAATTTTTTCTCATGTAAGGTTTTTGTTGTGGCAATAAACACCAGTGCTGGTTGATTTAAGCAGCAAATGAATTGTTGAAAAGATGCTACTTGGTTCACAGATTTCTGGGAGGGCTGGAGAGCCAGGTTGTAGCCATGAAGCCAGGGAGAGAGCCCAAGTCAGCCTGCAGAGCTGGGTTGGTGGATACTCCTGTTACTACAGAGCACTAGAGGCTGCAGATTGCACCCCAGGTGCCATTAGGACCAAACCATGCATGCCTGCACCAGCCCTGCATTGTGGGGCCGCTGTATTCCTTGTAGCATCTCTGTTCCCAGAGGGAACACTGGGTGATCTCTGTACACTGGGTGGGTATGTCTGATTGGTGGTGCCTAGACTATGTTCCTTTGTCCCAGGTGCCAAGGAAGCTGGGAAGGCAAGTCTTTGGTATTTTTGCAGTCATTCTGGGAGGTGACCACTGCCTTGTTAGGTTGGGGAATTTCCCAAACCTAGTTCTAATCTAGGGTTCAGATACAGGTGGATAAAAAGAATTATAGATGTTTGATAGAGTTGCATGTGTCTGTGTGCATGTGTGTGTGCACATGCATGTGTGTGTGAGTGTGTGTTTGCTAGGGATATTTATTTCAATAGGGCATCTTCCTGAATTTATGATGAAGGTCGATAATGGAAAAGCAGGATTCATTTTGCATAATTTTGCTTTTTTGTTAAAAATGCTAACATACATATAAAATCAAGAGTACTGATACTTGTTTCAGGTTGCGTTTAACCAGGACAAAACTTGTTTTCTGTGAGATTGAACAGCTTCCTAGCACTCACTCTGAAATATGCAGTTCATTGCATTTGCTTTCTAAATGAGAACCACATTTAATGAAACCTTGACCGTGTAATCAAGATAATGAGAGATTTTTAATTTGCCTGAGTGACTCAGTTGTGGAGTACACACTTTGACTTGTGTTCAGATGGGAGGTTGAGAAATTATCACTGCCTTGGTGTACATGAGACACAAAGCAGAAAACAAAATCAGCATGCGCTGTGTCATATTTGTACTGAGATAACACCGAGGAACAGCTGTGACTCTTTCAAATGACTCCATTTGTTTGATAATTGCTGGGTAAAAATAGTGCCACTATTGGTTATTTCAGGAAGACAGATGGCGTTCTAGATTATGTTCCTTTCCTTGTACCCAAAAAGAACAGGACCAAGTCTTTCTGAAAATTACTGTCTGTGTGTGTGAAATAGCATCGGGGAAGGGGACAACACATTTCAAGCTTTTGCCCTGCAGGTCCATAGGGAGCAGGGGCTGCGCCGTAAAGGAAACAGGGAATTCAATTATTCCAGCCTGAGCTAGGGTAGGAAATCAAGGCATCTATCTGTTGCTTAGAAACAGAAATATCCTGTGCCTCAGCTACAGCTGGAGAAACCAGGTCATTTACTTTCAGAGTTCACCTACCGGTTATCCAAACAGAGCTGAAGGAGAAAGCACCTCTTTTCTCCTGGCAGGGGTTATTTTTCTCATCAGACCTCCTACCTTTCTTCCAGTCAGCAAATTCTCTGTTGTTCCTAGTGTATTTCTCAAAACTGTGCCAAGCAAATTACAGTACTTCTTGGGGAGGAGGGTGGGAGATGATCGGTTTTCTTCAGGAGCTGGCCCTTGGGTCTTTTTCCCTCCCAGGAAGCCTGGGGAGGCAGTGGTGGAGTGTGGTACTCAGCCTTTTGTCTGAATGGCAGGCGTGTGATGGTTTGACATGTGGTTGGCATTCTTGTCTGCACCTCAGGGAGAGAAGGTTGTCACACACACTCCCACGGTCCCACAGTTAGGTCTCGGGTCAGGCAGGGAGGCAGAAACACAGATCTTTTGTGAGGTATGAGGACCCCACTTCCTGTGCCAAGGGAGGACCGTGGATTGCACCCTTACCTGTGTCTAGGAATCTCTTTGAGATCTTTCCAAAAAACACACACCTGAGACTTACACCCAGAAATTCTGCTTCGTTAGGTCTGAGGTATAACCTGGGCTCCCGAGGGTTCAAAAGTTTCCCAGGTAATTAGAGCTTAAAAGTCATTCCCATTTTTCTCCTTAGCCCCTGCTGAAGAGTGCTGGACTCCCAGATCCAGGCTGGGCATAGAAACGCTTAAGCATGGAGTTCCTGGGTGTCCTTATTTCTGTCCAGAGTTGAGAGCTTGCCCTGTGCCCTTCTCCCTGGGGAGCTCTGTGTACTCAGGGTCACATGATTCCTGCAACAGTGGGTTCCTTGGTCTTCAGTTTGGGTGGGAACGTTTACTCTTTCAGGAGCACTCAGAAGGAGAATTGAGACTTGTAGCTGGGTAGAAACATTCTGGAATTATTTAGGCGTTAACTAGACAATGGGAAACTGGTAGGTAGAACCTTAATCCCTGGGTGTTTCTGACTAAGCAGGCTGATAAGAGCAGAATGTCCCAGGCACATAGGCACACACTGCCAGTACACCTGCCCTGGGGAAGGCCTTGGGGTGTATAAACACTGATCATTTCTACTCACTGTTCTCCAGGGATCCTAGGAAAATCAGATAGTTTCAATAAGAGTATTACAGTACGCAGAGGCAAAAAACTTAAAAGGACAATGAGATGTAGTTCCTTTTTGCCTCTTCTTTTTATCTTCACAAAGAAAAAAAAAGTCATTATATTGAAAATGAAGATGATTAGAAAAGCATTAAAACATTCTCAGTATGTTTTAAACATTTCTCCTAGAAAGCCACAAGCCAAAGGCAGTTATTTCTTGGCTCCTTTTTGCTCAGTTATGTAAACGTCCATTTGTGGGAATACCAGAGTTGATCCGGAAATCTCAATTTCAAGAGAGCTGAGAAGTAGACTTGTTAGCATGAACATGAAAGGAAACACTGTGGGGCAGCTTTAATTTTCAT
The DNA here is from genome assembly GCF_009764315.1 of Trachypithecus francoisi. Lineage (NCBI taxonomy): Eukaryota > Metazoa > Chordata > Mammalia > Primates > Cercopithecidae > Trachypithecus > Trachypithecus francoisi. The sequence continues at coordinate 43,286,485 of NW_022681468.1, read as the reverse complement.
GACTCTCAAATGCAGGGACGTGACTAAAGCACAAGGTGTCCGATTTTCAGTTGTACCTGGCCATGAGATCAATCTCCGAGTCTACATAGCCACACTTGAAACAGCCTCACATCTCTCACACTGGCTTGCCAAATCCGAGGGACTTTGATTTGAGAAAAGAAAAGGAAGACATTTCCACCATTCACACCAAAACCTGGGTTTTTGAAGTAATTTGAATTTCTGATCCTTTTTTTCAGCCTCTACTTGCCTCTCTTCCTGTCACTGTAGAATCCAAAATAAATTCGAAGCTCTCTCTCTTCTGTGGACTAGGAAGAGTCAGAGAATTTTAGAAAGATTTTTGCCAACCTGCTGTGGGAGGTACAGAATTTCTAAATAGCAGGGTCTTGGAGTGGTATTCTAGGCACTATTAGAGGATTTATCTAGAGGCAGTGTCTATGTAGCAAGCATACTTAGTTTGTAATGTTTATATTTAGGATAATGAGAGTGTTGGCTCTAAACCCCCAGACTTCCCTTCAGTGCTACCACTGTAAGCTATGAATAATCTTTTAAATACAGAATTGGATATCTCTCCCCTTTCCTGCTATTAATTTTTTTTAAAGTGTGAGTCCATTTCTCTTGATACACTCAATGTGTGTGTAAGGAAGAGGGCCAACCATATCCCACCTCGGAATACCACCAAAGCAGCCAGGACAACTGTGTTATTAATACTTTTTCTCTTTGGCTTCCATAAGGATTTAAAAACAAAAACAGAGAAATGTGCCTTTTCTTTTCTCTCCTACTTGATCTTCAAGTTAATAAAATGAGTGACAGAGAGATTACAACTGTGAAGAAGTAAGGATGCCCTTTCAGCCAAGGGTACTTGTCATGCCTTCGTCTCTGTGCTCTTGGAAAATAGTAAGATCTCAATAAACATTCTCTCTTAGCACTTTTGACAAACAATTCACCTGTCGGGACTTCAGCTCTAACATTGCATGATCTATGATTTTAGGACCTAGATAATAATATTGCCAACCCCCATTTCTATGGGTCCCTTGCTCTTTCGTCACCAATAAATGGCACCATCTTCAACATCTTTGTTTTAAGGTACCTGCTCTCCGACTCCTGTCCCACCCTCCTGGCTGGAGCTTCTAGTGTTATCACCCCACAGACCTCTAATCCATGGCCTACCACATTTTCATTGTCTATGATCCCCTTTCTCTCTTTTCCTTTTTTACTAGTTTAGATTTCACATTATATCATTTAAGCAGTAAAATATGTCAGAAGAAAAATGCATAATTATGCTCAGTGATCTACAAATTCCTGACATTGATGTAACATTAGCCCTTGACACTGCCTGGCAATCCTGCCATCTATCTTTTGGATTTTTGTCCTTCTACTCTCCAGAACAATCACACTGTCTTCTCTCACCCCAGCTTTCTGGGCTCCTTTCCTATTCACTCTTAGCTGACTATGTTGCTTCCACATTTACTGAAAAGGTAAAAGTAGTAAGGCAGGCCACATGCCCATTATCGAATCTAGCACCCCACTTATGTCTTTATTTGCACTCCATTTCCCACCTCTGTCTGCATGAAATGTCTTAGTTCCCACCAAAAGCTGCTTCTGCTTATTTACCTCCAATGCTGCCACAGATATACTGGGCATGCATCCTCATTTGCCCAGTTCAATGATAGTTTGCATTTGTTGGCCTGGCATGACCATGAATAAATAGTTCCCCCTAACGTACCCCAGTTTGTATGACAAATTATATAGTCCTCTTAATCATGTAACAAGCTTCCATGTATGGTGGGGGGTCTGTTTCTGGACTAGCAGGTCAGAGCATCTCTGTGCCCACATCATACTGTCTTAGTTGCTTTACAGGTGGTCATGTAGCTTTAACAAGTCCATACACAGGGCAGAGCAAGCATTCCTTTCTGTTCTTCAGATGTGTATCTGCTTTTTTTGGTCCTGTACTATTTCATGTGCATTTTAGAATTAGTTTGTAAAGTTTCACAAAATCCTGTTGGGGTTTTGATTGGAGTTTCATTGAGTCTCTAGATCAATTTTGGACAAATTCAATCACTGCAAAATCAAATCTTCCTATTCATTTACACATATATTGCTCTATTTAGTTTTTCCTTAATATCTCTCAGCAAAATCTCACAATTTTCTGCCTGCAGGTTAAATACATATTTTGTTAATTTTTTACTAGATATTTTATGGTTTTTGTTTCTATTGTAAATAGTGTATTAAAAATTGAGATTTTTGTTGTGGTGCTGTTGACTTGTGTATTATTCTCTTTTTTTTTTTTTTTTTGAGACGGAGTCTCGCTCTAGCCCAGGCTGGAGTGCAGTGGCCGGATCTCGGCTCACTGCAAGCTCCGCCTCCCGGGTTTACGCCATTCTCCTGCCTCAGCCTCCCGAGTAGCTGGGACTATAGGCGCCCGCCACCTCGCCCGGCTAGTTTTTTGTATTTTTTAGTAGAGACGGGGTTTCACCGTGTTAGCCAGGATGGTCTCGATCTCCTGACCTCGTGATCCGCCCGTCTCGGCCTCCCAAAGTGCTGGGATTACAGGCTTGAGCCACTGCGCCCGGCCTACTTGTGTATTATTCTTATATGCAGCTACTTTGTGAAATTTTTATTTATAATGATTTATAAATTTATCAGGATTTTCTTTATACGCAGTCATAACACTTGCAAAAATGATGGTTTTGTTTTCTTTTTTCTAATCCTACTTTTAAACAACATAATTGACATGCAGCATACATACAGGAAGGAGCACACATCATAAGGTCACCTCTTGATACATCTTCACAAAATGAACACATTTATTTAACCAGCACCTAGATTAAAAAACAGAACATTATTTGCATCCATGAAGCCCCCTGGTGCTCTCTTCCATCACTACCTCCCCAAAGAAAAATGCTTGTGTTTTTAATGTATTTTTTTCTGGTCTTATTGACTTGGCTCTTGCAAAGTTCCCTTTTTTAACATAATCACTTTCTCCCTTTCTGCTGGAATATTCCCAGTAACATACAAATGTGCTTTACAATCTTCTATCTTAAATCTGAAATCATTCTCCCTTGACCTTATTTGTGTCCCTTTCTAGCCAGTGCTCCATTTGGCTGCTCCCCTTCTCAGCAAAACCTTCTGAATAAAAGTCCTGTAGCCACTGTTTCTACTTCCTCACTGTACAGTTTTCTTTTCAACTCACTTTTATCTGGCTTCTGTCTTGGTATTCCACTGAGGCAGCTGTTGTCACGATATCAGTGTCGTCCTTGGTATCAAATCCAGTAGACAGCTCTGTTAATGTCCTCTCCATCTCTTAGTATCATTTGATATAGTTAGCCCTTGCCCATTTTGAAATACTTCATTTTCATGTTTCCATTTTTGCATTTGGATGACTACTTGTTGAATGCCCTTCTCTTCACCTAAACTCTAAGTTCCATAATGGCTATGGTGATGTATGGCTTTTTCACTGTTCCATTCCCAGTGTCTAGTCCAGTGTTGACATTAGATTGACAAATATTTGTTGCCTGGGTTTTAGGGGTGACAATAAACATCACTTTTGTCTCATGTCTACTTAAATGTCTTACAGGTACCTCAACCTCAACAGGTCCAAAATATGTTTATCATCTTCTTCCACAGACCCCTTTTGAGTATATACCTACCAGTAACATCCACTAAACCAGAAACCTTAACTCCTTACTTTTTCTCATCCCCACATCCAATCCATGATTTCTGACCATGCTACTGCCTACATACTTCTCCCAAACCATCCTCTTCCTTCTGTGTCCATTTGCATTCTTCTGGCATGCCATTAGATTGAATTACTGAAACAGCTTCTAATCTGTTTTTGTTCTGAACTGTTCTGAACTCTGGTATTACTTCCTCCAATTAGTCTCCACATAGCAGCCAAAGTGATCCTTTTAAATATACAAGTCTAGTTAAATCACCCTCGTATGGCAGACATTGTGCCATATACTATCCTCCCAATTATAAAAATAGAATGAACAAAGGATAAGAAACAAGAGCGTACAGGATCGCACTATTAAAAACAAATTACATGATAAGTAATTTATAGTTAATTTTAATATCACTATTCTTCCACATTTTCTTTTTCTTTTTTTTTTTTTTTTGAGGCGGAGTCTCGCTCTGTCGCCCAGACTGGAGTGCAGTGGCGCAATCTCGGCTCACTGCAAGCTCCGCCTCCCGGGTTCACGCCATTCTCCTGCCTCAGCCTCCCGAGTAGCTGGGACTACAGGCGCCCGCCACCTCGCCCGGCTAGTTTTTTGTATTTTTAGTAGAGACGGGGTTTCACCATGTTAGCCAGGATGGTCTCGATCTCCTGACCTCGTGATCCGCCCGTCTCGGCCTCCCAAAGTGCTGGGATTACAGGCTTGAGCCACCGCGCCTGGCCTCTTCCACATTTTCAAAGCATCTGTATTAGTCCCTTCTTACACTGCTATGAAGAAATACCCAAGACTTCTTCACAGGGCAGCAGGGCAGAATGAATGCAAGCAGGAGAAATGCCAGATGTTTATAAAACCATCAGATCTTGTGAGACTCATTATTATGAGAATAGCATGGGGGAAGCTACCGTCATGATCCAATTACCTCCACCTAGTCTTGCCCTTAACACATGGGGATTACAATTCAAGATGAGATTTTGGATGAGGACAAAACCAAACAATATCATTCCTCCCCAGCCCCTCCCATGTCTCATGTTCTCATATTTCAAAACATGATCATGCGTTTCTTACTGTCCCCCCAAATCTTAGCTCATTCCAGCATTAACCCAAAAGTCCAAGTCCAAAGTCTCATCTGAGACAAGGCAAGTCCCTTCTGCCTATGAACCTGTAAAATTGAAAGCAAGTTAGTTACTTTCTAGATACAATGGGAGTACAGGCATTGGGTAAATACACCTGTTCCAAATAAGATACATTGGCTAAAACAAAGGGGCTTCAGGCCCCATGCAAGTATGAAATCCAGTAGGCCAGTCATTAAACCTTAAAGTTTCAAAATGATATCCTTTGACTCCATGTCTCACATCCAAGGCATGGGACTTGCACCCTCTGAAGCAATGGCTGGAGCTGTACCTTTGTCCCCTTTAGCCATGGTTGGAGCTGAAGCAGCTGGGATGCAGGGCACAATGTCCTGAGGCTGCCCAGAGCAGGGGAGCCCTAGGTCAGGCCCAGGAAATGAATTTTCCCTCCTAGGCTTCTAGGCCTGTGATGGGAGGGGCTGCCAGGAAGGTCTCTGACATGCCTTGGAGACATTTTCTCCATTGCCTTGGTGATTAATATTCAGCTGCTCATTACTTATGCAAATTTCTGCAACTGGCTTGAATTTCTCCCCAGAAAATGGGTTTTTCTTTTCTGTCACATCATTGGCCTGCAAATTTTTCAAATGTTTTTGTTCTGCTTCCTCTTGAACACTTTGCTGCTTAGAAATTCTTCCACCAGCTACTCAAAATCATCTCTCTCAAGTTCATAGTTCCTCAGATCTCTAGGGCAGAGGCAAAATGCCACCAATCTCTTTGCTAAAGCATAGCAAGGGTGACCTTTACTCCAGTTCTCAACAAGTTCCTCATCTCCATCTGGGACCACCTCAGCCTGGACATCATTATCCATATCACTGTCAGCATTTTGGTCAAAGTCATTCAACAAGTCTCTAGGAAGTTCCAAACTTGCCTACATTTTCCTGTCATCTGAGCCCTCCAAACTGTTCCATCCTCTGCATGTTATCCAGTTCCAAAGTCGTTTCCACATTTTTGGATATTCTTGTAGCAGTACCCCACTCTTGGGACCAATTTACTGTATTAGGCTGTTCTTACACTGCTGTGAAGAAATACCTGAGACTGGGTATTTTACAAAGGAAAGAGATTTAGTTGACTCATAATTCCATATTGCTGAGGAGGCCCCAGGAAACTTACAATCATGGTGGAAAGCAAAGGAGAAGCAGGCACCTTCTTCACAGGGTGGCAGGATGGCATGAGTGTAAGCAGGGGAAATGCCAGATGCTTATAAAACCATCAGATGTTTTGAGACTCACTAACTAACTATCATGAGAACAGCATGGGGGAAACTGCTTCCATGATCCGATTACCTCCACCTGGTCCCCCTCTTGACATGTGGGGATTATGGAGATTACAATTCAAGATGAGATTCTGGGTGGGGACGCAGCCAAACCATATCAGCATCCTTTGGATTTCACTGCCACTCCTGTATCCTCTACAACTACACAACCATCAGTGGCCTTTCTCTTTCTCCACCTACCTTTTCTCCAAATTGAAATCACAGGACTGTTTTTCAATAATAGCAGGTAGATTTTCAGTAACTACCAGAAGAAGGAAGTATATAACTAGTTATCTGGGTTGATGAGCTACCCAGCAATCCATTCATTAGCAATAAGTCTTGTAAAAACATTAAAAAGAAAACTCTTCAGGCTTCCTTTATTAATATTAAGGATTGTTAGAAGTGATCAAAAGTTAATTTATTATACCTCACCTCCTTTCTTAAACACAGATCTTCAACTAGTTAAGGAAGTACATTCTGTATTATTAAGGGCACTGTGCTTCAGTCAATGATATGCATATACCCTACAATGAAAAAACCTAGGTTTAAAGTGATAAACCACTTGTCTGCTCCACTGATTGAAAGTTGCCGCTTGCAAGAAAGCCTGACCAGTTGAAGGACAAAGTTGAAAAATTCTTTGTTTTTGATGATGTGCCCTCTTTTTAAATTTGAGAGCAACAAGTTGTGACTACTTTCCTGCTTCCGGAATTAGCAGGAGTAGCAGGACAAGATTAATAGGTGGGTTCATTATGCCTAAGAAGTCGACTTTTTTTTTTTCCACAGAAAATAATTGCTTTTTTGGAGTGCAAAAAGCTTTTGCTCATGCAATGTCAAGATCTGTTATACTGATTAGGGGATGAAGTCACTCTTCCCGCTGTTTGTAGGGCACAAAGTCCATAAATGTGATCGGTGGTTTTGTACAGCATTGAAAAGTCTCCAGAAGATTTCTCTCTTTTGGGACCCACTAAAAACCAGAGGACTCCAGGAAATAAAGCCAAATTGTGCTCTTTTGACATGAGGCCATAAACATAATGGAATGCTTTTTCCCATGAAAGATCTGAGCAAAATAATCTCTACTGATTTATTTGACTGAGTCACATCCAGCTTTCCTTCATTCTTAGGTGCTGTTGCTTCAGAAAGTATCATCACAATTTCATTATCTGTCTAATACTGTGTAAACAGATACCTTATTTCAAATGGACACAAGGAGGTAGTGGAGTAGAGAGTAAGATCCTGGGCTCTTGAAACAGACTCTTGGATTCTAAACTTGATTCAACTGGTTTTAGAATGTTGGGTGAGTAACTTACTTTTTCTTTGCCTCAGTTTCTTTATCTAAAAAGGGAGAGAAGGTAGATAATTACCTCCCATGGCCATGGAATGTTTTTGTGAAGATTAAATTTATTTATGTAAAGTGCATGGCAGATAGTGATGACTATTATTATTATTACTGAGGTTGCAAGGACTGGCTGAACATTCTCTTGTGGCATTCAGGGAACGCTGAAGGTGAATTCTGCCTAGCCTTAACATTTGTGGGTGGATGAATCCTTGCACATATAGTCAGATAAATATTTAATAAGTGGTCATTGGGGGGTTGACAAAGCAAGGAGACATTTAGAAAACATACAGAATCCTGTTTTAGAGTGCCTTAATTGATAGATCATATTTCTATTTACAGGCTTACTTTGGAGATATTGCAGGTTTGGTTCTAGACCACCACAATAAAGCAAATATCTCAATAGAATGAGTCACACACATTTTTTGGTTTCTTAGTGGATATAAAAGTTATGTTTACACTATGATATAGTCTATTAAGTGTGCAATAACATGATGCCTTAAGAAGTACATACCTTAATTAAAATATTTTATAGCTAAAAAATACCAACAATCATCTAAGCCTTCAGTGAGTCATAATCTTTTTGCTTGAGTGTTTTGCTTCAACGTTGATGGCTGCTGAATGATCAGGGTGGGTTGCTGAAGGTTGAGGAGGTTGTGGCAATTTTAAAAAATAAGACAACAATGAAGTTTGCTGCATTGATTGACTCTTCATTTCACAAAAGATTTCTCTATAACATGTGACGCTATTAGATAGCATTTTACCCACAGCGGAACTCTTTTCAAAACTAGAGTCAGTCTTCTCAAACCTTGCCACTTCTTTATCAACTAAGCTTTTGTATTATTCTAAATCATTTGTTGTCACTTCAATGATGTTCACAGCATCTTTACCAGGAGTAGATTCTGTCTTAAGAAACCACTTTGCTCATCTGCTCATCTGTAAGAAGCACTTCCTCGTTCATTCAAGTTTGATCATGAGATTGCATCAATTCAGTCAAATCTTTAGGCTCCACTTCTAGTTCTAGTTCTCTTGCTATTTCCACTGCAGTTACTTCCCTACTGAAGTCTTGATCCCCTCAAAAGTGATTCATGAGGGTTGAATTCAACTTCTTCCAAACTTCTGTTAATGTTGATATTTTGGCTTCCTCCCATGAATCACAAATGTTCTTAATGACATTTAGTGAATCATTTCAAGAAGGTTTTAATATGGTAGCGGTAGCCTTATGAAATGTATTTCTTAAATAATAAGACTTGAAAATTGAAATTCTTCCTTGATCGATGGGCTACAGAGTGAGTGTTGTGTTAGCAGGCATGTAAATAACATTTATCTCCCTATACATCTCCATCAGAGCTCTTGGGTGACCAGGTGTATTGTCAATGAGCAGTAACATTTTGAAAGGAATCTTTTTCTGAGCAGTAGGTCTCAACACTGGGCTTACAATATTTAGTAAACCATTCTATAAACAGATACGTTGTCATCCAGGCTTTGTTGTTTTTTTTCTAGAGCATAGGCAGAGTACACTGAGCATAGTTCTTAGGGGTCCTAGGATTTTCAGAATGGCCAGTGAGCACTGGCTTCAATTTAGTCACCAGCAACATTAGGCCCAACCAAGAGAGTCAGCATGTCCCCTGAAGCCTTTAAGCCAGGCATTGACTTTTCCTCTCTAGCCATGAAAGTCCTAGATGACATCTTCCAATAGAAGGCTGTTTGGTATACATGGAAAATCTGTTGTTTGGTATAGCTACCTTCATCAATGATCTTAGCCAGATCTTCAGGATAAGTTGCTGCAGCTTCTACATTAGCGCTTGCTGCTTTGCCTTGCACTTTTATATTATGGAGATGGATTATTTCCTTAAACCTCATGAACCAACCTCTGTGAGCTTCCAACTTTTCTTCTGCAGCCTCCTTCTGCACCTCTCAGCCTTCAAGAGTTAGGGTCTTGCCCTTGATTAGGCTTTGGCTTGAACAAATGTTGTGGTTGGTTTGATCTTCTATCCAGACCACAAAATATTCTCCATATCAGCAGTAAGGCTGTTTTGCTTCCTTATCATGCCTGTGTTCACCGGAGTAGCAATTTTAATTTCCTTCAAGGACTTCTCCTTTGCATTCACAACTTGGCTAACTGTTTGGTGCAAGAGGCCTAGCTTTTGCTCTATCTTGGCTTTTGACATGCTTTTCTCACTCAGCTTTATCATTTTTATCTTTTGATTTAAAGTGAGATATCTGTGACTCCTCCTTCCACTTGAACACTTAGAGGCCATTGTAAGATTATTAATTGGCCTAATTTCCTTTTATTTATTTATTTGTTTTGAGATGGAGTCTCACTCTGTCGCCCGGGCTGGAGTGCAGTGGTGTGATCTCAGCTCACTGCAAGCTCCGCCTCCCAGGTTCTAGCGATTCTCCTGCCTCAGCCTCCCGAGTAGCTGGGACTACAGGCATGAGCCACCATGCCTGGCTAATTTTTGTATTTTTAGTAGAGACAGCATTTTACCATATTGGCCAGGCTGGTCTCAAACTCCTGATCTCAAGAGATCTGCCTGCCTCGGGTCGCAAAGTGCTGGGATTACAGGCATGAGCCACCATGCCTGGGTTAATTGGCCTAATTTCAATAGTGTTGTGTCTCAGGGAATTACTAGGTCCAAGAAAAGGGAGAGATGTGGGGGAATGACTGGTCAAGGGAGTAGTCAGAACACATACAACAATTATTAATTAAGCTTACCATCTTATATGGGTGCAGTTTGTGGTGTCCCAAAACAATTGCAGTCAAAGATCACTGATCACAGATCACCAAGACAGATATAGTAATAATGTAAAGGTTTGAAATTATTGTGTGAATTACAAAAATGTGACAGATACAAAGTGAGGCATGTGCTGTTGGAAAAATTGTGCTGATAGACTTGCTCAATGCAGGGCTGCCACCAACCTTCAATTAGTAAAAAAAAAAAAAAAAAAAAAAAAGCAATATCTGTGAAGTGCAATGAATGAAAGCATAATAAAACAAGGTATATCTGTATTTTTTCCTACAATGATGAAGATAAAGCTAATAACTGTCTCTCTATAACACCACATCTTGTAATCCTCTGTCACATTTAGGTTTTGTGCTGACATTGGTACAAGGGCTTAGGGTCACATTCACCGTAGGAGGCCCAGAAAAGGTCACGATAGTCATTGCATGAAATAAGGTATTTAGAGCTGTTAAAGAAAAAAAAGATTCAAAAACTTGGTAAAGTCGGTAAGGCAGACTTTATTCAAGGGAGGCATGGTGACAGTTGCAGGGACCATTGCCATAGGGTCTTGCAGTGGAGGAGAGAGACTGGGCTCAACTCTGACCCCAGCAAGGACAAGTAGGGGTTTATAACCACCGAGCAGAGTAGGGGTCAGTGGATGGAAAATTATCAAGGAAACTTCAAAGATAGGGGGTTACTGGTGAAGCCAAATTGACAGAATTATTGCTGAAGGCAGGCCAGGTTTATAAGATACTAGAGGGTGGTCAGATGCCAAGGTTGGGGACATTTTCCCTGAACTGACTGCTATAGTTTAGATGTTTGTCCCGCTAAACCTCATGTTGAAATCTGATCTCAATGTTGGAGGTGGGGCTCTAATGGGAGATGTTTGGGTCAAGGGAATGGATCCCTCCTGAATCCATTAATGCCCTCTCTGGAGGGCAGATAAATGAGTTCTTGCTCTATTAGTTCCTGCAAAAGCTGTTTGTTAAAAAGAGCCTGGTACTTCCCTCTGCTCGCTCTTGCTCACGCTCTGTCTGTCTGTCTGTCTGTCTCTGTCTCTCTGTCTTGCTCACTTTGTCTCCAGTTATGTACTCTCTGCACAGGCAAGCTCCCTTTTATCTTCCACCCTGAGCGGAAGCAGTCTGAGGCCCTCCCCCAATGCACAATCATGAACCTTCCAGCTTGCAGAATCGTGAGCTAAATAACTCTCTTTTCTTTGTAAATTACCCAACCTCAGCATTCCTTTATACCAACACAAAACAGACTAAGACACTCATTTAGCAGGGTTATTGCTCAAATTGGATTCAGCAAGGACACAGAGAGAACCCCAAGGTCAGCCTAGTCAAGCAGAGGACTCAGAGGGGCTGGATCCAAGTTTTGATCAAAGGAGGCAGTCTTTGTCACAGCCACTGGGGACATACAGTCAGGCCACATTCAGTCAATAAGAATAACCTTTTATAAGTGGAGAAAGATCATGAAGAGGCAGGATATTGCTCTCTCCTGGGTTAGGAGGATCATGAACAAGCCTTTCTTCCTTCTCTCACTTTTAGTTTCAGATGTTCAAGACTGTGTGGGCACTTTGGTGGAAGTGAAAAGAGTAAGAAAGACTGGGAGCTTCTGGGCTATGGGTAGTTTGGGTTGGTTGTTGCAGGGAGGATTGCCACCCTGGACAAAGGAGGGGCCAGGGGAGTTCCCAGAGCTGTGGATATGGGGCAGGCCCCTGGGAATCATTGAGAAGGGGCTTTGGGTTTCCTTTCAAGTTGCCCATCTCATTTCACAGGTTAGTGAGAGGGACAAGGATTCACGTTTACTGCCCCAACCAAAGTGAAAGGGCTATATTTGTCCCTGAGTTCCAGATACAGGTAGTTGGGTGGTCTTAAATATAGTCAAGAATGTTTCCTTAATGACAAAAAAAAAACCCCAAAAAACAAAAAAAAACCAACCCATACAATTTTTACTTCTATAGAACTATAATTTTTACTTCTTTTTAGAAGAAAAACCTGAGCTCCTTTGCTGCAGTATCTATTTATATGCATCTAGATTTTTATAGAGCCTTAAAATTCATTGATACATGAAAACTGAGGCCACCATTGACAGCAATTGTGTGTGTTAGTAAATAACGTATGTTAGTAAATAAGGGTAGCTGAGGAAAACTGAGCCTCTGGGATTGTATTGAACAGTTTCATTGCTGTGGTGCTGTGAGTGAATGGGAGGGAGCTGGCTTCCTGCATGTGGGGGTTGGTTGGTGAATGAGGAAAATTAGTGTGGCTGGGTTGATTTTTCTCTTTGAAAAGACTTTGTGCCCAGATGTCATACATATTATTTAGCTTGAATAAATATGAAATATTCTGGGGGAAATAAATATAAGTCCCTGGAGTGCAGAGACTCTCTGTTGCTAACTTCAGGTGCTTTCGGTAATAAGAAAGAAGGCGACATTTGTCTCCAATGTGTGAATGACCCCACACACATTAGGCTTTTGGCTAAGGTACTTTCCTTCTTTTGCCTTTTAACATTCCACTCATCACTTCATTTTTCTTTTGGCTCTAGAGAAAACCATACTGTTTTATTCCTTGATGAGCATTTGAGAACTGAATCCTTTAATTTATCTTTTGGTCCACCTTCCAGGACATGTGTGCACATGCATACACACACACACACACACACACACACACACACACAATTTATCCATCTCTCTCTTGCTTTTGCTCTTGGTGGCAAGCACATCTTCACCTTTTTTTTCCCCCTTGCAAATTTGAGCATTGATTCACATTTCAAGTCAGTTGTTTCTTGCTGTTGCTATTGAGAATGTGACATTAGGGAGATTCAGAACATTGCATTTCAGCTCACTGTTGACTCATGTTGGATGATTTCAGCAGCAGCAGCTCAAGCTGGTGGCATGTGGGATCAAGGTAGTGTGCCCGAGTAGCTGCCACTGCAGCGCTGAGAGGACAAGTAGGGCTGGAGGGACCAACAGCTGGGACCCTTCCAGATTTCTAAATGATCATGCAAAAGGCAGAAACAAGACAGTTTGCATCAGGAAAAGGTGATAAAGGTAGAACAACTTATTAGAACAGAGAACAAGATTAAGGGAGTGATAGGGAAAAGAATGAAGTCAGAAAATATAATAGTGTATAATCTTAGGCTAGGATCCTACTGAATAGGTCAGCTGATAAAGTCTAAAAGGATAAGGTAGTAGAGATGCTCTGAAGATTGAAAGTTCTTATTTTGGTAGAAGGTAATCAATTCTTGCTGGCTGTGTTATATAATTATGTGTCCATGTTTTGACACATATGTTGCTTTCATCTATTTTAAAGGTTGTTTTGGAAAATATAAAAAAATTCCCTACAGCAAATGGCAGGACCCCAATTAAAATGATAAATGCAAAAGAATTTATTGACTCATCCAGAGGCGAGGCTGACTGGGTTTGGCTGGACTGAAGCATTCAAAGGAAGATCTCACTTCCCTGCCTCCCTCCTTCCCTTCCTTTTCTACTTTTCTCTCCATTTACTCGCCTTTCTGCATCTCTACCTCTTCTCCTTCGCCCTGCATCCTCCCACCATAAACCTCTCCTCTTCCTCCCTTCTCTCTTGCTTCTTCCGCACATCTTTCACCTGACCCTCCCTCTCTCTGACTCGACCCTCCCCACCATGCCCTGGCCCCCTCTCTCTATTGCTTGCTAATCTCTCTTTCCATCCCCTTAATTGCTCTCTCCCTCCACCTCTAGCTGCTACTCTTGCCCCCGTCTGCCTCCTCTCCTTCACACCTCATGCTCCTTTCTGTCTTTGCCCTTGCTTTGTCCCCACTGCTCCCATGGCCACCCTTGGCCTCCATTTTCTCTCATGCTCTGCCTTCCATTCTTTCTCCTTCCCCCATTTATTCTTCTCTCACCCTAGCCCTCTCATTGCTCTGTTGTTCCCTTTGCTAATTTTGTTCTAGGGCTAACTCTCCTCCGTGGTGACCTCGCTGCTGCTCCAGACTTGTATCCCCAGCTTGGCCTTCCCAGTGGAAAAAGAGTTTCCCTTTCACAATAGTTCCAGCAAAAAGTCTCAGGATTGTCTCTCATTTGGCTGATGTGGGGACCAAGAGGCTTTAGAATCGAGGAGGGGTGGTGACATCCCTTTCTGAACCATGTGGACTGAAGTTCAGGTACATTATAGTGCTGAAGAAGGGGAATTGAGGACTGCATTCAGAAGAAAGGGGATTAGATACGAGGCCGGCAAAAAAACTAAGGCACCATTACTGTTCCCGTTGGCCAGGCTATTGGTTGGTAGCTGCCATAACAAACAACCCCCACATCTCAGTAAAATACAAAATAAAGGTTTTTTTTTTTTCTTCTTCACTTTGCCACAGTCCAGTGCAGGTGGGGCCGCCTTCCACAAGCCTTCCTCAGTGTGGTGACTCAGCTGTGGTCCTGCTGTACTGGAGTCCTTCACTTCCAGGGCATGAATAGGAGGAAAAGAGTATAAAACAGGCCTTTATAGCGACACTCATACGGTGTAGAGAATTCCTGCTCACTTCCCATTAGCTGGAACCCAGTTCCTGTTCTTGATCTTACCAGAAAAGATACTGGGAAATTTAGTGTTCTTATGTTCCCAGAAAAAAAGTGAACATGGTTTGGGGAGCACACAGCATTGTTATGGCCATAGCCAGGCTGTTTGGATACATAATTGGATGACAAGCAGCTGGAACTAAGCCAATATAAAGTTAATGCTGGGTATTTATGACATGTACGTTTACGCTTTCCTCTGAAATGCCTCTCGTTCTTTCTTTGATTCTAGATCTTGTCCTGAAATTCTGCTTTTATATGAAGCCTTCCAATATGGCACTGTATAAGAGCTTGGACTTTGGAACCAAATGGCATAAGTTAAGTTTCAGCTTCCCCATTTTCTAGGGGGTGACCTGGAGCAAATTAACCTCACCAAGCCTTTGTTTCCTCCTCTCATATACTGTGCAAAAAGAATCATTAATAATAATCCAGATTTAAAAAGCATTCAAACCACTTGGGTGCTTGTGACGTTTTCTTTTTTTAGCTATAATTTTACTTAGCAACTCAGTGAAGCTCAGCAAATCAGTGGTACATCTGGGCGTGGGCTGCGCTGTAGGCTCCCGTTTTCCATCCACTAGAATCTTATAATATCAGAGCCAAAGGGAAGTTCAGTGGTCACCATTTCAACCTTCCCATTTTACAGAAGAGGAAATTGAGGCTCAGAGAGGCGACTTGATTGTGCGCATGGTGGCAGAGCTGGAGGTAGGTCCCATGTTCCCCGATTCTACATCTCCTGATTCCGCATCTAATAGACTGTGGCTGCTCTCTCAGGGGTGGCCTTTTGCTTTTTTGGATCTTGTTACTTCAACACATCAAAACCTAGCATCCTAAAGTGAAGGCTCCTCAGTTGTACCGCGCAGCTCAGGAAAAAAATGCCTGGTTGGCGTGGTGGCTCACGCCTGTAATCTCAGCACTTTGGGAGGCCAAGGTGAGCAGATCACCTGAGGTCAGGAGTTCGAGACCAGCCTGGCCAATATGGTAAAACCCTATCTCTACTAAAAATGCAAAAAATTAGCCGGGCATTGTGGCGAGTACCTGTAATCCCAGCTACTAGGGAGGCTAAGGCAGGAGAATCGCTTGAGCCAAGACGGAGGTTGCAGTGAGCTGAGATTGCACCACTGTGCACCGATCTGGGCAACAAGAACGAAACTCCATCTCGAAATTAAAAAACAAACAAACAAAGCCTGTTCATTAGGTTCTTGGTTCTCTCTCCATACCCACCCCCGCCCCCCCAAATCAAGTGTAGACATATTTTTTGTGTGTGTGTTCTAGACATAAGACCGTCCTATCTACAGAAACTGTGGTTTAAAACTTTTTGGTTTTACAGAGATGGCTGCTGCAGCTCAATGAGAGGTGATAAAGACATAGGTAATTGCTGTAGAATAATCCTGCTGCCAAGAAGATGATTGAACTCCCACACAGAAGGTGAACAGATGGTATATTTATTGAAATTCATAGGCTGTGAGATGGAATAATTTAACTGATGGCTGGGCACCCTCATTTCAGATTGAGGGAGGTTCTCAGAAGAACAAGTGTGCCGCTAGGTGGCGTGATTATCTAGGGCCCAGTGTGATCTTATCAGAGAAGAAGGCTTGATTCTGTGCACACTCAAGAATCACTTCATTTCCTAATTGGGATGACAAATCTTCCCTGTGGCTAAGTAGGAAACCATCATGTTTTTAAAACTTAAAATCACTTGAATTATAAAATAAATATTTACCACTAAGGACTTTTGCATGGAGAAAAAGCAATCAAATGACAGGATATCAAATCACTAAAGAGATGGAGTCATGGCTTGTTAGGGGGCAGTTTCTGGACCAGGAGTAGCTGTGGGCTCCAACACTCTCTCAAAGCCTTGGCCCATCTGGGCCCAGTGCCATTTGCTCCCTGCCGGCTGCCTTACTCCTCAGCGCCGCTCACTGCTTGTAGTGCAGAACAGCAGAAACAACTGGGGCTCTAGAAACCTCATTTGGAAGTTGATATAGTTTAATGGCATTATATCAGAGGAAGAATAAAGGAATCCGTTGTGAACTAATGTGAAGGCATGGAGGAAATGATTAGATCGCAAAGGTGGATTGATAACAACTTAGCCTCTGATGGTTTCCCATCCTTATCTCTTTTGTTTAGTTAATTTTTTTTTTTTAAATCAAAGTTCTTCCTCTAATGCTGAATCCCTCTGGCTTCCAAATCTAGAGCACCAAGAAACTTTGCCGATGACTTTGGAATGCCCACACCTTGCTGATTTTGTGTGGGTACCACTTCCTGCTTATGTTTGATATCATAAATGTGTCCACTTTTCGGCTCAGCAAATATTCATTGAATCTTTTTCTTGTTCAAGCTGTTCCTTTTTGTATCTAAGTTTTCTCATCTGCAAAATGAAGATAAATACTTGTTTCAAAGGGTTGTTGTAAGGATTAAATGAGTAGTTTCATGTAAAATGCTTAAAACAGGGCCTGGCAAATAGAAAGTACTCAATGAATATGAGTTGTATTTTACTATTACTGCTACTCCCACCACTACCTACTATTGTATTACTACTACCACACCACTGATGCCGCTGCTGTTGCTGCTGCTCCTATGTATTACTACTATATTGTTACTACTACTGCTACTGTTACTCTTGTATTACTACCACAGTTACTCCTACTATTCTGAATTAATTGGATTTTTAAGTCTTTCTTACTCTGAATTGCAAAAAAATTAATCTTGTCAGTTTAAGGTACATTTATTCTGCATTTTTAGCTAAATATTAGTTATTTAGGAATTTTTTTCTTTGATCACTTCTCTTCTCCTCAGAGCTAACCTCTTAGGGTTTACCTCCAGCCTGGCAGTACGGGTGAGGACAATGTGGTTCATGATTATCCTCTGTTTGTGCTGGGCTCTTTTGTCATTACTGCAGTTTGTTCTTTGGCCTTTGCCCTTATACCTCTCTGAGATCTCGGCTGGCCTCTTTGGAGCCATTTTTTTTTGGACTTGGTGGGTGTGGGGGATGGGTTGGGTAGAAACCGGTCAGAATTTTCCAGATCTTCTCTGGCCTTGTGTTTGTGAGGCTCAGCTAAGGCTTCTTGCCCCCATATACCATTCACTCACCGCTGTGGGGACCAAGCTGGACCAGTTCTTCCTGCAAAGTGTACAGGTCCCCTGGGCTATACCCTGGGAAGTAATATACAAACCCCTTTATCCTGGAGTCCCCAAACTGAAGTGAAGTTTTATCACATAATTGCCTACTTCATTTCCACGTATGTACTCATAGTGGAAAGGGATTTGGGAAGAGAATAGAGTGTCCTTGAGAAATGCTTCTAAAGTCATAGCACAGAGAGGACCAGTTGAAGGCTCAAGTATATTATCAACCATAAAGTTGTGCCTTAACAGTTGCTCTGGAACAAAATCCTTGGGTATGGCCAGTTACCTATTCAGACTGAAAATGGGTGGTGGTGATAAGGCCAGAAAGAGTTAATGAAAATTCTGGGCTGTAGACTACATAAAGAAATAGAGTTTTTTGGACTGAATACATGTCCATTCAATATAGGCCAGTAAAATATGCCAAATAGGGACCTTGTCAGACTTTACAAAATGAATATATAATAGTGTTTTCACTTATATATGTTGGGCTTGAAAATAGTTTGTTTTATGCACTTTATATTCTCATCTTATAATTTTGCATTATTTATAAAGAAATACATAAACTCTATCCCCCTCCTCCCATATGAAATACTCAAAAAGAAATGGTTAATAAAGTTTCCTTTTATGTATTACTTGAGACTAGAATTAGTTGCTTGTTAGAACTGAGATTTATCCTATTAAATTGTGATGATATAAGACAGAGGTCAACAAACTATGGCCTCTGGGCTTTGTTCCACTGTCTGCTTTGTATGAGCAAAGAATAGTTTTTACAAGTTTCAAATGGTGGAAAAAAAAGAAGAAGAATATTTCATGTCAACATTATGTGGAATTCAAGTTTCAATGTCTATAAATAAAGTTTTATTGGAACACAGCCATACTTACTTGTTTACGTATTGTCTGCGGCTACTTTCACACCACATTGGCAGAGATGAGGAGTAGCAACAGAGACCATATGGCCTACACCGAAAATACTTACTGTTTGACCCTTTCCAGAAAAAGTTTGCTGACCCCTGGTCTAGGATGTGGATGCAGCATGAAATGAAGAGGAATTTAAGGAGATAGCGTTGTGTTTAGAATTTTCTTTACCCTGTTTACAGGTAAGAGCAAAACGGCCTCACAGAGGAGGCGTCGATCTTGTGGAAAGCGGATGGGAGAAGTTGTGCTTCCGTCAACCAGTGCATGGTGCTGTGTCAGTTCCACCCCTCATTTGTGGTTCTTAAAGCCTGCTGTTATTTTATGCCACCTGCATAACCTGATTTGCATCTTAAATTAATATCTAACTACCACTTGGACTTTTTTCAGAATAAGGAGAATGGCTTTTATGAAGCCATCTGTAGATGAAAACTAAATAGCAGCTAACAGTCCTGGAATATGTGATTCAGGGAGCTCCTGCATAGCTAAAGACTCACACAGCTGATTTGCTCCCCAAGTCAAGAAGATACCAAAGAAATTTCAGTATTTGCAAAATGAGGGAGGCAAGCAGAAGCCATCTGGGAGATAAAAGAAAAATGAAAGCCATTTGGAACCCATAGACACACTTGGCTCAGGGACTGGGTCAGAGCTTGTCCTCTCATTCTGAATCCCCTGCCCTCTGGAGCTCCTGGGTCTTCTGTCCTTCTTGAGCCTGGCAGGCTTTGCTTGAAAGTCATGGAACCCCACATCTCTTGGGACTGCACTTGCTGCACACGTGGTTTTTCCTGTAGTTACTCAAATCAAATGAGGATTTCTACACCTGAACCCAAGTTCCAATTTTGTCTTAATAATGTCAGAGGTTAATGACTAGATTAATATTCTGGTTCTTTTTTTTTTTTCCCCTAACCATCTCTAGCTGCCTGTTACCCCCAAAGGAGTTGTCAGGGGCAAATTGCAGAAAATGTGCCAATTTTTAGCTTCTAAATGCAAAACAGAGGAGTGAAACAAAGGTTGAGGAAATAAACGTGAACAGTCAGAATAATTCTCTATAATTGAATTCTTCCCTGTAATTCCCCACCTAACCCCACTCCTGCCTCATCCTAGTTTTCCTTTTTGAGTAAATATAGACCTTCTAACCAGGAAAAGAGAGAAGAGAGGTGGACAAGGCATATAAGAGAGACCTCTCTCACTGTGTGTGTTCCCTGCTCTTCTTAATCTCCAACTCAAGCTAAGTTTTGGGGTTGTGGGAATACAATCCCCTCCACCCCATTCGATTTAGAAATATGACAGTAGAGAAGATTTGTGTCTGGCATCCTGGGTGAGGTTCGGGGAGATGTCAGATCTCATGGAGGAAATCCTGGGTCCATGATGGTACTACTGTGTAGTGGAAACAGCACTGAGGTGTGTCTAAGCTGGGTCAAGTCCCGAAGATCTGCACAGATTGGAACTGCAGAGCATCCAAAGTTCATGTGACTCCTTCCAGTGGGCACAGACACCAGCTGAGAGTGTACACTTGAAGCCTCCAAGGTTCTTCCAGCCAGCACGGGGGATGTGTGTTGGAAAGATGTGACAGGGATGGTCTCTGCTCACAGTGTGCCAATATCTTGCTCCAGGGAGCTATTTGAGAATCCTGTTGTCTGCACCAGGGACTGGATGAGATAAGTTGTGTCCGGGTCCAGCACAGGATGAGGCCCACACAGGATCCCATTAGGGACAACTCCAGAGAAGAGAGGGACGAAGAAGACTTTATTCTTCTATGTAATCAAGTTTTATTTTTCATATTGGGCAGAATGGAGGGTCAAAGTCAGAAATTAAATTGAGTTATAGGAAATAAGTTATGTTTCTTGCACACTGGAATTTGTGATTGTAAAATTTGTCCAGAAGCAGTCACATTTATTTTATATTTTGTACTGGGTATTCTGCATATGATTTTCATGCATTTTCCCATTTAATTATTTTAATAACTTTGTGAGGCAGGTATTACTAATCCCATTCTGCAGAGGAAACTAAGGCTTTCACAGGTGCAGTAATTAGCCTTAGGTAACCTACTCAGAAGGGTAGGGTAGGATTTCAGTCCAGGTAGCACGACTCCAGTGTCCCATTTGCTCCATGTACCCTGATACTTGAGGGTTAGCTAGGGCCCTAGAAGAGGCTGTTGAAATCTGCTTTGCCCATGGCTGTTAGAGAAGCAAACTTTTCCTTTGACAATAAAACCTTTTTGGGTCTCTTTTCATGTGCCAGGTGCTTTGCTAGGCATGGGATACATAATGAATAATATTCACTTCCCTCCAGGGATGTAACAATCTGCCTACATTTGTTCCTAACACATGGAAGGTACTCAGTATGGGCTGGTTGAGTGAATACATTTGAAAGGTACAAAGCATCAGTAAGGGGAAGAATGCCTTTGTCTAATTTCAAATGTAGCATCATGAGCATTGCAACCATGCTCATAGAGAATTTGAAAGAATCAGATGGCTGATTCTGGTGGAAATACAGATTTGACTTCAGAATGGTCTCTGTCTTAGGCAGAGCCGGAAGGCCTGTTGGTTGGAAACTGAATCCGAGATGAACAAAGCCCTGGGGAGCAATTGGGCTCAGAGCAGAAAGACAGATGAGCTGATGTGAGGAGGTTCTTTTATTCTTAACATCAGTGGTGAGGTACTGATGAGGGAAATCAATCAGTGAATCTCCCAGGGTGGAACTGTGTTCAGAAGGGAGCACTCACTTCCCAAAAAGTGCCCCTTTCTTGGTGTCTATCTAAAAAATGGAAAAAGGGATTGATAAAATGACTGACAGAAGGCAAGAAATCTAGGTCGTATTACAATTTCTGTTATCACATATCACACACTGTTGAATATGGAATATATTAATACAACTAGGCTTCAAGTTTCTGTAAGAGAAAGAAGAAAGAGCTGGTTCCAACCTCATAGCTTGGGCAGCCCACAGGCAGTGACTTTGATTGCCAGGCAGTAAGTGGCATCCTATAAATTTCTGCTATTTTCTTTTCTTTTTTTTTTTTGAGACGGAGTCTCACTCTGTCGTCCAGGCTGGAGTGCAGTGGCGCAATCTCAGCACACTGCAACCTCTGCCTCCCAGGTTCAAGTGATTCTCCTGCCTCAGCCTCCCGAGTAGCTGGATTATAGGTGCCATCACACCTAGCTAGTTTTTGTATTTTTAATAGAGACGGGGGTTTGCCATGTTGGCCAGGCTGGTCTCGAAATCCTGACCTCAGGTGATCCGCCCGCCTCGGCCTCCCAAAGTGTTGGGGTTACAGGTGTGAGCCACCATGCCTGGCCACTATTTTCTTATTGGTACTTCTATTCTGAAAATACATTTCCAGGAAGGCCCATTTATTGGAGTTGTATTAGGATATAAGGGATCTTTGGTGGTTTGTAACAGACACTAGCTTTTGTTATTTTAAATCAAAAGAGAATTTACTGGAACAATAGAGGAGGGCCTGCAGGAGAGAGAAGCAGCTCCGAAAGGGCAGGGATCAGGTAGCACTGAAGGTCTTGAGGCAGGAATTACTCAGTGGTTCACTGGGGCCTGTGAATGCCAGCCTTGCGTGGTGTTTTCATCACTGTCCTCCCAGTTCCATTCCAGGAAGGAGGGAGGGCCTGTTTGGCTTGGCTTGGACTATGTACCCACCCCCTGGTCAGGGGAAGGCAAGGCCTCTTGATTTAAGTTGCAAGGACATCCAATGGAGAAGAGGCAACTCCTCAAGGAAATAGGTGTGTGGGGCTTCTTACCAAAAGAAGGTGGACTGGACGCCACGTGGCCACATAGACCCCTTGGTTGAGAGGGCTCTGCTTCAGAAGCCTGTTGACTGCAGTGTAGGTTCCTTGGTATGGTCTTGGAAGGGTTCTGTGATCCTGCCTTCCGATTTCCCTTCTGACTTACCTGTGATAGCTCCTCCTCGTGATTCAGCCACCTTCAGGCTTCCTCAGCATCTAATCTATCCTTCCCTTTCTGACTGGTGTGTCTTTGCACTATCTACTCTAATACCAGTTTGTCTTCACCTGGAAAGAATCTCTTCCTGTGTGCTCTCTTAAAACATGTTGTTTTGGAAATATACAATCCTTATCTTCCTGGCCCAAGAATCCCCTGTGTACCTATGGCTGCTGCTGTTGCTGCAGCAAATACAAAGCACTCAATACGTACCAGGCTTTCCTAAGCACTTCCTATATATTCACTCATTGAATCCTCCCAGCCATCCTTTGTTGCTAGTATCTCCATTTTACAGGTGAGGAAATGACGAGGGAAGTTAAGCAACTTGTGTAAGCTCAAACAGCTGGTAAGTGGCTGAGATAGATTTTGAACTCTGCATTCTGGGTAGCAGTGTGTACCCTTAAGTAGTCTTGACTTTATTTCATGTCTCCTATGCCCTACACACTCATTAGATGTCTGCCCTACCTCTTAATAATTCTGGGTTCCCCCTGTATCCCCATGTGTTAGTTGAGCCTTCTTGATCTGTTTGAGTAGTGTGGTAACTAGTCTTCATCTTTCAAGTGTATTTAGCACACCACTGTCAGAAATATCTTGTCAAAAAATAGAACATGATCATAGTGTTCATCTGCTTATAATAATAATAATAATTATTTTTTTGAGTCTTGCTCTGTCGCTCAGGCTGGAGTACAGTGGTGCAATCTTGGCTCACTGCAACCTCCACCTCCTGGATTCAAGTGATTCTCCTGTCTCAGCCTCCAGAGTAGCTGGGATTACAGGCACGCTCCACCACTCCCAGCTAATTTTTGTATTTTTAGTAGAGACAATGTTTCGCCATGTTGACCAGGCTGGTCTCGAACTCCTAACCTCAGGTGATCCACGCACCTTGGCCTCCCAAAGTGCTGAGATTATAGGAGTTAGGCCTGCTTATAATTATTGAAAGGTCTCCTATTACCTGCTGTGCCAACATAATTGGGGTCTAATTTTACCTTCCAGTTGTATCGTCCACCCTTTATACTCCTCCCTGTAGTTGTCTACCTCCATTCATTCTCTATGTGCCCCTTAGGAAATTGCCTAGAGCATACCAAGTGCTTTATAATTTGGCAGCTCCTCCAAATTACTTGCCATTCTCTCAAAAGGCCATATATTTTCATCCTTGGCACAGCCTAAAAGACCTTCATGTTTGACTTCTCCCATGTGCCTGATAAAAGTCTTGATTATATTCCAAGACCCCATGCAAATAGCACTTCCTATGGAAAGCCTTCCTCACCCATTACAGGTACAGTTAAGTGATTTCTTCCTCTGTGTTCCCATCATAGCCTGTTCTTAGTTATGCTATAACGCTTAGCTAGTATATTCATTTCCTAGGACTGCCATAGCAAAGCACAAGAACTGGGTGACTTAAAGCAATAGCAATTTATTTTCTCACAGTTCAGGGAGCTGGCAGTACAAAATCAAGGTGTCCCAGGGTCATGCTTCTTCTGAAACTTGGCTTTTGGTGGTTTGGTTGTTTTATCAGTCCATTTTCATGCTGCTGATAAAGACGTACCCAAGATCAGGTAATTTATAAAGAAACAGGTTTAATGGACTCACAGTTCCACGTGGCTGGAGAGACCTCACCATCATGGCAGAAGGCGAAAGGCACTTTGTACATGGCAGTGGCAAGAGAGAATGAGAGCCAAGTAGAACTGGTTTCCCCTTACAGAGCCATCAGATCTCGTGAGACTTATTCACTACAATAAGAACAATATGGGGAAAACTGCCCCCATGATTCAATTATCTCTTACCAAGTCCCCCCTGAAACACGTGGGAATTATGGGAGCCACAATTCAAGATGAGGTTTGGGTGGGGACACAGTCAAATCATATCAGTTTTTTACCAACAATATTTGGCATTCCTTGATTTGCATGCAGCTGCAGAACTCCAGTATCTGCTTTTGTAGTCCTATAGTGTTCTCCGTGGTGACTCTATCTTCATGGGACCATCTTCTTATAAGGACATCAGTCATACTGGATTAGGGGCCTACCCTACTCCAATATGACCTCATCTTCACTACTAATATTTGCAATGACCCTATTACCAAATAAGGCCACATTTTGAGTTAATGGTGGGGGTGGGGGGCGGTTAAGTCTTCATTATGTCTCTTTTTTTAGTGTGGGGCACAATAAAACCTGTGTAACCCCTGGCTATTTTGTAACCTTTTGTAAATGCATGGTTTCCCCCAGTAGACTGTGGCTTCCACCTTATTCATCTTTGTGCCGCTTGCTCTTTCCCATAGTTGGCCCTCATTAAATGTATGGTAAATGTCTGTCTCCCTTCATGAGATAGTAACTTGTGAAAGGAAAGAAGGTGCTTTTTAAATTAGGTTATGAATGAAGGAGAAGGTAGATTAGGATTTCCTTTCAATATCATGTAAATTCCACAGGAGCAGCAACTCTGCCTGTTTGGTTGACTAATATATCCTTAGTGCTTAGAACATGACTGGGCTTAATAAATATTTACAAAATATTCATTTTTTGATTTGGATGGAAACTGTGGAATGAGTGGGTTAAGATTATAGGAAGTAGATTATGGGTAATTTTGCCAACATTTTATTGGTCTTTGTCCTGGCCAGGTCTTTGCTGTGGTTGTTTAGGTAAATTCGTAAGCTTTAACAAGTAAGCGTGATTCTTGCTAGCTGCCAGCCAGTGGCAGGAGCTTGATATAAAGGTAACCACTGCTGGGATGCTGAAGGTATTGGAATTGGAGCTTGATATAAAGGTAACCACAGCCGGGATGCTGAAGGTATTGGAATTGGTTTTCTTGCCTGTAGATCAGCATCCTACTGAAGACTTTGTGGGCTTCCTCATTTCCTTCAAGGGTATCAATAATGAGAGAGTGCCAGTAACTCCTGAGAGAAGTTGGCCCTGCTTTTCAGTCTATTCCTACAAACTCCCAATCGTAGGAGTGATTGGGACCCCAACTTTTCTCCTGTATACTGCTCAAACTGGATGCTTGGCCGAATCCTGTGCACTCCCTGTCATTAACTAACAACTGCTTGATACCACTGGAACTATCCATCCTTGGCTTTTCCCTGGGTCTCCCCCTTCTGTGAGGTTTTGAATGCCCTCTATTGTACCACATGCATGCGTTGATTTAGGACTATCAACACTGAGGAAGTCAAAACTTGCCTTGTTTCCTTCACTTCCTGCCTCCCAACTGGACTCCTTTCCCTTAGGTATGGGGTCGGCTTCCGCATACCATAGAAGGCAGATGCCAGCTTCCTTTCAGGGCCTTGGCAGGAGCAGCTCAGTATAATGTGAAATGCAAACCTGGGATTGCCCATACCTTGGAGGCCTGCTTTGCATTCCCGTGATGTTATGAGGTTGTGTTTCTCATATTTAGGCTAAACTTTTATGAAGAGCTGTGAGTGCTGGCTTTTGCTGGTTTGAGTCTTGAGTCTTGGAAATGGTATGTGTGGAGCTAATGGTTGTAATGATTTCAGATAAAGGGGAGCTACCAAGGAAAGAGTAAATCTGTGTGTCCTTGAACACTGACTTTCTACTCACTGAGATGGTGCCTGAGTAGCTGGGAGAAGTCAAGGCTTTGAGAATGCCCACTGACATACTGCGTTCTTCTCACTGGGCCTCTGAAGGCAGATTGACTAAGGCTTTGGCCCACTTTTGTCACGTGTATAATATTTATGAATTTTTCCCTTTGTCTTTTCTTCCCTATATCTCATGACTATAATTAGCAGCTCCTAATCATAATTCACTTGAACCTCTAGGACCTCTGGGAGGTTAGAAACATAGCAATTATTAAAAGAGGGAGATCATTAACATTCACTGAAAGGAGGTGAAGGGATAATCAGGAACACATTTTCTTATGTGGCCTAAAACTTGTGTTGCTATCTAATTGCTTCTGTTACAGTTGGGGTCAGAATAGAATATCATGTATTTACTTCTCTCCCACTCCAAAAACCTCCCCCTTACATTTCTTTCTTATTCCTTCAATAACCTGATTTCTAGGAACTACCTGCACTGTCTTATGCCCTGGGGCCATAAAGATGAGTGAAACCCAACACAATTCTCAGATGCCTGAAATTCCATCCAAATCATTCTTTTAGCTTAAAATCATGATTTCTGTGAACAAATCTTTGAGAAGACTTAAGCTACTATCAAGTATTAAAATCTTTGTGTGAATAAATATTCATGGGTAGGGATGTTAGCTGTCCTCCAAAGTTCATGCTCTTTCTTTATTAGGCTGGTGCAATTATTGGCAAAACCCGCAATTACTTTTTTATCAAACTGTTGTGGAGTTGTTGCTGGAAAGTGGCCGTCTAGGCAGGAACTGCATTTCCCAGATCTTTTTGCTTCTGGGGACATATGACTGAGTTCTGGCCAGTGGAGTGTGGCTGGAAGTGTTGTAAGCTGCTTCCAAGCCCAGCCTATGACAATCTTCTGTGTAATTATCTGCTTGCCTCACCCCCTTCTTACACCTCCTGGCAGACTGTCCACACCCCGGGTCTCTTTGGAAGTCGAGGGTTGAAGACAGCAGTGTCTCTATTGGTCTAGCCCTTGAAAAACTATGTGACACAGATCTCCTCCACTTCTACCTTCTGCGGCAATTGGGCTTCTCTCTTTTTTTTTTTTTATTTTGAGATGGAGTCTTGCTCTGTTGCCCAGGCTGGAGTGCAGTGGCATGATCTTGGCTCACTGCAACCGCTGCATCCCAGGTTCAAGCGATTCTCCTGTATCAGCCTCCTGAGTAGCTGGGACTACAGGCGTGCGCCACCACGCCCAGCTATTTTTGTATTTTTAGTAGCGTTGGAGGATCCACTTTCAAGCAGACTCACACACATGGCTGTTGACCTCGTGATCCGCCCGCCTTGGCCTTCCAAAGTGCTGGGATTACAGGCGTGAGCCACTGCGCCCAGCCATGGACTTCTCTTATGTTAAGACACTGAGAATTAGAGTTTAGCTATTACCACAGCTAGTACTTCCCTAACTAACAAAGAAGTAAAACACTTTCTTTAAAACAGTGTGTTTTGATAGGGAATTTGAGACAGCCAGTTTCCTCAGAGAAGGGGAGAGGGCTGTGTCTACTGGTGAATGTGGGAGGATTCTAGAATGACAAGCAGTGAGCCATAAAATAATTTTCCTCATTTAATTATTCCTTATGTTTTTTAGTAGCAAAGTCTTTCTCTGTTACCCAGGCTGGAGTGCAGTGGTACAGTCATGGCTCGCCGTAGCCTCAAATGCCCGAGTTCAAGCGATCCTCCCATCTCAGCCTTCTGAGTAAATACGAATATTCTTGTTAGGGCTCTGTACTGTTTGTAGCATATTGGCTAAAAAGGATTTTTCACTGATTTAGCATTTCAGATTCTTTTCTCGCTCTTCAGCTTTTTTTAGTATAGTTTTCCTTCTCTTATTTTCATGGCCTGAAGCAAATATTTGTAAATCATCTCCTATATGTTCAGTACTTTCCTAAGCACTAGAGTATGCAGTTTTAGTTTCTTCTTGCTCCTAGCTCCGATATGAAAATTCTAAAATGATATAAATAAACAGCTACACTAAATAACTCAAAATGTTCCTTCCTTCCTTCCATCCAGCCATTGATCCATCCTTCCTTCCTTCCTTCCTTCCTTCCTTCCATCCATACATCCATCCCTCCCTTGGTCGATCCCTCTATCCCTCCCTCCCT
The DNA here is from genome assembly GCF_009764315.1 of Trachypithecus francoisi. Lineage (NCBI taxonomy): Eukaryota > Metazoa > Chordata > Mammalia > Primates > Cercopithecidae > Trachypithecus > Trachypithecus francoisi. The sequence goes on along the minus strand of NW_022681468.1, from coordinate 43,258,165 downwards.
CCCTCTCTCTCTCCCTCCCCCCCGCTCCCTCCCAGTACTTGTACTCTCTGTCTCTGATGCGCCAGGAGCTCCACAAGGCTCTGAGGACACAATGGTAAATGAGACACACAGCACTTGGGTCTCACAGAGCTCACATTCTAAAAATTAGAAATCATCTTACAGGTAAATTACTGTTTTAAATGCCTATTATTCATACCCTGTGCTAGAAGTTATGATGGATATAAAAAATACCTGGAATTTCTGCTCCAAAAGCCTAGTCGAGGCAGAGACAAGCTCCCTTTGTCATTACTACTAAAATAACTGCTCTAAAGGCAAGGTGAGCTGAGCAGAGTGATTTAGTTCCTTCAATAGTTGCTTGGTTCATCAAAACTTGAGTTCAAGTGCATCATGCAAATAGCTTTTAAATATTTGATCATTTTATTCTTGGTTATGGTTGCCTTGAGTGTTTTCAGTAAAACACCTGCTTGTGTTTCCTGAGTAAGACGTGTATATTAACTAGAGATGACGTTCTTATGAGTGATTATTGCCAATGAAAATGTACTTCATTAATAAATGAAATCTGCATTAATTATCTTTTTGCCATGTAACAAATTATCCCACAAGTTGGCAGCTTAAAATAACTTTTATTATTTCACAGGTTTGGCATCAGGCATTTGGGAGTGACTTGGCTGTGTGATTCTGGCTCAGGGTCTGTCTGAGGCTGCAGTTAGACCCTCCACTGGCATCGGAGGATCCACTTGCAAGCAGACTCACGCACATGGCTGTTGGCTGGAGGCCACAGTTGCTCACTGTGTGGGCCTCTCCACAGGGCTGCTCATGATATGGCTGCTACATCACCTCAGAGTGTGGGATCCAGAAGAGAGAGTAGGGCAGAAGCCATAGTATTCCTTATAGCCTACTTCGGAAATGACATGCCATCAATTTTTCCATATTCTGGGAATCACACAGGTAACCCTGGCACAATATGGGGAGAGACTACAGAAGGATGTGAACCCCAGCGGGGTGCATCCTAAAGGCTGACTGGCTACCACAATATCCTTTCTCCACAATTTTTTCTTAACTCTTAGAAATATCACTTGAATAAAGTGAGCTTATGTCATGCTCCTACAAAGAGATTCAGGTGCCACAGGATCTTTAGGACCATATGCAAAGAAGACAGAGCATGAGAGACTTTGTGTGTGTGTTTAGGTGGAGGTGTGTATGCAGCTGTGCTCTTGCAACTTCAAGAGCCTGTTGGTCATTTAATACTATACTTCACAGTCCTCACCTGAGTATGTGGTGAGCCACCCCTGTAGGACAAGACCAGCCTTTGACCTTTAAAGGCTGCTGTTTACCTGTCTTTCCCCTTTTCTCAGTTTTTCCACCAGTGTGCTAACTGCAAAGTTGATTTAGGTGTACCAGGTTTAGTTGCTTGGTGAACTCACAAAGTGTTCCTTCGAGACTTAAAAGACAATAAGCCAGATTGAAGAGAATCACATATATGACATGGACTCAGTCAGTGATTCACACATTTGTCTGATCATAAGAATTATCTGCCATTCATTAGAAATACAGATTCTCAGACTTTCCTAGACCTATTATATCAGAATATTCTGTGGAGAGGCCTGTGTTTGTTTTTTTAAAGTCATTTCAGGTATTTTTTTAGGTTCCATAAAATGAGAAAATACTCGATTATATCACATTGGGAATAGGAATTAGATGAACATCTAACTTAATGGGGTTCATTTAATTTGAAATAAAATGGAGAACACAATTTTAATAAGTGGACAGTTTTGTTTTCTAATTTTTCTTGGTGAACATTTGCTCCAAACTGAGCAGGGATGGAAGGAAGGTCTGATTGTATTGCTTTCTTGGTAGTCTGAGCTCCATGTTGCCTTCAGGTCATGAACATCTTTTTCTGATTGAAAATCTAGTACTGAGAGATACAGGAGTTTTTGGTAAGTGTTCCTGAAACGCAAGCTAGCTTCTACATCTGGTGACTATGGCTCAACCAAAAAGCAGCAATCCATTTATTTCTTTCTTCCTTTCTTTCGTTTCTTCTCTTTGACAGTCTTGCTCTGTTACCCAGGCTAGAGTGCAGTGGTATGATAATGGTTCACTGCAACCTTGAACTCCTGGGCTCAAGTGATCCTCCCACCACAGCTTCCCAAGGAGCTGGAACCACAGGCACATGCTACTACACCTGTCCAACTTTTTAATTTTTTGTAGAGGTGGGGGGTCTCCCTATATTGTCCAAGCTGATCTTGAACTCCCAGCCTCCCAAAGTGCTGGGATTACAGGTGTGAGCCACCGTGCCTGGCCCCATCAATTCATTTTAAGCACAAAGTCAAAATGAACCGTAATGGATATTTTTGTGAGTACTTTCAGAGTGACAGAGGGGATTTTCAAGGTACTTTAGACTACATGCAACTTTTACTTTATGTTCTTATTTTAAAACTCCACAAGAGATACTATTCCATCGTATATAGTGCATATACTGCTTATTTTCTGTGGCCGTCATAACAAATTACCACCAACTTGGTGGTTTCGAACAACAGAAATGTGTTCTTTCACAGTTCTAGAGTTGAGTCTGAAATTAAGGTGGTGGCAGGGCCATGGTCCCTCTGAAGGCACCGAGGAGTGGATCTTTCTTTATCTCCCCTGATGGCTCCAGTTGTTTTTTGGCTTGTGGCTACATAACTTCAGTCTCTACTTCCATTTTCACATGGTCTTACTCTCTCCTTCCTGTGTGTCTCTCCTGTGTGACTCTTGGAAGGATACTTGTCACTGGATTTGGGACTCACTAGGACAATGTTATCTCAAGCTGCTTAACCTAATTACATATCCAAACACCCCCTTTTCCCAAGTAAGCTCGTAGTCACAGATTATGAGTGTTAGGGTATGGAGATATCTTTCTGGGTCCACCATTCAATGTACCATGCTACCTTACTGTAAAACTGGAAGCAAATTATATGTAATATAGCTTGTAATGGCCTGAGTTAGCTAAGAATTTTTCTTCACTGAATATTTGTGGAGGCTTTAATCAAGAATGGCAGCACTGGCCGGGCACGGTGGCTCAAGCCTGTAATCCCAGCACTTTGGGAGGCCAAGACGGGCGGATCACGAGGTCAGGAGATCGAGACCATCCTGGCTAATACGGTGAAACCCCGTCTCTACTAAAAAAAATACAAAAAACTAGCCGGGCACGTTGGCCGGGTGCCTGTAGTCCCAGCTACTTGGGAGGCTGAGGCAGGAGAATGGCGGGAACCCGGGAGGCGGAGCTTGCAGTGAGCTGAGATCTGGCCACTGTACTCCAGCCTGGGCGACAGAGCGAGACTCCGTCTCAAAAAAAAAAAAAAAAAAAAAAAAAAAAAAAAAAAAATAAATAAAGAATGGCAGCACTTAGCGACGTCCTTGGTCATTCTGTCCCTGTGTTTTTTTCTTCTAAGCTGTGCCTTCTCTGATGTGCCTTGTCTGTAGTCATGTTCCATGCCAAACCATGCATCACAGTGGTTTTGTTGCTTTTTAATACAGAGGCTGTTGTATAATTTGAGTGAGTGCTCAGTTTCTGTTTGCATTCATTTAAAGGTGAGTCTTACGGAACAGAAGCTGTCTGCTCCAAATTTGACAAGTATGTTTCCATTATGGTAGCTATTTCTACTCTTACTTGCTGTCATTCATATCCATATAAATATATGCCCTCCAACTCTGTAATTTTTTTCGAATATGACATCATATTAATAATTTCTGCAAAATGTATGCTGTCTCCTTTTTTTTTTTTTTTTTGAGATGGAGTCTCACTTGTCTCCTGGGCTAGAGTGCAATGGCATGATCTCATCCCACTGCAACCTCTGCCTCCCAGGTTCAAGCAATTCTCCTGCCTCAGCCTCCCGAGTAGCTGAGATTATAGGCACCTACCACCATGCCCAGCTAATTTTTGTATTTTTAGTAGAGATGGTGTTTTACCATGTTGGCCAGGCTGATCTCGAACTCCTGACCTCAGGTGATCCACCTGCCTTGGCCTCCCAAGTGCTGAGCCACCGCACCTGGCTGGTTTTTTTTTTTTTTTTTTTTTTTTTTGAGATAGGGTCTCTCTCTGTCACCCAGGCTGGAGTGCAGTAGCATGAGCTTGGCTCACTGCAACCTCTGCCTCCCAGATTCAAAGATTCTCCACTTCAGCCTCCCGAGTAGCTGGGATTATAGTCATGCACCACCACGCCTGGCTCATTCTTGTATTTTTAGTAGAGATGGGGTTTCACTATGTTGGCCAGGCTGGTCTTGAACTCCTGAACTCAAATGATCCGCCCACCTCGGCCTCCCAAAGTGTTGGGATTACAGGCATGAGGCACCAAGCCTGGCTGTATGCTGTCTTTAAATCTGTTCCAAAACTTGAAATTAGCTCTGATGAGACAAGGTGATAAACCTCCATGCAGGGTATCAAGTGACTTCCCACCATTTTTCCAAAGTTGTTTTCCTATACTGTATTCACTTTCAGTATTTCATTTTCAGATATTCCCCCAAGCTGTTCCTCATTCTCTGGCAACAGCATGTGGTTTTACTGGGATCTTGCTATTGAACAATTTCTTGCCTATTGACTGACTTGCAGGTAGCACTTTCAATCTACACACTTGAATATTTATGACTAAAATTTGTATGGCGTTTCCTCAGATAGATATTTTTTATCCTGATGAACAAGTATTTCCTAAGATTCCAACTAGGTATCTAGATAACCCTAAAATGATTGCAGGGGTTGAATTCTGAAGGACATAGCCTAGCCTAACTAGGCTCGAAGATCTGCTATCAGAACCAGGCACTTTCTAAAATAGTTTACAGCCCTTACCTTTAATATAAATTCAGCCCTGATTTAGGTAGTTTTAAGTATTTCCAGTCTAAGGTAATAGTTTGGCCAATTTGGAGGCACATTCACATTCTTACAGTTCTGGATTATATCACAACAGAGTTGGAAAAGCAGGTGCTGTCCCAAACCCATCCTCATTCAGCAAGACAATTGTTGTTTTCTGTTGAAAAATGTATGAAAGAAGATGCCGGTGGATTTGCATCATTGAAATGAAAGAGCCAAGGCAGATAAAAAAGAGGCTCGGAGGAGCTATGTCCTATGTGTTTAAGAAAAACAGAACACCACAGCAGCTTAAAAAATTGAAAGCATTAAAATCAATATCTAAGAAGTTCATTTAACCATAGCAAAGACACCTTAGCAACAGACTTTTTTTATAGTGTTTTGCAAAGGAAGTGGGGCTCTCTGAGCTGTGATTGGCCACTCAGTGCAGTGAACCTGTGAAAAAGAACTCAATGTTCCATTGAACTGGAAGCAAATTATGGTTGCCAAGGGAACCAGCTCCTCTGCACCTCTCAGGTGAAAGGATGTTTGATCTTTAAAATAACAGAAACAGGGGTTTGCATGAGGAATATTATCTGCATGTTGCAAAAAGTGCAGTTGGGGGAAACAAATGTATTATTGCTGTAAATTATCAAATGATTATCGAAGCAGATAATTGTTGGGAAGGCATTTGGTATGTACCTTACAAGACAGGCTGGCAAAAATTCAATTCCAAATTTATTGACGTCATGGATATTTTCAAGATGATTATAGGAGTGATGTATCTTTAAGTTTTAATGCCATTTTGTAATGAATTTTGATTACCAGTTAATATTTGATACTACTTCTCTGGATACGTGTCCCATGCTGGGAGACTAAGAATTTGTCAAACCTTACCTCTAATTTGAAAAGACTTTGCTAAGCACTGAGAAACAGAATTATGCATGAAAAGGGGGAATATATGGGCTTCTTTAAAAAATCAAAGGACAGGATGGGATTACTAAACTCATTTTTGTTTTGCTTACTGCTGTTACACTGACAGCATTTCACACAAATGTGACATTGTGTGTACTTATGACCAATGAGTCATTTGTTGGGTATGATTTCAAAAGAGTCGATTTGTATTATCCTATGTTTGGAAGCTCTTTGAATTATTGAGCTAAGGCAAGGTTTATGGCCTTTATGTTTGCTGTCTAGCAAAGAGTGTTGAATAATGAACTACATTTTTAATCAAAGATTTCCTTTTACTCTAATCCTTTATTTCCCAGTGGGCGTAACCTGATTTATTGTGTTGAGTGCTCTGTGAGGAGTCTGTGTAACCTTGGTGGTCTCCTGAGAGAAGATGTATATTGACTCAGGAAGTAGCAAGGGAAATAATAGTTTTGACTCCTGGACGTACTTAAGTTTTAGGCTATCAGTCCATTTATCTATCCGTTCATCTCTCCATCAAACATATCATTCCCTCCCATACGAAGCACTAAAGGAATTATGAAGAGAAAGATGATCTAGTCCCCATCACTGTAATCTCTTGGCAGGAACAGACAGAAACAGAATGAACTAAAGCTACAATAGAGCTCCAGGAATAGTGCCAGGGCTGTGGTAGGCATTCAAGAATGAATGAATGAATAAAGATATAAAGTGTGATAGAAACATGAGGTACAGAGTGATGGGTGATGAATTCTATTGAGAATCTGGAGTCTTGGTCCTCCTTCATTTCATCCAGATTTTGCTCAATGTGGCATTCCTTAGAAATCTTCCCTCCTCCATATCCCTGCCATGTGGACAGCTCAAATATGTTTTTATCTCCTTGCCTAGCCATGTTCTTCTTCTTAGCATTTTGTCACGATGTGCAAATATACCATATATTTGTTTATTAATTTGTCTATTTCCACCATTAGAATGTGTGCTCATGAGTATAGGGATTTTGTCCCGCATGTGGCTGTGTCCCCAGAGCTGTAGTGCCCAGAACATAGCATATGCTCCACCCAATATTTGTTGAAAGGATGAATGAATGATGGGTTCTGGAAATACAGTTTGCTACCATGGAAACATGAGGGCTACTTTATAAAGACTATAGTCTATAGACTGGAGGAGCTTGGTGGGTGACCAAAAAATTTAAAAAAATTGTTTTTCTTTTTACATCTTTAAAGATTGCCCTTAAGAAAAAATTCATATCATGTAAGACATTAGGAATAAGGCAGCATAGAATGCTAATGCATACTGATAGGTGACATACAATTATTGTCTTTTCCATGTTTTGAAGTTAAACAACTTCCCATTGGAGGAAATGAAAGAAAATATACTCTGCTATTATGATTATGGACACTGGACTGTATTTACACTAGTTTTAGCCTCAACTAAAAATGATAAAATGATAGAAGAAAATAAGATCATCCTTCTTTGGGTCTTGTGTGTGTGTGTGTGTGTGTGTGTGTGTGTCAAATAAAACTTAAAGATAATAAAGTTACAGGGACGAACTTGCATATGAATTTTGAAAATACACCAAGCAAGACGGATCTTCATAAGAAAAAGGCTCATTCAGTTTAAAAGCCTGGGCCCAAACTTGGATTTTTCCAACATAGCCTTGTCTGCAAACTTTGTTTTTGCAGTGCAAAGGAAAATAATCCACACACTATTGGAGAAGCTCCAGATTTACTGACCAGTCTCACATTTTGAAGCAGGTCTTGGAGAAATAAGTTCACATTTCTTTAGCATTCAAATGGATGAAATTACTGGGATTTCTCAGGATAGCCTCTCCTATTTTTCCTATTCTGTGAGTCCCTTTTGGAACATTTAAAGGCTATTGACATCTTTGAAATGGTATAGTTATAATTTGTTCAGTTTGGGATAGCATTAATTTCTCTGTAATATTTTGTTGGATCACTTTGGAGTTGGAGAAGCTTCATGACTTCTGAAGCTCAGGGCCAAGCAAAGTTTCTTTGCTAGGCAAAACTCCAACTGGAAGGAAAAGCTTGGTCTCCGAACTCCAGTGAGGCAGATGACACACTATCTATTTTTGCTGTTTTGGTGAAGCAAAAGCTCCACATGTTGTGGCTGAATCATGCTGTCTATATGAAGGGATCTCATTCAGTCCCATGCACACTATTTTAGCATACTCTTAGGACTCTCTATTTTTATCTCCAGTGTTGACCTGAAATCCAGACTCATTTATCCAATCAGCATTTTCACTTAAGTGTCCAGTAGGGCTCTCTAATTGAGCATGTTCAGGACAGACTCCCTACCACCAGATTCCTCCCTACCACCTGTTCCTCCTCCAGTGTTCCCCAGCTGTGTAAAGTGGTACCATCTGTTGGCTGAGGCCAAAAACCTAGGGGTTATCTTTGACTTATTTTCTTCATGCTCTATATCCAGTCTATCTATCAGTCATACCAACAAGTTGACTTGGGTTTCTCTTCAAAAATACATCCATATCCATTACTTTTACCCAGTTATAAGCCACCATTATCCTTCTCTTGAGGGAGGTTTCTAAGTAATTTCCCTTCTTACAGCCTTGCCCCTTTTAGCCTGTTCTCCAGACAGCAGCAAACTAAGCCTTTTATGCTGTAAATCAGGCCTTGCTACACTCTGGCTTAAAACCCTCCACTGGTTTCCAATTATACCTAGAATCAGATCCAGATTCTTACCATGGCGCATAGGTTGTACATGGTCTGGTCCAGCCTTATCTCCTCTAACTCTTCCCTTATCTACTGTGCTGCTAATCACATAGTCTAGAAGAATAGCCCCTATCACTCTCCATGCCTCAACCCACTTATTTTTTTTCAGGGATTTGTAGTTTGAGGTGACAATAAATGATGATCCTCTTTTTCGGTCATGTTCTGAATTTCATAAATAGGATAATGAGGATAGCTAGATGTTCAACAAAATGTATCTGCCTTTTTATGGGTGGTAAAGGGGTTAGATGAACATGGCTTTAGATTTTTGGCCAAGAAAGATATAGCAGTGATGGCAACAAAGACCCTGTTCTCAAGATACATTTGAAGAAGATTGAGTTTTTTTTTTTTTTTTTTAAAAACAGCACACTCATACATATAATTAATGTAATATGTAATGTGGATGTATGTTTACATAACATAGCCATGAGCTAGAAACATAATATAGAATTCCTTACTGCCAGAAATTCTTTGAATTTATAGACATCAAATTTTTGAAACATTGAATTGAACTATAGGAACAAGTTTAGGACAATTTTTTTTTAGAGAAATAAAAAACGCACTTGAAATCATTTGAGACTGAGGAGTTAATTCTTCATTGGTTTCTTTTTTGAATATGTGTGTGTGTATACATACATTTATTTATTAGGTATACCTTTTTATTTCTCAACACATACCATGATGGACAGTTGTTTTTGAACAGATTTCTACTCTAAAGGAAATAGATATCTATGTGAAGTTCACTGCTGGAAAAATTGCTCCTGTGCGTTGGTGTCCAGTGTGACTATGCTTTGTCAATTGATCTTTCTATGGTCAGAAATCTCCAGACATCTGGAAATGCTGAAGAACTCATTTGAAGGTTGCTGCTACTTAGAAGACCTTTACATTAAAGCATGGATTATTAATCCTTTCCCTGCTGACATCAGTGCATCAGTGATATAGTCTTTGCCAAAGATGATGTCATGGGTTTGAGGACAAAAGAAATGGTACAACGTGAATTCAGGCTACATATTGGAGCATTCTTGTATTCCTTGATACAGTGTTTTCTGTCTGTCAAGGTGAAAGGCATATTTTGATTCTTTGCTGCTGCATGTCTTTAGGCATTTTTTTTTCAGGACTAGTTGCTATCAAAATGCAAAGTTGCTTAAATACTAAAGATGACTTGCATTCTATTTAAAAACCGTTTTATAATTCCAAATCAATAACTTCAACCCTCTCATTGAAATTTAGCTTTGAGCAGATTTTCTTTTGTGGAGCAAAATTTGGATTTCAATCTTTGTTCAGGAAATATCCATTATTTTTTCATAAAAAATGAGTGAGAAGCATAACTTTTTATAAAGTGGCTTTTACATTCTGCGTAGGTGAAGAAAATAAATTTCCATTTCACAAATGCATTGTACGTGCAATCTTTTGCATTTCTGTGTGCTCATATTCCTCCATGGAGAGTTTATATTAGATTTTCAGAGGGCTTTTTCTCCTGAGATTTATTTATTTTTATTGATGAGTAATAGTTGCAAATATTTATGGGGTACATGTGATATTTTGATACATGCATGCTGTGTATAATGATGAAATCAGGGTAATTTGGATATCTAGCACCTCAAATATTTATCATTTCTTAGTGTTAAGAACCTTCCAAATCTTCTCTTCTAGCTATTTTGAAATATGCGATAAATTATTGATAACTATAGTCACCCTACTGTGCTATTGAACAGTAGAATCTATTCCTTTTATCTAACAGTATTGGACTCATTAACTAGCCTCTCCTTATCTCCTCTCCCCCGATCCTTCCCAGCCTCTGGTAACTACCGTTCTACTCTCTACCTCCATGAGATCCACTTTTTTTCTTTGGCTCCCACATATGAGTAAGAACATGAGATATTTGTCTTTCTGTGCCTGGCTTATTTCACTTAAGACAGTGACCTCTGGTTCCATCTATGTTGTTGAAAATGACAGGATTTCATTCTTTTTATAACCAAATAGTATTTTATTGTGTATATATGACACATTTTCTTTATCCATTCATCTGTTGATAGACACTTAGGTTGATTTCATATTTTGGCTACTATGAATAGTGCTGCAATAAACATGAGAATGCAGATATCTCTTCAACATACTGATTTGCTTTCTTTTGGATATATACCCGGCAGTGGGATGGCTGGATGGTAGTGTAGGTCTATCTTTAGTTTTTAGAAGAACCTCCATACTGAGATTCTCAGACGGATTTGTGATCCCAACAAGTGAAGATCACTGTCTTGGAGAGTTCCATCTTTGCATGGATGTCTATTGCTTTGTTTACACAGCATCTCTTTTCCTCCCGGTAATTGTACCCTGTCTCTTTGGTTATAATTAGTACACAGCATGGGAGTCCTTTGACGAATCAAATCAATGGCCTGTTCAACCTCTGGGCCACAGGGATTGACTGGTTCACAGACAAGTAAATAGGCCTAGTGGTCCAATAAGAGCCAGTTCTAAGATTTTTGGGGGGAGCATATTGAGGAAAGAGGCTATCTTCTACTAGACTTGGAGCTATGATCATAGAAGCCTAGTTACCCCTTACAGGGAAACGTTCCCAACCAAAATGTAAAGCCAGTGCAATTGAAAGCAGAGTCAAGAGGTCAAGGAGGGCAGCTTCTTGATATTGTTTGAGCGGATCTGATTATATCTGATTTTAAGTTGTGTGAAACAGCTTTTTTTTGCTTAAAGGTACTTGAGTTGGACTTTTTTTGTCACTTGCAAATGAGAGTCAGAACAAGACTGTTCTAATTATAAATAAACACAGAACTATAAACTATAGGTTAAGTATCCCTTATCTGAAATGTTTGGGAGCGGAGTGTTTGACTTTTGGCTTTTGGAATATTTGCATATACATAATGAGACATTTTGGAGATGGGACTCAAGTCTAAACATGAAGTTCATTTTATGTTTCATATATACCTTAAACACATAATATGAAGGTAGTCCTAAACAATATTTTAAATGCTTTTGTGCATGAAATGAAGTTTGTGTGTATAGAACGATCAGAAAGCAAGGGTGTCACTATCTCAGCCACCCATGTGGTGTCCTGTCGGTGTTTAAAGAGTTTTGAATTTTGGAACACTTCAGATTTTTGAATTATAGGTGCTCAACCTGTATAAGGAATCATAAGCTATGGAACTTTTAGGTTTAGTAACCAAAGCTTTGGCAGGAAGGCATTTTCAAATTGATATATATTGCTGGACACTATTAACATTATCAACGAAGGTCAAGTTTGTTGTTCTGTTTTAAACATATTTTTGTCTCATTATCCAGTGTCATGGTTAGAAGCACCTGGAGTCTAATTAATCAATCATATGGGGGGAAATATGGCAGCTGGAATGAAAGCATCCCCCAGAGCGTCAGTGGGGGTAGAAGCCATAAACTGTAGCATGGCTGACCTCCAGCCAACAGGTGGTGATGGCGGCAAACACCTGGAAGAAAAGAGGGGAAATACAGAAGATGGGGGATAAAGGAAAAATAAAGCCAAATGTCCAGTGATGAGGGGACTGAGGGAATAAATGATGGTATATTCTTATGTTGAAAATACTTAGTAGCCTTTAAGAATTATATTTTAAATGTTTATATTCATAGAAAGATTCATAATATATTGCCTGGCAAGAAAAGCATGATGTTTTATAAGAATATGATTCCACTTTTAAAAATAAAATACATGAATATGTATAAATATTAATATAACATTCTCAAAGATAGCTCTGAAAATACAAAAAAAAAGTTATCTCTGGGGGGTGGGGTGGGAATCATGGTTGATTTACCTTCTTTTTCTTTTTCTTGTTTGTGTTCTGATTTTTCTACAATGAATATGAATTACTTGTGTGGAAAAACAGAAGCAGAAGGTACCTCCTGAGACAGAAAATTATTAGTGTTGCAAGCATGTGGGCCAGGCATTTCTAGGTGTCAGGGAAATGTAGAGGAGAGAATCAGGAGCTAGAAAAACATTTTTCTAACTTTTGGAAATAATGTAAGACTAAACCCAACATATAGGGAGGATTCATAGAAGAGACAGGTCCTGGGGTGCAGCCTTAAAGGTTCGTGACTCTTTTTTAACCTGCCTTTGCCAGTAGCCTCCAATTCAATCCATTAGGTAGGTATTTCTCCAACAGGGATATATTTTAACTTTGCTGCAATACGTGTGTTCCATTATTAGACCCAATAAAAATGTGATAGAAATATGTTGCTAGGCACAAGAACAGGTAAACAGTAGACACTGTTACCTACCCTGTCCCATTTTCTTAAGATCTTCATCATCTGTCCTCTGCACAAACACAACAGCCTCCTAGTCAGGTTTTCTAGTTCTAGTGTTTTACCTCTTAAGGACATTGTGCTAGTTTCTTATTGCTGATGAAACAAATTACCACAAACTTAGTGGTGCAAAGGTACACAAATTATCATGCAGTTTGTGTACAACAAAAGTTCGAGACTCATCTCCCTGGGATAAAATCAAGGTGTCAGCAGAATGGCATTTATTTCTGGAGGCTCTAGGAGAGAATCAGTTTTCTTGCCATTTTTGGCTTCTAGAGGTTGCCCACCTTCCTTGACTCATGGCCTCTTCCTCCATCTTCAAAGTCAGCAGTAGTGGATTGAGTTCTCATGCTGCCATTTCTCTGGTCCTTTTTATCTGATTCCTTCTCCCAGTTTTAAGAACCCTTGTGATTCCATTGAACCTATCTGGATAATCCAGTATAATTTCCCTATTTTAAGGTCATCTGATTAGTAACCTTAATTCCACCTGCACTATTCCCCTTTGTCCTGTTATCTCTTATATCCACAGGTTCCAGAGATTAGGACATAGACATATGGAGAGATGGGGCATTATTTTGCCTTCCATAGACATCATCCAGATAGCTGCTAGAAAAAGCTATCTGATATGCACACTTGGCCAGAACTCTGTCGTGGTGAAAACCTCCTCAAGCCTCTGAGATGATTTAGTCATCTCAAATCCTTGATACATGTTTTATCACCCTCTGTTTTTCTTATATCTCAGTTTTCATCTCCCCACTGCCTCTCAATTTATACTTAGAAAGTATTGAACTGTTAGAGATTTCTGCATGCTCCAGGCCCCCCGACATACACACATTGCTGTTTCACATGCCTGTGCCTTTGCTGATGCTGGTCCTTTGGCCTCTTATTCATCTGGTTACCATACACCTGTTTTTCCTCCTACCTTGTTGGTTACTTCCTCCTACCCTTTTATTTTCCTTTGCTGTTTCCCTTCTTGTCCTGAATTCTAAGTGTTTCTACTGTTAAGAACTTGGTTTTTAAAAATTTATTTTAAGTTCTGGGATACATGTGCAAAACTTGCAGGTTTGTTAATAGGTATACATGTGCCATGGTGGTTTGGTGCACCTCACCTATCAACCCGTCATCTAGGTTTTAAGACCCTTATGCATTAGGTATTTGTCCTAATGCTCTCCCTCCCCTTGCCCTCCACCCCCCTACAGGCCCCGGTGTGTGATGAAGAACTTGGTTTTAACCTTTCTCTCTGTCCTCTCTCTCTTCTTAGATGATCTCATCCATTTCCATGACTACAACCACTCAATGATTCTCACATTTATATCTCTAGGTCCAGGCTTGTCTCTAGAAACGTTCACTGGAGTGTCTGGTCGGCATTGTAGACATTTGAAACAATGCCGTTTCAACACAGACTTCCTCCTGATTTTCCTCACTCTCAAATTGTTGAGTTCATTCATTTGTTGAATGAATATTTATTATTCTATTCAGCAACACAAATAGGTGACTTATTGATTATTTACTGGATGTGTCAGACTCTCTTTTAAGCTTTAATCTTTATAACACCCTCATGAATTAGATACTATTCTTGTTTCCATTTTATGGGTGAAGAAATTGAGGCCCAGAAAGTTTAAGAAGTAGTATGTCTAAATTAAAGAGCAGTAAGTGGTAGAATGAGGATGTGACCCTTTACAGTCTGACTCTAGATGCTCATAACTACTTGGTTAAGCAACTAAAGAGCCTCAGACTTGTTTTCAGTAAACTCTCCTCAGACCTCCAGGCTGTCGGAGGAAACCCTCCCCTGTGTCCCCCAGTCCTCTTTGCTCACTTCCAGCTTGGTAGTTTACATGTCATGATTAAACTTACATTTGTCTCTTGCCTCCCTTTGGAGAACATGCACTGACTTCTTCATCTTTGTTCCCTCAGCATCTAGCACAGAACCTGGCACAGTAAGCCTTGAAAAACAGAGCTTGACTGAATAAATGCTCCTGTTTTGCTTAATTATTATCATATAACTCATGTTCCTGCAGCAGTGGTTTCTCTTAGAACCTTCTCCTCCTGCCCAGGGTGTCACTTTGCCTTTTGAATCAGGTCTAACTCCGTTGTTCCTTATTGCAAAGGCCATGAGCCACTTCCTCATCCTGACAGCACCTGACATTATCCTTCCAGGAGCCTTCTGTTACTAATCATAAGTGAGGGGACAATTTTCCCAGTCTCATTCTCTGTAGCAGGAAACTTCAGTGTTTCTGTTATATACATAACCTTTGCCCTGGAGGCAGTGTCGATGTTTAATTTCGTGTCTGCCCTATCTGTGTATTCATTCTCAGTTCTTTTCTTAGATGTCTGTATTCCATATTGACTGGTGTCACCTTGGGTTGTGAGCTACTGCTCTGAGTCCTGGTAGCTTTGTTGACTTAGAGTAAGGGGCTCAAGAGCCACAGAAGAACCATTTTGTTTGGCGTTTTCTGTTTCAACATTGTCTAACTCAAGCCAGCTGCACTGCTAGTTGTCATTAGTCACATGGAGAACCCAGCAAGAGAGAGTGGACAGGTAGCAGGCTGTCACCTATGGGGCAACCAGCTCAAAGCACATGTCGTATTGGAAGTGGGATGAAAGAGCCAGTAATAGTGCAGTGATTAAGAGAAGGGACTTTGCAGCGGACAGACCTGGTTTCAGCTCTTAGCTTCAATAAAATACTAGCTGTTTTACCCTAATCAAATACTTCCATGAGCTTTTTCCTTGGCTTTAAAGTGGGTCCAGGGTTCTTATGTCTAAAATGGGGGTATATGGCACATATTTAATCGTCAATGCTACCGTCTCAAAAGAAAGAGCATACTTAGGGTTCAAATTAGTCCTTGTGTAAAGAGAAAAGAAATGCTTTATAAGCAGTGTGGTGATTCCTCAAAGAGCTAAACACAGAACTACCATTCTACCTAGTAATCCTATTACTAGGTATATACCCAAATAAATATAAATTGTTCTACCATAAAGTCACAAACACGTGTCTGTTCGTTGCAGCACTATTCACAATAGTAAAGACATGGAATCAACGTAAATGCCCATCAGTGACAGATTGGATAAAGAAAATGTGGTCCATATCATCATGGAATACTATGCAGCCATAAAAAGAATGAGATCATGTCCTTTGCAGGAACATGGATGGAGTTGGGAGTCCATTATCCTTAGCAAATTAACTCAGGAACAGAAAACCAAATACTGCATCTTCTCACTTATAAGTGGGAGCTCAATAATGAGAACTCATTGACACAAAGAGGGCAACAACAGGTACTGGAGACCACTTGAGGGTAGAGAGTAGGAGGAGGGAAAAGATCAGAAAAAATAACTATTGGGTACTAGGCTTAGTACTTGAGTGATGAAATAATCTGTACAATAAACCCCTGTGACTTGCATTTACCTCCTTGAATTTACAAACTTGTACCCCTGAACCTAAAATTAAAGTAAAAAAAAAAAAAGAAATGGCTTATAAATTTGCATGGGTATCAGTGAAACTAGTGTTGGAAAGAAGTGGACTATTTGTAGGCTGGGCACGGTAGCTCACGCCTGTAATCCCAGCACTTTGGGAGGCCAAGGTGGGCTGATCACGAGGTCAGGAGTTTGAGATAAGTCTGGCCAACATGGTGAAACCCCATCTCCACTACAAATACAAAATGTTATCTGGGTGTAGTGGCAGGCGCCTATAATCCCAGCTACTCAGGAGGCTGAGGCAGGAGAATCGCTTGAACCTGGGAGGCGGAGGTTGCAGTGAGCCAAGATCACGCCATTGCACCTCATTGTATACTATTCTTTCTACTCATTATGGCGGGCTGGAAGACAATGGCCCTTATGAATATTATGTAGAAAAATTATTAGGTCAACAAAAGAATATTCCAATTATTTAGGCTACAAATTATGGAACTATGGCATCATAAAAAGTATATCAATGCAACTTAACAAGTCTCCTCTACCTTTTTTAGCAGAATTATTCTTCACTTTCTTATTATGTAAAATGGCAATGATGAAGACTACCTAATATAAATAGTGTATGGATTAAATAAATTCGCTGTATCAGTTAGGACTAAATTCAGCCATTGTTCTTGGTGATAAATTGTATTGATTTCTACTGCTTGGTTTATTACAGAATCAAGCAACCTTTCCAGGAACCCCAAACCTCTCTTCCCCAAATCTCTTATTTCCTGACCTCACCACTAGATGACAATCCCTTCCTGTGTTTTGGCCAGTGAGCGAGAGGAAACATTTCAAGCTGTTTGTTTTACAGTTGTTTCCGAATAAGCACCCTAGTAATATCTGGAGGGAAACTTTATTTATAGCCTTTAAACATCATATTGAAGTTATTGGGATGCAGTACAGTTAAATGTCTGTGCCAGACAAATGGAAATGAATTTTGAGTTTAAGGGTTTGACTGTTACAACTTAATTATCTGGTATTTGGTTTAAAAAAAGTTCTTGAAAATCATGCTGTCATGTCTTTATAAAGATTCAAAACCAACATATTATTAATAGGAATTTGACCCCCCTTCAAAATCATGTTGACAAAAATGATTATAAGACTACATTCTTCACTGAGATCACAATTAATGTATTTTGTGACTGCTGTCAGTCTTTTTTGTTTGCAGAAATGAATAGTTTCCCTTAAAAGGTAAATCTCAGGCAAAGTTAATACAAAGTGCTATACATGAAAGATGACTGTCTATGCTGAATCAGGATGAAAGGAAAGGGATATGGAGATGCTGAAATTATTCTGACATAAAAGTTGAAGTGGTGAGTCTTGCATAGTAGACAGTCCCTTTAAATGACTGTTTTTGATGACCTTGGTTACGCCCAGCACTGTGCTAGGGGGCATGGAGAGATGCAAAAGGTGGGGTTAAATTGGGTGAAGTTTTTTGGTTGAGATTATTAGACCAAATGATCCCAGAGCCCCTAATGATTTTCAGGTCTCTGAGATTATTTGAGGGTATATGAGACCTCAGAGCCAAGATAATCCCTGGGTGTCAGTGCGTTATGATATGTAAGGTTTAGAGTTGTCTTTCAGATGAAATTGTTAAGCAAGGCTTGGAAACTTCACTGCAGTTCAACCAGAGAGTAGAAGTGTCTGTAGCACCAACAGCAATTTAGGATGTAAACAACTAGTGTGTTATGAATTCAGAACAAGGGTGTATTTCCTATTCATTATTAAATCAATTACCTGAATGAAATCTTGGTTTGCGTATCTAACCCTCAACATTCTATATAAAAACCTTTGATGACAATCTAGTTAGTGCTCTTGGCTACTTATTGCACCAAGTTGTGCTTCTTTTTTTCTCATACTACCATGTTTTTCTTTCCCTGTATGAAACCCTCTTGCTTATGAGAGACCTAGCAGAAATATTCCTCAGTTTCTTATTATATAAAATGGCAATGATGAACAGTACCTAATAGAAATAGTGTATGGATTAAATACATTTGCTGTATCAGTTAGGACTAAATTCAGCCACAAGTGACAGACAACCCCAAATTATGGTGCCTTTAACAAGTTAGTTTATTTCTCTATCATGTAAGCAAAGTCCACAGGCACTTGAGTTTTGGGTGATTGTGTTAACTTCTTGGTCCTTAGGGACCCAGGCTGCTTCTGTCTCGTTGCTTCACCATCTTTAACACATCTCAAAGTTGCCTATAAAATGTACATTTGCATCTCATTTGCCAATCCTTAGTTGTATGGTTTCATTCAGTTGTTAGAGGTGCTGGGAAGCGCCCTCTTGATTTGGCACAGCCACTGGCCTAGCTAAATGCTGGTTGTTCTCTTGCTAAGGAAGAAGGACAGAATAAACACTGGGGGGCAGTCTCAGGCATGGTAACCTAGCATAGATTCTGACAGTAAGACGCTCTTCAATTGCTTTTTCAATTCTCTTCCTTCCCTCTTTCCCTCCTTTAAGCTATTTACATCTGGAATTGGTCTTTATGCTCAGATTGGAAAGTGTTAAGCCTGAAAAGAGAGCTTTTTGGCAGTAAGAAAGGAACTCCTGTGGCCAGTTTTAGTTAATTTGTGATTCTAGAAGAAAATCTTGGCATAGATTAGTATCAAATCGTGTGTTGTGCAAAGAGTGTCCAATGTGGACACAAAATGGTGTATTAGCATTTGCTTTTAAGTAGCTAATTATATTCTTAGCATTCAAATGTGGAAAACCAATACTTTTCAAGATTACTTCAGACGCTATTTAGCATTGCTTAGTCTCATTGTAATTAATGTACAAAAAGGGGGTTTCTTCTCTTAAGATTTTTAGAAATGCATAATTACACAGTTTTCCTCGTACAGAGAGCATGTGTACAGAGAACACGTGTTCTCTTATGAAAATTTCATGGTGAGGCTTTATTTTGACCATCTTTCATGTTTTGGCCTTATTTTCTTCTAACATTTTATGATGCAGTGATTATGTTCCTTTCCCTTTTCACCTGAATTGAATAAGTCAGAATCTCTTACCTTGAAGGTGAGAGATAATTCCTGGAAGAATTATCTGAAAGCTGTGTGTGGGACCTACATACAACTGGTGGTATTTTTCCCTCCAGGAAAAGGTGGAGATTTCACAAGAATGTAAAAGCCAAAAGAAAACTTGGAAAATCTAGGACCAGGGTCATGGTTCAGATTGTGTAAGACCACTGTGTAAACTCTGTGAAGGCAGGGACTTCTTCTGCCTTAATCCTGGCTGTAGGTCTGGATTATGCTGGGTACATAGCATGCTGTCAATAACAATATATGGTCTAAATGAATCAATGGTCACCAGGAATGGTGAGTGCTCTGACTTAGCAGCACATGTGTAGGAGATATTGGGGTTTCATAGGCTGAGAACTCAACAGGAATCAAGTTGGGACTTCTAAAAAATCTAGACATTAGATGCTAGAAGGAATTTGCTGTCTTGGGGCTAAAAATAAGGTTTACTCAGCCCAAATTAATGCAGAGAGTCAAAGTTAGAGTATGTGCTCTGCGTGGTTGAAACTCATGGGAAACACAGTGTTTAGTTTCTATTGCCACCCCTATGAAGGGCATAGACAAACAGACATTCAAATATAATTTAGTGTGGATTCTTGCATCTTCTCTGCAACACCCTTAGTGGTGAGAGTTCAGTCTCTGTATGGAGGATGAGTGATGGGGAACTCACTTTGAGGCATGCTGTTTCATTTTCCAGAACATTCTGCTTCTGTGCTTTGGGAAGAGACTCATATGACCAGGAGAATAGGAGTGTAAAAATCATGTCTAATCAAGGGCAGTTGGAAGGACAGCACCTTCGACTCTTTAAAGAGCTATACTGTGAAAGAGATACTGTTTTTCTGTATTGGCCTCATGGGAGAATTGGACTGAGGCAGTGGCCAGATATTACCTCTGAAGTGGAAATTCTTAGCCTGGACTTTGAGGACCTCAAAGGGCTTTTCAGATGAATTTTAAGGGGGCATGAATACATTCTATGAATATATTTACACAATTTTGTGTGTGTGTCTCCTCCCCCTTGCCCCCTACCCTGCCAGGAGAGGGTTCAGGGCTTTCAATTTCAGAGGGTGTCCTTAGCTCCAGAGATAAAAACTACTATCGTGGGGTCTTCTATAACTCTGAGTTTCTATGCTTTAAAAAAAAAAAATGTACAAAAATAAAATATTAGTTTTCTTTTTTACTTAGGTAAAATAGACTAATTAGTAATCCTGTAACAATGTCTCAGCTGTAATTATAGGACTCCTCCTGTATGAAACAGGAAAATTAAAAATCTGTTACAACTCAGCAACAGTGGTCCTTCATCCCACATACTTTCACGTTTTTAGTTTTCACAGAGTAACAGCCCGGCTATTGCCTCTGGCTTCACAGTTTTACCTATGCAAAAGCATAGTGGTTTTTAGCTTCTGTGACCCTCTTGGTTTTAAATTCCAGGAAGCATGACTTCATCTCAGCCTGAGGCTCTATAAAGCTATTCAGTGAAAAAATGAGTGATGAACACTTGGGAAGTAATGTATTTTTATTCCAGGTTACGATATTCGCAGGAGACTAGGCATTTTGTCTTCATCAGCATCCCAGCTGTGATCCTGCACTGGCTTTTTATTGTAGGAGCTTTAGGCACAAATAAGAGAAAGCACTTTTTTGATTAACCAAAATATTTATGGCCAGAGTCTGAGTTTAGTTAGGGCAGCAAATTACATCTGTTCCCTAAAGGGAATAATTACTTACGGTTTGATAGCAAATGAATAATAATTTGCAGCAAATTTATCAGGATGTTTTTTTTCTGTAAAGACAGAACTAATAATGCCACTGAACAGGTGGTTATGTATTTTTAAAAAAATGATTAAATTATTAAGGCAGAAGGTTGTAATAGCTATCATGGTGAGTCAGACCAGTTTCTCTACCTCCTTGATAGCAAACATTCCTTTGGTGAGTCTCACACTCAAGTAAGCAGCTGGCTTTCCTTTACCCCTGCTAGGTGGAAACTGCAGTTTTGCCCAGTTGGGTGCGCATTATTAACTCCAAGGAGAGCAAGAAGTCATTATGACCTAGAGTTAGAAAAAAAAAGTAATAACCTAGTGTCAGAAGGGAGGTGGAGGTGCTTTTCCAGGAAATTCTAGGTAGCCTCAATTGAATCAACTTTCTCAAGGAAATATCATGCCTGGTTTAACTTGCTTTGCAGTCATGAAAGTTCCAGAGAGCTGGGTAAGTTGGTTGTTCTGAACAATCCTCAGGCTAACTTTGGTGTTCTGAGGGAAGGGGCTAGTTTACTTTGAAAATAGTATAAGAACCGTACTAGGTGTAAGTTTGATATTTAACCTATTTGATTTCTCTTAAATTAATTTGAGACTCCTGTTGTTGCAAGTTCAAACCCCTTATGGATCTGCATTGTACGAGTTCACCTGAGCGTTATAGCAAATGGAGGGGTTGAAAGGCGGAGCTAGACAGAGGCTAGAGGTGGGGAGGAGGGGAAGGGATCTTGACTGGAGCTGCAGTGGAATTGATTTGCGTTGTCCTCCTAGGAGATAGGAATGGACATCAGGAGCACTTACTTAAAGAAAGTGGGTGCTAGAAATCTGTTTGCTGAGGAGCAACTGGCAGGAAAAAAGGATATAACCGGAATTTTGCTGTCTTGTGCTTGTTTTCAGCTTTTAACATAGTCTTGACCTTGGCATATATGTCTTTGAGCTAAGTGAGCCTATGTAAAACTTCTTTTCTGTGTGTCTGAATACCTAGTTCAGAGTGGGTGTGTAGGAGGATTAGTGATCTCTAGTCACCAGAAATCCCATGGCAACATGATCTGGCATTTACCTGATTCTTTTATACCTAGGTGAGAAGCCCAGTCTTCTGGGATTGGCAGAAACAGGCAGTGGCAATTACATTTTGTTCTCATTTACAGAGCTTGCTTCTTTGCTATTAGAGGGGCTTAAGTCTGTAGATATTGGCCACTCTTCTGTTCACAAGCACACTGGAGGCGTCTGGTTATTTTTTAAATAACCTGGGTTAAGAATTGAGCATTACTTCCTTTTGACGCTAGGGCATAACACACAGCTTGTTATCAGGAACACAATAATGAGGATAAGTACATAAATATGGATAAAAGCACGTCCCAAAGCACCATCTCCTGCAGGAAGAAAGGTGATTTAGTAGGCACAAGCCTGACACTTCTTGTGTGCATAGTCATTAGTGACAACCTGTGTGTGCAGGGGAAAATTCAGTTTGTACCATGGAGCAAGAACATTGCTAAATATCTATGAAAATTCCTAATGCTAAACACATTTTTGCTGGTTTACCTCTTCAGCACTGGCTTAGTTCAGTTTTTCTCTCCATTCTGAGGCCCAAAGGAAGAGCGATCCGGGGATTACTAGTAAAGACAGTTCAGGCTATTTTGATGTAGTCAGTTCATCTAGCTATGCTCAGTGCATCTCTGTAACAGCTGGTGGGGCAGCTTCTGTGAAATTTGTTGGTCAAGCCTGCTCACTAACCCCTCAGGTTTGGCCGACTAGAAAAACCCTGTTGGAGTCGCTGGAGGCTTGAGTTGTTTGAATTTTATGAAATACAATTCTAGGTGTTTATAAAATTTCATACAGAGAGATGGACAGGAACAGAGAAAAAGCGTTTATGTTGTTTGTAGGGGTGGAGGCGTACAAGTCAGGTGAAGAGGAGAGATTCACAAAGGGATGTGTAAGCAATGTTAACCTGGGGGTTATGCCTAGCACCACCCACCTGCCTCTTTCTGGACTTTAAATGTTTCAGGAAGAATACTTGTTTCAGCAGGAGTTGGGCAAAACCAAAACTGATAAAACTTTTTTCTTTTGCCTTTGATCCCTGAATTTGCAGTGAAGGCATGTCTGAAATATCTTAGGTGTTTTTTTCTACTGCGTTGCTGGAGCATTGATATCTCTGGAGAATGTGTTGTGAGAAGCTGAGTTTGGGTGATCAAATTGGTTTTCTTTTTTTTTTTTTTTTGAGGCAGAGTCTCGCTCTGTCGCCCGGACTGGAGTGCAGTGGCCGGATCTCAGCTCACTGCAAGCTCCACCTCCTGGGTTTACGCCATTCTCCTGCCTCAGCCTCCCGAGTAGCTGGGACTACAGGCGCCCGCCACCTCGCCCGGCTAGTTTTTGTATTTTTAGTAGAGACGGGGTTTCACCGTGTTAGCCAGGATGGTCTCGATCTCCTGACCTCGTGATCCACCCGTCTCGGCCTCCCAAAGTGCTCGGATTACAGGCTTGAGCCACCGCGCCCGGCCATCAAATTGGTTTTCTTATTTTTCTCTGTGCTTGTTTCTAAAAGGGTAATATCATAGCAAAGGAGTTTCAAAATTTGTTATCAGAGTGATTGAAACCTTTTGATGGCTTAAATATGGTTTTAAATGTTGCTCAATTGATTGCCTTTTTTAAAAACTGAAAAAGTGGGTAAGACTGCTGAAATACAGTGTAGCCTTTGCATAATAACAGTTCACTAGGTCAATTTGTATATAAGGCAGTTATATGGTGTGGTTAAGTTACAGAAGTACTTTAAAGTTATGGAAACATAAGGCGCTTTTCCCTACGGCTTTAATTGAGCAAGGAAGGGGCCAGCTTGTTTAATCCACCTTGAGAATAATCCTTCCTGACCCGTGTGGTGCTCACATCTTATCTAGGGCTTCTAAACCTGTGGATGCTGAGTACAAGATGCTTATATTCATAAAGGCAGGCTTTTCTGTTCTTTCCATGTGATTCATACTAGAGCAGACAGCTTGATCTGCTCATATCTCTCACTTTATCCATGAGTTTTATGCCGCTGTCTCCTATTTCTTTTTCTCTAGTCAGACCTCCCTCCAGACCACCTGTTCACAGAGTCATGTGCACCCAGACGTCCCATGAGCACCTCCGATTCTGCATGTGTATCACATTATCTCCCTCCCTCACCTGGTCCTTTGCGTGTGTTCTCGGTCTCTGTGAGTGGTCACAGCTGTCACCTGGCAGCTAGGCTGCAAGTCACTGTCCATATCTGACCACCACCAAATCCTAGAAGTTTCAACCTTAACATCTGATGGAACTGCCTTCTCCACATCTTCCCTTTGGCCATTGCCATCCTTCTGGCTCTCATCGGGATCGTTGTAATGATTTTTAACTGGTTCTAGTAGGCCAAATAGTGCCCCACATCCCCTCGAGGTGTTCACATCCTAATCCCCAGGACCTGTGAATACGTTAGGTTACATGACAATGGGTAATTAAGGTTGCTAACCAACTGGCCTTTAAATAGGGAAAGAATGCTGGATTGTCCAGGTGGGACCAGTATAATTACAAGAGTCTATGCAAGTGGAAGAGGGAAGCAGACAAAGAGGTCAGAGTGATGTGATATAAGAAGAACTCCACTAGCTGTTGCTGCTGGGTTTGAACACAGAGAAAGGGACCATGAGCCAAGGAATTTGAGCCACTTGCAGAGGCAGGAAAAGATAAGGAAATGGATTCTCTTTTAGTGCTTCCAGAATAGAATGCAGCCCTGCTCAAACCTTGCTCTTAGCCTGGCGAGACGCATTTTGAACTTCTGAACTACAGAACTGTAAGATAGTAAATATGTACTCTTTTAAGCTACTAAGTTGGTGATAATTTGCTACAGCAGCAATAGAAAACATACTTGTCTTCCTACCTCTGGAGTGCCGCATTCCAATGCACATGCAGATCTCATATTACTTTCTTGCCTCCAAGGCTTTCAGTGACTCCCCTACCTCCACACTGTCTATGTGGCACCTCAACTTTGTAAGTAGGAGGAAATTACTAAATAATGAATAAATGAAAACAACCCATTTTCCAGCACATTAGTCCAAGTCAGGATTCTTTCTTAGAGGAGACAGATTAAAAGTCAGTCAAAAGTCAATTTTCATATACTCTTCTAGAAACAGGATGGAGCCAGCATATATTCTTTCTCTTATTTATTTTCTTTTTTAAAAGCTTCCTTTGTTTTTTAAATTATGTGATAGCATTTTATTGTAGCCAACTTGATAAATGAAAAAAAGTCTACAACAAAGCCACTCAGAGATGATTATTTTTATTATTTTGATGTGTAACTTTCTAGTTATTCATATGCCTACATCTATATTTTATGTTTTAAAACCCACTCTTCATTTAGTATAGTAGTACAAAAGTTTTTCTACAGCCCTTTTAATGGCTGCATGAAATGCCTTTGTGTGACTGTACTAAAACTTAGTGCCTGTCTCATATTGAACTTTTAGGTTGTTTCCAATTTTCCCCTATTGTGAAGAGCCCTGCAATTAATATCTTTGCTGTATCCATGTGTACATCTAGGATCATTTCCTTAGAGTAAATTCTTTAAGTGTAATAGCCAGGTCAAAGGCTCTGGAATGTTAATGGCATTTAATACGTATTAGAAAACTGCCCTCAAGGAAAATTGTGCCAGTTTGCAGTACCACCAACAGTGTCCTTTTCTTAAGTTGACCTTCCTGCTCTGGGATCTTTTGAATTAATGGGAAGACTAGAGAGCTTGACATCAAAGGTGACTAGAGGGTAATTTTACTTTGGAAGTGGACACTGCTTTAACCAGTTGAACACACACTGGGCACTGTGGCCACCAACCAGCACACCCAGCTCCTTCATAACTGAGATACCCTCTTACCATCCCTCCAGAGGACTGGCACCATTGCTACTCAGAAAAGTCTCAGGGTTGGCCTCACCTTTCTGACTACACCAAATGCTGGAAACCAAGGGTGGAGCCATGGCCCCCTTCAGTGTTTACAGGCTTCTGATTTCTGATAGGAGTCTGTGTTAGTCTGTTTTCACACTGCTATAAAGAACTGCCTGAGACTGAGTAGTTTATAAAGAAAAGAGGTTTAGTTTCCCAGAGTTCCACATGGCTGGGGAGGCCTCAGGAAACTTACAATCATGGTGGAAGGGGAAGCAGGCACATCTCACATGGCAGCAGGTGAGAGAGAACATGTGAAAGAGGAACTGTTAAACCTTATAAAACCATCAGATCTCATGAGAATTCACTCACTATCATGAGAACAGCATGAGGGGAACCACCCCCATGATCCAATCACCTCCCACCAGGTCCTTCCCTCAACACATGGGGATTGTGGAATTACAATTAGAGATGAGATTTGGGTGGGGACACAGAGCCAAACCATATCAGAGTCTGAAAGGAGACTTGACATGGGGCACACAGATAGATCTTCTGTCTCTCCTTCCCCATCTTTGCTTCAGACCTTATCTACTCATGACATTAAACTACTCATGCTTCGTGTATGTAGGTGCTGCATTTTATATGGCAGGGAGTGAGTCCCATAAATGCCTGTTGAATGGACCATCCTGACATCTCTGCTCACTCAAAATTAAGAGTAAAAACCTACTGCCCAGACTTCCAAGTCCAGGATAGTTGTGACATGGTCATAGTTAGCTTTGACTGGCTGTTTTTGTAAACATTGATCAGGTATATACAAAAGCATTAATAAGGTATCAGGTATGTTGTTAGCTACATTCTCTTTTTTGGTGGAATATCTTTGACAGGGTGAGTTTGGGAAAGCCAGGCTAGTTGCCATGGAAACGCAAAAGCTTTCAGGCACTTGTTTGTTTGTTATATTCTTTTGTCGGTTTATGGAGTGGTCTGTGGAGCCCCTTAGAAGATGTGCCACTTAGTGCTGACAGTTAAATCACCATGCTGCCTGTCAGAGATGAGAGCTGGGAGGAGGGGAAGGGACAGACACAAAGCTCCTTTCCTATTGTCTGCTTTCACAAAGATTCTGGCTATAGAAAGAAGGTATCTGACTCTGAAGCAAGAGGTCTCACTTAGTGTCCCTAAAATTACAAAATAAAATCAGTGAAAGTTGGAATAATCAAACCTGACTCTTTCATCCTGTTTTCCCAGCCTCCACCCTATAGTCATCCCTGAATTTAGGACTGTATAGTACAGTTACGTGATTTTTCTCTCAAAAGTCTAAGGGTGAAGAGCTGTTCTAGTCAACCCATAGACTCTGAAACAAAAGAGGTGCCAGGAGAAACAAAACAAAGCTGTCCTGTTCAGGGTTGAGCTGTCCTGTTCACCATTTACCTCCTCTTGCCCTAGTCTCTGGGGGAGTGTGCACTCACAATGTGGCCCCTTCCCAGCTAAAGGGCTAGTTGTGTGCAGAGGCCAGAACTGTTCCCGTTAGTATGATGGCTCGGGGTAGATAGTGAGGGTTAGGTTATCAGACACAATGGAGTACCGCCGAGGTGGCAAAGTGTTTGGACATTTACAGAATAAGTTATTTTCTATTTAATAAAAAAAAGTCTATACCAGAAGAATAGAAAATAAGGAGAATATTTAAAAATCACCTGTATTTGCATTCCCTATTCCCCAAATTAGCATTTTAATATGAATTGTGTATATGTGTGTGTATATATATATATGTACACACATACACATGCATATTTGTGTGTATATTTATATATGAGTGTGTGTGTATGTGTATGTATATGTATACATAGCCATATATATATATATATATGCACACATACATTCATGTATTGCTATTGTTTTTGTGGAAATAGAGATTTGGCTGCATACACTTTTTCTGTATAAATTTTTCATTCAACCAGCTTATGAGATATTTCTATGCTTATAACATTCATGATTGTATAAACTTTTTTTGTTTGCTTTTTTAATCATATAGATATACTGTCATTTGATTCAACCCTTCTTTCATTTTGACATTTAGTTTATTTCTATTTTTCTATTTCTTCAAATAATTCTGTGCTTACATTTTTTTGGTACCTATATGTAAATGGCTTAAAAAGTACATGGCAAGTCAACAAGTCCCTATTAAATGTTAATCATCTAAAGTTTCTTTTTTTGTTGTTGTTAAAGTGGTAATTCAGCCTGAGAAAACCTCTGTATGACAAAAAATGTAGAATGCTTTATGAATGTGTAAATCCTAAACTGACATGTAATACCAGAATTGAGGCACTGTTATGCAAAGAGAACTCTGGGAGGAAATGATATGGTTTGGGACTACACTGGTGGGTAGCACGTGCTTAGATGTATTAAATTGCATTATAGCCAGTGCTAAGGAGATGACTAAGTTATTTCACCGCACTGAGATTTTATGGGGGTGACCCAAAAGTGTTGGATGCAGCATAGTGGGCAGAGATTGGTCTGGACTGAGGCAAGCTCCATTCTAGTTGTGCCTCTCACTAGTTTGTGGAACCTGGGACAAATCCTGTTTCCTTACCTGCAAAGTGATAGAATTGTTCTAGTTGACCTCTGAGGTTCCTTTCAGATCTAAAATCCCATGATTTGAAGATGACTCTGCTCTGTTTAATTCATTTGTAACCCATAGTGAAAACAACGTGGACTTGCAATACACTTCCCAGAGTTTAAAACTTTGTGGCTTGGTGACATTATGGCAGTTTTATTATAGTGAACTCAGTACAGTTTTGCGAAAGAGTATTTTTATTCCTTCTTCCTTTTTATTTTCAAAATTTATTCCATACATTTAAGGCATGCAACATATTTTGATATGTATAGGAAAATGATTACCACAGGTAAGCAAATTAATATATCCATCATCTTCCATTGTTATCTGTTTTTGCCCCTTTCTTCTTCCCCTGTAATTTTAATTGGGAGCGGCACTACTTTCCATGGCAGGCAGTTTGGGTGGGGCTGTCAATCAGATGGCCTTGCTCCTCCAGTCAAGAGGTCAGCATGACCTTTCAATAGGGGAACTCAAGGCCCTGCAGTGATTGAAGCTGATTCATGCCGACAGTGGCTCCCATTAATTTCTCCTCTGCAGATGCCCACACTGTCCTTATTCTGGCCCTTTTCGTGTCTTATTTGTTCCCTTTTCTTTCTATCTGGTGGTCTTTACATATCTTTTCATTATAGTTTGGTTTCATTTTTTTAGCCAGAGTCATTCTGCTGCCTGCAGCAGAGAAGTCCTAAGCCTTGGTTGCTGGTGCCGGCCTAGCCTGGCTCTTCACCTAACTGGGGCTTTGTAACCAATGGGCAGCTTGGTCATTCTCTAAGCCTGTGTGTCCTCATCTATACCAGTGAGGATAAGAAAACTGATCTAGTTGTTGGGGTGGTGAAACTGACCAAGCACAGGGTCGACACATGGTAGTTTCCCTTCAACCTAGAGTTTTGTTGGGAAAGTGTTTGGCCTGTGAATTTAGGACCTTCACCTGGATGCGTCCCACGTGGGCTCTAAGTCGGTAGACTTAGAAGGATGTTTCTGATAGAAATTATGGTTACTTTGTTCTTGATCTTGCTTTGCATCGTGGTAAGCGCATAGTAGGTTCTTTTGAATGTGTTTTAGAAATCATTAAATAAGAACATATGAAAAATTTTGTTACATGTTTTAATAGTACAGTTTTTCATAATCATCAGTGTTTTAATACATTGAGTAAAGGGTGCAAGTATTCTGACCCTTCTGCCAGGGTTTGTAAATATTTTAGCTCAGAGAAACTTGTGTCTAACTATATTGCTTTAATGGAATTTCAGTTGTATAGCACTGCTTTAATTATTGGAATCTTCTTTAGAAAAAAATGTCTGAAATTTGAGATAAGTTTACATATTATTATATGAATCACAATTTGCTTTAAGAGCTTATCTAAATCCCATCTGTTTGATTGGAAAAAGGAACTCGGAATGAATCCATCTGATTTTCGATTTTCTTCCTTGGAGAGAATCGTGATTGAAAGTCAGAGTGGGGTTATGTGCTGCCTCTTTTTGCTGGTTTCTATAGGAAGTTTTAGGGGTTTCCATAGCAATGTATGAGGAGTCATCATTTTCTGCCATGATTTCCCAGCAAAGAAAAAAGTACCGATAACTATGGTTTAGTAGAAATGAAAAAGTTGATACTAGATCATTCTAAATTTGTTCCGGCTGCTGGGGGATAGGTAGGGCAGAGCATCATTCTATCAACTGGAGGTGACTGATTCCCAGTGCCACAAGGCGGCTAATGAGTTCACTAATCATCAGTAGTAACGTCACAGAAATACATTTCTTAATTTGATTAGGCATGACACAGGGAAGAGGTCCTGCCATAATTGTCCCTGAGATTCCATAGAGAATTTGCAGTTTAGAAAGCAATGATGTTGCTGCACCTCCTCCATCACTTTTTCTCTCTTCATTTTCCACATCCCCCTGGCCTTCCTCTCTGCTCCCTGTGCCACCTGTCCGTCCCCTCCTCTGTTCTGTGTCTGCCTGTGTAGCCATGTTCCTTTGTATGATTGCCTTAGCTCTTTGACGCTCCCAGAGAGAGGGTCACAAGCCCAGGTACCATCCTTGGCAACTTTTCATCACTCCCAGGTGGGCCTGGCATGTTCCTTTCCTTGAACAATTCAACCTGTTTTCAGGTTTTCTAAAAATGGCAGCGTTTATACCTGATGTCACAAGGGGTACCCGTGCATCCTTGCTTTGTGAACTCTGAACAAATTGTTCTCATTGGTGAATTTACAAGGGCTAAAAATCCTCTTCATCAGCTGTCCAGCATAAGCATGAACTTGTTTTACAGACAACAAAAGCCAACAAAAAAGACTGTGCCAGGAACAGTGCTACTTGCCTCAGTGGAGGCTGGGCTGGCTGGAGCAGGGATTTCCCAGTGGGTCGTGATGTCTCTGTGATTCTATTTCCAAGAGCTTCAAAGTTTACATTTGCTTTAAACTGATTTTGCTTTGAAGCAGTAGTCCATCATGATTTTTAAAGTTGGTTATCATTTGTAATTGCTGGAGCAAGGCCAGTGGTAATGGCAACTGTGCCTTGCAGTTTGAAATGTTTTCTCTCCTTGTTTAATAGAGTTAAGTGGTTTAGTGAGTTCTTGAAAAGACAAGGCGACCCTTTGCCCTGGGGTAAGACTAACTTCCTTACTTTGCCAATTGTGAGAGGAAGTCCTAATTTGTGAATGAGAGAGAACTAGGGATTTTCCAATAAGTAGTGTTTACAAAATTGATTAACATTTAGCATTTATATTTAATAAAATATAAGATTAAAAAAAAAGAAAGTAAGGTGCATAGGAGCTGTAAGATCTACTTAGCTTTTAGATACTATTTATCAGTTGCCAACTCCGACCTGTGCTCAGTCTCTACTGCTCCTCTGCCTTTTTGGTTAAAATTACTGAAGCATTTGCTGACAAAGTTTCTAATGATCTCAGGACCAGTCAGGGTAATTTCTTGACATACAGACACACAGCCACTGTGGATGGGCAGGAAGCCCCATTTGTCTTTCCATGGAGATCTGGAGAGTGTCGGGACAATTTTCAATAAGAGATTATTGTTTTCGTTGTTTCAGTGGCAGAAATGGAAGTCAGGCACCAGGCTTTCCAGATATGATGTGGCATTTGGCTTTGTTGGGTTAGAGGAAAGAGGAAGGATGGAAACTTGTTCCTACTATGGCAGTGGGAAACCCCAGGGACTCCCATGTTTGTGGTCAGACTTATAATTGATCCATGTGTCTATGTGTCAATCACACATATTGACAGAATACCCACTTGTACAAGTATAAGGGAGAAAATGGTACATGAGTGTCCTGCTTTCAAGGAGCTTATAGTCCATTAAGGAATACCCATTTTAACTTTCATCTGAGGCCTCTTCTGTTGCCCCAACCCCCTGCCCCCCAACACACACACACACACACACACACACACACACACCACACACACACACACACACACACACAGTGTTTCAGACAGGAAGCTTAGAGGGATGAGACCATATATCTAGACTATAAGTTTAATTTTTCAATGAATTACCTAAGGATAAAGAACTTTGTAAGAAATGAGATACTCAAACAGGGTGGGGATTGCTACAAGCTCTGCGTTCACACCTTTTCTCCCTTATGTGCTTCCCTGGTGTTTATTGAATGATACTGTACCCAAAACCCTGTGATAGACAGTGTATGAGAGGAGTGGGGAGGGTACAAGGAATATTAGATATGGGCCTTCAAGGGCTTCACAAAGTAGAAAACAGCTGCCTAGCTTGCCAGATACAAGATGTTTGCCAGGTAAGTAGTGTGGGAGTGCCATACAGTTCACCTTCAGGGGTGGCTGGGTGGGAGGGACTTGACTAGGAAGGCATTCATAGGGAGGGGGTTGGCTTAAAGGTCAGGAGGCCTAGAAATGAATAAATAATGCTCTCTCCAGGGCAATGCACTGAGGTTGTTAACTCTGTTGAAGTAGAAGGCTTCCTTTGGGGGCACAGTGGGATAAACCTGGAGTTGACCTTCAGAGACAAACAAAAGAATTTAAGGGGTATCCTTAAGAGACAAGCAAAGGAATTTGGGCTTTATATTATAACTAATGAGAAACCATTAACACCAGTTAAGGGGGACTGACATGGTAAAAAAACAGGTGAAGATGAATTTTGTTTGATGCTAAGAAGGATAAATTTAGGGGACAGAGGGAGCCTGGAAACAGAATCTAAAGGGATTTTATGCTAATTCCTAAAGGATATAAAAAGGACATGAGGCCAGGCACGGTGGCTCACGCCTATAATGCCAGCACTTTGGAAGGCCAAGGCGGGTGGATCTCTTAAGGTCAGGAGCCTGAGACCATCCTGGCCAGCATGGTGAAACCTCGTCTCTACTAAAAATACAAAAATTAGCCGGGCGTGGTGGCGGGTGCCTATAATCCCAGCTACTTGGGAGGCTGAGGCAGGAGAATTGCTTGAACCTGGTAGGTGGAGGTTGTAGTGAGCTGAGATCGTGCCACTCACTGCACTTCAGTCTGGGCAACAGAGGGAGACTCGGTCTCAAATAAAAACGAAAACAAAAAAAAAAACAAAAAAAGGACATGAACCAGCGGGTTATGTGTCCGGGAGCTTTGCCATGGAAGTCTGGAGGACCTTTAATTCTTTTTTCCTCCTGTTCCTGATGGATGCATAATCCCCCCAAAGCACTAACTGGCAGTCTGTTTGAGGGCCAGGAAGCACATGTTTATTCAGTGAGACAGCTAGCAAATAATCCTCCTCTGCACACCTACAGTTCACGGAAGACACTGTATTAATCCACTAGGGCTGCTTTCACAAATGCCACCAACTGCAAAGCTTCAGCAGCAGAGATCTATTTTCTCACAGTCCTGAAGGACAGAAGTCTGAGATCAAGGTGTCTGCATGGTTGGTTCCATTGTGAGGCTTCTTTGCTTGGGCTCTACATGGCCGTCTCCTTCTGTCTTTGTATGATCTTTCCTTCA
Organism: Trachypithecus francoisi; assembly: GCF_009764315.1. Lineage (NCBI taxonomy): Eukaryota > Metazoa > Chordata > Mammalia > Primates > Cercopithecidae > Trachypithecus > Trachypithecus francoisi. Next base: position 43,224,777 of record NW_022681468.1, on the reverse strand, counting down.
TGTGGGTACATACCTGTGGCCAGATTTCCTCTTGTTATGAGAATGCCAGTCATATTGGATCTGGGCCCACTTTTAAGGCCTCATTTTAGCTTCTCTCTAAAGACATTATCTCCAAATACAGTGACCTTCTGAGGTACCAGGGGTTAGGACTTCAGTCTGTGAATTTTATGGGCGACACAATTCAGTCCATTGCAGTGTCTAACGGGGAAGAAGAAGGACAACGGAAGGACAGAGGCCAAGCACCTCCCCGACCCCTCATTCCAGGCCCCCGCTGTACACCTCAGTCCTATCTATGGTGACAAAATGGGTCACCTCCACAGAGAAAGTTCCCTGAGCCAGCTTCCTGTCATTCTTTTCTAGGAGAATTTAGGCTGATGTCATCTGGGGGCTTTTCAACTCCCAATCTTAGAATTAGCAGCCTTTTTCCTTTTTTTTCAAAAAAACTCTGGCAATGCTAGTTTCTTACCATATTTATTGCAGTCAACTGTTTATGTGCATGATAATTTTTATAATGATGGGAGGAAATCTCTGAAGATGAACAGAATATACAGAATAAACAGATGCATTAAGTTGCAAGTACATAGTTTTCATTATTGTCTTTTTCACGGGGTTATCTCGTATTTTTGAATTCCTTAACCTCAGCTTTTGAGGTGACATTCCTTTTATTTCTAGTTTTTTTTTTGTTTCCATCTCCTGGCTCAGGCTGATGCTTAAAGATCCTCATGTTATTGCTTCTAAATTCTTGTTCATCTCTCTTGATTTGAGACTAAATGGCTCTCCTCACGGCCACTGAACCCCTATTGACAGTGTGTGTTGCATTCTAGCCTCAAAAACACAAAACAAAATCCCCTAAAAACCTGTGATAAGGCAGGATAGCAGAGTGATTAAAATAGGGTCTTGAGCCAGACTGCCAGGGTCAAATTCTGGCTCTGACACAGCGTACTGCAACTTTGGATAAGTCATTCTTCAAGCCTCAGTATATTTCTCATCTGTTAAGTGATAAGAATAATAATTTCAATGTCTTAGGACCCTCGTCAGATTTACATGAGCATAAAGTGCCTGGCACATAGTAAATGCCATGGAAGTGTAAAGTATAATAATTATTATTCTGCTTGTCTTTGTTCTGAGTAGCTTCCCTGGAGATTCAGATCTTGCTTGGCCCCTTCTCCATTTCCCTCCCTCTCAGGTTTTCCTTTTGTCACTCACATGGTGGTGAGGCAGGCTTCCCTGGAATGCTCTTCAGACCGGCTGCTCCTAGATCAGACTGAGAACCAGAATGGTTGACAAGGTCTGTATGTTTTGCTTGCCTGGGGGCAAATCTGCTTGAATAATCACAGACAGGCTTTGCCTTCCCTTTCAGACTGCACTGAAATGAAAGTCTTCCTGAGCCTTGGGGGAGACCGTGACATCTGCCCCTTTCCTGTGCAGAAGGACCACTTATTTAGAACCAAGAGTTACAATCTAAGGGAAAGTTTGGATGGGCATGTTACAATGGGGAGAGGTAGTGCTCTTTTTGTTATGTTAGTTTGGGATCTACAGACAAACACATGCCTATCTGTGTTGAAGGTGAGGTTCTCTGCCTCAATAGGGTTAATTGCACAAACGCCAGCCTCTCTCCCTGTGCCTATGGCCTGCCTTGGATCAGCCACTGCCAGGACTTTACCAGTCACTAGCTATCCCTTAGTGATGCCTCGTTAAATACTTCATCATTCAAGGACTCCAAGGGCTCAGATTCACAGCTCTACCATCCAGGCATCAGCTCATATATAAGCCAGTAATAATTCTACAGCAGTATCAACAGTATCCTGTATCCAAGGTCTACAACAGTATCCTCACTCTTTGGGCTATTCTTTGCCTTGGGGAAGGGTGACAGTTTAAATTGTTTTTTCTAAATCTTCATTCATAGCTCTCTCATTCTTCCCTGAAATCTGAGACTCTTCTTGCAATCCGTAGTGACTTTTGTGAGACATTCTTGCTACTTTTCCCTTCTTCCAGCACAATCCTGTCCTCCATGAGATAAAGCCTTCTGCTCAATACCTCTCATTCTATCTTCCCTTGCCCCAGCCTGCGGCATCAAATTCCACTCATTTTTTCCCCTTATCTAGTCAAGAGGAATCTCTCTTTTCTTCTTATCTCTGCAGCTCCCTTTAGTGCTTCCTCCACAGTCCCCATCCCTTTCCCAAATGGACAAACCCCATTGCTATGACCACAGGTGCAAAGGTGCCCCTTCCCACTACAAGTTCTCAATGAAGTGGGGGGCAGGATCTCAATTTCCAGTTTGTGAGCAATTGAAATGATTTGTCTTAAATACAAGTCAACAAGCTTTTTGGAAAGTATCTGGAGCCAGATGAAATCCATCCAAAGGTAGAAGACTTTTTTTTGCCTTTGGCTGGCAAGGCTTCTTTGGCCATATATATAAAAAATTACTCATTAATCAAACAAATGTGTTTATGAATATGAAAGATGCTCAGAAATTGGCAGAATATACTGCTTTTCTGCAACTCAACAATGAATATTATATAATTTACAAGTTTCAGATGTTGGTTGTATTTTTATTTTAGATAAGGCACTGCTTACAGATGTAGATAATGAGATGTTTTTACATCAAGTTGTTGCAGTGATTCTTGCTAAGTCACTCGGCCTCCTTTAAAACCATTTCTTATTTTATAATAGTTGATCCTTATAGTCCCTTTTTCAAGTCTTGGTTTTTGTGGAATAAATTTCCCACACATAGAGCCTTCTTTGAGAATATTTATTAAGCTTCTTGAAGTTAGAAATCAAGTTCCAGTCATGAATCGATGCTCAGTAAGTAGCTAAATTATTGATGGAGTGGTGTCAGGCTCGTTTACCATGTTGGAGAAGAGGCTGTATTTAATCTTTGCTCTCTTTAGTAAAAATACCAGTGGTGTTATCAAAATGAGACTCCACAAGGTTTAAATAATGAAAGTTTAGCTTGGAGAGATGTCAGATAAGCTGAGAAATAGATTTCTTCTTCTGTTTTTCTACTCACAGTGGGATTCTGAAACAGAATCTCGGCAGGAATTTAGATGACTGTGATCCTGTCAATGATATGTACTGAGTATTTTTGGTTATGAATTGATATTTTAGTGAGTGCTTTCATGGACTAAAGATGGGGGTTGAAAGGAGAAAAACAGGAAAGAATGTATTGAAAAGTTTAAATTCATTCTGTAAAGTTTTAGGTTGATTTGTTTGTGTTCTAGGGTATTCTGGCCCTAAATTTTTTTCTTGGGTATTTGCATCTAATAGTTTTCCCTCTTTAGGTTTCTATCGAATATAAATCAGTTGAAAAACAACATTCTCATAACAAAGATCAGAGTAGAACTGAAGGAGATGGAGACACAAAAAACCCTTCAAAAAATCAATGAATCCAGGAGCTGGTTTTTTGAAAAGATCAACAAAATTGATAGACCGCTAGCAAGACTAATAAAGAAGAAAAGAGAGAAGAATCAAATAGACACAATAAAAAATGATAAAGGGGATATTACCACTGATCCCACAGAAACACAAACTACCATCAGAGAATACTATAAATGCCTCTGCACAAATAAACCAGAAAATCTAGAAGAAATGGATAAATTCCTGGCCACATACACCCTCCCAAGACTAAACCAGGAAGAAGTCAAATCCCTGAATAGACCAATAACAAGTTCTGAAATTGAGGTAGTAATTAATAGCCTACCAACCAAAAAAAAGCCCAGGACCAGATGAATTCACAGCTGAATTCTACCAGAGGTACAAAGAGGAGCTGATACCATTCCTTCTAAAACTATTCCGAACAATAGAAAAAGAGAGACTCCTCTCTAACTCATTTTATGAGGCCAGCATCATCCTGATATCAAAACCTGGCAGAGACACAACAAAAAAAGAAAATTTCAGGGCAACATCTCTGATGAACATTGATGTGAAAATCCTCAGTAAAATACTGGCAAACTGAATCCAGCAGCACATCAAAAAGCTTATCCACCCATGATCAAGTCGGCTTCATCCCTGGGATGCAAGGCTGGTTCAACATAGGCAAATCAATAAACATAATCCATCACATAAGCAGAACCAATGACAAAAACCCATGATTATCTCAATAGATGCAGAAAAGGCCTTCAATAAAATTCAGCAGCCCTTCATGCTAAAAACTCTCAATAAACTAGGCATTGATGGAATGTATCTCAAAATAATAAGAGCTATTTATGACAAACCCACAGCCAATATCATACTGAATGGGCAAAAGGTGGAAGCATTCCCTTTGAAAACCAGCACAAGATAAGGATGCCCTCTCTCACCACTCCTATTCAACATAATATTGGAAGTTCTGGCCAGGGCAATCAGGCAAGAGAAAGAAATAAAGGTATTCAAATATGAAGAGAGGAAGTCAAATTGTCTCTGTTAGCAGATGACATGATTGTATATTTAGAAAACCCCATCGTCTCAGCCCAAAATCTCGTTAAGCTGATAAGCAACTTCAGCAAATGCTCAGGATACAAAATCAATGTGCAAAAATCACAAGCATTCCTATATACCAATAATAGACAAACAGAGAGCCAACTCATGAGTGAATTCCCATTCACAACTGCTACAGAGAGAATAAAATACCTAGGAATCCAACTTACATGGGGTATGAAGGACCTCTTCAAGGAGCACTACAAACCACTGCTCAAGAAAATAAGAGAGGACACAAACAAATGGAAAAACATTCCATGCTAATGGATAGGAAGAATCAATATGGTGAAAATGGCCATACTACCCAAAGTAATTTATAGATTCAATGCTATCCCCATCAAGCTGCCATTGACTTTCTTCACAGAATTAGAAAAAACTACTTTAAACTTCACATGGAACCAAAAAAGAGCCCGCATAGCCAAGATGATCCTAAGCAAAATGAACAAAACTGGAGGCATCATGCTACCTGACTTCAAACTATACCACAAGGTTACAGTAACCAAAACAGCATGGTACTGGTACCAAAAGAGATATATAGACCAATGGAACAGAACAGAGAACTCAGAAATAACACCACACATCTACAACTGTCTGATCTTTGACAAACCTGACAAAAACAAGCAATGGGGAAAGGATTCCCTATTTAATAAACGGTGTTGGGAAAACTGGCTAGTTATATGTAGAAAGCTGAAACTGGATCCCTTCCTTACATCTTATACAAAAATTAACTTAAGATGGATTAAAGAATTAAAGATTAAGACCTAAAACCATAAAAACCCTAGAAGAAAACCTAGACAATACCATTCAGGACACAGGCATGGCCAAAGACTTCAAGACTAAAACACCAAAAGCAATGGCAACAAAAGCCAAAATAAACAAATGGGATTAAACTAAGGCGCTTCTACACAGCAAAAGAAACTACCATCAGAGTGAACAGGCAACCTACTGAATGGGAGAAAATTTTTGCAATCTATCCATCTGACAAAGGGCCAATATCCAGAATGTACAAGGAACTTAAACAAATTTACAAGAAAAAAAAAAAAAAACCCATCAAAAAGTAAGCAAAGGATATGAACAAACACTTCTCAAAAGAAGACGTTTATGTGGTCAACAAACATATGAAAGAAAATTCATCATCACTGGTCATTAGAGAAATGCAAATCAAAACCACAGTGAGATACCATCTCATGCCAGTTAGAATGGTTAGACTTTCATTAAAAAGTCAGGAAACAACAGATGCTGGAAAGGATGTGGAGAAATAGGAATGCTTTTACACTGTTGGTGGGAGTGTAAATTAATTCATGGTGATTCCTCAAGGATCTAGAACCAGAAATACCATTTAACCCAGCAATCCCATTACTGGGTATATACTCAAAGGATTATAAATCACTGTACTATAAAGACACATGCATACGTATGTTTAGTGCAGCACTGTTCACAATAGCAAAGACTTGGAACCAACCCAAATGCCCATCAATGATAGACTGGATAAAAAAAATGTGGCATATATACACCAAGGAATACTATGCAGCCATAAAAAAGGATGAGTTCATGTCCTCTGCAGGGACATGGATGAAGCTGGAAACCATCATTCTCAGCAAACTAACACATGAAGAGAAAATCAGACACCACATGTTCACACTCATAAGTGGGAGTCGATCAATGAGAACACATGGGCACAGGGAGGGGAACATCACACACCAGGGCCTGTCAGGGGGTGAGGGGGTGGGGAGAGATAGCATTAGGAGAAATACCTAATGTAGATGATGGGTTGATGGGTGCAACAAACCACCATGGCATGTGTATACCTATGTAACAAACCTGCACATTATGCACATGTATCCCAGAACTTAAAGTATAATTAAAAAAAGGATGAAATGATGTCTTTTGCAGCAACATGGATGGAACTGAAGCCATTATCTTCAAGGAAATAACACAGAAATAGAAAGTCAAATACTGCATGTTCTCACTTATAAGTGGGAACTAAACAATAAGTAGTCATGGATATGCAGAGTGGAATAATAGACATTGGAGACTCCAAAAGGGGATGGTGGGGAGGGGGGTGAGGGTTGAAAAATGACCTACTGGATACAATTTTCACTATTCAGGTGATGAGTACACTAAAAAGCCCGACTTCACGACACAATATATGCATCTAAGAAATCTGCACTTGTACCCCTAAAATATATTAAAAAAAAAAAGAAAAACAGTGTTCTCAGGTACTGTTTTCTGTTAATGGGCCACACATATTACTACTCAGACATCCTACAGAGCTGATGGAAATGGCAGTTTTGCATTGGAAAGTTAGAGAAATGGGCACTGAATAACACTCTTTCAGAGGCCCTCTGTTCTCTTTTTCGAAGCCCAAAACTGTTTGGGACTAGGTCCTATTCTGTGGGGCAGAGGAGGGCAACTAGTAAAATTGGGAGTCACAACCATATGTTTTGAGAAATGATTGAAGAAACTGCAATTGTTTAGGTTACAGAACAAAATTGGGGAGGCATAGAGCTGTCTTTAGCTATTTGCAGGATTGGTGCTGGCTTTCTTTGTGAGGAAGAATGTCTAAGCAGAAGATGTGGACAAAGAATGGTTGGACTGTTTGGCAGAGTCACGAGCTTCCTAAGCATCAGAAGTATTCAAGCAGATGCTGATGGTTGTCAGTCAGGGTGGTATACAGTGAAGTCCTTCATTTGGTGAGTTGTTGGAGGTTCTTGGCTGGGAGAAGAGCACTACTGCTGTGAAGAGTGGATGCCGTGATTCTATGTAAGAGGGTCTCAGGGAGAAGCAGCAGGGAATGGTAAAGCCAGTACTGTCAGAATGCATGGGAAATCCTGAGCTCTGGTCTCAGCTCTGCTACAATATTGCTGGGTATTTTGGGTGGATCTTTTGGCCTCTGACTTTAGTTTGTTTCTCTCTCTCTCTCTCTCTCTCTCCGTGTATAAAATGAAGGGTTGAATCAAAGTCCTCCAGGGTTCCTTCTAAATTAACAGTTTTAAGATAATAGTTTTCTTAGCCTGCACATTTGATAGTTGGCACAGCCCCAGAACCATGGAGGTACCTAAACCATAGGGCAAGAGCAGCAGAGCCACATGCTTGTTAGAGCCAATAAGAAAGAAACACTACTTACGGGATTAATTTTCTTCCAGAGATATATCTCATTCCATACTCTTATTCAGTGACAGTTTACTGACAGGGTTATTGTGCATAAAATAACTTAAAGCAAAATGTAATCCTGGAGGTTATACTTTTTTATTCAATTAAAGTAACATGGATCTATGATGAATAAGGCATCAGGAATATGATGAATAATAAGATGCCATCTCTGGCTTCAATAAACTATAGCCTAGTGGGGATAACAGCTGGATTAAACTATGATGCACTGAAATGAGCTTAGTGTAAAGGCACAAGCACCGTGCAAGTGTGCATTCATCCCTTCTGCCAGGTGGGACTTGGATAGGCTTTGTAGAGGGGTTGACTTTCCAGAGGGTCCTAACAACCTGAGTAGGACTTTACCTGTAGAGAAAGTTTATTCCAGGGGCAGGGATTATTATGAGGTAATGCACAAAAGTTTGGAAGTACTTGGTGTGTTTAGAAAAATGGGTAATCTGGTGAGGCTAAGCATAAAGTATCTGGAAGGTCTGCTTGGTAACCTAACTAGAAAGGTGGTTTGGGGCTGGTTTAGAAAGAGTCTTGAATGTTGTAATATTTTGAGCTTTAAATTTTAGTGGAGAGCCCTAGAAGTTTTTAAGTATAACCATATCTGTGGCTCATGTACCTGAATCTATTAGGGATTAGTAGAATGGATTGGAGTTGTGAGGGATCTGGCAGTATCCTGCATAAGTGTATGTGTGTAAAATAATCATTGTTCAGCCATGTTCATGAAATCATCTCTATCTGAACCTCACTATCCTATAAGATTATCAAAGTAGCTTAGTCTAGCCAAGTCCTCTCTATCAGAGACCCAAGTTATATTTTTGAGAAATTAAAGAGCTGAAAACTTGGACTAGGCATTTAAAAAACTAAAAAAAAAAAAAAAAAAAAAAAATCTAAGGGGAAGGAGATGGAGGACAACCTCTAACTGGGGGCTTTCGCCTCCAGCCTCAGAATGGTAAGGGTCTGACTGAAGCACTGTGCTAAGAATGAAGTGCTGCATATTTGGGAAGTTTCAGAGGACTTTTGAAGAGGAGAGTGAGTGAAGTCCCAGGCTTGATAATGTTAGGAATCCTGCAGGACATCCTGGTAGAGATATATGTGCCAGATTAGATATTTGACATATTTGGTAGCCCTCAATGACAGCTAAAGCCATGAGAATGCAGAAAATATGTGAAGGAATCCTTGTTAAAGTGGGAACAGTATCAAGCTCAGAATCTTGAAGATCATAAAACCTTTGTGAGGTGAGCAGAGAGGTGGAACTTTGAGAAAGTGGTTGAAGTGATAGGAAGAGAACCCTAAACCAGGAGATTCTGGTGATGACTTAGGCGTACAGAAAGTAAAGTTGAAGAGTAAGGATGTGCGATGTGGATTCTAGCTCTGCCCAGAGGCTTGGGTCTTCTGATTTTAAAAGGCTATTCTGGAATCTGAGTGAGAGAGTCCTTAGGAGGAGACAGCTGAGTCATCTACCGAGTAGATGGATGGAAATAGACCTTGAGAAGATCCAGCTTTTCTTGCTCTTACTCATTGCTCACCAATCAACCTTTTGATCTGTAATTTCATCTTAAGTGAATCCACCCCCAGATACAAGATTGGTTCTGGTTTCCTGGCCAGGAATAATCATTATAGTATAAAAGCTGGTGTTTTGATTTATCACACATCTATGTGAAAGCACATTGACATCTCCAAGGCAAGACACAACCCTGTCCTCAGCACCTCATATCACCCTGGTTATAGAGTTAGTACACTAGACCAGACTCTCCTAACTCACGGCCAAGTGCTCTTTTTATATCCACTATGTTTCTCTGCCTTTCAGCCTCGTGCTGTTTTAATTAGAATGAACCAGTCCACAGAGACTGAGCATCTCTGTGTGAACTTTAAATCTCATATGTTTTTTTCTTTTCTTTTCCTTTTTTAAAAAGAGATGGAGTTTGCTATGTTGCCCAGGCTGGAGCGCAGGGCTATTCACAGGTGTAATCATAGTGCACCAAAGCCTCCAACTCCTGGGCTCAAAGCGATCCTTCCACCTCAGCCTCCTGAGTAGCTGAGACTATAGGTGCTCACCACACCGCACTGGGCTGATTCTTGTATTCTTAACCAGCAAAGTCCTAGAATAGAATTTGGACTGTGGTGATGTTGTTGGATGCAGCAATGAGTGAGGCTTAGCTTAAAGTCATCCTATATCATTCACATTTTACGGCATTTGAATGATCTCGGTTAACCCATGTAAGTACTTTAGCCCCCTGTGATTCTGATCTGGTGAGGGTAGCTCTGTACCATTAGAGGATGTTCCCTAAGGAGGCACACTTTTCTGGCGAAAGCGATCAGCACATAGCTTGCTATGAAATCAGAGCTTTGTTTCACAAGACTTTGTAACATGGTGCCTGCAAAGCACGAGAATAAAAGCACCACCTTCTGGGCCTCAAAGTCCCAGTTTTATAGTCCTTGTCTGCTTTGCGAATTAAGACGCTTTGACAACTCCCTCTTGACCTAAATGTGTAAAATGTTGCATGTTGTTCGGGCTGTTCTAATAGCTTTTATTTGGTCCTTTCTGAATTTATAAGGTCAAATGTAATTAGCCCCGGATATCCACATCCCCACTGGGAATGATTTCAAGCAGCAATACATCTTAAAATCTATTTAAAAGCCTCCAACCTCTTTACATCTTTCAAAAATTGTTTACGTCTCTAAATTGGCCTTGATTTGGAAAGGTAAATGGGAGAAGTTTGAGGGAGTAATTGGGCTGAGTCAGGTACTTGTGCTCAAGGTTAGAAATAAAGGACTCTTTTAGATGGGCCTGTAGTAGTTGTGTTTTAAGATCAACTCTCATGCTTGCCATATGGAGCCAGACCTATGGCTTTCACAGCTGCAACACTTTGGCCCTGTGTAATCTTCCCTCGATGTGTAGTGATAATCACCAAGTGGAATGCCTGGTACAGATGGCCTCCCATGCTTCAGTGCACAGCCCCTCTGGGTACAGATGATGTGCAGCAGAGTGATGTGGGCACGCAAGTGGGTGGAAATTTTCTAATGTGTCACAATAATAACAATGCTGAATCCTATTGCTGTTCAGCTTCCTCTAGAACTTCAACCCACGCGGCAGCCTACTTGGTTCACAGTCCTATGTGAATGCTAGACAATTAGCAGCTGATAATGAAAAATGCCATGGGAACCAGTGGGAAAATAATAGCTTACTCCAAGGATATAATGAAATGAAATTAGCACAGACAGTAAAACAGACAATTTATGGTGTCTTTTTTTTTGTAATTAAAAAGAACCAGTAAATACTTCTAGTAGAGAAATCTGAGAATCGATTAGAATCCCATCTAATCAGAATTGGAAGAGGGTTTTTGTTTTCTTTTTCCCCAGAAATTAACTCTAGAGAAACTTCCTCTTAGGAAGAGGTTCCTACTAAGGAACTTGAATAGATAAAGGATGCTGATTTTATTTGAATATATGATAGTTTTGTTCAGTAGTTGTTACCTAAATGGTTGTTTGTTGTCTGAGCTTTAAAAAGGGACAGTAACACTAGATAATTGGTTTTACTAGTTAGGGCTATGCATTTTTGCTCTCACCTGAAATATCGGCAGATTTTGAATGCTCCCAACAAACAAATTCTTAGTAATAGGGTGAGCTTATATCTGTGGACAGGTAACCTTTTGAACACAAGAAAATGTGTTGTCTGAGAAGTGTGGGATTGAATGGCTCTTTCAGTATTCTTATTTCTAGATGACCCATGTGCTACTTAGGCAAGTCCTTAAGCACCCAGTTCTACACCTGACTTTGGGGGTCAAGAGTTAAAATTGGGAGAGTTTTATAATCATCTTTCAAAAAATGTTTGTTTTAGGCTGCAAGAAAATGGTTTGTCTTTTTAGGGGTATTGGATTAGTGACAAATAATTCTGTTAAAGTTTTAGTCTCACTGTGTGGGCAGTCTTCTGTGAGTTGAAAAATAAAGTTACAAACAAATCAAAATTATATTTCACTCCAAATGTTTTTCAAATGCATTTGTTTTGGAGAGTTGAAGAAAGTCAGATGTCTTTCTTCCAAGATTTTTTTAAATCTGTCTGAAGTAGACTTATCACTCAATCTCTCTCATTTGTAAACATATTCTCTTTTTATGTGAAAGTTAAATTGCCCCATTGATTCAACAACCAATCCCCCAAAATAATGTGATTGAATATTCTCTGACATTTCAACATGACACACTTTTATTGGGCATATGTTCCTAATTATTTCTATAATTATATTATGTTCAGTACACACACACACACACACACACACACACACACACACGGAGGGCAGTGGTGTGATCATGGCTCACTGCAGCCTTAACCTCCTAGGCTCAAGTGATCCTCCCACCTCTGCTTCCCGAATAACTGGTACTACAGGTAGGTGCCACCATGCCCAGCTAATTTTTGTATTTTCAGTAGAGACCGGTTTTGCCATGTTGCCCAGGCTGGTTTTGAACTCCTGGGTTCAAGGGTCCTTCTGCCTCAGCCTCACAAAGTGTTGGGATTATAGGCATGAGCCACTGTGCCTGGCCATTAAGTTCAACAATGTTGAACTGATACAGTGATATTCATGCTAACTGATTTTTTTTTTTTTTTGGCAAATGACATAAATTGTACAAGGCTCATATATTGCTTAATTAAATTCAGCAACATAAGCATGCTATTGAAAACCCAGCCATCCAGAAATGTTGACTGTGGTCTTATTAACTGACAAATCACCTTTTGCTGGTGTTCTATTCTCTTCCCCATCTGGGAAGATATAGGAAAATGGAGAGGTCTGTAGAGTGGAGAATAGCTGAAGTGCGCAGGGAAACTCAGACAAGCGAGGAAAATCTCAGAGATTCACTCCATGGACTATTGCATCTCAGCCATTTTCATCATTAAATGCTACTTCTGAGCCTACATCTGAGTATTAAAGGAAAGGAGAGTAAGTTTGCTGATAATTTTCAGCTTCTAGAAGTGTGTGTGTGTGTGTGTGTGTGTGTGTGTGTTAATGCTAAGAGAGAATGTACATTTTAAACATGTAAAGCAGATAGGTTACTTAATTCTCAGAAGATGATGGACATATTTCAACACACATATTTTATTATATTAAAGATAGCACCCCATGTATACCCCCAAATGTTATGTTCTCAAGTGTTTTGAAAAATGATTGGTTGCTAGTGACTCCATATGTTGCTATGCTTTATTTTGGAACATGTTAAAATCTCACTTAGGTTTCATTAAGCCACTTTTTTCCCCTATTTTTTGAAAGGTCTATTTTTTCCTTCCAAAGAATTTGTTTTAACGTGTAGTTAACATATCTTTGTTAGTTATTAACTAAGAAGAACATTTAAATGGAATCACCCATTTTCCTTACTTTAAATACATATTTTTTATATTTCACAGTTTCAGAAATTTTTAGAAAAATGACTGAGTATCTATGAATATTATTGCACTTATAATGCCTAACTAGCTCTGGATGTAGGACATTGCCAAAATAATATGCTGCAAAGTATCACAGACCTTGTTCTTCTCTTCTTTTAGTTCTAGAAGCATCACATAGCAAAAAAGGAAAATTAAAGCTCTCAGTGTAACTTGTTCTGTATTAATTTTTAAGTGGCTTATTGAATTTTGTATTTGGTTGTATAAACAACTAATATAGGAATGAGTCTAATTGTACAGATATTTTGAATTTGTGTCCTTAAATTGCTTTTTATAGAGAACAGACACATTGGTTGTCAATGCTTAAAGGCTTCCAATTTCTTACCTCTTTTTTGTTGATTGCAAAGAAAATCTGAACATAAACTATAGTATCTGTGATTATGCTGGTCAAAGCAAGAGAAATGGTCCAAAAAAATTTTTTTTAAATTTCCTCTTTGAAAACTTCAACCCCCACATAATGCCTGCCAAGTAGTTCTAGAGGTCTTCAGGAGACCTCTCTCTTGTACCCTGTAGACCACACCTTTTGTTCACAGCATTTGCTCTCTTGCTCTCTCTGGTTCCCCCATGGTGACCTCCTAAATTGTTGATGACAGTGAAAGTCACCAGCACTGATGCTGGAGCCAACTGCTGTCTCCACCATCCTATTGAATTCTGAGGTCTAGGGCCTCACCTCTTACTGCTGCTGAAATTGCCTTTGAAGACATCTCCTTGTTTTGCAAAAGCTGCTGATACCTAATGCTATACCTTTGATGGTCACTTCCTTATCCTGGGACCGAAGGAGTCTGGGCTTGGGTCAACCTGAGTGGTAGACATCTGTGCTGTACCCAGGTCACCTCTACTCTGACCTTGTTCACTGCCTTTCCTGGGAGATGCTGCGGTCCTTAGGGATGTGGATTCCTGGAGGAGAATGTAGGCATGCTCAAGCAAGACTGAAATCCAAACAAAGCTTAGGTTTAAGTCAGGGACTTCTGCTGCATGACTGTTTGAAAACATCATAGAATGTTTCAAACTTCTGCTGCTTTCTAAATGAATGAGTGAAATTGAGGTTATTTCATTGGAAGGAGAACTTTCAGATTAATGGATACACAAAGATGGGAGGGATCTATAAATGGCATTTTAGATTTACCTCAGACTTTCCTTATGTTTTTAATGAGATTCCTCACACTTCCCACATTGGTGGCAGAAAGTTTATAATACCTGTGAAATTATACCTTTACTTTTTAATTGTTTGTATTGTTTTTGCTCAGTTATCTGGTTGCCTCCTTATTATTTTGTTAAATAAATTTTCAGCTTCCTTTCATCTTATTTCTAGTTCTTGTTGTGAGTCAGATGGTTGCAATTGGTTAGCTCTTTTTTTTTTTTTTTTTTTTTTTTCCCCTTCACCAACCACGGAATGAAATTTACAAACATCTAGTGACTGTGTGACATGCTGAAGCATCTCTATTTATGTCGTTATATGTCCTGCCTTCTCCTTGAGCCATTGCTTGAAAATCAACAGATGGGGCTATCCAGTGGCACGCCAGACATACAGTTAACTTTGAGGAAGTTTTTAGCATGAACTATGTGACCAAACTTTACAGCCATCTGATTTCCAATTTAGTAATTACTGGAATAATTAGATGAGTTACTCTGCAGATGGCACTTAAATTTCTTGACATATGTGCCCTTGTCATCTATAGCAGATGATATATACACTAGTTTTCTTCACTATAGCATTTGTATATAGGGATGCAACATGCCTTTTAAGCTTCCCTGTCAAAGTCTCTAATTTTGTTTAGACTCAGATGCCACCTTGGCTTATACTGATAGAGCTGTTGGCTTGCTCTGTTCAGTGTTACACATTAATTGTAGCACTGTGCTAACTACTATTCTCATGACCTATAATATTTAAACTTTATTTTTAATTCTAAATGTTGAATAATAAAATTACAGAATGTTCAAAGATGAAGGAAATGACTCTCAAACAAAATCTAAGGAAATTAAGATTTTAAAAAATATATATATTTTGAATTTAAAACTTGTTTTGAGATAAAATTCATATATCATAAAATTCAGACCCTTTGAATAATGTTTTCAAGGTTCTCCCATGATGTAGCATTTACTAGTATTTCAGTTTTTCAGTCTTTACCATAGCAGGGTGGTATATAGTACTTAACTGATTTATTAAGGTATGATTAACATACAAAAGCTGTGGGTGTTTAGTGTGGATAACTTGATGTGTTTGCCGATAAGTATATACCTGTGAAATGATCAAGCCATAATCACTATCAATGGTATAAACTTGTTCATTGCCTCTAAAAATTTCATACTGTCCCCCTCCCACTATTTTGGGGGTGGATTCAAGAGTACTTAACATAAAATCTACCCTCTCAGCAAATTTTTTAAATATACAGTACAGTATTGTCGATCATAGGCCCTATATTTTACAGTAGATCTCCAGATCTTATTTAGTTTGTGTAACTGAAACTTCATATTTGTTGAACAGCAACTCCCCATTTTCTGCTCCAACCACTGGCAACTAACATTCTCTCTGCTTCTATGTGTTTGACTATTATAAATGTATTGCATATATGAGATCATGTGGTACTGTATTTATCTTTCTCTGTGTGTCTTATTTTACTTAGCATAATGTTCTTCAGGTTCTTCCATGTTGTCACAAATGGCAGGATTTCTTTTTTTAGGGCTGAATAATATTTTATCTTATGTATATACCACATTTTCTTTATCCATTCATCCATTGATGGATACTTAGGTTGATTCCATATCTTGGCTATTGTGAATAATCTTTCAGTGAACATGGGAGTGCAGATATCTTTTTGAGATTCAGATTTCAATTCCTTTTTGAATGTGTGTACAAGCTAGATTGCTAGATCAAGTGGTAATTCTACGGTTAATTTTTTGAGGAATATCCATTTTGGTTTTCATGGTGTCTATAACAATTTACATTCCCATCAACAGTGTAAAAGGGTTCCCTTTTCTTCGTATCCTCCCCAACACTTGCTCCTTTTTTCTTTTCTTTTTCTCTTTCTCTCTTTCTTTCATAATAGTCATTCTAACAGATCTGAGGTGACATCTCATTGTGGTTTTGATTTGCATTTGCCTGATGACTAGTGATTTTGAGTACCTGTTGGTCATTTACATGCCATCTTTGGAGAAATGCCTATTTAGGTCCTTTGCTCATTAATTGAGTTATTTGGTATGTTTGCTATTGAGTTTTAGGAGGTCCTTATATATTTTTAATATTAATCCTTTATTAGATATATGGTCTGAAAATATTTTCTCTTATTCCATAGGTCACCTTTTCATTTGGTTAATTTTTTCCCTTGCTGTGCAGAAACGTTTTAGTTTGATGTAATCCTGTCTGTTTATTTTTGCTTTTGTTGTCTGTGCTTTTGGTGTCATATCTAAGAATTGATTTGCCCAGTTTTAAAAGTTTTAAAAGATTCAGTGTTTAGAAGCTTTTAAAACTAAGTTTTCTTCTAAAAGTTTTATTGTTTTAGGTCTTATGTTTAAGTCTTTAATCCATTTCAAGTTGATTTTTGTGTATGGTATGAAGTAAGGGTTCAACTTCATTGTTTTGCATGTGGATATCCAATTTTACTGAACCATTTGTAGAAAAGACTGTTCTTTCCCAATAGTGTACTCTTAACACCCTTGTCAAAGATCAGTTGACCATATTCGTGTCTATCACTAGGCTCTTTATTCTGTTCCATTGGTCTAGCTCTCTGTTTTTATGTGAGTGCCATACTGTTTTGATTACTACAGCTTTGCAATATGTTTTGACATCAGGGCGTGTGTTACCTCTAGCTTTGTTTTTCTTACTCAATATTGCTTTGGCTATTAAGAGTCTTTTGTGATTTTGAATGAGCTGTAGGTTTTTTTTTTTTTTTCTATTGCTTTAAAACGTGCTATTGTGATTTTGACAGGGATGCATTAAATCTGTAGATTGCTTTGACAGGGATTGCATTAAATCTGTAGATTTTAAAAAATTTATACATTGCTAAAATAGACAATATTTATTATTCCAATTCATGATCATGGGATGTCTTTCCATTTATTTGTATCTTTTAAAATTTCTTTCATCAATGTTTTGTAGTTTCCCATGTATGTCTTTCACCTCCTGCAGCATTACTGCATTTGCTGATTAGTTCTAACAGGTTTTTTTTTTTTTTTTTTTAGTCTTTTGGGTTTTCTACATAGAAGCTTATGCCATCTGCAGACAGAGATAGTTTTACTGCTTCCATTCTGATTTGGATGCCTTTTATTTATTTTTCTTGCCTATTTTTTTCTGGTTAGGACTTTCAGGACTGTATTGGAGAGCACTTTTGGAGACGGAAGTATGGTCATCCTTGTCTTATTTTAGATCTTAGAGGGAAGTTTCATTGTTGAAATGATGTTACCTGTGGGCTTTGAATAAATGGCCCTTATTTTGTTGAAGTAAGTTCCTCTATACTTATTGAAAGTTTTTCAATTATGAGACAATGTTGAATTTTGTCAAATGCTTTTTCTGCATCTGTTGAGATGATTATGTGATTTTTATCTTTCATTATGTTAATGAGCATATTTCATTGATTGATTTGTGTACGTGGAACTGTCCTTGAATCCTAGGGATAAATCTCACTTGAACTTGATGTATGATCCTTTTAATGTGCTGTAGAATTCAGTTTGCTAGTGTTTTTGTTGAAGATTTTTGTAATGCATTTATCAGGGAAATTGGCCTGTAGTTTTATTTTCTTGTGGTTTTGTCTGGTGTTGGTATTTGGTGATACTGGCCTCATAAAATGAGTTTGGAAGTGTTCCCTCTTTTTCCCTTTTTAAGAGTTTAAGGATTGTTATTAATTATTTAAGTGTTTGTTAGAATAAACTTAGAAGCCATCTGGTCCTGGGCTCGACTTTGTTGGGAGTTTTTCGATTATTCCTTCAATATCCTAATTTGTCATTGGTTTGTTCAGACTTTCTGCTACTTCTTGTTTTAGGTAGGTCGTATGTTGCTAGGAACTTCTCCATTTCTTCTAGGTTGTCTAATTCATTTATGTATAATTATTCATAATATTCATTTATGATTCTTTTTAGCTGTAGGTTCAGTTGTAGTATCTTCCCTTTCATTTCTGATTTTGAGTTCTTTTTTTTTCTTAGTTCAGCTAAGGGTTTGTTGATTTTGTTTATCTTTTCAGAAAAACAACTCAGTTTTTTCAATTTTTAAAATTGTTTTTCTATTCTCTAGTCCATTTATTTCTGATCTTACCTTTACTATTTTCTTCCTTCTGCTAATGTTTTGTTTAGTATTTTTTTATTTTTCTATTTCTTGAGGTATATAGTTAGGTTTTTTATTTGAGATCTTGCTTCTTTAATGTACGTATTTATTGCTTTAAACTTCTCTTCTAGTAGTGCTTTCCTGAGTCACATATGATTTGGTATGTTGTGTTTTTTGTGTCTTGATAAATATTAATTTACTTTTTGATTCGTTCTTTGACCTCATAATTGTTTATGTTATTTAATTTCCATGTGTTTGTGAATTTCCCATTTTTTCTGTTATTTCCGTTTCATTTCATTGTGACTGAAAAATATATTTGTAATGATTTCAGTCTTAAGTTTGTTAAGAATTGTTTTGTGACCTAGCATGTTATCCATGCTGGATAATGTTCTGTGTGTAATTGAGAAGAATGATTACTCTGCTGCTATTAGGTGGAATGTTCTGTATGTATCTGTTAGATCCATTTGGCCTGTAGTGTTATTTAGTTCTGCTCTTTATTGATTTTTTTTGTCTAGATGGTCTATATATTATAGAGAGTAGGAGATTGACATCTTCTATTATATTGCATTGCTACCTATTTTTCACTTCTGATTTGTCAATGTTTGTTTTATATTTCAGGTGTTTTCATGTTTGGAGCATATATATTTATGGTTGTTATAGATCCCTGTAGAATTGACCCTTTTGTCATTATGAAATGACCTTCTTTGTCTCTTGTGACTGTTTTTGTCTTAGTGTTCGTTTTGTCTAATATGAGTATAGCCACTTTTGCTGTCTTTGGTTACCATTTGCATGGAATATCTTTATCCACCCTATTCATTTTCAGCCTTTGTGTGTCCTTAAATCTAAGGTGACTCTTTTGTATATGGCATATAGTTAGGTCCTGTTTTTTGTTTTAATCTATTCAGCCATTCTGTATCTTTTAATTGTAACTTTTAGTTCACTTATGTTTAATGGAATTATTGATAGATAAGGACTTACTATTGCCATGTTGTTAATTGTTTTCTGTCTCTTTTGTAGTTCTCTTCTTCCTCTCTTTTTCTCTTAGCATCTTTCTTTGTGTTTTGATTTTTTTATAGTGGTATGCTTTGATTAATTTTTTTACCTTGTGTGCATCTACTGTACTTTTTTGTTACGGAGTTTACATTGAACACTATATAGTTATAGCAGTGTATTTTAAGCTGATAACTTCAATCACATACACAAATTCTGCGCTTTATGTCTTCCCCCAATGCTTTGTGCAACTGATGTCATATTTTGTTTCTTGCTATGTTATGCTTCTATGAACAAATTTCTGTGGTTATAGTTACTCTTATTATCTTTTCCCTTAATTTACATTCTGGTATTAAATGAGAATTACACACTGCCACTACAGTAGCACAGTATTCTGTGTTTATCTTTATGTTTGCCTTTAGTAGTGAGTTTTATATTTTAACATGCTTTTGTGTTCTTTAGCATCTTTTCATCTCCACTTGAAGAATTCCCTTGAGTACTTCTTGTAAGGCGGGTCTAATGGTGATGCACTACTTTAGTTTTTTTGGGGGGGCTGTTGGGACAGGGTTTCACTTTTCACTCTGTCACCTAGGCTGGAGTGTAGTGGTGCAATCACAGGTTCACTGCAGCCTTGACCTCCCAGGCTCAGGTGATCCTCCCACCTTAGCCTCCCAAGTATAATAACTGAGACTACATGTGTACGCCACCATGCCTGACTAACTTTTAAATTTTTTTGTAGAGATGGTGTCCATGTTGCCCAGGCTGGTCTCGAACTCCTGTGCTCAAGTAATCTGCCCACCTTGGCTTCCCTAACTCAGTTTTTATTTGGGAAAGTCTTTATATCTTTTTCATTCTTAAAGAACAGTGTTGTTTTTTGTTTGCTTAGGATTGCCTTCTTCATTCAGGGTCTTTTTTGTATGCATATGAATTTTAAAGTAGTTTTTTCTAATTCTGTGAAGAATGTCACTGGAGAAGTAACATTGAATCTATAAATTGCTTTGGGCAGTGTGGCCATTTGAAAAATATTGATTCTTCCTACCTGTGAGTGTGGAATATTTTCCTGTTTGTTTGTGTCATCTTTAATTTCTATGAGCAGTGTTTTGTAGTTCTCATTGTAGAGATCCTTCACTTTCCTGGTTAGCTGTATTCTGAGGTATTTTATTCTTTTTGTGGCTATTATGAATGGGATTGTGTTCGTGATTGTCTTTCAGCTTGGATGTTATTGGTGTATAGGGATGCCAGTATTTTCATACATTTATTTTGTATCCTGAAACTTGGCTAAAGTTGTTTATCAGATCAAGGAGATTTTGGGCAGATACTATGGAATATTTTAAGGTATAGAATAATATCATTTGCAAACATGGATAGTTTGACTTCCTCTCCTCCTATTTGAATGCTTTTTTTTTTTTTTTTCTTTCTCTTGCCTGATTGCTCTGGCCATGACTTCCAATACTATGTTGAGTAGAAGTGATGAGAGAGGCCATCCTTGTCTTGTGCTGGTTTTCAAGGGGAATGCTTCCAGCTTTTGCCCATTCAGTATGGATCCAGTATGATGTTGGAATAGAGCTGGGAGTTATCACATTACTTGATTTCAAAATATCCTACAAGGCTACAGTAACCAAAACAGCTGCAAAAATGAGCAACCCCATTAAAGAGTGGGCACAGTACATGAACAGACACTTTTCAAAAGACATGCATGTGGCCAAAAAGTATGTGAAAAAATGCTGAATATCATTAATCATTATATAAATGCAAATCAAAACCACAAAGTGACATCATCTTATACCAGTCACAGTGAATATTATTAAAAAGTCAAAAAATAACAGATGCTGGCAAGGTTGTGGAGAAAAGTGAGCACTTATACACTGCTGATGGGAATGTAAATTAGTTTAGCAATTGTGGAAAGTAGGTTAGTGATTTCTGAAAGAACTTAAAACAGAATTACCATTCAACCCACCAATCCCATTAGTGAGTATATAGCCAAAGGAATATATTCTACCATAAAGGTACGTGCATGTGTATGTTCATTGCAGCACCATTCACAATAGCAAAGTCGTGGAATCAACCTAAATGCCCACCAATGGTAGCCTTGATAAAGAAAATGTGGTACATATATACTGTGGAATACTACACAGCCATAAAAAGAATGAGATTATGTCCTTTGCAGCAACATGGATGGAGCTGGAGGTCATTATGCTAAGTAAACTAACCCAGGGACAGAAAACCTAATAACACATGTTCTCACTTGTAAGTGGGAGCTAAACATTGAGAGCATGTGGACATAAAGAAGGGAACAACAGACACCAGGGCCTACTTGAGGATGGAGAATGGGAGGAGGGTGAGATTTGAAAAACTACGTATTGGATACTATGCTTATTACCTGGGTGATGAAGTAATCTGTACACCAAACCTCTGTGACATGCAATTTACCTATATAACAAACCTGCACATATACCCCTGAACTTAAAAGTTAAAAAAAAAAAAAAAGACAGTTTTGCCAGGTAAATATTTTGTTTTGTAGTTTTTCTCCCAGTATTTATATCATCCCATTGTCTTCTGTTCTGCAAGGCTTCTGCTGGGAAATTAACTGATAGTCTCTTTGGGAGTCTCTTGAATGTGTGACACGTGGCTTTTCTCTTGATTCTTTCAAAATTCTTTCTCTCGGACTTCTGGCAATTTAATTCTAATGTGTCTCAGTATAGATCTTTTTGTGTTCAATCTAGAGAGTTTTGAGATTCATGAATCTGGATGTCTATATTCCTCCCAGTATTTAGGAAGTTTTGGTGATTATTTCCTTAAATATGCTTTTTGCCCCTTTCTATATTCTCCTTTTTGGACTTCCATAATGTATGTATTTGTTCACCTGAGAGTGTCTCATGAGTCTTGTAGACTTTCTTTATTCTTTTCATTCTTTTCTTTCTGTTCCTCTGACTGGATAATTTCAAATGGGTTGTCTTTGAGTTCACTCATTCTTTATTCTGCTTGATTAAGTTGAAGCTCTCTCTTCAGTTCAGACATTGTATCTTCAATTCCAGTATTTGTGTTTGGTTCTTTCTTTCTTGTGGCTTCTATTTCTTAATTGTACTTCTCATTTTGCTCACATATTGTTTTCCTGATTTCATTAGTCTATTTTGTGTTTTTTTATAACTCACTGAGATTTTTAAAGATGGTTATTTTCATGTATTTTTCAAGCAGTTTATGTATCTCCATTTCCTTAGGGTCAGTTTCTAGAGCTGCAATAGTGTCCATGGAAGATGGTGAACTTAATCAATAAATATTGTGTAGGTTCTGACTGCCCCACCGACCAGTTGTTCCTCCATCTCTCTCCCTTTCCCTCAGGCCTTCCTATTCCTTGAGACACAACAATATTAAAATTAGGCCAACTAACAACCCTCCAATGGCCTCTAAGTGTTCAAGTGGAAGCAAGAGTCTCTCAGTTTAAATCAAAAGCTAAAAGTTGTTGTACTTCATGAGCAAGGTATGTCCAAAGCTGAGATAAACCAAAAGCTAGATCCCTTGTACCAAACAGCTAGCCAAGTTGTGAATGCAAAGGAAAAGTCTTAAAAGAAAATTAAAAGTGCTATTCCAGTGAACACACAAATGATAAGGAAGCAAAACAGCCTTATTGCTGACATGGAGAAGGTTTTAGTGGTCTGCATAGAAAATCAAACCAGTTATAGCATTCCCTTAAGGCAATGCCTAATCCAGAGTAAAGCCCTAACGGTCTTTAATTCTGTGAAGGCTGAGAGAAGTCAGGAAGTTGCAGAAGAAAAGCTTGAAGCCAGAAGAGGTTGGTTCATAAGATTCAAGGAAAAAAGTCATCCCCATTACATAAAAGTGCAAGGTGATGCAGCAAGTGCTGATGTAGCAGCAGCAAGTTAAACAGATGGTCTACCTAAGATCACATCTTCAATGTAGACCAAACAGTCTTCTATTGGAAGAAGAGGCCATCCAGGATTTTCATAGCTAGAGAGGAGATGTCAATGCCTAGCTTCAAAGGACAAACTGACACTCTTAGTAAGGGCTAATGTAGCTGATGACTTCAAGTTGAAGCCAATGCTCATTGACCATTCCAAAGAGTCCAAGAGCCTTAAGAATCATGCTCAGTCTAATCTTCCTGTGTTTTAGAAATGGAAAACAAAGTCTGGATGATAGCACATCTGTTTATAGAATGGTTTACTGAATATTGTAAGCCCACTGTTGAGACTCACTGCTCAGAAAAAGGAGACTCCTTTCAAAATATTACTGCTCATTGACAATGCACCTGGTTATGCAAGAGCTCTGAGGGAGATGTACAAGGAGACAAATGTTTACATGCCTGCTAACACAACATCCGTTCTGCAGCCAGTGGATCAAGGAGGAAGTTCAACTTTCAAGCTCATTATTTAAGAAATATGTTTTGCAAGGCTATAGCTTCCCTAGATAGTGATTCCTCTGACTCATATGGGCAAAGTAAATTGAGAACATTTGGAAAGGTTCACCATTCTAGATGCTATTAAGGACATTTATGATTCCTGGGAGGTCAAAATACCAATATTAACAGGAATTTGGATGAAGTTGATTCTAACCCTCCTGGATGACTTTGTGGGGCTCAAGATTTCAGTGGAAGAAGTAACTGCAAATGTGATGGAAATAGCACACTAGAATTAGAAGTGGAGCCTAATGACATGACTGAATTGTTGCAATCTCATGCTCAAACTTGAACAGATGAAAAGTGGCTTTCTTATAGATGAGCAGAGAAAGTGGTTTTTTGAGATAGAATCTACTCCTGGTGAAGATGCTGTGAATGTTGTTGAAATGACAACAAAGGATTTAGGATGCTGCATAAACTTAGTTGATATAGCAGTGGAAGAGTTTGAGAGGATTTTGAAAGAAGTTCTGCTGTGGATAAAATGCTCTCAAACAGCATCATATGCTACAGAGAAATCTTTCATGAAAGGAAGAGTCAATCAATGAGGCATTCATTGTTCTTATTTAAGATAAGAGCCACCCCAACCTTCAGCAACCACCTGCCCTGATCATTCAACCGCCAACATTGAGACAACATCCTCCATAAACAAAAAGATTATGTTTCACTGAGGGATCAGTGATTTTTAGCATTTTTTAGCAATAAAGTATTTTTAATTAAGGTACATGCATGGTTTTTTAAAGACATCCTGCTATCGCACATTTAAGAGACTACAGTATAGTGTAAACATAACTTTTATGTGCCCTGGAAAACAGAAAAATTGTGTGACTTGCTTTATTGTGATATTTGCTTTATTGTGATGGTCTGGAGCTAAACCTACACTATATCCAAGGTACGACTGCATTTTCAGTTCTCTTGGGTGCATACCTGGGACTGGAATTGCTGAGTTATATTTGGAATTTTAAACATGTCTAAACAGGGCACTTTTTGTGCAACCCTGATTAGGCAATCCTGTAAGTCTTGTGTTGCCACCTTCCGAGTCATTTCTATGACACTCTACTTATTTAGAAAGCACATAATCTAATCTACAGTTTAACATACCTATGGCTAACGGTCCTTCATGCACGTCTTTAGACTTCTCGCTGAGTACTCATAAGCACAGAAAAAGATGAAATTGAAATTAATAGATTCTGGAAGAAACATGATGAACTCTTTTGAAATAGCCAAACTTGCCTTTCTCTAACCTTTCTCTAACCGAACTAAGCTTTCCCTCTCCTTAGCTAGACTTGAACTTATTTCTAATGCTCCCCATCCCTCACCCCTGCCCCAACCTGGAAAGATGGAGAAAGACCATATCTTCACTGTTTGTCTCTGACTCAGATATTCAAAGGTCATAATAGTGCATATGGCAGAGTGGTTGTAAGCATGTTTTAACTTGTTTAACTTAGTGAAAATGTGTAGGGAATGTTTAAGATCTGTCAGATTGTAGAGGAAAAAACAAATAGAGAAAAATGAAAGTTTGTAGCTGAAGAAATAGTAATGTAGTTTAAGATGGAACAAGCGCAGTTGAAATAGAAGAAATTCTCGAAGACGTAAGTGAAGAAAGTTCTCCTAAGCTTGGAAAAAAACAAAAACAATAAACAAACCATGGATATGTGATGAAATCTGGCTTCCAGGAAAAATGAACAAAAGAGACTCACAAAAAAATACATTCTGGTAAAATTTTTGTGTTATAAAGGAAAAGGTTCTAGTAGCATACAGACTGAAAAATTCCGTTGCCCGTATAGTAATGAAAAGTAAGCTGCATCATCATACTTATTTATGGAGCATTAAGGCTAAAAGGTAATGGAGCAATGTCTGTATAATTTTGGGAAGAAAAAAATATGGGACTTACCTAAAAATTTTATGCCCATCCATAGTTAAGCCATTACTACAAGAATTGTTATTAACAAAAATGTTTCTTCTCCAAAAAAGCAGAGTTATTTTGAGTAACATAGGGGCCATTTTCTACACTTTTTCTTGTCTTTGGAGATTATATTGAATAACCTCTTCATATTACCTTCAATCTGTGAATGTTTTTACATTGAATTCATTAATATAAGTGTATGAAATGGTATCTCAATTATGATAAAATAAAGTCAAGAAAAAATTATTTATCAAGCTAAAATGTTAACTGACAGGTGATAAGATTGAACATTATCATCATTTTTATATTTTCTAATATTTTCCAAATGTTCTACTCTATGCATGAATTACTTATTTTTTCTTTAACTTGTTTAAAAATAATTAAAACTTTTTAATGAATACAAATATTTATAAGCCCAAACAGTGAAGTATTTACAATTTTATATTTGCTAAGTAGCTAAAGTGACTGAAGGGAAGCACATAAAATCTCAGTAGCGAGTTGTTTTATCTTTTTCCATATTTTTCAGCTTTTATGTAATGAGTTTCATGCAGCTTTTATGATGGAAAAAATCCTTTATTCAAAAATAAAAATTTAGTTTCATTAATTAATGACATTATAAGATGCAGATGTTTCTGCTTATACATGAATCCTGTTTTTCCTAAGACCTATATTAATGTAAATCATATCCTATGTTGATAGTTTTACTGACACCCTTGAGGTATATCTTTCCAGGAGTTTTCACTGATAGGCACATTGGCCAATGTGTTGTAACATAGAAGAGTTCCAACATTTATTCAGGCAACAAATTATCTATTGAATGCTTACCTTATGCTAGCTGCTGAGAGTACAGTGAGTAACTCAGGCATAGTTCCTATTCTTATGAAATTTAAAATTTAACATTTGAAATTGGTTGAAGAAACTGTCAAGGGCTTGGTAGGTGGCAACACACTGTAGAAGCATCCAGCTTTGGCTAGAAGAACAAGAAAAGTTTTCAAAGGAAGCATGGTATCAGATTAGCCAGAGGAGCAGTTGTCCCAGGGAGTTGAAATATGCAAAGATCTGGAGGTGTGACGTACATTTGGGGAACCAGAAATAGGTGAACACAGCAACAACCACGAGTTTGATGTTGGGGAGTGATGAGCAATAAAGGCTGGAATCAGTATCCAGGTCATGAAGGGCCTTGTAAATTGAGTTAGGGAATTCAGATTTTGTCCTCTGGGTAATGGGATGCCATTGTATGGTGCATTAGTTTCCTAGGGTTGTTATTGCAACAAATTACCATAAACTTGGTGACTTAAGACAACACAAATCTACTCTCACAGTTTTGGAGGCCAGCAGTTCAAAATCAAGGTGTTGGTAGGTTGGTTCCCTGGAGGCTCTGAGGGAGAATCTGTTCTGTGCCTGTCTCCTAGCTGCTGGTGACTGCTGGCCACTCTTCACACTCCTTAACTTGAGGTTTTGTAACTCTAATCTCTGCCCTGGGCTTCACGTGGCTTTCATCTCTCTGTGCCTTCTTTTTTTGCTGTCTCATAAGGACACTCATCATTGAATTTAGGTACCACCTTAATCTAGGATGAACTCATTTCAAAATCCTTACTCTAATTACATCTTCAAAGACCTTTATTCCAAATAGGGTCACCTTCTGAGACTCATGGTGAACATATGTCCTTGAGGCCACACAGCGCAACCTGCTACAGAAGGCTTTAGAAGGGCAATTGAACAAACTTACAAATGAAATGACTTATACATTTCAGAATGATTGTTCTGGCTATTGTGTGGAGAATGGACTTGAGGGGGCAAGGCTAGAAACAAGGAGGTCAGTGGGAATCTAGGTATAGAGTACCAGCAACTTTAGAGGTAAGAAAGTGGAGATGAGACTGAGTGCGGTGGCTCACGCCTGCAATCCCAGCACTTTGGGAGGCTGAGGCGGGCAGATCACTTCAGGAGTTCAAGACAAGCCTGGGCAACATACCAAAACCCCGTCTCTACTAAAAATACAAAAATCAGCTGGGTGTGGTGGCGCACACCTGAAATCCCAGCTACTCAAGAGGCTGAGGCATGAGAATCGCTTAAACTTGGGAGGCGGAGGTTGTAGTGAGCCAGGATTGCGCCATTGTACTCTAGCGTGTGTGACGGGGTAAGGCTCTGTCTCAGAAAACAAAAATGGTGATGAGTGTAGAAAATACTTTGAAGATGGTTGATAGTGGAAAGAAGAAGATAAAGGGGTGTGGTTGAAGAGCATGTGGTGGTGAGGAGGGAATTTTAAAGGATGGGAGACACCTGGTGCATTTCTCATGCAAATGAGAAAGACACAGCATCCACAAGAGAGAGTGGCTGACAACACAGAAGTGAAAGGCAAAAAGCTAGAGAGGGGAGGAGAATGGGATCCAGAGCTCAGACTGAGCACAAAGCAGCTGATCCATCCCATATTTGATCATTCCTAGATATTTTAGTAGTTCTGGAAAGTTGGTGATGAGAAAGATAGTTTACTCCTGTTTAAGGACTCGATCAAGTGCCACACTGATTACTTTCCTTGTGTTACCTCTGTTAACCTTTGATGTAGCTGTGTTTATTTACTCCTTTTATAGTTTAGCTCACTGAAGCACAAAGAGGTTAAATAATTTGTGGAAGGCCACACAGATAGTAAGTGGTAGTATCATTTCAACCAAGCACTGTGACTGCTGATCCCTTGCCTATAACTACTACTACAGGGTACTCCTCTGAAGGGAGGGTGCATAATCAACATGCACATACTTTATTTTTCATGGTGTGTGTTGATTTTGATAGCAGGCACTGTTATTATTTTGCAGGCTATAAAGTTATTATCTTGCCTGCTGTTTTTGTTTTGTTTTGTTCGTTCTTATATTGGCTTGCCACTAGGTTGAATCAGTAAGGCAGTATCATTTATTTCTTTATCTTTTCAAGGTGTTGGGATTGGTTTGATTCATCTTTTCTCTATCTGGATAGTAAGGTTAGGTGAGTATTATCCCTTCATATTATTAAGGCTTTGTGTTATTTGTATTATTAAATCATATATTAAACCTGCCCAATGATTAAAGCTGCTCTTAGGAGATTCATTTTCATAAGCATATTCACATATACCCAATTCCCTTGAATCATTCTTAATGACATTTGTTCTGTAATCTAACCCTTTATACAAGTTAATTTCTGGATGTCTTTACTGAATGTTACTTTGGCTCAAATGTTACTTCCTTAGAGGATTCTTCCCTAAATCCCAAACTAGCTCCTCTGGTCTCCCTGTTATATATGCTCACAGCTGAATGCAATGGCTGGGACTCTTTGAGGCATACTGACCTTAGCCGGGTCAGTTAAAGGGCCGAGGTTTTCGATACTGAGGAGGAGGAGGAGGAGGGGAAGGAGGAAATGGAATTTCATCTTCCAAAATTCTAAAATATTAGCAGTCAAAATTATAATTTGAATTTCTTATATGGATGGCATGAATTATTAATTTTCTTATTGGTGTTGATAACCATGATCAAATTGCACAGTTGGATTTGCAAAATGTATCCAGGAAATGACTTTCCCTCCAATTGCCAATATTGATGGAAATATCTATCTGAAAATTTGTCTCAAGTGATGATTGTGTAAGCTTTAGGCAGCTGCATTTTTGGAGACTTGCTTTTATAACACTGGTCAACCATGTCCAGCTAAACCCATTTGATTGAACTCTCTCTTTATTGTGTGTTTGAAGTTGAATATTGGGCTGAGGACAGGAGCAAGGAGAGCTGTACTCCAGGTAGAAGAAACTACACATTCAAAGGTATAGATGTCTCTCATTTAAGGAGCCAGCATCGCAGGATGTACTGGCCAACAGTCCTTTTCCTTTCCCCTGTACACAGTCTTGGGGGATGTCAGCCAGTGTCAGGATTTGTAGAGTATTTGTCATTTCTCATTAATAAAAGTAAAGATTTTGAATAGCACTGATCATAATTTGTTAGAACCAAAACTTAGGTCACTCTCATTGTGATAATATTTTTTTCTGTGTTCTCTTGCCAGTCACTCCTGAAGCCATTGGCTTCTTGTCTGCTGTTGGGGTCTTTATTGTTCTTCTGGCCGTCCTCTTCCTCTTCATCAACAAGAAGCTGTGTTTCGAAACGATAGGAAGCATTCCTTTCCTGGAGCATCGAGGGAAAAGAAAGCAATCTAAAGACAAGACTGGGATTCGCAAGGGGCTGGGTAAGCATTACGCTTCAGATTCTCTTGGGCTTGGCAACTTGCTGTGGTGTAGGTCAGGGTGGACATGATGAATTGACTTTACTAAAGAATACATTATCGTTATGAAAGTAATGTTCTCCTTAGAGTTCGAGGAGCAGATGGGAAGAGGCTCTGACCACCACTTCCCATTTTCTTAGCTCTTTAGAAGTCTCTGTTGAGTTTTCCTCTGATGAATGCTTGAAGAAAAAATATGTGTTCTGTTTGACAAGAACCTTAATGCATTTTAGTCTCATGATGTTAGAATGATGTTGACATTTCACCTGTTAGCTGTTTTTGAGATTTTTCAGTGCTCAGGACGGTGTCCCACCTTGTATGGCAATGGTCACTTTTCCAAAGGGAGGTTTTTACTCTTTAAGCTCACTGAGTATACTGTGTCATTTACTCACTGCCTTCAGTTTGATGAGGGAAAAATAACACACTTAAAGAAGTAATTGGCTTCCTGCTCTTAAAGGACATATTCTATTTTCAATTGCTGAAGCATAGAACTTTGTGATACAGGATGTTCTCACAGAGGGATAGTTATCACACAGATGTGGGGCATTTAAAGAGAGTACTCTTATCTTACAGATAATAACTTTGCTGTTTTTTTATCAGTCTGATTATTACTCTCGTCTTCCATACCCCACAAAGTATGGGGCATGACATACCTGGTCAAGGAGCAACCTTACATTTTTTTCGAGTGAAGGGAAGGTCTTGAGGAGAGTACCCTCTAGGTATCCTATGTTCTTGGTGTGTTCTAAGTATGCCTGGATCAAGGGGAATATTTGGCTTACTGATATGGCAGCTTTTGTAGCCATGGATAGTTCAGCTTTTTTGCCTTGTTATAAGAAAGGCATAATGTAGGAATAAAGGCATTTATCTATTGCTTATAACAAATTATCCCAAAACTTAGTAAGTTAAAACAATAAAAATTCATTATCTAACAGTTCTTGAAGTTCAGAAATTGAGGAGTGGCTTAGCTGGGTTATTCTAGATCAGGGTCTATTGTAAGGCTACAATTAGAATGTCATCTGAAGGTTTCAGTTAGAATGTCATCTGAAGGCTGGACTGTGGCTGTCAGAGTCCCCTCCAGGATGGCAAAAGGCCTCAGATCAGATCCATGTGGAACCCTCCACAAGGCTACTTGAGTGCTTTATGATGTGGCAGCTGGCTTTCCCTGGAGGGAGAGATCCATACGAAAGCAAGGAGGAGCCACCGCTCTTTTTATGCCCTAGCATGGGAAGTCTTACAATGTCACTTTTATCACATTGTGTTTGTTCACTGAGCACAGCTTGAGCTCAAAATTTGGGAAATTCAGTTCTACTTTTTGAGGGGAAGAGTAGCAAAGAGTGTGAGGACATATTTTTAAATCTCTATGTGAGATAATAATAATGAGAGAGGTGTAAATTGCAGATTTGGCAATTGCTTTGGCATTCCTGCTGTTGCAGTGGCCTTATTTTTTGAACTTCCCATGGGACATATGACTTACTCTGAAAATAGAATGGAATATTTTAAATAGAGCTTGCCATGCAAAAGCTGGGACTTATGAATGATTTAGACACTACTGTCCCAGCTGGGACATAGGTGAGTGAGATGAACAGATGTCTGTTTGGCCATGGGGTGGTATGAAGGTAGGATTCATCATGATTCTGTTTCTCTCCCTTCAGCAGCTGGCTGTCACTCATTATGTGACCTTGGCAAATTATGGAACCATTATGAACTTGAGTTTCCTTGTTTGCATATTGGGATTATCAGTACATCTCTCATAGGGTCAGCCTAGATTAAATTAATTAATTCTGTAGAGATACCAGCATAGTGCCTATAGCAATGCAACAGCAATAGCAAGTCACAGTGATGGCTGCTAGGAATGCCATTACACATTCATGAATTGTATTCATTACTTAAATTGGGAGGTTAAAGTTGGTGATGTTTTCTCCTTTGCAAACTATAATGGGTATGAGGAACTGAAGTTAGAACTATTTAAAATATTTCCTTTTTGTCTTGTTTGACATTTTATCTGAATATTTTAGAGACAATTATGAATTATACTTGCAAATAAGTTGAGGTTTTAAGAATGTTGAAACAATAACAATAAAGTATGAACAAAAGCTGTTCGCTCAGGAAACACTGAAAAATACATGTCTCAAATTCAGAGTGGGGTCATGTAAAGGGAGCTTTAAAAATAGTTTCTTCAGGAGCATCCCCAAATTATAATGTCTAAAAAGCAAACACCTTCACTTTGACATTTCTCCTTTTACAAGTTTAATTATTGTTATCAAAAGTCTTTGAAAAACATGCTTCTACCCCAGATTGTGTCTAACCTTTGATATTTGCCTTAATTATCCTCAGAGTACTGATTTCTCAGTGAAGTTGGGATGTTCTTAACATATTTTGACAAACATAAAGAAGGGAGGCAGGCAGGCTGGTGTGGTGGGAAGAAGCCCAGTACAGACAGACAGAGCTTAGTTTTGCCACTAATTGGCCACGATATTTTGGGAAACTCACTTCACCTCTCTGAGCCTTAAGTCCTCATTTGCAGATTGATGAGTCTGGACTAGGCTTCTCCCATTCTCATTCTGTGATTCCGTTAGGTTCTTCGGGTTACCATAGCAATTTCTTCTCTAGCTTTCAGTCTATGAATGGAAGAGAACTAATAAAAATGAGACCATCCTACTCTTAGATTAAACCATATGAGATTGCCATTTTTGTTGATCAAAAAATGATAGAATATCAGAAACTGAATTAATCATTTTAATCTAATATATGTGATGTTCTGAAGAATAAAATAATTCTTTTTGATTATGTGGTAACACCAGAGAGGCAACAGTGGATGTTTATTTTCCAAACCTACTATGCAAAATGATTTGCTTGACAAAAATACCTTGCTTTCCTTTAGGCTATATATATTTTAAAGTTTAAAGAATTTACAGACGTCATTCTGCCTGGATTTAGGCAAGGGGACAAAGAAACTGGAATGGTGTTTTCCTAATAGCATAGGTAATAGTAATAATAATAATACAGATAATGATCATTGGTAACTATCATTTATTTAGCAATTACTATTATCAAGTATTTTACATGCATTGTTATTTTAAGTATTTTAATGCATTATTTG
Organism: Trachypithecus francoisi; assembly: GCF_009764315.1. NCBI lineage: Eukaryota > Metazoa > Chordata > Mammalia > Primates > Cercopithecidae > Trachypithecus > Trachypithecus francoisi. Next base: position 43,191,847 of record NW_022681468.1, on the reverse strand, counting down.
ATTTCTTCATGTAACGTTCTTGTGTTGTTCATTGACAATGATTGCTTTGGGGGAAGGATGAATATCAGTTGGAACAAAAAAGCCAATATTCAGATTTGAGATAAAAAATTGATTAAAAATAAAAATTTCACAGTGAGATAATAGTTTTTAAAAGAAGCCCAGCTTTGAGAGAAGAGGAGGGGAGAGAGAGAATATTTTTGTTGTTGTGTTTTGTTTGCTGCCCCCCCCAAAAAAACTTTATATTCCAAAAGCAAAATTTAGGAGTTGGTACAAAGAGCTTCATTTTAAGAGGCACAATGTAGAAAGCATAGACAACGTAACATGAGGGCATTTCCTCCCAGGCAGGCAAGGGAAGAAGGATGCCCTTCCTCTTCTGGAAAGGGCAGACCATGACTTGAAAAGGTGAAAGGAAAGAGGTTTGGAGACCATGAAATGTTTCCTGGACCAGACCCTGAGAAGGAGGACAGATGTGGGACCCAGTCAGGCCAGTTGTGATAAGAAGGTTGGAATTCAGCACGCCCCAGGAAGAGTTGGAAAGGAGAGTGCCGTGTGCTTCTTTTTGGAATTGTGGCAGGAGACTGCCTCACTGGTGTCCCATATGGGCCTGGGGGTCTGTGGTGGGGTGAATATACTGGTGGTGCTGGAGGGAGAGAGAACTTGACAAGACGCCGCTGCTACAGTTCCTCTGGTGAGCAGGAGAACACTTGTTTTAGAAATTTCTGCCTGACCCTGGCGGTGGGAGCAGGGGCAAAGAAGATAGCAGATGAATGAGTCAATGTGCCTGCCGGCAGTTATTGCAGCTTGCCATGAGGTGGGCCTGTATTGGAGGCTGGAGGATGAACAGTCCAAGGCCTTTTGTAGTCAGAGCTGGCTTCATGGGCATGGAACTGCACAACTGCCCAAAGCCTACACTTAGAAGGGCCCCTGTGCTTGGCTTAGTGATGATGTGCTGTTGCAGTCTTGAAATTCTTAGTGATTTTCAAGGGCCCTGCATTTTCATTTTGTACTGAGTCTTGCAAATGATATAGCTTGTGCTGCCTAGGGTCATCACCAAGAGGTACTCCTGCTATGGAATGCTGTAAGGCAGAGGTTGATTCTCCTGGAGTCAGCAGGAGCCAGCAGGAATAGCACATCATGTTAAATAAACTCACACCAATGCCCAGACACTCCCTGCTGTAAGAGAACATGAAGGTGGGAGTGGAAATCCCAAAGACTGATACTTTATCCAAAATGAAATGGACTGAGTTACTGTGAGTGGCAAGTTTAAGTTTAGTTTCTCAACACTGAGCATGGGAAGGTGGAGGATTCTCCAGAGAAAGATAAGAGCACTGAGTAAGTAAGGAAACAGGTTTTGTACATTGTGGCAAAGCTGGTGCTTAGCTGGAGCTCAGAAGGATGGTTGCTAAAATGTGACAATTTATCCCTACCAGCTGGTAGAAAGACCTAACTAGCTGGTTCCTGCACAAGATTACCCTCTCCTCTCTACCTGCAACTAAACAGCTACCTTCTGATTCAGCAGGGGCTTCTGACCTGCCCTAGCAGCTGTGGCCAGATTCTTTTTGCTTGGGCCATAATGACTGCTGTTATCAAATACTTTTCATTTTATTTCTGCATTTAGGTGAGAGTATGTTTAAGTAGAGGTGCTCCTCCACCAAATATTTTTCATTTTATTTTTGCATTTAGGTGAGAGTATGTTCAAGTACAGGTGCTCCTCCACTTACAATGGGGTTAATTACAGATAAACCCATCATAAATCGAGAATTTTAGATAAAGACAAAAAAAATAAGTTGAACCATTGTAAGTTGGGGACCATCTGTGCACCTTTCCCACTCACAATTCAACAAACAGGTGCTAGTATCATCTCCATTTTATAGATGAGAAAACCGAGGTGAGAGAGATGAATTCTTTTTTTTTCAAGCTATTAAGTGGCAAGGCTGGGACTCAGACTAAACATTGCCTGACCCCAGTGGCCAACATCTTAATTGCCACATGTATCAGTCCATTTTCATACTGCTATAAGGAACTGCCTGAGATTCGGTAATTTGTAAAGAAAAAAGGTTTAATTGACTCACAAATCAGCATGACTGGAGAGGCCTCAGTAAACTTAATCATGGTGGAAGGTGAAGGGGAGGCAGGAGCCTTCTTCACAAGGCAGCTGGAAGGAGAAGTGTTAAGTGAAGGGGGAAGACTGCCTTATAAAACCATTAGGTCTTGTGAGTGCTCACTCACTATCATGAGAACAGCATGAGAGAAACCATCCCCATGATTCAATTACCTCCACCTAGTTTCTCTCTTGACATGTGGAGATTATGAGGATTCTATCTGGTTCTTAGGGTTACAATAACAATTTCTCCTCTAGCTCTGAGGATTACAATTGAAGATGAGGTTTGGGTGGGGACACAAAGCCTAACCATATCATTCTGCCTCTGGTTCCCCCCAAATCTCATGTCTCTCTCACATTTCAAACCAATAATGCCTTCCCAACAGTCCCCCAAAGTCTTACTTATTTCAGCATTAACTTAAAAGTCCAAGTCCAAAGTCTCATCTGAGACAAGGCAAATCCCTTCCACCTATGAGCCTGTAAAATCGAAAGCAAGTTAGTTACCTCCTAGATACAGTGCAGATACAGGCATTAGGTAAATACACCCATTCCAAGTGGGAGAAATTGGCCAAAACAGAAGGGCTACAGGCCCCATGCAGGTCCAAAATTCAGTGGGGCAGTCAAATCTTAAAGCTCTGAAATGATTTCCTTTGAATCCATAGCTCACATCCAGGTCAGGCTGATGCAAGAGATGGGTTCCCATGGTCTTTGGCAGCTCTGTCCCTGTGGCTCTGCAGGGTACAATCCTCCTCCTGGTTACTTTCATGGGCTGGCATTGAGTGGCTGTGGATTTTCTAGGCACACAGTGCAAGCTGTTGGTGGATCTCCCATTCTTGGGTCTGGAGGACAGGGGCCCTCTTCTTACAGATTATTAAGTAGTGCCCCAGTGGAGACCCTGTGTGGGGGCTTCCACCCCACATTTCCCTCTCTCATTTCTGGAGTAGAGGTTCTCCATGAGGGCTCAGCTCCTGTGGCAAACTTCTGCCTGGATATCCACACATTTTCATACATCCTCTGAAATCTAGGCAGAGATTCCCAAACTTCAATTGTTGACTTCTGTGCACCCACAGGCCCAACACATGAAAGCTACCAAGACTTGGGGCTTGTACCCTCTGAAGCAATACCCTGAGCTGTATGTTGGCTCCTTTTAACCATGACTGGGATGCAGGGCACCAACTCCCAAGACTGTACAAAACAGCAAGGCCCTGGGCCTGTCCCACAAAAGCATTTTGTCCTCTTAGGCCTCCAAGCCTGTGATAGGAAGAGCTGCCATGAGGACCTCTGACATGTCCTGGAGACATTTTCCCCATTGTCTTGGTGATTTACATTTGGCTTGTTATTACTTCTACAAATTTCTGCAGCCAGCTTGAATTTCTACCCAGAAAATTTTTAAAAATTTTCTTTCTATTGCATAGTCAGGATGCAAATTTTCCAAACTTATGCTCTGCTTCCCTTTTAAACATAAGTTTTAAATTCAGATAATTTCTCTCAAGTTCAAAGTCCCATAGATCTCTAGGGCCCTAGGGCAGGGGCAAAATGCTGCTAGTCTCTTTGCTAACGCATAGCAAGAGTGGCCTTTGCTCCAGTCTCCAGGAAGTTCCTCATCTCCATCTGAGATCACCTCAGCCTGGACTTCGTTGTCCACATCATTATTAGCATTTTGGTCAAAGCCATTCAACAAGTCTCTAGGAAGCTCTAAATTTTCTCACATCTTACTGTCTTCTTCTAAACTCTCCAAACTGTTCCAACCTCTGCCTGTTACCCAGTTCTGAAGTTGCTTCCATATTTTCAAGTATCTTTATAGCAGTACCCCACTCTTGGCAGTACCAATTTACTGTATTAGTCAATTTTCATACTGCTGTAAAGGACTGGCTGAAACTGGGTAATTTATAAATGAAAGAGGTTTAACTGACTCAGTTCACCATAGCTGGAGAGATCTCAGGAAACTTAATCATAGCGGAAGGAGAAGGGGAGGCAGGCACCTTCTTTACAAGGCAACAGGAAGAAGTGCCAAGCAAAGGGGGGATAGCTCCTTAGGAAACCATCAGAACTCATGATACTCACTCACTATTATGAGAACAGCATTGGGGAAACCACCCCCATGTTTCAGTTACCTCCACCCAATTTCTGCCTTGACACGTGGGGATTACAGGGATTATGACGATTACAATTCAAGATGAGATTTGGCTGGGGACACAAAGCCTTACCATTATCACCCCATTTTTCTGCCCACCTAATCTTCCCAACTTAATCCACTACTTCATACCTTTGAAGTAAACTTCTGGGATGAGAAAAATCAGGGAATGGAGGATTTGGGTTTCCTATGGCTGCCATAACAAATAGCTACAAACTTATTGTCTTAAAACAACATAAATTATTTTTGCACAATTCTGGAGACCCATATTCTGAAATCAAGGTGTCAGCAGGGCCACAATCCCTGGAGACTCTAGGGAGAATCTGTTTCATGCCTTGCTCTTAGCTCCTTGTGGCTGCCAGCCATCCTTGGCATTCTTTGGCTTGTGGCTGCATCATTCCAATCTCTGCCTCTGTCTTCACATCACCTTCTTCTCTGTGTCATTAGTCACTGGAGTTAATCAAGGAATCTAGTCTCATCCCAAGATTCTTCATTTAATAACATGTGCAATGAAAGACTCTTTTTTTTTTTTTTCAGATAATATAACATGCATAGATTCCAGGGATTAGGACACGGACATATCTTTGGGGAGGTACCATTTGGCCCACTATAACAGGAGAAGAAGGTGGAAGCCCCACTTGGCAGTGGTTTCCAATCTTTTCAAATAAGTTGATGAAAATTGGAGGCAAGATTCTCTTTTCTCAATTTTCCTCTAGCACTGGTATTCCACACTCCCAACTGGGGTTGTAATGATTCTTACAAAGAAAGACATAACAAAAGCTTGTCAGACACTTATGATATAGATTGTAATTAGCAGTCAGGGTATTTTCTAACTGTAACCTCAGTTGAACTACACAGGATCTCAATTCTGGGAAGCTTTTAAAAACTACCAGTGTGAGGCTCACTGCAAATTAATTACATCACAACAGAGAGTGGCAGGGCAAACTTATAGCTTTAAAAAGAATGCCAGGTGATTTAAAGGTGTGACCAGGTGGAGAACCATTGATGAAAAGGGATAGGCTTATTGTTAAGTTCCCCTTTTAAGTCAGGAATGGAAGTGCTTGAGCAGAGTGTTAACACTGGACCAGTGCCCCTTTGCTGCTGCTCACACAAAGTATCTATCTGGCGGTTTCTCCACCTGGTTCCCTCTCTCACTGCTTCAGTTTGCTCAGTCTTGTGAGCAAACAAGGTTTTTCCTTCATGATGCTTTCCTCCCTACTGCCCCATATATATTGTGACACTACCAGCAGTTGACTTCTGCACAGAGAATAAAACATAGTTATTTAGGAAATTTGTCTACTCTATAAGATTATTCAAGTTTGTCAAATTATAACCAACTTTAATTTAAATTCAAGATTTCGAGACTTTTAGAAGTTTTTGGTGAATTTGGCCAAAACAGAAGAGTCTGACTGTCCCATCTCTGTATCTTTCAGTATCCTCTTAATGATTTGGATAACGTTCTGTTTTCCTTTTATGCCCATATAAGGAAGAATATGACAAATTTTGTAAAATGGTGTGAATCAGGATCTGAAACAGATGTAAAAATAAAAATAGATAGTATAGTAGCTTGATATAGGGATGTAGCAGTGGTCTTATTATTATCATTATTTTTGGCTCCTTGAGATGGAGAGGAACATTTAGCCATGTGCTCATCTTATAGTTGTAAATAACCATCGTCAGCTTCCTCATACTTCATATTTAGTATGATTGATGAATTAGGCAGAGAAAGGCATTTTTCAGGATAATGTAAAATCAGCACAATCCATAGTCTTCTTTCCTGGGTCATTTTGTTGCCTTCTTTAGCAATTAATTTTCTTTTACCTGTACCCAGAGTCTAGGTTCCTTCACCTGCAGGTCTGTGCAGTGGCTTCCTTTTAGGCATGTCCTACTCAGATGAATCTTAAATGAATCAAATATCTTGGAATAAAAAAGAGTACATATTCCCCTCCTTTTCTTTTTAATTAGATGATTAAAAATAAATTCTGGCCAGGCTCAGTGACTCATGCCTATAATGCCAGCACTTTGGGAGGCCAAGGCGGGTGGATCACAAGGTCAAGAGATTGAGAGCATCCTGGCCAACATGGTGAAACCCCGTCTCTACTAAAAATACAAAAATTAGCTGGACGTGGTGACATGCGTCTGTAGTCCCTGCTACGCGGGAGGCTAAGACAGGAGAATTGCTTGAACCTGGAGGCAGAGATTGCAGTGAGTCGAGATTGCGCCACTGCACTCCAGCCTGGTGACAGAGTGAGACTCTGTCTCAAAAAGAAAAAAAAATTCCACTGGGATACTTTTTGACAGTCTATAGAATTGCACAATAAGTTTTAGAATTGAGTTTTCAATCCCTAATTGTTTTAGAATTAAGGATTGAATGCTCTTTAGAAAACTGATATCTTCTACATTCCCCAAGCCCTCCACTTTTATAGTTTTTGTCCTGAAATAATAGGATACTTAAAATGTCCCCTTTATACTTATTGTGTCACCCTTCTCCACTGGGACATGCATAAAACAAAACCCAACTGGAAGGGTGGTCTCTAGTGTGGGAAGGACACTTGTGAGTAATCTAAGTTACAAGGTGTTTTTTCTTCTGATTTTATTATCTTAATTTGCATAGAATATACATTTCTCTACTATGGGTTACATTATATTGCACTATGAACTTGCTGTTTTTGTAGGTGAGAAGTTTCATATGGTTCAACCTAATATATGATATTAAACATTTGAAAATTGAGGAACTGTAAAAGTTTATTTGAACATCAAGACAAGCCTTGATATATCTCATTGCAGTCTGTAGTTACTGGTGTTGGTTACTTGATTAAGGCACAAATAATTGAGAATTGATATTAATCTTATATTTTGCTTTAAAAAATATATAGGCTTATGATAATTCAGATGGGCCCATCACCTGTTTGGTGGGTGCAAATTCCAAAAAACTCAGGTGAGAGATTACTGGTTTGAGAATATTTATTCATCCATTCAACATTATTCATTGTGAATCTGTGTCATGCCACACATTGTGCTAAGTGCTGGAAACAAAATGGTGAAAAAGAGAGATGTAGTTCCTACTCTTTTGGAAATTACATGCTTTTGATGAAGACAGGGAAACACAAAACCAAAAGTAAAGAGGCAAATAAAATAATTATGGATTGTTATAAACATGGTAGGGGCTTAACAAAAGACTAATTGACAGGACAGGGAGATGTACTTTAGATAGGACTGCTCTTTGCTGGGCAGACAAACTGAAAATTCTGTAATGGCTATAGGGAGCTCTATTAGGGAGAGTTTTTCCAGAGAAACAGTACCAACATTGTGTGTGTGTGTGTGTGTGTGTTTGTGGTTGTGTTTAGAGAGAGAGAGAAAGAGATTTTAAGAAATTGCTTACATGATCATGGAAGCTGGCAAGTGTAAAATCTGCAAGTTGAGCTGATAGACTGGAGATCTAAGCAACAGCTAATTTTGCACTTCCATTCTGAAGACTGTCTGCTGCACAATTCCTTCTTGCTTGTGGGAGGTCAGTTTTTGTACCATTAAGGACTTCAGTGAATTGGATGAGGCCCACCCACATTATGGGGGTCTATCTGCTTTGCATACAGGTCACTGAATTAATTATTAATCTCATCTACAATAATATTCTCAGAGAAACATCCAGACTAACAATTGACCAAATATATGGGCGCCATGGCTTAGCCATACGGATGCATAAAATTAACCATCATAGGATCTTACCTTCCATCCGTCTGTATTTGTGTTTTGTTTCCTTCAGTATATTATGGTGGGGAGGTTGGGAAAAGAAAATCTTCACTGAAAAACTTACTATGGAAATGTTCAAACATATAAGAAAGTGGAGAGAAAAGTCATGTAATGAGCCCCATATGTCCATCACACAGCTTCAACAATTATTCACAAAGACAATTCATTTCCAAATGATACCCTCTTGTCTCCATTTTCTTGTTTCCCTGGCTCAGAGAACATCCCTTTAAAATCTCCATCTTGTATTATTTGTTTTCTTGCAACTTAGACACGGGTTATTGTCCCCTGCTTGAGAATTTGACCCAGCAAATGAACATGTTACACAGCCAGCTGATTGCTGGAGATGGAGGCATTAGATTCGAGGTTGGGAGGGAACTAGAAGTCATTTGACAGATCTGCACACATTTACAGTTGGAATATGAGCAGCCCTGCTTTCTGAGTTATTTACATAAGGGTGCATGGTGAGTTTCCTTAGAAACAGATTCTTCTTGGGGCATTTGAGCTTCCTCTGTGATGCTAGGATGGTAATAAAAACAAATCTGAAGCTCTCTTTAAGTATGAATTGCTGTGGAAATGTTTAACACCTAAGTTTGAGAGCTCCCTAAACACACATCACTATTTCAAAAGCTGCAGAAGATTTCCCTCATGCTTTTTCACTTTACCAATGACTGTGTAACATATGGGTGTATATATATATATTTAACATATATAGTTCTGAGTCTTATTTTTAGTAGAAGCTCTGGAGCCAGTCTATGTTTGAAATAGTCACAGCATGGAATTTTATGACTGAGAATTCTAGACAGCCCTCAGTAAACCTTGGTAGTCCACATAGAAGCACTCAGTAAATGCTTCTTTCTTGGTTGATAGAAGTTCTTCCTTCAGTCCTGCAGCATGGGTGTATTAGTCCGTTTTCACACTGTTGATAAAGATATACCTGAGACTGGGTAATTTATAAAGAAAAAGAAGTTTAATGAACTCACAGTTTCACGTGACTGGGGAGACCTCACAATCATGGCAGAAGGTGAAAGGTATGTCTTACCTGGCAGCAGGTAAGATAGAGAGAATGAGAGCCAAGTCAAAGGGATTTCCCCTTATAAAACCATCAGATCTCGTGAGACTTATTCACTACCAGAAGAACAGTATGGGGGAAACTGCCCCCAAGATTCAGTTATCTCCTACCAGGTGCCTCCCATAACACATGGGAATTATGGGAGCTACAGTTCAAGAAGAGATTTGGGTGAGGACATAGCCAGACCATATCAATGGGTCTTCAGGATGATCTCAGGCAGCCTGAAATGTACATCTTTTTGCTGGAGACAGTGAAACTATCTCCCCCTACTTTATGGGAAGTTTTGAAGGATTTTTGATGTAGTGGAGATAAATATGTCATTTTCAATTACAGATGAAGACATTTTTTGTAAGTTTAAAGTTTGTATGCCTGTCTGCACATGCTAAAGACTGGCATCATTAACAACAGCTGTTCTCTCGATGGCATCTTCCAGAGAAATCTCTCTCCAAGATATATCCTGTCTGGAGGATCCCATAGGTGGTAAAAGTTACATTTGTCAGAGGAATATTGGGGTTTTATGCTTCTCTTGTCAGCAAGACCCTAATGTTTATTCCACTTTAAAGAGATATATGCCTTAAATTAAAATCATAATTAGTTGATGGGTGGGAAGCAAGGAAAAGAGATTTTTGTGTTGTTTGGGTAGAATAAATTAGTAGAGGTGACTGTTTCTGCATTGAAGTGGGTGCCTATGAGTTTATATGCTTAACTAGCTATTTGAATAATCAGTTTTAAACCAGTTATTGGAGTAATAAGTTTACAATTTCATTACTTTCCTTAGCCTGAAAGATTAAAGTAAAAGAAAGAGCATGTCTGTGTTTATACACTTCCATTAAAAATATATGTTTTCCTCTAAAGCCTACTTGAGGAGCAAATACCTTATTCATAAAAGCTCTCATAATAATGGCAAGCTTGTGTTATTTCAGACTCTTTGATTGAAGTTTAATGAAAAGATGACAGGTATTATTTGAAATGTGTGAATTTAGAAATTTGAAAAACATTTTGAATCTTATTTTCTTATAGTTTTTCTACTCTGGATCTCCTAAACAGTTCTTGATACTTTTGAACAAATAATTTCAGTTTTTTTTGTTTTTGTTTTTAGAGATAGGATCTTTCTATGTCATCCAGGCTAGAGTGCAGTGGTGTGATCATAGCTCACTGTCATCTCAACTTACTGGGCTCAAGCAATCCTTCAGCCTCAGTTTCCTAAGTAGCTTGGACTTCAGTTGCAAGCTACCACACCAAGTTAATTTTTCTATTTTTTCTAGAGATGGGGGTCTCACTATGTTGCCTAGGTTAGTCTCAAATTCCTGGCCTCAAGGAGTTCTCCCACCTTGGCCATTCAAAGTCTGAGGATAATAGGTGTGAGCTACTGCTCCTGGCTTAATGTCAGCTTTATTGAATGAAATTGCTATGTGATTAAAAACTGCTTATCTTTTTTGTTTTTCCCCAGTGAGCATTGACTACAGGGTGGTAATTTATAGTTGCCATTCCACAAAAGTGCAGAACATTTGATGGGAACAGGGTGATGAAGAGAACCTACATTTAGGACATTAACCCTTTGAATATTTCTTTTCAAAATCATCTTGAAGCAAAATCCAAATCATGGCATTACAAGACATTACAGAAAGTATGTTGAAGCTTTCAATGTTTTACCTTGACTGTTTAACAGAAAGGTTTTTTAAAGGTTTACATTTGATCTTCCCAAATCCCTCCATCCCCCTTCTGTCCCTAAACAATTAATGCCTATTAAAGCTACACTCAGTGCTTCTTTAGTCTGTGTTGGAAAGATGTCAGAGTCCTGTTAAATTTTTATTTTTCATACTGTTTGTTTTTGTGGTTAAAGACCTAACTGGTATTAATTTTAATAACATTTTAGGCCAAGAATTCCATTTAGAATTTCTCCAAAGAAGCTGAAATGAATCAAGTGTGTATTTTCTGTGGGACTGTGCTTAGAAATGGAAGCCAATGTGAAATGTCATTTTCATATCACTTGGAAGATTTTTCATTCCATTAGCTGCTCTATTGCAGGACTCATATTTATATTAAAATTCTTTTTGGAATGAAATTTTAGTGTTTTGCTATCAGAAAGTAGAATCTTATTCACTATGGGTGATGGTAGTAAGTCTTGGTTGAATATGAACTGAGCTATGCTAACAGAAGACTACAAGGTATTTGCTATTCCTCAGTAAGCAAGAGTCCACGTCTTTTAGTAAGAAATTGGAAGGATTCAAGGAGAAAGAGGAGGAAAAAGCAACAGACAGGCATTGTTGGCTTAAAATAGAATATAACTAGCATTTTGGTTTAACTGAATAGATACAATCTGTATAACTATATATAATGCTATAAAATAGGTCACACATGTATGTAGAATTAGTTAAGAACATTTGGCTCCACTATCATGCCTAGAAAACAGTGCTTCCCAGTTCTTATGTGAAATTCCCTGCCAGTAGAAAGGGAAATGTAAAAGGAGTGTTTTCAAATATTCTTGGATTGGGGTCACTTTGGCTCGGTAGACCTGAGAGACATCATGTACCACTCACATAACCTACTTATGTTTGCAACCACAAAGATCCCATTAAGGCTGCTGTTTTTGATGGAGTCCCAAGAGGATCTGATTATTAATGTTTGCCAGACACAGAAGCATTGACAATGTCATATTATTAGCATTACTATTCTAGCAGCCCAGTCATCAAGGACCCCAGGAGACCTCATTTTGCTAACCACTAATGAAGAAGACAAAATGTGTAGCAATAGTCACTTTAGTAATGAACAATTTTACTACCTGTTTAGTTTGAAGCTTGTGTAAACAAATGAGAAAATATAAGGAAAATATCAAACAGTTGTTAGCATTGATTTAGATAGGGACTTTCAATTTATGAATGCTAATGTGTTCATTCATAGGAGGGGGCCAGTATAAATAAGGATGTCAGGCTGTGTCCTAGGATCTAGAAGAAACATTTGCAATGAATTAGTAATTTGTGATGGAATGGTTTTCTGCCTATCGATAAAAATTCCATCAGATGCAAGATTTATATTTTCTCATCCCAGAGTGGGGACCAGATTAAAACCTGTTGTGTAATTGTTGGTTTTAGGGTATGTTTCAGAAATAGACCAATTTCAGCAATCTGTGCTCTTTATAGAAGTGACACTGGGAAATAGAGATCCTTTTAAGACTCTGAGAAAGGTATGAAGATGATCTCCAGGAAAAACCTCATTCATTAGACATTTTGCAAATAGTTTAAAATTTATAAAAACCATCCCTAGATTTTATAGGAGGTTAACCTCCTGATTAAGCAGATCTAATTTATGGAGGCCAGTCTCAACTGAGTTCAAATTAATTTGATATAAATATTTCTTGAGTGACTTCTATGTGCTCGACATGGCTGCTAGATGCTAGAATTTGTGATTTGTCTATATCATAGTTATGTTTGAAACAAAATGAATTATATGTGTATTGGCTACCAACAGTAGTAACAAGTCCAGTGGAGGTGGCTAAGGGGAGCTTCCCAAGATCCTGCTTTAGAATGTTATCTTCAGAGAACGTTGACAACTTACCAAGTGTAATTCTATCATTTGCAGGTGAAGAAATGGAAGCCCATGATATTAAACATATTTTTTGAGTTCGTAAAGAGTACAAAGGTGGAACTGGCTCACGGTGGCTGATACCTATTTTAGTGTCATTCCACTGTCTCTCCTAATCTCTTAATGAAAAAAAAAAAAGTAATTATAAGGTAAACAGACACCTGATTATTATTGTTATTTATTAGTTGTTTAACCAGCTATAGATTTTTTAAAATAGAAAATACAGAAGTAAGCTTTAGCTTTGCTCCTATCAAAAGACTAATAAATACCTAATTTATGATGTCTGAATTAATACAATTTATAGACATTCTCATTCTGATGGAGAATACTGGATATTTTTTCTTGAAATGTAAAGGATTGAATATTATTATTAGAACAGGTACTTTCATAGATTTGAATTTGGGAAAATATATTGAGGCCCTAATTGAAAACCTAGTTTTTAAAATATCAAATCATTTAAAATGATAAACATAAAATACTGTAGAAACATGCAAAATGTGTTAAAAATGTTAACTGAAAGAAGCAATATGTAATATTTGTGTATGTTTATATATGTGGAGCTATGTATTCAAATATTCAAAGATATTGATGGCCTATTCTATGGTAGTCAGTTACTTTGCTTGATGCCGACAACATGGCAAAGACAACAATTAACCTACTCCCTGGTCTCATAGAACTTCTTGTTTAGTGAGAAAGACAGATATTAAAAAGAAATAATTTTATAAGTCATCAATAAGCTACAATTATAATAAGTGTTAATAAGAAATAAGAGGTGTTATGAGAGAATATTTCAGTGACATCATTTAGTATGGATTATGCTGGGGGGAAAACATTCTGAAAAGTGAAGTGTAACGTGGGACCTGAAAGGAGATGGATGGGCACTGTCAGGGTCGGGGATCCTGGAGGGAGAAGAGCTTTCTCAGCCTATGAGAGGAGCCTGGGTGAAGTCAGCAACTAAAAGGAAGAGGTGAGATGCCCCAGCATAGAGAGCAAATAGCGCTTAAAGACAAGATGGAGCCAACCAGACATGGCCTTCTGAGTCCTGTGAATTTTGAACTTTGTCATAAGTATAATGGGAAGCCATTTTAAACACTGAATGACAGGATCAAATATGCATCTTAGAAAAATCACAAAGTTCATTTTGTGGAAATGGGGTAGGAGTGAATGCAATGGGGTCATTTAAGAGGCTGTTGAAGTGGTTCAGTTGGGAAATAATGGTGACTTGGACTCAAGTTTTACCTGTTTAGGTGGCAGAAGGCCATAGAGTTCAGTGTTATTTCGATGAAAGAATGGGTAGGCCTTGGTAATAAATTCTGAAGGAGAGAGTTGTCAAAGGTAATTATTAGTTTTCTATATAACCTGATGATAACTGTGCAAATTACAAGGAAAATGATAGAAGAAATGTGCAAAAATAATTGGAGTTGTGTGAAGGTGGAGGGATTGTGAATGATTATTTTTCCTTTTTTTTTTTTTACCAAATTTTTATAAGGCTAATATTACTTTTATAATTAGTAAAAAAAAAAAAAAAAAAACCTTTAACAAACACTGAATGATTGCTGATATTTAGAATATTTTTAAATCTATCTCAAGAGGGTTACAGTGACCTTAGTTCCATCATTTTTGACCTACTTTTGAGCCTAGTGCCTTTTCAAGTGATACAAATGATGTTTCCATCTGTGCTTTGGGGACAAAAATGAGTAATCTGGTATATCTTATAGTCTGAAAGTAATTCTTATTGTGTCTGCATTTTGCCTTCTTCAGTTTTATTACATTACCTCCTAATTATGTTGCTTCATACTGTGGATGTTATTTGAGATTTCAGAATCTTCTCTACTGGGGGCCAGTAGATGTGCGCCGATGGCCCTGGAGCACAGATGCTCTTTTGGAAAAGGTCTGTAGTGATTGCTTTAGACTGGATGATGATAAGATTCTTCCTCATTTTGGTTGGGGTTTTAAAAAGGCAAGTGTAAATAGAATTCATTCTTTTTTCATAAAAATTTTATTATATGTGTATCTGAAAATGGATTTCTGTGCAAGAGGGGTGATAGTCTCTTTAAAAATACTGTGTCATTAAAGCCATGTTAAATAGTCCCTCTGGAGATGCTGAAGACCTTATGTGTTTATATAACCACTGAGTATTTGCAGAGCATGTTTAAATCTCTGCCTTGGATATAATAAATACTCAAAAATACTCAATGGGCTTATGAAATCTAAGGAATACTTACAATGTGCTATTGCTATAATGTGATAAACCTTGAGCAATGTAAAACTTGTATTGAGCCAGTCCTAGTTTGTTTGAGATCATCATGCTCCAAAGCTATTTGTTGGGTAGAGTTTAAAAATACATTTAAATTTAACCCTTACTTGACTTAAGCATAAGTTTATAATCTTTTTAAACTTCATTATGCTTATTTTTAAAAGTAACTGTGACATTTTACATTTTTTAAAGAGTTCCATCAGTGAAACAGGCAACTGTGGTGTACTAGAAACAGAATAAACTTTAGAGCTAGACAAACCTGAATTTGAACCCCACACTTGCCACTTAGGAAAATCACTTTACCTTTTTTATTTCTAATTTCTTTACTATCTAATTGCAATTTTTTAAAAGATTTGGAGTAACGGTTAAAGCAAGAATTTGGAATTCAACAAAGGAGGATGGAAATACCAGTTCCACCTGTGTTATAGATAGAAGCCTAGGGCAACTCACTTACCCTTTCTGAGCCTCAGTTTTTTCAACTGTAAAATGGGAAGGCCAATGTTTTCCACAAAGAGTTTTTATTCATGTAAGTTGTCAAAAAGCATTGTGTACTATATAGTGTTTGGAAAATGCTCGATATATTGATAGTACCATTTTTTCCCCATGGTATTAGCTCATTAGGGAAAGATGATAATATCGAGTTTAATATATTTTTACTTTTTGAAATATCATGAATTTGGGATTAATATTGAATACCTGATGTTGAGTGCCTGTTAATACTGGGCTCTGTTATAGGTGCCTAAACATTGTCTATGTAATCCCAGCACTTTGGGAGGCCAAGGCAGGCGGATCTCCTGAGGTCAGGAGTTTGAGACCAGCCTGGCCAACATGGCAAAACCCCATCTCTACTAAAAATACAAAAATTAGCCGGGCATGGTGGTGGGCGCCTATAATCCCAGCTACTTGGGAGGCTGAGGGGGCAGAATTGCTTGCACCTGGAAGGTGGTGGTTGCAGTGAGCTGAGATCATGCCACTGCACTGCGACAGAGCGAGACTCCACCTCAAAAACAAACAAACAACAACAACAATGATACCAAACAACCAACAAACAAAAAATATTGTCTAATTTGATTTCCATGGTGAGTTGCAAGACAGGGAGTAGTGATTTTCCTGAGATCCTATTAGGATCTCATCCTCCTAGATGAGAACATTTAGATGCATTCACTAGTATGATTTGCCTTGTGCTATGGAGCAAGGCGAGAAGCAGACCCAAGACAGTCTTATTTTGTGTGATTCTAAAGCTATTAATATGTCTTTCCTTTATATTGTCTCATTTTTCTGTGTCTAACGATGAAAGTCTATTTTGATTATAGGGCAGCTTCACTTTTCATTTTATATTAACTGCCTCCCTGATGTCCAGTGTAAAAAGGCCTATTGGATTGCTCATGCTCCGGCAGTGACAATATGGCTGTACTGTATCCATATTGTTACCATAAAGGGTCCTCAGTAGTCCCTTTTTATATTTGTTGAGATGCCAACATTTAGAACACATTTTGGACAAATGCTGTAGAAGATACTTCATTTCAGTGACACATATTCCAACCCACATAAGAAATTTGCTCTTAATGGAAAACACCTGTAGACTCCTCTGAATCATATTAAGGATGAATTGCAGCCTATTTTGTAGTTCTTATTTTGACTCCATGCATTATTCATCTTCCTAAGCTTTCTTATTTATACCAGGTCTATGCAAAATGTCTTTCTCCAAAAGGCATGATAATTGTCATAAAAATAATTAGCTTTATGACTACTCTACTAAGTCAATAATAAATAACCAATGTTTTATAGGTGACACAAGAAAGTTAACTGACAGCTATGAGAAGACACTTGAAATAAACCCATGGTTCTTGACTTTTACTTGTGACTGACCTATGAGTGTTGGTGAAGAATGAGAAGAGTGTATTTTTCCAAGTGATTTCTCCTTCAAAAAATGATGAACATCAGCACACTTCAGTAGATGAACTTGTATAAAATTTTGATTTGATGTTGGGTTACCTGGGGACCGTATTATTGGAAACATGTTCTTGTCTCTCAGAATGTGTCTGACTCTCTACAGGAGTTAGTTGATAATCCTTTGAAAATCACACAGGCTTACAGGCTTCCACTTTAGCTTTCACCAAAATAACATAGATTTTTAAGGCACAGCTTCTAGAATCTGGTATTTCTTCTTAGGTCATAGCTGTCCCCCCACCCTGCAAGCAACACCATCAGATAGAAAATGGGATTGGAAAGATTTAACAGCCTTTCAAGGACTATGAGCATTGTTATTCTGGGATGGAATACCTCTTTGCTGTTCACAGTTAGCTTTGGTGAGAACAATCATAATGTTTGATAAAACATATGGCTCAAGAATTTGATAGTTTTTCTTTCTACAGAAACACAACTCTTTAATACTTACTGCTTTATCATTTCCTATGTACAAAATGATCTTAATTAAAATAGAATTCTAATTAAACCAAGATTTTAAAAAAGTAGGCTTTAAGAATATATTTATTTATGGCTTTTAAAAATCTTTATCAATTGCTACTAATTCTTTCTTCGATTGCTAGTTTATTCTGAGTACTTCAATACTTTGTAAATCTTCCCAGGTCATGTTTGTGATAGAAGCTTGTATGTTAAACACACACACACACACACACACACACACACGCAATCTTTTTTGTTGTCTCATTTTATACTTCCATAATAATGAGATATCGTGAACCATTTCAATTGTAATAATGAGTCTTCTCAGATATGACAAGACCTTAAATGTATTTTTCCTTCTAATCCAGGGAACTGGATGTTTTTTCTATTTTGTGTGTGTGTGTATGTGTGTGTGTGTGTGTTTTCTAAAACACCAGAAGCCACTTTATCTTCTCGTCAGCTGTAAGAAAGCCACCAAAGAAGTAGCATACAGTATATATCTGGCATTATTATCCTTGGTGTGCCCTACCAATGAAGTTGAAATATACCTAAGCCACAAAGACATCTCCATGGTTAGCCTACCAGTGCTGGGCCTCTTTGGCTTTAGACTGATTTAGTATAAAACGAAAGGTCTCTGGTGTTGCTAACTAGGTAGTTTTTCAGATTCTAGCTGCAGATTTCCTTCCTTTTTAAGTACTTTAGAATATAACAACTGGACACTCTTTTATATAGAGACTGAGATTTTGCTTCTTTCCAATTATTCTGGTATCATCTAACAATGGTTTTTGACAAAAAAAAGTACAGAACTATTCCATGAAAAGGCATCTTGCTTCTGGTTGTATCTGGCCTCAATATTACAATGTTCTGTGGTACACAATGGCAAATTCTCGGGTTTCAGAGCAGAATGGAAGTGTTAGAAGTCATCTAGTGCATTAATGCCACTTTAGAGATGGATAAATAGAAAGGAATCAGGTTTACTTAGCTTTAAATATTTTCACTAGTAACTTCGTTCATTCATTCATTCATTCATTCACTCATTCACTCATTCATGGAACATGCAGAGCCCCTGCCCTGTGTAGATTCTGGAGCTACAATGTATAAGCTTAGCCCTAGCACTTGTGGATTCCCAGTCCATTGGAAGAGGAAGACTGACAAATATTCATCGTATCGAGGGAAACATTATATAATAAAGACACATTCAAAGCACTCTGAGTCCACACTTTTGATTGTAGATGAAAAGTTGACAGAGGAAGCAATAAACATTTCCTCATAAAAAATGAGTATCAGGCAGTTTAGGGAGAGAAGTCATCCTGGGCAAAACAAAAGTCAGGAAAGAGCACAGTCACTTTGGAAAATGCTTAGTGTGTCAATGAGACTGGCGCATAGGACTTTATAGAGAGGAGTGGTAAGGAAAGGCTGAGTTCTCATGGTGTGGCAGCATTATTGGGGACAGCTCAGATACAGCTAGGTATTCAGTGAGGATACAAGGTGGTGCTCCGTGAGTTGCTGTTGTCCTGAAATTAGTTCCAAGCTGGTTGATAAATAGCCATTGATCTGAAGCCCCTTCAGTGTCCTTTTGCACTTCTAGACCTCCTCAGACCCAGTGTTTCAGCAATTAAAGTGTTTATTTACACTTTGCAGGAAGCCTTTAGGATCTCCCCAGCACTAAGCCCAGTTGGATGGTGCTGATCATTATTTGTTACTATTACTATTATTTTATTATTATTATTTGACTTATTATTATTATTATTATTTTTATTATTTGAGCATTTCTCCTCTTGTATGCCATAGTAAAGAATTTGAACTTTATCCTATAGGGTATGGCTTGGAAATTCAAATGCATCCAGGGGTCGGGCAGGCCACATAGAAATGAGTGAAGCAAGTGGATTGTAAACAACAGGGAGAGGTGAAGATTATATTGAGTTGGAAACATTCAAATTAATTTTTAAAAAAAGCACTGTATCAACAAATATAAATGAGTAGTGATTTTGACAGCACCAGTGCTCAAACTTTGCAGCATAAGTAATAGGGAACCATTATGACTTTTTTTCTTTAAAACTAGGAGAATGATCAAAAATCGTTTTTTACAAAAATTGCCATTTTGATGAACTGTCAATTTTTTTAAAAAATGAATTTTTTCATGCTCATCATCACTGGCCATCAGAGAAATGCAAATCAAAACCACAATGAGATACCATCTCACACCAGTTAGAATGGCAATCATTAAGAAGTCAGGAAACAACAGGTGTTGGAGAGGATGTGGAGAAATAGGAACACTTTTACACTGTTGGTGGGATTGTAAACTAGTTCAACCATTATGGAAAACAGTATGGCGATTCCTCAAGGATCTAGAACTAGATGTACCATATGACCCAGCCATCCCACTACTGGGTATATACCCAAAGGATTATAAATTACTCTACTACAAAGATACATGCACACGTATGTTTATTGCGGCACTATTCACAATAGCAAAGACTTAGAATCAACCCAAATGTCCATCTGTGACAGACTGGATTAAGAAAATGTGGCACATATACACCATGGAATACTATGCAGCCATCAAAAAGGATGAGTTTGCGTCCTTTGTAGGGACATGGATGCAGCTGGAAACCATCATTCTTAGCAAACTATCACAAGAAGAGAAAACCAAACACCGCATGTTCTCACTCATAGGTGGGAACTGAACAATGAGATCACATGGACTCGGGAAGGGGAACATCACACACTGGGGCCTATCATGGGGATGGGGGAGGAGGGAGGGATTGCATTGGGGAGTTATACATGATATAAACGTCATGCACATGTACCCTAGAACTTAAAGTATAATAAAAAAACAAAAAAAAAACAAAAAAAAAAAACAAAAAAAAATGAATTTTTTCATTTTTGTTTGGATGAACAGAGATTATAGAAACCAAGGGGATATGAGGCCAAGAATATGGGCTGTACTAATTTGAAGATTTGGACAAGAAGATGCTGGCTCAAAATCAGGGATTTTGGGTTGCATATGAAAACAAAGTTTTCTACCAAACACCACATGTTCTCACTCAAAAGTGGGAGTTGAACAAGGAGAACACATGGACACAGGAAGGGGGACATCACACACCAGGGCCTGTTGGGGTGTGGGGGGTGAGGGGAGGGAGAACAATAGGACAAATATCTAATGCATGCGGGGCTTAAAACCTAGATGACAGGGTGATAGATGCAGCAAATCACCACGGCACATGTGTATGTACATAACAAACCTGCACGTCTGCACATGTATCCCAGAACTTAAATAAAAAAATAAAAAATTTCAGAAAAACAACAACAACAAAACACAAAGTTTTTTTTGTGTGTGTAGTAGAATGATGGAAGAATGATTAAGGAAAACATGTCATTTCTGGCCTAAAATGTTTCAGGTACCAAAAAGACGGCTGTGGAAGCTAAAGTCACTGAAATCTCAGAGAGAACCTTGTAAATCTGTAATGTGCTGAAGCTTAGTAACTTACACAAAATACTTGCACAGAAAAAAAAAACAAAAAACAAAAAACTTTGGGTAGTGAAATGGGATGGAACAAATGGCAAAAGGATCTTTACTGTTGTTACTCTGCAGGGGACTTATGTGATAACATTCTTTAACATCTTTTTAACACTTCTGGATAGGATTTATCCATTAACTTAACAAATTTACTGAGTACCTAATATATGCTAGGTGTTGTTTTATGCATGATTTTTAATAGAATTTGCGATTGAGAATTCACTATGTGCTCAACACACTTCTAGGCACTGGGGATAAAATAGAGAACAAAACAGACAGTTCCTGACATCCAAGGAGCCTCCATTCTAGAGGAAGAGACAGGCGTAACCTTATATAAAATCAGGTTATGGTGAGCAAACAGAATGAATTGAGTCTGGGTAAGAATAGAGTATGAAGCGAACTAGGTATGTAGTATCTGAGGGAACTAGAGTATGGGAAATGTGATAACTGTACAAAACATGATGAAAGAGAATCTTTGGAGACCAAAAGCTAACAGAATTTGGAAAGGAAGAAGGGAGTGTTGAAGAGAGAAATTCACAATCACCTATGTTGTGAGTCTAGAGTGATGAACGCTTGTGGCAAAGTGATAACGCTAGGTTTGGATGAGCTGAATTTGAGATTTTAGTGAGACATCCAAGTCTATCAGTGTTTCTTAAACTTCCGTGGGTGTCAGACTTAACTGGAGTACTTGCCAAAAATCTGAAGGTTCAGACTAGGTCCTTTTCCTTCAACCAGCCTGGGCCTTTGTATTCTTTATTAGCTCACTAGGTGTTTCTGACATACCAGAGTTTGAGAATCACTGGCTTTGACAGTCACAGATATAAGTCTGGAAAGAAAAATTGAGCAAAGCCTGGAGAAGTATATTTTGGAGTTTCAAAAAGGTGTTAATTGAAATGTAGGGATGGCCTACTCTTACAGCTGGTGAATATAACAGGGAAGAGAAGCCATAGGACAAGATTTGGTTGTATACATGTAGGTGGTGGGAAGACAACGAGGAGCCTGAAAGAGTGACACATGAATTATTCAGCCTAAGGGGGGAATGTAGAGAGCTCAGTTTCCCTTTAACTGAGATGTGGGCTCTATGGAGACAAAGCCCTCAGGATTACCTTATCCCTGGCGTTGTGCCAGCATTTAATAGATAATCAATATTTGTTTATTGAATAAGTCAATGCATCCATGAATGGCTAATAAAAAATTTTTAGAATGTAAGTAGTCATATCACATGCAGTGGCTGAGGTCAAGAGACTAAGGGATAGCTAGTAGATTTAGTTAAACGGAAGTCATTGCTATACAAGATATTGGGTAATTAAGTTTAAGCAGTGAGTTAGGCCCTCTAGTCATTTGTAACATTCATCTTGAGCTGTTGATGAGCACTGTAATAGCAATAAGATATGCACACACATAATATACACACATAAGCATATGTATACATTGTATGCACGTATACATGTAAAAGTATAAATATTTAGCTCCAGAGTCTTCATAGTGTCCTGTGGTTTTGTTAATATCCAGGAGCTGCTTCCTTCAGGTTGTAAATCTTGTGGGATGAAGTGTGTCTTAGGAGTCTCAAAGGTTGTGGAGAGCTATCTATCTCCGGGAGGTTGGAACATAGACAAAAGCAATGAGATTCCAGGGACATGTCTCCAGTCATGTCTCCATAAGCTAGATAATCCATTTGCCACCCTCGGTTTTTCAGTGATTGCTCCCCAAGAATAGATATGATTTCTAGAGATTGCATAAAAATATAAAATCCTATTTTAAGATTTGTTTAAAGCTTTTTAATTCCAGTCACATACTTCCTTTGAAAGTACAAACTTTAGTGTCATAAAGCAGAGGTGCTTATTAGTCAGCTCTCTGGGATCTGCAGGTTTGTAGATGAAACATCCAACCTTTTTTGTGTTTTGAAATGTCATACCAAACTGGATCTTAATGAAGATTCATTTATCCTTTTCACACTATTAAGGATGGTCTATGGGGACAGACTCCTCTCAGTCCACATGATCAGAACCCATTACTGCTAATGGAAGTTTTCCACATGGCTGTGGAGGTGAATAGGCATTGAAATAATCTACATCTAGGCTTTCACAGTCATTTTTATATAACTATTTTAAGATTTCCATGATGATCCCTTTTCGTGTCCAAATGCTGTTTGACATTGTCTGTAGGTATCTGGTGATGGGTCTGAGGTTGTAACTTTAACAGGTGTAAGTATTTCTTTCCTCTGTTTCAGCTGGAAGTTTTGAGAGTGAAATATTCACAGCCATTAAGAGACCTCCAAATTAATTTCTCAACATGCTTATTCTATAGTTCACATTCAATCCAGAGCACTGAAGGAACTGAATAAGTGGACACTGTAGACATCAGATAGCTGGCCATGGTGTTGGTCATGGCGTCTCAGGATGCTCAGAACTTCTTCCAGCCTTTCTCTTCCTGGATATCTCGGGTTTATGAAGCTCTCCAGCAAGCAGGAGATATGTTATCTGCTTCGCTGGTTAACATAAGCAAACAAGACTCTAAATTGAGTGACAAACTAGATCAGGACTTAGATAATATTCAGATTCAGGAAACATACTTTGAAGATGAAGAACAAGACAATGATTGGAGTCAAGAGGATGCAAATTCCTTGTTTCTTGAAGTGGATCATTTCTCATGTTGTAATAGTGATTTGCAGGACTCTGCCCAAAATTCAAGCCTCAGGCTTAGCCAACATGCAAAGGACTCATGTTCTACAATGTCCCAGTGGCCCAATCGGGCCAGTGATGACCACAAGTCACCACATGTGCTTTCTTCTATTGCGGAGGAAGAGCATCACCTTGAAAAGCCAAGAAGTGGCCTTCAACGTGGCTTTGACAGCCAGCTCCCTGGTACTTTAGAAACTGTTAATGGAAAAAAGCAAGGTAAGCTAGCCAGTCATCATTTTATCTGCGTTCATCCAAAGAGTATTTCTACTTATTTTATTTTGACTTGTTTTTAGTTATCATGTGGATTTTATTTTTCTCTCTCTTTTACCTTCCCACATACTGGCTTCTGATTGAGAGATATAATCCTTAGGAATATTTTCAATATATAAAACTTTGGAAGATCCAAGTTTGGGAGTTCCATATTTCAAAACAATAGTTCTGAGCAAGTGAAATGGTGAAAACGAGTCTGCGGATTCTGTTTGAGAAGCCCCTTGTGCACATGTCATGCTTTTAAAAATATCTTGTAAAATGTTCTTTTTTTCTTCTAGGTTAGGAATTTCTAGATGTTACTATATTATTCAGTGTGAAATCCTGTGCAAAAAGCCATACTTATTGCAGAATGTTTAGTTGATAACACTCCAAGAACACTTCTCACAGTGTTTCACTGAGACGTGATGTGAGATGACAGTGGATAGGAAATCTTTGAAATAAGAATAGCTTGATTTTCTTTTAGCTCTGAATGGTAAGGACACATTTAATAAAAACTGCTGATAAAGATTTATGCTGTGAGAACTGAGCACATATTGGGCCTTCAATAAATATATATTGAATATGATAAAAATGTAATTGACTCTCTAAAAGTAGCTGTGGTATGTTCCAGCATGAATTTCTCATGCCTCTAATACTCTAACCTTGAAGTAAGGACATTCCACCTGGTTAAGGGACAGAGGTAAATGATATGCACAGAAGGCATTTGGGTATGTGTGCATGGTGTGTAGTTGTAATGCACATATAAGTCACACAGATTGGTGAGTCATTTATGTGATCTAAAGACAAAATTGTTAATGTCCCTCTTGTGGGAGAGAGCAGACTTTTCTGGAATACCTCATAGTCCCTTCATTCATTTTCCATGATTCCTATTAGCTTTGTCTTTTTAGGGAAAAGTTTTATTCAGATATATGAAGTGTTGGCATATAAGGAAACACAATTTCATATTCTTCTCATGCTTTCTTGATACTTTTATTCAAATTAAGGTAACATTGAAATGCTAGAATAAATTAGTGAAAATGAGGTAGGTTGATATTCTTTCTGAATCTGATAAGCTATAGATAATTGCAATTTTGAGTCTTTTGAAACTGTCTATAGAGATATTCTAGAAATATCTGGGCCAGCAGTAGAATTTCTTAGATTTGAGTTGAAATTTTGGTTCCTATTTTAGAACAATCTTGAAAAGGTTGAACTATATTTGAAATTGATGTGAATTTGGCATACCGCAAATTTTGCTAATTTTTGTAATTGTAAAATCTAATGGCAGTAAAACAATTGTGTTCATTTGACCCTTCCAGAGATGCTTATTCACTAGATTGGAGGCTCCAGGAAGTCAGGGACCATGCCATAGATTCATTTGTGTTTTCTTAACAATGAGCACAGTGTTGGGTGAGAGATTAAATAATAATTAACAATGGAATAGCAGCAAGGAAAGCTAACAACATTAAGAGGTAGATGCTATTATTATTCTCACTTTACAGTTGAGAAAATTGATGGCGAGAGAGTTTGAGAATCTATCCAATATCCACATTTATTATAGGAAGAAGCAGAGCTCAGGCAGTCTCATTCTAACATTTACACATACACATATTTTCTCTTTTTTTCCTTTTTAAAGGTATAATTTACTATAATAAAATCCATCCTTAGTAAATAGTTCTATGCTTTTTGACAAATAGACATGGTCTTGTAACCACCACAACCAAAGTATAAAATGGTTTTGTTATGTCAGAAAATTCTCCTACATTTGTTTTTAGTCAGTCCTTTCCCTACTCCAGCCCCAGACACGTGTGGATACATTTTTAGCCTCTCCTGTTTTATCTTTTTCAGAATGTCATATAAGTGGAATTACACAGTTTGTCATCTTTTGAGTCCAGCTTCTTTCACCTGTCATAACGTGTTTGAGATTCATCCATGGTGTTGTGTGTTTCAGTAGTTTTCCCTTTTTAATTGCTGAACCATATTCCCTTGAATGAATGCACTAGTTTGTTGATTGATCAGTTGAGGAACATTTTGGTTGTCTCTAGTTTTATTTATTTCCAATATCAATGTCTATTATTTCTTTTTCTTGACTGATTACCCTGGATAGGGCTTCTATTATCATGTTAAATAAGACTGGTGAGAGTGAATATTCTTGCCTCAATCTTAAACAGTGTTAAATCCTTCAGTCACTCAGTAGTTAGGTGCAGGCTTCTGCAGATGCTCTTTATTATGGTGAAGAAGTTCCCTTGTATTCTAGTTTCCTGAGAGTTTTTATCAAAAAAGGATGTTAAATTCTGTCAAATGCTGTTTCACATCTATTGAGATGATCATATGATTTTTGTTGTTTAGTATGTTCAAATAAATTACACTGTGTTTTGAAAGTTGAGCCAGTTTTGCATAGGTTGGATAAGATCCACTCGGACATGTTATGGTATTCTTTTAATGTATTACTGGATTTGATTTTTTAGTCTTTGCTAAAGATTTTTTTTCCACGTATTTTTTATTAGGGATATTGTTTTGTAGTTTTCCTGCAATATCTTTGGTTCTGGGTAATGTTGACTTTATGAAATGAGTTGTGAAGTGTTTTTCCTTTTCTATAGACTGGAAAAACTTGTGTACAATTATTATTTTTTAATGTTTGCTAGAATTTTTCAATGAAGCCTTCTGAGCCTGGCATTTTCTTTGTAGGAAGGTTTTGAAACACAAACTCAATTTATTTAATAGGTATAAGAGGAACCTAGTTATTTGTTTTTTTCTTAAGTGGTTTTTTGGCACTTTTGAGTTTTTCAAATTTTTTCATTTCATCTATGTTGTTGAAGTTATGGACATAGTAGTTAATTACTACTTTTTAAATGTTGTTAGGATTCATAGTAATTTCTCCCTTTATTTCCTGATATTGGTAATTTTTTTCTTTTTTTGTTGCTGATCTGTCTGGCTAGCGGATTATTTGTCTAGCCACCTACCTATCTTGTTTTTTTCCAAACATCTCAATTTTGGTTTAATTAATTTATCTCTATTGTTTTTCTGTTCTTAATTTCGTTAATTTCTGTTATTATTTTCTTGCTTTGGGAATAATTTGTTCTTTGTTATTTTCTATTATGGATGTATAATTTTTTCCTCTCAGCAGTGCTTTAGCTGTATCTAATAAGTATTAATTTATTTTGTTTTTATTTTAATTCCATTAAAAATATTTTCTAATTTCCTTTGTTACTCCTCTTTACTGCATTGGTTATGTAAAAGTGTGTTGGTTAAGTTCCAAATATCGGGAATATTCTATATATTTTTCTGTTGTTGATTTCTAGTTTTATTCCATTATGACTTGAGCACATACTTTCTATTATTTTAGTTTTTAAAATTTAATTAAGGTTTGTTTTATTACCCTGTCCTGAACTGTCAAATATTTCATGTGCACTTGAAAAGATTGTATATTCTGTTACTGGAGAGAGTATTCTATAAATTACAAGTTTTTTGAGGCTATTTTTCAGATTTTCTAATATTTATTTTGTCTCTCGATTTTTTTCCTTTTTAGCCTACTGATTTTGTTCTGTTGATCAGTAAGGGAGGAGTATTGAAGTCTGTAACTCTGATTGTGGATTTGGCTATTTCTCTTTTTTATTTCTATCAGTTTTTGCTTTGTGTAGTTTGAAACTCTGTTAAGTATGTACACATATTAGAAATATGTATCTTCTTGGTGAATTGACCTCTTTGTCATTATGTAATGTACCATTTTTACCTCTAGTAATGTTTCTTGTCCTAAACTCTACTTTGATATTAATACAGCTCCTCCAACTTTCTTTTGATTAGTGTTGACATGATATATTCTTTTCCATTCTTTAACTTTAAACCTATTTTATATGGTGGGTTTCTAGTACATAGCATATAATTGGGTCTTACTTTATAATCCAATATGACAAGCTTCCACTTTTAATTGGTGTGTTTTAACTATTTGTATTTAATACAATTATTGATATTGCTGAATTAAAATCTGTCTTCTTGCTAGATTCATTTCTGTTTGTTCCATCTGTTCTTTGTTTCTTTTATCCTAATTTTTCTGCTTTCTTTGTATTGAGTATTTTTATGATTTCATTATATATCCACTCTGGGCTTGTGTTAAAAAAGGCTTAATGTCCATCCTAGGATCCCTAATGCAAGGATCTTTAATTAACTTCAGTCTATCTTGAAATAATACTGTGTTGTTTCATGCATGGTTTGATGATGTTGCAACAGTATACTCTCAATTCTTCCTGCTTATCCTTTGTTTTACTGATGTCATATATTTTACTCTTATACATGGAATAAACGTATAACATACTGATGCTGCTTTGCCCTAGACTATTGATTATCTCTTAGAATGGTTAAAATAAGACAAAAAAAGGCTGAGGTGAGAGGATTGCTTGAGCCCAGGAGTTTAAGGCTGCAGTGAACTGTGATTGTGCCACTGCACCCCAGTCTAGGTGACAGAGTGAGACCTCGTCTCTAAAAATCATTTTAAAAAACCCCTCCTCAAAACCAAACCAAATTTAAAAAGATAAAAATATTATATTTACCTCATTTAGGCCACATGAACATATGCCGCTAATGAATTATCCCAACTTTTCTTCGAAAAATGCTTGACATCTATATTTAAAAATATTTTAGGTATTTTTATTTATTACCTTCATTTATTCAATTTGAAGCATTCTTCATTTTAACATTTCTTATACTGTATATATGCTGCTAATGAATTATGTCAGCTTTTGTTTGAAAAATTTTCTCAATTATTTGAAAAATATTTTAGCTAGGTATAGAATGTTGGTTGACAGTTTCTTTCAGCACTTTAAGATTGCCATTTCACTATCTTATGGCTTTCTATAATACTTTCCTTTATTTTTCTGCATGTAATATGTGTTTCTTTCACTTGCAGCTTTCAAGATTTTGTCTTTATCTTTGGTTGTCAGTAGAGTGTGTCCAGGAGTGTTTGTGCATGGACATGCATGCATGTGTATGTTTTGGTATTTGTTTTTCCTGTGTTTTCTAAGCTTATTAGGTCTGTGGGTTTAATGATTTTCATTACTTTTGAAAAAGTTTGGGTGATCATGTCTTCAAATATTTATTCTGCCCCATTCTCTCTTGTTCCTCCTTCTGGTATTCCGGTTATACAAATATTAGATTGTTTGGTATTATCCCACAGCTCTCAGATGTTTTTCTTTGTTTCATCACTTTTTTTTTTCTTCTTCATAGTTCAGTTTGGGTAGTACCTACTAACATAGCATCTTCAAGTTTACTAATATTTTCTTTGACAACATCAAGTTTACAAAAGCCTTTTTTATTTCTGTTACCATGTTTTTCATTCCTAGCATTTTGATTTGATTGCATTTTAAAATAGTTTCAGTCCCTCTGCTCATCACTTCATGCACATTCCCCCCTTTCCATTATCGCTTTTAACATATTAATCACAGTTATTTTAAAATTCCTTGTCTGATAGTTCCAATATCTGAGTCATATTTGAGTTCGGCTTTCTTGGTTGTTTTGTCTCTTGACAGGGTGTTTTTGTTTCTTTTTTGTTTGTCTTGTAATTTATGACTGAAAATAGAACATTATATGTAGGGAAAGTATGTGATATTTTTTGCTGGAAGTGAGCAAGTCTTGTCTAATGTAGGGTGTTTAGAGTGAGGGGGTTGAATCAGTTTAGTCAACATTTGAGTTGGGTTTTTGTTTTGTTGTTATTGTTGATCTCAGTGTGATATAAGCTTCAAAATTCTCTATTACTACATTGTGTTTAGGGTAGGGGCCTGTTTGTTACACAGTTTTGTCAATATTGGCTCCATCTTTAACATTGTCTTCTCTTTTTGCCTATGCATCAGAGAGTGTCTTTCTTTTTCAGGCTTTTGTCCCTTTCCCAGGAGAAGCCTGTTATTATGCATTACTTATGGTTTGTTAGTGTGGTGCGGTTGAGTTGGAGGTTGTGTTTCCTGCTGTTCTAGAGTGCTCTCCGTCTTAGGCAATTGCTGTGTTCCTATGTCTTGGGGTTAGGACATTCTCAGTAGTCCTGCCTCTCTCCCCAGAGACAAGGGAATCTCCAGTGGTCTGACCCCAGGAGTTTTTCCTGCCCTTTCCCCAGGGATAGAAGTGTTTATTCTGTTCTGTTCACTCACCTTAATGTGTCTTTACCTGTGGTCTAAAAACAACAGGATTTGCTACTGTATTAGTCCATTTTCATGCTCCTATCAAGAACTGCCTGAGACTGGGTAATTTAAAAAGAAAAGAGGTTTAATGAACTCATAGTTCCGCAGGGCTGGAGAGGCCTCAGGAAACTTAAAGTCATGATGGAAGGGGAAGCAAAGGTACCCTTCACATGGTGGCAGCAAGAAGAATGAGAGCTGAGTACAGGGGGAAGTCCCTTGTAAAACCATCAGATCTCGTGAGAAATTACTATTATGAGAATAGCAATGGGGAAACCACCCCCATGATTCAATTATCTCCTTCTGGGTCCCTCCCACCACACGTGGGGATTATGGGAACTGCAATTCAAGATGAGATTTGGGTGGGGATACAGCCAAACTCTATCAGCTACCCTTCCCCAAGTGGCCTAAGGCTTTTGTTTCATAATGGAAATTCAAGAGCGGAATCTTGGTGGGGCTTCTTACTTTGCCTGTAGTAGCCATTGTTCCCCTTCCTCATGACTGTATCATGACAGCAGCTTTCTCTTCTCCTGCTCTCCACCCAGTCTTTCTTGTGAGTGCCTGGTGAGCTCTGTGATGAGCTTCTAAGTGGGCTTGAATTTCCATTTGGTTTGTGACTCCTGTGGGTTCTGTACTGCTGTGCTAGTCCACTGGGCCTTTAGAAATAACTGGAAAATATTCATTTAATTCTTAACAGCTTGTATGAATCTAGTATCTGCCCCTTGCCAGCAAGTACTTGTGTTCTTTCTCTCCTTAAAATAAGTTGCCTCTTTTTAATTTTTGGACTGGTTGATTGCTTTATGACTTCAGCTTTCTGATGAGTTTAAGAAAATATGTGATTTGACCATTTATATAAATTTTGTTATTGTTTAAAGAGTGGGACCATTACTTCCAACTGTCTACATCTTAAGTGGAAGCTGGAACATAGAGTTTATATACTTAACACTACACTGTGAAATTGAATTGGACATTCTTATTAAACTGGGTAGCATGTTTGGGCTGAGGGATAATTGTGTAAATAACATATTGGTCTTCCATTAAAGAGTTCTGTGATGTGTGTGATATATGTAACCAATCCTATAAAAAAAGTTCGTGAGAAGTTATAGTTATGTATGTGATAACTTTTGGTATGATTTTGCCAGAGGTGATCAGATAAGGTTCTTGTGAGCATGAGTCAGAATTTAATAGGTGAATGGAAGGAGAAAGGCATTCCAACTGGAGGAAATGTCATGAATGCTGACATGTGAACAAACCTGACATTTTCAGGGATGGATCATGAGGCTAGAGCTAAGGCTGTGATTGGGAAGGTCTTTGTTTTTTGTGTTAAGAATTTAGCCTTCATCCTGTGTATTAGTCCATTTTCACACTGCTGTAAAGACATACCTGAGACTAGGTAATTTATAAAGAAAAAAGCTTTAATTGACTTACAGTTCTGCATGGCTGGGGAGGTCTGAAGAAACTTACAATTATGGCAGAAGGTGAAGGGGAAGCAAGGCACATCTTATACAGCAACAGGAGAGAGAGAGAGAGAGAGAGCGCACAAAAGGGAAGTGTCACTTTTAAACCATCAAATCTTGTGAGTACTCCCTCACTATCATGAGAACAGCATGGGGGAAACTGCCTGCATGATCCAATTACCTCCCACCAGGTCCTTCCCTCCACACATGGGGATTACAATTCAAGATGAGATTTGGGTGGGGACACAGAGCCAAACCATATAATCCTGTAAACGACTGGGAATCTTAGAAATATCTTAATCAAGGGTGGCACCCACAGAACTCTGATATAGAAGGATAACTTTAGTATCAGTTTGGAGGCTAAATTGGAGGGGAGAATATGTGTTGGAGAACTATTATAGTAGCTTGTAAGAAGGAACCTATGTAAGAGAATATGAACATATAAACAGAAATAATTATTATTTTGTCATTGTTCTGCCAAAAAGACATCTCACAAAGAGAGTCTATGACATGGTTCTGGCATGCAATGGGGTACCACCTCATTACTGTGGAGGTAGAAGACCAGCGTCCCCTCTTGGCCTCTTTGACCCTTGAAGAGGTGCTCTTCATTAATGCTGAGTTAAGATGGGAGTTCCATCTTCTCATGTGGTTTCCAATGACCCCGAGGTGCAGGTGGACTCATTACCACTGGGTTCTGGCGAAAGTCTTGGGTCTCTGCTAGACCTTCCTTGACATTACCTAAATGGGCAGGAAGAGGTGTGCCTCATGACTTCCAGGCGGGGGTGGAAGACAGGGCTTCCCAAATGGTCTCCAGTGAACACTGTGTGGGTGGGGGATACTCACTCTGGCATCAGGGATGGAAGTTCCAGTTCCTAGCTTGGCCTTGTCTGGCATGCCTTGTGAGAGTATTGGGTTGCCTCATTACAGATTGGTGAGGATGGAAGTCTAGGTTCCCCATGTGGCCTTGTTGTCATGGGTAAAGTTGAGGACACAATTTTTTTCTGTGCTGTTTGGCTTGGGTAGAGCAGGTCCTATCTAAACGTTTTCTGTCTTACTAGGCTGCACCTTTCCTAGTCCTTTGTGCAGAGAGAGCAAGCCTTTATTGAGACTTTTGTTTTGGTCAGTGTACATGGGCATTTTTGTGTTGCCAGCTTCTTCAGCTTCAGGTCTGGGATATATGAGGTAAAAGAGCCCAGGGAACTCATGACTATGTTGTTCCTTGAGTCCCAAGGTTCCTATCCATTCTACCTTCTTCTCTGCACTTCTCAGTCTTCTGATCTCTGTTTAATAGACAATGTCTAGGGTTTAGGGTGGTACTTAGAGGGAAGAAGAGGGAAAAGTATGCTCACTTTCTTCCTGGATGTTTTCACATTAGTCCTTAAACAGCATTATGACTTTGAATTCCACCCACTTCTTTCCATTTCACAGGGAAAATAAGAGCAGTAGAAAATGATAAAGAGTGGTGTGGGTGTGTAAGTAGATATGAGGAGGAACATTTCTCTATAAAGAGAGGTGTTATACTGTGGCCCCTTTTAACCAATCAAATATGTATTGAACATCTATCATGTACAAAGCATTGTGGGGAGCAGACAAGTATACACAAGTATAAGCCACAGGCCTTTCCTTCAGACTGTGCAGAAGCCTATATCACTTGTTTATTCTGTTCCGGAGGATGCAAAAATGTTTTCAATGCCCCGGCTCTGTGGTGGCGCTGGGAATTGGGAAAGCAGCATGGGCTTAGAGTGAGACAGCCTCGGCCCAGTTCACTCACAGCTTTATAGATGGAGGAGCTCGCCTAAGTTGCCTCTAGGGAGCTTCCATTTCTCTCTCTCGCTGATGTGATATAGCCCACTAATTTACTTCAAATGCCTTTTAGCCATTGAACAAAAGCTCTTATTTCTCTTTCCTCAAAATATTTAAGTACCCTGAGGACCCTCTAAAACTAGGATATGTGATTGGACTCTTAGCTGTATGGGTGTTAAAGCACCTGTTTTTTGTTTTTGTTTTTGTTTTTGATGTTACTGATGGGTTAACAGTCTCGAAGACTCCTCATGCGCTCAGTTGTTCCTTTATACCATGGGGTGATGTAAGCCATAGCACATGGGCTGCTTTGTAGTCTGTTGAAGAGAGGTATTAGGAAATACGCTAGGGAAAAGCAGCATTTTAATCAGTGATTTATGTGCACGTCTTAAAAAGCCTTGTCAAGCTCGCTTTTCCCATTTAACCTTGAATTCTTTTCATAATGTTGTATCTTGATTTTATGTTTCTTAATGTGCCATATTTTTCTCCACAATAGATTTTAAGCTAAATTGGCCCAAAACAAGAGGGATGCTGAATGCTTTTTGTAACCATGGAAACATTTCTGGGCACTTACTGAGGACCTGGTTGCCAATAGTAATGTAACAGAGAAAATAGATACACTTCATTTAGCAGTTGCCGATGATTAAGAGGCAGAGAGACTACTTATAGTGTCATCCCAAGATAGGCTTTTTGGTTTAAAGACTCAAATCCAAAACACCACCTTCTCAGTAGAGAAGCAGCTATGACACCTTTGATATGTGATGGGAAGGAGTTCTAATTGCATTTAAAAATCATCTTTGTTTTCAGTTTTTCACCTCTTGCTTTTTTTGAAGCTGTTTTTTAACCACATGTATTTGTCTCCAAGAAATATGCTCACTATTTCCTGAAATAGCCTGCTAATGGAATTAATGTGTTCCAAGCACATTGGCATATAGAACTTTAGAAACAATCTCTGAATGTACTTAAAATATAGAACAACAGGCTTTGAAATCATGGTGATATTTTACTTTTCAACCAGATTACTCTGCTAGGCTAATGTAACATGGAAGGGAAAATCCTACAGTGTTCTTAGATGCTGATTGATTCCAACCCTTTGCAGATTGAAGGTATTTTCTTCTGTCAGTATTATTGGGATTGCTTGTGGCAATTGAGACTAAGTGGCATCAGAAAATATAATATAGCTGATTCACAAATCATACAGGCCTTATCTTTTCTACAGGATATGCTATTGCATGTGAAATGTTGCATTCCACCTTTCCTTCCTTTGCAGTACTGGAACTTTGCTTTTCCATTGCATAAATGCTTTCTTGAAAGTAAGCCTATGCCTAGTTAAATTTATCGTCATTTGTTAGTCCTTCATTTGATAGTATTTGCCATCATGTTCCTTGGTTATCCAGAACTGTCCAGGGAAAAAGTTTTAATATTCTGTGACTGCTCCAGAATCTGTTTTCTAAAAGCTTTATAAAGTTAATTTTCTTGATATATTGATTTACATGTTTTAGCAAAGGTAGATAGATATTAATGAACATGTTAGCAGCTGACATACAGTTTTCAAAGTCTTGACGTTTAAGGTGAGAAGATGATTATTCCCATTGTTACTTATTTTGCAGTTTTGTGTCATTTTTGGAGGAAATTTCAGGCATATAACAAAATCCTATGTGGATATAAGTTAGAATATGTAAGATACAAATGATCAGATGATTTAATCCTTACTTTGACTTCTGGATGTTGTTATGATAGAATACTGGAACATTTTGAAGGACAGATTCAAAATAAGAAAATTAAGTCCTTTTTTTTTTCCTATTCTTAACATAATTAGGAATGGATTAGAGGAATTAGAGGCAAATTATCCTCCAGATAAGCTTAAATCCCATTTTAACAATTCTCAAGGAATAAAAAAATTTTCTTTATTAGTGGAATCACTTGATATATTTTTTTTAAAAGCTCAGAAGTTTTCCTTGTCCTATAAAAAGTAAGAGCAGGGATATCTTTTTTACAATTACCCAGCCTAAAGGGGAAGAAACCAGAGCTAGACAGGAAGTACAAACTTAATAAGATCTTTTCTCATTTATCTTATTTCTTCTTCCTGAGGAAGATTCTTACCTGTGTGTTTGTGTGTTATTTATTCATTTATAAAAATATCATGGAGATATTATCCTCTTCTTCCCTCCTCTATTCTTTTTTCTTTGGTAAATCTCCTTTCTTTCTTCGCTGGCACCCTCTTCCCACACCTGCCCCTGAGGAGAGCGAGTCTTGTTTCTGAAAAGGAGCCTTATAGCAGGAGGAGTTTCTGAAATGTGATTTTAAGTTCCTCTTCTCTTTGAACTCATGTTAATTATGCTAAGGGCTGGCCTAGGTCATTGCTAATGGAGTTCTTAGTGCCCTTTATATTTCCTAGTTTTTAAGTTTATGAAACATTTTAAAAACAGAAAAACATACAGTAATATAACAGAGTCACAGATCGCCACTTTGCCAAATCTTGACATTTTGTCATATTTCAGATTTATTTTAAAGAAGCCAACCAGGACAAAGGGAATTGAAATACCCTGAGAAGCCCTTTCTGTTTTCTTTCTTTTCTCTACTCACTGGGGTAAAACAAATCTAAATTTGGAAATTATGATTCCCATTGTGTTTCTGTTTTTTTTTTTTTTTTTTGCTGCAAGCATATGTATCTGTAAACTACATGTAACATAATTTTGCATGTTTTAAAACTTTATACAAGTGATATAATGCTAAACATATTATTTTGCAATTTTTCCCTTCCCTCTGAATGTTATGTTTTTGAGTTATGCAGATACACGTAGATTTGTTTTAGTTTTACTGCTACATGGTAGTCAACTGTATTAATATACCATTTTTCCATCCTTCAGTTGATGAACATTTAGCTTATTTCTAAACTTTTACTATTAAAAATAATTCTGCAATATAAATGTCTCTTTGAGCACATATACTGGAGTTTATGTAGATGGTATGTATGAGGAGACTGTCCTATTCCACACCACTTTCTTAAACTAGGTAGTTTCTTTCCTGGTCAAGGTCCCTTGAATGAATTTCCTTCCCTTCCCCTGCTTTATCTTTAGGTGGTTCAAACTGGTTTCTTTTCCTTGTCACCAAGAGAGTCATAGTCAATAGTGAACTTAAGGCATTAAAAGAATCTAAGTATTAGAAGTTGTCTGTGTGTTTAATAGTAAGTTTAAATAATGAATAAATGAGAACATGGGCAGTGATTCCAAATCTTAGGAGGGTTACAGGCTCCTTTGAAACTTCATGAGAGTTACAAACTCACTTGTCCAGAAAGATCCATCATGACATATCAAAAAAATTTATAATGACATTTTATGGGTTCATGGACCTCCTGAATTTCATGTGTGTTACTCCAGATTAAAGTCAACCAAGTTTACAAGAGGAAACTAGTAATAATACAGTCAGGAGTTAATCATTGTACCATTCATTTTCAATTTGGCTTTTCTAAGAAGATAAAATTGGAGAAATGCGTTGGAATCTGTGCTGGTTCTCAAACTACTGTCAGCTCAAATCCATTCTTCTAGATTCTGCTTTGGATGTTGGGTTTAGAATTCTGCAAATTACAGTTCTCCTATGGTGGTGGATCATCGGATTCTCCTAGGTTCTCCTATGCCCGAAAGAGCAGTAAAAAGACATTGAAAGATGGGAGGAGATGAGAAGGGACTTACTGATTTCTGTTTTACTCACTGTTCCTATTAGGGGTACTCCAGCACAGCCCTTCACTCTGCTATCAGCAGTTTGGGTTCTCATCTGTAACTTCTTTCAGTGTTCCAGAACCAGCCTCACTTGGAGGAACAGCAGGCGTCAGACAATTTTTCCTCCTCAGATGCCTGAGCCCCGTTCTGTGGCGGCTGATTTCTGATAATTTGACTGCTTCCCTTTGGTCCTCAGCCCTAGGGGTGGTAGCTGCTTCATGCAGTTGTAATCTCTGGCCTGTTTCCCTATTCTTCTTCCTATTCATTTGACATCCACTACCTGTGAAACCAATTCCCTGTATTAAATAAATTGCCTCTGTTGATAATTTCTGCTTCCCTGAAATTTGACCAGTAGTGTAATGAAAGTGTTATCAAAGCATTTGTATAGATCTTAAAATAGTCTATGTTAATTGCACAAGACCTAGATTCTGCAGGTAAACTGCGACTTTCTGGAAATTATAGGTAACTGATGAAGCAGACATCTATGTCTTACCCATATCTGATATTCACCAGCCAAACAAATAAATATAACATGTCAGGTGATGAAAAGTGCCATGTAGAAAAATAAAGCAGGATAAGGGGATACAAATTAATTGGATGAATGCTACCTTAATAGGGTGGTCCTATGTTTTATAGGATGATCTCTCTGAGAAGGCAGCATGTAAACAGAGACCTGAACGAAGTGAAGATGAGAGCTGTGCAAATATTTGAGGGAAGAACATTCTGGGTATAGGGAAAAATAAGTGGACATGCCCTGGGGTGGGGTGAGGAGTGTTTTGGTGTTTGATTGATTCACTTTGCCCGTGCTTACTAGCATCTGGTCCTTGGTAATGCCATCTAGTTGTTACTCTGGAATTTCTGCTATCCTAGAAATTTCCTAATATTTAATACATTTTTACTAAAGGATGTCAGGTATAAGATCATCACAAGAGACATTGTTGTTCATGGAGAGACTTTGAGAACTTTTATATTATTTCAAACATTGTTTTTTTTTTGTGGGGGTGGGGGGCAGGGATAAACAAAGTTGAAACATCAAGCAGTATCTTCTTAAGCTGTAATATCAGAGCCTATTTCAAAACCAAAACAAGAACTTTAGGTTCTTCTGGGACTACTTACTTTTTATTCTGTTTTGATCTCACAAAAAGTAGCCACTGCAAAACCTATGTGCAGAAAGTTAAAAAACTGTTCTTCAGCATTTAAATGCATATTGACCAGCAGTTACTTCTGTTGGAGTCTGCTAAATCAGTTTTTACATGAACCACGATTTCTTACCCTTAATATTTCCCTTTGCGAAGTTGGATTTATTCTTAGCCGTAAAGTGATATAGAGGCAATATTGCTTATGTCCCAGAAACCACACTATTTACACAACTGAACTAAAGTCAAATTAGGCATTTCTTGGCTTCTTATGAGCAAAGATAAAGGCGTGAGCTCAAGTAATGGATGAATCTGGGAGTAAATCTGGTTTCATGGGGAATTCTATCTAGAAGTGCAAATGTTATCTTTGGGACCTATTTCTCCCCTTCATCCCCAGTTTCTAATCTCTACTTCCATTTGGGCTGGCTCCATTCTCAAGCTCCATGCATAGCCAGATGGTTGCCAGAACCTCCCGGTTTATATCCTCCTAGGTTATAATCCAGCGAGAAAAACAAAAAAACACTACTTTCTGGCAATAAGAAGAAAATGCTGGAATTAGCACTAATTGGCTTGATTTGTGTGGCTTGACTTGAATTATGTGATGAACTTTAGCAATCACTGAAGCCAGGGAAATGTGATGTTCTGATTGGCCAGGTCTAAGTCAACTGCTGCTTCTGGTGTTTGGGGTAGAGAGCTTTTCCAGAAATGACCTGAGAGTGGAGGAAAGGTGATTTACTGGAGAAAATGAAGGTTCCAGAAGTGGAAAGAATAGATACTGGGTGTCAAAAAACCCCACAGCTCTATTAGAGGAGTCAATGCCATTCATAGACCTCTCCACTGCTTTTACATTGAATGCTGGTTACAAGCCTGTTTCAAGGAAAAGCCTAGATTTCTTGTGTCACCACATATGCCATATATCACCATAGGACCCCAAACACCTACTTCTCAGTGCTTATGGAACATGTCTCCCACAAGTCAGGGAACACTATATGTATGTATATATGCACACATATGGGTGTGTGTGTGTATATATATAAATAAAAAATATATATACACACATATATATATATTTTTTGATGCCGTGCATCATTTGTCACTGCTGATTTATATCATGGCTTTTCTCCTGCATGTTAAAAAAAATCTCTCTAATGCACCTTTTTAGAGTGGTGTAACCATATAGGATCTGTATTAGTTATCTATTCATGCATAACATATTACTACACATTTAGTGGCTTAAAACAACACTCATTTAATATGTCACAGTGTCTATGGATTAGGAGTCCAGGCATGTGTTAGCTGAATCCTTTGCTTAGGGTCTCACATGGCTATAATCAAAGTGTCAGCTGGGCTGCATCCTCATCTGGAAGTTTGACTGGGGAAAAGTCCACTTCTAAGCTCTCTCAGGTTGATGGCAGAATTGATTTCTTTGTAGTTGTAGGATCGAGGGCCCCAGCTTCTTACTGGCTGTTGGTTGGAGGCCACCCTCAACTGCTGGAGGCTTCCTGAGGTCCCAGAGGCTACCTTGCCACATAGGCTTCCCCAGCATGTTTGCTTACTTCATCAAGCTAGAGTCTGATAGCAAAAGGAATCTCATGTAATTTAATTGTGATGTGACATCTTGTCACCTCTGCTATATTCTACTGGTTGGAAGCACAAGTGCCATCAACACTGAAGGGGGAGGGGCACCAAAGGCATGGACACTAGAAAGTGGGGCTCAGGGGGACTACTTTAGCATCTTCTTACCACAGGATTCTATATTGTCCATTTAAATAAATAGAGAAATTGCACAAAAGGTGGGAGCTACTTACATGCCTTCATATGAGTTATTTACTCTTATAGATTTTTTTTTTAAGTGGGGAAATTATATTTTTGTCTTCAAAGGCAACTTTTACTTTACCTTGGCTATTCTGCAAATGGTGCGTCCAGGAATTGTTCTTAAGATGATTTTGGTTATAAGCTAAATCTATATAGTTGAATCGATTTTGAAATTATAAAGATAGTAAAAGGAAAGCAGACTGTAGGAAAACTCACACTAGCATGAGCTTTCTCACGGAAAGTGCCTAAGACAAGAGACTTGCCAAGAATCCTTGTTGACTTTATAGATCACTTCAGGTGAAGAAGTTCTCAATTGCAAATGTTAGCAATAATATATAGAGAGTGATAACCTTAACTATGTAGTAGTTAACTATGTAGTAACCTTAACTGATGGTAGACATTTTACATACATTATATTATTTAATCATCATCAAAATGTTATGAGGTGTATCCAGAGTGGTGGTAGATTCTTATTCCTATTTTTAAATAAAAGGTAATCATTTTAGGGATGTTAAGTAGCTTGTTCAGTGTCACTATCTGATAAAGAAGCTGGGTTTTCAAGCCACATGTGTCTGACTCAAAACATCAAGGCATTCTCCTCATGGTGGTGGTTGTCCCAAAGTGGGTTGAAGTGCCCCCACTTCCATCCCATGCCTTTGCTACAAGAAATTCAGCTCAACAGCATTTACTGGCAATGAAAAAATTCCTGGGCATTATGGTTTCTGAGAGTGGACTTACACATTCCTAGGTCAGGTTTAAGGAGTTTATGGGAAAATAGGCTGTATTTGCAGTCTCTACTTCCTCCTGCCTGCTTCTTCATTCACTGCGATTTGGCTTCTATTCTATTACTCCCATGGGCATGTTTTTTTTGTTTGGATTGCCGTGACCTCCTGAATGGTTTAGTCACAAAATCAGCCTTCCTCCCCGCTTCCTTCAACTTTACTTGACTGATTTTGA
Source organism: Trachypithecus francoisi (assembly GCF_009764315.1). Classification (NCBI taxonomy): domain Eukaryota; kingdom Metazoa; phylum Chordata; class Mammalia; order Primates; family Cercopithecidae; genus Trachypithecus; species Trachypithecus francoisi. Next base: position 43,151,056 of record NW_022681468.1, on the reverse strand, counting down.
CAGTTAAAATTGTTGACTATTCGGCCATGTGTGGTGGCTCATGCCTGTAATCCCAGCACATTGGGAGACCGAGGTGGGCAGATCACAAGGTCAGGCGTTCAAGACCAGCCTGGCCAATATGGTGAAACCCCATCTCTACAAAAAATAAAAAAATTAGCCAGGTATAGTGGCGGGCACCTGTAGTCCTAGCTATTCAAGAGGCTGAGGCAGAAGAATTGCTTGAACCTGGGAGGTGGAGGTTGCAGTGAGCCGAGATTGTGCCACTGCACTCCAGCCTGGGCAACAGAGTGAGATTTCATCCCCCCCCCAAAAAAAATTGTTGACTATGCCCCCCATGAAATTCATTCCTCACCTGGGTTCTGGACTCCACTTGTTCCTGGTTTTCTCCCTGCCACACCTAGTCATTCATTTTCATTCACCTTCCTCTGCCTGTCCCTTAAATATTTGGTTCCCTCTTATGCATCCTTCCATGACTTCCATGACAAATCTTCATCTCTAGTCTGGACCTCTTTCGAACCATGGGTTCATAGATCCAGCTGCCTTCACGTGGATGACAGATATCACATACATGTTTAAAAATATAACTAATCATCTTCCTTTCTTATTTCTGTTATGGAAATCCTGTTATCAAAGTAAGATACAAGTCCTTCTCAATCTCTTATCCTTCATAGCTCCCCTACCTTGCCTATATTTTGTTCAGTATATACCAAATCCTATTGATTATGTCTCTGCTACTTATCTTGTATCTGTCCAACTCCTCCCTACCCCTACTACCTTAATTCAAGATATGCATCCTCTTCTGCTTGGTCTATGCCAATAATGTCCAGGGTGTAATGGCACAGTCTCAGCTCACTGCAACCTCTGCCTCCCGGGTTCAAGCAATTCTCTTGCCTCAGCCTCCTAAGTAGCTGGGATTATAGGCACCCACCACCATGCCCAACTAATTTTTGTATTTTTAGTAGAGACAGGGCTTCACCATGTTGGCCAGCCTGGACTCGAACACCTGACCTCAGGTGATCCGCCCGCGTTGGCTTCCCAAAGGGCTGGGATTACAGGCATGAGCCACCGCGCCTGGCTGGTTTCTCTATTTTTATGTTATTTCCATCTTTTATTTATTCTTGAGTTTCCCCGTCAGAATGTTCATTTTAAACTCTGCATCAGATTTCATATTTTCTTATACAAAAAGCCCTCCAGTACAACTTACTTTGAAAGATACATAACCTTCAATTATTTACGTCTACTGTCTTCTAGCATCCTGAAATACTAAGTACACTTCATACCTAAAACTTTTGGTTTCATCTCCCCCAACCTTGTGCCTTCCTTGCGAAAACTGTTCATCTCTCAAGAGTCATCTCAAGCAGCATTTTCTCTAAGGAGCCTTCCTTGTCTTCTTTCTCCAGCTTCTGTCACATTCTGTACATTCCTTCTCCCTGCCTTTTTCTGGCAGTTAGCTGCTTCCTCTGCTATGTTGCAATAGCATGTTACATTTCTCAGTAATATAGATTTTATATTGTATCTAAAGATTTTATGGGTATACCCACTCAAATCTGTAGACTTTTTCAGGGGTTTGTGCTTTTAAAATAATTTTTACATTGCCAGCATTTAGCATAGCATCAGTTTCATGAATGAAAAAAAAAAGAATGACTTAATGAAGGAACATAAACCTAATCTTAGCTGTCACCACTGTATTTCATCATCTTCAGAAAAATGACCAGTGTAAATATCCTACAAATACTTTTAGATTACAGATTATTAGAAGAATGCGGCCAAAGTTCTTAACATTTTTGACATGCTATCTTATGAAGACATAAGGCAAAAAGACAGCGTCCTAATATCTGCCTTGACCTTCTCCTCCCAAAATTAATGAGGACTTAAAAAACAAGTGCTGTGATCTGAAGGTTTTTGTGTCTCCTCCACAAATTCACATGTTAAATCATAGTCCCCAGCGTGATGATATCAGGAGGTGGGACCTTTGGGAAATGATCAGATCATGAAGGCAGAGCCCTCATGAATGGGATGAGTGCCCTTCTAAAATAGGCCCCAGAGAGCCACCTTGCCTCCTCTACCATGTGAGGACACAGTGAGAAGACTCTTATCTCAGAAGTTGGCCCTTATGAGACACTGAATCTGCTGACACCTTGATCTTGAACTTCCCAGCCTCCAGAACTGTGAGAAATTTCTGTTTTTCATGAGCCACTTGGTTTATGGTATTTTGTTACAAGCAGCCTGAATGAACTAAAATAAGGGAGAATAAATTGTGACTATTATTGTGTTAGCCTTCACTTTCAGTTGTTAATTGTTTCTCTGAGATATAAGGCAAGACATATGAGTCCTTCCCCTGGGATAGTCCTGGAGCTCTAGTTGCACAGGTGTGGCTAACGTGGTATCACCGTTACGTGAACAGCTGTGAAAGGGTCTGTTTCAGAAAACTTGTCAATAGTGAAATCATCACAGTGTCTGTTGATGTGTTCTGGCAGCACCTCCTGAGCATGCTCCAGGAACAAAAGATCAAGGGAGCAATAACTCTTCTTTGGCACTCCAGCTGTGGAAATGAAGTCATGATGTTTCAGTTTCCATGGCGCAGCTCCAAGTCATTTTCACGAGAGGTGTCCTCCTGTTAAAAGATTTTTTAGCAAAGATGAGAGAGATGTTATACATACCAGCGAGGAGCTATCATTCAATATTAGTGCTGAAGAACATTTAATAAGGTCATCATCATTTGAGACTTTGAAATAACTCAAGTACATTTTTGCTTTCAAGTATGGCACTGATTATAATGGGATTCTTGTCAAATTATAAGTATTTGACCCCTAAATATGTTTTTGTAGCTGCTATGATTTTATCTATGTTAGTTTGGTGTCACTATTTCTGATGTACATATTTGAGCTCTCCTGCTAAACTGTGGACTCTTTAGAACAGGGACCACGTATTATTACTCATCCCTGTATCCCATCACCACTGTGTTTAGTACTGTGACTTTCCTGTGCTAGATTCATAATAAATATTTCACAACTTAAGTTAGGGGGAAGGTTAAATTTTGCTGAGATTCTGTCATAACTTTGTCAGGCAAAGTAGAAGACTTGAGGAGGACATGCCCAAAGAATCTGTGGCATGCTCTTTTGGGTTGCTCTGTTTTAAGGAATTTTTGAATTGGGGGGGATTTAAAAAAAGAAAATTTGTGAAAACTGATATTCATAAAATACTGGTTTTATTAATAATTCTTTAGAGATCCAAAGTTTCATTGTTGGTGTAGGAAATAAATGCTTCCTCCTACTTACCTGGTCACTTTCTCTTAGTCTCCTTTGCTTGATCTCTAATGCCTCCCTGACTTCTAAGTGTTACCATGATCTGGGGCTCAGCCTTAGGATTGGTCTCTCTTCACAGTATCATCACATCCTAATCTCATTCACATGCTGACAAGTCTATAAGCTATGCTTGAATTATCCAAGCGTATACTTGCAACTCTGCTTGGATGTCTAACAGATATCTCAAACTTAGTGTATCCAAATCTGAATTTCTGACCACCTCTTAAAATCCTGTACTTTCCTCAATTATGCTTATCTCTATATAGCAACTTCATTCTTCTAGTTTCTCAGGTTAAAAATCTTGGAGTTGTTCATACTTCTCCCTTTTATTCATGCATGTAATCCATCAGCAACTCTGGATGGCTCTACCATAACAATATATCTAAACTCAGGCTGCGTCTTCCCACCATCACTGCTATCATGGTGCTTTAAGCAACCATTATTCTCAGTATGTGTGTGTGTGTGTGTGTGTGTGTGTGTGTGTGTATGTGTTTTGAAATGGGGTCTTGTGCTGTCACCCAGGCTGGAGTGCAGTGGCGTGATCATAGCTCATGGTAGACTTGAGCTCCTGTGTTCAGGCGATCCTCTAACCTCAGCCTCCTGAGTAGCTAGGACTACAGGTGCACACCATGACACCCGGCTAATTATTTTCATTTGTTTGTAGAGACGGTGTCTCACTCTGTTGCCCAGGCTAGTCTTGAATTCCTGGCCTGAAGCAATCCTCTGGCTTCAACTTCTCAAAGTGCTGGGATTGCAGGCATGAGCCACCTTGTCCTGTGTTACTGAACTTACCTCCCAACTGATTTCTCTGTATCCACCTCTCCCTCTCATGTGGTCTCTTTTCGACATAGCGCATTGCTTTTAAACTTATGTCAAAGCATGTCATTCCTTTGCTGTCAATAATTTCCAAAGCATTTAAAGTAAAAGCCAGAGCCCCTGTAGTGGCTATAAGGTCCTGTGTCATCTAGCTCTGTTGCCTCTCTGACCTCATTCTGTTCCTTTCTCTTTGTTCACTCTGCTTTAGCAACTCTGGTCCCCTTGGGTCTTTCTCCTCCTCCTCCTCTCCTCCTCCTCCTCCTCCTCCTCCTCCTCCTCCTTCTCCATCTTCTTTTTTGAGACTAAGTCTCGCTCTTGTCACCCAGGCTGGAGTGCAATGGCACAGTCTCAGCTCACTGCAACCTCTGCCTCCCAAGATCAAGCGATTCTCCTGGCTCCACCTTCCAAGTAACTGGGAGTATAGGCATCCGCCAGCACGCCTGGCTAATTTTTTGTATTTTTAGTAGACAGGGTTTCACATGTTGGCCAGGCTGGTCTCGAACTCCTGACCTCAGGTGGTTTGCCCACCTCAGCCTCCCAAAGTGCTGGGATTACAGGCATGAGCCATTGTGCCCGATCTACCTTGGGTCTTCTTCTAAAATGCTAGTTATACTTTTGCACTAGCTGTTTCCCCTGTCTGGAACACCCAAGCTCCACATCTCCCCAGGGCTGGATTACTCACTTCCATTGGGTCTTTGCTCCAATGTGGCCCCCTCAGAGGTCTCCCTGACTACATGAATGTAAATGGTACCTTCCTCCACTCTCCACCTGTCCCCATCCCCTTTCCATGCCTTATGTTTCACTCTATGGTACTTCTTACTCTTGGACCTGTTTTACTTCTTTCTTTGTTTCCAAGAGGGCAGGCGTTTCCATCCACCTCTTTCACTGGTGTTACCCCTGCATCTGCGCTTGCCTTATGGTGGTAACAAATCTTTGTTGAATAAATGAAAGAATACTTTAAAAAATTTGGTGTACTCTGTTTCCGAATAGTTCATTGTGACAGCATCACAAATAAAGTGACTGAATTTACTGTGAGACATTTTTAGTTTTGTAATCAGTGGAATTATAAGCTATTGACATGTAAGGAAAAGTGAAGTTTTTCTTCACTTCACAATGCCTTAGAAGTAGGCCAAAACTTGAAAAGAAGGAACAACACTGTAGTAATACAAAATATTTGATTTTTAACCTTAAAGTTTAGCAGATTATCTAGCAGAATCAGAATGTGCCTGTTTCTTAAAAGAATTGGGGAATGTGGAACTAAACACAGAAATGAAGATATTCGATATGTTTTTTTCATGAAATGAGTCAGTCCCATTTTTTAACTTACCACACTGAGCGTGTGTGTGAAGACCCTGGTTTTTGAAGCCATCTGGGTTCAAATGCTGATGCTGCTACTTTCTTGCTGTATATCCGTGGGAACAAGTAGAGGCTCTCTTTGCTCATCTGAAACGCGAGGATAATGGTATCTAGTTAAATGTGAGAACCTATGCAAACCTAGGCACAGAATTAGGATGAAACAAGCACATTTTCTTTTTTCACAAATTGCTGTACTTTTTTGTTTTTTCTGTCTTTATGGTCTTTGGAAATGTGAAGTTTAGCCTAGAATCAAAGGAGATGCTTCCAGGTGTTTGCTTCTCCGTGGGATACATTTGCAAACACAGTGAGTCCTCTTTTGCTAGCCAGCTATGTTATCAGACAATAGGCAGAGTGTAATCTAAGTCATGGGAAGTCCCTGTTCCATTCTATGAGGCGTGATTGCAGTGGAGCGGGCACTAGCCCCTTTTCCTGGGGCTCCTGTGAAGACGAACTGTCCACTACATCATTTAAAAGCGCCTGACACCTGATTCTAAATGGTGGCCTGACCACAATCCTGTCACATACTAGTAATGCTGCCAGAAGGCTTGGAGATAGGCGGTAGTCAGAATTAGTCAAGGGAATTGTTCTTTTTTTAATTTTTAAATAAAGAAATCCTTTCAGGTTTTTTTCTAACTTACTAGTTAGAGATTTAAATTCATGAAGGAATTTGATTTTATCTGGGTCACTTCGTAAATCACATGTAGTGGTTCCTGAAGAAATTTGCCTGACAATCTTGGAGTTCTCATGTTGAATTCTGATCCCTTATTTTGTGATACCTTATTTCAGTGGAATGGAAAGAACTTTAGTGATTCCAAAATGTTTAAAAGCCTCAATTATTTTATTTTCTTAAAGAATTTTTTCACTCCTCAATAGTAAAAGTACATTAACTTGCCACCTCACTCAAGTTTACTACTATGTGTGTATATGTCTTGTATGATATAATATAATATAATATAATATAATGTAATATATAATAAAATCATCCTTGTCACCTAATTTTAGGAGAGCAGATGTGATCCTACCACATATACCTCTCCCCCTCCCTCTTTCTGTCTCTTTCTTTCTCCATCTTTATTCTTTCATAGATCTTTAGGATAATTCCTAAAGTTACCCATATATTTGCCTAGGAAATGTTGAATTGAATTTGGAGGGCTCAGTTTCAAAGTTTTCCACATTTTCCAAGGGAGGAGGGGGACAAAAGGTAATGGAGATTCCCTTTCAACTCTCAAAAAAGTGTCCGTGTTTTCATTTCCCTCTTTCCAATTCGTTTTCATCAGCCAGCAGTGGGCTCTTTCCACCTGGTCCTGACTTTGATTAAACTCAGGGAATCTCGGCAAAGCTTAGCTAAAATTCCTGGTGGGCACCAGGAGCCTCCTAGGATCAAGCTGGAGATTTCTAAGTGAGCATGACCACTGTGATGGTGGGGGCACTCCATGTCCCCAGCGTTGGCACACACCACCTGTGCTGCTTGGCAGTGACCATGGGCAAGCTCCATGCAGCCCCATGGCTTCTCAGGATGCAGGTGGCTTGAGAAAGAGCAAAGTTGTGAAGGTTCACACTCATAAGTGGTGACATTTTATTCTTTCTTGGAGTGTGAACTGTTTCTGATTTTTAAAAAGCTGTGTACCTGCTCTCCACGTAGGTGCCCTGCTCATGGTTTTATTCTGTGTTGGAAATTTTCTTCTTAATTCCTCTCCTAAAAACTCATCTTGTATTATAATAATTATTAAGGCTTTTTGTGATGTTTCACAAGTATTTTTCCAAATATGCTTTTATAGAGTGTGAGTTGATCATTTTGAGGGGATGATTTTTCAATTGCTTTTATGGTCACAATCACTCCAGAAGGCAAGAGTAAAGTTCAAAATCAATTTTATTGCATTTTCTAAGGCATTGCTTTGAATGTGCCTAGTTGGCAGAATGGAATGGTGGTCTCTGTTGTTCTGGTGCAAGTTTGGTCTTAGGTAGGTGTTACCTCCTTGGCTCTCATGGGAGTGGCCTTCTCATTAATCCTGCCTCTTTCTCAGATGTAGGAGACATCTCATGACCTGGGCCCAGGCTCTATTCCTGCCACCCTACAGTATTAGAGGTAGAAGTTATTTGTTGTTGTTGTTGTTGTTTTTTTATCCTGTTCTCTTCCCCTACTTGCAGAGGTCTTCAACTGTGCCTAAAAGCCAACAGGATTTTCTGTCCTTCCCCCAGGGACTTAAGTCTATTGTTTCCTAGGAAAAGTGGAAAAGAATCTGTGTGGATTTAGTACTGTTTTCCACAGTGCCTGCTGTTTCCCTCTACCAAGAATGGACTAAAAGGGAGGCTTTCTCTAGTCTCTCCCTCAGCCCCCAGTCTTTCTCATTAGCATCCAGTGAAGGTGGTTGAGAAGAATCTGTGAGTGGGTGTAGATTTCTATTTTGTCTGCAGCTCCTAGAAGTTTTGTGCTCTCATGCTAACTCATACTTGGTCTTTAGCAGTCTGTTAAAACTTTTAGTTGAAATTCTTCCTAATGGCTTGTCAGGGGTCCAGTGTCTGTCTCAGGTAAGCGAATTCTAGTATCTTGTCTCCCTTTGGAGGCTCCTGTCTTTTCTTAGATTTTGGGTTATTTTGGTTGCCCTAAAAGCTAAGTGCTCTCTAATAGGTTCAATAAAAGTTATAATTTTGCAAATCTTTTCTTTTTCTTTTTTTTTAAGGAGTGGGAGATAATCTTTTCCAATGGGAAGAGTATTGTAATTCTTGTTAGTCAGTATTTTATACCTACCTACACGTGTACTCAATCTTCCCTTCTACATTTCCATAATTCCATATGAGACTGTTTTCTGTTAGCTTCAAAAATTCCATTTAGTACTTCTCATAGTGCCAGTCTGCTGGTTATGAATTTCTTAGCATGTATGTGTTTGAAATGTATTTTCCTTTATTTTTGAAGTAAAATTCTGAATTGCTAGTTCTTTTTTTATTTCAGCATTTTAAATACACAATTGCATTGTCTTCCAGCTTTGAAATTTTTTGTTGAATAGACCTCAGTCTTATTGTTGTTCTTTTGAAGCTAATATGCTGTTCTGCACTGGCTGTTTCTGCGAGTTCTCTTTGTTTTCGTAAGCAGTTTTACCATGATGTATTTAGGTGTGGTCTGCTTTTTATTTATCTTGATTTCGTGTTTGATGTTTCATCCATTTTGGAGAATTTTTGGCCCCTATTTCTTCAGATATTGCTTCTGCTACATTTTCTTTTCTCCTTCTAGAATTTCTATTACACACACACATACACATACACACATGCGCACACACACATATATGTATATATGTCATACACTATTTGTGCTTTTTTTATTATCTGGTTTTTAAAAATGTACTTCAGTGTAGGCATTTTCAGTTTACTTATCTTCTGCTTTGCTTTATCTGATCTGCTCTTGGGTTCATCAATTGGATTCTTTCACTTAGGAATAATTGCGTGCTCATTGGCTGTGATACTGCCACTGTGCAAAGCTATGAATTGTATTCTTAATTTTAGTTATAGAATACTTTTAAGTTCTAGATTTTCCATTTGAGTCCCCTTATAAACAGATTCTACATCTCTATTTAAATATTCATACTTAAAAAAATTTTAAAACATACCAATCTTAATTTTAAAGTCCTTGTCTGATAACTTCATTGTTAGAATCACTTGTGGTTCTATTTCTCTTGACTGATTTTCTCTTTGGTTTTATGTCGTTTGGTACTGTTTTCTCAGTAAGCCCAGTCATTTGTGACTTTTTGCCAAACATTGTGGCTCAAAAATTGTTGAGACTCTCGATGATTTTTTTCTTCTTCTAAAAAAAGCTGTTTTTTTTTTTGTTTGTTTGTTTTTGTTTTTGTTTTTCTGCTGGCTGGGAGCTGGAATACCAGTGGATTACCTCCTTCAAGGGCTTATTTTAGGCTTTGTTTGGGTAGGTTTATTGCAGTCTTACCTTTATTCTTAGAGATGGCTCTTCTTACTAACCTGCAGTGCCTCAGAGATCTCAATGAAAGTCCAAGTATTTATCAAGTGCACTTCACCCTAGTAGAATTTGACCTCCAATCTCTGACTTCCCCCAAACATACCGGTGATAAATTCTCTACTTAACTGTTTAGTTTCCCAGTTGCCAGCTTAGAAATTGGCCAACAACTTGGGGGAAATTTTTACTCAGATTTTTGGGTTCACTCTTCTGTGCTTACCTACTCCCAGGAATTTTGCCCCAACTGCTTTGGCTGATTTTACCTTTTTCTCTTCATCTCCAGTTCCCCATGCTGGGATTTTGAACAATGGTCCCAAGGAAATAGTTGAGGTGAATGTGTAGTTTACCTTCCATGCTTTTCTTCTCTCAAGGATCATAGATTCTTAAGTCCTACCTGTGTTAGTTGTTCTTGAATAGCTTCAAAATTTTGTTCAAACAATTGTGTTTATTTTTTCTTTCAGCTTTTATAGGTGGCTTTTGTGGGATGGTTATTCTGATAAAAGGTACTCCATCCTTAGTTTTGCTTTTTTTTTCTGAGACAGAGTCTCTCTCTGTCTGGAGTGCAGTTTTGCGATCATCCTTAGTTTTATAATCGTGTAGTCTTTCCACCTTGCAAACATGTCTTGTATGTCTTGTTTATCTTATCTTCAACCAAACATTCATACTGTATTCTTTTTCAAACATGCACTAGTGTTGGCTGTTTGATTCTAAAGTTTATATGCGAAAATGTTTTATCAATTTTCCATAAAAACCTTATTGTGTTAATCTTATATAAAAAGTAGAGGAAGAAATGATGTCTTTAAAATATGTCTTTCCACTTAGAAATATGGAATATTTTCTGAAATTTTTCCTGTTACCCTTTTATAAATACTAGTAAAGCAGCTCAAATATGAACAATATCTTTTTGGTCATAATAATATAAACAGCAACTGTTGACTTAATGAAAAATGTTATATATAATATTTGAACAGAGGAGGAAGAGAATGCAAGTAGTGCAAAATAGCTAGAGTTTCATCCACCACAGGAATTCTATAATATCTAAACTTGATAAGTGAAAATTAGTAGTGTAAATATACTTAGAAAAATGAAGGTAAATACCAGAAGAATCAGCTCTAAGAGTTTAAAGTGTTGGCCTCAGGGGAGCAAAATTGAGAGGTGGGACAAAGCATTGCTATTTTTTAATACTGATTACTACTCTTTGATTTGAGAAAAGTGATGTATGTGTATTATCCTTAAAATAAAAATTACGGAAAACAGATAGCTTTTTGGTTAATAGACTTTTTAGAGCAGTTTTAAGTTCCCAGTAAAATTGATGAGAAAGTACATAGTTCCCAAATAACCTGTGCTCCCCTTTTCCCCCTCACTATCATTCTCCTTCACCAGAGTGGTAGATTTATTACAATCAGTAAACCTGCTTTGAAACATCATTATCACCCAAAGTCTAGAGTTTATATTAGGGTTCACTCTTGGTGTTGTATGTTCTATGGTTTTTGACAAGTATATAATAATATGCATCTACCATTATAGCATCATGCATAATATTTTCACTGCTTTAAAAGATCTTCTGTGTCCTGCTTATTCATAACTCCCTCCTCACTAACCCCAGGCAATTACTGATCTTTTTACTGTTTCTATAATTTTGACTTTACCAGAATATTATATAGTTGGACTCATATAGTATATAGGTGTTCACACTGGCTTCTTTCACCTAGTAATAGGTATTTAAGATTTCTCCATATCTTTTCATGGCTTGAGAGCTCATTTCTTTTCAGGGCTGTATAATATTCCATTATCTAGATGTACCAGTTTATGTGTCCATTCACCTACTGAAAGACATCTTGGTTGCTTCTAAATTTTGGTGATTACAAATAAAGCTGCTATAAATATCCATGTACAGGTTTTTGTGTGGATGTGTTTTCAATTCTTTTGGACAAACACACAATTGTTGTATCATATATAGTAAAATCTTAGTTTTGTAAGAGACTGCCAAACTATCTTCCAAAGTGGTTGTACTCCCTCCAGCATTTTGCATTCCCTCCAGCAATGAATGAAAGTTCCTGTTGCTTCATATCTCTGCCAGCATTTACCATTTCTAATAAGTATATAGTGGTATCTTATTGGTGTTTTAATTTGTAGCTCCTGAATGACATATGAGGATGAGTATATTTTCATATGCTTATTTGCCATTGGTATATATTTTCTGGTGGGGTATCTATTCAAACATTCTACCCATTTTTAGTTGGGTTTTTCATTTCCTTACTGTCGAGTTTTAAGGGTTGTCTGTATACTTTGGAAAACAATCTTTTATCAGATATATCTTTCACAGGTATTTCCTCTCAGTCTGTAGCATGTCTTATGGTTCTTTTGACAGTGTGTTTTGCAAAGCAGATGTTTTTGATTTAATGAAGTCCAATTTATTATTTGTTTCATGGATTGTGCCTTTGGTAAAATGTTTATCTTTTTGTTTTTCATTTTTTTTGTTTATTTTTATGTTATCCAGCCCCAAAACCTCAAAAATATTTCTAAGTGTTTCATTTTTGGGGTTGCTAATGTAAATGGTATTCTATTTTAAATTTCAAATTTATTGCTGGTCTATTTTAGTTTTATTGTTGGTGTATAGGAAAGCAGTTGACTTTTGTATATTAACCTTGTACTCTGCACCCTTGCTGCAGTCACCTGCAAATTGTTTTTAAAGAAATAACAATAAAAGTAGTTCTCAAATTAAATTTTTCTATTGGATCAAATGATATATGTTAATTACTAATATTAAACTATCATTGAATTCTTGAGGTAAACCTTATTTGGTTATTTGTGGTGATTCTCCAATTTTGCTACACTTTGCTGTCTTCATTAAAAAAATTAGGTAGCTTTTCTTTTATATACCTTATAGTAAATTATCACATGTAATGTAATATCTGAGCCCTCAAAGTTTGGAGTAACTCTTTGTCCCTGTTTTTTGTTTGATTTGCAACCTGCCCTTTTCCTTAAGTATCACATGGATCACAATGGGTGGGGGGAATGTCTCCTATGATCCATACAATTGTCATATCAAAGTATATTTCAAACTATGTTGCAATTACCCATTTTCTTAATCTGTTTATGTTGCTATAACTAAATACTTGAGACTGAGTATAAAGATAAGACATTTATTTCTCACAGTTCTGGAAGTTGGGATATCCAAGATCAAGGCACTGGTATCTGGTATCTGGTGTGTGGTGAAGGCCTTCTTGCTGCATCCTCCCATGGCAGAAGGTGGAAGGGCAAGAGAGCAAGCTCACTGAGTGAGCTCACTATGTGAAGCCTCTTTTGTAAGTGTCTTAGTCCTATTCATGAAGGAGGAGCCCTCATGGCCTAATTGCCTCTTAAAGGCCCTACCTCTTAATACTACCACTTTGGTAACACCTGGATTTTGAAGGAGACACAGTCAAATCATAGCCCCCACTTTCTTTTCTCTTTCATTTGTTAGTTTCTAAGTTTTGTAGAGGCAGCAACATGTCTGTCTTGGTTACTACTGTAACATCAGAGCCAGTATACAGCAAAGCATGTAGAAGGTGCTCAGAGAATACATGAGAATAAATGAATAACAGCTTCTCATTCTAGTAATTTATTGGATTTTCCTTTAAGACCAAGTATAGATACTTTGACACTTTAAAATTAGGTGTCCTTTTTGCTTTTAAGGGATGAAGTTTTATGCACCTGAAGCTGTTAGTTATATTTTTATTTTCAACTACTTTTTTTTTTTTTTTTTTTTGAGACGGAGTCTCGCTCTGTGGCCCAGGCTGGAGTGCAGTGGCCGGATCTCAGCTCATTGCAAGCTCTGCCTCCCGGGTTCACACCATTCTCCTGGCTCAGCCTCCCGAGTAGCTGGGACTACGGGTGCGCACCCGCCACCTCGCCGGCTAGTTTTTTGTATTTTTTAGTAGAGACGAGGCTTCACCGTGTTAGCCAGGATGGTCTCGATCTCCTGACCTCGTGATCCACCCGTTTCGGCCTCCCAAAGTGCTGGGATTACAGGCTTGAGCCACCGCGCCCAGACCCCTTTTCAACTACTTTTTTGCCTACTTGATCTTTCATAGACTTAAAAGTGTTTTTTCATGCATATCTTAAATATTTTTATACATTTCAATGCCGTGTGTCTCCACACAATGGTTTAAGATGCTGATGTCTTCACTGCAAATTTTGTCTTTTATCATTTGTAAAACTAACTTCTCTGTCATTTAATGCTCTTTACCTTAAATTTATCTTTTTCTGAAATTAGCCTTTATTTTATTAAAAATAGGTGGGAAAATGAGAGAACGTTCCCTGACAGCACATTGAGCTTCTTTCTTTTCCTGTTTCCTCCCCTTAGCATCTGTGACTGCAGTATATGGCTTCCCATCCTAATTCAGCCTTGACCATGTTACGTCTCTGATGCTTTCCAAAATGAATGTAGATCCACTGGTATCAATGTAGGACCAAGAAAGAGAATGGCTGTAGCCCTCTCAGAAGTAGAGCCCAAGAAAAGAGAGATGGAGAGGAACCTCATTTTGTGGTTGGTAGCTCTAGACCTAGGTCTGTATAAGGGCACATTGGAAGGATGGGTATAAGCAAAGCTTTTACATCCAGACAATATTCTGATTGATTGTTACCTATGTTTCATTGACTGTTTAAAAATGTTTAATATCATTTTCTCACTAGATTATTCCATTTTTGATACTGAAGCATGAGTTGGATGTTCATTGTATTTCAATCCAGCCTTACATGCACCACAGTAATACTCTCAGAGGTGACATATCACTGATCACTATCCTTTGGTTCCTGCAGCACAATGACCTTGCATGTTTTATGTTATGTTGGGAGTTTCACTGTCTTTGACCTGCCCATTGAATCAGACATGGATCCCTGATTGGAAACACATCTCAGAAGTCTCTAGTCAGCCATGTTTAATTTGAGTCTTGTGTTCTCCTTTATTGCCTTCCCCAAGCTGCTTGAAAAGAGCCTTTTCATTTCAGAGGGAACTTTATATTTTGTGCAGGCGGTATATTTCTGAAATGTTGCTCATTTTTATTGCAGACTTCTTCACTGCTGGGGGTTGTGCCAAATGTGGGATTTGATTCCTTGGGAAAGAGAAACATCTGAGTTTTATACACCAGAAAGTGTTATTACCCTTATCCTTCTTATCACTGAAGTCTGTGATGTTCCATCTGAGGTTCTCAATATTGAGAAGATATCTCTGTGTCCTTCCTGGCCTGGCTGGGTTTTGGAAGGCAGAATTTGCTCAGTTGTGTTATGCATTATATGATGTGCTAACTAGTCACTTATGTTTGGCTTCTATCTTCAATTAATTGTCTTGCATTGGTTTGATTAGAGCCCCAAACACAGTGGGTTGTGCATTTACTAGGTTGTATTGGACAGTGTTGTGGTTGGGATGACAATGATTATAATCACTATCGCTTCCTTACTTCCATACTGCCTGCTTACTGCATGACTTCTAAGTGCTTTATGTACATTAAATCATTCAATCCTTCCAACAATTCTCTAAGTACTATTAACTCCATTTTACAAAAGAGGAAACTGAGGCACAGAGCATTTAAACCCAGGATCACACAGCTCATATTTGACAGACCAAGATTTGAATATAGGCAGCCTGTCTCTTAACCACAATGTTATGCTCTTTCTATACACAATTAACCATGAAATCACTCTGTTCATTTAAACTTTTAGGTGAGTTGGAAAAATTTCTATATTAATTTCTGTCTTAATTATAATTGTCTAAGTAGGATTAAGATTACCTGAAAAGGCTAATTAAGGAGAACAGGTTTATGATTGAACAGGAAAAGACATTAAAATGTTATCATTCTGAAAGATTAAAGTCTTATGTTCTTCTATTATACAACTAGTGCTGAAATAAATATTTTTTTAAAAAAAGTAAACCCCATACTATTTTTACCTGAGCTTAAAAGATAAATGTAAAGGAAAATTTACAATTAATTTATAACTATGAATTTGAAAGTACTGTGCATAATGACAGTACCTTGAAGTGTAATTTGGAAAAAGTAGGAGAAACTGAGTGGAATTTATCAGGTGAAATCAAAGACAAATGTGGAATGTTTTAACATTAAATTCTGGGAACTATTTCTTAAAACTGAAAGTAGCTGTCCTATCCCCTCAGTGCAAAATTCAGAATGAGGCCAGAGTGGCAAGCTTTGCATAACTACTTTTCATCTGAGTGGTTCCCACAGGGCCAGCCTGAGCATCACAGTTAGGAATGAAATGGTTCTTTTTTTTCCCCTCTTTGAGACAGTCCCGCTCTGTTGTCCAGGCTGGAGTGCAGTGGCGCAATCTCCGCTCATTGCAACCTCTGCCTCCCTGGTTCAAGCGATTCTTGTGCCTCAGCCTCCTGAGTAGCTGGGATTACAGGAACCCATCATCACCCCTGGTTATGAAGCGGTCCCTTTGGAGCAGTCTTGGGTGAATGTGGGAGGAAAAGGAGATAAAAAGAGCACCATGTTCTTCCAATACTTGAGGCAGCCATGCTTCATGCTGGTAACAGGCGTTGGGCTTTTCCACTGCACCTGCGTGAGCAAATAGCGGTGCCCACTGGTGGTTTTCTCTTGATTGTGAAGATTCTTGATGAGTGTATGGAGATCATGTGGAACTCTAAAAATGATATGTTACACTTCCTTTCGGGAGTTCTATTCCTAGAATAGCACAGTTCTTTGAAATCCTCATTTAAATGAGCTTCATGATTTGTGAAAGGTGAGAATGCACACACCTGCTTTGCAAGTTGATAAACTATGCCCTAAATTCATAACAGGTGGTTTGCTTGAAGTAGATTAGTGAGTCAGCAGTAGGGCTATCAATAGAGTCCAGTCAATAGTTCTGCCACTCACCCTCCGACCTCCCTTTTAATGTTAGTCTAGTTGGAAAAAAAATAGTAGTAGGAGGGGATTGATGGTTTTTATCAGCTGAGGCCATTGCTTTTCTCTGTGTGTATGTGTGTGTACACATTGATATGTTTGTGTGTGTTTCTGTGTTTGCCTGTGTTTTCTGAATCATTTTTGCCAAGTGGTATCTTCTTCCTACTTCCCAGATGGTAGTTCTGATTTTTTTTCTTTTGGAAATTGCTCACAAATCAGAAGGCTTCACTTGCCAGTTGACAGATTTTAACAGCAGCTGGTAGCTGACCACCCTCCACCACCCATTCCTCCCACCTTCTTCCACGAAGAGGCGTCACGAGATAGCACAGATAAGCTGTAAGATGTTTAGCTTTGTTAAGGAGGTTAGGACAGTGGGAAAATTTGACCATTATTGAAAATATTCAATACAAAGCCAAACTGAAATGTATCTTTCTGCTCAGATTAAAGCCATTTTTGCCAATGTCTCTGACTCCTTATTTTGATCAATTCCTTTTCAATAGTATGGTAGTTTTGTCTACTTATATCATCCTGCCAGGAAAAAAAATTAGTTTTGAAAGTGTTTTAAACATAACTTACTCAGAGAATATTGAAAATGCAACCATTGTGATGTTGATGTTATGCGAAGGATCCTCTGTGTGGAAATCATTCTGAAATGTCTTTGGATGATGAATTGTACGGAGACAAGTGTGGCCTCAATTTACCTTACTTTGTTGGGAAATAAGAGATACGTAGATCTATACCAGTCCAAATCCCATCTAGATTTGTGCTATACATTTTGTTTATTACTCTCACTTTCTCTTTCACACAATTACTACCTGTTTTCTTACCAGGAGCAGAACGTAGCTCTGGTCAGTCTGCAATAGAGTATAAAGGTTTTTGTTTTTAATTTGGTTATTTGTTAATCCCATTCAAAGGTGGCTTTAACTTTTCTCTCAATTAGCCAAGAGTGTATTATCATTGATTGAATTCAAGCATTGATGAAACAAAATGGATTTTCAGACAGTGGCCTTTTGTATTTATAAAATGAAAGCTACAAAGAAAGGAAATCAAAGCCATGATTTATCTGTTGCATTTGGTTATTAATAAGCATCAGAGATGCCATATCATTTGATTTCAGGTTGAATAATGTGCTCCCAGACTATGTGGGATTGAAGCCTAGGCTACCGTGAGCATGCTAACTTAGCTGCCTCAATTTCCTTATCTATAAAATGGGGGAAATAATAGTGCCTGCCTCATGGTATTGCTGTAAGAATTACATGAGATGTTTGCAAAGCACATAAGCTATATGATATATATTTTCTTGAACTGTTAAAATCTGCTTTAATATTTTGCGAGTTTGCTTCAAAGTCTCTTTGAAAATGTATGCCATGTGTTAAAAAATGAAAGGCCACAATGCACAAATAAATACAAGCCTCCTCCCTATGTGAAACACAACCATGCCTTCAAAACTGACTCCTATTTGGTTGAATTCAGAGAAAGAGACTTGCCAATCTGGATTTTGAATGAGCTAAACTGCATTTATTTGCAGGTCTATTCACATTTAGCACAAACACTATAGTTAAAAAAACACCGTGGAGCTGTTCAGAAATGGAGACGATGTTCACAGTGTATTTTAAAGGTGGAAGAAAATAGTTCAAACTCATTTGAAAGGCAAATAGCTACTAATCTATGTGAACAGGTAGGTGAAATTTTGTGCATCTTTTCACTTCTCCTAATCATGAAAACAAGAGGGGCAAATGTGAGCCTGGAAGTGAGAAGAGTCATAGTGTTTTAGAGCTAAAAGTAAGTTAAAATCCAGGAGAGTCCCCTCTTTACTGTCGAGGAAACTGAGACCTGGAGAATATATGATAGTGAACTTGCTCTAAACCACATGATCAGGTGGTGACAGGAAACAGACCTTATGATTCATGCAGTGACTCAATATAAACTGAACTCCCTGGGTAAATTAAGAGTCTTATCAAGACTCCATCTTGATAAGATGGTAACTTACAGTGGATTGATCCTTGACACCAGGGAAACAAGCCTTGTACTGGAATTAATAGTGGGTGGTGTCTGTATCAGACTTTCGCCCATAGAGGAAGACTTTAGGTATTTCTGCTACTGAAAGACTGTTGGGATGAGGGAGGGCCTATACAGGGAAGATGGACTTCATCTGAACCCTAAAAGCAAGAGGCTGTAGACACTAAAATCTAAGAAAGGCAGCGGCACAGTTTGCAGACGATAAAAATGGAAGGGAATTTAATGAAGTGCAGAATGTCAGGTGAATTGCCTTGACGATGGCTAGAGAGGTTAGAAGGAAATCCAGTGGCTTGGATGACTAAAACGGGAATGATGTATTAAATGACCCAGTAAGTTGAGTGAAAAGAAGCATGTGACATTGAAGGAAACTCAAGTTACAAAAGAAGGGTAGAAGTTTAAAAGGAAAGAGGGAGAATGAATGTTGGCATTATTGCTAGCAACCAAACATCTTAATAAGATTTAAAATTCCATAGAAATGTAGGATGCTGTTAAGGTAATTTTGTCATTTTCTTTACTATGGTAAAACCATTTAGTCTTTGTGGCTTTTAATTCCTTTCTTGGTAAGATAAGAATTAGAATAGCATACCATCCTAAACATCTGTTAGTCTGTGACATTTAAAAGAATCAAGGATCATTTACTTGACTCCTGCAAGCAGTGGCACTTTTGAATCTATTATTTTGTAATATCCGTTAGCTTAGGATGGTTTTGTATACCTAATACACAGAAAATTCTTATTAGAATTTATGAATATATTAGTTATTTGAGCTTATAAAAATGAATTCACATAGGGTAATGATACTGAATAATGACAATGATCTTTTAGCTCTAAATGCTTAATTAGTTTTGCAAGCAAAACTCTCATCCGGAAGTTTTGGAAATCTGATTAAACATAATATTGACAGATTGTGGAGCTTCTGCAGTTAGTGAAAAAAATTAAGGTAAATTTAACAGCTTAAAAAAAAACGTATTTAATTGGGATGGAGGGAGGAGTGGTTGTTTCAGGACTAAAATATTTTGGTAACTACAATCTTATTTTGTTACAGCCCATTTAGCTAATGAAAGTGTCACTACAATGAAAGAAATTTTTATGCCTAATTGTTTTGGGTATAAACCCATATTAATTGGTTCACTTTTAATACTAATTTTGGAAATATACCAACTATTAAATGCAAATGTAGTACTAGATCATAAATTACACTTTAAGAAACTTTGAAAAACATTTCATGAAATTAAGGTACCGCTGAAGTTAACTTAGCATACTAAACTTAAGGAAAAATATTTCTCTGTAAATATTTCAGAAAAATATAGAAAATAATAGGTGGTTAAATATTGTATTTGATTTTAAATATTAAGGCAAGAGTATGTCTTAAAAACCATAGAACAGTTGAAAAGTAAATATATAGCTATTTTATAAATCAAAGATAAGAATGGGTACCTTTGGATTGTGTTATGAATGAAATCAACTGCATTTTTTTTTTCCTGAAGGTCAAAGTGGAAATAAAATGTTTGACAATATGACTGATAAGTGTATAAATCTTGGTTATCATATGAGGGATATCTTTCCTCCCTGGCCTGATGCATAAAGCACAGAAACTGGCAAAGTGTGGTCTATCCATCAAAGGGAATATTACTTGGTTATAAAAAGGGATACTTCACTTTTTAATTTTCAAAGCAAGAACAAATATTCTGGAAGAAATTTAGTGATCATGAATCAATTGAGTTGTTTGACAAGTTCATGAGCCAACTTGAAGAAAGAGAGTATATGAGAGCATGAGTGAGGTGGAGAGGAGAGGGATTGAATTAGTGCCCTATAGGAAATGGAAGGACGTGAGAGCTGCTGTATAATTTATGAATATATAATTGATATCCAATGAAAAAACAGCCTTCTTATACCATACACACAATAAACTGAGATAGACTTATAGACATAAATGTAAAAGTTAAAACCATAAAAGTTTTAGAAAAAAACCTGAGAGTAAATTTTCATGACTTTGGGTTATGCAAACCTGTATTAGATATAACAGTAAAAGCACAAGTGACAAAACAAAAAAGTAGATATATTGGATTTTATTGAAATTCAGAGTTTTTGTGCTGAAAATGATATGATTAGCAAAGTGAAAAGACAACCTAAAGAATGAGGGAAAGCACTTGCAAATTTTATATCTAGTAAGGGACATGAATCGAGAATGTATAAAGAGTTATTGCAACTAAATAATAAAAAGCCCAATTAAAATGGGCAGAGGACTTGAATATGTCTGATTTTCTAGGGAAGATATACAAATGACCAATAAGTACATGAAAAAATATTCAACATTCTTAGCGATCAGAGAAAATCAGATTGGAACCACAATGAGATGCCACCTTGTACCCACCAGCATGGCTGTAATAAAAAAGACAGATAATAACAAGTGTTGGTGAGGATGTGGAAAAATTGGAATCTTAATATACTGCTGGTGGGAATGTTAAATTGTTTAGCCTCTTTGGAAAATAGTATAGCAGTTCATCAACAGATTAAACATAGAGTTATCATACAACCCAGCAGTGCCACTCCTAGGCATAAATTCAAGAGAAATGAAAAAATGTGTTCAAACAAAATCCTGTACATGAATATTCATAGTACCATCATTCATAATAGCTGAAAAATGAACACAACCCAAATGTCCATCAACTGCTGAATGCATTAACAAAATGTAGTCTGTTCATCAAATGGAATATTACTTGGCTATAAAAAGAATGAACTACTGACATATGCTACAACATGGATGAAGCTTGGCAACATGCAAATGAAAGAAGTCAGTAACAAAAAGTCACATATTATATGACTCTTTTTTATATGCAATGTCCACAATAGGCCATTCCATACAGACAGGAAATAGATTGTGCTGACCAGGACTGGGGGGGATGAGAGGGATTCCAGGTGTGGGGGAGAATGGGTTTGTGACAGGTCATAGATATGAGGTTTCCTTTTAGTGTGAAGAAAATGTGCTAAAATTGATTGTGATGGTTGCATAAGTGTGTACAACATTGAACTGTATACTTAAAATTGGTGAATTGTTATGTGATTTTATATCAATAAAGCTGTTTTTTTTTTTTTTTTTTTTTAAAACTTCCTCACAAACAAAACAAAAACTGTTCCAATTGATCTTCTTCCAGAAAATGACAAAAGTTTTTCTGTCGGAGGGTGGATTTGACTGACTGCCCTACCCCGAAAGCTTCTTACTTTGCCTTGTGGCTTTGATGGGTATGACAGATAGTACTGTCCTTGAAGTGACCTTAAATATCCATGTGTGTCATCTGTTTTCCTGATGCATAGGAAGGGTAATTTTTGCGTATGAAGGGTCAAATCTTCTGGGCACAGCTTGCCTCAGGAGCTCTAGTAGGTTCTTGTATGAAGGTTCTTTGACATGTTGCTAGCCCCCACTTAAATCCAATTTGGATCCTGACCAGTTTTAGCATATATTCCAGAACTCAGCATGCAGCAGTTCCAAGGGCATGTAGCCCAGTTGTTTAGTATCTTATTTTTGAAAGTATGAATTATTTCTATTTGTGCTGTATACTGCTTTGATTTTTACTTTGTCCTAATTATTTGGTCAGACTATTCTGTTCATCTTTTTATCATGTTATAAGAGCTCTTAAGAATGTTAAATCCACTTAAAGGAAAAAGAACATGAAGATAAAAGAAGGATACAATATGGAAATAAAATAATGAAGTAATATATGTTTAATTCTGTTAAAGAGACAGATATCAATTTTCAGGTTTGGGGAGACAAGTGAAAATAGATTAATAGAAACCAAATTTGATAAACAATGTTTCACTGTTGTGCACACAGCCCCTGCTTACCAATGGGTGTTGTTCCAAGCATTGCTTTGTAAGCTATTTGGAACTTGAAAGACAATAAAACTTTCCTATAAAAGTTGGGGCTAAAATCCAGAGCACAAAAGCCCATTTAATCCATGTATATCTGAATTTCAAGTTGAAGAGTCCTGTAAAGACTAATGAAATATATAATTGATTAATTCAACCGATCCGTGTTAAGCATCCATTCTGTGCTGGTCATGGTGATAGATGCTTTTCCATGTTAGATGCTTTTAGAATTCCTACTCCTCCAACTATGGTAGGATGGAGTTAATTAATTACTGCCTTCATTCAATAAATATTTATCGAGCAGCTGCTGTTGGGCTGACACTGTGCAAGCTATGTAGGCTCTGAGGATGCAGAAAGAGGGATCCTGCTTCCACTTTTAAGGAGCTGTCAGTCTGGTGGGGGGAATATACAAGTAAAGGGAGAGCTTCAGGTTATTTTGGTAAGTGCCTCCATAGGGGTAAGCACAGGGCGTAGGAGGAATGAAAATGAGGGAAAGGAACCCAAGCTCAGATTTGTTTTCTGTGGGAGGTGGAGAATAGATCCCAAAGCAGGTGAAGCTTAGAGCATTTTGAAGAATGAAGTTAAAGTTGGAAATGAGAGTATGGGAGCAGAGACATCCTGGGCATAGAGACATGAGGACCTGAAAAAAGAAAAGAGGTAACCACATATTGGTTGGGTATGGCTGGAAGCGGAGATGGGCAGGATGGGGATGTGGAGAAAGCTGAGGCTAGAGGTAGTGTTGAATACATGTGTCAAGATTTCAGGAAAGAGGGGGATGGAGAAGCTACTCTGCTGGCCATCATTATGGAGGTGGGAGTTGGAATTGTGGGTTGTTTAAGATTTGCAGAGAGAGCACGTGAACTCAGTGTGTTAGTCCATTCTCATGCGGCTAATAAGACATACCCAAGACTGCGTAATTTATTAAGGAAAGAGGTTTAATAGACCCACAGTTCCACATGGCTGAGGAGGCTTCACAATCATGGCAGAAGGCAAAGGAGGAGCAAAGGCACATCTTACCTGGTGGAAGGCAAGAAAGCCTATGCAGGGGAGCTGTCCTTTGTAAAACCATCAGCTCTCATGATGAGACTTATTCACTAGCATGAGAAAAGCATGGGAAAAACCCAACCTCATGATTCAATTACCTCCCACCAGGTCCCTCCCATGACACATGGAGATTATGGGAGCTACAATTCAAGGTGAGATTTGGGTGGGGACACAGCCACACCATATCACTGAGCAAGTGCTCACAGTAGATTCTGGAGGAGCACTGGTGCCAAGAGGTGGTAGAAGAAATGAGTTGGCTTCAGGGGCTGAGATGAGCAAAGAGAACAGAGAAAAATGAGGCTGTGTTGTCATGGAGGACAAGAGAAGGAACTTGGTCAGTGGCCACCTGTTCTGCTGAGAGGATGGCAAATGAGGACTGAAAAGCCTCCACTGTATGTAGCAACTAAGAACAAGTTATTGTGTTTCTTAGACACTTTTGCCTCTGAGCTACGGTCAAGTCTCAGATGCTCTGATAATCTGGTCCCCACTTGAAATGAATTACAGAAGCGTGAGCTTTTTTTTGACCCCTTTGGCTTAGTTATGGCAGGATCCCTGTTCACAAGGTCCTGCAGTTTTCTAGTGTTTTGTTTGTGTTTATGTAACTTCCTTGCATACTCTGTCACCTCCAGACTCTATCCTGCATCTTAAATTTATATTAACTTATCAATAATCTCTTAGGGAAAAAGTTTACATGTCTTTATTAACTATCAACCTGTGATTTGGGATGTCTCTTCTAGAAATCAGAGAAACATAATTAGCTTGTGTCTTAAATTTATGTTTTCAACATTATTCTTAATACAGGTGCACAAACCTTTATCTGGAATTCTAAAAACCAAACCATCTAAAACTGGAATATTTTTCATGTTGTTAAGATTGTTTTAACTGAGATGAATTGATTTAGAGTGTTTACTTATCTCTGTTCGTTTGAATAATCATGTTTTAATTATTAATGTGTTTTATGACAAGGTGTTTCCTCAGACTCCACTGGGGTATTAAATAATGTATGGTGCATATACCATATTGTCTTTGTAAAATTCCAAAGAACCTGAATCCTGAAACATATCTAGTCCCATGGGTTCCAACAATGGACTTGGCATGTCTAAGCTAGTGACTCATCTGGGCCATTTCTGGTTTCTTAAGTGAACCTGACTTTCCTGCCTGCTTTGTGCCCCCCGGAGCCTTTCAGTGTCATAGAAGAGAGAGCTGGTGGTATTGGAATTGCATGTTGGTAACCTGTAGCCAGAGGTCTTTTTATGATCTTTTTATGATCACCATGTACATCTGTATCAGGCTTGAGCTTGGCATGTCACAGAGTCAGTACTGTTGATTAAGCAGATGGATTTGTAAATAAGTTATTTTTCCTGAATTTTTCCTGATTTCACTTTTCTTTTCCTGTCCTGCTTCCAGGCTTGTTACAGCTCCACTCTGCCAACTCTAAACGGGACGTAGATAGGGGTTTCTTCAGGGCCCACGCATGGCCGGTGGTTTCATCTTGCAAGCATCTCTGATGGATTTTGCTGCTGCTAGAGTGTGGTATATGGATTGGATTCTGAGGCCACACTCAGGAAAGAATACCATAACCAATTCACAACCTCTACTTTTGATATAGAAGATATATGGCACTGTTTCCTGAGTGTGGCCTCAGAATCCAATCCATATACCACACTCTAGCAGCAGCAAAATCCATCAGAGATGCTTGCAAGATGAAACCACCGGCCATGCGTGGGCCCTGGAGAAACCGCTGTCTATGTCCTGGTTAGAGCTGGCAGAGTGGAGCTGTAACAAGCCTGGAAGCAGGACAGGAAAAGAAAAGTGAATTCAGGGAAAATCACTTATTTACAAATCCATCCACTTAATCAACAGTGGCACATATTCCATGATTTTGTTGATCCTAGCTACTGTGAAGAGCAAGGAATTCTTGGGTCCCAGGACTCATTTGTTTTGTGTCATTTTGGTTTTGAGGCCTAGCTCACTGTCTGGCCTTTGTAGTTCCCTGGCACCTGAGGAATGGAGCACCTGGCATTTGTACTTTGTGTTGACCCATCAGGGTAGTGTGATGAAGGGACTATGTACTTGAGAGTCAGAAAGAGCCCACCCACATGTTACTTAACTTTTCTGGGCTTCAGTAACTTCATCTGTTGAATAACCATATAATAGCTTTCTCTGAGGATATTATAAGTTTTAAATGGAATATTATATGTAACATGATGAGCACATCATAATGCCTAATAAATGTTGCCTAGAGTTCTTTTGTGCCTACAAATTATTATTCTAATTTATTTATGAAGAAATGGAAGGTCAGAGAGGTAAAGTGACAAATGGCAAGTCACACAGCTAAGAAGTGGCAGAACTAGGACCCTAACTTGGGTTTTTAAAATTCTAAATCCTTTACTCTTCACTTCCCCTCTTCTTCAGTGAAGAAAACAATTTCTGGCTGTAAAGGGAAATTTTGATCTAGTTTAGTTTAATTCAGCCAATGCTTTCAGTGTGCTAACAGTGATCCATCTTGGGATTGTGGAGACCTAATGCAGACCCTGCTGCAAGGAACTTGAGTGTTGAAAAGACAAGGCATAAGGTGCCTTGGTCATTTTGAGTAGAATGCCATGAAATCAAGGAGCAGTAATGCATGATATTTGGGGTTACGGTATTCTTATAGATTCATAAAATATCCTAAGCTGAGAAGGCTCTAAAAATCCACTTCCACATATTATGTATGCTAGGTCTATATTGGGTTAAGAAAGGGTAGCATTAGCTATGTGTGAGGACACAAGGACATGCAACTTGAAGAAATAAGACATTAAATGAATGAAATGTTAATAAAGATTTAAATAGCTAGTCAAGATAGAAGACATCACAAGACAGTATATATTTATATGTCTAATGAATTTAATACATTTTTAATGCATTAAAAATAGAGACAGCATTTATTGCAGGAATTCAGTGGAGAGAGCAATATAAAGTTCTTTGGCCAAGATTTCATAATTATGTGTTGACAGAGACAGATCTTGAACAGAGATCTCTGAACTCTCACCTATAATACTGTTGCACTTCACCAATATATGAGAATACATCTGGGCTCAAGTGACAGAAGCCAAATTCAGAGGGGCTTAAGCATACACACACACACACACACACACACACACACACACACACACAGTAGATTTTACTGGTTCACATTAGTGAAAATTGGTGTGCTAGAAAAGCATATCCAGTGAGTGCTGGATACAAGAATGATTTGCTCCAGTTCACGGAGGGTGTTGAAATCAGTAATCTAGCAGCAACCTTGGTTCTGCTTTTTTTTTTCTTTTTTACTATGTTGACTTCTTTCTTAGGCAGACTTTCCCCAGATGATGGCAGATACCAGTTTATGTTCTACTTGTTTATCCACCACAGCTTCAGGAATGGGGAAGCTTGCTCATAATATTTCTAGCAAAATCCCAAGGATGGTTATCATTGGCTAAACTTGAGTTTTTTGCCCAGCCTAAAATGAAGGAATGTGGAATCAATCTCACTCAGACCTCATGAAGATATGGAGAGGGGTGGTTTTCTAAAAGAAAATCAGGATATTGTTACTAAAAAAGAGAGAAAGATGCTAGAAGGTTTCAAAGTTAACATCTGCCTGCTGCAACACATACATACAATTGGGACATTTTAAAAAGAGGTTTAAATAATAAGAACCTAAATCTTTATGTATTTATCCACATAATGATTTCAGGTGCATAGATCCAGATTTATATTTGGTATTTTTCTTTTGCTTGCAGGACTGACTTTAACATTTTTTGTTTTGCAGGTCTGACAGTGATGAATTCTTTCTGAAAGTGTATTTTGCCTTCGTTTTTGAAAGATATTTTGTCTAAGTATAGAATTCTGTCAGTTTTTTCTTTCTGCATTTAAGAAATATTGTTTCACAGTGAGATTTTAAAATGAGAATTCTGCTGTCATCCTTATCCATGTTCCTCTATTCATGAAACATCTGTTTTTCCTCTACTTTTAAAAAATAGATTATTTTTAGAGCAATTTTAGGTTTATGGAAATAGAGAGCAGAAAGTATCAAGAGGTTCCATATACTCTTACCTCTTCCTGCCTTGTTTCCCCTATTAATATCTTAGATTGATGTGGTACGTTTGTTACAATTGATGAACTGATATTGATACCTTATTGAATTAGGGTTCTCTAGAGGGACAGAACTAATAGGATAGATGTATACATAAAGGGGAGTTTATTAGGGAGTATTAACTCACACAATCACAAGGTCCCACAATAGACCATCTGCAAGCTAAGGAGCCAGGAAGCTAGTGTGAGTCCCAAAGCTGAAGAACTTGGAGTCCGATGTTCGAGGGAAGGAAGCATCTGGCATGGGGGAAAGATGTAGGCTGGGAGGCTAGGCCTGTCTAGCCTTTTCATGTTCTTCTGCCTGCTTTTTATTCTGATTAAATTGTGCCCACCCAGATTAAGCGTGGATCTGCCTTTCCCAGGCCACTGACTCAAATGTTAATCTCCTTTGGCAACACCCTCACAAACACATCCAGGAACAATACCGTGCATCCTTCAATCAAGTTGACACTCAGTATTAACCATCACACTTATTAACTAAAGCTCATAGTTTGCATTAGTGTTCACTCTTTGTGTTCTGTTCCTGGTTACTTTTAACCGATTTTAAGGAATTTATTATATACCTTGATAGAGTTTTCACCATTTTTCTCAGGCTCAGACTGTGTTGAGCCTGTTGAATTGGTGAGCTTATAATTTTCATCAAATACAGAAAACTCTGGGCCTTTTTTTTTTTTTTTTTTTGAGATGGAGTCTTGCTCTGTCACCTGGGCTGGAGTATAGTGGCATGATCTTAGCTCACTGCAACCTCTGCCTCCTGGGTTCAAGCAATTGTCCTGCCTCAGCCTCCTGAGTAGCTGGGTCTGCAGGTGAGTGCCACCACGCCCAACTAACTTCTTATATTTTTAGTAGAGATGGGGTTTCACCATATGGGCCACTATTTTTAGATTTTTTTTCTGCCCCTTTCTCCTTCAGCGTTTCCCATTATATGTGTATTGTGCTACCTGAAATTGTCCCACAGCTCACTCGTGCTTTCTTCATGTTTCTTACGTTGATTATTTTTTTCTGTGTTTCATTTTGGATGGTTTCTATTGCTGTTTTCAAGCTCACTAGTCTTTCAGTCTGCATTGCCCAAATCTGCCATCAATCCCAATCAGTATATTTTATGGTGTTTAATTTTCATCTCTGCAAGTTTCATTTGAATCTTTCATCTCTTTACCTATCAGGTTCAATCTGTTGTCTAGTTTCTTGAATATATGGAATATATGGAATGTAGTAATATAAACTGTCCTTTCCTACTAATCATTCTCTGTGTAATTTCTAGCTCTGTGTCAATTGATTGACTTTTCCCCTCATTATGGATTTATTTTCTTTTCCGCATCCCTAAAATTTTTTTTCTATTTTTTAGGGCGGTGGGGTCTCACTATGTTGACCAGGCTGGTCTTGAACTCCTGGCCTCAAGTGATCCTCCCATCTCGGCCTCCCAAAGTGCTAGGATTATAGGTGTGTGTCACCACGCCCAGCCCCAAAATTTTTGATTGAATATCACACATGGTGAATTTTACCTTTGTATGCACAATATATATATATATTTTTTTGAACTTTGTTCCAGGAGGTTGTTAAGTTATATAGTGGCTCTTCAATCATTTCAGATCTTGCTTTAAGCTTTTTTAGGAAGGGCTAAAGTAATGGTATACCTGGGGATGATTGTTCCTCATTACTGAGGGCATATCTTTCTGAAGAGTTTACCCTGCGCACTGTTAATAATGAGGTTTCCATTCTAGTTGGAACAGGCACTATTCGTGGCTCTCAGTGAGCCCTGGTACTATTCCTGCCAATCATTTCAAGTGGTTTTTTCCATGATTCTGAATCCTCACATGCAGGCATTGATCAGTATTCAGCTAAACACTCAAATACTGTATATCTCTGGAGCTCTTTCTCTTGGTAGCTTTCCTCTTTAATACTATTTCTGTGAGCTCTTATGTCCTTGACCTCCCTGGACATCTAACTCCATCTTCTCAAATCAGGGAAACCTGGTGGTTTGTCTTGAGTCCTGTTCTCTGAGCTGTGGCCTGGTAATTTTCTCTAGGGAGCCAGCTTGAAAATCATAGGACTCACCTTTCTCATTTCTCACCTCTCAGGAATCCCTGTTTTTTGTTGACTAGAGTTCAGTATATGGAGAACTATTATTTATGCCCCCCCTTTGCCTGTTTTATGTCTATATGGTGGTAAATTTGGTACTTGTTATTCCATCTTGATCAGAAGCAGAAGTGTCCTTGATAAATTCTTTTTTTTTTTTTCGGTTTTTTTTTTTTTATTATTATACTTTAAGTTCTAGGGTACATGTGCATAACATGTAGGTTTGTTACATATGTATGCTTGTGCCATGTTGGTGTGCTGCACCCATCAACTCGTCAGCACCCATCAATTCATCATTTATATCAGGTATAACTCCCAATGCAATCCCTCCCCCTCCCCCCTCCCCATGATAGGCCCTGGTGTGTGATGTTCCCCTTCCCGAGTCCAAGTGATCTCATTGTTCAGTTCCCACCTATGAGTGAGAACATGCGGTGTTTGGTTTTCTGTTCTTGTGATAGTTTGCTAAGAATGATGGTTTCC
Organism: Trachypithecus francoisi; assembly: GCF_009764315.1. Classification (NCBI taxonomy): domain Eukaryota; kingdom Metazoa; phylum Chordata; class Mammalia; order Primates; family Cercopithecidae; genus Trachypithecus; species Trachypithecus francoisi. Next base: position 43,121,121 of record NW_022681468.1, on the reverse strand, counting down.
AGCTGCATCCATGTCCCTACAAAGGACGCAAACTCATCCTTTTTGATGGCTGCATAGTATCCCATGGTGTATATGTGCCACATTTTCTTAATCCAGTCTGGTACAGATGGACATTTGGGTTGATTCCAAGTCTTTGCTATTGTGAATAGTGCCGCAACAAACATACGTGTGCATGTGTCTTTATAGCAGCATGATTTATAATCCTTTGGGTATATACCCAGTAGTGGGATGGCTGGGCCATATGGTACATCTAGTTCTAGATCCTTGAGGAATTGCCATACTGCTTTCCATAATGGTTGAACTAGTTTACAATCCCACCAACAGTGTAAAAGTGTTCCTATTTCTCCACATCCTCTCCAGCACCTGTTGTTTCCTGACTTTTTAAATGATTGCCATTCTAACTGGTGTGAGATGGTATCTCATTGTGGTTTTGATTTGCATTTCTCTGATGGCCAGTGATGATGAGCATTTTTTCATGTGTCTGTTGGCTGTATGAATGTCTTCTTTTGAGAAATGTCTGTTCATATCCTTTCTCCACTTTTTGATGGGGTTGTTTGTTTTTTTCTTGTATATTTGTTTGAGTTCTTTGTAGATTCTGGATATTAGCCCTTTGTCAGATGAGTAGATTACAAAAATTTTCACCCATTCTGTATGTTGCCTGTTGACTCTGATGGTAGTTTCTTTTGCTGTGCAGAAGCTCTTTAGTTTAATTAGATCCCATTTGTCAGTTTTGGCTTTTGCTGCCTTTGCTTTTTGTGTTTTAGACATGAAGTCCTTGCCCATGCCTATGTCCTGAATGGTACTACCTAGGTTTTCTTCTAGGGTTTTTATGGTATTAGGTCTAACATTTAAGTCTCTAATCCATCTTGAATTAATCTTCGTATAAGGAATAAGGAAAGGATCCAGTTTCAGCTTTCTACTTATGGCTAGCCAATTTTCCCAGCACCATTTATTAAATAGGGAATCCTTTCCCCATTTCTTGTTTCTCTCAGGTTTGTCAAAGATCAGATGGCTGTAGATGTGTGGTATTATTTCTGAGGACTCTGTTCTGTTCCATTGGTCTATATCTCTGTTTTGGTACCAGTACCATGCTGTTTTGGTTACTGTAGCCTTGTAGTATAGTTTGAAGTCAGGTAGTGTGACGCCTCCAGCTTTGTCCTTTTGACTTAGGATTGTCTTGGCAATGCGGGCTCTTTTTTGGTTCCATATGAACTTTAAAGCAGTTTTTTCCAATTCTGTGAAGAAACTCATTGGTAGTTGATGGGGATGGCATTGAATCTATAAATAACCTTGGGCAGTATGGCCATTTTCACGATATTGATTCTTCCTATCCATGAGCATGGTATGTTCTTCCATTTGTTTGTGTCCTCTTTGATTTCACTGAGCAGTGGTTTGTAGTTCTCCTTGAAGAGGTCCTTGACATCCCTTGTAAGTTGGATTCCTAGGTATTTTATTCTCTTTGAAGCAATTGTGAATGGAAGTTCATTCCTGATTTGGCTCTCTGTTTGTCTGTTACTGGTGTATAAGAATGCTTGTGATTTTTGCACATTAATTTTGTATCCTGAGACTTTGCTGAAGTTGCTTATCAGCTTAAGGAGATTTTGGGCTGAGACAATGGGGTTTTCTAAATATACAATCATGTCATCTGCAAACAGGGACAATTTAACTTCTTCTTTTCCTAACTGAATACCTTTTATTTCTTTCTCTTGCCTGATTGCCCTAGCCAGAACTTCCAACACTATGTTGAATAGGATTGTCTTGTGCCAGTTTTCAAAGGGAATTTTTCCAGTTTTTGCCCATTCAGTATGATATTAGCTGTGGGTTTGTCATAAATAGCTCTTATTATTTTGATGTACGTTCCATCAATACCGAATTTATTGAGCGTTTTTAGCATGAAGGGCTGTTGAATTTTGTCCAAAGCCTTTTCTGCATCTATTGAGATAATCATGTGGTTCTTGTCTTTGGTTCTGTTTATATGCTGGATTACGTTTATTGATTTGCGAATGTTGAACCAGCCTTGCATCCCAGGGATGAAGCCCACTTGATCATGGTGGATAAGCTTTTTGATGTGCTGCTGAATCCAGTTTGCCAGTATTTTATTGAGGATTTTTGCATCGATGTTCATCAGGGATATTGGTCTAAAATTTTCTTTTTTTGTTGTGTCTCTGCCAGGCTTTGGTATCAGGATGATGTTGGCCTCATAAAATGAGTTAGGGAGGATTCCCTCTTTTTCTATTGATTGGAATAGTTTCAGAAGGAATGGTGCCAGCTCCTCCTTGTACCTCTGGTAGAATTCAGCTGTGAATCCATCTGGTCCCGGACTTTTTTTGGTGGGTAGGCTATTAATTATTGCCTCAATTTCAGAGCCTGCTATTGGTCTATTCAGGGATTCAACTTCTTCCTGGTTTAGTCTTGGGAGAGTGTAAGTGTCCAGGAAATTATCCATTTCTTCTAGATTTTCTAGTTGATTTGTGTAGAGGTGTTTATAGTATTCTCTGAAGGTAGTTTGTATTTCTGTGGGGTCGGTGGTGATATCCCCTTTATCATTTTTTATTGCGTCTATTTGATTCCTCTCTCTTTTCTTCTTTATTAGTCTTCCTAGCGGTCTGTCAATTTTGTTGATTTTTTCAAAAAACCAACTCCTGGATTCATTGATTTTTTGGAGGGTTTTTTGTGTCTCTATCTCCTTCAGTTCTGCCCTGATGTTAGTTATTTCTTGCCTTCTGCTAGCTTTTGAATGTGTTTGCTCTTGCCTCTCTAGTTCTTTTAATTGTGATGTTAGAGTGTCAATTTTAGATCTTTCCTGCTTTCTCTTGTGGGCATTTAGTGCTATAAATTTCCCTCAACACACTGCTTTCAATGTGTCCCAGAGATTCTGGTATGTTGTATCTTTGTTCTCATTGGTTTCAAAGAACATCTTTATTTTTGCTTTCATTTTGTTATGTACCCAGTAGTCATTCAGGAGCAGGTTGTTCAGTTTCCATGTAGTTGAGCGGTTTTGATTGAGTTTCTTAGTCCTGAGTTCTAGTTTGATTGCACTGTGGTCTGAGAGACAGTTTGTTATAATTTCTGTTCTTTGACATTTGCTGAGGAGTGCTTTACTTCCAATTATGTGGTCAATTTTGGAATAAGTGCGATGTGGTGCTGAGAAGAATGTATATTCTGTTGATTTGGGGTGGAGAGTTCTATAGATGTCTATTAGGTCCGCTTGGTGCAGAGATGAGTTCAATTCCTGGATATCCTTGTTAACTTTCTGTCTCGTTGATCTGTCTAATGTTGACAGTGGAGTGTTGAAGTCTCCCATTATTATTGTATGGGAGTCTAAGTCTCTTTGTAAGTCTCTAAGGACTTGCTTTATGAATCTGGGTGCTCCTGTATTGGGTGCACATATATTTAGGATAGTTAGCTCTTCCTGTTGAATTGATCCCTTTACCATTATGTAATGGCCTTTTTTGTCTCTTTTGATCTTTGATGGTTTAAAATCTGTTTTATCAGAGACTAGGATTGCAACCCCTGCTTTTTTTGTTCTCCATTTGCTTGGTAGATCTTCCTCCATCCCTTTATTTTGAGCCTATGTATGTCTCTGCATGTGAGATGGGTTTCCTGAACACAGCAGACTGATGGGTCTTGACTCTTTATCCAGTTTGCCAGTCTGTGTCTTTTAATTGGAGCATTTAGTCCGTTTACATTTAAGGTTAATATTGTTATGTGTGAACTTGATCCTGCCATTATGATATTAACTGGTTATTTTGCTCATTAGTTGATGCAGTTTCTTCCTAGCCTCGATGGTCTTTACATTTTGGCATGTTTTTGCAATGGCTGGTACCGGTTGTTCCTTTCCATGTTTAGGGCTTCCTTCAGGGTCTCTTGTAAGGCAGGCCTGGTGGTGACAAAATCTCTAAGCATTTGCTTATCTGTAAAGGATTTTATTTCTCCTTCACTTATGAAACTTAGTTTGGCTGGATATGAAATTCTGGGTTGAAAATTCTTTTCTTTAAGAACGTTGAATATTGGCCCCCACTCTCTTCTGGCTTGTAGAGTTTCTGCTGAGAGATCTGCTGTTAGTCTGATGGGCTTCCCTTTGTGGGTAACCCGACCTTTCTCTCTGGCTGCCCTTAAGATTTTTTCCTTCATTTCAACTTTGGTGAATCTGGCAATTATGTGTCTTGGAGTTGCTCTTCTTGAGGAGTATCTTTGTGGCGTTCTCTGTATTTCCTGAATTTGAATGTTGGCCTGCCCTACTAGGTTGGGGAAGTTCTCCTGGATGATATCCTGAAGAGTGTTTTCCAACTTGGTTCCATTTTCCCCCTCACTTTCAGGCACCCCAATCAGATGTAGATTTGGTCTTTTTACATAATCCCATACTTCTTGCAGGCTTTGTTCATTTCTTTTTCCTCTTTTTTCTTTTGGTTTCTCTTCTCGCTTCATTTCATTCATTTGATCCTCAATCGCTGATACTCTTTCTTCCAGTTGATCGAGTCCGTTACTGAAGCTTGTGCATTTGTCACGTATTTCTCATGTCATGGTTTTCATCTCTGTCATTTCGTTTATGACCTTCTCTGCATTAATTAGTCTAGCTGTCAATTCTTCCACTCTTTTTTCAAGATTTTTAGTTTCTTTGCGCTGGGTACGTAATTCCTCCTTTAGCTCTGAGAAGTTTGATGGACTGAAGCCTTCTTCTCTCATCTCGTCAAAGTCATTCTCTGACCAGCTTTGATCCGTTGCTGGCGATGAGCTGCGCTCCTTTGCAGGGGGAGATGCGCTCTTATTTTTTGAATTTCCAGCTTTTCTGCCCTGCTTTTTCCCCATCTTTGTGGTTTTATCTGTCTCTGGTTTTTGATGATGGTGACGTACTGATGGGGTTTTGGTATAGGTGTCCTTCCTGTTTGATAGTTTTCCTTCTGACAGTCAGGACCCTCAGCTGTAGGTCTGTTGGAGATTGCTTGAGGTCCACTCCCGACCCTGTTTGCCTGGGTATCAGCAGCAGAGGTTGCAGAAGATAGAATATTGCTGAACAGTGAGTGTACCTGTCTGATTCTTACTTTGGAAGCTTCCTCTCAGGGGTGTACTCCACCCTGTGAGGTGTGGGGTGTCAGACTGCCCCTAGCAGGGGATGTCTCCCAGTTAGGCTACTCAGGGGTCAGGGACCCACTTGAGCAGGCAGTCTGTCCGTTCTCAGATCTCAACCTCCGTGTTGGGAGATCCACTGCTCTCTTCAAAGCTGTCAGACAGAGATGTTTGTGTCTGCAGAGGTTCTGCTGCCTTTTTGTTGTTGTTTTTTTTTTTTTTTAGCTGTGCCCTGTCCCCAGAGGTGGAGTCTACAGAGACAGGCAGGTTTCCTTGAGCTGCTGTGAGCTCCACCCAGTTCCAGCTTCCCAGCGGCTTTGTTTACCTACTTAAGCCTCAGCAATGGCGGGCGCCCCTCCCCCAGCCTCGCTGCTGCCTTGCGGTTAGATCACCGCAGACTGCTGTGTTAGCAATGAGGGAGGCTCCGTGGGCGTGGGACCCTCCCGGCCAGGTGTGGGATATATTCTCCTGGTGTGCCCGTTTGCTTAAAGCGCAATATTGGGGTGGGAGTTACCCGATTTTCCAGGTGTTGTGTGTCTCAGTTCCCCTGGCTAGGAAAAGGGATTCCCTTCCCCCTTGCCCTTCCCAGGTGAGGTGATGCCTCGCCATGCTTCAGCTCTTGCTGGTTGGGCTGCAGCAGCTGACCAGCACCGATTGTCCGGCACTCCCTAGTGAGATGACCCCAGTACCTCAGTTGAAAATGCAGAAATCACCGGTCTTCTGTGTCGCTCGTGCTGGGAGTTGGAGACTGGAGCTGTTCCTATTTGGCCATCTTGCTCCGCCCCCTTCTCTTAGGATTTTTAAAGGTTCACTGTATATATTCTCTTATATCTCAATCAATCTTGTTAGTGACTTATCATTAAAACATGCAGTTTTTGGCTGGGCATGGTGGCTGTATTCCTAGCACTTTGGGAGGCCGAGGCAGGTAGATCACCTAAGCCCAGGTTTAGGTGAGATCAGCCTGGGCAACCTGGTGAAACTCTGTCTTTATAAAAAATTAGAAAATTAGCTGGGTGTGGTGGTACACACCTGTAGTCTCAGTTCCTTGGGAGGCTGAGTGGGGAGGATCCCTTGAGCCTGGGTGGTCGACGCTGCAGTGAGCTGTGCACTCTAGCCTGGGAGACATTTAAAGAAAAAAATGCAGTTTTTATCTTCTCTCATTTTGTTATGTTTTCTTTATATGAATATTTTTATTAACAACTGCTTTTATCTTTTATAGTTCTTCCTTATATTTTGCTTTGGTTTAAACTGTTGACATCTTAAGTTGACCATTTATCATATTAATTTTTCAGTCTTTTTTTTGCTTTCTAACGTGTGCATTAAATTAATCCATGAATTTCCTTTAAGTACCACTTTAATATACCCCACAAATATATGATATGTGATGTGTTCATTATTTTTCAGTTATAAATATTTTATCATTCCAGTTAGGGCTTCTTCTTTGACCCATCAATTATTTAAAAATGTGGTTTCTGGTTTCCAAAAGCATTTTTGTAATTTTTAAGAGACTTTTATTTCTAACGGTGTTGAAATTAGAATGTGGTCTAATTGTAGCTCTGAAGCTTCTGTGCTCGTGGCCTAATACAGGGCTAATTTTTGTAAATCTTCCATGTATGCATGAGATTACTATGTATTCTGTGATTGTTTTCCAACTTTCCTTAAGCTAGTTTAATCCCTTTAATGTATTATCTTCTGTGTGTTTGTGGGGTGTTATGCAGTAAATGTTTACGCCCCCCCAAAACACTCATTTGTTAAAACCCTAATCCTGACAGGTTGGTACTTAGAAGTAGAGTCTTTGGGAAGTAATTAGGTCATGGAGGTGGAGCCCTCATGAATGGGATTAGTGCCTTGATAAGAAAAGGCAAGGGAGTTAGTGAGCTCTCTTTCTGTCATGTGAGGATAAAAAGAGAAGTCAGCTGTCTGCAGCCCAGAAGAGGGCCCTCATCAGAGCCTAAGCATGCTGGCTTCCTGATTTCAGACTTCTAGCCTCAAGAACTATAAGAAATAAATTTGTGCTGTTTATAAATCACTCAGACTGTGATACTTTTTTATAGCAGCATGAAAGACATAAATTGGTTCTGAGCAGTGGGGTGCTGCTGTAATAAATATCTAAAAATGTGAGGGCAGCTTTGGAACTGGGTAATGGGTAGAGGCTGGAAGGGTTTTGAAGTACATGCTAGAAGATGCCAAGATTGTCACGAAGGAACTTTTAAAAGTGATTCTGGGAAGGGCTTAGAAAAGAGGAGCGGTCTAGAGAAAACTCCCATCTTCTAAGAGAATACGTAAATAATCACGTCCAGATTGTTGGTAGAAATGTGGACAGTAAAGTCCATTCTGGTGAAGTCTCAGATGGAAATGAAAAAGATGTTTTTGGACAGTAGAGGAAAGTGGATCCTTTCTCAAGGACATGAGCCTTCTCCTGCCCTCAGACTGAAACTTACATCATCTGCTCTCCTGATTCTTAAGTCTTTGGACTCTGGAACTTATGCTATTGGTTCCCCTGGTTCTCAGACCTGCAAAGTCAGACTGAAACTACATCACTGGCTTTCTTGGGTTTCCAGCATGCTGACTGCAGACCTTGGCACTTCTCAGCTCCCATGATTGCCTAAGCTAATCTCTTATAACAAATCTTTCTATACACATTTATATCCTATTGATTCTATTTCTATGCAGAACCCTAATTCAGTATTGTACTGATTTTTAAATGCCTTTGTTCATTCACTATTTAAGCATGTGCTTTATTCTTAATAGTATAATAGACGCTAAGGGCAGAGACTAGAGAAGTATGAATTAAGACTGCAAATTCCTCAGAAATGTTCAGGGAGTCACGACTACATAAACCTATTTAGAAAATGTAAATAAGAAAAATAATGGAAGGTAAACTCTGTATGAAAATTATGAAAATGAGTGGAACAAAGGGCATTATTATACCTAGGGCAATTTTTTGTTCAATGGTGCCAGGCTTGTTTTTAGGTGGTTGAATGCCTAAAAAGTCGAGGTGCTTTTTGTGGAGCCCCATGAAACTTTAATGGATTTATTTTCATCATGAATCAGGAACCATTTTATCAGTGGAAAATATGAGTAGATTATGGAAGCCATTTAACAGGCACAGCCATGGATGTGCATATCCATGACTGAACAAGCTGGAGAAAGAAACATGATTAGCTGTTTCTTTGTTAATATTCATTTGTTTTATTACCTGCTTGTTCTTGTCAGCATGTGTGTGATAACAGGCATCCATGGCATAGAAGTGTTAGGGGGAAAAGTGAACATTTAGAAAACCTTTTCCATTTTTCTTCTTGCAAATGGAGAAAAGTTATTTATTATTAGATTTTATAGGGAATCATTTGGAGGCTGCTATTCCAGTATGAGCACACCACAACCAAATATCTGATCTACAGATTGTATGTTTTCTTTTTTTTTGGAATATGGCTTTTAAAAAAGGTATTACTTAGTTAAGTGATTTTTTTTTTTTTTTTTTTTTTTTTGAGATAGGGTCTCACTCTGTCATCCAGGCTGGAGTGCAGTGGTATGATCATGGCTCATTGCAGCCTCAATCTCCCAGGCTCAAGTGATCCTCCCACCTCTGCCTTAGTAGTAGCTGGGACTACAGGTGTGTGCCACCATGCTCAGCTAATTTTTGTATTTTTTTTGTAGAGGCACAGTTTCCTCATGTTGCCCAGCCTGGTTTCAAACTCCTGGGCTTAGGTGATGTGCCTGCCTTGGCCTCCCAAAGTGCTGGGATTACAGATGTGAGCCACCGTGCCTGGCCAGTGAGTCTATTCTTCTTCTTCTTCTTCTTTTTTTTTTTTTTTTGAGATGGAGTCTTGCTCTGTCGCCCAGGCTGAAGTACAGTGGCACGATCTCGGCTCACTGCAAGCTCCGCCTCCCGGGTTCACGCCATTCTCCTGCCTCAGCCTCCTGAGTAGCTGGGACTACAGGCGCCCACCACCACACCCGGCTGATTTTTTGTGTTTTTAGTAGAGACGGGGTTTCACTGTGTTAGCCAGGATGGTCTCAATCGCTTGACCTCGTGATCTGCCCACCTCAGCCTCCCAAAGTGCTAGGATTATAGGCGTGAGCCACCGCGCCTGGCCGAGTCTATTCTTAATATTCAGTCTATTTATTTTCAGTTGTTGTGATGTATTTGGATATATTCACTATAGAGTCAATGCTGAGGAGAGTTTGTAACTGCCTCATAGAAATTATCTCTGTAGCTTGACTTGGCTCTATTGTGAGATAAAAGAATGACTTTAGAAATTGCCTTGAGGATGATTTACAGCATGGGATGGGAAGACTAGTGAATGAACTGAACAGCTAGAAAGCCAGAAACTCATAACACCTGAAAATTGCCTGAGCCATTCATGACCTTTTTCAACCTGTTTACACGTCCCAGGCTAGTATGTATGGCAGTGAGATTAAAAAAAAAATCTTTCTAATCAGAGAATTTGTAAATTAAAATGTTGACACAACATTTGCTTGTAAGGATTCATTGGAGTGATAGAGAAATATTGGGGGTTTGGGGAAAGAAAGCAAGAACAACCATTTGGTGTTGTGTTTTCTCTGCATGCACAGAAATTTAATTATCAGGTCACCTCAGTTCTCAGCAGAGTAAATTACAGTCTTGGCCATTAATTTGTATGCAAATGCCACCACAGTAGGAAAACAACACAACACTTGGGTCCTATCAAGCAATTCCCTTGTAGGAGGCATACACATGAGAGAGCAGAGCTTAGACGAGTTAGAGAGGCTGACAGTTTCACACTTGCTTTTGTCTAGGTGAGTCTTTTTGCAGTGATGAAACAGTTTAGAGTAATCATCAAAGCCAAATGTTCGGAAAACATTGGTAGTTGAGAGAGTCCTTGAAGTGAGAAACGAGGGCCCAGTGAATCTGACTACAGATATGGATCTGTTTAGAACACTACCTACAGTTGAGGGTTTTGTGATCCCTGCAGTCAGAACCAATCACCCTACCTCTCAGTACTTTCATCATGGCTCTTCTTTTACCTTTGATGGGTTTGGCCTCGTGGGGAAAGCAAATAAGCCTCAAAGAGGCTAGAGGAGCCCTTGATATAGGGTGCATCCCTTAGGTGAATAATCAGCAACCCAAATCCCTGCTCAAAGATGCAAGGACAACTTGAGGCTGACATAGGTGTATTAGTCAGGGTTCTCTAGAGGAACAAAGATAATAGGATGGATGTATATATAAAGGGGAGTTTATTAAGGAGTACTGACTCACATGATCACAAGGTAAAGTTCTGCAATAGGCTATCTGCAAGCTGAGGAGCAAGGAAGCCAGTCCAAGTCCCAAAACCTCAAAAGTAGTGAAACCAACAATGCAGCCTTCAGTCTGTGGTCGAAAATCCAAGAGTCCCAAAGCTGAAGAACTTGGAGTCCGATGTTCAAGGGCAGGAAGCATTCAACATGGAAGAAATATGGAGGCTGGAAGACTCAGCCAGTCAAGTTTTTCCACGTTCTTCCACCAGCTTTTTATTCTGGCCATGGTGGAAGCTGATTAGATGGTTCCCGCCCAGACTGAGGGTAGGTCTGCCTTTCCCAGTTCACTGACTCAAATGTTAATCTCTTTTGGCAACACCCTCACAGATATACCCAGGAACAATACTTTGCATCCTTCAGTCCAATCAAGTTGACAATATTAACCATCACAATAGGTAAACACTTTTTTCTCGTGGGTGTAAATATAGTGGGCTGAATATGGCACCAGAAGGGCCCAGGTTGTAGTATCATTGTCTGTATTCACAGTTAGTTGGGTTTGACCTTAGTTCATGGCTGTTGGGACAGGGAAGAGGGTCCAATAACTAGAGACATGGGGACGGGGTCAGACAAGTAAGCTGTGGGCTGGATTTAAAGGCTTATCTAGGAACTCACAATATAAATAGGAATGCCAGAAGAACTTCCCCGGTAAATACAGTAGGGAGTAGAGAAATGCAACATTTCATGGGTACTCAGCCTTCTTTCCTAGGTTTAGAGCAGGAAGACAAGTGCTTATTGGCTCATGACTTATGGATTTGAGCTTTCTCAACTGCACAGAAATGACTTTATGCAGGGAAAATTTGAGTCACTAAGGGGAGATCATCTGGGTCTTGCAATGGAAAGAGGTAAGGCTGCTATAAGATACAGATTTCTTTTAAGCCACCATTAAAAAAACTCCATTGGGGCACAACTGAAGTACAATAAACTGCACATACATAAAGTACACAAGTTGATGAGTTTTGACATGTTGTACTTGTGAAACAAATACCACAGTCAAGAAAACATATATTTACATTACTCCAAAAATTTCCTCTTGCCTCTTTGTAATCCATCTCTCTCTCTAACCCCACCCCAGGCAACCATGGATCAGTTTTCTGTCACTATATATTATTTCGAATTTTTAGATTATTATATAAATGGAGTTATATAATGCACATTTTTTCACCTTTTTTCCCACTCAGTTTAATGTTTTTGAGATTCATTCACGTTGTTGCAGGTAATAAATAGTTCCTTCCTTTTGATTTCTGAGTAGTATTCCATTGTATTGATATACCACAATTTGTTTATCTGTTCATGTGTTGCCAGGCTTTTCTTTGCTTCCAGATTTTGACTATTACACATGAAACATCTATGAACATGTGTAAGTCTTTGTGTGAACATGTGTGTTTGTTTTTCTTGGGAAAATATCTGGGAATGAGTGGCTAGGTTATATGGTCAAATGTATGTTATGTTTGTATGTTATGTTTAAATTCTTTTTTTTTTTTTTGAGAAGGAGTCTCGCTCTGTCACCCACGCTGGAGTGCAGTGGTACAATCTCAGCTCACTGCAACCTCCACCTCCCATGTTCAAGTGATTCTCTTGCCTCAGCCTCCGGAGTAGCTGGGATTACAGGCGTGTGTCACCATGCCCAGCTAACTTTTATATTTTTTAGTAGAGAAAGTGTTTCACCATGCTGGCCAGGCTGGTCTCGACCTCTGATCTTAGTTGATCTACTCGCCCTGGCATCCCACAGTGCTGGGATTACAGGCATGAGCCACCACACCTGGCCTAAATTCTTGGGAAACTGCCAAATAGTGTTCAAAAGTTTTATCATTTTACATTTTCACCAGGAGTGTATGAGGGCTCCAGATGCTTTGCTTCTTTGATTTTGATATGTTCAGTTTTTAAAAATTTTGTCGATAGCAAAGACATGGAATTAGCCTAAATGTCCATCAGTGGTACACTAGATAAAGAAAATGTGGCACACATGCACCCTGGAATACTATGCAGCCATAAAAAAGAATGAGATCATGTCCTTTGCTGGGACATGGATGGAGCTGGAGGCCATCGTCCTTAGCAAACTAACACAGGAGTAGAAAATCAAATACCGCATGTTCTCACTTATAAGTGGGAGCTAATGATGAGAACACATGGACATATAGAGGGGAACAACACACACTGGGACCTTTGGGAAGGTGGAGGGTGGGAGGGGGAGGAGGATCAGGAAAAATAACTAACGGGTACTAGGCTTCATATCTGGGTGATAAAATAATCTGTACAAAAAAAAAAAAAAAAAACCCATGATACAAGTTTACCTATGTAACAAACCTGCACACGTACCCCTGAACTTAAAAGTTAAAAAAAGAAAAGATTTTTAAAAATTGCCCTCAATTCATTGATATCTCATGTGGTTTTACTGTGGCTTACCCTGATGATCACTGATGTGGAGCATCTTTCATTTGTTTATAGGCCATTTGTACACATTAATTTATGAAGTGTCTGGATTTTTAAATTTTGTTGGTTGTGTTATTTATGAGTTGTAAAGGGTCTTTATAAATTCTAGATAGAAGCCCTTTATTTTCCCTCAGTCTATGGTTTGCCTTTTTGTAAATAACATTGTTCAAAGAACAGAAGTTTTTAATTTTGATGGAGTCCAACTTAGGACTTTTTTTCTGGTATGGTTCATGCTTTTGTATATCCTGAAGTCACAAAAGATTGCTCTGAAGTTTTTTCCTGGGTGTTCTATAGTTTAAAGTTTTACAGTTAGATTATATATATGTAGATCTACATATATACAAATTAATAAAAATCATATACACATACACACACACTCAATGTGAGATAGAAGTGTTGATGTTTCTTTTCCCAAATAGATACCCGTATGCTCAAGCATCAGTTTCTGAAAATACTTTAATATTGAATTACATTGGCACTGTTGTGAAGAAATAATAGAACATACATGTGTGGTGCTATTTCTGGACTCTCTATTCTGCTTCATTGATTTATTGATCTATCCTTATAGCAAGTTGTCTTGATTTAATGTGCTATGTAGTAAGTCTTGAAATTAGATAGGTTAGTCCCCCTACTTTGTTCTTCTTAAAAATTATTTTGACTATTCTAGGTCCTTTATGTTTTCTTAAACACTTCAGAGTCTACTTGTCAGATTTGACAAAAATGTCTGTTTGGATTTTGGTTTGGATTGCATTAAATCATTATACTGGTTGAGGGAAATTAGCATGTTAACAATATTGAGTCTTCTGTTTTCTCTCAGTAATATTTTATTGCTTTTAGTGTGAGAGTTTTGAATGCTTTTTGTTAAATTTATTTATAAGTATTAGTGCAGTTTGATGCTCTTTCTAAATGGAATTAAAAAAAATTTCATATGTAGTTTATGACTAGAATATAAAAACAGAATCGATTTTTATATAATGACCTTGCCAAATTCACTAAGTAGTTCTCATAGTTGATTTTAGCTATAGGGTTTCAGTAGATTCCCTACACTCCTTTTCTTTCAAGATTGAGAAATATCCATAGAATGGTGAAATTTTTTATTTTTTATCAGAAATTGACAATAAATTCTGTCAGCATTGTTTTCTGTATGAGTTGAGATGATTATTTGGTTTTTCTTTTTTATTGTGTTAATTTGGTAAATTGCATCAACTTTAGTATCTTAAACCAACCTTGCATTTCTAGGGTAAACCTTATGTGATCATAATATATAATCCTTTAAATACATTATTGGATTTCTTTTTTTAATATATTGCTGAGGAATTTTTTATGACTATAATCATAAGAGATATTGGCATATGATTTTCTATATTTGTGATGTCTTGTTAAAAGGTGTTAAGGATTATGCTGACCTCTTAAAATGAGTTCAGAAATGCTCTTTCTTTCTCTTCTTTCTGTAAGAGCTGTGTAGAGATTGATATTATTTGATATTTATTGAACTCTGTATCCAAAAACTGCAGAACACTCTTTTCAATTGCACGTCATTATGGTCAACTATATGTCAAGGTACGGAGATTAATAAAAGATATAATATTGCATTGTGGGGTTGATAAAGTGTGAAGTTAAATATGAGATAACAATAACACAAAGGAGAGGGGAGGTAAATTATTTATACTGTTGCAAAGTACAAATCATTGTACCATGGTATAATATTGTATAATGCAATGTATAAATTTTGTAAATTGATATAACACTGTCTTAAAATAGACTGTGATTCACATAGGACACAATCCCTAGAACAACCGTTGACAAAAGAAAATGCAAATAGGTATAGCCAAAGAACTTAATAGACAATTTAAAATTGAATTTTAAGCGAACAGGTTATTAACACATATATAAAGTAGTAAGAGCAACTGAAGATGAAAAAACAGACGCAACAAATAGAAAACAAACAGCAAAATGACATACCTAAACCCAACAATGTTCTTACATTAAATGCAAATTAAATAAATTCTCACTTGAAAGTACAGATTGTCAAACTGAAGAAAAAAGCAAGACCCAACTGTATTATAACTATAAGAAGCATACATTAAATATAAACACGGGTTGAAAATGAAAGAATTAAAAATATGAGTTATGCAAACTGAAAGCATAAGGAAGCTAGTGCAGTTACATTAATATCAGACAAAGTAGACTTGAAGACAAGGAGTATTAGGAAAAAGAAAGAAGTATGTTTTATAGTGGTAAAGTGGTCAGTTCAAGAAAACACAAAATTGTAAGCGTGTATGCACCTATTAAGGGCTTAAAAATACATGAAGGAAGAAGTAACAAACTAAAAGAAGAAATAAAATTTCAAAATAAAAGTTAAAGATTTTAACACCTCTTTCTCAGTAGCTGCTAGAGCAATGAAAAAAAAAAAAAACAAACCCAGCAAGTATATATATAATCTGTGTTCCCTTCTTTCAGAAATTGGATCTCCTCCAATTTCTGCCTGCTCTTGCTCACCATGCCTTCAAATAGTTGACTTAAAAAATGTTGTTGTGAATTTATAATTTTTACTTGTAGAGGGGTTAGTTTGAATCACTCTGCCATTATCAGAACTGGAATTTTCAATATTGTAACTTGTTTCCTAGTATAGTGCTTTGTAGGTTACTAATTGTAATGGAAGATTTTCTGTTTGACTCACTCATATTTAATTATTACAAGTGCCATCGCTTTGTTCATATGTGAAATGGAGTTGTCAAAACATCTCGTATAAGGTTTGGGTGACAAAACAGATATTTGCAGGAGGACCAGATGTTGATCTTTTTTCTGCCACTTACTAGCTATTTGATTTTACTCAAGTCTTTTAAGTGGCCTCAGCCTTAGTTTCTCTATTTGAGGTGGGGATGAGGGAGAATGAGGGAGTTGGTTTACATCAACGTTTTTCAAACTTAATGTGTCAGAGGCTTCCTTCTCCCCCCAGCATAATCTTATAAAAATACAAAGCATATTAAAACAAAATAGCCCTGATTGAAAAGAGTACAGAGCCCAACCTGTGTATTGCATCCCTTATACACCTCCATGTCTACATTGGCATTGAAGCTCCTTTGGGGAACCTTAGACTTCCTCAGGGAATAGTCTCAAAAAAAAAAAAAAATCAAGACTGGGTAGTTTATAAAACTATTTTCCTAACCTGTTTGAGTCCAGGAATGGCCAGATTGTGCTTTTGGAAATGTGGCCGTTTTTCCTAGGGACTAATGTGGGCAGTTGTCATTTTTGACCTCCCTTCTGCTTTTTCTTACCCTTGTTTCTATCCTTATCCAACCAACATGGGCAGCCATTTGCTGTGGATATTGGAGAAATCTCATATCTAAGGGATTTCCTGAAATTGTAGTTGAAAGTAGCACTCAGGTACTGCACCACTGAGCACAACCCCCCCTACCTGTCTCTACTTCCCATCTATACAGTGTGAGCAGTACTTGCCTCCACCGCATTGCTCTATGTGGGAGGAATTAATAAGCTTGGCGCTGCTCTGATCATTTATAATTTTTTTCTCCATGTCTAAAGTAGCAGCAGACAGGCTCAAGAAATCCTCTCTTTGCATCGCCAGTTGGTAATTTTGCTTCCTTAAAAGAAGCAACAAAATGAGCAGGTGTTGGGCACTTCCCACTTCCAGGCAGTGTTGTTAGCTCCTACAGAGCACTCCACCTCCAGGCTTGGGAAAAAGCATTGTAAGGTAGGGTGGGAAGTACAACCCACACTATCAGCTCTATCTCCTCCTGCCCCAGCCCTCATTTTTTCCACCCTTCCACTACAACAACCCTAATGGTAAGTTCTCAAAGTCAGACCCTGGGAGAGGGCACATGCTTTCCTTTGCATATAAATGCCAAGCTGGAGAAAAGGATTTCCACAAAGGGCAGTGACATGGTGGGGGATGCTGATGAAGATGATGAAAATAACAATAGTAGTTAAACATTTAAAAAGTGTATCATATGCCAGACATATGCTAAGTGCCTTTATGTGATTTACTCATTTAGTCTTCTCAACAATTTTAAGAGGTAAGGGATATAGAAATGAGGACAGTGAAGTTTAGAGAGATTAAAGGAACTTGCTTAGGTCCCAGACTTGCAAATGTAATATCCCAGTTTTAAACTCTGTCAGCGTGGCTTCACATTCTGCGCTCTTAACCACTCTAACCATGGCTGATACTACTCCCAACAGACAGTTTCTGTCATACTAAGACCCCACCATCCTGTCTGTTTGGAAGATAGAGATGGAATTTCCTCTGCCCCTCCTTAAACTAGAAAAAAATGATTAAAAATTACAGAGAGAGGAACACTCTGGCTTCCTTGCAATAGGAACTTGATATTCATAGGTCATTTTTGGATACCTCTTTGACTGTGAAAGTCATGAACTGCCTGCCAGTCCAAGAAGCCCACAGTAGCACCTTGATTATGTGTTCATAAAGGGATGAAGCTGCTGGAGTACGTGTATCAGAAAGATTGCAGGAGAGTCAGTCTTCTCTTTGGTGGCAGATATTTAGATGATATCTGAGATATGTCTGAATTCTGTGATTGAGTGAGATGAACAGTCTTTCAGCTTCAAGGTGTATCCACATTTATGAAAATTGTGTAACTATTTTTCTGTCACATTAGCAAGTTAATTGGATAAGGGTAAATTAGATAAAAAGATAAAATAAAAATTTCTATTGTCTTATTTCCTTGGTACTTAATTAGAAAGGGATTACAACTTGGTATGTATATGATGCTTCAGAAGATGCTAACTTATTGTTGAAATAAGTGTCACAACTTAGAGGAGACCTTGTGACTTTCAAAGATTAAGTTAAATGAAATCCACATCAGCTATTTAGTAGCATAGATACATTGAAAGGCAAGTAGCTGGGATCTTGCAAATAGACAAGAGCCAAATTTGAAATTTGAAAACAAACAAACCAATGGGCAAACACTGGGGAGAGACTGGAAAACGCTTTGGAAAAACCATTGACTTGGAACATGGTAGACTTTAGATTGGTCCTGGTTTGGTGTGATGGTGGGCAAATCACTTCAGCTTTTTGGCTTTGGTTTTTCTATATGAAGTAGAGGGAATAGATGCTCATGAAAATGTTTTCCAGCCCAATGTATGTAATTTTATTTTCCTGGTGATAAAACACAGTTGCATCCATTTTGTCCAGAATTTAAGAAGTTTTTTCCATGGGGAAACAGATGGTAGAGGGAGCATAATGGACTATTAATAACATGGACTTCGGAGCAAGACAGCTTAGATTTGAATCTTGGCCCACTGCTTATAAACTGTTATGACTGTGGCAAGTTATTAACCTCATTGTGCCTTAGTTTCTTCATTCATAGCCTGGGGATAATAATAGTACCTACTTCCTTAGGTTGTTGTGAGGGGTAAATAAGTTAACGTATGTCAAGTAGTAGAACAGTGCCTGGCATGTGATAAATGCTGCATAAAGGATTGCTCTTATTACTGTAACAGGCCACTATTGACTTCTATTGCTGCTCAGTGGCCTTTGCAAGATCTCTTTGCAAGAGATCGCAGGTTTCATTTTTAGACTGAGAATTCCCTGAGGTCCTTGGGGAGTGAGGCTTAGAACAGCATGTGCGGATGTATTTATAATCCCACAAGGAGCAATAAGCCTGTATGCACTCACATCTACACTACTGCCCTTTTCACTGCTCTGTTCTTCCTTTATCCATCACAAAGAAAGCACTCTTGACAGGTGTCAGGGTGGAAGCAGGAGAACTCCCTGAACCTTGCTATGACTAGTAAGCTAGATAGGGCTCTAGCTTCCTAATGCAATGAAATCTGATGATATGCACAGTGGTTAGGGACATAGATGCTACACCTAAGTCCCAACTTTGGTAATTTCTTAAATTTGTTGCCTTATGACAAGTTACTTAACTTTTCTCTGCCTTTTGTTTCTATCTATATAATCATAATATAATTCCTACTTCATGGAATGGGTAGATGCAAATTCCCAAGAAGGTAGCTGGTTTATATGTTTAGTATATGGGAAATGTTATAAGTACTGTATGATTGTGTATCAGGCAAGGAGAATTTTTGCTCTGTGGATGATCAATGACTCACTAAAAAAAATCAAGAACCAAATGCTAATAAATTAGTTGCAATTATTTTATAGATGGAAAGATATCCATGCATTGACTAACTCATTTGAAATGGATGACTTATGACTACTTAAATTTTAAAAATTGGCCTAAAAATATAAATTAGAATGGAATCTCAGAGTTGGAAAACACTCCAATTGTTGTCTAATCCAGACACCCCTCACATGCATGTATCTCCCCAGGTGCTTAGCTGGTCCTGTACTCTAAAGGTGGAAGTAGTTTGATTTTGTTCCTGTTGTTCCTGGATCTCTCCTATTTGCAATGGTCCATCCCATCCTAGAGTGCTATGCCCAGCACATGGAGGCATGAAGAGACTGGTCATTATGGTGGTTTTCTGATGGAATGGTATTTGCATAGCTTATTGGAGTAATGCTGGGAAATCTAGTCTCTTCTGACACTTAGGTTTCCAGGTCCTACTGTGGTGTTACATGCAGCCAATAGAATTAAGTGAGATGACAAAGATGTACTCTTACGTTTCTGGAGAAGCTGCTCCATGAAAGAGAAGATCAGTAAAAAATAAATCGAATGTTGATGCATGTCGGGGAAGTTTGGAGTTGGAGAATTTTAGAGCTAGAAAAGACCTGGGAGATGATGCAGACCTTTAAAATGATCCAAAAACAAGGCATAAGAGAGGTTAAGAGACTTGGCCACAGGAGCTCCACTAGTTAATGTGAGTACACAGAGTGAGAGTTCTTTCCACCACCTCTCTCTGATTCTCCAGCACTATGATTAGAAATGTGGGTGCTAGAGACTGGCTGCTTTAAATCAGATCTTGGTTCTGCTCTTTATTGGCAGTGTGATCTTCTGCCAGCTGTATACTTCTCTCTGCCTCAATTTTCTTACTTGGAAAAATGGAAATAATCGTAAAGGTTTTGTGTGTAAGGCACTTATGACAGTGTCTGACGCATAATGAGTACTCAGTAAGTATGTTATTATTGCCAGTCTTCCAGAGAACCCCAGGAATGTCAGCTCTCAGACAAGCCAGAGAATACATGTTTTGACCAGGCTGGTGTTTAAAAGTATTTTCTCTCACTTGAAATATGGCTTTTTATTCCTTCCTGACTTCTGATTCAGATGTGATCTTCAGGACCCATCTGTGAATGAACAACCATATTCTTCTCTGGAATCACTATGTGACTTTGGGATATAAAATGATTAAAAATTATTCCCCATTATTTGTGGTTTCCAATTCACATTCAGCAAATATTTACAGAGTAGTCTGCTGTGTGCCTGGCTTGGAGATAGGGCCTGGATGCAAAGGTGGGCAGTCTGATGTGCTCCTTACCCTCATGGTATATGCAGGTTAGGTGGGGCAATTTGCAGTTAGATAGGTAATGCTGCCATGGCATGGGAGGGAGCACTGACAAGAGAGAACAGAACATTGTTTTACAGCACATGGAGGGAGCTCTTAACCTGATGTAAGAGGTCAGGGAAGGACTTTCTGGAAGAAGTGATGTCTGAGCTGAGACCTCAGTGATGAGTTAGATTCCTGACTAGTGTATATAGGGGCTGGAGAAGAGTATTCTAAGCACAGGGAACCGTGTATGTGTGTGTATGTGTGAGTGCATGGATATACACTCAGGCTTAGGAGAACTCTGGGTATTCACCAAGTCATTCAATATTTAACAAGTGTTTATGAACTACTTACTATGCAGCAGGCATTGTTTTACATATTGAGAGACATCAGTTAACAAAATAGGAAATATTCTTACTTTCATGGAAGTGATAGGGGAGAACAGAGAACTAAAGCTTAGTGCTATGAAGACAACTACTTAAGGGAGGATGTTCAGGGAGGACTGTAGGATGAAGTGCCAGTCAAGCTGAGACCTGCGATATGAAGGAGCCAGACATGTAAACACCTGGGAGAGGCAGAAGGAACAACAAAGTCCAAGAGCTCAACAGCAGGAACAATCTCGGCCTGTTGGAGAAACTGAAAGAGGGCCCATGTGCTGGTATATCAAGATGTGGGAAAAGTGTATGAATAATTCAAAGGGTGTTTCATTAGGAGGGCTGTTATCAAAAAGATAAAAGACAACGTGTGTTGGTGAGGGTATGGAGAAGAGGGAACTCTAGCACACTGTTGATGGGAATGTACATGGTTGCAGTTGTTATGGAAAACACTATAGAAGTTCCTAAATAAATTAATAATAGGCTGGGCATGGTGGCTCACGCCTGTCATCCCAACACTTTGGGAGGCCCTGGCCAACATGGTGAAACCCTGTCTCTACTTAAACAAACAAACAAACAACAAACAAACAAACCTAGCTATGGTAGTGCATGCCTGTAATCTCAGCTACTCTGGTGGCTGAGGCATGAGAATTGCTTGAACCTAGGAGGCAGAGGTTGCAGTGAGCTGAGATCGCACCAGTGCACTCCAGCCTGGGTGGCAGAGTGGGACTCTGTCTCAAAGAAAAGAAAAAAAATTAACAATACACTGCTATATGATTGAGAAGTCCGTCTTCTGGTTATATACCTCAGGAGGTGAAATCACTACCTTATAAAGATATCTGCACTCCCATGCTCACTGCAGCATTATTCACAGTAGCGAAGATAAGGAAACAACCTAAGTGTCCATCAATAGGCGAATGGATGAAGAAATTGTGGTACATAAATATGCCTTAGAAAGGAACGAGATTTTTATATTGACAATGAAAAAACAATTTAAAAAACAAGATCTGTCATTTGCCCTAACATGGATGGAACTGGAGGACATTATGCTAAATGAAGTAAGCCAGACACAGAAAGAGACATAGTGCATCATTTCACTTATATGTGGAATCTAAAAAAAAAAGTCCAAATATACAGAAACAGAATAAAATAGTTACCAAGGGGCAGGGGGCAGGAATAGGGATGCATGTCAAAGTATACAAAATGGATATGCAGGATGAACAAGTCTACAGATCTAACCTACAAGATGTGGATTATAGTGAATGAAACTGTACGTCATTAGGGACTTTTGTTGAATAAGTAGATTTCAGCTGCTCTTGTTACACAAAAAAGTAACTATGCAAGGTGATAGACATGTTAATTTGCTTCACTATAGGAACGATTTTACTATCTGTATGTATCCCATACCATCATGTTATAAACCTCAAATATATACAACTTATTTTTAAAAATCAATAATTCAAAGGTTGGATTGTTGATGCTGAGAAAGATTCAGAAAATTTCTCAATGGGTTAAAACACACACACACAATGAGTCTCTTTTCTTTTCTTTTTTTTTTTTTTGAGACGGAGTCTCACTCTGTCACCGAGCCTGGAGTTCAGTGGCGCAATCTCAGCTCACTGCAACCTCCGCTTCCTGGGTTGAAGTGATTCTCCTGCCTCAGCCTCCCGAGTAGCCAGGATTACAGGCGCCTGACACCACACCTGGCTAATTTTTGTATTTTTTGTAGAGACAGGGTTTCACCATGTTGGCCAGGCTGGTCTCGAACTCCTGACCTCAAGTGATCTGCCCACTTTGGCCTCCCAACGTGTTGGGATTACAGGCATGAGCCACTGCGCCGGGTGGACTCTCTTCAAAACTAGAAAGCTTTTGGAAAATCATGTTGTAGATACTCCTTCTCCGAAGTAGGGATTGGCTATGTGTGTTTTAATAAATGAGATGAGATGAAGAGCATACATCCCATGGTTGTTGACTAGAACTGCATATAAGGAAATGTGCTGATACACATTCTGTTTCCAGTTATGAACACATTTAAGCAACATAACAAATCAGCAGGGCTGCCTGGCTCAACATGAGAGTTCATTATGATGACTATGGGTGTCCCAGTGATTTCTGTTGGGTTCTAGCTTTATACCGTATTTCTAATTACCTTCAGGAGCATTCTTTTCTTTGGATTCAAATTTGTGTTGCAGAAGTGTTTTCCATTTTTTTCTATACAGTTTGAGCGTGCCTTTGTTCAAGCTTATTGTCCATGTTCTTCTGTTCTGTTTTCCCGGAGAGTCTATCTCTGTATTCGAGCACATAGGCCACACAGGAGACTCATGGCTCTTGTTTACTCCCAGTCAACAGCTTTGGGGATGACGAAGAGCTGTCCACATCTTCCGACAGTGACGAGGAGGTGATCAAACAATTTGAGATTTCCGTGTCCCGGTCCCAGAGTTTCCGTTCAGTGACATCTGAGAAAGGAAAGCAGACAGGATTGGAGCAGAAACCAAAATTCAGCCGTTTGTTGTTGACACACGGAGAAGATGGCACAGAAGTATCTGCCTGCGAAGGTATTCTTTGCCTGACACCCTTTCTTTAGACTAGGGATGGCCAATGGTAAGAGCACATCCGAGTTATTCAGCCTCCGCACTCTGCATCTGAGAGTCCAGAAAGGAAAAGAAAATAAGACAGGATGCAGCACATGGAGCAAAGGGGCTGCTTTAAACCTCCCAAGGGGACTGCCATGCAGGAGGGTTGAGAGAAGGAATGGATCAGAACTGGGTGGGTCTCGATACTAGGTTGTGGGACCCCTTTCTTTCTTATCGGCCACTTCTTCCTAAATTTAGAATAGCATTTATTGAGCTTAGCAAATCTTGTTCCCTTTTGATAAATACAAAAATTTCATGTACCTGTCCGCTGACGTTGAGAGTCTGTGCCATTTCTCCCATTTAGAATCATAAAATAAGTTTTCCACATATCTATATAACTCCAGAAGATATTTTAAAGCCTTTCTTCTAATTAGTTTGCATTATGAAAGCAATGGGTATTTTTATCTTTCAAATAAAAAAAGTAGTGTAATAATATTAAATAACCTTTTTCAAACAGCACATGCCCCTGCATCCTTATCCTCAGTCCCTGTAGTTTCTTACACACCCCACCTGCATGAAAATTACTGGGTAAGCACAAAGTCTTATGTCATTCTCCAGCATTATCTTCCTAAATTTACATTTCACAAAGGGGAGGGGATACTCAAAGGTAGGGCCAGCTTGGGATGGTGGGCAGACCTTGTTACAGGTCCTCCTCCCCTCTCTAACATAGACCCAAAGTAACCTGGAGAGAGGATGCAAACAGGACAGTACACTATTTCTTTGTGGTTTCCCAAGCAAAGGTCAAAGTATCTACCCGACTCCTTTATGACCAGAGCCCTGAATAGACACAGCCATGGTAACAGGGAAGGGTCTGTGAAGTGTATTTGGTAAAAAAGCAAGAGAAAATGCTCTGCCACCCACCTTCGTGACCTGATCTCAGTTACCTGCGCTCTAACCTTTCCTTCTTTCCTTTTGGGAAGGTGGTCAGTCAAAGGAGAGCATAGCTGTAGATGTTCCATGTTTTCAAACCCAGACAGACAAAAAGGATGGTGCAGAAATTGAGAGAAGATAAAAGAGGAGACATTTTGATTTGAGGATGAACACAGGACATGCAGACAGAATAAAGGATTAAAGAGCTAGAATTAACAAAAAGACCCCTAATTTTCAGCAGGAATAACTTGTTATCTGTCACGTGGTCTGACTTATTGGCATAAACCAACATAATGTATTTTATTGCCATTCTTTTTAGCTCAAGGTAAATTAATAAATAAAGATCTTATATAACCGAACCACAACATCAGTGGCCGCGGACACTGTCATTTCCCCACCCCCTCTCTTGGCTTTTCTCTTTCTCTGATGTTACATCACAGCATTCCTTTCTCTCCATTGAGAGGGCAAATGTTAGCTAATGAAAGTTAATAGCAGTTGATTCCCTGAGAACAGCTTGTTTAATCCTGAAGCTAATGGCCCCATTTCCCCAAAGCCCAAGTGTCTGGCTTCTGATTTACACAAATGGCTGATATTCTGAGAGTTCTGACAACCATTCTAACCCTTATCCCTCCTGGGATGAGCAGCAAATTATCTCTTGTCCTAACTGGTAATTCTGAATTTTAGACAGATGGTGATAGAAAAGGTTAAAGAGGAAAAAAAAATCTACTACATTGAATGAAGTACCTGTAGATTTTGAAGAAAATCAGCAAGATTTTCATAGAAATAGACACATACCAAATTTTAGGTTACCAGATGCCATGGAAATGTTAACATGGTTTTTATTGCTTGATTTTTTTTTGTTCATCTTTATATCAGTGGATTTTCTTTGGTGGTAAAGAATCATGAAAAGATTAAGCATGCAGCCCAGAGAGGAATTTTTTGGTATGCCTGTTCTCTATTTAGCTGTTTTATTCCACTGTAAACCTTGTTTTGTAAGACCAAATGTAGTTGTAGAAACAGTTCTTCCACTTTAAAAATGCATTCCAAAGTGTTGGACAGTGAAATTAAAGGGCCAAATCCAAGTAAAATCTGAAACATGAATGAGCTAGTGGTAGGTTGTCTCATATTTCATCTTAAGTGAAATCCTTCATTCTAGATTCTGTGGTGAGGCTATTTGGAACCATATTCCAGGCAAATTCTCTTTTGTCCTGTGTATCTGATTTAATGTTACATTGCACACTAATTGTCACTGGATTCCCGATAATGTCAAAGAGGGTTTTTGGTCTAAGTGGTCTGGATTGGAGGCCTGTATGCAAGGTCTTTAGGCATGAAACGTTAGTTGCAGAATATTAGTCCATTTCCTGGGGCTTTTCTTTTTTTTTTTTTTTCCTAGCAATAACCTTATTTTTGCTTATGGAATAGTTATTCTGAGGATGTTTCCTACAAGCTAGATATTATTACCTTGGTGTCCTCAAAACCAGATCAATTGTCTCCAGAATGTATACTTAGTTTTGTTTGAGATGGTATATCCGTCATGGTTCAATTGGAGAACTAGAACCAGCAGGATTACATGCATACATATACATACAGAATGTACATGTACATACAAACACATGCACATGCAGGGGTGTGTGTGTGTGTGTGTGTGTGTGTGTATGTGTGTGTATCCCAAGAGATTCATTGCAAAGAACTGGTTTATATGAAGGTGGTGGCTGGCTAGGTAACAGAAATACACAGCCCCCATATTTGCAGAACAGGTTGCAGAAAGGTAGGGGGAAACTCTAGGCATGAGCTGAAGCTGTAGTTCTTAGGTTAAACTTCTTTTCCAGGGGAACCTCAGTTCTCTTAAGGTCTTTCAGCTGACTGCTTATGTAGGATAATCTCCTTTGGTTAAAGTCAACTGATTATAGGCTTTAATCACATCTATAAAATACCTTCACAGCACTACCTAGATTTAGTGTTTGATTGAATAATTGGCGCCTATAGTCTAACCAAGTTGACACATAAAACTTGCCGTCACAGATGGTAAGCAGAAGTCTTTGTATTTGGGTGGCGATCAGGGAAAGAGGTTTGGGAGTATGAAAAGTGTATTTGAATAATGGGGTTTTATTCTATCAAAGTGGGATATGGACTAAGCAAGTGGAAGAATTTCTCTGTTAAAATAAATTTGGTTGATGTGACATAGTTATGGCCTATAATTTCTAAGAAGCCAGGATACATTTATCTGACAACAGGCAATTACTTTTGTACGTGTGTTGAAGGTGACATGATCTTCTTTAATTTAAAGGCACGGGAAGACTGCTTTATGGAAAGGTGAATCACCTTTCCCTTTCCTCCTCCTCGCAACTTGACTTGTACCCCAGATTTGCTTCTCTCATTCATTCCTTGCTTGTCTGTCATGGAAAATGGTTTGTTACGTTAATATCATTCTTATGTTTTTCAGTTATGAATAGCTTTTCAAGGCTTAATGTAGCTTTTGAAAATTCTCTTATTACTGATCTTGGTATTATCACCGTAGGAGTTAAAGTCATGAGATAATTTTATGGGGGTAATTTCTTGGTAAAGTAAAAATTTGTGCTGAAATCCTGCTGGGTTCTACACATGTTGATGGATGACCCGCTGTTTAATAGGACATTTTACTGTTCGTATATGTGAGGAATGGGTGTGCTAATTAGAGACTTAGAAGAAAATCCTGCTTTGTGTTGTAGGTTTTTGCATGTGGATTTTTCCTTGTTCTGTCATTTTGTGTGGCCTGTTTTTAGTATGTTTGCCAAATAACCAAAAGTCTGGATGTAAAAATGTTGTGATGTCCTATAAAAGTGTGTCTAAGGCGTCTGAACTGAATAATTGAGGATAACAAAGAAGATAGAGAACTTTCTCAATGGCCTGCTGTGATTTTACAAAACCCCAAATCAGGAGTCTGAAGTTCTGCCTCGAGGACCTGCCTGAAGATGTTTTTATATGGTCTGGTTGATAACATATTTTTAAAGTTTGAATGCTTACTATACATGGGTCATATACTCTGGTGAATCCCTGTCACCAACACTCATATTGCCGCATACCTGGCTGCTTTCAATGTTTATTACCTACCTAGACTTTTAAGTTCTCTGAAGGGTTAGTGATAACCCACTGGCAGATAAAGACTATGCAGTAGATGTATGTGGCTTAGTACCATCCAGGAGCTTACATTCTATTAATAGCTGAGGTATCAGGCTAACGAGGGAAAACAATTGCTACCATATGATGTATATGTAAGAGCTTTATGACATAGACTTTGCCAACCCACTCCCTTGTCCTGTCTAAATCTCTGATTTTCTTTCATCCTGGGATGGGGTCTGCTGGAGGAGAAAAGAGGCCAAAGAGATAAGAGATCTTCAATTTCTCTTTGGGCAAGGGAGGCAAATAGTGGGGGCAGCTATTTCTTAAGAAGATCCTGCCAGCTTTTCCTGACCATCTGAGGACAACCTTGACATGTAGGAAGACGAAAGGGGATGAATTGGGGTGAGGAGTGCTGAGAGAGCAAAGTGTGGAGACTGAAGGAGGCAGGGAAGGCTCAGGAGTTGTTGGCGCTTTCTATGGGGAGGGAGGACAGGACACAGGGAGGGGTTGAGGGGCACCGTGAGCAGAAATACACAGCTAGCATTTTCATAAACGGGTGAGACCAGAGGAATAAGGCATGGTCACTTGGGAAGCAGTGGAAAATGGGGTTGGATGGGCTGGATGAGGCCAGTTCGGGCCAGGCAGGTAAGCAAGGCTAATATTTATGGAAGGCCTGCTGCATGCCAGGTGAATATTATTTCATGTGTCCACAGTGATCTTCTGATGGCTTTCATCATTTTTTAGATAAAGAAGCAAAGATTCAGAGAATTTGAATATTGTCCAAATTCTTATGGCAGAGACAGGATTTAAACTCAGATCATATCAATCCAAGACCACGGATCAAGGAGAGAACTTTTTACTTGGTAGGGTCCCCGAAGCTTTTTGAGCAGAGGGGAATATAGTAAACACTGCAGAGAAAAGGAAGCATGGTTAGGTTGGGAGACCATATGATCTTCGCATTAGATGACTCTTTTTGCTTTCTAGATCCATTGCAGAAGTCTTGTGGTCATTAGCTCCAGCAAAATGCTGTGTCTATTTTATCCTTTTGACAAAAATATACATTCTCTACACTCATATTTAAAAAGTATTAAACCTTCTGATACCCCCCATAATGAGATAATGTTCTTTTTCATTTTATGGATCAAGTTTCTTCACTGTATGGATAGAATTATGTTTCTGCAGGTATTATTGGTATGGGTTCTGTTTTTGCAATCTTGATTGTTGTGACTGCAATTACTCAATTTCTCTAGGTAAAAAGGTGTTAAGAATGATGCATTTGAAACAGTTTTCTTATTGCAAATTTAGATTTGGATGGAGCCAGCCAACGGCGTTATTCTGAGAATCTCTCCTATGGTGAAGATGACCACATCCCTGCTCACTCACAGTCCCCATGTGAGAGGGGGGATGCCAAACACCATGGCACATCGCACCAAGAGTCCAATGTGGTCCAAAGCCTCAGGCGCCAATCCACAGAGGGCAGCTTGGAGATGGAGACAGCTTTTAATAGCCGGGGATTTGAAGATTCCTATGCCACTGACAGCTCCTCCATGTGGAGTCCAGAGGCAAGTTATTTGTTTTTTATTCTTTCATTGGTTCCCTTTCCCCTTCCCCTCTTTCCACTATCCTTTCTCCTCATCTCACTAAAAAAAAAAAAAAAAATTCCAGAAAGGAAGCATTACCTTTATCTGCAATAAATTTTTGTTCAGATGACCAAAATCCCATGCATGTCAATAACAGAATCATAAATATCTCTCAAAGTGGAAAAAAAAGGAAGAATGCTTTAAAAAAAAGGAAGAAAAAGAGGAATGGTGACAGAATGGATCCAGGAACAGCCAGGCTTTTCTTTTACATAAAGAATTTTACAGGCTTAATTTTAAATAATGGAATTTTCAGTTCTTTAGAGAGACTGGTTTATTTACTTCATGGTTTCAATTAAGTGGAGTCTATTTTTATTTAGCCCGAATCTCAAGTTTTGATTATTTGATATGAAAGTTATTTGAAAATTGAACTAAAATGATATGACCTTCCAAGTGAAATTATACAAGGTATGATGATGTGGCTGTTGCACTGTAAATATATTTGTTAGCTTTGAATTTAACTGAAGGCCTAGGAGACAGCATTAATTAGTAATGGCCCTCTGGCCATTGACACTGCTTTTTGTAGTAAATCTCTGATAAAAGATACTTCTTCCAAAGTTCTTTTTCAATTAAAGCTTAGTCCAGAATAAATGTGACAATCAATCCAGAGATATGGCTGGAGGTGATGATGGTAGTAGCTACAATTTATTGAGCAGTAAATATATGCCAGGCATTGTGATAAGGATTTTACAAAATTGTTTCCTTTTACTGGCCCTTACGGTTATTTTTCCATTAGATAGATCCCTCCTATCATGATTCTGTGACATTGGAAGGCATTAAGGAATGGCGTTTAATACCTAATTTGAAATTAATTTTGATGAAATAAATCATATACATATATAAACCTTTAATATAATTTGCAGGGATGAGGGAAGGAGGAGAGAGGTAAATAGATTTTATTAGCATCCATTGGAGAAAATAAACAGAATGCATCTCTTATTAGGACTTGGAGTGTCACACACACTAAATGCTCAAGGTAAAAAAAAAAAAAAATCACAGAAAACCCTGTTTCCAAGCCTTACTGCTGACACATTGGTGCGTGTAGGTGGTATCTAAGGAGGGGTGTGCACACATATACGTGCCCCTGTGTAGGTGTCCCTGCTGAGGACCTAAATGGTAGCTCACATATGTGGTTTGTGGCTTGTGGTTTGTGGTTTGAGGCACCCAAAGCCATTAACTTTATAAATTTTGTTTAAAAAAAGAAAAAACTCTGCTTACCCGTTAGTTTACTACCAAGCCATATTAAATCCCACACACTAACATTTAAAAAATGCTTTGAATCTCTCACCCAAAAACAAAACAGACGAAACGATTTGCCTGCCTATTGATACTCTGTCTCCTTGGTGATTGTGCCACGAGGCTTGGAAGTGCCTTCTCCAGGTCACCTCCCATTTACCTGCCTGCTGGAGCTTTAATAGAAGACTCGGTATTGAGGGTACTAAATGTTCTCAGACTCCAAAAATACCCAGACATCTCTGTGTGCTCCATTCAACCTCCTATCTATTTTGAGAAAAAACTGTAATTTGGTGCTCCTACAGTAGAACTTCAAATCCAACACGGAGGCAGTTCCCGTAACTGCCTGCTTTGCAGGCTTAGCTTGCCTTTTAAGAATTGATTTATTTGCCTCTTAGCTGTATTGAGAACTCTGTCTTCCCCTGTGTATCTGGCATCAGGAACATATTGTAGGCCTGTTTGCTTTAGGCCACACAGATGACATCAACACTATCTTACTAAAACAGAAAGGCTTTCAATTTGACAGAAAATCTTTAAACATACATGGGTTTTGACAATTTGACACAAGTATTCTCATCTTAAGGAAAAGCCCAGGATATTAGAGCTCAAGGAATCATTTATTTTGTCTCAGAAGGAAAGCGGTCGTGCAGTGTGACTACCTGTTAGGCTGATGGATTTTTGAGCTCCACTTTTCTCTGCTGGCAAAGGCCTTTGGCTTTTTCCTGCAGAGCCAGGGCTTGGCAGGAAAGACAATGGGAGTGTGGCTCGTGATTTTGAGCACACAGGGAGACAGGTGTCCCACTTTTCATCTCTGCTTTCCACTGATTAATTGGTTGGCCTTGAGAAGTTAATTAAAATCTGCCAAATGGGGATAAGAATGAAGAGATTTTTACCTTGCAGGAAGGTCAGATGGATTAGTGGTGTTAACAGTACCCACATGAGGAGCTCCTTCAGTTGCCTGGTGAGAGGTAAAGTGTATTGAAATAATTAATTGCTATGAAAATACCAACATTCACAAATCTTTTTCTCAAATCAACCCAGGGAGGGGCCACAAAGCCCAGTTTTTATGGGCCACAGCTTGAATTGGCCTATCCAAAGCCCAGCCATTGGCAGGATCTGCGCCTTATTCAGAGGCGTTCTTAGGACAGTCAGGAGCTCTACTCAGGACTCTCCTAGAAACCTGCAGGTGCAGTGAGCATTTATCTGAAGAGATAGCCTGATACATAAGTGGAGAGAGTTCCTCATTCACTAAAATATTTTTACCTTGGCATTGGAGTTGACAAAACTAAGAGCTATTAACTAACATTAGGAGCAGGGGCCGCAAAGGATGTAAAAACCACAGAGAGTGTGATTCCAACCCCCACCTGCTGTCTTCTCCCCTCTTCATCTTGTGCTCTCTCTCTCGTGCGTGCTTTCTCTCTCTCTCTCTCTAGATATATATATATGTGTGTGTGTGTGTGTGTGTGTGTGTGTATAAATAAAAATTGTTATGCCTGAAGGTTTGGGGAAGAAGAAAGGAGACCGTATGGTTCAAAATAAGGTTTGGGATTTTGGGATTTTGAGTATTGAATATGAGTTAAGGCAGGCCCAGAACTCAGACTGCCAGGGAATGAGTCCTGGATAATCTTGTCTGTGAATATGATCTGGGCTTGTGGGGAAAGAGCGTGTTATTTAGTCTTTCTAAGCTTTAGTTTCTTCCTTCATAAAATGAAGATATTAAAATACCTACCTCATTACATTGATGTAAATATTCAAAAAGATAATGTTTCTTAGTTGAGTTCCTCAAAAAAACAGAGCCTAAGTAAAGGCTTTGTTCCCTACTTTGGGAGTGCAACCTCAGGGAACAAAAGTGCGAGACAAGGGAAGTAAGGCAGGGAAGAAGGGAGATCAAGTATGAGAATACACAGTTGAATTGGCCACCACTCAGTATGGCTAATTGCTTGATCTTGTGTGTCCACACTCCAAGAATCTGTGTGAACTGATAGGGCAACTGACTACGGGGCAAAAAGTAGACTTTACATATATTAGTGTCAAGCAGGATTCTGCAGCTGTCTAAGCCTTGGCGGTCAACAGAAGGACCAATGATAAGAGATGAGAATTATATTGTGTGGGTAGACGGTAAGACTTTATTGAATTGTTCCAGACTGAAACTACTTAGAGCCCAGATAGGCTGTGCCTTAGGGGAAGATGGAACATGAGGTAAGGCCAAGAAGATCTGAAGTGTTTAAGAGCCAGTTTTTGTAGCCTGTAAAAGATTTGATATGGTATTTGGCATAAGAAACAGCATAGTAGATGTTAGCTATTATTACTTATGGTCAGAAATGCAATACAGAGATGAACAAGAGTAGGCTAAAATAGATGGGAGTTTTAGGAAGAAACAAGGGAGTTTGAGAGAAGATTCTGACTTGATTTTTGAGTTGGCTTAAATCCTTGGAGACTTGCTTCTAATATATATACACCAGTCAGTTGTATTCAAAAGTCTCTATAGCAACCACTTTTATCACTTGAAACTAAGTACCTCTGAATAGAAACACTCACGCATGATTGCATGCTCAGAGGAAAGGATATAAGAAGCTTCACTTATTTTACAAGAAATCTAAATTTTCTTGTAGGCTACTTTGAATCTTAAAAGAAAAGGGTATTTATTAGATGTCTACTATCTGTCAAGTCCTCTACCTTTTACAACATCCCTACACAGAAGGTACCATCTCCATTTTAGAGTTGAGGAAAATAGAACATGGAAAGGATTAAATAACTTGCCCAGTGTCATAGAGCTAGTAAGTGGTAGGCCTGGGCTTCCTAAGGAAATATGAACCCAGAGAACCATGAACTTTCACCCAGACTATGTGGGAAAGTTTCATTGATGGATGCATATTTTGAGGCATTTTATTATAATTTGAAACAAGATCTCTAAATTAGCAAGGTCTGGTGTTCAATTGCGTAAATAAGAACTGGTTTGCAATAAGAATCAGTTCAAAGTTGAGTTACAGGTAAGGATCATGCCTTCAGAGGAAAACAGAATTATTTTTGACATTATTTATAATTTGTTAGTGGGGTGGTTCATTATAATAAATGCAGTTCAGCTCAGTTTTCCCAGTAAGGTCATCAGATCTGAGTGGTTGCAAGTAAATTGCCGTCCAAGGATGACATTCCATAAAGAGAGATGTGTGTTTGAGAATAGGTGGCACCAGTCCAGTGGTGGGAATAGATATTGATGCAGTCTGGCCTGAGCCAGGTATTTTCACATCAATGAAAACCTCACAACAACACATCAGCAAGCAGGCACATTAATGTGCGTTTTTAAGCTTGAATACAGAGAGGCTGGTCTATTTGGCCAGCGTAAAAAAGCTAGTCAGTGCTAGAGTTATGATTTCAATTTAGATGTTCTGGCTCCAGGCTCAGTGTTGCTGTTTACTAAAGGGCTGTGGAGGTGTCCTCCTAAACCTTTGTTGCTCAAAGTGTGAGGCGAGGCTAGTAGCATCAACATCCTTTGCACATGTCCCAGAAATGGCAGAATCTCAAGCTCCACTCCAGACCTACTGAATCAGAATCCTCAGATGATTTAGGTATACATTAAAGTTTGAGAAGCTCAGCCCTAAACCTTTTCTCCCACATAGATTGAAAATATACTGAAGCATCACCTTCCTGGGACTCCCATCAAAATTCTTGTCTGTAGAAAACTCTTGTCTGTGGAGAACAGGCTCAGGCTCAACCATCTGTATTTAGGGACACAAGGAAAAGTCTCCTATGGACAATTGCCTGTTGACTTAATTTTAGATTTAGCATCTCATTTGGTTTCAATGATCCTGGGCAATTGTGCTTTTTGAGAGGCAGTGTATATGAAAACACTTTGCAAAATATAAAAGCTTTAGTTATCCATTCCAAAAACATTCACGAAGGCGCGCCATATGCTAGGCACTGTGCCGTCAAAGAATTCACAGTTTAATGCAGCGACAGACCAGTAAATAGACCTGTCTGATATAGAGGGAATACACTGGCAGTTAGAAAGCAGGGATTCTGAAGGAGCACAAAGGAGCACCAACTGGCCAAAATGTAATTGGGTATCATCATTTCTGTTTCTAATTGTTTCCTCTGCCTGCAACAGGAACAGGACAGGACCAATTTGCAGGTGCCATCCGGAGTCTCAGAGCCCATCTCAAAGTGTGGTGACCTAGATGTCATCTTTGAATATAGAGCCTCCAGCCAGAAGCTCACAGTGACCATCGTGAGGGCACAGGGCCTCCCAGATAAGGACCGAAGTGGTGTCAACTCCTGGCAAGTTCATGTAGTGCTGCTGCCTGGTAAGAAACAGAGGGGCAGGACAAACATACAGAGAGGGCCCAACCCCGTCTTCAAGGAGAAGGTCACCTTTGCCAAGCTGGAGCCCAGAGACGTGGCTGCCTGTGCTGTCCGCTTCCGCCTGTACGCTGCCCGGAAGATGACCCGAGAGAGAATGATGGGAGAGAAACTTTTCTATCTCAGCCACCTGCACCCAGAAGGGGAAATGAAAGTGACTCTGGTTCTGGAGCCAAGAAGTAATATAAGTGTGAGTATGTTAAATGGTGCTGCTAATGACGTGGTGTGTTCGAAGACCTGGGATTGTCAGCCCTTGATTTAGTACATTCAGTCTGTGAATTCAGAGACTTGAATTTAATTTTCCATTTGGCTCTCCTCACCCTTGTAAGCCATGATTTGCACCTCATGGTACAATGGGTCTTTCATGCCTGTCTTCCTGATAACCTGATGGATAAATGCCCTGTCCATTTTAGGACAAGATAGCAGCAGTGTGGTAGAGGGCATGGAAAAAAACAGGGAAGGTGGCTTGGCCTTCTGGTTTGTGGATAACTGATCCTACTCCTCCTACCCCCAATCTGCATCATGATGAATCTCAGAGATGGGACTTTCTGGGCAAGGTTCTTCACGGGTATGCTGGGGCGGACTGAGATAGCAGCCCAGAACTTCAGCTGCCTCCAAAACCTTTCATTTGTACTACTACAGTCTTCCCTCGTACCCCATTTCCCTGCTTGCCCCAGAGTTTCAAGGAAGCGTGTCATAATTTATATGTCTACAGGATGGGCAGCTCACTACTGCTGTGGGTTATCTGTCATGTAGTATGCCCATCTCCTTTTACAAAACCATGTTAACAGATCAGGGAGCTCTCTAGGCTTTGGGATCAATCAGTCATTCATTCAGAGATGTTTACTGTCAATTATGGTACAGGCAAAGTGGATGCAGGAAAGAACTAAGCAGGCGATGCCTCTGCACTTGGAGAGCTTGCAGTCTAGTGGTGGCCAAGTAGGCAAGGAGAGAGAGTGATAGGCTGCGCTTGTTTAGAGGATCAGAGAAAGTTTCTTTGAGGTGGTGATAAAACACCAGAACTCACAGCATCGAGAGAGCGAGGCTGGTGACGTGAGGAGGATGAGAGTTCCAGACAGAGAGAACAGCACAAGCAAGCAGTCAGGATGTGGGGTGGCCGGGGGAGGGAGGAAGCTTGTCATATCTGAAGAAGAACAAAGGAGACAGAAAGGCTGGACTGTAGTGGTGGCAGGTTCATCTACTTAAATGTCCAATGATGTCTCAAAATTAACGTCTTCAGGCTTGAAATCCTGATTTTTGCCTCCCTAAATCTATTCCACCTGTAGTCTTCCCCATGTTGCTTAAAGGCAGTTTCATTCTTCCAATTGCTGGGTTCAAAAATCTCAGAAGTCATCTGTGACTTTTCTGTTTTCCACCTGAAATCCTATGGGCTCTATCTTCAAGTACAACCAGAGCCTGGATCTCTGCTGGATTACTGAAATAGCTGCTCAGTGGTGGTCTTTCCACTTCTGCTTTTGCCTCTACAGACTCTTCTGGATGTGGGAGCCAGAATGAACCTTTTAAAGTATAAGCCAGATGATGTCTCATCTCTGCTCAGATCTCCCTTTTTTCTTAATATCTGAGTAAAGCACATCTGAAGTGATGGAGAACAGAATGCACAGGAGATCAGGAGGGATCCTGCATGATAGAGCTGGGGAATGGGGATGATCACACCCATATTTCTGTTTGCTAGGCCCTATGCTGTGTGCTGGGGGCACAGAGTTGAATGGGGAAAATGAGCTAGTGTAAAAGAACTTTGCAGGTGAAAATCTTTCATTTTGTTGAGCATAGTTATGTGCCAGACATTAGGCTATGCACCAGGGACTGAGAGATTTATACGGATTCAGAATTTGATGGGAGAGGCAAGCAGTGAGTGACAGGCGCCACAGCGGGAAGCTTTTATAGAAGCACTGGAGTGGGAGTGAGTCTCACTTAAAAGTAGGCAAATATTTCATTGTTGAATTTTTGTCTTCTAGACAGTAGGGTCTGTAAGGCATTTATCACAACCACCTAGCCCTACCGTTTTTCCATAAAGCCTCCGGGGCAGCGGGGCGGGGGGTGGCACTTTGCCGAGATGTCTGTGGTTTGGTAAATAGGATATTTTCCTGCAGATGGGCAGAATATTTGATTCCTTTTATTGGTTCTGATTATTGAGTTTCTGGTCAGAAGTTTGAATAAATGATTTTAGACATTGAGAAGAAAGGGTTAAGCCAAATCGAATGCCCTTGTTTCTGGTGGAAGAGATGGTATTTCGGGGGGACAGGATTGCCTGCCCCCACAGGGCTGATTCCTACTCCCGTGCCTTGAGTGACAATCAGTGTCCTGTTCAATTTTGTGCTCCTCCTCCTGATGTGCCCGTGCCTGGTGGGGAAGGGTAGGTGCTCAGGAGAAGCGTGCCCATGAATAAACATGACAGAAAGTGCAAGTTCTCCTGGGATCGCTTGGTGCCTGCCAGGTCGCTGAGACCCACAACCCATGTGTTGGCTTTTTTCTCAAACAGTTGTAAAAGTGCTCATTTGTAATGTAGGTTATTTCTTTAAAAGGCAAAATTTGGCACCTGGCCTATATTTTGTAACCTTAAGCAGTACTAGGAGCCAAATGTTCTATGTGGGGGTAGATGTCCAGTGATCGTTTCTTTTATAGTTAGGACACAACACCTCCTGTATTGCCATATTCATCAAGGAGCTGCAGAGAACAGAAACAAACCTCAGGCCTGGAGTGGAGGGGTTCCTTAGAAACAGCCAAGCACAGATTACACAGGAGGGAATTTGAGTCTATATTGAATGTATTATTAACTCTCCTTGTATTTTAGAGGGTTTGATTTACACTAGTAATAACGTCTTTGTCCGTTTTGTCTTTAGAGAGGAAATATTGAATGGAGACAGCTCTTGAAGCAAACATGTCAGTTCCTAATGCAGGGATCTCATCCATGACTGTGCTCCCGGGGCCATTGTCATTCACACCGAGTGCGCCCTTAGTCATCTTTGGCAGTCATTGGGGATTGGGTCACAATGTCACCAAACATAATATCGGCTTTCTCTAAAAGAGAGTAGTGCAGCGTGGGCCAATGGATTCTTTGTTGTTCTTCCCCTCCAGAGTGGAGGGTCTCCGCTCAGCCCATCTGCGGTTTCTCACAGTGATAGTACTTCATCCACGCAGTCGCTGTCTCATGGAGGGGCGCCAGAGCTGTTGGTGGGGCTCTCGTACAATGCCACAACGGGGCGATTATCTGTGGAAATGATCAAAGGCAGCCATTTCCGAAACCTTGCTGTTAACCGAGCACCTGGTAAGTGTGAGTCTGTTCTCCCAGCTCTGGTTCTTCCAGGGACAAATGGAAAGACCTGTCTGCTTTCATCTTAGTTCTTAAATTTTTACCGTAAAAATGATCTTATTATGACTTAGGCAAGCTTTCACAAAGAGATACCTTTCTATTTTTAAATGGCTTTCTATTTAATTAGACTTCTTTGCTATCTAGATGTATCTGGACATGAAATAGACTGGCCTGTGTGTCTATATTGTTTAAAGGAAAAGAATGAACAGCATTTTCAGCAACATAATGTGTATGGGCAATTAAAATCTGCTAATATGTCCTAGACCCTCAACTTTAAAGAAAAAGAGCTCTGGCTTTGGAGTAGGGCAGATCTGGGATTGAATTCCAGCTTTACCTACTACTTAACCACTAGCTTTGATCTGATCCTGTGCAATTTATCCCTTTTCAGAACACAGCTAACTCATCTGACAAAAAGAAGATATTAATAGTACCTTCCTGATGGAGTTGTTTTGGAGTTTAAATGAAATGATTTATTTAAAGCATTTAGTACAGTGCCTACCACATAGTGAATGCACAAGAAATGTTAATGGTTATGGTGGTGACAGAGAAAGGAAGTACAGGAGGCAGATCTGGGGCAATGCAGGACTGGCTCTCCAGGGGAACTGCCACTTTTGAGATTGTCACTGGAAAGAGGGGTTCAAGGTATATCCCCAGAGCTGCAGTCCAAAGTTCAGAAAGCCACACTCAAAAAGCTGCTGTTTTCAGTTGCCTCAACAGCCTTTCACCATCTAGGAAGTTAGAGATTGAACATTAGAAGCATGCTGTTAAAAAGTTAGCTTACCTTTTTATGATCTTGTTTTTCAGCAAAAAAGCTTGAAAGGGGGTTTCTTTTTTGCTTCTGCCTTCTGGACCTCATGCAAACACACTTAATTGGAGGACTTAATTTGGATATGGAATGCTAGTTGCAAGAGAGTCTGAAAATGTTGTTGAATTTCTAGTTTTTCAAGTCAGAAAGGTAAACTTGAAGGGAGTAGAATGGAGGGTTAGGGAGCCTGCCACCATGGGCACCAAACTGTTATTGAAAGAAGGATGAAATCAGTATATTTGTGGCAAGCTGAAAGAGTCAGTGGACTCAGGTCTCATGTGTCAGCAGCAGGTGAAGAACTAGGAGTGCCACTGTAAAAGAGTTGTCTCCTACAGCTGAATCTGGGCTCTCACTCTTTTTTTGCCCTTAACTGTGCCGCAGCCCTCAAAAGCTCTGTGGAATGGGTGTATCTTGTTAGAACTTGTGTGAAAACCATTAGGGCAAATTAGTAAGGAATGCCCCAGCACTTTGGATAACAGAATAGACTGGGTTTATCAGCCATATTCTGTGTTGACACTCAGAGCCACGTGAGGGCTATTTAGAATGCATAATAGATGCTTATTATTAGTTGCATAGCTAGACTCTTTTTACTAGATACCAATTTGTTTTCCAGAATAGCTCTGAATTTACTAGAGATCTGTCTGGATTTACTACTTTGCCTTCTGAACTTTTGCTAACCTCTTTCCCTGTCCTTCTGAGACCTGGTAAAGTCTGAACAATTTTTTAGGAACATAGTAGAGATGCAGAGAATGATGGGGTTGTGGATCACACAATCATGGCCTGTTCAAGTCCATGCTGTGAAGCTTTATTTTGTATATTGGGTGGTACTAGGCAATACAGAGGAGAGGTACAGCATGGTGCTTGAGAAAGTACCAGCTGGAGGCCAACAAACCAAGGTGTGAATTCAGGCTCTGCCACTTATTATAATAGCTGTGAGTTACTGCCTGGGTGTGGTGGCTCAATGCCTGCAACCCCAGCACTTTGGGAGGATGAGGTGAATGGATCCCCTCAGGTTAGGGGTTCGAGACCAGCCTGGCCAACATGGCGAAACCCCATCTCTATGGAAAATAACAAAAATTAGCCGAGCTTGGTGATGCACGCCTGTAATCCCAGCTACTTGAGAGACTGAGGCCAGAGAATCACTTGAACCCAGGAGGTGGAGGTTGCAGTGAGCCAAGGTTGCACCACTGCACTCCAGCCTGGGTGACAGAGTGAGACTCTGTCTCAAAAAAACAAAAAACAAGGCCGGGCGCGGTGGCTCAAGCCTGTAATCCCAGCACTTTGGGAGGCTGAGACGGGCGGATCACGAGGTCAGGAGATCGAGACCATCCTGGCTAACACGGTGAAACCCCGTCTCCACTAAAAATACAAAAACTAGCCGGGCGAGGTGGCGGGCGCCTGTAGTCCCAGCTACTCGGGAGGCTGAGGCAGGAGAATGGCGTAAACCTGGGAGACAGAGCTTGCAGTGAGCTGAGATCCGGCCACTGCACTCCAGTCCGGGCGACAGAGTGAGACTCTGCCTCAAAAAAAAAAAAACAAAAAAACAAAAAAACAAACAAACAAACAAAAATTGTGAGTTATGAAACTGTTCTGAATCTCATTTTCCTCATCTATAAAAAGGGAGTTGGTATAGTATATACTTTATAAGTTTACATACCTGTAATACTTGCAAAACTGTGATATTGAGGATGGAACTATTATATCTTAATAAATATCTATATAAATATGCTAAAGATGAAATTCTTGTAACAAATATTTAAAACCAAATAGCAAAAAAAGGGCAAATCCTAATTTAGAAATTGATTTTATTCCAGAAGTTTAAGACTATTTGGCATTTAGTACATGATTTGCCATAGGCATAGTGTTGCAATAAAACTTAAAATGTAACTGACATGTTGTATCTTTGCAACCCATAGAATAGAAAACAATGCTGCTGTGATGCTAGGAATTAAAATAGAAACCCAATAGTGAAGACAAAAGTTTTTTGTCTCTGTAGAATGCTGGTACTTGAGGAAAAGCCAGTTTAATTAGGAAGGGATGAGAAAGTAGAAGGTTCCTTTGTGGAGCTTCTGAAAGGGACCTCTTGGAATTTTTAAGGGCTTTAGATGTCGATGGTCTTGGTTTTTCATTATGTCTCGCTTCATTATGGCACTCACACTACTTTGACAGTTACATGGCAAGCTTGGGATACATTTTTAGTTCCCATATGGAAGAGAACAAGAGAGAGAAAGAATGAGGGGACACGAGTTTTATGAGGTAACTGAGAAGAGTTGGAAGGAAGAGGGGGAAAAGAAGAGAGGACAGGAGCCAGGAGAGGAATGGAGCTGTGAGTGGGGAAAGGCGGAGGCTGCATGCCGCTTTCACCGCTCCCCACGGCAGAGGGAGAGCCGGCGGCAGCCCGGGCCCTGCTGCAGAGTCCGCCACAGGGTCACCGCAGGCCAGGGGAACTTGTACCACTGAGGGCCACGACATCCTGTGGTTGAGGCTCTCAGCTCAGGTGCAGTTACCTCCTCCGTGACTTCAATCCTGCCCGATAGGGTGGTCATGATCACGTAAAGAATGGTTCTTAGGGAAGTGTGAAGGAAAATAGGTTGAGCCTGAGTACTGGGAACTTTTCTTCTCTTGAATATTGTTAAGGTTTCACATGTTGCTGGAAAGAGAGACAGTGGCTAGGATTTAGAAGTGAGAATCTTTTTGCCTCAAAATACATCATAAAACAAAAGGCAACTTTGAGTTAACCAACCTGACCCAGTTAGATGATCTGATACTTTTAAAACTTTTTCTCCTAAGTAAGACAGAGGAACTGAACAAACAGTAGATGAAGTTCTTCTCCTCTGTTGGGGTCTTAGAAGAAATAAACCACTGAGATAGAAACCCCCTCCCCTTCTGAGGTAAAATCCTTGGGCGAGAGGGCTCCTTACTCTGATGGACTGGAGCTAGTGGGGGCAATAATAGAAATGTGAGTCTCCGCCAGCTCCAACCAGAGCCTCCACTGCACAGCCCCCAGCATGGCTAAAATGAAAAATTTGCACAAAGTATTGGTGAGGATGTGGAGAATACATTCTTGGTGGGAGTGTAAAATGGAACAACCACTTTGGGAAAAGGCATAGAAGTTTTTTTTATAAAACTAAACATGCACTGAGAATCTAGCAGTTACATTCTTAGGCAGTAACCTATAAGTCAAAAAAGAAAAAAAAGACCCATACAAGAATGTTTATAGCAGCTTTATTCATAACAGCAAAAACTAGACAGTCCTCATGCCCATCTAGAGAAGAGTGAGTAAGCAAATTAAGATATACTTATATAATGGAATACTATTCAGCAATAAAAAGTAATAAAATTAAACGTAGGCATTCAACAGCACGGAGGAATCTCACAAACTTGCTGAGTTACCTACTGCTTGAATCTATTGATAAGAAATTCTGCAGTAAGCAAAACTAGTGTATAGTGGAGAAAAAAGCAAAGGAATGGTTGTGTCAGGAATGGTATTGGTGCTAGGATGTACTAGGTAGGGACATGAGGAAATGTTCTAGGGTGATGGGAATATTCTGTATTTTGTTATTCTTTAAAATTTTTAATCTATATATTGATAGGGATGTGAGTTAAATGGATGTATACATTTGTCAGAACTTGGTGAATGGCACCGAGCTTTGTACACTTCACTATAGGTGAATTTTACCTTAAAAAAGAACTGTAAAATATTAAACTCTAGCTAATGAAATGCATGCTGAAATTTTTAGCATTGAAGAACAACAATGGCTACAATTAAAATGGTTTAATGGATGAATAGAGGCACAGAGATACGTGAGAAATAAAACAATTGAAAACTCAAGGTGGTGGGTATATGGACCTCCACTGTACAATTATTTCAAATGTTCTATATGTTTTAAATTTTAGATACTGGGGAATACAATCTAGTGTGGTATGAAGTAGATCAGCTGGGTCAAGTTGGTAAAAATAAAATATGAATCTTAGCCATGAATAGGGACTTCTGTGGTTGGCAATACTTCTTGTTTTTTGTTTTTGTTTTTTTAAATTAGCATGACATCTCTAGATGTCACTCTATTTCCCTAGATAAACCTTGGATCAGAAAGATGGGGTACTGACTGGGCTGGGTGGCTCATGCTTGTAATCCCAGCACTTTGGGAGGCTGAGGCGGGCAGATCACCTGAGGTCAGGAGTTTGAGACCAGCTTGGTCAAGTGGTGAAACCCCATGTCTACTAAAAATACAAAAAATTAAGTGGGCACGGTGGCAGGTGCCTGAAATCCCAACTACGCAGCTACTTGGGAGGCTGAGGCAGAAGAATTGCTGGAACCCAGGAGGTGGAGGTTGCAGTGTGCCAAGATCGCACCACTGCATTCCAGCCTGGGCCACAGAGCGAGACTC
Organism: Trachypithecus francoisi; assembly: GCF_009764315.1. NCBI lineage: Eukaryota > Metazoa > Chordata > Mammalia > Primates > Cercopithecidae > Trachypithecus > Trachypithecus francoisi. Next base: position 43,078,202 of record NW_022681468.1, on the reverse strand, counting down.
CATCTCAAAAAACAAAAAACAAAACAAAACAAAAAAAAGATGGGGTACTGAGCATCTGAACCTGAGGGCATCTTCTATAGTGTCCTCCGTAAACCACATCAATCAAAAGGGAAAGTATTTGGCTGGGCATTTCTTCTTTTCTAACTTCATTTTTCTGTATCTATCTGTCTGTCCATCATCTTTTGGTGAAAAAGCCCATGTTATAAAGTGTTGTGATTTAAAAGAAAATTCCTGTAGGTGGGCTAAGAAAGGTAAAATAGGCTATTTGGAAATTACTGTAACTAGCTGATAGAATCTATTTATACACAATATATAAGTGCAGTAGCAGCATGAACTTATCCTAGTGCAAATCAAGTAACAATGTGCCGAACATCACTCCAGCCATTTTCAAGGTCATGTCTCATTTAGTACATGTGGTCAGTGTTCAAAACTATTATTGCTATTAAGATGGTATAGAGTAGTCTACAAATCTTCTGATGGCAAATGATAACTCCAAGTCTGTCCCTGGCTAATGGTCCAGATGTAAAAGCAGTGTATAGTGTCTAGCAGACATCTGAAATCCTGATGTACATTTATAAATGCTTTTGGAAAAGTTAGCAGTAAGAGATAGAAACATTTGATTATCTTTTGAATTTAGCTTCACGGGAAAGCAATTCAATAGCAACTTAGCAGCTCTATTCTGTTCTTCCCCTAGTCCTGCTATCCAACTGCCGCATGGCCTCAACATTTGATTTAACCCCTCTGAATTACATTTTCCTTATTAAATGAGGTTAACAAGCTAGTGTTACAGATATACTGCTATGTTTCAAAACAGTTAGCTATTGTGTTGACAGGTTCTCTTTCTCCATCTTCATCTTTGCTATGTCTCCTTCTACAGTGTGCTACTGCAATGTGTATGTATGTGTATATGTACACATATAATGGTTCTTGTCAAAAAGTATCATTAAGATGTTCCCTCCAGTTAAAAACAAGTTCCCCAGCTTCTCAGCATGTGCGTGATTAGCCACACATGCTAATTACACCCCAAATGATAATACTTAACAGCAGCGGCAGCATATTAACCTTGTTAGGCACTCGCAATAGCAGAGACTACAGGAAAGAAAAACAAGCAAATCAAGCTCCCTCATGTTTTGTGTGAAGAAAAAGTGGGATTCAGAAAGTGTGCTCTACAAACAGAGTGCAGGGAAAAAAATACTCAGTGAAAATGAACATATACGAGACATATGACCTTCTTTTAGAATCATGGTCCAGTTTTTGTTAAATATCGTGTATTAAGAGTCACTGTCTGCTCAGAATCATGGCCATTTCACATGAAAATTTAGATGAGGCACTAACTTATTGAATGCATAGGTGATATTCCTTTTTCTACATCAACTCATTTAATTCTCACAATGATGATATCAAAGTTAAAAAATATTAAAAGCAGTAGGAGGCCGGGCGCGGTGGCTCAAGCCTGTAATCCCAGCACTTTGGGAGGCCGAGACGGGCGGATCACGAGGTCAGGAGATCAAGACCATCCTGGCTAACATGGTGAAACCCCGTCTCTACTAAAAAATACAAAAAACTAGCCGGGCGACATGGCGGGCGCCTGTAGTCCCAGCTGCTTGGGAGGCTGAGGCAGGAGAATGGCGTAAACCCAGGAGGCGGAGCTTGCAGTGAGCTGAGACCCGGCCACTGCACTCCAGCCTGGGCGGCAGAGCGAGACTCCGTCTCAAAAAAAAAAAAAAAAAAACTTTGGGAGGCCGAGACGGGCGGATCACGAGGTCAGGAGATCGAGACCATCCTGGCTAACACAGTGAAACCCTGTCTCTACTAAAAAATACAAAAACTAGCCGGGCGAGGTGGCGGGCGCTTGTAGTCCCAGCTACTCGGGAGGCTGAGGCAGGAGAATGGCGTAAACCGGGAGGCGGAGCTTGCAGTGAGCTGAGATCCGGCCACTGCACTCCAGTCCAGGCGACAGAGCGAGACTCCGCCTCAAAAAAAAAAAAAAAAAAAAAAAAAAAAAAAAGGCAGTAGGAAAGAAAAGATAGTTACTATGGTGTATTAGTCTGTTTTTATGCTGTTGATAAAGACATACCCAAGACTGGGTAATTTATAAAGTAAAAGAGGTTTAATGGACTCACAGTTCCACGTGACTGGGGAGGCCTCACAATAATGATGGAAGGTGAAAGGCATGTCTTACATGGCAGCAGACAAGAGAGAACTTGTGCAGGGAAACCCCCCTTTATAAAACCATCAGATCTCTTGAGATTTATTCACTATCATGAGAACAGCACAGGAAAGACTCGCCCCCATGATTCAGTTACCTCCCACTGGGTACCTCCCACGACATGTGGGAATTGTGGGAGCCACAATTCAAGATGAGATTTGTTTGGGGACACAGCCAAACCATATCACATGGTATGTCAATTATATTGCAATAAAGATGTTAAAAAACCCAGTTACCTACAGAGGAATCGCAGTGAGACTGAGGACAGACTTTTTAACAACATTAATAGAAACCAGAGGACAATGGAAAAGAATATCAAAGTATTGGGAGAAAAATACTCAGCTTAGCGTTTTGTTCCCCAAGTGAAGGAAAAATAAAGATATTTTCCACAAATTTGAAAGAGTTTTTCATGAGAAAAAACAACTAAATGATGCATTTCAGGAAGAAAGCAATTGAAATGGAAAGGAAGTAATGAGAAGCAAGAAGGAAGAATGAACAAATAAATTGGCTAACATGTAAGTAAATATAAGCCTGCATGGATTGCATAAAGCAAAAACAGAAGCAGTAGGAAAAATGACTAATATTGGGGGTAGTACCACAAAGTGGCAATAAAATTCTAGGCAGAAATTACATAAATATGGGAAAGAGAGAGAGACTCCAGGTGATTTTTGACAAGGCTGCTGAGACCATTCAAAGGGAAAAGGATAGTCTATTCAACCAATGGTGCTACAAAAGTGGATCTCACCCTGCAAACGCATGAAGTTGGATCCTTACCTAACACCATATATAAAAATGAACTCAAAATGGATGAAAGACCTAAATATAACACCTAAAACTATAAAACTCTTTGAAGAAAACATAGGGCAAAAACTTTATGACCTTGGATTTGGCAGTGATTTCTTGGATATGACAACAAACACATAGGCAATAAAATTAAATATAGACAATTGGACTTCATGTAAGTTCAAAAATTTTGTGCATCAAAACATAATAAATAGACCACCCATCGAATGGGAGAAAATATTTGCAAATTATATATCTGATAACAAACTAATATCCAGAATATATAAAGAACTCCTAAAACTCAACAACAAAACAATGAGTTTAAAAAACGGATTAAAGACTTGAGTAGACATTCCTCCAAAGTTGATATATAAATGGCCAATAGAAATATGAAAAAATGCTCAAAATCATTAATCATCAGGAAAATGCAAATCAAAACTACAGTGAGATACCACTGCACACTCATTAGAATGGCTACTATAACATACACACACACACACAATAACAAGCGTTAATGAGAATGTGGAAAAATTGGAGCCCTTGTCCATTACTGGTAGGAATGTAAAATGGTACAGCTCCTGTGGAAAACAGAATGACAGTTCCTGAAAAGATGAAAAATAGAATCACCATATAACCCAGCAAATCCCTTTGTGGGTATGTACTCCAAGGAATTGCAAGCAGGGTCTTAAAGAGAAATTTGTACGCCCATGTTCATAGCACCATTATTCCCTGTAGCTAAAATGTGGAAGCAGCCTAAGTGTCCATTGAGGGATTAATGTATTAGCAAAGTGTGGTATATACATAGAAGGAATACTATTCAGCCTTAAAAAGGAAAACAATTCTGACATATGCTGCAATATGTATGAACCTTGAGGACATTATGCTAAGTGAAATAAGCCAGCCACAAAAAGACAAGCACTGTATGATTCCAATTATATGAGGTATTTAGAGTAGGAAAAAAATCATAAAAGCCAGTAGAATGATGGTTGCCAGGGGGTGGAGGAGAGGGAAATGGGGAGTTATCATTTAATGGATATGGAGTTTCAGTTTTTACAAGATGAAAAGAGTTCTGGAGATGGATGGTAGTGATGTTGTACAACATTATGAATGTATTTAATACCACCAAAATGTACACTTAAATATGTTAAAAGAGTAAATTTTGTTATATGTATTGTAACACAATTTTTAAAAATTGAAAAAAATACACTGGAGAGAGATCAGAGGATATTGCAAAACCAGGTTATGAGTAAGACATATGAGAGCTGGATGTTTAGACTGATGTTGCTTCAAGGAAAAGAAATACTAGTATTAAAATGAAGAGATTAGGAGGCTGTATGTATGTGGGAGCAGGGAGTTTATGGGAAATCTCTGTACCTTCTGCTCAATTTTGTTAAGAAATTGAAACTGTTCTAAAAAATAAAATCTATTTAAAAAATTAAAAGATTTAAAAATAGAAGAGAGTAGAGATTTTGATTAATTTTAGACATTAAACCAAGTGAACATATTAAAATTTTAATCTTTTAAACCAATGGAATAAATGAGAAGAAAGCGAATGTAACCAATTCAGTAGAAAGCAGAGAAAATATTTTTTAAAGTGTAGAAAATTGCATGATAAATAGAAAGCACAAACCAAACAGTGAATATATGTCAAAATTTATGAGTAGTCATAATAAATATAAAGGGACAAAAATTTTTATGTAAAAGATAGATATAAGATTAGATTAAGGTCTCTCTCTTTTTCCTAGTCACTGTCTGCCCCACTTCCTCACACTGCCTCATAGTAAAAACACACTACAGTTTATACTGGGTTCACCTAGCTTTGTGATATATAAGGAAGGAAATCATTAATTACCAAAGAATTGGACTTAGCTCAGGAATGCAATAATGATTTAATATTAGGAAAATCTGCTAGTTTAATTCACCATTTTAACTGGTTTATGAGAAAGCCTTATGATAATATCAGTAGATGCTAATAGAAGCTTTTGATTAAAAAATAAAATTTTTGAAAACATTATGATTATCTCAATAGATGCAAAAAGTTGCTTTTGGCAAAATGCACTCTTCACTACTGACAAAAATCTTAGCAGATGTGTAATAGAAGATGTATTAATATAGACTAGGCTATGATGCATCTTGTAAGATGTATTAATATAGACTAGGCTATGACCGTTAAACCCTGCTGACTCAGGGGCTTCACACAGCAAAAGCTTATTTCTCCTTTGCATTACAGTCCAAAGTAGTTATGTGACTATTCTCTAAACTGTAACTCAGGCATATAGGCACTCCCGGTTTACTGAGATGATGATATTCAAAATGTGGCCTCCATTGTTGCCATAGAAAGGGAAGAGACAACATGGGAGATTTCCTGCTTGGGTGGGAGTGGTTGAATATAACCGTGATTGAAGGTGACATTTATCACTTCTCATATTCCATTTTCAGAACTCAGTCACATAGTTCAGTTAATTCAAATCTGGTGTAAAGACCATACCCTTAATTTGATATTTGACCTGAATTAAATGTTGCATTATTCACCTGAGAAAGTTTACTGAGCCTTTGTGGCTCAAAGCCTTTTAAAATCTCTTTCTTCAGAGATCTGGAATCAATCAACTCTTCCAGCCAGGTCTGAATTTCTGTATTTTCTCTTTTTTCTTGTATACTGGTCAGTTCTTTCCCAAACTTAAATTTTCCCCTCTTCCCCCTAAATGCAGCCAGTAGTACTGAATACATACTTCTAACATTCCATTTTTCAACTTCTTTTTTTAGAGCAACAAACTCATTAGGCACATGTTCTTTATTCTAAGTCATAGCAGGTGGAAGTTTTACCATCTCATAATATGGATTATGGATCTTCAGTGTTATATCCTCTGATATAAGTTTATTTATTGCCTGATACCCAACTTCTAGACCAATCTCCAATCTTATTTTATTTTATTTTTATGATAGCAAGTTTCCAGTTCAGGTTAGCAATTACTATTATCAGTCACATGTTTTCAGGAAAATAGCAAATATTCTAGGTATGTTTGATCAGAAGTTATTATCAGGTTTAAACATTGGAAGACAAGGGAGTGAAGATCAGGAAGACTGTTTTCAGGAAGCTCAGGAGTATAAGGCATCACAGGAGAGATGTCAATAGGCTCTGAACTGTTTGCACACGGGACAGGTGATTTTTTATAGGGGTCTTTGATCAATATCATTCTCATCTACTAATGATCACTATGGGCAGAATTTTTCCATTGTCATCTTCTAATGCCTACACATGCCTGCAACTGGTTCTAGAGTACTGGGGCTCACTCTCCTTCTACTTTCCTGTCTCTTGCCGATGGCTTTCTTTAGTGGAACCTTACTGATAAGAGACTAGGGGAATGTAGTTTTAAGGGTTTATATCTATCACCCAGGAAAGATCTTAGAATGGTGGATCTGGTAGTAAATATCAGTAACTAATAATGTGGCACAGAAAGAAACTTGCTCAACTTGACAGTAGATATTTTAAGGAAATCTATATCAATTATCAATCTTAATCCTCAAATCCCTTTATAGTCAAAAGCAAAAGGATTCCCACCAGCAGTTTTGTTTAATATTAGACTGGAAGCTTGAGGCAGTTCAGTATAATAAGCAAAATAAATAAACATTTAAAGATTGAAAGGAAGAAATGAAGCTGCCATTATTTGTAGAAAATCTGATTATCAACATTAAAAATAAATGAAAATCCATAAAGTAATATTTCTTATATAAATCAGTTGTGTTATAATACATCAGCAACAATCAGAAAGTAGAGCTTTAAAATGTTACTATTTATAATAGGAACAAAATATCTAAGATACCAAAAGATAATAAAAGATGGATATGAAAATTATAGGAAAACAACAGAACTTTATGAAAGATACAAAGAGAAACTATACACACAGACACAAGCACACACACATCTATATATACTGTGTTCATTAGCAAGAACATTCCATATTGTAAAAACAAAACAATTTTTTTTCCAAAGTATGTGTCCAGTACAATACCAATCAGAATCCCGAGTGTTTCTTAGTATTTTTGTTTTAGTTAGTAGTTTTTAATCTTGTTTTGTTTTTTACAGAGCTTGGCAAACTCATTCTAAAATTCATATGCAAGAGCCAATTAAACCAAGCAAGAGAGTAGAATAACTAAAATAGCTTTTAAAAAGATGGTAGAGGGATTATCCCTAGCAGATATCAAGACATGTTATAAAATGATGATAATAAATATTGTAAGACTTAGGGGAAGACACTGAATCTTGGAAACTTGATATTTGACAGACATGGTATTACAAATTAGTGGGGAGATAATAGATTATTTAATGAATAATCCTTCCAATACAGAAAAAATAATTAGATCCCTACCTCACACCACATGCAAAGCTCAATTACAGCTGTATTAAAGACCAGATGTGAAAAACAAGATCTTTAAGATTCAGAAGATAATGTGGGAGACTATTGAGTTTGGGTAGGATTTCTTTAAAAAAGCATCAACTTAAAAGAAGACACCAATAAACCTGACTCCACAAAAATTTAAAACATTTGTACTACAAATGACTATAAATGAAGCTGAAAGGCAGGTAGAAGGTAGTAGCAATTAATACAACTAGCAAAGATTTTGTGTCTAGAATTTGTAAAGAGCACAGTCATTCACTTCTAGGTATATCCTAGAGAAATTTTTGAATTTTGGTATAATGCAAGATAGAGAAAAACGTTCACTGAAATCTTTTTAACTTTTGGTAATTATAAGGAATTAAATGTTCATTAACAGAATGAAAAAATGAATTATAATTTATTAATACATTGGAACATTACACACAGAAGATAAAATAAATGAATCACATATATGTATACATAGAGAGAATATAAAAAGTTATAAATTAAATAAGTTTTAGAAAGTCATACACAACAATGTTAAATTTTTTAGTGTGCTAAATTCTATTAAATATAGTTTGGACACCTATGTTTACATCTATTTATATATTGAAAGTTTAAATACATATATGGAAATGATAAATTCCAAATCCAACATAGTAGTTACCTTTGTTGAGAAAAGAAGTTGGACAGGATCCCAAAGAGGGATGCTAAAGGATCTTCAATTGCAATGTTTTATTTCTTAAAAATCAATAAAAAGGCAGAAACATTAGTAGCATATATGACAAATTCTAAATACCCTGTCAGTTTGTGTGATATTATTTTTTATTTTCATATGTTTAAAATCATTTATACGTATTAATAAATTAAAAGTGAAAGTTAAATGGCCAAATTCCTTTCCCTTGCCCTGTATCCCAGAGATTCATAGTTCCTCTGACCCCCAGCCAAGACTCAGCTCAGCAATTGGTAGAAAATTATGCTGCAAATGGGTAGGTATTTTGTGGGGGCTATTTAACTACTGGGTACCATGTTGTTTCTTTGGAAAAATGCCTTCTGAGTTCCAAATGACATACTTTTGTGCCATAATAATTTGGGGATTGTGTACTATAATAAATATTGTAGTACAAGTGCCATCTTCCTTTAGCAAGAAAAAGGCAAGTGACTAGTAAAACAGTTGACAGGGCTGTCAAGGGATTATGACCCATTCAGTGTTTTGCTAATGGTTCTGAGTTACTAAAGATACTATAAAGCTTTTTGAATCACCACCAGAAAAGAAAATACTGCTCAGCATTGTTTTGTAGCCACGATTACCAGTTTCCAAAGACTAAAACAGAGCTTATTTAAATGGCATATTTACTTAGCTAGAGTCTTTCTCCATTCATTCTGACTGATGTTAATCAGAGTAGGTCACTGAACCCCAAAAGACCCTGGTCATGCTCCCCAACTATTCCATAGAAGCCAAATTTCCTGGGCACAGCCTCTGCACTGGAAGTTAAGAAGTAGGTGCATTATTAGTGTTAATAGAAGTTTCCCTTTTGAACTAGAACAATGAACATTTTCCTTCCTTTTGTCTGGTGTCTTCAGACTGGATTGCTTATAAGATTATTATTATTTCTCTTGTTATGCACATACAATCCAACTTCTGTGACAGTAATTTGGTAGTAAGTGGCCTTTCTCGTAATTAGAAAATAATCTTATGGCAGGATAAAGCTTGAAATTGCTCTCTGTGTGAAATGAGCATGCTTTTGTTTGCAAGATTAACTCAATTCCCACTGCTATACCTGGCAGCAGACTTGCCCAATCAGTTTGGTGACTGGATTGAACTTTTTCTACAGAAATCATGTAGCTATGCAGCTTCAGAAACACAAATCCACTCCCTCATTGTTGGTTTTCTGACAGCTTTTTCTGTAGAACAGTTTGAAAAGAAGAGAGCCCTGTTTCTGAGACAGAGAAGTGTTTTCACACCTGAAGTGTAATTTCACACCTTGTGTTTCTCAGCAGATAAGTGCATAAAATAACACATCAAACTGGAATAGAAAAAGATCAACATAGAAAGAAAACTGCAGGTTGTAATTTGTTTCCTATCTTACAATGCTCTTGGAGAGAACAGTAAATTACAGAGATCTGCGTTTAAGCTTTAAAAAGTTTGACTGGTCGTTAGGTGGGAAAATGAGCAATAAACACTAACCAGCTTGCAGCCTGCATTGAACAGAATGTACAGAATGATAGAATTTTGGAAACACCCTAACATTTTGATTTTTTAGGAGAATAATGTGCGCATGTTAGTAGTAAAATTTGTAGATAAAGGTCAAGACATTTATAAATTGATTTTAATAAAAATGTAATTGAGGAGATAATTATTTTATGATGGTCCCATTCAGGAATTTTAGCAAAAGGAGATCATGTTGGTAAAATTTGAATGCTTTCTTTCCTTTCTATAATGATGCTAGTCACTGTTTTCTGGCATTCTAGTTGAGGGGGGGGGTTCTACAATGAAGAGGTTTAGCTTCATTGCTCAAGTTTGAAAACTTGAGACCGAAAGAAAAAGAAAGTTGAGCTTCCTGACTAGGCATGAACATTCATTACAAAATATTTATTGAAGGTCTAGCACATGGTAGGCACAAGCTAAGTATCAGGTGTACAGTGGTTAATACGGCAATCCCTCTCTCCACCACTGGAAAACTGCATCTTTGCAGACAAGTAAATAGGCAGTGATAATACTGGTGGTAAGTGCGGAAATAGGCTAAAACTAGGTTTTAGTGGAGACTATAAGAGGGTTATCTGAACTGGTGGGAGTGAGAGAAAAAGGTCAGAAAGGCCAGCAAATATTCCCAGATAAAGTGATATCCAAACTGAACGCAATGAACAAAAGTCATATGAGGCTGAATATCGGTCCGGATGACAGAGCACGGGGAGCATGTACAGATGAGAAAGAGAAGAAGAACAAATTGGGTTGGAGGAGGGGAGAAAGTTCAATGCAGTAGAATGCAGTGTATAATGGCAGCAGTGGTAAGCAATGAGACTAGAAGATAGGGCCAAAGAAGAAAGTCTACACCAAGAAATTGAGCTTTTATCTTGACACTAGTGGGAAGTACTGAAGACTTAGTTTGTGTTTATTAGTGAGAGTGACATGGCCGGATCTGTATTTTACAAAGATTGCTCTTGGAGTCCCCTGACTAGGAAGTCAGTGAGGAAACATGAGGTAATATAGGTGAGAAATGCTGGCAACCTGAGCTTACAGTGTACACAGAGTTCAGAGGCACTGGGGATGGAAAGAAGTGGGTAGATTTGGGAACCGTTTGAGAGGTAGAATCAACAGAACGTGGTGACTGATTGGATGAACTGGGAATGAGGAAGTCAGTCTTGTGAAAAATGAGGTCCTGATTTCTGACTTGGATAATTTGGTGAATGATGCTACTATTCACAGGGATAGGGAACACTGGAACAGCAAATGTTTACAGTTGGGGGCATATTGAGTGTGAGACGAGTGTAGGATTTCAAGAGAAGAAATGTAGTATTGAGTTGAATCTTGAGTTTGGGAGAGAAGTTGAGGCCAGACCTATGGACTTGGTAGATGTCATTGAAAATATGGGAGTGGATGAGATGGTCCAAAGGATATGTAGACAGCCCGGGCAACATAGGGAGACCCTATTTCTACAAAAAATTTTAAAATTAGCTGGGCACGATGGTGCATGCCTGTAGTTCCAGCTACTCAGGAGGTTGATGGGGTAGGATCACTTTGGGCCCAGAAGTCAAAGCTGGAGTGAGCTGTGATCATGCCGCCGCACCTCAGCCTGGGCAACAGAGCAAGACCATGTCTGTCTGTCTGTCTCTCTCTTTCTCTCTCTCTCTCACACACACACATACATACACACACATACGAATATGTAGAGAATGAGAAAAGAATTCTCCAATTCAGGCATAAAATAGAAATTTGACTATGAAAAAAATCATGTAGAGCAAAATGTGTATATTTATCTTGTTACATAAATAAATATAGATGAAGAACTGTGCCTGCCCACAAACACCATTGCACATATGCTTGTGTATGTATGTATACAGCCTGTGCACGAAGAGGTACTAATGAACATCAGCAATGTGTGCTAGATAGTGAGCCACATGAAACATTAGGCACTCAAGGTAATAATTCCCTTCCTTAATAATTCATGTAGGCTGTGTTGCCCAACAGCAAGAACCAGGCTTAAGGATACCGATCAGTATGTTGAAAGGAGACATGTGTAGCCCATATAAATGTTATGACTAGTCCAGCCAAACAGAGAGCACTAATGTTTCTTACCATCCCCACCCCACCCTTTTTTTTTTTTTTTTTTTTGTCTTAGATACATACGGAAAACTCTTTCTCCTCAATTCTGTGGGTCAAGAGATGTCCCGTTGCAAGACGTCCATTCGGCGTGGTCAGCCCAATCCTGTCTATAAGGAGACCTTTGTCTTCCAGGTGGCCCTCTTTCAGCTGTCTGATGTCACGTTGATGATTTCCGTTTATAACAGGCGTACTATGAAGCGTAAAGAGATGATTGGCTGGATTGCCCTGGGCCAGAACAGCAGTGGAGAGGAGGAACAAGATCATTGGGAGGAGATGAAGGAAACCAAAGGCCAGCAGATATGCAGATGGCACACTTTGTTGGAATCCTAGGTTTGCTAACCTGCATTTGTGTGCTGTGTCCACCTTGGTTACCTGTGTTGCTGTCTACTGACACCAAGTCGGTGTGTCCTGGCAAGGGTTTCAGGGTTTCAAAAGCAGATTCCAGTAACCCCTAGGACATTGTGAGTGGGAGTTTTGGGTTTCTCAATAGTTTGATTTGGATTTAAATATTGTAATTTTAAAAACACACATACACAGTGAAGTGTCCATATGGAAAATGTTAGACCACAATTAAGACCACTGATGAGTTAATTTGTGCCAATGATCATTGAATTTTGGTTCAGGGTATGGGGTGAAGCTTCTTCTGCTGTCTCTGTTTGCTTGAAGAGTAACCTGAGATTGCAAGGGAGCTGTTAAATGTTACTATTTGCAACCATTTAGGTGGATGAATCAGAATTTTCTTAATATGGTACAAAAAACTCCAAAATATAGAAATGAATCAGATGCTGAGCCTCATAGAAGAATCTAACTCTAATCCATAAACTCTTATTTCACATTTTTCTCTTTATCAAAGAAGCCTATTTACCTAATGAGTAAATATTATAAACTTGCACTTTTAAAATAAATTTATATTAATTAAATACCTCTTTTATCTTATATTTTGTGGTTTCTATGAGATTTGGTTAGATGAATCATTTTGAAGCAAGAAAAGAGTTCAGAAACTACTGTTTTAAGACAACTTGTCTCCTTTTGAATATGTAAGATTTCAAACTTGTAACTTTCAAAGTTTTTATGCTGTCTTTCTCACCCAGTAAGTTCTTACAGAATAAGAAGAAAACAAAAAACAAGACTATTTCAGTTATAGATTTATTGATTTTTCTGATTCTGGTGTTCTTTTGGATTAAACTTTTTCTATGTTCAATTATATATACTCATATATTAATATTTTGAATGTACTGCATGTAAATCATGCTCTTTTTAAATTGAGTATTTTCCATCACTAGAGCATAGTGAATTGTACACCGTGGGTCTTTAATAAATATTGATTTGATTGACTCTTCAAAGTGAACATGTTATAATACCTGTGAATGGAGAAATATTTTCAGCTTGTGTGGAATAACATTAAGTTTTTCTTTGAGCATTTGAAGTGCCTATAACTGTCATTTTTTATGGCATTTGCAGCAACATATATTAGTCACTACTTGCAGTCTGGGCATGTGCCACTCAGAACACTGATCTTGTATGGTTATGAGCATGGGATTTTACTTGTGACTTACTTTTACATATTTATGCAGTGCATGTTTATTTTCCTTATTCTTAGGTCTGGGCCCTTAATTTCAATTACTTTAAATTGGCTTTAATAAAAAAATAGGGAAAGAATGTATGTACATTTAATCCCTGCGCTCAATGTGCAGCTCTTCTGAGCAATTGCTCAGTCACCTATTTTTAGTTTCTATGTTTCATTGTGGACTTTTTCCTGTCTGTGGGAAGAGTGATAGCTAGTGATGGCTGTATACAGTTAAAAACACATAACTCCTCCTCAGCTCCACGTTTTGACAGATTGTAAGCGTAGGCTGTAACACTTGAAGAACATATTTATTCCTTACAGTGTGTAATGGTTATCCTGACAAGACCAGACTAGGGCACAGGATAACTCTACTATGCTTTCACGGTTCCGTCTTTGAATGAAATGATTTCATATGGAAGAATGAGAATTTGCCAAATAAATTAATACCTTAATCACTTTTCAGGTCATGGGAGTTTCATATATATGACTGCTCAGTTATTAGGAATATGTAATAAAACCATGCTCCTCTGGGTTTTTACCCTACCTTTCTTTGGGAGAGCTCAGAGTGCTTTTCCAGCATTATATCCATTAACTGCTGAGTGGTCTTTGCAGCGTGGCTAAGTCATTGAGTAGAACTGAGTGCGATTGATTAAGTAGCAGCACAAAGAATTGGCTTTTCACATCTCTTTATGCCCTGTGTTTAAAGGGAAGTAGAACAGCCTCGCTATGCTTTCCTTTATGCAGTAACATAATAGCAGCATTCATTTTAAAATTTACATTTGAAAAAAATCTGTATATATTGTACAGACAGCCCTGAATTTTTCCTTCTCATATTTTCCTGCTGCTGCATCCTTGTTTCATGGTACCCAATAATCACCTATACTTCATTTTCTGTTCCCAAGACCCACCCATTTTGAAGGTTTTCTGCTGGTATAGTGAAGATATTTGTGTGCTTGATCTGCCTTCCAATGGTCTGTTTATGATACAGTTTACAGGAATGTGCAGCATTTTAAGGGAGGGAATGCCTGAAAAGCATTTTTTATTTTTATAATTTTACTGTGTTGGTGCTACTCACCAAATAGGATGCATGTACATCTTGAATATACAGCAACATTCACCCTCAGCTGATTGTATAAATCTAAAATGCTGAAGACAAGATATATAACAATATGTGACTGATTTTTTTACCTTGATTTGAAATTCTAGTTTAGTAAGATCTTTTGATTTTGTGCACTTAAACTCCCTTATTTTCTTGGCATAGTCTAGACACAAATGCATTTAACATGTTTTTCACTTGAGCTTTTACATTTGGTTTTCAAAAGAGTTATGAAAGATAATTAGTTGGTTCTGCAGTGAAAAAAAAAAAACTGCTTTTGCCTATTTCTTCCGGCTAATGATTAATATCTCATAGGGAGATTTGACATTGAAGCAGCACTGGTTTTTGTTGCTTGAGTAAGTCTTTCAGTGATTTTGCCTGAAGAGCAGGCTTTTAAAATAATATTGTTAAGAGTAAATGATGTGCTGGGTTGATGGAAATCTGCTTTATAGTGTGCCTTCTTCTAGGATGTGAGTTTACACTGAATTGAGAAATCCTGATTTCACCAATTACGGTGGTGGCTGTTGTACTCCCTGTTCCCCTCTGACTATTGTTGAATTTTTAAATGGACCATTCACCAGGCAGCCGAACACCTGCTCTCCGTTCCCTCTCCTTCACTGGCTCCCAGTGTGATGCACAGTTGTTTTGGACTCTGTTTTTGCTGATGCCGCATAACTGTTGGAGGTGGGGGTGTCTTGCCTTCCCTAACATAAGAAGAATTTGTAATGCCTGTGGATGTATTATACTCGGCATTCCACCTGCATGAAATCAGGGAAAGAATCATCACCGTGTTTGTGAGAGGGAAAAGAGTATGGCATTGCACAGTCATTCACTTTAGGCACTATTAATTCTGACATCCTTCATTGAAAATTAACTGACATCGAATGTCAATATTCTCCACAGTCCTAGGTGCCAGTGAGCCTGAAACACAGCTTCTGCCTTTTCAATGTGTAGATTTCATAATATTTTACAAGTTACCATTACCTCTTGGGCAGTCACCGTGCTTTAGATGATCTTATCTGAGAACCAAAATTCTTTTCTTTCCAGAGGAAGTACTATTTAAGTAGAAACTAGCATTAGGTTAAATAAAGGTGCTCCTCTGATAGCCACCAATTTGATTTAATTGATGATTCGGTGTGGACATCACTGTGGGTTTCCTAAAAACCTGGTTATCCCTTTGCAGCAGAGGACTTAGTATATTAAAAGCAGAAAAGTGAGTAGGAAATAATTATTTGTAAATGTCATAAAACCAGATAGAGGTATATTCTTTACTGATAAAGAAACAGGACCGGAACATGCATGTGGTATCTCCTTTTACTTTTGAGGAAACTGTGGTTAAAGAACATTCTATTGTATTTGATCTAAGAACCAAGCAAATGATGGATAATCCTGAAATGGTAAAAGTATTTTTATCTTAAAAATTATTCATCTGGGCAAAGTCATCTACAACAAAATAAAAAGGTCATACAGCACACCAATGGAAGAATTAAAGAATAAATAAATGTGCTGGATACATTTAGAATCCTCCAGGGAGCAGTACGCAAGGCGAGTAAACTAATAAACCAAACAACGTATCCGATCAACTAGCTATCACTTTTCTAAAACTTGGAGAATTCTGAAAAATATTTAAAGATGAGAGAAACGAAACTGTCCTAAGACAATGAGATTGGCATAGCACAGTGAAGTTGGCACAAACTGTGATCCTAGCCTGGGTTTACATGAAACTCTGCTGTGGGGCCTTAAGAAAATTACTTAGCAAGCCTGTGTCCTGGTTTCTTCAACTGGAAAATGGAAATACTACCTACCTCATTAGGTGTCTGAAAACGTATCAGTGAAACCACAGACGTAACGTGCCTAACGTAGAGCTGGGCATGTAGTTAGCATTCCATAGTTCCTCCTCACAGTCATGCTTGAAAAAGAAAATATTTAAGATGTATCTTCTCTTTCTAGCAAAAGTTATTGTAACACTGGAGAAAAACAAAAACCGACTTTCAGATACTGTAAAAAGGATAGGCTCATGAAGCCAGGCTGGATTTGTAAATAAAGGAGGCTTCATCAGGACAGCCTAATCAGAGATAAGCCTGGTATGTGGAGGAAATTGAGCCTTAACAGAGTCCAACTGTGGTAGAACCAAGTCTTTGCATTTATCCCCTTAGTTTGGAGGGAGTACACATCCTTGATGGTTTGTGTGTACCTTTTGATCGGTCACAAACAAAGCCTCTCCTTGTCTCCAGCTCTCTTATTCATAAATGGACAAGGCACCTTGTCGCCTTCATCAAAAGAGTTGGTGACAATGGCAGTTTGACTGCATATTTCAACTGTGATCCAGAAAAGTAAAATAAATGATGTGATACTTCACTGACACTCTTTTAAAAATGGATAACACTTTCTTTGAAACCTACATTGCATATCCATTTTATATCCTGATAGGCAAACATTTAAAAATACTCTCATAACATGGCTCTCAAAACTTATCTGTTCAACTGGAATGCTCTATTCAGAACAAATTATCACTGTTTCCCTTATGAGATCATAATGAAAGACATTTAGTTGATACTACTTTTTAAAATGGGTTTTAAGAGTGGCTTGTTCTCAAGTTTCTGGAGAATTTAGAAAAATCTTTGTTGACATTTAATCTATAGAAGTCTTCATGAGAAAACCACTTCAAGTTTAGTGTAACCAGGTGCCATGAATCAGTCATGTGCTACTTGTGGTTTTAAACTAAACATGATTCTGGGAAGGGGAAGTGCGAGGCTACACTCCTGATATAATCAAATTGCCAAAGCATTGTTTTGATTCCTAGGTATCCCAACTAAGGAGAAACATGAAGACATTGGAGAATCACTTAGCTTAGGGCCTTTAGTAGGGAATAATTAAACATGTAGGGAAGGTGAAGGAGTTAGATGGTAGGTAAGAAGGCTGTGGAGATTTCTAGTAACAATGATCCAGAAGTTCTAACCAGGGGGATGGTGCACACTTTCTCTTCTTGACCACATGGATAGATTTCAGAGCATCCCCCTAATCAAGTCTGGAGAATTGTGTGAAGGTTGTTTCTCATTAATTCAAAATTTATTCATTGTCTAGCCCTGTGCTATTTGGGCTGGCACAGAACTTAAATCTCTTTGGAGTGCTGTGAGTGCACATTGAAGCAGTTAGTCATCATTATACAATAATGCTTACCAATATACAATTGTTAAGTTAGTCTAACTATGTGCCATAAACAGTAGAGTTCCTTTTTGTGAGTATTGGAAGGTGAAACATTGGCTGAATTTATTGGGGCAAGCGTCTAGGAAGCCTTGGACTGGCAGTGAGCCTTGGTTGCATTATATGGGGAATTGGTGGGGGTGGGGGTGTCAGAGAATCATCATCTTTGGAAGTTTTTTAAAATAGAAAAATGTGCTTGAAGTCTTGGTTCTGCTAAAGAAGAATGAGAGGACACCCAGGAATATACCCTTTATAAAGTTCTTTCTAATATTCAGGTGTAAAGTTAAAAAAAGAATCAACGATAACACTCCAGGCCTGTCCTCTTCCATTTTGGACATTTTTTCCACATTGATTTTTCTCTGCATCATAGAAAGTTTTCTCTGAAGAGTTCCTATTTGGGTTTTGTTTGGGCTTTGGGGATGCCTGCAGGCTCAGAGGGAGTTTCCTCTCCTATGGTGCTTTGACTGTTTTTGTTTCCCTTGGGTCACAAAACTGTATCCTAGACACACACACAACAATCACCTTATTTATATCCACTGTGGAACCTGTGAAACAGCTCGAGGCTTTATAGAACAAGCTCATAGGCAGTCATGGGGCTCTGAGGCCCTTCTTGGAATGAAGCTGCTAAATTGCTAACTGCTTTCCATTGCTCACTAATGCTGCCTTAAGCTTTCTCGGTGGGAATTTTTAGTTTATGGCTTCGGGTGACAGTGTTACCAGTTTTATTTTGAGGATGATGAAAAGGCTGACTTCCCATTGTATTGCCATATTTATGCATTATTTTTGTTTACTTCGTTTCCCCCGGAAGTATCTAGTTGCTGGGATTTTGTTTGTTTGTTTTATACAAAATTTATTCATTCAAAAAGAACTTTATAGGTTGGGCATGGTGATTTACACCTGTAATCCCAGCACTTCGGGAGACCGAGATGGGAGAACAGCTTGCGTCCAGGATTTCTAGACCAGCCTGGGTAACATAGTGAGATCTTGTCTCTACAAAATACCAAAAATGTGCCGGGTATGGTAGTGTGCGCCTACAGTCCCAGCTCCTCAGGAGGCAGAGGTGGGAGGATCACTTGAACCTGTGAGCTCGAGGCTGCAGTGAGCCGTGATCATGCCACTGCATTCAGCCTGGGTAGCAGAGTGAGACTCTGTCTCAAAAAAACCCCACAAAAACCAAGACTTTTTAAAGTGTAAATGTTCCAGACTCAGGGTTAGGGGTTGGAGAATGGCAGTTGGATAAAACAGTTTGACAGTTTTTTTTTTGTTGTTGTTTCTAAATATTCTTTATAAAAACTAGATTCTGATAAGTAATCTAGGTAAACAACAAGATATTTTATTAAGCTTGAATGTTTGGCTTAATGTATTTTTCTGTAATTGTCTCTTTCCCCCTTTGAAAGGCAGAGGATTTAGGGAAGGTGAAAGTTATTACCCTGTCTCTAATTAAGAAATAGAGACACTTGTTTGTCAGTCTATGCTTCCATTCCATATAAATGGATATGTTTTGTATCTGGGGGAGGAAATGCATCATTCCATTCCAGCAGTGAAAAGCGTTATGGCATCAAATAGGATAGTTAGTATTTTTGACTTTTATAATTAAATACTGAATGCCCTTTGCAAGACAGTAAGTGAGACCCTGGAATGCTAGGTCTGTACAAACTTGACACATTTCTTACAAGCTCTGTGTTTTCATAGTCAAAGGCATTGCTACCCTTTGCTTTTTGAAAGAGTGAACTGGAAACAGTAGCCTCCAGAAAAGGAGGTGACAACCTAAACAAAGAGCCCTGCTTACCTCTCTGTGCCTAAAACTAGTCTTAAAAACTGAATACATTTGGGGTATGCTTATGAAATAGGTAAAGGTCAACATTGGGAGTGTCCCTAATTTGGCAGATAGACCAATACTTTTTTCCTAGACTCAACCCATTTTTAAAGCAGGAGTTTTTCCAATGGATTGGTTATCATTCTACTAGACATGTCTTAGTCCATGCAAATTAATGCAAAATCTTTGGTGGCCTAAAAATTCTTACTGAAAGCAAGTTTTTCGTGTTGCCCAGTTGATAGTCCATAATAAAAAAAGTACATATCTTGTTTAATAAAAACCTTGATGTTTAAGAAGAAATATCAGAAGCCGGCTGGTAAAAACTCTGATTAAGTGAGGAACATGTACATTAAAAGATATTTTCATGTAAGTTATTTTAAGATAGTTGCATTCTAGGGCCATGTTTCTTTTTTTGAGAGTGTTTCTTTGTCAAGTTCCTTATAGCCAATGCCTTGACCAAAGCTTCCTAATTATGCCATATTTCCTTGTGGGTTATGATAATCTTTATTAATTCACAACTCTACCAAATTATAATATGGTCTTTTATTATGCCACCATATGAATGCAGCCGCAAATTCAATTTTATTGTGAAGTACAAAGTCCTTTCCAGAATTTTAAAACTTAATTTCAGTATAGATTTTAAGTTTGTGAATAAGAAATTAGTATTTGTGTACCTTATTATGACAGAGGTTTCTGTTACAATATTTTCTGTTACAGTATTGGGATAAGATTTGACCTACATTTTCAGGCAAAAGCTGGTCTTTGAGATCTACTTTTTAAGAAATTAATAAATTTTATTTTTTAGAGTTTTAGGTTCACAGCAAAATTGATCATAAAATATAGAGAGTTCTCATATACTCCAAACACAACCTTCTGCCCCGTGAACATTTTGAATACCACAGTGGTATGCTTGTTACAACTGATTAACCTTCATTGACATATTATTATCACCCAAAGTGCATAGTTCATATTAAGGTTCACTCTTGGTGTTGTGTATTTTATGGGTTTTGACCAATGTACAGTGATGTGTGTTCATCATTGTAGGATCATACAGAAGATTTTCACTGCCCTAAAAATCCTCTGTGCTCTGCCTATTCATTCCTCCCTCCCACCTAAGCCCTGGCATCTACTGGCTGTGTACTGTCCCCATAGTTTTGCCTTTTCCAGAATGTCATACAGTATGTAGCCTTTTCAGATTGTTTTTTTTTTTTTTCACTTAGGGATGGTCATGTAAGTTTTCATGTCTTTTTAGGGCTTGATAGTTCATTTATTTTAAGTGCTGAATAATATTTCATTGTCTGGTTGTATCACCGTTTATGACCTATTTGCTTTTATTTCTAGTTCCAGTTGCTATGGCAAATTTTATTAAAGTGCATGCTCTCAGGAAAGGCTTCATATATTTTATATGATCCATCAAATAAAATGTAGCAACTTCCAGTCTAGAATAAATTTCACCTATATGATATTGAGCTTGTTTTACATTGGAGGAGGAGATTTATGAAAAAATCTAATAATTTCATAATTTATATTACCCTATCTATGAGTTTTTCCCTCCATTGGAATCTAAACCAAAAGTTCTGAAGGTTACGAAGACGTGATCCCAAATTTAGTGACTCTGTAGTGTCTTCTTTTGTTGAGCAATGAGTTAAATATCTGTCGATAAAAAGTGCTAATTGTGTTATTACTGATTCATGATAGAAAATCACCTTCTGTTGCTAGTTTATATGACTTTACATTTACCACTCCTGCCAAGAGAAAGGAAACTTTGTGATTGTGCTCCATCATAGTTAATTGTACAAATCAATTAAAAATGGTATGTAAGCATCTGGCTCACACAGCAGCTCTGAATTCTGAATGAAAAGATAACCCATGCTAATGTATAGGTTGCATGAACAAGTAGATGGGTGTTGGAAGGATAACACTGATAGTCATTCCGGGTGAAGGGGGAGTCCTGGCCAATGATTTGTATCTGAGAAACATTTTGAGACTATATGTCTTCTGACTGCCCTTTGCTTTGTAGCTATAGCAACTTGCAGAACCTGGCATTATTCCAGAGATAAAGGTATAGTTGTGTAAAGAATATTGGATTAAAGTTGATGAGGCCTGTGCTCTCATATCAAATCTTCCACTAATGAGCTCTAAAATATCAAGTCACAATTTCTTCAGGCCTTCATTGTTGCATCTATCAGATGGGAATAATAATACTCATTTTACCTATTTTTACCAGGTGGTTGTAGGAACAGGATTCATTCATTCCTTCATTAATATAATGAAAATTTTGAGACTCCACTATCTATCATGGCCATAAGTATGACAAGATGATAGATGGAAAGACATTTTGCTGAATTTTTGAAGACTTGCAGTGTTTTTGAAGACTGTAGGATAGTTTGTTATTTTTATATGAAGGTCATATCAACTCTTTATGTCAATATATCAAAGTAATTGACACTTTTAGAGCTCTGCCAATCAGTGGGCCATATTCATAGAATGTCAGTAATTTGTCTGAATACAAGTTAGAGTTGAATGGTCTTTAGCCGCTCTATCTCTGAGATGCTAGAAAAATTGGATTCTAATTTTTTTGTTCAAACACTGATCATATAACAAATTGCAAATCCACGTTTTCAGCCAGTCCACCAACCTTTGAGTAGAATGCAGACCTTTCTTTAGAACAATCTGACTTTGAATACAGGCAAAGTATTACATGGAATAGCTTTTCCTCCCCTACAAAGTGGATTTGAATACAGTACTTAGAAAAATTCTTCCCCTGCCAAAAAAGGTCCTTCAATCTACTTTATCATTTTTGTTTTGAAGAATCAATCTGGCCCATCTCTCCCCTCCCAAGTGACTTTCCTCACTCATATAATCATTTTCTTCATAAACGCCCTTTTATTGTCTCCCAGAAAAAGTAAAGATTTAAAACACCATTTTTAAGGTACATCCAAGATTTCATAGCAATATTTTATTTGTGTTCACAGTGCAAGATAAATCTGACTTTCTCAATATTTTTGGTCTTCATATGGCATCTGAAACAGTTGTTCATATTCACACATTTATGTTTCACCATATGCATACTGTGTGCAGCTCTGTTGTTCTAAAATATTTTATTGGTTTTCCTTTATATCTCAACTTTTGATGGGTGTCCTTGAAGAACTTTCATGAAAAAAATGTAAATGTGAATGATTCATTCATTTTGAACATATGTAACTATTTTAGGAGATTTTCAGGAGATTTTACCCTACATGGAGTACACTGTTCTTAGCAGGGAATGTGCTTTGTATTACTATTCTACTCACAGCTGGATGCTGCAGATGTATTAACCTTGTAAACATGTACTTTTTTCTATTCTGTGCTTACTTTAATACATTATTGATATGTACGAGACTGTGCTGAATTTTGGTGGTTGTCAAAGGCAGTCAATAATTTTATAAATTTCACTTTTGTGGATAGTTAAGTATAACATGGTTTAGTATAAAATCTGGTCTTCCTCTAGATTTCTAAGTCACTAGAAGAATTTCTTGGCAAATTGATTGTTCAAGGCCAGTTTTGTTAGTTGTAAGGTAGAAGCCACCCAGTCCTCTCCCAGTGTTTCACAGGCATTTTCAGACCTGAATGCTATTATAGTTCCTCCTCTAGTTTTCCAGTAGAGAATTCCTCTGTGGTCCAGAGGTTCGAGGGAGAGAGAGAGAAAAAATTTCTCCTCAGAAGAATTGAACCCTTATTTTAGAAACTTCTGACAATCTTCAGAACATTCCATGTGGGTGTCCTTGTGTTTCTCATAGTATGACTTATTGATTCATGGTGTCTCTTATTAAAGAAGCATGAATGTATCACTAGCTGTTACCAGAACAAACAGCTGTAGAATGTAATGACCCATCCTATTTCTAAATTTACTTCTATCAGTGGATAATTTGTGTATAGGAAAAGGTGTGGAAGTTTTTTAATTGTTAAAAACTAGAATACCTTTCTACCTTTTGTAGTCTTTAAGATTTCATAATAATGGTTTTAATGTATTACTATCCACTATTATGTATTGTGTTTAAACAAGACCAATCAGTGAAATTTTGAATGTCAATACTTTTTTTGTTAGAAACGCCCTTTGAAAATGTTAGAAAATGTAAAACTTTACCTGTGACAAGGAATAAATTCATGATTAGAAGAATTATAATGTTTTTCTTGTGCAAATAATACTTAAGGCAGATGTTCAGTCTCACAGTGATGTTGGAAAGCATATTTTATGCAGTCTAAACACTATTTCTGTATTAGATATTTAAATGCATGAGGATAAATTCTAATTGCTTTTTGTTTAAAACAGAAACATAGAAGAAGCATTAGCCCCAGTTTGTATAAAATGTCTGCTGCAACTGAATTCATGATAGTTCATGAAAACTGAAAATCATTCCAATTTTGTAAAACTGCTGCTACTGGTTTTATCAATAAAGTTTTAGCAGATGGCTTATATGTACATGTGTGAAAATTTTTTATGTTAAAAAAGGATACAGTTTTGCAGCATCAACATGCAAATCTTATGGGCCTGGATGATACTGCTTATTTTAGTATATACAAAAGCCATTAACTTCAAAACCATACCAACTGCAGACATATATTTTAGAACTATAAGCATTACATGTATGATCCATACAGTTCATTTGGTTTCAGGGTGCTGTAGGCTTTTATGGTGAACACATATACAAATCAACATATATCAGTTCAAATGCTGGCTTGAACATCAGGTAAGGAGCTGTATAAATGTAAGGATCACCTGAATTAATTAAATTGCATCTAAAGAGGATTCTGAGAAGGCCAAATGCAAAGTGTAGGTGTTCATGTAGAAAAGTGTATGCAATTCCTCATTAGAGAAGCTCTTGTCCAGAACACTTTCCCCTCTATGAATACCCAGTTCTCGTAAGTTTGCAAGGCTCAGATGCAACAAGCTAGAAGTAGAGGGAGCTGAGCTATTATATTCAGACACCTACATAGCACTCAAAACATGGCTGACATCCCCCAAACAGAAAAGCATAGAGAAAAAATTCTATAGATGATTCAGTGACAATTTTTAAACAATTTTAAAATTCTGTATTAGTTGAGGTAATGTTACCTGTTGTAATAACCCAAAATGTCAGTTGATTCACACAAGAAAGGTTTATTTCTCCCTAATCTGGGATGTTTTTGGCCAATCAGCTTTCTTTCTAGCAGTATCTCAGGGGTTGAGTCTTCTTTTGTGATTTAGTCATTCAGAGTCCTTATGGACTTTGAAGGAATGTATTGCCATACAAATGGGGGAGGAAGAAAAGACATGAGGATCGAATGATGTGTTTTAGGCGACAGGCTTAGAGGTGCCACTCTTCACTTCTGCCCAAACTCCATTGACCAGAATTAGTCCAATGGCTCCACCTATATTTAAGAAGGCTAGGAATTGTAGTTTATTTGTATACCCAAGAAAATGAAACAGTATCGGTAAGACTCTTGTTAAGTCAGTATCTGGCATGCTTACATTTAAAAAAAAGTATTTGAAATATTGTGGTACTGGTGATTATTTATGAAAAGCTTGCCAATGGCAAACTTATTGGTTGCTTAAGTTCCTTCTCACCCACGACAGCACTAGAACTCTATCGGCTGATTAAGGGTTCTACTTCTACTTGTACATCCATAGTCACCTTAGATTTAGACCATTTCAACACTGTGAAGGAGCATTGTTGCAGAGAAAGACCATTTGAGTTCATATTTCCAAAGCCACAGGGCAATGAGTTGAGCAAGGTTGACCATTTCTACGTGTGTATGTACACTAGTAGATACATATATGGCATACTGGAAACATTAAAGCAAATATAACTATAAGCAAAGGAAGAATAATGCAGAGGAAACATTTTTCCATATATGAATCTTAGAGTATGTCATCTGGAAAGCTTAAACTTGGCAAATGATTGCTATCTTGTGACACTGCTTCAACACAGGCTTACCCATGCTGAAATGTTAAAATAATTGAGATAGCCATCTATGACTGGTTCTTTGGTTCTTTTTGTCTTTTGTAGTAGTTGAAAAATCCTGTGTAGCATTTTATTGATAAGTCAAATAAGTCAAATCACATGATATGTATTGTAAGCTTCATCGTCTCTTTATAGTTTCCCTGGGGTTGCTCCAGAAAGATTCAGAAATATGGCTCAAGGGGAAGCTTGGGTGACATTTCACAGTGCTGATAAATTTTAATGTGCATTCCACTACGTAACAAAACATCTGATTCTTTTCAGCAAACAGATAAGAAGTAGGAGACAGGATTGGCATTATACCTATGGTCATCTCAAGGAGGGACAAGATTGAGTGGTGAGAAGATTAGAAGTTGGATAAATTCTAAGGTAGGTTTTATGGAATTTTAATATGTATTTTAAAATCCAAAATTGTTTAATGAAAGATTCTAATCTTACAAGGATAATTGCAGAATTTATCAAATTCTATCTGCAGACATAAATAACCTAGTCAAGATGAAAATCATACCTGTTTTCTAATTCCAGTTATGCCATCAAGGAATCCTGTGATCTTGGATTACCTTGACCTTTCTTTTGTGTCTTCCAACATCTGTTATATCTTGAGGTAGTCCCAGAGGAGGAGGGGATTTGGCAATTATTTGTTGAGTTAAACTGACAATAGAAAAGATTTCCTAGGCTATTCAGATAAAGTATAACACTAGACATACCGTCCATACTGGTCAAATTAGCTAGCTGCTCCCAAATACATTTTTTTCTCCCTAGAGGTATAGCATGTGATTATGGAGGCTGCTTTTACCTGAGGTAGAGGAGTATTTTAAGGAAAAATGAAACAGTTCATCTCAGAGGACTCACAACCACTTTACAGGGTGTGGAAAGATGAGAATTAGGAAAAAATATAAATGACTTTAGGTGAGTATTTCCCAATGCTATTAAAATGCCGGTAGTGACCTTTATAAGATGTTTTGAAAAGGGGGAAAAAAAAGTCGCTTTATAAACACAATGTCTCGTTAAGGGAATAAAACTATTTTCTGTATAATAGACTTTCCCCCAGCCCCCCTCTTGTGCTTGAGTAACTGTAAAGACAGTAACTAGTGGCTGCCTTCAAGGTTAGTGTAAGTTCATGAACTGATAGCTACGTAGCTGAGGTGAAAACAGGGACCTCAAACGAGGTAGGTGGACTCATCTATTCCCATGTGTTCTTGGTTACCTTTGATGTACCAGGCACTGTGTGCTAGACACTGGGGACACAGTGTTAACCAGGTGCACTAGCTTAAAATCTGGTGTGATGAATATTGTGAAATAGGATTGGTAGGGTGAATTGGGAACGTAATTAAGGGGCTAATATAGTCGGTGGGAGGCTGTCAGGAGAAGCTGCTATGAGGAAGTGGTATTTAAGCTGAGACGTGAAAGCTGAGTAGGAGTGAGCCAGGTAAAAGGCAGGCACATTAAGAAAGAAGAAACAGCATGTACAAAATACCTTAGGCAAGTGAGACCCTTCCATATTCAAGGAAACTGAAAAAAGTCCAGCGTGACTGGACCTTAAAGAGCGAGGAGGAGAGTGTTTTGAGATGAAATGGACGAGAAGACAAGGCTGATTGAGATATCAGCTGCATCTTGCCCTTATTCCAACTAAGAAGGAAGTAGCAGTGGTGTACTTCTGGCTAAGACCATCTCCTGGATTTGAAGTGTACCCATCCCAAAGCCTGCTGTCATACCCGATAGCTGAAACTTTATCATCAGATCTTCAAACCACTGTGGCTTATGATTACTTCTTCAGACAGTTCAATTTTAGGTTGCCAGCTTTTTAAATCTTAGGGCTAACAAACTGTTAGCTTTGCCGCAGGTGTTCAGTAGGTGCTGAGAGAGAGCAAGCAGGGGGACCTGAGAGTGGTGGGGCCACTGGTGTAGCCCCTTCAGCCTGACAGACGGCCAGCCACCACAGGAATCAATGTAACACTGCACAGCAGCCCTGCCCTGGCTCCAAAGACGGCAACTTTTCTTTCTAATTAATTCCCAGTAGTGTTCTCTTCCTTCCAGGTCCTGGCATGACTCTACAGGGAACCAGGGAAGTGATGTGTCTCTTCTTTGGTGCGATTCTCCCTCTGAAGATAGCTTTGGGCAACATTTCTCTACTAGATTTTTCATCTTCCCTTATTCAATTTGGCTTACTGGCTACCCAAATTGCCCACTTTGATGTTCTAATTATCCCCCATCCCCAAGAAAACAGCCCTATTTAACAACCACAACAAAAGCAATGTAAAACATAAAAACACAGCTTGAGTGAGATATGAAAAATGATGCAACCAATTGGGTAAATTTATACTAAAGTGTACATGTACACTAAAGTATACTAAAGTGCTAAAACAAGCACACCTCTAGTCTCCTTTGTGAAAAATACCTTTGCTCTTCTGCATTTTCATTTTAAAGAAGTTTACATGTTGGCCTGAGGTTTTAATTAGCTATTGGACCAAAATGAAGACTTTCTAATTGTGTGAAGGACGTGTTTTAGACCACAAGAACATTTTTTTTACTTAATCTGAGGCACCCTGCCAGTAGGTAGCCAAAGACAACGCCAAAAGGAATGAGACTCTGGGCTGATTTTTATGAATTAGTTAATATATCCCTCCTCAGAATCTATCAAGTGCTCAAACCTGCAGACACAAACACGAACATACTAGGGAGGAGAGTCCCAGAAGGCAGAAGATCCCGTACTGCTCATCCCCAAACGCCTCACCCCTAGTCACACCCACGAACTCATCCGGTTCTCCCTTCTCAGCGCCCTGCTCCAAGGCGAAGAGTATCCCAGAGGAAGCATCGGGGTCTAAAACAACAACAGCAGCAGCAACAACAACAACAGCAACAACAACAACAGCAACAACAACAACAACAACACTGAGCCAAACCCTGCTGCTTCCTCAGTCTATGAAAGTGCCGCCCCACCCCTCTCCCCAAACCCAACCTCCGTAGGGGACATCGAGCCAAGGCCTGCAGCGAGTGACCTGCCGGTGGAGGCGCGGGGCCGCTCACCTACCCGGGCCCGTGGCTCTCGCCCTGCCCCAGCCTCCCAGTCCACTCCGCCGGCCCCAACTTAAGCGAGCGCAGTCGGGACCCCTCTGTCGGGCTCTTTGTTCGCCGCCCCTCGGCGTTCCAGCTCTCAACCTTGCTCCCAGCAGCCCCCGCCAGCGCACTCGACCTACAGGAAAGTTGCTCCCGAGCTGTGGAGGGGCGTCATCGCCTCCTAGCAACGCTCCTAGCAACCGGGTAACATCTGCTCCCTGTGGTCCAATGCGAGCGGAGAACAGCTGCGCGCCCGCCTAGAGCTGCGAACCCGGAGTGAGAGGCGCTTCAGAGACTGGAGGGACGGACCTGCAGGAGCCAGGGCTGCCCGCCGAGCTGCAGTTGCCGCTGCTGCCGCTGTCAGTGCCCGACTGAAGAGTGACAGCCGCAAAGGCAGAAGTGAGCACCGAACCCCGCGCCTCTACCTAACAGGTGCATGCGCCGATCTAGTGAGTGGACCCAGCTCGCAAGGTATGTCTGGACCCATCCAGCCAGGTGCTTTCCTCCGAGCTCAGAAGAGACTCCTTTCCTTGAGGGGGATGATACGGACGTGTTCCGGGATCCCACCCCGCCCCCAGTCATTGAAGAGTGTCCAGCTGCTGGTCCCAAATGACCTGATTTGATTTTTTAAATGTAAACCTTGGGATTGGTTCTTGGGTGAAGATTCCCCTGCTCTTCGCTATCAGGTTAGCGTTCGGAAGTTTTCAGTCCTTGTTTATCCGTTGACTTGGCTGCTTATATGCGGCTAGGCTGGAAGCAGCAAGCGCCCATAGAAAGCCTGTGGTTAAAGCTCAAACGACATGGTGTAGTCTTGACTAATTGAATCAACACGTATGGATAGCAACATTCTTTTTAGGTCCTCCTCTGGAAAGGGTCCATTTGGCTAAGAGCAGCCGTTCACTGTTACTCAACCTCCTGAAAAGTAACCATAGTAACTCACCTCTCTTTTGATGGGATCCTCCTTATTGGCTGCCTATCTTCCTTTGGAAAGCGCATCTCTCTAAATTTAGAAGATGATGAGATCCGTAAGCATACATCCATGTAGAAAAGGTGCAGTTAAACATGGCCCTTTAAAGAAATGCCGTCTTCAAAGAAAAAGTAGCATTTGGTGATTTCAAATCTTGTGAGAAAGAATGTGCATTCCAAAGAAAGACTGGGTTCATCTGTTTAGTTAACTCCTGGTTTGTTACTTTAGAGGGAATACTTCCTGAAATTATATAAAATCTGGCATTAAAACTTAAGAATGACTCTTGATTTTTTTTTAAAATCAGCGTACTGATAATCTTCCAAAAATAATCTCCCAAGTAAATAACTGGTAAGATGAGTTATTCAGTTATTTCCAAATTTCTTAGGATAGTTAAGATTTCTCATGTTTAAACTTAAATCTGTAGAACACTGAAGTGATTGTGTGTGTTTGAAGGTTTATCTATCTATCTAGTCCAGACCAACCCCATCTCAAATATCTTAGATAGTATCCTCCTGTTGCAGGCTTTCTCCTGACTTGAGAACCAGTTCATGTCAGTGCAGTCCTGACTCGCCCGATGTTATTTGTGTCTGTCTCCTTGTTTCAAGATCTCAGGTAACCATTCATGAGCCTGAGGCTGTGAGAAATGCTCGCTGTGCAAAGGGGAACTCTCAGCAGATTTTCTGAAACTGTTCTAGAAATACACTTTTCGGATTGATTCAGCATTACCAGGTAATTGCTAGCTTAAAAGAAATTACTGTTTAAATATGTATCCAGAGAAATGAATGCTAATGTAGCATTACCATAACTTACAAGATCAATATAAGGGGTTGTTTATATAGATGGTTGCTGGGTAGAAGTCAATAGAGGTTTTCTGTAAAAAGGACATTTGTGGGCTGGCAGATTTTCCTCTCTAAGACCCATGTGAATAGGGCGGGCCAAATTAGGTAGCCTGGCTCCGGGAACATGCCAAGCGGAAGCCTACTGAGCACACGAGTGCCTGTTTGAATGAAGGAAGTGAAGAGAACTCTCCAAGTTGCAGAAAGAGATTATTGTGATGTTTCAAATTTAATTTGCATAAGGTCATGATGATAGAAACCTCTGAGGGTTCAACATTTTAAACTCAATTTTCAAGACTGAATACATCTTAAGTGAGTATTCAGCCCTCCAGCATTTGTAACTTTCACATGTCCTGTGCCCTTTCCGTAGGTAACCAGCCTAGCAAATAACAATCAAATTTATAAGAATAGACCATGCTGCATTTCATCCCATTTCTTTCCTCCCTTTATAAAAATAAATAATTGACAATTTTTATTCAGAAACCTATTTGAAAATTTATTCTGGTCTAGTGGTACAGATTTATGAATACCATGAGACTTTAAGATTATTGATCTCTGTAGCCACTTATTTAAATATCTGTAGTTTAATCATTTTAAGCATTAAAGATTAGCATTTGAACTGTCAAAAATGTTTGTTTTGTTAGCCGTTAGCACCATCCACCCTTCTTCCTTCATTTATCATACTGACTGTATTTTATGGTGAGAAACAACCTAAGGAGACAAATAATATTTACTGTCATCTGCCATGAGATGTATACAGAGTTCCACACCAATTTTTATTTAAGGATCTAGTCACCCTCATCAATTTGAACACCAGCTGCACTTGTATATGTAATGGGTTATAAAGAGAGCATGCACTTAGGAGTATAAGATTTGGATAAGGCTGAGATCAAGCAGGTTAAAACTAAATCAAATTATAATTTCAGTCTTTTTTACTCATATACTCTATTTGGAAGTTTTTAGGTATATGTGAAAAATTCTATGTTCAGTTTTATGTCATGTAAACTTCATGGAATTTAGAAGATGCTTTGATGCACAGAGAGATGTTGAAAACTTTTATCAAGAGGTTGAGGCCCTTCCCTCCATACCTGGGCTCCCTACTGATGACTCATGTCAGCTGGCATCCCAACAATAACTCTAAAGCCAAGGAATAATCAGTTCAGATTGCTCTGTTTGTCAAAGCAATATGCCTCAGAAACCTAGAAAAAGCAAAACTGCTAACTCTGAAGCAGAGGTAGGAGTACATTGACCACAACCATTTAGCACTAAAACGAAGGAAGGATACTTTTGAGTTTTGGGAGAAGCCAATCCTTGTGGATTCTTTTTTTTTTTCCTTTTTCTTTTTAAGTTGTTTATCGAAATAGTGTTAATACATTAATGTTTACCCTTTGTAATCCAACACCAGTTTTTTAATATTTTCTTTTTTTCTAATTAAATTTATGCAAATGGGCTAATAACAGAGCCAATCCTATTCACTGCAATAATTCTCAGATGGGGTGAAGGGGTGGTGGAAGGATATTACTGAAAAGCACTAAGAGCTAACCAGTATTGTGCTCAATATTGTAATATAGCCTTCTATTTAGAAAACAAAAGAATGACAGAAAGTAAAGTGCAGCAAGAAGGCTTCCTGGTAGAAATACAAGAGTTATCTAAATATCAGTGGTGCGTAGAAGGACAGGAGGAACAAGTTTGAGGTTGGGAAGTCTACTCTGCATGTGTATTTCAGAGTATATATTATTTTCAAAGTGCTTAGGAAAAGGGAGCATGAGTAAGGAACATGAAGAAAAGTTGGGAATATTGTAAAGAGAGTCAAGACTCAAGAGCCTAGAATCTCAATTCTGCCTCCACGTGCTGCTCATTTTACTGCTTTATGGCTCATTTTCTCGCTATCTAATGTGTGGTATAAGACTACAAGCTTAAGTAGATTGCTTGAGCTCGAACATAACACAATTTAATGAAGCATCTATAGCTCTTTAGGAAAAACTTATTTTATATTCATGGGTACATGTGCAGCATTGTTACAAGGGCGAATTGTGTGTCACCGGGGGTTTGATCTACAGATTATTTCAACAGCAGGTAATAAGCGTAGTACCTGAGAGGTGGTTTTTGTATCCTCACCCTCCTCCCTCAGGTAGGCCCCTGTGTCTGTCCTTTGTGTTCATGTGTACTCGTTGTAGCTCCCACTTATACATGAGAACATGCAGTATTTGGTTTTCTGTGTATGTGTTAGTCCTCTTAGGATAATGGCTTCCAGCTCCATCTATGTTGATGCAAAGGACATGATTTCATTCTTTTTCATGGCTGTAGAGTATGGCTATGTGCTCTTCCATGGAAGCACCCATAGCTCTTTAGTGAGAAGGTACCCTGTGAATGAAAATCATTTCACCACTAGAGCTACTCCAGGTGAAACACAAATCAGGTACCACATGAGTGAGGGCAGAGAGCCACCCAGCTCCAGGCAAATCCTCATGTGTTTTAAAGTGAGTAAAATTAAAGATTAGTTCAATCTTATGGTTTTTTATCCATAAGAGTTTGTTATCCTTTCTGGGATAGCAGAAGCAACATTGGCCCAGATAGTTGTTTTTGTTAATATACTGAAGCATGGAGTGGTAGTGGTGGTGATATCAAAGTGGAAGACAATGTGAGTGATATAGATCAGGTACTTTTAGAAAGGCCACTGTTATCTATAGGTTAGGGATTAAAAGTCCTTTCTTTGAGTACCAGTCCTGGGTATTGAGGGAAGGTGTAGTATCTCTCTAGCATATCTCTAGGTATGGATTTCTTGGAACCCATATACTGCAATGTGGTTCCAAGAAAGCAATTTTCTTTCTAATTCATTTCTACTTTCCAAGGTAAAAGATGGGGTAAAAGGGAATATCATTCCTCAAAATCAGGAATCCACTTCTAGGGGGTGGAAGATCACGACGTTTACCCGAGAAACCTCCTGCACTTGGCCTCTATCATTAGCAGAGCCAGATCACGGCAGCAATTGGCTTTAGTACAGCATGTAAGGAAACTTAATGGTGTTCTGTTTGGTTCAGAGACCATTACCATGGGAGCAGGGTAGGCTTGTGGAACTGGTGGGGTTTTCTTTACTATTCCATGCCTGTGCTTGGGGTTATCCCAAAGGACATGGATACAATCTAGTACCAAACAATGCTGCTAGTATCTTGAGAAAGTCTTCTAAGTCATTGGCTCTCAGTATTCCTGGAAGTTCATAAGAAAGTCTGCTAGGAGCTGGGACTTGTTGGTAATTCTAAACTGCCAGTAAAGTCAATATTGTGCTTGGGGTGGATGATAAATCTGAAGAAACAGATTGTTCCATTGATTCGGAGATAAAACCTGGCACTGAGTTCCGCTACCATACAGGATGTTATCCAGAAAGGTGCTAGGCAAGGGGGTTATGAGAGAGAAGAAAGATGGCTGATGGAATATTGTTAAACATCAACAGAGCCAAAGGTCTCCAGAAGGCACAGAATCATAGCCTTGAACTTTGCACCCATCTCCCTTCTTGAACACATTTGTGAATGCTTCATGCAGCCCGTGCTTAGCACTAAAGAGAGGACCAATGTCCTAGGTGTAATATAATGCTGCTGAGCAGGATATGTACTTATGATTTCAAAATGAAATCACTGCAATAATAATACATAACATTTATCGAGCAGAAAATATGAGCCCATGCGACAGGCACTGAGTAACTGCTTTTTAAACATCATCTCTTCTAATTCCAGTAAAACTCAATGAGTTTGATATTGTCCCCCCATTTAAAGGTTAAAGAAAAGTTAGGCTCTTTGAGGTTAAATATCTTGGCCAAAGTCAGTAAGCAAATAAACTGTAGAGCTGATATATGAACTAGGGCCATTGGACAGAACTAGAAGGTTATGCTGAAGTATTTTAAGCCATGCAGCGAGACTGCAGAATATAGTTAACAGGGACAGATGGGGTAACTCTTTCTAATCAACTGTGGTCATGGCCCTTAAGGAAATATCTCCAGTAGCTTTGCCACCAGCAAAGCTTTATTTAGCTAGATAGGAACGATTGTGCTTTCAAAGGCTCGTGCCAGGCTAACATATTACAAAGAAAAATCAGCAAGAGATTGTGAAGCTGAGGTGCCTGATTTATCTATAACACAAGTCAGTTGTTGATCTGAGATGGAACCAACCTTCTTTCTCATTGATCAGCCTCCACCCCTTCTGTCTGTGGATAGGATGCACACAACTAATAGGACGGTTTCAACTCTGTTTTTGGAATGTTTTGATTCAAATGTTGTGGGGAGAAAAATGAAAACCAAACTAAAATTAAGATATATTGGACTCATCACTTCTTCACTATGTCTCCAGCTTTTCAGTCTTGGATAAAGAATGGATTACTTTGACAGGAGTTGTTCTTTTTACTGTGGTCTGTTATCTCAAAGTATTTGTAAATTAATTTGCTCATGATGATTCCTTAATATACTGTCCCCGGGCCATGTACCAAATGAAATCACCTGCCCCATAATAGGATTTTAGTTTTCTGGAGGCAGAAGCAGAGCAATAAGGAAGAGCATTTGAGCAATCATTTGTAATTACATTTTAAACATTTATTTAAAGAATTACATATAAATTGTATTGCTAGAACTCTAATGACAGGGATGGTCACTCTGTTCCGTAACTTTTAATTTGTTGGTTATTGACGTTTTATACTACCAAAGACACTGAGCCTGGCACAGATATTTTATGGGCCCAGAGGATATAGCATTAGAAGCAGCTTGAATATTCAAGCCAGCATTAGCCATTTCACTTTCAGAGATAAATTTAGGCTCAGCCTAATTCAGTTTTGTAATTTACATACTGTTCTCAGAGCTCAGAACACTCAGAATAAGAAGACATAAAGTCATTTCATTTTTTCTTGTCTATTTCGTCATCTTTATTTGAATAATAGGCTGGGTTGAGTTTGACCTTTTAGTTGCAGGAGAACTATAACAGATTTACACATGTTTACTGAACCATAACAATCAAACTTCCTTGGACAGTCAGGTCAGCTTTAATTAATTATCCAGATGATTACCTGTATGTTTCAAAAATAGTTTACACCTCCTTCACCCAAAATGCATGACCAATGGCAATACGCCAGAGATATTTGGAGTTATTATAGAATCTGTACTACTTTTTTTCAGCTTGATCATTTGCAATATCTTCTTGCAGTTTTTTAACTTGCTGATTACAATCTAGTATTCTTGGGAGGCAGGGTGGTGGAGTCTTTGAGTCAGAGCTAGGAGGCCAGGCTGGGCTTTGTTTCTATGTGGTATATTTGTGACTCAGGCTGGGCTTTGTTTCTATGTGGTATATTTGTGACTAACGGCACAAATAAGGTCTACAATTTGATTGAGTATTTACTATATGCTAGGCACACAGCCAGTCACTTTCTATGAATTATTTTAATGATCTTATGAGCCAGTGTTATTTCTATCCTTACTTTACAAATGAGATTTCTAGAGAGTTTATGTAATTTGCTCAAAGTCACACAAATAAGAAGCAGCAGAGCTGGAATTCAGACCACTTCCATCTGATTTTCAAAACCCAAACTCTTAGCCACATACCAGAATGTAAATTATTGAACTCGTCTGGGCTGTAATTTTCTTATCTGGACACTGAGGAGGCTCAATCAGGTGATGGATACATAGTTATCAGCTATGAATTTTTTTGAGTTCTAATCCAGCCAAGCAAACAGATGTAGGAACTTATGTTTGCTATATATTTTAACCTAAAAGTGGCTAGAACCATCCTCCAAAATTGATACTGAAAACATTTTAAATAGCTAAACAGCTTGCAAAGAGGTAATTGTCAAACTGATTCCAGCTGTGAAGGCTTTTCAGCATTTTAACAACTGGGGGGTATTTTTTAAGAGCAATAAACTAAATGGCTAAGTGTGTTGCCCACGGAGGAGTTGAGATTCAAATCTGGAACTCCTGAGAATTTTATCTGTATTTTCAGGATCTGATACATTCAGTATCTTAGGCTAACTGGTTGATGATAGCCAGACAATCTTTATGAACCTTGGAATCATTTGATATGATTTTTTTATCTTGATCTGTTAAATAAAAATAACTTTCCTGGAGGTGCACTTGGGAGCCAGAACTATAAGTTTGTCATTTGGTTCTCTAATCTGCCACCTGCCCTCCCTTGTATCACTCATTAAAAGATTTTTAATTGGTCATAAATGCTGTAGATATTGCATTACGTGGAAGATAAAATGAGCAGACATTTAAAAAAGATACATATAAGAAAGTTATGTTTGCTTATGATAAAGTTACTCATCTCATTTTCTAGTCTTTCCTCAATGTCACCTACACTATAGTAATTCATTAGAACTTGTTAAAAAAATTAGTGACCTGCCCAGGTATAATGCTAATAACAGCCATTGATGCTTCTTAATGTGAACCCAGGAAAACTGACTTCATTGTTCACTATTTAGTTAAAATGCAGTCTGGCTTTGTTCATGAGGCTAAAGCATCTAAGCCAGTGTAGGGAAGCAACAGTAACAACAACAATCAATCAAGCCAATTGCCTGACATTCTATTGATATGGCAATCAGCTGATTGACTGAACGTTCTGCTCTTAACTTGTTGCCATAGTACTACTACTACACCTGCTGAATGCTGCAAATGAGAGGCTCTCAAAATGCAATCCCCAGACCAGCAGTATCAGCATCACTTGGAAATTTGTTAGAAATGCAAATTCACTGCTCCTAGCCCAGATCTACTGAATTAGAAACTCTGGGGGTGGGACCCTCAGAGTGTAACATACCCTCCAGATAATTCTGCTGCTCACTAACATTTGAAAACTACTATTACATCAATTAGCTAAACAGTTTAAAAAGAAGTAAGTACAAGTAATTGTCACATGGGATAACCCAAAGCTTCACCTAATTATTTGATTAAATCCTTAAAATATATACCAAAGGAAATGCAGTTTACTAAAAAACAGCCCCTGAGAAAACTGGTTTCTTTGTTCTCTATACAGTTTTGTTCTTCTTATTTCCTAAACGTTTGAAATCAGTGAAAACTCTGCGTAAGCTGTGTTTGCTTACTGAATTCAGGGATTGTGTAAGTGTAGTAGCAACTATTGTCTTTGCTTCAGTTCAGTTGTGAATTATCATGACATACTCATTTCTTTTAACATCAGATACACCAGTGTTTTAAAATTCTTCATTCCGTTAACAAAACATAACTCAAAATTAAGGCTCTCTTTGGTTAATAATCCACAGTGATGCCAGTGAAAAATCGGAATGCTTGGGAGTGATTTTGTAGCTTTTCTTACTGACTGAGGAAAATCATATAACTACAAAAAATTGCAGGAAGCTTTTGTTGCTCAGGTGCCACTGAGTTGGAGGACAAACTAGAAAAAGAAAAGTCTTGAACGCATTTTAAATATTTAAGCTTAGAAAAATTTAAGATTTTAGAGAAAAACC
Source organism: Trachypithecus francoisi (assembly GCF_009764315.1). Classification (NCBI taxonomy): domain Eukaryota; kingdom Metazoa; phylum Chordata; class Mammalia; order Primates; family Cercopithecidae; genus Trachypithecus; species Trachypithecus francoisi. Next base: position 43,040,537 of record NW_022681468.1, on the reverse strand, counting down.
ATCAAATGTCTTGCTGTAGATTTATTTAACTAACACATAAATTATTCATTATTTTGTGAACTAAATGGTTTCAACACATAGAAATATTTGACGGTGTGTATTACGAGTAAAATAAATTGTGTTTAAATATGAAGTTTCTTTCTGGCCTGGTCCCCTGAGGTTGAATGAGTATTGAACTGGACTCAATTTGTTTTCTAAATTCACTCAGTGCTTTCTCTAGGAAGCTGCTTGTCTTTAGCTTTTAGAGTAGATCTTGCCTCCTTTTTGTGATATGAGTGCCACCTGGAGTACACTCTGGGAACTCCCTTAAGCACTGCCTTTAAACTGAAGGATCACTGAAAATTGGCTTCTGGAACTCCGTCCTTCCTTAAACAACTCAGAACCTCGGTAGCAACAGTATTTTAAAGGAGAAAACAAAGGTCTTCACTTTGAGTATTATGACAAGGCCAAGTCTGCAAATCAGAACCTTACCTAATTCTTTCATTTACTTAGAACATCCATTAAACCATGTGTTAGGATGATGGCTATACCATAATCATATCATAGAGTGTTTTGTCTATAGATACACTGTTATTTCTTTAAAGTGTAATTGGGCTATCAACTATTTTATGCCAATTTGATTAACCTAGTAACACTAAATGTCCTCTCTATATTAGGCAGTTTAACTAAAAGAATGATGAAAAATTTCTTATCTCCTCCCATTACATTCCATTTCAAATTTGGGTGTGTTTTGACATTAAATGGCATGAAATAAAATAGTATATTGGTATTTGATTTCTGAGGGGCTGCATAAGGAAATAAAGATAGGTATCCTCTCTAGAACATCTAGTTTGGGTCTGGATGGTGGTATTTTCCTGCCTGCCGGCGTTTCAATCACAGCTTCACCACGTTGAAGGGAGAACACCAATTTCCAGGATCACCAGTTTATTTTTATAGATAAAATGTATATTATAAGATACTATTTGCCACAATAAAATCTGACCTTTCCCCAATTCTTTTATTTGTTTAGCTTATCCAACAAAAGTGTTAACATATACATTAACAACGTCGAAAGTAGCCTACTTTAAGAGAAAATATGCAGAAGAAGAAGATTTACATCAAGATTACCATGGGTATTTTCCAAAAGTAAGGGTTTATTTATTATTATTTTTTTCATTTTTATGAGTGTTGTCAACAGTAAAAAGCTGTAGTTTTTGTTTTTCTAAATATAGATTTAATGATCATGTTTGCTTTCCAGCACCTGATATTACCTGAGGACAGAACTTGCATTCTCAAACTTTCTCTGGAGAAGCTCAGGTTTCTTGAAGACCCAGAAACCTACTTAAGAAGGTCTGTGTTAATTAACAATTTGCTGAGGAAGATACATCTAGAGACGGAGAAAGAGAGCTATGAATACTTTAAAGAAGCTCCCTGTTATAAGACTGCATATTCTGATACAAGAAAACGGCTGAAGTTTATGGTACAAGAATGCTGTTCTCAGTCTCTCTATTATGAAGAGCTGCATTCCTATCATATTGTGCCTTATGCTTCGGAGAATGCCATTTATGAAATGGGCTACACTAGCAGCCACTTGGAGCAAAATTCTCAGTTGCTTATTTATAAAATGAATTAAAGTAACTGTTAAGTCCATTGATACTTTGTTTCTAAATGCCTGAACTGTTTCTAGTGAAGATGTTAATATAAGGCACTCATTACCAGTGCACTTGATATCAAAGATGAGATGCATGCTGAACTGATTGGAGAGAACAATGGTTATTACTCAGCAGTCCTTAGAATCATCAAATTGAATAGAAAATATGTTCACATATGATAAAGTGGTCAATTAGCGCTTTAGAAGCAAAGATTTTTTTAAAACATAAGATGTGTAGGAAGGGGCCTATGTTAAACAATTATACAGGTGAAAAATTTTCTTTTACGCCCTGATTTCCAAATTCTGCCACTCTTACTGGAAAGTAATGAAAGTAACAGATTAAATTGATAATGCCATATCCCTGAGGATGAAGGGTGGAACACATTTAATTTTCTGTAAATGACATGAGGAAGGGCTGGTTCTTTCTGAAGTGCTTTGACTTGTCAAGCATTGTGCCAAATAATTGTTTGACACCATTTTCCTTTTACCATTAGTAGCAATTCAAGATGGGGCAAAGACACTGCAACTAAACTGCAACTAAACTGCTGAGTGTAACGACCAGATTACTCCAAACTGATCCATTTTACTATTTTGTGGGGAGGGCTTAGACTTTTCTCTTTAAAAGTGAAATTTAACAAAATAGCCTTGCAGATGGGCTTATCTTTAAATTCTACAGGTTGGTTAAAATTTTTGGTGGGCCTTTGGTTAGCAGTTTAAGTTTTATTTATTTATTTTTTCATAGGCTGTGAAGCTCAGGAAAAGGGTAGGCAGGTAAATTTGTTTTTAATGAGTTAATACTTTTTAGAAACCTTATCTGCAAAAATTAATGAGAACAACAAATTCCACATGATGTTATTTCTTCATCTAGCTAAGAGTACATTTAAGGCTGCCTGGATGAAACTTTGCACTGATTTTTGTATAATAGTTGATCATTCACTATTTGACAAATTGTTTCAGAATGCCTTTGGTGGTGAAGTTTAGATAAGTCTTTATGTTTTGCAATTTGACAGATAATTGTTTAACAAGTTGGATAGATTCACGAAATTGTTTGAAGTGGCTCATACTGTTCTTTCAGGTTTGATTGAGTGAGATGTCTGATTTCAATGTCTGAAGTTTTGTCCTATGGAGCGTATCATTTAAAGAATTGTCATTAACTGATAAAACAGATTGGAAAAACTAGGTGCCAAAGGTGTATTTAAGAAAATACCAAAGACTCAAAGATGAGTGTTAGGAAGACTATGATAATGAAGATAAGAATCTAAAGTACGGATTGCATAGGACATAAGAAGAACATGGTTAAAGGGGTTTGGAATGATTTGCTTACTAATGTGCTTTCAGAACACTTTACACATAATAATCATAATCAAGGGCACTGCTTTAAATGAAGATACTACAGACCTTTAGGAATCATATGCCTTGGAAAAAAATCATGTATGGTGACTTGTCAACAAAGTATCTTCCCTAGTTGGATGCCATCTTGTAACCAAGAAGACTTTCTTCTATTCAAGAGAAATTTGGTTTCAGTTTTGATTCAATACTTGGTCCCTCTAATTAATCACTGGGGTGATTAACATGAATTCAGTTGGCATAAAGAGTATTGGTTCCCTAATTAGCCTGCATTGTTGAAGACCACATAGATATATTATTGATAAGACTATGAGGCTTATGTTTAATTACTCAATCAAAGTAGGAAGAAATGCTTGAGAAGAAACTAAAAAATTATAATTTAGGTTAATTTTTAAAGGCAATTTAATATAAATGAGTTAGCTTTGAAATACAGATTTAAATGTTTAAAAATTAATTTGAGGGCAAGATTTGATACCAAAGTTTCAAAAATTTTATTTCACTGCTTATAAAATACTTAATCAGAACACTTATTTTAAAAAATAAGATCTTATTTGAAAAACTCCAAATTTGATGGGATAGTTACACCATCATGCAATTTTAAAGGTAGAATTAGCTTTCTAATACTTTAAAATGTTTTCTGAAATGAACATTTGACTTGGTTTAGGACAGTGTCTGTAAGTAAAAGACACCAATGCTAATAGATATGAATTATAAAAATGCCACATATTGAAATTGATTGAGGATTGAAATACATATACTTTGGCATAGAGAAGAGAGGAAGAGAAAAAATATGAAAAAAGTGTGACATTGTAATATTTATTGTATTTAATAAATCTTGAAGAAAGAACTCTTGAGCAATGAACCAGTGACAGATATAAAAGCCTGTTTGATGACATCATTAACTGAGTTTTCTGATCTATACATTCATACATCGAGAAGGAACTGTCTTAAAAACCAGTGGTTTTTTTTTTTTTTTAAGTTCTAGCATACATGTGCAGAATGTGCAGGTTTGTTACACAGGTATACACGTGTCATGGTGGTTTGTTGCACCCATCAGCCTGTCATCTACATTAGGTACTTCTCCCAATGCTATCCTTCTCCAGTGATATTTGTTAATATGCTTTTTTAAAAAGTGTCTGCCTCGAAACAAGTAGTTAAAAAATATCTTGTAGGGCATTTAATTATTTTTCCCAATAAACAACTCATAGATAAGGGGTTGACTAATGTTATCTTGATTTAGAAAATTTGTATGTAAAATGTGTAAACTTATCTGGGTTAACTAATAGACTACCGGCATTTTAGCACGGCAAACTAATCTATAGGGAGACCCACACACAGGCTTGCTTTGCTGACTACCCAGCGGGCTTTGTTAAGGAGCTGCAAAAGGTGGAAGACCAGTTACAACTTTTTTGTTTTTTTTTTTAAACCTGGACATCCTTTCTCTGGTGGCAAGAGCCATCCTTATGACAAGGAAGGTGAGATAGAAAATGGAGAGCCTTTGGTAATGTTGATCTTTCTTGTGGGTGTCCAACTAGCCTAAAGGCCAAGTGAAGAAGAAAATAAAAAAGTAGAAGAGGAAAAATGAAGAAAAGAGGAAAACGAGGGCAGGGCCAGAGAAGTAAAGAGTAGGATTAGTAAGTGAAAGAAAAAGTTGCTTTGTTGTGTGGGGGGGTGTTCTTGCTTGCTATACTCAATTTTGCTTTCCCGTGTCTGCTGTACACAGAACACCTGATCTCTGCAATGTATTTCTCCTTTCTTTCATTCACCTGTGATGAGTAAGACTAGATTCTTTTCAGTATATCTACTATTTGCAAAGTGTGAACACTGTAAAATATCCCTGAAACTGAGCTCTTTGGGTGGATAAGCAAAGGGAAAATAGAAAATAATTAAGGTTAGGGAAAGGCTAAAGGATAAGCCTGTGTGTAAATGGAAAATGGATAAGTTCAAATGCATTATCTGGTTTCAATGTAACACCCAAGATTTAACAAACTCAGTGCTAGAAGACTTGAAAATAAGTGCAATTTACTACCATTTATTGAGCAGCTATTATGAGCCAGGCACTGTGCTAGGGCTGGGGATACATACGTGAATAATGCACAGTCCCAGAAATCAGATTATTTGGTTTTGTTTTACCAAATCCAAATGCAGTACCTGCATTTCCCTTTTCCAAACTGGGATGGCTATCAAACATGTCTTTCAAAAAGTGTTTGCAGGTGAGAAGATGCACAAGATGAAGGAAAGTTTTCCTGACCCAGATCTTAGAAGGGAAGGAGAGGATACATTTTGCTTTACAGCGTATTTACTGTTGGCAAAAAGCCACTATTGCCTAAGGGAAGTATGGCTGACCTTAGCCCATCCCTGGGGCATATCTTGTGGGTGTGGTAGGGAGACAAATCAGGTAGGGAACAATTCCTTCTCCCCTTACCTGTCTAGCTTCCATGTTCTTTTATGGGACAAGTCAGATTAATATTAATGTTAAGGAGAGCCTTAAAGGAGAAAGAGAATCGATAAATCACAGCCCGAAAGTTGTGTATGTTGTGTGCAAGGTCAGAGGGGCAGCCTTCTTTAATTTGCCTTGTGCTGGTGAATTGCTTGAATGAACTTCAGTATTTCTTAACACCAGGTACTGGAGCCACCTTCCTTCTCTCCCTGTGGTTTCCTCTTTAAATCACATCCCGACCCCAGTCTTTATAGTCCATTGTAAGTGGAAGTTATGGTTCTATTCTTCACCCCCAGCTTGCTCCTTATCATTGATACTTAGAGGAAAGTAACAATTTGCAGTACTGGCTGAACTCCTTTGGGAAAGTTTCTGGAGTGTATCAAATAAGAATTCATCATAGTAACATGGTCATTACTGGCAGAACAAAATTCTTTTTGAAACTATTGCACTTAGTCATTAAATAATTGTTTACTAAGGCAATCTTCATGTTTCCAGAATTCAGTGTAATAGTTAACAGTTGTATATGTCTCACAAAACAAACTACTTAGGTTGGAAACAATGGAAGGTTGTATATAATTAATCAGGTCCTGAATATTTATGTAACATATGGCATTTTAACTTATATGTTCTCATTCTCAAAATTCATTACTATACAGCAGCAACAAGACAAATTTCAGGTGTTTTGTTTCTTTATTAAGTGGGCCATGTCTAAAAGTTGTTACATTCCTGATTGAATGTTATGGACAAAATTTCCCCATTAAAGTAGTTTTGTCTTTCTCAAGGATTATCCTTTAGGGTTGGGTGGATTAAAAACATTACATTAGTGCTTCTTGTGCTTACAAGTCACTAGGGATCTTGTGAAAATGCAGATTCCTTTTAGTAGGTTTGGGATGAGGAATGAAGGTCTTCATCTCTCAAATGTCCCAGGTGATGTGGATGCTGCCAATCCATCGACCACACTTTGAGATGGGAGAGTCTACATCATTGGAGAAATATGCAGACTGAAGCCTATACTCTTAAACTTTCAAAGACTCTGTGTTCATGTCTGTGTTCTGCGGGATTTTTTTTCTTTTAAGAAATAAAATGCATAAAGTAAAATCAGCAAACCATAACACTAGTTTTCTAAATTTGCCACAAATACTATAATACTTTGCAGAGTAAAATGCAAAGATTATTCCTCTTACAAGTTTTCTCTATATCAAGTGCAGGAAAGGAACATGGGTAGAGTCATGTACCATCACATGCAAATTTCTCTTCTTGATTTTCCTCTTGATTATATTCACATAAGGGAGCTCCATTTGGTAACAAAGATGAAATCCTGTTCACAGTTAACAAGAATTTAGCAATTTCTTGCTTGGCAAAATCTGAGACAACCTTACAAAAACATCCTACATTAAATTCAGAATTTTGGGTAGCTGCATAAGCTGAAGATTATGGAAAACCTGAGCTGAAAATGGCACCTGGATCTGTAACTTCTTGTCTTGAGCTCTTTTTTTGAGCGTTATTCTGTGAGAGATCCTTCCCCTGCAGTAATTTTTCTATTTCTCCTCAGTCGCTGGGGTCTCAGTACGGGGTGGAGGATTGGTGTAAATGAGAGAGTCACATAAATTGTCTAATTTGAGCATGCCAAGTGATTTTTGTCAGGCTCTTTTGGTCATAAAATTTTGATATAACTATTGTGAAATATAGTGTCATAAATTTGTCATAAACCATTAATGAAGGAAGAGAAGTAGAAATTTATTTCTGTGGGAATGCACTCAAATATCAAGCAGATGGTGTTCTACAACATTTATCTGGGAAAATGTGTATCTGTTACATAATCTAAAATATGTCTTTTTCACATTTAAAAATATTTGGGTCATGATTTAGAGTTTTTATTGGATTGTTTTTTAAACTGAGAGGAAGAAGAAAGGTAATTGTATTTTAAAACATTTGACATGTTACTAATAAAATTTTATTTCTGGTGAAATATAGGTGCCTTTGTTAAGTAGTGGAAGTGGGATCATGAACATCTGGCAACTGCTGTATGTCCCTTATTTCCAGAGCCATCATTTTAAAGTCATATGCTTGTATTTGTTTCAGCAGTTTGTTTTCAGCACAGTTTGCTTAAGGATTTGGAAGATATTCCCAGTATCCTGGCACAGCTTCTTCACTGAGTGACCCTGAAATGGTTTTTAGATAGTGCACGTCATTAAAAAGGACACAACAGAACTGACTCCTTTTAGGCATTATTTAAACACAACAACTATAAATCTCAGGGTGAAAGATAGCTCCTCTATCCACTGAATAGCTGTGGGTGTGTGCATCATTCTCCATGATTCATTAGGTGAACTGAGCATTAGATGAACTTGGATTCATTAGGTAAACTGGCATGCACCAGGGAGATAGCGTCCCTCTCTTTCTAGCAAACTTTCCATCAGTTTGCAAAGCTGATAAAGTTGATCTAGTTATCAGCTTTGCAAACTGATGATCCTAGGGGCCCCTACAAAACACTGACTCACATGGGGCACCAGTGCCCATGTAGGTGTCTCAAAGCAAATAATCTTTTTCTGTGTATATCCAGTGTTTTAGTCTGGTCTCTCACTGCTAATAAAGATATACCTGAGACTGGGTAATTTATAAAGGAAAGAAGTTTAATGGACTCACAGTTCCACATGGCTGGGGAGGCTTCACAATCATGGCAGAAGGCAAATGAGGAGCAAAGTCATGTCTTACACGGCAGCAGGCAAGACAGCTTGTGCAAGGGAACTCTCGTTTATAAAACCATCAGATTGCATGATATTTATTCACTACCATGAGAACAGTATGGGGGAAACGTCCCCCTCTGATTCCATCATCTCCACCTGGCCCTGCCCTTGACATGTGGGGATTATTACAATTCAAGGTGAGTTTTGGGTGGAAATGTGACCAAACCATTCCACCCCTGGCCCTTCCCAAATCTCATGTCCTCACATTGCAAAACCAATCATGCCTTCCCAACAGTCCCCCAAAGTTTTAACTCATTTCAGCATTAACTTGAAAGTCTACAGTCAAAAGTCTCACCCAAGACAAGGCAAGTCTCTTCTGCCTATGAGCCTGTAAAATCAAGAGCAAGTTAGGTACTTCCTAATACAATGGGGGTATGGGTATTGGGTAAATATAGCCATTCCAAATGGGACAAATTGGCCAAAACAAAGGGGCTACAGGCCCCATGCAAGTCCAAAATCCAGCAGGGTAGTCAAATCTTAAGGGTTCAAAATGATCTCCTTTGACTCCATGTCTGACATCCAGGTCATCCTGATGCAAGAGGTAGATTCCCACGGTCTTGGGCAGCTCCACCCCTGTGGCTTTGCAGGGTACAGCCTCCCTCCCGGCTGTTTTCATGGGCTGCTATTGAGTGTCTGTGGCTTTTCCAGGCACACAGTATAAGCTGTTGGTGGATCTATTATCCTGGGTTCTGGAGGACAGCTGCCTCCTCACAGCTCCACTAGGCAGTGCCTCAGTGGGAACTCTGTTTGGGGGATCCAACCCCACATTTCCCTTCTGGACTGCCCTAGCAGAGGTTCTCCATGAGGGCCCTGCCCCTGCAGCAGATTTCTGCCTGGACATCCAGGAGTTTCCACATGTCCTCTGAAATCTAGGCACAGGTTACCAAACCTCAATTGTTGACTTCTGTGTACCTACAGGCTCAACACCATGTGGAAACCACCAAAGCTTGGAACTTGCACCCTCTGAAGCAATGACCTGTGCTCTACATTGGCCCTTTTTAGTCATGGCTGGGATGTAGAACACCAACTCCCAAGACTGTGCAAAGCAGTAAGCCCTGGGCCTGGCCCACAAAACCATTTTTTCTTCCTAGGCCTCCAGACCTGTGATGGGAGGAGCTGCTGTAAAGACCTCTGACATGCCCTGGAGGCATTTTCTCCATTGTTTTGGCGATTAACATTTTGCTCCTCGTTACTTATGCAGCCAGCTTGTATTGTTCCTCAGAAAATGGGTTTTGCTTTTCTATCACATCATCAGGATGCAAATTTTCTAAACTTTTATGCTCTGCTTCCCTTTTAAACATAAGTTCCAATTCCAAACCACTTCTCTGTGAATACATAAAACTGAATGCTTTTAAGAGCACCTGAGTCACATCTTGATCACTTTGCTGTTTAGAAAATTTCTTCTGCCAGATGCCCTAAATCATCTTTCTCAAGTTCAAGGTTCCACAGATCTCTAGGGCAGGGGCAAAATGCTGTCAGTCTCTTTGTAAAACATAGCAAAAGTCACCTTTATTCCAATTCCCAACAAATTCCTTATCTCCATCTGAGACCACCTCAGCCTGGACCTTATTGCCCATATCACTATCAACATTTTGTTCAAAGCCATTCAACAAGTCTCTAGGAAGTTCCAAACTTGCTCACATTTTCCTGTCTTCTTCTGAGCATTTTGTTCAAAGTCATTCAACAAGTCTTTAGGAAGTTCCAGACTTACCCACATTTTCCTGTCTTCTTCTGAGCCCTCCAAACTGTTCCAACCTCTGCCTGTTACCCAGTTCCAAATTCACTTCCACATTATCAGGTATCTTTACAGCAGTGCCCCACCACCCAGTACCAATTTACTGTGTTAGTTCATTCTCACACTACCATACCCAAGACTGAGTAATTTATAAAGGAAAGAGGTTTAATGGATTCACAGTTCCACATGGATGAGGAGGCCTCACAATCGTGGTGGAAGGCAAAGGAGAAGCAAAGACACATCTTACATGGTGGCAGGCAAGAGAGCTTGTGCAGGGGAACTCCCGTTTATAAAACCATCAGATCTTATAAGACTTATTCACTCTCAGGAGAAAAATATGGAGGAAACTGCCCTCATGATTTAGTTATCTCCACCTGGCCCCACACTTGACATGTGGGGATTATTACAATTCAAGGTGAGATTTGGGTGAGGACACAGAGCCAAACCATATCATTGAGCAAGCAAAGTCTTGATTAAATGTACAGTTATTTGAGTAACCCAGTTATTTCAGTTTAAATGAACAACTGACTCATATAAATGACAGAGACTATCATGTATGTGTTAGTAGAAACTTAAACACATATGATCAGACACATCCAAGACAGTAACATAAAGAGCTGATCAGTACTTTCCAGCAGTAAAGAATCAATCTTATATATTATATTATGTAAGTGCCTTAGATAGTGCCTGGAGCATATCTGGTAGAAGTAAATGGCACTGTCCAAGTGACTCTTAGTCTGTTTTTTAAACAAATACACGTTTTTTTTGTTTCCATTGGTGTTCTACTTTTAGGTTTAAAAGTAGGTCAATATAATTTTCTTTCCTATTGAAATTTGTAAGCTGAGCATGGTGGCTCATGCCTGTAATCCTAACACTTTGGGAGGCTGAGGCAAGAGGACAGCTTGAGCCCAGGAGTTCAAGATCAGTCTAGGTAGCATAGTGAGATCTTGTCTCAGCAAGTAATTAAAAAAACATTAGCCAGGTGTGTCAGTGCATGCCTGTGCATGGTCCCGGCTACTCGGGGGGCTGAGGTGGGAGAATCATTTGGGCTCAGGAGGTTGAGGCTGCAGTGAGCCAGGATCACACTGTTGCACTCTAGCCTGGGCAACAAAGAAAGACCCTGTTTCAAAAAAAAAAAAAATAAATAAACAAAAAATAAAAGAAATAAAAAATTTATGGAATATACACACATAGAGAGCATGTGCAAGAGTGGGAGCGAGAGAGAGAGAAACCATCAATTGCAGGTGAATGGGCTTATTTATTTATTACCATTAAGAAGTAAAAGAAAGGGTGAGTACCTCAAGGTGTTTCTTTCAATCACCTTGGAATCTGCATGAGAATTTCAAGCCGCATTGAGAAGCTTAAATATAGTGGAATTGGTGAGTTGGTAGTTTTAGCCTCAAAATGAAGATCCACCACAAAAAAGGATTTCTCTTTTTATTTCCCCACACTACTCCCCAAGCTTATTCTAGCTTATTCCTGGCCCACTGCTTCTATTTCAGACCTGATTGCTGTCACTGAAATTATATAGTCATGGTAAACTCTACCAGGACAAATCCTTCAAAGGCCTTGATTAAATCACCCCAGTCCTTTCTTCATATTATAGTAGTTTTTTTTACAATTCCTCCATGTATTCCATACAGTGAGACTCACTCCCAAACATTTACTTATCTGAAAGGTATTCATACTGTTGCCCCATGGATTTTATAATTAGAAGTGTTTACAAACTGTTCTGTGTAAACTCAAGTTATACAGAGTTATTACTCCCCTCAATGCAAAAGAAGGAGATATTAAATTATTATTAGTTCATACATACAAGTAGAATACAGCACCACTTTGATCAATTATGGTCATAGTATTTCTATAGTTTATGAAGAAACCAAATACAGAAGTTTTATCTGTATGTCTGATATTCCCCCCACTTTCTTTTTATCAGTTTGTGAAAAAAAAAGGGTACAATTCTTCAATTATCTAATTAAAATACTTCATGCTCATTTGATCTCATTGGCAGGAGGAAAGACTGGACATCTTTCTCCTGGGAGAGCTTACCCCAAGGTGCTCCAGGGCCATGTCCACTGGTCAGTAGCCAGCTGCAGCTTGTCAGGAGAGAGCAGGACTGCTTAAGGTGTCTAATCTTGCCAACTAGAGGCTGCTGGCGCTCAAGTGTCAACGTGATATCACCATGGAAACCAAGCCCTTCCAGGGCAGGCCTTCCTAGTGGTTACTGTGAATAGGGAAACTGTCTTCTTACAATGGAACCTTATCCTGATTGCCCTATTTTTTATAAAACACACGTAGACTAAACTCCTTTTCATGTCAAACTCTCCAAGGAAATTATCTCTGTTGATACTAAATAATTAAGAGTCCCAAATAAACTAGAAACTGTTGTTTCTGTTTAGCTTTCAAAATGAGCCAACTGCAAAAACTCTTCACTCTGTTGTAGTTGATAGGCCATTAGGAACTGGAAAACAAACAAACCCCAAAATACTAAGTAGTTCACTGTCTCTGGTTTGTATTATGTCCACTTTCCCGGATCCCTGCATAATTGAATGGAATGGAATTGATGTAGTCAGCATTGATGGAGAGAGCTTTCTGCCTGGAGATAAGAAGCAGTCAAGTTGTGGGGAGGCAGAAGCATGAAGCAACCTGGACAACGGGAACAAATGCCCCAGAGACTTAAATATTTGTTCCTATATTTAGAGGAAAAGAACCCTAGGCATGGGCCCAAAACTTCGACAGTGCTGTTTTCCTTCTTTGAATTTGCTCTAAGGGTGTGAGTGTCTTTCAGACAGATGGCTGAAATGATTGCTCCCCTCACTTGCATATTGCACAATGAATTTTGTTTCATGGATTTGGTTTTATCTAAAGAAATGGTTATATTATTTTTACATACCACTGGCCTACTGATTTACAAACTTGTATCCTATTACCCTGGAACAAAGACCCAGTAATTGTCCTGGTTATAGAATTAGACATCATCTGGGAGAATATAAGGGATATCCTCAGCCAAAACCAAGATTATAGTATTGGAAAAAATGCTCCCTGAGATGGTGAGGATACCCACACTTATACCCGAATTATAACATGACAGCACTTCAGTAATGATGCCAGGCTTCTCTCTCCTAGGCAGCACTTTCCAAAACAATGCTGCCTGAAAACACATCTCCAAAAGAGAGTTTGTAGGCTAGCTTTTTGAGTTTTAACCTTAACTTCCCATTTAAGCTCATAGAAAAAAAAATATGACATTAAATCTCCCTGCCTTTCTGGGTACTTACTGTTGCCTGAATGATGGAAAGCTCTTTCGAAAAGACGGTTTTCTGTATTCTGCTTTTCTTCACCAATGGGTCTCAGAGATTGGCTTCTCTTAGGTATCTATTTGTAGATTCAAGGAACCAGTTGACTGTTGCCTGGGATACTGAGATTTTAAAGATACCGTCCTGGCTCACAACAGGCTAAAAATTAGAAGGGATAAGAAAAATATACACAAAACTCTAAATCAAAATAGATTTGCCTAAATTGCATGAGAAATACAGAATTGTGCAATAAAATAATGAAGAGATTCTATCTAGTTGGGAAAAACAGGCAAGTATTAATGAAAAAGTAGATTTCAGCAACAACCTTGAAGAAAGAGTAAAATTTTAACAGGCAGAGAGGGGAGCCAATGACCAAAGGGAAAGGGTTGGGAAAGTAGGGATATGATGGGGAAACAATCTGTATTCTGGATTAATTGAAGGAGACGAGTGTTAGACAGGGACAATGAAAAGTGATGCCATAAAATCATCAGGGCACCTTTTGTGGAAGGCTTTGAACACCAGTGTGAGGCATCTGAATCCTCTTCGGTAGGCGATTGGAAGCCATTGATGGTGTTTTTGATAGCACTTTGGAAAGGCTGGTCTTACACGTGTTGAATAGAAATGGCAAAATAGTTATGAGAGACATTACAGAGACACGCTAAACCCTTGGAGATGGAGGGTGAGGGAACAAGAGTGAAGAGTCACTTTTCAGATGTAGACAGACCTGCATTGTCTATGTAACAAAGACCCAGTAATATTGTAGCAACTTGCCACTTGAACTGTGGATGGTCTAAACTGAGGTACTGTAATTGTAAAATATACTCTGGATTTCTAAGGTTTTTATATTAAAGAATGTAAATATCCCATTGCTTACATGTTGAAGTGCTAATATTTAGTATTTACTGCATTACATAAAATATATTTAAAATTAATTTAACCTGTTTCTTTAAAAATGTGTAGCGTAGCTACTAGAAAATTTAAAATTATATATGTGGCTTACATTCTATTTCTATTGGATGGCGGTCATTTAGATTTTAGACAAATGGAACAATGGTGGACCATTAACAGACAAAGAAAAAGGAAGAACATGAGGTAGGGAGAGAGATCATCAACTTAGTGTTTCATATTTTTGCTTGGAGTGAAACATTCCAGTGGAACGTCAATAAAGCAGCTGAAAATATAAGTCCGGGATTAGGAGGGAATTGAGTGGGAGAAGCAGTTAGGAAACCAGTTGCTAAATCTTCTAGAACTACTGATAATTGCTCGAAAATATTATATCATTATGAGTCTCTGACAAATAATTTCTTTGGGCATACTCCTTAAAATTCCATATGGTATATATGGACCTCCTTGACCTTGCATGTGGGCCTTCTCCTTACAAAATTCTCTCTAGTTTCCAGTGCCCACAGGTATGGATGACTTACAAGGTGCCGAAGACTTGCAATGGAGTGGGCGATGATGGTGTGGGGTGTAGGCTGCTGCCACAATTGTGAACAAACTGGTCCCTAGGAGTTGGTGAGGTGAGTGAATACTGACATTCAGAACAACCACAACGTTTGTTTTGCAGTACTCAGGAGGGAACAACAGAAGCAGTCTTTGCACTTCATGATTTTATAATCTGATATGTGGACATAAAACACCATCAGACAGTGGGATTTTTCTTTTTTGATCCCAGTGTCTAGAACTATATGACCATCAGTTTAAATGCTCCATTCATTTTTGGTCCAATTCTAATGCCTTTTTTTTTCATTAAATATGTTGTTCTCTTCCAACTAGATATACTCTTTTTTTCATTTGAGCCCTTATAGCATTTTGTATCTCTTTCTTTTTTATTGTCTGCCTTGTGTTGAATTATTTCATTACATATCTCTCATCTCCCCTAGACTATATGGTCCTTGGATATGGAGGACATATATTTATCTTGATCTTTCCTGATAATTTGTCTTTAGTTCATTCAGCCAGTGCTATGCGGAATGAACAACAATTACAACAGCTACCATTTGTTCAGCATTTACTATACGTGAGGTTTTGTAAGTATTTAATTGACTTCTCACCAACCATAAAATTACATTTTATTATTTTCAAATTTATAGTTAAGAAAACTGAGGTACAAAGAATTTAAGAAACTAGTCCAGCGCTGTCCAGCTGATCGGTGGTAGAGTCAAAATTAGAACTCCTGTGGCCTGACCGCAGAGCCTTCACTGTGAGAGAGTGTATTGTTGTGCTTAGGAAAATGGTTTTGGAGTAAAAGTAAAAGGGTTTGGAGTAAGCTTCAAGCATTAATACCACTACCTATACCTGTAGGACTTTGGGAAAGTTCCTCTCTAAACTTCTTTAACCCTTTTCCTGTTTTCCTTGAGATGACTTGCCAGCGGCTGCAGCGTTTACTCCAAGATAACTTTGCCACAAAATATCTCACTTTTATTATTATTTTCACATGGCTCTACTATATCGACTTTGGAAGCAAGAGACATCATTCTATTGATAGCATTCTGTTTTTAGAAGTGGTATTTTCATTTACGAAAATGTAGTAATTCTCCATCATTGAAAATGTCAAATCCTAGAAAACGTGGCATTCCTACAACAAGCAGTTGTTGGCCAACGATTCATTTGATGAATTCGATTTTTCTGAAATGGATGATTCTGATGTTAGTTTTGTTTAGAAGTAATTCCAAGAACAGTTTTTATATTTTATTTTCACGTTGAAAATCAGTCAGATTGGCTTTAGCCTCATTAAAGTGTTTATGTAAAATTAAATGAGTGCTGGCAGTGAGCTGCACTTTTTTTCCTAAATGAAAAAAGCATTAAACTTTGGTTTTCTCATCTCTAAAACAGGGGAAACAATTTCACCTAACTCTTAAGTTTACTAAGAGAAGCACCAATTATCTCAGGTACAGCATTTAATACCATGCCCAGGTTAAGGATCAAACTCAAAAAAATTTTAGCTGAGTAAAATAAATAACAGTGCAAGATTAAAATGTCAATCCATTAATCTGATTAAGTAAATTTCTGTTACTGACTTAGAAATAATGAGAAACCTTTAGTTTTCCAGTTATTCTAGGTTCCTCACTCATTCAAAAATGGCCCGGTATAAAATGGTTCCAGACAAGTAATTGTGATGCTTCCCATGGGACTTCTCAAAGCATGAGGTATTTATTCTTTATAAAGGATGCTGTGTTCTAAGCCAATGTGTATGTATTAATTAGATGGGGGAGACTTCAAAATAAGAGGAGGTATTTCTTTTTTTTTCCTGCCAAGAACGTGCTAAGGAAACCTAACGTATATACACATACACACCACAAATGAACTGAGAGTGACTGACGCGGGGGGCATAAAGGAAAGCAGTGCCAGGACATTCTCACTGTTTATTTTCCAGGCCATGTTCCTATTAGCTAAGTGATGCCCACAGCACAGCCAGTACAGCCTTCCCAAGCACAAACGGTTTTTCCAACAAAGAACTCCAATCACAGAGAGAGTCTGACTCAATACTTGCCAGATGCCTGAGTAAGGGCCCTTCCCCAAGCTTGGCAGTGTTTTCAAACACACTCAAGGGCCAGATGGCTATTGGTCTGATTCACAGGAATGTGGTATAGTCACCAATAATGTGTCCAATTTTTAATTCCCACGCAGATAGTTCATCTTGAGAGGAGATTAAACATAGCTAGATAAGATGGCAGTGAACCAGAACTTCAAAGATGTGTGTTATTGAGAGGTTGCAGTTTGAACTAGTTGTAGAGAAGCTTCTTCTGTAGCCTTTAGAATTACAGATTTGTAGCATGTGATAGCCAGATAGAATGTTGGAGGCCATCCTGTGTAGCATTCTTCTTTTATAGAGAGAACAGAACCCAAGAGGCTATGTGATTCAAGATTGAAATCTGGGGTAGAAGTCAGAAATCTCAATTCCTCCCCAGTTCTGAACATTTTTCAGTATTATAATAACCTGTTCAGCAGTTGTTTCAGTAGTCTTATAACATAATCATTAACAAATTCTAGTGAATAAAAGAGTTAATCTTCAATATTATTTTAGTCATGTTTCACAGCCCTGTTATTCTTTGTTGCCATAACTAATTTTGTCTGTCCCCTCTTCTACTCTGTGATGTCCCCAGGAAAATGAGTATCTTTTGTTTTTCTCTTTATCCTCATGAACTAAATAAATGTTTCTTGAATGAATAAATGAATAGATATGGACCTGTCTGTGAAATTCCCTTTACAGGGCACTTCACACATAGTAAAACTCAGGTAAACTCATACTTATTTACTAGGATGACAATGAAAGTAAGTCCATGGAACAAAACACACATTTCCTATTCACTGGACGCTAGCAATAAAAGAGAATTTATATTGCAAATGAACAATTAACAACCAAATGAAACTACCAAGTAGAAGACGAGTTAAATAGATGGAGATGCTAAAATGGAGCACAATGACAAATGCACGTGGTGCTGAAGAAAGTGCTTTCAGGAGAAGACAGAAAGATCCAATTTCTAACCTCCGTAGGCACCGTCATGGAGCAACATAAGCTGTTGCTATTGTGGTCAAACCCAAAGCAAATCTTCAAACAAGTAAATAAAAGAAATATTATGCTAAAATCCAATTAGTAAAAGAGGTAGGGATATTATATGCTATTTTTTAAGTATGTTGCAAGAGATCATATTAATAGATGGAAAAATCAGTACTGAGACAGACTGTTTTTATCCACAGCCAGGAAAGACTTCAAAGAAAAGATGGAGTTTTAGGTGAAATCCATTAAACTGAAAACAACAAACTGATGGATTGCTCAGCCTTACATTGAAAGGCAGTAATAAGTAAATATAAAATTTGGGGTTCTTAATTTTGAACCCAGAGCTCAGTTAACTGAGTATTATACATTGAAGCTAGAGTTTAGCACATTAAAAAAGCAGTATATTGATAAGGATTCTTTTTACTACATGTAACAGAAACACAGCTAGTTTAAGCAAAAGGAGAAAAGCATTAGCCAGAGATAATTCTGGATATTTAAAGGGACACTATTTGATTAAGAGAATTCCTTTCTCTCCAATGCCTGGCCCTGGCGACTAAAGACTATTGTTTCTACTTATGCTCTTTTAGAAAGTTTGTTTTGAAAGTCAACATTGGACAATTTCTTTGTTGTTCTTGGCTGTATCTTTCCTTCCTCTGAAGTGCTGGCTGCCTCAGCTTCCATGTATGAAACAAGAGTTTTAGAAAATGAAAATACATCTGGTGATATTTCAGAAATATTATCTTCTTATGCTGATTTGTGGCAGACTTGGGTTTCTGCTGACATTTGCAAGCCCAAATGGAATAGGAACACTCTGCTAGCAGTAATTAATATTATTCATAAGATATGAGTATCTTCAGTGACTTCATCATAAATTAATAGTGCATTTAGACCACTAAATTTTTCTCTATCCTCTTCCACCTGATTCCAGTGGAGGTTGAACTTATCTGTATTTTACCTTCAGGCATATGAAGCAGTTGTCAACTTTAAGAGTTTTTAGATAGTGGGCAATTTCAACAATTTCCTAGCAGATTTTTACAGGTCTAAGGATAGAAGCTTCTGTGTTGAAATATACATGTCAATACTCCCTTGACTGACCCCCTACTTTCTACTATGATGTCTACTGTAAAGGGACACACTCTCTCCCTACGAACCACTGTTCCCCCCACTACTAAACACAAACTCAAAATACCTTTAAATCTAAGCTGCACCTTATCTATTGCCAGTTTCTGGCATAATTTTCTATTTTCTAAGACAAATGGAGCTGAAGTGATGTTGACATCTATTTTGCCATCTGCAACTTAACTAACCCATCATCATCCCTTTCTCATTCTTTTGCTTGCCTTCTGATTGGGGTCTTTATAGTCCTATCTGAGTACTGTCTCCATGTCCCAACCCTTATTTTCACATTCCTCATTAGTACCTCTTTTTCAACGTTCATTTGGATACTGAAACTTCCAGAAAACAACAGGACAAGAAATCAGCATTTGGGGTGGGGAGGTGGCAAACAGTTTCACTTTGTATTACTGGAGATAGAGTAGCAATATATAAAAAGGCTGTGGGTGGGAACAAAAAGAACAGTCCTAATACTCCAATGGTTCACCAAGTCAGAGAGTCAAATAGCAGGAGTAGGATTAATGATTTCACTGAAATCCAGCAGAGCCATAATAGCAGAGTATCTCTAAACCCTGGAAATCAAGTTATATGCTACTATATCATTATACCCTCCAATTGTAATAAGCCGTGTTAAAGCTAAGCCATAATCCCTGTGTGTTAGCAAACATTGGGACTAGATAGATGTTTTCTCATTCCATGAGGAATAAACTGAAAAATAATAACAGACTGCAACAACAGCTGGGATGTTGCTCAACATGCAAAATTATGTTGGAATACAAGAGATGTTACATAATTGTTAAAATTCAGAGGAATGACAATGTCTTCAAATGATGAATTCCTGGTGTCAGAAAAAGTTTAGAAAAAGT
The DNA here is from genome assembly GCF_009764315.1 of Trachypithecus francoisi. Taxonomy (NCBI): domain Eukaryota; kingdom Metazoa; phylum Chordata; class Mammalia; order Primates; family Cercopithecidae; genus Trachypithecus; species Trachypithecus francoisi. The sequence goes on along the minus strand of NW_022681468.1, from coordinate 43,020,865 downwards.
TAGTGTCCACAGTAACATAAATAACGATATGGCATCTATAAAATAGGAATGAAAAGCTATAAAAAGAGAAAAAGTTACAGAGTGAGCTCAAAAGCCACTATTTCAAGGTGAAGCTGAAGCTGAATGCAATGATAGAACTTCCCAGTAGTTGTTACTGCAGCATATATGGGGAGAGGGAAATGAATATGGGGACTGAGTTGGATTTCTGTCTGTTCAATATTCAGAGTATTATCCAATTTGAGAAATAAGGGATGGCATACCCTGTCTTGCTAACTAGGCTGGGTCTTTAACTGGTCCTTCTAAAAAGCAGAGGCTGAGTTAAGGATTGAAAGTATTTTTCATTGGAGAAACACAAGACAAGGGCAGTGAGATTGAGGAAAAAGTGGAGTGAGGCAAGGGAAGAGGCAAGGAGAAGCAGTGGAGACCACTTCTTGAAGAGTCAGAGGAGACATGTGAAGTCATATGGTGGGCACTGAGAGGCCAGGGAGGAAGAGCTAAATTCTGGAGTAGTTCGTGAGAGGGAGAAAGGAAGGCGAAATGTAATTGGCCCACCTCCTTCCCATTTCCTGGTTTCCACTGGCCAAGTTCACCTGTGGTTCCAGCATTCATCCTCCTATAGCTACTTAGGAAGCTTAGCTACCATACTGGCAGCATGTCATTTCATCTTAGTCCAGAAGAAGAGATGTCATTTGGTATGGATAAGCTCTTGGAATCGGGCAGCATCTTTGGAAGGAAGGAGACAGTCAAGGGAAACTGAAGAGTGACTGCAAGGTTTTCATCTCATAGCGGCGGTTAAGGTTAGTGTCATTTGGGTACTTTGTACTGAGGTTTCTGTAATTGATTTTGTAGATAACCTTATAGTTATTTATGAACATATAATCAGAGTGCTTTAGGATGGTGACGATGATGGAGTGATAGGGATTAACTATAATTATGAGAACCTGAGGGACGAGGAATAGAGAATTCCTGCTCTGGCTTCTTATCCTTATCAACATCATCACCATTATCAAAACTAGACCTGTCACTCAAACTGGAGGACCAAGAAGTTTGAAGACATGTACCCAGGTCAGAAAGTTTTTGAGTCTAGTCGAGAGTAAGACAAACAATTTCATTGCAGTAGTACAGTGCCCACAAGCCTAGTTTCTTTCACATCTTCCTTGCTGGAGGTGAGATGCTATAGATGAAAGGGCTTCTAGGTCAATTCTATTCCTGCCAATAACCATAAGGCTTTTGGTTTGCATTCTTGTGTTGGCAGGCAATATGTTCCCAACGGGACAACCCTATCTGGATTATTGATATAATGCAGTAATAAATAATAAAATATAAATTTCTAAGCATACATCAAATCCAATTATTTCTCTGGGACATAGAGCTTCACCTCCTACTCAGTAAGGCAGGTTTTTTATTTCCTGCACCAGGAGATTTTCCTTTTCTGCTTTTCTGCTGAGCTCTATAGAATAAGCCTTCTTTCCCCCGCAGACACGGCAATTCTAATTATTGGGATTAGAATTGTGTAGTGGTGGTGAGTTTTTCCTTCATCTGCTTATTCTGTGGTCTTCATTCAGAAGTCTCTCAAGGCATTCTCTCCTAGCATTTGAAATACACACTTGACCTTGAATTAAATTCCCATCATATACGCGGGTCTGTTCCTGAAACCTTTACTCTGTGCCAATGATATGTGGGCCTATTCTTGTGCCATTGCTGCATCATTTAAATGACAATAGTTTGAAGAAAATTTTTATATCATGTAGAGTAAGTCACTACTTGTTGCTTTTCACATTTCTAGAAGTTGTCCTATATATTCTTGTTCATGAGCTTTAGAATTGGCTGTCAAATCCAATAATCAGTTTAGACTAATAGGGAAGAGGTTACATTTTTGCAATATGAAATCTTTCCATATAGAGACGTACTATGTCTGTCTGTTAATTTGAGTTTTTCTTTCCTCTGGAGGAGTTTTACAGCTTCTCTAAGGCTTTTCACATTTGAGTTAGGATTATTGTCATTTCATGGGCTTTGTTGCTGTAGTGAATTGGATCTTTTTTTTAAATTAAATTTGCTAATCTATTATTGTTAAGTTGTAGAAAAATCTGTTGATTTGTCATTGTTGATTTTATTTAGCCATCTTATCCTAATAGTTTTCCAACTGATTTATCTGGCTTACCTAGGTAAAAAGATTATTTTTAAAAAATAGCTGATTTACTGCTTTTGTTCTGATCATTTTAACTTTTGTTTATGTACTTTTCTTTGAACCTGCACTGTAATGTTAACTAATAATGGCAATAATGGACAGCCTTGTCTTGTTACTTAGTTAAGTTGCTTTTAATATTTCATGATTAAGTGTAAAGTTTTCTTGTAGATTTCTTATAATGGCTTTAATTAGATTAAGGAATTTTTCTTCAATTGTTAGCTTATTGAAGGTTATCATTAGCAAAGTGCATGGAATTTCATTAAATTAACTTTTTTGGCATCTATTGATGGATGCTTTGATTATTTTTCATCTTTTTATTTAATAGATTTTCTAAGTTGAACAATCCTTACATTCCTACACTAAATGTTATTTGGTTGTAATGTATTTTTAGTTCCTTTTTCTATTCGATTTGTTGAGTCTTCATTAGGAATTTCATTTCTCTATAATGACATGGTCTTTTTAAAAAGTGCTTTGGGGTCAGGCATGGTGGCTCACGCCTGTAATCCCAGCACTTTGGGAGGCCAAGGTGGGTGGATCACCTGAAGTCAGGAGTTTGAGACCAGCCTGACCAATATGGTGAAACCCTGTCTCCACTAAAAATACAAATATGAGCCAGGCTCAGTGGTGGGCACCTGTAATCCCAGCTATTCGGGAGGCTGAGACAGGAGAATCGCTTGAACCCGGTAGGCAGACTTTGGTATCAGAGTTATAGTGGCTTTGAAATTTTTTACTAAATAAGATAAAAGTAAAGGAAATGTAGTCCATTTAGATAATACAAATAATAAAAATTTTAAAAATCTGAAATATGAAAGCACAAGCTACTGTGGTTGAATTAGCCAGTATAAACTTGACATAATAAAAGCAAAGGATTGTATTAGAGGAAAAATGTACAGACTATTTGAAAAGAATGAGTACAATATATATCAAAAGTTTTGTGCCGTGGTGAAACAGTCTCAGATAAAAATTTATAGCTGTATATATTCTTGTTATTTAAAAAGCACAAATGACAACAAACAAATAAGGCATTCAATTTAAAAGTTGGAAATATTACTGCAAAATAAACATGGAAAAAGCAGAAGTATACTGAATATAAATTTAGAAGTTAATAAATTATAATACAGAAAAATTCATGGCATTGGTAAATAAATTCAGGAGTTCATTCTTTTAAAAAAGTATAAAATAGGTAGAAAAACCATTGCTAAGTTGAATTAAGAAAAATAGAGAAAAACAGTAATTTTATAAATGGTTGATTTCCAAAATTACAAGTAAAAGGTATGTACAGCTTTCTTTATGCTCTCAAACCTGAAAATCTCAGTAAAATCATTTTTTTGGAGAAATTATAAATAACCAAAATGGAATAGAGGTGAAATTGATAAGCTGAAGAAATAAATAAGCAAAAACTTTTAAAATTATCTAAGTATTACTTACAAAAAGTTGGTAGGGCTAGATATTCTTACCAATTTGAATTATTTCAAGCTTTGAAGACATAATATATCAACTGTTAAATAGTGTAGAAAAAGATAAAAAGCTTTCCAGTTCATTTGTATTTTGTATTTTTATTGTTTTCAGCTTTTAGATACAGAGGGTACATGTGCAGGTTTGTTTCATAGGTATATTGCTCCCTGGTAGTGAGCAGAGTATCCAATAGGTAGTTTTTGACCCTTGCTTCCTCCCTCCCCCCGCTGTCTAGTATTATGCAGTATGTGTTGTTCCCATATTTGTGTCCATGGGTGCTCAATGTTCAGCTCCCACTTATAAGTGAGAACATGTGACATTTAGTTTTCTGTTCCTATGTTAATTTGCTTAGGATAATGGCCTCCAGCTCCATCCACGTTGCTGCAAAGGACACACGTTCATTCTTTCTATGGCTGCATAGTACTCCATGGTGTATATGTACCACATTTTTCTTATCCAATCCACCATTGATAGGCACCTAGGATGATGCCATGTCTTTGCTATTGTGAAGTGTGGAACTACTACTATAAGTGCATGTGTGTTTTTGGTATAATTATCTATTTTCCTTTGGGTATATACCTAGTACTGGGATTGCTGGGTTAAATGGTAGCTCTGTTTTAAGTTCTTTGAGACATCTCCAAACTGCTTTCCACAGAAGCTGAACTAATTTGCATTCCTACTAATGGCATATAAGTGTTCCCTTTTCTCCACAGCCTCACCAGCATCTGTTGTTTTCAACTTTATAATAATTCCAGTTTATTTTTAAATTTAGGGAAATTCTGATAACAAATCCAGTCAAATACAACATAGACAGGAAAAACAGAACAAACTCTATACATGTAGGTGTCAAATACTAAATTCAGCAGTAAATTAAGAGACTAATGTATCAAGACCAAACAAGTTTTATTTTGGAGATATAAAGATGTTTCAGCTAAAAAAGCTAGAAATAAAGCATACTATATTAATAAAGGAAGAACATGAAATATTTCAAGTTTCTGATAAAAGCGAGTCTCTCAGTGAACTAGAAATGTAAGATGTTTTTAACAAGATAATGAATATCATTCTATGTTTCCAATTCTACATTATGTACTTAATAATGAAATAACAGAAACATTTCCTCCACAATTAGTAGTGCACTAAGCATGCCTGCTATGACTACTTTTATTTAATGTTGCCCTGGAATTTCTAGGTATGGGTACAGAAAACGTAGACATTATTAATTTTAGATAGTGTTATTCCCATGGACACAACACAAAAAAAATCCATTAAAAAACCATTAGCTGTAATAAGAAAATTTAATTAAGTGACAGATTTAAAAGTAGAGGAATAAAAGCTTTTCTATTAAGTAGTAACTATCAGCTAGGAAAAAGAATAATGAAATAAAGATACCATTCAGAATAGCAATAGAAGTATAAATACCATATTTGATATAACAGTCATTCAGGGTATCCTATTTCATGGATTTACCCTGACACAACAGGACACCTGAGAGAGATGAACTATATTTTTAGATGGGGTGTGTGAATACCATAAACATTTTTATCAAACTAATTTATATGTTTAATGAAATTCTAATAAAACGTCCTTTAAAGAAACTTTCAGCAATATGATTCTGGTGTCATTCTGACCTTCTAAATGAATAAAACTATGGGGATGAATAATAGTTTTTTTTTGGAGGGGGACGGAGTCTTGCTCTGTCACCAGGCTGGAGTGCAGTGGCGTGATCTCGGCTCACTGCAACCTCTGCCTCCCGGGTTAAAGCGATTCTCCTGCCTCAGCCTCCTGAGTAGCTGGGACTACAAGCGTGCACCACCAGGCCCAGTATTTTTTGTATTTTCGGTAGAGACAGGGTTTCACCATGTTGGCCAGGATGGTCTCGATCTCTTGACCTCGTGATCCACCCACCTTGGACTCCCAAAGTGCTGGGATTACAGGCATGAGCCACCATGCTCAGCTGGATAATAAAATTTGGAAGAGAGAGAGCAAGGAGAAAATATTTGCTGAGACAATCACCAAACATTATTATAAAGCCATAGTAATTAAAAATAGGATGCCACAGGAGCTGAGGGTAAAGGGATCTAATAACAGTAAATAAACAAATACATATATGATCAGTATGTTACCAAAGAGAAGAACATGTCCCAGGAAGCCTGGGCTGAGAAGATGGGGACAGAGTCTAGGATGTCAGCACAGGTGGGAGTGTGGCAGATGTCGTAAATGTAGGCACAGGGAGAGTAGTCCATAGTCAGGGAGAGTAGGTGGCAGAATTCAGAACCCCAGACAAGGGCTTGGAAATAATAAGTGATAGAGAAACTTGTCATTTGAATTATATATTCTCACTTAAAAGTGGGAGCTAAGCTATGAGGATGAGAATGCAAAGGCATAGAATATTCTAATGGGCTTTGGGGAGTAGGTGACGGGGAAGCGGGTGGAGGGTAAGGAATAAAAGGCTACATACTGGGGACAGTGTACTCTGCTCGGGTGATGGGTGCGCCAAAATCTCAGAAACCACCACTAAAGAACATATCCATGTAACAAAAAAGCACCTGTACACCCTAAACTATTGAAATAAAAACAAAAATTAAAAAACCCAATACAACAATTAAAAAAATGAACAAAAACCAATACGGTTTTTTTAAAAAAGAAAAAAGCAAAAGAAACTAATCATTAGAGCAGTAGCTGAGGCACACAAAGATTGGTATTAGGTGTTAGAGCCTATTGTTTCTTCACTGCTCATTGATACATTCATCAGTATGGTCTCAAGGACCCCTGGTTGAAATCTCTGCTCTTGTATTTACTAATCATAAAATGAAAAAGTTATGTAGTCACCCTGAGCCTCAGTTTCCTTATGTATAAAATGAGAATGATAGTACTTACTTCATAGAATTGAAAGGATTAAGTGAATGAATGAATATATATATATATATATATAAAATGCACATGATTAAGTAACATTTATGTAGAACTTACTATTTGCCAGGCATTTTCTAATATATACATACATACCGCGAACTATTATTAAGCTTCTTCCATGGGGTACGTGTGGTTGGAGAGACACTGAAGTAGAAATGCTTTGTAGATAAATGGAAAGATTCTAAACATCCCCAAAGGTGCTGTATTTTGCAGAGTAAAATGCTAGATCTTAGATCTTGTAAATCTTATCACAATTGATAAGATGGTTTCTGGGACCAACTTAATGACTGATTCTACACTCTCTGGGTTTTGTGGTAACTAGCTCTGCTTGGTGCATGAGAAACACACACACACACACACACACACACACACACACACACACAAACCAACACAGCTGATGAGGAATAGGTGAGCACTGGAGATTGTTCCTTTCATCATCAGTGCACATGTCCACAGAAATTCCCTTAGTGACATTAAGGGTCTTTAAATCTGGGCTTTTGGTCATTGAATTCAGACAGGCGTTTATAAGAGATTTTAAGGCTTTTAGATTATTTTCCCTGTGATTTGTCTTTTAAAATAACCTTTTATAGTAGAAGCCTATGCTATTTTTCTCCATCAAATAAAAATGATTATCTTTGTGAATTGTACTCTCAACTTGATTATCCCCTTCCCACTTTCCTGGGTGTAATGGAACATCCTCTGATGTCACATAAAGGAATACATCTTTTACTAATGGCTCCTTGCACATGAGGGAGCTGGATTGCCTGTCTATTTGTTTAGTTTTACATTCTGGAACAGTTTTCTTCTCTTAACAGAAAATAGTCTATTTTCATATGTATGAATCCGATATCAGGGCTATTTACCAAGTGAATTCATTTTTCATATCCCAGAAGAAAGAAAATATATTTAAAAATAAGGTTATTGTAACTTTTGCTTGTATGTATAATTGATGCAGTTTTGGGCAACACATATCTATAACGCACACTAACAAAAAAGGGAAAAAATGAGGATGTGACATATAAACTACACTTCAAGTACAGCAGAGCATGTGATCACATTGTTAACAGAAATTAACAACTGCCCAGCTCAAGGTGGGCAGCCCAGCCCAAATCTGATATAACTGTCTGTTTAGTTTATCAGTCTTGGCTATCAAGTCTCCTGACATAACAGAGCCACCCATGACAGCTGACCCCATTGAATATCCAGATAAGGACTCAGGGAAAATTGAGCTGACTACTTTGATCATACCAGAACAGCTAAGATTAATCTCACTGGGAAATGCATGTAATCGATTTCTCATTTATCCCTATAAATTAAAACACGAATCATTTCAAGTTGAAATGAACATAGTTTGTTTTCCCAGGGACAAGATGATGACATACATGCAAATTTGTATCCAGCTCTTTTCACTTATCATTACAACAAAAATTCTGTCATTGTTGGCTTTTGAAAAACATCCTTTGGTGTAGATATTTATTCAATTAGAGGGACAATAATATTATATTTTTGTTGGAAATTTAAATGATTTTAATTTTTTGATATTACAGATAGTACTTTTATCAATATCATACATAAGGCCTTTTCAGTTTTCTTTTGATAGATTTCTCAAAGTGGAATTGTAAAGTCAAATGCATTTATAAGACTCTGGATAGATATTCTCAACTTATTTTTCAAAATGGTTACATTGTAGAATCTGAAAATGCTCATGTCACCACACTTCAGAAATACTATTTCTGTATCTCTCTAGGAAAGACGGCATAGTAAATTGGCATGATTAAAGCATTATTGCTATATGTTGACATGTGCATATGTGTGGCAGGAGTGTGTGTGTTTGTCTGTCTTTCTGTCTGCTATTTATTCTGGATCTTCAGTGGGAATTTGGTGTACCCAGTTTTTAAGTGTGACTGGCTTCTATTTTGTGTCTTTTTCGTTTTCCTTCTTTACCTCACAATCTTCTTCATACTGTCCCTCTCGTTAAGAATGACTGGGTTTTTCAGGGGATTGGCAACATTTTCTTTTCCATCTGAAAGTCAGGAAAGTGTATCATAATCACATCCTAAGAGCAACATGGATAAAACCATTGCAGGCAGTGAAAATGTGTGATGAATAATATCCAGGGTTCTCTGGTAAGCTCTTTTAATATGTCTTCTAAGTTTATAGGACATTTCTTCAGGAAAACTTTTTTTAGTGGCTTAGTCCCATGCTGTACTGGGCTTTGCCTATCAGTCTAGATATTCTCAGTTGTTAGTGTCAGAAACACAACCCAAACAGGGAAAATATTGGCTCAAGGGACATAGAAGTTCCAGAATTATAGCTACTTTAAATGAAATGATTGGAGGCTTGGACCATCCGTTGGGTGCCAGTTTTCCTCTCTGCCAGCCTCCCTGGTTCTGCCTCTGCCTCCACTGTCTGCCCTCTTGCAGTGGGGTTCCAACTGCATATTTTCTGTCTGTCTAGTGGGAAAAGAAAGATTCCTAATCTCTGATAGCTCAAAATGAGGGTTGGGAATTGTGTCCTTATTAGTTCTTATTGGCTTCCCTTGGGTCATAAACCCAACCCAGAACCGATTCCTAAACAAAGATGAGCAAAACGAACTGATTGGCTTAGCTCTGGGTGTTGTGTCTTGCCTTGGACTTGGACTGTAAGTGCAGTGGAAGGGATCCCAGACAAAAATCAGGAGTTGTTACAGAAGTGCATACCTGGAAACCATGTGTATTATAACTCTTATAGTTTTGCTTTCTAAAGCCAAGTTTCCCCCAATAAACTATAAACCCCAGGATCACAGGGACAATGTCTGTTTTGTTAATGCCAAGCTACAAGCGTTGCTCTTAGAGAGCACTCAATAAGCATTTGTTGAATGAATTAGTAGGACCAGCTGATTAATATCTCTCAATTTAATATCCTGCTATTTTTGATAACTGAAATTGTGGCAGTGGTAGATGCTGTGATACTTAAAAATAGTCTTTACAAATTATTAAAATTTTAAAAAGTTGTAAAAAGATCTCCCTCCTGTTGCCATGTAAAAAGTTGGTAACTTCGTGGTAACTTGACCTATGTTGCAGTTTAAAATTCCAGCCTTCACTCCCTTAGCAGTGTTTGTACTCAGGAAGCTTATCCTCGGTGACTTTTATCTTCTTTTCAGCTCTAATAGTATACAACATCTAATCATGGTCAATTAATACATGATGGCTTCCTTCGGGACTCTAGATGCTGAAATTACTGCTCAGAGCTGAGAGTGACTTTCCCAACATGCAACATCCGTAGACAAAGCAAATGTTAAGATCCCTGAGAGCCGATATTGCAAGAATGGGAAATTGAACAATTCCATGGCCAATGAAAAGAAGACTGGCAACCTTTATATTACAAAAGGGAACATGGAATGTGACTAAGTGTGGTGTTAAACATTAAAATGACACCATCAAGAAGGACAAAAAGCACCAACAATAAGAATAAAGGGGGACAAAAATTTGGGCAATTTTTTTCTTCCCCCTCTCCTCCAGTATTTGAGGGCTGATGTGATCCAGTCAATTCTTTTATCCACCTGGGCTGTCTTATAGACCTCTTTGATGTTTTCCCTGCTGGCACTGAGGATGCTGCTGTAGTGCTGGAAAGGGCTTACTCTCGTTCACCAGTTCCCTCCCGGTTAGAACGGCTGTCCTTCCTACATATTAAGATCATGTCCCAGGAATTGCCAAGCACTAAACTTTCATTTGTATGCTGACTGATCAATATGTCTGACATGAATATAAGAGAGAATGAACATCTCCATTCCAGGTATTCAGTGGTAAACAATGGTGGACAAATTTTCAAAAAACTGTGGGGAGGAGAGATTTCCCTTGGGCTTGGAAGGATAATAGAGGTCTATGCAGCCCAGAAAAGAGCAGGCAGGGATACATTGCTTAGAGTGTTGTGGGAGGCAGGACTGCAGCTTTTGGGAGCTTCGGCTATATAAAATATTCCCATTCTCTGAAATAGCTAGATCTGAAGAGGGTCAACCAAGCTGAGACAAGGCTCTTCTTTGCTAAACCAGAGGAGGTCTCCTTGCCTGTTGGCACTACTTAAGGTACTGGGACTGCTTTGCCACAGCTGTGTGAGTATGTGTGTGTATGTATGTGTGTGTGCTTGTGTGTGTGTATGTGTGTATGTGTGTGTGTGCATGTGTGTGTGCCCCCACTGATGACTGAGTTTGAATTCTCCCCACTATGGTATTATTTTGGGTACAGATGAGTGTTTAGAGCTGTAGTGAAGTGGTTTGCCTTTATAAACTCTTTGTTATATTACTGCTTTTATTTCTATTAGAAAAACACAATTCAATAATAACATTGATGTTTATGGCAGAAAGCCCAAAAATATAGGGAAGAAAAAAGAAGAATGCAGAAGTGACTTTTTATTTTATTTTTTTTTTTGAGACAGAGTTTTGCTCTTGTTGCCCAGGCTGGAGTGCAATGGCCTGATCTCGGCTCATGGCAACTGCCGCCTTCCGGGTTCAAGCAATTCTCCTGCCTCAGCCTCCTGAGTAGCTGGGATTACAGGCATGTGCCACCAAGCCCGGCTAATTTTGTATTTTTAGTAGAGATGGGGTTTCTCCACATTGGCTAGGCTGGTCTCGAACTCCCGACCTCAGGTGATCAGTCTGCCTCGGCCTCCCAAAGTGCTGGATTACAGGCGTGAGCCACCGCATCCGGTCTAGAAATGGCTTTTATTCCACCACTCAGAGATAATCACTATCTGTATTTTGATATAGATTTCCCCCTCCTCTTTCTCTTCTTTTTCTCCTTCCCTTCCTAAAGCAAAATGATACTGGACATACTAGCCTTTGTTTTTGTTTTTAAAAAAAACCTGGCTTTTACACACACACATCCACACATGCACACACACACAATCACCTTATATATTTGTGGTGATAACTTTTTAAGTTGTTAAATATTCTTCTACAATACTATTTTTGGTGATTATAAAATGTTACACAATTCATTCAACAAGTTCTCCATTGTTGAACATGATTATTAGTTCAGATTTTTGCTGTTACAAATATCTCTCAGATAAGAAATGTGTAAATCTGTTTGTGCACCCATTAATTAATTTTGAAGACAGCCATCATTTCACAAACTTTAGAATTTACAGGCCTGTAATGTCTCATGATGTCTAGTGGTTTGTTGATCCCAGTTTGGGAATACATTTCATTGAATACATTCCTGAAAGGGGGCATTGATAGTTCAAAAGGGACCCAAAATGGTAAAGTTTTCCACAGTACTCCAGAGAATCGCTTTGCAACGTGCAAAGCTGCGGAATTGTGTGGTTCCAGGATTCTGTGTTCAGGTTCTCTTTCTGGGTGACTTGCTGCAGCACAAGCCATTCTACTCTAGATGGCGATGTTTCATTAGGTTAAAAACCTGTTCTGCCTTGGAACAGATGCATAACCATCGTTTTCTCAATTGTCTGTGTATCCACTAACACTTAGAAGAGAGACAACAATGGGAATACAGTAGTCACGTAACTTTCATCTATAAGGCATTATTTATTCAAGGTTGAGAATCAACAAGTCCTACACTGGCGTTCGCCCTTTGTGACATTAATCTTAGGAAAGGAGTAACTTTAAAAGCATGCAGGGATGTTGCAGATCTTGAAACTTGAAAAGATGAAAATAAACCCCAATCCATGAAGTTCTTGTCTTAACTCTTACCCTTGCACACTTACTCTCAATTTCTCAGGTCAACCTGGCAGGGGGACACCCTCATTTTCCCTTCTTATCCCATAATTCTCCAGTGGAATTTCTGTCTCTGGGTTCCTTCGGATTTGCGGGCATGGGAATATTCACTGTTCTGAGGACAGGTCTGGTGTTGTGTCCTGCAAACCTCTCACCCACCTCTCTTCCTGTAGCCAGCCTCTCTCCTACATAAACAGAACAGGATTCGGATCTGAATACAACAGCTTCTGGATGTGTGGCCACCCTTCAGGCAGCCCAAAGCCTCCTTATAGCACTGAAGAAACACTTTTGAGAGACATAGGTAGGAACCTTGTCACTCTTTTGGGCTGATCACTGTGAGAAAATTCTACAAAGACTTAGTTCATCTGACAAACTCCTGTGCATCGTTTAAGACTCAATTCAACTCATATCTCATCGTCTGCAGAGCACCTCTAAATCCAGAGACAGTAGATTTTTCCTTTGTGCTCTCAAACATGTTGATTCATTCTTTTTTCAAATGTATTTATTGAGTGCTCACTATAGTTGCTGTATACCTCAAGCAAGACAGACAGGGCTTCTGCTTTTGATAGTTCAGAACTAAATGAAATGTCATTTAATTACTAACAACATTTTTGACAAGCATCATGAAGGACAAGTACAGGTGTTTTAAATTCTTGTGGAATTTAAATACCTACAGAATTTAAAACAATGTAGTTTGGGAAGCCAAGAAAGACCAGAAGTTAAAGAGGTGACGGCAGAAAGGCAAGAGAGTCATGCAGGAAGGAAAGCCATGCACACAGGGCCCCAGGAGGGAGGAATTGAGTACATGTGAGAAATAGGGTTGGCCCAAGATGGTCAGTGCCTAACGGAGAGGGGCATGAGACGAGGCTAGAGATAATCTCCCACAGCCTAGAGGCTGTACTATGGACTTTGCATTTATCTAAGAGCATTTGGGAAACTATGCAGAGGTTTAAAATAAGAAAGTGATGGGGTCCAATTTGAGTTAGAGAAGCTCACTCTGGCAGGTATGTGGAGAATAGTTCAGTGTACAGATGCTGGGAGACTAGTTGGGAAGCTATACCACCTTCCAGGCATAAGGTTTTAGTGCTGGTAGAGATAAAAGGGATGGTTTTGAGATATATATAGGAGAAAGAGGAGCCATGAGGTAGTAACTAGTTATATGAAGAATGAGGGGGAGGGAATAATCAAGGGTGGCACCCAAGCCTGTGGCCTCAGTAAGTAATTGAGTTTATTAAGACCATGGGCAACTGGAAGAGAAGCAGATATGGGCACTATTTCATGAGGTCAGTTTTGGATGAGTAGCATGGAGATGTCTGAGAAATATCCAAGTAGTATTGTCAAATATATAGATTTGGGGTCTGGAAGAAAGTCAGGTAGGAAAGTTGTCCTCAAAGTGTGATCCCTAGAGCAGCAGTGTCACCTGGGAACTTATTAGAGATGCAAGTTTCTGATTCACTGGAATCAGAAGTGGGAGCAGAGCCCAGCAATCGGTTAACAAGTTCCCCAGATGATTCTGATTCATGCTAAAGTTCGAGAATTACTGGCATATATCTCCAACATTTAGAAGCTGTGTAGAAGAGGATGGGTAATCAAAGAATCCCAGGCAATGATGAGAGTTGTAGGAGGAAAGCTGAGGAAGTATAGAGTCACGGAAGCCAAACAAGAGAGAGGTCAGCTGTATGGAGGACTGCTGTGAGGTCAAATAAAATGAAGACTGACATGGGTCCACTGGCTTAACAGTTGGTGGTCATAGCTTCAGCAATTGTGGGGGAACAGTGGGGCGAGCAGCCTGTTGAATGTGCATTAAGGAAGGAGAGGAAGATAGAGAAATGGGGGTGGTACATTTCTCTCTGATAAACCTGTCTTTGAACAGGAAATGAAAGGTGGGTGGTAATTTGACAGAAAATGTGAGGTTGGACATTTTTATAAAGAATGTATGCTTTCTAAGCAAACGTATAGAAAAGTGCACAAATCACAATTACGAAGGTCAACTCAGACAAGTTGGTGACCAAACTCAATCACAAAAATAGAGAGTGACAGAACATGGTGTCCTTCACCTGGATGGAGCACAGCCCTCCTCTGCGTACAGCTACACCATTCCAAGCCAACTCTCTACAGATTGTTGGAGAACAGGGACAGGTGTATTAGATGACTCTTCTGCCTGTAGGATCCACTCAGCACCTGGTAATGCTGGCTGGTAGTCACCTGAGCCCTTCACCTGAAACGTATCTGTCTTTCCCCCGAGGAAGCGTGTGAGACTCAGGATGGGATCCCTACCTTTACCTTCAGGGTTAGATCCTAATTAGTTTAAATTAATCATGGTAATATCATCTTCCTCGCCAACGATTGGCTCAGTGCCCAGGCCTTAGCCAATCAGGGCAATTTTCACTGGTACAGGAGTGGACAAGCGAACTAAGTTGAACCAATTAGAATGAAGGATAAGGCTTTTACTCCGTGATTGGGGTGAAAGACACTCACTACACCAGAGGAGACAAAGGAAGCGCATTGCTGTTATTGCTGTTCACGGCCTTCTTTCAGCAGTAAGGGAAGCTAGTTTGAAGATAAACTATGCAAAAGAAAGTAAAACAAGAGACGTGCAGCAAAATGGTGCCAGAGCCGTGATGCGACTACAACCCAGAGTTCTCACAATCTCTTAACTTCCAGCTGTCGGCGATAAATGTGATTATTTCGGCCAGTTTGGTTCAGATTTTCCGTTCCTTGAAGCTGAAGGCGTCCTGACACAGGTAGGTATCACCATTCTCCCGAGTACATAAATAAGTAAAGTAAGACTTATAGAGGTGAAGTCACTTGCTAGCTGTACGTTTGAACTCAGAACTTCTGATTTCTAAGCCCACAATCTTATCTGTTAGCGTTATGCCTCCAGCTAAGGCTGTGTGCACTCTCTTTCATTCCTTAGGAAGATTTATTTCTCAGGAGGCTGCTTGCGTCTCCATACAAGTAAACTTCTACTGGTCTGTGTTCATCACGGACACAGCAAAAAACAGATGACATACTTGGGTAGGGTAAAGAGCACTTAATAAGGAATCTTCTACAAAAGCATGGGCAGGGTTAAGGGAAACCAAAAAAGGCCAACGAAACTCCCCAGGGTTAACAATAGACAAGGTTCATTCGTACTGTTAAATCCAAAGAAGGGAATCGAGAGTGAAGAACTGGGGGACAATTCAGGGATACTGCAGAGAGCTATACCTCTGAACCTGGGAGAGGGTCACTTTTTAGAGTTAAGGTTTTCAGTGGAGCATTGCAACCATGGCCCAACCTGTGAGAAGACGGTAAGGGAGTCTGGGTCATTAGTATTTTGATGGTTTTATTTTCTCACCCTTCAGTCTCCTGTTGGTCTCCCTTGAGAAGCCAGTGGGCAAAGGGTTTGGAGGATGCAGTCCATAGAGAAGGGAACAGAGCAGGAAGAAGAGTGGAGAATAGATATGGAAGATATCCAGCACAAGGAAACTCTCATTTTCCACCAGTTTCCCTGACTTGCCCGATGCTGGTTAGCCTGGGAAGTGGACTCTGAAAATGAGATTAGCTTGCAGAATATTTCATGTGAAATGTCTTTGCTGTCAACCCCCATGAAAGGAAGGGAAGGAAGCAGGATTGGGCAGAGAGAGGATGAGCTGCAACACGGTCCCAAAAAAGCTCAGTCTTACGGGAAGCTCTAGGCCTGGGATGGCCTTTCAGGGTTCTCCGGAGTTGGGGTCTAGGAATTTTATAGGCCTCAGCTGATCACTCATTGGATGTAGACTGTTTTGAGTATTCGAGTATCATTGTCAACTCAGACTCTGTCAACAGTCCTTAACATGTTTCAGTTTCCCTTGTTCAACTCCACAGTTTCCTAATCAATTTCATACGTCTCTTTGAAAGGAGACTGGAGGAATCATTCCCAGCGTACTTGCCATGGTATTGCTGGGTTCTTCCTCCTGGAAACCTAACTACTTTTTCCATCCATGGGTTCTGATTCTGAAACCTAGCTTAGGTCTAGAAGCTGAGAAAAGGATTGTGACTTTGCATTGAGATGGCAGCGTTCAGATTCCTGATTAACCATCTTGAATTTCTTTTGATTGTACAGCTTAAGTGCCCGTCTAGTTTGCCTCTAGCAAAGCTGTTTTCTGTTAACTATCTCTATGGGTCATGCTACCTTTTGCTGACACTCATTCCAATACTTTCCTCCACCCAGTCTCCTGGCTAAGTGCTGATGCATGGCCTTGATTGTTTCAAGGACCTAACATGCCCACTGTTAATAGTGAGCTCATTTCTACATCTGCCTTGGCCTATGTAGAGCCACCACAAACCACCTTAGTAATGTTGTTGCCCCTCTCGCTAGACACCCATTATTGCTTTAGTAAATGGCTTATCCTTCAGCCCACTTGTGAAATAATCTGGTGAATTTTTCTGGCCTTTCATAGTATATTTTGATGTATTTATTTCTTGAGTCTTTCAATCCTTTCTTCCGTTGTCTGGTAGTAATTCTTGTATTTCTCATTTAGTGTGAGTCAGCCTATCAGTGTGTTTTCATCATTTCAAAGGGTTCTTGCCAGAGCATTAGAGGCTGTATTATAAGAAACTACTCCTATATCAAACTCTTACTCAAATTTGTTTTACCCATCTTGATCTAGGACACCGAGATTCCTACTTACACTTTCTGGGTACAAGTGTACCATACAGTTACTTTAGGATAAAGTACCTCTCCTTTTAGCATGTTCCCAACTGAATTATGTTGTGACTTAACCATATTTATTTGTCAAGTGACCAGTAGGGAAGGTGAGGGCAAATCCTGAGGGGACACGTGTTCTTTTGTGTGGGTGAGATCTGTGAATGATCCTCAAGGAAGAGTGCTAGCCCTTAACTGGGAAAATTGGGCCAATTCTGCAGGCATAGAGAATTTACGGCAGTCTGGTGATTCAAGATTTGAGTCCATTAACTTAGATGTCCCCATACCATATGTTAGCCTCCTATTCTTTTCAAATCAAAATCAGGGCCCTGACTGTGGCACAGCTGATCTTCCTTGGTTGGGAGTTTAATCTTCTAGAAAACCTGACTGTTCCTTGGTGGGATGCACAGCTTTTTCTGCCCTACTGCTGAGGAGATAACCTCTTTACTTGTTACCATGGAAGTACTCACTCTTTTTGTATTTAGCTTTTAATTGCCAATGTATCCTTCTCAACTTTTTGTTATTTTTTTAGAGCATCAGCAGGTGGCAGTAGCTACCCTATTTCACTGTCCTCATGGTTGCTCTTTCTCCATTTCTCCTCAAAATCTAGCCAATGCATTCCCTTCCACTGGAAAAGTGTCAACAATTATCCTATTATCTTGTGCCAGAAGATACGTGTGTTGCCTCTAGCATCAGAGATGGGGTAGATGGCCCATTGCCAGCAGGTGGGCAGGAAATCCGCATGAAAATTATTATCTTGATGTTTGTTTTCTCACTCCTAAGGGCAATTGCCACAGATTGGGTTCCCTCTGGGAAGCCAACTTTAAGATAGAGAAAGGCACGCAGGAGCTTATTAGAGAATGTTTTTGGTAATGCTCTTGGGATGAGTTGTTGTGGATAGTAAGGAAGCAGGAGGAGAAGTTGCATCCTAAGTAGAGCCAATAGAGATCTCTACTGATGCCATAGGCTGCTCTGAAGCTGACATGCCCTTTGTCCTAAGGTGTAGTGAGGAGATTGGGCCTTTATGGCTCCGTGTTTATCAGTCTTTGGGTATGGGATGCCCTGGAAGGTGGTCTGATGTTAGGTAAAACACTTTTTTTTTTTTTTTTTTTTAAAGCTAATTCAAATCTCCAGACAGGGTTGATAGCTGCACTCCCAGCAGCTCAGGAAGCAAGTCCTTCATTCTTGAAAGACGATCTGGATGACCCAGTAGAGCATCCTCCACATCCAAATACATCTAAATTCTTAGGGTGAACAAGCTTAAGTTGGGATGAAAATGAATGACCTGGGAATGTGAGCAACATAAGTGCAGTGGTTTTTGTTTTGTGCATTGCTCTTGTCCTAGCACCTAGAACAGTGCCTGACATATAGTATTAGCACCAGAAATATTTGTTGAACAAATGCTCGTCACTCTCAGATTCATAGATTCTGACATGGTATGTAGTGTGTCTTCCTACCTCTTTGGTAAGAACTATTTCTTTTGCGCACATTTCTATTGCCATAGTCTGTGATTCAAGTTCAATCCCCTGTATATTGATGTTAGTGAATTAATATTTACCCACTGATGTTAAAATGGAAAACAATCTGATGTTTTTCCTGTTTTCTGAGATTATGTGGATCATTGAGTCATCAGTGTTATTCCTGACTCATAATTTTTTTCTTGAAAATTACTGGGTGGCATATAATTCATTTGTATGCATTTGGCTGAGGGTTTTTTTTTCTTTTCCTTTTTTTTTTTTTTGTAGAGCTGATGATGCAGCCACAATGGAAAAAATCTAACTTTTGTCTTGGTCTTAAAATATCTGACCTCTTCAGAAGTGTTTTGGGCAAGCCAAATACACTCATCTAAAGAGAAGATAAATACGCAAATTGACATAGAACATCTTTCCCTGCTAGATATTGCCAAACTAACAAGGGAATGCAATAAGAAGTGAAAATCTCTCAGGAAGCAATATTAAAAAAATCCTTTTACATTTATTATACTTCAAGTTCTGGGATACATGTGCAGAACGTGCAGTTTTGTTACATAGGTATACATGTGCCATGGTGGTTTGCTGTACCTATCAAACTGTCATCTAGATTTTAAGCCCCGCATGCATTAGGTATTTGTCCTAATATTCTCCTACCCCTTGCCCTCCACCCCCACGGCAGGCCCCAGTGTGTGATGTTCCCCTCCCTGTGTCCATGTGTTTTCATTGTTCAATTCCCACTTATGAGTGAGACCAGAATTACTGTCAATGTGTCCCATTAAAATATCCTACCTATTTATAATCTTACAAAAAAATTCTTTTACAAATATCTGTCATGTAATGAAAGTGGTACCTACCTATTCTCCTATTTTTCTTGTTTATACTATGAATAGCTATTATAGATAAATATACATACGTATGTGAGTCTATGTTGTTTAAAAATAGTTTATGGACTATAAGTTATTGTTATGACAATTTACATAGATTTTTAGATTTAAATTCTTCTGGAAAATCAGATGATTTTATATTACTCATCTTGTTCACTCACATGCTCATCCTGTAGAACTAAATGTCTTAATGGGTAGCAAAATTCATAAATATCACAGTATAACTATAGAATACACCTTCCAATAATTTAATAAGTAAAAGAGTAGCATCTGATATTTATGAAGTGCTGCTCATGTGCCAGACATGGTGCTGAATATCTGTCATCATTCTGTATGACGCTCACAGGCATCCCATCCTGACTCCAAAGTCCATGTTCCCAGTGTGTACCTGTGTTCCCTTCCAGTGGTGCATTGGCTTGTCTTGAGAGCTGTTTTTCACTGCCTCATGTATTAGTCTGTTTTCCTGCTGCTGCTGATGTCTTTATTCATGAGACTGGGAAGAAAGAGGTTTAATTGGACTTATGGTTCCACATGGCTGGGGATGTCTCAGAATCATGGTGGGAGGTGAAAGGCACTTCTTACATGGCAGAGGCAAGAGAAAATGAGGAAGAAACAAAAGTGGAAGCCCCTGATAAACCCATCAGATCTCGTGAGACTTATTAACTGCCACGATAATAGCAGAGGAACGACCTGCTCCCAAGATTCAATTACCTCCCCCTGGGTCCCTCCCATAACACGTGGGAATTCTGGGATATACAATTTAAATTGAGACTTGGGTGGGGACACAGGCAAACCATATCACCACAGCTCACTGAATTCACTGACAGCCACCACTAATAAGGTCATGAAAAGAGCCTTTCGAGTCCGATGCTGTGATTCTTTCACATTAGGTACATTAATTTGGGTCATTGTATGAAATTATAGTCTACCAAGATTCAGCCAAAGAAGCAATAGAAAACATTGAGGGTGGTTGCAGGATTTATAGTTAGCTGAATAGCTCTGTCAGCCTATGCTTTTAAATCTCTGTGCATGGTGTTCCTTAAGCTCTAACATGGCCTACCATGTCCCACTCCATTGCTGATCTTACAAAATCTACTCACTCTTCAAGTTTCATTTCAAACATTCCTTCCTGTTTCAGTGACACTTTTTGAATTACCAGGCTGAATGAAGCACTTGCCTATGCTCAGTTCTCATTCTCTCCTTCCTCCTCCACTCCTCCTCTCTATAGTGTGTGTATATATCACTATGACAGAATTTATAGGAATTATTTGTAGACATAATAGATTATGATACTTAAGGTATTATCTGGGTCTTTTAATCATTGACTTCCTTGGACTTTGCACAGTATCTTGCAAAATTGTTAGTGAATGAGTAATTGCAAGAATAGACAGAAGTTTGGAGAATACTAGGACTGGAAAGGACATGTAGGCAAGAAAAGCCATTTCAGTATAAAAAGCTAGGGCATGTGTCTTAGTTATCAGTGCACACAGACTGGATGTGCCATAAAAATACTTCTCTCCATCCCAGGAAGGACTCTTGCCCGTGGTGGTAGCCTTTTGATACTTGCTATTCTGGATTGGAACAGAAACCCCTTTTCTTTAGTAGTTCATGTGTACCATGTACAAAATACCAGTTAGTTTCACTCTTTTGTCAGTTACTTCTCCAGTTGCTTTAGTGAATTAATGTCACTGTGAACGTATAAATGCTACCTCATTGTAGAATTTGCCATTTGCTGCAAACCTTTAAAGAACAGAAAATTTCTTGCTTTCTAGTGCCCCTTTAAATACCTTTAGTACGTTCTTCCTCTTTTAAATACGATCAGGTCTTTAATAGCCATATGTATCTTCTCTTCCTTCTACTATTAAACACGTGCCCACCAAAAGAAGAAGCAACTTATTCTAACCTTCCCAGTCCATACTTATGTGTGAGTTTCAAGGGAAAATCTGCACAAATCCCTTTTCTAATTTCTCATGTGATTAGATTATTCCTGCTTCACAATTTTTTTTTTAAATAAATAAGGGGCAATAATTGGGAGAAGAGGAAGAACAGGAAGATGGGAAGAATTTTTGAAAAGTGGAAGCATCTTAACAGGGTCACAATCAATATGGTGTCACAATTGGATTTCTACCAGGACATGAGGATATAGGGACTGTGTGCTAATCAATGAGATGGAGAGAAAACTGTGAAGCTCTTGCTTTTTCTTCCACAGAACTAGTTTTTCCTCGGCATCTCTCCTCTGTGTTCTCTGAAAGAAACAATGCTGGATCTGAGATTAAGTCTCCCTTTGTCTTCACCTCTAGCCAGTGCACTGTGACATGTGGCAGCTCAGCTCTGATATGCAGGGACTGAAGGGCAGTTTCTGAGGGATTCTTCTGTGATGTGCAGGACAGTCTTTCAGGTGATTAACTGCACTCTATTTGGGTTAGCAAAGAAATGCTAGCCTGAGATTTCCTCAGTTCTGTCACAGGTCAAGAGTCTTCACCAACCAAGTTTGAACAATTCATTAGTGGATGCTTTTGACTTCACACTCTCAAATTGGAAATTCTTGCTCAGTCTAAATTGATACTGAGTTTTCCCTTTCCCTGCATTATTTTAAATGAACAGACAGGATGACCTGTCTTCTTAACCATACCAGCTCTTCTTTATGATAAAGATAATAACTCAGAATCTGGCATTTCCCCCATTTCCAGTAACTGACTTTGGTAGAAACATTGCTATAGCCATAGAAGGTAAATTTTCATAAGGGGTTTACTATAAAAATATGTAAGGATTCAGGCTGAATGTGATAAAGTGGTAGGTGACCCTGAGAACTGTTATATGGGAAAGTTTAATAATTTGGGAATAAAATGTTCTTATTGATCATGTTTCTTCAAGTGAGCTGAGAAGGGGTTTATTTTATGTAGAAAGCAATGTCTGGACAAATTGTCAAGCTATTCATATTGAGAGTGAAGCTATGCAGTTAATGTTTTTTGGCCCTACTTTTTTTTTTTATTTTGATGTCACTCTGATCAATTTCCATGATGCTCGCTGGGTCAGAAATTCACTGTTTTCTGCAGGGACATTAAGATTTATCAATCTAATCACCTTAAAATTGAATTTGGGTCAAATATACAGCTAAAGAAAGACAAGTGTAACATGCTGCATACAGACGTAGGAATAGACTTGTTTTAGTATTTTTCTACAAATTTTAATAAATTGAAAGTTGGGATTTTGCCAGGTGTAGTGGCTCACACCTGTAATCACAGCACTTTGGGAGGACAAGGCAGGAGGATCACTTGAGGCCGGGAGTTTGAGATCTGCTTGGCTAACATGGTGAAACCCCATCTTTACTAAGAATAAAAAAGATTAGCCAGGTGCTGTGGCATACACCTGTAGTCCCAGCTACTCTGGAGGCTGAGGCAGGATAATTGCCTGAGCCTGGGAGACAGAAGTTGCGGGGAGCTGAGATTGTGCCACTGCATTCCAGCGTGGGTGACACAGCAAGATCCTGTCTCTGAAAAAAAAAAAAAGTTGATTTATGAAGAGAACAGCTCAATTTCAATTGAGATTGAAAGAGACCTTGGGATGATCAATGTTTATTTTCCTTAACAGGCTTAAGTACACTGAAAAAAACACATTATAAATAATAGCTACAATTACAATATGATCCTTTCTCATTAACATGAGAGAAACCCTTCCCTAGAGGAAATGTCGCCATCCTAGTTTTCTGCATATGCCGTTTCTTGTCATGGTCATCTGTGCCCGTCCCCATTTTCTCCTGTTTGCCTTTGGTTTGAGGTAGCTGATGGTCAGCAGGTCCCCTGTTTGGATCAGGTTATATACCAACTCCAGAGCATGATCAGTTTTCCTGTCCGCAGTTGTTCAAGGTTTAAACTCTAAATTTAGTTGTTACCAACTGTGTGTCTGTATTGGGATATAAAGCTGGGGATTTCAAATCACTTCCTTTCTGATTCTATAAAATGCTTACTATAGCTACTGCTTACAAAATTTCCATGCTGCAGAGGTGGACAGGCTTTATAAGTCTCTATTGTTTTTGGAGGAGGTGGGGATGACTTTTCTCCGGAGTATATCTACAGCAGTTTCTCCCACTGCTGAAAGCTTGACACTAGTTTATTTCTGTTTTCCTCTATCAGTTTGCCTAACTAACAGCAGCAGTTAAAATACCCATTTGCTGCTACTTGGGTTTTGCTCTTTACCAGTTTATGTCTTATGTTTCTGATTCACAAATTGACATGAAACAGATCTCCTAAGAGGCACGTGGTAGGAAATAATATGGAGGTGGTTCTACAGACTGCTCCACACTGACAACTAGAACAGGTTCCAGGACCCACTTAACCATTAGTTACTATGAAGTCATTGGAACCTCAGGAGAAAATTTAATTTATTCTCTGATTATCTGATTATTGGTAGCTAGCAGAAAGGGGTATGATGGAAATACAAGAATATACAGGCATGCACAATTTGTTGAGTGCTTATGTGTATCAGATACCATTCTGCTTTACATATTTTAAAATATCTGCTTGTTTCCATTGAAATAATAATGGAATATTACAGTGCACCCTTATACTTTCAAAGTGTTTTTCTGTGTGAAGTAGATGATATTACTATTATTTTATAAGCAAAAATATAGGCACAGAGAAGTCAAGTAATTCATCTAAGGCATTACATAATTACTAAAAGATAAAGCCAGAATCAGATCCTAGGCAGTCAAGTTCAAAGCATGTCTTAATGACCACACTTATCAGCTATCCCATTCAATTTAGGAAACCCAATTAGGTAGGGTGGGAGGCTTCACATCAGCAATTGAGGTAAACGCTTACACATTTGATACCTGATGGCATTTTGCTTTTTAACCAGTTTGTGAGTATTATGTTTTACACTGGTCCTTTTGCATGCTCTTCCTCCTCTTTCAAGTCCTTAGAAAGGATTTAATGTGGCCGGGTGTGGTGGTCCACGCCTGTAATCCGAGCACTTTGGGAGGCCGAGGTGGGCAGATCACGAGGTCAGGAGATCAGGACCATCCTGGCTAACATGGTGAAATCCTGTCTCTACTAAGATACAAAAGAAATTAGCTGGGCGTGGTGGTAGGCACCTATAGTCCCAGCTACTTGAGAGGCTGAGGCAGGAGAATGGCATGAACCAGGAGGTGGAGCTTGCAGTGAGCCAAGATTGTGCCACTGCACTCCAGCCTGGGTGACAGAGCAAGACTCCATCTCAAAAAAAAAAAAAAAAAAGTATTTAATGTATTTAGAAGAGATGACACAAATGAAAAAACATTCCATGCTCTTGAATAAGAAATCTCTATCGTTAAAATGGCCTTACAGTCCAAAGCAATGTACAGATTCAATGCTATTCTCATTAAACTACCATTCACATTCTTCACAGAACTAGAGAAAACCATTTTAAAATTTATATGGTATCAGAAAAGAGCCCAAATAGCCAATGCAATCCTAAGCAAAAAGAACAAAGCTGGAGGCATCGTGCTACCCAACTTCAAACTATCCTGCAGCGCTACGGTAACCAAAACAGCATGATACTGGTACACAAAAAGAGATGTTGACCAATGGAACAGAACAGAGAACCCAGAAATAAGGTCACACACCTACAAACCATCTGATCTTCAACAAACCTTACAAAAACAATGGGGAAAGGATTCCTTATTCAATAAATGGTGCTGGGAGAACTGGCTAGCCATATGCAAAAAGTTGAAGCTGGACCCCTTCCTTATATACAAAAATTAAGATGGGTTAAAGACTTAAATGAAAATTATGAAAGCCCTGGAAGACAACCTAGGCAATACCTTTCAGGATATAGGCACAAGAAAAGATTTTATGACAAGGATGCCAAAAGCAAATGCTACGAAAGCAAGCATTGACAAATGGGATCTAATTAAATTAAAGAGCTGCTACACAGCAAAAGAAACTATCAGCAGAGTAAACAACCTACAGAATGGGAAAAAAATTTGCAAACTGCATCTGACAAAGTTCTGATACCCAGCATCCAAAAGGAACTTAAATGTACATGAAGAAAAACAACCCCATTAATAAATGAACAAAGGACACTTTGAAGAACAGACATTTTTCAAGACATACATGGAGCCAACAATCATCTGAAAAAAGTCTCAACATCACCGATCATCAGAGAAGCGCAAATCAAAACTACAATGAGGTACCATTTCACAACAGTCAGAATGGCTATTAAGCCAGAAAATAACACATGCTGGTGGGGTGGTGGAGAAAAATACTTTTACACCGTTGGAGGGAGTGTAAATTAGTTCAACCATTGTGGAAGAGAGGGTGGCAATTCTCAAAGACCTAAAGACAAATACCATTTGACCCAGAAATCCCATTACTGGATACATACCCACAGGAATATAAATCTTTCTATTATAAAGACACACGTGTGGGCATTTTTATTGCAGCATGCTTCACAATAGCAAAAATATTGAATCAACCTAAATGCCCATCAATGATAGACTGGATAAAGAAAATATGGTACATATACACCATGGAATACTATGCAGCCATAAAAATGAGATAATGTCCTTTGTGGGAACATGGATAGAGTTGGAGGCCATTGTATTAGTCCATTCTCATGCTGCTATAAAGAACTGCCCAAGACTGGGTAGTTTACAAAGGAAGAGGTTTAATTGACTCACAGTTCTACATGGCTAGGCAGACCTCCCATGCAGGGAGGAAACTTACAATCATAGCAGAAGGGGAAGCAAACATGTCCTCCTTCACATGGCAGCAGGAAGGAGAATGAGAGCCAAGGAAAGGGGGAAGCTCCTTATAAAACCATCAGATCTTGTGAGAACTTACTATCATGAGAATAGCATGGGGGAAATCGCCTCCATGATTCAATTACCTCCTCCTGAGTCCCTCTCATGATACATGGGGATTATGGGAACTACAAGATGAGACTTGATTGAGGATACAGCCAAACCATATCAGCCGTTATCCTTAGCAGTCTAACACAGGAACAGAAAACCAAGTACTGCATGTTCTCACTTAAAAGTGGGAACTAAATGATGAGAACACATGGACACAAAGAGGGGACCAACGCACACTGGGGTTTATCAGAGGGTAGAGGGTGAGAGGAGGGAGGGGATCAGAGAAAATAACTAATGGATACTATGCTTAATATCTGGGTGATAAAATAATCTCTACAACAAACCCCCATGACCTTTACCTATGTTGACAAACCGGCACATCCTGCACAGGTACCCCTGAATTTAGAAGTTAGAAGACTATAATGAAAAAATGTCCCTGACCTCATCTGATACTGCTGGGTCCACAGATACGACGGAAACAAACACAAAAGGCTAGGGATCATGAGGAAAGTGGTAAAGATAACCCCTATTTCATAGATTTCTTTAGGACCGGCTCCTGTGTGCCAAATTTGTTTCTAATCAAAATGAGAGAAATGACTAGAACATGCATCTTCCTTGGGTAGCCAATAATAATTTCAACATGTCACAGGCCAAGCTCTATTTTTTTTGGAAGATGCAAAGATATTTTAGGCAATATCTTTGCTCTCAATTTTTCACTGCTCTGCTCGCTGTCCTTTCATGAAATACATTTAAATTCAGCATGGGCAGGAGTCTCAGTCTTTTTGTCTCCTTCCCTAGATTAGGGTGCAGAAGGTTCACAGTAAATGCTTGTGAGATACATGCTTGATGGCCTCATGGTTCAGTTCTGGTATGAGTGAGTTGAAGAGTCTGGGTTCCTGGTGATGTCCCAAAACACCAAATGCCTGGAGCCCAGCTGCTGTCCTCTTGTTAGCAAGGACGAATATGCAACAGCAGGTGGCAGCAAACCTTTGCATTTGCTCTTCTCTAGCTAGCGATAAGTGTCTCAGCCAAATTGTGTTATGGCTCACAGGTGTCCTGCTTTTTCCACTTGGTGCCTTTTGGATCTAATTTGCTGAGAAATGCAGCTCCATGAACAATATCCTCAGCACCTCTTTCAGAATAAACTAGATTTCAGTAGAAGGAGTTGAATTTGAATTAAAGTGAGCCAATCTGCCTTGCCAGCTGTTGCCCTTGCATGCTTTGTGTGCCAGTAATGGCAGCCACCTGGGGAGATGCCCTTCCTGGGAAAGAGCTGCTGCTGCAATTGTGCCCTTTGCCTCAGCAGTACATTAAAAACTGTCTTGCAGAGAAGGGGACTGGGAGGTATGACCAGGTGACTATACATCGAGGTGGCCTAGGATAGTCTATCTTATGTCTGATAGGCCAACACATTTAGCAATAGTGTCCCCTTACACGCTCAAAGTGTTCTTGCTTGAATAAGTTGTATGGTCATGAGTGGCCTCGTGTTTCCATCTGGGTCCTCAGCTGTGTAAGAAGGGAATTGAAAGGAATCTGAAGCAATTGCCTTGAGCAGTATCTGAGATTTGAGAGGTGAGAGGTAGAAGCAGGAAGGTGGGATTCACGAAGGAGAACTTTGGGGCTTAGGGGGACTGTTTTTCTTCCCTTGTCTTCTGAAGGTGGATGGCTCTGTGGCCAAGTTGCAAAGGGAGTGGTACATTTACCCAGTGCTCCAATAGGCTCCACAAACTTCCTTTTCCTTCTGAAGACATCCTAGGTTTCATACTTCACATCTACAGAAATGTACTTTCTAATGGGGTGTATTTGGCCACTGGGTAGCTTTTAGGCGAGGGCCCCGCTGAACCCAATTAGAACACATACAGAAAATTCCCGTGGTAAATTGACACTAGACACTGGAGGTAAGCAGTAGTGTGTGGGTGGTGGCTGGTCAGGGGCAGGGTCATAGGGATGAGGATCTAGTTTTGGCAGGAACCTGAGCTAGCTTCAGGACCCTAAGAAAACCCACTTGTACATGGCGGGTGATGTTCTAAGAGGTGGTGTAGCATAGTGGCTAATACGGTCCACTTTGAAGATAGAAAATAGTAAGTTGGCTTCAGACTCTGACATTTCTTCATTGTGTGAACATGGATAAATATTCAACTTCTCAGTGTCCTCATTTCTAAAATGGGTCTAGTAATGCCCACATTCATAGTACAGTACTCTACACATGGTAAATCATGAATAAATTATTATAGATGATTTCATAGGAAAACTAAAATATCTGTGGTTATTCTTTTTCCATATATGTAAAATTAAGGGTCTTTATACCTACTTATTTTAGTTTTTGATGAAGACACATAATAGTTATTTCCATAATTAATGTCAAAGAGAAATAGTTCTAAACCTAGGAATTAAAACTTGGACATTGGCCCTGGCTCTGCCATTAACTAATTATATCACCTTTTACAGGTTGCTTAACTTCTGCAGGCTTTACTCCTTTATGTGGATGAGAAGTATAGGGCCTGATGCTTGCTTCCGTGCCTTAGATTTCCCAAGATTTGCCTTTAGACAGTGTAGTGCAGTGCTCTATCCCCTACACTGGCTGGTTGGTTGAGTCTCTTAGAGGCTGAGGTTTGAAAGGCTGGGGTCAGAGGCTTGATTCCACAATGGCCTAGTTACATTTCAAGGTTGTTTCCAGTTACGTCTCTGACTTCAGCCATATATTCTGTGAGCATAAAGAAGGGCACTTTCACAAATATGGGGTATTCAACCATGCCATCATGACTACTACAGCAGACAAAATGATGAAGGGGTCACCTATGCTGAAGGTCAATCAAGTTGCCCAAGTGTGAAAAGAACAGTATCATCTTCCAGGGACCCTTTACCATGGTGGTCACCTCCTGCTAATTACTGCCTGTTTTATAACAATTTGCTAAAATAAGTCATATGGAAATTTGATTAAATTTTAGGATCTCGAATTGGCTTAAAATAATTCTCTCATTAATGGCAAGGTACTTGTTGGAAGAAACGAAACACATCAGAAACAAGATTTATGACCACTTAAGAAATCTGTTAAAAGTTTTTTTAATGGACTCCAGCTCTTGGTGCGATTTGCATGCTATTGGAATGCAGAGATGGTGAATCAGAGCCTAAATCCAGGCTCCCAGCAGATCGAGGTGGGAGAGCTTTTAACTAGAATTAGAACTGTCTCTTCCAAGAGACTTTCTGTAGGCAGGAAGTCATTTGCCCAAGGTATTGGTTCTCCTGCTGTGGTGTTGGTGACAGTCCTTTAGGGCTCTGCAAGAGGGACCTTAACTTGGGTAGTTAATGAGCCAAAGGCCTTCTGTCTGACAATATTTTCCAAGGATCTATCTTCCTCTGAATGCAGCAGTTTTCCTCTCTTTAATAAGGATGATCTGATTTACGAAACAATAAAAAACAGTAAATCAAGACCAAAAGGTAAGACTCTCTGCCCTCATGATGAATGAACCCAAAGGTTGGTGTCCATACAGATCCTTCTGACCCTAATATCCTACAGTAGAAGATAGCACAGTCTCCACGTTTGGGACAATATTTTTATTATGTGTTAGGATCAAATCTGTAGAAGCTCCAAGCTCTGAAAAGATTATTGTACCCACTGCTTGTCATGGAATTTAAAATAATAGAATAATTTTCTAAACCAAAAAGTTAAAAGTTAAACAAGATAAACAGTTATGACTTTTTGATTATTCTGATAATGTTTTTGTAATGCCACCTATCAAATTACTTGAGTAATTACTTTCCTTATTGTTCTCTTCCCCGTCTGTGCCCCTGCATTGCTGGTACAGTGCTGGTGGATGTTTTCACCTGTTCCTTGTGTAACAGCACTTCCCACTGCCAGTGAAGTATTTCTTCAAATGTGGTTCTGGGGTCCCCTGAGTTAGCTCGCGTGCAGAGCATAGTAAATGAACATTCCAGGGGACCTCAGGCTCGTTTCAGATCTAACTCATCAGAATCTCTGGGGTTGCAGTTAGCTGATTAATGAGTTCCCCAGGTGATGCATGTACAAAAATAAAGCTTATGAAGCACACTTAGAATGTTCTAGTGCAGATACTCTATGGCTCTTATAATCATTGAGGAGCATCTTAAAAAGCAGGACCACTCATAGTTTCTGCTGATTTATATGTACTGGGAGAGACCTCTGGGATGTCTACATGAGAAAAGCTCCATTGCAATTTTATTGAGAATCATATGCTAGACCAGTACAGTTCAACAGAAACATAATGTCAGTCACACCTATATTGTACAATTTCCTGGTAGATACATTAAAAAAGTGAAGTGCAACAAGTAAAATTAATATTGAACATATTTTAACTTTAAACCAATATAACATCATTTCACATATAATCAATATAAAATTATGGAGATGCATTACATTCTTTTTTCATATTAAGTCTTTGAATCTAGGTGTGTAGTTTACAGTTGCAGCACATTTCAGGTTGAGGTAACTGCATTTCAAGTGCTCAGTAGCGACATGTGAGTGGTTACTGAATTGCATAGTGCATCCCGAGACAGTCTCTTACTTCATCTGGATAGTGCCAGAACTGGGATGTTTCAAAAAAGCTATTTTATCTGTGATCTCAGTCACCTTTGATTTCCTAAATATACTTACATAATTAAAAAAACCTATAATCCTTTTCTTTTCCTTTTCCATTGCTCCCATCTTAGTTCAGGCTGCGCTTACCCTACGCCATCACTTCATTCTAGGCTACTGAGAGCTTTTCCCCTACTTCTACTTTCTCTTCAATTCATCTTGCCTTATCAAGTTTCCATTGTTCTTACAACATAATTTTCATCATAACACACTCTTCTGGACCATAACATTTTTAGGCTATAAACACAGAATTGCAAGTTGGAAAGTTTAACACTTGTTAATATTAACTATTATTGGTATAATCTACTTTTACAAAGTAGATTCACATATTACGTGTACTTTGTCCAATCCTCTGATGCAGTTACTATTATGCTCATTTTATAGATGATAGAAGGCTTATAATGACAACCCTAGGATAACAAAGGCAGTGAAGAACAGAGCTGGTCTTAAATTCGGGTATTTGATGCCACATTCTAAGGTCCTCTGTTGCATCGCCTAATTCTGCATTCCGTAACACAGAGCAGAAAATCTTTGATTGTTCACCCCTAACAGATCGGCTACTGACAAACTTCTAATAATGGAAGGTGACTACATTTAGAAGCAGCCAATTTCTTTGTTGAAAGCTGACTTTTAGAGTGCTCTGTGTCATTCAAAGTTCAAACTTTGCAGCTGGATTCTCAACATCCTCCATAATCTGGCACTAACCTTCATTATCAACATTTCCCACTTCTCCTCTCCAACCATATGGTATATTCCACATTGTGATCCACATTCCGTCATTTCCCTGGCCATCCCATTCATGTTCACTGTCTTCTTACTTCCTTTTCTTAGTGCAGAATGGCATCCATCCTCCAATGGCCAGCTGTGAGCCCTCCCTGTCTGCAGGAAAGCCTCCTTCCCTTGAATCTGGTACCATGCTACTGTCTCTCTGTTTACTGCTTACAGAAGGCCTTGGATTCATTTTATTTTTGTTCCATTATTGTAGTAGAGGACCAAATTCTTGCAAGTGTTGATGATAGAAATCCCCTTTGATAAGATTTGGCTCTGTCTCTCCACCCAAATCTCATCTTGAATTGTGTGTGTATATGGGGGGTACTTGGTGGGAGATAATTTGAATCAGGGAGGTGGTTTTCCCCTTACTGTTCTCATGGTAGTGAATAAGTCTCATGAGATGTAATGGTTGTATCAGGGGTTTGTGCTTTTGCATCTTCTTCATTTTTTCTTGCTGCTGCCATGTAAGAAGTGCCTTTCACCTCCTGCATGATTCTGAGGCCTCCCCAACCATGTGGAACTATAAATTCAACTGAA
The DNA here is from genome assembly GCF_009764315.1 of Trachypithecus francoisi. Lineage (NCBI taxonomy): Eukaryota > Metazoa > Chordata > Mammalia > Primates > Cercopithecidae > Trachypithecus > Trachypithecus francoisi. The sequence continues at coordinate 42,988,828 of NW_022681468.1, read as the reverse complement.
ACTCTTTTTCTTCCCAGTCTTGGATACGTCTTTATCAGCAGCATGAAAATGGACTAATAAACCCTTCAAGTCCACCTAGAGACTGAGACCTTGGATAACATCTTGACAAGTTAGTGATATCCCTTTACTGCTAGATATTCTCATGGTGTCTACTTTTGTCCTCGAAAGGCCGCTTAAAACTTCATAAATCACTGTTCTGAAGATGAACAGTTGGTTTCCATGAGCCTGAAGGGAGTTGTGAATGGTGAAGGTGTCTGAGGAGACTGGGACCTGAGTTAGGTTTAGGTGTTACATAACCAACTGCACAGATCATTGTACACCATGACAAGTCTGTGACACAATATAGCCTGCTGAATGGCTGTCACAGAGCCACCAAACTGGGTTTGGTGAGATCAGTGAGCTCTGGGAATGGTTCTCTGGAGGAAATTGTTCAGCGTAGCAGTTAGAAATGGTTTGCCCTGTCTCTTCAGGGAAAGTGCAGAAACCATGAGGTTTGTGATACCTGAGTAGACAACTGGTTCACTCAACACACAGTGCCTCTGGAGATAGTCAGGGAGAGTGGGGATCACTAAAAGAGAAGTTCCAAAGTGGGGAAAAGCCCCAAAACACTGAGAGGCCATTGTTTTGTAGCAATTTTATCTTCCACTGCATGTAATTAAACTAATAACCTTTTACTCTGCACTGACCATTAGGGGGCATTATGGGATATATGAAAAAAGAATGTTCTCTACTTGCCCCCACCCCAGGAGACTTGTGGAATAGCTGCACACAGAGAGAAGTCTGAACACTGCCAGAGGGATGGCATGAGGAGGGAAGTGAACAGCCAGTGGTGTTTGGAACAGTTCAGAGTAAGGTGGTTGGTCGGGAATTTGTAGATGTGGAAACTAAATTTTAGATACATTCATGGAGGATTTATCTACCTTCTGAGCGACTCACTTGAGCTTTGAAGGAGAACCTTTAAGAGAAGGTGACAGGAATGGCAAGTTTAGTGGGCTTACTCTGTCTGAGGATAATGGAAGAAAAAGCACTAGTGCTATGGCTTGAACGCCCTTTACTTGGCTTGCCTGCCTTATGGAGCAAGAGCAAACAGGGACTATAGACTCCTCCTGGGGTCTTTGTCTGAATCACAAATGCTGGAGCACATTCTTCAAGGTGAAGAAATCTACCCTCTCTGGAAGTCTCCTTTAAGGTAGAGTGTTATTACATCTCATGATACCACAGGGCACAATTCCATCTACTGGCATTCTGCAATTGCTCTTCCTATCGATAACCTTCATCCATTCCATTCTTTTAAACCTTTATTGCAATCTACTGCTCAATTCTTAAGGAAAGAACTCCTGAATGACGGCAACCTGCGGGTGATTGGGGTGCAGAATCTTGAATGGTGGGGGAAAGGGAAGGCATTGTTGGTGCTGTGTATCCACAAATCCCCTACCTCACAAATTCACAAATTTCAAAGTTTCTCATGTTCCTAGGGAGCAGCACTTTTATCTCTAACTTGACGGATCATTGGTGGCCCTTGATAAACTTTGTGAACTAGAAACTACTCCTCTCATATGACCTATTCTGAAAATCCTAGGCCAGAGGCCATCCCCTTTACCTTACCGTACCAGATGCCCCTCTGGAAAAAACATGATTGCTCCTCTAAACTCCATTACACTTTATGAGGAATCACTGTTCTGAGCAAGACCACTTAGATTCTCATGGTGATACTTATCTTACTTCCTCTTAGTCCATGCTGGTCACACCTGGAAGGCAAGTTCTCCTCTGTTTTGCTTTTCCTCCCTTGTAGTGCCTGGCACAAGTTCTTTGCATGCAGTGGGAGATGCAGTGTGCAAATGGCCATGGTAAAGTGATTAGGAGATGAGTTTTAATCTTGACACTGGTACCACACCTCAGGTAGAAATATACTATGTATCAACCTGTGCATTTGCGTCTGTATTTCCCTACTAATGAAATGAGATGCTACTGTTTATTTCAGCTGTGAAATTCTGTAACTCTATAGCTACTTTCATACCTGTTCAAATGCGATGTTAGATGCTGGTAACATGAAAATAATGGATGAGCAATTTAACTATATTAAAAATAAACATGGTTAAGAGTGCTCACAAGTGTAGGATTTAAAAGTGCCGGTTCTAAAGTCAGACTGTTTGGGTTCGGAACCTGGTATCATTACTGACTTGGTGTGTACCTTCTCTATTTCTCAGTTTATTTAACTTTTCTCATCTAGAAAATAGTGATAATAATGCTGTTTATCTCATAGAGTTGTTGTGAGAATTAAGTGAGTTAATTTGGGCACAGTGTTTTTAACAGTCTGGCACATGGTGTGTCCAACAAATGTTGGTTATTAGAATTGTGGGCCGGGTGCGGTGGCTCACGCCTGTAATCCCAGCACTTTGGGAGGCCGAGGCAGGTGGATCACGAGGTTAGGAAATGGAGATCGTCCTGGCTAACATGGTGAAACCCCGTCTCTACTAAAAATACAAGAAATTACCCGGGCGAGGTGGCGGGCACCTGTAGTCCCAGCTACTCAGGAGGCTGAGGCAGGAGAATGGTGTGAATCCGGGAGGTGGAGCTTGCAGTGAGCAGAGATGGCGCCACTGCACTCCAACCTGGGTGACAGAGCGAGACTCTGCCTCAAAAAAAAAAAAAAAAAAAAAAAAAAGTGATGATTTCTCCTATAGCTCAAGTTTTTAGTCTCTGCAAAGTAAAAGACTTAGGAGAAGCCGCCCCTTTCGGATGTGGTGTGGATTTATTTCCAGGTGCACGTGTTTGTCACCTGTCTTGGTAACTCTCTAGGGTGCCCGTTAGTGTTTTCCAGTTGGTTAGTGTGTCTCTCTTCTTCCAATAGCAAGATAGGTGTTTCAAATTCCTAGGGCTTCTATCAGCACACGAGGAGGCTTCTGTCCCTTGGCGAGCACTGGCTTGTTTGTAAGTCTACAAACAGCGCTGTGTGTCTGTCTGCACCTCTAGATTTACCTCCATTCTTCACCCTGATTTTTGTCCCTAGCAGGCTGACCTGTAAGGATGCCCTGGCTCCTGTGCCTTCTACATTCTGGTTAGAGTCAAAGGCAGGTGCAGGGAGGCAGTCAGAGAGCAAGAGGAGAGCAATGCTATAGGATTATCTCTCCCAGTCCAACACATTCCTTTTCTTCTGGGCTGCAGTCTGGCAGGGGCTGTATTCCTCTACTAAATGCCACAGCTCCTCTCAAGTGACTCTTGTCTGACAACTTCCTGCTGGGTTCCGGTGGTTGCTCTTTCTCTTGCCCCTTCAGATCTGAAGGACTCCTCAGTTTTCTAGTTCTAAGTACTGCCACTTACCTGTTCCCTTATCTCTTGCCACATCTTCGTAGTTCCTTGATTGAAAGTTCTTCAGCTATCCTCTTTGAGCACACTATTTCCTAGCTGGTCCATATTGACCTTGAGAAGGTTGATACTTCCCCACCTACTTACTGTTGGGAAGAAAGTGGAATATTTTAATTTGCTCCTGCAATGTCAATACAGAATTGGCCCTTTCAAAGTCCAGGGCCATAAGATATGAAGAGCATTGCTTGAACAGCAGGACATGAATGTTCTACATGGCTAAATACAATGATCTCCAGTGTGAAAACCCAAATGGTAAAAGATGAACTCAAAGGATTGGAGTGAACACAGGTTTTATTACAACTCTTAGAACACTCTGGGTTATAAAAGAACTTACATTCTTTAACATTATTCTGTTGTATTGATACTAACATTTAGTGCCCATTGGATGGCAGGGCCAGGAATAAAATGTCTGAGTTAAGCTAGTGGGGATGATTGAGTTTATGGCCAGGGGCTAGATTGGAGAGAGAGCCACGACAACAGCCAGACAGTGACCCAAGTACCCTAGACTTGGATGTTTTTGATAGGTTCTTTGGAAAAATCTCTTCTTGGTCATTAAGAAAGTTTGAAAGGCTTTAGGGGTTTAATTAGATAAAATTTAGCAGAAGGCAATATAACATAGTTACCCATAGAAAAGAGGGCAATGGTTTATAAGAGCTTGACTCTGACTCACATCTGAGAGACAAGAAAACATAAATCCTTCAGTCAGATCCTTTTATGGGAACCACTTTCCTGATAGATTAGTTTATGTAAAAACTCCAGTAAAGAATAGCACAGAGACCTCTGTTTGTGTTTGATGATTTTACTGTTAGGGTTTTATTACTTGGTTCATGTTCCCGAGGACGTGAACTGGTCCATGAAGGATATATTTGTGAGGTTGAAGTCACATGTGGTTTATTTTACTTTTGCAATTTTGCAATTTGGATCTATATTTCAACCCCCAATTTTCTAATTTGGGGTCTACATTTCAATGAAAAAGAGATTAAATCTCTTTTCCTCTGAGTTTGTGGATCTCTCTGGGCTCCACCCTTAAAATTAGCATCATGGTTCTTATGGCAACTAACATACCTGGAAGATGGCAAGAAAGGAAAAGGACTAAATAAAATATAATGACACTGCATCTGATAAGCAGGAATTAATTATGAACTTGAACAAAGGGTTGTACAGCAAGTGGTTGGGGAGATGGGTATTAAGCACATAAGGTCTTTGGTTTAAGACCTCTGTAATTCACTTACCGTTTCATTACGTTGTTTATTCAGCAGTCCCCAAACCACTGCTAGTTTTCTTTTCCCTCTCATCTCTTGGCTTCAACAGAGAACATCATTGGGATCAGGACTGTGCATAGTTCAGGATGAGTTTACCTCTACAGCGTGCATTTTGTAAGATGTCCCCAAAGTCATATGGACCCTCGGTTATAGTCTTCATCTGTGCAGACTGCTATAACAGCGTACCATAGACTGAGTGGTTTAAACAGCAGAAACTGATTTCTCTCAGTTATGGAGGCTGGGAAATTCAGGAGCAAGGTGCTGGCTGATTTGATGCCTGGTGAGGGTCCTCTTCCTGCTTGTTGATGGCCGCCTTCTTGCTGTGTCTTCTCATGGTACAGCAAGAGATCTCCTGTCTCCTCTTATTTTTCTAAGTATATGAATTCTATCATGCAGGATCTACCTTCATGACCTAATCTAATCCTAATTACTTTCCAGAGATCCTGCCTCCAAATACTACCATATTGGGGATTAGGACTTCAACATATGGAGGGAACACAAACGTTCAGTCCATTGCATTCTGTTCCTGGACCTCTATAATTTATGTCCTTCTCACTTGCAAAATACATTTATTCCATTCAAACAGCCCAAAAGTCTTAACTCATTCCAGTGTTAATTCTAAAATCCAGAGTCTTATCTAAATATCATCTAAATCATATATGGAAGAGACTTGAGGTATGATTAATCCTGAGGCAAAATTCCTCTCCATCCTGTGAAATCAGACAAATTATGTGTTTTCAAAATGTAATGGTCGGACAGGCATGAGAAAGGCATTCCCATTCCATAGGGGAGGAAGACACAGGAAGGAAGGGGTGACAGGTCCAAAGCGAGTCCTAAACCTAGCAAGGCAAACTCCACAAGATTTTAAGGCTTTGGAATAAAGTCTTTGGTCCAGTTCTCTGCCCTTTAGACCCACTGGGGATGACAATGGACTCTGTCCTTGAATGAACTTGGATCAGGCTCCTCTGAGTCCTCTTTCTGACTAAGCCCTGGCTTTGGGCTCTGTCCTTGGCCCACTTAGTTCAGTTTCAGGAAGAACCCTGATGAGTCAGTTCGATGCATATCTCTCACCTTTGTTATCTTACCACTTTCCCCTGACTTCAGTAAGAGTCCTGTTAGGCAGCTTAGCCAGAATCCCCCCATAGCCTTGATGTTTCCTCTTAGAAATCCACTGACGTCCCCACCATCACACCTGCTCCTTGACTGTAAATCCCTACTTGTTCTTGTTGTATACAGAATTGAGCCTAATCTCTCTCCCTGTCAAGCCCCCATCTCTCTCTAATGCCAAGCCCCATAGCAGTGATCTCTTTTGAATAGAATCTTTAACAAGTCATTAACAGGTGTCTAATTTTTTTTTTTCTTTAACAGTTATGGCTTCCACAACTCAGGATCAGATTCATTGGTGAGTCCAGATTTTGAGCTAGTGCTCTGAATGGCGGTCCACTGAGGCATGGTAGGGCAGTTTCATTCTTATAATTAAAGGTACTTCCTGGGCTGAAAGTTCTTCCTGGCTCCTTATTTTGAGTGGGGTTCACTCCCTGACTCTTGGGCTGAAAATTTTTGTCCTGGATCCTTGTGTGGCTTCTCTGTTCTGTTTGATCACACTTCTTTCATGGGAACTTCTCAGTCACCAAAACTTCCCTTCTTGAACTCAGTGTCAAATTTGGAACTTTGATAGCATCTTTGGGAAACATGATCTCCCCAAACTGGCTCCTCTAAGACCCCTCTCTTCACATCACCTTCACTCTTCATTCCTCCTTTTACCACATTTTGTCTTCCCTTCCGCTCCTTTGTGTCCTTGGATAGTGTTTTTTCAAGCCCCTATATCCTCCACCCCTCTGCTTGCTTCTGCCAGGCCTTTCCATTCCCAGTTCAGCTTCTCAGCTCCCTATAGCCCCTGAAATTTTAGCCCCCTGACCCACTGTGGGACTCTCAAGGAACTCAGACCCCCAAAAGGAACTACCTGAGGCTGAAAAGAAAAAAAGATAATTAGAAACAGCTGGATAAGGCTTTGGATACACCCAGACAGCTTTGACGTCCCCTCGGTGCCTTGTCTAAAATGTAGTTTATTACCTCGATAAGATTACAGATCATAGCAAAAGGAAATCTTAAGTCAAGCTACCAATGAGTTTCTTCACAGAATTGGAAAAAACTGCTTTAAAGTTCATATGGAACCACAAAAGAGCCCACATTGCCAAGACAATCCTAAGTCAAAAAAACAAAGTTGGAGGCATCACGCTACCTGATTTCAAACTATACTACAAAGCTACAGTAACCAAAACAGCATGGTACTGGTACCAAAACAGAGATATAGACCAATGGAACAGAACAGAGTCCTCAGAAATAATACCACACATCTACAGCCATCTGATCTTTGACAAACCTGAGAGAAACAAGCAATGGGGAAAGGATTCCCTATTTAATAAATGGTACCGGGAAAATTGGCTAGCCATAAGTAGAAAGCTGAAACTGGATCCTTTCCTTACTCCTTATACGAAAATTAATTCAAGATGGATTAGAGACTTAAATGTTAGACCTAAAACCATAAAAACCCTAGAAGAAAACCTAGGTAGTACCATTCAGGACATAGGCACGGGCAAGGACTTCATGTCTAAAACACCAAAAACAATGGCAACAAAAGCCAAAATTGACAAATGGGATCTAATTAAACTAAAGAGCTTCTGCACAGCAAAAGAAATTACCATCAGAGTGAATAGGCAACCTACAGAATGGGAGAAAATTTTTGCAATCTACTCATCTGACAAAGGGCTAATATCCAGAATCTACAAAGAACTCAAACAAATTTACAAGAAAAAAACAAACAACCCCATCAAAAAGTGGGCAAAGGATATGAACAGGCTTTCTCAAAAGAAGACATGCGTACAGCCAACATACACATGAAAAAATGCTCATCATCACTGGCCATTAGAGAAATGCAAATCAAAACCACAATGAGATACCATCTCACACCAGTTAGAATGGCAATCATTAAAAAATCAGGAAACAACAGGTGCTGGAGAGGATGTGGAGAAATAGGGACACTTTTACACTGTTGGTGGGATTGTAAACTAGTTCAACCATTATGGAAAACAGTATGGCGATTCCTCAAGAATCTAGAACTAGAAGTACCATATGACCCAGCCATCCCATTACTGGGTATATACCCAAAGGATTATAAATCATGCTGCTATAAAGACACATGCACACGTATGTTTATTGCGGCCCTATTCACAATAGCAAAGACTTGGAATCAACCCAAATGTCCATCAGTGACAGACTGGATTAAGAAAATGTGGCACATATACACCATGGAATACTATGCAGCCATAAAAAAGGATGAGTTCGTGTCCTTTGTAGGGACATGGATGCAGCTGGAAACCCATCATTCTCAGCAAACTATCGCAAGAACAGAAAACCAAACACCGCATGTTCTCACTCATAGGTGGGAACTGAACAATGAGATCACTTGGACTCGGGAAGGGGAACATCACACACCGGGCCCTATTGTGGGGAGGGGGGAGGGGGGAGGGATTGCATTGGGAGTTATACCTGATGTAAACGACGAGTTGATGGGTGCTGACGAGTTGAGGGGTGCAGCACACCAACACGGCACAAGTATACATATGTAGCAAACCTGCACGTTATGCACATGTACCCTAGAACTTAAAGTATAATAATAAAAATTATATATAAAAAAATTACAGATCATAGCAAAAGGAAATCTTAAGTCTCAGTAAATATTGGTAAAAGTGCTCACCCTCATACTGAGCAGGTAACCTTAAATTGTTCCTTCTGTTACAAACACAATTTGGATAAAACTATAAAATGGAGCAAAAAGTGAAAAACAACTCATGTAAACTGTTGAGTTTTTGTTTTTATGCCTGACTCAGGGCTAAAATTTTAAAATAAAACCACAGATCTCAATTTGTATCTTGTCTTTGTGTGTATATGTATGTATATTATCATGTATATTTCCCTGCTTCTACATATTATTACCAAGTTTATAAAATCCCTTAAAGTAGTTCTGTTCTAATTGGCTTAGAAAGAAATAAGTGCTCCTATAACTTGTCTTCCCAAACTCCCAGAAATGCAGCAACCAACTAAAATGTATTTCAAATTCACATGGGTTGGGTAAATATTTCCTAAAAAAGGGGCTAGTTTAATAGTATTGGTTTAATAAAAACAGCTGTATATTCTGAGTTAGCATTAAATATAATATGAACATATATTATTATTTACTTGGGTCTGCTAGTCATATGAGGTTAAAAAATACTTAGCAGGGAAATAACTTGAGATGATTGCCAACCCTGTTCAATGTTATGTGTCTATCTAAAAATACATTTCTAAAAATCTTTTTGGTGACTTGAATCCTTTAGAGTTATGCTAAGTTAGATATTAAGAGTCTGTATCATTTCTAAACAAATGTACTTTTGAAACAAAAGTACTAAAACATGCTTTGCTAAGTACAAGTTTACGTTTGTCTTCTTATTTATATATGATATATACAGAGAGGCTAATTATATTTGAGCTTGTTAATAAACACGTTCTTTTTTGCCACCTTGAGAATTTGTATTATGAAACAGCATATGCCTATAAAATGGTGAGGTGGTGTTTTCATAAAGTTTGCTAGTCTTTCAGAGAACACTGTTGTGTGACTGGTAGTTCACAATCATCTACTCCTAGTTTCTCTATTTAAAAGTTTACTGATGGTTTAAAATTATAATATATGGGAATAAGGCTACTAAAATCATAAGAGAAACAACTCTGCATGCAAAGTCTACAAGAAAAGTAGGATATATTTTTTGATAAAACTATACAAGGTATAAAGGATGTGTTTTTGTTAAGGAAAAAAGTAATTTTTTTTTGTGAAATAGAATGGCTGGTTATTCTAGAATGAGAGAGGGAAATGTATGGAAAAAACCTCTAAATCAGAATGAATACAGAAAGTTGTAGAAGGTTTGCAGAGAAGTAATTTTACGTGTAGTAGAGCCAGCTAAGGGGTAAATGCATTTATTTAATAAATTGTTTTTTAAAAATGAACTCAATATTAAAAGTACAGTGATATAAACCTAGAATTTTGGTGTCTTTCTGTCAAAAATGACAACATTCTCGTGGATTATTGATCTCTTGTTAACAAGAAACTGTAAAAAGGTTTTACCTTATCTTTCAAATGATCTGCCTAGGAAACAAAGATTCTGTGTTTTATCAGAATATTTTCTTGAGATTTATGTTCACCTTTACCATGTCCTCGATTATTTAAGAGAACTGAGATGTTTCACTTTTAAAAGAGCTAAGTTATTTTTTGTATTTTTGGCAATTGTGCGTTCCTGAAATCATATCCTAAATGAAATATTATTTTCAAACTGATCTTGAGGTTTTCCAGAGGCCCCCCTCTGGAAAATCTCAAAATATTTATTCTTTCACTTTGTAGAAAAAGACATGTTAAAGATAATTTCATTCGTTGATACATTGAATTTCATGTAAAGCATTGTCATATAAGGAAAGATATTAATATTTCCTAAATTATCTTTGCATGGGTAAATATTAATATAAATATTTCAGAAATTATATGAAATTTCTAACCTTTGTCAATGTCCTCACTTTCCATGATATGTCCTAGTATTCATTGTAATTTCACTTATTATTTTAAAATGTTATATACCACAGAAACAAATTCCCTTGTCAATTGTGCCATTTTAATAATCTCACTGCATTTTTAAAAAGCAGTTTTAAGTTTACAGCCACATGAAAGGAAAAAGAGATATTTCTCACATACTCCCTACTCCCACACATGCATCTCCTGTCCCATTACCAACATCCCCCGGCAGAGTGGTGCATTTGTTACAGTTGAACCTACATTGACATATCATAATCACCTAAAGTCCACAGTTCACATTAGGGTTCACTGTTGATGTATATTCTAAGGGTTTGGACAAATGTATACTGACATATCCACCATTATAGTATTGTAGGGAGTAGTTTTACTGCTCTAAAAATTCTGTGTTCTCAGGAATAGAAAACCAAACACCACATGTTCTCACTCATAAGTGGGAGTTGAACAATGAGAACACATGGACACAGGGAGGGAGGGGAACCTCACGCACCAGGGCCTGTTGACCGAGGAGCAGTCAGTGGAAGGGGAAGGAGAGCATTAGGACAAATACCTAATGCATGTGGGGCTTAAAACCTTAGATGACAGGTTGATCAGTGAAGCAAACCACTATGGCACCTGCACATTCTGCACATGTATCCCAGAACTTAAAGTAAAAAACAAAACAAAACAAAACAGCATTTCTAACCTCCCCCCATAAAATAATAAATCCTGTGTTCTGCCCGTTTATCACTTTCTACCCCCTAACTCCTGGCAACTACTGATTTTTTTTTTACTATCTCTGTAGTTTCGCCTTTTCCAGAATATAATATGGTTGGAATTATACAGTATGCAGCCTTTTCAGAGTGGTTTCTTATGTTTAGTAATATGTGTTTAAACTTCCTCCATGTTTTTTCATGATGATGCCTCATTTTCAGCACTGAGTAATATTCCATTTTCTGTATGTACCACGGTTTATGTATTCACCTATTGAAGTACATCTTGGTTGCTTCCAAGTTTTGTCAATTATGAACAAAGCTGCTATAAAAATCCATGTGTAGCTTTTATATGGATATAAGTTTTTATTTCCTTTGAGTAAATGCCAAGGAGCGCAATTGCTGGATCATATAGTAATAGTATGTTTAGTTTTGTGAGAAATTGGTACACAGTCTTCCAAAGTAGCCTTACCTTTTTCCATTCTCACCAGTAATGTATGGGAATTCCTGTTGCTCCATACCATCAATAGCTTTTGGTGTTGTCAGTGTTGTGAATTTTGGTCATTCCAATAGGTGTATGGTGGTATGTTATTATTTTAATTTGCATTTCTCTGACGTGTGATATGGAACATCTTTTCATATGCTTATTTGCCATCTGTATATCCTCTTTGATGGGGTGTCAAGATCTCTGTTCTATTTTTTAATTGGGTTTTTTTTTTTTTTTTTGTTTTACTGTTGAGTTTTGAGTCCTTTTATATATTTTGGGTAACAGTTTTTTAAAATCAGATGTGTCTTTTGCAAATGTTTTCTCCTCATCTATGGCTTATTTTGTTCTATTCATACTGTATTTTGCAGGGAAGTTTTTAATTTTAATACAGTCCAGTCTATCAATGATTTCTTTCATAGATCATGCCTTTCATGCTATATCTAAAAAGTCATTATAATACCCAAGGTCATATAGGTTTTCCCCTATGTTATCTTTGAATTTTATAGTTCTGCCTTTTATATTTAGTTCCATGGTCCATTTTAAATTAATTATTACAAAGGGTATAATATCTGTGTCTAGATTCATATTTTTTGTAGGTAGACGTCCAGTTGCTTAGCCCTGCTTATGGAAAAGACTATCTTTTCTGTACTGTGTTACCCTCGCTCCTTTGTCAAAGATTAGTTGACTAGGTTAATGTTGGGTCTATTTCTGGGCTCTCTATTCTGTTCCACTGATACATTTTTCTACTATATATCAGTCTATTCTTTCACTAATACCACACTGTCTTGATTACTATGGCTTTACAATAAATCTTGGAGTTGGATATTGTCAGTCTTCCAACTTTATTGTTCTCTTTCAATATTGTGTTGGCTATTCTGAGTCTTTTGCCTCCCCATATAAACTTTAGAATCAGTTTGTCAATACTGTATCCACAACATAACTTTCTTGGATTTTGATTGGCATTGCACAGAATCTATAGATCATGTTGGAAAGTACTGACCCCTTGACAATATTAAGTTTTCCTACCCATAAATATGGAGCATCTCTTTTTATTTAGTTTGTTCTTGATTTCTTTAATCACTTTTGTAGTTTTCCTCATACAGATCTTGCGCATATTTTGTTAGATTTATTCCTAAGTATTTCATTTTTATGAGATGCTACTGTAAATGGTATTGTGTTTTATTATAAAAGTGATTTTTTTGTATACTAATCTTTTATTCTGCAACTTTGCTATAATTGCTTATTCCAGAATTCTTTTGGATTTTCTACAGAGATGATTATGTCATCTGCAGACAAAATAGGCCTATGGCTTCCTCCCCCATCAGTATTCCTTTTGTTTTCTTGTCTTATTTCATTAATTAAGACTTCCGGTGTGATGTTAAAAACTAGTGATGGGTGAGACCCTGTCTCAAAAAAAAAATTTGCCAAATAGACACAGTCCTCTCAAAAAGGAGTTGGCAGAATAACATCCCTTCCTACTACATATCCTCAGAACCTGTGCATTTGTTAGGTTGCAAAACAAAAGGGAAATAAGGTGGCTAATCCGCTGACCTTAAAACAAGCAGAGGATCCTGCCTTACTAGGTGGGCCCAATGTAATCACAAAGATCCCTCAATGTGGAAGAGGAAGGCAAAAAAGAGTCCGTGTCAAAGATACTTTTAAGAAAGACTTGACTAGACACTGCTGGTTTTGAAGATGGGAAGGAAAGGGTCAGAAGCCAAGGAGTGTGTGTGCCGTCTAGAAACTGGAAATGGCAAGAAAGTAGATTCTCGCTAAGAGACTCCTGAAAGGAGTGCAGCCCTGTTGACACCTTAATTTTAGTCCAGTGAGACCAGGTGGACTTTAATCCAATAGAACTTTCAGATGATAACATGTTTTAAGCTGCTAAAGTTGTGGCAATTTATTAAAGTAACAAAATAGAAAACCTAATATAGGTCTCAAGTAGAAGTTCCCATCATTTTTATTTTCTGCAGTTCTGGCTTACATCTTATTTCTCCACCCTTCCTAATGGTACACTTCATCCCATGCAGACCAGGGTTTTCAGAGACTGGCTTATTGATTTAGTAATGGGCTGGGGGAAATAGCACACACAAGGACATACAATATCTAAACCTCTGCCTGGGCCACATTACAAGATTCAGAATCACCTGTGGTATAATGGGTACCCCCACCTCATGTGAAAGCCCAAGTTCAGGTTAATGTGAGAGCATTAAGAATTCACTGGCCGGCCGGGCGCGGTGGCTCAAACCTGTAATCCCAGCACTTTGGGAGGCCGAGACGGGCGGATCACGAGGTCAGGAGATCAAGACCATCCTGGCTAACACGGTGAAACCCCGTCTCTACTAAAAATACAAAAACTAGCCGGGCGAGGTGGCGGGCGCCTGTAGTCCCAGCTACTCGGGAGGCTGAGGCAGGAGAATGGCGGAACCCGGGAGGCGGAGCTTGCAGTGAGCTGAGATCCGGCCACTGCGCTCCAGCCTGGGCGACAGAGCGAGACTCCGTCTCAAAAAAAAAAAAAAAAGAATTCACTGGCCTAGGCCTGGGAACTAATGCTGTCTGATACGTTCAGCCTCAAAGGAGAAGAAATGACTTGAAGGACATAATTTGTGAGTTTGCCATTTTTTTTTTTCAATTTAAAGAGCATCACACAGTAAAACGAGTAGATTAAATAATTTTAATGAAAATAATTTTATGAAATAAAGGCCACTTGGGAGTATTTGAGCAACACCTCAAAACAAACAAACAAACAAAAAACTAGTGATGAGAGGAGACATCCTTTCCTTGCTCCTGATTTTAGTAAGAACACTTCCAGTTTGTAAACATTTAGTATGAGGTTAACTATAGCTTTTTTTGTAGATATTCTTCAAGTTGAGAAATTGCCATCTATTCTTAGTTTACTGAGTTTTTTTTTTTTTTGTCATGAATGGTATTGGCATTTGTCAAATGCTTTCTGCAGCTATTGATGTGATCACGTGATTTTTATTTTCTAGCCTTTATATGTAATGTATTGATATGTAATTAATTGATTTTCAATGTTGAACCAGCCTTTTATACCTGAGATAAATTATGGTATATAATTTTCCTTAGTCTGGCTAGAGGCCTATCAATTTTATTAATCTTTTTAATCTTAACCTAGCTTTTGGCTTCAGTGATTTTCTGTATTTCCAATTTTATTGATTTCTGCTCTAACTTTATTTTCTGTTTACTTTGAGTTTAATTTGCTGTTTCCAGTTTCTTAAGATAAAAACATAGATCATTGATTTTAGATCTTTCTTATTTTCCAATACATGAAGAAAATGCTATAAGATTCTTTTGTGACTCATGTGTTATTCAGAAATGTGCTTAGCCTCCACATATTTTGGGATTTTCCAGTTCTTTCTGTTACTGATTTCTAGTTTAATTTCATTTTGATCTGAGAACAGACATAATTTCTCTTCTCTTAAATCTGTTAAGGTGGGATTTGTGACCCAGAATGTGGTCTACCTCGGTGAATGTTTCATGCGAGCTTGAGAAGAAAGTATATTCTGCTGTTGTTGGATGAAGTAATATCTAGGTGTCAATTATATATAACTGATTGATGGTATTCTTGAGTTCAATTGTATCCTTCTTGCTTCAATTGTATCCATTTCTAATAGAGGAATCTCAAACTCTTCACCTATAATAGTGGATTCTTCTGTTTCTTTTTGCAGTTCTATTAATTTTTTTGCCTTTTGTTCCTATTTTTATGTTCCACTTTTTTTTTTTGCGTTTTGTGGTTCTAACTGAGCAGTTTGTGTAATTCAATTTTATTTAGTTTGCCAATTATACACACACACACACACACACACATATATATATTTTACCTTTTTTGAGTGGTTATATAGTTTGGAATATACATGTACAACTAATCCCAGTCCACTGTCAAATAACACTATACTACTTCAAGGGAAGTGTTAGCAGCTTATAATAAAATTCCAATTTCTCTCTCCCATCCCTTTTATCATTGCTGTCATTCGTTTCACTTATATATGTATACATAGCATACATATACATAAAAAATAAACATATATAATCAGATACATTGTTGCTATTATTACCTTGAACGAATTTATCCATTAGATTAAGGATAAGGAAAATACAAGTTTTTATTTTATTTCTTCTTCCATGTGCTTCATTTATGTAGAGCTCAGTTTTTTTTTTGTTTGTTTTTTTGTTTTTTGTTTTTTTTTGAGACGGAGTCTCGCTCTGTCGCCCAGGCTGGGGTGCAGTGACCGGATCTCAGCTCACTGCAAGCTCTGCATCCCGGGTTTATGCCATTCTCCTGCCTCAGCCTCCCGAGTAGCTGGGACTACAGGCGCCCACCACCTCGCCCGGCTAGTGTTTTGTATTTTTTAGTAGAGACGGGGTTTCACCGTGTTAGCCAGGATGGTCTCGATCTCCTGATCTCATGATTCGCCCATCTCGGCCTCCCAAAGTGCTGGGATTACAGGCTTGAGCCACCACACCGGCCTAGAGTTCAGTTTTTGACCTATATTGTATTGCTTTCTTTAAAGAACTGCTTTTAACATTTCTTGCAAGGCAGATCCACTGGCAACAAGTTCTCTCAATTTTTGTTTGAGAAAATCTTTTTCTCCTTCACTTCTGAAGGATAATTTCACAGGATGTGCAGAATTCTAGGTTGATGGTTTTTTTTTTTTTTCTATCAACACTTTAAATCACTCTTTTTGCCTGCATGATTTCTGAGAAGTCAGATATAATTCTGATCATTGGTCCTCTGTAGGTAAGATGCTTTTTCTCTCTGGCTTCTTTTGGGATTGTTTTCTGTATCTTTACTTTTCTGTAGTTTGATAGGTATAGGGTTTTCTTGTTTATGTTTTATGTTTTTTTGGTCATTTATCCTGTTTGATTTACTCTGAGCTTCCCAAATCTGTGGTTTAGTGTCTGGCATTAACTTGGGGGAAATGTCCAGTCATTATTGTTTCAAGTATTTCTCCTGTTCCTTTCTTTCTTGTAGTTATCCCACAGTTCTTGGATGGATATTCTATTTTTTTCTTTTTTCCTTCTTTCTCTTTGCTTTTCAGTTTTGGAGTTTTCTATTGATATATTCTCAATTTTAGAGATTCTTCCTTGAGCTGTGTCCAGTATACTAAGCCCATCTGTCTTAGTCTGTTTTTGCTACTATAACAGACTACCACTGATATGGTTTGGCTGTGTCCCCACCCAAATCTCATCTTAAATTGTAGTTCCCATAATCCCCACACGTCCTGGGAAGAAACTTGTGGGAGTAATTGAATCATGGGGTCAATTGCCCTGTGCTGTTCTCATGATAGTGTGTGAGTTCTCACAAGAGCTGATGATTTTATAAGGGGCTTTACCCTACTTCGTTCTGGACTTCTCTTTCCTGCTGCCATGTGAAGAAGGACATGTTTACTTCCCCTTCTGCCATTATTGTAAGTTTCCTGAGGCCTTCCCAGCCACACAGAAATGTGAGTCAAACTTTTCTCATTTATAAATTAGCCAGTCTCAGGTAGTTATTTATATTAATAGCAGCGTGAGAATGGACTAATAGAACCACAGATAGGGTAATTTATAATGAACAGAAATTTATTGGCTTACAGTTCTGGAGGCTGGAATCTAGCCTCCAGAGGCGCTGGCATCTAGCTAGAACTTTCTCACTGTGTTGTGCCATGGTAGAAGGGCAAAGATAGGGTGAGAAAGAGAGCCAGGGGGGATAAAGTCTTTTTTTTTTTTAAATAAGGCAACCCTCCTGTAATAATAAATGCACTCACAATAATGGCATTAATCCATTCATGAGGGCAGAACCCTCATTACCCAAATACCTCCCATCAGGGCCCACCTCCTAAAACCTCCACATTAGTGATCAAGTTCCAACACATAAACTTTGGGGGATACATTCAAATCATAGCATGCCTCCCATGGACCCCCAAATTTATGTGCTTCTTATATGCAAAATACATTTAATCCATCCCAGTAACCCCAGAGTCTTACCTTAGTCTAGCATCAACTCAAAAGTCCAAGTCCAAAGCCTCATCTAAATCAGATATGGGTGAAACTTGAGACATGACTCATCATGAGGCAAATTTTCCTCCATCTGTGGCCCTGTGAAAGAAAAACAAGTCATCTACTTCCAAAATACAGTGGTAGGACAGCCATAAGATAAATGTTCCCATTCTAAAAGTGAGAAATAGGTTTCAAAAAGTGGGGAGGGATAACTAGTCTCAAGTTCAAAACCCAACCAGGCAAACAAAACTAAATCCTGAGTCTTGGAAATAATCATCTTTGACTCCATGTCCTACTTTCCAGACATATGAAGGTAGGGCTTGGGCTACCAAGGCCTCAGGCAGCCCTGCCCCATGGCTTTGCTGAGTTCAGCCCATGTAGGAGCTCTCATGGATTGGAGTCTTTTGCCTTCAGCTCTCCCAGGCTGTGCTATATGCTGCTAACTCTACAGTTCTGGGTTCTCTGTGGCAGCTCTGACTGTACAGTTCCACTGGGCATTACCCTACTTGGGGATCACTGTGGTAGCTCCACCTCTGCAACAAGTTTCTACCTGGGCCCCCAGGCTGTCTGATACATTCTTTGAAGTCTAGGTGAATGCTGCCATGGCCCCACACCCTATATATTCTGCAAGCCTAAAAAATTGGGACCACATGAATACCATCAAGGTTTACTGCTTGTACTTTATGGAGCAGAGGTCTGAGTTGCACCCAGGCCTGCTTGAGCCACAACTGGAGCATCTGAAGAGGATCATGCTGGGATGTGGGAGCAGAGACTTGAGGCATCCCAGGGAAGCAAGCCTATGGAGGGTGCCTCTGGTCTGTCGCTCAAAACCGTTCTGCCTTCCAAAGCTCTGGGCCTGTGATGGGAAGGGCAGCCTCAAATATTTCCAAGTGCCTTTAGGGCCATTCTGTCATTATTTAGATGAATACCACCTGGAATTTTTTCTAGCCATACTGATCCCTTTATTAAGCATCACTTAGCTGGATCCTTGTAAGTTTTGTTGTTCTTTATGTGACAAGGCTGCAAATCTTAAAAATCTGTTTGTTTTCCTTTTAGTTATAAATACCATCTTTAAATAATTTCTCTTATTTTACTCTAGGCAGTTAAAAGAAGCCACAGAACCCCTTCATATTTTACATAGAGGTTTCTTTTGCCAGATATTCTAGTTCAGTGATCTTAAACTCTGCCTTCCACCAAGTCCTAGGACATGAACATGTTCCAGCCAAGTTCTCAGCCACTTTATAACAAGAATAGGCTTTACTCCAGTTTCCAAGAAGATATTCCTCATTGTTATCTGAGACCTCATCAGAATGGCCTTTACTGTTTATATATATACCAACATTCTAATCATGACCACTTGAAAGTAATCTCTAGGAACTTAAATATTTTCCCTACAGCTTTTCTTTTTTTCTGAACCCTCACCAGAATCACCTTTAATGCTCCTTTTATGAAAATATAGGCTTTTCCCAGCATTTCCTAGAAAACTGTTTCAGCCTTTACCCATTACCCAGTTCCAAAGCCACCTGCACATTTTCGTGTATTTGTTATAACAACAACTTCAATTCTTGGTACCAATTTTTAGTACTAGTCCATTTTTGCTGCTATAACAGAATACCACGGACAAGGTAATGAACAAAACCCTATTGGCTCATGGTTCTGGAGGCTGGGAAGCCCAAGACTGAGGGGCTGGCATCTTTCAAAGCCTGGTTTTTTTTGTAATCCCATAGCAGAAGGGCAAAGAGAGAGTGAGAGAAAGTGAACAAGGGAGCCGAACTCATCTTTTTATAAGAACCCAGTCCTGTGATAATGAACCCACTTCCACAATAATGGCATTAATCCATTCATGAGGGCAGAGCTCTTACCCCTCACTAGGCCCCATCTCCCACACCTCTACATTAGAGATCAATTTTCTAACATATAAACTTTGAGGGGACGCATTCAAACTATAGCACCATCAAAGGCATTCTTAATTTCTTTCTTTGATCTTTAACATTTTAAAGTTGTTTTCCTATGATTTCTGTCTCTCTTACTATACTGCCAATCTGTTCTTGCATGCTGTCCACTTTATCCTTTAGGGTTTCTTTTAGCATATTAAATGAGTTATTTCAAATTCCTGGTCTGCTAGTTCCTACATCTCTGCCATGTCTGATTCTGATGCTCTCTCTTCAACTTCTGTTTTTCAGCTCTTAATTTGTTTAGTAAACTTTATAGTCAGACACCATGTAATGAATAAAAGAAACTGCTGTAAATAGGCTAGGCCTTATTAATATGGTGGTAAGGTGTGGGAAGAGGAGAAGCATTCTATGATCTGATGATTAGGTCTCAGTCTTTGGTGATCATTTGCTTCTAGACTGAATTTCACGAATGCTTCTCAGACCATACCTGCCTTAGGTGGGACAGAATGGCTAGAGCAGGCTGATTATTTCCCTTCCACGTGGTGTATTTTTATTACTTTGTGCTGAAAACTTAATGGTCCTTTAAAGTTCTGTAGTCCATATATAGGGAACCCCTTTTTCTTTTCCGTTAAGCAGTCTCTAACTCTCAACAATTTGCATTTTATACCTTTGTAAATAAAACCGAAGCATTTATTTCTCTCTCTACCTGATCCCTCTATAATTTGAATATTCTTTATGGTAATGTAGTTGTTTGCATAAGTTTAATAAGAACATGTTATTCTTGTAACAACATAATTGGAAACATTTGTTATCTAGGTTTTGACTGAAATGTCATATTTGAGTATGATGTACCTGGAATCAATTATGATCAGACCATTTTAATAAACTGAGGATGACTTAAGGAATGAATGCTTATACAGCCCTCTTGGAAAAGCTGTTCTGATACTTGGATTATAAGGTTCCCAATCTTACAGTTCAGTCCTTTCCTGATCAGTCATTTCCTGGTTGGCCTAGGAAACGTGGGATATTTTGGAGACCTCAAG
Organism: Trachypithecus francoisi; assembly: GCF_009764315.1. Classification (NCBI taxonomy): domain Eukaryota; kingdom Metazoa; phylum Chordata; class Mammalia; order Primates; family Cercopithecidae; genus Trachypithecus; species Trachypithecus francoisi. Next base: position 42,968,469 of record NW_022681468.1, on the reverse strand, counting down.
AAGAAATGAATTCACTCAAATCTAGTTATGGCAGGCACAGTCTAATGGCAAGTTCTTGGCTTTATTTCCTAGCCTTGAGAGGCTTTTTTGAAAGTCTAATATGAGATTCCTTATTAAACATTCCAGCAAATCTGACTTAAAAAGGGTCCTGTGCAGTCAATCTCTATTATTGCTGCTCTTACATAATCTGGCCAAGTTTAATGAGACCAGACTTCTTTTACGAAGAAAAGTAGCCTTATTTTGATTAACTTTAATCAAAATGGAGAATGACCGTAGAAAGATATTTTATCTTTTAGTGGAAAACTATAGTCCATCCTTGTGGGTATTCATTGCCTTTGGGCTATTTCTCACCTCTTGATGTGCTTTTTTTTTTTTTTTTTTTTTTTTTTTTTTCCTATTTCTAACCTGGACAGGATAAATTATTTTAGTTTTCTCCAATATCTGGCTACAACTCTCTAATGTTTCCAATTTTTCTCCCACTCTTCTGACATGGCACCATTGAGAACTAAAACCTGATTGCCCTGATCCTTATTTGGACTGTCTAAAGAAGCCCTGTGAGCTAAAACTGAACACTTTCATGCTGTTCTCCAAAAAAAAAAAAAAAAAAAAAAAAAAAAAATCCATGACACTGATGTCTATGCCATCACAAAAGTATTCAAACAGCCAACTAGGAAATCTGCTGGACTGCCTCTGCAATCTTCGCTCTATTATCTAAAGATACTTTAAGTCCAATGTGTATAAATCTTCTTGACTGGCTTCTCTACTGTGAAGTCTTAACAAAGAGTTCCACTGGTCCTTAATAAACAAAAGTGTCTGAATGAGAAATGGACTTACATTGTTCAAAGAAAAGAAGACTATCTCTTTTTCCCTTGAACGACAGGGAGGTTTGACAGAGTCTCTCCTTGACCAAACTTGAGACAGGGTCCTACTCTTTTTGATCTGGTCTTGACCTTGGGCTCTGTCCCTGGGCCAGTTGTTCAGTTTTAGCAAGAATTCTGATGAGTCAGTTCAGTAAAAAGTCCTCATTCTTGATATCTTATCACTCTGGTCTGCCTTCAGCAAGAAACCTGTTGAGCAGTTTAGCTAGAATGCCCCATAGCCTTATGTTTTCTCTTAGTAATCCACTGACCCCCACCCTAAACCTACTCCTTAGTTATACATTTTCACTTGTCCTTGTTGTTTACAGAATTGAACCTGATTCCTCTCCCCTACTGAAAAGCCCCCATTGCAGTAGTCCTTTTTGAATAAAGTCTTCCATATTGTCTCTAACAAATGTTATGAAAAAATTTTAACAAGGTAGAGGTCCCTTCTTCTGAACACACTAGGATGGAGATCCTGCCTTTAAAACTATACCAGATCAGGGTTGTCTTTTCAGAGCTATGCTAGTTGGAGAGCCTATTCCCAGAGCTCTGCCAGGTAGGGGTCATGACTCCAAGGCTTCTAGTAACTTTGCCTCAGTAGCTTTGTCACCCCAAACTGTGGGGCTGTCTGATGCCCCTACTCCTTTGAAATGTGGAAGCAGTCCTGATTATCTCTGAATTATCTTCAGTATAAATCTTCCCTTCTTTTCTTTTCTTTTTTTTCCTTTCTCTCTCTCTCTTTTTTTTTTTTTCTGAGATGGAGTCTTGCTCTGTCACCTAGGCTGGAGTGAAGTGGTACAATCTCGGCTCATTGTAACCTCAGCCTCCCAGGTTCACACCATTCTCCTGCCTCAGCCTCCCAAGTGGCTGGGACTACAGGCACCCACCACCACGCCTGGCTAGTTTTTTGTATTTTTAGTAGAGATGGGGTTTCATCGTGTTAGCCAGGATGGTCTTGATCTCCTGACCTCGTGATCCGCCCACCTCGGCCTCCCAAGGTGCTGGGATTACAGGTGTGAGCCATCGTGCTCGGCCAAATCTTCTCTTAATTTCAAACACTGCACATTTGTGGCCATAGTATTCCATAGTTCTGTCTTATAAAATTAAGATATTTGGCAGTCTTTCTTCATTCTGTCCTATCTCCATTCCCTTCAGTTAAAACTGGCAGTGTTCCTGCTGAGTGGCTAACCAGGATAGTGGTTCACACATGCAGTAATCTCCTTATTAAATGATCATGAAGCCCGCGCTCTTAGAGTTCTTTTCTGAACATGTGTTCTCATTTTTAAAAATACAGATAGGCTGAGAATTTTCCAGGTCTTTAAGTTCTGGTTTCTTTTTGTTCAACAATTCCTTCTCCCTCTACCTGCCTCTTCCCAAACACATATTTGACGATCAATTCCATCTTCAATTCATTTGGCTTCTTGCATTTAACAATAAGCTGTTAGGAGGAACCAAACCACCACTTCAACACTTTGCTTAGAAATCTCCTCAGCTAAATATAAAATTTCATTATTTCCAAATTTCACCTTTTCACAAAACATTAGAACATGAACAATTCAGCCAACTTCTTTGCTACTTTATAAAAAAGGATCACCATTCCTCCAGTTTCCAATAACATGTTGCTAATTTTTGTCTGAGATATTATCAGAATGGCTTTTACTATCTATATTTCTACCAATATTTTGTTCACGAGTATTTATGTATTCTCAAAGAAAATAGAGACTTTTTATTTCCAGCTGTCTTTCTTTCCAAGCCTTCACAAGAATGACCTTTGAAACTCCCTTCATGGCAATATTGACTTTTTCCATCATGTACCTCCAAATTCATCCAGCCTCTACTCATTTCCCAGTTCCAAAACTGCTTGCACATCTTTTAGGTGTTATAGCAGCACCCTACCTCTCACTACCAATTTCTGTCTTAGTTTGGGCTGCTATAAAAATTACCATAGACTGACAAACATTTATTTCTCATGATTCTGAAGGCCGGAAGTCTGAGGTCAGGGTGACACATGGTCAGGTTCTTAGGGAGGGCCCTCTTCGTGGTTATATCCTGACTTGACCTTTCCTTAGTAAGTGCACACAGACAGAGGAGATCTTGTGTCTCCTCTTCTTTTTATAAGGGTGTTAATTCCATCATGGGGAGCTCTACCTTTTGACTTAATTTAACCATAATGACCTCCCAATGGCCCTACCTCCAAATACCATCACATGAGAATTAGGGTTTCAACATACGAATTTTGGGGAAACGTATCTGATCCATAAGTTACCTTTCAAATATGAGCTCTAGACTTCTGCTGTTTATATTCCATATCTGGTTTGTTATAATTTACTTATTTGTTTTGTCTCATACAGAAATAGCAAAAGTAGGATTTGTTCTCTTAAGAGAAAGGCTTGTGTATTTCCTACTGAGAATTTTGCCAGCTTCCTCCTCTTCAGTTTTATCCCCTAAATGGGTGAAAACCAGACAATAAAAACTGGCCACTGTTGAACAGGGTATTCAGAGTTCCTGAAGAAAAATGTTTTGCATCCCAACAAGCCTGTGATCCAGACAATCTAGACCCAGGCTTTAGAATCAATCTACAAAATAAGGAGAGCTGACTCAGTGATTTTGCACTTACTATATGTCAACCTGCTTTTCCTTACTATGTCAATATCTGCTAATTTGAAGTTTATCAACTCCCCTTTTCATTCAAGGGCATAGAAAATCTGCCAACTCAATCTGCATACCCTCCTTATTGTTTCTAATAGAATTCCCAAACCGTCAGTAATTAAGAGCAAGTAACATTTCTAAAACAATTTGGGGACTGACATAGGGTTGCTACCTTTTTAGTTTGCAAAATGAGGACATTAAAAAGAGAATCAACTAATATTGTGTTTTATGAAATTACATTTAATGAAAAATTTTTATACCCAAAAATTTGGAGGGACTAAGGTTAGACTAAGTAATTTTTCCAATGATTCTTTCAAACCTTACTCAACAAATCACACTCCCCACCTCCACATTCACATACATCTGATTTTTTCACTTTGTTCTGGGCCTGAGAAATTTTGTCATGAATCATCAGTAGGATAAATTGCTCTGTTTGGGATACTCTATTCCATCATGCTCTTTGCTGTTTACTGTCTTACTAAAGATAGATCGCTCACTTTGTTTCAATCAGTTTTGAAAATGTCTCATTTGGGAGAAAACTCAAAACAAGGCCTTAGTCTTACTACCATAACCTCTAGTTCCTGACACAGTGCCTGGCACATAGAAGGTACTCAAAAAATTCTTGTTGAATGAATGAAGGGCATAAACTTGTCCATTTTCTTTTCCCTAACTCTGCCTGTTTGGGCAAGTGGTGACTTAGTGGTTTAGTTATCTGTGGTTGTCACCTATATCTGTTCCGTTATGTGCAAAAGCAGCTTAAGAAGTGAATTTCTGTTTGGGTTGAGGACCATGCTACGTGATGTGGTAATACATTCTTCTGTCAGATTGGAGCCTTGCTGTTAGGTAATTTCCACACTTCACCATCACCTATTCTTGGCTAACATCCAGGCTTGATCTCCAATTCTGGCAGCTAATGTGGTCTTGTTTATTTATATTCTCTCTCAGATGACTCAAGTTTCAAAGTGAATAGTCCTTTATAGTAATATTTATGAGCAAATTGCATGACGTGGATAAAACTGGGAAACTCTTCTAGCCTACTGCATATTCATAGAGGAGAAAGTATAAATCATCACTGAATGTTGCTCTTATTTGAATGTTTAATCAGCTTTTACAAATCATTTAGTATTTACCATTTCAGATTGTTTCCCTTGGGTCAATGATGGTTAATTGCTCTAAAATGTTTTTTAGTACGTATTCCACCCTGTTCACATTTTTTGTTTTAACATCAAGGGAGCTGAACATATATAGTGGGTGGTGATAACTTAGGGAAGAAAAAAAAACATAGAATACAATTTTGAAATTTGGAAAGAATTCTGGAAGAAATTAGATTATAAAAGATCACCCTAATTAGGTTATTACTAATTTGGACCAACACACCATCAAAAAGATGAGAAAATAGACACAAAAAGGTGAATGATCCCTCTCTGCCAACTTTACAGAGCTAGTTGTGATGGTGAGGACTAGAATGCAAGTAAGACCAAACACTCTAGGTGAACAACTTATTCCCCTAGTGTTGTCTATCCACACCTGGACTCTCTCCCTGCCCTTCTCACATACTCCTTCTGTTATCTGATTGGTAAGTTGAGGAAATAAGCTACACATGTTTGGGCTGGCATTCCTCTCACTTTTCTTCTCTGTGACATTTGCCTGCCTGCAGAGAGCAAGCAATCTGATGTGCTCCTCTGTGCTGTAGACTTATCAGGGTACCCACAACATAAGCAGTTTCACAAGTACTGCCTATGTCTGTGAAGGGCTAATTTTGGGGTACATTGTCAGGAAGCCCAATTGTAGCCCACACCTAAGCCTTGTTCTTCAACAGTTCTATCAAAAATAAATCTGGCATTTTGATTTTCATCTTTTCAGCTTCTCAATCATTCTAGTTATTAAACACAGGTAAGGAATAATAATAATGCTATTTATTAGATACCTATAAGCCCTAAGATAAATCTGTGGTCTTGTGGAAGAACAGTGATACTTAGCATGCTGGCTAAAAACAGATACCTCAGACATATTGCCCCAAATGCCAGCATCAGAGGCTCAGCCAGAAACAGCTGTAGCCATTTTTTCCCCATCTCTCTGTCTCTGGGCAGCTTTGCAGGTCACCAGCATGCGGAGAAGAGATGTCTGCCTTCAAAGCTATGGACTCACCTAATGTCCAACTACCAGCGAATACTGTAGCATGCAGTCACATGGGGGCAGTTTGGTGTGCGTGCAGGAAAAAAACACTCCTCCCTGTCTTGCATGTACTGCTGTCTGTCTCCAGCTGTGAGGACTTCTGAAGAACTTCATTTGCTGTGATTGTAACCCTTTCCCAGTGGACTATCTAGAGAAGATTTCTCACACATACACCCTCCCTTCCTCCTACACACACAGTTTGTCTACAGAGATACGGAAAACTCCAGCATTGTTAGCATGCTATTCAATTACTGATGCCATATCATTCCCCATACCTTTCTACTTAGAAATTCAGACAAATCAGAAAGTAGGCTTACTACAAACAAACCATTTCAGCAAATGAATAAGAGCTGGAAAAGTGTGGAGTATCATGACTGCCAGTTTCAAAAGAAGGTCTTTTTAGAGCTATTTCTCAAGTTTGAAGACTTCCCTAAACACCTTTCAAATTCCCTAACTCTGAAATAATAACAATTAAATGTTTGAAATAGCTTTGTTATTTTGTGTAATTAAAGATGCAATATATGTGTACTGGAAGAAAATCATAAAGTGCATCAGCATAAAGCAAATAAAGGTAATTAGTCACCATACAGATAGTCACTGATCACATACTGACGTATTTTTCTAGACATACACATTCATTTTAAAGAGCTCATTCCACACAGGCGCTTTCATAACCTGTTTTTTTTTCTGTGACCCAATTTTAATGCTTATCCTGATGGACAACCTCAAGTGCATTTCTGTGTATCAAGATACAGCTGGAAGTAGGCAGCCACAGAATTAGTGTTTTTTTAAAAAGAGGCTCAGCCTCTGGTTTTTTAACAAAGCCCACTCAGTGTATGGTGACAGGGGAGCTAAGTCTCAGGATGAGAATCACTGAAGCAGATACTAATTTGGGCAAGATAGAAAAAGGGGTGTTGTTAGAGGAGCTGTCCTCTCAAAGATAATTAAATCTTTCCAGAAGTTAATCTGGCCCACCAGCATAATACCTGAGATGGAAAACTTTACTTTCATTGTCACCGAACAGCTGTCAAATACAAGTGATAAGAAGGTGGAGAAAATGAGTGATAATTGGAGTTTGAGGTTCTGTGTGGTAAGTTTCAGTGACAGGGCTGGCATTACTCTGGAACTCCCTCATCAGCAGATGGGATCTTCCAGTGCACGCACCAACCAGTTGCTTCCTGCAGCTTTCATCACAAACATGGCTGTGGCACAAAGTGAAAACACACAGCTCTGGCTGCTTCAGAACCCTGGCCAATGACAGCTATGCTAGAGTTAGAAATACTGCTTTGGTCTGAATGTTTGTGTTTCCTCAAAACTCTTATGTTGAAATCTAACCCCCAGGGCAGTAGTGTTATTTAGGTCATGAGGCTGGAACCATCATGAATGGGATTAGTGCCCTTATAAAACAGGCCTGAGAGAACACCTTCCACCATGTGAAGACACAGTGAAAAGGTGCCCTCGTTGAGGAAGCAGGCCTTCACCAAACATGCGCTGCTGCCGTGATCTTGGACTTCCCAGACTCAAGAACTGTGAAAAATGTCTGTTGTTGATAAATTACTCAAAGGTGTTTTGTTATAGCAGCCCAAATGGACTAAGGAAAATACCAGACACAACCCCTTTAATGAAAGTGTCCAAAGTGGTTTCTTTCCCCTTAAACTATTGACTGATATAGTACAAGGAAGAATGTACAAGTATTTTTGTAAAAATAATACATTTTCCTGATTATTTGTAAGTGAATAGACAAAACAACTGGAAGCTTGGCTGAAATTAATTTAAAAAACATTTCAAAAGCTTGCTTCATATTATATCCAGAAATAAATGGAATCATTTTAACTGCTATTTTAACTATAACATATATATGGTAAGAAATGAAACATCATGGAAAGGTTATAAAATGAAAAGTAATTCCTCCTTTCTCACTGATGACAAGCCACATAGGTAAACATTATTCTTTCTCGTGAATACTTGAAAAAACCTAATTATGCTGTCTTGCATTTTTTTTAACTTTAGTACCCTTTGAGATGGCTCCCTTTTACTCTAGTATCATTTCATCGAATATTGCTTCGGATTTTTAAATGTACTTGTTGGTGGGGGGGAGCATTGGACACATCTGCACACCCCACCTTAACTATTATCTTTTAACATGCTTTGTTCTCTCTTGTCCTTGGGCAAATCCTAGAGTTTTGACCCTTTTTGTTGTAAGAATAGTACCCCATTGGTAACTAAGACTTGATGTCAAGTATTAAAATTCCTACCAAATGCTAAAAGGTTGAGTCTCACACCCAATTCATAGCCTCTTTTCTCTCTTCCAATTGTGGGCCATACTCACAACTGGGACCCACGGGGGAAGAGGACGTAATCTAGTCTTCAATTTTTCTGTATTTCTTCTGCCTCCCATTTTAGTACTTACAGAAGAGAGGAAATCAGATGCAAGGCACAAAAATCCTTACTTATCTAGTCCTATAATTAAGGTCCTCTCTTGACTGATACCTGGCCCAAAGAAGCCCTCCGTTGCAGGTGTCCAAGTGCTGGTTCTTTGAGACGCTTGTCTGGGTTCTCACAGACCAGAACTCCCTTACACTGGTGATGCATATACCAGCTGAGATTAACTGTGTATCTGTCCATTGTTCCTTGCCCTCTCTCAGCTCTTGTCCTGCAGTAACTCTTTTTCAGGGTTTAGCCTTCTATCTGCTGAAGGTAGATGATGAGATGATGATCTTTCATCATCTCAGCATTGTGTTAGTGCTGTGGAAATATGTTTGTTTTTTGTTTGTTTGTTTTTGAGATGGAGTTTCACTCTTGTTGCCCAGGCTGGAGGGCAATGGCACAATCTCAGCTCACCACAACCTCCACCTCCCATGTTCAATCGATTCTCCTGCCTCAGCCTCCTGAGTAGCTGGGATTACAGGCATGTGCCACCATGCCCGGCTATTTTTTGTATTTTTAGTAGAGATGAGGTTTCTCCATGTTGGTCAGGCTGGTCTTAAACTCCTGACCTCAGGTGATCTGCCCACCTAGGCCTCCCAAAGTGCTGAGATTACAGGCGTGGGCCACCATGCCCGGCTGGCAGCTTTTCTTTAGTATAAATTTATTGTTACCTTCAATATTGAGTCCTTGGCAAAATTCTTCAACAAAAAGAAGAGTCATACTCAAGTATCAAGTTACATAATTTTTCAAGGTCAAATACACCTGAGTTCCTATGTGAGCTCTACCATCTATTCACTTGGGCAAGTTACTTCATTTTCTCTCCATGTCTCTCTCTCTTTTTTTTCTTCAGCTTTTATTTTAAGTTCAGGGGGTACATGTACAGGTTTGTTACATGGGTAAATTGCATTATGCTGAGGTTCGGTGTACAATGATTTCATGCCCCAAGTAGTGAGCATGGTGCCTGACAGGTAGTTTTTCAATCTTCCTCCTCCTCCCACCCTCCCCTCTCAAGTAGGCTCTGGTGTCTATTGTTCCCATCTTTGTGTCCATGCATACTCAATGTTTAGCTCCCACTTATAAGTGAGAGCATGTGCTATTTGGTTTTCTGTTCCCATGTTAATTTGCTTAGGATAACGACCTCCAGCTACATCCATATTGCTGCAAAGAACAGGATTCCATTTTTTAAATGGCTATATAGTATTTCATGTGTATATGTACCACATTTAAAAAATCCAGTCCACTATTGATGGGCATCTAGGTTGATTCCATGTCTCTGCTATTGTGAATAGTACAACAGTGAACACGTGAGTGCATGTGTCTTTTTGGTAGAATGATTAACATTCCTTTGGGTATGTGCCTCGTAATGTGATGACTGGGTTGAATAGTAGTTCTAAGTCGTTTGAGAAATATTCAGACTGCTTTCCGTGTGGTTGAACTAATTTGCATTCCCAGCCAGCAGTGTATAAGCATTCTCTTTCCTAAACAACCTTGCCAGCACCTGTTATTTTTTGACTTTTAAATAATTGCATTCTGACTGCTGTGAAACGGTATCTCACTGGGGTTTTGATTTGCATTTTTCTAACGATTAGTGATGTTGAGCATTTTTTTCATGTGCTTGTTGGCTGCATATATGTTGTCTTTTGAGAATTCTCTGTTTATATCCTTATCCCGTTTTTTAATGGGGCTGTTTATTGTTTGCTTGTTGATTTGTTTAAGTACCTTATAGATTTTGGGTGTTAGAGTTTTGTCAGATGCATAGTTTGTAAATATTTTCTCCCATACTGTAGATTATCTGTTTATACTGAAAATAATAGTTATTTTGCTGTGCAGAAGCTCTTTAGCTTAGTTACACTCACCTATTTTGGTTTCGTTGTAATTGCTTTTGGAGACTTCATTGTGAAATCTTTGGCAAGGCCTATGTCCAAAATGGATTTCCTTGGTTTCCTTCTAGGCTTTTCATAGTTTTAGGTCTTACATTTAAGTCTTTAATTCATTTGAGTTGATTTTTTATAAGATGAAAGGGTCCAGTATTAATCTTCTGCATATGGCTAGCCAATTATTCCAGCACCATCTATTGAATCCAGGGAGTCCTTTCCCCATTGTTTGTTATCGTCAACTTTGTTGAAGATCAGATGGCTGTAGGTGTACTGCTTTATTTCTAGATTCTTTAACCTGTTTTATTAGTCCATGTGTCTGTTTTTGTACCAGTATAATACTGTTTTGGTTACTGCAGGCTTGTACTATAGTTTGAAGTCTGATAGTGTGATGCCTCTGGCTTTATTCTTCCTGCTTGAAATTGCTGTGGCTATTTGGGCTCTTTTTTGGTTCCATAAGAATTAAAGTAATTTTTTTTCTAATTCTGTGAAGAATGCCATTTGTAGTTTGATAGGAATAGCATTGAATCTATAAATTTTTTGTGGGCAGCACAGCGATTTTAACAATATTGATTATTTCTGTCCATGAGCATGACATATTTTTTCATTTTTGTCATCTCTGATATTTTTAATGTTTTGAAATTTTCATGTGGACATCTTTCACCTATCCAATTAGACTTATTCCTAGCTATTTTATTCTTATTGTAGTTATTGTGAATGGGATTACATTTTTGATTTGGCTCTCAGCTTGGGTGTTTTTGTAGTTTTGAAATGCTACTCATTTTTGTACCTTGATTTTGTATTGTGAAACTTTACTAAAGCTATTTATCAGAACTAGGAGTCTTTGGGAAGAGACTGGAATTTTCTAGGTATAGAATCATAGTGTATATGAAGAGAAATAGTTTTAGTTCTTCTCCTTTTATTTGGATGCCTTTTATTTCTTTCTCTTGCCTGATTACTTTGGCTAGGACTTCCAGTGCTATGTTGATTAGGAGTGATGACAGTGGGCACATTTGCCTTGTTTTGGTTCTCAAGGGGAATGCTTTTAGCTTTTGCCCATTCAGTATGATGCTGGGTGTTGGTTTGTAATAGGTGGCTCTTATTATTTTGAAGTATGTTTATTAGATGCCCCGTTTGAGGTTTTTTTTTTTTTTTTTTTTTTTTAACATGAAGGGATGTTGAATATTATCAAAGGCCTTCTCTGCATCTATCGAGATAATTATGTGGCTTTTGTTTTTACTTCTGTTTATGTGATGAATCACATTTATTGACTTGCATGTGTTGAACCAATCTTGCATCCCATGAATAAAGCCTACTAGATTATGGTAGATTAGCTTTTTGATGTGTTGCTGGATTGGGGTTTCTGGTGTTTAATTGAGGATTTTTACATCTATCTTCATCAGGTATATTAGCCTGAAGTTTTCTTTTTTTCATGTCTCTCCCCCCATGTTTTGGCATCAGAATGATACTGATCTAATAGAATGAGTCAGGGAGGAGTACCCTCTTTTTGCTTTTTTTGGAAATAATTTCAGTAGAATTGATGTCGGCTCTTCTTTGTATATGTGTTAGAATTTGGCTGTGAATCTGTCTAATCCAGAGGTTTACCTAGTTGGTAGTTTTTCTGTTCCTGATTCAAGAACTGGTTTTTAGACTGCCCAGGGTTTCAATTTCTTCCTGGTTCAATTTTTGGAGGTTGTATGTTTCTAGGAATTTATCCATTTCTTGTAGGTTTTCTAGTTTGCCTGCATAGAGGTGTACATAATAGTCTCTGAGAGTTTTTTTTTTTTTTTTTTTTTTGTATTTCTGTGGGATTGGTGTTAATGTTACTTTTGTCATTTCTCATTGTTTTTATCTGGGTCTTCTTTTTTCTTTATTAGCCTAGCTATCAGTCTATCAATCTTGTTCTTTCAAATAATCAACTTTTGGTTTAGTTCTTTTGTAGAGATTTTCATATATCAATTTTGTTTTGTTAAGCTCTGATTTTGCTTATTTTCTTTTGCTAGCTTTTGGGTTGATTGCTCTTGCTTTTCTAGTTCTTTTAGGTGGTATGTTAGTTTATTAATTTGAGATCATTTTACCTTCTTAATGAAGGTGTTTCATGCTGCAAACTTTCCTCTTAATACTGTTTCAGTTGTGTCCCAGAGGTTTTGGTATGTTGTATCTTTGTTTTCATTAGTTTCAAAGAATTTTTTGATTTCTGCCTTAATTTCATTCTTTAATGAAAAGTCATTCAGGAGAAATTTGTTTAATTTCCTGTAATTGTCTAGTTTTGAGAGATCTTCTTGGTATTGATTGCTATTTTTATTGCACTGTGGTCCAAGAGTGTGGTTGGTATGATTCGGTTATTTTGAATTTGTCAAGAATTGCTTTCTGTTCTAACATGTAGTTGATCCTAGAGTATGTGCTATATGCAGGTGAGAAAAATGCATATTCTATTGTTTCAGGTAGGGGATTCTATAGACGTCTGTTAGTTCCATTTGTGAAGTATCAAGTTTAGGTCCAGAATATCTTTATTAGTTTTCTACCTCAGTGATCAGCCTAACATTGTCATTGGGGTGTTGGAGCCTCCAAATATTATTGTGTGGTTATCTAAGTGTCTTTGTAGGTCTCTAAGAACTTGTTTTATGAATCTAGTGCTCTAATATTGGGAGCATATATATTTAGGATAGTTAAGTCTTCTTGTTGAATTGAACCCTTTATGTAATGTCCCTTTTTGATTATTGTTGGCTTAATGTCTGTTTTGTTTGAAATAAGAACAGCATCCCCTGCTCTTTTTGTTTTCCATTTGCTTGATAGATCTTTCTCCATCCTTTTACTTTGAGCCTATGAGTGTCATTGAATGTGAGATAGATCTCTTGAAGACAGCATAAAATTGGGTCTTGATTCTTTATCTAACTTGCCACTCTGTGCCTTTTAAGTGAAGCATTTAGTCCATTTATGTTTAAGGCCAATATTGATATGTGAGAATTTTATTCTGTATCATGTTGTTAGCTGGTTATTATGTGGACTCAATTATATAGTTGCTTTACAGTGTCAGTGGGATATGTACTTACGTGTGTTTTTGTGGTGGCAGGTATCAGTCTTTTGTTTCTATATTTAGCATTCCCTTAAGGTCCTCATGTAAGGCAGGTCTGGTGGTAACATATTTCCTTAGCATTTGCTTGTTTAAAAGGGATTTTATATCTCCTTTGCTTACCAAACTTAGTTTGGCAGGATATGAAATTCTTAATTGGTGTTTCTTATCTTTAAGGATGCTAAATGTAGGCCCCCAATCTCTTCTGGTTTATAAGGGTTCTGCTGAAACGTTCACAGTTAGCCTGATGAGGTTCCATTTTTGGGTGATCTGATCCATCTCTCTTGCTGACTGTAACATTTTTTCTTTCACATTGACCATGGAAAATCTAATGACTGTTTCTTGGGAACGGTCATCTTATATAGTATCTCACAGGAATTCTCTGCATTTTCTGAATTTGAACATAAACCTCTCTAGTGAGTTGGGACATTTTTGTGGACATTATCCTTAGCTATGTTTTCCAATTTGCTTGGTCTCACTGCATCTCTTTCAGGAATGCTAGTGAGTTGAGGTTTGGTCTCTTTACATAATCCCATATTTCTCAGAGGTTTCATTCTTTTTAAAATTCTTTTTTCTTTATTTTTATCTGCATTGATTCAAAGGAGCAGCCTTTGAGCTCTGAGGTTCTTTCCTCAGCTTGGTCTATTCTGTTATTATTTTCAATTGCATTATGAAATAGGAAATTCTTCATTTCCAGAAGTTCAGTGTGGTTCTTTCTTAAAATGGTTATATCATCTTTCAACTCTCAGATCATTGTATAGCTTTCTTTAGATTGTATTTCAACCTTGTGTATCTTGTTGAGCTCCCTTGCCATCCAGATTCTGAATTCTACGGCTGTCATTTCAGCCATTTCAATCTGATTAAGAACTATTGCTGAAGAACTAGCGCAGTCAATTACAGGTAAGAGGTAACTCTAGCTTTTAGCATTGCCAGAATTCTTGGGCTGGTTCTTTCTCATTTGTGTGGGCTAACGTTTCTTTGACCTTTGAAATTGCTGTATTTTGGATGGGGATTTTTGCTTTTACATTCTTTGATGGCCTTGATGGTTTGACTCTGGTATACGTTGGGTTTAGCTGATTGGCTTCATTTCTAGATGCTTTCAGGGGGCCAAAGCTCAGCTCAGCATTCCAAGGCTGTGTGCTCTAACCTTGAGGGGTTGGGACCAGGCCCGTGACTTTGTCCTCTGGCTTCTGAGGGTAGAACACCTGCTGTGCTGGAAGGGCTCAGGTATTCCCAGTCTGCTGGCAATGACCCTGTGACTGGGGCTGCAAGCGAAAGCACTTTGGTGGGGTGGCAATGGGGTTGTGTGCCTATGCACCTGTGGGACAGCAGAGGGAGGCTGTGGCTAGTGTGCACTGGCATGGGAAGGCTGTAGGTGGGTGCGTATTGGTGGAAGTCTGTCTGCAAAAGTGTTCTAATGGGTACGTGGAGGCTGCTAGTGAAAGAGTTACAGTGGTAGCTACAGTCAAGCATTTCACTGGGGCAGCTGAGGGTGCATTGCAAGTGGGTGAGGCCAGGCAGGGAGCCTGGGAGAAGCCGGCGGACAGCTGCATTTGGATCAGACTGGCCCTATCCCATGAGCAAGACAGTCCTACTCTCTTTAGCTCTGGCAGCTAACAAAGACCAAAGCCACCTACAGTAGTCTGATGAGGCTTGGCAGATGAGCACCCATGTTTGTGCTCCCCTGCAGCTATTCCTGCACCAAACCTGGACTCCGTGCAGACTAGGGTTCTGTCTCTGCAACTCTCCAGGCAGTTTTCCCTGTCAACTCAAATGTCTAGTTCGGTTGTGGGGTCTCCTGAGGCTAGGATCCTGGAGGTCTCTGACAAGAGTTGGTCACTTCGTGCCTGTTTCATCTCTGACAGGAGTTGGTCACCTCATGCCTGTTTCACTCACCCCTTCTTTAGGAGCTGCTCAGGACCAGGAATTAGTTCTGGTGCTCAGCAAGCCCGTGCAGGAATCCCAGCTTCTTCCCGGGATCTGAGTCCTCCTTCTGTCCACTCTCAGTGCCTTCTTTCCAAGATCTCTTTGAAGTGTGCTGGTTTACTTGATGGTCTGGTCTCTCTAAGTGGGAGAAACTCTTCCTGGATACATTGAGTTGGCCATTTTTTTCTCATTTATAAAACAGGACTAATGTTAATTACCTCACAGGACTGTTGTGGGGATTACAACACAATGCCTGATGCTTAATGAGAACTCAATACGATGTGGCTAACAGTGTGATCTTAATGGTTATAAAGGATGTAATTGATAAGAACAATGGCATAAAAACCTTTGAGATGGGAGTGGCCAGTTGTGAAAGTGCTGTCAAATTGATACACAAGAATATGTTTGGAAAAAAGTAGAAATAAACAATGGCCTTGGATCCCAAAGTAACTTGGCTCTGGGGGCTTCTCCAGCTTCCTCTGCCAGCCAGTGGCTGATACCAAGAGGAAATGAAAGATTTTTTTCTCCTTGGGGTAAGGGAATATAGCACGTTTTTTCTTTTTGATTGTTATTATTACGTAATGAAAATCTTACAAGTTGAAATGGCCTTTCTTACACTGTGATAAAAATGGCTTCCTTATATCTTTGTATAAGGGAAATAATGTGATCGAATTTGATGAGAAAGAGAAGAAAATAGAGGGGTAGTGATAATTCAGATAGCAGTTAGTCTTTTTTGCTCATATTTACACAGCACCTTAGGACAGTGTTTTAAGTGCTCAGGCTGAGATGATTTATTGCCAGCCCTAATCCCAAACATACACCTTTCTTCTAAGAGCTCTCACTGTTTGGAAAGGGAATGAGTTGTTGCTACTTGCAGTAAAAGAACAATTGAACAAACCAAAGGCAGTGTTTTTCAACTCTTTAGTTTACCCTCTGGAAGATGAAAATATTGTTAGAGTGGACACTGGAAGTCCTCATCTGCCATGTGCATGGAATATTAGAGAATATTATTCAAGCAACAATTGGTAGAACAGAAAAAGGCTAAAAGAGATTACCTTCAACAAAGCTTTCCTTGATCCCACCTTATCCCACCCACATCCTCCAGAGGTATCTCTCTTGCTTCTAAGAGTCATGGCAATTTATCCCTCTCTCAAGCCACTTAATTTTAGTCTGTCTAGGTTATTTGTCATTTGCTAGGCCTATAAGGTAGGAAAGGTACTTGTCTTATATGTTCTCTTTTTGGAACCTGTGTGTTCCAGGTCATATCAGCACATAACAACAAAAAATCTCACCGTTTTGTTTTTCTATGCAGCAAAACTTTGTTTTATTTCACTGTGTCTATGAAAACAAAATTAAATAACTTGACAACCTAAATTATTTCTTGCAGGTTCCTATTAGAAAGAAAAGAAGTGTGTTTAGTAGTAAATTTCAGAACATTATACTTAAAGTATATTCTTGAGATCTGGGAGCCATTTTTGCTTCTGAAAGAAGTGACTGTGCTCAGAGGCAAGATTATATTATACTATAAAAGTCAGCAGGCTACTTTTCTTCCTTGGCTGCAGATTGTTGGGAGAACCTTGCCTATGTGTCCATAAAAATGTCTTCAAACACAGGTGCCTTAACATCCCTACATTTGTTCCTCAATGAATTCATTCAATATATGGTTTTTGAGGAGTCACAAAATGCAATATCTTAATCCACTTTTTCCTTCCTTCAGTAGACTTGGTATACTCTTCTAGTGATCTTTGATTGCACAAAGGGAGGTATGGATCCTAGCTTTCTCTTAACGTCAACTCTCCACGACTGAGAAAGCACCACTGAGTAAACATGGCAGGTTCTGTGCCAGTGAGCCATGGTCTGGCAGTCACAAAAAACATTCATTAACTGTTCAGTCCCATAACTACTTACTGAGTACAAAATCTTGAGAATGGTAAAACAAAGTTGAGTAAGACAGTGCCCTTTCTATAGGGTGGGGGTGATTGAGTCTGTGGCATCAGGTGTGTGTTTGTGTGTACATGTGTGTGAGAGTGTGATTGTGATTTATTGTTCATCTACCTCAACTTATTAGACTTTCAGCACCTTGGAAACTAGTCTGTGTCTTTAAAAACTTTTATTTTCTTGTAATCCCAGCACTTTGGGAGGCCGAGGTGGGCTGATCACAAGGTCAGGAGATTGAGACCACAGTGAAACCCTGTCTCTACTAAAAATACAAGAAAAAAAAATTAGCTGGGCATGGTGGTGGGCACCTATAGTCCCAGCTACTCGGGAGGCTGAGGCAGGAGAATGGCGTGAACCCAGGAGGCAGAGCTTGCGGTGAGCCGAGATCGCGCCACTGCACTCTAGCCTGGGTGACAGAGTGAGACTCCGTCTCACACGAAAAACAAAAAAACAAAAAAGACACCACTTTTATTTTTTATATGACCAAGCAGGAAAATTGACCTTCTTGGGATATATAGTTCTGTGAATATTAATACAGGTATAGTTTTGTGATTTGTGTAACTTTCACGTTTGTGTAACTTCCTATTCTCCAGCAACCACCAATCTGTTTTCTATCTATAGTTATTTTACAGAATGTTATAGAAACAGAATTGTAAAGTATGTAACTTTTCAAAACTGGCTTCTTTAGCCCAGGGAGATGACTTTAGGATTTATTCATGTTGTTACATGTATCAGTAGTTCTTTCCTTTCTCTTGCTGAGTAGCATTCTGTTGTATGGGCCTAACAGTGTATTTATCCATTCAACCATTGAAAGACATTTGTTTTTCATCTTTTGGTGATTGTGAACAGAGATGCTGTAAACATTTATGTGCAAGTTTTAGTGTGAACATGTTTTTATTTTTCCATGGTGAATGCTATGAGTGGACTGCTGAATCGTATATACGTGCATGTTTACCTCTATAAGAAATTACCAAGCTATTTTCTAGAGGGTCTGTACCATTTTGCATTTCCTCAGGCAAACGTATGATGGTTCCAATTGCTCTGTATCCTTATCAGCACCTAGTATTCTGTCAGTACTTTTCATTTTGGCCATTCTAATTAGTGTATAGTGATAGCTTATTATTGTTTTGTTTTCCCAGAATATCTAGTGATGTTGGACATCTTGTTATGGGCTTATTTGCCTTCTTTGAATAATCTTTGGTAAAGCCTTATGCCTGTTTTTAAATCGGGTGGTTTATTTTGTTATGGAGCTTTGAGAATTCTTTGCATATTAGGATACAGATCCTTTGAAAATGTGATTTGAAAAATTTCTTCCGAGTTGGTATTTTGTCTTTGAAGTCTCTTATCTGTCATTGGCAGGGAAAAATTTTTTTATTTTGATGGAGTCCCTTTAATGAATTTTTTCTTTTCTGGATTGTGCCTTTGCTGTCATGTCTAAAATCTCTTTTCCTAAGGTCAGATTGTAAAGATTTTTTCCCCTGGTTTTCTTCTAAAAGTTTTATAACTACATTTTATATTTAAATATGTAATCCATTCTAAATTTTTGTGTAATTTCATGAATTTTTATATAACTTTACATATTTATTTTGTATAATTTTCTGTCCATTTTCCCATCTGTCCTTTCTTTGCTTTATTGTACTGGCTAGGATCGTGGGTATAATATTAAATAAAAGTTGTGATAGTAGACATTATTCTCTGATCTTAGGTGGGAAGTATTCAGTATTTCACCATTAAGGATGATGTTAGGCTATAGGGTCAAAGTTTATTTTATGTTTTTGCATATGGGTTATCAATTGTTTTGGAACAATTTTTTGAAAAGATTGTTATGTCTACTGAATTCCCTTTGCATCTATTAAAAATCATTATTTTTCTGGCCATATGTCTGGGGTTTTACTTCTAGACTCTATTCCATTGATCCATGTGTTCATCTTTTCACCAGTCTCACACTTTGTGATTATTGTAGCTTTATTTTGTAATGTTAAAATTGGATAGCGTGAGTCTTCCAAGTTTATTCTTTTTTATTCAAAATTGTGGTTCCCTTGCCTTTCCATAGACATTTTAGCATCAGCTCGCCTAATTCTATGTCATAAATCTTGCTAGGGATTTTATTGGGATTGCAGGAAATCTAAAATTGATGCAGAAAGAGAGACTTGAGATCTTTCCTGTGCTGTTTTCCAATCCACAAACATGGTATTTTTATCAGTTTATTTAGGTGTCCTTTTGAATTCTTTCATCAGCATTTTATTGTTTTTAACATACAGTTTCTGTCCATGTTTTGTTAGATTTAAACCAAAATATTACATATTTTCAGAACTATTGTAAATTGTGTTATTTTAGCTTTCTTTTTCCAATTATTCATTGCTATTATATTACTTTTCTATTGCTGTTGTAACAAATTGCCACACACTTAGTGGCTTTAAACAATACATATTTGTTATCTTACTATTTATTCTGTAGGTAAGAAATCCAACTGGAGTCTCACTGGGCTAAAATTAAAATGGTTAGCAGGGCTGTTTCTTTCTGAAGGCTCTGGGGGAGAATCCTTGCCTGTTTTAGATTCTAGAAGTTAACCACATTTCTTGGCTCATGGCCTCCTCCTTCCATCTGCAAGATCAAAAATGTCAGGTGAAGTTCTCTGACTTCCATCCATGCAAGGATTATAGGTAAGAATATTTTGCAATTTTAAGGAATTATGCAATTTTATTGGGTCCACCTGGATAATCCAGGATAATCTATTTCAAGGCCCATAACCTTAGTAATATCCACAAAGCCATTTTGCCATGTAAAGTAATATATTAACAGGTTCTGGGAATATTGCAGTATTGTCATGAATATCTTTGGAAGGGCATTATTCTGCCTAGCACAGCAAATATATAGAAATATGGTTGATATCTTAATGTTGGCCTTGTATCTTGTGATCTTGTTAAACACAATTTTTTAGTTGCAGGGTTTTACCCGCTAGATATATGGGAATGCATACATGATTATGTTATCAGTGTTTGAAGAGTGTTTTATTTGTTCGTTTTCATTTTATATGACTCTCTTCCCTCTGTTCTTCTGCCCATTATCCCATCTGTCCTTTCTTTCCTTTAATGTACTGATGAAAATTTTGAGTACAACGTTGAATAAAAGTTATGATAGTGGACATTATTGCCTGATCTTAGAAAGCATTCAGTATTTCACCATTGAGAATGATGCTAGCTCTAGGTTTTTGCAGATGCCTTTTATGCCTTGTTTAAGGGTTCTTAATCATAAATGGATGTTGAATTTTGTCAAATGCTCTTTTTTTCTGCACCAATTGATAGAATCATTCTATGTTTATTTAGAATTTGATGTAATGGATTATATTAATTGAGTTTGTATGTTGAACCAGTCTTGCATTCCCAGAATAAATACCACTTCATCCTGTTACATGATTCCCTTTATATATTGCTAGAGTAAAATTACTTCTTTTTAAAGAAGTTTTACATGTATGTTTATGAGGGATATTTGGTCTATTGTTTTCTTTCTCTAACATTGTCTTTGTCTGGTTTCAGTAGCAGGACTAACTTGACCTTATAATATTCATTGGGAGGTATTGCTTTTCTTATATTATTTGGAAGAGAGTATGCAGAATTTGTGTTAATTCTGTCTTAAATATTTGATAAAATCTTAAGTAAAATCATAGGGCCTGGAGGTGACTCTTTTGGGAGCTTTTAAATTATAGATTCAATTTATTTAATAGTTGTAGAACTTTTCAGATTATGTTTAGTTTGAGTAAGTTTCTGGTTCTTGAGGAACTGTCAATTGCATATTCTTTTACTGTCATTTTAATATCTCTGGGCTTTGTAATAATATCTGTTTTATTCCTGATATTGGTTGTGCCTTTTCTCTCTTTAAAATCTGTTAGTCTTGCTAAAGGTTTACCAAGAAATAAAAGGCATCTGTATAGGAAAGGATGAAATAAAAGTTTCTCTGCTGATGATGTGATCACATATATAGACAACTCTGAAGACTCTACCAAAAATTATTAGAATGGGTAAACAAAATTATTAAAGTTGCAGGTAATGAAAACATCATAGAAAGATCAGTAACATTTCTATATATTCCATACTAATGGACTATCCAAAAATTAATAATCCCATGGTGTCAAAAAATGCTTAGCAGAAAATTTAACCAAGGAGATGAAAGATCTGTACACAGAAAACTATAAAAGCTTGATGGAGGAAATTGAAGAAACAAAAATAAAAGATATCTCATGATCGTGGATTATAAGATTAATATTGTTAAAATAGCCATACTACTCAAAGTAATCTATGGATTCAGTGTAATTTCTGTCAAAATTTCATATTGTTTTTCACAGAATAGAAAAAAAAATCTTCAAGTGTGTGTGAAACCAGAAGAGACTTCAAATAACCAAAGCAATCTTCAGCAGAAAAAGAAAAACAAAAACAAAACTTGGAGGCGTCTTACTCCCTGATTTCAAAATATATTATAAAATGACTTAAAATCAAAACACCATGGAACTGACATAAAAACAGACATGTAGACCAATAGAACAGGAAAGAAAGCCCAGAAATAAATCCAAGTATATAAGGGCAATTGGTTTTCAACAAAGATGCCACGATAAAGATGGCACAAATGTACCAAATAACACACAATGGGGAAAGGACAATTTCTTCAGTGAATGATGCTGGGAAAACTGGATATCCAAATTGATATGGTTTGGCTCTGTGTCCCTACCCAAATCTCATCTTGTAGCTCCCATGTTTCCCACGTGTTGTGGGAGGGACCCAGTGGGAGATGATTGAATCAAGGGGGCAAGTCTTTTCTGTGCTATTCTCTTGATAGTGAATGGTTCTCATGAGATTTGATGGTTTTAAAAGGGGAGTTTCTCTCTGCAAGCTCTCTCTTTGCCTGTAGCCATCCATGTAAGATGTGACTTGCTCCTCCTTGCCTTCCACCATTACCTTGAGTCTTCCCCATCCACGTGGAATTGTAAGTCCATTAAACCTCTTTCTTTTGTAAATTTCCCAGTCTTGGGTATATCTTTATTAGCAGTGTGAGAATGGACCAATACAATAAATTGCTACCAGGAGAGTGGGGTATTGCTGAAAAGATACCTGAAAATGTGGAAGTGACTTTGGATCTGGGTAAAAGGCAGAGGTCAGAACAGTTTGGAGGGCTCAGAAGAAGACAGGAAAATG
This sequence comes from Trachypithecus francoisi, assembly GCF_009764315.1. Lineage (NCBI taxonomy): Eukaryota > Metazoa > Chordata > Mammalia > Primates > Cercopithecidae > Trachypithecus > Trachypithecus francoisi. Next base: position 42,946,361 of record NW_022681468.1, on the reverse strand, counting down.
TGGGAAAGTTTGGAACTTCCTAAAGACTTGTTGAGTGGTTTTGACAAAAATGCTGATAGTGACATGAACAATAAGGTCTCAGGTAGAGATGAGGAACTTATTAGGAACTGGAGCAAAGGTGACTCTTGTTATGTTTTAGCAAATAGACTGGGGGCATTTTGTCCCTGCCCTAGAGATTTGTGGAACTTTGAACTTGAGAGAGATGATTTAGGGTATCTGGCGGAAGAAATTTCTAAGCAGCAAAGCTTTCAAGATATGACTTGGGTGCTGTTAAAGGCATTAAGTTTTATAAAAGAAGCAGAGCATAAAAGTTTGGAAAATTTGCAGCCCGACAATGCAATAGAAAAGAAAATCCCATCTTCTGAGGAAAAATTCAAGCTGGCTGCAGAAATTTGCCTAAGTAACGAGGAGCTGAATATTAATCCCCAAGACAATGGGGAAAACGTCTCCAGAGTATGTCAGAGACCTCTGTGGCAGCTTCTCACATCACAGGCTTGAAGACCTAGGAGGAAAAAAATGGTTTCATGGCCTGGACCCAGGGTCCCCATACTGTGTGAAGCCTAGGGACTTGGTGCCCTGCATCCCAGCTGCTCCAGCCGTGGCTGAAAGGGGCTAACACAGCTCTAACCATGGCTTCAGAGGAGGCAAGCCTCAAGCCTTGGCAGCTTTCATGTGGTATTGAGCCTGTGAGTGCACAGAAGTCAAGAATTGAAGTTTGGGAACCTCTGCCTACATTTCAGAAGATGTATTGAAATGCCTGGATGCCCAGGAAGAAGTTTGCTGTAGGGGCAGGGTCCTTATGGAGAACCTCTTGTAGGGCAGTGTGGAAGGGAAATGTGGGGTGGGAGTCCCTACACAGAGTCCCTACTGAGGCACTGCCTAGTAGAGCTGTAAGAAGAGGGCCACCATCCTCCAGACCCCAGAATGGTAGATACACTGAGAGCTTGCACTGCGCACCTGGAAAAGCTGTAGACACTCAGTGCCAGCTCATGAAGGCAGCCAGGAGGGAAGCTGTACCCTAAAAGCCACAGGGGCAGAGCTGCCCAAGACCATGGAAACCCTCCTCTTGCATCAGTGTGACCTGGATGTGAGACATGGAATCAGAGGAGATCATTTTGGAGCTTTAAGATTTGACTGTCCTCCTGGATTTCGGATTCTCATGGGGCCTGTAGCCCTTTGTTTTGGCCAATTTCTCCCATTTGGAATGGCTGTATTTACTCAATGCCTGTAGCCCCATTGTATCTAGGAAGTAACTAACTTGCTTTTGATTTTACAGGCTCATAGGTGGAAGGGACTTGTCTTGGATGAGACTTTGGACTGTGGACTTTTGAGTTATTGTTGAAATAAGTTGAGACTTTGGGGGACTGATGGGGAGGCCTGATTCATTTTGAAATGTGAAGATATGAAATTTGGGAGGGACTGGAGTGGAAAGATATGGTTTGGTTATATGTCCCCACCCAAATCTCATTTGTAGCTCCCATAATTCCCACATGTTGTGGGAGGGACCTGGTGGGAGATTGAATCATGAGGGCAAGTCTTTCCTGTGCTTTTCTCATGATAGTGAATGGGTCTCATGAGATCTGATGGTTTTAAAAATGAGGGTTTCTCTGAACAAGCTCTCTACATTCTGCCAGCCATGTAAGATGTGACTTGCTCCTCCTTGCCTTCTGTCACGATTGTGAGGCTTCACCAGCCTCGTGGAGCTGTAAGTCCATGAAACCTCTTTCTTTTGTAAATTGCCTAGTCTCAGGTATGTCTTTATTAGCAGTGTGAGAATGCACTAATACACACATGCAGAAGAATAAACTTGGATGCTTATTCCACATGCTACATACAAATCAACTAAAAATAGATAAGACTTAAATGTGAGAGCTGAAACTCTAAAGCTACTCAGGAAAACATAGGGGAATTACTCTGTTTTATGGTTTAGGGAAATGCCAGGCTATTCCCCAAAGCAGTTGTACCATTTTACTTTCCCACCAGCAGTGAGATTCTGATGTTGCTATACCCTCATCAACACTTGTTATTATCTGGCTTTTTAATTCTAGCCATTCTAGTGGTATCTCATTGTGGTTTTAATTTGTATTTTCCTGATAATTAATGATTTCAAGGCTCTTTTCTTTTTTTTTATTTTTTTATTTTTTTATTTTTTTTGAGGCGGAGTCTCGCTCTGTCGCCGGGACTGGAGTGCAGTGGCCAGATCTCAGCTCACTGCAAGCTCCGCCTCCCGGGTTTACGCCATTCTCCTGCCTCAGCCTCCCCAGTAGCTGGGACTACAGGCGCCCGCCACCTCGCCCGGCTAGTTTTTGTATTTTTAGTAGAGACGGGGTTTCACTGTGTTAGCCAGGATGGTCTCGATCTCCTGACCACGTGATCCGCCCGTCTCGGCCTCCCAAAGTGCTGGGATTACAGGCTTGAGCCACCGCGCCCGGCCCAAGCCTCTTTTCATGTGCTTATTGGCCACTTGTATATATTCCATAGAGAAATGTCTATTCAGATCCCTTCCTCAGTTTTTATTGGTTTGTCTTTTTATTTAGTTGTGATATTGCTTTATATATTCTAGACGTAAGTTCCTTATCAGATATATAATATGAAAATATCTTCTCCCATTCCATGAATTAGCTTTTCACTTTCGTGATGCTGTCCTTCAAAGCACAAAATTTTTTAATTTTGATGAAGTTGTATTTATTTTTCCTTTTGTTGCTCATGCTTTTCATTATCTAAGAATCTTTTACTAAATTCAAGGTCTTATGGATTTATCCCTATGTATTTTTTTCTCAGAGTTTTATAGTTTTAGCTATTACATTTAGTTCTTTGGTTCATTTTCAGTTAATTTTTCTATATATGGTTTGAGAAAAAGGTTCAACTTCATTCTTTTGCACACTTGCAAATACAAGTGTCCCAGAATCATTCATTCAGGAATCTCTTTTTTCCCCCATTGGATGGTCTTGGCAACCCAATAAAAATCATTTGACATATATATACACACCCACACACATGTATACACACACACACATATATATACACACATATATATGGTTTATTTCTGGACTCTCAATTCTATTTCATTGGTCTATATGCCTCTGTTACTTCTGAGAATTTACTTGAGTACTTTTTCACACAGGCTTATGGCAACATGCTCCTTTGGGTAAGTTTCTCTGGCCTCTCTGTTTTGCTGCCCTACCGCATACTAGGTCAGCATGCTCCACTGAGACAGAAGCTCTTTTGGGTGTGGCTGTCTTTCACAATGACTCCCTCTCTTATCCTGATACTGTGGCCTTCCAAATTATAATTACTACCCTATTCAACCCCAATCTTAGGCCTTTTACTTAACTGGTTTCCTTTGTTCATTCTTCAAGATAATTTCCTGAGTGAACAAGCATTTCTACTTCATGGGGAATACCTTATCTCCAAATACAGGGTACGATTTGCTCTTGTAGCCCTGTTAAATCAGTCACAAAACAGTCTGACGTTGTTTCATTCCTTTTATCATACAGCTTGGTAAGAAACACCTTTTTTGTCTTCTGTATATATTTGTATTTTAGTAAAACCATCCTTCTATAAAGGACATCCAGGAATAATGACTTAGAGGGCTCTGGAGTAGTAATCTTCAAGTCCAAGATGGCACCTGTCAGTGGGGCTCAAGGTGAAGAGTCAGCTAACCCCACTAGTTTTCCTATTCTTGAGAGATAATATTTGAATGGGTCATCTTGATTTGTCCTTCCCCATGCTGGTCTGCATTTTATACATGAGCATTATTGGCAGTCATTCCACGACTAGAAGACAGCATTCTAGCAAGTTTGGGGCTGTTTGATGCTTAGCTAGCAGAAAGAAAATTGCCCATAGTGGTCAACTTACTTCAGCTCCTATCATTGCTTTCAGGCATTATATTGGGGCTTGCACTTTTTGTCATTTCAGTATGCTAAGCTAATTGATAAGCTTTCTCCCTCATGTCTCTTAGTTTGACTGCACACTGAGCAAGATTCCTTATATTTTCACTCTCTTCAATTTGCTGATGCAGAACTAATAGGTAGTCAATATTCCTGCCCAAATACTTAAAGAAACATGGTGTTAACGGTAGGTTGTACATAATGGTTTCATCCTTAGTTGCAGTTTAGAAGTGAGGCGAAAATGTAACATTCTACTACTAACCTTGTTCACAGCACTTTCTGCATCACTTTTAACATTTGGTTGACTCAGCTTTGGAGCTCACTGGAAGTAAGTTTAGACATTGGGTCCCAGCCAATCAGTTACCGCAAGAAGCAACTGTCACTCAAAGCCTCTTTCTTTCTCTGAGAGTATTTTAGCATGAAATCTATTTATTGAGCAGCACTTCTCCCATAATATCTGGGTTATTTTGAGTGATGGTGATTCCTGATGGGAAAAGTTTGTGCACAAAGGATGAAGCAATCACATGCTTCCCTGTTACCAGTCCCAGGGACCAGAAATTTATAAACATGGATTCTATGGACTTGCCAGCTTAGCTTGCAGTTAAGCTGCCTGACTGACAATGTTTTCATGTGAAAAACATGCCATTATGTATTTTAGCACCCCCACCCCCACCCCAGAAGATGCTGAATAGGCCTCCAGGAGCAAACCCAGGGTTTATAATGGGCTTTGCAGACCTGGCATGATCTGCCATTCATAGTTTTTATTTCTGTCAGTCTCCATCCTTGGAGGTCTCATCTCCTCTGGAACCTAGCACTTGCTGATGTTACCTATCCCCCTACTCGACTCCCACATTCAAGGGCCCAGCATTGACAAATGACTTTTTTTTCTTTTTTCTTCTCACTTCCTTACATGTCTAAGTCCTGGATATCCTCCAACGCTCAGTTCAAATCCCTCAAGTCTGAGTTCTTCCATGAATCATGCCATGCTCTGTGCCATGGCACTGTGTGAATCTGAGAAAGGAGAAGGCCCACTATTGGAACTATTTTTAATCCTCTACTTTCTTTTATCTTTACCTCAAACCAGTTGATACCATTTTCCTTAACCACACACAACAAACTTGAAGCAGTCCGAACTATACTATAGTACTTCATCTATATTCCTACTGTAATTTTCTTTTCTTCACAAAACAATAAACTCTTTGAGAATGCTCGTCTTTCAGTTCCTTGAAACAACTTGCTCAAGCAGCATTAATACCTAACTAGTTAATGTTCATTGTCTTATTAGAAATGAAGACAGAGATTAGGCAAAATATCCCAAACTGGCTTAGAAATCATAATTCTTGGCCAGGTGTGGTGGTTCATGCCTGTAATCCCAGCACTTTGGGAGGTCAAGGCGAGAGGATCACCTGAGGTCAGGAGTTCAAGACCAGCCTGACCAATGTGGTGAAACCCTGTCTGTACTAAAAATACAAACATTAGCCAGGCCTGGTGGCAGTTGCCTATAATCCCAGCTACTCAGGAGACTGAGGCAGGAGAATCACTTGAACCCAGGAGGCAGAGGTTGTGGTGAGCCAAAGTCATGCCATTGCACTCCAGCCTGGGTGACAAGAGTGAAACACGGTCTCAAAAAAAACCAAAAACCAAAACACACACACAAAAAAACACTACTCAGTATTTTGCAAAGAACTACATATACTTAGTAAAGTAAGTGTATGCTCAGCAAATATTTGGTTGAATGTACCAACAAGCAGAAATTATTTCATGTGGCATGAGTATATACAGAACAAGTAACATTTTCACATTTAAGTCTGATAGCTGTGTTTTGTGGGCTTTCATCTCATTCCTGTCCTCAGACTATAGGATTGACTTTTTGACCACTTCAGAGCTGAATAAATTAGAAAATGGTATTCTGCAATTTTGGGGTTTTATTAGAAAGTTGTGCTTTTGTTAAATATTCAAAGTTTTCTGGAGTCAAAAGTCAGTTTCTTAGTAAATGAAATATTTTGTAATTCTCCTTGGGGTATTTTTGTTAGTACATTTTCACCGAACAATTTGTAGTAATTAATATCAACAAATTAGGTAAATAAAAATATTTACTAATCTTTGCACTGTGCTTACATGAGAAGCTGGTGAAATGTATAGGAGTGAACAGCATCATTTATTTCTGTATAACTAGGTGTTAGACTCTTTAGCAGATTACTCTGTTCTTCAATTTGGGATGTTGATGAATGGGATGTTGGTAGTTCTTTAAGTTGGACTATCAAATATTTATGTTAAATGCTAAAGATTCCTGATATTGATACTTTTCCTATGTAATGGAAAGGATTACAAGATTGACATAGTGACTTCAAAATGTTCTTAGAAACTTTTAGATAGTAACATTATGAAGTTCCGTAAGGTTCTTTCAGGAAATACTTTCCTTTAATTTTAATAAGGTTTAATTAACTCAAATACATGTTAGTTGAATAAGACAAATTTTATAATTTTAACCCGAATAGATTTTGGCTGAATTAACCCAAACAGATTTTGGTTGAATGACACAGATTTTATAATTTTGAATACTTTTATCAGCTTATATTTATACTTGAAATTCAATATTAAAAACTTGGAGTAGTTGAAAGTCTGTGGCTTACCATTTGACAGTAAAGAATAAAGGGTTGTAACAATTTCTCTAACACAAAAAAGGGATACCTATTCCTTCATTTGGTAATTCCAACCTTATGGAAAGTTGATGACTTAAAACCTAAATTGTCTTTCACTTAATAGCTAAGATTAATGAGTGAGTTCTACTGTCAGCAAAATACGTTTTGCCTCTTGCTGACTCTGCAACCTGCATCTACTTTTGGATACCATGACAGCAACAACGGAAAAACGATTTCATCAGGCCTTTAAAACTGGGCAATATAGACACGCAAATATGTAGTTTGCAGATAATGATAATTTTCCTGAGCTGTGTGAGGGTCATCTAATGCCTTTCCTTTTCAGGGCTTATTGTTCTGTAGGAAATATAATAGAAAAAAATAGGATCAAAGGGGTGAGGAGTGGTGGGGAGGAGAAACATAGTTTTAGATTTGGTACTTTTCTGGTGAGCATAGGGTTAAAAAATAAGCTAGCTTTACTTTTAGTAAATATCTCTTACTGTCTCCAATGAAATCAAACTGCTATCAGTGAGTTTTCCTAGAAAGAGACTAACAAAGTAGGTTAGATAAATGAAAGAGCCTAAATTTTGAGGTAGCCAAAATATATTTGATTCCAGTTTGGCCATTAACTACTAGTGTGAACTTGGATTGGATCTTTGGACATTTTGAGCTTTAGTTTCCTTATATATATGAAATGAGGATGAACGCATCATCTTTCACCCCAAATTTGCTTGGAGCACTGCCATTCACCTCCTAGGCTAAGAGCCTTTAATCCTTTTTATTCCATAAATCCAGTGTGTTCATCATGAATTCTTGGTTCACATTGCCGATGTCTTTGTTCTTTTACAATCATTGGGTGCTTAGACTTCTGCAATAGGCTTCTAGTCACTCTGCCTCTAGCAGCTCAGATGCTGCCTCCTCAAGGAAGACCCCTGTGACCTCCTCATGTACTTTACCCTGTCTCCTCTGACTTTGTCTAAAACTTGCAGGGGCATCTCTTATAGCATACTCCGTTCTCTTCATCAAGGTCTACGTCATAGTCATCTTTCAGCCTGGGGCTTAGGTGTCTGAGACACTCTGGGAGTCCAGTTAATATTTGTTGAATAAGTCAGTGAGTGAATAACATCAATTTGCTGGGTGATTGTAATCTATGACAAAAAACCAGGAATTTAATAAATGGCATGTATTATCAATATGATTACTACTATTTTTATTCTCTGAAAAAGTTTGTAAATGGTTAGCATGCTTTCACAGGGCTTGATGCTAATTATTATAGGTGCTATATTAACCCAGATATCAGTACCACCAATTAGTGAATCAACCTCTAAACTGGGATTATCAAATTAGTTGTTTCCTGATTTAAGCAACAGTCCTTTTCAACTCAGATCATAATGGGGAAGCAGGGACACAGAAGATACAAATACAACCAGGGTGTGGAAAAAACATTCACATGGGGTCTGGGTTCAGATAATTCTGAGATATAGCAGATGGAACATTTCACCAGCTCTCTGGTAGGCAAGGGCTCAGGCTAATATCACAACCAGCCTTATATTGTATGGGTGAATTCATTACTTCATGGTTTAGAAAAATGTGTGTGGTATATTCTGCAGGGTAAAATGATTCATTTGCAGTAAAATTTTCTGCTAATATAAAGCCTAGCAAATGAGTACCCATGCCAGGATCATTAACTTTAGTTTAAGGGATCAGCTGGCATGTGCAGCCAATATTCTGATGTTCAGAGAGGAAGAACTAAAAAAGCATCATCCCTTACAGTCTGCTGCCCAGACAAGATATAATCTTCCTTGAAGTGCTAATCATATGACAGCCTGAGGATTGGACTGTCCTACATATTTAATAGATTCTATGTATAAACTGACAGGGTATGATGGTGATGTGAATATAGAGATTTAAATGATCTAAAATGTGTACTTCCAATCTTTGTTGTTTCTTTCTGAATAGTGTCAAGCATTTAACATTACTGTGCATAAATCCCCTCATTCAAGTTAGAAGAAATTTGAACAGCTCAGGAAAAATGGTTCTGGTATTCTGACTTTACCAGAAACATCTTTTTAAGAGTTGCTAACTGGTATTGGAAATCTCTGTAAAACTGACTTGACTGCTTTCCTCCCTTGGATTGGCTGTTGTGCAGAATGTCACCCTCCACTGATTGAGGGCAGATCTTACACACTTTTCCTCTGCCATCACTCTGACCACAGAGGCTCTGGTACCAAAGTTGAAGGCAGAGTGGGAGAATGAGATAAAACTCATGACCCCAGAATATTCTGTGGAAGAGATTCCTTTGAAAACAAATTTCCTCACTTGATCTTGTTTTCCTCTAATTCCTGTAATTTGTCTCTTTCTTCTGAAAAACGAAAACAACAATTTCTTCAACTCAAAGTCCTGGCTGCCGGTTAATTAGTATCTGACTGAAATGGCCTTCAGGGACATCTAGAAGGTCAAGGAATGATTTGAAGCTTTTGGGTCAATTTTTAAAGTATTATCTGAACCCCAGGGCTCTTCAATGAATATACAAATAATTATTTCTTTGAACATGAGAATGTTTAATACTGGAGAAAATATAGTAAAACATGCAACTTTATCCACTGATGGTCCAAGTGCTAATAGAATAGAATTGATATCTTTTTGGAAAGCACTTTGTTAGCATGACTCAAGAGTAATAAAATGTTTATACCCTTTGGCTCAGTAATTCTCTTTTAAAATTTTTTCCCCTATTTTTGTTGAAAAATGATCAATACAAACCATTTTCCTTTTAAGTTTACTTTTCTCCATTTTTATTGAAAATGATCCAATAATTTGAATTCTGAGACCCCGTCTTAAGAAACATTTTAAAGAAAGAATAATCTTGATACATAAAGATGTTCAGCAAGGTATTATTTAGGGTATTGAACACATAATCAACCTAGATGTACAGTTATAGTATGTTAATTAAAATGACTGTGTACTGATTACAGAGTTAATTAACATTGATGAGCATTTTGTTAAGAATCAAGATGGTTATACAAAAGCATATACAATATTATTAAAATTGGGCAAAATTTATGCACACCATATAGCTAGGATAGTTTGCTGTTCCCTTGAAGTGAACCTTAGCATAGGGTCATCTTCAGAAATAACAACAAAAAACGTGAGAAAAATCTCAAAAAGAATGAATGTAAATCACTTTTTTGTATATGTGTTCTCTTGGAAAACATTAAAGGGGATTTTTTTCATAACACACATCTAATCTACTTAAAGTTTCTCTTTTTGTTCCATTGCCCCAGTGTCTCAGTTATTGGAGAAAGAAAGTTGCCCAACTACTCCCTCTTTCCCCAGGACTCATCCTTAATTTCCACTGGAATGGTTCTGGTCTTTTTCACTCTTTCCCCCTCCTCATTTACATCTTCCTCCTTTGATCTTCCTAGAGAGTAAGTTTTGCTGTTTCCAGTGTAAATCACTCAACTCTTTCTACTCCTTCGTCTTCTCAACTGCCTAATTCTGCATGACAAAAGTCGAGAAACAGAGTGAGCAAAGAGAAAGCAACCTCAGTGGGCTGGTCACAGGCATTGAGAGATTGTGAATACTAAATATACTATTTTTTCCCTGTCCCACATGTTTTCAGAAAAGTCTGGATCACATATGCCAGAATGTTTTAATTGGGATTTTGGGTAGTTTCAATCTTCTTTTGACTTGTCTGTTTTCTAAAATGTTTATATTTAATATGTACTTTTTTAGCCATTAAAGGAAAAGACTTTAAAAAGAATCTTACCTATAATTAAAAAAAATTTTCTCTCCATGGGGAAAAATAGAATAGTAAATTATTACTTTTTTCCCAACTTTATTGAGGTATGATTGATAAATAAAAATTGCATTTATTTATTTATTTAAAAAAAATCTTACCTCCAAACTTCTAAGCAGAATAAAGAAGGATAAAACAAATAAATAAAATTAGTAGGTATGAGATAGTTAAATTACTAAGAATGAGTCTGGAGAAGAGATATGGGATAGATACAGAAAAATAAACTACATGCAATAAATCATTTTTTCCAAATGATAATTATTTAACATTATGATATAGATGTTATTTTAATAGAATTCTCAGGCTCATTTATTTCCACATCTTTAGGCCAGAATGTTCCTACATTATTCCAGATAAATGTGAAGTTCCTGTTTTAGAAGATCCCCACCAGGAAATTAATTAGTCTCCTAGGATTATGTCTAATACTTTACCAGGGATAAGAATGTATATCCAGAGTAAATTTTCTGGATTTAATGGAGATGAGAGGCAGCTGTATAATGATTATCCTTCATGCCTTTGGCTAACACTGATCACTTTTTTTTCATTCTGATGGTTAAATTGCTACAACTCTTTTGAAATCTTTCCTCTAAGGATCTCTATGTCCTCCTTTGGTACCTTCACATTTGCTCTGGATTCTCTCAACATTTTCACTGGATCTGAATCAGTGGAAGCTGAGTCTTTTCCTTGTTCCTGATTGCTACTCCCAATATTATTCAATGGTACAAAAGTATGGTGGTTCTTCTCTCCCACAAATGTACTGTAATGGTGTTAGAAAAATAATAGTAGCAGTGATGATAATATGTGATCTTAATACCAATTCTACAAAATATTTGCTATCATTGTTTCCATTTTGCTGATGGGGAAATTGAGGCTTAGTATAGTTAACTGGTGGGCAAGGTCACCCTGCTGGGAAGAACCAGACTGAGACAAAGGTGGGTTTCACTCCAGAACTCCAGAAGTTAATATTCACTTAATTTATACCACAACCCTATAAGGAAAGTATTTAAGACATAATAAATGTAACACAAGCAACACATGTTAGAAAAGTGCCTGTTGCACAGAGAACTAAGTAAGTTATTGATACAGTTAAGAGGAAGCATCCTCTGAAAGCTGCATTCAGGAGAAAACACAGGAGAAGACAACCACATGTATTCCCATCTCAACTCCTGTTCAATTTCTGCCTTGAAAACTACAGAGAATAGTGATTCAAATTTTAAACAGCTATAAAGCCACTCTATGCTAAATGATATTCCTCAAAATTTCTTCTCAAGTAGTAGGAAAGCATAAATGTTACAGGTTCAGTTTTCTTGCTTGGGAGAGGGAAGGTGGTGAAGCAAGTCAGTGCAGCAGATGTCATTGATACAACTTGAACCACTTTTTGCTTTGGAGAAGACAAATGCAAACAGGGTGACATAAACTATATATATATTCTCTGTGTGTGACAACCTAACCTGTATTTATATTCATGATAGCAAGTTAATTTGAAGATATATTCACTGTGGTCCATAAACAAGGCTTTATCAACACATCCTTAGAAAAGTAAATATTTTCTTCATTATTCTCTGGGTCTCTTGTAGACAAACACACACACACACAGCAGAGTGCTGGGTTCCCACTGAGGAAAAAGATTTTATTAATAAGTATGACCAAAATCATTATGGTGCTGCCATGCACATAGATCTTGTGTGCATGTGTTTGTGTGTATGTGTATACATACCCACAGGAAGTCCAGAGAAAAATGAAAAAACTTTGCTCTTCTCAAAATGTAATGAGATGAAGCATGCTCTTCTTCAATGCCTGTGGCTGTTTCAGGATTAATCCCTCTGCCTCACATTCCACCTTCTCTGAATCTTTAGCATTGCCTCCCTGGCATTCAGGGCTTCCTGTCGTGGCTCCTTGATGAAGTCTTCCCTCCCATGCATAGTCTTATATTGTGAATTTCTGCTTTTCTTCATCTTCCACATCTTCATCATTTCTCTATTCTGTATTCTGCTCTCTTAGAATCATCCATGGTACCTCACTGACATCAGATTTAGCAAATAAAACTTCAGGATGCCAGTTAAACTTGAATTTCAGGTAAATGGAAAATTATTTTTCGGTTTAAGCATGTCCCAGGCAATGTTTGAGACATATCTATATAAAGTAGTCTTTATTGTTTATATGAAATTCAAATTTAACTGGCTGTTGATGGAAATGAGAGTAAAGGAGATTCTTGTGATTTAGTGAAGAAAGCTCAGCTGAATTGTGTTCTATTGTTATATGGAAAGAAGAGCTCATAGTTATGAACTTGTTGATGTTTAGCTGATGGAATCTCAGCAAAGTGTTGAAGGTATAGCTTGGTTTCTTCTTGCTTTCTTATAGTGAAATGTGACAGAAAAGAGACAGATTGGAGGAAGTCCTCTAAGCAGAAACAGAGCTAGGACTTGGGTACTTGGGAAATTCTCAGCCTACCCAGATTGAAGAAAAAAATGCTACAATCAGGAGATTTGCAGTCAGTAAGTTGTGCTCTGGAGAGAAAGTCAAGATTATGGCTGGACAACTTTTCACTTGCTCCTTGTAAGGATCAAAGGTCCGAGAATTCAATCACATTATGTCTTATAGTTCATGGATCCCCTAAACCATTTCAGGAGAAGTGAAAAATAGAGATGAGATTATCCAGGAAAGATCTCTGAAGGAGCATCTTGTCTAATGGAGTAAGTCCCTGGAACATACATGGAAAACCCACACTATCCTTGAGGATATTATATCATCAGAAACACTGCCAGTTTGGGCTAAAACTGACAGGAAGAAATGAAAGAAGGCTGTCAGGCTCCAAAAATTCTACATGCAGGAAACAGGTTTATAAATTACTCAGTTGTAAAGATGTTCTGCCTTTTGTCCAAAAGGAAGGATGACCCAGATGACAGAACTCTTAGCCAAAAGGGCTGTTTTATGTCCAAAGAATGGAGGTGTGGACTGGGGGGCAGAAGTGTAAGACTCAGAGGATTATTCCTAGACTTCTAAACCTAATAAATTTGTTTCCATATGGATCTCAATATTGCTCAGGACCAGTGATTCTTTTCTTCCTTCTATCCCCACCGCATGTCCCCCTTTAAACGGAAATTATTGTAACTTCCTATGTCTGTCCCGTCATTGTATTTTGGGATCACATTGCTTGTTTTCTAGTTTTACAGGTCAAATGGGGATAATTTTTGCCCCAATTGATCACACCAAGAGTTTCACCCATATATTATTTAAGGAATGAGATTTAGAACTTCTTGGTCAGTGAATTTAGATGGCATTTTTGAACTGGATTGATACTGTAGTGGCCTGAGACTTCTGGGAATGTTGGGATTGGGGGAATATATTTTGCATGTAGAATGGATGTGAGTCTTTAGGGACCAGAGAATAAACTGTGGTAGGCTGAACAATGGCTTTTAAAGTAGTCTATGTCTCAGACCCCAGAATGTGAATATTTTGCCTTACATGGCAGAAGGGACTGGCAGATGTAACTAAATTGAGTATCTTGAAATGAGATTATTTTAGATTATCCACCTGGACCCATATAATCACAAGGGTCCTTATAACAAAGAAGATGAAAGGATGGAAGTAGAGGTCAGAGAGAGTAGAGAAGATACCATGCTGCTGGCTTTAAAGATGGAGGAAGGGCCGGCCTGGGAGTCAAGGACTATGAGATGGCCTCTGGCAGCTAGAAATGACAAGGAAACATTCTCCCCTAGAGTTTCTGGAAAGCATACAGCCCTTAAGTTCCGTTTTGGACTTCTAACCTTCAGAACTATAAGATAATAAATTTGTATTGTTTTAAGCCACTAAGTTTATAGTAATTTGTTACAACAGCAATAGGAAACTAATATGCCTGGTGTCCGGTATTATACCTGGTAACAGCTAATTTCATTAGATATGTATTATGGACCAGAAGCCTTATATACATTAGCGTACTTAATTATTTCAATAATCTTGTGAAGTAGTGACCATTTTACAGATAAGAAAAATGAAATTCATTGCTGATAGTAGCAAAATTTAATTTGAACTCAGCTCTGAGGGACTAGAACTAACTTCCTTTTTTTCTTCCTCCCTCCCTCTTTCCCTCCTCTTGTCATCATCATTATTTATAATGACATGCTTTGACTGTCCCCCCCCAAATTTCACCTTGAATTCCTAAGTGTCATGGGAGGGACCTGGTGGGAGGTAATTGAATCATGGGGGCAGGTATTTCCCATGCCGTTCTTGTGACAGCAAATAAGTTTCATGAGATCTGATGGTTCTATAAAGGGGAGTTTCCCTGTACAAGCTCTCTCTTTGCCTGCCGCCATCCACATAAGATGTGACTTGCCCCTCCTTGCCTTCTGCTATGATTGTGAGGTTTCCCCAGCCGTGTGGAACTGTGAGTTCTCCATTAATCCTCTTTGTAAATCGCCCAGCCTCAGGCATGTCTTTATCAATAGCATGAAAATGGACTAATACAGTAAATTTGTACCAGTAGAGTGGGGTGTTACTGAAAAGGTATCCAAAAATGTGAAAATGACTTTGAAACTGGGTAACAGTGGGGGTTGGAACAGTTTGGAGGGCTCAGAAGAAAATAGAAAAATGTGGAGAAGACTGGAACTTCCTAGAGACTTGTTGAATGGCTTTGCCCAAAATGCTGGTAGTAACATGGACAATAAAGTCCAGGCTGAGGTGGTCTTAGATGGAAATGAGGAACTTGTTGGGAAATGGAGCAAAGGTGAATCTTGTTATGTTTTAGCGAAACAGACTGGCAGCATTTTGCCTCTGCCCTAGAGATTTGTTGAACTTTGAACTTGAGAGAGAAGATTTAGGGTATCTGACAGAATAAATTTCTAAGCAGCAAAGCATTCAAGAGGTGACTTGGGTGCTGTTAAAGGCATTAAGTTTTATAAAAGAAGCAGAGCATAAAAGTTTGGAAAATTTGCTACCTGATAATGTGATAGAAAAAAATCCCATTTTCTGAGGAGAAATTCAAGCCAGTTGCAGAAATTGGCATAAGTAATGAGCTGAATGTTAATCCTCAAGACAATTGGGAAAATGTCTCTGGGGCATGTCAGAGGTCTTCATGCCAACCCCTCCCATAACAGGCCCAGAGGTTTAGAAGGAAAAAATGGTTTCATGGACCAGACCCAGGGTCCCTCTGCTGCTGTATGCAGTCTAGGGACTTGGGGCCCTGCATCCCAGCCACTCCAGCCATGACTAAAAGGGGTCAGGGTACAGCTCAGGCTGTTGCTTCAGAGGGTGCAAGCCTCAAGCCTTGGCATCTTCCACGTGGTGTTGAGCCTGTGGGTGCACAGAAGTCAAGAATTGAGGTTTGGGAACTTCCACCTAGATTTCAGAAGATGTATGGAAAGACCTGGATGCCCAAGGAGAAGTTTACCACAGGGGCAGGGCCCTCATGGAGAACCTCTGCTAGTACAATATGGAAGGGAAATGTGGGGTCAAAACCCCCACACAGAGTCCCTGCTGGGGCACCACCTAGTGGAGTTGTGAGAAGAAGGCCACTGTCCTCCAGACCCCAGAATGGTAGATCCACTGACAGCTTGCACTGTGCACCTGGAAAAGCCAGGGACACTCAATGACAGCCCATGAAAGCAGCCAGGAGTAGGACTATATCCTGCAAAACCACAGGGGAGGAGCTGCCCAAGGCTGTAGGAGCTCATCTCTTGCATCAGTGTGACCTGGATGTGAGACATGCAGTCAAAGGAGATCATTTTGGAGTTTTAAGATTGACTGGATTTCAAACTTGACTGGATTTAAGATTGCACTGGATTTCAAACTTGCATGGGGCCTGTTTGTTTTGGCCAATTTCTCCTATGTGGAATGGCTGTATTTACCCAATGCCTGTACCCTCATTGTAGGTAGGAAGTAACTAACTTGCCTTTAATTTTACAGGCTCATAGGCAGAAGGGACTTGCCTTGTCTCAGATGAGACATTGGACTGTGGACTTTTGAGTTAATGCTGAAATGAGTTAAGACTGTGTGGGAGACTGTTGTGAAGGCATGATTGGTTTTGAAATGTAAGGACATGAGATTTTGGAGGGGCCAGGGATGGAATAATATGGTTTGGCTGTGTCTCCACCTAATCTCGTCTTGTAGCTCTCATAATTCCCATGTGTTGTGGGAGGGACCTGGTGGGAGGTAGTTGAATCATGGGGACAGGTCTTTCCCGTGCTGTCCTCGTGATAGTGAATGGGTCTCATAAGAACTGATACTTCTCTAAGGGAGAGTTTCCCTGTACAAGCTCTCTCTTTTGCCTGCCAGCATCCATGTAAGATGTGACTTGCTCCTCCTTGCCTTCCGCCATGATTGTGAAGCTTCCCCAGCCATGTGGAACTGTGAGTTCTCTATTAAAATTATTTCCTTTGTAAGTTGCCCAGTCTCAGGTATGCCTTTATCAGCAGCATGAAAATGGACTAATACAATGACGATTTTATCTATGAACAATCTGTTTCTGGGGAAAAGTATGTTCTTGATCCAATGTGTTCAATGTTTCTCTATGTACAGAGATACCTCTGATTATGGAATATCTTACAGATTCTAATTTAAACGATATTCAGATATAAACTAATAGTCTTCTGAATAAGGTTTCCACTGCATTCAAAATGAATATTAAAAATACTATACTTCACAGATAAACCACATGTTCTTCAATGCCAAAATGTTCTGGTTTACTCTGCAAGTAAAGAAAAGGATCCAAGTGTTATAAATTTCAACAAATGAGCCAAAACAATTAGTTTCCTTAGATGATTAAATAACATAATAAGCCAAAAATGTTCCACAATCAGGCTTGTAGAGAAGCAAATTCTCTGTTTTTATTAGCAGCTTACTT
Organism: Trachypithecus francoisi; assembly: GCF_009764315.1. NCBI lineage: Eukaryota > Metazoa > Chordata > Mammalia > Primates > Cercopithecidae > Trachypithecus > Trachypithecus francoisi. The sequence continues at coordinate 42,929,198 of NW_022681468.1, read as the reverse complement.
GCAGATTTTTACTTCAGCTAATGAACGTTCTAATAGCTCTAGGGAAAAACAACTCAAATGCTGCAAACTCAGACCACTGCTAACCAAGGAGCCGGTGTTTAAATGGGGTTGGCCAACTGCACATATTGCTTCTCATTTTCAATCTGAAGTAATTCCACTACTCTCTCCGTATGCCCCAAACTCCGACTAAAATCCTGTAAGTGCTGTGTTGGAAGAAAATCCCACAGAGGGCTTCCTGCAGACTGGAGATATTATCTGCTCATGTATCTGCCAGTTGACCAGCAAAGAACATCTGGCAGGGCAGCTGGAGGGATGTCACATGCAAGCTAGCAGGGGGCCAGAAACAGCTTAATGGGCAGCAAGGGGAAGGGCCATGGCAACTGGCAAAGTGCATACTATACATTTTACCAGAGCAAATTTGTTGTGAATGCTTCGTCATTTTTCAAAGGCAAGCAGGTTTTCCCTTCTTCCTGGTTCCTTTTGCTGTATCAGTTAATTATGAAAAGCACTGAGCACAGTGCTTGGGAATTAAGTGCTCAACAAACACTAGTTATTATTACTTTTTGCTGTGTTATTATTACAACAGGACCGTTCCCTCCCTGCATGGTCACTGAATGTCCCAGAATTCAGCTGCATGGTTGAACTGTGAGCTTTAGTGGAAGGTCATGAAACCAGGTAGTTAATGGGTCAGTGAGTGTTTATACTGTTGTATGTTATTTAGGCAGCACATTTTTGTTTGGAATAGTCAAAACTATCTTTGTGGTGGCATCTCAATGAAGGAGGAAGGAGGAATTTGTATCTGGTAGGTGTGTTTACTTTGAAAAGTTGACCACCAGATCACAGACCACTGGGACAGCCCCTGTTATGACAAGGATAAGTCTTTTCTGCTTCTGTCTGAGAACTATTATTAGTAGAATTGGAAAGGGTTAACTTTTTCATCTAAAACAAGTGATTAAAAGAACCACTGCAGACCTGGAGATGTGGGGATAATTATAAAGCTAATGTTTTCTTTCCTATTGGAAACATCTGGATAAATGGTAGCTATGGGATTTCTCTTCACCCTGCACCTTCCACAGATTCAGTGCCTTTATATGAGTGAGACTGCATTATTTGCAATAGACAAGTAAAGCGGAACTGCTCTTTTCTCTTTCTGGAAAATGGTTTTGAATTTGATGTTCTGGAATCTACTAGGAACATGTCAGGTCCCTATTAAGAATATGTACAAAGACAAAATTGGATAGATGTAATCAACAGCCATGGTTCCAAACTTAGGGGTGCATGAGAATTATGCAGGGGGAAGAAGATGGGGTTGGGATGATTGTGTGTGTGTGTGGGGGGAAGTGGGGGTTGTTTAAAATGTAGATTCCTGGGTTCCACTCTAGAAAATCTGATTTTATAGGTTTGGGAAGGGACACTAGGAATTTGCACTTTAACATACAGACTTGTAAGGAGACAAGGAGCCTGTGGGCCAAGAGGCTGAACACTTAGGGAAATGGCTTGGGTGACATAGAAAGATTTGACAGTAGGAAATAAAATACTGTATAGAACTCTGAAGAGGCCAAGGACCTAGAGAGATATCATGTAATAAATATTATGTTGATACTAGAACGCCTTCACCCTTGTTGTAAAGTTCAGTGCTTATGAGACAGTATAGCTCAGGGCACTTCATGGGCTCTGGGTTCGATTCCCAGGCTGCACCATTTACAAGCTGGGTAACTTTGGGTTCAGTGCCTCAGTTTCCTAAGCTGTAAAGTGAGGATAGTCATAGCATCTACTTTATAATGTGGTGATGTACTAATAATACTAGCTAGCAATGATAGGGATTACATGTAGAGAAAAATTATGTGAGGTCCTTTACATAGATGGACTCATTTAATACTTACAAAACCCTAACAGGATGCGCAGTTGTTTCTAATTGGAAAAATGAGGTTAATAGTTGACTTAAAGTCACATGATTAGAGAATGGCAAGGCTGGGTATCAGATCTGCAGTGCCCGCCTTCATTACCTCCCTTGCTATCCTGCAATAAAACATGAGCTCCTCTTCCTCCTCCTATCATATAGCTCCAGATGAGCCAGCATTAGTTCCTGTTAAGTAAAATGTCATTTTGTTAGCTGAAAAAAGTGAATTCTGCATGTATACCCAGGCCCGGGCTATAATGCAGGAGAGAGAAAGCAGTGTTATGATTGCCAAGCAGTAGTTTCAGCCCGGCTCTGTACCTAAGTGCTCCAGGGTCAGCTGTCCGAGAGAAGGTGTGGTTGGCTGTGGCTCAGCTTAACCTTTTTCACTGGTGGGCTTAGCTTTTCTAAAGTAAAAGGGGCTGAGTCACCTTTGCACCCACACCTCCCCCAGTAGCAGCAGCACAGCAAAGTTCTTGCCAGCAACAAGCATGGTCTTCTCCTTTTGAGGCCCTGGAGCTCAGCGGGATGAAGCTGAGTACACTCTGTTCCTTTGCTGGTGCTGCCATAAGTACCACGGACAGGGTGGCATAAACAATAGAAATGCATTTTCTCACAGTTCTGGAACTTCCCCCTCCAAGATCAAGGTGTTGGCAGCATTGGTTTCTTCTGAGGCCTCTCTCCTTAGCTTGCATATGGCTATCTTCTCTCTGTGACTTCACGTGGGCTTTCCTCTGTGTGCACTTGTATCCCGATCTCCTCTTCTTAGAAGGACACCAGTCACATTGGATTAGGGCCGACCTTTAATTACCTTTTGTAAAGGTCCTGTCTCCAAATATAGTCACATTGTTAGGTACTGGGGGTTGAGACTTCAACATATGAATTTTGGGAGGACATAATTCAGCTCAAAATAGGCCTGAATAACTGTAGTAGCTACTAATTATTGAATGTGCCAGGTCTGCACTCAACATGTTTTAGATATTGTCACATTTAATCCTCAAAGTAAACTTCCACTTACTTTTAGGGGCAGCTCCCCTGCTGGGCCCACCATCATGGGGACATCCCCTTTACTGTATGTCCCTCTCTTCACTTGTGCAGAGATTGGCCACTGGATGCTTGGTGATAAGGTGTCATGAAGCTGCCCTTCCATTGCCCAACTGTGTGTGTCTGGTCTCTGACGAGGCTGTGGCTTCAGGACTCCTGGCACTCTTTCTTGTTTTGCCACATGTCCTAGCAGTGCTTATGCCCTGCTAGGGACACAGTCTCTCTCTCTGTGTGTGTGTGTGTTTTGCTTGCCTGATTTTCTGTCACCAGATTGCTCCAGGAGCAGTGATGCTCTTAATTAAGCTGAGATCTGAGGTGCTTAAAATGCAAAAGTCACAGGCAAGCTGGCTAATGCCTGAGGCTGGAAAAGGATGCTCTTAACTTTCAGAACCCTAGACGCATCACACCATAAAAATGCCTTCATTCCTATGGAGCTAGCTCACAGGACGAAAGAGTGAGATCCATCTGCAGTGAGGAGAGTTTATGATGAGTTAGACTTCTCTGTGTCTTCTGCAAGCCAGCTGGGACCTTAGGGGTTGCATTTAGCAATGAGGAGAGGCCACAAGGGGTCTCTTGGTATACCTCCCCTACCACATGAGGGTAGCCTCAATTCGTGAGAGGATGAACCAATGAGCTAATGAAGAAATTCCCAGGCAAGGAAGTTCTGGTTCTTAGAAAAGATGGGAGACCAAGAGCCCAGCCGCGGACTCAGAGATCACAAATACATAAGGGGAGGTTGCAGCTGGCCTGGAAAAACTTGAGAATTAGGTAGGACTGGTCTTTAGCACTCACCTCCCATTGTTCAACACACAGGTTGAACTTCTTCCCTTCGACACAACTTCGCTTTGACTTCTCCATTTAGGACATGTGGAGAAGGAACTTGGACTTTTCAGATATGGTCCTATCATTCAGCTCTTGTCACTCAAGTCCCCACTCATCCCCCTTTATTGCTGAGCAGATGTCTGCAAGTATCCACATCACTTCTGCTCCTCCTTCTCTTTCCTTGCTCCTTGGAAATGCTACATGTGTTTTCTCATCTGTTTCTAGACTCTCTGGAGCTACTTAAATAAATACCCGTGCTCATAGGGTATTGACAAGAAAAGAACTACAGGCCTCTCTGATCCCTTTGTTGTGAATCCAAAACAGAGCTCCCAAGATGAGTGAGGTCTGTAGGAGAGCAGGGCGCAGGAACTGTGGTACAACAGTGGGGGGAGTTCCGGTTACCCCACAGTTCTCTATTTAGCTTCTGCTCATATCCAGTTGAACTGGACTTGGCATGACCTTTGCTTATATATAAGGTGGTGTTGTGCCTGCTAAGATAAAGCTGCATCTGCTTGGCAGACCAACTATAAAAAACAAACAAACAAAAAGGCACCCACTTTGGAAAGCCTGCTTAGTCCTGCCCAGATAGTTGCTTGGCTTGCAGACAGTAGTAGAGTTCCCACTACTGTCCACATGGACTGGGTGCTCTTGTGCAGAGCACAACCTGTATGGCAGTTCAGGGCAGTGCTGGATCTAGCTCTCAGTGCAGATAGAGGGGCTATGAGTCCATTTATTTCCTCCATTATGCCCCATCTGTGTCCTGGATCCCCAAATAGTGCTCTCTCAGCTTCTCTTCCTTTTCAGCCCAGCTGAAAGCATTTTGCACCTCTTGGGTGCTGGAACACAAACCCAGGCTTGGTTATTTTGAAAGTTCTGGTGATTAGGTGACTTTGGTCTGCTAGATGGATGGTTAGAATGTGATGGGAATGCAGATCTTTTGCATTTATTGTCGCCAGAACCTGACTGTGTGAGCAGGAAAACCAGCCACAGCATCTCAATGACAATATTCGTACGATTTGTGAAGCAATTATTTTCCAATCAGATTGTGCAGGGAGTGTGACATGCAGCTTGTCTTCTTGCAGGGAAGCATAGAACACCAAGTCACTGCCCAGTTCTGAGTAATTTCAGCCCCGAGCTCAGTCTAACCATGTGCTGCTGATCAACCTGATACCAGAACATTGTGTCTCCTGCCTGCTTCATTATTTTCCAGAGATGTCGGGTGCTGGCCTGGTAGCCTTTGACCCCTCTCATCCAACTCATGTTTTGCAATAGACATTGACTGGTAAAGAAGCACTTCTCTCTCACTAAAACCCTTTCCTGAGTCAAAACTGCTTATTGTTCCCAGTGTCCTGGATACACCTGTAGACGTGCAGTGACACAGCCAGCTTGAAAAAACTGTAAAGCACATCATGTGTGTCTTTTGGGTCTTCCTCACCCTTCCAGCAGTCATCTTTCTCTGCCTCCTAGGACTCCTCTCCCTTCTCCTTGTACCAGTATAGATCATTTTCTTATTCTTCCCCATGGACAAACTGATCTCAAACAGGGAATTATCAAACAAACCAAGTGTTAACTGACAATGACTTAAGCTTTACTTCTTCACAGGGTGCTGGCATTTTAAATGGGGGTTTGCCCCAAATGAATAAGGTCATAATCATTAAAAGAGAGGTGGTATTCTTCCGGCACTTTACAAAATCAGGGTGTCTCTATTCTAAGTAGGCCTACTTACTGGTACTTAAAAATAAGTAATGAGGTGGAAATTTCAGGACACCGATAGACCTACAGGCCAGTCAGATTGTAACGAATGACATTTGACTCTCTGTTCAGACAGTGCACACTGTTCATACAGTTTCATGCATCTTTCTGTTCTCTGTTGCTTTTTATGCGGTATCTATCTTTTCACAATTTGAACAAATCTCAACCCTCCAAATGCTTGTGTTCAAGGTAGATGAGGAAGGTGAGTTCATAAGCAGCCACTTGTTCACTGTGCTCTCCACCTTTCTGTGTAGTCCTCTGAGAGGGATAGCATTGTCCATAAGGACAGGGTGATCTCATTTTCAGCATGTTTAACTCTGGACATGTTTTCTGTTCTTTAGCAGCACATTAAATAAACATCAGGCTGACACAGGTTAGAACTGAGATTTTGCACAGAAAATGTACAAGCATCTCCTTTTTTTTCTTTTGGCAATGATGTGAAATTTGTCTTTCTGAAGTAAATGGGTTTACCAGATCTTAATGAACTTTACTTGGCTTGAGAACAACGCTTAAGAGTCACTATTCTTTGATTTTTTCCCCCAAGCAAGAGCAATAGTTTACTAACATTTTAGTTGTTAAGAGGAGGAAGAAGATTATATAGAAGGAAATTCAATTAAGTGTCTGTTAAAGTGAATAGAGTCTTTGATTTGGATGGGGGCCTCTGCCAAACCTCCTTTATTTAACAATATATCCATAATTTTGTTTATTAAATTGAAAGCCTACAATGTGCCAAGTCATACATGACAAGTTGTGGTTATAAAGATGGAGACAATGAATTTTCTACTCTCAAGGAGCTTGTTTGTTACTGCAAAAGATGAATAGTCTACGTGTCTGTGCTTCAGCTTCCCTAGATATAAAATGGGGGTAACAGCAAAACTACACTTTGGGCTGCTATGATGATTAAATAAGGTGAGATTGTAAAGCAATCAGGACATTTCCTGGCACATATTAAGTGATTTATGCGTGTTTCAACAAAATACAAGATAAAACATGTAATAAGAACATAGATTGAGAATGTGCACATACACATGGGTGCCAGGAAAATGCTCCAGAAGGCATCAAAAGTTTAGAAGGGGAGAGTGTGATGGTTGGGGCTGGCTTCACTCATGGAAGTGTAGAGACTTTATCTGGGTGTTGAATGATGAGTAAGGGTTTAGTATATAGAGAGATAGGGTGTTTCCAAGAAAAGAAAGAGCACAACTGTTGTTAACTCAAACAGCTCTGTCTAGAACATTCTGCCTAGAAGCCTTCCCTGACCACCTGCTCATCCCACTGGATTAGTTCAGATCAGGCACTCTACAGCACTTGGTACAGGCCTCCTTCTCATCATTACCTCAACATTTTCTAGCCAGTTTCCTCTAATATTTATTCAACAGCATATATTGAGTACCAGCTTTGTGTCAGGCCTTGCACTGGGCTGTCTGTTCTCAGGAACTCCTAGAAAAATAACAGGTTTGGCCAGGTTTCGTGGCTCATGGCTGTAATCCCAGCACTTTGGGAAGCCAAGGCAGGCAGATCATGAGGTAAGGAGTTTCAGACCAGCCTGGCCAATATGGTGAAACCCCTTCTCTACTAAAAATAAAAAAAATTAGCTGGGCATGGTGGTGCATGCCTGTAGTCCCAGCTACTCAGGAAGCTGGGGAAGAAGAATTGCTTGAATCCAGGGGGTGGAGGTTGCAGTGAGCCGAGATTGTGGCACTGCACTCCAGCCTGGGTGACAGAGTGAGACTCCGTCTCAAAAAATATATAGGAACACTTTTACACTGTTGGTGGGACTGTAAACTAGTTCAACTATTGTGGAAAACAGTGTGGCAATTCCTCAAGGATCTAGAACTAGAAATACCATTTGACCCAGCCATCCCATTACTGGGGATATATCCAGAGGATTATAAGTCATGCTGCTATAAAGACACATGGACACGTATGTTCACTATTCACAATAGCAAAGACTTGGAATCAACCCAAATGTCCATCAGTGACAGACTGGATTAAGAAAAGGTGGCACATATACACCATGGAATACTATGCAGCCATAAAACAGGATGAGTTCATGTCCTTTGTAGGGACATGGATGCAGCTGGAAACCATCATTCTCAGCAAACTATCACAAGAACAGAAAACCAAATACTGCATGTTCTCACTCATAGGTAGGAACTGAACAATGAAATCACTTGGACACAGGAAGGGGAACATCACACACCGTAATCCTATTGTGGGGAGAGGGGAGGGGAGACGGATAGCATTAGGAGATATACCTAATGTAAATGACGAGTTAATGGGTACAGCACACCAACATGGCACATGTATACATATGTAACAAACCTGCACGTTGTGCACATGTACCCTAGAATGTAAAGTGTAATTAAAAAAAAACAAGAAAGAAAAAAATGCTTTCTCTCTGGCACCAGGAGTTCCCATAGCACACTGCTTGGCTCAGTATAGCAGTTTAAAAGAACATTTTTGTGTCTTTATAACAGCATGACTTATAATCCTTTGGGTATATACCCAGTAATGGGATGGCTGGGTCAAATGGTGTTTCTAGTTCTAGATCCTTGAGGAAACGCCACACTGTTTTCCACAATGGTTGACCTAGTTTATAGTCCCACCAACAGTGTAAAAGTGTTCCTATTTCTTCACATCCTCTCCAGCACCTGTTTTTTCCTGACTTTTTAATGATTGCCATTCTAACTGGTGTGAGATGGTATCTCATTGTGGTTTTGATTTGCATTTCTCTGATGGCGAGTGATGATGAGCATTTTTTCATGTGTCTGTTGGCTGTATGAATGTCTTCTTTTGAGAAGTGTCTGTTCGTATCCTTTGCCCTCTTTTTGATGGGGTTGTTTTTTTTCTTGTAAATTTGATTGAGTTCTTTGTAGATTCTTGATATTATTCCTTTGTCAGATGAGTAGATTGCAAAAGTTTTCTCCCATTCTGTAGGTTGCCTGTTCATTCTGATGGTAGTTTCTTTTGCTGTGCAGAAGCTCTTTAGTTTAATTAGATCCCATTTGTCAATTTTGGCTTTTGTTGCTGTTGCTTTATCTGAGTGTGACCTATCTTCTCTTTTGCCTTCCTTTCCTTCTTTCCTTCCATGCCTTCCACCATCCTTTCTTCTCTGTATAGCTTTTTGTTGTTGTTGCTGAGGAGTCTCAAATTATTGGGACATAAACACAAGATAATCTTTTACTCCCAACAGCTAACCTCAACTGTAGCTTACTGATCCTTCAGAACATTAAAATCTGATTCCATAACTTTTGGGGCATGTTTACCGAAAAAGTTTCATTCAGTTTTTTTTGAAAGGCTTATTCTATGTATTTAAAAACTGAAATTTCATATTTAGTTCAAAGCCACCCTCCTTTCCCCATTTCAGACTAGATTTTCGTTACTACCCTTGTTCACACTCCCCTCACCCCCAACCTTCCATCTGCTTTTATTCTGAGGTTGGGCTGGCTGGAGAGACAGCGTGGTGTGGCATCTGCACTCTCCTTTGTGGTCATGACCAGCCAGTGTTCAAGCTCTTGTCTTGATGTGGACAGGTGGGGACAGCTTCCCTGGGCACTGGTGCTTCCCTGAGGGTCTGTGGCATCATGTGAGTGTTCATGGGCAGCAGCATCACACCACATCCCTCTGACATGCACTCTTCTTTGTACCACTGTGAGCTCCCCATCTCATCTAGTCTTCATGGCTATCACATGTGGGATCTGTTGCTAGGAAGTGATTTGGCTTCTGTAACTTTCAGGATCTCAGGGAGCAGGAACTTAGGGAAGAGACCCATACCATATAACCGTACCAAGCTTGTCACATGCCTGGTGGTTTGGCAAAGATTCAAGCACAGAAGGATTGAATATTTCAGTATTCCTGTCTTTTGGGTCCCCTAAAACTCAAGTGATTATTCTCAGAGCCTCTCTTGGCTTTATTGTGGGTTTATCATCTCATGGGAAGGTCAGAAGAGGAGAGGTTTCTCTTTTCCCAAACTCTAAATTTCAAAAAGACTAGCTATCTCCATCCGGTTGCCTTCTTATGTACTGGGGTGGTGAAATATTGGGGTGATCATGTTATGCAGGTTCTGTTTAACAACTTCTATTATCAAGCCCCACCGGTGGAAAGTGGCTGCCCTGGCAGCCTATAGTTCTCTCAACCTTGAATATAGAGTACCCAGAATGCTTTCTGGGGAAACAGAAAAATCCCCCTTTCACCTAACAGGATCCTAATAGAGATTCATTCATTCATCACCTATTCCTTAGGCTAAGCATTGTCCTAAACACTGGCAATAGAGCAATAGTTCCTATTCTCACAGTGTTTATGCTTTAGTGGGGAGATGTCAACAGATAGAATATGGTAGAGATGTACTGAGAACAAAAGGAGAGGTTCCAGGGTACAGGGGATGGGAGCCAGGAAAAAGATTCAGAGGAGATTGCCAGAGGTGAGGCTGATAGAACGACCAAATCTTGAAGGGTGTTGGCATGGCAGACAAGGTAAATAGGGCATTCCTGGCACAGGAAATGACACTCACTAAGTTTCAGAAGCTTGATAGTGTCACTTAGTCAAGGAAATGGAAGGAAATCCATATAATCCAGGGGTGGATGTTCCAAGGGAAATGGCAAGGATGCAGCAGCAGAGGGAAGAAGGTGAGAACAAGTTCATAGAGGGCCTTGGCCACTATACTTAGTTACCAAGAGCCCTAGAAGAAGCTAGGGTTGGCAAGAATGGTGATCACATGTTACATGATCAGATGTGTATTTTCCAAAGATCTCTGACAGAGCTAAGGAGAGTGGAACCAGTTTTTGTATGAGTAGGTGGATGGTGATAAACACTGGAAGCAAGAACACCAATAAGGTGATTTTCATAATTTGCTTAGGAAATTACAGTTTGTGCACAAAGGCAGCAATGGTAAGGATGGAGAGAAGGAAATGAACGTGAGAGATACTGATTTCTTTTCAGACAGAATTGACCCAATTCAGTGACTGAGTGTAGAGAGAGGAGAGGGGCCTGTGAGAGCTCTCAGATTTCTGGGCTGGGTCATGAATGTTGTGGTGGTGTTCATGGGGAAAGGACATCAAGTCGAGAAACTCATTTGGAAGGAAAGGTGATTTCAGTTTTGGATGTTTTGGATTTGAGAAACCTGTGGCATGTGGACGGGGGGTGGGGGAGGGGGATGTTGAATAAACTGATTCAAAGGAGACGGAAGAGGGCTGTAGACACAGAAATAGGTGGGATAGTGCATCGGTGCCTGCTGATGGCTTCACACCAGCTGCCTGGGGACTAACAGAGATGAATGAGACCTAGACTATTTATTTTATGGATAAATTCACATGACCTTTTAGAAACATTTGTAAGATTATGACAAATATACTGGCAAGTAAAGAAAAAAGTCTTCGGTTAGGCTACTTGTTTTGAGTTTTGGTTCCAAAGACATGGTCTGAGGTAGCGAATGACATCTCAAGGTCCCTTCCCATATGAGGATTGCAGGAGGCCTGGTGAACAAAGGGAGGTATTTTTAAGTGAAGGTCTATCCTACAATTACAACTGTAGGACAGGAGAGAAATCAGACTTTGAGCTGAGATAGCATTTTTCCCCTCCCCTTCGATTTCAGCTTTCATTGAATTTGGAAATCATATATTTCTTTATCTGGGTCAAGGACTTGAGCAGAAAAGGCTAAGTGAGCTCAGTGCAAAACAGCATGTTCAGGTGTTTGCATTAATCCTCTCAAATCACTCACCCGAAGAAAGTAGAAAGAAATGACAAAAATAAAATTCTTCTTAACAGATGGTTATCTTTTTGCCCCCTCTTTTTACTTTAAACTTAGCTACTACAATCATTCTGAAACCATGCTTCTTTGGTAAGTGGATAACTGGCATTAATGACTTTGTGGTCAAAGCTATTGAATTCTCTGCTTCCCCAGAATCCAAACTTCCTGGGAAAAGTATCAGATATTCTCAGGATTTCAGTTTCTTTCAGTTGTTCACAACCTGGTAAATACACTGTAAGTAGAACAATCCTTTACGAGTATATAAGCCAAGCAAAACAGTTTAATTAATTAATAATTCTATGTTTAATTTTATAGAAAAATCTTAGGATTCTAACAGATAAATCAGCATAGGACATAAACATTCATTTTTCAGAAAAAAAAATTTAGATAAGAATATAGGAAAACTTCCATACATACCCAGTCATCAGAGGCTTAAAATATAAACAAAATTTAAGATGCATTTAAAATCATACTAAATTACAAAAGCATTTTTTTAAATGATAAATCCCAGTCCTGGGAAGTATTTGATGAAATGTTTTCACCATTATTCTCTAGTGGCAATATAAACGTTGGCAGAATGGTTTTGTAAGTAACAAAATAGGGTACTTTAAAAGCTATAAAAATGTTCACACTATTTGACTTAGCAATCCCACTCTGAGTGTTATTTTCAGAAAATACTCTGCAAGAAATATAAAATCCACATACTAGAAATTGTCACTGTTGTGATAACTGTCAGGAGCAATTGGAAAAAGCCACAAGGCCCTAAATGAATCCAAATTTGACTTAGCAAATTATGGTACTTGACTCAATATAAAGTTAAAAATTAGGAAGATTTATAATTGTTAAGGCAATGTAGAAACCAGGAAACTGGTTACAGATACTTAAGGAATAAAAAAAAGAAATGTGAAGAGATTTTGTTTTACCTTGTAATTGCAACCACCAAACAACAACAAAAAACTTTTACTGTCTGTTTCTCTTTGACTGGAATGTGCGCGCTTCACAGCTGGAAACTCTCTGTCCTAGTCATCATATTTCTCCAGCGCTCAGGGAATGTCTGCCAAATTGAATCTAATCTGTGCAAATCAAATATGTACAAATGGAATGGGTAGGGAATTTAAAGAAACTTTTCACTGAAAAATTTTCTAATGCCACTTCATATGTGCCATCATATGAGACACAAAGATATAAAATATTTTCTCAAGATTTTAAGGATAAAATGATTTTTGGGAAAGGTACATTTCATGATAGTATCATATGTTTTATAGGAAATATATTTTTCTTATATATTTTATGGGAAATATATTTGTTCATATATATGTACTAGAGTTTAGGAGACAATCATATGTCATGGATATATTATGAGTATGATCATGTATATTCTAGTCCTGAAAAAGTGTAAAATCATAGTTATTTGTACATAGTTGTTTGTGTACAGCAAATATATTGTGTGTTGGGTAGTCACAGGCAACAAAATACAATACATTAACTGGTAAATGAAGTTTTATATCATGTGGTTTTATAAAATCAGATATTGGTAATACATAGCAGAAAATTACGTTAACTTATGAAAAGCAAACTAAGTTAAATGAGTACATTTAATGAAGCCTACTATGTTGCATATATTACATGATGCCAAAACTAATATATCACAAATACTGGTGCAAAGTAAATGGAAACATAAAATAAATTTCCATGAATTCCTATGCAGAAGTGCTTAGTACCTGTTCAGGGTTTCTCAGCCTCAGTGCTGTTGACATTTTTGGGCTGGATAAATCTCATGTGGTAGAAATGCGGGGCTGTTTTGTGCCTTGAAGGATCTTTAGCAGCATTCCTGGGCTCTATTCATTAGAGACCAGTAGCAACTTCGCCCAAATATGACAACTAAAAGTGTCTCCAGACATTGCCAAATATCCCTTGGGAGGCAAAATCACTCCCTGTATTAACCAGGGATCTCCAGAGAAATAGAACCAATAGGATACCTACCTATCTACCTACCTATGAGGTGATTTACTGTGTGAATTGGCTCACATGACAAGGGAGGCTAAGGAGTCTTGTGATACGCTGTCTGCAAGGTAGAAAACCAGGAAAGCCAGTGTTGTAATTCAGTCTGAATTAAAAGGCACAAGAACCAGAGTAGGCAATGGTAAAAGTCTACGTCTGAGTTTGAAGGCCCAGGAACTAGGAGCATTGATGCCCAAAAGCAGGGTAAAATGGATGGCTCAACTCCAACAGAGAGAGCAAATTTGCCTTACACTGCCATTTTGTTCTATCTGGACTCCTAGTGGATTGGATGAGCCTACCCACATTGATGAACTTAATCTTGTTTGCTCAGTCCAAGGATTCGAATGCTAAGCTCTTCCAGAAACACCCTCACAAGACTGATATGGTTTGAATGTTTTTGTTCCTCCAAAATTCATGTTGACACATAATTCCTAATACAGCAGTATTAAGAGGTGGGGGCTTTATGAAGTGATTAGGCCATGAGGACTTTGCAGCCCTCTTGAATAGGATTAGTGACTCTACAAAAGTGCTTTAGTGACTTCATTCACTCCATGCCTTCCACCACGTGAGGACACAGCAACAAGGCACCATCTTGTAAGCAAAGAGTGAGTCCTTACTAGATACTGCATCTGGTGGCACTTTGATCTTGGACTTCCCAGCCTCCAGAACTGTGAGAAATACATTTGTATTCTTTGTAAGTTACCCAGTCTAAGATATTTTGTTATAGCAGCATGAACTAACACAGAGCACAGACAAATATTATTATATGAGAACATAATAAAAATATAAAAAAATTGAATGAATTTAAATAGAAATATTATAGCAGTGCCTTCATTACTTTTAACCTACCAATTATATAGTAGAAAAATATTTAGATCTAACATGTTCTGGATATGTTTCCAATCTCTGTCTCATGTCAGATGGTTGGCTCTATTTTTTGTTAAGAAAGTTGGTGTTAGAACATGAACTTCACAGGGGTGATGTTTGTGTTTTGCTTTTAGTTTATTCTAGTTCTAACCTTAAGTGCTTGGATATAATATAACTTTGATTCTTCCCTCATCCACTTTCCTCCTCCTGTTTCTCTTCCTCCTCCTCCTCCCTTTCTCTCTCTCTCTCTCTGTCTTGTGTATGGGTAGAAAAATGCACCTTATATTCTTGTAAATATTATAATTTTAAAAATGTGATTAAATAATGAATTTATCTACTTTTAACTTCCACAGTGTACGTGAAGATGCTTTTCTGTCTGTAGACACTTGAGTATCTTTCTTGCAGACCTTCAGCCTTGTGAGACCACCTAGCCTGTGGAGGTCATAGCACTGTCAGAAAACATAGACTTTGAAGTCAGCTAGGCATGTTTTGAAGCTTTGTTTGTGAAATAAATTAGCCAAGTATTGTTAGAAAACTTTTTAATCTCTGAGTCTCACTTATCATAAAAATGGGGTTAATAATGCTGCATTATAGGGTGGTTTGGGAGAGCCAAAGGATGATTCTCCTGAAACACCTGGTACTGTACCCAGGCATATAGTGGGCAGTTATGTTAATTACCTTCACATCTCCTTTCTTTTATGAAATATTGCAGGTCATAGAGCACCAGAGCTTTGAAAACAGCCATACCCTGTTGTATTAGCTTGCTAAAGCTGCCATAACAAAATATCGCAGATGGGTGGCTTAAATGCCAAGTTAATTTACTCAGGGTTCTTGAGGCTGGGAGCCTGAGATCAAGGAGCCAGCAGGGTTGGTTCTTTCTGAGGCTTCTTTCCCTGGCTTGTAGGTGGCCATCCTTTGCCTGTGTCTGTGTGTCATCTTCCTCTGTCCATGTCTTTGTCCATTTCTTTTTCTTGTAAGGACACCAGTCATAGTAGACTGAGGCCCACCCTAATCATGTAACTGTAACTGAAATGATCCTCTTTAACCCATTTATATTGGAGGTTGCAGTTTTTTGAATTGCAGACATGTGTGAAAAATCAGACTTTGGTGATGACTTTGAGTAGTAGGACATAAATAACTCCCACATGCTTAGTGTTCCAGTAATGGAACACTAGGCCTAAATGGGTTTTAAAGACCCCATCTCCAAATACGGTCACTGTATTAGTCTGCTCTCATGCTGCTAATAAAGACATACTCAAGACTGGGTAATTTATAAAGGAAAGAAGTTTAATTGACTCACAGTTCCATATGGTTGGGGAGGCCTCACAATCATGGCTAAAGGTGAACAAAGTCACATCTTACATGGTGACAGGGAAGAGAGCTTGTGCAGGGGAATTCCCATGTATAAAACCATCAGATCTTGTGATACCCATTCACTACCACGAGAACAGTATGGGGGAAACTACCCCATGATTCAACTATCTCCACCTGGCCCCGCCCTGGACACATGGGGATTATTACAATTTAAGGTGAGATTCAGGTGGGGACACAGCCAAACCATATCAGTCACATTCTGAGGTTCTCTGGAGATTTGGATGTCAACATACAAATTTTGGGGAAGACAAATTTCAGCCCATGCCCTGCCCTCCTCCTCATGTTGAACTTTAGAGAAGTGCTCCAAAAAGAAAGTCTGCTGGGACTCTGATAAACCCACGTTAACAATACCTCATCATTCACTATTAGTTGCTTTTTCCTATGTGCTCTAACAGTTTTGGCAGTAATTGCAAAAGCACACACTTAGCTGACATGTGTTTAGCGAATATGCTACTGATCATACCGTTTATTCTTTTAATCTTTTACTCACACAGTGGGTCTGTCCACAAATATCTACTGAGAATGCACTGTGTCCTAGGCACTACACTAGGCCTTTAGAGATGAGAAGAACACAATGTATTTGCTTTTGGGAGCTCAGAGTCATGAGAGAGAGAAGGAGGGAGAGAGAGAGAGAGGCTCAGACAATTCTGAAATAATGTAGTTGTGCAAGAGAGAAATAAGAGATATATCAAATTGAAATAATTACAGTGTTACACTAATATTATAAATGAAGTTGTGAAATTTCCTGTGCAGGGTGAGACTGAGAGTTAAGGGTTAGGTTTTGAGAACTACAGTTCAGCCACTCCTTATCCACATCCTAAAATAAAGCTAATCTTAGACTATCAGTTTGCTTATCATAAGGATGAAAGTCTGAAGTTTAGACAATTAGGAAATTGGACTAATCTCTATACCAAGTAAATAAACTGAACTTTTATACTTTTTTTTCCCTCAAGATGGAGTTTCCCTCTTGTTGCCCAGGCTGGAGTGCAATGGTGCAGTCTCGGCTCACTGCAACCTCCGTCTCCCAGGTTCAAGTGATTCTCCTGCCTCAGCCTTCCAAGTAGCTGGGATTACAGGTGCCCACCACCACACCTGGCTAATTTTTATATTTTTAGTAGAGATGGGGTTTCACCATGTTGCCTAGGCTGGTCTTGAATTCCTGACCTCAGACGATTTGCCCACTCTGGCCTCCCAAAGTGCTGGGATTACAGGTGTGAGCCACCACATCTGGCAAACTTTTATAATTATAAAGAGGTAATGTATACTTATAAGTTTGTTAAATTTATAGGTAATAGAACTATAGATGCAAGATCTTGTACTCTTGAAGCCATATGTCAAATACAAAAGTGCTGAAATACTAAAAAATATCCCCAAATACTAAATATAAATACTAAAAATGTGCTAAAGATGTTGAGATGCAGAATTGCAAGAGTGCTGGAAGGCAGCAAGAATAAAGTCAACATTGAATCTTGGATGCTCTAAGCCAGCCAAATTGCCAGGCAGCTTTGGTTCTATGGGCTTTAGGTAGTGGGGATTTTGAGGGGATCTGGTTCAGAGGTATCAGATGTTATGCACTGTTGGTCACCTTTTGGGAACTACTAGGTAGTAGTCCCTAAGGAAGACTCAAAGAATGAACTATAGTGGGTTCCTAGAGGACAAACGGGAGAATACTAGAGTAACCAAGAGTAAAAAGATTTCTGTGGATGTTTGCAGGGGAGGAAGGAGTGGGTATCTGCCATAGCCACTGTCCTCAGTGGCTTCTATTAAGATTGCAGATATGGGTAAAGATTCAATTTCAAATGAGTTTTTAAGAGCTCTGTTTTACCACTTTTTTTTTTTCCCTGAGACAAAGTCTCACTCTGTCGCCCAGGCTGGAGTGTGGTGGCATGATCTCAGCTCACTGCGATCTCTGCCTCCTGGGTTCAAGTGATTCTCCTACCTCAGCCTCCTGAGTAGCTGGGAACAGAGGCATACACCACCACGCCCGACTAATTTTTATAGATTTTGTAGAGAGGGAGTTTTGCCGTGTTGGCCAGGCTGGTCTTGAACTCCTGACCTCAAGTGATCCGCCCACCTTGGCCTCCCAAATGCTGGCATTATGGGCATAAGCCATTGTGCCCGGCCTTCCTATGTCATTGAAAAGAGCCTGCTGATATTTTCTCTGAGAACTGGAAAGTTCTGATGAATTGTGAATGTTTCTGGATGCAGTACTTATTGGAAAACTCCACGATTATCAGTAATTGTTATCTATAAAACCAGCTGTAGTCCGCTCCAACTGAAAATGTCTTTAAGCTCACCGTTTTAATTGATCTACTTCTGAGTGACGGACAGAGATGCCTAGGTCTACTCTTCTACCTTTCCTGAGACGTCCCTGGGTAGGGAAATCAGTTTCTATTTAAGTACAGCATCTGGAAGGAGGTAACGTACAGGATGGTATTGGGGGATCAGCGTGAGGAGGATACTGTCCTTGGCCTGCTTCATTATTACTATGGACATTGGGTGTTATTCCCATGGGATGGTACTAAGACAGTAGTTGTTTAATTATGAAGCTCTGAAGCTGAGTGGATGTTTGCAAAATATTTTGAGTACCTTGGAAAAGTGGCATTATTTGTGTGTAAAATATTACTAAATGTATTGTTTGCCAAATAATTCAGAGAAAGGTTCAGCTGACTTTCTTTGGTTTGCTGATTTAGAAGCTTTTTCTTCAAAGTAGAAGTAATGATCCTTTTGCTTAAATGTAGCTCTGGGCACAGTTACAAATTTTCAGCATGTTTTTGGCTTCTATTACTCTACATCAGCTATTCAGCAATTTGGCTTTTTTGTTGTTGTTGTTGTTGTTGTTTATTCCTAATGCAAAGTGTTATTTGTTAAACATTATTCCTGCTAGTAAAATATGGTCACTTTTAGTGATTTTGCTACAGGAGCTAAAAACGGCTTTGCTGATGTTTAAGTAGATGGTTGAAGAGGGGAGCTGATATTTTGTATTTTGATAAATGTTAGTTGAATAAAAGAAAGCAAGTAAGTAGGAGAATTTTATCTCTTGTGTATGGGAATGTTATATTTTCTGTTTATACCTATATCTGGTAATGCTCCTTAATAACACTAATATGCAATTTATAGCTTAAGCTATAAAACATAGCATATTCTTTCTCTCTTTCCCTCCTTCCTTTTCCTTCCACAGATAATTTTTAAAGTACCAATTATATGTAAGATACTTCCTGGCATCATTCAGATAACGTCTGCTCTTCTTATGAGATACATGTAGTCATTTATTTTTAAATAGGGAAACTCAAATTTTATGGCTTAATCAGTGGATGAGTCAATAGTTATTGAACAAACTGTATCACTAATATTCTGAAGAAATAAATTTCACATATTGATCTTGGGATTTATAAACTTAATGGAGAGCCATGAAAATGTCATAAATACATCCATAAATAAAATCAGTCTTGGAGAGATAAGTGTAGTAGAAGCAATGTGATATGGAGGACTTATTGACTACCTCATTCCAATGATTCTTCAAAGGATAAAAGTATCTGATTTTTTACCTTAGGATCCAGGTGGTAGTTTCTGCTTATTTTGAGATAAAATCACTTATTTTCAACACTTCTATTTGCTTATGCATTTACATATATTTCTGTATTAAATATAGAATTAAATATCTTGCCATTAAATATCTCTCCATACAATTTGAAGTACATCACCTCGAATAATTTATCAAACTCCTACTCACCTACAAATGGACACTTCTATGTATCATATGAAGTACACTAAATGGACATATCTGTGTTCTGTAAATGTTCACATCTTTCATAATTGACCCCTAAAGATGTGATTAAGGCCTTAGCCAAGAAATGCTCAGGATATATAAAAGTGAAATCTTTTCCACATTATAATCTTATGCTGCATACATTTAAAATAGGTATTAA
The DNA here is from genome assembly GCF_009764315.1 of Trachypithecus francoisi. Lineage (NCBI taxonomy): Eukaryota > Metazoa > Chordata > Mammalia > Primates > Cercopithecidae > Trachypithecus > Trachypithecus francoisi. The sequence continues at coordinate 42,909,766 of NW_022681468.1, read as the reverse complement.
GGATCTACTAAAATGTAGGGAGACATTGGATTTTCATGTAGGATAATAAAAAGTCTTTGATTTCAAAGAGCTTTGAACTAATTTAGGAGAAGCAGGACCTACACACTTTAGAGGTGATCATTAGCAGGACCTATACACTTTAGAGGCGATCATTCAGAAGTGAAAATAACTATATGCAGCTTTGAGAAAAGAAATGTCACAAGACAGGATGATAAGGTTGTCAAAAGGGTGATCCAGAGAGGAGAGAGACTATGAGAGTTCAGGGCTGAGCTAGACACAGCACTGTGAAATGTCAGTGGGAAGATAGATAGAGTTCTTCTGATCCTCAGAGGGTAACCATCATAGAAATAGTGCAGAGGAGTGGTGAAGGCTTCCAGGCAGAATGAATGATGTGAGCAGAATCGAGCAAGGCTAAAATATTAGCCAAGCTGGGAGAAGCCATTTTCTAGTGGAGAGTAGGTGGGAGAAAGTGAGATGGCAGATGAGGACCAGGTTGAGAAGAGCCTTGAAAAGTTAAGCAGGGAGTATTGTCTTTATTCTGCCAATGCTGGACAATCCTAATGATGATCATGAGCAGGGAAGTGACTGGCCACAAAGTGTAGGAACTTAATAATAAAAGTATTTTTGATTAAAAGCAAGCTTGAAGTAAGAGGTACCTTTTCATGTTTGTGGTTCCAAAGATGATAATTCAGAGTATTTTCCAGAGTGTGGCTTTTGCAGGCAACTTACGTTTCTCATTACTTGTGTTTTGGGATAGTTAATGTTTGGGATTGCCATTACTTATTTTTAATTCACCCCAAAGGACATTTTCCTATGTCCCTTTTCAGGTTAGCACATGGGCTAGGGAGAGAGTTAGTGCAAAGTCTATGCAAGAGGTTCATCGACTCTGAGAATATGTAACTATGTATGTATGTACTTATGTACATATGTGGTTATATATGTATGTATATAAGTATGTATGTACTAGCAGAGATCAACTTCTCCTGGCCCCATCCTTCTGTTCTCCATCTGGGTGGCTTAAAGAGCAGAAATTAATTTTCTCAGCTCTGGAGGCTGGAAGTCCAAGACCAAGGTGTTAGAAGGTTGGTTTCTTCTGAGGCTTCTCTTGTTGGCTTGCAGATGGCAAACGTGCATGTGTACATACCACCCTGGTGTCTGCTCCTCATTTATGAGGACACCAGTCATATTGGAGTAGATCCCCTCCATCTAATGACCTCAGTTAGCTTTAATTATCTTCTTGAAAGACCGATTTCTAAATACAGTCACATTCTAAGATACTGGGGGTTAGGGATTCAACATAGAACTTTGAGGGGAACACAATTTCATAGCAGTTGTCTATATAAAATTTGCCTTGTTCATAACGAACAAAAAGAGAGAAAAAATCAAAACCATATTGTTTCCAGATATTGAGATTTATTTACTACTGTTCTCTTTCTGAAAATAAAAAGAGCCATTACTTATGTTTGGTTCACCCCAAACTATAAATATATAGGCCATAAAGTGTCACGGTTTTATAAAGAACCAAGGAATGTTTCTCTTCCATAGCATCCTGCTTAAATCCTCATAAGTGCTTCTTGTGAACTCATTTTCATTCACACTTCAGATGAAACTCTCAGTTACGAAATGCGGCAGCTAAAAACCTTCAGTTTCTCATTGGTCCCACAAAGCCTAACCTATGAACTACATTATCAAACAAACAAGTCTAGGCCTAGAGGAAATTGGCCCATTCTTAAGAAAACCCAGACTTTTAATTAAAATGGTAGTATAGTAGTTCCCCCTCCACCCTCTACCCTTATGTATGGTGTCAGTTACTCATGGTCAACCGTGGTTCAAAAATAGTAAATGGACAACTCCAGAAACACAAATTCATGTTTTAAATTTTGCCCTGTTCTGAGCAGTGGTGATGAAAGCTTGCACTTCCCCACTCTCTCCCACATGGGACATGACTTGTCCCTTTGTCTGGTATTTCCACACTGTATATGCTACCTGCCCGCTAGTCACTTAGTATTCTTCTCAGTTATCAGATTCACTGTGGTGGCATTATAGTGCTTGTGTTGATGCAACCCTTATTTTACTGAATAATAGTCTCAATGTGCAATGTCTGCTGGCCATTCAGAAATGCCAAAGCGAAGCCGTCAGTGAGGGTGAAAGTTTATCATAGGTAGGTATGCGTAGGAAAACACAGTATGTATAGGATTTGGTACTGTCCCTGGTTTCAGGCATCCACTCAGAGTCTTAGAACACAACCCTGTGGATTTTCTGGGATGAGGGTGTTCCAGCGTGTCTCTAGGCTCTCAAAAATTTTTGCCATTACACATGTCAGATGTGGGTAATTTTAGGGAGAAATAGTAAAAACATCAATCACTATTGAAACTCCCACAGACTGATAAATGACAAAATATATTAAGCCTAACACAAATTTTTCAGTAAAATTGTTTTTCACAAATTTCTTCTAAGTCTAAAAGAGATGGCTTTACTTACCAGCACTGGATATGTATATTATGCTTCAATGTACTTGTTAGTTATTTGTTATTCCCAAGGTTATTTACTTGTGATTTATTCTTATTCATTGTGTGTATTTTTCATCATATATTTGAAAATTGTACACATCCAATAATGCACCAAAACACTGAGCCATGATATCTGGTTATTGAACACGTGTTTTCTAGAATGCAACTGGTGATAGAAAGTGACAACTCGTTGTCTTGCATTCAGCAAGGTTCCTTCATCTTTTTCATTGAGATGATTCAATGCTTATTGTAAAAAAACATAATTGAGAGTATACTAGATTTATTTCAGCAATTCTATACATAAAGTCCTTTTGAATTCTAGATAGTATTCTCTAAGTTGCATGTGTATAGTAAGATAATTTAAGCAATATACTTGAATCTTAACTTAGTATTGAGGCTTTACTATTCATGAAATATATAACCTGATTTTAAAAAAATCAATGAATTTGATCATATCTTGGAACCTCATTTCACTCGCTCTGGTGTTGTCATGGCAACAGGAAAGCCAGGGTGCTATGGGGAGCTGTGATTTGAGATTTCTGCTGCAGTTATGCCTGTGTGTGGTCCAGAGAGAAAAAATAATGTGATGGTACTTGATTTTTAAAAATTATATTTAACATGCATTATGCTAATATAGCAGTCATGGAGGATTCACACTCTTAAAAATGCCCAGTTTTGTCTTTTTAACCATTAACTTGAGTTCAGGTTTACTTTTTCCTGTTTAAGTCCAGTTCAGTAACTATGAGAATTATTTTTGATATGAACAGTATATAGTTAGTTATCAGGCCTTGAAACAGGATGGATAATATAAGATTCAAACAATTGAATTTACTAAATGGTTATGTTAAACATTTGAATTAATTACAAATACTTTATAAAACTGTGAGATGAGCTTTGGTTATAAATCCTGCCCACCAATGATATGGGCAGCTCACGGTCTTAGTCCACATTACTGAGACCCTGTGCCTGCCTGTCTGTGGCTCCATGTCCAGTTTACATGATATGACATCTTTCTTACTTTATATGTAAATTCTAGTAATTCCCTTTTACTTGTACCTTTACTTGATTCTTTCTTTGTTTTTCTTCCTTCACTCCATCCTCCTCCCTTCCCCATCCATCCTTTATCCTTCCCTCCCCCATCCATCCTCCCTCTCTCCATCCTCTTTCCATCCTCCCACCCTCTCTCCTTTTCCTTCCTCCCACCCTATTTCCTTTTCCTTCCTCCCACCCTCTCTCCTTCCCCTTCCCTCCCTTCCCCTCCCATTCCCTTCCCTTCCCTTCTTTCTCTTCAGATGCTTTATTTGGGATATTTATTACATTAAATGTACTTGCTGCTCTGTATTGTCCAGCTGCAGGCTGCTTTTACTCTTCTAAGTAGGTTCAATTAGCTTCCCTTTGTCCCTGCCTTCATTCTCCTACCCCTCCCACTAACCTCTTCCCCAGTTTCCTCACTTAGCCCCGGGTGACACAAACCCATAGGTCTCTGTGTCCAGTGGCCACTTGCTTCTTCCTGCCAGGTCTCTGCTCAGAGTAGATGGAGTTCTTGTAAAATCTGGTGAGGAGCCTAAATACATGCAGCAGTATTATATGCAAAGGCCAGAGGCAGAGGGGAATAAAAAAAATAAACTGCATAGGAATGAGCAGGAATTATGAAGAAGGTCACTACGAAATAGAAAATTGATAGCACTCTGAGAATCATGTCTAGATTTCCAGGGAACTCTGATGAACATCAGGATTATGCACATTTAAGGTAGTAAAGATCAAATACTTAAATACATTTTAAACAAAGGTATGGTTGAGGCTGCAGTGAGCTGTAATTGTACCACTGCACTGGAACCCAGGTGACACAGTGAGACCCTGTCTTAAACAAAACAGAATACAAAGGTGTACCAACGTGGCAAGAGCTAGGCTTATATGCATACATCTTTGCAATATTTATATTATTTTAGAAGTTCACCATATTTAGAATTTTTTAAAATTTAGCTCAAAACAAAAATATTTACCTACATTGATTCCCTGGGAGCTCAAATGTATTGCAAATTAGAAGAACAGAAGAGAAAGATGGAAGCATTTTCTTGCCATGTGATATTAGTGTTTATAGGTTAAATTCCAGATCCTTTCTAGGATGAGACATTAAAAAGAATTATACACTAGGTGTAATTATGCACAAGGGTGCCACTTATGTCTTTATCACATCCTAGCCATTGATTGAAAGGATTTGTCTTCTTGTTCCCCTCGTTAAATAAACTATAGACCATTGCTAACTCTGATTACTACTGAAGTCTTGTGTATTTAATTGCATGCTATATACCTGCAGTGGGGCATTCAGAAGGATGTGACGACACAGTTGATTTGGATTCTATTTAGGTAACCCACACTACAGAATGCACTGAATGATAGATGTTTTCACGACAAACAATATGAGAAACTTAAGATTACTAAATGACTTGAATTCATACTAAATTCAACCCTATGCTGACACAATTAGGGCTGAACTGCAGACACACACTAAAAATGTCTGTTCCAGAATCAGTGTTCTGGAACAAGTTATGGAGCATTGGTACTTTTGGTCATTAAATATTTGGTAGAACTGCCCTGTGAAGCCATCAGGGCCTGGTGCTTTTTCCCAACTGGCACTTGTAAAGGATACAATAGATTTTCATCATTAAAATTATTAAGGTGACTACCAAAATATAAGTACTGCATTCTGGTCAACTGTAGTTTGCTGGAATGGAGTCATGGATAGAGGCTTTAATTCTATACCTTAAGTTTATATGAAGTGGGTGACGAGTCTCTAGAAGGTTTAAGACTGCTGGGTCCAGAAACCTACTAATCATTACAGAGACAAGAATAGACTCAAGAGGGCACATGGTTGATGAAAGTATTATTGGAATAAATAAGCTCTTCACATTTGTGGGTCTCACAATGTTGGCTGTGAAGGCAAAGTCTCTGTCTCCTTTCCTTTCATGTGCTTCTATACAGCAAAGCCTAAGGATATGTAATGCCCTAGACAGATAGAAGGTATTGCAAGCATTAAGTGTGAAAGTCACATCCACACTTATATTTCACAATTAACATGTATAACACTAAACTTATCCTTTAGACTTGTATCACCCAATGTCTTTCCCATCTCAGTTACACCAGCTCCATCTGTTTAGTGGTTCAGGCCAAAACCACTTAGGGTTATGTGAGATTCCTCTCTGTATTTCCCACTCTATGTCTAGTTTATCAGGAAATCAAATTGATTCTAGCTTCAAAATGTATCAGACATCATACAGTTTCCCACTATCTCTATGGTGACTACCCGGGTTAGAAACATCATCATTTCCTGCCTGAAATCTGGCAAAGTTTCCATTCTTTTTTCTCCAGAATTTTTAAGAGTTCCACATGTATTAGTGTTATTAGCTCTTTATCTGTGAAGCATGCCACACATGTTCTCTCCTAGTATGTTATCTTTTGACTTTTTTTATGCCATGTAAAAGTTTTCAAAAAAACTTTTGTGAATGACACAATGTATTCAAATTTATTAATGTTTTATTTTCTCTGGATTTTGAGTTAAAGCTAGAAAATCTTTTCTTATCCCTAAGTTTTATAGGAATTCACCCATATTTTCTTCTGGTACTTTTGTGGATTTATTTTTTACATTTAGATTCCTGACTCACTTGGTGTTTTTTCTTGTGTATTAAATGAGGTATGGATCTAACTGTCTTTTTCCAAGTATCAGTTCTCTTAGCACTTATTAAGATATCCATCCTTGCCTCAGTGGTTTGAGGTTACCTTCATGTGTCACATACATTAAATAGGCACTTTGTTCTATTTCTGGATTTTTAATTCTTTCTCACTGGTCTACTTATGTATACTTATGTACCAGTATCACTCTATTTTTATTATAAACATGTTTCAGTATTTTTTAAAGTCTGGTAGGATCAATGCCCTAGTCGTAGTTTTTCCTTTATAGGATTTTCCTGAATATTCCATATAAAATTTGTATTAACTTGCTTAGTCCAGATCCACCAAATGGCTTGCTGGCATTTTCCTTGGGGTTGCATTAAATTTATAACTTAGAACTGATACCTTTATAATGTTGAGTCATATTATCCAAGAACTAGAAATGTCTTTCCATTTCTTCAAGTCCAATATTATTTCTCAGGGGAGTTAAGTTTTCTTTATGTAAATTCATACATTTTTTTGTCAAAGTTATTCCTGGGTATCTTTTCTCCTTGTTGCTATTGGAAATAAAATTTCTTTGCCATTATATTCTCTGATAATCTTATATATGAAAACTATTTGTTTCTGCATGTTAATTTTATATGCTGCTAATGTATTGTATTTTTTTAGTTAGAATTATCATTGACTTTCTGGATATATGATCATTGACTACATCTTCAGCAAATAGCAGCAGTTTACTTTTTATTTTCCAACACTGTGCCTCTTGTTAATTTTACTCATCCGATTGCATAGGCCTCTAGTAAATGTTACATGGTAGTAGAGTTAGTGGGTATCCACTAATTTTCTCAATATCAATTTTAAGAAAGTATATACCAATTTATATTTTGCCATATGATTTTTCCAAAAATGAATAGTATAATTCATTGAATTTGTTATAACTATGAAACCATTAAAAGTTTTCCTCTTTAGGTGTATTGGGTTATAATAATTTATTTTCTAAGATTGAGTCAATTTTATATTCCTGAAACCAATCCTATTTTGTCATGGGATATTGTTTTTATATATTATTGTGTTAGATTCTGTTTGCTAATGGTTTAAATAAAAACTTTTGTTTGTACAGACTTTATCGGGTTTAATTATCAATGTTATTCTTGTTCCATACTAATAATTAGAATTTTTTTTATTTTCAGTGTTCTGGAACAAGTTATGGAGCATTGGTATTTTTGGTCATTAAATATTTGGTAGAACTGCCCTGTGAAGCCATCAGGGCCTGGTGCTTTTTTTGTGCTACAGCTCCTTGTTTCTTTTCTCTCTTCTATGGATATTTGTCTTTTTTTTCACTAATGGAACATTTTCATAAGCTGTATTTTCTTTAAAATCCATTTCATCTTGGTTTTCAAATTTATCTGCATAAAGCTCTGCAATACAATCCCTTATGATTTCAGAATATTTATTTTGTTTCAGTGGTTATTTCCTCTGGTCATTTCTTATTTTGTGTACTTGTACTTTCTCTCTATTTTTTAAATGAGTTTTCGGTTTCATTTTTAATATGATTTTGATTTATTACATTAAAATTTCAATTTATTACATTAATTTATTATTTTTCTTTACTGTATTAATTTTTACTTTTATTTTTAGTATTTTCTTCTTTGTAAGTTCCTTTGACTTACTTCAATATCCTCTTTCTGATTTTTTGAGATAGTTTAATTATTTTAATTCTTACTTTTTGATTGATAAAAGTATTTAAGACTGAATTTTTCTATTCACTGTTTGAAACATATTCCAAAAATTTTGGTAGTAGTTTTTTCATTATTATTTAAAAAGAAATTCTGTAATTTTGTTTTCTAAGTTTTCTTTTCATCCAAGACTTGTTTACCAGATTTTAATTTTTTTAATTTCAAAAGAATATTTTGTCTGTTTTGTTTATAATTTTTAAGTTTATTGCGTTGTGATCAGAGATTATTGTTTGTAACATTTCTACTTTTTATGGAACTTTGTAATGTTTTCATTGTGACCAAATATGCGACCAATTTTTGTAAATGTGTTTTGTGCACTTGAGAAGAAGATATATTCTCCATTATAAGGGTATGAATTTTGTATGTATTAATTAGATTCATCTTGTTGATTATTTGCTTAAATCTTTGTCCTTACTTTTTGTGCTCTTGATTTGTCTTACACTAAGAGTGTTGTGTTAAGGGTCTGCTATTTTTACTGCATTTTTATATCCCCTTGAGTCTTTCATAATTTTACATGTAAAGGTAATTTCTATGTTATATCATACATTGATATACATAATAATTACAGATTTCTACCTCTGTTTTTGTATTTCCATTTGCCTGCTAGGCCTTTGCCCATTCCTTTATTTTCAACCTTTCTGGACCATTTTGTTTTGGATATGTCTTTATATATCGTATTTGGATTAGCTTTGTGGGACAGATTGGAAATCATTTTTCTTTGATTAAGTGGATTAAGTATTGTATTAGTCCATTTTCATACTGCTATAAAGAACTGCCAGAGACTGAGTAATTTATAAAGGAAAGAGGTTTATAAAGGCAAAGTAATTTATAAAGGAAAGAGAACTGATTCACAGTTCAGCATGGCTGAGGAAACCTCAGGAAACATAGTCATGGTGGAAGGTGAAGGTTAAACAATACACCTTCTTCACAAGGTGGCAGGAAGGAGAAGTACCCAGAGAAGTGGGAAGACCCCGTTATAAAACCATCTGGTCTCATGAGAACTCACTATGATGAAAACAGTGTAGGGGAAACTGCCCTCATGATCCAAGACCTCCACCTGGTCTTTCCCTTGACCTCTGGGGTTTATGGGGTTTATGGGAATTATAAATCAAGATGACACTTTGGGTGGGGACACAGTCAAACCATATCAAATATTCACTTTTTTCTCTGTTAATACATGTTTAATTAAGCATTTAGGCTAGTTATAGATTTGCAAAACAAAAGTTGCAAAGGTAGTACAGAGTTCCCATATAGCCCACAACCATATTATCATCTTACAGTAGCACATGGTACATTTATCACAATTAATGAACTAGTATAGATATGTCAGTGCTAGCAAGATTATCCAAATCTCTTTAGTTTTTTAAAAAATCTTTTTCTGTTGCAGAATACCATCCAGAATGTCCTATACATTTAGTATTCATGTTTCCTTACGTGCCTGTTGGCTGTGACTGTTTCTTAGATTACCTTGTTTTGCATGACTTCAACTCTTATAAGGGATAACTGTTAGGTATTTTTAGAATTTCCCTCAATTGGGATTCATATGATGATTATCTCACAATTAGTCTGGGGTTGTGGGTTTGGAGGAAGACCACAGATAAAAAGTACCATTCCTACCACATTCTGTCAAGGGTATATACTAGCAACATAGCTTATCGTAGTTGATGTTGACCTTGACCGCCTGTCTGAGGTAGTGTTTGTTAGGTTACTGTAAATTTACATTATTCTGGCTTTTCCATACTGTACACTTCAGAAAGAAGTTTATGTGTACAGTGTTCATGTAAGGAGTGAGTAATTATCTTCTTTAGGGTGGAGTGTAAATTATTTGGAATTTTTCTGCACAGGAAGTCTCTTTTCCCTGTTTATTTATTTTATTTATTTTTTTGATTGGTGGGGGACAGAATCTTGCTGTGTCACCCAGACTGGAGTGCAGTGGCATGATTTCAGCTCACTGCAACCTCCGCCTTCTGGGTGCAAGTGATTCTTGTGCCTCAGTCTCCCTAGTTGCTGGGACTCCAGGCACGTGCCACTATGCCCAGCTAATTTTTTGTATTTTTAGTAGAGACGGAGTTTCTCCATGTTGCTCAGGCTGGTCTTGAAATCCTGAGCTCAGGCAATCCTCCTGCATCGGCCTCCCAAAGTGCTAGGATTACAGGTGTGAGTCACTGCACCTGGCCTCCCCTGTTTATGCAATCAATTATTTATACCACTGTGGACTCTTGGATGCTTATTTTATACTCTGGTTGACAATCCAATACTACTTGATTTATTTTATTGCTCAAATTGTTCCATGTTTTGCCATTGAGAGCTTTCCAGGCCTATGTTCCTTTGACAAATCCTTATTATTATTGTTGTTAGTGTTATTAGCACTTTCTTTCTTTTTCACATTAAAATGCATCTTAGGCTTATCTTAAGTAGTTACCTGTCCTGGTCCTAGAACCAGCCATTTCTTCAAGAAGAGTTGTTTCTTTTTATTAAAGAACCATATTAGAAACCAAGATCTGGACTGTTACTACTGAAAGTCATTGCTTTTAGACTCTTTCAACTGACAGAGCAAGGAAGTTTATGTGTGTATAATAATCTGTGAATATACACATACATACACATATTTCTATACTTAATCATCCATGTTTAAATTAAATAGAATATGAGTTCATACAGATATCTCCAATCCTAATCAGTTACCACAGGGATTATTCTGGTCTTCTTCCCTTGGATGTTTGCAACTCCTGCTTCAACAGTTAGAAATCTGACTTCCATATTCATTTGCCTAATTGTTCAATTCCAGTACACATAAATGGTGGCTTCGGAATTAATAACTTATACCTCCATGGGAAATAACTATTAACTAAAGGACAGCACTTATGTACAGTACTTTTTGAATTTTTAGTCTTAGAGATTCCTCTTCTTTTCCACAGTTACTTAGGTCAGAACCATTTTCCATTCTTCAGTGAAGTTGTCTCATGTATTTGTAATACAGTTAGATTGTTTTGTCATTTGATGCATTCCATCCTGGGATTTCCTATCTCTTTTTTTATCATTTGTGTGTATTAAGTTTCATTCTTTTGTGCTGTATCCTTCTATGGTTTTCAGTTAATGCATAATGTCATGAATCTGCCACTATAGAAGCATCATACAGAGTAGTTTCACCAAATTAAAAAATTCCCTATGTTTTACTTAGTCAATCCAACCTCTAGCCCTCAAACACTTGTTACACTCCGTACGTTTGGAGAATTCCTTACATTTTCAGATTTGATAAGATTTAGATTCTATTTTCTCTGTACTCTTGACAGCTAGGATACAGGGTGCAATTTCATAGGTATTGAACATTGAATTGGAAATTAGGGGCACAAAGAAGGGGGGCACTGTGAGTTACACATTCTGGCAAAAGTGGTGGCAGCTAAATACAATTTACAGAGGTAGCAATAACAGGCATTCAAGTAACATTTTCCGGGGCGTAAGATAAGATGGTTATGCTAGTTGTGCCCAGTGGAGGCAGTGGCCACGAGATCTCCAGCAGACTAATTTTAAGGTGTAACTGGGGACATTGTTACTGGCTTTACAGCCTCTAAGTCTGATCTTCTGGCCCATTTTGAGATACTGAGAACTCAGAATATTTAATATATATATTATAGTAACATAGATAATTTCTATTAAGTTCTTTTTCAGCTCAAACTAGTAATTTCCATTGTTTGCAAATTAAGAAGCCTGACCACTTTTCTAAAATAGCCTCCTTACCTTTACTGTCTTCAAGAACTCATATTTTTCGAAACTTGCTACATGTTGGTCATAGTGCTAAGCATTTTTTAGGTACCATTTCAGTAAGTTTCTGGAAGATAAGTACAGATTACTTTCTTAACCACTCACTGTGTGACCTCTCTAGGATCTATACATGATAAACACTTGTGCTCATGGTGTATTATCTAGTAACTTTCATTCAATAGATATTGATGACATAGTAAAAAATTGGATAGGGATTTGTCTTAGTCCGCTTTGCCTTAGTCTTGTTTAAATGACATAGACTGGGTGTTTAAACAATAAAGCTTTATTTTCTCATATTTCTGGAGGCCGGAAATCTAATATCAGAGTACTAGAATGGTGAGGATTCTCTTCCTGGCTTGCAGACAGCTGCCTTCTCATTGTGCCCTCACATGGCAGAGAGAACAAGCAGGCTCTCTGGTGTCTTTTCTTAAACAGGCACTACTCCCACTGAACCCGGGCCCCACCTTAATGACCTAATTAACTCCTAAAGGGGGGCCCCATCTCCAAATACAATCACATCGAGGGTTAGGGCTTCAATATGTGAACTTTGTTGGCAGGGGTGAGAGAGGCAGGACACAAAAATTCAGTTTATAACAGATTTTGTGTTTTTTCCCTTTGGGTAGAGGCAGGAGAAAGTTAACCTATGAACTGAGATAGAAAATGAAATCTAATGGAAGAGGTCTTTGTTTGGGGAGGTAGTTTGGAAAAATGTGAGCAAAATAATACTGTTACTCGATTAAACAGCCAAAGAAAGCTTGCAAATTAGTGGAACTACAGAACAACAAATTATCTCAATCTTCTTTCCATTACTCAAATTATGAAAGTAAACTTTGTTACAAAAGGATTACCTGCAGAAATAATGCTATTATCTTTCCGACCGCTCCTTGTGGGTTTCTGTTTATTTTTGGTTTGCTCACCAGATACTCCTGTAGAAGGCTCTGCAGATACATTAATCAAGGGTTTTGAAACTTCCTCAGGGAGAGTAAGAGAAAATGGGGGAAGGATTAAAACATCCATCCCTGTGCAATTTCTGCTGTTCATCCTACCTGCCTTTCCTGTGGGTTTTAGCCCTCTCTTCTACTTGAAGATGGGGAATAGATAACATCCTCTGACCTATTATTTGAATTCATTATTTAGTTTGATTCCCACTCCTGGCTTCAATGTAGGGAACTAGAGAAGGGCAATGAGCAGAAATTAGGATTTGTTATCACCCATGGTTCTGCATTAATGAGGCAGGATTCTGGAGCTCTGAACTACCATTGGCCCAGGAGGGGAAAACAGCAGTGTCTCCTCACTGAGTGCGTTCTGGCAGCAGCTCTGCCAGCTCACAGTGTGTCACTCTTCCAGCCACCCCATGATGGTGGATCACAGTGAAAGCTGACAGAGAAAGAGGCGTTTCAGATTTGAGTTGGAAAATGTTTAAGCATTCACTATTGTGTAGTGGTTAAAAGAATGGGTTTTTCATTAAACCTCACTTCAAATCCCAACTAAGCTCCTTACTAATTATAAACAATTCTTTCATTACCCTAAGCCCCAGGCTTTCTTCAATAAATGTGGAATAATTCCTCCCTTGTTAGGGGTATTGTGAAAATTTGATCTGATAATGTATCATGGGGTACCTGGCGTGAAGTAGGCACTCAAACCCCATTCTTTGAAGGATGAATGAATGAACATATGTCAGGTGCTTAGTATACTAATTTGTACTTATTTGTGTTCAGTATATGGAAGCATTTGCAGGCTATCACTGGGGAAGAATCCTACCTCCTAGCTCTAGCTCATCTTCCTTGTACACACCCTCAAATGAAAGAAAAATTCATACATCTGATTTGCCAGATTCCAGCATGCCTACTGAACCCCCTAATTGTTACAAGAGAGAGAACCTGAGCATGCTTGCTTCCACTTCCCTTATTTCATGTTGCCAGGGTGGTAGGGGCCACTCTCTCCATGCCCCTCCTCTGTGTATCAAAAGGAGAAAGAATAGGTTTATTTTCGAAGCAAGTCAAGGACCCTTACTTTCAATGTGTTCCTTTTATGCTCCTAGAACATGATAAGATTTGAATGTTGGCTGGGGGTAAGAAGGAGGGCCTCAGGCTCCTTGGTGAGGCCACATGTCCAACCTAGCTTTCCTTAGACCCTTAAGTTATTAGGTACTGGATATGCCCGGAATATCTGGAGGTTCCTTTATCTTGCCATCAGTTGAATTACCTAAATATATTAGCTTGAGCCACACAAAACTGTCAATAATTAAACATTTTTATCCACCAAACAGTGATTTCATAAAGCTTAATAAAACTAAAAAAAAGCCACTTCAGACCAACTCCTAAAGCATGATGCAAATATTTACTAAACAGGTTTCTTCAGAAGACATGAGAGGCTCATTTTCACACAGAAGTATTCCCTATTAAACCCTTTTAAACCTTCCCAAAGTCCTGTCTTAGTCAGACTGGCTGCTATAATAAAATACCATAGACTGGGTGGCCTAAACAATAAACATTTATTCCTCACAGTTCTAGAGGCTGAGAAGTACAAGAGCAAGGAGCTGGCAGATTTGGTGTCTGGTGAGGGCACTGATCCCATTAGGAGGGCCCCACACTCAAGATCTCATCTAACCATATTATTTCCCAATGGCCCTATCTCCAATACCTTCACTTTGGGGATTAGAGCTTCAATATGTGAATTGGATTGGGGGGATAAAATCATTCCATCCACAGCAAGTTCCATTGTTCCTCTTCCTTTGGCCCTCACTACCATCCCTTTTCTAGCCCACGCTTCAATTTTCCAACTCACTCCTCCCTCTCACTCTGGTATTAGGTTGTCTTTTCTTAAGTAGAACAATATGGTTTTCTTAGCTTCCTCATTTTTCTTCTCCATTTATCACCCCACTCAACACAATAAAGGTCTGGAAGCTACAAAAACAGTAAAATCTCCATCTCCTTTGAAGAGGAGGGGGGTTAGAATTGCAAATACTTATAATTTAATGTATTTCCCTAACACAGAAGAAAGTTCTCAGATAGAATTATAAGTGACATTCTGTTTGCAGTAAACTTAGCTGGAGGGGATACAATAAACCTTTACATATTCAAGGTGTAACGGGGATTTCAGTCTCTTACCAAGTCATCATTTTCTCCATTGTAGCATCAGACAGTTTGTGTTGTGAAACTTGTCATTAGCAAAATGAGAGAGCATGGCAGTGGGGTTCCTGTAAAATGATAAACTCATTTCTTTTTTGTGTTTAGTAAGTCTGAAAAAGAATCCAACAATTTTAGGACCAAAGAATATATTTGCATATGTGTATTCACAAAAACATGCCCTCCTACATGTATATATGTAAACATATAGGCTCACTGTTATGGACTAAATTTTGTCCCCCTAAAATTCATATGTTGAAGCCTTAACTCCTTATGTTACTGTATTTGGAGACAAAGTCCATAAGATCGTAATGATTAAATGAAGTTATAAGAATGGGGCCTTAATCCTGAAGGACTGGTATTCTCATAAGCAGAGGACGAAATACCAGACCTCTCTCTCTCCTCTCCTCTCCTCTCTAGGTATACACAGAGGAAAGGCCATGTGAAGACACAGTGAGAAGGTGACCATCTCTAAGCCAGAAAGAGAAGTCTCACTATAAACCAACCTTGTTGACTACTTGGTTTTGAATTTCTAGCCTTCAGACTGTGAGAAAATAAATTTGTTGTTTAAGGCACAAAAGTTTTGTTATGGCAGCTCTAGCAGACTAATACACTCACAGATCCCAAAACCTCAGTGGAGACAACACATTTTCTAGATTTGTAACATATGACAATAGGAAAGACTGGGAATCTATCAATGAAAGCTTCCAGCAATATAAGGAAGTCATTGCATGTGCTCCATTGTTGGAGTATGTGGCTAAAACATAGCTTCTGGCCAGGCGCGGTGGCTCATGCCTGTAATTCCAGCACTTTGGGAGGCCAAGGCAGGTGGATCACAAGGTCAGGAGATTGAGACCATCCTGGCTAACACGGTGAAACCTCCGTCTCTACTAAAAGTACAAATACAAAATTAGCCAGGTGTGGTGGCAGGCGCCTGTAGTCCCACCTACTCGGGAGGCTGAAGGGGAAGACTGTCGTGAAGCTGGGAGGCAGAGCTTTCAGTGAGCTGAGATCGTGCCACTGCACTCCAGCCTGGGTGACAAAGCAAGACTTGGTCTCAAAAAAAACAAAAACAAACAAACAAAAAACCAACAACAACAAAGACATAGCTTCTAAATCATCTTTTACAGGTATATAATACTGGTACTCATGCTGCCTGATTCGGGTAGGGAGTATGTGTATATATGAGAAGGGTGCTGTAGCATTTCAGCTGGTACTTCTAGGGTGAACAGTGTAGCAGTCTGGACGGTTGTTCTGGACTTTAAAACTATTCTTACACCTGCCCAGGCCCACCCACTGGATAGACTTTGAGTACCCATGACTCCTGCTCTGGCCTCTATTTGATAGAATCCTTGCTGGTAGGTGACTTTGGCTTTGGTCAAGGAATCTGGATCTCCTACAGCTCTTAAAGATTTCCCTTTAGGACCCAGTAACTCTGTTAGTCTTTGTCCTTTTCTGCTGGCCTGACTGGTGTGTCCTTTCCTGCATGTTTGCATGCTATTCTCCAGGAAAGCCCTGAATTCCTTTGCCTTGTCCCTGTGGCTGGTGTGTACATATGGTCCAAATGCTGTCTGGGGGCAAAGCTCGGAGTTCAGGGAATTCTTGGAAAATCAGAAGTCCCAGAAGAGTAACAGGATCTCAGTGTCAGAAATTTTCAAGAGAGCCTTCATTCGTTTTCTCTGTGGCCTGAGGCAAGGGAAGGGGGGGGAGTCTGTTAGTTTACACTGAGGGAGATTGTTATGAACAGAATGTTTGTCATTCTCTCAAAATCCGTATGTTGAAGCTCTAACCTAAATGTGACGGTGTTAGGAGGTGGTGCATTTGGAAGGTAATTAGGTCATGAGTGTGGCACCCTCGTGGATGGGATTAGTGCCCTTTTAAGAAGAGACACTAAGAAACTTGCTCACTATCTGCTCTCTGCCATGTGAGAAATAAATGATGTTTAAGCCACCCAGTCTATGGTGTTCTGCTGTAGGAGCCTAAGCTAACTAAGGAAGGGCTCACATAAATAGGTAGGAGTTACTTGGACATCAGCTTAAAGTATAGGAATTTGCCTATCCTCTTTAATAGTGACTCACTGTCCATTGGGTCTTCCAAGGTGTATTTTTATTTCAAGTATTAGATACAACCATCCCTTTCTACCCATTTCTCTTTCCGCCCACTTCTTGGTAGAGCTGGCATTTAACATTGAGAGAAGTGGGGACTTGGAAAAGGCATCACCTTTTGATGACTTTTTAGGTTGGTTTTATAATCTGAACTCTGATATATTCATTCTACAAATACTTGTTGAGCATCTAGTATACACCAGGTAATGTTCTGGGCACTTAGCAAATATCATGTGAGAATGTGAGAAAATGTTGAGCAGGGAAAGGAAGCCTGGGAGTACAAGAAGAAGATGAGTTGCAGTTAAATATTGAGTGGTCAGGGTAGGTTTCTTTTAGAAGGTGACATTTGAGCGAAGAGTTGGTGGGGAGTTGGCTATGTATCTATCATGATTAAGAGCATTCTGAGCAGAGGCAATATTAGGGCAACAAATCTGAGGAAGGAGTATATCTGATATGTGCAGAGTATAGTAATCAGGTTTCCATATCTGGAGTGAAGTCAGTGAGGTGTGGAGAGTAGAAGGAAAAGAAATGGGAGGAATTGGGGGATGGTAGCAGGGAGGGTAGTGAGCTAGATCATGCACGGCCACATGTGTAGAATGTTGTAAGGACATTAGGTTTGAATATATAACAATCCCATATTGAACATGCTGACCCTTGTTTTCACCTTATCTTCTATAAATCTTGTTCTCAAGGTGTAGTCCGTGGACCATTGCATTGAAATCACGTGAGAGCTGTATAGACATGCAGAAAATGAGGCCCCACCCTGGACCTACAAACAGAATCTAAATTTTAACTAGATTCCCTGGTGATGGGTATATCCATTAGCATTTGAGAAACTGTTGTCTCTTTTTATCACTGTATTAGCAACAATTACATCCCTATCTTAAGATTATGAAAATGTGCCAATTCTGTAGAGTATGTTCTGGGTGAGGGGTTGGTTGTCCCCCGCTGCCCTGGCTACATCACTGTTTGCTTGAATGTGGTTTGCACATTCATGGCAGAGATTTCTGCTGCTTCCTCCACGACATGGTGTTGTGGCAGGGAGGCATGCACCCAACCAAGGAGAATATTTTCTAGTCTCCTTTGTATCTAAATGTGACTCATTAACTAGTTCTCATCAATGAACTATGGGTGGAAGTGATGTGTATTACTTTTGAGCCAGTAATTTTGAGATGAGGATAGGAATTCTCTACTCGTTTTCCCCCATCAATCAAAATGCGGCAAACTCTGAGGCCATAATGGATGGAGCAGACTCAAGATGAAAGCAAATTGGCTCCCGGAACCACTGTGTGAATCATACTGAGCTATTATGTGAATGATAAGTCATTGTTTATTGTGTAAAGTCACTGAAAATTTCAGGTTTGTTAAAGTGGATGGCATTATCCTAACTCAAAGATTTTCAGACTTTAGGAGACATCGGAATTACCTAGAGGGCTTGATAAAGACCTCGTTGTTTGATTCCACTTTCAGAATTTTGCATTCTGCAGGTCTGGGGTGAGGCCTGAAAATGTGAATTTCTAGCATGCTTCTTGGGGATGCTGATGTTGCTGGTTTGGGGACCTCACTTTGAAAACCACATCCCTAACTAAGAAAATGTCTTTGAGAGAGTGGGAAAACTCATGACCTCTAAGGATATGTCATTGACCCAAAAGTATGAAATGAAAATAAAACCAATTTGCCCTAACAGAGACCACTGAGTGCTACTGTATTGGCTGCATCTCCCTGATGCTGCCATGTTCACTATAAAAACGGATACAGAAAAGAAAATTGACATTCATTAAGCTTAACTTTGGAGGGATGATTTAACTGATATTGGCATCTCTACTTTTTTAATTACTCCACCTTTTATTCTGTTCTTCCAGTTCCCTAGAAGAGAAAGCAGTTGATTTATGACCCTCAAAAAGCTGTTAGCCTAGGGTGGCCTTGTTTGCATCAGTGGGAATACAGCTGAGTCACTGAGACAAGAAGCCAGAGGATCCTCTGCCTCTCACAGGAGGGGAGGGACAGGCAGGGTCTTCTCCTAGCCTGACATTTAACAAATTATCCAGAAGTTTCACTGTCATTTAATGTTATAGAATAAATTTAAAGGATTTTTACTGTCTCCACTGGAATATTCTGGGCTAGGCTGAAATGAATTAACTTCATCACTTAGAAAAACTTGCTTTAGTTTTGGAAGGAGTTAGTGTAGGTTTTTCCAGATTGGACTTAGTCCTTTTAAGGTCCTCATATAAATTAAGCCCTGGAATTCTTCAGATAAATTTGTAATTTTATAGCATCTCTCTTCCAAAGTGCTATTATTAAATTATCATTCTGGATTGCTTCACTGACAGCTCCACTTCTTAAAATAGAGATCAGCTGTATTCCTGGACACTGGCATCAAATAGCTGACTTAGAAATGTTGGTTTCCAAATGGTCGCTTGTTTCTAACTACTATTTTTCTACTTTGAGTTCTCTTGATTTGTTTTAGAGGACATGACACATGTTTCTTCTCTAAATATCTTTGTGCTCAGTACCTATACATAATGAGTACCATTTTCATTTGCTTCTCTGTTGCTAATTGGTGCTTGAGCCTCCTTTTCCTACATGGGGTGTTT
The DNA here is from genome assembly GCF_009764315.1 of Trachypithecus francoisi. Taxonomy (NCBI): domain Eukaryota; kingdom Metazoa; phylum Chordata; class Mammalia; order Primates; family Cercopithecidae; genus Trachypithecus; species Trachypithecus francoisi. Next base: position 42,890,262 of record NW_022681468.1, on the reverse strand, counting down.
TTGCAGCTTTAAATCCTACTTCTAATCACTGTGATGTCAGGGCAGGTTTGGAATGGGCTTGCTTTGACATTGGCAATGCCCTCAGAAGAACTCAGATATAACCTGGCTGTGTTCCATCTTGAGAAATGCTAAAGAAGGTGGACTTCCTCCATTCTCTTCCTCCCGTTCTCCCTCCAATATTCATTTGCCACTTGATGTATGCCAGGCTCTGGCGATTCATCATTGAACAACGGGGACACAATTATGGACCTTTTATTCTAGTGGAGGAGAGAGACAATGAAACATTAAACAGAGAGATGGAGTTCAAATACAACTAATGTTCTGAAGAAGATAGAGTACAGTGCTAGAGACCTATTGGAGTGGGATGCTCCAGGTGATAGAAGAGATCAGGGAAGTCTGACTTGAAGAGGTGGCATCTGAGCTGACCACTGGATAGATAAGTGAGCTTTGTGAAGATCCAAGGAAAGAGTGTTCCAGGCAGATGGAAGAGCAAGTGTGAAGGCTGTAAGCTGGGAACCATCTTGGCATACTTGGGGAACACCAAGGAGGCCATGTGGCTGGAGTCTAGTCAACAAGTAGGGGAAAGGGAATTGTCTAGTGAGATCAGCTCTGGCAGAAGCCATAGCACATGGACCTTATACATTGGCAAATGCCTTTAAATAATAATTTCAGTCAAAATCTCTTGGTAGCTGAAAGGACTGAATTTATTCTCATTATTTTTGCTAATGCAGGCTGCTTAGTTGGCTGTTTAATTTCCTAAATGGTGCTCTGTCTTGGTTAGTGGGTGATTTGAGAGAAAAGCCTGCTTTAACTTTCGGTACCAGCATTCTGGGTGCTTCTGCTCTCCTCTCCTTTCTGTCTTGGGAACAAGGAGGCAAAGATAACTTGGTTGTCTTTGGGAGTTAAGAGCCCATTACCATGCTGTTTGGTTACTATAGCCTTGTAACAGAATTTGAAGTCAGATAATGTGTTTCCTCCAGCTTTGTCCTTTTTGGTTACGATTGCCTTGTGAGTGAACTATAGGTTCTTCTTTGTTTCATACAAATTTAAATTTTTTTCTAATTTTGTGAAAAATGGAAAAATGATCTTGGTATTTTGACAGGAATTGCGTTGAATCCATAGGATGCTTTGGGTAGTGTGAATCAATATCATTTTAGCAATATTGATTCTTCTAATCTATGAGCTTTGATTGTTTTTCCATTTTTTTGTGTCATCTGCAACTTCTTTCATCAGTGCTTTACAGTTTTCCTTGTAGAGAGCTTTCACCTCCTTGGTTAAGTGTATGCCTAAGTATGTTATGTTATTTTATTTTGTAGTTATTGTAAATGTAATTAACTTACTGATTTGGTTCTCAGCTTGACTGCGATGGGTATATAGCACTGATACTAATTTTGTATGTTGATTTTGTATCCTGCAACTTTAGTGAATTCATTTATCAAATTGAGGAGTCTTTAGGGTTGTCTAGGCAGAAGATCGTATCATCAAACAGAGATAATACATAGTTTAAAAAGCCAAAGTGCTATAAAGTGTGTAACACCAAAAACAACAGCAACGACAAAGTCTCTTGCCCCATCCCACCATACTTAATTCCACTCCTTAGAGGCAACTACTTGCTACTTTTTAAGTTGTTTCTTCAGGCTTTTATTTCTGTATATCTAAATATTGTTTAGTATTTTTAGATGTTTCGTCCATTATTGACTTTCTTTGGTTAGGTCTGCTTTTCTGCCTCGATTTTTTTACTCCACACTTCCCTTTTAACCAATTTGGATATATTTAAACATAGCTATATTAATATTATTACCATACACAGATAATCCCCTGCTCAAATGGTGTACTATGACTACTCCTACTTTTTAAACAATTTTCCCATCCCCTGAAGCTGTGTCTCTCTTTCTCCTGTGTGCATCTCTCTCTCCTTAGTGTGCTTAGTTTTGTATGTATACAATCATTAATTTTTCACAAGCTATGGAATTATGTTTTCTAAAAGATCAAATAAACCAGCTAACTTATCAGGTTGTTTTTCTTGGGGCCATACTTGAGGAATTCTCAGTCCTTCTTTTTAACCCTGGTCTGGTTGTTCTCTTGGCCTGCTACACAAGTGTTCTCTAGGACCTCTACCTATTTCTCTCTGTTTTCTAATAAGGTTAAGCATATCATAGTGTAACTTCTTGAAAACCTAAACATGGGATAACTTTTTTTTTTTTTTTTTTTGACACGGAGTCTTGCTCTGTCGCCAGGCTGGAGTACAATGGCATGATCTTAGCTCACTGCACCCTCTGCCTCCCAGGTTCAAGCAATTTCCCTGCCTCAGTCTCCCAAGTGGCTGGGACTACAGGTGCACGCCACCATGCTCAGCTAATTTGTTTGTATTTTAGTGGATACTGGGTTTCACCATGTTGGTCAGGATGGTCTCGATCTCCTGACCTCGTGATCACCTGCCTTGGTCTCCCAAAGGGCTGGGATTACAGGTGTGAGCCACTGTGCCGGCCAATGTTTTTAAGGTGTTGACCAGTTGAGAATGTCTTTATTCTACCCTCACAATGATTGATTTCTTGGCCAGGTAGATAATCAAGTTGGAAATAATGATTCTCAGAATGTTTCTGAAAATTTTATTACATTTTTAATAACTGTCTTTTCCTCTTAAATTCACACATCATGCATATACTTTTACCTCAGTGTGTCAGTGAGATAAAACCATGTGTGCTTTTCGCAGTGATCTTCTTGTTTTCTCTCTTCATGTTTGCTTGGATACCTGGCTGTCTTGTCTACCAATTTTGAAGTGTTTTTTCCGTTGTTTCATTACTGCTGTGTTGCCCTTGTGGAGCTCTACTGATGTTTTTATTCCACTTGTTTTTTAGGTAACCTGTGATTTATTTACCGAATCTTCTCTTTCCCCCTGGTGTGCTGAAATTTAGTGACAATGTGGCTTGGTGTGATTTTTGTTTTTTGTGTCAATTCATTGGGTCAGGCACTTGTTGGGTGTCTTAAATTTGGAAATTCACATTCTTTATTCAGGAATTTTTACCTGTATTTGCTCTTTGGTCATTTCCTTACATCTGTTTTCTGTTGTGTTTTGTTTTCTTCCTAAAACTTTTATAACTTAGTAGTTGGACCCTGGGTTTTTTCTTTCCTTTTCTTGAGTTTCCTTAACTTTCTTCTATTTTTCTCCTTTTGTAGGAAATACTTAATGTTATCTTTTGATCCTTCCAATTAATTTTAGTATTTTCTTATTCCCTATTCAATTTTTTAAAAGCATTCTTTCTTTATGGACTCAGTAGCTTTTCATTTCTTCAAGGCTATTAAAATACTTTTAACAGCTTACCTTTTTTCTTTTTCATTCAAATTATGATCTTCATTCTTGTGTTTCTCTTGCTTTTTGTCTTTCACCCTAGAGACTTTCCTGAAATAGCTGTTGATCTTGATTCTACTTCTTTATTTAAGAGTAAGCCACTCTAAATTTAAAAAGATGTAAATACCCAGTGGTGGTGATGATACAGAACAACAGGAATGATCTAGGATCATTTTGGGGAGAGCAAATTGGTACAACATCACTAGGAAAATGAGCTTGCACATTAAGTTGAAAATATGCATAACCTCTGACCTGGTACTTCCACTTTGAGGTAAAAACCTAACGGAGATGCTTTGTACATGGGCCTGAAGAGAGACATACAACAACCCCCAAAGAACCAATAATAATAATACATAGAAAATGGAAGCAAGTGAGATGTCTACCAACATTAGAATAAAAATTTGTTCTTATAAGGGAGCATTATACAATAATGAAAAATAATGGTCTATAATTACCCATCACAACGTGGATACGTCTCACTAATGTTGAGCAAGAAATGCCTGAAACAATACATAATAGGTATCAATTGATGTCTACATAGGTCTTTACTATGTGATATTTCACTGAATAAATTCCATTTGTCTTAGGCACTGTTCTGTATGTATGTTATATTTTAAAATACAAATAGTTTAAGAAAGAATAATGAATTAAAAATATAGTTGCAAATTCTATATTCATGGTTGAAGCTGGATAACTTGCAGTCTTTACTGAAGGTCTAATGAGTAGGGATCCAGAAGTGTTCTGGCAGGGACCCCTACATGTCAATATCTGTTAGTCTTCCTCACCCCTCGGAACTATTTAATTATTCCAGAGAACAATTTACCAATCACTTCCTGAGGCAGTATTTGCCTGTCTGCCTGTGTTCCTAAGGCAGAGTGTAGAAGAGCAGTAGGGGGCTTATCATTCAGTGTGCCAATATCAACTCAATCTGCCTGGTTCCGGGAGGGTGCCTTCTCCACCCCAGTCCTCCCTGTGTTTGTAATATCCAGGGTTCAATTTCTCTACCAAATAAGTCCCATTTGTGGACAAGGAGGATGCCTGGGGATATGAGTTCTTCTTATATATATTTTCAAAATAAACATCTTGCTTTCAGCTCTTTGCTTCTCTTTCCTTTTCTGGAGAACAAGTTGCCACCATTTCTCAAGCTTTCTGGTGTTGGATGTTATGAAATACTGTTTCTTATTTGCAATCCTTTGGTGTGCATTGGACATTCAGATTTCTTAGGTTCTATTTTTTTCTGTCCATTTTTCATCTTCTAAAACAGTTTTGTTTCCAATTTTACTTTTGTCTTTGTGGGATTATTACTACTATGGGTTGAATTGCATTTCAAATCCCCAATTCCCAATTTATATGTTGAAGTCCCAACCCAGCACCTCAGAGTACCTAAAGAGTCTTTACAGAGGTAATCAAGTTAAAATGAGGCCACTGGGTGGGTCCTAATCCAATGTGATTGGTGTCCTCACATAAAGGAGAAATTTGGACACGCAGACATGCATAAGGAGAAGACTATGCCAAGGAGAGAGGCCTGAAACTGATCCTGCCCTTGCAGCCCTCAGAAGGAACCAACGCTGTCAATACCTTAATTTTGGACTTCTGTTTCCAGAACTGTGAGACAATGCATTGCTGTTGTTTAGGCCACCCAGTTTGTGGTACTTTTTTACAGTAGCCCTAGGAAACTAAAAGGATGACTTCACAAATTTTTTATTATTACAGTTTCATTTTAGGAAGGAGCAGAGAAAACACTATGACAGGAAATTCTGCTAGACATTTTACATATATTATTTAGTGGAGGTATGACTCTCTTTATACATGATAAACTTTCTATAAAGAATAGATTGAGAATCTGAATTGAAGTATGCTCTATCCAAACTGTAGGGACCTTATTACCGCACTAACATCTCTCCAAGCTTATTTTTTCATTTTTAGAATGTGTTGACATGAATCTTGCTTATGGATTTTGAAAGGCCAAAATAAAAGTTTCTTTGAAAGTATTTTATTTAGTGTCAGTTATATCAATGTTAATTATACTTATTGTTTAGTATAGGAAAGAAGGAAGAAAAGCTGATATTTGTTGTCTTACTATATTCTTATATAGTTCAATTTTGATTTTCAAAATAGTCCTACTGAGGATTATAATTATTAAAATTTTAGAGAACACTGGCTCAGGAAATGGTATAATTTCTCCTAGACTGTAAAGTCAGAAATTGGAGAGATAGCCCTCACATTAGAACTTGGGGGCCACTTTTGTCACTTCCTTTCTATTATATGCTCTGCAAGAAGAGAACCAAGTCACCTGGGCAGCAAGTGAACTGGATTCAGAGATACTCCAGAGAACAGACTGCTCCATTGTCTTAAGTGCCTTCCAGAGGCTCTGCTATTAGTTTGTGATGGTTTCACTGATCTGATGAGCTTCAGTGGTAGGTACTTTGATACTCAATGGGTCGTCCACAGATGAACAGTATCAGCATCACCTCAGGCAAAACTGCTAGCCTCTCCCCACGCTTCCTGAATCGGAACCTACATTTTAACAGGATTCTCCAGGTGATTTGGATGCACAATAAAGCTTGCAGAGACACTTAGGCTAACTCGTTAGGTGGGTTGAGAGCTGAATTAATATCAACTGAACCCTGTTCTGCAGGAACCTCTCTTTCTTTGCTCATTGTCAGTTGTCTGTGGTTTCCTGTTTTCAGTAGATCTGTCACTGGTACTTTTCATTATCTTATTCTCTTTTACTCAATTCCTTCAGTGACTTACTAAGGTAACTATGCATAACCTCCCTTGAAAAAGTCTTTTCTGACAATATCCTCTGCACGGCAGCCCTCTCTAGCCACCAGACTCACCATTTTGTCGCATGCTGTATTTCTCTGAATGTTAAGCAGCACAAGTAATTGGGAGTCTCCCTTTCAGTTCACCACCTGCCATGTATGTGTATGAGAAGTTCTCATCTTAAACTCCACAGTCAACTCTCCTCATTAAAGCTCCTCCTAAAAGAGAAATAACCTGAGTTCTTCACTATAAGGAATCTTAAATACAATTCTTGACAAACTGGAGCAGAGCTTGATATCCTTAAGTTCTCATTTCTTTTCATCTCTCTAGCTCAGGGTGTGGAAAATGGCACCTGTACCGTAATGTTTCTTGAATGATTAATTCCAAATAGTTGGGTATTTTTTTCTAACTCTTTTAATAAGCTATGAGATAGGATGGCATCTTCCTTAGCTGTGACTTCCCAGTGAATGTTTTCTGATTCAATAACTCTACATGAGTGGCCTCCAGTATTCATACAAAGATATCGATATGACAAATGTCAAGGGCCACATGGAATTGCTTCATTTAGGTTTAGGACAAGTAGTTTATATGGCGTGGTGGAGGTAAACTGAATGTATTTTATGAGCCAAGTCTCCTTTTTATCAGAGGTAGTTCAATTCTGAATGACAAGAAAAGCTGTATTTAATGTGAGTTCTTATTTGGATCAGTTTCCTGGAAAGGTTACATGTACTCAAACGTTTGAATCTTCTGATGTTTAAATGCCTTTGCATCCCTTCCTCTATCTGAAGAATAAGAGATACAATACAGGCTGAGTTAGAAAATGATGAATCTACAAAGGGTCTTCAGGGATAGTGGAAGGCATATCTTATTTAATGAAGAATAGTTTTTAGTGCATTATTCATGGTCTCCAGCCCACCTCTAATAGCAGTACTTTATTAATGAGATTAAAACCATATATTTAAATTTCACCATTGTACAATTCTTCCCAAGTTCAGTTTCTGTCATGTATATATATATATATGATGTGTGATTGAAAATTCTGTAGGTGAGGACCCACAGAACAAAGCTGAAGATTTATGAGGCTTTGGAATCCTCTCAAAAAGGATCAGGTGTTTGCGAAACATCTTAGTTTTATTTTTATGCTCTTCTCCAAAGCCTGTTTTAGGAAATTACATCTTGAAATTTAAGTGCAAATACAAAAGCAAAATCCTTTCTCCTTGAAACTGTATAATAAAACCTGGTACAGTTTTCATCAAAGGAAAATAACCAGAGGCAGGAACATAGGAGATTCAATGTGGACAGAAATAGAGCCCATAAAAAGAAATCCTGGTCTTAGGGTATTTGTTGGGAGATTTGATACTCTGAACCTGATATTTAAACAAAATTCTAGGCCTCTGAATTCTATGAATTTATGGCACATCCATTGTCACATCCTTTCTTTTTGATATTTGTTAGGATCTCATGTGCCCAGTACTTCCACCCTCTACCTTCTCTCCGTCTGATTCCTGAACTCATCTGTTCCTCCTTCATTGCTACTTTCCCCACTTGGGTATGGCTTGGCTTCCCCCAGAATGTAAATAAGAGAATTAGTTTTAAGTTTTGCAAAACATACCCAGATTTCTTTCTGAGCTAAAATTTCACATTTCCAACTGGGAATCTAACTCCTATGGGGAAAACTGACACTTTTGCCTCTGGTGAAATTATGAAATTTTATGAATTTGCTACAGGCAAAGCTTGCTGTTTCTGCAGAGCCTAAATATCTTTATTTTTTGGCATCAAAAACCAATGTTCATGATATTCTGCTAATAAAAAAAAGTCCCTGCAATTTTTGTTTATTACAGTGTTGCAAATTTTTCTTAACAAGACTTTTGGAAGAACCCTTTCAAATGTCTCTATCCTCCCTTTCCAACATTTAGGGCAATGGACAGAATGGAGTCCTTTCTTATATTTACTGAACACCTACTCTGTGCAATGCGGCGTTATTAATAGATTGTATTTCTTTAATTCTTTTATGGCAGTGACCTATTCTGTTTGGAAGAATGATCAATATATCATTTTCCTACATTTCTTCCTACCTAGCTTTGTAATTTTTTTCTTTTATCTTTTTATTTTTTGCACTATGAAAAGTGTATCACAATGACCTAATTAGTTTAGATACAACTGAAGTGTGATCAGGCCTTTGGGGTGTTTGCTTTGTAACCTTGATTTTTATGGGTAGTCTAAAGACGTACTTGGACACCCAACAAGAAGTCAAGCCATGAACTATTGCTGAGACCTAAATGATGCCACATGTCTTTAGGAAATCTTCCTTTCTAGCCACACTCATCACAAACTCCAAAAAATTTATTTGGCATAGGTCTTACTTGAAGTTTTGGCTTAGCTTTAACATTTAAGCAGCATAGACTGCAACCAAGTTTTGGTTTAGCTTTATACTTAAGCAACATACCACCCCAAGTAATTTTTTGCCTAATCTTTCCTTCATTTCATTTTGAAATAAGGTTACAATGTAAATACCACTGGAACAGGCACCATAATATTATTGCTATTTTTAGGACTATGTAAGGGGTTTTTTTTGAGACAAGGTCTTGCTCTGTTACCCAGGCTGGAGTACAGTGGCATGATCATGGCTCACTGCAGCCTTGATCCTCCTGGGCTCAAGCAATCCTCCCACCTCAGCCTCCCCATTAACTATACCCTCCAACCCCTGGAGAGACAGGATCTCTATGTTGCCCAGGCTGTTCTTCAACTACTAGGCTCAAGTAATCCACCCATCTCAGCCTCTCAAAGTGCTAGGATAACAGGTGTAAGCCACCAGGCCTAACCTCAAAGCTATTTTTAATTACTTCATTAATCCTCATGGAAAACCTCTGCAGTAGGTGTGAGCCCCATTTCAGGTAAGTAAACTGAAGCCTAGATGAGTCAACTAACATGTTCTGAGTCACACATTGAGGCATGGTAAAACTAGGATTTAAATACAGGCTTTCTGGTGCCAGTATTAACCAATGTCAGTACTACAAGTAGTGATTAAATTCTTTCTGATACAGATAACTTATACACCAGATGTATTTAAAATCCAGCTTTGTGGAGATTGTGAACAGGGAGGAAGGCAAAAGAATGAGACAACTACATTACCAAAGGGAAGAAGAGGATAATCAGAGAGGAAAAGGCCCAGGGTATAAAAGGTTTTCTGTTCAACATGTTTACTAGGACTGATCCTGGGCACAAGGCCAAGTGTTGTCTCTTGCTTGTTAAGAACAATTACCAATTTTCCATGTGAATAGGCAAGTGGTGTAGCAAATTCAATAGAAATGATTTCGTATTCTTTTCCATTTTCTAGCACCTTTTGCTCATGTATCCTGTCTTCTAGAAGAACTAGAAAAGATAAAAATGTGTTTCTATTAAGAAGTTGTCAATCATGACAATGCAATGCCTGAATGACATGACAAAAGAAAAGATGGCAAATACCAGAGTTGTAGCTGATATGCAGACTGATTTATCATGCCAATTAGAAACTCTCATAAATCTAATGTTTTGGAAATGATTTATAGTTGAATTATAATTCATTGATGGGTTTTTTTTCAAAAAAATACCTATGCGTTTTGTATTTATGCATACGGTAAGATCCAAAGGTTGTTCTATTTGTTTTCCATCCCTGGGGTGAAATAGGTTTCTCCCAATCTCTGTCTTTATTCTTCAGCATTTACTTTTATGTGATTCGTTCTGTCTTTTCCACCTCACTCCCAGCATTTGCAAGTTTCCTATCTCTGAGCAGCAGTTCTCTCATTAATGCTGCTATTCGATATCACCATTCTCTACTTATATTCTTGGAAGCTGTTAGAGCAGTTTGTACAGCTGTACCCTGTGTTTTCCAATCAAGAGAGGCTAGGGAATATACTAATGAGCTTTCCACATAAATCCAGTGAACATGCCCAGGTAAGGATCATGTGCCTTGAATTTCTATTTTCACTTCTTGACACAAGTTTGTTAGCCAGACAAATGTGTCAATTTGGGTATCATCAATGTTCGTACTGTACTTCCCTTGATTTTTGGATTTTATTTTCAAGTATTTTGCCAGAGGCAATTAAGGCAGAGCTTTGTTTTCGAAACAGTAGAGTATTCTGGCCAAAATTCTGCAGGATGAGAGTGCCAGGCACAGGGTTCCCAACTAAATGTATTTCTAACGAAAAGATAACAACTAGGCATACAAAATGCTCTTGAGAGGAGTCCCTGCCGCAGAACCATCAGGCAGAGCTCATCCACCAGTCTGGAAGGGTTTCAGATCTCCCTGCACCTGTGTGCTCACAGAGTGGGAAGAGAACAAACTCTATGGCTGAGGACAAGGTAAAGGGGTGAGATAGAATGACTAAGAGACACTGTGGCAGGACATAGAAAATCACCAACTATTGTGGGTTTAGAGGACCAAGTTCAGAACCAACATTGCAAGGCATCAAACAGAAGAAAAGGGAAATACCAGTAATGTTACTAGTAAAGCAGAACTGGAGAAATTGGCTTGGATGTGAGGCTACAGTGAACTTCCTAACACTGTTAGCATTCTTGACCTAAATCAAAATTAGATTCATATAACCAGTCACAGGCAGTACTGAACAACCTCAGGCCTCCTTCACAAAGGCAGAATTTGTCCCTGCAAGATTGCCACATCGAGGAGCAGACTAGCTCTCTAAAGGAGGGAGGGGGAGGGTGGCTGGGCTGAACATGTCCAGTGTTTTCTCCCAAACTCATCCATCAGACCCGTTTCTCCTTTTTTGAAGGAGCGAGTAGGGAATGGAAAGAAAGATAAGGAATGTCATTTCAGCAGAGACTCTTCCACCGGGAGACAGGAGGCAAGATTGTGACACCAACTGCAAGGCTTATTCTTGACATAGTGACACCTTTTTAACTCTACTGTGAAGTCAAAACTACTTAGTATGGCACAGCTAACAAGACTGTAAAACATTTAACATCTGTAGCTGTTTCTAGTGTTTTCTGGTATCTCAGTCTCACCTTGTCCCCTCTCCTACTCAAAATCTCGTGTTCCAAACACACTGAACTACTTGCAGCGCTAGGAGCACCTTCATTTCCTTTGTTCGGAATGCGCTTCCTGTCTCCTTCTTCCCTGATACTTCCTCTCAGTCTGCCTACCTCACTTGCTCTTGGTAGCATGTCAGTGCTAGTCTTAATTGTCCTCTCCTTTGCAGAACCTTCTTTGATCTATGCCCAGTAATCCTTTGGCGTTCCCCTTATTCCTGTGGCAGATGCTGCTAGTTGTCAACCCAATTGTATTCCTCCACTTCTTCCTCATTTATTAGTAGAACATATTGAGGCACAGCTAAAATACATATCTCTTCTACCTTCTTGGTAGGAGTGACTGACCCATTTCTGGCCCCTGAAATGTAGAAATTTCTAGACAGAGCTTCTGGGAAAACTTTTTGAAGGGAGAAGGGAGATGTTTGGCCACTATGCTTCTCGTTGCCTTCATCTCTTCCTCCTTTTCCCCCTAGAGTGTGAATAGGATGTATGGTTCTAGTTATGCCATTTTGTGACCAAGAAGATGAAAGATGATGGAATAAAAAACGAAAAGACTTTGATGCCATGATTAGGATATGAAACAGTCCCTGGCCTAACTTATCCCCAGCTTTCTTGTTAATTGAGGCAAATCACTTACTTTATCCTGAACCCACTATTAATTGGGGTTTCTTAACAAATTAATGCAACCAAATGTATTACTGACCAATGATCTACCTATCATGTGTTTCTAATTGCTGCTGATTTTTTGGTTTTCTTTTCTTTCTTTCTTTCTTTTTTTTTTTTAAAGACAGAGTCTTGCTGTCACCTGGGCTGGAGGGCAGTCGTGTGATCTCGGCTCACTGCAACCTCTGCCTCCTGGGTTCTAAGCGATTCTCATGCCTCAGCCTCCCAAGTAGCTGAGATCACAGGCATGTGCCACCATGCCAGGCTAATTTTTGTATTTTTTGTAGAGATGAGGTTTCACCATGTTGGCCAGGCTGGTCTCAAACTCCTGACCTTAAGTGATCTACTACCTCGGCCTCCCAAAGTGCTGGGATTACAGGAGTGAGCCACAGCGCCTGGCTTATTTTTTAGTTTTCATAACTAGTTGGTGAACAATTGGCAATAAGGGATTATGCTGTGTTTGTTTTTTCAGCACCAAGCATGCTCCCTAGCACATAGCACGCACTCCAAACATCTTTTTTGGAATCCATGATGTTTATAGTGTTACTACAAAAGCCAGTTTTCTCTATGCTGGTGATCATAACTACAATTATTAATATTACACTTATCCATAAAACTAATACCTCTCAAGCAGCTGAGAATAATTCACTGCAATAAGATACGAATTTAAAATCATAAGATTGATTTTTTAATGTGTGGTCTGTTATCAACCTCACAATTTGATATAAAATCTATCACTGTTGAATCTAACAGGGAGAATATTGGCAGAAATCGCAGTAAATGAAAGAAAGATAAGATTCGGCTCATGATATTACATGTATTATTTGAATTGAATGAATTGGACTTTTCTGGGGGAATTTGAATAAGTTTAATTATTAACTTTATATAGTGTTGATTACAGACATTCTCATGTCACCCCCACAGAAAAGTTAAATAAATGAACTCCTTTTCTGTTTGACAGTTGGTACTATACACACATGTGGCATAAAATCTTGAGCCACATTTTAGGTTTATTTTCTTTGATCAGAGCTAGCAAACATGACACATAATTCATTTGGATAATGATGTCTCTGTTCAGCTGGTAGCAAATACAGCCTCAGGATTAATTACACGTGAGTCTTTATCACACTGGACAAAGGTTACTCTTACAACATGTTCATGAAGGGCATGTTTGATGATTTAGTGAGGACATCCATTTTCAATGATGCCCTTAAGCAGGATGCTTTTCCTTTCAAGTTCACTCTTAGGGTACACAGAGCTGTTGAAGCCATCAGAGTATCAGGATGCTGATCTCCACGGCAAGTGCCTGAACAGAGGGAGCTCAGTGTAGAGGGACTGCTCCAGCACTACACAGGCATTCTTGGTATTATCTACTCAATAATCACGGATTGCACACTAAGCAAGTGCATAAGGACAGGCTTGGATGTAGTAATAGAGGCCCCAACATAAGAAACTGGCATCTCAATGAAGAGCATAGCTCACCTGGGGCAAGAATAATGAGAAACATACAAGTTAGATCAATATAGAGACAATTACCGTAGCCATGCTCCCTGAGTGGTGATGAGCTCCAATCTGATCTTTGAATCTATTCTAAATTGTTTTAGGTCACTTTATATAAAGTGCATATAATTAGCCTTGCAATTCTCATTAGAGAAGGATAGATTGCTATTCTCAACAAAGCCTTTAATTATATTTTAAAAGTTCCCTGTTAAAATCATTCTAGATTCTTTGTGTAGGTACCTGGACCAAGTATCTCCTACATGATAATTAACACTAAAGTACAGAAGGCCAGTGTGGGGCAAATCAGGTGAGGATGTCATCTGGCATGAAGCCCATTTTTTTATATGTATGCTACAAATTACTAAAAACGTAGATTATTGTGAGATTATTGTTTATTTTTCTCCTAACCATTACTTTTGGTGAACCAATCCCAACACATATCACAATTCATAATAGCTCTAAAAATTTATAGCAATCTTAAATGAAATTGTTGAAAGGCCTCTTACAGAAGTATTTGAAACATGATTCATTTCTTAAATTGAGACTAGAATTTTATTTTTTTCACCAACGGGGTGAAAAAAGGTAAAGGACAGTGATGGATGGCAATCTTTTCTGGAGTGTTTTACTTATCACTTCCCCTTGGCTATAAGTGATGGATAACATTTTAAGGGTTCTAATATTAATGGGTTAGAGTAAAAAAAAATCGAGTGTATTTATGCATACATGTGGATTTCATGCTAAGATGGAAGTTGAATTACCATGCCCTTCTTATATACAGCGTCACTAAATATCATTTATTGCAGATCTGAATAACATATTGACTAATTTTTGTCTTTCTGCTGAGAAATAACCGTGATCGTTGAAAATTGGATAGAATATCTGATGATTTAACTAGTTTAGAGTTGAAAAGCTACATGCTTGTTATTTTAGAGTGAGTTAGACAAGTATCTTTTTACACAAAGGATTATGCAAATAATAAAATGGGTTTTCCTCATTAGTCCTACTGACTTCGAGAGGAAATAAACATTCAGACTCATCCATGTCAGTGTGCCATTGGGTCATTCTTTCAAGACACCTGGCCTACTTAGCAGGCCAAACAGGTATCCTAGGCAGTAACTACCTGGGCTTCTCCTTTCAGCTCCTGCCTTTCTGAAACAGATAATACGCTGCTTCCTTGTTGCCTTGGAGCTGTCTCAGAAATTGGGCCCTCTGCTCTCAAGTCAATGCCTTACTTGCCTCTTCTCTGTTTAGGCAACCCTTTTGAAACCTCCACTTTTGCAAATTCCTCCTTTATTTTTATTCCTGCACCTTCAGGGTAGCTTATGATGCCTTAATGTTTTTATCTAGTCACAATTGTGACTGCTTTCCAGGGCCATGGTGGGAGGGGCATTTTATAAATAAAGTGATTATTCCCTCAAAATCAAACCCGGCAAGATTTAGCCTCCTTTGTGTGGGTCTGATGCTTTCTTAGAGGCATCCCCTTAGCCGAAATCCGCATCTGGCTGAGTACTTCCTTGCACTTGTGTGGGGGAGGGGTCAAATTGCACTCGAGCTGACTTGAGTTGGGTGACATCCTTAGCTTGCTGCTGGTGGATGGTATCACAGCTGTTATTTGGAAGCTGCCTCAGTAGGGAAGCAATGACCTTAAGCAGAAAAGAACAAATTGTACCAAAATGGAAAAATAGTACAATTGACAAATCTATTCAGCAGCAGAATTAATAGCCACAGAGCCTGAACTAGGTCATTGACAACCCACCTCACTTGGTTAGGATGGCCTCATGATTTTCTTTAATTTGTGCCATAGCAAGTTTTCAAATGCTATTAGATACAGGTGACAGAGAGAAAGCATGGATTCACGGCTTCTCTGCTCCCCAGCAAAAGCACTACAACTCCCAAGCACAGCAATACAGGTTACAAGTCTGACAGGTCTCAGCAGCTCCAAAAATTGAATGTGGAAGCTACATTTTGAGAGATCACCATATTTCTTTTTGCTTTATTTTAGAACTGTGAAAATAATCTCAGCATCAGCACTCATCACTTACAGGAGGAAAAGGCTTATGTCAGTGAATGTTGGCTACATAATTGAGTTTGGTTTTTAATTATAAAGAAGGGTCATGGGACAGGGAAGTAACTGTCACTGGAGTGCCCCCTTCTCCATTGAGTTCTGCCCTTTTTGGCAAACACTGCATCCAGCACAAAGGCTCTAGCTGAGTTATTAATCATGTTTGTCAGGCAAGCTACAATAATCTGCTGCCTAGATACAAAGCAAAGTACGGAGTTGCAGGCAGGAAGCAATGATAGAACACTTGATACCTCTAACTTTCAGACTCTGATCCTGGTAAGGATTAATTTTTTTCATCTCCATTTAATTAAAGGGGGTAAAAATTAAAGGAAGTGATTTCAAAGATGTCTCATGCTCTCAGTTGTTCATGTTCTTGATTACAAAAAAATGGACAGCATGAAGGCTGGCAGAGCTGTTTGGATGTAAGGCACATCGCTCTGGGCTGCTGAAGAAAGAAGGGCCCAGGGCTTCCACAGATGAGTGAAGGGAGAATGTGTATCTGGATTTTCACATCTAATTCCCATCCCTTCTGTCTTTTGCTAAGCATAAGGAGGGGGCTCTGCTATTCTATCATACTCTATTTCCTGCAAATTGAGTCAAGGAGAAGAATATCAATTAATATGGTTAGGCTTTGTGTCCCCACCCAAATCTCATCTTGAACTGCAATCCCCAGGTATTGAGGGAGAGACCTGGTGGGTGGTGACTAGATCATAGGGATGGTTTCCCCCATGCTGTTCTTGTGATAGTGAGGGAGTTCTCATGAGATCTGATGGTTTTATAAATGGAATTTTCCCCTGGACTTTTCACTCTCTCTCTCTCACCTGCCACCATGTAAGACATGCCTGCTTCCCCTTCTGCCATGATTGTAAGTTCCCTGAGGTCTCCCCAGCCATGTGGAACTGTGAGTCAATTAAACTTCTTTCTTTACAAATTACCCAGTCTTGGGTAGCATCTTTATAGCAGTGTGAAAATGGACTAATACAGCAACTTACCTACTGGCCATTAGGGATGATCCTCATGGTAGAAGCAAAGTTTCTACATGTTCTCATCTTTGGGAAGGCAGATTACCTGTAATCTGATTTACAGTAAGCTGCTATAACTTCATGAGATCAAGGACTAAATAGTGAAATTAGTTAGTTAGTCTTAAGCCAGAAAAGTCTCACCTCCTGTGAAATGGTCTCAAAATGTTCATAGGATGCAATGCTTCTTTTGTGAGGAACATCTTTTTTTTGTTTTGTTTTGTTTTGTTTTTTGTTTTTTGTTTTTTAGTGTGCTCATTTGAAAACTGATGCTGCAGGTGTTGAGGGCTAAATGGTAAAAAAGTTTGGAGAATGCTCAATAAAACAAACTTTTAAAACATTTAATGTTCTAACTAGCACATGGAAATGTGTGATATGAACCATTTTCTGTACATGACAAGTATCTCATGAGACACGGGTTAACAGGGCACACGTTGAATAAAACTGTTCTAGAGAATGAACGTCCAAGAGCCTTAGAACATTTTTCCTCTTGTCTGTAGTCCAGTAATTTTGACTCTTTGGAGTTGAAAATTCTACCCTTCTTTCTTATTTATAAATGGCTAACCATGTAGTGTTTTGACTCATATATTCTGACTATAAATACATGCCATTTTTCTGGCTACCTTGCCTCTGAGTTTCCTTATTGATTCTGGAGAATCACCTGTTTTGTGGTTGCGAATGGGCCAGAGAGTGGGGTGGGGTGGGAAACCTCTCTTTGTCCCATAGCAGCAAGGTTTGGGCATATGAGAGTAGCTTAGCAAAATAAATGCTTCTGTCTGGGAGGGGTTGATTTTGAGCATGTGACAAAAAGAGGAAGGACAGGTGATATAGGTTGGGGAAGCATCTAACAGTGGTGGTCCTGGAAACAAGCAGAAGTGACCATGTTTTTTCTAATCTCTGCCTCCTGTTTGTTTCTAAGCCGAACTGTCCTGAATCATATAACAAAATCCTTTCAGTAAGTGCCCTTTTAAAATTGAGACAGTAGGGTTTGTTTCTTTGGGATATGAGCAAAAACTAGTTGAGAACTCTAACTATAGGTGCCTGATATCTCTGCTCCAGACAAATGTAGTAGAAGAAAGTGCTATTTTCTTTAATGTTTCATGTTGTTTAAGGAGAATGAGTCTATTTGAGTTCTCTTAGCAAGAATGCATATGAGGAGGGTATTACCGGGGGCTTGCTGCTTTTTCAGTTTTTCCTTGTGAGTCTTAAACCTCTACTAGAAAAGGCCTAACTCTTATGGAATCCTCCAACTCTCAATTTAGTAAAGAATTTACAATTAGAAAAAAATATTTAGACTACATACCACGTACAGATACGTACATGCTTACAGTTACTTTGTGTTCAGGATAGAGACCACAGAGCTGAGTGGCCTTTGCCATAAGACCTGGATTCCAGGCTTGTCTCTTCATTATCTTAATCAAATTACTTCTAGGTAAGAAAGGAAGATCTGATAATGAGTTCATTGTTTCAAAAATGTTAGAATTTTTACAGCCAATTAAAACCGTTCAGTGGTACTATATAGTTAATCCTGGATAAACTAAAGCTCAGCTTCTTGAAAATGAAATGAAATGTATAAATTAAATTAAAAGTTAAAGGTGATACATAGCTTCATTCCCAAAAGAAGAGATAGGCCAGGTGATTATTTTGTGGTCCGAATGCTGCTAAACCCCAGGGTTCTGCGATAACATCTCAGGGGCAGCTTGGGGGTGAAGGTGGGAGGTTGGATTTGGTGCAGAGGTTCAGGTCCACATTCCACAACTTCAACTAAGGCAGCTTTTCTTATTTCATAGACACTGGTTCATGACCTACATGTGGTTTCTAAAATTCTAGATAAGAGTTAATAGACACTAATGCCTTAGTTGTTAAAAAAAACCCAAAAAACTAAAAACTGAAATGTTTCAATATTTTTACTTACAGTGTTTTAATTTTTAATGTTCTCTACCTCTTTCCAAAATCTCATTTTAAAAAGGGAATTGTTGAAAAATTAAATATAGAATAGGAAATAGAACTGTGTTATATTTCAGTATCGTTGCTCTTCAAATGTGACACAATCTCGTAGTTAATCCTTTTTGTGATGATTTGATTTTCAAGGAAAAAAATGACAAAATTCTAGGCTTCATCAGCTCTTCCCCACACCCAGGAGGTTTACACTGAGTCCAGGATTGACAGGGGCATCTACTTTGTGATTTGTGTCCTCTATATGAGCTGTACATGGAGCCAAGAAAAACAATCACTAGATTTTTTTTAAGACAGTAGCTTCATTCACTTATCAACTAACCTACTGATGTTGTGATTGTCATCAATTCAGGTGAAGGGATATTTTCTGCAGCAGTTAGCTCCCAGTGACCATGCTGCTTGGAGTTAAGGGAGGTGGAGAGGAGAAAGCAGACTTTCCAGGATGTGCACAAGTCCTAAGCCTCAACTTGCTATTGCCTTGGCTGTGATTTTATTTTGTTGCAAAATAAAAACAAAATATTTTTTTCACTATTACTCTCTCTTGTTTTTTTTTTCCTGTGTTTTTTTTTTTTTTTTTTTTGGAGACAGAGTCTTGCGCTAACCCAGGCTGGAGTGCAGTGGTATGATCTCAGCTCACTGCAACCTCTGCCTCCAAGACTCAAGCGATTCTCCTGACTCAGCCTCTCCAGTAGCTGGGATTACAGGCACATGCCACCACACCTGGCTAATTTTTGTATTTTTAGTATAGAGGGGTTTCACCATGATGGCCAGGCTGGTAGGCTGGTCTTGAACTCCTGACTTGAAGTGATTCACTCGCCTGGGCCTCCCAAAGCTGGAATTACAGGTGTGAGCCACCACACTCAGCCAAATTTTTAAGTTTATATAGATACACAATAGTTGTACATACTTATGGAGGACATATAATATTTTGATACATGCATATAATGTATAATGATCGAATCTGGTTAATGAGCATATCCATTGCCTCAAACATTTATCATTTCTTTGTATTGGAAACTTTCCAAATCTTCTAGCTAATTTGAAATGTATTAATACATCAAATTACTATGAATTACAGTTGTTCTAGTGTGCTATGAAACACTAGAACTTATTCTATTTGACTGTATGTTTTTATTCACTAACCAAGACCTCTTCACATCCCCACTCTCTGTTATACTTCAAAGCCTCTCTGGTCACCATCACTGTTCTCTATTAGATCATTTTTTTTTTTTTAGTTCTCATATATGAGAAATTACATATGATATTTATCTTTCTGTGCCTGGCTTATTTCACTCAGCATAATATCCTCCAGTTTGAGCCATGTTGCTACAAATGATAGGATTTCATTCTTTATTATGGTGGAATAATATTTCATTGTGTACATGTACCACATTTTCTTTATCTGTTCTTCTTTATGAGATCAGACTACTAACTCCACCAGGGCAGGGACTGTATCTGTTTTGTTCATTCTTGTGAGTCTATAACCTAGAATAGGTGTGGCACAGAGTACAGTAGACACTTAATTAGAATTAGATCAATGGACTTCCTCATCCGAAAGGTATTTTCCTTTCTCTTCTACCTGAACTTTAACTGACTTTAAGGCTGAGTTTTAATTCTTCTTCTGTGAGGCTTTCCTTATTCCATATAGACATTTGCTCCTATTAATTAATCTTTCTCTCAACTCAACTGTGGAAAATTCTCAAGAAATATTTTAGGCAGCTCTTATAATTTTGGTTCACTTACTATTCAGTTATTGTCTTTATATTAAACTTTTCAGGTTGTGTGATTTATCTCAATACCAGATTGCACATTTTGTGGGCAGATACTATTTTACCTTCTCAGGTCACAATTACTTGGCAAATGGAAACTCCGTAAAATACTTGTTGGTGATGTTTTCACCCACCTTTAAAACTGTTTTCCAAATAGTCACATTCTGGCTGCATTGAGAGCAAGCATGGGCTTAGTTTTATTTTTAGTTGCTCAGTTTTGTGTTTTGAAAAATTTCTGTAAAAATCACCAAATTGTGTTTGACTAATAAGTATTTTTAGTTAAATGTTTTGAGTTAACATACTGTGATTTCAGGATTGTCTTTATTAGAATCTCTGTTACTTAATGAAGATTAAAACTAGACTGGAATCATAGCTTGTACAGAAGTCTGCAATGAGGTAATTCTCCAATTAGCAACAACAGTAAGAAAACAACAAACTGAATCATCCTTGCCAAGTCTGAAGAGATTACAGATTCCCACATGGACAAAGAAAATGCTAAAAATAGATGTGCCCATTCCCATTGAGCTGCTGCATCAGAAAGCAAAAAGAAAATGCAGGAGGCAGAAGGAAACAGGGATGGGGGCAGGAGCTATCAAACCATGAAACTTCTGTGGAGGATCTTGTCCTCCATGGTCACAAACTTCCTTGACTAAATTTTGTCTTCCTTCTCAAACATTTCCCAAGCAGCATACTGTAGGCTATTTTGGGAAAATATTTTCACAAAATATCTAAACCTTATGTTTGCTGACAGGCTACAAAGTCTAGTTTCTAAGTAAGAAATTTTCATCTCACACTAGAACTTTCCAGTCCAACTGGCACTTCTACTTCCCCATGAATCCTGAAGACCAGATGGAATTGGAAACCTAATTTTGACTGAGCTTAAATCCAGCCTTAGGTATACTTTTAAAAATCTCCTATCAACATTCCACCGGTTTCTGATGTTTTCATTGGACTGGACTGGCTTCTCTTAAGAAAAACTGAAAAAGAAAAATCATGAAGGTGAGAGTCTGCTTTTAATGGATAGCAATATATAAGTAAATATAAGTAAAAATGATGCACCATCACCAGATGAATTTTCAGTCATGTATTAAAACTGATCATGAATACAAAAGTGTGTGAAGGTACTATAAAACACTACATGCATGGTGGTAACGTTACTGCTGGAATTAGCAAGCTTCCTGAGAACATACAGCTAAATGCATGTTGACTGCCTTGTTTTGATAAATATGCTGCCTTTTGCTTTCTGCTTAACCCTAGGGCTGGCCGATCTCTTTCTTTACCAAGAAATGTTGGCTAGTCAGATCTCACAAGTAAAATTCTATAGCGTTTCTCCATTGTACAAAACTAAAGTTTAGTTAGAAGATATGAAATACATTTTATGGCCCCTTTTCCTCTCAGAGTACCAAAGTCTGGATTATGATTCTTTGCTACTAGTTGATACTGAGAAGTTAGAAGCAAAAAAAGAGGAAACATTTTCCCACTAAATGCTGGAACTCAAGGGGAGTTTCTCCAGGTCCAGTGATTGACTTGACTGTTCATTTGGATGTTCCTCTTGTCCCTGGTGGTACAAAAATACCAACCACCTGACAATTTTATCTGTATCTCAGTCTAGCCGGCTTAGAGAAGTTGACTGGTGAACTTTATGAGGCTAATACCTATATGCTATTCTTTCATAAATACAGATACTATCTTGGAGACTTAAGCTTTGTGGTAAAACTATAGATTTTTTTCAGACCTGGAAGCAATCTGAGTGGACCTTCAGTACAATCATTTCATTTGGTAGCTAATTAACAGCTTATATTAATATAACAAATGTAGTTCAATTTTTCATTTATGGTATTTAATTTGAGGTAGACTGAGAAGACATGATTCTTCTTTTATACAGGGAAAGCATATTTAGCTTTCTTGACCTAAAATAAATTATAAGACTGCAGATTAGAGTCAGAACCAACTTTGGAACTGAAGTCCCCTGCCTTGCAGGCCAATTATCTTCCTATACATAATTTACCCATGTTGCACCCCAAGTAAACACTTCTCTGGCCTTCATCTCAAAACTGGATTACAACCAGTTCACCTAGTTATCCACAGGCTCTTTGTAGAATTCTCCAACTTATGCAAGCTTAATATCCCAACCTCCAGAGAAAAAATATCATAAATTTCAAACTGAAGTATGAGCTTTCCTGTAAGCCCTTTCGTGATCTCTAGAAAAAGACTGGTAATTTTCTGTTACATGTTTCAGCCCAGAAGAAAATCCATTTCCTCAGATGCATCTTTGAAGCCTTCCTTTTAGTAGTTCATAAGGATTTCTATATTTCTTCATCAAATGTGTGACCTGAGTAATATCAGTTCTATGCTTTCACTTTATTATCTCAGATAATTCTATTTAGAATATTTGCTAACTTGCTACTACAGTAGATGTGCTTAGATGATCAGTAAATATATATACTACTCAGTGTCCCAAATGGTATTAAATAAGCACACATAGAATTAAAATAAATTCAGTTACCTCAGAGGTATCTTACCTTTTAAAGTTTTTGATGGCAGGATGTATTTCTAGTTTTTAAAAATCTCTTATAGTATTTGAAAAGTGTCTTGTACATAGTAGGTACTCAACAAATATCTGTTGATTTGAAATGCATGAAGCCTTACCTGTAGAGATAGTGGGGATTTATTGTGATTTTTTAGCAATATGACACATCAGGACTCAGTTCTTTCCTACAACTGCTTATTCCAGGGGTTCTCAGCAAGAAACAATTTTATCCCTTAGGGGACATTTGGCAATAGCTGGAGATATTTTTGGTTGACACATCTCGGGGGTGTGTGGTGGTAAGTGTAGGGTTGCTACTAGCCTCTATTCGTTAGAGACTGAGGATGCTGTAAATATCCTATAATGCACAGGACAGCCCCGACAACAAAGTATTATTTGGCTCAAAATGTCAATAGTGACCAGACTTAAAAACCTGGCTTATGCAAGTCTCTCACTAAAACCCTTCTAAGTTTTTATTTAACATAATAGGATATTGTAAGTCTATTTTCAATGTTTGTTTCTTATTGTGAATTTTGTGTGAAATCTGGAAGTCAACACAGCCACCAAAGCCATATATACTTATGCAGTCTTGCAACATTAACACTTTTTAATTGTGATTTTATGTGTTACCATGACATATGAAAGGGTAGAATGCAGGTCTGAAATGACTTCATGGGAAGATCAGTCATTTAAGTATCACTGTGAGAATTTGGACTGTTGACCTGCATGATTATACTATGAAAACTTGAATGAGACAGATTAAACATACTGGATAGTTAAGTATTATTTCATGTTGGAATTTTAGATCACCCACATAATTTGGATTGGGAATATACAAACCTGAATAAATAGAAGGAATTAACATTAGGATTTGAAAAGCTAATAGTAATATTTATGTAACATTAATATAACTGATACTTGGTTTTGTATCCCAAGTTATGTCTACAGAATACAAAAGTTCTTTGCAACAGGCCAATTTGAATGAGGGACTTAAGAGGAAGATAGCATGAGATGCACAAAGTTGGTTTGTGGATAGGCTAATACGTAATTTGTTGTCTAAATCAGGGCACCTTTGAATATAGGACACTATTAATAATTAAGCTAGGACAACATGCATAAATAGGACTATTTGGGGGCAAATCAAGCCCGATCAATTGTTTACAAGAGCACAATTATTAAAAACGTGGAATTCTGGATACATTTTAAGATTTTGTTGTTTGCATATTTTATTTAAAAACATAACCCTTGCTTTAGATTTTACTAGGTTTAAAGTGGTACCATAGTGAAAAAAGTTTGAGAAAATGCTAGGTTGAATCAAGTATCTCAGATTTTTTTCCTACAGGCCTTGGAGAGTGTTGAATATGTTAATATACATGGGCAATTCTCCAAGAGAGAATAAATATTAAGCATTTTCCAAATGTATTTGACCATAAGAACATTTCTATGGATCATGAGTTTGTTCAAGGGTAGAAGTCATACCTTCACCCTCTCTAGAACATAAATGATGCTGCTTAAAAGATGATAAATGATTAAGTACAAGGACAGGGAAAGCCATAGATGTACTGATGTCTCAATGAATCGGGGTGAAAGGAGACACGGAGACAAATAAGCAAAGTAGGAAGTTGATGCCCTTTGAAGGTTTCACTCAAGTATGAGCAAATGCTGATAAATTCCATCTTAGGCATGCTGGACTGTGTGGCAGAGCCTGTGTTTTGTCCTTCCCTGCCTCTCTTGTAACTTCCGTTCTCCTGCTTTTGGATGCTCCAGTCTCATTTGACCTCCTTTGCCAGTGTCTAATCCCTGAAAACTTTGGCTTGCAGAAGTTATCAATCACCTAAGTAAGACATTAGGGAGGGGTGACTTACTTTTAGTACCCCAGGGTATTATCAGAAATGGAATAGAACCAGTTACCCATTTCCACCCTTTCAGACTCCTCTCATTTAATCCATTGCCTTTCACCTCCAAATTTGGAATAAATAATCAGTAAAAAAGGTCAAAGCCCCAATAAGCCCATGGTTTCAGTGAGGATGAATTTATATTACGATTCTTGTCATTTATGAGGAGAGGAAAAATCCTTTCCTTCAGAATTATTTACATATTCATTTAACAAATATTTATTGAGAGCAAGTTGTATACCAAGTACTGTATAAAGGTGGGGGAGGGGATCAAACAGGGACACAATGAAGACACAGTCATTGCCCACATATCTGGACATCTGAAAGCTTGCCTCAAAAACTGGGATAAGCCTTGTCACTGGGAAAGCTTTACCTCTTCATTTTATTCAAATGCTTGCACTAACAACCAGAAGTCTTATAAATTCTCCTGTGAAGGTTACAGGATGATATATTCTCTGTTTCATGGACTTTCCTGTCAGGCCAAGTTTTACAATAATTTAACATTTATTTAGCACCACTGGCCTGGAGGTGGTACAGAAAATGGAAAATAATCACGGTTTCTGCCTTGTAGGCTTGCAATCTATTAAATATTATTTCCTCTCTTTCTAGCTGAAAGTTTAATGGCTTGAGGCCAAATATAACAAGGTCATTTTTTTAAAAAAGTATTAATCAAGATATGTAACTTTAAAATTACCTACTCTTTCTCAGGACATTAATCTTATATATGTATTTATTGCTGTGGGCTAGCAATACATTGATGGAGGATTTCTCTAAGATACAAATTTCAAGGAAAATTTGCACACAAATTCAGTAATCTCTATATAACCCACTTCTCCATTTTCTGGAATCTGCTTATTTTATGAAAAGGGATTTCTTTTCACTAACAGAAACCAATTAGGCCAATGAGTCAGGATTTGTATTCTATCTTTGATACCTCAAAAGAAATTTTAAAAATTTCTATGGATACATAATAGTTGTACATATTTGTAAGGTTCATGTGATATTTTGGTACAAGCATACAATGTGTAATAATCAAATCTGGATAATTGGAATATATATAACTTCAAACATTTATTATTTCTTTGTGTTGGGAACATTCCAAATCTTTTCTTCTGGCTATTTTGAAATATACATCATATTATATTATTACCAACTTTAGTCACCCTATTGTGCTATTGGGTACTAGAACTTGTATCTGTGTATTTGTCCCCATCAACCGACCTCTCTTTATTCCCTCATCCCCACTACCATTCTCAGCCTGGTAATCTATATTCTATTCACTATCTCCTTGAGATCAACTTTTTTTTTTCCTCTACAATGTATGAGTGAGAATGTGTGAGATATATCTTTCTGTGCCTGACTGATTTTACTTAATATAATGTCCTCCAGTTCCATCCGTGTTACTGCAAATGACAGGATCTCATTCTTTTCATTTGTGGTAGGATAGTATTCCACTGTGTATGTTTACCACACTTTCTTCATTCATCTGTTGGTAGACACTTAGGTTGAATCCATATCTTGCCTACTGTGAAGAGTGCTGTTCATCAGAACAAGGGAGTACAGATATCTCTTTGACATACTGATTAAGGGTGAGGACAAATTCCTGCAAAGTCAGGTTTGTGACAATTCACACTCTGAAAGTACTCCTTACTCCGGAAGAACTGGCTTGTTAAATGTGGGCTGACTGACTTCTGCAGGAGTTACATCATTCCGTCTCCTTTCCTGCGTCCTTCCTAAGTCTCCACCCTTCCTCACCCATCGCTCTGCGTCTTGAGCTTGACAGCTTCATTCTCTGTGTTGAGATATTTCTTTTTGACACACTCAGCTGTCAGAAAAATCAGTGTCCCAATCTACAGGAAGTGGATTGAAGGAGGTCATGCAATATTATTTTTCATTTTCTTGGATGACATTTCATATCTCTTTTTACTTCAGTTTCTTGGATCCCGGGCATTTGTACAGTGTTTTGCAGATTTTAAAACAATGTTACCATTCATTATTCTATTTATTCTTTCCAACGAACCAGTTAGGCAGATAGAAAAAGCTTTCTTCATCCCCATTTAGCAAACGAAAGACCTGGCGCTTAGAGCATTTATGAGTCATTAAAAGTTACATGTTACAAAATAGAGCTGGGACAGGAGCCTGGGCCTTTTTTCATATCAAGGCAATGCCCATGATTATTAATTATAAAATTCAGTATGGTTTGTGGTTTACAAAAATTTACTCAATTCCATAATTCCTTATATTACAGGGTAGCAACTATGTATGGTTTGGTATATACCCTTCCAGAGATTTTTGTGAGGATACTTGTAAGTGCTTCACACACACACATAGTTTAAAACATTTAAAATGGCACTATGTTATGAATATTATTTTCTTCCATACTGTTTCCATTTAATAATAAATCCCTGATATTTCTCTCTAAGACTGTACAGAGGGCAGCCATTCTTTTTAACTGCTACAGAATATTTTGTACATGAATATAACATAGTTTATTTAACCAGTCCCCTATTAAGGGACATTAATACCTTTTCAAATGCTGCTGTTAAAAACAAGACTAAGCCGGACAGGGTGGCTCACGCCTGTAATCCCAGCACTTTGGGAGGCCGAGACGGGCAGACCACGAGGTCAGGAGATCGAGACCATCCTGGCTAACACGGTGAAACCCCGTCTCCACTAAAAATACAAAAAAAAAAAATTAGCCGCGCGCGGTGGCAGGCGCCTGTAGCCCCAGCTACTCGGGAGGCTGAGGCAGGAGAATTGCGTGAACCCGGGAGGCGGAGCTTGCAGTAAGCCGCGATCGCGCCGTTTCACTCCAGCCTGGGCGACAGAGCAAGTCTCGGTCTCACAAATAAAATAAAATAAAACAAAAAATAATAAAGATAAAAACAAGGTTAGAATTTGCAGCCTTCCATTACATGTTGGGGAAAAGAGTGAATGTTCATATAGAATGGGTTTCAAAAAGCATATATATACACATTCAATATTTTAATAGATTTTTTCTGAATTGATCTCCCAAAAGGCTTCAAAAATTTACATTACCACTGAAGGTATGGAGTCCTAATTTCTACATACCCTGGTCAATATTAAATAGAATCAATTTCTGCTTTTAAGTGTGCTACCTTCCACTTTGAATTTATTTAATTTATGTTCTATGTTCTTTAGTTGAATATTTAGTTAATCTATTTCTGATCTTCTTATTCTCTAGTAAGTACGTTTATGTATACGCAATTTCTTCTGAACACCAATTAAAGTACACCCTATAGATTTTTGCCTGTAGGTTGAGATATAATCACAAATTTTTCTGTAGCCTCTAATTCCTATATTGATTGCCTTTAAAACACTTTATATAGAAGGTTTCAGCTTTTAATTGTATAGATTTTTGTGTTCAATTATGTTAAAGTAGTCTTCTTTGCAGTAAGAAAATATGGCTTCTGGTTTTTAGAATTTATTGTTCTTTCTTGATCATCTCGTAGTCAATTTCAGTAAATGTTAAAAACATTTTAAGAATAAATATGTAATCTCAATTTTGTAGACAAAAAAAACCCAACATGTTACTAGTAGCGATTAAGATTCATTCAAGTCTTCCACTATGCTGGGAACTTGTCATTTCTGTGTTTCTAACAGATTTTGCTTTGTATTTATGTCAACGCTGTGCTGTTAGATGCATGATATTTAATGACATATTTCTTGGGAAATAACTCTTTCTTCTGCTTTAAGGATTGTTTACCTCAAATAGACTATACATGCTTTTGATATTGCCACTCTCGTTTGTTTTTTGTTACTCTTTGACAGGTGCGTGATCTGCCTATCACCGTTTTTCACCCACATGAGGATTTTGTTTTATATTATTTGCATGTGTCTTTTGTAAATGACATATAGCTAATTTTTAAAACCCAATCCAAGAATCACTGCTTTTGAATGAATGATAGGGTCATTTACTGTAATCACCTGTAATAACTTACATAATTGATATTATTTCTGACATCTATTTCTATTTTTAATGTTTCCTAGTATTGTCTTTAGCTGTAATAATAGGTTTTTTTCTATTTTTCCCCCTTCTAATGTTTATATGGCATATTTTCATTTTTTCCTTGTGTTTACTAATACATTTTAAACAAGCATTATAAAATATTATTTTATAAACATAGATAATTGATGAAGTTTTTTGATCTCTTCTTAAGAGTACAACATTCTTAGCACTGTGTATTTTCCCTTTCCACATCCTGTGTATTCTGTTTCCTTGAAGACACTGAAATTTAAACTTTAGATTGTTTTTATTGTTATTTTTATTTTGGTTCTAATTTCCTAGAAATAATTTCTTAACAATTGCCTTAAATTTCACAACTCTATTTTCAGCAGTTATTTAGAATTATCTACATTTTCTGTTGTTCAAAAATTTATTGTTACGTCTAGTTTTTCAGTTTTGTTTTTTTTTTTGTTTGTTTGTTTTTGCTTGTTTGGTTGAAACCCATCCTCATAATTCTTTCAGAAAGATTTGTTGGTGGCTACAGTTTTGAGCTCGTTTCAAAAATGTTTTTATTTTGCTCTCACACTTGAATGCCTGTTGCTCCACAACAAATGACCACTACACTCAGTGGCTTAAAACAACAATTTTAAAAAATAATTTCTGTGGGTCAGAAACCCGGGTAAAAATTTTTCTGGTTGTCCCTGGCTCAGTCGGTCAAAGTTGCAGGGAAACTGGTGTCTAGGCCTGTGGTCAATCTGAAGGCATCACCAAGGACTAGATCAAATTCCCAGTTCACTTAAGTGATTGTTGATAGGATTCAGCTCCGTGCAGGCTATTGGCTGGAGGCCTCCCTCCTTTCTATGCCACACAGGCTTTTCCATAGGGCATCTCGCAACATGGAAGCTGCTTTCCTGCAGAGGTAGGGAGTGGGAGAGGAAAAGAGAGTTCCCTCAAGACAGAATACAAAGTCTTTTAATTCCTGAATCTCAAAAGTGACATCCCATTGCTGCTTCTGTATTCTATTTGTTTAAAGTAATTCACTAAATCCAGCTCACACTCAGGGGTTGAGGGGAATCACAGAAGAGTATGAATACCAGAAAGTGGAGATAATTAAGGCCATTTTAGAGACTGCCTACTATTTTAGGTTCAACATTATTTTTTCTTGGTACTTTGAAGACATAAGCTCACTGTCTTGTAGTATCCATTTTGTGTGTGGGTGTGTGTGGGGGGGGTGGGAGGCACGCAAATAGTAAGACTTTAGTCTATCTAATTTTTATTCCTTTACAGGTAACCTATTTTCCTCTAGATAAGCTTATACCTTCTTTTTATATTTAGAATTCTGAAATTCCACTGGGATATTTCTAGCTGTCATATTTTCTCATTTATAATCTTTTAATATTCCCTTTAAATATTAAGCTGCAAGTTTTTATATAGCTTAAATATATTTTAATATGTTATTTCTTCTCCCTGGTTTCCCTGTGGTTGGCTTCTGGAAATCTTAAAAGGGATATTAGAACTTCTATATTTATCTTTTATTATGTTTTTTATTTGCTCTTCCAGATTTTTAAAAATTTAAATCTTTTAACATTTTTTGTGGATACATAGTAAATGTATACATGTCTGGAGTACATGAAATGTCAAAACATGATACAGGCATGCAATGCAAAATAAGCACATCATGGGGAATGGGGTATCCGTCCTCTCAAGCACTTGACCTTTGAGTTACAAACAATCCAGTCACACTCTTTATTTTAAAATGCACAATTAAGTTATTATTGACTATAGTCACCCTATTGTGTTATCAGATAGTAGCTCTTACTCATCCTTTCTATTTTTTTTTTTTTTACCCATTTACCATCCCCACATACTCCCTCTTCACATCACCCTTCCCAACCTCTGGTAACCATTCTTCTACTCTTTATGTCCATGAGCTCAATTATTTTGATTTCTAGGTCACATAAATAATTGAGAATATGTGATATTTGTATTTCTGTGCCTGGCTTATTTCACATAACATAATGATCTTTAGTTCCATCCATGTTGTTGCAAATGACTGGGCCTCATTCTTTTTTTATGGCTGAATAGTACTCCACTGTGTATATGTAGCACATTTTCTTTATTCATTCATCTGTTGATGGACACTTACATTACTTCCAAATCTTATCCATTGTAAACAGTGCTGCAGCAAACACATGAGTGCAGATATCTCTTCAATATGCTGATTTCCTTTCTTTTCAGTATATACCTACCAGTACTATTGCTGGATCATATGGCAGCTCTACTTTTAGTTTTTTGAGGAACCTCCAAACTGTTTTCCATAGTGGTTGTACTAATTTACATTCTCACCAACAGTTTACAATGGTTACCTTTTCTCTACATCCTCGCTAGCGTTTGTTATTGCCTGTATTTTAGATATAAGCTATTTTAACTAGGTGAGATGCTATTTCACTGCAGTTTTGATTTGCATTTCTCTGATGCTCAATGATGTTGAGCACCTTTCATAATGCCTGTTTGCCATTTGTATGTCTTCTTTTGAGAAATGTCTATTCAAATCTTTTGTCTATTTTTTGATTGAATTATTAGATTTTTTTCCTATAGAATTGTTTGAGTTCCTCATATATTCTGGTTATTAACCCCTTGCCAGATGGGTAGTTTGCACATATTTTCTCCTGTTCTGTGAGTTGTCTCTTTACTTTGTTGATGGTATTCTTTGCTTTGCAGGAGGTTTTTAACTTGATGTGATCCATTTGTTCATTTTTGCCTTGGTTGCCTGTGCTTGTGGGGTATTACACAAGAAATCTTTGCCCAGATCAATGTCTTGCAGATTTTTCCCCATGTTTTCTTATAGTAATTTCGTAGTTTGAGATCTTAGATTTAAGTCTTTAATCCATTTTGATTTTATTTTTGTAAATGGGATAGATAGGGGTCTAGTTTCATTCTTTTATATATGGATATTCAGTTTTCTTAGTACCGTCTGGGAAAATTGAATTTATAGAAGAGACTGTCTTGTTACCAGTGTATGTTATTGGCACCTTTGTCAAAAATGAGTTCACTGTAGCTGTGTGAATTTGTTTCTGGGTTCTCTATTCTGTTCTGTTGGTCTATGAGTCTGTTTTTATGTCAGTACCACCCTGTTTTGGTTATTTTTATATCTCTGTTACATAATTTGAAGTCAAGTAATGTTTTTCATCTAGTTTTGTTCTTTTTGCTAGGTTAGTTTTGGCTGTTCTGGGTCTTTTGTGGTTCTACATAAATTTTAGAATTGACTTATTTTTCTATTTATGTGAAGACTGTCATTGGTATTTTGATAGGAGTTGCATTGAATCTGTGGATTGCTTTGGGTAGCATGTACATTTTAACAACATTGAGTCTTCCAATCCATGAACATGGAATATCTTTCCATTTTTTATGTCCCCTTCATTTTCCTTCGTCAGTGTTTTATAGTTTTCATTATAGAGTCTTTCGTTTCTTTGGTTAAATTCCTAGGTATTTAATTTTATGTGTGGCTGTTGTAAATGGAATTACTTTTTAAATTTCCTTTTCACATTGTTCACTGTTGGCATATAGAAATGCTACTGATTTTTGAATGTTGATTTTGTATCCTGTAACTTTACAAATTTATCACTTCTAATAGACTTTCTGTGGAATCTTTAGGTTTTCCAGATTTTTCATTTTTGCCCAAGGGATCATATTTTGAGTAAATATTTCAACTTGATTTTCTAGTTCATTAATTTGATTCTAAATTGTGTCCATTCTGCTATTTTGCACATCTATGTATTTCCTTAATTTGAAAATGCTTGGAATAAAAATATTATGTCTATAGGCTCACTGGAACATAATCTTATCATTAACTAGGAGCAATGGTTAGAAATAGCTGATTTAGTATTCATGGCAACTTTATAAAACATAATCTATGGTAAATAACGAGAACTGACTATACTTCAAAGGAACTTAGTTTTGGAAAGGAGAAATAAGAAACATTAACTTTCAAGTGACAAAGAGGAGCAAGGGGAACACCTGCCTACCTCCTATTCCTGAAGTATTTCTTGGGAAATTGTCAGAAGGCATGGTCTTAGGAGACTTTCAGGTTTTTGTTTTGTTTTGTTTTGTTTTGTTTTATCAAACAAACAAGGGAGTAAAGGGCATATTCAGAGAGGAGACTCAGGTTGCAAGGGAGTTTGTTATTCCATATCAGGAGCACCAAAAGGCACAGTGAACAATTTTGGAAGGAAAGGAAATGAAGGTATTATTAACCCAGCCCTTTAGGGTATGTGCACTACAGTTTGGGTGGGGAGTTGGATTAGTGAATGGCTTGGTTAACTTAGAGTTTTGGAAGTGACCAGGCAAATAGGAATGTGAGGCATCGTGAAAGATTAGTTTGGTAGTTTGTTAGAGAAAGGGGGATAGTTGACACTGTCTTCTGAAACTGGTCATGCTATAGCTGTGGGTCAGTAGTAGCTGAGTCTGAGGTTCTGATGTTATAGTTAGTCTAGAGTTACGTCTGAACTTTCACTTTTCTTCAGATTTTCCTCTTTTGATGCTATGGGATTAAGGGTTTTTTCTCCCCATCTCTGTGTGGCTTAATTATTGATTTTCCTCATCTTTTATACAGATTTCTGTAAGTCATAATATTTTGGTCTGTCTGGTAGTGGTAGTGTTAGGCCAGGTTCCAAAACTATCTGCTTTTATTTTTATTCTTACATTTTCTTTGTCCTTTTAGTGGTTCTTTGGGAAGAAGGAGAGTGTGCTAGGCCTTGGACAAACTTTATACCATTTCTATTAAAGCCTTTCCCCCCTCCATTGCCATATTTAAAAAGTTGAAACATCAAGAGAGGAAATATTATTGAAGTATTTTAAACATTGACAGAAGAAAAGTAGAGTTCATTTTCTGCCTTTTGTACAAGAAGGTACCTGTCATACTTGCTATGTTGATATGGGGACATGCATTTTAAATATTAATATCATTATCTATTAAATTGTAATATTGAAGTCTATCAAGTGCCATTCCTTTGGCAATGTGGATAAATGTGCATTAGCTACACCTTTAACATTTATCCTGCTACCTTCCGACCATCAAGTTCTTCAGAATGCTCAAAATCATTCTAATCAATTCTTGCAATGAGGGAAGTTCCATTAATGGACTTACCACAATACTAATGAGAAATTAACCACTTGCTACTATCTTTTAATGAGAGAGAGTTACTACTTAATTTCAGGAAGTGTTCTACCACTTTTCTTTGCTGCTATGAAGCTACCTCTAAAATTTTAAACAGACTTTTCCCTATGACAAGAAGCTGCTGAGGCAAAGTACTTTTAGAAAAAGGTATTTGACTTCCAACAGGGAAGGGAAAATGAAGGAGGTGTAAGAATCAAAAGTACATATAGCAAGCAGAGGGCAAATTATTGAGCAAAGCTAAGGCCCAGGACTGTTTCCGAATAATAGAGATGGGCTTTTCTAAATTGTTCTCCCTGAGACTTAGCACTAGAAACAATGTTTTGATAATGTTTTAAATAATAAATTACAAAGTTTTCTTTTTTCTTTTCTGTATACAAAAGAAAGAGTCCACTTTCATAATGTGGAATTGATTATATCTCAGGCATGAAAGTGCATTTCTGCATTTTCTACAGTATTGTCCAATGCAAAAAGTAGACACATTTAGTGTCATTAGAGTTCTTTCTAATGTTGTCTTTATACTTTCATATACCAATTACCTTAGAATTAAGAAAGAATATCATCACATTCTTTCTTAATCAGGTTCTATTTCGAGAGAGATCTTGACATAGTCTGAATGTTTGTGTCCCCCCAAAAGCATATATTGAAATCCTAAACCCCAATATGATTGTTTTAGGAGATAGAAGGCAACTAGGTCATGGAGGTGGAGCCCTTATGAATGGGATTAGTGCCCTTATAAAAGACACCCTCACTCTTTCTTATCATATGCATACAACACTGAGAAGGTGCCATCTATGAACCAGAAAGTGGGTCCTCAACAGACAGCAAATCTTAAATCTTACAAGTTTTATCCACCAGAACTGTGGGAAATAAATTGTATTGTTTGTAAGCCACCCAGTTTATGGTATTTTGTTATAGCAACCTGAATGGACTAGGACAGATCTTTTAAAAGATAAGATAAGTACTAAAATAAACCAGGACCTACTGCATTCATGTAGGTTGTCTTCTGCTTTTATTATGTATATATTTCCATTCATGTCATTAAATATTTGCTGATATAGTTTCTTTTAAAATTTCTATTGTAAAACCAAAACCATTTTCAGTCACAGTTACAAGTGATAAGCTGATAGTTTTGCTTCAATAATCATGTTTTCTTCCTCTCCTTCTCTCTCTCTTTAGATCTTGATGATCATTTTGTTTTCCGTATTTGCTATGTGGATTATAGTTTGTTTGCTCTTATTTTCAGGGTTATGAAGGACACAGACAGTTTTTAATTCTACTAGTTGCTACTTGTAGGATCCTTTTAAGTCATGTGTTCTTTGGAATTAACAAGTAAATAAAAATGGAACAATAACATCGTGTACAATATTTTTACTTACAGCAGCCAGGAGTTGTTGGGACTTGTTTAACAGAATCCTGAGATTTCAACTGGGTTTGTTGTTAATGATTTTATATATATATATACACACACACACACACACACACACACACACACACACACATATATATACACAAATACACATACTCCTCCAAGAATTATTTTTAACATGAATTATATAAATATTAAATAGTATTTCTTGAAGTCTAAATTTATTTACTTTGTTTTTTTCAAATCAACTTTGGAGTTGTGTAATTTAGACAAGTAATGTGTGTCAATTTGAAATATACAGTTTGAAGACTTTTGAAAAATGTACTATAGTCGCTCAATTATGTAGAATGATGTAGTCTTGAAATAAGATTGTATAGGCCTTTTAACATTGTTCTTCTTTTTCAAAATCCTTTTGTTCTATTTTAGATTGTTAGCATTTCCATTTAAATGATAGAATTAGGCTCACAATATTGAAAAAAAAAAACCCACATTCTGGGATTTTGATTGGGGTTTACATCAGTTTAGAAGAAACAATTAGCAATTTTGTAATATTTATTCTTTGATATGCATGGCATAACTAGGCCTTTAATTATAGCTATGAGTTTTAGTTTTGATATAGAGGATTTACCTGTATTTTGGTAAATGTATTCCTGAATATTTCATATTTCTGTTGCAAATATGAATTGTATTGCTTTATTAATCTTTTATTTTGTTTATATTTTATTTTCCCATAGTTTATTTCTAGTTTATAGAAAAAATTAATTTTTATGTAGTGACCTTGTATCCTATGACCTTGCAAAATTAAATAGTTCTAGTGGGTTTATTTTATTCTTTTGTAGATTCTTTAGGATTTCTCTATATGCACAATCATAATGTCTGAAGATGAAAATAGTTTTACTATTCCTTTCCAAGTATTATTACTTTTATTTATGTTTTCTTTATTGCACTGGATAAAATCTCAAGTAGAATATCTAATGTGGTGGTTAGGAGCTTGCATTCTCACCTTCTTTCGATTTTGGAAGGATAATGTTAATTCTTTTGTCTTTAAGTTTCCTATTAACTGTGGATGCTCGTTAGGTTTCGTATTAACTGTAGATGCTTGTAGTTTCCCTTAATCAGGTAAATAAAGGCTTTTTTCTTCTTTAATTCTGGTTTTCTATCATTTTAAAAATCACAAATGGTTGCTGGAAATGAGACTCAAATGCTTTATCTGCATCTACTGAAAAAATCTTATTCACTTTCTTTATTCAGTTTATGTGCTGAATTATATCAAAGCTTTAAATATCTTGTGCTTTTAAATATCAAAGCAATCTTACATTTCTAGGATGAATATCACTTGTTTATTTTTACTTTCTGATATAGTTAGCATGTTACAGAATGGTGGTTTGCAGTTTTCTTTCCTCGTAATGTCATTGTCTGGTATCAGGATAAAGCACTAGACACTTACTTCTCTTCTATTAGCTAAAGACATGTCTGTTTTGTGAAAGACTGGCATTTTTATTCCTTAAATATTTTTTTTTTTTTTTTTTTTGAGACGGAGTCTCGCTCTGTCACCCAGGCTGGAGTACAGTGGCCGGATCTCAGCTCACTGCAAGCTCCGCCTCCCGGGTTACGCCATTCTCCTGCCTCCGCCTCCCAAGTAGCTGGGACTACAGGCGCCCGCCACCTCGCCCGGCTAGTTTTTGTATTTTTAGTAGAGACGGGGTTTCACCGTGTTAGCCAGGATGGTCTCGATCTCCTGACCTCGTGATCCGCCCGTCTCGGCCTCCCAAAGTGCTGGGATTACAGGCTTGAGCCACCGCGCCCGGCCATTCCTTAAATATTTAATGGAATTCTCCAGTGAGGCAACTGAGACTGAAGTTAATTTGAGGAATGGGGGAATTGTCATTGAGGTTTTACATTATAAATTCAAAAATTTTAATAGTTAAATTTTCTGTCTCTTCTTAACTGTTCTGATAATTTTTTGTTTTTCAGGATTTTTGCTTATTTTACCTGTTGAGTTTTGCAACATAAAGTTGTTTATTTTTCTTATTACTTTAGTTTTAGGTTCACATTGATTATCCTCCACACCTACTTCATTGTTGATTTTGGAGACTTGTGTCTTCTTCCACCCACCTGTTCTTTTTTCATGAGTCCAGCAAATGATTTTCCATTTTTATTTCTTTCCAAAGAAGTTTCATTTGTTCTTAATGATTTTCTCTCTTGTTTTCTGCTTGCTTTTTCATTGGTTTATGCTCTCATTATTATATCTTACTGTCTAGTTTTTTTCCTTGATTTTTAAGGTGGAAGCTTCACTGATTAACTTAAAATCTCTTTTTAAATCAATCCTTTCTAATGTATGCATTTAAATTATAAATTTATCTCTGTATTTTCTGCCTACTTTGCCTTTTTCTAGAGCTCCAATTATCCATATGTTAGACCAATTGATATTATCATACATTTTTTTTCCCTGTGCTTTGGTTTTCATAGTTCCTTTTGCTCTGTTTTAGAGTTAACTTATCTTTACCTCTGTAATGCTAGTCTTCTGTTAAACTCATCAGTGAACATTTCATTTAAGGCAGCTTTCTTAGCTCCATATTTCCACTGTTCATAGTTTTTTCATTCTTCCTCATGTTCATATTTTTCTTTATGTTATTTAACATATTTATATTACTTATTTTTAAGTCATTGCTTATTTTACATTATCATTTGGTTTTGTTTCAATGAACTAAAGTTTCTCTTGGTTATGAGTTATATTTTTCAGTTCCACATGTTGTTTGTTTATTTTGTTAGATACTGGACATTGTAAATGTTACTTTGTTTTATGTTTAGATTTTGATATCTTCCTTTAAAAAATGTAGTTCTCTTCTAGACTGTAGGTAATTTACTTTTCCTGTCAAGGCTTATTTTTGAGCTTTGTTACAGTGGGTAACAAAAACTACAAAGTAAACAAAGTAAAGTTAACCTTTAGTCCTAAAGGGTAGTTTTAGACTAAAAGAGTAGTTTAGCCCTACTTCTAAGACACAGACTTTTGGCGAGGATCTCTGTTTAGTGCCTTAGGTATTTATTAAGGCCTCTCTTCTGGTTGGTCAGAATTTGAATTTCTCTTACCCCTGTGAAAGCTCTCACAATTTTTCAGCATGTAACTTCTTTCCTTTTTAGCACATAACTTCCTTCTAGCTGTTTTTCCCTGGTAGTACCACTGTTTATAGTTTACAAGGCACATTCATGTCTGGTGCTTCAATCCTCAATCTTCCCTATTATTCAGTATTATTTCCTCTACTCTTTTCTCCTAGATTCTCACATTTGTGAAATTCCTAAATTCTGCGGAGTTGACATCTGCATTATTCTCATACCTAGCCTTTCGTTTTCATGCCCATTATCACTACCTTAGTCAAATCCTTACAATCTGTCACCCAAACAGGCAGCAGTGTTTATGCAACACTACAGAATTAATATTTTTATAAAAGGAAGTTATGATCAGATCTCCTCTGGTCAAGAAGCTTCACCTTTTCTCTATTGCTTATCAAATAGTGTCCACACTTAACAGCCTGCTGTATATTTAAACTCCCCCCAACTGGGCTCTCTAATCTCCCTGAACATGTCTCATGTGGATCCATTTGTGTACTTTTTCCCATGCTGTTTCCTCTGTCTAGACTGGCATTCTCTAATCTCTTTAGATCTGATTCATTTAAGATTTTTTTTTTTTAATATAAGCTACTCCACGAAAAATTTACTAACTTCCTCAAACAAATAAGATCTCTTTTGACTTTGCACCCCAACAGCACTGTACTTACTATTCTACTGACTCTTGGATTTTCTGTTTCTGTTAAGTATTTGTGTATTTATTTCCCCTGCTAGGCTGAAGGACTTGCATTTGGGGATTGGTTCTCACTTATCAAGAAGCTCCATTTTAACCTAGCAGGATAATATAGGTAACTCCAAAAGAAGTCACTTTAAATATGTTTTTGGATGAAGGTTAACAATATAAATAAATATAAATACAT
Source organism: Trachypithecus francoisi (assembly GCF_009764315.1). Classification (NCBI taxonomy): domain Eukaryota; kingdom Metazoa; phylum Chordata; class Mammalia; order Primates; family Cercopithecidae; genus Trachypithecus; species Trachypithecus francoisi. The sequence goes on along the minus strand of NW_022681468.1, from coordinate 42,851,236 downwards.
TTGTAGAACAAGTACTTTTGCAAAAACATACTGAACAAAGTCAATTTTTTCACATCTAATTTTTATCTTCTTTCCCATAGTATGACTACAGCCTATAAGGCTGCATAATAAAACCGTGTTCTCAAAACGGCCTCACATATTTAGCAATGTGTAGGCTTTATTAGTCTGCCAGAAATATGATCAAGTGACAAGAGTTGACACCTAGAAGTCCCACAGGTGGACGTGAGGAAGGTGGCTGCCATCCATACACAGTGCACTTCACCATGGCCCCCTTTCTCTGCATTACATTCTTCCTAGTGTTTTCTCACTTATGTTTTTCTTGTGCTTTCAGTTCACTCTTGCCATGATGTCTACCAATGCTTTTAATAGCTGAAAATACAAATATTAGTTGTAAAACATTTAGCCAGTATGATCTACCTCATTAAATTTGTTAAACATATAATCATATGTCTTCATAAGTCCAATTAATTACTAAAGGCTTCACCACTCCTTTTTAAATACAAATATATTTATTTAAACTGAGAACAGGGCAGGGAGTAGTGGTGGGAAGAAAGGATCCTTGCAAGAGATGGGCCTGGAGTTTGAGCTCTAAATTTACTGCTGGTCACCCTCATCACAGGTAGCCCATTTGCCATGTGGTCATGTCACCCCTTTTCTTCCAACCATACTTTGTCCTTACTTGACTGTGCTCTCAGCAGGTGAGTTTGTCTGTCCTGGCCACTGAGTTCAGACATTGAATTGGACAATGTTTTCCCCTTTTTTCTGTACATTAAATTTTAAGTTGACAGATAACCATATATATTTATGAGATACAATGTGATGTTTCCATACATATACACCTTGTGGAATAATCAAATCAGGCTAATTAACATATCCATCACTTCACATACTTCTTTGTGGTGAGAACATTTAAAATCCAATCTTTGAGTAATTTTGAAAAACACGTTATTATTAACTGTAGTCACCATACTGTGTATTAGATCACAAGAGCTTATCCCTTTTGTCTAACTGAAACTTTGCATCCTTTGACCAACATTTCCCCTTTCACTAATTCGTCCCCAACCCAACCTGTGGTAACCATTGTACTCTCTGATTCTATGCGTTCAACTTTTTAAAATTCCACATATAAATGAAGTCGTGGGATTTGCCTCTATGTACCTGACTTATTTCACTTAGCATAGTGTCTTCTAGATTTATCCATATTGTTGGAAATTATAGAATTTCTTTCTTTATAAATGCTGAATAGTATTCCATTGTGTGTGTGTCTATATATGTGTATACATATGCAACATACATCTATACATACACACCATATTTTAAAAAATCCATTCGTCTGTTGATGGGCACTGCAGTTGTTTCCATGTCTTGGCTATTGTGAATAATGCTGCAACGAACATGGGTTTACTTACTCTCTTTTTTTTTTTTGGAGACAGAGCCTTGCTCTTTCACCAGGCTGGAGTACAGTGGCATGATCTTGGCTCACTGCAACCTCCAACTCTCTGGTTCAAGCTATTCTCCTGCCTCAGTCTCCCAAGTGACTGGGATTACAGACACGCACCACTATGCCCAGCTAATTTTTGTATTTTAGTAGAGACGGTTTCACCATGTGTGCCAGGATGGTCTCCATCTCCTGACCTCATGATCCACCTGCTTGGCTTCCCAAAGTGCTGGGATTACAGGCGTGAGCCACCATGCCTGGCCAGGTTCACCTACTCTTAATGGAAAGAAGTCAGTCTGGAGGACTGAGTTGTCCAAAAATAATTAGGGCATGGGTAGAAGAAATAGACACATGTTAATAATTCTTTTTATAGCTTCTGTTGTTTCTCATGCCATGTAGTCTTACTATAAAAAGCTGGTCTTTTACAAACAACTCTGCAGCTATGTCCTTGCTGGTTAAGGCCTACATAGATTTTATGCACATGTGACTCGTGGGCTTTAAGGTTACACTGCCTTGCTAGCACTTGTAAGCTGATACACCTTTTATATTCAAACCATGTTGTGTGAACATATAGTATCTGAACCAGTTTTCCCTAACACATTGAGGTCATCACATCCATCTTTTGCGAGGGAACGTAGAGTCAGAATATCTAGAAGTTATCAGGAAATGTAGGTCACATCAGGAGAAGGTGGGAGAAGCTGCATGAAGTTTCGGTACGAGGTCTTCTGTGAGAGCTCTATGCATAGAGCTTTCTCTTGGATGTTTTATTAAACTGGAGCCACATAGCTCTATGGGAGCCCATCTCCACTTCAAAGAACCACCCATAGGTAGTTGCCTCTCTCATTAGTCCTCATTAATCTTACTCTCATTACTCTCATATCTCACATTTAGAAAGATGAAATTGCTCTTTTTTTTTTTTTGAAAACTGATGCTAGTAATAATGAGAGTTCAAAATGAACATTTACTGAGTTCCAGGTGCTGGGCCAAATTTTGTATATGTGTGATCTAATTTAATCCTTAACACTACCCTACAAGATAGACCTTATCTCCATTTTACAGAAGGGGAAATCAACACAGAGAATTTCACTGACTCACCCAAGTTTATATAAAAGTATTAGTAGGCTGCAGACTTGGGTGAACCAAACTCCGTCTTAGTTTAATTTTTTCAATCCTCAACTTTTTAAAATATTTTGAGGAGAGATCTTAAGTTCAGAATTAAGAAGGACTTGTGGCTTCTCTTTGAGTCATCATGTTAGGATAGACCTTCATTAATATAAGCATTCAGAGACTGCCTTTAAGCAATTCTCATTAGGGGTCTAATTAAACATTTTGAGCTGTTCCTGAAGTTGATGATGCTATCCCTTGTTCAATAGTGTAATTGATAGTGGCTGAGCACAGATGAGTCAGCCTTCCTCATTGCTTCTACAAACTTATTACAAGCTCGTTAGTGTCAAGTTAGCTGTGGACTAAACAATGTCTCATCCTCCATCACAATACCACAGAGAGGACATGAGGGTCAAGATCTATGCTCTTCAGAAGAGCTTTCTAGGGTGACTCTCATGACCGGGTGAAGGAGCACAGTATATGGTGGCTGCAGGAGGAACTAATTAAATACTTGGATGTGGTAAAAAGAATAACTTTCAAAGCAGAGGAAGAATGAATTTTAGAATGGATATGTAGAGTGGCAATTAAAAGAGGCTGCACTCTTGTGGTCATCAAATTAGGAAGTACAGAGGTAATATAAGGGTGTAAAGGGCAGGGCACGATGGCTCATGCCTGTAATTCCAGCACTGTGGGAGGCCAAGGTGGGTGAATCACTGGAGGTCAGAAGTTTGAGACCAGCCTGGCCAAAATGGTGAAAGCCCATCTCTACTAAAAAAATACAAAAAAAAAAAAAAAAAGCCAGGCATGGTGGCAGGCACCTGTAGTCCCAGCTGCTTGGGAGGCTGAGGATATAGAATCGTTTGCACCTGAGAAACACAGGTAGCAGTGAACCAAGATCACGCCACTGCACTCCAGCCTGGGCAACAGAGCAAGACTCTGCCTAAAACAGAAACAAAACCAAAAAAAAAAAAAAAAAAAAAAGTAGAAAAGAAAATATCAAAAGAAGGAAAGCTTGGAATATGCATTAATATTTAGCTTCTTTTCAAATCCAAAGAACATGCTTATTTTGGAATACAGTTATGTGTTGCTTACTGATGGGGATACGTACTGAGAAATGGTGTAAGTAGGAGATTTCATCATTGTGTGAACACACAGAGTGTACTTACACACACCTAGATGGGATAGCCTACTATTCACCTAGGCTGTGTGGTGTAGCCTAGTGCTCCTAGGCTATAAACCTGTATAGCATGTTATGGTACTAAATACTGTAGACAGTTATAACAACAGGAAGTATTTGTGTATTTAAACACAAAAGGTACAGTTAAAACTACAGTATGCAAGATAAAAAATGTTTCACTTGTATGGGACACTTACCATGAATAGAGCTTGAAGGACTGGAAGTTTCTTTGGTGAGTCAATGAATGAGTGGTGAGTGAATGCGAAGGCCTAGAACATTACTGCACACTACTCCAGGCTTTATAAACACTGTACATTTAGGCCTACACTAAATTTAAAAAACCTTTTTCTTTAATAATAAATAAAGCTTAGCTTGCTGTAACTTTTTTACTTTATAAAATTTTAAGTTGTAACTATTTTACTTTTTTGTAATACTTAGCTTAAAACACAGGCCAGATGCAGTGGCTGATGCCTGTAATCCAAGCACTTTAGGAGGCCAAGGTGGATGGATCACTTGAGGCCAGGAGTTCAAGACCACTCTGGCCATGGTGGTGAAACCCTGTCTCTATTAAAAATACAAAAATTAGCTGGGCATGGTGGCATGTGCCTGTAATCCCAGTCACTATAGATGCTGAGTCAGGAGAATGGCTTGAACCCAGGAGGCGGAGCTTGCAGTGAGCCAAGATCACACCACTGTACTCCAGCCTGGGCAACACAGTGAGACTCCATCTCAAAAACAAACAAAAAAACCACAACCATATTGTACAACTGTACCAAAGTATTTTTTCTTTATGCATTTATTCTATAAGCTTTTTTGTATTTTTAAAAAATTATATACTTTCTTTACTTAAAATTTTTTTTGTTAAAAATCTAAGACCCAAACACACATTAGCCTAGGCCTACATAGGGTCAGGATCATCAATATCACTGTCTTCCACTTCCACATCTTGTCCCACTGGAATGTCTTCATAGGCGACAATGCATGGAGTTGTTATTTCCTATAACAACAATACCTTTTTCTGGACTACCTCCTGAAGAACCTGACAAGGCTTTTTTCCAGTTTACTTTTTGTTTTTTATTAAGTGGAAGGAGGTTGCCCTAAAATAATGATAAAAATATAGTAAATATATAAACCAGTAACGTAATCACTTATTATCATTATATATGCTATACATAATTGTATGTGCTATAATGTATACAACTGGCAACAGGGTAGGTTTGTTTACAGCAGCATCAGCACAAACGTGAGTGATGTGTTGCACTGCATCATTATGATGGTTTTACCATCACTAGGCAATAGGATTTTGTTTTTGCTCTATTATAATCTTATGGAACCACTGACACACTTATGGTGCATCGTTAACCATAGCATCATTATGTGGTACATGACTGTACTTCAGAAATGGAAGGAATGGCAGGGATATGAGAAGAAAAAGGGAGGTTAGTAAAAAGGCTGAGGGGAAAAAAGAATTTGAAGCATAACCCTATAATAAGTAGATGAATTTTGTTAATAACATTGGTTCCAGTGGCAGGGCTGTTTGCAGTATGCAAGATTCCTTCACACATAGGACTATTTGATTTTCACTGCCAGTCTACCAAATAAGGAAGGCAGAAAGTCTTAGCCACATTTTGAATGTAAAATATAAATGTGAAATGGAAAAATGGAGAGACTGGAGCTAAGAGAGGGTAGAAGAATTTTCATTAGGTCATATAGCTATACTTCTTCAGATGCTGTGGTTCACCAGCTCATTTTTTTTCCTCAGATATTCTAGAAATTTCATTTTCTGTACTGTTAATGGAGTTCATCTCCCTTTACCAATGCAAATCCACACTAATGCTTGGGAGTCAAAACAAAATTAAGAAGAAGAATGTTAGAGTCTATGATGAAATATAAAAGATTAGCTGGACTGGAGTTTACGTACTTAAGACCCATGACCCAAAGTAACATGCTCTCTGTAGTTTCTTCCATGCTACGGTGAAATAATTCATGGAAATGTTAGCTTGGCTGAATTCGTTTAATACAAAAGGTCATTATTTTGTTTACAAAAAGTGTCTGGTACTGTTGTAAATGTTTACAGTATATTGTAATGAGATTGCAATGTTCACATTTCTCTACTTGTAAGTACAGTCTAAGGCCTATTAAATAGCCTTATTATTATTATTATTATTTTGACCAGGGCATTTTATTGTCCTGTGTGTCTTCAGGCATAGCCATTAAATGGGAACCACTGCTTCATTTAAAAACTGGGAAGAGCAGGGATGTCCAATCTTTTGGCTTCCCTGGGCCACATTGGAAGAAAGAGGATTGTCTCGGGCCACATATAAAATGCACTAACACTAAGAATAACTAATGAGGTAAAAGAAAAAAAAATCTCTTAATGTTTTAAGAAAGTTTACGAATTTGTGTTGGACTGCATTCAAAGCCATCCTGGGTGGCATGTGGCCCACGGTCCACAGGTTGGACAAGCTTGGGCTAGAGGTTGTGATAATCAGTAGAGCTAGGATGAAGTCAAGGCTGACGAGGGTGCTCAGGACTCCAGGGAGCCAGGCTTAAGGGTGGACTGGAAATTCAGATGCTCACAGTCATGCTTGCCTGCGGTGCCCTTTCCCAAAGTTTGGTAATCACATGTCTTGAAGGCTGCAGTAGAGAACAACTCCCAGGTAATATTCGTTACCTTAAAGTGCTAGAATTTGAGAGAGATCTTCTACTCTAGAAATTGTCCTGAAATTTCCAAAAACAATGAGATTTGAGAGCTGGAGAGGGTAGCACAGGGAGAACTACAGTGAGTGATGTAGAGCTGATTCTGGGCCGTGTAATTGGACTGCAATTTGCATAAACAACTCTTAGAGCAACATCTGCCATGCCTTTGGGTAAGTGACATCTTTTTGCCCATATTATTGTTGGACTGAAGGCAAGGAAAACAAATGAAAGTCTGAATGGTGTGACATTTCTGGCAGTGCTTATGAGCTTCATCCTGCCTGCACATATTTAAAGGGAACTCATGCAAATTATTTCCAAGTCAGGCGTGATTCAATGTGACAGAACCCCCAGAAACCTCTGCCCCATCAAGCAACTTTCCCTTTTCCCTGCAGAGAGCATTGCCGTTTTGCCTCATGTTTCTGTCTCAGCATTTAAATTCTGATACTAATTCCGCTGATTGGTCCTGAGTTCAATTCTGTATTCTGAATTATATCCTGAATATGTGTCGTGCACTCACTGGTGGTGTTATTGCTAATGATAAACATGATGGGGATCTGTTTGGACAGGGATTCTCAGCCATCTTCTTATCAGAAACAGCCAATTAATGAGCTCAGGAACTGGAGTGCAAGAGATAGTGAGGCTGACAGATCCAATAGGTGTAGTGAGGAATGTGATGGAAAGAAGGCTACAGAGACCTACCTGAGGCAGTCCTCACAGAGGCTCGCTGCGAGGGAATCCTGAGATGTCACCAAGTTTGGATTAGAAATCTTTTAGTTGGATGTATGGCAGTGCTTCGATTTCAAATTAGAAAGTTTTCCATCTGCAAGTTCAAAAGTGGCCTCATTCCTTTTTACTTAATAAATTTTAAATTACACATTATGTGTGCAATGATAATTATGTGTATAATAGTTGTACATATTTATAAGGTACATGTGCTATTTTGATATAAATGTATGACATGTAGTGATCAAACTGGGATAACTGGGGCATCCATCGTTTCTTTGTATTAGGAACATTCTAATTCCTATTCTTTTAGCCATTTTGAAACACACAGTGAATTATTACTAACCAATATAGATGAAAGTGTTTTAAGGAGAGGAGTGTCATCATTCATAGCAAGGTCTCAGCTGCCTGCTGGTTGGTGTCTGTGGCTATAGCACATGTTTTTGGCCATGTTGGTGCAAAACACTTGAATTCTCATGTGAAAGGAAATAATAGGATGTGATGAAGTCAGAGATGTTCTAGTTGGGCTTCTCACTGTCCTGGTTGGGGATGACATGGTCGTCTTCAAAGAGATCTATGATCATTAAAACCTCTACCGTGTCCAAACCTCTAAATCTAAAGGAATTTGTCCTGCTTGGTTTTGAACTTGCTCAGGACCCATTACCCCTTTCTTTCTGATTTCACCCTTTTGGAATAGAAAGGTCTATCGAATGCCTTGTCCCACCCATTGTATTTTGAAAGAAGATAACGTGTTGCCTTGTTACACAGGTTCACAGCTAAAAAGGAATTTGCTTCAGGATGAATCATAGCTCCAGCCTCACCCATACTTGATTTAGATGATATTTTGAGCAGACTTTTGCTGAAATGGGTTCAGACTTTAGGTCTGTTGGGATGTGGTGAATGTATTTTGCATGTAAAAAGAACATGAATTTGGTGCGAGGAGGGCAGAGGATAGGGCGTTATGGGCTGAATTTTGTCCCTTAAAAATTTTATATGTTGAAGTCCTTACCCTCAGTTCCTCAGAATGCGACTGTATTTAGATATAGGGTCTTTAAAGAGGTAATTCTTTTATATTTTATCATTTCTATTTACATAAAAAGAAGCCCCAGAGTAGAACTACCTTTGGTCCTGAGCTGAGGATGACTTAGGCATGAGCCTCAAAACACCACACGTGTGTGTGCACATGCACACCCCACCCCACTACAATGGGGCATACTGAAGGGACGCAGGAGCCAGCTGGAAGAGCTCCCAGTGGCCACAGCTGGGATAATTTGAGTGACAAAATAAATAAAGGAGCATTGGATTATAACTCAAAGTATAAAATATCTACAAGTTCATACTGAAATAAAAAATTGTTACATAAATGAGGGAGAATAGAGAAAGATCTCCTGTAGAAGAATTACAAATAACTTATAGATATACTCTGGCCACAAGAAAATGGAACATAACTTCCCACTCCTTAAGTGTAGATTGTGCATAGTGAATTCCCTCCATAGAATAGAGTACGGAAAGGGGAAAAAATAACTGGACAGTGGAGAAACCTGATAAATACTGCGTTAGCCGCATAATCAAGGTTAACATAAACAGTGATAGGTTATACTAGTATTATGTGCCCTTTATATAATGTGATGAGAATGGCAGTACACCACTGGAATCTTCCAAAAACTCACAAGCTCAGTCAAACTATAAGACAATATCAGACAAATCCAAAATGTGGGAAATTCTTCAAAATATTGAGCAGTCCTTTTACTAGGTTGGTGCACAAGCAATTGCGGTTTTGCACCAACCTAGGAAAAACTGGTGAGGTTATCAAAAACAAGAAAAATATGAGAAACTGTCACAGCCAAGAGGAGCCAAAGAAGACATGAAGAAGACATGACAATGTAATACGGTATCCTGGGTGGGATCCTGGAGCAGCAAAAGAAACTAGGTAAAACCTAAGCAGATATGAATTAAATATGGGCTAAAGTTAATAGTGTATCAATATTAGTTTATTAATCATGATAAATGTACTAGATTAATGTGAATAGTTAGTAATAGGGGAAGTTGGGTTAAGGTATATGGGAACTCTGCACTAGCTTCACGTTTGTTTAATGTCAAAGTATTCTAAAACCAAAAGTTTATTTAAAAAACCAAAACAGAAAGTTAAAACAGAAGATTTTGTCTTTAAAATAATTATTGTGGTAAAAGCACTTAATATCAGGTCTATCCTCTGAAATTTTTTAATTTTATTTTTAAATTGACCAATAATTAATATGTGTTCATAAAGTACCTAGCGATGTTTTGATACATACAATTTATAGTGATCAGATCAGGGTAATTGGTATATCTGTCATCTTAAACATTTATCATTTCTTTGTGTTGGGCACCTCCAATATCCCCCTTCTGGCTATTTGAAACTATATATTATTGTTAACTATAGTCATCCTGAGTGGTACAGCACACCAGAACTTACGTCTCCTATCTAGCTGTAATTTTGTATCCTGACCTCTGAAATTTAAAGTATACAAATGATGTTGACTATAGGTACAAAGTTGTACAGCAGACTTATAGTTTATTTATCTTGCTTAACTGGAACTTTATGCCTTTTCCTATTAACTCCCCATTTCCCCCTCCCCACAACCCCCAGCAACCACAATTCTACTCTTTGACCCTATGAATTAGACTATTTTAGATACTTAATATAAGTGGAATCATGCAGCATGTGACTTTCTGTGACTGGCTTGTTCCATTTAGTGTAATATCCTCAAGCTTCATCCATGTCGTCACATATTGCAGAATTTTCTTTTTTAAGGCTGAATAATATTCCATTGTATGTATATATTACATTATCTTCATTCATCAGTCAGTTGACACTTAGGTTGTTTCCACATCATGGCTATTGTGAATACTGGGAATACATGGGAATGTCAATATAACTTCAAGATACTAATTTCTGTTCTTTTGTATAAATATTCAGAGTGGGATTGCTGGATCATATAGTAGTTCTTTTTTAAATTTTTTGATAACTCTCCTTACTGTTTCCAAATGGGTGCACTATCATACATTCCCACCAACAAGGATGTGCAAGGGTTCCCTTTTCTGTACATCCTCACCAACAATTATTACCTTTTTAAAAATAATAACCATTCTAACAGGCACGAGATGATATCTCACTGTGATTTTGACTTGCATTTTCCTGGTGTCTAGTGATGTTCAGCATTTTTTCTTATATGTGTTGAACACTTGTATGTCTTCTTTGGGAAAATGTTTATTCACCTTTTCTGATCATTTTCTAGTTCGGGTATTGTTCATTTTTTACTATTTAGTTGTAAGAGTTCCTTGAATATTGGATATTAATTCCTTATCAGATATATAGTTTGCAAATATTTTCTTCATTCCATAGGTTGCCTTTTCATTCTACTGCTTATTTATTTGGCTGTGCAGAAGCATGTTAGGTTGATGTAATCCCATTTATTTATTTTTGGTTTTGCTGCCTGTGCTTTTGATTGTATATCCATAAAATAATTGCTAAGGCCAATGTCCGAAAGCATTTCCTCTATGTTCTAGGGGTTTGAAAGTTTCAAGTCTTGAGTTTAAGTCTTCCTTTTGAGTTGAGTTGATTTTTGTGTCTGTGTAAGATAAGGGTGCAATTTCATTCTTTTGCATCCAGTTTCCTTAGCACCTCTTATGGAAGAGACTGTCTTCTCCCCATGTGTATTTTTGACAATCTTGTCCAAAGATGAGTTGAATATGTATGTATTGATTTATTTCTGGGTTCTCTATTCTGTTTCATTGAGATACATACACCCACACATATGCATACACACATACACATAGGTGTATACATATATACCCATAAATACATGCATATCTATGTCTTTATGCCAGTACCATACTGTTTTGATTACTATGGCTTTGTAATATATTTTGAAGTTGGGCAGTATAATGCTTCCAGCTTTGTTTTTTCTCAAGATTGCTTGGTCAATTAATAGTCTTTTGTAGTTTCATATGAATTTTGTACTTGTTTTATCTATTTCTGTAAAATATACCATTAGAATTTTGATAGGGTTTCTTTGGATCTATACATGTTGCTTTAGGTACTGTGTACATTTTAACAATATTAAGAGTTTCAATCCATGAACACAGAATGTCTTAGTATTTGTGACCTGTTTAATTTCTTTCATCAGTGTTTTGCAGTTTTCATTATACAAGTCTTTCACTTCTTTAATTAAGTTTATCTTACTCTTTTTGTTGCTATTGTAAATTGGATTGTTCTCCAATTTTTTACAGATAGTTTGTTAATGTATAGAAATGCAACTGATTTCTATATTGATTTTTGTATCCTTCAACTTCACTGAATTCTTCGATTAGTTCTAAGAGCTTCCCCCACCCCCAAAATGTAGTCTTTAGGGTTTTCTACATAGAAGATCATGCTGTCTTTAGACAGGGACAATTTTCTTTCCTTTCTAATTTGTAGGACTTTTATTTCTCTTCCTTGTTCTTGCTAGGACTTCCAGTGCTATCTTGAATAGAAGTGGTAAGAGTGGACATCCTTGCCTTGTTCTTAATCTTGGAGGCAAAGCTTTTAGTTTTTCACCATTGAGTTTGATGTTAACTCTGAGATTTTCCTAGATAGTTTTTACTATGTTGAGATAATTTTGTTGGAAGTTGCTATGCTGAAAGGTGTTAACTTTTGTCAATGCATTTTATATCTTTTGAGTTGCTCATGTAATTCTTATCCTTCATTCTGTTAATGGGCATATCACATTAATTAAGTTTCATAAGTTGAACCATCCTTGCATTCCAGGTATGAATCTCACTATGACATAATGTATGGTCCTTTTAATGTTATTGAATTCAGTTTGTTAGTATTTTGTTTATGATTTTTGAATCTGCTTATCAAAGACATTGGCCTGTAGTTTTCTTTTCTTGTGGTGTTTTTGTCTGGTTTTGGTATCAGAGTAATTCTGATCTCATAAAAATATTGGAAGTGGCTTCTCTTTAATTTTTTTGAAGAGTTTAAGAAGGATTGACATTAATTCTTCTTTAAAGGTTTGGTAGAATTTACCAGTGAAGCCATTAGGTCCTGGTTTTTCTTGGTTGGGAGGTATTTTATTATAATCAAATCTTCATAATAGTTATAGTCCTGTTCCAACTTTCTATTTCTTCACGATTTAGTCTTGATAGGTTGTGTGTTTCCAGAAATCTATTCATTTCTTTAAAAGGTTATCCAATTTGTTGAAGTATAATTGTTCATGGAATCCATTTTGATCCTTTTCATTTCTGTGGGGTAATGTCTCATTCAGTTTTAAATTTTATTTAAGTCCTCTTTTTTCCTAGTCTACCAAAGTTTTGCCCATTTTATTTACCTTTTTAAAACACCAATTTTTAGTTTCAGTGATTTTGTTTTTCCTTTTTGTGTTTTGTGTATATCTGTGTTAATATTTGTTATTTCCTTTCTTCTGCTGTGAGCATAGTTCTTTTTCTAGTTTCTTTTGTGTAAAGTTAGGTTGTTTAATTGAAAATTTTATTTATTATTTCAATAGTTTTTTGGAAATAGGTTTTTTTTTGTTGTTGTTGTTACATGAGTAAGTTCTTCAATGGTAATTTCTGAGATTTTGGTGCACCCATCACCCAAGCTGTGTATACTGTACCCAGTGTGTAGTTTTTTATCCCTCACACCAGTTTCCTCTGAATCTCCAAAGTCCCTTACATCACTCTTGTGCCACTGCATCCTTATAGCTTAGCTCCCACTTGTGACAATATATGATGTTTGGTTTTCCATTCTTGAGTTACTTCACTTAGAATGATGATTTCCAACTCCATTCAGGTTGAAGTAAATGCCATTATTTCATTCCTTTTTATGCCTGAATAGTATTCCATGGTGTGTATATATATACCACATTTTCTTTATCCATTCATTGGTCGATGGGCATTTAAGCCGGTTCCATATTTTTGCAATTGTGAATTGGGCTGCTATAAATGTGCATGCGAAATGTCTTTTTTATATAATGACTGTTTTTCCCTCTGTGTAGATACCCAGTAGTGGGATTGCTGTATCAAATGGTAGTTCTACTTTTAATTCTTTAAGGAATCTCCATGCTATTTTCCACAGTGGTTGTACTAGTTTACATTCCTACCAGCATGTAAAAGTGTTCCTTTTCTACCACATTGATGCCAACATCTATTATTTCTTGATTTTTTAATTACAATCATTCTTGCAGGAGTAAGGCAGTAGAGCAATGTGATTTTCTCTATTAGTGATGTTGAGTATTTTTTGTTTGTTGGCCATTTTTATATCTTCTTTTGAGAATAGACTATTCATGTTCTTAGCCCACTTTTTGATGAGATTACTTGTTTTTTTTGTTGCTGACTTGTTTGCGTTCCTTGTAGATTCTGGCTATCAGACCTTTGTCAGATGATAGTTGTGAATATTTTCTCCCACTCTATGGATTGGCTGCTTACTCTGCTGATTATTTCTTTTGCTGTGCAGAAGCTTTTTTGTTTAATTGGGTCCCATCTATTTATCTTTGTTTTTGCCGCATTTGCTTTTGGGTTCTTGGTCATGAACTCTTTGCCTAACCCAATGTCTAGAAGAGTTTTCTTCTAGAAATTTTATAGTTTCTGGTCTTAGATATAAGTGTTCGATCCACCTCAAGTTGATTTTTGTAAAATTTTCTTCATTTTTAATGTAGGCATTTATCTCAATAAACTTTCCTCTTAATGTTTTTGCTGCACCTCATACGTTTGATGTTTTTATTTTCTTTTGGGTATTTTTTTCTAATTTCCATTTTGATTTTTTCTTTAACTCAATAGTTCTTCAAGGATGTGTTGTTTAATTTCCACATATTTGAAGATTTTTCAGTTTTCCTTTTGGGATAGCTACTTCTAGTTTTATTCCTTTGTGGCTGTAAAAATATAATTTCAACCTTAAATTTTTTAAGACTTGTTTTGTGACATGTGATCTTTCATGGAGAAGGATCCATGTGCAGTTGAGATGAATATGCATTCTGCTGCTATTGGGTGGAATGTTCTGTATATGTACATTCAGTCCATTTGGTGTATAGTGTTGTTTAAATCTTCTGCTTCCTTACTGATCTTCTGTCTGGATGTTCTATTGAAAGTAGAGTATTGACGTCTTCTACTATTATCGCGTCACTCTATATTTTTCCTTTCATATCTGTCAAGGTTTCCTTTAGTAGATTTTCTGATGTTGAGTACATATATGTTGTTCTGTCTTCCTAGTGCATTTACTCTTTTCTCATAAAATATCCTTCTTTCTATATCCTGCAACAGTCTTTTAGTTAAACTAAATTTTGTTTTTTATATATATAGCCACTCCTGCTCTCTTTCGGTTAGCATTTGCATAAAATAGGTTTTTTTTTTCATTACCTTTTCATTTTTAGCCTTTGTGCATCCTTAAATCTAAAATGGATTTGTTTTACACAACATAAAATTTAGCCTTGGTTTTTACTAAAAAAAAAAAAAAAATTAAATCATCCTATGTCTTTTGATTGAGGAGTTTAATCCATTTACATTTAAAGTATTTACTGATAGGAAAGTATTTGTTGTTGCCATTTAGTTAGTTTTTTTTCTGTATTCCTTTTTTCTGCTGTCTTTCATTGTTTATTGATTTTTTTGTGATTATATGTTTTGATTTCTTTCTTTTCTCTTTTGTGTAAGTTCTATAGGTACTTTGTTTTCGTGGTTATCTTGCATTTTACATAAAATATCTTTTTTTTTTTTTTTTTTGAGACGGAGTCTTGCTCTGCCGCCCAGGCTGGAGTGCAGTGGCTGGCTCTCAGCTCACTGCAAGCTCCGCCTCCCGGGTTCACGCCATTCTCCTGTCTCAGCCTCCCGAGTAGCTGGGACTACAGGCGCCCGCCTCGTCGCCCGGCTAGTTTTTTGTATTTTTTAGTAGAGACGGGGTTTCACCGTATTAGCCAGGATGGTCTCGATCTCCTGACCTCATGATCCGCCCGTCTCGGCCTCCCAAAGTGCTGGGATTACAGGCTTGAGCCACCGCGCCCGGCCAAAATATCTTATAATAGTTTATTTTAAGCTGATAACAACTTCATTTCAATTGCATCCAATCTCTGTGGTTCAACTTTTACCCACACATTTTATTATAACAATCTGTATTTATTCATATTTCTTTTAATATATTTTAGTTATATTTCTAATACTTTTATCTTTTAAATGTATGCTGAAATTGAGAATGACTTACCTACCACTACTACCATAATATGGTACTTCTTTGTATATTTCTATATATTTACCTTTACCAGTGAATTTCATACTTTCTATGCCATCATTTTGTTCTTTACATGTTAACTTGAAGAACTTCCATTAGAAGTGCTTGTAAGGCAGGTCTAGTGGTGATGAACTCCCTCAGCTTTTGTTTGCCAGGAAAAGTCTTCATCCCTTTTTTCTTCTGTCTGAGAGTTTGTCAGACATAGTACGTTTGCTTGACAGGGTTTTTCTTGATCTTTTTTTTTTTTTTTCGTTTAGCATTTTAAAATTATGTCTTTGGCTTTTGACCATTTGATTTAATGTGTTTTGCTGTGAATTTTTTTAGTTCCTCTTATTTGGTGTCCTTTGGGCTATTTGGATCTGAAGTCCATTTTCCTCCCTAATTTGTGCAGTTTTCAGCCATTATTTATTTAAATACATTTTTTTATCCTTTGTCTTCTCCTCTGGAATTCACCTAATGCATATATTGGTCCACTTGGTGTATAATTTTCTCAGGCTTTTTTTACTCTTTTGTATTCTTTTTCCTCTCTAACTGAATTATTTCCAGTGACTTATCCTATAGGATTTATCTTATTTCTTTCTTTGGAACATCTTTGACTGCTTCTTTATTTCCCTTGATTCTCTGTGTTGATGTCTGGGCATTAGACAAAACAGGCACCTCACTTAGTCTCACAGACTTGTACGGAGAAGATCCCCAACAATTAGCTCAGCCAGAGATTTTAGGAGCCTCTATTCTTTTTCTCCCCAGGGAAAAGTAGACAGTTGTGGGTTTTTCCTGCTTTCTCTGTTCTCTGCCAAGGGCAAGGAGAATCCATGGTTTCTATCAGCCCATGCTGCCATTTTTATTCTCCTCTGTGTGGCTGGAATGTGCCAGACCTGTAAGAGCTCAAAAACTGGCAAGAAACATGCTAGTTCTTTGGGCAGCCCTAGAGAAGGTGGGGTATTGGTTACACAAATTAGCTCTTACCCTCTCTAGGGGAGAGCTGAAAGCTGGGATTTTCATCTGTTCTCTTTGTTCTAAGCAGCAGGGAGGATCATTGGCATTTACCAGCTCAGTCTGCTGCCTCTGTTCTCTCCCAGGTAGCTGGACACTGCTGGACCAATCAGAGTTTCAATACTGGCAAGAGAAAAGCCAGTCCTCTGGGGAAAGATGAAGCACTGGACATACAAACTAACTACTTTCAACCCCTGGATGTATCTAGGAGGTAGGATGTCTCTTTCTGATCATATGGTACTGCACTGGGGAAGAGTCTCTGATAAGAGGACTGTTCTGAATCTCCTTTGGCCTGAGTGAGTGTTTTCGTATTTGACCAAGTTGCAGGAACCTTTTAATTCATTTCCTCTTTCTCACAAAGGGAATTTGTCCATATATCGTTGGTGAATTCAGTTTGTTTTTGGGGTGGAGGGTCCAGAGCTTCCTACTCCATGATCTTGTTCACATGTCTTTCCAAAAGATGATGTCTCAGTGTTCAAGTAAGTATTAAATCATAACTTCTGTCATATCACTAAACTCAAACAGCATAACTGAGCTTTGTATACAAAATGTTATGGAGTTGAGCCCTTTGTAAAGCTTTAAAATTTAAAATAATAGTAATATATTTATCCACAGACTAAAGAAATCAAAGGAAGTAACACAAGTACCTATAATGGAAAAACCACAGTCCTCTGCCCTCATGGAATCTTTCTTGCTCTCTAGGAGGACTGCTTTTAATTAATGTTTTTGGGTTTATATCCATGTCTGCGACTTTATTTTACTTTTTCTTTCACAGATCAAGAAAAGGTTCACTTACATTTTCAGCTCTTCTTATGCCTTCCTTTCTATATGTGTTGATCATTATTTCTAGTTCCTTGGATATTTTGCGTTGAAACTTGAGGTGGTACACATATATATTTATGTATTGCTTTATTTCTTCAATCTCTACTTAGTCAGGGAATGTGTTTAATCTCTGATTTTTTTTCAGCACTCCTCCTTTTCCTACCTCTTTTTGCTATCAATGTACTATATTTGTTGACTTTTAAAATTAATCAAGTAATACATGACCTATTTTATTTATTTATTTATTTTGAGATGGAGTCTTGTTCTGTCACCCAGGCTGGAGTGCAGTGGCGTGATCTCGGCTCATTGCAACCTCCACCTCCCAGGTTCATGCCATTCCCGTGCCTCAGCCTCCCGAGTAGCTGGGACTACAGGTGCCCACCACCACACCCAGCTATTTTTTTGTATTTTTAGTAGAGATGGGGTTTCACCATGTTAGCCAGGGTGGTTTTGATCTCCTGACCTGTGATCTGCCTGCCTTGGCCTCCCTAAGTGCTGGGATTAAAGGTGTGAGCCACTGTGCCCGGCCATACATGACCTCAATTATTTATATTTAATATAAAACTTTGGGTGTTTTAATTTTTTTCTATGGTTCTTTAACTTTTTGTGTTACTCTGTAACTCATTTTTTTTACACGGAATAGTATGTTTTAGGTACTTGTCTAACTTACTGAATATGGAACTATAAATTTTTTCCTGCTCTAGTAAATATGGCATGCTTATATGGTGGTGTTTCCCAGTTGACAAATATTTATGTCACTTTCATTTTTCAGTTATAAAAATGCTGCAGTTAACACTAGCATACAGAGTCTTTTGCATTTGTGTACATGTTTTTCACAGATATGAAAAATGGAATAGCTGAGGCATGGATCAAGCAAGGGTAAGCACATGTTAAGTTGTTAACAGATATTGGCAAATTTTATTTGTTTATATTTTGTTAAGAAACTTTTGTTTATGTTCATGAACATTTTGCCTGTGTTTAAATCATTTTTTGACTGTTCTGGGCCTACTGCAGCAGAGGTAGTAATTTAACTTTTCAGATTGATTGGTAAGGAGGCTGTGAGTAGACTTCTATTGTTATATGTTGTCTCCCCATTGGCAATTGGTGTATTCAGTCTCACTGTCCTCCCTCTGTGTCATTGTCTCATTTCTGAGAGATTGACCCATACAGGGAATGCTGAAAATCAAGATCTTTGCCACTTAAGAGTTGTTCAGTTTTCTCCTTAGTCATTGGAATTGTAGATCTTGTTTTTTTGTTGTTATGTCACCATGGTGATCATTTAGTCAGAGAACAGCTGCACAGAAGCATTTAAAACTCTGAACAGAGTGCACCAAACCAGCATCATGATCACTATGAGGAAAATAAAAACAATAGTTTCTCTGGGATTTCAGAACCAGGAACTCTAATTGCCTAACTCAGACTAAAAGAGACAATCCTGTAGGCCATGAAGTTTAACCTTAGCCAAGTAGCTTTTCCCTACCTTGTCTTTTTCATTCATTCAGATACAGCAAGAAGTGTTTGCAGTGGGACAGGCATCATCATTACTAGCCAACAAGAAAATCTTAAGCAATGTGACTGTACATTAGTACTTATGCCCAATACATTGAGACTGATCTGTATTCCATTTAGGGAAGAAGTAGAATCATTAGTAACTTATGACAGAGTTAGTGATGAGTTCCTTACAGTGTTTTTTTCTATTTTTCTGATTCCTATTTTGGGGAATACTGCTATGATCATTTGCATAAATGACGAGTTAATAATTCCCCCAGGTTGAGTGCCCAAATAATCAAGGATGACCCTGTTTTGAAACTTGTGTCTGAGTTAGGATTTCCAGCATTGGTGATTTACAGAATAAAGGCTCTGTATCCAGACAAATCTTGCAATAGTTTTCCTTAAGTGCATGAAATGTTAGTCTGGGGCAAACAGAACCATCCTGGAAAAAGGTAGTATCCAATGGCTTCATGAAGAACCAGGAAAATAACTAGTTGTTAATAACATGAGGTCATAACTGAGGTCTTATGTTAGCTAGGTTATATATTTAAATCTTTACTATTATTATTATTATTATACTGTAAGTTCTAGGGTACATGTGCATAACGTGCAGGTTTGTTACATACATATACTTGTGCCATGTTGGTGTGCTGCACCCATCAACTCATCAGCACCCATCAACTTGTCATTTACATCAGGTATAACTCCCAAGGCAATCCCTTCCCCATCCCCCCTCCCCATGATAGGCCCTGGTGTGTGATGTTCCCCTTCCCGAGTCCAAGTGATCTCATTGTTCAGTTCCCACCTATGAGTGAGAACATGCGGTGTTTGGTTTTCTGTTCTTGTGATAATTTGCTGAGAATGATGGTTTCCAGCTGCATCCATTCCCTACAAAGGACACAAACTCATCCTTTTTGATGGCTGCATAGTATTCCATGGTGTATATGTGCCACGTTTTCTTAATCCAGTCTGTCACTGATGGACATGTGGGTTGATTCCAAGTCTTTGCTGTTGTGAATAGTGCCGCAATGAACATACGTGTGCATGTGTCTTTATAGCAGCATGATTTATAATCCTTTGGGTATATCCCCAGTAATGGGATGGCTGGGTCATATGGTACTTCTAGTTCTAGATCCTTGAGGAATCACCATACTGTTTTCCCTAATGGTTGAACTAGTTTACAATCCCACCAACAGTGTAAAAGTGTTCCTATTTCTCCACATCCTCTCCAACACCTGTTGTTTCCTGACTTTTGAATGATTGCCATTCTAACTGGTGTGAATCTTTGAGTTTCTTCCTGGTGACAAGCAATTTGTCCACGGCTCTAGAAAGATTTTTGAGAATTACCTATGATATGATCAATAGATTGTAATAATTGGTGCTTTGGGAAAGAAGAACACTAGCAAAATAATAGGTTGATTTTTAGAAAAGTCATTTGTCTACATAGGTGTGATTTATTCTGCTTTTTATAATAATTACATAATGATAGCATTATTTGGCTGTAATTCCTTTTGGTTTCATTTGATGAAAACAGAATTATCCAGAGGGTTTTATAATTGGGGTCTGGTGATGAAAGGTATATCCAGCATTTGGTAAATTGGCAGTGGCTACTCTTTGGAATAATTTAAGAGTGGCATTAGACATTAGAATTAGTATGTTCTGACCTAGCCATTATAATACAGAAAGAGAGGGTTATTGTGGGTGTAAACAACCAGATATTCATAAAATAATAAGAATTATAACCAATCAGATGGAAAATTAAACAGGAGTCTGAGTCTGATGTCTTGGGCAGAAGTCCACTAAACAAGGTCCTCTGCTTGTTTCAGAGGTCATCCGTCTAATTCAAAATATCAGATGCTTCTAGAAGATCTTTGAGAAACCTGAATTTGAGGCTATTGGAATTATGTTCTAATTCTATAGAGTTCTGGATTGTTAGCTGTGAAACATGACTTGGGTTTCACTATACTGTTGTTAACAATACTAACAGTACTTCCAACAGAGTTCAAGAGTAATTTTTCTCTGATTTTTTTTTCAAGTAGATGAAATCTCCAGTTGAAGAGCATATAGAGGCTGTTTAAGAGGATGTGGGAGGGCAGCCTTAATCTATTGGTGATAGCTATAGTACATGTGTCTCTTGCAGTTTTTTGCCATGTCTCTGTGCAGAAGGGAGGAGTCTAATAACAGGATAAATTCCCTAAACATATGGTGTATTGTGAGACCTAAACTTTCAAGTGTTGCTTTCATATTTTTGAGCCTCACAGGGCCCTAAAAGCCTAGGTCTGTATTCCCCTGTTCTTGCCAGGTATACTCTCCAAGTAGAGGGAAAGGACCCCCACTTGGCTGATTTTCCTATTAGCTGATCAAACTGCAGCCCCCCTAATTCTCAACTTAATGAGTTTCACCTCCTTGCCAGCCTATGAAATTATTCAAACCAGTCATAGCTTCCTGTAAGAACCAAGGGTCACCTAATGCTCTTATCACTTCGAAGCCTGCTTCCCATAGTCCCTGCTGTTTCACTCTATTCCCAAGCACAGTTCAGCCCCCACGTGACCCTGGTGGCATCCTCATTCTCTCAGGCTATGAGTATATGTGACTAATAAAGTGCTACAATTCTTATCCTTCCAGTGCTGGGTATTATGTGTTCAGCCATCTCATACTATTTGGGGTGAGAACTCCCTCCTTCACCGATGGGATGAAAAAGAGGTGATCAGAACACATGGGCCTTCCAGTTACCAGTTTGTGGTTGGTAACTGTGTATCCCTGAGGGACATTAGGGATAGTGGGAGTAACATGAGTAAGGGTGCTTAAGGGTTTCTGGGAGTTTGGCAAATTTTAAGGAAGCTATTATTTTTTTCAAACTTTGTAGATGATTGTGGTTAATAAGGGTAGTGTAATTTTTGCATACAAAGCGAATCATTACAGAGTCCTTTTATGATGATTCCTGTAAAGTATGAGCCTCAGTCACTTGATACAAAAGTTGGTATGCCCCAGGTTGGAAACACAAAATCAGTTAGACTTTTTTTTTTTTTTTTTTTTTTTTGAGACGAAGTCTCGCTCTGCCGCCCAGGCTGGAGTGCAGTGGCCGGGTCTCAGCTCACTGCAAGCTCCGCCTCCTGGGTTTACGCCATTCTCCTGCCTCAGCCTCCCAAGCAGCTGGGACTACAGGCGCCCGCCATGTCGCCCGGCTAGTTTTTTGTATTTTTTAGTAGAGACGGGGTTTCACCATGTTAGCCAGGATGGTCTCGATCTCCTGACCTCGTGATCCGCCTGTCTCGGCCTCCCAAAGTGCTGGGATTACAGGCTTGAGCCACCGCGCCCGGCCTCAGTTAGACTTTTAGTGACTGTGAGGGCTATAGCTTTTGGGCAAGTAAGAAAGCTACAATAATACCTAGAACCTGTTCTTGAGGATGGAAGCGGGATAAGATCCACCTGAAGGCATTCAAAGGACCCTTACAACTTCCTCAGCACTTTCTCTGGTGTTATGTTGTTAACAGGTGATACATAACACAACAAATAATCTTGCCTGTCTTTTTAATGTTTCCCCAGAAGTGTTGATTTAGGACAATAACCAATTTGTCTGCACTATGATGGGTAGTTTCATGAAGAGATTTAGCTGACATTCATTTGAAATTATCTGATGCTACCAAATGGCCATCTTGAGAGACCCAGATATTATCAAAGTGAGGGTCCAACCAAATTTTTTCCATTTTTTCCTTTTCAGAATCAGAGGCTGAGCATTTATATGTTATAAACAACCTCTTTGTTGTTTATTTACATTTATTTTAGGTTCAGGGTTACATGTGCAGGTTTGTTATATAGGTAAATTGCATGTCATGGGGATTCGGTGTACAGATTATTTTGTCACCCAGGTAATAAGCATAGTACTCAATAGGTAGTTTTTTGAATGTCACCCTCTTTTCTCCTTCTATCTTCAAGTAGGGCCTGTTGTCTTTTTTTCCCTTCTTTGTGTCTATATGTACTCAATATTTAACTCCCACTTATGGGAACGTGTGGTGTTTGATTTTCTGTTCCTGGGTTACTTTGCTTAGAATAATGGCCTTCAGATGTATGTTGCTGCAAAGGACATGATCTCATTCTTTTTTGTGACTGCATAGAATTCCATACTGTATATGTACCATATTTTCTATATCAAATCTACCGTTGATGGGCATTAAGGTGATCTCATGTGTTTGCTATTGTGCACAGTGTTATGATGAACATGCACATGCCTGTGTTTTCATGGTAGAGCAATTTATATTCCTTTGAGTATATACCCAGTAATGAGATTACTGGGGTTGAATGGTAGTTCTGCTTAGAGTTAATTGAGCCATTGCCAAACTGCTTTGCACAATGGCTGAACTAATTTACACTCCCACCAGCAATCTATAAGTGTTCCCTTTTCTCCATAGCCTCACCAGCATATATACATGTATATGTATGTGTGTATATACATATACATATATATACACACATATATAGCATATATATGTGTATATATAGCATATATGTGTATATATAGCATATATGTGTATATATTTATGTGTGTATATATATGTATATTTTTTACTTTAATAGCCCTCTGACTGGTTTGAGATGGTATCTCATTGTGGTTTTGATATGCATTTCTCTAACGGTTAGTGATGTTGAACATTTTTTCACATTTGTTGGCCACATGTGTGTCTATTGAAAAGTGTTCATGTACTTCGCCCACTTTGTAATGTGGATTTTTGCTCATGAATTTAAGTTCTCTATAGGTTCTGAATATTAGACCTTTGTCAGATACATAGTTTGCAAATATTTTCTCCCGTTCTGCAGGTTGTCTGTTTACTTTGTTGATAGCTTATTTTGCTAAGCAGAAACTCTTTAGTTTAATTAGGTCCCACTTGTCAATTTTTGCTTTTGTTACAGTTGATTTTGGCATCTTTGTCATGAAATCTTTGCCAGGTCTTATGTCTAGAATGGTATTTCCTAGATTATCTTCCAGGGTTTTTATAGTTTTAGGTTTTATAGTGAAGTCTTTAATCTGTCTTGAGTTGACTTTTGTATGTGGTGTAAGGAAGGAGTATAGTGTCAATCTTCTGCATATGCTAGGCAGTTATCCCAGCACCTTTATTGAGTAGGCAATCATTTCCTCATTGCTTGCTTTTGTCAACTGCATTGAAGATCAGATGGGTGTATGTGTGTGAAATTATTTCTGGGCTCTCTATTCTGTTCCAGTGGTCTCTGTGTCTGTTTTTGAACCAGTTCCATGTTGTTTTGGTTTCTGTAGCCTTGGAGTATAGTTTGAAGTTGAGTAATGTGATGTGTCCAGTTTATTCTTTTTGCTTAGGATTGCCTTGGCTATTTGGGCTTCTTTTTGGTTCCACATGAAGTTTAAAATAGCTTTTTCTAATTCTGTGAAGAATGTCATTGGTATTTTGAAAGGAATAACATTGAATATGTAAATTGGTTTGGCTAATATGGCCATTTAAATAGTATTAATTTTTCCTGTCCGTGAGCATGGAATGTTTTTCCATTTGTTTGTGTCATCTCTGATTTCTTTGAGCAGTGTTTTGTAATTTGCACTGTAGAGGTCCTTTGCCTCTCTGGTTAGCTGTATTCCTAGGTATTTTATTCTTTTTGTGGCTATTGTGAATAGGATTGCACTCTTGATTTGGTCATCAGCTTGTGTGTTGGTGGTGTATAGGAATGCTACTAATTTTGTACATTGTTGTTTACCATTGAATTTTCTGGAGTTGTTTATCAGATCAAGGAGTTTTTAGGCAGAGAATATGGATATTTATAGATATAGAATAATATAATCTGTAAACAGGGATGGCTTGACTTCCTCTCTTCCTATTTGGATGTCTTTTATTTCTTTCTCTTGCCTGTTTTTTGCTGACCAGAACTTTTAGTACTTTGTTGAATAGGACTGATGAGAGAGGGCATCCTTGTGTTGTTCCAATTTTCAAAGGGACTGTTTGCAGCTTTTCTCAATCAGTATGGTGTTGGCTGTGGGTCTGTCATAGAAGATGACTCTTATTATTTTGTGGTATGTTCCTTCAATACCTTGTTTATTGAGCGTTTTTAACATGAAGAGAGGTAGACTTTTATCAAAAGCCTTTTCTGCATCTATTGAGATAATCATGTGACTTTTTTTTCAGTTCTGTTTATGTGATGAATCACGTTTATTAATATGCATATGTTGGATCAACTTTCCGGCCTAGGGATAAAGCCTACTTGATAGCAGTGGATTAGCTCTTTGATGTGCTGCTGGTTTCGGTTTGCAAGTATTTTGTTGAGGAATTTTGCATCCATGTTAATCAAGGATATTGGCCTGAAGTTTTGTTTTCTGTGTGTGTGTGTGACTCTGTCAGGTTTTTGGTGGTATCAGGATGATGCTGACCTCATAGAATAACTTAGGAAGGAGTCCCTCCTCCTTAATTTTTTGAAGTCATTTCAGTAGAAATGGTACCAGCTCTTGTTTATGTATCTGGTGCAAGTCAGCTGTGAACCCACCTTGTTCTGGGTTTCGGGTTAGTAGGCTTTCTATTACTGATTCAATTTGGGGTCTTGTTATTGGCCTGCTTGGGGATTTAATCTTGGGAGGTTGTATGTTTCCAGGAATTTATTCATTTTTCTAGGCTTTCTAGCTCATATGCATAGAGGTGTTGGAAGCAGTCTCTGAAGATTTTTTGTTTCTATGTGGAGTCAATGGTAACATCTCCTTTGTCATTTCTGACTGTGTTTTGGATCTTTTTTTTTTTCCTTTGTCAGTCTTGCTAGTGGTCTATGTATCTTATGAATTCTTTCAAAAAAACCAGTACCTGGATTCGTTGATCTTCTGTATGATTTTTCACAGCTCAGTCTCCTTCAGTTCAGCTCTGATTTTGGTTATTTCCTGTCTTCTGCTAGCCTTAGAGTTGGTTTGCTTTTGTTTCTCGAGTTCCTAGTTGTGATGTTTGGCTGTTAATTTGAGATCTTTCTAACTTTTTGATGTGGGTGTTTAGTGCTACAGACTTCTCTCATAATACTGCTTTAGCTGTGTCCCAGAGATTCTGGTATGTTGTATCTTTTTTCTCATTAGTTTCAAAGAACATCTTGATTTCTGCCTTAATTTCATTATTTACCCAAAAATCACTCAGAAGCAGATTGTTTAGTTTCCATGTAATTGTATGACTTTGAGCAATTTTCTTAGTATTGATTTCTATTTTTATTGCACTATAGTCCAAGGGTGTGGTTGGTAGGATTTTTTAAATTTGAGGATTGTTTTATGTCCAGTTGTGTGGTCAACCTTAGAGTGCGTGTCATGTGCAGAGAGAAGAATGTCTACCTCGTTGTTATCCCTCCAGAGATTCATACTTTAGGGATTTAGTTAGAATTATTACCTCGAGGCTGCCTTTCTGGCACAATAACCTGCTAGAGTATGTCTTTTAGCTTCTTTCTTTGTCTTTATCTTTTTCTTTTTTTTGCATGGGCCTCAACTTTTATAATAGCTATTTGTCTAGGAAGTGAGAATGCAACTAAACGTTCTGTAACTTGTCCTTTCTTTACAAGTGGATGTCCAAACCCCAGTTGTTTTCAAAGCCTCCCCACATGTTGGTTTAGAAGCATACCTGTTGTCTGTATATATATTGACTCTCTGGTCTTTGGTTTATTGAGAAGCTCTTTATCATGTACAACAAGTTATCAAGTTTTGCCATCTGAGATCAGTTTATTCCAGGTAGAGATCTATATTTTAAAGGATAGCTTAAGTAAGTGATAGCGTATTCTTCTTGATAGTTTCTCATTTCATTTTTGAGTCACGATCCAACAACAACTAATATTAGGTTAGGATTCAAACCACATGAGTCTCTAATAAATCTAAGTAAGTTACAGAAAGTTCCTTAGCTGAAGTAAGTTGATTAAGAGGTTCCCTGACTTTTGGTAGGGTCAGGGGAGTGGCAGGATTCAGCTGTGAACAGTATGTGAAACAGAGTAGCAGCATCTCCGTGGAGGCTGATGGCTGGATGAGAGTGTTGCATGCCCTCAGTTGCTAGTAATGTCTGTATTAATGAAGAACTGTTAAATTATGTGGGGGAACCTAGAGCTAGTCCAACAGAAGCTGCAGCATTTTTTTTTTTTTTTCTTTTTTGAGACGGAGTCTTGCTGTGTCGCCCAGGCTGGAGTTCAGGGGCGCGATCTCGGCTCACTGCAAACTCCGCCTCCTGGGTTCACGCCATTCTCCTGCCTCAGCCTCCCGAGTAGCTGGGACTACAGGTGCCCACCACCACGCCTGGCTAATTTTTTGTATTTTTAGTAGAGATGGGGTTTCACCATGTTAGCCAGGATGGTCTCGATCTCCTGACCTTGTGATCTGCCCACCTTGGCCTCCCAGAGTTCTGGGATTACAGGCGTGAGCCACCGTGCCTGGCCACTGCAGTGATTTTTACAGTCTAAGTTATTTCTCTAAGACCACAGGGTTAAGACTTTGCAACTGGGTCTCGGACGTTTTAGTAAGAGATGGGTTTTTGATCGTTCTCATAAGTGAAACCTACAAGAGATTGTCTATATGGCTTATATACAAATGGACAAAAGGGTGTTTTATAGTTAGGGATGCCTATGGAAGAGGGGGTCTATTGAAAAGTCTTCTGGCTGGGTGCAGTGCCTCACGCCTGTAATCCCAGCACTTTAGGAGGCCGAGGTGAGTGGATCATGAGGTCGGGAGTTCGAGACCAGCCTGACCAACATGGAGAAACCCTGTCTCTACTAAAAATACAAAAAAAAAATTAGCCAGGCATGGTGGCACATACCTGTGATCCCAGATACTCAGGAGGCTGAGGCAGGAGAATTGCTTGAATCCGGGAGGTGGAGGTTGCGGTGAGCTGAGATGCGCCATTGCCCTCCAGCCTGGGCAACAAGAGCAAAACTCCATCTCAAAGAAGAAAGGAAAAAAGGAAAGCCTTCTATAGGTTATGAAAGGCTTTCTTTCTCATGCTTGAGTTCCTATTGAGAACTTAATCCATAAATAGGTAGCAATCTCAGAAAAAAAAAATTGACCCCGCTGTTTGCAAAACCCAATTAAGCATGGAAATCTTAATTGTTATTTTGTGAGATGTCTAGGAAAAGTTTGTATTGTGTTTTGCCTATTAGGATATAGTGATAATCCATTCTAAGTCTTTCCCTAAATAGTGCATTGGGTTTTTATGACATTATAGTTTACCTTTTGAAACTCTGTTGTTGTTCTGCTAGGGCTAAGTGCAAGTAGATGGAATTGTTTTTACAGATTTCTTTTTGTGTTGTTCTTTAAACAAAGTGGGAGATTCACTACTTATTATATCAGAAACTGAATCACAAGGGAAATTTAGGCCTTTGAAGCTTCTATTGAGGACCTGAGACAAATGGGAGGGGCTTCAGTGAACCCTGAGGACATGATCAATTCGTATATATTGTTGTTCTCTGCAGATAAAGAAAAGAAGATATTGACTGTCTTGGTATAGGGGTACACAGGGCAAAGATCAATTAATATGGTGAAGCAAGTGGTTTGAGGTAGATTTGATGATAGGTATGTAATCGATTTAAGTACTACAGTAAATGAAGGGATAATAATTTTGTTGATGGCCGTGAGATTTCAAACAAACTATTATCCTTGTCCTTTTGGTTCCTTTAATGTCAGGGAGGGAAAGTTACAAGGGTATTGTAGAGTATGAGAAGGTCTTTGGATATATGGCCTTCAACTATAGGTGTGAGTCCACTGCTTCTGGCTTCTAGGAATATTGGGGAAATGTGGGTAACAATTTTGCAGGGTCTACTTGAATTTTAACAGGTTTTATTCTAGTTTACCTATGTCAGTGGAATTTTTAGCCCATAGAGTGAGGTACAGTGCCAGTACTTCTATTTTTGACATGCATTAAATATAATAGGGCAAAGATATGCCCAGAACAGACACAACTTGATTATGAATAGAGGAGTCCTCTGGAACATCCATAAATAGTCCCACTGGTGTAGGTTTAATATTACAATTCCATTTGCAAAATAAGTCTTTCCCTAACTTGCAGGTGTGGTATCACAAAGCAGGGAGGAATGTCTTTTAATCAAGGACTCTAGGGTTAGAGTTAAGCGCTGGGAGATAGAGAAAATCTGTGTTATCAGGAATACCTACCCCTTATTTGGCATGTTTATGCCTAAGAAGAGATTGCACAAAGGTGTCAGCATTTAGCTGTAGAAAGAATAGCACTTCCATCTCCCAGGAATTAATGAGGTTAATCTTTATATTTATAGTTAACTCATTTTGAGTGTTTAATTGTAAGACAAGATATCGGCTTATGTTTTTCCTTCCTTGGAGCGCTCTAGTTGATGTAACCTGAGGGATTTTGTTTTAATTTGGTTTTTATTTTGTCAGATGGAACGATATCTTTTGCAGTACCCCTTCTGTTTACAATATCTATAAATATCCTTGTTAATAAGTGTTTGGCTGGGAATTGGGCCACTTGACTGTTAGATCTGCAGTGCCATAATGTTATTTTGGGTCCTATTTTTATTTTTGTTTTACAGCTCTTCCAAAATGTTCTGTCAGGAGTTGTATGTGAATCACCATGCTGAACATAATATAAATGAGCAAATATAAAGTGAAAAAGACACCATATCTGTTTCCTGGGACCTTAAATATCTAATAGATGCATTGTAAACCTTAATTTGGATTAAAATTTCCCTATAAGACTTTTTTATTTAATTCGAGGAAATGCATAATGGATTGAATTGGGACCTTGATTGAATTGGTCCCAAGATTGGGACTTTGATCAAGTTAGATTAAGCTCTAACGGTAGGTAAACAGGTCCAGTGATCAGAAAGCGAGTCATACATTTAATGTAAATGAGCATGTCTTTGATATAAAACAGCTTATTGGGACCATAATATGTGCACTGTCAGGTGCATCTACTTACGTATTTTTTTTACAAAGTATTTCGTGCTTTAAATCTTCCTTTATTTCAGTGGTTTGTATTCATGGGTAATTTTGCTCCCTGGGTGACGTCTGGCAACGTCTGGAGGCATTTTTGGTATCACAACTAGGGGCAGAGGGATTGCTACTGATATCTGGAAGGTAGAGGCCAGGGATTCTGCAATGCACAGGACTCCTTCCCCTACCCCCTAATAGAGAATTATCCAGTCCAAAATATCAATAGTGCTAAGGTTGAAAAGCCCTTCTTTGTTTAGCAAAGGTGATGAAATTCTGAAAGCAAATCCCTCAGTCACCTATTTGTCAATGCCACAAGGATGGCTTGTTAGTTACTTAATTTCATACAACTGAGAATGAGGGCTGGGCTGAGTGAGTCAAAGGGACCAGGAGTGGCATGAGGTGGGAAGATGGAAATGACTTCAACTCTAATTTATTAACAGATATTTAATTCTTTGAAATGGAGAACAGCTACTCAGTAGGACCCAGGTTACCATGGTAGCATGTGACTTCAATCATTCCTGATTAATTTCTAGTAATTACAATAAATGGTGAGCTCCTCTTAAATCTCTTGTCAGGACTGAGAGAAACAGCGTCAAATGAACCATTCTAAGAAGCAGAGTCTGATGTATTCAATTTTAAAATCTGGAGTTTGTTTTAATCCTGTGCCTGACTCAGAAATGGCAATACTGTGGCTCTACACTGTGAGAGACTCCTTTCCATATGCTGCTGATAAAATGATTACCATTGGCATCTCTCAACCATCTGCTCCTGAAATTCCAGATTGTAAAGGTGAAATTGACTTAGCGTTGCATCAAGGATACTGGAGATTGTTTTGTCTTTTGCATTCTATTAGTGTGCTGCTCATGTTTATTTTAAGCAGCTGAAACAGTCGCAAATAATCGTGCTAAATTTTCAATGCCTATGTATTGTGTATATTTATAACAGATTGTCAAATCCTGATAGGTGCTTACATCTTTGGTAGTGAGAGGTTGTTTTCATTTTAAAATGTTTAATTTATTGTTCAGATTTTTCAACAACTCAGGAAATAAAACATGTACAACTATCTCTTTAATCAAATATATTCATTTTTAAATGTTCCATTCCAGTGTTGTTTATATAAATATATGAACTAATACAATTTTGTATTATTCTTTTGCACCTACTCATAAAAAATTGGACTTTTTCCTTAGTTATAATCATTATTTTACACCTAAGGTGTTTCTTGAGTAGAATTTCTAAATTCTTCAGGGAAAATGCAAAAATTTGCTTCTAGTATGGAGCACTGGGTTGCCTCTTCTGAGTGAGGGTGAGATCCAAGCCGGCACTCCATCCTACAGCATCGTTTACTGTACACCTCCCAACACGTCTTATGGGGACCTGAGAGAGGAGCTTGGCAAACTGACTGTTTTTGTTAAACATACTTTCAGAAATTTTTATAATTTCTTAGACATGTACTGAGTGTCCATTCTGTAACAGGCTCTGTGCTGTCACGAATACACAGGTGAACAAAAGAGATGTACATGGGCCCTGTTGTCTTGTTTACATTCTGGTGTGATAAAAGTGTGGGGCTGTGAGGGTGGATAAGCAGGGTGCTCTGGAAGAATGCAACAAGAGCATCTGACTTATTCTCAGGGAAGTGAGGTAACAGTCATGACCCTCACTCCTCAGAGCTAGATAAAGTAGCTGTGGATGTGCACCCACAGATCCTGCCCTGGCTTTTGTCCCTGTTCTAATTATACCACTGGTAAATAACCAGAATTTATTTTTTTTATTTTCCTTTCCCTACATTCTCGCCACCTGCAAATTTCAGTTTCTGCAAATTTTGCCCCCTCAATTTCTGATCATTCCAACTCCTTGAAAAGGTCAGAGATTTAGTGTTCCCACTACAGAAAGCTCTCTGACAGAGAACCTGGCTTAGATGGCCTATTAAATGTATCAGAGATCCCGAGGCAACAAAATATTGTTAATTCAGACTTTACGAGTGTCTTAGCTGTTATCACAGAGTGTCGTAAACTAGGTGACTTATAAACAACAGAGATTTATTTCCCAGAGTCCTGGAGGCTGGGAGTGGGAGATCAGAGTGCCAGCATGGTCGGGCTCTGGAGACAGTTAAGTGAGGGGTGTCTCGCTTACTCAGCCCGCATCTCTCAACCCCTCACGGGTAGGGGTGCATGCAGGTGAGCGTGTGCAGGAGCCGGGCAAGTGCTTCTGGGCACCAGCAGGAGCAAGACTCAGTGCGGGCCCATGGCAGCATCTGGGAGGGGATTATCTGTGCCCCCTGAAGCCTCAGAGGGTGTATGTTACTGTGTACTCTTTCAGCTTTGCCTTCCAGGGACGACTTAAGTGTTCAACAGCTCAGTGGGCCCTCTATCTTTTTGTGTGAGGCAGTTGCTCTCTGTCAGGGAGGAGAGAGGGTCAGTGTGACAGCCTTAGTGCTCCTATGGTACTGGAGCTCTTTTTCGGTGTCCGGGAAAAATCAGATCGCACAAATGAAATGAAGGATAGGAAACGCAGGGGATTTTACTGCTGATGAAAGTGCCTATCAGCTGGAAAGGGGATGGTGTGGGAAGGCATTCTTCCCCTGAAGTCCTGCCATCAAGCCATCCCTCTGAAGTCAAGCCGCTGCTTTCTGACATTCAGCTGCTGCTTCTCTTCTCCCTGTCTCTGCTCTCTGCCAGTGGAGCCTGAGTCTTTATGGGTGCAGGATGGGTGGTGGGGTTGACCAGGGTTGGTTTTGGAAAATGCAACATGTGACTGGGAAAACAGGGATATAAAGTTCTCTCTTTGGGCCTGTTTCAGGCTTGAGGGTGGGGATTCGCCAGAGACCCTGCCCTTTTCTGCTGAGAATTTTCCTGCCTCCTGTCGCTATCAGTTCCATTTATAAGGCCACAAGTCCCATTCTGATCTCATGACTTAATTACCTCCTAAAGGCCCGCTCCCCCCCACCCCGCTTCTTAATACCATCACATTGAGGGTTAAGATTTCAATATATAAATTTTGGGGGTACACATTCAGTTCATAGCATGTGTGATGACTGCATCTTGGTACACTCTGTTTTTAAACATGGACCTGAAAGGTCTATTAACATAGTCAACTTTCTTATGAAAAACCTTTCGCATAACTGGAACGTTTATATACAAATATTCACAGTTTTAGATCTTAGTCATTAAAGCACACCCATAGGACTCTAGAGAAGATGCCTCTGGTGCCCTAGTCATTACCTCTCAATCCAGCTCTAATTTCAGCTACAGTACCTGTTTAAATTAACTTCATGCTGACAGCCTCTCATCTCAAGTGCTTAGTGCATTTTCATACTCGCTGCTGCAGAGCTTTCTCTGAAACCAGAAGAATCTGACATCTCCTCCCCTGTCTTATTCTCCCAATATCCTGACTGTCCTTTCTTGAGAGCAATTCCCTCGAAAAACCACCAGCATGCAATACCTGGTCCCAGGCTCTGCTTTTAGGAGGTTTCGAAATGAAGATGGCTCTCAACTTGGAATTTCATTGTGTACTTGCTTGTGTGAAAAAAAATAACAATTTAAAATATTTTCTTTGATATGTTTAAGGTTCAGAATTTTTCATAGCTTCAGCCTGACCTTACCTAAATGTATCTAATTATTTCAGTTATTAATATATTTGACTTTGTGACTTCCTGGAATTCATAGGAAGAAAGCCTGCTTGTTTTGTTCTGTTTTGATTTTTCTTCTCTTACCCGACTGTAGACTCATCCTCTCTTAGTTGGAGACATGGGCTGATTTTAGAACTTTTATGAACTAAATAATCTTCATCTAAAAAAAAAAAATGAAAACAGCAATGGAAGTGTGGTCATTAAATTTGACAGCTTATTATAAGTGATTCTCAGCTTGGCCAGCTGCCCTTCATAAGGCAAAGGCACTCTCAGCTGTTGCTATGGATAGATTTATGGAAACTGATTCAATGTGAATATTCACACATTATTCTCTAGGGGTGAATATGAACTCTATCTGAAGTTCATAGCCAATACAAATCTGAAATATCTAAGCCTTCTTTCTTTCATTTATATATGTAATTGCTGGTCTTTAAGAAAAAGGGGATATAGGTAACAAACTTGTTATATGGACGTGGTGTATTATTTTTGGTCAGGAACATATTTGAACCTGGAAAGAACAGATATATAAATCAAATTGAATTTCTATGCTCTTCATATTTCTACAGGACCCTTTGTTTTTACCTGACTCTTACATAGTTTAACAGCCAGTGTCTTCCAATCCTACCATAAACTCAGGAAAGGCTAGTTAGTGCCCTCTAATGACTGCTGATGTGCTTATGTTATTCTCTTAAAGGCATCTGGAGTCTGTTAAATATTGTCTCTTAAAGTCCCATTCATATGGCTTCACTGTAAGCAAGAGGTGACTAAAATTAAATAGAATTTAGCCAGAGGTTTCCATGCCAAGATAATCTTTTCTGAGTTTCTCATCTATTATGTACCGTGATTCAGAAAGTAAGCGTAACTGGGTATCGATTAAGGGTAGGTTTCACTGGGAAAGTAGAAACTCCTATAAACAAAGAGTGAGCAAGAGTAAAAACTAATAAGCCCACACCACCAGCCCCCATCTCCTCATCTCCTCACAGTGAGGCGTGTTGTGGCCAGGGCTCTATAGGATTTGCTCTGTGACTCTGTTGCATGGGGTGAGACCTCAGTCATCCCTCCTTCAAACCCTCAGTCACTATATGTGCAAGCATTCCTTGTTGGAAAGGCAGTAGACTCCTTGATGTATGAAGTCTGCATATGAGGATCTGGAATTTACAGGAGTAGACCATAGCCACACAATCCCCAGAGACCTTGAGGCCCAGGGGAAATTGTAATCACTTTTCTGGAAGTAGAATGACTCCAGAACTCTGGGAAGCTGAGTCTGTGTGCATCCCCCTGGACTGGGAGCAGGGCCAATCCAGACCCAGTTAGCTCTTTGTCTGGGACATCCAGGGATCTTTCACGGGGTGACTCTTGCACAAGTCTGCTTTATCAGATTTATCAGAAGAACTAGATCAAAGAAAAGAAGAAAAGTCTGCCTCAAATTCAAAAGTTTTTTTCCACCTTATTAAGCAATAAAGGAAGAAAAGGGCACCCATTTAGCTAATCAGTTCAGCTAAGTCAATCTTGGCAGTCACCAGGGTGACAATTGTCATAGTTACATTTTTGCAAATATGTTCTGACGCTCACAATTTAACCAAGGTCGATATCTGTGGTTTACTTTACCTGACATTCATATAGATATTTCAGCTGCTTTTTTCTGGTTAGTTTTTGCATGGCCTATGTTTCTCCACCCTTTTCCTTTTAGGCTGTCTGTGCTGTTGTGGGTCTCTTGTAAAGAGCATTAATTGGGTCTGCTTTTTTAATCCAGTGTGACAAGATTGTTCTTATGATTGATGTATTTAGACCATTCACATTTAAAATAATTATTGATATATTTGAATTAAAATATACTATATTACTAGTTTTTTATTTTCTATTTTTTCTTCTTTTTCTGTCTTAGAATAACAGAGCTTTTATGATTTTATCTGTTTTGTAAACATAAGATTTTACCTCTTTTTGAAATTACATTTAGTGATTGCTCTAGGCCTTACAATATACTTTTAAAATTAATCTGAGTCTACCTTTAAAAATAAGCATAAGGCTGGGTGCAGTGACTCACACCTGTAATCCCAGCACTTTGGGAGGCTAAGGGAAGTGGATTGCTTCAGCCTGGAGGTTTGAGACCGGCCTGGGCAACGTGGCAAAACATCATTTCTACAAATAATACAAAAAAATTAGCTGGGCATGGTGGTGCATGCCTGTAGTCCCAACTACTTGGGAGGCTGAAGTAGGAGGATGACTTGAGCCCGGGAGGTGGACTCTTCAGTGAGCCAAGATCATGCCACTGTACTCCAGCTTGGCAACAGGGTGAGACCCTGTCTCTCTCTCTCTCCGTGTGTGTGTGTGTATCTATGTATATATAATATGTATATATGCATAGATGTATATCTACATATCTATAAATATGTATATATGTGTATATAGCTATATCTCTATGTATATTTGTGTATATATATACACATATATAAAGATGTCCATATATATCTATATAAATATATATATTACCCCATTACTTATATTGTCAGGTATTTTCAACAGTGTTATTATCAATTTCTCCCTCCTACCCTTTGTGCTACTGTTTTCATATATATTGCTTTTATATATGCTATAATTATACAATACAGTGTTACAATTTTATTTGAAACAGTTATCTTTTAGAGCAATTGTATGTTTGAAATGATTTTTATTTTATGTTTATTTGTTCCATTTCCAGTGTTCTTTATTTCTTTGTGAAGATTCGTATTTCAGATTGATCCAAGTTTCTAATCTAAGTTGTTCTGCTTGAAGAAATTCTTTTAACATTTTTTGCAGGATAGGTCTGTTATTAATAAATTTCTTTAGTCTTTGTTTTGCAGACATTTTTATTTCTCCTTTATTTATTTTATTATTTTTGAGACAGGGTCACCCTGTCACTTTGTCACCCAGGCTGGAGTGCAGTGGTGTGATCTCAATTCACTGCAGCCTCAACCTCTTGGGCTCAAGATATCTTCCTACCTCAGTCTCCCAAGTAGCTGGGACTACAGGTGTGCACCACTGTACCAGCTACTTTTTTGTAGACATGGGGTTTCACCGTGTTGCCCAGGCTGGTCTCAAGTTTCCGAGCTCAAGTGACCCACCTGCCTCAGCCTCCCAAACTGCTGGGATTACAGGTGTGAGCCATCATGCCCAGCCTCTTCTTTACTTCTGAAAAATGTTTTTGCTGGTCTAGAATTCTGGGTTGGGAGACTTTTTTCCTTTTAGCACTGTTAAAGACTCTTCATTGTCTTAATGCATAGTTTCTGACAATAAATGCACTGTAATCTTTAATCTTGTTCCTCTGTAGGAAATGTCTTTGTCCTACAGCTGCCATCAAGATTTTCTCTTTGTCTTTGAATATTTCATGAGTTTGAATATTTCTTCATTTGTATTTGGCATTATTTAAGCTTTTCGAATTTGTGGTTTAATATATGTCATTAATATTGAAAAATTCTTAACTATTTATTTCTTAAAATACGTATCCTGACTTGTTGTGTCTCTCACTGCTCCTTGCAAGAGTTCAATTACATGTTCTTTTTATTTCTGTTTGAGTAATTTCTGTTGATTTATCTTCAATGCCACTGAATTTTTTGGCTGTGTTTATTCTACTCATGGGACTTCAAAAGCATTCTTTATCTCTCTTACTGTGTTTTTTTTATTTCTAGTAATTCTATTTGATTCTGTCTTATGGTTACCATCACTCTGCTGAAATTGCCCACATGATATTACCTGTTGTCTACCTTGTCCATTAGAGCCTTCAACATATTAATTATAGTTTTTTAAAATCCCCTGTTTGATAGTTCCAACATCTGTGTCATATGATAATTGCTTTGTCTCTTACAGGTGTGTTTTTCTTGCCTTCCCATGCTTCACAATTTTTGAAAAAAGGTGGATAACTTGTATAGAGCGGTAGATACTAAGGTAAATATTTTTTATGCTTGCAGATCAGCCCACCTTTCCTTCCGTAAACCTTAAGTATAGGGGTTTGTGTTCATCTAGATAGGCGTTAGACTGGATTTGAGGTTTCTGTTGCTATGGTTACCACAGACTTAAAATTTTTTACGTGATATTTTGTGTTTAGGTGTTAGGCTGGTGTGTAAGAGATTATTTTTCTAATTTCTGCTCATCCTTTGGGTCTTTGGGCTATTTTCCAGACAGAATATTTCTCTTGGTCTTCTCCCATCTGTATCCCACTGTCATTTTTATTTTACGCTTTCTTAGCCTGCTGGTAAAGAGTAGACAGCTGGTTCTCTGTTCTGATTAAGTCCTGTCTTCTGCAATTATAGTGTCCCTGAGTTTCAGAAGTTTTGTCTTCACAAGTGTTCCTGATCTTCTTCCAGATCTAGCCCTGTATCTGTCCCTTCCCCAGTAGTTGAGTTTCATTTGTTTCTTTTTCTCAGCTTCAGTGGGCTTCTACCAGTGCCCTAATACAATATTTTTTCTTGGCCTCTCCCCCATAGATTTAGACTTTTGTTCCATATTGGAGATAGGAGAAGCTGGTCTGGAAATGTTTCAGCAGTGTTGCTGTTCTTCCTCAACCAGCACTGGGAGGGAATTTTTTGTAAGAATCTTCCCATAATTTTCATTTGAATGTGTGCAGGAGTTCATGGAGGGATAAGTCTGTAAGCGCTAATACCTCTCAGTTTGTAGTTCCCAGCAGCTTTATATTGTCACTCCAACCCACGAACCACTTTTAGTAAATCATTTAAAATTCTATTGGAATTATTCTCTCTGTCTTATATGGTATTTGTGTATATCTGCCCCAGGAGAAGTAAGTGTGGAGGTCCTATTTCTTCTGTAGGTGCCCGTCTCTTTGGATCTTTGGTTAGTTGTTTACTCTGTTACATCAGTTCTGTAGTGTAATCAAAATGATTTGTTACGGAGCAGTTAGTCCAGGTTTTTACTTGTTGTTAGTGTGGGAGTAATGCTTTTCCAGCTGTCCATATCTCTGCACTGAAGCTGAATTCTGCAATGTCTATTGGAGAGTAGTGTTAAGTTTCCCAAATTCATGGATTGGAACACTCAACATAGAAAAGACGTCTCTTCTCCCCGAGGTGATCTATAGATTTACGTAATTCCCATCTAGTAAGGAGTTTTCGGACATAATACAAGCTAATTCTAAAATTAAATGAAAATACAAAAGACTAAAATAACTAAAACAGTATCGAAAAAGAATAAAGTAGGTGGTATCACTCTATCCAATGTTAAGGCTTATTATTGCTACATTAATCAAGAAATTATGGTATTGAAAGCTGGATAAACACACAGATCAATTGGACAAAACAGAGAACCCAAAACAGACCCACACAATTATGCCCAATGGATTTTTTTTTACAATCACATAAAAGCAGTTCAATGGAGGAAGAATAAATTTTTCAATAGATGATGCTGGGAAAATTTGGTATCTATAGACAAAACAAAACAAATCCTGTCCCAAATGTCATATCTTATGCAAAACTTAACTGAAAATGGATCATGGGCTTATATGTAAAATAAACCAAACATTCTATAGAAAAAAATGGTAGAAATTCTTCAGTCCTGAAGGCTAGCCAAAGAGTTTTTAAATGTGACACCAAAAGCACAATCCATTAAGAAAAAAATCAAGAAACTAGACCTCATCAAAAGTGGCTCTTTTCTTCTGTGAAAGAAGCTGTGAAGAAGAAAAAGGGAAAGTAGACTTAAATAAAATTCTTTCAATTCATATATTCAGCAGAGACTTTGTATTTAGAATATGTAAAGAAATCTCAAAACTGAACAGTTAAAAAAATTAATTACAAAATGAGTAGAGACATGAACAAAAATTTCACCAAAGAGGGCATATAGATTACATATAAGCACATGAAAAAATATTCAATACTATCCATTAGGAAAATACAAATTCAAGCCATGATGAACTACCACTACCTACCTGTTAGAATGGTAAAATGAAAAATAGTGATGAAACCAAATGCTGGCCATAATTTGGAGAAACCAGATCCACTCATACATTACTGATGGGGATGCAAAGTGGTACAGTCATTCTGGAAAATAGTTTGACAGATTCTTAGAAAACTAATTATAAATTTATAATTTGACTCAGTAGTTGTACTGTTGGGCTTTTAGCTAAGAGAAACGATAACTTGTGTTCATACAGAAACCTGTATTTGAACGTTTGTAGCAGTTTTATTCACAATGGTCCCAACTAGAAACAACTGCAATGTTCTTTAACTGGCGAACGCTTAAACTAAGGGAGTTTAAGCACGGAATATTATGAAGGGGTGACAAGGAATAAATTATTGTTATACCCAACAGCCTAAATAAATCTCTCAGAGATTATGATGAAGAAAAACAAAAGCTAATCTCAGAAAGTTTTATACTCTGATTCCATTTGCATACCCTTATTTAAATTATAGAATTATGGAAACAGAGAAATTGTTAGTGTTTACCAGGTGTTAGGAATGAGGGTTAAAGGTTGGTGTGGACATAAAAGGATAAGAAAAAGAAGCTTCGTGGTGATAGAACAATTCTGCATCATTATTGTAGTAGTGTTAACATGAAGTTACACGTGACAGAATTATATACAGCTACACATACATACAGGAAAATGAGTGCATGTAAAACTCTTGATCTAAAGGATTGGTGGATTCTTTCAGTGTCAATTTCCTCATTTTTGATATTACATTGTAGCTAAGCAAATTGGGTTAAGCATATCCAACAAATTGCGGGAAGGGTACGTGTGACTTCTCTGTACGTTTTTTGCAACTTCCTGTGAATCTGTGGTTATTGCAAAATAAAAAGTTTAAGAAATAGTCCCCAAAGAGTACATGGATTATTATTTTCCTATCTACTAACTATTATATATAATTTTAATTGTGAAACAAATAATCTAAAAGATTATTTGCCTTGAAAAGCTAGGACTTGAAGATATGACAGGTTTATTACCATATAAATCGTGATCTAGGCCAGGCGTGGTGACTCACACCTATAATCCCAGCACTTTTGGAGGCCAAGGCAGGCGGATCACGAGGTCAAGAGATTGAGACCATCCTGGCCAACATGGTGAAACCCTATCTCTACTAAAAATACAAAAATTAGCTAGGTGTGGTGGTGTGCACCTGCAGTCCCAGATAGTCCCAGCTACTCAGGAGACTGAGGCAGGAGACTTGCTTAAACCCAGGAGGCAGAGGTTTCAGTGAGCTGAGATTATGCCACTGCAGTCCAACCTGGTGACAGAGTGAGACTCCGTGACCCCCCCCCAAAAAAATTAAATTAAATAAAAAATAAATAAATAGTGATCTAAGATAGTTTGCAAAAAGAAAAATTATATGAATAGTCAAAAGTGTAGGAAACTCAAAAGCAATATTTCTATAGGGCTAATTGGTAGATCTGAGTATTTCAGCCAAAAGGTATCTTGCACAATGATAGCTAAATCAAAAGGTTATTTTGGGGGTGGGGGTCAGGTGGCTGGGGCCTAAAAAATTATTTTGAAATAAAGTTTTGGGATTATAAATATGTTCTATGCTTTATAAACTGGTTAGAACTTTTAGAGAAAATAAGCATTGGTTAAAAAACAAAACTAAGGCAAACATTTTAAAATGACAATTTATACATATTAGTTAAAATATAATTCTACTTATCACTTAATTTCATGCTTCTGATAATCTCTAAATAATAGTACGTTGCCAGATAGACAGTTTTTTGAGGATAAGTCTATAGCTTTTATATACTTTATGTGGTCTAAAAAACTCAAACACATTTATTAAGAACTTCCTAAATAAACTTTTGTTCACTTTTGAATGTAACTTTTAAACAATCATAAAGTTGTCATTTGTATCCCTATTGTGCAGAAAAGAGAATTGAGACTCAGAGATGCCTTGCCCAGTGTCACATAGCTAATAAGCAATGGATTCAGGATTCAAATCCTAGTCTGATTACAAAGTAATTTTCTTTTCATTACAACACTGACTTTTTTTTCCCCTTATTTACTGCAGAACCCTTCACAGTGCTCATCAGATAGAAAGCACCCAGTGGTACTCATTGATTAATGAGTACCATGAATTTAATCTTCAAGTGCAATTATTTCAGTAATGTGAGTTACTTGGCCTACGGATTATGGCCATTGCCAGCACAGCAATAAAGTATAAATGTATCGGGCTTTTTTCTCAAAGCGTGTCAAAACTATAGTCTGTAAGTCAACTGTGATTACCGCATCCTGGGATTCTCTTGCACAAACCAGCTCACTAACAACCTGTGTAAATTGGAAATCTTTCTACCAGAGGCAGAAATTAATCCACAGAATCCTTTTTTGGGCATAGTTTTCCCTGTGAAGAGCTGTCCTGCAAACCTCAGGTGTTTGGTAGCATACGAACTGATCCAACATCTCATTGAAAATGATTGAGCACTCTCAGTGCCAGCTTAATTGCAGGCTAAGGCTGTTTCTCCCCCATTTGTGTGTGAAGGGCTAGTACTGAATAGTGACTCGGAGGCAGCTGGGGCAGGAGCACTAAGGGTGAGTGATCAGTGTGGTAGCAAAGGGTCTCCACTGGGTTTACACACGGGCACAGCAGCAACTTTCTAACTGAACTTACTGTGTGGGCAAATTAATCACTGTGACAGGTTCCCACTAATCTGTTTGATTGAACTGTCATTTCAGCAGGACCACTTTACTGTCTATGTTGTGAGTACAGCCATGGTCCCAAGTACAACAGGTCCTCAAATAACCTGAGGAAAAAAATGAATTATTGGCCAGGGCCAGTGTCTGTGTGGAGTTTGCATGTTCTTCCCAGTCTGTGTGGGTTTCCTCCCGCTACTCCGGTTTCCTCTCACATCCCAAAGGCGTGCACGTTAAGTTCATTGTTGTGTCCAATGGTCCCAATCTGAATGAGTGTGGGTGGGTGTGAGTGTGCCCTGCAATGAGATGGCAGCCCGTCCGGGGCTGCTTCCCGCCTGTGCCCTCAGCTGCTAGGATAGGCTCTGGCCACCCTTGACTCTGAACTGCAATAAGTGGGGAAGTCATTATCTTGTTTTTTGTTAATCTTTCTTAAAATGTATGGCTAGCTCATGTTTATTTCAATGTTTAATGGTAAAAGTGTTTGGGGTCTTTACTTAGAGGTTTAGTGATTTTTTTTGCAACCAGAAATGTGCCTTAGGAACGTAACTCTTGTTTATATCAAATAACCTATGGTAAAATTGGTTTTGTTATATGTCATTTAGCTTAAAGTCACAGTTTCCAAGAACCTGTCAACTACATTAAAGACTTACTGTACCACTTTTCCCAAAGGTAGACATGCTCATGAGTATCTGCACCACTGACAGCTGGCCAACTGCTGTAATATATATTGCATATGTATTTCCGATGAACACAGTGAGCATATGCCTGTGTCTCCCTTTCCCAAAAAGAGTATTGCATATTAATAGTTTTAAAGGAAGAACTGTTCATTGAAAAAGGCTAAGAGGATTAAAAAACACCCCAACTCAGCAATCCAATTCAGCAAATATTAAACGCCTAATATCTGCCAGGCACAGAAATACATGCTAAAGATAAATGTTTGTAAAGGACAGATGTGAATTCTTTACTCACAAAGTTTATATTCAGCTTACCAAGGTGTGCTTTCTCTCTTCTGGTTTTTCTTTTGTTCTCTCCTAGGACTAAAATTTAGAGAAGGGAACTTTCAAAGAAAACAGTAGTTTCTAAATGGGGAGGCAGTATTTGCCCACTGCTTCAGCCTACCCGTTTTAGACTCAAGCCGATATGAATTTGAAATGTGACTGCCTCATTTGCAAGCTCTGCCATCTTAGTCAAGAATATTAAGCCCTCTGAATTTCAGCCTTTTAATAAATAAAGATTATGATGCTAATTTAAGAATAGTTCAAAGAGTAGAAGTGGGGATTATACAAGAGTATAGAAATAAAATGCTTAGCCCAGTGTGTCTAGCATGTATAGTAAGTATTCAATAAATGTTAGTAATTATTAGGTTCGAATGCTTCCTTCCTGTGTGCTTTGGCACAGTAAGGGCATTTATGCCCAAGGGGGTGCCAAATGCCTTTCTTGATGCTATCTGCTGCCTCTGTGTTGCATAGCACAATCTTTTTCCTTGAGCGCTCCCTACTGTGTAAGCTGTAAATCATGTACAGGCAATCATTGCAGAAAATAGGTGTGAACAGTTCAATATTTATGCTATTTAACTAACAGCCTCCTCTTCTGAAGCACTTTAGCTGTCACACAGTTTGATTCAAAAATAATTGATGGAAGTGAAGAATCAAATGATTCTTTCTTTTCATCCTTAATTAAATATTAAAGACGAAGCCTGACTGATGGCAAGAGATGGTTGCTTTTGGCCTGGACTTCAATGTTAAGGAGAAAAAAATCAAAATCAAAAAGAAAAAAAAAAATCAAAGGTTTGAAAAATGGTGCCAATGAGGAAGTTGAGCCTGCATTTCAAAGGTCTATGAACAGCTAAGTCTCATTGATTCATTGGGCGGAAAAGTGTTACTTTTAATTTACTTTTTATCTTGGTGAATAAACACTTATAAATTTGGAATTATTGCAGTTTCTTTGTAAATAGCTTTATTGAGGCATAATTGACATACAAAAAACTGCACACATAAAAATTGCACAATTTGATAAGTTTAGGCATATATATATACACACCCTTACAACTATCATTGCACTGAAGATTTGAAACACATATACCATGAGAAAATACTTCTTCCTGCCCCTTAGTAA
This sequence comes from Trachypithecus francoisi, assembly GCF_009764315.1. Lineage (NCBI taxonomy): Eukaryota > Metazoa > Chordata > Mammalia > Primates > Cercopithecidae > Trachypithecus > Trachypithecus francoisi. Next base: position 42,807,304 of record NW_022681468.1, on the reverse strand, counting down.
TCCTGCTTTTCCTTCTCTGTCCCTCATCTTTAAATACAAGCTAACCTACTTTCTGATAGATTGGTTTGTATTTTTTAGAATTTTATATAAATAAAATCAATGTGCATGTCTGGATTTAAAAAATTCAACATAATTACTTTGAGAGTTACGCATGTGTGTACTGATATTTTCTTTTCATTGCTATATAAAGTTCCTCATATGGATGTGCTACAAATTACCTGTGAGTAGCCCCCTATTGATGAATATTTGTTTCCAGTTTCTGACTGTTACAAATAAACCTTCTTTGAATATGCATATACAAGTGATAAAATGTAACCATGTTTTCATTTCTATTAGGCAAAGTCTTAAGAGTTGAATGGCTAGTTCATATGGCATGTGGCTGTTTAACTTCATAAGAAACAGCCAAATGATTTTCCAGATTGAAAGTAGTATTTTACATTTGAACCAGCAGTGTATAAGAATCCTAGTTCCTCCACATCCTTGTCAAACTTGTATGATCAGTATTCTCAGTTTTAGCTATTCTAATAGGTGTGTAATGGTATCTCATTGCAATTTCAATTAGCATTTTCCTGTTGCTAAAGATATTGAGCTTAGTATCCATTCATCCAATCTTCTTTGGTGAAGTATGCGATCATATATTTTGCTCATAATATTATTGGCTTGTTTGTTTTCTTTGAGTTTTTAGAGTTTTAAAAAACATATATTTTGGGTACAAGTTCTTTGTGATTTCTAAGTATTACCTCCCTGTCGGTGGCTTATTTTCATTCTCTTAAAAGTATTTCTCACAGAGCAATTTTATTTTTTACGTTTAATAAAGTCCAATCATTTGAATTTTAAAAATGTGAATTATGCTTTTGTTGCTGTGTCTAAAACCTCATCACCGAACACAAAGTCACAGATTTTCTCCTATGTTTTTATCTAGAAGTTTTAGAATTTAAAATTTTACTTTATGGTTGGGTGCGGTGGCTCACGCCTGTAATCTCAGCACTTTGGGAGATCAAGGCGGGCAGATCACCGGAGGTCGGGAGTTCAAGACCAGCTGGGCCAACATGGCAAAACCCCATCTCTACTAAAAATGCAAAGATTCACCAGTCATGGTGATAGGCGCCTGTAATCCCAGCTACTTGGGAGGGTGAGACAAGAGAATCGCTTGATCCCGGGAGGTGGAGATTGCAGTGAGCTGAGACTGGGCCATTGCACTCCAGTCTGGGGGACAAGAGCGAGACTTTGTCTAAAAAATTTTTTTTTTACTTTTAGATATGATATATTTTGAGGCAATTTGTGTTAGGTATACACTGAGGTTTTACATTTTGTATGATATGTCTAATTGTTGGAACACAGTTTGAAAAAAATGATCCTTAATCTTTTCAGTTAAGGCTATCCTTAATTGCCTTTGCACCTTTGTCAGCTGTCAATACGTTGATGATATTTGTGTGACTCTATTTCCAGGCTCTCTGTTCTTTTCCATTGGTGTATTTTTCTAACTTTTCACCAACAACACTCTCTCTTGATTATTGCAAGCTCTTTGTATTAAGTTTTGAAATTGGAGATGGTGAGTCCTCTCATGTTGTTTTTATCTTTATTTCAGAATTGAGTTGGCTATTCTAGTTTATTTGCTTTTTCAAATAGATTTTAGAATTGGCATGTTGATACCTACAAATAAGCTTGGAGGAATTTTGATCAGTATTACAATAAATATATTCTTAAATTGGAGAGAGGTCACATTAATACTATGGAGCCGTCTAAACCAAGAATATGATACATATCTCCATTTCTTTGGAAAGACATTTCTTTAATCAGTGTTTTGTAATATTCAACATAATTATGCACATCTTATTAGATTTATACCTAAGTACTTTGTTTTATTTGATGCTTTTATTGCTGAACATTAACTTTTATCCATTTTGTGTTTTTTATATTTAAATTTCATTCGAGTGTTTCATTGCAACTGGGCCATTGCACTCCAGCCTGGGGGACAAGAGCGAGACTTTGTCTAAAAAAATTTTTTTTTTACTTTTAGATATGATATATTTTGAGGCAATTTGTGTGACATATATACTGAGGTTTTATATTTTATATAATATGTCTAATTGTTGGAACACAGTTTGAAAAAAATGATCCTTAATCTTTTCAGTTAAAGCTATCCTTAATTGAATTGTCATGTGCTGGAAAAGAAAAACCCATTTTCTGGGATGGAATTCAAGCCTGCTGAAGAAATTTGCATGAGTAAGGAGGAGCTGAATGTTAATCACCAAGACAATGGGTACAATGTTTCCAGGGCATTTCAGTGATCTTCAAGGCAGCCCCTTCCATGATAGGTTTGGAAGACTAGGAAAGAAAAATGGTTCCATGGGCCAGGGCCAGGGCCCAGCTGCTCTCTGCAGCCTCAGAACTTATTGCCTTGCATCCCAGGCACTCCAGCTCCAGCCATGGCTAACAGGGGCCAATGTACAGTTCAGGCTGTTGCTTCAGAGAGTGCAAGTCCCAAGACTGGCAGTTTCCACGTGGTGCTGGGCCTTCATGTACACAAAAGACAAGAGTTGAGATTTGAGAACCTCTGCCTGGATTTCAGAAGACGTATGGAAATGCCTGGATGCCCAGGCAGAAGTCTGCTGCAGGGGTGGAGCCCTCAGAGAAAACCTCTAATAGTACAATGTGAGGCTGGAGCCCCCACACAGAGTCCCCACTAGGGCACTGCCTACTGGAGCTGTGAGAAGAGGACTATCATCCTCCAGGCCCCAGAATGGTAGATCCATCAACAGCTTGCACCATGTGCCTGGAAATGTCACAGACACTGAATGCTGTTCTGTGAAAGCAGCCACCGTGGCTGTACCCTGCAGAGTCACAGGGGTGGAGCTGTGCCAGGCCTTGGGAGCTTACCCCTTGCATCAGCATGCTCTTGATGTGAAATATGAAGTAAAAGGAGATCATTTTATAGCTTTAGATTTAATGAGTGCCTTGGTGGGTTTTGGACTTGCATGGGGCCTTTGGCCACTTTGTTTTTGCCAATTTCTCACATTTGGAACAGGAGCATTTACCCAATACCTGTACTCCCATTGAATCTTGGCAGTGACTAACTTGTTTTTTATGTTATAGGCTCATAGGTGGAAGCAACAAGGGACTATTTGCTTTGTCTCAGATGAGACTCTGGACTTGGATTTTTGGTTTATTGCTTGAATGAGTTAAGACTTTGGGGGACTGTTGGGAAGGCATCATTGGTTTTGGAATGTGAAAAGGACATGAGATTTCGGAGGGGCCAGGGGAAGAATAATATGGTTTGACTCTGTGTCCCCACCCAAATTTCATCTTGAAGGATAATCCCCAAATGTTGAAGGAGGGACCTGGTGGAAGGTGATTGGATCATGGGAGCAGTTACCCCCATGCATGCTGTTTTCATGATAGTGAGAACCCATGAGATGTGATGGCTTAAATGTGGCATTTTCCCCCGTGCTGTCTCTCCTGCCCCCATGAGAAGACATGCCTTGCTTCCCCTTTATCTTCTGCCATGATTATAAGTTTCCTGAGGCCTCCTAGCCATACAGAACTGAGTCAATTAAAACTCTTTCCATTATAAACTACCCATTCTCAGATATTTCTTTATAGCAGTGTGAAAATAGACTATTTTATAGTCTTTTTTATAGCAGTGTGAAAATAGACAACCTTGTTTCCTGTTTGCTTGCCAAACTCATTTATTAGCTCTAGAAGTTTTCTTATAGATTCTTTCAGATTTTCTAAGTAGAAAATCACATTGTCTGTAAATACTCTCATTTTTTCTCTTTCTAATCTGTGTGCCTTCTGTTTGTTTATTTTTGTCTTATTGCCTGAGGTGGAACTTCTAATATGGTTTTGGAGAAAATTGGTGAGAACAAACGTACTTGTCTTTTCCTAATCTTAGAGGGTAAACATTCAGTATAATCTTTTCTTTATGCTTTTCACTGTTATTCTTTGTTAGGCTAAAAAGTTTATTTTTGTATCCTTAATTTGCCAACAGATCTGATAAAAAAATTGAATTTTGGAAAATGCATTTGCTGTATCCACCAATGCAATTATTTGGTTTTTGTTATGTAGTGTGTTAATTTAGTGAACGACTTTGGTTGAATTTGGAAAAATGGTCCAAACTTGTATTCCTAAGAGGAACCTCAATTGATCATGATAAACCATCCTTTTTATATATTGTTCTATTTGGTTTGCTAATATTTTGTTGAGCATTGTCATGTCTGTGTTTATGAGAGATATTTGTTGATAGCTTTATCTTCTTGTAGTGGATTTGGTTTTCATGTTGGAGTAATGCTGGCCTAGTAAAATGAATTAGAGAGTGTTATCTCCTCTTTTCTAGAATAGATTAATAGAATTTTAGCTATTTCCTGCTTAAATGTTTTAAAGATTTTATCAATGAAACAAACTCTGCCTGTAGTTTTCTTTTTTGGAAGATATATAACTACAAATTTGATTTCTCTATGATCATCTAGCTTATTTATTCTCCAGTGAATTATGATGGAATAGTAATGGTTTATGTTATATAAATTATTGAAAATATAGTTATTTAATAACTGTGTTCAATTTATTGATCTAAATTATTGGATATAATTATTTGAAATATTCTCTTATTATCCTTTTAATTTCTATGGGCTGAATCATAATGTCTCCTCTTTTATTCCTGATACAGATAATTTTTTCTTGGTTAGCCTGGTTAGAGGTTTATCAATTTTATTGAACTTTTCAAAGAACCAGCTTTAGTTTCATTGGTTTTCTGTATTGGTTTTCTGGTTTTTACTTTATTGACATCTTTTCTGATTTTCATTATTTCCTTTATTCTACTTGTTTTAGATTTAATTTTTTCTTATTTTTCTCATTTCTTGAAGTATAAGCTTAGGTTACTGATTTTAGATTTTCTTTCTTTTCTAATATATATATATATATATTTGATGGTATGGATTTCTTCTAAGTATTGTCTCAGATGCACCACAAAAATGTTGATATGTTGTAAATAATCTCATTAAAAAGTGAGCAGAGGACATAAACAGACACTTCTCAAAAGAAGACATACAAGTGGCCAGCAAACATATGAAACAATACTCAATATCACTAATCATTCAGAGAAATGAAAATCAAAACCACAGTGAAATTCCACCTTATACCACTCAGAATGTCTGTTATTAAAAAGCCAAAAAATAACATGTTGAGAAGGTTGCAGAGAAAAGGGAACACCTATACACTATTGGTGGGAAGGTAAATTAGCTTAGCCACTGTGGAAAGCAGTTTGAAGATTTTTTTTTTTTTTTTTTTTTTTTTTGAGATGGAGTTTTGCTCTTGTCGCTCAGGCTAGAGTGCAATGGCGCAATCTCAGCTCACTGCAACCTCCGTCTCCTGGGTTCAAGTGATTCTCCTGCCTCAGCCTCTCAAGTAGCTGGGATTACAGGCATGCACCACTACACCTGACTAATTTTTGTATTTTTAATGGAGATGGCATTTCACCTTGTTGGCCAGGCTGGTCTTGATCTCCTGACCGCAGGTGATCCACCCACCTTGGTCTCCCGAAGTGCTGGGATTACAGGTGTGAGCCATCATGCCCAGCTGCAGTTTGGAGATTTTTTAAAAGAACTTACAACTACTATTCAACCCATCAATCCCATTTTTATGTATAAACCCAAAGGAAAATACATTGTTCTATCAAAAAGACACATGCATTTATATGTTTATTGCAGCACTATTCACGAGAGCAAAGACATGGAATCAATCAGACTTTCCCATCAATGCTGGGTTGGATAAACAAAATGTGGTACCTTTATACTGTGGAATACTACCTAGCCACAAAAAATGAAATCATATCCTTGGCAGCAAGAAAGATGCAGGCCATTATCCAAAGCAAATTACAGCAAGAACAGAAAACCAAATACTACATGTTCTCAATTATAAGTGGGAGCTTAACATTTGATACATGTGGAAATAAAGGTAGGAACAGTAGACACTGGGGACTATTAGAGGACAGAGAGGAAGGGTGGGTATGGGCTGAAAAACAACCTGTTGGGTGCTATGTTCATTACCTGGATGACAAGATTGATTGTACACCAAACCTCAGTGTTATGCAACATATCCATGTAATAAACTTGTACATATACCCCTTGAATCTAAAATAAAAGTAGAAATTTTTTTTAAAAGATGAAAAAGCATTGAAAAAAATTCATGTTTTATATTTATTTTCATTTGTATCAAAATATTTTTATGTATTTTATTTATTTATTTTGAGACAGAGTCTTGCTCAGCTGCCCAGGCTGGAGTGCAGTGGCATGATCTCGGTTCATTGCAAGCTCTGCCTCCTGGATTCACACCATTCTCCTGACTCAGCCTCCTGAGGAGCTGGGACTACAGGCGCTTGCCACCGCGCCTGGCTAATTTTTTTTTTTTTTTTGTATTTTTAGTAGAGACAGAGTTTCACCATGTTAGCCAGTATGGTCTGGATCTCCTGACCTCATCATCCAAAGTGCTGGGATTACAGGCGGGAGCCACCATGCCCAGCTCAAAATATTTTTTAAAATGTCCTTTAGTCTTCTGCCAAAACTTGGGAGGTTTCCCACGATCATTTCATTAAATAGGTTTTCTATGACTTTTCCTATCTTTAAAACGATTTCTTATTCTTCTGGGACTCCTCAATTTCAAATATTGGTTTGTTTGATGGTGCCCCATATGTCTTTTAGGATTTCTTCATTCTTTTTTACTTTTTTTTCTGGCTGAGTGATTTCAAAAACTCTTTTTAAGTTCAGAATTTTTTCTTCTTTTACTTGATCTAATAGATTGTTGAAACTCTCAGTTGTGTATTTTGTTTCATTCTTTGGGATTGTTCAGTTTCAGCCTATTTGTTCAGGTTTTTTTCCCCTTATAATTCCCATCTCTTTGTTGAATTTCTCATTCAAATAATGAATTGTTTTCCTGATATTTTTTATAGAACACTGTCTATCCGTGTTCTCTTACATATTGCTGAGTCTCCTTAAGATCATTAGTTTGAATTCCTTTTCAGGAATTTCACAGATTTTCTTTGCTTTGGGATCTGTTATTGGAGAATCATTGTGTTCTTTTGGAAGTGTCGTGTTTTCTTGCTTTTTACGTTTCCTGTGTCCTTACAATAATATATGCACATCTGGTATGACAGTTGCTTTTTCCAATTTTATGAAATAGCTTACATAGGGACTTTTTCCATAGGTGTATCTATAATGTTGGTTGGGTAGGGTACTTTGGCTTTAGTTCTAGATAGGCACTATAGTACAATTTCTGTATAATGTAGTCAACTTCTTGGGCTATAATCAATGTCAGCAAAATCTGTGAGTTCCTCAGTGGCTTAGGTGGTGATTGTTTATGGACACTATAGTGAGGTTTTGGTGAGGACCGGGGTTCCAGGTGGGTCAGTCTTCAAGCCCCTGGGTGGTGTACATGGGCACAGGCTGACAGCAGTGAGCCTTGGTGGGTTGGTCCTTGGGCCTCTAGGTGCGGTGTGTAGGCATTGCTGTTAGTGGTTGCTGACCAGATGGGCAGGTCCTTCAGCTCCTGGGCACCACATGCAGGCATCAGTTGTTGTGGTGGCCTTGGGTGGGCCAATGCTTGGGCCCCCAGACAGTGTACATGAGCACTGGCAGCAGTAGGCTGGTAGGACAGTCCTCAGGCCCCTGGGTAGAACATGGGTATCGTGGTGGTAGAAGCAGCCCGGGTGGGCCAGGTTTTAGGTTCCTGATGGTGTGTATGAATGTGCCATGGCCCTTCTGTTAGAAGGGGTGGGGTCTCTATTGGTGATGGGGTCACTTTTGGTGGTGCTGGCCCCAGCTAGGTGGCTCTCATGCTCTGGGAAGTGCACATTTTGGCTTTTTGTGTGCTGGGGGCAGCCTCTCTGATACATTTGATGTACTGTTTCCCAGGCTATAGGACATCGTGTGGGTTTGGATGCTAGAGATGTGGCTGCACTGCTGGGTCCAGCTGATGTCGCAATGCTACAGCCCTCTGAATGGATATTAGGAGATGACAGCAGGGTTCCAGGAGTATGGAGATGCAGAGATTATCTAATTATCTTTTAAAACACTTAAAAATGAAAACATAATATATTTTAATATTACTTTTATTTTAAACATTGTTGAAGGTCTTTATTTTTTATAGATTCAAACTTCTGCCCCATTTAACTTTCCTTCTGGATGACAAATTTTCACTAATACCTTAAAGCATAAATTTCAAAACATAAATCTCAGGGGTAGAAAATCTTCTTTCTTTAATTTTCTAAAATAATTTTTTGCAGTCATTTCTGAAAGATATTTTCACTGGTTATAGAATTCTTTGCATATACAGTTGTCCCTTAGTATACATATAGGATTGGTTCCAGAACTTCCCGGGTACCAAAATCTGTGTATACTCAAGTCTTGCATTTGACCCTGCAATATGCATGTAGACAAAAATTTGGTCCTTCATATACGTAGATTTTGTATCTCATGAATACTGTATTTTTGATTCGCATTTGGTTAAAAATCATCTGTGCATAAGAGGATCCAGACAATTTAAATCCATGTTGTTCAAGAGTCAACTGTGGTTTTCTTCCAGTACCCTAAGGAAATCCCTCCTTTGTCTTCTGGTTTGCATAGTTTCTGACAAATATGCATAATTATAAATTTTATTCCTTCTAATACGTATTTTCGCCTCTGTCTTCAAGATTTTCTCTGTAGCTTTGGTTTTAGTGTTTCTAATATGATATGTCTAAATGTGTTTCTTTAGGCTTCTATTGTTTCTGGCCTTCTATGAGCTTTTTGGAGCTGTGGTTTTATGTCATTCATTACTTTTCAAAAATTCTCTGTGATTTTTTTCCTTCAATAATTCCTTCCTTCCTGACATTTCAGTTACACATGTTATTTTACATGATATTATCCCACACCTTTAGATGATTTCTTCTTTTTAATTAACACTTTTTTTTTTCTCTGTGTTTCAGTTTGAGTAGTTTGTACGGACCTGTCTTAAAGTTCACAAGTTCTTTCCTTGGCTATGTCAATCCTACTGCTGATCCTAAGAAGGAACTCTCTCAGTAACCACGTCATCATCATCTCTATTCTGCCCTTTTTTATAGTGTCAGCTTTTTGATAAAATTTTCTGTTTGTTCATCCATTTTGTATACTCTTTCCACTAGAATGTTTAGCATGTTAATCATACTTATTTCAAATAGACTATCCTATAGTTCCATCATCTTGTTGAACAATTCTGCTATTAAGAGACTCTGGTGCATTCTTTAGTATGTCAATTGCATTTTTCAACTCCAGATTTTCTGCTTGATTTTTAAAAACTGCTTCAATATTTTTGTTAGATTTTTATTTCTCTGTCTTATCTTGAATTTGTTTGAGTTTCCTCAAAACAACCATTTTACATTCTTTGTGTGAAAGGTAACATAGTTTTGTTTCTCTGGAATTGGTCTCTGGTATTTTATTTGGTACATTTGGTGAGGCTATGTTGTCCTGGATGGTCCTGATGCTTGTAAATGTTTGTTGGTGTCTGGGCATTGAAGAGTTATGTATTTATTGTTTCCAAGTCTGAGCTTGTTTGTACCTATTCTTCTTGAGAAGACTTTTCAGGTATTCAAAGGTACATTTGTGATCTAAGTTTTTTTTTTTTTTTTTTTTTTGAGACGGAGTCTCGCTCTGTCCACCAGGCTGGAGTGCAGTGGCGCTATCTCGGCTCACTGCAAGCTCCGCCTCCTGGGTTCCCGCCATTCTCCTGCCTCAGCCTCCCGAGTAGCTGGGACTACAGGCGCCCGCCACGGCACCCGGCTTTTTTTTTTTTGTATTTTTAGTAGAGACGGGGTTTCACCGTGGTCTCGATCTCCTGACCTTGTGATCCACCCGCCTCGGCCTCCCAAAGTGCTGGGATTACAGGCGTGAGCCACTGCGCCCGGCCGTGATCTAAGTTTTTGATCACTACAGCCATAACTGCATCAGGGGGCAATTCAAATCCAAAAATGCTGTGGTTTCTGTACACTTATAGAGGTACTACCTTTATGGTTTTGCGTAAAGTCCGGAGGAATTCTCTGGATTACCAGAAAGAGACTGTTGTTCAACCATACCTGCATCAGGGGGCCCTCCAAACCCAGCAAAGCTGTGGTTTTTGTACACTTGTTAGAGGTACTACCTTCATAGTCTGGAATAAAGTCTCAAAGCACTCTCTAGGTTACCAGGAAGAGACTCTTGTTCTCTTCCCTTACTGTCTCCTAAACAAACAGAGTCTCTTTCTCTCTGTGCTGGGCTACCTGAAGCTGGGGGAGGGGTGACACAAGCATTCCTGTGGCCACTACCACCGGTACTGCGCTGGGTCTGACCTGAAGTCAGCACAGTACTGGGTCTCTTCCAAGGCCCACTGTAAACACTACCTGGCTACCACTTATGTTTGTTCATGGTTCTAGCACTCTATAATCAACAGGTGGTGAAGCCATCCAGGCTTGTGTCCTTCTCTTCAGAGCAGCAATTTCCACCCCCAGCCCTGGGCAGGCCCAGAGATGCCATGTGGGAGACAGGGCCTAGAGTCAGAAATCTTGGAAATCCACCTTATGCTCTATTCTACTGTGGCTGGGATGGAACCCAAGACAAACTCTTTCCCTCCTTTTCCTCCCATTTCCGTAGGCAGAGGAGTCTTTCCCCGTGGCTGCCACCAACACAGCCCTATGGGGAATATTGCAAGGCTACCACCAACATTCAGTCAAGGACCAGGAGCTCTTCAGTCAGCTCATGGTGAATGATGCCAGGCCTGGGACTCACCCTTCAGGGGAGTGGGCTCCAATTTATCCCAGGGCAGAGCAGGTCTAGAAATGACATCCAAGAGCTAAGGCCTGGAATCAGGGACCTCAAGAGCCCACTTGGTGCTCCATCCCACTGTAGCTATGCTGGTACCTAAGGTGTAAGACAAAGCCCCTTTTACTCTTCCCTCTGCTTTTCTCAAGCAGATGGAGTATGTCCTCCTAGTTACCACAGCTGGGAATGTGCTGGGTCTTACCTGATGCCAGGACCTCTTAGGTCTCACCCAAGACCCGTACCTACCACTGGCTGATTATTTAGGGCCCAAGGACTCTTTAGTCTGCAAGTAATGAATCCTGCCAGAACTGGGTCCTTACCTTCAAGTCAGCTTCCTCCTAGCCCAGGATGTGTCTGTCAATGTTGTCTAGGAACTAGGGCCTGGAATAGGAGCCTCAGGACTCTGCCCAGTGCTCTATCCTACTGTGCCTGAGCTGGCACATAAGTTGCAAGTCAAGGTCCTCTTTACTCTTCCCTCCCAAGTAGAAAGGAATGAGTCTTTTTCAGAGCTGCAAGCTGCCCTGCTTGGGATTAGGGGAAGGGTGATGCAAACACTCCCTTGGCCTCCGCTGCTGATGTCTCACTAAGTCATGTTCCCCCTTCCCTCACCAAGTACACTGGCTCTGAGCCCAATACAGCACTAGAACTTGCCTAGGAGTTACAGTCTTTGTGGTCACCCTTTCATTTGTGGAGGACCATAGAACACTTTAGCCCACAGTGGTGAGGCTTGCCAGAATTCAAGTTCCAACCGCAGGGTTGGGCGATTCCTCTCTGGCCAGGGCTAGTTGAAATGCTCCCTCTGTGGGTGCTGACTGAGTTCTTCCCTGTGTTGCTTTCTGTTGTTACAGGGCAGTACTGAGTTCCAGTGCAAAGTCTCACAATCACTGTGCTCTTCCCCTGACAACAGCACAGATTCTCCACACCACATGGCCACGGCCAGCAGATATGGGAGGGGTGGCAACCAAAATTCAAGACTGTCTTTCCTACCCTCTCCAGTGCCTCTTTCAGCGATATGAAGTTAAAACCAGGAGCTGTGATCACTCAGTTGATTTTTTGTTGTTATGAAGGTGCCTTTTTTGTGTAGACAGTTGTTCAATTTGGTGTTCCTGTCAGGAGGACAGTTGGTGGAGGCTTCTAATTGGCCATCTTGCTCCCCAGTTTCATCAGTTGCATCATCTGTGTTTTCCTGCAGATTACTTCAGTTTGTTTTCCTTTCTTTTGTTTATCTCATTTGTAATTGAATTTGGATATCTGTATAGAAAGTAGTGACATAAATAGCCTCACTTTTTTTTTTTTTCTGGTAGACCATTAGTGTTGGAAGTTGGATTAGTCTTATCAGGAATGTGTTATGCTTATGATTTGTTATTTATATTTTTTTCAGCGCCTCACTGGATTCAAATTCCACTAATGTTACTGTGTGCTTAGGGTGGGAGGTTGGGTGAAGAAGGGTTTCTCAATGTTGCTGCTCAACTCTCAGTTTTTAGCATTTCCTATGAAGATGCAACATGAAGGGACTCAGTCTCTAGGCTTTTGTCCCTCTTCCATGATAGACTTCTCTTGCTTATTGCTTGATGATGGCTAGTCTGGCAGTGTAGTAAGAAGATTCGGTTTTCTTTTTCAAGCTTTAGTCATAAGCAGGCCTTGTTTGCCTTTGTCTCAGGGATGGAACTTTCTCAGTGACCCTCTCCTGTTTTCTTTAGACGTCAAACTCTGCCCTATGTCTTTGTTGTCTTGTATGGGTAAGAATTTCTTATTCTTCCTCCAGTGTTAGGACATCTCTAATGTTATTGTTGTATTAATACAATCATGGGCATAGGATGACTTCTGGACCCTCTCTTAGTGGTAGTGTTTTCCCCTCCTTAACCTTTCCTCACTTGTAATATATTCTGGGGTATGCAGAGTTTGCTATTCTAACTTAGGCTTTTTATTTGGCTTCAGGAAAAAAATGACAGCATTTCCAAAATTTCCCACAGTGGCTTCTACTCTCTTTTAGATTTCTATGTGTACCCAGTGGATATATACAGGGGGAAAAAGAGCCTGAATATCTGCAACTGTCTTCTTTTTTCCTTTAACTTCCAGAGGTCCTATATTCTCACACAAGCTTACACTCAGCCTTTAGCAATTTATTAACCTTTTTACCTGATTCTTCTTACCTGCTTTCATGGCACCCAGAGCCTGCAGTGCTCAGCTACCAATAAGCCAGTACTTACTCCACATCTCTTCCCAGGGGAGCTCATTTTTTCGTAGTTTTAGTCTAGTTTGTCATTTTTCAACTACAGTGCTCTGTTGGGTATTTAAAATTTACAATTTTCTGATTTAGCCAGATGTGTTTTGGGTAAGTGGTTGTGACACTCTTCAGCTTTCTCAATCCTATGTAAACATTTTTTCTCGTATTTAAAAAAATTAGTGACAACAAAATAATATATTTTTATGTGCCACAAATTTTATCAGCAGTAGTAATAGATGGCATCTAGTGAGTGCCCAAAGGGCACAAAGAACTCTGCTAAGTGTTTTGCGTACATTATCTCATTTAGTAGTCACCCCCCCTCATTACTTACAAGGTAGGCAATATTAAAATTCATAGGTAAGACCCTTATGACTGAGAATTGTAGTGTAGCTTGCCCATGGTTACATTGTAGTTAGGTAGACCCAGGATTTCAGTCTAGTTCAGTCCTACTATTCTGCTGTAAAATTCAATAACTGCCTAAAATATACTAAACAAATGAATGCCATTCATAAAATATTGCTTAATTCATGATAAATATAGATAAGGCAATATTTTTTCTATATTGCCCTAAAGGGAACCAAGAAGCTAATTTATACATTCACACCCATTTTTTTTTAATAAGAGAGTCGGAGTGGTAGGACAGGTGGGTATCAAACAACGTTAGAAACAGATTTCAACAATTTATTCATTAAATGGAACAGAATGTAATGGAGAGTCCTTTAACTAAAGAGATAGAAAGTATATTACTGATTATACTGAATACAATAAATAGCATTGGTATAGTAGAATCTTATCAGATCATCATCTTCTCGAATTACTGAACTGCAGAGTTCAGCACTACCTAGATACTTTGAATAGCAGGGGCAGGAAGACTTTATTACTATCATAATACTATATTACATTGACCTTTTCTTAAATCAAATTGTGTTCCCTTCTAAATGAAGAAGCTAATGCACTAGTATAAGAGCAGCAGAGTTCCTCAGGGTTACTGCTAATGTCTTTATTTTTGTCCTCATGTGAATACATTGTGTTTTAACTCTGCTGTCCTGATTTTACCTTTACAGATGCATGGTTGAGATTGTGTTCAGTTGACTGAAAGATCAGACTTATTCTTCCAAATGCTAATAGAATCATTTCAAATCAACTATATTTGGGGGAAAATTCTCTTCTTAAAATGAAAACTATCACAAGTCTGTATCAAGACTTCCCCAGTTGATGTACAAATTTTTGTTTTGTTTCCCCCTTTGTCATTGGAATCATGATACTTCCAGTTAGTTGGTTTAAAAAAAAATCTTGGCATAATTGTTTCCCCCTTCCTTCTTAATCCATATATACATGCTTGAAGAGACAGCATAAAATAATGAAAAAAATTGTTGGCTTTGTCTCTTGCTGCTTATAGGACTTTCTCTTTGCCTGTAATTTTTGGAAGTTTGATTATAATGTTCTGGGGTAGTCTTATTTGGAGTGAATCTTACCACAGACCTTTGGGTAACAATTCCAGTCTGTATTCATTTAGAGGTATGACCTTGGGCAGCTGAAGTGACTGGAATATTGGAGGGGAATTATATGGCATCTCCTAAGATCCCTTTCAACTCAAAATTTGAATGACATAAGATTTCTGTTGCTTTGAAACCAACATTTGTGTTTATTATACTGTAACCATATTCTGTTCTCTATCTTCCACATTTCCTGTGGATCATTTTATGTTTGACGAGAGTAGATTTCCGAGTTCTGCATTAGAAAGAGACATCACAAATCCTCTTAGAGAAAAGTTAAATTCTCTCAAAACCTAACTACTGGAGGGTGGGAGGCAAGAAATAGGACCGTTGGCAAAATTGTTGGCCCCTGATCTTTTTCATTACACTAACATAAAAAGTCTGCAGAGTCATGGATTTTGGTATTTCAGAAAACTAGTATCTTGCAATCCTCAAGAATCATAATTTGGGATGGTGGCTCAGGTCAATGTCTACTGCACTTAAAGAATTTCTGATTAAAGTTCAGAAAAAGTGAAATGAAAAACCTGGAGGTAATAAATCCATATCTGCTTTGGGAGCAAACTTGCTACAAATAAATCGTAAGCCTTTGATTAGAGAAAGCATATGTAAGTATTAGACAGTTTTTAAATACCAGTGTTCCTTTCGCAAAGCAATCTGCTGGTACAAGTGTAGGTGAAGCTGCTATAATTGTTTGGGCTAGAATTTGTTAGAGCTAGAAACTCACATGACCTCCCCAAAGGCCGCTGAGGTTGTTAGTCAGTCGTATTAGAGTGCAGATATACCCTGGGTCAACATTTGGATGTTCTTGAAGAAAATGCATTGTAGAATGAGCCTGCATCTTAGAGGTAGTCCTGTAAGGAGTCTAACTGGTATACCTGGCTAATGTAAATAATGCAGGCTCTCTCAGCCTATCCTGAAATTAACATAAGGTTTCTGTTGCTTTAAAACCAACATTTGTGTTTATTATACTGTAACCATATTCTGGTCTCTATCTTCCACATTTCCTGTGGAACATTTTATGTTTGGCAAGAGAGTCGATTTCAGAGTTCTGCATTAGAAAGAGGTATTAGAGTCTTGCTGCGTCTCCTCCTCCTTTAGAGACTCTTGCTGAGTCTCCTGGACTGACTTTGGCTAGCAGTGATGTCCATGCAGAATACTCCAGCACTCACTCTGTTTCACCCCTTAGCATGCTTGCCAACCCTCTTCTCTCAACTTCTAAGAAGATCAGATATCCTACGAGTTCTTGGACTTTGGTCTGTACTATTCGTATTAGGGCATTGTAGAAGATTGGGATATTGGAATGTTGCTGCCACACTGATTCTCAGTGACCTGACTCACTCATGGGGGAGACTGATATTGTTTGGATATTTGTGCCTTCAAAATCTCATGTTGAAATGTGACCCCCCAGTGTTGGAGGTGGGGCCTAGTGGGAGGTGTTTGGTGGATTCCTCATTAAGGGCTTGGTGCCCTCTTCACAGTAATTAGTAACCTCTCACTCTATTAGTCCTTGGGAGATCTGATTGATAGAAAAGCCTGGCACCTCCTCCCTTCTCTGTTGCTTCCTTTCTTACCATGTGACACTCTGGCTCCCCTTGCCTTCCACCATAAGTAAAAGCTTCCTGAAACCTTACCAGAAACCAGATGTTGGTGCCGTGCTTCTTGTACAACCTGCAGAACTGTGAGCCAAATAAACCTCTTTTCTTTATAAATTAACCAGCTTCAGGTGTTTCTTCATAGCAATGCAAAATGGAGTAATCCAAGGACCTGGGAAAAGTTCAATGCTCTGGGCCAGTGGTGGTCCATTTCCTGACCTGGACATTGAGTTTCGCACAGAGGTCGGAGCTCTTATCTATTCCCCCTACTGCTGCCTCAGGTGTACAGCACCTTAGGGTGGCATGGGTGGTAGCAGGTACCCTTTATCTGCCACTGCTGGCATCAGGGTAATCACTCCTTCTTCAGTATCCATGTCACATGTAAGGCATTTTCTTGGGGAAACTGTAGCCACTTGTCTCTGAGGAATTCTGAAACTAGAGCTCCACAATGCCAATTTCTTGCCACCAACTAGTGTCTTGACACTGTGCCCTGTCAGGTGAGTCCTTAAGCTTTGCTAGATGCTGATGAGGGCAGCCATTTCCCATGTGAATGAGCTGCTCTTCTTTCACCTTGTCTATCTTCTCACTGGTGACAGTGTATGGAAAGCAGGAGTGTTATAGATGTTGAAAAAAAACCATATGCTAGGAATATAGTGATTACAGCTAAGCAGTTTAAGAGAAGGCATGGTTAGAAAATGTGTTATTCTGTCTTATGCTATACAATTCTGAATGGTGAATTTAGCATGATCAGGAAACAATCATTCATTTACATTTTCCTTTATGCTCTAAGATTTGCATTTGTGCTATCAATGAAGCACAGTAACAACCATGAGAGTTATTGGAAGCAAATATCCACAGGTGTCATGATAAAATGGGGCAGCCTCATGAGTAAATGGTATTACCAACATTAACTAAATTGTATTAGGGATGCTGATCAGGCAAGAAAATCTTGTTTCAATACAAACAGCTCCTGAAGAGCCATGGTGTCATGGGTTACTAGCATTGCTATCTTCTTCGTACAGTGGGAGGTAGAAAATTAGTCTGGACCAGCACATTTGACAATAAAGAACATGAAGAAATGGTTTCTGGACCTGAAGAGAAAGAGGTGGTACATAGACACTAAGAGGAATCTCTTTGTGCCCTGAATGGACAGTAAACACATACAGAGCACTACTTCTCTGCTTATAATTCTAAAATAAATTATACTTCACAAGGACCTATTGGGACTCTGAAAAAATGTTTGCCTGAGGCCCCGTGTGCCCTAGGGGTGTCCTTAGAGAATGACCAAAGCAGGTAAGTTTCCTTTATAAACTTCTGTCGTTAACATAAAAAGATAAAGGGGGGGCATGAAGAAATATCTATTCCTCCTCAGTAAAATACATAAAGTGAGAAGTTAGTGGAATGTAAATAAGGCAAAGTGTTGCGTATTGTTTCAGTGGCAGCACAGTGGAGGCCATTGTGAAATGGACATAGATAAAAGTGAGCAGAATGCTTACGCATGTGTGCAGCTGAAAGAATGTCAAAAGTGATACAGGATAAATCTATGCAGATCATTCAGGGCACCCCTTTCTCATGGACCATGTTGAGAAAATGAGAATGCATAAGATTGATCTCCTCCCCATGTACCTTTTATCACTTTTGCATAAGAAAAATTTCATAATCATGAAAATAGTTATATATTATTCAGCTAGGGCAGTTCCATAATTTAAAGTACTAAGTTGTTTTGTTGTTCCAGAAGTTTGCGCTCATATACTGAAACCTATATATACTTTATTTTTTTCTTTTCAGATAGGGTCTCACTCTGTTGTCCAGGCTGGAGTACAGTGGCACGATCTTGGCTCACTGCAACATCTGCCCAGGCCCTGGGCCCAAGTGATCCTCCTACCTTAGCCTACTGAGTAGCTGGAACTACTTGCACGCACCACCATGCCCGGCTAATTTTTGTATATTTTGTTTGTAGAGACATGGTTTTGCCATATTGCCCAGGCTAGTCTTGAACTCCTAGGCTCAAGCCATCCACCCACCTCAGCCTCATAAAGTGCTGGGATTAGAGGTGTGCCTGCCCAAAAGCAGTAATTTAAAAAATGAATAAAAGAGATGCCCTGTTTGCTGGTAGTTAGATAACAAATGGCCTAAGATATATTGATATCTTTATTCTTTTAGTTCTTTGTACTATGGAATTTTTTCTTTCTAATGTTTTTACTCATTTCTATGCAAAATTAACATCCAGAGAGCCAATATCTAAAATTAAGAGGAAATTGCCTTGCTATAGTATTATTGAAATAATTGCAAGTTACAGGACAAAAGAAAGCATTTTCTTAATTATGCTTATTATTGTAAATAAAATTCATCAGGCTGGTATATTACTTAGAATAATGCATTTACAATAAAATTTAGGTGCTATAGGAATAATTCACATGGAAATGCAAATATTTTAGTTAGTCAGATATAGAAGCAAGGCATGAACTACATTGTTATACTAGCTTAAAAAGTTAAAAGCCATAAAATCATCATCTGTTTCTTTGACCATCTTTTAAAAGAAACATCTAAAAGAGATAACCTAATAGGACATGTCAGTGATGCTACTTAAACAATCTCAGAAAGATTTACTAGATGTTTAAAAGAATAAATCAGCTGGGTGCAGTGCCTCATACCTGTAATCCCAGCAATTTGGGAGGCCGAGGTCGGCGGATCACCTGAAGTCAGGAGTTCAAGACCAGCCTGGCCAACATGGCGAAACTATGTCTCTACTAAAAGCATGAGAATTAGCCAGGCGTGGTGGTGCTTGCTTGTAATCCCAGCTAGTCAGGAGGCTGAGGCAGGAGAATCGCTTGAACCCGGGAAGTGGAGGTTGCAGTGAGCCAAGATTGTGCCGTTGTATTCCAGCTTGGGCAACAAGAGTGAAACTCCATCTCAATAAATAAATAAATAAATAAATAAATCTACATTTATTTCATTTGTTGTATGTATCCATTAGGTAAAAATTAGAAAAAAAAAAAATTGAATTTGAATGAGATATAAATCTTCCCACAGCTCAGTATTCCAATCCTTTACCTATATAGGTACATATTTGATGAATGGAGACATATTTATTATGCATGTTATATTTTGCATACAGTTGCAGCCTGCTTTTTCACTCATCATATCACATATTTCCATGTAAATGATATTCGTGTATTATCTAGATTATTGTCTTCAGTGTTTTCTAGAGTTGTACCATATGAGGGTACTGCAATTTATTTAATTATTCCCCTGTTCTGGGAAATATGGGTTGTTGATAACACTGTGATGAACACGATTGAAAACTTATCTGGTGCACTTGCTTGATATTTTCTTAGGATAAAAGGAGTAGAATCATTGGGTCAAGGGGTAAAAACGTTTTACATATTATTATATTGTCCTGCAGAAATGCTATTTGCTGTGCTTTTCTTCAGCAAAGGGATATCAAAGGGTTTTTGAATGCCTAAGTAATCATTTTGTTTTACTGACTTGCATCACAAAATCCTTTATGCTCTGTTTCTATTTGTGTTTAATCAATAATGACTTCTAAACTTTGATGTTTAGGTGACTTTGTTTTGATTTATGTTATAATCTGGAAACATACACATTTATACAAAAGGGAGGAAATCTTTAATCCTTTGTTAAAACAACTAAATTTTTTGTAATGAAAATAACCTACCCTGATTAATTTTATTTGCAAATGCCAATATTGGCATTAAGATATCGTTGTAGAAAAGTTTTATTGATATTCTGCTTTTCCCAATTGGGTTTATAACAACTAAAGTCTATATTTTTATTTTAAAAATCTTGATAATGGATACACAATTTTTATTAGTGTTTGCATATGAGTATCACATTTCTACTGTTTTAAAATTTTAAGAATACACTACCCTAGACTTCATTATTTCATCCTTCTGTATCATCCCTCTAAAAGCATGTCTCAAAGGCTTAAAATTCATGGAAAGTTTGTTTAGTTATCCCACTGAAACTTACAGTTGTTTATTCAATTTCAGAACAAGAGCCCAAGATGCATTTTTCTTACCCATTAAACTTTTTTTTTCTATTTTAGAAAATTTATAAAAACAAAATTAGCATCAGGTTTGAAAATTCCATAACAGTACCATCTGTTCAAGGAAATGAGAAACATACTTCAAAAATAACTTTTCAAGCCGTGGTTCAAAGATACGTGGATTCTGGGATTTCCATTATTAGTTTTAGCTTTTTCCATTTCCCAGAAGCATTTTCTAAGAAGTTACTTCAGTTACTGGGAATAACTGGGAATGACTCAGATTTGCTGTTGTTATTTTGCTTTGAAACAACTTTTTATTATTAGAAAAAATTGATACAGTTTGAGTATTTCTTATCTGAAAGGGTTGAGACTGGAAGTGTTTTGAATTTCAAATTTTTTTCAAATTTTGGGATGTTTGCATATACATAAATACCTTGGGCATGGAACCCAAGTCTAAAGGCAAAATTCATTTATGCCTTATACACATGGCACAAAGGTAAGTTTATACAGTATTTTTTAATACTTTTGTGCATGGAACAAAGTTTGTATATTTTGAACCATCAGAAAACATAGTCCTGGTTTGAAGGAACAGATGATACCATAAATTGAAAGTTTCACAAAAACTATTTCAATATAGCTATACACACACACTTCCAAAGTATGTAAACATTGAAGTTTTTAACCTTCACTCAAGCTAATTAAGTATATTTAGAAGTACATTAAATCATTTTAAGTAAATGAAAACTACCTATAAATACATTAAATCATGAGATGATACAGAAAAGAAAGAAAAGTATTGCAGATTTAATAATGGCATGTGATTCATTTCCATGAATTTCAAATAATACACTCCAAATTTGCACACACAAGTTATTAAATATATGGTAAATTTTCATTTGTGCTGGTGACAGCAAAGGTGGTTACCAGTTCTTGAGCATATTCTAGGCAATTTTCTGAATGATACACTTGTAATTACAACACTGTGTTAAATCATGTAACACTTGGTCCCCTGGCATCCCTGCAGTGCTGGTAGTATCAGTTTGAATTACTACATTTGGAAATGTAAGGCTGCTGTTTTACTAATTGAAACTGCTTCTGTGATAAGCTTAGAGGAAAAAAAGCTATGCTGATTCACAAAAGAAAGACCTTTACATGACAAAATACTTTGACATAGAAGAGTAAAGTATAACGTGAAAAAGCTTCACTCCGGTAGCCTCTCCTGTAGTTACGTTAGCATAGCAATACTGAACACTCATACAATGCTTTTAGAGGTTTTATTCATTTTAATACAGATCAAATCAATGGAAGATATTTTTCTACTATGAAATGCTGAATACTAGAGATTTTAGAAAAAAATTCAGTAGTAAAAATTATTATGTTTTTACTTTGTAACTTATCAAGATTAAAAATAAGCTTCTCCATTTGTTTTGTTCTTTTACTTTGTATATAACTAGCACATATGGTCAGGCCTTGGGAAAGCGGCATATTTGGGAGAGAGGAATCACTTTGTTTCTGCTATATAGTAACTAACAAATAAGCAATCACATTTCTTGGCTGGTTGTCTTTTTGATGTACCATTTCTGTGATGTTAATAAACATGCATAAAAGTTTACAGTGAAACCAGTTTACAGTGAACCCCATTTTTTTGTGAATTGGCATTGAATTTATGAGAGCTGCCAGAATGTATTAATGTGTTCATTTTTCGTCTGTTTAATATTGCACTTTCCATAAAAGCTAGGAATAGTGTTGGATGTGTAACATCTATTTTCAGCCATGACTCACTGATTTCATCAGCATATTAAGGTCAACATTCTGAGGCTAAGAGAAAACAGACTTAGATGTAGAGGAAATACACACCAACTTCTGACGAGATTGCAAATAAATATAAATACTACATATGACATTTAGTACTTTTTCCTATATAGAATGTCATTTATTATACTTATCCCAGCTCTCCCACTTGTTAGCAGTCTGGCCTTGGGAAAGCTACCAAACCCCTCTATGCTATAATTTTGTTTTAAACTGTAAAATGGGTATAATAATATGTATTCCATGGTTATTGTGAGGATGAACTGAGATAATACAAGTAAACTGGAAAAGTAAGCAATCTATAAATGTTAGCTTTTGTTTTGTGCCTTGAATAAAAGTGAAGTTCAATTACTGTTTTTAAAGTACATTGCTGTGGGAAACTGGCAGAAATTTTTTCTTGTTTCGTGAAGAATATTTGTGCCTGTGTAATTGTATTAGTCTGAGTTCTTCAGGGAAACATAACCATAGAACATCTGTCTATATGTATGCATTAGGTTAGTACAAAAGTAATTGCAGTTCTTGCCATTAGAAGTAACGGCAAGAACTGCAATTACTTTTGCACCAACCTAATATATATGCACATGCCATCACAGTGACTGTTCATAATTATTCTAGGGCTCTAAGGTAAGCACATAAAGGCAGTTTTTGTATTTATTTGAAGTTTTTATTTATCTTAGAATGTACAGGCTTTCATTGGCAGAGAAGCCCCAATTTGTCCAGCACAAACAGAATTTCTTTGGAACTTGTGATTATTCCCTACTGAAGCTGGTCTGTAGTAATTGAGAATGTTGTCCACAAGAAGAGAAAGTGGAGATGAGAAGCTGAGAGAGAAAAGGTTTGGGTGGCAGCAAGTCACTGGTTCTAGACTTTGCCCACTATACCCATCACTTCTGGGTGGTATGAACTAGTCATTTTCCCTCTTTCTCTAAGCATATTTGCATTTTTTCCTGTAACTTACAACCAAAGGAGTAATGACTAATAGAATGAATTCTATTATATCTTAGGGCGGTATTTAACCCCAGAGTTTTAGGAAACACAGCTCATCACATAAGCTTTGGGTATCTTTGTAGAGATTAGAGTTATCATGTTAATGCATTCCCTCATTCTCTTGACCTTGAAAAGGCAATAAATCTGGCTCCTCCCTCACTAACATTCTGTGTCCTACATTTGATCTTAAAGTTCTATACCTGCTATGTCAATCAAACACTGTTTAAACGATTTAGTAATAGGAACATTTTAAAACCCTACTTGCTTTCTCTTTGACCTTTTTTCTCTTTTCTTCTCTTCTGCCAATCACAAATCTGCTTCTATCTATGTGTAGAAAGAGTCCAAAATAAAGCAACCCTAATTTAAATTTCATGGAGAAGACTGAGGATCCACAAACAGTGCTTTTTATGGTGACAGTATACCTAGTGGAGTGTAATAAAATTTCTTTCTCAGAAAAATATTGATAGATATTATATGCAGATAAAATAAAATGATTGCTTTTAACTGACTGTTGGAGAAAACAAGTAAAAATGACGAAACAAATATGCAATAAGGTAGGGGGTAAAAAAGAGAATAAGAGTAGAAATTACACATTGCAATTCTTAATATATGAGAACAGGATAGAGTGATTATTTTTTAAAAGTCCCTGCGTACCAGGTAGAGTATTCATTTACCACAAGCAGGTTGTCATGTGATTTAGAACAGTGAACTTGCCCAAGAATTCCCATGATCTCTTTCCACATGATAGATGAACTAGAAGCTGAAGATCAGAGTATGAAGCTGAAGATCAGAGAAGTATGCCTTCTAAATATCAGCCGAAGTTCCCTGTCCTCCGTATCGTTAAGTTCTTTCCAGTGATGAAACCCCGTAGGAAGCCTCAAGGGGACATAGGTTTTGGAAACATAGATTTGCAACTTTCCCAATTACAGAAAAGAAAGATTGAAAGGAAACATGAACATTTCAAATAGGAATCAATGAGAGAACCAGAACTATTTCAAATGGGATAGGGGAGGGAATAGGCACAGATAACCATTACCAGAAATTGGAAACTGTGGAGTAGAAAGGCAAGACGAATACCTCTACCACTATGCCTAGACAATTTCTATACAGCTTATAAAAACTGAAACACAGAAAAAAAAATTCCTTAGTCCTTATAACAGCAAGTAAATTAACAGTGTTTTGAAGAAGAAAGAAGTCAAAAAGGAAAAAGTGATGAATAAAATGTAATCAGTTTTCTTCTAAAGTTGCTGACATTACTACATGGAGACTCCAGTTTGATTGTCTTTGGAGCAACAGCAAGCCTGTGGGTTACCCAGATATATGGTCTCTGAAAGGTCACCCTGGACAGCACCCAGTTGACCATGTGATCTGTGAAGAGATAGTCTTTATGGGATGTGGTTGGGTGCAGTGTTGATTCTTTTTCCAGACTCAGATGCCCTTCCAGAGAGAGTTTCTGGATTTAAGAAACAAGTAGTGACACGGACCATCCTACCATAGACAGTGAGAAGTAGCACACATTTTTTTTAGCCTTCACACATCTCAGTTCAACCACAATAGATCAATGTGTTAGCAGTTGAAGAATCAGGATTCTCTTTTCTTGATGAAGAAAGTACAATCGAGAGAGTTAAGTGAGAGCTAGTGGAAAGGCACAAGTCATAGCCTTGGGGAGAAGTACTCCTCTGAAATCTCTCCCAGTTTTTTCACGCACTCCAAAATAGCACTAAAGAACAGGGCGAAGTCAAAGATCAAATTAAGCTGTCTGCATGGGGTCGACAGGAGCACAAGGTAGGCAGTCAACTTGACAACCTTGGCGAATAGAAACAAGAATTTCAAATCCATCTTTGGTCAAAATCATGATATGAATGAAACTTCTTTCTGGGATCCTTCATACTATAGTATCCTTTTAATAATTCCGCATTCAGTATCTAAAACCCTTAAACATAATTTATCTTGAAGGTACGACATAAAAATGAAGATTGAATTAATGATAGGAGTTGGGACAATAAAAACTAATTTATGAAGAAATAGTTCATTTTCCTGCTAAAGACTACAGAAATTGATTTTAAAAATAGAATAAAATAAAAATGTCCAAGTGGTTACATTTTTAAAATAAAACTTGTAGAAAGTTCACATGTGAGAGTTCACATTTTAAGTTCAAAACTTAAAACATTAATACCTTGCAACTCAGCTGAAGGTGAAAAATTACGTTACATAGGAAGGGCTATGACATTTGTTTTTCTTCTCAGTGGGGAAATCTGGCTTCTGGTGGAACCCCACTAAGGGGGGGTTACTCCTGAATACAACCTGTAACCATCACCACAGGGCACACTGATAAAAGGTGGCATGGAAACACATAAATAGATGGAATCATTTCCAGGGTAGAAAGTAAAACAAAATAATGACTGTATTATTAGTCTTTTAGAGGGGAATAAAAAAAGTGATAAAGAGTCTTACTTAAAAAGAGCAAGTAAATAATTAAAGAATAAGAATTCTTGACTAATAGTAATAAATTTGGTTCTTGCTGGCCAAATGGACTTATCATCAAAGCCTAGGAGAAACCATTCAGAAGATAAACATTTCTGTTAGCTGAGGAATTTCTTCAGAAACTTAAAAAACAAAATGTTTATGTAGGAATGCTACTATGTATAATTAACTCATGGTATATGTAAATATTTTTAAGTTAATTGTGTATTTACCAATCTCGGAGATGTTTTAGTAACTGTTAATGAGACCTTATGTTGTTGATGGAGTTACCATTTAGAGAACTAATCTAGGCATAATAAAGGGAAGACATATGATTAAAGGAGTCAAGATTCTGGCACCTAGAGTAGTAAAAGATATGAACAATATCCTTTACAAAATACGTCTTATCAAAGCTTATTTCCATCTGAGAGTGATAGCATTTTGCCACTTTAAGAAGGAGCTCATTATATCATCAGTAAAAGTTGATTATCGATATCTATTCACTGCAACCTCTGCCTCTCGGGTTCAAGCAATTCTCATACCTCAGCCTCTGGAGTAGCTGGGATTACAGGCACACACCACCACGTACAGCCAATTTTCGTGTTTTTCATAGAGATATGGTTTCACCATGTTGAGGCTGAACTCCTGACCTCAAGTGATCTGCCCACCTTGGCCTCCCAAGGTGCTGGGATTATAGGCGTGAGCCACCACACCGGACCTTCTCATCACCTCTTAAACCATAAGTCTGGAACTGCTGAATGTGCATTTCCAAATTTTAATTGAACTTGAATCAACAAATTACCACTGAGAAGAGGGGTGGGGGGCTTCTAGAGGTAAATGTAGTATTACTGTTAGTGATGAAAGACTGAATGAATTATTTCCCTTTAAGATTGAGAACAAGACAAGAATATCTATTCTTACTATTTTTATTCAACGTGGTACTGAAATTCTAAGCCAGCACAATAATGCAAGAAAAATAATTTAAAAGGACACAGAGTGAAAAAAGATATAAAACTGTTTATATTTGCAGACATATAATTGCACAGAATTTCCTGAGGAATCTACAAAAAATCCTAGAACTAATAAATGAGTTCAGTATGGTCACAGGATGAAAGAAGAACACACAAAAAATCAGTTATATTTCTATATACTAAAAATGAAAGAGAGAAATTCAAATTAAAAACTCCAGTGCTATTTATTGCTCCAAATAAATACTTAGCTCTAAATCTAACAAAATATGTGCAAGATCTGTAGGCTGAATTACAAAATAATGAAAGAATCATTGAAAACCAGTTGGAAGAGCTTTCTGTATACATGGATTGGAAGGCACAGCCTAATAAAGATGGCAATTCTCCCCAAATTGACATATAGGATTAGAACAATTGCTATAGAACTCCAAAAGCTTTTACTAGACATAAAAATGCTTATTTTAAGGTTTGTGTGGAAGGGCAAAGGGCTTGGAATAGCTAACACAATACTGAAAGAAATGAAAATAATCACTCTACCCAATATTAAGGCTTACAACATAGCCATACTAATCAGGAGATTGTGGTATTGGCAGAGGGATAGATACACAGATCAATGAAACACAATAGAGAGCCCAGAAATATACCCACACATTTGTGCCCTAGTGATTTTTCTTTAATAAAGGCACAAAAGCAATTCGATAGAGAAACCATAGCCTTTTCAACAATGCTGCTGAAGTGATTGGATATCTGTAGGCAAAAAATAAAAAATAAAGAATAAATAAATAAAACAAACATATAAAACAGTTTCAAAATGTTTTTGAAACCTTCTAAACCTCCCACCTTACTCAAAAATTAAGTCAAATAACTCAAAATGGATCATGGACTTAAATGTGAAATGTAAAAGTTAAAACATTTTTAGAAAAAATCCCAGAAAATGTGCAGGACTTAAAGCTAGGTGAAGAGCTTTTATATTTGGCACAAAAGCATCATGATCCATTAAAAGAAAGACAATTTGGACTTCATCAAAAGTAAAACTTGAAGGAAACTGTGAAGGGGATGAAGACACCAGGTGCAGACTCAAAGAAAATAATCGCAATCTACATATCCAACAAAGGCCTTGTATCTAGAATATATTAAAGAATTATCACAATGCAATGGTTTAAAAAACAATTGAGGTAGAAAACGAACAAAAGACATGAAAAGACCTTTCACTTAAGAGGACATAGAAATGGCAAATAAATACATGAAAAAATCATTAACCATTAGGGAAATGCAAATTTAAACCAAATTATGATGTCACTACACATCTTTATAATGGCTAAAATGAAAAAGCTATAACACCAATACTGGCAAAGACGTGAAGAAACTAAGTTACTCATACATTGCTGATGTCAACATAAAATGTTGTTATTACTCTGAAAAATAGTTTGTTAGTTTCTTATAAAACTAAACCTACAATTACCATATGACTCTGCAATTAGACTCTTAAGCTTTTATCCATAAAAACAAAAACATCATCACACAAAAATCTGCACATGAACGTTCATAACAGTTTTATTAATAATAGTCAATACTTGGAAACAATACAAATGCCCTTCAATGGTGAATGAGAAAACTGCAGTGTATACATACCATGGGTTGTTAGGCATCCACATAAAGGAATGAATTCTTGATATCTACAATAACCTGCACAAATTGCCAGGGAGGTTTGAGTTTAAAGTCAGTCTCAAAAGATTATATTACAGTATGATTTCATTTATATAACATTGTTGAAATAACAAAATTATAGAGATGGAGAACAAGTTAGTGAT
The DNA here is from genome assembly GCF_009764315.1 of Trachypithecus francoisi. Classification (NCBI taxonomy): domain Eukaryota; kingdom Metazoa; phylum Chordata; class Mammalia; order Primates; family Cercopithecidae; genus Trachypithecus; species Trachypithecus francoisi. Next base: position 42,779,143 of record NW_022681468.1, on the reverse strand, counting down.
TGCAAGGGTTTAGGGATATAGAGAGGGTAGTAAGTGTAGTATTAAAGAGGTAGTAAGAAGGAGCTTTGCAGTGATGAAACAGTTCTTTTGATGACAGTGGTGGTTACACAAAGCTCCATACATGATAAAATTGCACAGAATTACATAGCCACATGTGTATGTGCACAGATGAGTGCATGCACATACAGAAATAAATACTCGTAAACCTGAATAAGATTGTTGGGTTTAACAATGTCAGTTTCCTAGTTCGATAGCTCTATAAGGTATACCACTGGGGGAGACTAGGTGAAGGGTGCATAGGACCTCTCTGTACATTTTTTAAGACAAATTCTTGTGAATATGTAATTATTTCAAAATCATAAGTTAATGACATTTTTCAAAGATTATATGCATTATTCTCCAATTCTGGTAAGTGTTGCATACAGTTTAAATCATGAAACAAATAGGTAATATAATCAAACAGAATTTGCCTTTAAAAGCTAGAGGGGTCCAAAGATGTGATAGGCTTATTGTGGTGTAAATAGTCATATAGCATACCTTGCATTGAGAAAAATTATATGAATAATCAAAAGGCAAAGAAAAGGCAAACTTCTCTGAAGGGTGAATTAGCAGATACAAGTACTTTAGCTGAAATGAGAACCTAAGCACTCTGTCATGCTAGCTGAATTAAAACTCTATTTTAAAGTCTAGCTGTGGGATAATAAATTGTTAAATACTTTGTATACTAAGCATGGAGAGAATGAGGACTGGATTTTATTTTATTTTATTTTATTTATTATTTTTTGAGATGGAGTTTCACTCTTGCTGCCCAGGTTGGAGTGCAATGCCATAATCTTGGCTCACTGCAACCTCTGCCTCCTAGGTTCAAGTGATTCTCCTGCCTCAGCCTCCCAAGTAGCTGAGATTACAGGCGTGCGCCATCATGCCCGGCTAATTTTGTACTTTTAGTAGAGACGGGGTTGCACCATGTTAGTCCGGCTGGTCTCGAACTCCTGACCTCAGGTGATCTGCCCACCTCGGCCTTCCAAAGTGCTCGGATTACATGCATGAGCCACCATGCCTGGCCAGGACTGATTTTCAAAACAAAACTAAAGCAAGCAGTTCAAAATGTGTTTGATAATTTTTAGGTATTAGGTAAAATGCAGTTCCACTCAACACTTGGTTTCATACATCTGATGATCTCTAAATAATAATCTCTGTTTAGATATAGTGATGGTTTCTTGAGTGTGAGCCCATAGCTTTTATATATTTTTTACATGGCCTAAAAACCTTTCAACCCCAATTTAAGACCTTACTAAATAACAGATACTTTTTTCTGCAGTCTTGAATATCATCTTTAAATAGTCCTAGAAGATTGTCAGTAGTATTCTCGTTGTGCAGATTAGAGAACTAAGGCTCAGAGGTTAGATGCCTTGCCCAGTGTCCACACAATTAACAATAAGTGGTAGATTCAGGAATAAAGCTCTAGTTTTATTCTAGTCTGATTCCACAACACACTTCCTTTTTTCTTTCCTCTATTTCCTACAGAGTCTGCCTCTGGGGGCTGTGAGTGAGAAGGTTGCCAATAATACTTAGTAAGCATAACTCACATAACCATGAATTTCAACTTCAGGTGCAATTGGTTACACAATGTGAATATCCTGATCAATGGCTCCATACCTATGCCATAGTAATAATGAGATACATATGCATCATGCTATTTTCTCAAAGCATGTCATGTCATGCTATAGTCAACTGTGATATCCACATTCTGGGATTTTCTTATAGGAGCCAGCTTACTAACAAGTAGTACACAATGAAACTCTTTCTCCTAGAAACAGACGTGAACCCACAGGGTCGCTTTAGGGTATGGCTTTCCTAATGTCAGTGACCTGGTTTACTATTACCCTACAGTGTTTGTAAGATGTTAACTTTGGAAGTGGCCAAGTAAAGGACACACTGGACTTCCTGTACATTTCTCTGCAATGGCCCTCAGATTCTATAATTATTGTGAAGTAAAAGTTACAAAACCAACTATTGTTGGGCACATAATTGAACTCAGGCCAGTTATCTGAATATGTTTTTTCATACTAAATGTGACACTAGACTATGTATTTTAGTTTCACATAAGTGATACAGATGAGAAACGCTTCCATGATATGGAAGAGACTATGAGAGGTTACAGTTATGAGGGGGGACCAGGTTTCATGAAAAACTGAGATACTTGAGTTAGACCTTGAAGACTATCATTTTTCTTAGCACATTAGTGTTAAGAAAGGTAAGAATGATTAGATAAGAGTGGGAGCAAATAAAAAGGGGAGGAAATGAGTGTGGCAGGCAGAACAGAAATGGACCAGGGCATCAGCTTATGAGAAGCCGGGAGAGACAAGGAGGGCTCGGCCTGTTCCTAAATTGTCATGAGAAGTCAGTGGAGATGGGAAGGCCCCAATTCAGGACTTCTGGAGGAAAAGCTCCCCTGTTCCATATTGAAAAGATCATCCTATGGTCTTTTCTTTTTTTTAGGAAAAAGTGATAAAGTTGTAATTGTTGTTACTGCCTGGGTTCACCTCTCACCTCCACTTGTTACTAGCTGAGTGGCTTGTACAAGTTTTGACGTTCCTAAACCTCAATTTCCATATCTGTAAAATTATGGTAATATTATTTCCTCAAAGAATCATTGTAACCACGAATAACTTAACAAATGTTGGGATGATTGCTTTAAAAATGTTCAATTAATGGAGATGGGATTGATGATACTGATAATGATTCCTTTCTCCCCAATAACTACATTTATTTGTGATGGGAGTATAACATTTCTGAATTGAGGACCTGCCATATTAAGACACGGGTCTGCCATAAAATGTGAGATATTATTAAAATCTTGGTGTTATTGTGGTTCTCTCTCCTTTCTTAGACCAGCCATACTTTGGTTTCTTTTTCCCAGACAATACACACATTGCACTTAGTTCTTGTCCCGTTTTTGACCTGCTTCATTGCTGCTAGGTAGTTTCATACACTAACACTTCCATGGATCCACAAAGATTACTGCTTTTAATTAAGACATTGGTCGGTGATTAGGACTTCTTGGTATAATCAAATCACAAACAAAATTTGACCTACTTAACAGGCTCATGGTGAGTGTATTAGTTAAGATTATTTGTTCCTAGCTATATAAATACAACCGACTGATTTAAACCAAGGGAAATGTATTGCTAGAATATTCCATGGCTCCTTGGATCATAAGGAAAGTGGGGACAGAGAATAAGAAAACAGGTAGAAAGGAAATGAGGTGGACGGCAGTCCAATCCCTTGCCAAGGCTATACCAGAGTGTCAGTCCAATGAAGCCACTGCTACTCTGGTACAGATCACCGCTTGCCACCTCCTGTGCTACTATCCCTGGATGCTACTGCAGACATGTCTTCTATGACGGCCCCAGCCATTAGATGTCTCTACCCAGTCATGACAACAGAAAATAATTCTTCATTACCACTGTTTCTAAATTACGAATTCCATATTAAAATCCTAGCAGGATGTAGCCATATCCGAGCCCAAGTTTAGTGCTCAAGCACTAGCTGCAGAAAGGGCTGGCAAAGTGAGAAACTTTGGCAGCTTCTATGGTAAGAAGTAGCCTATGTCCTCCACAAGTTTCACAAGATAGAGGATTGCCTAAACTTATGATGGAGTAAAAGGCTGGGAAGTCTAAAATTGGTAAATTTCCACCTAGAAAGGTAGAAAGGGGAGGCCTATGGGAGGGCAGTGATTCTTAAAATCAGAGCGTATTAGTGGTTGTTCTTATTTTTATCTATGTAATGAGTCTGCTTCTCTTGTACTTTGTTTCTTTACAATATTCCTAAGGAGTCTCATTATGACCTCAATAACACAGTTGATAAATTAGGTTTTTTCAGTTGGTTGTTCATAGCTAGATTTTCAGCTCTTACTCTGTCTCTTTTCTATCCCTAGTATTTGTATAGAATGAAATATGAGGAGCAATTGAAGCAGAAATTGATGGATGGAATTCCAAGTAGGAAGGAGCTGAGTTCAGATGCCAGCTCTGTCACTATCTAGTTGTGTGATTGGCACCATCATTTAATCTTTCTAGACCTTAGTTTTCTTCTCTGTAAGATGGGGATATTATTACCCAATTTGAAAACTGATCCAAAGTTGAAAAGATTGCTTTTAAATTAATCTGGTAGAATGCCTAGCATAAAATAAAATACGAGATAACTAAGAAATGATAACTTTTTTGTTATTTTTGTCTTCCTCTCTTAGAGAGTCATTGGCTACAAGGACTTCAGTGTATCTGCAATGCCTACAAATATTTTCTTTTTCTTGTTTCTCCTTCATTCCCTCCTATTTCCATTGTTTGCTGTGATAACTACTGAGCTTTGTTTGATTAGCTGCAGTAGTCAGACATCCAGAAAGATTGTAGCCTGCCATCCAGAAGATTTATCCTTTCTGTTGGACAAGGATGAAGCCATCCATAGCACTTGGGAGGTCTTTCTTGGAAAAACAAAACAAAACAACAAAAAAGGAAAATAAGTAAAGATTGGGAAGGGATGTGTCTTGTAGCTCTGCTAGTGAGCAGCACATCACCAATAGAGCTGAACAAAACTAGCAATATGTTACCATTGAATCTGGTAACATTTTATCTAGAGGAAGGCACTACACAAATCCTTGCACCTCTGTAATGCGCAACTACATTCCTGGAAAGCTGAATGGCAACCTGAAACTCTCTTCTCTGTTTACCCACGTAAACCTGTCCAAGGGAACTCAGGTCTCAGCAGCTTATTTTCTTATTAATAAAAGCACAGAGTGATGAAATTAACATATGTATCAACAGAAGCACAGATTGCATAAAGAGATCAGAATTCTCTCAGGATGATTCTGCCCATTAAGATAACTGCAGGGCATAATATTTCATTATGTGCATTCTAATTGAGGAAATAAAAAAAAAATTCCATTTTCTCTATTTTTGATACCAGCATTTGGGAATATTGAAACAATTTAGAATAAGCTCTGACTTGTATAGACTCGAAAAGAAAATGAAATTTGTTTTTAAGCACTTACACATTGAATAGTAGCTCTTAGAAAATTTGTTAACTTGGGTCATATTTACATTCTTATTGCCAACCCAATGATTCACTACTTAGGATGAATTTATGGTCCTTTCATTACTTGCAGTTATTTGGGTCTTAAACTAAGAAAGACAGTACCTAAACATAGAAAGTGTGTGCAAATGCGCCTGTATATGAATTTTAGGTTGTAGTTGTAATGGAATTTCTAACTGAACGTGAAAACTGGAGTTCTTAGGGCACAGGATTTAATCTAACAAATAATTATCTTTCTCAATAGTACCATAAAGAGAATCCTAATTAATGTGCTAATAGCTACTTCCTGTTTACAGGGCATTATCTCAGGTCTTGAGCTGTAACAAATATACATGAAAATTAATGCTCACAGAGCAGAGAAAGAATACATTTAATTGCTAGAACTATGCCTGTGGGACATTTCAATCAGAGACAGCACAAGAAGGGAATCTTAAAAAGTTATCTCCTTGAAGTCCAAGCCTAAAATGAGCTATTCCTTATAAAATAATTTACTGTCTTGTTATCTACAGATATAACCCAGAGGTCATCCCCATTTCCTCCTGGAATTAAATAACCTTATGGAATTTTACTCATTAGGGACCCTGGAGGTCACTAGTCCAATCTATATCTTAGATATGAGTCCTTGACAAATGGTTGTTTAATCACTAATTGGATCTATCCGGTGTTAGGAAGCTCACTAGCTCTTAAAGCAAACTTTCCCAGTTTAACAGTCTGACAATGAGCATGTATTGTTCTAAATTATTTTCTTGAAATGTAGCCTGATTTTTCTTTGTTCTAGCTTCTGAAGCCATTTAGAAGAAGCATAGACTCTTTTTATCCATAGTAGCCCTTCAGTTTTAAATTGAAATATATAAACATGTTTGTCCCATATTTTCAAACCACATATTTCCATCTTTTTCAAATGTTACTAGTATATTCTGGTTTTCTAGAATTAAAATATCATGGGGCCTCCATTTCCAACAATGGTGGCTTAGGTAAACTTGCTATTGAAAGCAACTAATCATTTTGGAGGGGAAAATTGAAATATTTTCCAAAATAGGTCAAAATACTAACAATATGATCAGACCAGAGGTTGAGAACCTAGAAAGGTCAGTAAAATACTTGGACAGCTTTTACCTGGGGGTCACTTGTCAATGCATAATACACAGGCTGAGACACTAGGCCATATTTCTTGTGACCCTCAAATGGATAGGCGGACAAAATCCAGGATCTGGGACTCAACAATGGTACAGATTCTAGTAAATATCCTTTGTTTGGCTTTAAGATCTCTCATTTAAAAATAAGGGTGGACTAGAAATAAACAAACCCTAGGATGGTATAAAAGCCCTGCTTCATGTCATCTGGGTTCCCTAGAAACTCTTAAGACTTTAACATATATAAAGATGATCCTGAACTGTTAGTTCCCCAAGTATCTGACTGAGGCAAATGAAAAATATCCCCTGTCGGAAAACATTATCATTTTATAATTCAAATTATTTCTACAAATAACTTCTCAAATGCAGCCTTTAATGACTAGTTAAAAATAACTAGGCACATGAGAAGACAAGACAACAGGTGCAAAAACCTACAAAAGAAAAACAGACAACAGAAACATAGAGATTAGAAATATTGGAATTATCCAGTCTGTCATTGATGGACATTTGGGTTGGTTCCAAGTCTTTGCTATTGTAAATAGAGGTGCAGTAAACATATGTGTGCATGTGTCTTTATAGTAGAATGATTTATAATCCTTTGGGTATATACCCAGTAATGGGATTGCTGGGTCAAATGGTATTTCTGGTTCTAGGTCCTTGAGGAATTGCCACACTGTCCTTCACAATGGTTGGACTGATGTACCCTCCCACCAACAGTGTAAAGCATTCCTATTTCTCCACAGCCTCACCAGCACTTGTTGTTTCCTGACTTTTTAATAATGGCCGTTCGAACTGTTGTGAGATGGTATTGTGGTTTTGATTTGCATTTCTCTAATGACCAGTGATGATGAGCTTTTTTTCATATGTTTTTTGGCCACATAAATGTCTTCTCTTAAGAACTGTCTGTTCATAACCTTCACCCACTTTTTGATGGGGTTGTATTTTTCTTGTAAATTCAGCAAACTCACACAGGAACAGAAAACCAAACACTACATGTTCTCACTCATAAGTGGGAGTTGAACAATGAGAACACATGGACAAAGGAAGGGGAACATCACAAACCAGGGCCTGTCGGGGCATGGGGGGCAAGGAAGGGGAGAGCATTAAGACAAACTCCTAATGCACACAGGGCGTAAAACCTAGATGACTGGTTGATAGGTGCAGCAAACCACCATGGCACATGTATAACTATGTAACAAACCTGCATGCTCTGCACATGTATCCCAGAACTTAAATTAAAAACCAAAAAACATAAACCAAAAAAGAAATATTAGAATTATCAGACATAGATTGTAAAACCAATGTCCTTACTAAGTAAAAGCAGATAAAAGCAAAGTATAAAAATATCACGGAACTAGAAACTATAAAAAGTGATATATACTGTATTTTAAAAAGAAACAAAAATAAATTCTGAACTGTAAAAACAGGAGGACATTAAAAGAGTTATTATAACTATATCCCTTATGTTCAAGAAGACAGAAAAAAGGATAAACATGTTAAGGCAATATGTAAAAGAATAAAGACCCAAATAGAACATCTAGAGATGAAATATCCATTCTGTGGCTTCTTGGTTCCTACACTCATGCCTCATGCCTGCTTAGGGATACAGAACCACAAAAAGGTATCTTAATTTAATGATTGTGCTACAACTTAAAGGATGAACCTCAGCCCCTTCAGTGTTGCCTCTGAGCTAGTATCTCAGCTGTCCTTTAAGAATGCCATTTCAGTGCTCTGTGAGACTTACTGTTACTGAGTGGTATAGTATATGACATAAATAGTGGGCCCTATGATAGGTGTAATCCTATGACAGCCCACTCTCACATGTCCTTTTTTTGTAAAGTGGGTCACCTGGTCAGATGCTATGCTGTGAGATTTCATGCCTGTGGATTGGGCATTCTGTAAACCCTCAGATGGTGGTACTGACTGAGGCTTTGCAGGCGGGAAAGGAAAACATGTGCCTGAAGTTCTTACCTACCACTGTTAAGATGAACCATTGGCCTTTCTAGGATAGATGAGGCCTGAAGTACTCAACTTGTCACTAAATCATCAGTTGGTCTCCTCTAGGAATTTTGACGTATTGAAGGGTCAGCATTGGTCTCTGTTAATAACAGGTAGGATATTCAGAAACCACAGATAGTGGATCTGCTTTAGTAAATAAGAGTCTCTATCATTGGCTCCACACATAGGCTTTGTCTCTGCTACCATGACTACTACTTTCATATTACAGTTCTAAGGTAACAACGTTAACATTAACCAGCCAAGACATTTTGTCTATTTGGTTTTTCAGTGCCTTTTCCACGTGGATGCTTTCTAGTATATGTTAATGACTTTGTGCCTGGTACTATCTGTTTGCCCATGCACTTCTAGTGCACAACTCCTTGACTTCAGTCATGTAGTGCTTTCCCTTCCAGACCTCTGATCATTCATTCAGGCCATTGACTGCTGACCGGAAATCACTATATATTTTCACTGTGGGCCACTTCTTAACCAGGTGCACTGTTAACAGGTCTGTCCATCAGAGAGATTTTTATCTCTACAGTCTTTCAAGACCACCCATGAGTAAGACTTTAATGCAGCCACTTCCATTTTTAGTTTGTGTCCACTCATTAAGCCAACCAATTATAAGCTAAGCTTGGGCTTTTTCTTCCTTGTCCTTTAATGAATCAAATAGGATTACAACCCCCAACCAAATCAGCCAAAGGTATGAGTTGGGGAAGGGATATTTGTGTTTCCATGTCAGGTGATATGGGTTCTGTGTATCTGTTAATGTTGCTCTGTCATGTCCTCTGGTCCTCCTTGGGTTCAGTCCCATGGTTATATTTCTGTCTTATGGAAGTCTGCACTAGGACCATCTCATTTTGTGATTTGGTGGGTCTGACAGAACCTAGCTCATGATGGACAGTTTTAGACTCATGGACACTTGGTGCTCCATGATCAAGTATTTCATCTCTATGCTAGCATTAAACTAGCACACTAAAAATTGTTCTTCGAAAGGCATGTCATTTTTTGACTTGCTGCAGAATCTTATAATCATATAATTCTATGACTTGCTGCAGAATCTTAATGTCCTTCTTGGGTGGTATGCCTTCTGTATCTTCTCATGGCAATGCAGCTTTCTTTTGGGTCTGTGGCTTCACACAGTTTATTCATTCCAGCATGTCCATGTCCCTCAACTTCTTTATTGTTTTCTTCACTATCTGACAGTGCAACTCAGTTGTCTCCACTTCACTTAGCATTGCTTTTTCCAGGCTTCTAATGGCCACTTTAACAATAAGTTTGCTTGATCTCCTAGAATTCCTGCCCCAGGGGATGACCTGAGAAAGTGCCTTTTCAAGTCGATGAATTCTTGCTTGTTCCATCTTATATTCTGACTCTGCTGATCAAGCACCCTCAAAATCCAATCCCAGGAACCCTCACCTGGTTCCTTCTAGTACATACTATCTAATTCTTACATCTATTTCGGCATACAGCCTTTTCCTTCCTTATCATGTCTAATATATCCAGCTCAATTATGCTTGGATTTAACTGAATTATTGGACTGGCTGTCAGAAAAGCAGATGGAGGTAGCACCTAAGGTGAACATTTATTGCTTTGCATGGAGGGGGCTTCTGTAATATCTTCTAATGGAGGAGTAATGCTAGTTCTTATCCGAAAAAAGCACTCTGCCAGGCTTATGGGTCTAGGGTATTCTACACAGCCAGCTTCTTTGGAGGCATCCCCTCTCACATCCCCATCCTTTCTGAGTTCCAGGCTTTCCCATGCAAGACCCTAACAGATTCATCTTCACTGAGAATTCAAATGTCTTTCTTTGTGACTCTGTCAGATTATCAGTCTGCTGCTTACCTCTGGTCTTCTGTGAGAGATAAAATCATTCTTCTAGGCTCTAAAGAGGCTCTCTTGTTAGAGATTAATTGTTTTCAGTGGCCTTCAGTTTCTCATTATCTCTCTACATAGAGACAGTGCAACATTGCAATAACCAGCCAACTCTATTGTTATCGTAGGCATTGCCTACATGTTGCCCATTGCCCCACATTGCCCCCATCTCTTTCAGATGCTTGAAACATCTCACCTGCAAAATGATGGAAAAAGGAATGACTGCTGCACTAGGATGTTTCCTTGGTGACCACCAGTGAAATCTTCAGCAACTGAGTTGTCTGCTTGTGCCAGAGACTACTCTACCCTGTTCAGGATGATGTCCTTCTCACTCTTTGGACATTGAATGGCCTTAGCATGAAGGTAGAAGATGATCCAGGGGAGCACCAGCTGGGGCCATCAGCCAGTGAAGCTCTTTGCAGCACAAGAGCTGACTAGTGCATTTCCATGGCTGCTGTATAAGATAATATGAAATTGTTTAAATATGTCCTATTCTTATTACCATTGCCACAGGATATAATCTGTCCTAGTCCGGTTTACAGCTTGCAGATATTCTTTAATCATCTCTTTATCTACAATGAACTTTAAATCCTTTTACATTTTTTAACATATTTCAGAATGGAGAACATTCTCTTTGAAGAAAAAAAAAAAATGTTGTTTTTGTCTTTTTATTCATTCACCTCTTATATTCCCTCTCCCTTACCTGTATTTATTCCAGATAGTGGTGGCTGCAGCTACAACATTGTGGCATTGTGGTTATTGTTCTCTCTATCTCTCTCTTTTGAGAGAGAGAGACAGAGAGACAGAAACTTTTTTTATTATTATTAAAACAATGGGTCTGAGAATTGAGGGAAAAGAAGAAAAAGTTGACAGTGTAACTTGGCTGGCATCTTAAATCTTCTTTTTGAGGAACTCTTCTTCTTCTTCTTTTTTTTCTTTCTTGAGATGTTTGAAATGGAGTTTCACTCTTGTTGCCCAGGCTGGAGGAGTGCAATGGCATGATCTAGGCTCACTGCAACATCTGACTCCCTGGTTCAAGTGATTCTCCTGCCTCAGCCTCCAGAGTAGCTGGGATTACAGGCATAGGCCACCATGCCCGGCTAATTTTGTATTTTTAGTAGAGATGGGGTATCTCCATGTTGGTCAGGCTGGTCGAGGAACTCTTCTTAATACTCACATAAGCTAACAGGACTATCATAATGTCAGTGTCAAAATAAAACAAGAGAAATTTCACTCAGTGGCCAGACAATCTACCATTCAATCCTAAGAGGTAACAGGAATTGGAACAGCCAGAAAAGACCAGAAAACATTTAAAATAAAGACAAAGTTGGGGTTGGGAGCGCAGACTAAAGCATTGAAGGTTTTAGGTGATAAATATTTCCATCAAAAGAAACATTTAACTTTATAAAAGCATGCCACAAATTATTATTCACTATGGGTGGCAAGATTCAAAAGCATGGGAGCAATTACATTTTCCTCAGAGTGTATTTGTATGTATAACTTGATACAGGAAGCCAGAAAAGTAGATACTTCCGAATTCTAAAAATTTTAGAATATCAGAAATATACCAGTCTGATATAGCCTATGTTATGACATTTCACATTTTAGCTTTAATTAACCTTTGTTTCACTTCTATAAAATTGCTTATCTCAAATTTCAAGGGCTTTTAAACTTCACTTTCAGATACCAATTGCTTAAGGCCATTTATTAGTTTGTTTGGATAATTGCTGTGTGGTGGGGCTGGTTGAACTACTTGATAGGCAGCTATTTCTATGTCAATTTCTATAAGAACATTGACCACTTTAACATTTCAAATTTAATACTTTGAAAGAAGAGAAAAACAGAATCAGGACCCATGGCTGCTGATGTGCCATTTAACAAAATTTCTCGAAAGATGTTAGCTAATTCATGAGTGATGCTTTTGGACTCCTGAAATGTTCTCATATTCCACTGAGACTATCATCCTTTCTCATAATGCCTTACATGACTCTTCCCTGGTCCAACTGACTGACTTTAGAGTACATTAACCCACTTTTAAAAATTAAACCCACGAGAAAAGTACAGCTTGCCTCAATTCCTCATGTCACCCAAGAGGACAAAAGGGTAGATTGGGTGAGGAATCCTCCCAACAAAACACATGAAGCCTGGGCCAAATGGAAGATAAAAATAGCTACAACCAATGCCAAGAGATTATCATAATACGTTTGCACAGCTTGTGAGCTAAATCCTTAGTGGGCAAGATCCATGTTGTATGCTTGTCTTACACAACTTCTGGTTGATTCAGAATTGTTTTTAAAGTGAGCCATGAATCTTGGTGGGTATTTTTAGAAGCATTTCTATCAGTTCTAACAAGACCAAAGTCACCTATTCAACCCACTTGGAGGCAGCAGAAAGTTTTTGCCCTTTGCCGTGGGGCTTACCCTAAGATCTAGTGTCTCCCCAAAGTGTATTCTCAGACACAAAGGGAACTAGAGGAAATAGCAGGCATTTCTCAGTGTGAGTCGTACCTACATGGAGCACTTTTTATTTGTAGTACATCATTTGCATTATCTTCTTAAAGAGCAGCAAAATGCAATGACATGGCATGTTTCTGCCTCAGGTAATACGTATTTTTTAAAAATAAGATGAGTCAGCTGGGTGTGGTGGCTCACACCTGTAATCCCAGCACTTTGGGAGGCCAAGGCAGGTGAATCAAGGTCAGGAGTTCAAGACCAGCCTGGCCAACATGGTGAAGCCCTGTCTCTACTAAATATACAAAAATTAGCCTGGTGTGGTGCTGCGTGTAATCCCAGCTACTCTGGAGGCTGAGGGAGGAGAATTGCTTGAACCCAGGAGGTGGATGCTGCTGTGAGCTGAGATTGTGCCACTGCCTCCCAGCCTGGGGGACAGAGTGAGACTCTGTCTTGGAAAAAAAATAAAAAAGAAAAAGAAAAAGAAAGAATAAGATGAGTCAATTTCCATATGGCAGTTACTTTATTTACATTAGGTCCCTGTTAGATGATCTGGCTATTTAATTTTTTATTGATACATCAGAGTTGTATATATTTTTGGGATACTTTTGGTATTTTGATATGTATATACAATGTGTAATGGTCAAATCAGGGTAATTGGGATATCCGTCACCTCAAACATATATCCTTTGAATTGGGAACATTACAATTCTTCTCTTCTAGCTATTTTGAAATATACAGTAAATTATTGTTAACTATAATTTCCCTACACTGTTAGAATACTAGAACTTCTGAGTAATCTTTGTTTTCATATAACTAAGAGTTAATACATTTTTTATAGAAATACAAACTTATTTTAAAAGGTGAAGAAAAATTATTCTCTTGGGCTAAACAAGTCAGAGGGCCAGCAGTGAATTTATCTAGGCAGTAGGGAGATCAGGAGGATTAGCATAATATGCTAATAAGGGATGCTCCACTTCCTTGGTCTTGGAGACTTGTTGCTAAGCAATACCCACTACAGCAGTGTAAAAGATATGGAAACATAATTCAGTTATAGAAACAATAAAAGCCCTTACATTTTCAAAGGAGGTTGCAATAATACATAATTTCAGACCAAAACCACTCTGGAGCTCACATGAGGGTTGCAGAGCAGTAGCAAATTATTCAGATTTATGAAGGGGTTGTGTGAGATTAGCAAAAACTTGATGGAAAATTGGGTTAAGCCTCACTGCCATTCATCACTCCTCTACAGCAGGACAATAACCATAAGCACAATGACATTACAAGGAACCAAAAGTACACAAGAGATTTATTTCACCAATATGATGCTATTAGATCAAAACTAGATTTACAGTTCCTATTTTGAAGGTAGGATATTTCATTCACTTAAAATTGTTTCTAAAGTTAACAGGCATTTTCTACCAAAAGAACAATATTAAAGACCAAATAATTTGAAAATTTCAACTTTACATACATAAACATATCTCTCTTAAGCAATAAATATTTTGGGCACATAACCTAAAATATTAGAATTCTATCTGAGTTAATTTTTAGGACTAGTTTTTTTTTTTTATTATTAAGTGTACTTGGTTTGGATAGTAAGTAATTTGGCGGCTGAACTGTGAATTCCTTTTAATGCATTTATAATATCATAAATTATAACCAAGAGTGATAAGTTTTTAAAGAGGGATTAGTCTCTGAAGGAGGATATATTGACATTTCTAGTCATGCAGGTTTATTTTAATGGTGTTGAGAAAATATGAGGTATATTGTCATCACAAAGGCATTCTCTCTTGATTCTGTTGCTCAGATTCCAACATGACCCTTTCCGAGACAACTGAATTTTAAAGTCCTTACTACATGAGAAAGATCCATTTATAATTTTATATACGTTTTACATTTGCCTGTAAATTCATCCCTCTGTGTAAGACTGGCCCTTGTTAGGGTTATTGACTGTTTCAGATATCTGGGGCAGCAGGGGACTACTGTCCAAACTATTCTAGAAATGTTTGATGAGCATCTTAACTCTATTAAGCAATAATTTGATGAAGTAACAGGTGTGCTTTTGTACTTCTACCCATGTGCATCCCCATTCATGCCCAAAGACATGACATTGCCATTCCGTTTGTCTCAGGGGAGAGCTGTCCGGATTAGACACTTCTAGTACCTATAATAAAATGTATGAGTTCACTTGAAAGGAATATTTAGGAAGATTAGTAGATCAGCCAGCACTCTACCAATCACCCAGGCTAGGTGGAGCCCTCCAAGCTGGAGGAACTGCAGGAGAGTTCAAAGAAGAGGCAGAGGTTCACACTGAAGTTTGTTCTCACAGACTAGAGACAGTTCTGGTTGAAGGAGATTCATTTAAAAATGCATACAAGTTGGGGACCTGAAAGTGGTGGAGACTTGGGTCTCGCCAGGCTCACCAGATCTCTAGTAAAAAGTAACCTCATTGAGTATCTCTCGTAAATGGCTGCCATGCGTCTTTAGGAGAAGAGTGAGGCTTTTTACTGATGTATCTGAGTCCTCTGCCTCAGAAAGACATGGGCATGCAGTGAAATCTTTCCTGTGCTCCTGGGAAGGGTACAGAAGGGCTGAAGGAGAGGCAGCAGCTCTGAGGAATCCCATGGTAGGATCAAAAAAAGAGCAGAGTGGTATACATGATCTCATGACCTGAAGCTGTGGTGAGACCTAGGAGGGTAGGGGCCGTGACTGAAATCCATCCCGGATGTCTGTGCTCAGTGGGGAGCCTTAGTACCTGCCCAAGCGTTAAAGACCACTAACACCTCTGCAGCTGAAGGAGGCAGTATTGCCCTATTTTGAGCATTTTCAACTTTGTAGTCTATACACAGGGAAATAAGTTACTTTTTCTTCAGTGACTACTCCAGCTTTGCCAGGCCAATTAGCACTTCCTCAAAGGCAGAGCTTTTAAATGACATGTTGAAAAGTTTGTATAACTTCCCGGTCAAGCAATTCTAAACTTTTAATTTCATATTCTATTCCAAGCTGCTTCTCTACCCCAGCCTCCATCACCTATGCAAATCTTGTCTTAAGGGAGAGGAATGCGATCTGCTTTCTTATTCCTCCTGCCAACGCAGGATTTTAAAGTAGAAAGGGAGCAATGTTTAGGCTAAGACCATCTATCTCCTTTTTGAATTCCCTTTCTTCTTTCATTTTCCTTCATTTCTTTCTTTCCTCCTTTCTCTCTTCCTTTCTTTTCTCCTCCTTTTCTTTTCTTCGTCCTTTCCTTCTTCAGTTCCTCCTTCCGTTTCCTTCATTCTTTCCTTTTTTCCTCTTTTTCCCCTTTTTTCCCTTTTTTTCATTCATTTTCTTCCTTCTCTTTTGCTTCTTCCCTTATATTTTCTTCCCTCCTCCATCTTTTCTTTCTTCCAATAACCTTTTTATTGTTAAATATAACAAAAGTCATCTTAAGTCCTGCTTTGCAAGGACAGTCCTGGGTTATGCCTGCTGTTTCAAGCTGTGCCCCACCCATTTTTACTATCAAAGGTACATGAGATTGAATGGCTCATTACACAGTCATGCTAAGTGTAATAGCATGTGAACCAAATGTATATTATCCCAAGATAACATTTATGTAGCTTCCATAGGTCCAGAAATAGCACGCTGCCAGTATTCAGGAAACTTTCTTCAATTCCTCTCCAAATCACTACCAAAGGTAACCACTATTCTTACTTGCAACACTATGCTAGGTTTTAAAATTTTTATGAAACTATTCTTTTGTGAGATTCATTAATGTTGCTGAGTGCAGCTAGAATTTGTTTTCATTTTGGTATAATATTCCATTAAAAAATTCATTCTACCGTTAAAGGTAGTTGGACAGTTTCTAGTTTTAGAGTATTATGAATAATGCTGGTAGTGTAGCAGGACGAGCCACAGACAAAACTCCTCAGAAACTGAAATAAAGAAGGAAGGGGTTTATTCAGCTGGGGGCATCGGCAAGACTTCTGTCTCAAGAGCCGAGCTCCGCGAGCAAGCAATTCCTGTCACTTTTAAGGGCTCACAACTCTAAGGGGGTGCATGTGAGAGGGTCGTGATTGATTGAGCAAGCAAGGGGGTACGTGACTGGGGGCTGCATGCACTGGGAATTAGATCGGAACAAAACAAGATAGGGATTTTTCACAGTGCATTTCTATACAATGTCTGTAATCTATAGATAACATAACCAATTAGGTCAGGGTCGATCTTTAACTACCAGGCCCAGGGTGCGGCGCCGGGCTGTCTGCCTGTGGATTTCATTTCTACCTTTTAGTTTTTACTTCTTTCTTTGGAGGCAGAAATTGGGCAAGAGACAATATGAGGGGTGGTCTCCTCCCTTATTAGGAACACTTATATACATATCTTTTGGTATATACATTTCTTTTAGGTAAAAACCAAAGACAGGAGATACTCAAATAGAGTATGGACATATCTAGAATTGAATGTTAAACTGTTTTCCAAAGTGCATGCTGGTATATAATAATATGGCTGATTTTTTTTTGTATGGATATAGTTTTATTTCCCAAAATAACCCTTTGTAAATTTTTAAATTTACAGATGAGAAAACTGAGACTTAGAAATGTTACATTTCATGTTGTAGCTCAGACACCTAATAGGTAGTGGAGCCAGGTGTTGTGCTAACTATTCTATTATAAAGGACTCATACTTGACTTTAGGGTTTAATCGCTCTCATATATTGAAAATACTGCTAGTTGCCACTCCTCCACATATTCTCCCTGTCTTTCTAAGCAGCAGAATCCCAATTTTCTCCAGGAAGCAAAGACTGTGTTTTCTAGTCTCATGCAACTAAGGGTGTTCAATTAGATACAAGCAAAAAGTTTAGGTGAGAAAACTGGGAAGGGCAATTAAAAGGACTGACTCTTAGGAGTCACATTCTTTTGTCCTTTCTCCACTTCCTTCTTCTTCCTGCCCCAAACCTAGAGGCAATGGTTGGAGTTTCAGCAACCATTCTGGACTATGGGGAGGCCCTTGAAGATGGATTTGTCTATTTCTCCTTTCAGTTCTATCAGCTTTGCTTCATGTATTTTGAAGCTATTTTACAAGATAATCATATGGGATTGTTATGACCTCTTGGTGAATTTACACCCCTTGTCGTGGTGAAATGAACCTTTATGCCTGATGTATTAGTTTCCTAAGACTGCTGTAACAAATTACCATAAACTGGGTGGCTTTAAACAGCAAATTTATTTTCTCACAGGTCTAGAGGTTAGAAGTCAGCAATCAAGGTGTTGGCAGGGTCCCTTTCCCTTTCAAGGCTGAAGATAAGAATTATTCCATGCCTCTTCTGTCTTCTGGTTGTTCCCAGTGATACTTGGTGTTCTTTTGTTCTTTATCTTATGACAGCATAACTGCAATCTCTGCCTCTGTATTCACATAGAATTTTCCTTTTGCCTCTGTCCATATTCCCCTCTTTTTATAAGAACACCGGTCAAATTGATTTTAGGGCTTTTTCTAATTCAGTATGACTTCATCTTAAGTTGAGTAAATCTGCAAAGACCCTATTTCCAAGTGGGTGTAAATTTTGGATGAGCATTAATTTTTTTTTTTTTTTTTTTTTTTTTTTGAGACAGAGTCTTGCTCTGTCACCAGACTGGAGTGAGGTGGTGCGATCTTGGCTCACTGCAACCTCCGCCTCCTGGGTTCAAGCGATTCTCCTGCCTCCAGCCTCCCGAGTAGCTGGGATTACAGGCATGAGCCACCACGTCCAGCTAATTTTTGTATTTTTAGTAGAGATGGGGTTTCACCATGTTGACCAGTATGGTCTCAATCTCTTGACCTTGTGATCTGCCCGCTTCAGCCTCCCAAAGTGCTGGGATTACAGGCATGAACCATCGCGCCCAGCGGGTAAGCATTAATTTTTAAGAGACGTTACTCAACCCAGTACATCTGGTAATATCCTTTGACTGAAACTCATTTTCTCTTATGTTAATATAGCCAATCTAGTTTTATTTTTACTTGTGTTCATATGGGATATCTTTTTCCATTCTTTTACTTTTAACCTATATTTGTTTTTATATTTAAATAATCTTTCTTATAGACATTATATAGTTGGATCTTGCTTTTTTAAAAATCCAAGTAGATAATTTCGGTTTTTTTTAATTAGAGTATTTGGACTGTTCACATTTAATGTAATTCCTAATATGGTTAGATTTAAATTTATCATCTTTCTAGTCGTTTTCTATTTGTATTCCATCTTTTCTCTGTTCTCCCTTTCTCATTTCTCCTACCTCTATTGTTTACATTTTTGACTCCATTTTAATTCTTTTCTCGACTTATTAACTATAACTCTTTGTTTTATTATTTTGTTGGTTGCTCTGTTGTTTATGGTATACTTATTTATTAATTTTTTTTTTTTTTTTTTTTTTAGATGGAGTCTCACTGTGTTGCCCAGGCTGGAGTGCAGTGGCATGATCTCAGCTTACTGTAACCTCTACCTCCTGGGATCCAGCAATCCCCCTTCCTCAGCTTCCCAAGTAGCTGGGATTATGTACTACCACACCTGGCTAATTTTTGTATTTTTAATAGAGACGGGGTTTCACCATATTGGCTAGGCTGGTCTCAAACTCCTGACTTCAAGTAATCCAACCACCTCAACCTCCCAAATATGGTATATATTTTAAACTTATTACAGTCTATATTCAAGTGGTATTTTATTCACATATACAAACACTTTAAGCTAGCATACTTTACTTTCTCCTTCTTCCTACCTCTGCCCCTGACCTTCCTGCTATTGGTTTTTGTATATCTTACTTATACCTATGTAATAGGCCCCAGAATAAATTGTTAATTTTGTTTGAACATTAAGTTATCACTTAAAGAGATTTAAAACAGTAAGACAGGCATATTTACCATTTTACCCACGTGGTTACCATTTCTAATGTTCTGTGTAAATAAATATTTCTAGTTGGTTTCATTTTCCTTCTACCTGAAAGACTTGCTTAATCATTTCTTATAGTATAGGCTTATTGATGATAAATCATTTCAATTTATTTTTGCATGAGAAAATATTTATTTCACTTAGGTTTTTAAAGGATATTTTCTGTGGATATAGAAGTCTATATTTTTATATCAATACTTTAAAGATGTTACTCTTCCATCTGCTCATTTGCATTATTTCTTATGGGAAATAGTAGAATACGCTTATCTTTGTTCCCCTCTATGTAAAGTAGGTTTCTATCTGGCTGCTTTTAAGATTTTCTCTTTATTACTGTTTTTGAGCATTTTGACAGTGATGCATCTAGAAAAATTTCTTCAGCTTAGGCTTTCTTCAGTTTTTGAGTTGGTTGACCCTTTCAGAGGTCAACAGTTTAGAGTTGTTGCTGCATGTTTCTCTGTCGGTTTATAGTACTCATCAAATTTGAAAAATATTTGGCCATTATTGCTTCAAATAATTTTTCTTTTCCCCTCATCTCTCTCCTTCCTCTCTGAGACTCCTATTACCTCAAAACCTACCTGAATTGCTCCACAGCTTACTGATGCTAGACTTATTTTTTAAATTCTGTTTTTTTCTGTAATGTTTAATCTGTCATTAATCTCCAGTGTATTTTACATTTTAGTTTTCATGTGTAGAAATTCAGTGTGGATCTTTTGTATATTTTTCATGATTCTCTTTTATTTTTTAGTATATTTAATGCAACTATAATACCTTATTTAATGTTACCTATCAATTCTAACATTTATGTCAATTTTAAGTCTGCTTCTATTGATTGATTTTTCTTATCTTCATGAGTTATATTTTTCTGCTTATTTGCATGCCTGGTAATTTTTCTTTCCAGACATTATATATTTTACCTTGTTGGGTGCCAGATATTTCGTATTCTTATAAATAATCTTGAGATTTGTTACGGAATGCAGTTTAGGTACTTAGAAACAATTTGATCCTGTATTAATCATTCTTAGATTTGTTAGGTCGGAAAGAAGCAATGCTCAGTCAAGGCCTACCACAAAAGCAATGCCTTTCTGTGTGCTCTGCCCAGTACTTTGTGAATCATAAACTTTTACAGTCTTGCTGGTAGTAATTGGCCCATTTCCAGTCCTCTGTGAATTCTAGACCCTATTACCTCTAATTATTTTGTGTTCTTTCTCCAGCCTTAGGTGTATTCCTCACATACAGGTGCTGATCAATAATCAGGTAAATACATAAAGGGTTTCTGTACAAATCTCTGTAGTTACCTCTTTGTGTAGCTCTCTCCTTTCCAGTCAATCCTGCAATACTGTCTGTCTTATTATACTCAAATATCATCTCTGTATTGGTATTCAGGGGGTTGGCTGGGTACCTCCTGAAGTTTCGTTTTCCTTTACTATGGCCTGGAAACTCTCCGACCGCAGTAAGTCAGAGAAATTGTAGGACTCGGTTCATTAATTCCTATTTCTCAGGAGTCATTCTTTCATTGCATGATGTTCAGTGTCTTGAAAACGGTTGTTCTATATATTTTATCCTGTTTATTTATGTCAGGCAGGAGAGGAAATTCAGTGCCTGCCACTCCATCTTGGCAAGAAGTAAAATTCATTTTGATATATTTAAAATATTGACATCGCATCTAGCAATCTTGTTAGACTCACTGATTATAACATTTTAGATGGATTCTGTAGCATTTTAAACATATACAATCACATCATTCACAAATATACACAGTTCTATTTCTTTCTTTTTCCTTTGTCAAGGACCCACCCCCTCCTACTTCACGGAGAAAATACAGTCCCCAAGGCAGGGTATCAAGGTGATGCTGGCCTTATAAAATGTGTTTGGAAGTATTTTTTCTAGCTCTATTTTTGGAAGAGTTTAAGATGTGTTGGTAATAATTCTTTGAATATTTGAGAGAAGTCAGCCATGAAGCAATCTGATCTGGGTTTTCTTTTATTGAAAGGCTTTAATTACTTTCTCAGCCTTTTTATTTGTTTTTAGTCTTTTCAGGCTTTCCATTTTTTCATGATTCAATAATGGTAGGTTGTATTTTTTTACAAATTTATCCATTTTCTCTAGGTTATTTAATTCATGACATGTAATTGTTCATAACAATCCATTATGAACCTTTTTCTTTCTGAGGCATCTTTTGTAATGTCTCCACTTTCATTTGTAATTTTACTTATTTGAGCTTTCTCTGTTTTTATTTTAGTTACTCTAAGTAAGAGTTTGTTGATTTTGTCAATTTTTTTCCAAGTGTCAAGTTTTGGTTTTATTGATCTTTTTTTGTTCTCTATTTGATTTATTTCTGTTGTGATCTTTATTTTGTCCTTCCTTCTGCTAACATTGGGTTTAGTTTGATCTTCTTTTTTTCTAGCTCCTTAAGACATAATGTTAGGCTACTTATTTGGACTATTTCTTTTTTTTTTTTAATGGAGGCATTTATTGCTATAAGCCCTTCCCTTAGACCTGTATTGATGCATCCCATAGGTTTTCATATATTGGATTTTCATTGTCATTTATCTCAGATTTTAAATTTTTCCTTTTGATTTCTTCCTTGAACGATTGGTTGTTCCAGGAGCATGTTGTTTAATTTCCACATATTTGCAAATTTTCTGAGATTATTCCTGTTATTGATTTCTAGTTTCACACCATTGTGCTGAGAAATACTACTAGATATTATTTCAGTCTTCTTGAATTTGTTAAGACTTGTTTTGTGGCCTAATGCATGGTCTATCCCAGAAAATGTTCCATGTGTACTGGAGAAGAGTGCATGCTCTGCTGTTCAATTAAAAATTCTACGTATGTCTGTTAGGTCCATTTGATCTAAAGTGCATTTTAAGTCCAGTATTTTCTTGTTAATTTACTATCTTGCTAATCTATTAATTGCTGAACATGGGATAAGGAAGTCTCCCCTGTTATTATATTGTTCTCTATTTCTTTTTTACGTTCATTAATATTTGCTTTATAAATTTAGGTGCTCCAATGTTGGGTGCATATATATTTACAATTGTTATGTCCTCTTGATGAGTTGACACTTTTATCATTACAAAATAAACTTCTTTGTCTCTTATAACAGTTTTTGACTTGAGGTCTAAGTTTATCTGATGTAAGTATAGCTACCCCTGCTCTCTTTTGTAGGGTACTGTTTTCCATCCTTTCATATTTTAGCCTATGTATGCTCTTAAAGCTAAACTGGGTCTCTTCTAGGTAGCATATAGTTAGGTCTTTTATAATCCATTTAGCCACTCTATGTTTTTTGATTGGAGAGTTTCATCTATTTACATTCAATAATTTACTACTGCCATTTTGTTAATTGTTTTCTGGTTGTTTTGTAGCTCCTTCTTTTTTCATCTCTCATTGTCTACTGTTGTGATTTGGTTATTTTTTGCAATGCTAAGTTTTTATTCCTTTCTATCATTTATCTGCTGTCATTTCATTTTGTTTTCTGTTTGGTTTTGGCTTTGTGGTTATCACGGGGCTTACATAAAACATCTTATAGCTATTTCAAGCTGTTAGCTAGTTAGCGTCAATCACATCACATTCTCTAAACTTTGTTGCCTCCCGTTATTTATATTTTTCTTTTCAACATCTACTTTTTTATGTTGTATATTTCTTACCAACTTACTGCAGCTATAGTTACTTTTGACCATTTTGACTTTTAAACTTCATACTAGACATTCGAAAGATTTGCACACCACCATTAGAATAATAAAGTATTCCACATTTGATTATGAATTTACCTCTATCAGTGAGTTTTATACTTTCATGTTTTTATCATAGTAATTATCATTTTTTTCCCCATTAAAGCACTCCCTTAAGCATTTGTTCTAAGGCATGTGTAGTGGTGATGGATTCCCTCAGCTTTTGCTTCTCTGTAAAATACTTTCTCTTTCATTTCTGAAAAACAGATTTGGTGGGTATAGTATTTTTGCCTGGCAGTTCTTTTTTTTTTCTTTGAGCACTTTAAATATATCATTACGTTTTCTCCTGGCTTGCAAGGTTTCAGCTGAGACATCCAGTGATAGTCTAATGGGGATTTCGTTGTATGTCTCTTGACATTTTTCTTGTTCTGATTTTAAAATTCTCTGTCTTTGACTTTTTTATTGTAATATGCCTAAGTGAGGAGCTCTTTGGGTTGAACGTGCTTGGGACATTTGAGCTTCATGGATTTGCTTGTTTGTATATCTCCCAAAATTGAGGAAGTTTTCAGCAATTATTTAATTAACTAAGCTTTCTATGCATTTCTCTGTCTCTTCTCCATCTGAAACTCTTATAATGTTAAATTTTATTCACTTAATGTTGTCTAATCATTTTCGTAGGGTTCCTTTCTTTCTCTTCTTTAGTTTGCTGTTGAAGCTCTCATTTGTATTTTTTATTTTATTCATTGATATCTTCAGCTTTGACTTTTGTCTGGTTATTTTTTGTGACATATTATCTCTTGACTGAATTTCTCATTCAGATAGTGAATTATTTTCTTGATTTCATTGAATTATCTACCTGTATTCTCCTGTATCTTGCTAAGCTTCCTTGAGATCATTATTTTAAGTTCCTTTTCAGGTAATTCATAAGTTTCCATTTATTTGGTGTCAGTTACTTGCAAATTATTGTGTTCTTTTAGTGGCGTCATGTTTCCTTCCTTTTTCTTCTTTATTATGATCCTGTGTTGATGTCTGCACATCTGATAGAGCAGTTGACTCTTCAGTTATATATTTCTGGCTTTCATAGGGAAAGACTTTTATGTGCAAATGAGTTGGAACTAAGATGTCAGTTGGACAGAGTGTGTTGGCTCTGGGTTCAGGTGGGTATGATATAGTCTACACACATGTTCTTCAGTTGTGATCAATGTCAGTGATGACAGCAGGCACCTCAGTGGTCTGGGCTTCAGACGAATGTGGCAAGGGTGGTTGCAGAGTTGGTTGTTAGGGTTCATAGTGGCAAACTTTTTAGGAGTGTTTTATTTTCTTCCCTCATAGTGGGAGACTTAGCTGATGGGGTCTTCATTGGTGTTGCGTCTGACATGGGCCACAGGCAGCTCAGAAGCACTATGTTCTAGGGTACAGGTGCTCAGTGACTGTGGAGCTGGTATGCTGGACTCAGTGTTCTGTTGAACTATTGTAGCACCTTTGATATGAATGTTTACTCTCTGAGGCACAGTGGATGCAGTTCTCCCACCAAGCTGAGGACTGTGACTCTAAAGGCACTCTCCAGTAGCTCAGCCCCAGGGGGCAGAGATGTAACTGTGACTCTGATCCTCAAGCACTCGCACAACTCCAGGAAAGGAGTAGTGTTTCACAGGTTCAGGCCTCAGGAAGACTGCAATCCAGGTCCTGGAGTCAGCAGAGCTCAGTGGCAACTTGGGCACAAGAAAAAGGAGATATTGCATAGTGGTGACTGGACCCTGGAGCAGTGGGACACAATAGTGGCCCAAGCTCTGTACATCCTGTCGCAGCAGCAGCAAGGACCCAGGAATGGTAGGAAAGCTATGGCTTGGGCCCTAGGTGATACAGAACACTGTAAGGATGGCGCCATTCCCCAAGGAGATAGGATATCTTAGCAACTCAAACTCTGGAAAGCTGGTTCTGATCTAGGGAGGTGAGGCACCGTGGATCTTTGGCCCAGAGATGTGAAGAAGCACAGCTCAGGAAGGCTGTATTTCCTTGGTGGGGCAGGGTGCTATGTCAGCTCAAGCACAAGGAAGGCATGGCTGTTGTACTGGACTGATGCTCCAATTCTGGGAGAGGAAGAATCAGGTGGGGCCCTGGGTTGGTTCAGGTTCTAGAGGATAAGGTTGCTATGCAGGCTTGGGTGTGGTTTCTCTCTTGCACACATGATCCTGGTACCCAGGGAGAGCAGAGTGCCACACTGGCTTGGACGCCAAGGTTATGGCTCCCCTCTTCATCTGGAACTCCAGTTTCAGGAGGATGAGGCACCAGGTTGGCTCAGACACTAGGGGGCACAGTTGCTCCACTGGCTCAGGCATGGATTCTCTGCTGAGCCAGAGCACTTGGTCCCTGAGAGGCAGGACACCCCATGTGCCAAGATTGCAGCTGCTTCCTTGGGGAGAAGCTCCAATTTCCTGAGCACAGGGCACCAGCTTAGTTCAGGTGCCAAGGGTATGTAGCTACTGTGGTAAATCCATTATATCTTACTCACTGGGCTGAAGGGTATGGTCCCTGAGGGGCAGGGTGCTGTGTTGGCTATGCACCGCGGTCACAGCTACTCTCAAGTAGTGATTTATTCCTGTGGAGCAGGCATTAGGTTGGTTTGAGCACCAGGGAGCACAGCTGCTTTGCTGGGCCTAGTCTTTGAGTAGCTGGGGTTGGGGGGAACAGCAACTGGAATCAGGGAGGTGGAGTGCTTCCTATGCAGCTTATTTGAAGGTGGTAGGGGGCTACAGAAGCTCAGCGAGGAAATGGTATCCTACCATGTGTGTGAAAGTGGTGCAATGATGTCAGAGCCTCTGAGACAGAGGGATACAGTGACTACTGGCCCCCAGAACAGGACACATTCTAGCAGTAGCTCTGGTTTTAAGATGCTGCAGTGCAGTAGCAGTTTGGTTCACAGGGTGCAAGGCACACCATAGGCTCATCTGGAGTAATGCCTCGTTGTGAATTCTATGCAACTCCCTTAGCTGGGCTCAGGGTCTGCAAGGGCTGCAGGATCCTTTAGTAATGAAGACTGTGAGTGTCCTCTACAGTGATGGAGGCTGCTAGGGGCCTTCTGCTTATCTTTTCCTTGCAAGGAGAAGTCCTTCCTAGTCCCAAGCTCATCTCAACTGAGGAGGAAGAGGGTATGGTGAATACATGGGGTTTCTTTCTCTTCTGAATGTAGCCATCCTGAGTTTCTGTGCTCCACAGAATTTCTGCCACTTCCTTGCTATTCTCCAGCACTCTCCTTCAGTCACTCTGGTTGAAATATAGTTGCTTATTCATTGTTTGGGTCCTTTTTTGTTGGCGGACAAGTGTTAGGCACCTCTAGTGAGCAGTCTTGCTGACATCACTCTCTGTAGCATTTAATAATGGAAAATTTAATTTATTTGTAGAATTATGCCTGTCCTACATCTTCTTTCTCTTATCTTTCTAAACTGATTATTTGAGTATTGCACATCTCGGACTGAATCGCTAATCTTTGCTCTCTTATTCTTCACCTCTTCTTATTGCTGTTTCTATTTCTAAGAAATTTCCTTAAAATTATTTTCTACTGAATTTCTCATTAATAGTAACTTTTAAGTCCTCTTTTGTATTTTCTTGGAATATTTGATTATAAAGCTTCTTGAAACTGCCATTGCAAAATTATAACTGAGACAGTGAAAGAGATCTTACCTAAGCAACTCTATCTTACTTCTAACCTCCAAGCTGTCCGTGTGCATACCTGGGTGAAGGCTGAACTAACTTTGAGAGGAACTTAGTTTATAGTTTAAAACAAAGACAATAACAGTCCTTTCCCAAAACAAACCTCCTTGCCTGGGGACTAGACTGCCTTTGTGGGACTAGACTGCTTTTGTAGGCCTAACAAATTAGCCACAGGTTTCGAAATTCTGGTTTAAGAGTCATGTAGCTGGAGGCTACAAGATTCTGACGCTCCCTAAATTGCTCCTAAGATCAGTGCTTGAGATATTTTGCAGACCCTGAACTTAATGGGTCAGCTGGCATCACCCATATTGATAAACTGGCTCATCTGATCTGTGGCCCCCACCCAGGAACTGACTCAGCACAAGAGGAGAGCTTCAACTCCCTATGATTTCTTCTCCGACCCAACCAGTCAGCACTCTCGACTCACTGGCCGCCTTCTACCCACAAAATTTTAAAAACTGATCCCCCAATGCTTGGGGAGACTGATTTGAATAACAATAAAACTCTGGTCTCCCATAGAGCTGACTCTGCCTACTCTTTCTCTATTGCAATTTCCCCATCTTGATAAATCAGCTCTGTCTAGGCAGCAGGCAAGGTGAACCCATTGGGTAGTTACACTCTTATTCTTATTTTAATTTATGTTTAGCGTTTTAAAAAATATTTTTTTGATTGCCCTGCCCATTACATCTAATTCATTTTTGTGCATATGTTTGTTTCTATCTTTGTTTTTCACATTAGAGTCTTTTCTCAAACATTGGATGACTTGAATTGAAGGGTACTGATATGGTTTGGCTCTGTGTGTCTCTACCCAAATCTCATGTCAAATTGTAATCCCCATAATCCCCACATGTCGAGGGTAGGACCACACAGAGGTAACTGAACCACAGGGGCAGATTCCCCTATGCTGTTCTTGTGATAGTAAGTGAGTCTCAGGAGATCTGATGGCTTGATAAGCATCTGGCATTTCCCCTACTTGCACTCACCCTGTCCTGCTGCCCTGTGAAGGTGCCTGCTTCTACTTTACTTTCTGCCATATTGTAAGTTTCCTGATGCCTCCCCAGCCATGCGTAACTGTGAGTCAATTAAATCTCTTTTCTTTATAAATTACGTAGTCAAGGTTATTTCTTCATAGCAGTGTGAAAACGGGCTAATATAGTCACTCAAAAGCGGATGGGAGGCCCCATTTGCTTGCTCAGGACTTATAAATTTGTTGGTTGCTTTGCAGGGTGAATCGCCAGTTGTCAGTATCTCTAGCCCATTTCTTTTGCACTGATTGGCACCTCCAAAGGTGAATCATCTAACATCTTCAGACAAGGATATTACCGCCCACATTCTCAGAACAGTTTATAACAAGAGAAGTGGATAACTCAACATTCAGAATATAGGATTTCAATTAATCTTCTGTGTTTAGTGCAGTCACCACTCAACTGTGCTTTTGGTCTCCACATTCAGTCTCTGGTTCATTGTAGACAGTGATTAAATTTCCAGTCTTCTGCCAAGAAGACACAGGAGCAGCAGCCCAATTATATGTGTGACAGAGTCTGAGTTCTAACGGCTTTTCTCACAGACTTAGAGCTTGTGTTCCTGGTTTGAGCTCTACCTCTAACACAAACTTTTAGAAATATTGAACACCTCTAATTATGGGTTATTCTGCTGCATGAAGTAGCTCATCTTTAGGCTTCCCTCACTGCCACCATATGTTTCAAAAAATTTCTGGTCTTCAAGTTGAGTTATAACTCCTTCCTTTTCTTTACTGCTTTTAAGATTTGTTGTAATCTCCTCTCTCATCCTCCTTAACTTTGTGAATTTATGCTTCTTAAAATTTCCTTTACTGTATTATTTTTATACAATGAAGTATGATATAGCAATAAGAATGCTATTTTTATAGCATTTGATCTATAATTAAAATATGGAGGAAAATAGGCCAGATACAAAATAATTCATACTCCATTATTTCTTTCAAATCAGGAAAAATGAAAAATGAATCTGGAAAAATGGATCTATGTTGTTGGATGTCAGGGTAACAAACACATTTGGAGTGACTGTAGTGATTGGCAATGGGATGAGGGAGTTCTTGGGATGCTTAGAAGGTTCTGTTTCTTGCTCTGTTTGCTGGTTACACATACATGTTCAGTGTTGAAAATTCACCAAGCTTTGTACTTACGATGTGTGCCTTGTTTTGTGTGAATTATATATATGGTTTACTTCAAACTTTTAAAAGTTATCTACTGCCATTTTAGTAAGTTCTGGAACACAATAAAAGTCATTGCATAGATTGCATCTGTGATTTTTAACCTAAAGTTCCACATTTGCACAGTATTTCTTCCTAATTTACTATGTGTCTATTACTAAAATACCTTTTATTTTACCTGGGGACATATTTAGAAAAGTCATGAAGCAAAGTTAACTATGCATTTCATATTTATATTCCTCTCAATCTCCAGCAACATATTCTGCTTATGCAGCAGGTTAACAATGTGATATGCTTATGTGAAAAGGGTCTTCTTTCTAGCAATCAGGAAACTAGTTTTTTCCTAGGAAAAATCTTTTGATCTAACTTCATTGTAGGCATGACCTCTTCTAAATTTAGTTTGGTTTACCCCATGAACATTTATTTTCTTTAGATAAAAACTGAATTTCTACTGTAATCCCATTGCTGTATCATTACAAAGTGTTCGAACAAATCTATTGTGCAAACACATGCATAAATAGTTTTAAATGAAGGTAAAATGTAATAAAGTACTAAACCCTGTAACTTTTTAGGCAAGTCTGTCATGAATGCCTCTCCTTTTTTTCATTACTCTGCCATATACAACTGTACTTGAAACTGCCTTTTCAAACATTATAACAGTGACAAAATGATGACAGTGAAAGAGATCTGATCTAAGCAAACCCCCATCTTGCCTGTAACCTTTAAACTGCCCATTAATTATTCCTGGGCTTGAACTAAGCTAACTTTGGGAGACATTTATAGTTTAAATGATAATAGCCCTTCCCCCAAACTAAATAGCCTTTGTAAAGCTAATGAAAGACCACCATGATAGGAGAATGAAGAGCCTGAGTGTAGGCATAAATGCTTACCAGCTGTTATTCCAGAGGTCACAAGATTTGCAACTCCCCAATCACGCCTGCAGATAACATCACTATTGTGCAACCTAAGATTGACTTTCTCAGGTGTCTCTTCAGGTGTTTGCATGGGATGGCTCCACCTGTGGGTTCTGTGGCCCTACCCAGAAGCTGACTCCTTGGCCCCCCAAACTATCCTTGAAAAACCCTAGCTCTGAATTTTCAGGGAGACGGATTTAAGTCATAACTCTATCTTCTACCTGGTGTGACCAGCCTCTAATATCCTTTTCATCTTTTCATTATTATTATTATACTTCAAGTTCTGGGATACATGTGCTGAATGTGCAGTTTTGTTACATAGGTATATGTGAACCATGGTGGTTTGCTGCACACATCAACCCATCACCGACATTAGGTATTTCTCCTAATGCTATCCCTCCCCTAGCCCACCACCCTCTGACAAGCCCCGGTGTGTGACATTCCCCTCCCTGTGTCCATGTGTTCTCATTGTTCAGCTCTTACTTACGAGTGAGAACATGTGGTGTTTGGTTTTCTGTTCTTGTGATAGTTTGGTGAGAATGATGGTTTCCAGCTTCTTCCATGTCCCTGCAAAGGACATGAACTCATCTTTTTTATGGCTGCATCATATTCCATGGTGTATATGTGCCACATTTTCTTTATCCAGTCAATTACTGATGGACATTTGGGTTGGTTCCAAGTCTTTGCTATTGTGAATAGTGCTGCAATAAACATGCATGTGCATGTGTCTTTATAGTAGAATGATTTATAATCCTTTGGGTATATACCCAGTAATGGGATTGCTGAGGTAAATGGTATTTCTGGCTCTAGATCCTTGAGGAATTGCCACACCGTCTCCCACAATGGTTGAACTAATTTACACTCCCACCAACAGTGTAAAAGTGTTCTATTTCTCCACATCCTCTCCAGCATCTGTTGTTTCCTGACTTTTTAATGATCGCCATTCTAACTGGTGTGAGATGGTATGTCATTGTGGTTTTGATTTCCATTTCTCTGATGGAGAGTGATGATGAGCTTGTTTTCCATATGTTTGTTGGCTGCATAAAATGTCTTCATTTGACAAGTATCAGTTCATATCCTTCATCCACTTTTTGATGGGTTTTTTCTTGTAAATTTGTTTAAGTTCTTTGTAGATTCTGGATATTAGCCCTTTGTCAGACGGATAGATTGCAAAAATTTTCTCCCATTCTGTAAGTTGCCTGTCTACTCTGATGATAGTTTCTTTTGCTGTGCAGAAGCTCTTTAGTTTAATTAGATCCTCTTTGTCTATTTTTGCTTTTGTTGCTATTGCTTTTGGTGTTTTAGACATGAAGTCTTTGCCCGTGCCTATGTCCTGAATGGTATTGCTTAGGTTTTCTTCTAAGATTTTTTTTTTTTTTTGAGATGGAGTCCTGCTCTGTTGCCCAGGCTGGAGTGCAGTGGTGCAATCTCGGCTCACTGCAACCTCCGCCTCCCAGGTTCAAGCAATTCTCCTGCCTCAGCCTCCTGAGTAGCTGGGATTACAGGTGTGCGCCACTATACCCAGCTAATTTTTTGTATTTTTAGTAGAACTCCTGACCTCATGATCCACCTGCCTCAGTCTCCCAAAGTGCTGGGATTACAGGCGTGAGCCATCACAGCTGACCTTCTTCTAGGATTTTTATGGTTTTAGGTCTTCAGTTTAAGCCTTTAATCCATGTTGAGTTAATTTTTGTATAAAGTGTAAGGAAGGACTCCAGTTTCAGTTTTCTGCAAATGACTAACCAATTTTCCCAACACTATTTATTAAATAAAGAGTGCTTTCCCCATTGCTTGTTTGTGTCAGGTTTGTCAAAGGTCAGATAGTTATAGATGTGTGGTGTTATTTCTGAGGACTCTGTTCTGTTCCACTGGTCTATATATCTGTTTCAGTACCCGTACCATGCTGTTTTGGTTACTGTAGCCTTGTAGTGTAGTGTGAAATCAGGTAACATGATGCCTCCAGGTTTGTTCTTTTTGCTTAGGATTATCTTGGCCATGCAGGCTCTTTTTTCGTTCCATATGAAATTTAAAGTAGTTTTTTTTTTTTTTCCATTTCTGTGAAGAAAGCAAATGGTAGCTTGATGGGGATAAAATTGAATGTATAAACTACTTTGGGCAGTATGGCCACTTCCACGATATTGATTCTTTTTATCCATGAGCATGGAATGTTTTCCCATTTGTTTGTGTCCTCTCTTATTTTCTTGAGCAGTGGTTTGTAGTTCTCCTTGAAGAGGTCCTTCATGTCCCTTGTAAGTTGGATTCCTGGGTATTTTATTCTCTTAGTAGCAATTGTGAATAGGAGTTCACTCATGATTTGGCTCTCTGCTTGTCTGTTATTGGTGTATAAGAATGCTTGTGATTTTTGCCATTGAATTTGTATCTTGAGACTTTGCTGAAGTTGTTGATCAGCTTAAGGAGATTTTGGGCTGAGACAGTGGAGTTTTCTAAATATACAATCATGTCATCAACAGAGACAATTTTCCTTCCTCTTTTCCTATTTGAATGCCCTTTATTTCTTTCTCTTGCCTGATTGCCCTGGTCAGAACTTCCAATACTATGTTGAATAGGAATGGCGAGAGAGGGCATCCTTGTCTTGTGCTGGTTTTTCAAAGGGAATGCTTTGAGTTTTTGCTCATTCAGTATGAACTTTTTCTTTATTGCAATGCCATGGTATCCGTGAATTGGCTTTGTCTGTGCAGTGGGCAGGAAGAACACATCAAGCAGTTACATCCTCAGTCTTCTCAAGGTCATAAACAAAAATCAAGCCTTTTTTTTCTAAAATTTCTTAACTCTGTAATATCTTTCCTTACCCTGTTTGCTTCTGCTTTGCCAGACAGTTTCTCTAAATTTGGGCTGGTCAATTTGATTTCTACTTTTGGATGTCAAACTACTAGTCACCCACCTTTCACTGTTAATTTTTAAATTGAGTAAATGAAGACTTTACTCTCCATTATAAAAGACAAGTAGAAAATACAGGTTGCAGATCTTAATCTTAGTATATTAATAATCAAGCTATCTTCTGTGAAATGATTGGTGTTATGTTGATGCTAAATTTAAAATTAACAGCTACTAATGCTTGAAATGTAGATCATGTAGGATCAAATTGGTTGCCATTAGCAAAAAAACCCCAATTCATCTGGCTTAAACTTTGGGGTTTAGGTTATTGTCTCATATAACAAGAAGTCTATAGGTAGGTAAATAGAAGGAGAGGCTGTCTCTATCACTCTACCCTGTTCTCTCTGATGTATTAACTTTGTTCTCAGGTTTGCTCCCCTCCTGGTTGCAAAGTGGATGCCAGCATTCCAGGTAGCACGTTCCAGTGTGAAAATACCCAGAGGAAGAAGATAGCATTTCTTTCTGTGTGGATTTTTTCTTTCTTCTAAAGGAAAAAAAAAAAAATTTCTCAAATTCCCTCTCAAATTGTATTTAATTCTCTTTGCTCAAAATTAACTCATCTGTTCATTCCTAAATCAAATCACTAGCAATAGGATTGAGATTATAATAACTGGTTTCAACTAATCACGCGTTACTTCTGACATAAAGATAGAATCCCCTTCAATGAAGGGTGAATTATTGAACAAATTCATTATTCTGTTTATAAGGGAAAAATGAGTAAGACATGAATATTTCTTTAAAAAGGCAGGGGAAGGTAATATAATTCAGTTTACTATTTGCTTCATTTCTTTCACTTCTTCTATTGAAATCCACAGACTTTTCTTTATCTTCACTGTCATGATGCTAGCAGAAAATATCAATATTGTTACTGCAAAGGAGCCCCAGTCCAGGCCCAAGAGAGGGTTCTTGGACTTTGCACAAGAAAGAATTCGGGGCAAGTCTATAAGTTTATTAAGAAAGTAGAGGAATAAAGAATGGCTACTCTACAGTCAGAGCAGTGGTATGAGCTGCTCGACTGAATACACTTACAGTTATTCCTTGGTTATATGCTGAACAAGGAGTAGATTATTCGTGAGTTTTCCAGGAAAGGGGTGGCCAATTCCTGAAACTGAGGGTTCCTCCCCTTGTTAGACCATATAGAGTAACTTCCTGACATTGCTATGGCATTTGTAAACTGTCATGGCACTGGTGGGAGCTTCTTTTAGCATGCTGATGAATTATAATTAGCAGTGAGAAACACCAGAGGTCATAATTAACATAAGGAGCCGTGAGGATGACCAGAGGCTACTTTTATCACCACCTTGGTTTGGTGGTTTTTGACTGGCTTCTTTACTGCATCCTTTTTGATCAGGAAGGTCTTTGTGACCTACCTTTTGTGCTGACCTCCTATCATCTTGTGACTAAGAATGCCTAACCTCCTGGGAGTACAGCCCAATAGGTCTCAGCCTTATTTTACCCAGCACCTATTCAAGATGGTGTCACTCTGGTTCACATGCCTCTGACAACATCTCTTCTCTCAACTTTTGTAGTAGACTCTTAACTGGTCTCCCTGTCTACACTGTTACTTCCTCTGATGTATCTTCCACGTTATAAATGGTGTGCTACTGTGTGTGTGTGTGTGTGTGTGTGTGCCTATGTGTATGCATGTATATAATTATATCTATGTTTAAATCTTATTTATTTTTATCATGGCAATTATACTTAACATGAGATCTCTCCTATCAATACATTTTTAGGTGTGCCATACAGCGGTGCTAACTTGCTGTTCAATGGGTATAAAGCTTCAGTTGTGTAAGACCCCATGAATTATAAAAAATCTGCTATATAATGAGCCGAAATCTTAAATCGCAACTTGGGCCTGTAATCCCAGCACTTTGGGAGGCTGAGGCAGGCGGATCACAAAGTCAGGAGATTGAGACCATCCTGGCTAACATGGTGAAATCCCGTCTCTACTAAAAATACAAAAAAAAAAAAAAATTAGCCAGGCGTGGTGGCGGGCGCCTGTAGTCCCAGCTACTTGGGAGGCTGAGGCAGGAGAATGGCATGAACCTGGGAGGCAGAGCTTGGAGTGAGTCAAGATTGTGCCATTGCACTCCAGCCTGGGCGACAGAGCGAGACTCCGCCTCAAAAAAAAAAAAAAAATTGGCAACTTGGGTCACTCTCAATCTAACCTTCTGTGTTCCAGGCACACTGATCTTTTTTTTTCCCTCCTGGAACACACCTAATTCTCTTAGTTCTTTCTCAAGGGTCTTGCACATTTTCTCTTCTTTCTGAAAAACTCTTCTCTTTTCTTTTATTTTATCCTCCTTACCCACACCATCTAAGTCAGAGCTCAATTCAAGCATCATTTCCAAAGATAACTTTCTCTGAGTCTCCATTCTAGATCCAGCCTCTACTCCAACAGAGGTCTTGTAACTATTTGCTTCAGTAAAGTTGAGGTTTAGTTACATCTAGGAAAAAAATACAAATAAGAGTGGCTTATACGAAATAGGATTTTATTTTTCACTTATATAAAAAGAGTCAGAAGTAAGCCAATCAGGACAGCTATAGCAGCTCCATGTCATCAAGAATCCAGGATTTTATTTTATTCTGTTCCATCATCCAGAAGGAAATTAATATGTTTTACCCCAAATATATTTCTTTGACATATTATTAACTGGCTGCCCTTTAGCCAGCAAACAGAAGTACAGAGGTGGCCTTACAAAGCTGTGTGTGTGTGTGTGTGTTGTGTGTGTGTGTGTTGGTGCGGAGGGGGCGGACAATTTGCATCTGTAGAGAATCTCTGTTAATGCAGCTATGCCCTTCCCCCTCCTATCCCCTTCCCAGATTCAGGAGAGATTGAGAGTCTGACATCTATAGAAGTCTGAAAAGAAACATTTACCATCTGTTTTCTCTGAGGGAGGTTCCATCCACATAGCAAGACCACCTTTGCTAGCCAAGTTTCTTCCTTTCTCTCTCTCTTAAGCTGTCTTGTCACTAAACCTGATAAACCAACATAACCTGTTTCTGGCCATGCTATGAGTCTGCATTCTTTATTGTGGCCTCAGGATGGCATATAAATTTCTATAACTCATTGGAAAGTTGGTTCTTAATTCTGAAGGCTGCCATTATACATGTTAAATACATTTGTATATCTTTTCTCCTATTAATCAATTTGTCTCAAGTCAATGATTTTTAGCAAATCTTTAGGGGGCCAAGAGCCTCCCCAATCCTTAGCACCTGACATTCATCCTCAGGGTCAATGCTTTATCACAAGATTGCCCTTGCAGCTCCAGCCTTCCATAGTTGTCTCTATTCCAGGCAACAGGGAGGAGAGGAGGTAAGGTCAGAAGCTAAATTTTGAACCTCCAGCAAAATCCTACCCCTGAAAAGAATTTTTCCGAAAACCCCACCCAATAACCAATAGCATCTACTAAGTTTTTTTTTTTTTTTTAAATGGAGTCTTACTCTGTTACTCAGGCTGGAGTTCAGTGGCATGATCTTGGCTCACTGCAACCCTGTGCCTTCTGGGTTCAAGTGATTCTTCTGCCTCAGCCTCCCGAGTACCTGGGATTACTGGCACCCACCACAATGCCTGGCTAATTTTTGCATTTTTAGTAGAGACAGAGTTTCACCATGTCGGCCAGGCTAGTTTCAAACTCTTGACCTCAAGTGATCTGCCTGCCTCAACCTCCCAAAGTGCTGAGATTACAGGTGTAAGCCACCATGCCCAGTCGAACTTCTGCTAACTTCTTTCAGCCATCTATCTCTTCAGGAGAGTCTTTTATCCATGCCTCTTTGCAAATCTGTATGTGTATATATATGTGTGTGTGTGTATACACATATATATGCAATTATTTGAGCACATATTTGTCTATGTGTATATATATGTGTGTACATATGTGTATGTATGTGTGTATATATGTATATGCACAAATAATTCCTTCCCAAAATTAGTTCGGCCTATGCCCAGGAATGCTATGCCCAGGAATGAACAAGGATAGTTTAAAGGTTAGAAGTAAGATGGAGTCAATTAGGTCTGATTTCCTTCAGTGTCATAATTTCCTCAGTTATAATTTTGTAAAGGTTGTTTCAATTATAGTAATTGGTTTCAACTAATAAAGATTTATCTCTAACATAAAGATAGAATCCCCTTTGATGAAGGGTGAATTCTTGAACAAATTTGTTATTCTGTTTATAAGGGAAAAAATGAACAAGACATGAATATTTCTTTAAAAAGCAACAGAATGTAATATAATTTGTTTACTATTTGCTTCATTTCTTTCACTCCCTTCATTGAAATCTACAAACTTTATCTTCATCTTCACTGTCATGATGCTAGTCAAAAAATACTAATATTGTTATTGGAAAAAAGCTATATACATATAGCTTTTTAGCTGAATATATTGCTGATAATGTAAGGACCTGTTACTGAGGAAGAAATAGAAGAAAGAGAATAGGCAACTAGCAAGCTTTACCACCTAAGTCTCACTATTCATAGTTATGTATTTGTGTGATAACAATGTTTGTTTTCCCCTTCACAGTACAGTTCATGGAGGGGGCCTCTATCCTGGCACCTAACTTATAGGAGAGAATAAGCATTTGTTGAATGAATGAATGAATTTGCCTATCTATTATGTAATATTTTTCTCAATATTAACTCTCACTTGTTCTTGTAATTTGAGTCATATAAAACTACTTGTTCGATGGTTCTGAAAAGTGGACCACATGGACTGTATGAGATTTAGCCAATACAGATATAAACATGTCTTCCTTTTAATAAAAGACTCTAACAAAAAATTCATGTAAAAACATTTCATAGTTCAACTGAAATATACGCAAATATTCCAGCTTCTAGAAAGTACCTGACCCACCCTCAACTGCTTTGGCATTCCAAGTCCGTCTTACATTAATATTCATATTGGGTTTCAAGAGAGGCATTTTGCTAAGTTTAGAACCTGCAATAACTCATGAGCTAAAAAAAAAAAAAATTTAATCAAGCACTAAACTTTGTGGACCCAGTTCATTTACCCTTGGCAGAATGCAGCTTCCAACAGAACAGCTTATATAGCTGATTATAAAAGCTATAAGAGTTCCCAGGACAGACGATGAGTCCAAGAAAGAAAAAACATCCCAGTAGTGATCTGATGATTTAACTGTTGAAGACTGAGATGTGTAATAACAGATGTTCCTTCCTCCAAATGCAATTTTAAAAGCCAGATGGAAAAATAACATGAGACAAGCATATTCTTCAATTTAACAAATTTCAGGTCCAGTTGAGAAGAATTTGGGTGAGGATAGGTGTAAAACACTAGTCAAGGATATTTTCAAAAATACAGAATTATAATGTCATATGCATAGCATTCTGCTAGGTACTAGACAGCTCATGCAGCCACAGTGTTTATATTATTCTGGCTCAGAATGATTTCTTTGCTTTAATTTATGAAAATAATGTACTAACTAAAGAGAGTCTGGAGTTCACCACTCAACTACTCATGAAGAGAGGGGTTGACAAAGGAAATGACATAATTTCTGACAATGTAAAGCTGGTAACTTGACAGGGTCACTTTTATCTTCCTCATCTTAAAATATGTGCACATCTTAGGTAATGAAAACAGAACAACCACCAGAGAGAGTCTGAACGATGAATATCAATGAAAAGGAAGAAACAAAATGGAATAAACAAAATAAATACCCTGCCCCCACAAAGAAACTCACATTCAGCAAGTCCAGTACACTGTGTGCTCCGGAGATTTCAGGCATCATGGGGGCTACAATGGTGGATAAAACAAACGTGGTTCCCATACTCAGGACTTCATATCTTCAGAGGAAGAAAGCCCAGAACCACCTGATTTGCAATTGACGTTTCATTCATCAGCACAGTGTACTTAAAACAAGAAAATGATGATAATCATGATGATAATAAAACAACTTCTAATCAGTTGCTGATGGAAACTGCTTCCCTATTGCCCTGGAAGGGTGGATTTGAAAACTAAACACCTCATTCATTAAAGAGCTTAAGCCTCAATAGCATAAGTACGTGCATAAGAACCCAAATTCTTGTCCTTGTTGGGCTGTGTGAGATTTTATTAATTTCAATTCTCAACACCATTTTGGGGTACACAGACTTTGTTTATGTATCTTCTTCATGGTAAGCTGAATAAGTAGAGCAAACTGACA
Source organism: Trachypithecus francoisi (assembly GCF_009764315.1). Taxonomy (NCBI): domain Eukaryota; kingdom Metazoa; phylum Chordata; class Mammalia; order Primates; family Cercopithecidae; genus Trachypithecus; species Trachypithecus francoisi. Next base: position 42,740,163 of record NW_022681468.1, on the reverse strand, counting down.
GGACCCCAGTTTGCTGAGGCCAAGTTGGCATGCTGGGAGCATGCACCAGCAAACCTCACAGAGCTGCTGGGGACAGAGTATTCTTTTGTTCCACATAGGATTTTCTAACATTGTCTAACTTTATTTTCTGTTGACAGAAGCCACTATATTTCATCACTTTATTAAAGTCATAAAAAAGAGCAATTTTGTATACTGCATGGGTTCTTTATTCAGTCATTTTCAGGCCCCAGGTTGTTCCATAAAAAGGACTAGATGAACCATGCTTTTCTCACAGATGCTGTATTTTCAGAGGAGGATGTACAGGCCCACCCCATAGGCCAAAATAAGCCATAACATGCATTACTCACACAAAGACCACAACAGAAGACTAGAATGCTGTTGCTTTTTAATTTTTAGATGAACCAGTGAGCAGCAAGATATATCTCATGTTGAACAACCCAGTGCTATGATACAGGTCACCTAGGCTCATGTTTGGAACTCCAGCAGTATTGAGAGAAATAATAAATTCTTGCCAGGAAGATGAAGTTAGCATAATTTTTCCCTTTGTGTTGAAACAAGAATGGAAAGAGGCTAAATATTTCAAAAAATAAAATACAAAATATCATTCTATAATGAAACTAGAAGAATGTAAGGAAATTTTAGCTTATTCCAGTTTTCACAATCCACCACATAGAACAGAAATTACAGTTTGAATAGAAAGGAGTATCTCTCTCAGTTTTCAAGAATATACTCCTTGTCAATGCAAAAGTACTGCTTGCAGAAATTTTAAATACCGCTTTTGGTAATAGGGTTGGCTGACAGCATGAAAGGCCCTTTCTGTGATGAGAATTTATTGGTTTAACATAATTAACTGATATATTTTCTCCCTGTTTCCATAGCTGAATGTAGCCCATCCTATCAATAAACATTTTGGTCTACTATTTTCACATTTTCTGAAAAAATCTATTGGACTAGCATACTTTAAAATCAAGATCTGTTATTATTTCTCTTGTATTTACTAGACAGTCAACTCCAGACATTTTTTTTTTCTGAATCATCAGAAAAACAGATTTTGAGGCTTGTAGACTCACTATAATGACATCATTTCAGAATCATCATTATAGAATGAAGAATGTCCAGTTCTCCAGAGATAATAAGGACACTACTTTGCCATGAATTCAGGAAAGCATACTTGGAATGGCCATTGTGATTTAAAATTACAAGAACTTTTACAATGATATCACTGGAAAATATGTATCAAGTTAAAAAATGCTGATAGGTGTTTAAAATTAGAAAAAGGGCTGGGAGCAGGAGTGCGTGCCTGTAATGCCAGGACTTTGGGAGGCTGAGACAGGAGCATAAGTTGAACCCAGGAGTTAAACACAAGGCTGGGCAATAAAGTGAAACCCCTGTCTCTACAAAAAATAATAATAAAATTGTCCAGGCATGGTGGTACACACCTGCATTTCCAGCTACTGGGGAGGCTAAGGCAGGAGTATTGCTTGATCTGGGGAGACTGAAGTTACAGTGAGCCATGATCCCACCACTGCATTCTGGCCTGAGTGACAGAGTAAGACCCTGTCTCAGGAAAAAAAAAGAAAAGAAAAAGCCTGCATCTCACCTCCTTTGATCACAGTCTTTTTATTTTTGGTGCTAATATCTAGAAAGAACAGTTTATTTAGAGCAAACTGGGTGGCGCTTAATTATTAAATTTGCAAAACATACAAACACAATTTTATCCTCCTGACAAATTTTTGCCATTAGACTGTCTGACTGATAAAATTAATAGTCATGATTTGCATAATTCATGGAGCATTTAAGTATCTCATTAGGGAAAAGTAAGTCGTGGGCATAAAATCCAGGTTAAGTGATGGTGCTGTGCTTTAAGTGGATTCACAGTTTGACAGGGAAAAGTAAACTTTGGCCGGGCGCGGTGGCTCAAGCCTGTAATCCCAGCACTTTGGGAGGCCGAGACGGGCGGATCACGAGGTCAGGAGATCGAGACCATCCTGGCTAACACGGTGAAACCCCGTCTCTACTTAAAAAAATACAAAAAATTAGCCGGGCGAGATGGCGGGCGCCTGTAGTCCCAGCTACTTGGGAGGCTGAGGCGAGAGAATGGCGTAAACCCGGGAGGCGGAGCTTGCAGTGAGCTGAGATCCGGCCACCGCACTCCAGCCTGGGTGACAGAGCGAGACTCCGTCTCAACAAAAAAAAAAAAAAAAAAAAAAAAAAAAAAAGTAAACTTTATCAAGAAAAACTTTACAAAGCTTACCTGTGCTGAAGGGATTCAATACAAATGAAATAATGAAGACTAGCACTAGAGATTGTGAACCCACCATCTCTGTCTGAGACAGGTCTCAGTCAATTTATAAAGTATATCTTGCCAAGGTCAGGGATGTGCCCCTGACCCAGCCTCAGGAGGTCCTGATGTGTGTTCAGGTGGTCGGGGCACAGCTTGGTTTCATACATCTTAGGGAGACATGAACATCACTCAACGGGACAACTCAAAGAGGGGAGGGGGCTTCCAGGTCATAGGTAGATAAGAGACAAAGGGTTACATTATTTTGAGTTTCTGATTAGCCTTTCACAGAATATACAATTTATAGGAAAAGTCACTGATACCTTAGGCTGGCTTAGTAATACAGTAGGGCAAAGGAGGCAATCAGATATGCCTTTGTCTCATCCCTTTGAGCAAAGGGATGACTTTGAGCTCTGTCTTTCCTTTGTCCACAGAGAATTTCCTCATGGGCAAATTATGAGGGCAGTGTGTAGCTTTTAAAATCTTCGTAGCTATCATACTCAGGAATAGAATGGGAGACAGGTTTGCTCAATGTAGTTCCCAGCTTGATTTTCCCTTTGGCTTACTAATTTTGGGGTCCCGAGATTTATTTCCCTTTCACAAGATGGTAGGTAGGTATAGCTTGTAATCAGGAAAGGTAGACAGAAGTGTAACCCAGACTTATTGGAGAAGATAACTAGATATTTTTAAATAAAATTTTTGTTAAAATAATTGTAGATTCGCATACTATTGCGAAACAAAAAAAATGGGTTTCTTGTGCACTTTTCTGCTTTTTCCTAATGATAGTTCTTTGCAAAAAGCTATAGTATAATACAACAATATTAACATTGGTACAATCAATGCTTTTATTCAGATTTCCTCAGTTTTCTCTATACTTTTGTGTAGATTAAGCTCTATACAGCTTTGTCACATGTATAGGTTCACGTATCCATTACCAGTGTAAAGGTACCAAATAGTTCCCATGCCACAAAATCCTTTCTCTTGTCCTTTAATTACCACACACACCCATTCTCTATTCCCATCCATGAACCCTGTCAATCACTGATCTGTCCTCTCTAAAATGTTGTCATTTCAAAATTTGATATAACAGGAATTATATAGGATTTAATCTTTTGAGATTAAGGTGTTTTTATTTTTATGCTCCATAATTCCCGAGAGACTCATTCATGTTGGGTGACGCTACTGTTGTGTGTTTCAGTAGGTCACTCCTTTTAATTGCTAAGTGGTAGTCAATGGCGTGAATATACCACAGTTATTTCACCTGTTGAAGGACATTTTGGGTGATTCCAAGTCTTGGATATTACAAATAAAGCTATTGTAAACATTCTGGTACAGATTTTTGTGTGAACACAGTTTTCATTTTGGAGGATAAATGCTTGAGAATATAATTGCTGGGTTACGTGGGTAATTGTGTGTTTAGTTTCTTTCTATAAGGGAAGTGGATTTTTAGTTTACATTAAGAGCACTGTGTTTCCTATGTTTAGTTGTTATATCAATGACTAAAGAAAACTCCCTGGGGCCAGGCAGTGTGGCTCATGCCTGTAAACCCAGCACTTTGGGAGGCCAAGGTAGGAGGATTGCTTGAGCCCAGGAGTTCAAAACTATTCTGGGCAACATAGTGAGACCTTGTCCCTACCAAAAAAAACAGAACAAAACAAAGCAAAACACACAAAAGAGAGAGAGAGAGAGATAAAATAAAGGAAGAAAGGAAAGAAGGAGGGAAGGAAGGAAGGAAGAAAAGAAGAAAAGAAAAAAGAAAAGAGAAAAGATAGACAATCCTGGTGCTCTCGTTAAGCAATGAAAATCACAAACATTTTTGGGATTTTAATGGAAGTTTTAGATGATCTCATCAGCAAAAACATCATCACCATAATTATTTACTTTCACTAAATCTGTGTTGCCCACTATTTTAAGAGTCTCTATACATTAAGTCATTTGATTCTTAACACAACATCAAGATATAGGAATCTGAGGCACAGGGACATTAAGCACCTAAAGTCACAAAGCTAGTATATGGCAGCGCCATGACTCAGACATAGGCACTGTGATTTCAGAGTCCAAACAAACATCCCAAACAGCATATTGCAATCAATTTCAGGTATATCCCTATAACTCAGTGGACTTTATTGAGATGTATTTCATATACCATAAAATGTACCCATTAAAAATATATAGTTCAGTGTTTTGGAACATACTGAATTGTACACCATTGCTACCATATAATTTTAGAACATTTTCGACACTCCAACAACAACACTCCAAAATGAAATCCTGTGCACATTAGCAGTCAGTCCCCATTCCCCTTCCCCATTCCCCCACCTCCAGCCTCAGGCAACTGCTAATCTGCTTTGTATCTCTACGGATTTGCCTAGTCTGGACATTTCACGTAAACGGAACCATACGATATAATATTTGGTCCTTTTTGACTGGCTTCTTTTACTTAACATGATGTTTTCAAGGTTCATCCATGCTGTCACATGTGTTGGTACTATTTTATTGCTAAATACTCTTCGATGTAGGATTATACCACATTTTACTATCTGTTCATTAATGAACATTTTGGTTGTTTTTACTCTTTGGCTATTATAAAGAATGCTACTACGAACATTCACTTTTGAGTTAATATATAGATATATGTTTTCATTTATTGTGGATATATACTCAGGAGTGGAATTGCTAAGTCATAAGGGAACTTGTGGAACATATGGGAACTGTCAACACTTACATTGTCCTTTATATCTTTTAGCCATCTTAGTGTATCTTGGTGTGGTTTGATTTGCATTTTCCTAATTATTATTGAGGTTAAATATCTTTTTCACATGTTTTTTGGTTCTTTGTGTATCTTTAGAGAAATGTCTTTTCAAATCCATTGCCTATTTCCTAATTGGGTTGTCATTATATTGCTGAGTTGTACAGGATTTTTAGGTATTCTAGATAAAAGTCCCTTGTCAAATGTGTGACTTATATTTTCTCCCATTCTGCCAGTATTTTTTTTCCATTCTTAATGGTTGCTAGATAAATGTTTTAATTTTAATGAAGTTCAATTCATCAATTTTTCTCTTGTCACTTTTGCTTTTTGAGACATATCTAATAAGCCATTGCCTAACCTAGGGTCACAATGATTTGCTCCTGTCTAAGTTTTAGGAGTTTTACAGTTATTTGTTCTTAAAGTTCAATTCGTTATCTATTTGTAGTTAATTTTTTGTATGATTGAGGTGGGGTCCAAATCCATTCTTTTGTATGTGCATATCCAGTTGTTCCATCATATTTGTTGAAGAGATTATCCTTTTCCCATTGAACTGTTTTGACAACCTTGTCAAAAAATCAACTGTTCATAAATGTGTGGGTTTATTTCTGAATTCTCAATTCTATTCCATTGATCTACATATCTATCTTTATGCCAGTACCACACTATCTTGATCACTACAGCTTGGTAGTAACTGTGAAATTTGCAAGTTTGAATCTGCAACTGGGTTCTGTTCTTTTTTCTTTTTTCAAAATTGTTTTGAGTATACTGGATCACTTCCATTTCTTATACATTTTATTATCAGTTTCTCTATTTTTGCAAACAAAGTAAATCAAACAACCCAGCTGGGATTTTGATGAATTAAATCCTAGTTGAAAATAAATTGAGCCTAGGGAGTAGCTGAAATGTTCGATGCCCCAATAGTAAGATGCTCAAAATTGTGTTATGCTTGTCTTCATCGAAAACCTAAAATTGAGGTTTACATTCAATTTAAAATGGAAAGAACATCTGAATCAAATCCCATCTGGGATGTTTTGTTGTAGATTCAACAAAATTAAGTTACTTTGTGTCAAAGGACAAAAGGGATCTTACCCTACGCAGTTCATTCTTAGTAGAGGTCTAGCTTCTTTTTTCAGACTTCTTTGCTGTAACTGTACCCAAGGTCTCACTGATGCAATTACCCAGTTGGTGATAAAAAGCACTGTGCTCTGGCTGGTCTCCAGTAAGTACACCTGTAACACCGATGAGGGACTGGTCACCTCTGAAAAGGACAAGGAATCCACTCCTATCAATTCCTCTATTTCCTTCTTTCCTGCCAAATTTTATAACCTATCAGAAATTCTATTTAGTTTCTTTAGTCCTTGGACAATCTTGGAGTGCTAGGATTGTCTGGTTTGAAAGTTGTTTCACAGTCATTGTATTTTATGTTTTAGAAAATTGTAGCATAAAATCAAGGTCTCTTCATCCAAATTCTTAGAGTTCCATTAGTAATTAAATATCTACCCATGTGACCATGTTAACAAGTTATTAATTCAGCCTATAACACTGTAACATAAAATTGATTGAAAAGCTGCTAAAATGCACTAGTTAGTATAAAATGTAACTAGGAGGAGAGAAATCCCAATTCCCTTGTAGACATTTGCTTCATAAGTCTGAGTCACATTAAATATGGATACATTCAAATCTCTATATTTAAATGTCTGAGTTTTATATTACTTAAATATTTTTCTTTGGCCCACGTCTGTAACTCATCTTCCTCTGACACAGGATGATTGGTCATGGGGAATAGATTCAGCTTGTCCATTTGGTACTCTGATGGTGGTCATCTACTGTATTGCCTCTTCCTAAGTGTCTTCACCAAGGAACTCCCGCTGTCCCATTCTCACTCTCTGCTTAGGCCCTTTGAGAATTTAGCCTTTTTGAGAACTGAGGAGAATGCTTATGGGTGGATGTGGTAGCCTTGGTGTCAATAGAGAGTAATAGGCCATAAATAAAAAGCAATGATTTTAAAGCTAGACAGATCTGGATTCAAGTCATGCCCTGTATTCATATATTATTCATGCATTCTTGCACTCTATTTGTTTTAATGTTCAAAATGGAAATAATAATGCTGCGTTCACAAGATTTTTCTTAGGAAGATAAAATAGATATGAAGCCATAAGGTAAGAATTAGGTGTTTAGTACATTCCAGTTCCCTTCTGTGCCCTTTCTACTGATAGATGAACAGTGGTTGCTACAGACTGAATATTTGTATTCCTCCAAAATGTGTGCATTGAAATCTAAATCCAAATGCGATGGTATATGGAGGTGGGACATGTGGGAAGTGGTTAGATTATGAGGGTTCCGCTCTAATGAAGGGGATTCGTTCCCATATAAAAGAGGCTCCAGGGAGTTCTCTTGCCCTACTCTGCCATGAGAGACTGAAGTGAAGAGATAGTCATCTCTGAACCAGAAAGTGGGTTCTCACCAGAAACTGACCATGCTGGCACCCTGATCTTGGGCTCCCCAGCTGACAGAACTGTGAGAAATAAATTTCTGTTGTTTATAAGCCACCTACCTAGTAAATAGTGTTTTGCTATAGCAGCCCGAATGGACTAACACAGTGGGTAAAAGTAATTGCTCAGAAGTCTTCACATTACATGGGGCACTTGACTTTTACACTTAAAAGGAGTGCATTTACTTTTGTAAATCATACTTCAGTAAAGCTGATTTCAAAAAGTGGGGTACTTGAAAGCAGGTTCAACTCAGAATGACTCTAGATCTCTCCATCGACCTTCTTTTCTCTGTAAGGTATGCACATCATCTTTTTACAAGCACTGTGATTTTCTCAGGCAAAGATTGGAGAGTGACTTGTTTACAAAGAATACAAAAGACCTTTTTTCAACTGCTTAGACTCAGAGTAGTCTCCCTTTACCCACAGGAAATATGTTTCAAGACCCTCAGCAGGTACCTGAAACTATAAATAGTACCAAACCCAAGTGCTGTCAACTGAACACATTTCTGTTTGCCTTCTACCTTCAAATTTAATGCCTTTTCTATCTTAACTAAGCACTCATCTCACGCTGTGGCCATAACTTTTGTAGTTTGAGGTGTGATGGCAAAAGTAGGCATCATTTTCCCTTCTAATTCCTCCTGAATTTATTTCTCCTCCTTTATAATTTCAGAGAAAGAAAATTCGTTCTTACTGTAGACCTTAACCTCAGCATATGATGTTTTTTCCTTATTAAATTGAGAACGTTTACCTTTTCACTTAAAGCACTTAAAGCGCTTCTCTTTGGCATACCTGAATAGCCAGCATCACTACTCTTACAGTTTGGGGCCATCGTTAGGTACAATAAGGGTTACTTTAGTACAAGCATTGCGCTGCAGCAACTGATCTGATAACCAAGCTCCTTAGTGACTAATAGGCGAGTAGCATCTATGGTGTGGATATGCTAGGCAAAGGGATGAATCATGTCCCAGGTGGGACAGAGAGGGATGACACAAGATTTCATCATGCTACTAAAAATGGCATGCAATTTAGAACTTACGAATTATTTATTTCTATGATTTCCCATCTAATATTTTCAGACTGTGGTTGACCAAAGGTAACTAAAACCAATAAAAAACAAAACCTTTAATTAAGGGAGAATTACTGCATCTTATGACTATATATACACATATAAACTTTGATTTTTAAAGTTAAAATAAAGGTTAGTGTGCGTTGAAGACATCTTAGGTTGATCATTGGGTCCTAGTTATTCCTTCCTCACTACTCTGCAGCCAGCACAGGGGTAGCCTAGAATGAGTAAGATGGTTAGGTCAGTATGTTTTGCTAGTTGGTCACCATCCTGGGAAAGATATAATACTTGGATGCAGCTGAAGCAGATGGATACATATTTCAAATGGTATGTATGCTATATAAACTCATGATTCTCTCATGAAGAACAATTCAATAATATCAGCCAACAAAATGCACACACTTTGTGTAAACCTCACTATATTTTGCAGTCTGATGATGATCTCATTTATATTTTTGTATACATAATGGGATAGTTCTCACTCCTTGTCATTATACTCAATCTGTTTACTGGCTATGGGATCTCTCTCTTCTTTTTTCTTAAGTGTGTGTGTGTGTGTACATGTATTTACCTTTCCATTGAGGTGAAAATCTCTTTCTAGCACTGTTACAAATTTTACCATATGAGCTGCTTTATGCTTTTCTCTACTTACCAAGATATGCTGGATTTCATTGGCTGAAGGGTTTATTTTCCCTTTGAAATTGTAAGCCAGAGGAATTATTTTATACCAACAAATTTTCATTTTATTTTTCTTGCCTAGAGGTATTCTATGATTTATTCTTCTTCTGGTTATATGATTTAAAGATACAATGGATAAAACACACTCCAATCCGTTTTCTCCCTCTGCTTTCTTTTTCTGTAAAGCAGCTCTTATTTATTTTTATATTACTAATCCAGGGCAAACTCGTTTCTGCTTTCAGTTCCCCAACCTTGAATAATCAGTATCTTAAACATTCCTCTGATAAAATAAGGTCTAGGTTTCCAATAACTCTGTAAATCTTTGTGTCCTATATGTTGAATCACTCATCAACTAAAATCATTCAAGTCAACACTGAAATCAGTTCATTTGGGGTTGATGAGGAAATAGTTGATCTTTGATGGTAAAAGCAGTTACTGAGATCTCAGTGTGGGCCATTTTCTGTTCCCTGCAGTGAAAGTTGTTTGATTCTATGAGTCAGGTGCCCTGACTGGCATTTCTCTCCCATTTCTGCCTGCCTTAATTCCACCATTATTAAGATAAAGCTCAAATATTATCTCTATAAAACCTCCTCAATATGTCTGGAACGTCTTTTCTCCATCTGCTGATTTCCCTGTACTTCTTGTTTTATTTATCCTTTATGGCACCTATCCTGATTGAAATTATAATCGTTGCTTATAAACATGTTCTACCTTCCCCCGCACTGGATTATTAAACTTATTTAGCAATATAACAAATATCTCTAATCTACCATCCAATGCCTCGAAGTATTCAATATACTGCCTTCCATGTATTGGTCACTCAATACGTGTTTATTGAATGGGTACGTGGATATCAAAGTATTTTAGGTAGAGCTTTTCTAATGAGGTGATATTTGTGTTTTAAGAAAAAAATCTGATGTCTCAAACTACCTTTGTAATAATTATTCAAATGCTTATCATCAAATTGTCCAGATAATTATAACCCACATAAACTCCAGAGCTCTTGTGGGTAACTGTCAGTGTGTCCCATTTAAAGAACTATGTCTGAATCTGAAAGCTGTGAAGAATATCATAAACTTTTACTATATCCTGAAGAGTGTCACAGAAGTTTTACACAATACATCATGTGAGACTTCCTAAAAATATTCTATCTTTCTCCAAGATTCTCATCCATGGTTTCAACTAAGAATATTTTATTTTCTGCAATGAAGTTTTTTACAATTAGGATTGCAAAACTACATACATTCAGGTAGATCTGTGCATATCATTACCTATTTGGAAAACTGTCTGTAGAATTGTGCCATGTACTCTCCGTCCAGCCATATGCAGCAGCCCACAGTCATGCTGTTCTCCATTCATTTATACATTCTCTACATCATGTTACCTGCACACAAAACTCCTTAAACATGGCTTTAAGCCTTTTTTACGTTAGTTTGATTTAATCATTCCATGAGGTATACATTTATCAAAATATCACAATGTATAAGCCATTTTTAACCCCCTGGAAAGTGTAATTCCTTGACTTGGCACCCTTTCTCTTAGGAATTGATGTCCCTTGCAATTCTGATAAATAAGAGTGTCTACCTAATTAGACAAAAATCAATTGTGATCAACACTCAACAGAATGAACCCTCTACACAACACCCTAAATTTACTTTCTGATCCCTAGCAGGAACAGCTGTCTATTCATTCATATACTCAATACTTTAGAACATACTGGGTACAAGGAATCATACTCTATGCTGAAAATAAAATAATCAGTGATGCTGTCCTTGCTTTTAAGGAATTTAAAACCCAAGTATGGAACCCAAACAAGTAAATCAACAATCATAAAAGTACTATTAGGAGCATAAGTAAGGACTGCTATAGAAATACACAAGTGAACTTATCAAGGCATGCAAGGAAGATAAAATAATCTATGGAAGTTTCATTCATTTATTTAATAAGTTAATATTCAGCTGGATCTGGTACTAGGTGCCATATTAACAAGTCTGTATTTTATCCAGAAGGAAATGTGGAACTATTAATTATCTTTAAGCTTGCATGTGGCATAATCAGTTTGGTATTCAAGAAAATTCTAAATTACTCCACAAGTAAGGTTTTATTGGGATAACAAAGGGAAAGAAAAAGAGTAAAAAGTTATTAGAGGTTGTTGATCACAAGGAATAGGATGAACAAGGAAAGAAAATTCAGTGACAGAAAAGCAAATAAATAGGAGCATACTAAAAATTCAAGACTGGTTAAAGAACTTGTATAAATAACAGAGTGAGTAAAATCAAGAGATTGTGATTCTGAAATATTTTAGGACTTTTAGATGTAGAGGAGTTTTAGGGAACAGTAGGCCTAGGGTGTACCCCAAAGGGAAGACAGCTGAAGTGGTAGATAGTTGAGATGAAGCCCAGTGGAATTGAGGAGGCCATAAACTTGGATGGGTATTCCCCTTGGAAGCTGAGTTTAGTCACGTCGATGTTTGGACTCAAGGTAAAGTATTAAAAAGAGAGTAGTCCTATGAGTTTATCATAGTGGATAAGACACTATCTCAGGAGGCAAATTGCAGTGTACTGATTGTATGCTCTTCAGCAAGTTACTTATCTCTTAGCTTTTCCTTTTCGAAATGGGAATAATAATGGCATGTATCTCAAAGGTTGGAGGTTCTCAGAATGATCTCTGGCATGGAGTAAGCTCTAAAAAATGTTAGCTATTATGTTTAATTTATCTTATAATGATATCATTAAAAAGTTTTCAATTTCTAAAGTTTCTGTTGTTTAAGCAAAACTAAATGAGAAACCACAGACACATGTCTCAGTTCCTGCTATTAGAATGATGGTGAGAACTATAGGATATCTTATAAACCGATTGCAAAGGTATGCCTTGGAGTAACAAATAATGGCTTAAATTTAGTTTTATGGGAAGCTTTTAATTTAGGTTTGCAGTAACATGCATATGTTATATTTTAATTAAGCCTAAGTACTGGTTTATTCTTCTGGTACAGGAGTGTCACAATTACTGTCTCAAAGTCTCCTTTGATTCCATTTTTAATATCAGTAACATAATTAACTACTCTCTTTGGCTTTGGGTTATCATCACGAAATGAGAAACTAGAGCATGAGTCAGTAAAAGGAAGGGGTGATGAGTTCCTTGATTTTCCATAAGCACGGTGTGACTCAACTGGCTAGCTTTTGTCAGGTTTATGTCTTTAACTCCACATCAGTTAGTATCAGTGGTTTTGGCCCAACATAATCTAATAGGAAAGATTAGCTAAAAGTAAAAAATATCTTCTGCAATTCCAAAATAATTAAAATTACACAGATTGACAATAGTATCCTGTCTACCAGCTGATTCCAAGGTTCTATTCATCTGATTTACATTGAATCAAAGTTATCTAATACTCCAGACTTCTTACCATAACTAAATTCGAAGTCCAAGTGCTTTGTAGTCTTTCTCTGTTATCTATTTATTTTAAAAGGAGGAATATTATAGCTGGTAAAATGGAATTACTGTCTATTCTTTGGAACATTATAGTTTAAAAAACTTGATTCTTTTTATATTCTCAGATATAACTAAAAGGCTATTCAAGTGATTACATAAAATTTATTTTGAAGAAATACTCTTGGGAAGATATAAAGGATCCCCATCAACTTGTCCTCTAAGATACTCTGTAATTACAGCAGTTTCTTACTAATAGCACACATTTTGAAGTTCATATCTAAAGTTATTTTTATGATTTGGAATAGGGGAGCAACTATGAAGTGGCCCAAATCTCATCTTGTATGAGCATTTATTGGTTGAATTCTAGGCCATCCCCAACTTTTATACAAAATACATTTTAAACATTCCATTCTATTGTTGGAATGTGAGGAAGTAAACTTGTGTGTTTGTGGGGAAAGGAGATATATAATGGGATGAGGGGGACTGGTTGAGAATGTTCCATAGCTCCAAAAAAAAAAAAAAAAAAGCCCTAACTTTACCCATGTGTTTAGATACAATTATTAAGGATGTACTTCCAGTACTGCATGTACTGGAAAATCTACTGAGTCTTTTCTTTGACCTTTAACTCATTGACTTCCTTCTCTTTGGTATAAACATTTATCACAGATGCTATAAAAATTCAAATCCAGTACGAACTACCCAATGAGACAGTAGGCCCCTTGATAGCAGGAAATACAGGAATCACTAGTGCCATGCTGAGGACACATGACAGGGTCTACAGCATTTTCAGATAGATGCTTATGTAACTAATGGCTTCAGTTTATTTTAAATACATATGTAGGAGGGTTGAAGCCTCTTATAAGTATAGAAAGGTTATCCCAATGCATTATTGAATATACCTTTTGATGAGGCTCATAGAGATTCTAGATTTTCCTAATTATTACTCTGGTTAAGCAATAAATAACAAATTGATCATTATGTAATGGCATAAATATGAATCCATTAAAATACTGTCCCAACTCTGGCTCTTATTCTTCCTCTAGCTGACAAAGGAACCCAGAAAGTAGATACTCCAGGAATTCCGACAATCCAAATTATTCAGATTTCCAAGCATGTCCTGCTGGCATAACGAGGCCACACCAGCTCAGGCTGTGCGCTCTGATCCACACTTACTAAACTTACTGTAATTTCCATAAAAGTCAGTTATGCATGAAGAACAATTCAGCCAAAACTGGAGATTTTTACTGACAGAGCACTTCTTGAATGACAAAACCAGAGGCTTTGTAGGGTCTTAGACCTGACGTTACGCATTGTAGAACTTTCTCTTATTGATGGTGGAATAGATCATGTGTGCAGAAAAATCTGAATGAGATAATATTTAAGGCATTTTAGATCATTTCTATGTGTAATGCCATCCTAAGAATATATATAGGATCGAGGTTTCAGGTATAAGTGGAGTTTTCTTGTTTATTGATTTGTCAATTCTAAAACTACCAAGGAATGATAATTCATATTTCTATTTTCACAAGTATTACAGTTCACAGCATGTTTTTAATAGAAAAGAGATCATTAGGAGGTTGGATTGTGTGCCTTATTGCAGCTTAGTTACTCCCACCTGTAGAGAAATACACCTCTATATGTTGCATAGTACAATCAGAAGTACATGTAGAATGAAAGCCACAGGGCCAGAAAGAGGCCAACCATATGAAAGCATACTATAAAGTGACCTATGGCTCTGCTGAGGCTTTATGGTCAGAGGTGAGTCATACTGGCTTCAGAGGACAGAGGACCAACAGATAGAAAACTCAAGCATTGTAGCACACATTTTATCCAAAATAAAAAAAAATAATAATATGAACTTAGGATTGACTGAAAGACCTTTTTATCTCTGGCATAATTTGGAGGTTTATGGGTCAATGAAGAGTTCATAGGGCTGGTATCACCAACCGATGAGTTCCCAAATCATTGCCTTTTCTTCTCCGTACTCCAGTGCTGTCTAAACACAGCATTACTCTAACCAAGTCTACAATGCACAGGACTGGATAATATATTACAACACATAATGTTTTAAACATTGAATAATATTCTACTTTGTACCGAAGAGTTAAGCACTTTTTCCCTAACTAGATCATAAACTCTTTTGAGGGTATAGTATATTGATAGGAGTGTGTGTGCTCCAGAGAACCCAACATATGAGTTTCACAGCAGTATTTTAAAGAATGTGCATTGAATTAAAGCACATACATTGAAGGATTAATGTTATTGGTCAGTTGCAAAGAAATAATACTGATGCTAGAAATGGCATGACTATGAATACAATAGAGACTCTAAAAAGAAACCATAACGTGTTTAAAAATTATTTGGCCTAGGTTAAAAACATTTGGCTAAACAGCTGGGCTATTTACTACGAATAAGAATCACAATACTAAACAGTGTTAATACTACCAACAATTCTGAGCTTTTATTATGTGGATCTGTTTTATTCCTCCAAGGGTCACTTTTATGGCAAATGCAATGAGGCAGTAACATAACACAAATGTTATACTTATTTAAGCATTCAGAAAAATAATGGAAACTAGCACGTTGCTCTTAATTAATTATCATAATATTAAACTCTAATGAATTATTGGTAAACCTAATACTGATATAAAGTTCCCATTTATTATACCATTATTTCTATTAGGAAGAACATAATATACTCAAATCTGTCAGTGTTACAATGAAGAATCATATTTGGTCAGATTCCAACAGAACATGAAATATGGCTAACATTTTCCTTGCTATTAAAACTTGTGCACCCTGAAGTAGGCCAAAGAAATTGAATCAAGGAAGATGTAGAACATGTGAAAACACCTACCTTAGTGGAATATTAAGTTCTGTAGCTCTCTCCTAATGTTATGTAAAAGATGATAATATGACTATAAGAATAGTGGAAGTTATAATTCCTGTGATTTGTGATTGTTGGTTTACAGTTTTCTGGTGCTCAAAGTAAAGCAGCAAAAAGTAATTTTGACATGCTGCAACAGAGCTGCATAATCATATGCTGGTGCAGCTCCATGGGTTTATGGCATCCACCTCGTGGAAACTATAGCCATAGCAACAACCTCTTCTGTAGCACTGAAAATGCAAGTCTCTGGTGTCATAGCTTCATTCTAACCAGTGTAAGAGAGAACTTACTTAATAAACACATAACTCATTTAGCCTGTAGACTGAAAATTGTTAATGTCCTGTTTTTGACTTCCTTCAGTGTTTGTTTGAGACTTGTCAGATTTAGACTCTGTTTGGTCCCATTCCAATACCTTTTCAAGTTCTTCCCATCCCTCTGGGTCTTTGATCCAGGCTCTAGTCAGAGTGGTAGAAGTTGGCAATGTTGTTCATGTGTGAAGTCGTTTTTAGCATCATTATCATCATCATTACTTGTATCCTTCCATTACCTACTGAGCTTAAAAATGTCTCTGGGTCTTCATATTGGCTGTAATCAAGAGAGAATGGTTTCAAGATAGATGGAAAGACAGTAGTTAAACAAAAGATTTCAGTTGAGAAGGCTTCAAAGTTTAAATTCACCATGTATTGCCAAAGGCACAGAGTTTCATGAATCCTTGGTATGGGTTAATATCTCAACATCTTTATTGGAGGAAGTTGGCTCACTCCCAGATTTATGGGCCTATAAATTAGTATAATTTTTTAAAAATAGCATGTTTTTAATATTGCTCTCAGTGTCTGAAAAATTCATCTTTTACAGTTCTCCCTGATCTCTCCTTCTTATTCAACTAATCACACACTCACCCTTCAAGATTTATCAGTTGCTATCTCCTTCATATATTCTTGACTCCATCTCTTCCCCTACTTTCTCCTATTCTATGCTTTCATTCATCATAACCTTTATAGGTATGTAATTAAGCTATAAATCTTTCTTTCAATTAAGCTGAAAGCACCTTCGGGGCAACAATCTTGTTTGCTGCTTCTTTTAAGCCCCTAACAAGCACTATCTTGGCATGTAAAATATGCTTAATACATGTTTGTTAAATTGGATGAAAATCAGTAGAACCATTCTAAACTAGCAAGAGCTTCAGAATTGTAAATTGTTAGAAATGCATCTGGAACTGTGGTTCCCAAATACCTGTTCACAATCTAGTGCTGGATTGATAGGAAATACTTGAAGATTTTTAGAAACATTGATTTATGGACCCCATCTTCAGATATTCTATTACAGAATGTTGGAAGGGTGTGTAGAATTGTATGATTTTTGAAAGATATCCAGTTTTTTACTCTGTTTGAAATGATATTGGTAAAATAGATGTTCTGAAGTTTCACTCATTCGTAATATCCTGAACATACTACATTCAAACTCAAAATCAAACAGGTATGTTTAGCTGAAGGTAAGTTTCATGGGAAGTTGGCTAGTGGGAGTTATTTTGGAAAAGAATCTCTTAAACTTCCTTCTTCTCTCCCAAAATAGTTCAGAAGAGGAGGAACTAGAGCAAAGATGCTTGTTATCAATAGAGACTTGCCTCTTCCCCCAAATATTTTCATTGTCAATAGCTCATATCAGTTGTAACGGTCAGATTTTATTTTAAAAATTCCTAAATCAAAAGAGATATTCAAAAACAATGTTTAAATATGTGTTTTTAAAATTTTACTTTATCCAATGAAAATTTTCTGGTCATAATTTATCATATTTATCTAGAACTGTATTAAGATTTAAATTTATACCTATACAAGTAAAATTTTTTAGAAGTCATCTATTATAACAAAGTTTTCATTTGGGATCATTTTTCTTCTGCCTGAGAATTTCTTTCAGTTTGGGTCTGCTGCTGATACATGCTCTAGATTTTGTTTTTTTGATCCAAAAATATCTGTATTTTGCCTTCATTATTTACGAGTACTCTCATGGGGTACAGAATTCTAGCTTATCAGTTACTTTCTATCAGCTTAAAGATATCTCTTGTCTCCTAGCTTCAAATGGTAGTAGAGAGAAGTTAGCTGTTTGTTACTTTTTTTTTTTTAGGGCAACTTATCTTTTGTTTGGCTCCTTTTAAGACTCCTAATTGTCTTGGGTTTTATCAAGTTTATTATATTATGTCTTTGTGTATTTTTAAAACACACTCAAACACATCATAAATTTAAATATATGTTCCTTGAAAATGTGAATTGATTAATTAATTAGTTATTAGAAATCCCTAGCCATTTTCTCTTCAAATACTGCTTCTGCATTCTCTCTCTCATCCTCTGGGACTCCATTTCAATGCCTTTTAGATCTTCTAACTGTAACAAGAATGTCAATTTCCCTCCTTCTGTATTTTTTATCTTTTTTTCTAATACTTTATTTTGGGTAGTTTCTTTTAACCTTTTAGTTCACAAATTTATCTGCATCTTGTCACACCTCTTGTTAAATACCCAATCATTTGTTCTTAATTTCAGTTATTTCTACAATTTCTTTTTTGATGCTTTAATGTTATTTGTCATAAGTTTCTGTTCCTTTGCTAATTTTTTTCAAGTCTGATTATTTATCTTTGAAATAGAGACAGTTGTTAGCCTGTGTCTGAAAATTCCATTGTCTGGAGTGCTTTGCACCTCCTTCTCTAGTTTCTGGCTAATTTTGTTTAATCATCATGTGTAATTTGTAATGTTTTCTGGGACTATTGTTAGAAAAATATTTTTAGAAATAATTTCGAATCTGGGAATGGTGTTAGCTTCTTCAAGGGAGAATTTTGCCCTTTGTTGTAAGACATATGAGGGCAGTAGCAGGCTGAGAACCAAGGGCTGAGGGTTTTATGGTTTAACTAGAATACTAGCCAGAGCATAGACTGTACTGTCAGTTCAGAAAATAGTTCTTCCGGGTACCAGTTCAGAGCAGGACTGTTATACTGGTGTCTTTGTCTTTGGTAGGCACCAAACTGCAAACCTCATTCTTTCTGCCCCATAGAGCAATTAAGACTCTCAGTGACATTCAAAAAGTTAGAAAATGGCCGGGCGCGGTGGCTCAAGCCTGTAATCCCAGCACTTTGGGAGGCCGAGACGGGCGATCACGAGGTCAGGAGATCGAGACCATCTGGCTAACAGGTGAAACCCCGTCTCTACTAAAAATTAAAAAATTAGCGGGCGAGGTGGCGGCGCCTGTAGTCCCAGCTACTCGGGAGGTGAGGCAGGAGAATGGCATGAACCCGGGAGCGGAGCTTGCAGTGAGCTGAGATCCGGCCACAGCACTCTAGCCTGGGCGACAGAGCGAGACTCCATCTAAAAAAAAAAAAAAAAAAAAAAAAAAAAAAAAAAAAAGTTAGAAAATGGTCTCACGGAAAAGTATCAATGTTTGGGGTACACAGGAGGTAGAGCTCAGGACTGAGACACATGCATTGTATACCTCTGGTCCTTAGCCAGGACTTATGTTTGAGCTGTGCCTCTGAGGCAAAACCAATCCTGGCTCACCTCTGAGCAATGGTTCTTTTTCTGTTCTCTTCCTGATAATTTGTGAGTCTCTTGTAAGGTCCCTAAACTTTTTTAAAGGTGCTTTTGTCAAGCCTCCCTAGTTGTCATTACCAGGGGAATTAGTCCTATTTACTAGGACTGTCAATGACTAGATACTGTACTGATGAATTGTTATTTATTAATGGTTGTTATTCATTTTATGTTGTTTTATGGTTTATCTTTTCCTTATTTTTTTCTGACTTGACCCTCCTTCATTGTTATTGCCAGGAGAATTAGTCCTATTTACCAGGACTCTCAATGACTAGATACTTTACTGATGAATGATTTATTAATGGTTGTTATTCATTTTGTGTTGGGTTATGGTTTATCTTGTCTTTATTTTTTGTGGCTTGATCAAATTGCTACTCATTTTCTTTTCTAACTCCAATAAACGTTTTAATTAATTATTGTGTTCCTAATCTCGACATCCATTATGAAAAACACATTGCTTTATGATTACATGAAATCAAGATATCCAAACTATCCACAATCAATATTTTCCTGCTAATAGACTGAAACTTTTCAAATATTTTCATAACCATTCTCCTCCTCCTTGAAACATGAGACATTTGGGATTGTTTTACTTGGTCTCCCTTTTTCAACCACACAAACACTCTCTACCAAATGCTAAGCTGCATTAACAATATTTACTTGATAGTGGGTTTCTTATACTTAAGGAGTCCTTAAGCATCCTTTGGCACTTAGGTCACACATTTCTAGATAGTTTACTGAGTATGTATTGATTTAACTTCATAGGCATTGCAGTGATCTTTGCTTAACACCACATGTCTATTTTTGACATATGTTGCTTTCTAAGTATTTTTCTCAGATGGAGTATGTGCTGATACATTCCTTCAATGCTTGATTTCACGCTAACATATTCTGTTTGGAGTTGGGAATAAATATTTGCTTAAATCCTAATTATTAAAGACCTATAATAAATCTAGTAAAGTTATAGGTACCAGACTACAAAGTGACACAATCTCATTTCTAGAAAATTAATTTTATCGATTTAAGTATGTTGTAGTGGGAAGTAGGCATGGTCATACAGCACTCAGGAAATACAAAGTGGCAAACCATCAAGGACTAACAAGAAACCTGATGCCTTGTGGTTTTTGTTTGTAAATAACATTTTTTGCCTGGAAGTTTGTCATTGTTTTCAATTTATCCTTAGAATTTATTAATTTTAAGGAGGAATGTCAGCAAGATAGCAGAATAGAAGATCTCAGTGCTTAATCTACCCACAGCTATTAAATACATCAAATAGATATATTTGTATTATATATATATATATATGGATTTAGACACAGGGAGGTCCTAACCACCCCCTCACCCAGTACCTCAGAATGACATTTGGAAAAAGTCTTGCTACAAATATAGTTAATTAATTTGAGGTTACACTGGAAGTAGAGTGGGCCCCTAAGCCAATATGACTGGTACCTTTATAAAGAAGCCACGTGAAAACACAGGCAGACAGGGAGAACTGTGAAATGACAAAGGCAAATTGCTTTGCAGTTATGCAGCTGCAAGGCAGGAACACCAAAGATTTCCAGCAAAACAGCAGAAGCTGAGAAGAGGTTTTTAGAGGGAATATGGCCTGCCAACACCTTGATTTTCGATTTTTAGCCTTCAGAACTGTGAGACAATAACTTTGTTGTTTAAACTATCCACTTGTGGCACTTTGTTACAGCAGCTCTAGGAAACTAGCATTCCCTATGTCTTGGAAGTGAATGAACGGAAGACCCTTTCTGTTAAATGGACTTAGATAGGCTGGAGGACAAATGAGGGAGACTTTTCTTCAAAGATACAAATCAAGGTCTTTGCCTGCAACCTCTTACTCCTTCCCTTCACTGAAGATCTGTCAAATACTGAATTGTTCTCTGAATGCTTTCCACAATGAGAAGCCCTTGAAGTAAGTTACAGCTCAAATCTGCATTATGTCCACTAGCTTTGCTGAGACAAAGAGCCAAATACTTCTTCCTAGTTTAGATCCATCTCTGGTCATAACCTTTCTCTTGTAAGTCTCTCTTACTTTTCCCAAAAGCCAAGGCCAAGCTTTTATTTCTTTAATATAATCTTGCTTTGTGCTTGAAAAATGGGCTCATCCATAGACTCACTTCTGTTTATTGCTGTGTAGTTTACATATAGTAAAATTCACCCATTTTGAGTACAGTTAAGTAAAATTGATAAACTTTTATAGTCATATATTACCACAATCAAGATAGAAGAATATTTCTATCATCCCTACATTTCCCTTGCCTCCCTCCTATCACCTCCAACAAGCCCTCGAATACGACTGATTTCCTCCTCTATTGTTTTGCTTTCCCTAGAATGTCATATAAACTGAATCATACAGTAGATAGAATTTGACTTGTTTCACTCAGCATGGTTTCAAAATTCATGCATAATATTGTATGTATCAATAGTTGATTCATTTTTATTACTGAGTAGTATTCCATTGTATGGATACATAATAAATTATCACTTCACCAGTGGATAGATTTTAGATTGTGATTATGAATAAAGCTTCTATATAATTCATAGGTAGGATTTTTGGTGGACATATATCTTCCCTTCTCTAGATAAGTACTAGGAGTAGGATTGCTGTATCTCAAGTATATGTTTAAATATAAGAAACTCCCAAACTGTTTCCCAAGGTGACAGTACCATAGTGAATTTTTATCAGTAATGCATGAGAGTTGTAGTTGCTTTGCATCTTCACCAGCATTTTGTATGTCAGGTTTGTTTTGTATTTTTCTAGCTATGCTATTAGATTAGTAAGGAGCTCTTTGTGACTTTAATATGCATTTTATTAATGTCTACTGGTGTTGGGCTCATGTGCATATTTACCATCCCTATTTCTTCTTTGGTAGACTACTTGGCTATATTCAAATAGTATGCACATTTTTTATTGTGTTGTGTACTCATTATTGCGTTTCCAGAGTTCTCTATATATTCTTGAGACAAATCCTTTAACAGATATGTATTTTGTTTTCTCCATATCTGCGGCGTATTAATTCAAAGAATGGATGTTTTAGATTATGATAAAGTCCAATTTGTCATATTTTTGTGATTTATCCTCTTAGGGTCTTAATCTTTCCCCAACTCTACATAACAAAGGTTTTCTCACTTTGATTATGAAAGTATTATACCATTAGGTTTTATATTTAGATTTGTATTTATTTGGGGTTATTTTTTGGCACATGATGTGAGATATGTGTTGAGGTCAGTGTTCCTGCATGTCAGTGTCCAAATAGCATAGCACCATCTATTGAAAAGCCTATCACTTCTATATTAAACTGCCTAAGTGATATGTATGGGTGGGATTAATTCTGGACTCTCTAGTCCATCCAATTAATTTATATATGTATTCTTTTGCAAATGCCATGCTTAATTACTTTAGCTTTATGGTCAGTTGAAATCAAGTAGTACAAAATCTTCAACTTATTTGTTTTGGTTATTCCCAGTCTTTTTTTTCTGTCATCACTGTCTACAAAAATAGTATAATTTGGATTGGGACTAGGACTGTGTACAATTATTTATAGATTGACATTGTGGCCATATTCTGTCTTCTCGTCAATGTATAGGTCATATATCTCCATTGATGTGTCTTCTTCATTTTGCTCACTAATGTTTTGTAGTACGTAGCATGCAAATTGTTGATAAACGTTTATAGTCATGTATCATCACAATCAAGATAAATATTTATACCATCCCCAAAAGTTCCCTTGCCCCTCTTCTGCAACCTCCAGCAAGCCCTTTTATACCACTGATTTCTCTATTTTGCCTTCTCTAGAATGTCATATAAATGTAATCATCCAGTCCGTAGTCTTTCAAGATGTTTTTCCTAATTCATTTTATGATGCTACTGTAAAAGGTACTGTTGTTAAATTCAGTTTCCAATTCATTGCTAGTATATAGAAATATAATTGATTTTTTTGTGCGTGAACTGTGTCCTCAAATCCAGTGAAAAATTTGTTAAATATCTTTTCATAAATTCTGTTTTCCTTTTTAGACAATATTATCACTTGTGAATTAAAACAGTTTTGTTTCTTCCTTCCCAATCCTTTGCTTGCATTATTGCACTGGCTAGGATGCCCACATGAGGTTGAAAAGAAGAAATGAGAGCAGGCATCTTCATTTTATTTCACTCAATGTGAATGGGAAAGCATTCAGCATTTCACTATTAAGTATGATATCATCTGTAGGATTTTTCTGTACCTTCTTTTTATCAAGATGAGGATATTTTTGAAAGTTTCTACTATGTTAAAGTTTTTCATCATTAATGATTGATGGATTTTGTCTAATGCTTTATGTCTGTTGAAGTGATCATTGGAGTTTATATTAAGATAAGGTATTATTTTTGGATGTGAGACCAGTCTTGCTCTCTTGGGATTAATTCTATGTGATCATGGTGTGTAATAGTTTTGATGTTGCTAGATTTAGTTTGCTAATATAGTCTTTAGAATTTTGGTATCTATATTCACGAGGGATATTGGTTTTTTTGTGTGTGTGTGATGCATTTGTCTGTCTTTGACATCAGGGTAAATAGTGACTTCTGATGGAAGTGTTCTGTTGTCTTCTATTTTCTAAAAGAGTTCGTGGAAGATGAGTATTCTTTCTTTTTATAAGATGATGTTACATCTACTGGTTTTGTCAAATACTAAGAGAGAAGTATTAAAATTTCCAACTCCAATTGCGAAATTGTCTCTTTCTCTTTCAGTTCCATCAGTTTTAACAGTATTTTGACAGTCTGTTGTTTGATCCATATTTACCTTATGTCTTGATGATTTGGTCCCTTCATTATTATGTAATGTCCCTATTTATCCTTGGCACTCTTCTTTGCTCAGAAGTCTACATCATTTGCTATTAATATAGGTTGTAAAATTATTTTGTATTAGTGGGATTTTTGGCATATGTTTTCTATCAGGTTTAAAACCATCTGCATGGTTTAAAAATTATATTTATGGTTTCTTTTTAAACCAAAGTGTTTCTTGTAAACAGCACATTGTAAAAGAGTCTTGCTTAATTCAATTTAACAATCTCTGCCCTTTAATATGTTTTGACAAATTAAAATTATTGAAGTATTTGCATTTAATTTTTAAGTTTTCTATTTGTGCCCTATTTGTCCCATTTAGTAATTGTTGCTTTGTTAAATTGTCTTCCCACTTTTAGATTCACTTACATTTTTATTGTACTTTATTTTCATTAATTTTATCCATTTTGAAATGTTTGGTGTTTTTCCTAGTGTTATACTTTATTACGGTCTACCTTAAAGATATTATACGACTTCATGAATACCATAAGCTTTCATAATATTTCCAATACCTCCCTGTCTACCTTTTAGCTATTTTTAAATGACTTTTATCTTTATATGTTTTGAAACCTATAATATATTGTTACTATTACTGCTTTTATCTAGTAACTTATCTTTTTGAGTGATTAAAAATAAGAAATAATTATCTCTTATAATAGTCCTCAGTCTTAGCATTTCTGGAAACTCTCATTGTATTGATTGAAATTTGTGACTGTTATATTCTTTCTGCCTGAAGATTGTTTATAGTACAAATCTGCTGGCAATGAATTCTGTTAGTTTTGTTTATCTGAAAAATATTTTTATTTTATCTTCAACTTGGAGGAAATTCTGACTGAATAGAGATTTCATCCTCTAGCTTGAATAATTTTGAGGTGAGGTTGTTGGATATGTGTTTTGATGTATTTCATTATTTTTGGTTTTTGAATATTCAAAGATTTCTTCTGCCAGGTTCTTAAATCTTTTTATTCTAGGAATTCAAATATACCTAGGTTAGTTCCTTTGAGACTGTTCAAACCATTATTTTCACTCTTTTACCTCTTTTTCAGTTTGGGTAACATCTATTTACCTATTTTCATGTTGACTGTATTCTTAACCATCTAAAGTTAACTGATGAGGCCACCAAAGGATTTATTCATCTCTTGTATCATTTTTTATTTTTACCATCTTCATTTGATTTTTGTTGCGGGAAGTTGGGGACCCTGAATGGAGGAACTGGCTGGAACCGTGGCAGAGGAAACATAAATTATGAAGATTGCATTGACATTTATCACTTCTCTAATAATAGTCTTATAATTTCTTACACCTGTCTTTAATCTCTTAATCCTGTTGTCTTCGTAAGCTGAGGATGTACATCCCCTCAGGTCCACTGTGATGATTGCGTTAACTGTACAAATTGATTGTGGAGCATGTGTGTTTGAACAATATGAAATCAGTGCACCTTGAAAAAGAACAGAATAACAGCGATTTTCAGGGAACAAGGGAAGACAACCATAAGGTCTGACTGCCTGTGGGGTTGGGCGAAATATAGCCATATTTTCTTCTTGCAGAGAGCCTATAAATGGACATGCAAGTAGGAGAGATATCGCTAAACTCTTTTCCTAGCAAGCAATATAATATTAAGAACCTAGGAAAAGAACTGCATTCCTTGGGGGAGGTCTATAAATGGCCGTTCTGGGAGTGTCTGTCCTATACAGTTGAGATAAGGACTGAAATACACCCTGGTCTCCTGCAGTACCCTCAGCCTTATTAGGGTGGGGAAAAAACCCCACCCTGGTAATTTGAGGTCAGACCAGTTATCTGCTCTCAAACCCTATTTTCTGTTGTTTGAGATGTTTATCAAGACAATATGTGCAAGCTGAACATAGACCCTCATCAGTAATTCTAATTTTGCCCTTTGCTTTGTGATCTTTATTGGCCTCAGAAGCATGTGATCTTGTTCTCCTTTTTTGCCCTTTGAAGCATGTGATCTTTGTGACCTACTCCCTGTTTGTACACCCCCTCCCCTTTTTAAATCCTTAATAAAAACGTGCTGGTTTTGTGGCTCAGGTGGGCAACATGGTCCTACTGATATGTGATGTCACCCCCAGAGGCCCAGCTGTAAAATTCCTCACTGTACTGTTTCTCAGCTGGATGACACTTAAGCAAATAGAACCTACATTGAAATATTGGGGGTGGGTTCCCCAATAATATTTAAAGTTTTTCTCTCTGCTGTCTGCTACTAGTTTCTGTATTTTAGCTTTTTTTACTATATCTATTACATTTTCTTTTTTTTTTTTTTTTTTTGAGACGGAGTCTTGCTCTGTCGCCCAGGCTGGAGTACAGTGGCCGATCTCAGCTCACTGCAAGCTCCGCCTCCCGGGTTTACGCCATTCTCCTGCCTCAGCCTCCCGAGTAGCTGGACTACAGGCGCACGCCACCTCGCCCAGCTAGTTTTTGTACTTTTTAGTAGAGACGGGGTTTCACGTGTTAGCCAGGATGGTCTCGATCTCCTGACCTCGTGATCTGCCCGTCTCGGCCTCCAAAGTGCTGGGATTACAGGCTTGAGCCATCGCGCCCGGCCTACATTTTCATCATAATTATTTTATAATTAAAGACCAATAGTTTCAATACTTGGGTCATCTCTGCCTCTGGATCTTTTGATTGTTTTGACTTTTGATGATAAATTTTATTTCTTGCTTTTGGTGTGTCTTATAATGCTGGATAATTACTGAATGCTGGGTAGAGAGTACAGCATTTAAGATTGAGGCAAGCATAATTTACACTTGAAGATCTGAGCGTCTTTTCTTCTATCAGATGGTTAATATTGATTTTTGAGCTGCTTTTGAATTTTGTTTTTGTTGTGATTACTTAGATAGAGCTTAGGCTTCAAATTCTTCTAGTGGTGGGCTAGCACTTCTCCGTTATCTACCTCTAGCTTTTAGCCATCATTGAATGCCACTGCAAGCAGGCTTCTGTGTGTTCTTGTTTCCTCTTAATGATAAGTAGCTGTGAGTTGGTGCTCTGTGCTATGCTTGTCCCCTTTAGGGATAAGGATGTTTCAGTACTATTCTAGTCCAGCCTCTGTCATAGAAAATCTCAATATGCCTGAACCTTGGTAATGGAGTTTTCTCAGTATTTCTTTCCAATTTCCTTGTCTGCAACAATTTGCCACTGGTCTTTCTTGGGAGTTATCCAACTCTTTCATTTCACTAGGAGATCTCCACATGGTATTCTAGGATTTTATATTCAGAATGATTTCTTAATTTTTTACTCCTTACCCAGGGGCTTTGCCTGTGTATCCAGTGGCCTTGTTGTCATTCTTCCAGTTGCTTAAGGCATTTTCCTTTAAAGATGCAAGCAGGACTTCATGTCTGACAACCCCTCCTTGCAGCTACCTTCATCCCTATAGGCTTGCTCCACCAAGGGTATTCTGTACAGCTTCCTGACTTGACAGCAATGATTATTCTAAGCATCCAGATTACCCTTCTGGGCAGAAGCTTACAAGTGACAGCAGACTTAAATGTCTCTTCCTCTTCTGTTTAGTAACAGGTGAAACAGTTTTTGGATCCCATTTTATTCTTGAAAGAGTTTGTCCCTTTTCAAATTTCAGAATAGTTGGTTACCTTGTGATAATATCTCTATAATTTTGTTGTTTCTCCAGATTTCTCTGTTTAGGTTGGGAGAACATTCTCTGCAGCTTTGTACAGAGTTTGGTTCACTGATTTTGACCTCTGTTCAAAACTGTTCTCCAGTCATAAGATAAACAAAAGCACACTGGTGTTTCCAAAATGCAGGAATGAAATGTTCTATATTCCCCCATGACTCTAGTTGTTCTTGTCTTATATTCTGGCTAATTTTCTGTTACGTGTTTTCTCCTTTAGCATCCCTGACCACTATTCTTTTTTTCCCTCCTCTCCTTATATCTTAACGTTCTTCTAACACTTTGAATACCTCATCCCCCTAGGATTCTCTCTAACCCCAAGTTTCTCACTCATCACAACTCTATCCTCTGAGATCACCATCCTAATTAGCCAAGGCAGAAGCTCCTTTTTACAAACTCTCACCTTAAAGCAGACAGTGTGAATCTCTTTGACATCAGGTAATTCAGTTTATAAGGCAATTAACATTTACATAAATGACATTTAGTACAATGATATTTTATTGTAATTTATCTCATTTTTTCCATATTGGTTGATAATATCCAACTCTGTCATAATTTTAGTGTCTAAAGATTCTATTATATGTTATATTGATATATGTTTAGATATCAACCTGACTTCTCTTAAGCTAGCAGATAAGAAAATTGCTAGAGTTTGAATCTGACTCTTAATTTTTAAAGAAGACAGTTCTTGTACTGTTCATCTTTTAGAGCAACTAACCAGGTTCAATATAATTAATGTGTATTTTATAAGAGTGATAATGGTCTCATCATGGGGTCTTATAATTTAGCAAATTGGTTTCCCATAACTTAATCTTCTCTTTCCACTAGGAAACCATATTATTATTTTAAATTGCAACTTTTTAAAGTCTTAGCACTTGAATAATTTATTTGTTTTTCCTATACAGTTGCTTCACCTTGATCTATTTTCTTCTTTTCTAGCTCCTCTTTTTCTTTTCTTCAATATTTCATCTACATCCCAAATCCATTATGTTTTCTCTCTTGAGA
The DNA here is from genome assembly GCF_009764315.1 of Trachypithecus francoisi. Classification (NCBI taxonomy): domain Eukaryota; kingdom Metazoa; phylum Chordata; class Mammalia; order Primates; family Cercopithecidae; genus Trachypithecus; species Trachypithecus francoisi. Next base: position 42,711,543 of record NW_022681468.1, on the reverse strand, counting down.
CTGCTTTTTGATTTTTTTCTTCTGTTCAATATTCCATGAAGGTGCAGAGAAGTTTCTGGCCAAATTCTCTCACAGTTTATTGAAACAAAACAAAATAAGGAATTGGTAAAAATTTCTGCATTGCCCATAAGTATGAGAAAATCATTTTTATTTTATATATTTTTTGGAGACAAGAGTCTTGCTCTATTGCCCAGGCTAGAGTGCAGTGGTGCAGTCTTGGCTCACTGAAATTTCCACCTCCCAGGTTCAAGTGATTCTCCTGCCTCAGCCTCCTGAGTAGCTGGGACTACACGCATGAGGCACCGTACCCTGTCAGAAAATCCCAAAGAAATTTAAATTCTTTTTAGGCTAGTTCCTCATGCATAGACATGAGAAGTGAACCTCCAATACATTTTACAATATTTTGATGGATCATATTTTGGGCTTAAGAGAAGCTCAAAGACAGTGTCTTGGCAGAAGATGTTATTTATTTTGCTGACATCATATTTGACAATGTTTGGATTAGTTGTCAACATTTTAAAAATTTACATAAAAATCTAGAGTCATAGTTTTCTTTAAAATGTGGCAGAATGACACCATTGGGCTTGCATTTTGATTTTGTTTTTAGAGACCAGGTCTCACTCTGTTGCCCAGGCTGGAGTGCAATGGCCCAATCTCAGCTCACTGCAACCTCCATCTCTTGGGGTTCAAGTGGATTCTCCCGCCTCCTGCCTCAACCTCCCAAGTAGCTGGGATTACAGGCACATGCCTGGCCAGGCCAGCGTTGTTGTTGTTTTTAGATGGAGTCTTGCCCTGTTGCCCAGGCTGAAGTGTAGTGGCAGCAATCTCGGCTCACTGCAAGCTCCGCCTCCCGCGTTCACGCCATTCTCCTGCCTCAGACTCTTCAGTAGCTGGGACTACAGGTGCCCGCCATCACACCCGGGTAATTTTTTGTATTTTTAGTAGAGATGGGGTTTCACTGTGTTAGCCAGGATGGTCTTGATCTCCTGACCTCGTGAGCCACCTGCCTTGGCCTCCCAAAGTGCTGAGATCACAGGCATGAGCCACCACACGGCCCCAAATGGCATAGCATAGAACATAGAAATCTAGCTTTTTATATATAGTCTTCACAGATGCCCATGCCACACATTTTAATCATCTGGCTGGCTCCTGAAGCATTTGAGTTCATAGCCATTGCTTTAGAGATTGGACAGTTTCAATGGATAAAGAACCAGTCAAAACAAGTGTTCAGGTGGTAACATTGTCAAAACTCACCTATTACTTGCTCCTATCTCATGCAAGCTTTCCCAAATATTTTACTTAGAGTATTCTAGTTTCGATGAGTTTGAGTGTAAACAGTGGCACTATCAAGAACTTGTTAGAACTATAATTGTATAATGAGACTGCTTCTCTCAACTCTGGCAAATGGCTGTCCTACTTATGAACAGACTCTTGATGAACTCACACAATTATCTGTAATTCTTTTTCACTTAAATTTCCAGCTAGCTGTAGCTTCTCCTTAAAATGTTTATTAATGTATTCATTTAAAAACATGAATGTGTTAGGCTTCTTTCCAGGTCTGGGAATAGGTGGGAAGTAGAGAAATTATCCATTATATAGAGCTTCTATTTACGAATAAAGATTCAATGCAGTATCATAGGGATAAGGTCTATGAATGGAAATGAAACAAGGAAGGGCTGAAGACCTCTGTGTTAGTTCTATTTTACATAGGGTTGTTAGCAAAGACATCACTGAGCAGGTGATGTTGGAACAGACACCATGTGAAAATGAACAGTGCAACTGTCTAGGGGCGAGGTTTTGGAGGCAGCAGCAAATGTGAATGCTTGACATCTTCAAAGTCTAGTGGTCCAGAGAGATAAGGAAAGTATTAGAGAATGAGGTTAAAGATGAACCAAATTAAATAAATAGTAGGATATAAGAATGAACCATGATCCCTGTCGTGGCAGAAAGTGTGAAGAAAACATCATTGCCTTTGGATTATGCCAGCACTTTGAGCACTGGTTTCCTTATGACATGTTCTCTGGGTCTGAATTCTGGACCTCATGCCTCTTCCTTGTTTCAGGCGCAATTAATTTTCTTCTCGACTTCTGACTCCTTCCTGATAACTGGTTACTAAAAACAAGCTCCCTGATCTCTGAGTTAAATCTTTGATTTTCCAATCTATAATTGGGTCCTAACCTCAAATTTATATACTATTGCAAGGTGTCCTAGTTTCCCAGTACTTGACCTCTGCTTGAATATGACCTCCTCCGGTTCTTCAACCTTCAGCTTCCCCTCCTCTGCATTTTGAAGCAGGTGAACTGTGCACTGGTTACCACCTGCTGGGAAAAACTCCCACTGCATGGAGAATAGCACAGATCATCACTATGCCCATCACCAGAAAGAGAAGTCTTAACACTGCAGTTCACTGCATTTGGTTCTGCAAGTTTTACCACTTGTATGAGTCAGGTGAGACATAATACTCATACAAGTTATGTGAAGCAGTTTTATTATTCACAGATAAGCAGTAAGGGGAAGCAGAGACCTCGAATTCATGATGAGCTTTTCTGAGGCTCAGAAAAGCTGCCCAGGGTGTCTGGCATCTTATGTGTGCCCCACCTGCACTGCAGCTGAAGGATCCTGGAAAGCAGTGTACCTTGGGTTTTATATCCCAGGGATAACATAATTTGCTAAGCTAAAATGTTGAAGGACATCTTGTTCCAGGTTCCAGGAGGGGCAGGAATAGAGCCTAGGCTGGTCGAGCCTGTTCCTTCTTTTCTCGGCAAGCTGCACTGCCAGCACATTCTGTTTATGTTTGAGAACTCCACATGAGAAAGGGGGAGAGAACTGGGTCATTCCAAGGTCACCCAGAGCTCTGTCCTGCATACATACCTGCCTTTCTTGAGGTGTGGCTTGAAATAACAGTTTTACACGTGCTATTTGACCATTACACTGATATCAATCTCCAGTTCCATTAATACCTATTGTATAAAGGACTTCGTGTAAGTAGATAATTAAGAAGATAAAATGCATGCAAAACAAATACTCCCAATTTTGTGCCTAAACATGGTGCCCAAAAAAAGATTTTTAAAGAAGTTTTTCTCTTTTCATAAACAAATGGACAATATAATTTAGTTTTTATAACATGTTTTGCTATTCACAAGAAAATGTTTTACACTTATGCCACAAAACCATTCTCATGTCTTGGACTCTGTAGAAATAAATATTTATCAATCACACTGAGGATGCAACAGCTTGATGGCCCAGGGAATCAATACTTCAGCACATTCTTTAGCCATCCAAAACACCGCAATTTGGGGTTCTTTTGCATAGGCAGTTTTTGTCAGAAAAATTGGCTCAGTTAAAAATCATTTGATTAAAAGTAATTTTACATATGTCATAATAAAAAAGATACACTTCCAGCTCCCCTTTACTTACAGTTCTGAACACTAAAGACCAAAAAAAAGAAGAAAATATAGTCGCATTAATGTTTAAAAACTCCTTTTTGCCACTTTGCAACAAAATGATTTCCTCAAATGGCATTAATATGAACAATAAAATATTTTAGAACTGGCTCCTATTTCTGAGGTTTGAACATGTTTTACTTTTCTACCTGTTCTATTTTTTTCTGAGATAATATCTAACCATAAGCTTTTAATATAAATTTTATTTTCAGTTTTTCATGAAACATGTATTTCATTTTTATTTTAACAAACAGCTATTTATCACCTATTCTATGCTGCGTTCTCTATGCTGGGGACTAAAAAGAAAGACATAGTTCCTTCTTTAAGCTACTCATAATCTAGAGGAAAGTGAACAGAAAACAGTGATAATATGTATATGCTACTTATAATATCAGAATTGGATATAAAGAATCAGAGTAGTCAATAGGAAAAAGTGGTCAGCTTTATCCAAATGTTAGAAGATAAGGCAAGTAAGATACTAAATCCACAGGTCTGAAAGAGGCAAAACATTAAGGTAAATTACCTAGAATATTTGCAAGTTCTCTTTGGAAAGTGTCAAATCCTTATTGTCCACAGTTCATCAAATTGGATATTAATTATCCCTGGTGTATTCATAAACTTTAGAGGAAACTATCATGGCCCATCAATCTCATTTTTCTCACCATAGAAGCTAATGCTCAATGCAAGGTGGGCAACATGTGCGTGCATGGTTATGAGGAAAATGCTGATTGTTTTTATTGCCCTGAATGGGCCTATTTATTCAAGAGCAGTGATACGCTATCAGAGATGATAGTGCTCTTAACGATTTTATAGAAGAAACAAAGCCAATGCTACTGGGATACCCACATCTGTTTATCCATTTTGGAAACAAACATTGATTATATGCCTGAACAAGAATGCATTCGGATCTTTTAGGCAGTCTCCTTTGCATTTAACTTAACTCATGCCATTGCGTCTCTGCAGGTAAGGGACGCTAAGGGACTTACTTAGCATGGCTAAGTGCCTTGGCAGTAATACTGAAGATGCCTGAGTAAGTAAGTTTGCTGATGGTATTAATGATTTATTTGAATCCCTGGATATAAAGGGAATGTTCATTCTAGTGGCCTGGTAAAATTTGAACCAGGCAATTGATAGGCAGAAATTAGATCACAAACCCCACCTAGCAATTTAAACTGTATGTGCATACATACATGACCTCATTTTTCTTACAAGGCCATATTGCATGACTATAAAAGATTGGTAGAAGAGGTACCTCATCTAAGTCTGATGTAAATCATTTTTAATTCATTTTACTAATCATATATAAAAGCTGACTATATATTTTGAAATATATAGGCAGTTGCAACAAATTGAAAACAAACTAGATGATGACTACAAAGAAATAAACAACAAGGGATTCTGTGTTGTATTTTCTATTCATTATGTTTCCGCATGTTCTTAACAGGGTTATATCTCCCAAGATCATGGTTTCAATTCATGCCTGGTGTTCACTCCTAGACTTCCAGCCCCATATGCTAGTCCTTAATAGATATATTTGCCGGGAGGTTCTCAACACATCTCAGTCCCAAACTCTGAAATTATTCTCATCAGTTATTCTATAATCTTCGAGAAAGGATAATTCCTATACCTATTCAGGTTGCCAAGTCAGAAACTTGTGTGTCATCATAGGCCCTTTACTCTTCCTCTCCATTTTTCCAATAGAAGAGAATTTTTGAAGTCATAAGATTTCAATCTGGTGCACATTTTTTCACTCATATTCTCCTTTACATCCTCACTGCCATTACTCTTGTTCTGATGTTGACCATCTCTCTGTAGACCATTGAAATGACTCTCAGCTGAAGCATTCCACTCCAAGGTCTAGAACACTTCGTTCTTACACTTGCAATTTCCAAGGGTATCTACATGTTCAGCAGATGGTCTGAAGTTAAGGACATAGCTGTATTTTAAAGAAAAAGATTTGAGATATTCAGTAATTTGAAATTCAAGGAGTAAATTAGATCAACCAGCCCAAGTTTCATGAGAGATGACCTAGTAATACCAGGCTTTACAATTTCTTGCTTTGACAATCTCTCTTAAATATATGTATTAATATTTAAAAACATTTATTACTCTAAAATATTTATTTAAATTGGTGTAAGTATTCTATTATTTAACAGGGATTGTCAAAACAAAAGAAGAAAAAATTAAAGATAGTGGAAATGTTAGAAATGCAAACTTTTCAATTGTAACAATGCTTGTGATTGCAATTTGCCCCATTCTGGATAGTAAGTATATCCCCCACCACCACCCATGAGTGCCTGAATACAGTAAGCTAAGATGAGGTTATCTATTCTTCAAGTTAGCCACTTGCTCTTAGCACACCAGAAGGTTCCTAGGATGAAATGAAGCATTTGACTACCTGTTCCTAGATGTCTCTTGTAATTGCCTGCTGTTTTTTTTGTGATTTGTCCCACACAATTTTTCAGTCACTTCCTCTCCATTTCACAATTCAGATAAGATGGTCTTCAACTGGTGAAGTGAAATGCTAAAGAGAATGATGCAGATGCCAAATATACATTTACTTGTTGAGTACTTGGGAGAGAAAACATCTTTGCAATGTAGTTTCCAGCGTCATGGGAAAACTGAAAATGAGACTACTAAAGCTAAAAACGAATCTACTATAGCTAAAGAGCAAAACAGAAATGTAATACAATAATTTGAAGTACTTAAGTTAGACAACTTTCTCTTTAAGATCATAAGGAGGGTTGTTAAATGTAATACCCTCCATATTATAGTCTGCAGAGGATTAGATAAGTGAACATTATTGTTATAGTTAATCATTTGAACAAACTTCTGAGTTCCCTTAGTATTTAAGAACTACATATTTTACTCCACTGTACTAAACATTACCACACTTAATTTGTAAAGGTAGATAAATCGAACAGGAGCTCCTAATCAGCACAATTTCTGTATGAGCAGAACCATGTCTATCCTCCCTTAGATGACATATACTGTAAAAACAGAAACCAATAGTGTACCAAACACATCATTTTGCAAGGAACTAGATCTTCTGGAAAGCGTAAGCAATGTGTTATGTGACTCTAATGCCTGTTTTACATTAAGGTATCTGGCTAAAGTGAAAAGCTCATTCAAAACAATCACTTGACGGCCAGGTGTGGTGGCTCATGCCTGTAATCCCAGCACTTTCGGAAGCTGAGGTGGGCAGATCATGAGGTCAGGAGTTGCAGACCATCTGGCCAACATGGTAAGACCCCATCTTTACTAAAAATACCAGAATTAACCATGTAATCAGCGCATGTAATCCCAGCTACTCAAGAGGCTGAGGCAAGAGAATTGCTTGAACCTGGTAGCCAGAGGTTGCAGTGAGCCGAGATCGCACCACTGCACTCCAGCCTGGGCAACAGAGCAAGACTCCATCTCAACAAAAACCACTTGTATCACTTCTAGGGCTTTTCTCCATAGGAGAAAAAAATGATGATGTTGAAACGATATAAGTGTGTGGAGAAAGTCATGTGCCACCATTATTTTTAAAAGTTGGGGTAAACCTATATAAGAAGTTCTTTGCAATGCACGAGGACCTAAGCACTTAAGAAAGTCATTTACAGTATCAACTAAATATGTTTAGAGTTACTATAAGTCAAAATTCTTACTGACTAATTCAAGTTGAAACATTTCTAGTGCCCTATTGAGTTGACTTGTATAAACAACTTTTAAGAAAGATCAATCAACTACACTTTTCAAAACATTTGATTTTCAAATCATTATAATAACATTAATTCTATATTAGCCCTTACACTGTGTTCAGCTGTTATGTTTTCATAGCATTTTTCATATAGATATATTTGAGACAAATATAGATAGATAGATAGATTGATTGATTTGAGACAGAGCCTCACTCTTGTCATCCAGGTTGGAGTGAAGTGGCAGTATCTCAGCTCACTGTAACCTCCACCTCCTGGGTTCAAATTATTCTCCTGCCTTGGCCTCCTGAGTGGCTGGGATTACAGGCGTCTGCCACCACACCTGATTAATTTTTGTGTTTTTAGTAGAGATAGGGTTTTGCCATATTGGCCAGGCTAGTCTCAAACTGCCGACCTCAGGTGCTCAACCTGCCTTGGCCTCCTGAAGTGCTGGGATTACAGGCCTGAGCCACTGTGCCCAGTCCCAAATATTTTTTATTATGCCAAAATTCACATAACATAAAATTTACCATGGTAACCAATTTTAATTGTATAGTTCAGTGTTACTATATACACTCATAACTTTCAAACTATCATCAGCATTCATCTCCATAATTATTTTTATCTTATAAAACTACAACTCTATACTTAAACAATACCCCCTCCCTCCCCCAGTCCCCTGGAAACCACCATTCTACTTTGTCTCCATGATTTTGACTACTCTAAATATATCATACAGGTGGAATGATACAGCATTTGTCTTTTTGTGACTGGTTTGCTTACTTAGCATCAAGACTTCAAGGTCTATTCACATCATAGCATATGTCAGAAATTCCTTTTTAAGGCTGAATAACATTCCATCATATGTATACGCCAGTTTTGCTTATCCATTCATCTATTGATGGACACTTAAGATGCTTTCATGTTGTAGTTAGTGTGAATAATGCTGTTATAAACAAGGGTGTAGAAATCTCTTTGGGATCTTTTTCTCAGGTCTTTTGGGTAAATTCACTGAAGTAGAATTGCTGGATCATATGGTAACCCTATTTTTACTTTTTTTTGTGAAACTGCCATACTGTTTTACATTCTATTTTACATTTCTTGCAAAAGTATTCCAATTTCTCCACATCCTAACAAACATTTGTTATTCTGTTTGGTTTTGGTAGTAGCCATTCTAATAAGTGTCAGGTGGTATCATGTTTTAATTTTGATTTGCATTTCCCTAATGATTAATGATGTTGAACATCTTTAAATGTGCTTTTTGTATTTTCTTTGGAGCAATGTCTATTCAATTCCTTTGCTTTTGTTGCTTAACTTTGGGGATTTCTCTATATATTCTGAGTGTTAATCCCTTATTAGATATGATTTGCAAATGTTTTCTTTCATTCTGTGGTAAAAAGGTAACTTTTTACTCTATTGATTTTGTGTTTTAAAGCACATTTAAAATTTTTCATGATATCCAATTTATCTTTTTATTTTGTCAACTGTGCCTTTGGTGTCATACCTGAGAAATAATTGCCAAATATAATGTGTTCATGTTTTCGTCTAATAATTTTACAGATTTAGGTGTTTGATCCATTTTGAGTTAATTTCCATATATAGTATTAAGTTCATGTACAACTTTATTCTTTTTATATGTGGATATCTAATTTTTCCAGACCATTGCTTGAAAGACTGTTCTTTTCTCATTTGGTCTTAACACCCTTGCCAAAAAATCATTTGACCATATGTGTGAGGGTTTATTTCTGGGCTCTCTATTCTATTCCAATGGTCTATATGTCTGTTTTTATGCCAGTACTACATTATAGCTTTATATGAAGTTTTGAAATCAAAATGTGAGTCCTCCAGCTTTTCTTTTTTTTTTTTTTCCAACATCGTTTGTCTCTTTGGACTTCCTTAAAATTCCATATAAATTTTAGAATGGGTTTATCTATTTTACAAAAAGAAAACACTGGATTTTGATAGAGATTGCTCTGGATCTATAGATTGGTTTGGGTGATACTGACTTATTAAACAATATTAAGTCCTTCTATCCATGAACACAGGGTGTGTTTCTATCTATTTAAGTCTTCTTTATTTCAGTAATGTTTTGCAGTTTTATTTTGGCAAGTATTTCACATCCTTAAGTGAATCCCTAAGATTTATATTCTTTTAATGCTATTGTAAATAGAATTATTTTTATAATTACGTTTTCAGATTGTTCATTGTTAACATGATTTTTGTATATTAGCTTGTATCAGCCTGCTATTTCACTGAATTTGTTTGTTCTCACAGTTTTTTGGTGGAATCTTTAGGATTTTCCATATGTAAGATTATCTCATCTGCAAACAGAGGTAATTTTACTTACTCTTTTGTAATTTGGAGGCCTTTGGTTTTTATTTTTACTTACTAATTGCTCTGGCTACAACTTCAGAACTATGTCAAAGAGTAGTGTTGCTAGTGATCACCTTTGCCTTGGTCCTGATCTTGGAAAACTTTCATTCTTTCTCCAATTAGTATGATGTTTGCTGTGGATTTTTATGTATAATTTGTTATGTGGAGGCAGTTTCCTTCTTGTTCTAGTTTGTTGAGTGTTTTAATCATAAAAGGATGTTGAATTTTGTAACATGCTTTTTCTGTATCAATTGAGATAATCATGTGGTTTTTATTCTTTCATTTCTTAATCTGTTTTATTACAGTGATGGAATTTTTTATGTTGAATCAGTCTTGTATTCAAGAAATAAATCTCATTGATCATGGTGTATAATCCATTTTTAAGGATTTTTTTCATCAAATATATTGGTTTGTAGTTTACTTTTTTGTAGTGTCTTTCTGTTCAGTTTTGGTAATGCTGGCCTTATAGAATGAGTGAGGAAGTGTTTTCTCCTCTAACTTTTTGGAAAATATTTTTTTTCGAGACGGAGTCTCGCTCAGTCCCCAGGCTGGAGTGCTGTGGCGCGATCTCCGCTCACTGCAAGCTCCGCCTCCCGGATTCACGCCATTCTCCTGCCTCAGCCTCCCGAGTAGCTGGGACTACAGGCGTCCGCGACCACGCTCGGCTAATTTTTTGTATTTTTAGTAGAGACGGGGTTTCACCGTGTGTGTCAGGATGGTCTCGATCTCCTGACCTTGTGATCCACCCGCCTCAGCCTCCCAAAGGCGTGAGTCACTGCGCCCGGCCCAAGGTTTTTTATTTTGTTGTTCTTTTTGAAATAGGGTCTCACTCTGTCACCCAGGCTGGAGTGCAATGGCACGATCACAGCTCACTGCAGCCTCAAGTGATCCTCTTACCTCAGCCTCCGGAGTGGCTGGGACTACCGGCATGCACCACCACTCCCAGCTATTTTCTGTATTTTTTTTGTAGAGAGAGGGTCTTACCATGTTGCCCAGGCTGGTCTTGAACTCCTGGGCTCAAGCAATCCTCCTGCCTCAGCTTCTCAAAGTGCAGGGATTTCAGGTGTGAGCCACCACACCGGACCTGGAAAAGTTTTAAAAGGATTGATATTAAGGTTTTTTTTTTTTTTTTTTTTTTAATGTCATGAGATTTCAATTAATCTTATTAATTTTAGGTCTATTGAAACTTTATTTTTCCATACGTTATTGGGGTACAGGTGGTATTTGGTTACATGATTTGTGAGATTTGCAGTCTTTTATTCCTTGCCTCTCTCCCACTTTTCCCTCCCAATTCCCCAACATCCATTGTATCATTGTTTCTGCCTTGGCATCCTCAGAGCTTAGCTCCCACACATCAGTGAGAACATATGATGTTTGGTTTTCCATTCCTGAGTTACTTCACTTACAATAATCATCTCCAGTCTCATCCAGGTCACGGTGAATGCTGTTAATTCATTTCTTTTTATGGCTGTGTAGTATTACATAATATATATACACACACACATACATACACATACGTGTGGGTATATATATGTCACAGTTTAACCACTCGTTGATTGAAGGGCATTTGAATTGGTTCCACAATTTTGCAGTTGTGCTGCTATAAACATGCGTGTGCAAGTATCTTTTCCGAATAATGACTTCTTTTCCTCTGGGTAGGTATCCAGTAGTGGGATTGCTGGATCCAATGGTAGTTCTACTTTTAGTTCTTTAAGGAATCTCCACACTGTTTTCGATAGTGGCTATACTAGTTTACATTCCCACAAGCAGTGTAGAAGAGTTCCCTGTTCACTGCGTCCCTGTCAGCATCTAGTCTTGGCAAGTTTTGTGTTTCTAGAAATTTGCCCATTTCATCTAGGTTATTCAATTTGTAAATATAAAATTTTATGATACTCATAGCCCTTTTTATTTCTGTAGAACTGGAAGAAATGGCTCCACTTTCCTTCTCAATTTTAGTAATTTTAGTCTTTTTTCTTAGACCTCTAGATAAAGATTTGCAAATTTTGTTGATCTAGTCAAAGAACTAAGCTTGTTTTATTTTTCTTTTTTTAATAAGACAAAAACATATTTTATTTATTTATTTGTAAACTCAGGTACAGAAGTTTGAGCTATTCATTCTTACAGGCTCATTAATGGGTCATTATCATCATTGGTCTGTGCAAGACCCCTCTCTTGTTTTATTTGTTTATTCCCTCTTATCCTCATGACTCACTTCCTTTCTCCTCCTTCCTTACTACAGACAAATATTCTAACATATTTAAGGTGTATGTGTATTTGCACAAATTCTTCACATACTGTGACATGCATGCATGTATGTAGTTCACAGAAAGAGTATATTATAGGTTTCTCTAGTTGTTTTGTACAATCAGCATAATGTGGTTTTGGGGCCCATTCATATCACTATGTGTGTGTTTAGTCTGTTGCTGTTAACGACTGCACAGTACTCCATGGTATGCATTCACATTTCACTTGCCTCAGACTCACTGGTACCACAAACAACAATGCAGTGCACCTTCTCGTATTCATCCCCATGCGGACCTCTCAGAGACTTTCTTTAAGATATATACCCCTCAGTGGAATGCTATCCCTCCCCTAGTCCCCCACCCCACGACAGGCCCCAGTGTGTGATGTTCCCCACCCTGTGTCCAAGTGTTCTCATTGTTCATTTCCCACCTATGAGTGAGAACATGTGGTGTTTGGTTTTCTGTCCTTGCGATAGTTTGCTCAGAATGATGGTTTCCAGTTTCATCCATGTCCCTACAAAGGACATGAACTCATCCTTTTTTACGGCTGCATAGTATTCCATGGTGTATATGTGCCACATTTTCTTAATCCAGTCTGTCATTGCTGGACATTTGCATTGGTTCCAAGTCTTTGCTATTGTGAATACTGCTCCAACAAACATACATGTGAATGTGTCTTTATAGCAGCATGATTTATAATCCTTTTGGCATAGACCCAGTAATGGGAGATGGCTGGGTTAAATGGTATTTCTAATTCTAGATCCTTGAGGAATCGCCACACTGTCTTCCACAATGGTTGCACTAGTTTACAGTTCCACCAACAGTGTAAAAGTGTTCCTATTTCTCCACATCCTCTCCAGCACCTGTTGTTTCCTGACTTTTTAATGATTGCCATTCTAACTGGTGTGAGATGGTATCTCATTGTGGTTTTGATTGGCATTTCTCTGATGGCCAGTGATGATGAACATTTTTGCATTTTTTCATGTGTCTGTTCGCTGCATAAGTGCCTTCTTTTGAGAAGTGTCTGTTCATATCCTTTGCCCACTTTTTGATGGAGTTGTTTGATTTTTTCTTGTAAATTTGTTTAAGTTCTTTGTAGATTCTGGATATTAGCCCTTTGTCAGATGGGTAGGTTGCAAAAATTTTCTCCCATTCTGCAGGTTGCCTGTTCACTCTGATGGTAGTTTCTTTTGCTGTGCAGAAGCTCTTTAGTTTAATGAGATCCCATTTGTCAATTTTGGCTTTTGTTGCCGTTGCTTTTGGTGTTTTAGACATGAAGTCCTTGCCCATGCCTATGTCCTGAATGGCATTGCCTAGGTTGACTCACACCAAGATACATTATAATGCAACTTTTGAAAGATGAAACAAAAAGAGAATCTTGAAAGTAGCAAGAAGGAAGCAACTTATCACATACAAGGTATTCTCACATACGAGGTATTCTCAATAAGATTATCAGCAGGTTTCTCATCAGAAACTTTGCATCTGCCAAAACTGTCCTTTAAAAGTGAGGGAGATCGCATTCAGAAATAAACAAAATCTGAGGAATTTGGTTATCATTAGACCTACCCTGCAATAAGAAAGTTCTAAGGAGTCCTTAGAGTTCAATGAAAAGGCACTAGATGGTAACTTAAGGCTGTATGAACAAATAAAATTCTCGATAAAGGTAAATATGGATAATTATAGAGGGTAGCATTATTGTACCAGGAGCTTATAACTCCACTTTTGTTTTCTAGATGATTGTTTAAATGAATAAATTTTTTAGAATGATTATTAGTCTAAAATCTAGTATTACTGTAACTTTTGTTTGCAATGCCAGATTTGGTTTTATATAACTTAAAACTTAATAGTCTGTTTCTGCACACCCAATGTATAAACATGTAGTTTTGTGACATCAACTAAAAGGGATGGCGACACAGCTATAAAGGAGCAGAGGATTTGTATGTTTTAAAGTTAGGTTGGTATAAACCCATCTTCATGGTAACTACAAAGAAAATAGATGTAAAATATGCCCCAAAGAAAAAGAGTAAGGAATTTAAATATATTCCTACAAAACAAACTAAATGGAAAAGAATATAGAAAGGCAAGAAATCAGAGGGAAAGACTATAAAGCATATGGAAAACAAAGAGCAAAATGATACAAGTTAGTCCCTCACCAGTAATTAATTTAAATGTAAATGGATTAAACACTCCCATCAAAACAGAGATTAGCAGAATGGATAAAAACACATGATTCAACTATATTGTGTCTACAAATGACTCACTTTAGGGACTGCAGAAGTGTTGGTCACGTGGTACAAAGTTTGTTAGGAATAGATGACAAATATCTAAGGTAATAATTACGTTAATTAGCTTGATTCACTAATTCTACACTGTATACATCCATGATACATCAGTGTGTATTTTATTTTTTGGCAAATATATAATATATATGTACATATATATGTGTATATATAATATGTGTATATATTTTATATATATAGTCTTTGTCTAATATATTTGCCATCAAGTCTTTCAGGGACAGTTTCTCTTAATCTTTTTATTTGACTTTGAACCGGCCATACTTTGTGAATTTATGCTATATTAGTCTGTTTTCACACTGCTATAAAGAACTACCTGAGACTGATTGACTCACAGTTCCACATGGCTCAGGAGGCCTCAGGAAACATACAATCATGGCAGAAGTTGAAGGAGAAGCAAGGACCTACTTCACAAGGCAGCAGGAGAGAGGGGGCAGACAGGGGTAGTGCCAGACACTTAACAAACAACCAGATATCACGAGAACTCTAGCACAAGAACAGCAAGGGGAAAGTTCATTCCCAGTCACCTTCCACCAGGCCACTCCCCCAACATGTGGTGATTATAAATTTGAGATGAGATTTGGTTGGGGACACAGCCAAACCATATCACTCCACCCTGGCCCTCCCAAATCTCATGTTCCTTTCACATTTCAAAACCAATCAGGCCTTCCCATGAGTCCCCCAAAGTCTTAACTCATTCCAGCATTAACTCAAAAGTCCAAAGTCTCATCTGAGACAAGGCAAGTCCCTTCCACCTGTGAGCCTGTAAAATAAAAAACTAGTTACTTCCAAGATACAATGGGGTACAGGCTTTGGGTAAATGTTCCCATTCCAAATGGGAGAAATTGGCCCAAACAAAGGGGCTACAGGCCCCATGCAAGTCCAAAATCCCACAGGGTAGGCATTATATCTTCAAGCTCCAAAATAATCTTCTTTGACTTCATATCTCACATCCAAGGCATTGGGCAGCTGTGGCTCTACAGGGTACAGCTGCCATGGGTACTTTCACAGGCTGAAGGCTGGTGTTGAGTGCCTGTGGCTTTTTCAGGTGCTGTTGATCTACCATGCTGGGGTTTGGAGGACTGTGACCCTCTTCTCACAGCTCCACTAGGCAGTGTCCCGGTGGAGACTCTTTTAGGACTCTGACACCCAATTTCTCTTCTGCACTGCCCTAGCACAGGTTCTCTATGAGGGCTCTGCCCCTGCAGCAGACTTCTGCCTGGACATTCACATGTTTTCATTCATCCTCTCAAACCAAGGCAGAGGTTCACTAACCTTAATTCTTGCCTTCTGTGCACCTGTAGGACCCACAGCACATCTAACCTGCCAAGGCTTGGGGCTTACACCCTCTGAAGCTCTGGTCCACTGTCCATTGGCCCCTTTTAGCCATGGCTGGAACTGGAGCAGCAGGGTCCTAGGCTGAGCCCACAAAACCATTTTTTCCTCCTAGGCCTTGAGGCCTGTGTGGGAGGGGCTGCCAAGAAACTTTCTGAAATGCTCTGGAGACATTTTTTCCATTATCTTGGTTATTAACATTTGGTTCATTACATATGCAAATTTCTGCAGCCAGCTTGAATTTCTTCTTAGAAAATGGGTTTTTCCCTTTCTACTACATGGTCAGTCTGCAAAATTTCAAACCTTATGCTCTGCTCCCCTTTTAAACGTAAGTTCAAATGTCAGACCCTCTCTTGTGAACACATATGAGCATATACTTTTAGAGAAAGCCAGGTTACCTCTTGAATGCTTTGCTGCTTGGAAATTTCTTCTGTCAAATACCCGAAATCATCAAGTTCAAAGTTCCACAGATACTAGGGCAGGGGCAAAATGCTGCTAAGGTATAGCAAGGGTGACCTTTATTCCAGTTCCCAAAGTTGCTCATCTCCATTTGGGACCTCCTCAGACTGAGCTTCATTTTCCATATCACTATCAGCCTGTTAGTCAAAACCATTCAAATCTCTAGGAAGTTTCTAACTTTCTCTCATCTTTCTGTCTTCTTATGAGTGCTCCAAACCGATCCAAAGTTGCTTCCACATTTTATCTTTATAGCAGTGTCCCACTCTCCTGGTACCAATTTTGTATATTAGTTCATTTTCACACTGCTGTAAAGAACTACCTGAGACTGGGTAAATAATAAAGAAAAGAAGGTTTAATTGACTTACAGTTCTGCATGGCTGGGGAGACCTCAGGAAACTTGCAATCATGGTGGAAGGAGAAGCGAGGAGGAGAGGGAGTTGAGGGGGATGTGCTACACTTATCAAACAACCAGATATCATGAGACTAGCAAAGGCGAAGTCTGCCCCCACAGCTCAGTCACCTTCCACCAGGCTTAGAGATGAGATTTGCATGGGGAAACAGAGTGAGACTATCATATGCTTTGTGAATTTTTTGTTGAAAACTATACATTTAAATCTAAAAATCTCTGGAAATCACATTCTGCCCCTATCCTGGGTTTGCTATCATTTACATTGTTTCTGGAGGCCATTTTTGAGCCTTTCCGTGGGTATGCATGGTTACTTTTTAATTTTCCCCACATATGCAGTTGTATTCAATTTCCTTCTCTTCAATTTCTGGCTCCCAAAAGGAAAAAAGAAAAATGAAGGTAGGTGGAAAAGGGTGTCAGCTGTTTCACTCTCCTAGAAGTCACTTCAGCTAGGATAGGAATTTACAACAATGCAGGAGCATCTCTGTCTATACCTGTGTCAGCAGAAGCAGCAATCAGAAACCACAGCACAGATTGTAGGTATTTCAAAGACAGGTTCCTTTTTACCCACCTTCGCTCAAGCAAGCTGTTTGCAAACTGTTCCAGGAACACAGGAGCACAGCTGCTTGCCATGTGGCTAAGATGTGGGAATGAGTGTCTCTTACCATGATAAACGCTGAAAATGAACAGATATTAACTACAATTTACTTTCTAAGAATTCCCCCTGGAAGTTTCAAGCCTTCAGCAGACTCTAGAGTTCCCAAATACTTATATCAGACAGATTCTGCCAGTGCAATTGCTGTCTAAATGGGGCAATGTATTCCTGGAGGTTCCTACTCCACCATCTTCCTAGACTCCTCTCCTCTCAAACTATTGTTAAAAGCTACCTTGGTGCTGACCTACTTTATTCCTGCTTTATCAGTATGATTTTATTTATAATGTCTTTGACATATTAAATCCAAAGGGCATTCATTTTGATATTGAATGTTTTTCTTGAAAAGCAAAAATAATTACAAGGACAACTAAAAGAAAAAAAAAAGACTGAAAGGTAGTTAGGCAGTTGAATACTGACTAGTGACAAATACAAAGACATTTTCTACCAAAACTGATATTCAGTTAATGTTCTCGGTTTCAGGTTCCAAGGTATGACTTGTGTGGTCCCTTTGGGTCATCAGGTTGCTCACACAGATACTGAGATTCCTGTCCTCCTCTCTCTCTTCAGCTTGTGAAAGTTCATCCTGTCTGGTCTGTGTATTCCAAGATATGCTGAACATTTATTTGCCTTTAGGCTGCATGTGAAGGATTCTCTCACTGCTTCTAAGCCCCCACATCAGCTTAAGATTCTTCTCTGATTCCAGAGAGTCCCACAGGACAAAGTACCTCAGAAATACTCAGAGCCACAATTTATTGTTCACATCCTTTCATTCAAGTGAGAAAGTATAAAGCTCCTGTTGTGAAGTTTATGTTTTTGATCTTGTCTTAGGCTTCTTTGTGTCATCAGATGAACCCACTCTAAAGTCTAGGTAAAATCCTTGAGTCCCACTTAATTTTCTAGTTAGGCTGACTGAGAACTTCCTTCTTGAACTGGAAATCTTATAGAATAGGTTATGTGGCTTATTCTTCTTAGACTGTTGAAGGATGTACTTCTGAAAATAAATGAACCAAATTCCCAGGTTTTAAATATTCTGATTCTTCCTTCCTTTAAGTTCTAGGAGAGTCAGAGATACTTCCCAGGATAGTGGCATGGATATAGGTTGTTGATATAAGGCAGACAAACAGATGGTGTGCTCAGTGACTGTACCTCTTAGGACCCATTGCTGGTAATTGGGCTAAGAAAGCAAAAGGATGGATAGAGGTTTAGACAGGAGGATGATTTATGAGTTATCTGACATATGGAAAAGTGGAGCCAAAGCTAAAATGAGAGCAGCTGAAAATTACAAGGCAATGTTCTCAAGGCAGGAGCAAGCAGTAAATCAGATTTAGACACGGAGGGCTCAGTACCCCAGCTAGCTCTGTTGGAGATAAATCCTTCAGATCATATCCTGAACCTGCCTCCACATTCTTTTAGAAACTGATTATTAAAGTAGGCTAGCCTTTTTTGGACACATTTTCATGGAGGATGGGATACAAGTCTTATTTTGATAAAAATATTTGGTGTCAATGAATGCCCTGTGAAATCAAGAACATAAATCAACAATCGCTTGTGTTATGGAGACACAGTCTGCTCTACTCATTAGCAGTTCCTGTCATGGGAACATTCCTTTTCCTTATCCAGAACCAGGTAAGACTATAACCTTGACAGTTCGCCATTCATCTGTTAAATGTATATTGTGTGGCCCTGTGATCAATGGTCCACATTTATTACTCACAACTTTTTAGTCCCTATTTGCCATACTGTGGAAAAGTTAAATTTGCCTCAATACTTTAATTAATTCCAACACAGAAATGTCAATGAACAGTCATGATGAGTGCTCAAAGTGCCTGTAAGACAGACAACAGGTGACTCATTGCAAAGAACATAAATTTTAGATGTGCAAGGAACATAGTGTGTTTAAAGCTATTCATTGGCAGATGATTGAAATGTGGAGGTTCTTGTGAGGTACACAATGATTGTTATCATGAGGTTTTCTGATATGTTAAAATTTCTGGAAAATAATTGACACAGCCACAAAATCACTGGTATAGCCTTAGTCTTGGTAATACAGATGGATGAAGTCAATTCTATTAAACTCAGAGTAGAAAAGTTTTTAAAAGGTTAGCCTGAGGAGTAAGCAGATTTTGCTTTTATACAATCACTTATGAGTCCTTGTAAGTCAGCCTTACCAGATACCACCTATCTAGAAAGGGTTTCTCCCTCTGAGAAAGGCTGTAAGTGGACCAAGAATGAGCATTTGAGTCATAAAGTGCAATGAGTACTACAAAGAAACAAAAGCATATTCAAATCTAATTGGATGAATAATACTAAAATAGAATGAGAGATTTAACAGGAGCAGACACGTTTGAACTTGTGCTTTTTCCATTTTCTCTTAGAGATATGACATTTCATCCTTTCCTCAAAACCTAATAGTATATAGGTTATGTGTCATACATATAAAATAAGCACATAATATTCCCTTTGTTTCCAGTTTATCACTTAAGAGTGCCTCTTTGTGGGTCTGAAGTTGTGTATTCTTAGAGCCAGTTACCTGCATCCAAATGTACAGAAAAAAGTGAAGAATGCAGGTTTCTCTTCTCTAATATACAAAATATAAGAGAGTTGGGGTTTTTAACTCATGCACTGGGAGACTCAGTAATCTATCTATGGCTTATTTGGCAAGGTTGTTAATTGTGATGCAGTACAGGATGCAAAAGCTCTTAGGCTAGATAAGTACTAGAAACCTCTCATCTCTTGTTATCTGGGTTTCCAAGGTGATGAGAGGGTAGGAAGAAACTAGAAGATCAGGTGTAATATCATGGCTAATCATATTTCTAAAATATTTTTTCCAGGATATTACCTGACTCTCACAGTGTCAGGATTTTCTAGGCAAGACTGGCATCTTTCTTAAGCTATAACAATGTGTGAACAATGTAAGAAGCTACCGATACTGGGAAGGTAGATACTGATCTCTGCAACAAAATAGTTGAATAGTAGAGCACTCTAGAGGTACAAATTTGACAGTTGTATATTCCAGGTCCCACCACTTGCTGTTGGGGGCCAAATGTAGAAGGAAAGGAATTTAGGAAATAATGAATTAATATATAGAAATAAGTATAAGGTAAAGAGCTTTAAAGAAAAATGTTCATAGGAAGGTAACTCTCAGCCAGGCATGGTGGCTCATGCCTGTAATACCAGCACTTTGGGAGGCCGAGGCTGGCGGATCACCTGAGGTCAGGAGTTCGAGACAAGCCTGGCCAACATGGTGAGACCCCATCTCTACTAAAACTACAAAAATTAGCCAGGCGTGGTGGCAGGTGCCTTTAGTCCCAACTACCTGAGAGACTGAGGCAGGGGAATTGCTTGAATATGGGAGGTGGAGGTTGCAGTGAGCTGAGATCGTGCCACTGCACTCCAGCCTGGACAACAGAGCGAGATTCCATCTCAAAAAAATTTTTAAAAAGTAACTCTCCTGCTCTTTACAACTCTGACACTAGTGTTTTTCCTGTTTCTGAAAAGAAGCAGGATTATAAATTCCTCTGAATGTATGACAGAAAACAAAAAAGATACAACATATCAAGTAGAAGAGAGATTTATGACCTGAAATTGGTATATTTGTGCATTAGCAAACAGAGATAGGAACAGATCTCTTAAAATTGTCCTTAAAACATCTAAACTATAAGCACTTGGAGACAGAGATTAACCAATCTTAGAGTTGATATATATTTCCTAATGCAAGAAGGTTATGAATCTGATTTGAATTTCTCTGAGTACAGAGGAAGATAAAGAAATACCAGAACCAGGGTGATGAGAAAAAAATGTGATTTTCCTTACCCAGTCAGTATGTAGGCATTCATCAATGTACTAGTGAAAGGAAATTTGTAGTTAATGCTGAATTCCCACACTCCCTATTGATTGTACAAATAGGGAGTGCAGTTTGCACTCCTACAATGACACTTACATACGCATATCTGAAATTAGCTTGTATTGTCTATTAGTGTGTTTCTGGTTGATTCTATCACAAAGAGTTCAGTTTTTCTTACCTATTTACACTTGTTGTATCGATAAAGTCTTAAAATACAGTTTTTCAAGAAAAGCCTGGACTATATAGACTCACATAAAATTATTGTAGAAAATACCATTGTTCAGAATTGACAGACAAAATAAACATGGGTCCTTGTTGTCCACACATCCACAGGGAAGGCATGATTAGTGAGCTAATGTTCAGGCGCAAAGAATTGTAATACACGAACTTGGAAAGCTTGAAGCGTAGTGGAGGCCACAATTCCTTTAAAAGACACACTGCTTACAGTACATGAACTAAAAAACACATTTTGTGTGACATAAAGTGTGGGGACTTGTTAACTGGGCATTACCTTTGTGGTCCAGCTACTTTTTCATATTTTATGTTACTTGAATAAATTCCTGAGTATGGGGTGGGAGAGCATGAATAAACGTAAAAGCTCACACTCTGAAAACTGAGAATTTATATAGAAAGACTTCTTTGTGATGAAAGTAACCCAAGCCATGGCAATGACCAAAAGGCATATTGTTAAACTTCTGGGACTTTTTAAAAGTATATAAATAAAGGGTACACACTGAGGCTCCAAACCTGCTTAGGTCTTAGTTCTGTAGCAGGTAGCTTGCCTGAAATTTTTGCCTGCCTGATAACTAATTTGTTCACAATAAATTCTTGCGTTTTCATCCAGCAGATTAGTCCCGATATCAAGGCAGTGTCAAGAGTAAAGGGGAGGATCAAGACTTTTTTTGAGTGATGTTTCCTGGAAGGTAAGTTAGATACAGCAAAGATTGAAATAGGACTCAGTTTGTAGTGGGGAGTTTTGGATGCAAAAGAGAATAACTATATGGAAGTCTAAAACAGATGCTAAAATTACTACATATTGCAAAGCATTTATTGAAGAAAGACTTGAGATTGTGACCTTGAGTAGTGACTTTGTCCAGAATAGGCACTAAGGCCAGATGGTACCTGCTACTAAAAAATGGAATCTTGTTATTGCTCCTTTTGTTCAGATCTAAATGCCTGAGACAGCACCGTTATGCTACACATTTACTTCTCAGTTTCCTAAACAAGGATGACAAGTCTAATTTTATTATCCTTACTCTAGCAAAATACCCACTGTCATCTGTAAGGACAATATGATCAAGTCCTTTGGCTGAAGAATGTATTTCCTCAGCCATAATGTCCCCAAGGCTTCTAAATAAAATAGACATTCAAACTTTACTTTTAGAAAAAAAAAATCACTATACTGCATTTCTAAAAATAAGTTTTGTTCAGAAAGAGCTTCTGTAATGCTAGAAGGAAGCATTCTAGCTGACGTTTATAGAGAGTGGCTATGGAGTCTCCTAACTGAGGTATGGTTAACAGCCTGACATTAACTCTAGTCATGGGTAAAATAAAGGTAAATGGTAAATGATCTGAAGCCTAGTGAGGAAAGACCAAGAGCAGCAGTGATTGAAGTTCTGTGGGTCTTCTGGGTCAGACACAAATGCCTGCAGGGTCCAGGTTGGCAATGCGTATTTGTAAGCAGCAGTGGATATAATAGAACATGCAGCCTTAGGGACTATGACCTGTCAAGCACCCACATCTGGGGGCTAACATTCGCATATGAACCACTAGTTTGTGATGCCACGTCAAAAAGGTCCTGTAAGTGTTTTCCAAAAATTTTCCCAGTGTTATGCAAAAGAGCCAACATATAGTTGAGTCTGTCACCTCTTATGATCATTGTTATTGAGACCACCTCTATGCGAGATACAAGAAATATCATCCATTACAACAGAAGAACCCATGCCCTTCTAGGCCAGAAAACTCTTATTAACATACTATCTTGGTAAAAAAATTTAAGGCTAAAATCGAGGGAGAAGATTTTTATTAACCAAAAATAAAATAAAATATTTAAACTCAATGCTTCATAGATTACAAGATCTAAGGCGAAAGAATATTCTGAAGATAAAAGGAATGGAATCAAGGTAATAGGGCTATGTTTTCTGCTACAAACCAAATTGAGAAAATGTATGATTTTTTGGTGACTCATTGAGAGAATGCTTTTATCATGTGGCAAGGAGAAAAACTCTTTCAGAAAGAATAAGACCATTCTGTCCTAATCAAAACATTAGAAAATAGCTGAAAATAACATTCTTCTTCCTCCTTTGGAAACTCAGTTGTCTACTCATTTGGAAGAAGCCTTTTCTTAAGATCAAGAGAAGAAAGCTCTTCTGTGTTGTGATTCTTTTAATGTTCCAACAAACAAAGACATGCACACATAAAGCTTAACTAGGCCGGGCGCGGTGGCTCAAGCCTGTAATCCCAACACTTTGGGAGGCCGAGACGGGCGGATCACGAGGTCAGGAGATCGAGACCATCCTGGCTAACACGGTGAAACTCCGTCTCTACTAAAAATACAAAAACTAGCCGGGCGAGGTGGCGGGCGCCTGTAGTCCCAGCTACTCGGGAGGCTAAGGCAGGAGAATGGCGTAAACCCGGGAGGCGGAGCTTGCAGTGAGCTGAGATCTGGCCACTGCACTCCAGTCCGGGCGACAGAGCGAGACTCCGCCTCAAAAAAAAAAAAAAAAAGCTTAACTAATTGATATCTTTCAGGAGTATTAAAGAGAGGCACAGAAGAATGCCTCTACATAGGACAGGAATACATACTTGGTAATCAGGGATCATGTGGTAGCAGCCACACTGTTTAAGATTGTGGGTCAGAAATGTCTTTAAGATGTCAAATGAAAAACAAAAAAACCATTTCATGCTCATGGACAGGAAGAATCAATATTGTTAAAATGGCCATACTCCCCAAAGCAATTTATACATTCAATGCTATTCCTACCAATGGCATTTCTCACAGAATTAGAAAAAACAATTTTAAAATTCATATGGTACCAAACAAGAGCCTGAATAACCAAAGCAATCCTAAGCAAAAAGAAGAAAGCTGAAGGTATCACAGTACCCAACTTCAAACTATACTGCACAGCTACATTAACCAAAACAGCATGGTACTGTTACACAAATAGACACATAGACCAATGGAACAGAATAGGGAGTTCATTCCCTATTCGATAAATGATGCTGGGTAACTGGCTACCCATATGCAGAAGACAGAAACTGAACTCCTTCCTTTTATCATATACAAAAATCAACTCAAGATGGATTAAAGACTTAAATATAGCATCTAAAACTATTAAAAAAAAAACAAAAACAAAAAAACCCTACAGGAATACTTAGAAAATACCATTCTGGACAGAGGCCCTGGCAAAAATTTTATGACAAAGGCTCCAAAAGCAATTGCAACAAAAACAAAAGTTGACAAGTTGGACCTAATTAAAGAGTTTTTGCACAGCAAAAGAAACTACCAACAGAATAGACAAACTACAGAATGTAAGAAAAATTTGAAAAACTATACATCAGACAGAGGTCTAATATTCAGCATCTATATGGAAGTCAACTCAATAAGCAAACAACCTCATTAAAAAATGG
Organism: Trachypithecus francoisi; assembly: GCF_009764315.1. Lineage (NCBI taxonomy): Eukaryota > Metazoa > Chordata > Mammalia > Primates > Cercopithecidae > Trachypithecus > Trachypithecus francoisi. The sequence goes on along the minus strand of NW_022681468.1, from coordinate 42,687,178 downwards.
GCAAATGACATGAACAGACACTTCCCAAGACATACACGTGTCCAACAAGCATATAAAAATAAGTGTTCAACATCACTAATCATTAGAGAAATGCATTCTAGTAATAAGTGAAAAAATAACAGATGCTGATGAGGTTGCAGATGAAATGGAATGCTTACACACTGCTATTGGGCATATAAAGTAGGTTAGCCACTGTGGAAAGCAATTTGGAGATTTCTCAAAGAACTTAAAGCACAGCTAACATTCAACCCAGCAATCCCATTATTGGGTATATACCCAAAGGAGTATAAATTGTTCTACCACAAAGACATATGCATGTGTATGTGAATCACCACACTCTTCACAATATCAAGGACATGGAATCAACTTAGATGCCAGCAGTGGTGAACTGGAAAAAGCAAATATGGTATATATATACCATGGAATACTATGTAGCCATAAAAAAATAACAAAATCATGTGTTTTGCAGCAACACGGATGGAGCTAGAGGGCATACACAATACTAAGCAAATTAACACAGGAACAGGAAACCAAATACTGCATATTCTTTCTTTAGGTGGGAGTTAAACACTGAGTACAAATGGGTACTAAGAAGGGAACAATAGTCACTGGGGCTTACTTGAGGGCAAGGATGGAGAAACTGCCTATCAGATACTATGGTCATTACCCAGGTGATGAAAAAATAATTTGTTCACCAAACCCCTGCAATATGCAACTTATCCATATGACAAACATGCACATGTACCCTCTGAACCTAAAATAAAAGCAGAAAAATATGAAAAAAAATCCTGGTCTCAAAAAGAAAAAAGGTCTTTAACTAGAATTTTGTTCATTCACTCAACAAATACTGCCAGCACTAGGAATGTATCTGCAAATAAATTCCTGCGCTCTTCAACTTCCAGTCCAGTGCAATTGGCAAATAAATTAATGTATATTGAACATGTCAGATAGTGACATGTGCTATGAAGAAAATGTAGTATAATAAAATAGAAGGAGATGAAAGATGCTGTGGTCAGAAAGTAGTCAGAGAAAACCTCTCTGATAAGGTAACGTGAGCGGAGACCTCGAGGAAGTAATGTGGTGAGCCATCTCATTCTATTATGTTTGTGCCCTGAGCAGAAAACAGCAATTTCTAGTTGTGAAAGAGCTGAAGATAGAAGTGGGGTTTTCATGTTTGAAACAAAAGAGGTAATTGTATATTGACTAAAGAAAATGGTGGTGGCCCTAGTTCCATTTGGTTATGTCATGTCCTGTAGTCCCTTAAAGATCAAAGCAAAGACTGTATCTTAATTGAAGTGGGAAAGGAAGTACTGCAGCATTTTATGCAAAGAAGTAAAACTAATAATTTAGAGACCATTTGAAAAATATGTTGTAGGAGTTCAAGAGTAAAGGAGCAGAGAGACTGGCTCTTGCAGTAATCCAAGTGAGAGAGAATGACTTGAATTAGGATGGAAGCAGGTGAAGGCAAGAAGCTAAACTGACTAGATTTGCTGATGTATTAGGTATGCATAAAAAAATAGTCAAAGATGATGCTGTGGTTTAGCATAAGCAATCAAAAGAACAGAGTTGCAGTTTACTAAGAAACATGGATCTGAAAGCAGCAGGTTCAGAGACTAGGGGAAATTTAGAGTTCAGTTTTGGAAATATTGAGTGTCAGATGCCTTCTCCATGTTTAAAATTTGAGTAGGCAGCTGAGTATGCAGCTTTGGAGAGCTACAGTTATAAATTGGGAGTTAGTATACAAAAATGCATAAAATACATAAAACCGTGAGGTCTGATGAAATCACCTGGGGAATGAGTACAAAGTGACAAGAAAAGATGTCACTAACATTTAGAGACTGAGAACATGAGGCAATTCCGGCAAAGGGAACTAAGAAAGACTTACTTGTTAAAGGGAAAATAAGAAAATTATATCCTGGTAACCAAGTGAAAAAAGATGTTTTAAAGAAAATTAGTAAGCAAACATTAACTGTGGCTATTTGGTAAAGTAAAATGGCACCTGAGAACTGACTGCTGGATTTTGAAGTATACAGCTGGCTGGTAACTTTGATTAGAGCACTTACAGGAAAGTGGTAGGAAAGAATAATCAAAATAGAATGAGCATTATTTTCTCCAGCCAAAATGGAGGAAGATTCATCATCCCCCTTCATATAATTAAAGGGGGGAAATATAATAAGCAGACAACATATATGAGACAATGGTTTAAGATGCTGGTTATCAAGCAATGAAGAACAGTGATTCCTAAGACACTGGAAACAATTAGTTGAGCTCTATGGTTCCTCCAGTTGACAGTTTTGAGAGAGTTTCCAAGACTGCACCACCAAAAGGAGGCAGAACCAAGGCAGAGTTTGGCAGTAAGATGACCAGCTCGTTCCAGTTTGTCTGGACTTTTCCATCTGAAAAGTCAAAGTTCTGAATCTGACAATCCTCTTCTACCCAAATCCCATGATAACAGGAATAGTTGTTCACTTTACCTGAAGAACTTGAATTAAAGTGGAGCTGAGAATCAAGAAAACTAAATCAGCTATAGCTCACAGGGAAGACCACCAGAAAGGAAAAGCAGTACAGAGATCTGAAGGTCACCCTCAATTTTTCATCTGAGTATTGATTAGCATATTCAGATAAGGAAATTGCCTGAGACTTGGAAATAACCAAATGAAAAGATTAACAGCAACAGAATGTGGTTTTTCTAATCAGAAAAACCATGAATAGTTCCTATTTATGGAGCTAGTCGGGAAAGTATCACATTTTATAGGACATTAGGTGAAGCAGTCAGAAGTATCTTGCCTCAGTACTGGTAATAATTAGCTCTAGATGAAACAATGCTGTGGTTTCAACCTAACAAGTCTCTAAGGCTGAAAAGATCAAAGTGTTCACAAGTTACTTAAGTACATTCTAGAACAAAGCTCAAGAAAAGTTACAGGAACACAAAAACATGCAATGCCCAAAGACGTAAAATTCACAATAAATGTCATCAAAAATTAATTATCAGACATGAAGGACATCAGCAAAATGGAGAAATTGGGAGGTGGGATATTCAGCAGCCTCCTAAGACACACCATAAACTCCTACACACTGATCAATTCTCTCCTAGAGAAACTCCCATACAATGGACAAATGAAAAATTTTCCAAATTAAAACAGTTAAGAAAAGTGGAGATACACTCACTAACTCCATTCTGAGCACAGAATCTTATGCTTGGGAAGGAAACCCCAGATTTTTCCCAAGGAGAGGTTTGTACTACATACACAATGCCCAAATTGTACAGTCCCTGCTGGAGCACCTGGCTCTTAATCTCTGTGCTTGAGGAGAAAAGTGTAAAAAGAGTGAAGACAGCCTGGAAACTTATGTGGCACCATCAAGCAGAATATTATCCATTATTAGTGCAGCAGAAGGAAAAGAGAAAGAAATAATGGCAGAAAACTTCCTAAATTAGGAGAAGGAAATAGAAGTCCCAATTCAGGCCGGGCACGGTGGTTCATGCCTGTTATCCCAGCACTTGGGAGGCTGAGGTGGGCAGACCACTTGAGGTCAGGAATTTGAGACCAGCCTGGCCAACATGGTAAAACCCTGTCTCTACTAAAAATACAAAAATTAGCAGGGCATGGTGGCAGGTGCTTATAATCCCAGCTACTCCAGAAGCTGAGGTAGAGGTTGCAGTGAGCCGAGATCACACCACTGCACTCCAGCCTGGGAGACAGAGCAAGACTCTGCCTCAACTAAGAAAAAGGAAAAAATAAGAAAAAGAAGAAGAATCCCAATCCAGGAAGTATATTAGTTAGAAATAATGAATGAATTCAGTAAAAATTCAGGATGCCAAATCAATATACAAAACCAGTAGCATTTCTATATACTAACAGCAAACTACCTGGAAGAGAAATTGAGAAAACAGTGATTTACAATAGTAACAAAAAAATAAAAATTGGAAATTAATTTATCCAGGACATGAAAGACCTCTATGCGCAAAACTATAAAACACTGATAAAAGAAACTGAAGAAGACACAAATAAATGGAGGCATATCCTGTGTTTATGGACTGGAAGAATTAATTCTGTTAAAATGCCCATATGGCACAAAACGATCTACAGATTCAATTCAATCTCCATCATAATTCCAATGTCATTTTTCAAGAAAAAACTCTAAAATTCATATAGAACTGCAAGACACCAAATATGCAAAGCAATCTTAAGCAAAAACAAGGCTGGAGACCTCATACTTCCTGGTTTCAAAATATATTATGGAAGTTATTGCAATCAAAAGAGCATGGTACTGCTAGAAAAACAGATACATCAGCCAACAGCACAGGATAGACAGCCTAGAAATTAACTCAAGTATTTATGGTCAGCTGATTTTCAACAAAGGTGCCAAGAACAACTGGGATAGGACAGTCTTTAATAAACAGTGTTGGCCAAACTGAATATCCACATGCAAGAGAATGCAATTACACTTTTATCTTATGCCATATGCAAAAATTATCTGAAAATAGATGCCTTAAACATAAGTCCTGAAACTAATTTTCTCAGAAGAAAACAGAGGGGAGAAGCTCCATGGCACTGGTCTGGGCAATGATTTTTTTCCAGTAAGACTCCAAAAACACAGACAAAAATGCAAAAAGTACACAAATTAGACTGCACCAAAATAGGAAGATTCTGTACAGCAAAGGAATCAATAAACAGAGTGTGAAAATAATTAGGAGGAAATATTTGCAAATGATGCATCTAAAAATGGGCTAATGGCCAGAATATACAAGGAACTCAACTCATTAGCAAGAAAACAAATAACTTCATGAAAATATGAGCAAAGGATCTGAGCAAATAATTCTTAAAAAAAGCTATATAAATGGCCAACATATATATGAAAAAAAAATGCTCAATATCTCCAATCAGGAAAATGTGCATTAAAACCACAATGAAATATCATGTCACACTTGTTAGATTCACTCTTATTAAAAAGAGGAATGATAACAAGTATTGGCAAGGATGTGGGAAAACAAGGAACCCTTGTGCACTGTTGGTGGGAATGTAAATTAGTACAGCCACTTTGGAGAACAGTATTAAATTTCCTCAATAAACTAAATATAGAACTACTATATGATCCAGCAATCCCACTTTTGGGTATACATCCAAAGGGATTATTGGGAATAATTAGCATTATTCACAATAATTGTGATTATTAGCATTATTCCCAATAACTAAGATGTAGAAGCAACTAAGTATCCCTCAGTGGAATAACGGATAAAGAAAATGTAGTCTATATACACAATGAAATAATATTCAGCCTTAGGAAATTCTATCATTAGTGACAACATAGATGGACCTTATGTTAAGTGAAATAAACCAGACAAATACTGTATGATCTCACTCACATGTGGAGTCTTAAAAAGAATCTCATAGAGACAGTAGAAAGGTGATAGCAGAGGCTAGGGGGAAAAAGGGAGGGATGGAGAAAACAAAAGTGTTGGTCAAAGGATATAAAGTTTCAGTAAGACTGAAGAAATAAGTTTTAATGATCTATTGCACTGTGTGGTGACCACAGTTAATGATAACGTATTTCACATACACTCATACAAATTACAGATTTGGCAAAAAACAATTCCGGTGATCAAACAGAAATACTAGGTGTCTTCTTACCCTACTGTGCACATAACTGCTTTTGAACCAGAAAGTAACTTCACTGGCTTCTTGAGGTAAATGTGGCTTTAATTAAAAGCTTTCAGAATGTCATTAGCTAGAAGAAATGCCCATGAAGGCAATAACACATTTTAAACTGAAGTTTTCATTGTTGCCATGTTGCATAGCCAATTGACTCATCTGAATTTCCTACCAAAGGCATTGGGTCTAAATGAAAAAAAAACTTCATTTGTAACATCTTGAAATTTACTTTTAGAAGAATTGATTACACCTAATTCTAAATCTGTCATGGTTTTGGGATTTAATTGAAACCTATTTTCCTCTGCAAAGTCCACTAGATCTTCAAATAAGCATTTATAAGGTACATTACTTTTTGCAGTCACTAATATGTAAGTAAGTAGATTATTTTAGAATCTTCAGAACTAACAAGGGTATGAATTGTATATAATTAATAAAAATAATGGGGACACTTTTGAAAGCGTCATCCATTTTAGCCAAAATGAAACGTGCCAGTTTTTCTGTTAGATTTAGAGGTATATATAAGCAGTGTATCTTCTTCAATAATAAAATTCATAACCAAAATTAGTTTACCATTTAATGTGTTTCTTAACACTGGAGGAACATCAATATCACCAAGTGTTAAGAAGCTCTTTGAGCTTGTCAGATTATTTGTATTCTCCAACAAAGGGTGGCATTTGCAGGTAAGCACGCTGCTATGTTTCAAGGGGCAGAAGTTGAACACAATTGAATAATTTGGCATAGGAGATTTATTGTATCTTTTTCCTGCATTTTCACTTCTTTAGTCTTTAAAATACTCACTGTGTGTATTAGTCTGTTTTCACACTGCTGAGAAAGATATACCCAAGACTTGGCAATTGACAAAAGAAAGAGGTTTAATGGACTTACTGTTCCATGTGGCTGGGGAGGACTCACAATCATGGTAGAAGGCGAAAGACATTTTTCACACAGCAGCAGACAAGAGAAGAGCGCTTGTGCATGGAAACTCCCCTGTATAAAACCATCAAATTTCATGAGACTCATTCACTATCACGAGAACAGCATGGGAAGGACCCGCCCCCATGATTCAACCACCTCCCACTGGGTCCCTCCAACATTGTGTGGGAATGTGAGTGGGGATACAGCCAAACCACATCATTTTGCCCCTAGTCCCTCCCAAATCTCATGTTACTTTCACATTTCAAAACCAATCATGCCTTCCCAACAGTCCCCCAAAGTCTTAATTCATTCCAGCATCAACCCAAAAGTTCACAGTCCAAAGTTTCATCTGAGGCAAGTCCTTCCACCTCTGAGCCTGTAAAATCAAAAGCAAATTAGTTACTTCCTAGATACAATGGGGGTACAGGCATTGGGTAAATACAGCCATTCCAAAAGGGAGAAATTGGCCCAAAGGGGCTACAGGTTTAATGGAAGTTCAAAATCCAGTGGGGCAGTCAAATCTTAAAATTGCAAAATTATCTCCTTTGACTCCATGTCTCACATCCAAGTCATGCTAATGCAAGAGGTGGGCTCCCATGGCCTTGGGCAGCTCTAACCCTGTGACTTTGCAGGGTATAGCCCCCACTCCTGGTTGTTTTCATGGCTAGCCTTGAGTGTTGTGTGGCTTTTCCAGGCACAAGGTGCAAGCTGCCAGTGGATCTACCATTCTGGGGGCTGTAGGACTGTGGCCTTCTTGTCACAGCTCCACTAGGTGATACCCCAGTAGGGACTCTGGAGGCTCCAACTCACATTTCCCTTCTGCACTGCCCTAGCAGAGGTTCTGCATGAGGACCCCACCGCTTCAGCAAACTTCTGCCTGGGCATCCAGACCTTTCTAGATATCCTCTGAAATCTAGGCAGAGGTTCCCAAACCTCAATTCTTGACTTCTGTGTACCCACAGGCTCAACCCCACGTGGAAGCTGCCAAGATTTGGGGCTTCTACCATCTGAAGCAACAGCCTGAGCTGTACCTTGTCCCCCTTTTAGTCAAGGCTGGAGTGGCTGGGACACGGGGCACCAAGTTCCTAGACTCCACACAGCAAAGGGACCCTGGGCCCAGCCTACAAAACTGTTTTCCTCCTAAACCCTTAGAGGCTACCACAGAGGTCTATGCATGCCTTAGAGACATTTTCCCCATTGTCTTGGTGATTAACACTTGGCTCTTTGTTACTTATGCAAATTTCTACAGCTGGCTTGAATTTCTCCTCAGAAAAAGGGATTTTCTTTTCTATCACATTGCTTTTAAGATCTGTTTCCCTTTTAAAACTGAATGCCTTTAACAGTACTCAAGTTATCTCTCAAATGCTTTCTTAAAAATTTCTTCTGCCAGATACCCTAATCATCTCTCTCAAGTTCAAAGTTCCACAAATCTCCAGGGCAGGGGCACAATGCCTCCAGTTTCTTTGCTAAAATGTAAGAGTCACCTTTGCTCCAGTTCCCAACAAGTTCCTCATCGCCATCTGAGACCCCCTCAGCCTGAATTTCATTGAACACAGAAATGAAAAGAAACTGAAGTAATTCTCAGTACATTAAGTATGAAGCTGGGAGTAATAGGAAATAAAAAGCGTTTCCAAACAAGATGCAGCAATCCTTCCATCTAGTACTACATTATCAGCATTTTGGTCAAAGCCATTCAATAAGTCTCTAGAGAGTTCTAAACTTTCCCACATTTTCCTCTCTTCTTCTGAACCCTCCAAACTGTTCTAATACTACCTGTTACCCAGTGCCAAAGTCGCTTCCTCATTTTTGGGTATCTTTTCAGCAGTGCCCCTCTCTACTGGTACCCATTTACTGTATTAGTCCATTTCGACATTATTGATAAAGACATACCTGAGACTGGGCAATTTACAAAAGAAAGCAGTTTAGTGGACTCACAATTCCACGTGGCTGGGGAGGCCTCACAATCATAGTGGAAGGTGAAAGGCATGTCTCACATGGCGGCAGACAAGAGAAGAGAGATTCAACCACCTTCCACCATGTTCCTCCCATAACATGTGGGAATTTGAGATGAAATTTGGGTGGGGACACAGTCAAACCACATCACTGCCCTTGTATTTGGAGAGAGATTCATAGTCCATTACTTATCAACTTGGCACCCATATGTGTGTCCTTAAACAATATTTATCCCAAATAAAGAAAATAACAAGATAATAACTCCACCTAACGTGATGCAACTATTCTGTAATTTTAGACTTCAGGGATTATGGTGTTTAGGTGTGTGTCTCTAGGCATTATGACCCAAACCAGCATGTATCATGTTTCCTTTTTTCTTTCCTTCTTTTTCAAGAGAGAGACAGGGTCTTGCTCTGTCATCCAGTCTGGTGGTGTGATCATAGCTCATTGCAACCTCAATCTCTTGGTTTTAACTGATCCTATTGCCTCAGTCTCCCAAGAAGTTAGGAGTGCATGCCACCATGCCCAGCCAATAGTTTTTATTTTGTTTTCTGTAGAGAAGAGGGCTCACTATGTTGCCCAGGCAAGTCTTGAACTCCTGGCCTCAACCATCCTCCTGCCTTGGGCTTCCAAAGTGCTGGGATTACAAGCATAAGCCAGCACAGCTGGACCATATTTTCTTTCTTTATTATCTATCAATGGATGTTTGGGTTGTTTCCACATTTTGACAACTGTGAATAATGATGCAATGAACATGCGAGTGCAGCTATTGCTTCAAGACCATAATTTCAGTTTCTTTGGATGTATACTCCAAAGTGGGAATATTGGATCATATGTTAGTTTTATTTGTATTTTTTGACAAATCTCTGTACTGTTTTCCATAGTGGCTATACCATTTTATATTCCCAGAAACAATGTGCAAGTGTTATGATTTTTCCACATCCTCTCCAATTCTTGTCTTTGTTTTTTATAATAGCCATCCTGATTGGTGACATCATGTCATGGTTTTGATTTACATTTTTTGATGATTAGTGATATTGAGCACCTTTTCATATATCTATTGTACATTGTTATGTCGTCTTTGTAGAAATGTCTATTCAGGTCCTCTGCTCATTTTTAAAATGAGTTATTTGGGTTTTTTTTTTTTCCATTTAGTTATAGGAGTTTCTTATATTTTTTGAATATTAACCCTCATTCCACCATTTTATTAGTTACTGTTTTACGCTTTTGATTGTTTCCTTTGCTGTTCAGAAGCTTTTTACATACATATAGTCACACTTGCCTGTTTTACTTTTGTTGCCTGTGCTTTTTGTATCATATCCAGAAATAATTCCCAAGACCAAAGTCAAGAAGCTTTACTATCTGAAACTATAAAATTCCTAGTAGAAAACATAGGGGAAATGTGCATTTTAAGTGCCAAACAGCAAGAATCTTTTGCTAAGTATCCAAATATGTTGATGTAACCCAACAGAAATGACAAGTGTGTGAAGCCTGTGACATAGTGAAACTGCTTTTTAATACTCCCATGGAAGCTTCATTGGACTTACTCATCAGTTCACTCTGGTGGCTAAAATGAATGGCCAGTTAGGTCTTCTCTCAAGTTCTGTTTCTGAGGTCATAGCATCAGGAACCCCAGTATTATTGACTATACCAGTTATTTATATGGCCATTGCAATATCTGAAGCACAACCACGTTTTAGAATGATTTTTCTCCAAATACAAAAGTTGCTTGCTGTTAAAAACTCCACACCACTTTTGTCTTATGAACTGTAGTACATACATCTGTATATGTCATTTTTCCTTCAGTTAATACTAGGACAACAAGCACTGAAGCTCTACCAGGACCTGTAACATAACAGTAATGGGACAACCAAGCTCTTTACAAAACTTGTTACAAGACTTAACTAGTGGTCAACAATCTGATTGGATGGGGGTATACCAACATTAAAAAATCATGGATGCCTTCTTTCTTCACCAGGGCTGTGCTATAAATTTTTTCACATATTCTTACTATTGCAATAACTCTGTACATGTTAAATTTCTCTATAATTTTAAGATTGCATTGGTCAGATTCTATGTAATAAAAAAAATCATAGTCTTGTATCTGATTTCTACAGGGACTGAGCAGTGTATTTGAGCCATGTTAATTGAGTTAACTACATCCATTAGGTTTATGAAAGAATTTTTTAAATTGAATACAGAAATGAAAGGAAACTGAAGTCTTCTTCAACATACTTCACTTGTAATTCTCAGTGCTTCAGGTATGAAGTTGGGAGTAATAGGAAATAAAAAGCATCACCAAACGAGATGTAGCAGTCCTTCAATCTAGTAGTACTGAGCCACTAGAAAGGAATTGAGGTGTGCCCTATCCAGGTAAAACCTTCTGGAAAATGTCCTGTAAATTTCAATTCAAAATTCTGTGTCAAGTTTAACCACAATATGGGGAATCTTGGTGGATGAATTTCAACAATTCAGTTGTCTCCACAGAGGTCAGGCTTGCTTGGTAGTAATTTCTACTGCCCTTGAGAAACTCCATAAATATGACCAAAAACACCACAAGGAAAAAATGTGTTTCCTCATTGAAGATTGTGGTCTAATCATACAACTGGTCTGTAGGCGGCAGCAGCACAGGTAGTGAGACCCCAGACTCTGCCATTCAGTGGGTGTCTCCAAGGAAAACGTAGTCCCAATCTGGCTGTGCATGCTGAGGCTCAAAGATAACTTTGTATTCAAGGGATGAAATCTGGGAGAGAAAGGAATTCCAAAGATGTCAGTGAAGACTAATGTTATGAACTGAACTTACTGAGCCAAGAGAAGGACTTAAGGGATGGAGGTGGATGTTCATGTGTATTTTGTAGGAAGAAGCATAAGGATGTTCATGGGTTGGACAGGGGGTCTATTAGTTGTCCTTCAGGATTACTGTAATTGCTATGCTTCCAAAGGGTAGACCAGAACCTCTTGGTTGAAAACTCTTCAGAAACTTACCCTTCAGAATAAAACTCCTAATTTTCACCACATCATACATAGTCTGCTTACCTTTCTATCCTCATTTGCCATGCATCTTCTTCTCCTTCATGTTATCCTCTAGCAATTCAGGTTCCTTGTTACAACTCCAAGGTTCATGTTTTTCTACCTCTGTCCCTTTGTTAAAAAGGGCAGTTGGGGGAGGTTGGTAAGAGTTAAAACCTGGATACTCAGCTCCAAACTTTCCATCAAATCTAGTTTCCTTCTTACTAATTGAAACATGATTATGATGTACAGCTAGTTTTAGACACCATCCTAAAAGTAATAGACCCACTTCCTTATGCCGTCAGTACAGAAAGATAGATCAGAATCTGCCTTTAACTCTGAAGCTGTCTGCTCCACTTACCAACTCCCAGGAGACAATGTCAGTCCTCGTGTCACTGCGTGGCCTTTCCATTCAGAGATTATCGAGTTTCTGCTCCAAAGACTGCTTTCAGCAATGCAGAAGCCTTCACTCAATGGAATTCTTATTTTTAGAAATGCTGCATTCTCTAAAAATAGTCCCTGATAGTTCTTATCATCAGAATCTAAAATCCCCTTGGGTAAATGCATACAAGTACACATCTTTACAATTATGGGACCTGACTAGGAAGTTGTAACACTGACATAAAATTCCAAGGATTGAAGACAAATAAGATGGCTTGTATAATATTTTAAAATCTCTGGACAGAAACTGCTATATACAGGTATGACAGAATAATAGTATAAAAAACATACGGCAAACCTAAAATAACTAGCCATCAAGGAAGACACACACACACACACACACACACACACACACACAAACACACACACCAGTTCCCTCACTGTTTTTCAGTCAGGTTGTTAAAGGCCCTATAATCTGGGTAGATGGTTTCCCAAGCTTTCCCCTGTGTATTTGCCATGGGCTTTTTGTGCATTCCTCTAAGCTCAGTTAAGAAAGGAGAAAAAAATGCTCATTTTCTCTCTGTGTTAGTGTAGAGGAGTTTCCTAAACCAGTAAAATTATGAAGGATTGTAATTACTATCCCTCCCCTGCAATTACCTGTTTTCTTCTTCCTCTTTAATAATATTTTTTATTTGTTGTGTTATTGTCTTTGTCTTCTTTTAAGGTAACATTTCTATTCACTGCTACAGCTCAAGGGCCTCTTCACTTTCACGTTACTGCAAGTGACTTTTCTGTTAAATGGCAGTCAATGAAAGTATGAAGGGTTTCAGAAATTCTCCTCCTTCCCCTTTCTTTATATTAACCTCAAAAACATCACACTTACCCTAGTTCTGTGGACCTCTTGCCCAACCCCATTCCAATACTGTAAATTCTCCCTACTCCTGCTGACACTGTCAGTTACATCCAACACAGTGAGTCTTATAGTTCTTGCTAAAATAACACCACATCAGGAATTCTCTTTTGCCTCTTCCCATTTGTCTCTCAGGAAGATGAACCAACATCACCTGCTATTTGGCCATTTCAAAATGGGGCAGATACATTTTAGGAAGCATGGTCACTGTTCATTTTGGCTTAGAAGTACATACTTTCTATTTTCTCAGGAAGAATGTGGCCACCTCACAATCCTTCCAGACTTGCATCTCTTTTTATCTCTATTGCTGAGAACCCATCTGATCTATCTCCTTATTTTCCTCTAGGAAAATGGATAGATAGATATGAAGCTTTGAAGCTACTGAGGGTTGTTGATTTTTATTTTCACATATTATAAACTATTATTAGTTATCACCCATCAATCCTGTTGTAACCTTAGCTTTCTTGTTTGTAAAAGTCTTTGTAAAAGTCACTTTTGTATGCCTATTTCTCACTTTCCACAATTTCAGTTCTGATATACTTGAAATTCAGGACATTCCTATTAGGATCCTACTTGTAAATATTTTTTAGATATACTTCATCACAATCCTCTAAATTTCTAAAGAAAGAAGTGCACTAAAATATATCCTATGTATCATTCATGAGAACTTCCAACCTAGATAGGCCAACATTTATATGTTGTGGAGAACCCCAGTAAGACACTCCACAAGATCATCCCCAAGACATAATCATCAGATTCTCCAAAGTCAAAATGAAAGAAAAAATGTTAAAGGAAGCTAGAGAGAAAGGGCAGGTCACCTAAAATGGGAAGCCCATCAGACTAACAGCAGACCTCTCAGTGGAAACACTATAAGCCGGAAGAGATGGGGGCAAATAATTCAACATTCTTAAAATCACTCCAACCCACAATTTCATATCCAGCCAAACTAAGTTTCATAAGCAAAAGAAAAATAGGATCCTTTTCAGACAAGCAGATGCTGAGAACATTTGTTACCACCAGACTTGCCTTACATTAGCTCCTGAAAGAGGCACTGAATATGGAAAGGAAAGACCATTACTAGCCACTACAAAAACACTCTGAAGTACACAGACCAGTGACACTATGAAGCAATCACATTAACAAGTCCTCAAAAAAACCCTCCAGCATCATGTTGACAGGATCAAATTCATACCTATCACAACTAACCTTAAATGTAAATGGGCTAAATGCCCCAATTAAAAGACATGGAGTGGCAAGCTGGATACAGAACCAAGACCCAATGGTATGGTCTCTTGAAGAGACCCATCTCACATACAGTGACACACATAAGTTCAAAATAAAGGAATGGAGAAACATCTACCAAGCAAATGGAAAACAGAAGCAGAGGTTGCGATCCTACTATCTGACAAAACAGACTTCAATAAAGATAAAGACAAAGAAGGGCATTACATAATGGTAAAGGGTTCAATTCAACAAGAAGATATAATTATTTTAAATATACATGCACCCAACACAGGGGCACCCAGATTCCTAAAGGCAAGCTCTTAGAGACCTTCAAAGAATCTTAGACTACCACACAGTAATAGTGAGAGACTTTAACACCCCACTGGCAATATTAGACATATCATTGAGACAGAAAATTAAAGATATTCAGGACCTGAACTCAGCACTGGATCAGAGGGACCTGATAGATATCTACAGAACTCTCTACCAAAACCAACAGAATATACATTCTTCTCATCACCACATGGCACATACTCTAAAATCAACAACACAATTGGAAGTAAAACACTCTTCAGCAAATGCAAAAGAACTGAAACTGAAAACTGAGAGACTGAGGCAGTCCCTGAAAAAAAGCTTGAAAACTGAGGGACTGCACTGAGACAGTCCCTCAGACCACAGTGCAATCACATTAAAATGGAAGGCTAAGAAAACTGCTCAGAACCATACAATTTCATGGAAATTGAATAAACTGTTTCTGAATGACTTTTGGATAAATAATGAAATTCAGGTAGAAATCAAGAAGTTCTTTGAAACTAATGAGAACAAAGACACAATCTACAAGAATCTCTGGAACCCAGCTAAGGCAGTATTAAGGGGGAAATTTATAGCACTAAATGCCCCCATGAAAATGTTAGAGACAACCTAAAATCACAACTAAAAGAACTAGAGATCCAAGAGCAAAAAGCAAACAAACAAATAACAACAACAAAAAACCCAAAGTTAGCAGAAGACAAGAAATAACCGAAATCAGAGCTGAACTGAAGGAGATAGAGACAATAAAAAACCATTCAAAAGACGCACAAATATAGGAGCTGCTTTTGGTTTTTTGAAAAAATTAATAAAATAGACCGATAGACTAATAAACAGAATATTAAAATTAAAATAAAGACAAATGGAAACAAGGGGGATATTACCACTGAACCCACAGGAACATAAACGACCATCAGAGAATACTATGAATGCTGCTATGCACATAAACTAGAAAATCCAGACAATTAGGATAAATTCCTAAATACTACACCATCCCAAGACTGAACCAGGAAGAAATTGAATCCTGCAACAGACCAATAATGAACTCTGAAATAGAAGCAGTAATAAATAGTCTATCAACCAAAAGCAGCCCAAGACCAGACAGATTCACAGCTGAATTCTACTAGATGTACAAAAGAAGAGCTTGTATCATTCCTTCTAAGACTTTTCCAAAAAAATTAGGAGGAGGGACTTCTTCCTAACTTATTCTATGAGGCCAGCATCACCTTGATACCAAAACCTGGCAGAGATACAACAAAACAAGAAAACTTCAGGCCAATATCTTTGATGAACATCAATGCAAAAATCTTCAACAAAATACTGAAAAAAAAATCCAGCAGCACATCAAAAAGTTTATCCACCATGATCAAGTAGTCTTTATCTCTGGGATGCAAAGTTGGTTCCATATACGCAAATCAATAAATGTGATGTGTCACATAGAAGGAGCTAAAGACAGAACCATATGATTATCTCAATAGGGGCAGAAAAAGCTTTTGAGAAAATTCAACATACCTTCCTGTTAAAAACTCTCAATAACTACATATCAAAGGAACACACCTCAAAATAATAAGAGTCATCTACGACAAACCTACAGCCAACATCATACTGAATGGGCAAAAGCTGGAAGCATTCCCCTTTAAAACCAACACAAAACAAGGATGTCTTCTCTCACCACCCCTATTAACATAGTATTAGAAGTTCTGTCCAGGGCAATCAGGCAAGAGGAAGAAATAAAAGGGATCCAAATAAAAAGAGAAGAAATTAAACTATCCCTGTTTGCAGACAACATGATCCTGTATCTAGAAAACCCTATACATAGTTCCAGCCCAAAAGTTTCTTAAGCTGATAAATAACTTTAGCAAAGTCTAAGGATACAAAAATCAATGTGGAAAAATCACTAGCATTTCTATACACTGACAACAGCCAAGTTAGGGGCCAAATCAGGAACAAACTCCCATTCATAATTGCTACAAAAAAAAAAATACCTAGGAATATGGCTAACTTGGAAGTAAAAAATCTCTACAAGGGGAAATACAGACCAATGCTCAAAGAAATCAGAGATGACACAAACACATGGAAAAACATTCCATGCTCATGGATATGAAGAGTTGATATTGTTAAAATGGCCATGCTGCCCAAAGCAATGTATAGATTTGATGCTATTCCCATTAAACTATCATTGAGACTCTTCATAAAACTGGAAAAAAAAAACTATTTGAAAATTCATAGGAACCAAAAATGAGTCTGAATAGCCAAGGCAATCCTGAGCAAAAAGAAAAAAGCTGGAGGCATCACATTACCCAACTTCAAACTATACTGCAGAGCTACAGTAACCAAAATAGTATGGTACAATAACAGACACACAAACCAATGGAACAGAATACAGAACCCAGAAATATGGCCACACACCTAACAACTATCTGATCTGCAAAAACAAGCAATGGGGAAAGGATTCCCTATTCGATTAATGGTGTGGAGATAACTGGCTAGCCATATGCAGAAGACTGACACTGGACTCCTTCCTTACACCATATACAAAAATCAACTCAAGATAGATTAAGGACTTAACTGTAAAACCCAAAACTGTAAAAACCCTGAAAGACAACTTAGACAATACCATTCAGGACATAGGCACAGGCAAAGATTTCATGAAGAAGATGCCAAAAGCAATTGCAACAAAAGTAAAAATTGATACATACGACGTAAACTTAAGAGCTTCTGTACACCAAGAGAAAGTATCAATAGACAACCTACAAAATGTGAGAAATTTTTTGCAAACTATGCATCTGACAAAGGTCTAATATCCAGTTTCTATAAAGAACTGAAATTAATTTAGAAGAGAAAAACCAACAACCCCATTCAAGAGACATGAACAGACACTTTTCAGAAGATGACATATATGAGGCCAACAATCATATGAAAAAAAGTTCAACATCACTGTTTATTAGAAAAATGCAAATCAAAATGAGATACTATCTCACACCAATCAGAATGGCTACTATGAAAAATAATAGATATAGGCAATGTAGTTGAGAAAAAGGAGCACTTATACACCATTGGTGGGGGTGTACATTAGTTCAACCATTGTGGAAGACAGTGTGGCAATTCCTCCAAGATCTAAAGACAGAAATATCATTCAACTGAACAATCTCATTACTGGATATATACCCAAAGGAATATAAATCATTCTATCATAAAGACACATGCACACATGTTCATTGCAATACTATTCACAACAGCAAAGACATGGAATCAACCTATATGTCCATCAATGATTGACTGGATAAAGAAAATGTGGTACATATACACAATAGAATATTATGCAGCCATAAAAAACAATGAGATCATGTCCTTTGCAGGGACATGGATGGAGCTGGAGCCTTTTATCTGTAGTAAACTAATGCAGAAACAGAAAGCCAAATACCACGTGTTCTCGTTTATTAGTGAGAGCTAAATGATAAGAACACATGGACACATGGAGAAGAACAACACGCACTAGGGCTTATCAGAGGATGGAGGGTGGAAGGAGGGAGAAGATCAGAAAAAATAACTAATGGGTACTAGGCTTAATAGCTGGGTGATGAAATAATCTGTACAACAAACCCCCATGATGCAAGTTTACCTATGTAACAAACATACACATGCACCTCTGAACTTAAAAGTTATTAAAAGACAGCCAAAATGCAGAACATTGAAAATACCAAATTCTGGTGACAATGTGGAACAACAGGAACTCTTATCCACCACTTGTGGGAATACAAAATAGTACAGCCACAATGAAAGACAGTTTGAGAGTTTCTACAAAACTAAACATAACTAAACATCTTATCACATGATTCAGCAATAGTGTTCCTTGGTATTTACCCAAAAAAGTTGAAAATTTTGGTCAACTAATCACAAAGAAAGCTATATGCAGCTTTACCCATAATTGCCAAAACTTGGAAAAAACCAAGAAGTCTTTCAGTAGGTGAATAGATAAGCTGTGATACATCCAAATAATGGAATATTATTTATTGCTAAAAAAATGAACTATCAAACCATAGAAAGACATGGAGGAATATTAAATGTATCTTACTAAGTAAAAGCCACCTGAAAAGGCAACATACTTTATTATTCCAACCATATGATATTCTGGAAAAGGCAAAACCATTGAGACAGTAGAAAAATCAGTGGTTGCCAGGGGCTATAGAGTAAGAAGGGATGAATAGGCAGAACATAGAGGACTTTTAGGACAGTTAAACTACTGTGTATGATACTGTAATGGTGGATACATAACATTACACATTTGTCCAAATCCACAGAATGTGTAACGCCAAGAGTGAACCCTCATGTAAACTAGGGACTTTGGGCGATAATGATGTGCCAATGTAGGTCCATTAATTGTAATGAATGCACTACTAAACCGGGGGGAGGCAATAGTATGATGATAATAAAGGAAGTTATACACTGGGGAAGAGGGGTGGCCAGAGGGTACATGGGAAGTCTCTGTATCTTTTAATTTTTCTGTGAACCAAAAACTACTCAAAAAATAAAATATACTTAAAAATACATATGTACATATCTCCCATGGTTTGCATATTTCTACCAAGGTGCCAATAAAGATTTATAACTTTTAGATTAAAACAGAGAAGGGAAAGCCCACAATATTTCTAGTTGGCCATTTGTGAAAAATAAAAAAAATTAGATAATTATCATGTCTAATTTAAGATAAGCATAACAAAATTGATATTCTCTTAATTAAATGTGCTGTTATTACTTTTGCATTTTAGTGAGCAACAAATAAAAGTATTTGATTCCTTCATTACCATTATTTGATTTCTTTATGACTATTCTGGTTGTTTACTGCTGTGTAACAAATCACCCCTAGACCTAGTGGTTTAAAACATCAACAATCATGTTACTATCTCATAATTTCATGGATAAGAAATTTCAAAGAGACTAAACTGGGTAGCTCTGGCTCATGGTTTCTCATGAAGCTGCTGTCAGACAGAGATTGGAGCTGGAACAGGAACCAGTTGGAACTTCTAGGGGCTGGCCAAGCCTCTTTCCTCTCATCTACATTTTGTCTGTTCTGCTCAGTTAGTCCCTGTTTCTAACCCTTGCCTGTTAAGATACAAGCTATTTAAGATCAATTATACCTAATGATATGACCTTCGAGTGAACAACACTGACCTTCTGCTCTGAAGAGTTTTCCCACTGCTCAGGTGACTTCTTTGCCCCCACATGAAGGACCTGAAATTGAAGACATTTCATTATATCACTCAGCTCAAATATCTCAATGGAGTCACATGTTCATTATCATGGTTAAGAGGGGGAAATTGTGGTTGCTTAATATTAACAGGCTATAAGTACAATCTTGAGAACTATGAAGTTTTCCATGATCTTGGTCTTATTTCTGCTTGAGGAAATACACATCAACATGCAAATACAAACATTTACAACCACACTATGTCATCAAGACAAAATTTTGGGATTTTTTCCTAATCAGTCTTATTTAAAAAGTTGACCAGAGTTTCAGGTTATATTATACATATACATGTATATATGTTTTTGTACATATACATATATGTATATATGTATACACACACACACACAAAGCTCCTAAGTAGTTGAAGTACCACTTAGTCCTTAAGAACAGTCTTTAAATAATATGCCATTACATAAAACTCTTGGGTTATATGTACATTGCAACTTAATTTCATGACCCATCATCCATCACAAACATCTCTTACATAACAGCATACACATTATAGAGTATACATTTAAAATGAAGATTCTTGCCTTAACTTTATTAGCACACAATTCTTTTCCCGGTTAATAACCTAATGCAGTTGATCAGAAGCAGATCTGCCTATGCATTTAATTTAAGGGATAACTAAAGTCTTCTATGACCCTGACTTTTTCTCTCACTCTCTAAGTAGTTAGAATTGGAGGAACTGGCATTTTGAATAATCTTTATCTCTTAAAAGTTATCGGAGTCCAAAATACTCTTGATTCATACTCAAATTCTTCAGCTCATAGGGTCTATAATGTTGTGTAGTTTGGCCTCTGATCTCAGTATTATCAAACAGAAGACACTAATCAATCTTAATAGTTGTAATTACATAAAAAATACATTGCTATTACCAGCTTCTCTTAATCTTCTGCCTATTTTGTTAATCACAGCACCAGTTTATTCATTTGTCTATAGTCTCTGTCCAAACACCAGGTACACTAGACCAGGTACACTTGGGTTACACCCAAGGTACACTAAAACAAATTTTTAAGAAAAAAGAAAGAAAAGAAAAATGGTGAAATTTCTCTCTGGGAATGGAGAAGAAAACTTATCAGAAGGCAGATAAGATCAGTATGTTCAGCCCATGATCTGATTGAGTCATTATTCATTTCATCAGCAAGCATTACTCAGTATAAATCACATCCCATGTGAAAAGCGCCTTCTTTTTTAAGGAAGTGCAAAGATGTTATTTCCTCCATTCAGGATAGGTGAGAGATGAGACAAGCTTTGGATCTTGATTGTCTTTCAGGAAGTCCTGAAAGAACTCAGAAAGAATCACTGTCTTTTAATATCATCAAAACTTGAATGTAATTAGGTCATAGAGCAAAATTTGACTTCAAAAGAAAAAAATAGCCTTCTCTCAATTGAATAATCTTTTGTATTTCTAAATATCGTCAGAGTTTTCCATTATCTTTCTTAATCTGCAATATTATTTACTTATGTCAAGGAAATTGCTCAGGGTACTTGTTTAGAAGTCTTATAGTATACTTGAGCCTTCAAGAGCTTCAATTAAAGTGGTAATTATATTTATTCCTAGATAAAGCCAAGCTCCCTAACTATGCCAATTTGTATATAAAAATATATATACATGTGTCTGTTCACACACACATATTTTTATCTGTATGTTTCCAATCCTTAAAAAATTTCAATATGAAATTTGTTTATTGATCCTCACAAAGGAATTGAGAAGAATAAGAAGCAATTATATACCCTTACCCTAGAAATTAAGGCCTATCTACATTTACCTAACTAGGTAATATACAAATCAAGGTTATATCATAGAAGCAGAACTGCTACAAATTATAGAGAATGTACAGTTTAGTATAGTGTTTCCACTGTATGTGATTTTGGGAGCTACTGAAGCATCTATACAAGCTGTTGTTTCTGTTGTCTACTTTGATTCTGACTGGTCAGCCACATTGGCAGTCAGGAAGGAAAACTGGATATGGGTGAGAGCAAGGACCTTCTTGAACCTACAAAGATGGACCAAGACACATAGGTCAACTGAAACCTATAAGGACAAACTGGAACTTGTATCTGTCTCTGAACATATTCAGCCTCAATACTATGGATCTTCAGAAGTCAGTGCCTTTGACCTGTGGTTGCATACACACTTGCACACGAGCCAGATTGGTGCCCTGCACAAGACTTCACAGTTGCTTCATTTCTGTCTTTCAAATATTGTACAAAGAATCTTCCATGGCCTACGCAAAACCAGATTTATGCAAGAAAGTATGATCTAGAGAACATACTTAAGCTTAAGTTGGCCTAGTACAGAGCCACCACAGAGAGATATATAGTAGAATCCAAGTCTCCTAAGTCTTTTCTCATTTCATTTGCCAAGGTTAATGTCCAACAATGGATTGACATACAGTATTGGCCACAGAAGTAGCAGAACCCAACAGGCAGACCACAAGAAATAAAATAATTGAATTCAGTTGGGATGGGATAACTTCTATAGTGATATGACAAGGTCAACCACCCTTGCTCAACAAGTAGGAAGAAAGAATCTTGTATTTCGGTTTATGCACCAGGCATATTTCAGTAGAATATTAATCCTTGCTTTGACCCTCACTGCCTTTCATTGTTTATTCCATTAGTTCAATAAACTGCTCTCTTCAGGCGGTTCTTAGAAAGTAAATTACAAAAATAGTTGTGAAGAGTAATTATCTAAATGTTATCATTTGCTTGCCTCAGAGAAATTAATTATATCCTGTATTGAGCTATGGATGCCTGACCATATGGAAAACCAGTGTGTGGCCAGGGAATAAGATACTATTAAATATGCCTTACTCCCTTTGATCTCCTACATTTAAGATTTGTCTACCTAATTAGCAAGACAATAGAGAACAACTCTAAGTCATTAGGAAACAGTGCATTATAAAGTGTTCTCATTTCTCCAAATTCTTATTTTGCTCATTTCTGATTTACCATTTTTCCTAAATTTTCTCCATCTCCTAATTTTCAGGGACCAGGGCCTTAGGAACCATGGCCAAGCCTAAATGTGCATGACATTGCTGCCTGTTTGCACGATGTGGAGCCTGGAGGAGCTACACAGCACGGCATGTCCTGGAGAAAAAGGAAAACAGAGTCAAGTAGTTCTTCTGCATGATTCCAAGGGGCTAGAGAGAAGGTGAAAATTCAGGTTTACAAAAATAAGGTAAAAACAGGAGAGTAAGAGCAGATGAAGAGATGAGGATAATGGCAGAAGTGAAATGCATGTCTCAAAATCTTTCAAGCGGGCTTCATTTTCGGGTGTGGACAAGGAGAGCCCTGTGCCATGAACTTCTAGAAGAACTATGTAGGCTCATTAGGAAAAAATTAGACACAAGCCCTGGAGAGACCTAGGACTACAACAAATGCACATGATGGCAGTTATTACACTGAGCCTGAGGTTTAAAGTAGACAAAGAATCAGAGACAAATCTTGTAGGGAATGTAAAAGCAGAATTCAAGCCTTGGAGCTTCCTCCAGTGTACACTGACGCTTTTAGTCCTGTCCCCTATGTATGCACTGTAACCACACATAGGCCACTCTTCCCTACTGCTATAATGCTAACATTGAGTTGTTAAAAGTGTACAGTACTTGATTGGTACCAAAATGTGATAGTTTTAGTATTTTTTCCACCATGTCTAGTGCTACATAATAAGCAAACAACTCAGGAAGGCTATTATGCAGGAGATATTTTCCTGCTTAGTCATCACAGCGCTCAGGTTTACTTGTGGACTAGCAGTGGAGCAGCTGATGTGAATGAGGGATGCTCAGCACCTGAGCTTGGAGCTGGGGCAATATTTGCTTTGAGAATAGTGGCTGCTACTCCCCACCCAAAGCCCCAGAACAGGCGCATATTTTTTCTCTTTGATCAGTTTTTTTTCCCCTCCCTGCACAAACAAGGACAGGTATGGAAAACTGGAGGATTATATCAGATCCTCTAGAGAATCTCAGGAGATTTAGGAGAAAATACGGAAAATAACACAGTATTCTTAAAAAAAAAAAAAAACCACACACACACACCCTTTCTTTTGAGGAAAGAAAAAGTTAAATTTACCCTGAAGTCACCCAAACATATTGTGAGGATTTCATCTCATTCACTGCTAGAATTCACATATGGCTGAACTGGCAGGTGGACTGACTAAGGTCCATTTGCAAGGAGATTGAAAACTTAAGGAAACTCATCCCAAGAGAGAAAGATAAGCTGACACAGGTTTGATTTTTTAATTGCTGGAGAGGGCAGTGATAGGTTCAGTGTGATGGATAGTATTTGAATTTTCTCTGTTTCCTTTATAGCCTTTTGCCTACTTTGTAGGGAGAGAGAAGGACATAATTAAACATTGAAAGGGCTGTTTCAATAAATTCCATAATGGTTTAGGACCCCTTTATCTCCACTGAGACACAGAAAGGCTTGACAGGCTGACATCTGTTTTTGTCACAGATACCCTTGAATATGTAGCATCACGCATTCTTCAGTTTTTCAGTGACAGTACCAGGCAGAAGGTGGCACCCACAAGAGTCATGGCAAGTCTGCTAGAAACAGACTTATTTGTGAATACCTGGAAATTCTCCCTGGGGATACCCCAAAACACTTAATTTCGAGATGGGCCTCAAATATTAAAATATTTTCAAAGGTCCTGGGCATCTTGCATCAGAAAGTATGAGCAAGATCCAGTTAAATTTGAGTTATTGCATGACCATTTACCTACCCAGATATTAATGAGGTTTGGGGAATTTGGGTTAATAAAAATAATTGGGAACCTTATTAGTTTTCTATGGCTGACATAACAATTACTATGGAAAAACTGGGTGGCTTAGAATAAACTAATTTTATTATTTTACCTTTTTGGAGGCTAGAAGTTCAAAATCAAGGTATCAGCAGGGTTGGTTCCTTCTAGAGGCTCTGAGGGAGAATCTGATGGAGGCATCTTCTCTAGTTTCTGCTGGGTGCTCTAGTCTTTGCCTACATCTTCACATAACATTTTCCTCTGTCCTCTTCTATTATAAGGACACCAGTCATTGGATTAAGGGCCCACCCTAAGTCAATATGACCTCATGCTAACTAATTACATCTGCAAAAACCCTATTTCCAAGTAAGTTCACATTCTGATGTTCCAGTGACCGTGAATTTTGAGAGGACACTAGATAACCCAATATAGGAACAGATCTATTAGGTTTTTCATGTAATTACTTTTTAAAAAGCCTCTCTATTTTTTCATAAATGAAAAGATAACACTTGCTGTATTGTTGACATATGCAAGGTAATGTTGAATTTGGAGTCAGTTATCTATTATGGATAATTATTTTGTACATAATGGACAAGATATGTTGTACATTATGGACAAAGTATCTTGTAAGATTCAATGACTTTTATCTTAAAGTTTGTCAGAATGTTTATACTTTTAAAATTTCTGACTTGAACAGCAACTCTGAATCATCCAAGGGAATAAATGTCTGTTTCAAGTCACAGTTGAAACAAAACCAGCATAAGTCCTCTTCATAATTCATCTATAAAATGGATTACAGGAAATTATACTTTTGATTAATTATTCCAAATGGCATTCTGCTGGGTGTCCATTAAGAATTCTAGAATTTAATTTATGTAGCATTCCATTCTTACGCTTAATTTAGGATGGCTCCTGATAAATCAATTTACTAAAAAATAAAAAATCAAAGTCATATCAGACTTCAGAAGAAGGGTCTAGAGAAGCTGCCCCAATCAACAGTTTGAAAGAATGTGGCTAGGAACAGTCAACCATGACAAGACCAGATAAAAGATAAAGAAGAGTCTGAGATTCTAAAACACCCACTTTCAGTTGGCTTAGTTTTACTTTTATCCAATATAGGATGAAAAGGAGAAATCTGTATACAAGTAATTTATACTTCTGGTACTTAAAACCATCTTGTAACCTCTAGCTCTAAAGGAAATGGCAAGAGCCCAAAGCCATCATTGCTAGCATTCCCATTTGAAGTATGAATAACCTGTTCCATTTTCATCTCCTTGAGCTACTTTGCATTATTCACATCTTTGCTTCATACTCCTTTCTATCAATTTTCTTTTGCATAATTTATCAGGGACTAAAATTACCTGGGTTTGTTATTGGCAAATGAGATGTTGCTAGTTTTGTGTAACTATGTCTTACATTTTTTTTCTCTAGCACAGCTTATAATTCTCCAGTTAACCTAAAAACCATATGATGAAGGAAAAAGCCTTGAAATAAATGAGAACTGATGAGGTAATTTGGGATGCCATAAACACACGTTTTTGCTTTTTCAAACATGGTCACCACTTTTTTGTTTTATAGTTAGTTCTAAAGCTTTCACATCCCTTAATTGACTGAAATCTTTGAGGCCAACAGTTGAGGCTTATTTAAATTTGGGGTCAGGTTTTGGCATTGTGCATAACATAGAATAGCAGCATTCAAGGAACGTTTGTTGACTCGATTGGGAAGTCATTTTAAGACAATACACTATTTTCACAGACAGGATGTCTTCTTTTTGCCCCCCAAAAAGGAAGCTTGGGTTATTTTCTAGGCTTCTTCAGGGGAACAATAGCTCTGAGGAAGCTTTTTTCTTGTTTTCCTGAGGTCCTCTTTGGTAGTGAACCACTCCCATTAGGTAGGCCTGCCCTTTAAGAGCTCAGAAATCTGTTTCACAACGTCAAAGAAAGCTGATAAAGTCAATAGAGGGTTTTTAATCCATCATTCTAATTCTACTTGGAGCTTTGAAGTGATTGTAAATAAAGTTAATCTTATTTCATTTCTACTGTACTTAGCTTGTATCATTGCCATAGTTATTGTACATTTAAGTGCATTATAACTAACTAAAAAAGTCTAGTTGCTTACAATTATTTAAACAATTACCAGTTGACTATTGTATCACGAGTTTAAATATAAATGGATAGGAATATGAATTTGCTACACAGGAAACAAAACTTTATGCTGGTAATTTCCTCTAGCAGCTACTTTTATGCCTGAAACCTGAAATAGACAATTCATTTCCTAGCATTCAAAACAAAATATCTAAGAGGAAGAACTCCTATAAAGTGTTTTTCTATTACTGACAAGAAAAACCACTGTCTTTATTCATGCTGAAAACCAAAGTCACCAGAGGGAGAAGTTGATGCTCCTGGCAGGTGAAGGGAATGTCAGTTTTAGAACTTAGTGAAGCCTGGTTTTCACGTCTTTCTTTCACAGCCTCCAGCACTTTCTAAAGCAAAGTCTTAGGGTCAGACCGCAGTCTTGATATGAAATCAGTTCCTCTAGTTTAGATCCCTCTGAGAAAGGATGCTCTATCATAAGCTTATTTTTGTATATTAAAAATATTGTATTTGAGAATGCTCTAGAATTTACAACATTCCTGAAGGTCCTAGAGATAATGGCATTTAAAGCCCATTGTGCAGTCCATTGCTGCTAAAGTACACATTCAAATAAACTTCATATATTACAAAATTGCTTCTCTCAAAGGCAAAATCATAGCTAGACATACAATCTAATATTTTATTATTCATGATCTAGCAGGTGATTGTGGTTCAGCATGCTAACCAAAACATAACAATTATAAGAGGTTATAGCAGTTTCCATTATAATTATTAGCAGTATTATAATGTTAGCAATGTTATAATAGTTCAAATTAAGCTTATATTTGTAAAAACAGCGTACCTCATGAGAACATGGAATTAACTCCAACTGCCATGGTTAATGGGAATATGATGGAAAGTTGAACTTCAATATCATCTAATGCAGTATTATTACCACTAATGAAATCTAGTTCTATGCAGGAACAAATAAATGCAAAACAAGACAAACAGGAAAACCTCAGAGATAGGCCATACTTCTCTTTAACTTGCTAGTAGCACATCTAGAAGGCAAATTTTGCCAATAGGTTACTTAGAGGATAAGATGGTGTTCCATGTACCACAATTTCATAGTTATTATGTATAAAAATTCAGTTTTTGACTTGAACTAGAGGGAAATGTATATAACTGTAATGACTAATGTAAGGAAATAGACCATCCTTGAAATATTTACTATAGCTTTTATAATATGATATTTACTCTTAACTGACATCATGACAATGAATCTTTGCACTGATGTCCTAAAGTACTGACAAAATCTGCTGAATTATATGTAAGGGAGAGGTCAAGGTGCTGTTTATCATAACAAATGATAATTAGAAACAGATTCTTTAAAAACGCTAAGGAATCCCAGAACAAAAATGCTCTTTGGAAGTTACCTAGCCCATCGCAAAGCATGAGGTAGCATCATAGTGAAGTATCTATCCTACTTTAGAAAGTGGATAGTCCAATAATGTCTTCGTTATTCCAGTGAAATATTTAACAGCCTTTTGATCTAGGAAATTATTTCGCCTAATCAAGAAATTGTAAAATACAAAAAACTAGCCGGGCGAGGTGGCAGGCGCCTGTAGTCCCAGCTACTCGGGAGGCTGAGGCAGGAGAATGGCGTAAGCCCAGAAGGCGGAGCTTGCAGTGAGCTGAGATCCGGCCATTGTACTCCAGCCTGGGCAACAGATTGAGACTCTGTCTCAACAACAACAACAACAAAACAAAACAAAAAAAAACCTGTAGGTCTAAGCAAAAATTCTTTTTTTTATTTTTACACAACATAATAAAGAGAAAACTCTGGCATAAACAGACCATGAGCAAGATTTGACTTTTCTGTGTTCAAATGAAAATGAACACATGAAACATATTTGCAAGTGGCTCTGGAGGAAATAGCTTCTGGGGCAGGGCTCTTCCTTCTTTTGTTGAACAAACCCACCCTCAATGTCCAATCAATTTTTCTCCTTCAAACTTTGATCGTCATTAGCAACAGAATGACCAAACTGAGTGCCCTAGGTTGGGAAAGAAGGACTATCTTTATACAAATGCTTTTGCAAATACTTGTCTCTCTTAGCATGTGTCTCTTCTGGATATATTCACATTTTCTCCCTGGACAATTTTTGAGGGCATTAGATTGATTTATTTTCCATTATTAAAATTAGCAGCATATTCTTTTGCGCTAATCTTCCCTCCATGAGTTTAAACAAGAACTTCCAACTCGTTGTCCTAGCATTTTAATTTTTTAAATCTCAATATTTGTTTACAGTGTTTTTCTTTTAAAGTAAAACCTATATTGAAATGTACACACCTTAAGTGTACAAATCTAGGAATCTTGAAAATGGCATATACCTGTGTAACTCATACTTCCACCAAAATATATAACATTTCCATTACCTCAAAAAATCCTTTCATACTCTTCCCACCTATTTTCTCCCCACCAAAGGCAACCACTTTTCTGATTTGTTTCACCACCGATTAGCTGTACCTGTCCTAGGGTTTTATATAAATGAAATCACACAGGATGTTGTCTTTATGTTTGACTTTTTCTTTAGCATAATGTCTATGAGATGTTTCCTTGTGTATTCCTTTGCTATTGATAAGTATTCCATTGTTTGATTACACACAAATTTGTTTTTACTATTGATAAATATTTACATGGTTTCTACTTGTATGGCTACTATGAATTAAGTGGCTGTAAACATTATTATACAAGTATTTACCCAGATATGTTTTTTTCTTACGTAAATGCCTACAGTGAAATTGTTGGATTGTAGAATAGGTATATATTTAACTTTATAGCAACTGTCAAAACTATTTTCCATACTTCTTTTACCATTTTACTGTCTTACTACTAATATATAAGGGTCATAGTTGTTCTCTAATCTTACTGAAGTTTGATACTGATGGCCTTTTTAATCTTAGCTATTCTAGTGGAGTTGGAATGATGTCTCATTATGGCTTCAATATCAAATTTTCTGAAAACTAGCAAAGTATGTTTGCATATGCTTATGGTATCATCCTCTGTCATGTATCTATCCAAATCTTTTTCCCCCACAACTGTTTAAGAGGATTGAAAATCCAAATCCTTTATATGTTATTAAAATTGGGCTGTCTTCCTATTGAGTTGTAGGAAGTATTTGTTTATTCTGAATATAAATATTTTCAGATATATTCCATATAAGTATTTGTTAAGATTCTTAAAGTTGTATTTTGATGAACAGAAGTTTAAATTTTGATTAAGCATAGCGTACATTTTTTTTTTTCTTCTCTGGTAATTGCTTTCAGAACTCTGCCTGAGAAATGTTTCCTAACCCCAGGCACAAGGATAGTCCCCTGGTTTCTTCTATAAGCTATACATACTAGCTTTTATTTTTAGTTCTGTGATTTTTCTCAAACAAAAATTTGTGTATGGTGAAACACAGAGGTTGACATTGTTTTGTTTTCATGTGTATTCAGTTATTCAAAAATCATTTGTTGAAAATGGTTGAATTTTCACTGTATTGTTCCATTGAATTGCTTTGGTGGCTTTATAAAAAATAAGTTGGTACAACTCAAACACCCTAGATATGATGTAACGTCAAGGAAAGGACTATGAAAGGTGGGTAAAAAGTTGGACAGCCCAGAGATCTGGAGACTTGAGAAACAACGCAATGAGTCTTTCAGTTTCTTTATTGTCATCCAAGTATCTGTGGACAGAACACTGCAGAAGTCTCCAACCCTGAAAGCCAACAGGCACAGTTAGAGAGAAAAAAAAAAAAAAAAACTTCCAGTAAAGTCTTTCTTCCAGCCAATGAACCGGTAAGAGCATGGTCCAATGATAATAAACCTTTAGTATCTACCTAACTTCAGTCAAACAAAATGAAAAAAATTCACCCCTACTTCCACAGGTTTCAAGGTGGCAAAGTGGGAAGTGAATATTCCTGTCCATCCTTTAGTCTAGCAGAAACAGGCAGTACTCTGATTCCCCTGCCAGGTGGTAGTGGTGAGCCCAAGGAAGAAGTTTATCTTCCAACGTTGCTGGGCTAAACAGGGATATGCTCCAGTTCTCCAACCGGGGTAGTATGGGGGTGGGATATTTCATCAACAGAGAGTTCACTGCCACCCAGCAGTGATAAACTTAAAACCATTAATGGGAGTAGGGAACATCAGGCTTTCCTCCCCAAACCCTTTGGGGGCCCAGGGAGAGTAACTAAGAATCTGCTCCCATTCATGATCAATGAAGGTAGGAGGTGGGAGTAATTCACACTTTGTCTCCCCCCTCCTTTTCTATGGTATCAATGGGTAAAGAGTTGAAAATACCCAATTAGCCCTAGTGTTACACCTCCATATGAGGACTGCCTACTAAAGACAAGAAGCTAAAATAGGATCTCACAATATCCAAAATGTCTAGAATACAGTTAAGAAAATTACTACTTATAGCAAAACGCAGGAGATGATTCAATTGTTTGTTGAAATTATCTGACAAGGATGTCAAAGAAGACATCATAAACAATACTTTAAAAAGTAATCAGAGGGTGGGGCGGAGCAAGATGGCTGAATAGGAACAGCTCCAGTCTCCAACTTCCAGCACGAGCGACACAGAAGACCGGTGATTTCTGCATTTTCAACTGAGGTACTGGGTTCATCTCACTATGGAGTGCCGGACA
Organism: Trachypithecus francoisi; assembly: GCF_009764315.1. Taxonomy (NCBI): domain Eukaryota; kingdom Metazoa; phylum Chordata; class Mammalia; order Primates; family Cercopithecidae; genus Trachypithecus; species Trachypithecus francoisi. The sequence continues at coordinate 42,656,074 of NW_022681468.1, read as the reverse complement.
ATTGGTGCTGGTCAGCTGCTGCAGCCCGACCAGCGAGAGCTGAAGCAGGGCAAGGCATCGCCTCACCTGGGAAGCGCAAGGGGAAAGGGAATCCCTTTTCCTAGCCAGGGAAACTGAGACACACAACACCTGGAAAATCGAATAACTCCCACCCCAATACTGCGCTTTAAGCAAACTGGCACACCAGGAGATTATATCCCACACCTGGCCGGGAGGGTCCCACGGCCACGGAGCCTCCCTCATTGCTAGCACAGCAGTCTGCCATCTAACCACAAGGCAGCAGCAAGGCTGGGGCAGGGTCGCCCTCCATTGCTGAGGCTTAAGTAGGTAAACAAAGCCGATGGGAAGCTCAAACTGGGTGGAGCTCACAGCAGCTCAAGGAAGCCTGCCTGTCTCTGTAGACTCCACCTCTGGGGACAGGGCACAGCTAAACAACAACAACAACAACAACAAAAGCAGCAGAAACCTCCGCAGATGCAAACGACTCTGTCTGACAGCTTTGAAGAGAGCAGTGGATCTCCCAACACGGAGGTTGAGATCTGAGAAGGGACAGTCTGCCTGCTCAAGTGGGTCCCTAACCCCTGAGTAGCCTAACTGGGAGACATCCCCCACTAGGGGCAGACTGACATCCCACACCTCACACGGTGGAGTACACCCCTGAGAGGAAGCTTCCAAAGTAAGAATCAGACAGGTACACTTGCTGTTCAGCAATATTCTATCTTCTACAGCCTCTGCTGCTGATACCCAGGCAAACAGGGTCTGGAGTGGACCTCAAGCAATCTCCAACAGACCTACAGCTGAGGGTCCTGACTGTTAGAAGGAAAACTATCAAACAGGAAGGACACCTACACCAAAACCCCATCAGTACATCACCATTATCAAAGACTGAAGGCAGATAAAACCACAAAGATGGGGAAAAAGCAGGGCAGAAAAGCTGGAAATTCAAAAAATAAGAGCGCATCTCCCCCTGCAAAGGAGCGCAGCTCATCGCCAGCAACGGATCAAAGCTGGACAGAGAATGACTTTGATGAGATGAGAGAAGAAGGCTTCAGTCCATCAAACTTCTCAGAGCTAAAGGAGGAATTACATACCCAGTGCAAAGAAACTAAAAATCTTGAAAAAAGAGTGGAAGAATTGATAGCTAGAATAATTAAGGCAGAGAAGGTCATAAATGAAATGACACAGATGAAAACCATGACACGAGAAATACGTGACAAATGCACAAGCTTCAGTAACCAACTCGATCAACTGGAAGAAAGAGTATCAGCGATTGAGGATCAAATGAATGAAATGAAGCGAGAAGAGAAACCAAAAGAAAAAAGAAAAAGAAATGAACAAAGCCTGCAAGAAGTATGGGATTATGTAAAAAGACCAAATCTACGTATGATTGGGGTGCCTGAAAGTGAGGGGGAAAATGGAACCAACTTGGAAAACACTCTTCAGGATATCATCCAGGAGAATTTCCCCAACCTAGTAGGGCAGGCCAACATTCAAATTCAGGAAATACAGAGAATGCCACAAAGATACTCCTCGAGAAGAGCAACTCCAAGACACATAATTGCCAGATTCACCAAAGTTGAAATGAAGGAAAAAATCTTAAGGGCAGCCAGAGAGAAAGGTCGAGTTACCCACAAAGGGAAGCCCATCAGACTAACAGCAGATCTCTCAGCAGAAACTCTACAAGCCAGAAGAGAGTGGGGGCCAACATTCAACATTCTTAAAGAAAAGAATTTTCAACCCAGAATTTCATATCCAGCCAAACTAAGTTTCATAAGTGAAGGATAAATAAAATCCTTTACAGATAAGCAAATGCTTAGAGATTTTGTCACCACCAGGCCTGCCTTACAAGAGACCCTGAAGGAAACCCTAAACATGGAAAGGAACAACCGGTACCAGCCATTGCAAAAACATGCCAAAATGTAAAGACCATCGAGGCTAGGAAGAAACTGCATCAACTAACGAGCAAAATAACTACTTAATATCATAATGGCAGGATCAAGTTCACACATAACAATATTAACCTTAAATGTAAATGGACTAAATGCTCCAATTAAAAGACACAGACTGGCAAATTGGATAAAGAGTCAAGACCCATCAGTCTGCTGTATTCAGGAGACCCATCTCACACGCAGAGACATACATAGGCTCAAAATAAAGGGATGGAGGAAGATCTACCAAGCAAATGGAGAACAAAAAAAAGCAGGGGTTGCAATCCTAGTCTCTGATAAAACAGACTTTAAACCATCAAAGATCAAAAGAGACAAAGAAGGCCATTACATAATGGTAAAGGGATCAATTCAACAGGAAGAGCTAACTCTCCTAAATATGTATGCACCCAATACAGGAGCACCCAGATTCATAAAGCAAGTCCTTAGAGACCTACAAAGAGACTTAGACTCCCATACAATAATAATGGGAGACTTCAACACCCCACTGTCAACATTAGACAGATCAACAAGACAGAAAGTTAACAAGGATATCCAGGAACTGAACTCATCTCTGCACCAAGCAGACCTAATAGACATCTATAGAACTCTCCACCCCAAATCAACAGAATATACATTCTTCTCAGCACCACATTGCACTTATTCCAAAATTGACCGCATAATTGGAAGTAAAGCACTCCTCAGCAAATGTCAAAGAACAGAAATTATACCAAACTGTCTCTCAGACCACAGTGCAATCAAACTAGAACTCAGGACTAAGACACTCAATCAAAACTGCTCAACTACATGGAAACTGAACAACCTGCTCCTGAATGACTACTGGGTACATAACGAAATGAAGGCAGAATAAAGATGTTCTTTGAAACCAATGAGAACAAAGATACCACATACCAGAATCTCTGGGACACATTTAAAGCAGTGTGTAGAGGGAAATTTATAGCACTAAATGCCCACAAGAGAAAGCTGGAAAGATCTAAAATTGACACTCTAACATCACAATTAAAAGAACTAGAGAGGCAAGAGCAAACACATTCAAAAGCTAGCAGAAGGCAAGAAATAACTAAGACCAGAGCAGAACTGAAGGAGATAGAGTCACAAAAAACCCTCCAAAAAATAAATGAATCCAGGAGTTGGTTTTTTGAAAAGATCAACAAAATTGACAGACCGCCAGCAAGACTAATAAAGAAGAAAAGAGAGAAGAATCAAATAGATGCAATAAAAAATGATAAAGGGGATATCACCACTGACCCCACAGAAATACAAAGTACCATCAGAGAATACTATAAACACCTCTACGCAAATGAACTAGAAAATCTAGAAGAAATGGATAATTTCCTGGACACTTACATTCTCCCAAGACTAAACCAGGAAGAAGTTGAATCCCTGAATAGACCAATAGCAGGCTCTGAAATTGAGGCAACAATTAATAGCCTACCCACCAAAAAAGTCCAGGACCAGATGGATTCACAGCTGAATTCTACCAGAGGTACAAGGAGGAGCTGGTACCATTCCTTCTGAAACTATTTCAATCAATAGAAAAAGAGGGAATCCTCCCTAACTCTTTTTATGAGGCCAACATCATCCTGATACCAAAGCCTGGCAGAGACACAACAAAAAAGAGAATTTTAGACCAATATCCCTGATGAACATCGATGCAAAAATCCTCAATAAAATACTGGCAAACCGGATTCAGCAGCACATCAAAAGCTTATCCACCATGATCAAGTGGGCTTCATCCCTGGGATGCAAGGCTGGTTCAACATTCGCAAATCAATAAACGTAATCCAGCATATAAACAGAACCAAAGACAAGAACCACATATTATCTCAATAGATGCAGAAAAGGCTTTTGACAAAATTCAACAGCCCTTTATGCTAAAAACGCTCAATAATTTGGTATTAATGGAACGTACCTCAAAATAATAAGAGCTATTTATGACAAACCCACAGCTAATATCATACTGAATGGGCAAAAACTGGAAAAATTCCCTTTGAAAACTGGCACAAGACAGGGATGCCCTCTCTCACCACTCCTATTCAACATAGTGTTGGAAGTTCTGGCTAGGGCAATCAGGCAAGAGAAAGAAATCAAGGGTATCCAGTTAGGAAAAGAAGAAGTCAAATTGTCCCTGTTTGCAGATGACATGATTGTATATTTAGAAAACCCCATCGTCTCAGCCCAAAATCTCCTTAAGCTGATAAGCAACTTCAGCAAAGTCTCAGGATACAAAATTAATGTGCAAAAATCACAAGCATTCTTATACACCAGTAACAGACAAGCAGAGAGCCAAATCAGGAATGAACTTCCATTCACAATTGCTTCAAAGAGAATAAAATACCTAGGAATCCAGCTTACAAGGGATGTAAAGGACCTCTTCAAGGAGAACTACAAACCACTGCTCAGTGAAATCAAAGAGGACACAAACAAATGGAAGAATATACCATGCTCATGGATAGGAAGAATCAATATCGTGAAAATGGCCATACTGCCCAAGGTTATTTATAGATTCAATGCCATCCCCATCAAGCTACCAATGAGTTTCTTCACAGAATTGGAAAAAACTGCTTTAAAGTTCATATGCAACCAAAAAAGACCCCGCATTGTCAAGACAATCCTAAGTCAAAAGAACAAAGCTGGAGGCGTCACGCTACCTGACTTCAAACTATACTACAAGGCTACAGTAAACAAAACAGCATGGTACTGGTACCAAAACAGAGATATAGACCAATGGAACAGAACAGAGTCCTCAGAAATAATACCACACATCTACAGCCATCTGATCTTTGACAAACCTGAGAGAAACAAGAAATGGGGAAAGGACTCCCTATTTAATAAACGGTGCTGGGAAAATTGGCTAGCCATAAGTAGAAAGCTGAAACTGGATCCTTTCCTTACTCCTTATACGAAAATTAATTCAAGATGGATTAGAGACTTAAATGTTAGACCTAATACCATAAAAACCCTAGAAGAAAACCTAGGTAGTACCATTCAGGACATAGGCATGGGCAAGGACTTCATGTTTAAAACACCAAAAGCAAAGGCAGCAAAAGCCAAAATTGACAAACGGGATCTAATTAAACTAAAGAACTTCTGCACAGCAAAAGAAACTACCATCAGAGTCAACAGGCAACCTACAGAATGGGAGAAAATTTTTGCAATCTACTCATCTGACAAAGGGCTAGTATCCAGAACCTACAAAGAACTCAAACAAATTTACAAGAAAAAACAAACAACCCCATCAAAAAGTGGGCAAAGGATATGAACAGACATTTCTCAAAAGAAGACATTCATACAGCCAACAGACACATGAAAAAATGCTCATCATCACTGGCCATCAGAGAAATGCCAATCAAAACCGCAATGAGATACCATCTCACACCAGTTAGAATGGTAATCATTAAAAAGTCAGGAAACAACAGGTGCTGGAGAGGATGTGGAGAAATAGGAACACTTTTACATTGTTGGTGGGATTGTAAACTAGTTCAACCATTATGGAAAACAGTATGGCGATTCCTCAAGGATCTAGAACTACATGTACCATATGACCCAGCCATCCCATTACTGGGTATATACCCAAAGGATCATAAATCATGCTGCTATAAAGACACATGCACATGTATGTTTATTGCGGCACTATTCACAATAGCAAAGACTTGGAATCAACCCAAATGTCCGTCAGTGGCAGACTGGATTAAGAAAATGTGGCACATATACACCATGGAACACTATGCAGCCATAAAAAAGGATGAGTTTGTGTCCTTTGTAGGGACATGGATGCAGCTGGAAACCATCATTTTTAGCAAACTATCACAAGAACAGAAAACCAAACACCGCATGTTCTCACTCATAGGTGGGAACTGAACAATGAGAACACTTGGACTCGGGAAGGGGAACATCACACACCGGGACCTATCATGGGGAGGGGGGAGGGGGGAGGGATTGCATTGGGAGTTATACCTGATGTAAATGACGAGTTGATGGGTGCTGAGGAGTTGATGGGTGCAGCACACCAACATGGCACAAGTATACATATGTAACAAACCTGCACGTTATGCACATGTACCCTAGAACTTAAAGTATGATAATAATAAAAAAAAAAGTAATCAGAAAATCTCGTGAAATGAACTCAGAAATAAAAAAATTTGGGAAAGTAATAAAATTATTAAAAAGAGCCAATGGAAACTGCAAACTGAAAAGTACCCACGTCATTTAAAAATTTGATTAATAGTAGGATGGGAGTGACAAGAGATAAAATCAGTGAACATGAAGACAAATGAATTTATCCAATATGAACAAAAGAGAGAAAATAGATTATTTTTAAAATGGGAGGAGGCAGAGCAAGATGGCAGAATAGAATCCCTTAGCTATTACCCTGCCCCCCACCCCCCGCACCCCCAAATTGAACAACTATCCACACAGGAAAGCATCTTCATAAGAATGAAACATCAGGTGAGCAATCACAGTACCTCGTTTTAGCATCAAAACCATGAAGAAGGTAGAAAAGGCAGTCTTGAATTGGCTATACCACCCCCCCGACCCCTGGCAGTGGCCACATGGCACAGAGAGAGAATTTATATGCTTCAGGGAGCAACAGCACAATGGTTATGGGACTTTGCATTGGAACTCACTGCCGCCAGTCACAGTGGAAGGCAACGCAAGGCAGTATTGAGCCAGCACTGACAGAGGGAGAATTTAGAGAAGCCCTAGCCAGAGGAGAATTGTCCATCCCAGTGGTTGAAACCTGAGTTCCAGTTAGTCCCGCCACTGCAGGCTAAAGTGGTCTGGGGTTCTAAATAAACTTGAAAGGCAGTGTAGGCCACAAGGACTACAATTCCTGGGCTAGTCCTGGTTCTATGCTGGACTCAAAGCCAGTGAACTTGGGATGTACATGACCTAGTAAGATACCAGTGAGGGCAGCCAAGGGAATGTTTACATCACCCCTTCCCCAACCCAAACAGCACAGCTCCTGGCCCCAGGAGAGACTCATTCCCTCTGCTTGAGGGGAAAAGAGGGAAGAGTAAAGAGGACTTTGTTTTGCAACTTGTCTACATACCAGCTCAGGCACAGTAGGATAGGGAACTGGGCAGAGTCCTGAGGCCCCCATTCCAGGCCCTAAGCTCCAAGATGACATTTCTAAACATGCCCTGCGACAGAAGGCAACCTGCTGCCTTTAAGGGAAATACCCAGTCTGCAGGATTCCTCACCTGCTGACTAAAGAGCACTTGGGTCTTGAATAAACATCAATAATAGCCAGGCAGTACTTGCTGTGGGCCTTCAGTGAGATTCAGTGCCATGCTGGTGTGACTCAGCACATTCCCAGCTGTGATGGCCACAAGGAGAGAATCTTCCACTTGAGAAAGAGAGAGGGAAAAGTAAAGGGGATTTCGTTTTGCAGTTTGCGTACCAGCTGGGTCACAGGGAAAGAGCACCAAATAGGCTGCTGGGGTCTGATTCCAGACATTGGCCCTTGGATGGCTTTTCTGGACCCCACCTTGGGACAGAAGAGGGCACACTGCCTTGAAGGGAGAGACTCAAGCCTAGAAGCATTTACTGCAAGCTGACTGAAGAGCTCTTCACCATTGAATGAATATTGGAAGTAGCCAAGCAACACTCACCATAGGCCTAGGGTGATGGTGGTCACAGAGAGAGACAACTTCTGCTTCAGCAATGCAGAGGGAAGAATGAGAAGAGCTTTGTCTTGTGGTTTGGGTGCTAGTTTAGCCACAGCAGAGTAGAACACCAAGTAGATTCCTAGATTCCTGACTTCAGGCCCTGGCTCCTGGATGGTATTTCTGGACCTGCCCTAAACCAGTGGGGAGCTTGCCATTGTTGAAGAAAGGACACAAGCCTGGTTGGATTCACCAACCACTGACCGAAGAGCCTTGGATCTTGAGTAAACATTAGAGATAGCCAGGCAGCAGTCACTATGGACCATAGGTGTGACCCATTGTTGTGCTGTCTTCAAATCTGATTCAGGGCAGATCCAGGGGTGGTGGCCACAGGGGTGCTTGTGTCACTCCTTCCGCAGCTCCAGCTCTATGTATCAATGAACACACACAGACATCAAGCCTATCCAAGAAAACATGACCTCGCCAAATGAACTAAAGCATCAGTGACCAATTCCAAGATGACAGAGATATGTAACCCTTGAGACAGAGAATTCAAAACAGTCCTATTAATAAAGCTCAAGGAAATTCAAGATAACACAAAGAAGGAACTCAGAATCCTATCAGATTAATTTAACAAAGAGATTGAAATAATTTTAAAATATCAATGAAAAATTCTGGATCTGAAACATTCAATTGACATACTGAAGAATGCAGAGGGCTTCAAAAGCAGAATTAAGCAGAAGAAAGAATTAGTGACTTTGAAGACAGACTACTTGAAAATACATAGATGAGACAAAAGAAAGAAAAGAATGAAGCACACCTATGAGATCTAGAAAATAGCCTCAAAATGACAAATTTAAGAGTTATTGGCCTTAAAGAAAAGGTAGAGAGAAAGATTAGGGTAGAAAGGCATCATCACATAGAACCTTCCAAATCTAAAAAATAAATCAATATTTAAGTGTCAGAAGGTGAGAGAACACCAAGCAGTTTTAATTCAAACAAGACTACCTTAAGACATTTAATAATCAGACCCAAAGGTCAAGGATAAAGGAATAATCCTAAAAGCAGCAAGGGTAAAGAAATAAATAACATACAAAGGAGCTTCAATACATCTGGCTGCAGATGTATAAAACATAACCAGAGGAAAATCACATTCACAAAAAGGAAGAGAGGAAGGAAGGAAAGAAAGACCATGAAACAACTGAAAAACAACAAAATAGCACCTTATTAATCAATAATAACATTGAATTCAAATTGACTAAACTATTCAATCAAAAGATACAGAGTGCCTAAATAGGGGGTGTGGGGGAAAGATTCAATCAGCTGCCTACAAGAAACATATTTCACTTATAAAGACACAGGTAGACTGAAAATAAAGGAATGGAGGAAGGTATTCCATGCAGTAGAAACCAAAAAAGACCAGGAATAGCTATACTTGTGTTAGACAAAAATAGATTTCCAAACAAAAACTTTAAAAAGAAACAAAGTCATTATGTTATGACAAAGGAGTCAATTCAGTAAGAGGATATAAAAATTGTAAATAGATACATGACCAAACTGGAGTACCCAGTTATATAAAGCAAATAATATTAGAACTAAATGCAATAACTGGAGACTTCAACACCCCACTTTCAGCATAGGACAGATCATATAGACAGAAAATCAACCAAGAAACATTGGACTAAACCTGCACTATAGACCAAATAGGCCTAATAGTTATAGAACATTTTATTCAACAGCTACAAAATACACATTCTTCTCAATACATTGATCATTCTCAAGGATAGACCATGTTAGGTCACAAAACAAGTCTTAAAATACTTGAAAAACACTGAAATCATCTCAGGCATCCTCTTTGACCACAATGGAATAAAATTAGAAATCAATAACAAGAGGAATTTTGTAAACTATACAAACACATGGAAATTAAATAATATGCTCCTGAATGACCAGTGGGTCAATGAAGACATTAAGAAGGAAATTGGAAAATTTTCGGATACAAATTAAAATAGAAACACAACATATCAAGATCTATGGGAAATAGAAAAATCAGTACTTAGAGAAAAGTTCATAGCAATAAGTGCCCATATCAGAAAACTAGAAAAACGTTAAACGTGTAAGCTAATGATATATCTTAAATAACTAGAAAAGCAAGAGCTAGCCAAACCCAAAATTAGTAGAAGAAATAATGAAGATCAGAGCAGAAATAAATTGAGACAAAAAATATAAAAGATAAATGAAGCAAAATGTTTTTTTTAAAGGTAAACAAAACTGACAAACCTTTAGCCAGACTAAGGAAAAGAGAGAGAAGATCCAAATAAATAAAAACAGAGATGAAGAAGGAGACATTACAACTGACACCACATAAATTCAAAGGACCTTTAGTGGCTACTATAAACAATTGTATGCCAATAAATTGGAACATTTAGAAGAAATGGATACATTTATAGACACCTACAACCTACCAAGATTGAGCCATGACGAAATCCAAGACTTGAATAGCACAATAGCAGTAATGAGATCAAAGCCTTAACAAAACATCTCCCAGCACAGAAAACCTCGTGACCTGATGGCCTCACTGCTGAATTCTGTCAAATATTTAAAGAACTAATGCCAATTCTACTCAAACTATTCCCAAAAATAGAGAAGAGGGAATACTTCCAAACTCATTCTTCAAAGTCAGTATTTCCTGGATACCAAAACCAGACAAGGACAGAACAACAACAAAAAAAGAGTAAGAGAAAAGAAAAGTACAAGCTGATATTCCTGATGAACATTGAAGCAAAAATCCTTGAAAAAATACTAGCAAACTGAATTCAATAACACTTTAAAAGGATCATTCATCAAGACCAGGTGGTATTTATGACAGGGATGCAAGGATGGTTCAACATCGTGGCAATCCATGGGGATGGATCCCTCTTGGCTTGGTGCTATACTTGTGATAGTGATTTATCTTGAGATCTAATTGTTTAAAACTCCCCACACCTCTCTCTTGCTCCTTCTCTTGGCATGTAATGTGTCTGCTCCTGCTTCACATTCTGCCATGAATAAAAGCTCCCTGAGTTCTCCACAGAAGCTGAGCAGATGCTAGCACCATGCTTATACAGCATGGTGCTAATTAAACCTCTTTTCTTTATAAATTACCCAATCTCAGGTATTCATTGAAAGCAATGCAAGAATGGTCTAACACAGAAAGTAATCCCATTTAGCTACAAATAAAATAAAATACCTAGGAATAAACTTAGTCAAAGAGTGAAAGATCTCTGTAACAAAAACTATAAAACATTAATACAAGAAATTGAAGAGGACATAAAAAAGGAAAGTTATTCTATGTTCATGGATTACAAGAAATAATATTGTTAAAATGCTCATACTACTCAAAGCAGTCTGCAAAGATTCAATGAAAACCCTATCAAAATACCAATTACATTCTTCACAGAAATAAAAACATAATTCTAAAATGTATATGACACCACAAAAGTCCCAGAATAACCAAAGCTATCCTGAGCAAAAAGAACAAAACTGGAGGAATCACATAACTTGACTTCAAATTATAGTAAAGCTAAAGTAACCAAAACAGCATGGTACTAGCATGAAAGCAGACACATAGACCAATATAACAGAATAAAGAACCCAAAAACAAATGTATACATTACAGTGAACTCATTTTCAACAAAGTTGCCAAGAACATACATTGGGTAAAGGAGAGTTTCTTCAACCAGTGGTGCTGAGACAACTGGATATCCACAGGGAGAGATATGGAATTAGATCCCCATCTCTTGCCATATACCAGAATCAAATCAAAATTGATTTAATACTTAAATCTAAGACCACAATCTGTGAAATTACTAAAAGAAAACATTTGGGGGAATCTCTGCAGGACATTGATCTGCAAAAGACTTCGTCAGTAATACTCCACAAGCATAAGCAAAAGCAAAAAATGGGCAAACAGAATCACAAAAAGTTAGAAAGCTTCTGCACAGCCAATAAAACAACCAAGTGAAAAAACAACTCATAGAGTGGCAGAAAATATTTACAAACTATCCATCTGACAAGAGACTAATCCAGAATATGTAAGGAGCTCAAACTTAAAATAAAAATGCTTGACAATCCAATTTAAAAATGGCAAAATATCTGAATAGGCATTTCTCAAAATACAACATACAAATGGCAAACTGGTTTATGAAAAGGTGCTCAACATCACTGATCAGAGAAATGCAAATCAAAGCTACAATGATATATTATCTCACCTCGGTTTAAATAGCTTTTATCCAAAAGACTGGCAATAACAAATCCTGGTGAACATGTGGGGAAAAGGAACCCTAGTACACTGTTGGTGGGAATGTAATTAGTACAACCACTATGGAGAATAGTTTGGAGGTTTCTCAAAAAACTAAAAGAGAGCTACTGTATAATCCGGAAATCCCACTGATGGGTTTATACCCAAAAGAAAGAAAATCAGTGCATTGGACCATATCTGCACTTCAATGTTTGTTGCAGCACTGTTTACAATAGTCAAGATTTGGAATCAACCTAAGTGTTCATCAACAGATAAATATAGCACTGTTCACAATAGCAAAGATATGGGATCAACCTAAATGCCCATCAATGATAGACTGGATAAAGAAAATGTGGTACATATAACACCATGGAATACTATGCAGTCATAAAAAGAACGAGATCATGTCCTTTGTAGGAACATGGATGGAGCTGGAGGCTATTATCCTTAGCAAACTAAAACAGGAACAGAAAACCAAACACCCCATGTTCTCACTTATAAGTGAGAGCTAAATGATGAGAACACTTGGGCCCATAGAGGGGAACAACACACACTGGGACCTTTTGGAGGGTGGAGGGTGGCAGGTGGGAGGAGGGAGCGGATCAGGAAAAATAACTAATGGGTACTAGGCTTAACACCTGGGTGATAAAATAATCTGTACAACAAACCCCCATGACACAAGTTTACCTATATAACAAACCTGCACTTGTACCCATGAACTTAAAAGTTAAAAAAAAGTGCATATATACAATGATAGCATATATATATATATATATACTATTCAGCCAAAAAAATGAATGAGATCCTGTCATTTCCAATAGCATGAAAAGAACTGAAAGACATTAAGTGAAGTAAGTCAGATACAGAAAGACAAGCTTTGCATGTTCTCACATATTTGTGAGACCTAAAATATTAAAACAATTGAAATCATGTAGATAGAGAGTAGAATTATGGTTACCAGAGGCTGGAAAGGGTATCTGGGGGGTGGGAGGGGGAAGCGGGTATCATTAATGGGTACAAAAATATAGTTAGATAGAATGAATAAGACCTACTATTTGATAGCACAACTGGGTGATTATAGTTAACAATAATTTACTGTACATTTAAAAAATAACCAGAGAGTATAATTGGAATGTTTGTTACACAAAGAAATGATAAATGCTTGATGTCATAGACATCCTATTTACATTGATGTGATTATTACACATTGCATGCCTGTATCAAAATATCTCATATACTCCATAAATATGTACACCAATTATGTACCTACAAAAAAAAAAAAAAAAAACAGTTTCAGGGACCTTTGGAACCATAATAACAGAGCTAATATTTGTATCATCGTAGTTCTAGAAGAAGAGAGATTTGAACTGAAAAAGTACTAAAAGAAATATGACTAAAAACTTTCCAAGTTTCACAAAAGACATAAATCTACAGATCCAAGAAGCTGAACTAACCTCAAATAGGGTAAACTCAAAGAAATACACAATTATATGTCCAGGGAAATATCATTCAGGATTCAAGAGGAAAATAAAGACATTATCAGATGAATCTATAACCCCATTCTAATCACAATATAAACATCAGACAAATCCCAATTGAGGGACACTGGAAAATACCTAATCAGCACTCCTCAAAACTGTTGAAGTCATCAAAAACAAGGAAAGTCTAAGAAACTACCATAGTCAAGGGGACCCTAAGGAGACAAATAATGACAAAGCATACTGTAGAAACTTCAGGTTGGATCCTGAAATAGATAAAAGGCATAAAGTAAAAGCTAAGGAAATATACACTTTAGTTAATATCATTATCAGCTTATTGATTGTGACAAATACACAAAAGTAAGATGTTTATAATAGCAGAAACTGGGTGTGAGATATATGGGAACTCTCTTGCTATCTCTGCAAATTTTCTATGAATCTAAAACTATTATAAAATAAGAATTTTAAAAATAATCCTAAAATGTAAAGAAATCCTGCAACTCAATACTAAAAAGCTACTAATCCAATTCAAATGGGCAAAATTTTTGAATACACCCTCAACAAAGAAGTTCAGATAGCAAATAAGTACATGCAAAGATAACTAAAATCATTAACTATCAGGGAAAAGGAAATTAAAACTAGAATATGTACAGACTAGAATGGCTGTGATCAAGAAGGCTGACAACGCCTAGTATTGGCAGGAACGTGGAACTGTTTCTGGAAATGCAAAATGGTACGGTTACTTTGCAAAATATTTTGGTTGATTTAGTGAAGTAAAATATACATTTACCATATGACCCAGGAATCCCACTCCTAGATATTTTTCCAATAACAGTTAAAACAGTTCTGCTAAAATACTTGTACAAATATGTCCAAGGCTATTTTATTCATAACAGTCCAAAATTGAAAAGATCCCTAACATCTATTGACTGGCTAAAGAGTAAACTGTCTCATATACGAACAATAGATTACTATTTTATCGATTGTGATGGCCTTTAAAAAATTTTATTTGGAATTTTTGTGGATACACAGTAGGCATATATATTTCTGGAGTGCATGTTTTGATACATGCATGCAATGCATAATAATTGTATCACTGAAAATGGGGTATCTATCCTCTCAAGCATTTATCTTTTGAGATGGCTTTATAATGTGCCAACTTGGCTGTGTAAGAATTTCCTTTTCTTATATGTTTCTAGTTAGTATGTACTACTTTTAATGTTCTTATTTGCCATCTGCGTATACTCTTGGATAAAGTGTCTTTTCAAGCCCTTTGTCTATTTTTAAATTGAGTTGCTTCTTACTGTTGAGATTTGAGAGTTATTTATATATTCTTAATATATTCTAGATACAAATGTTTTGTTGGATATGTCTTGCAAATGTTTTCCTCAGTCTGAAGGTTTTCTTTCTAGTCGCTCATCAGTATATTTCACAGAGCAAAAATTTTAATTGTAATGAAACCCAATTTGTTACCTTTTTAAATTTCATAGACTCTGCTTTTGATATCATGTCTGAGAACTCTTGTCCTAAATCCTAGCGATGGGATTTCCCCTATATTTTCCTTTCAAATTTTATTCTAGTTTTATATTTTACACTCAGTTCTATGATCAGTTTTGACTTTTTCCTTTTGTGTAGGGATTAGGTTTGAATCAAGATTGTTGCATATTAATTTCAAATTATTCCAACATTGCTTGTTGAAAAGATCATCTATTTTCCACAGTATTCCCTTTGCACCTTTGTAAAAAAATGTCAATTGCCAAATGAAATTCTTCTGAATTGTAGACTTTAAAATCATTAAAGTGGTAAATTTTATGTGAAAATAAATCTGATCACATTTGTGAGTATCTACTTATGAACACCATGCTCATTAGAACAGATAGGTTCCATTGATATGTGTCTACTTCTTCACCAGTATCAAATTGTCTTACCGTTTTTCAGTCTTCAGATGATTAGTGTGACTCATCTAACAAAACTGTTTCAGTTTTCTAATTTCTTTACCTTGCTCTATTAACTTTACAACTATCTTATATGGCATATATCAATAAAAATTCCTGTGGGGATTTTGTCAAATCTGTCAGTATGGCAAAAATTAATGTCTTAACTATTTTGAGTATTTCAATCAAAGGCATGACATGCCTTCCTATTTACTTAGTTTTTTAAAATTTCTTTCCTCAGCATTTTATAGTATTATATCTAGAGAACTGGTAGATTTATACCCATGTATTTCAATTTTTGGAGGTATTATACATGATATTTTTTAAAAATTTCAGTCTCTAATTGTTCATTGCTAGTACATAGAAATATGATTGATATTTGTGTGTTGATCTTGTATCTTGTAACCTACTTAAGGTCATTTATTAGTTTTAGGAACTTTTTTGTAGATTACATGGATATTTCTACTTAGATCATCATGGAATCTGTGCATAGGGATAGTTATATTTTTTTTCTTTCCAATACATATGCCTTTTATCAGGGTCAGTCATTGCTACTCATATTTACTATCTGCTACTGTCTGATGGGAACAGCCCAACATCAAAATTCAGGTTAATAAATATTTTCAGCACTGTCTCCAAAGGTAGAATTTGAATACTTCCTACCTGAATCTCTCTTATGCTTAATGGTACCATTTGAGAACTCCCTTTTCTTCCCTGCAGAAGCAGCCACTCTGTTCATATCGCATCCTAATGGTCTTCATTTCTTTGAAAGTTTATATGAGGATGACTGCTATGATTACAATGCTTGTGTCCCATCAAAATTCATATGTTGAAATCTCAACCCTAAGGTGATGATATTAGGAGGTGAGATATTTGGAAGGTGATTAGGACATAAAGGCTCCTCCTTCACCCACGGGATTTGTGATATTTTAAAGGATACTTGAGGAAGACCCCTCACCATGAGAGGACACAGCAAGAAGGGGCCATCTATGAACCAGGAAGCAGGCCCTCACCCAGATACTGAATCTGCCTTGACCTATGATTTCACAGCCTTCAGAACTGAGGAAATAAAGTTGTTATTTATGAGTCACCCAGTTTATGGTATTTTGTTAGAGCAGCCCAAACAGACTAAGACAATGACATTTTAAAATGTATCTGTGAAGATTCTAGTTCTTTTCTTCCAGGATGACTTGGAGGCCAAGAGGCTTGAGATGATGCTCGAGATGACCATATTCACTGGTTTGAAAGAGTTGGTTGTTGGATTCCTCCCTACTGTATTCGCCAACTTGACATTGACTCTTCTACTGCCTTTGAAATTGATTTAATCTAGATGATTAATATAGGAGTTTTGAAAGATCCCACTTGGTTAATTGGATTAATATAGCCCACCCTATGTTAATTATTTTTTGTCTACTTATATATCAAATCCTGAAAATGACATGTTAAAATTACAATTTATACTAATAAATGTGTTGGAGTCTCACTTTTTGTTTTTGTTTTTTAAATATACTGTTATTTGGTATATAAATGATCATTTTCCCTTAGGTATTCTGAATAGGCCATATATTTTATTATTCTACATGTTCTGTCTTATTTATGCCTTTGTTTTAAATTTAACCTAATCTAACATTATTTGCACTTCCTTTTTCATCTTAACATTTCCTAGCACATCTTTGCTCCTTCTTACATTGTCTACATCTACAATCTCAAATGATAAATGATAATAAATTTGTTATTTAATTACAGCAAAATCAATCGCAATGCTGGGGGACTGTTGATAGGAGACTAACAGACTTCAGGAAGATTTCCTCAGAAAACTATCTTAATTATAGTAACCCCGTATGTTTACCAAACTAGTTAACCAAAGACAATTCATTCATTAATTCGCTCATTGATTCTTTTAATAAATGTTTGTTGACTGTCTCATACATTCCAGGGACCATTCAATTGTCAGGAATATAGCCGGGAACAAAAGAAAAAATACCTGCCTTCATGGAGCATAAATTCTGGAGGAACAGATTAATAAATAACAAATGAATTTATGCTATAAAATCAGGTAATGGTCACACTATGAAGAAGTAAAAGAGTTAAGGGTGCAGATAATTACATGGGGTGGAGGAGAGACTATTTTATATAGGCACATCCAGGAAAGAATTCTCTGAAAATATGATATTTGAGCAGATACTTGAATGAAATGAAGAATCAAGCCCTGTGAAGAATCAGAGGATAAGCATCCCAAGGAGACAAAGGAATATGTGTTTTGTATTGCAGACGGGGTTTCACCATGTTGGCCAGGATGATCTTGATCTCTCGACCTCGTGATTCACCAGCCTCGGTCTCCTAAAGTGCTGGGATTATAAGCATGAACCACTGCACGAAGCCTCGTCTCTACTAAAAATACAAAACTTAGTTGGGCATGGTGGCATGCGCCTGTAGTCCCAGCTACTTGTGAGGCTGAGGCAGGAGAATCACTTGAACCTGGGAGGCGGAGGTTGTAGTGAGCCAAGATCATGTCACTGCACTCCAGCCTGGCGACAGAGCAAGACTCCGTGTCAAAACAAAAAACAACAAAAAAACTAAAAAACAAAGAAGATACAGAAAAACCACTGTGCTTGGAGCAGGAGGCATGAGGGAAGAAGTGAACTAGACAGAAACCTGATCATTCAGTACCTCATAGGCAAAGTAATGACTGCACTCTTTCTAAAGTATGCATCCATGGGCACATTTTAAGCAATAAAGTAATTTGGTAGGATTAAGGTTTTTAGTGGTTATTAATGCTGCATGGAGAACAGAGTATATAGAGACAAAAGTGAAGACAGGAAGTCAATTTAGGAGACCACATTTGAAAGTAACAATAATGATAAAAATATACATGCCAAGCATGTACACATGCTTTGTTTACATTTTCCTTTTTCATTCTCATTACAATACTGCAAGGTATTATTCTAATCTTACAGACAAGGAGAATGAAGCAGAGGCTAAATAAATTGCCTGGGGTCACACACCTAGGAAGTGACGGACCTGGGGTTTAAGTCAGGTGTGAGAGTGATCTCACAAACTATGTACTGCCCTATACACTTTGCCTTTAGGTCAATTACACAAGCAACACCATTAGTGCACTTCCCAATTTTATGTATTTCTCATTTGCTGTATGATATTCATTTAGGTATCTTATTTCCTCACTGATTTCTTTCAAAGGAAGGAGATATATCTAACCCAATTAACATTTTGTGGCTATTTTGAAATTCTAAATATTTACTGGAAGGAGAGAGGCCAAGTGTAAAATCTTTAATTTGAACAGATATATACTACATTCTTCCAAGACTGTGTGGTACCTAATAAAGTACATGATATAACCATGAGGATAAGTCGTGAGTGACTTTTAGAATCTTCATGATAAATAGCAAATCAGCAGCATTTCTGGCTCAATTTTTATCTTATCTGAATTACTAATTAAAACCAGACAGGGTGTCTATATTTATGTGATGATGCATAACAAATGAAGACAAGTAGTTTTGCATTTGTCTTTTAGGAACAAATGCACCATTATAGGAAAAAACAGATTAGCATCCTTCTTGGCATATTCCAGAACGATCCTATTTATATGAAAGAGCTAGCAAATGCACAATATGTACAGAGCATTAGTTTGGCAAGATCAACCCTGTGCTCTGGTTTATGGCTGTGATTCAAACTTCCTTATTGTTTCCATAGTTTTGGAATCACTCTTTCATTTAACAGTCTTTTATGAAATATTTGCCTTTTTTTGTTCAAAGCTTTTTCCAACACCTCTAAGAAATTATCAGCAGGAGCAAGAAGCCTAGTTTTCGGAGAACTATTAACTACATCAAGAGTTAGCTGATGAAAAAGACCACACAGTGGTCTAAGTGTTGCTTGTGTTGATGCTTCTTAAAGGTTCAAGAAAATAAACAGTTATATTTTCCTAGATTCAGTACAGAGTTTTTCTCATGAACTATATATGTGATTATCAATCAAATACATACAAACATACATACATACATACATACATACATTTACAGCATGGGTTAAGGATAGAGTTTGCTTCTCACATACACCTATGTAGAAACAAATCTGACAATTAGAAGGGTCTCTATTAAGCATCATGGGATGATACAAAATTGTATCAGACATGGAACCTTCCACATACATTCTGAGAGTAGGTGAAACATAATAGAGCCAGTTCTGTAGCAAAGGTTATGTGAATAATTCAAAAATGCTATGCAAAGACAAAAAATAAAAGCACTTTTGGCCTGTATAATGATACAGTTTACACAGTAATATAACAGAAAAGTAAAAGCTAAAGTCATCAAGAAGAATAAACAGTAACGCAAAGACGAAAAATTAACTTGGAGAATTAGGAAAGTTAATTTTAAAAAGTAGAACTTACAAGATACATATAAAGAAAGTTCTTTTCTTCATAAAAAGAAAATCATGAAAATTATCTGGTAATCAGCAGAAAAAACTAGAATTGTACCTCATAGTGACAACATAAGAGCTTACATACTCTATTAGAAATATAGGTAGACATTTTTATCATTTGAGTAAAAATAAATAATGTAAAACTTTTAGAAAGAACATTGTCTTTCTGCATCCATCTCTCCAGGCACACATTGTGAAGGAGTTTGCAAGTTTGAGATGGAAAAAAGGTTAGTTCTTAAAACAAAAGCTTTTAGCACAATGAGTAAATGACTGGTAATGAATAAATGGTGGCAATATAAGTTATATTAATTTAAATAATAGTGAATAGTATGCTACTTAAAGCATCCAAGTAGAACTTAAATGATCTTATCTCAGAGGTGTTGTAGAGATAATTCCTTTTTGAAAGTAAAAAAAAATTGTCATAAGTGGATTACTTCTAAGCTTCACCTCAAATTTAAGGTATTTGTGTATAATGTTTAGTTTACCTTGTTTAGGCTATTGATTTTCCTGGTACCATTCCTTTTTGTTATAAACGTCTTATTGATTTTTGTTTCTTGTAAGTATCAGATGCAAAATCTATCATTACATCGGTATCTATCACTGCCTATTTACTGTAGCAAAAATTTATAACCAAGGAAACACAGAGTGCAAAACAGAGATAACATCTCATTAAATATGCAGCTTATATCAAAAGTGTTATGCTATATTTTTTATTATTACAGAATTAAAGTATGCTCATAGTAGGATATTTACAAGACTCAAATAAAATATAAATTACCCTGTGGGCCAAGGAAAGGAAATATTTTTTTCCCTTCCCTTCTCACTTTCCAGAGCAGAGGATTAATATTATAGGTTATATGCTGGAATGCTGATTCTAGGGCGTATTTCCTAGTGCCAGAATCACTGCATTTTAAAAGGTTAGAAACTGGATGTGGTTTTCTTCTCACTTTCACACATGAGGCTGAAGTCAGAATTGGATTCAGGCCTTCTAGGAGGCCCAACCTGTTCCCCCCTGTTGTCTTTTCTGCCGCCAGAATATGGGAGGTCCCAAGATGCAGTCTAGGAGTGGAGGAAGTGAGGGGCTCATTGAGCAGTGAGTTTAGAAGAGATCCTTTACATCTCTATCCTAGGGCATGAGCCTACTGGGATTTCAGACACACAGCCGAATAACATTTTTTTGTTTGTTTCTTGGAGGAGTTGGGTAGAAGAAAGGCTGACCTATGGGATAGGCATACAGTATCACTTGATCACATATAATCTACTAGCACTATAATCTCTGATTTTCAACAATTCCCTCTACCCAGAGATAATCACTGGACACTTTAATTCACTTTAATAAAAATATAATAATAATCACTTTAATTCCAAGCCTTTATGTTTTCTTTCCCTGCTAATGGGTCCAGGAGGGTTTTGTCATTATTAACGTAATCTTCCAAAGTGCAAATTATAAAACCTATATTTTAATATAACAATTACCTTCCATGACATTAAATATATTTTATAACATTTAAAAGTTTGCTTGCATCTATATTTAATTATGGGACACATGGGTGTCAAATATTGTGAGTGCCCATCCAGTAGCCATTCTCTCTCCTTTTCCTGCTAATTTAATCATGATTTTATGCTTAGCCCACAGGAAATTATTCAAAACTACTCCAAATCAATCATGAAAATTCTGTTTATCCAGGTACCTACTTTCCCAGACTCCTTGCAGCAGCTAGAATTTGCCATGTGACCCACTTTTGGCAGTTGAGAGGTAAGGACAAGTCAGCTAGGACAGGATTTCAGAGGAATGCCACCCCTCCCCAGGATGAATGTGAGGACTCCATTTACAGTCTTCTTGTTTTTGTTTTCCCAGACATGTTTCTGGATCTATGGATATAACTTTATGACCCAGAGAAATGAAACTTAGGAAATGCCAGCAAATGAAGATGCAGAGAAGGAGGCTAGAGAGTGGTTCCTCTATAAGATCACAGAGCCACTGAAGCAAACCTGGAATAGGCTACCTTGAGACTATATAATAGAGTTTTCTGTGCCTTGCAGCTAAATAAAACCTATGTTTCGTACCTTTTCCTCTTATGAGCAGAACTTTTACAAACACTTATATACTGGTGTCTTTATTCATATCTGTGATTATGTCTTTATGATGAACTCCTAAAGATGGACTTACCAATTCACCGGAGATGCAAAACACTAAGACTTTTGGGACACACTGTCAAATTGCCCTCAAGAAAGATGGCACAAATTTAGGATTCAATGAACACTATAGAAACTCTTAAAACTGTAATTGTACCAAAAAGTTAATTTTCCTTAAGGAGAGCCTACATCTCTACAACCTTTTAGAAAGCCCAGCAAAACTCCAAGAGAAGACAGAGTAAATAAAATCTGGAAAACGTAATAAAATATATAGAAGGACATCTTCAATCTGTAAATGCATAAACACATAAAGAAATCATCTAAGTTTCCAGACTTACGGATACCTGGTAAGACTATCAACTGACAAGGTTGGCTGAGTGTCAGATTTTGAGTATCTCAATTAGCCTGTGTAGGATCAGTCACTTTGGAGCACAGCATAGCTCTGTGGATAATGTGCTTGTCCCCTGAAGACTGTCACAAGAGAGCCTGAAAAAAGAAAACTGCCCCTGGAATTCTATTCTCAGACACGTAGTGCTGAGTTTGTGACTTAAAAGTCCTCGCTTCCCCATCTGCCCAGTCTGTTTTCCTTAATAAAGGTCATTTCAAAGAGTTATAAAGGCAAACATCAGCAATAGCATATTAAATGCAGTGAAATGGTAGTGAAACATACGGCAGGCTGATTACAGCAATACAGCTCAAATTTATGACACAATAGAACCCCATTATCAGGTTAGTTACCTAAAAGGTGAAAGAAAGGCCAAAGGTACAGAATGTCCTTTGGAGAAGTTTTATTTGTCAATCTCTGTATTATAGATGTTTGACAAGTTAATTTTTCAATGTACCCCACTGTGACTATTCTCAGTATCTAAATTTACCTGCTTGGATAGGTCAAAGGAAAATCTCTGTGACATGAAATGTCATTTCTCCTAATGAACAATTTATTTCCAGCTTCCTTTGGGGTCCATTAACAGTAGAAATACATGGCATTTCCAAATATCTATCCATTCTAATAAGAATAATAAGTTCATGACTATCATTCCTGACTGCTCTAATAAATGAGTCTATTTACTTCTAGCTATATATTCTCATTCTGTATGTCTGACACACAGATGTGGTGTTAATGAAACAAGCAATATGGGAAGACCTAGGATCCAGGACAAGCACTGTCCTAGATCAATATATTATTTGCTTTATAATAATTTAGGTTATTGACACAGGTGTGAAAGAATGACAGCCACATGAGAACATTGTGGTATAGTAAAAGTCAAGAAGCAGTAAAGCCCAGAAAAGAAAAGGAAACATTCCTCCGGTTTTAAAAGGCTTAAGCTCAATGATAAAAGTATTGTTGTTGTTAAAAAAAAATAATAAACTAAGGGACTACTGCATACATCCAGAGGTATCAACATGGTCTTTGACCTTGAGATGTTCACAAAGTTAATTAAGAGGAGAGCACAAGTGCATAAAGACAGTCGACTATGATGCCCACACAAAGAAACAACATGTGAAGATCGGAATCATGCTCTCACAAACCGAGGAGTTACCACAAGCTCCTACCCAAAGCTAGGAGAAGGGCTGGAGAAGATCCTTTGGAGAGAGCGTAGTCCTGCTGACACCTTAACTTCAGACTTCAAGCCTTACGAACTCTGAAGCAATACATTTATGTTGTTCTTGGCCAGTTTGTGATACTTTGTTACAACAGCCTTGGGAAAGTAATACACCTGTGTCCTCCATACTTATCATCTGAAAGTTACTTCATTTATTTTTTTATTTGCATCTTATTTCCCATATAGACTGTCTCATGAGAGGGAGCACAGTACTTTTTTGTGTGCTGGAGATTCAAATTTGGATGATATGTGATATTTATCCTTGAGAGACTTAATGAAATATTTGTAATTAAAATGTAAAGCCTTTCTATTCCATTAACTGAATGAATACTGAAGTCCTGCTATGTTCTAGATGCTGCTACAAACATGGGACGCAGTGGCTAGCAGGAAAACCTGGTCCCTTCTCTGAGTTTACATTCTGCAGAGAGAAAGATAATAAACAAAATAAACAATATAGAACATGATGTAATAAATATTAGAATTGTGAGATACATGTAAATGGCTTGGTCAAGAAGGGTCAGTCAGAAATAAACTAGGCTGGTTTAAGGAACAGAGAGGAGGTGAGTATTCAGATCAGGTGAATGAGGCAATAGGTGGGCAAATGAGAATGGAAGGAAGAGGCATTTGATCTCAAATGACCTGGCAAGCTATGACCAGGGTTTGGATTTTATTCTAAAGAACAATGGAAAGCCATTAGGAGGTTGCAACTAAGATCACGCCATGTTTTCAATTTTTATTTTTTCTATGTTAATTTTTTTAATTTAAAATTTTTGTGCATACATAGTAGGTGTATATATTTATGAGGTACATGAGATACTTTGATACAGGCATGCAATGCATAATAATGACATCAAGTATCACTCTGGCTGCTGTGGGGTAAACAGACTATAGGGAGATAAAATTAAACCCAGAAAGATTATTTGACATAGGGGCTGTTGTTAATTGTGGCTTTGTCTAGGGTGCTGGCACAAGTGTTGAGAAGGGTACATGTTATCCATTGTATCTTGGAGGTATAGCTGATAGGAATAGCTGTTGGATGGAATATAGAGGTGCTAGAAAATAAGGAATCAGTCCTCATTCTTATGTTTCTCCATGACCTCTTACCAATTAAAATTTAACTGTATTTATTGGATGGCAATTATTCAACTGAGAAGAGTTTACTTGATGTTTACATAGAAGAAGGTAGGTAGCCATCTCTTTTACAACCCTGAGTGCCTATGATCCTTATGTTTAGAGCAAAGCTGCTACTCTACCTTTGGTCAAACAGTCCTAGGAATTAAGCTCACACTGTGAAATGATAGTATGGAACTAGGATGGAGACTCCATCCATACTGTAAACACGTTATTTATGAATTTTCCAATGTTACATAATGCTTTGACTAATAACAGTCCTTTTCTGGATAGCTCTGTATTCTAGGTTTAGTGTTAAATTCTTTGCATATACTACCAATTAATCCTCATGAATCAAACAACTGAGTCTGAGAGGACAGTAATAAGGCCAGAATTTAAGGGCCAGGAAGTGATATAACCAGAGTTTTAACCCAGATTTTTCTAACTTCCAAGTCTGTTCTACCTCCCCTCTGATTTGTACAGACCTTCAATGAATAATAAAGACTGTAAGAAGAATTAAAAATAAGGTGAAATAAATACTTTTGTATTTTAACTTATTTGAAATTTGGTTTGGCATATAAGATAGTATAAATTTGTTTCAGTGTGTGAATATATACATTTGAATTATAAATACATACACATGCATAAAATATATATATATGAATTTATATGAATATATCTATTGAGTCTGTATAGGTACATACATACTACACACACACACTCCGGATAGAAACAAAATGTCTTATTAAAATAGGCAAAATTCCCTTGCCATGAGTGACTTTTGTGATTTCAGAACTAACCAAGTATTCTTACAATACATCAACACTTTCTACTTATTGGAGAAGCTTCCTCAAAGCCAAAATGAGAGAGAAATCTTTAAAATAAAAAGTGAGATGCAATTTTCATTGCTTGCTCTATGTTCCCATTCACTGGTTGCTTAGAGAAATAAATCAAAGTGACAACGAGTTGAAATGGAAATCAAATTTTGCTAGCATTTTCATTCAAAGAAGAATTCTTCAAAAAGCTGAAATTAAAAGAAAAAATGAAAGTCATCCTCACTGCTAATGAAATGTTCCCTTGCTGTCTAGCAGGATGTGGCTGCAAGAAAAACAACGTGGACTTAACCAGAAACTCAAAATACACTGCATTTTCAACTTAGTAATTAGGCTGGTATGGGATGTCACAAACAGTGATTGTTACAATGGACTGGCTTTGAAATGCGTACCCTGGATTAAATGGTACTTGAATGGTGAAGGCACATTCTGCAGGCATGACTAATCTATGTGAAATGATGGTACTGGGGAAGCCACTCCTGCTGGCTCCGTCCTCATGCACCTGCTGGACGAGCAGGTGTTTTTCTTCCATAGATCTGATTTTAAAAATAAGGTTAAAAGATGACAGCTGTGAGAAAATGAAGCCATCCTCTAGAGAGTAGCTGCCTTATGGGATAAGGAAAACAGTTCTTGGAAGGAAACCCTGCAGCACTTTATTAGTCAGGTGTGAAAGGAGAGCTGTATTCTCTGGAACTTAGGCTGAAAATTTTTCTTTTAACCCTCACCTTGGCAAAGTAATTTTTTACTCTTCAGAAAGCAGAGAAAATGAACCTCTGTGTCCATATATTCATTTCACATTTTTTGACACATATTTATATTTATTGAGCAATTACTTAAATGCTTTAATTGACAATACTAATATGAACCTAAAAAACTAAAGAACTCTATGTATACGGAAATTTTACAATGCGCATTAACCAAAACGTTTTAATTCCGCATTTGGCACGTCTACACACATGTGAACAGGCTGTTGTTATTATCTGCTGAGGTCATTTGGTGGTATTGCTCAGGGCTACTAAAATTTTTTCCATGAGTAACATTTAAAAATCAAATATATTTTGTCCAATTTCTACTTATACAGGACATGGATACCATGAAGCAATTTAATGATAAAGAAGATACTTTTCCTACATTGAGGGAGCTAAGAATCTGATGGAGAAAAGAAACATACTTGCAATAAAATTCAAGTCCAAGTGGTTTCCTAATTTCCCCAGTTGAATTTCATCTCTCGTTCTGCACTTCTAGGACACTTTCAACAAGTACCTGAACTTGTCCTAGAAGTGCAGAACAGAGAGAAATGAAATTCAACTTGGGTAGTTAGGGAACCATTTAAGGAGGTCATAGTTGAATTTGGGTCTCAGCCTCAATGTAAAGAAAGAGATTAGGGAAGCACGCTGAATAATCCAGCAGAAAGATGGATAGAGACAGTGAAAAGCCCAGAGACCAGAAAATTCGGAGAGTGACAAATAATAATATGGTGTGGGGTGGGAGTAGGGGAAGGGGATATTTTAGCAGGAGATTAAAATGAAGTAAGTGGCCTCGAATACTCTATCATGCTAACAAATGTGGACCTTATTTTTGTAGAAAATTTGGAAACAGCAGTGTTTGAGCAGTAGGGGTTCATGATTTTAATGAAGCTTTAGTAAGATAATGCTTGTGGCTATATTGAGGACAGAAAGACCAGTTTGGAAGCTATCATAACACAGCCAGCCCCTGACTTAAGATGGCTTCACAAGATTTTTTGACTTTACAACAGTGCAAAAGTCATACACATTCAGTAGAAAACATATTTTGACTGTCCATACAACCGTTCTGTTTTTCACTTGTAGTGTTTAATAACATACATGAGATATTCAACAACTTTCTTATAAAATAATATTTGTGTGAGATGCCTTTTGCCCCACTATAGTGTAAATTAAGTGTTCTGAGCACACTTAAGATAGGCTGTGCTAAGCTATGATGTTCTGTAGTTAAGTGTACTAAGTGCATTTTCAACTCAGTATTTTCAACTTACAATGAGTTTACTGGGATGCAACCCAACACAGGGCAAGGAGCATCAGTAGTTGCAAGAAATAATATTTTAAGAGACAAAAGGTGATGAAGCTTCAAATTAGTGCAGTAGAAGTAAGAATGAGGTAGGATGCAAATGTCAGTAACATGAAGAAATAGAATTAGTATTGGTTGTTTGTCGTTTGAGTTTTTGGTCAGCTGTTCATATGACAATGTCTTGACCATTATTAGAAATTCTGATCTGGGGTCAAGGGAAACCAGGGTTGGAGATGCAGATCTAAGAGTTCTCTGCAATGAATTTATTAGTTAGCCATTTAGGTGTAGATGGATGTTGCCCAAAGGAAAACAAAAATGTAGCAATCCTAGATAGAGAACCTGGGACGATACCAGTATTTTAGGAGTTGTCTTAAGAAGCAAAGTCATCAAGGGAGTGTTCACAGGAATTCAGACAGGAGTGACAAGTAGTGGTCCAGGCTACAGAGAAACCAAGTCAGATGGACTGAAGAAAGAAGTTGGTCTTAGTAATATGTGATCATTTTGACAACTGGTAGAGAAGATTCAGAGAGAGTGCGATAGCCAAGTCCAAACCGCTGTGGGCTGGGAAATAAAGAACTGAGAAAGGAGAGTCAGTGAACAGAGATGACTGTTTATGGCATTCAGTATTTAAGATGAGAGAGTACATTGAGTGGGAAGTAGAGGAAAAGGGGATTTTTGGGGGAGGCAGGGAATAAGGACACAAGAGAATGTCCCTGGAAGGCAAGACAACCTGGAAAAGGAGAAAATAAAGAGTGAGAGAGAGGACCTAAGACGGGTAAAGACAAACACGTAGTTGAATTATATGGGTTGCCATGGTAAGGTAGAGAGAATGTTTAAAAATGCAGAAGTTTTGAGATGGATGACAAGAAAGTCCACAAAGTTGAGAAACTGGGAAGTACTGCAGTTAGAGGTGATGGGCCAAGGCAGACAGAAACAAGAAGAAACGATTGGAAATGAGACTGAATGAGGTTTACAGGAGACCTGGTTGTTGAAGTTACTCAAGAGGAAGGCAAGAGCAGAAAAGAAGAGAAAAATCTGATAACTAGTTGGTGTTACTATCTCTATCAGGCTATATGTAGCATGTACATACACTTGTACATACATGTACAAACATATATGTCATGCATCAATTAACTACAGGGATATGTTCTGAGAAATATGCTATTAACATAGTTTCATCATTGTGCAAATATCATAAGAGTACTTACACAAACCAAGATGGAATAGCCTACTACACACCATGCTATATGGTGTACCTTATTGATCCCAGGCCATAAAACTGCACAGCATGTTACTGTATTGAATACTGTAGGCAATTGTAACACAATGGTAAATATTTGTCTATCTAAACATAGAAAAGTACAGTAAAAATAGTGTTGCAGGTCAGGGTCAGTGGCTCACACCTGTAATCCCAACACCTTGGGAGGCCAAGGCAGACAGATCACATGAGGCCAGGAGTTCAAGACCAGCCTGATCAACGTGACAAAACCCTGCCTCTACAATAAAATACAAAAATTAGCCAGACATGGTGTTTCATTATCTGTAATTCCAACTACTTGGGAGTCTGAGACACAAGAATTGCTTGAGCCTGGGAGGTGGAGGTTGCAGTGAGCTAAGATTGCACCACTGCACTCCAGCCTGGGTGACAGAGAAAGACCCCGTCTCAAAAAGAAGAAAAAAAAAAAATACAGAGTTATAATCTGATGGGACCACTACTGTATATGTGATCTGTCATTTACTGAAATGTTATTATGTAGTACATAACTATACATACATACATATGTAGATATATTCTATAATACCTATGAAATTTTAATATTAATTCCTGTTCCTGCTTTTTTCAGAAATGAGATTACATTTGGGGAAGTATTTTCAATGTCCTAAAACCAAGTTGTTATAATGAGAGAACAGAGAAGACTCTGTAATATTTCACATTATGTAGTGTGTTTTCCAGTCATCAGAACACTTACACATATTACATGGTTTTATAACCCTGGCTACTATTTAGGCAGGAATTTTTTTTTCTATTCTGCCAATGAAAAAAACATCGTGGCCACACAGATCTTCATATTTTAAAACCCGACCCACAGCACTTTTTACTGTAATCTATATATCACATTGTCTTTCTGCTCAAAGACTTTAAATGATTTTTTATGCAAAATTAAAATATGAAATATTTTCAGTGTTCAGGTTCTTATAAACTGAGTTTATATACATATTTGTATATTAATGTACTGCTTATAATAATATTTATGAAATTTCAACATTCATTACATGTTCCTTTGAATTCCAAGAAAATCTTTTGTTGCATGAGTATTACCATTATTTCACTTTCCAGCTTTCTCAAAGCCAGGCACTGTGAGGAATGCCTCAGACTGGCAAAAAAAAAAAAGGACATTACTGGAGAGAAAAGAAACTGCACTTTGATAATATTAATTATTTAGCTGAAATGTACAGTTCAAATATTCAAGAAGCTTTTGGCATTTCTCACATTACCATCAGGCACTAGAAAGTAGCAACATAGAAATTTACTTGTTGCCTGAGGCGTGTTTTAATTTGGGGTTCAATGATTCAGTCCTACATGATCAACCAAAATAAAAACCTATATTCTGGAAGTTGGTTTGTGAGGACTTTGAGGTTAACAACTCTGAACAACTTAAGCACCACCTACCAGAGTATGCTGCTTGCTTTATTTGGCTTAGAATTGTACATAGGTAGAGAATGACGAACATCCATTCAATTGTGACATCTTTTCTTTCTCATTTCATAGAAAAGGCGATATGTCATCAGTTGGGCAGCAGTAAGAACTGCATTGTTCTAAAGTAGATTTTAAAGTTATTAACCCAGAGTTTCATCAGGGTTCCTTTTAGCAGGACCAAGATCAAGGGACAGTTTCTGTTGCATCTGACCTGTAATTTATTTTGTATCAAGTTATGTCAGAACTAAAAAATGGTGGGATTAAGAGCATCAGTGCTCTTAACCTGCATCTGCAATGTCAAGGAACCCATTTTTGAACACTAGTTCTTTCCCCATGGTTCTGTCTCAGACATGTAATTTAAAAAGTCTGCCATATTATTTTGGAGGTTAAGCTGAGCACTTCTTTGGGTAATTGGGGTCACCTTCCAGTGGGCAGTACTTGAACTGAAACAATTCTGATTTTAATTTTTTTTTCTGAGGATATCTTGAGAGATGGTAGTGAAAAAGTCACAACAGAATGCTTTATTTTTAAGCAGGATTTATGAACATTTTTTAAAATTCTTTGTCCCACATATATCTAATTTTTTTTATATGTACAGAATTGTTCATTTCAGGACTTTTTAGGAAGTACTTTTAAATGTTTTTGATATCGTTCTTAGAAGATTCTTCATTCACTCCATTCCTTTTGATTTTCTTTGATATTGGTACATGTGAGGAGAGCAGAAAAAATAAAATCTGCCTTCTAGAAACATTTTGTAGGGCCGGGCGCAGTGGCTCACTCCTGTACTTTGGGAGGCTGAGGCACGCAGATCACGAGGTCAAGAGATCGAGACCATCCTGGCCAACATGGTGAAACCTTGTCTCTACTAAAAATACAAAAATTAGCTGGGCATGATGGCACACGCCTCTTATCCCAACTACTCAGGAGGCTGAGGCAGGAGAATTGCTTGAACCTGGGAGATGGAGGTTGCAGTGAGCCAAGATATTTTGCATCTTTTCTTTTATTGCAGGATTTTTAAGAACTTACTTTTGAAACGCTGCAGAGCTGTGGTGCTGCAGAAAATGGATATTCAGCATAGTGGAACTTAACTTTCAATATGAATTTGACTGAAATCAGATGAGAAAACATTCTGGATTATTCTTCCTTCTTGTCTGCTAGGATATTATCTCTATAAATAAAAATAACCTCTCCAAAATGATAATTTGCAGAGTGGTTTTCCTATTGTTTTTTGTAGGAGAAAAAAAATAAAGAAAGAAAATGACCATGGAAAGTAACAACTGAAAATGGATAAAATGAAGATGTGTGAAAGAGGACAAGAAGGGCAAAACCAAAAGTATACAAGGAGTGTTTATGAAGTAACCACTTTAGAATGTTTTTGCTGATGTTTGAAGACTTCTAAACTAGGGCAGGGACAGATCCCAGCAACTACTGTAAGCATAATAAAAGGAGAAGAATGAGGCATTTTCTTCTTTCATATACAGATTATATGTAATTAGGATGCTAAGGATAATTTTGTAACATATAAAAGGAGATGCTAAAGAGAATGGTTTCACCCTAGTTTATAGAAGGAGGGTATTCTGTGGTCTATCAAATAATGAAACTTGTTCTCTGCTAATAAAGTCTCCAACCAAGGCAATTGGATTTATTTTGAGATAGAGTTACCAGTTTCAAATAAATGCTTGGTAATGCCATACAATCTAAACATGTTGTCACCATCAACTCACTATCTCACATTCTGCAATGATACCTTTCTCTATTCTGAAATTCCTTCCACATTCCCAGCAGATAGCCTCAGATCATATATCATACACACAATTGAACGTACCAGATAGAAATTTCATCAGCTTACTGCCTCCAAACCAATGAGCCTAATATCTACTAACATCAACACCATCCAGGAAACCATGACCTCACCAAATGAACTAAATAAGGCACCAGGGAAAAATAGTGGTGAAACAGAGATATGTGACCTTTCAGACAGATAATTCAAAACGGCTGTGTTGAGGAAACTCAAATTCAGTATGACACAGAGAAGGAATTCAGAATTATATCAGATAAATTTAACAAAGAGATTGAAATATGTAAAAAGAATCAAGCAGAAATTCTGGAGCTGAAAAATGCAACTGGCATACTGAAAAATGCATCAGAGTCTTTGAATAATAGAACTGATCAAGCAGAAGAATGAATTAGTGAGCCTTAAGACAGACTATTGGAAATACACAGTCAGAAGAGAAAAAAGAAAAAACAATGAAACACGCCTACAGGATCTAAAAAATAGCCCCCAAAGGGCAAATCTAAGAGTTACTGGCCTTAAAGAGGGGGTAGAGAAAGAGCTCGACACCCAAGTACAAGAAGGCTGTAGAACACCAAGCAGATTTAATCCAAAGAAGACTACCTCGAGTCGTTAAACAATTAAACTCCCAAAGGTCAAGGATAAAGAAGGGACACTAAGAACACCAAGAGAAAAGAAACAAATAACACACATAGAGTTCCAGTACACCTGGCAGCAGACTTTTCAGTGGAAATCTTACACACCAGGAGAGTGGCATGGCCTATTCAAAGTGCTGAAGGGGTAGGAAAAAAAGCCTTTTACCCTAGAATATATCGACAAAAATATCTCTCAAGCATGAAGGAGAAAATAAAGACTTTCCCAGACAAACAAAAGCTGAAGGCTTTCATTAATACCAGATCTGCCCTATGAGACATACTAAAAGTAGTATTTCAATCAGAAAGAAAAGGCCATTAATGAGTAATAAATAATCACCTGAGGTACAAAACTCATAATAGTAACTATACAGAAAAACACAGAATATTCTAACATTGTAACTGTGGTGTGTCAACTACTCTTAACCTAAGTAGAATGATTAAATGATGAATGAATCAAAAATAGTAATGACAACAAATTTTTAAGACATAGTCAGTACAGTAAGACATAAATAGAAACAACAAAAAGTTAGAAAGTAGGGGGAACAAGTTATGGCATACAGTTTTTACTAGTTTTCTTTTTGCTTGTTTGTTTACGCAAGTAGTGTTAAGTTGTTAACAGGTTAAAATAATGGGTTAAAAGATAGTATTTGAAAGCCTTATTTTAACTTCAAACTAAAAAACATACAATGACTACACAAAAAAATAAAAAGCAAGAAACTATCACATCACCAGAGAAAATCACCTTCACTAGAGGAAGATAGGAAGGAAAGAAAGAAAAGACCACAAAGCAACCAGAAAACAAATAACAAAATGGCAAGTGTAAGTCCTTACTTGTTGATGATCACACTGACACTGAAGTAAATGGACCAAATTATCCAATCAAAAGACATAGACTGGCTGAGTGGATGAAAAAACAATACTCATTGATCTTTTGCCTCTGACAAACATATTCAACCCATAAAGACACCCATAGGCTGAAAATAAAGGGCTAGAAAAAGATATTCCATTCCAATGGAAACCAAAAAAGAGCAGGATCACTATACTTATATAAGACAAAATAGATTTCAGGACATAAAGTGTAAGATAAGATAAAGAAGTTCACTACATAATGATACAAGGGTCAATTTAGCAAGAGGATATAACAATTTTTAATATATATGTACCCAGATATATTAAGGAAATATTACTAGAGCTAAAGAGAGGAACAGGCCCCAATACCATAATAGCTGGAGACTTCAACTTACTGTCAGCATTGAACAGATCTTCCAGACTGAAAATCAACAAAGAAACAGACTTAATCTGCACTATAGACTAAATGGATATAATAGATATTTATAGAATATTTGATCCAAGAGCTTCAGAATACTCCTTTTCCTCAGCACATGAATCATTCTCAAGGCTAGACCATATATTAACTCACAAAACAAATCTTAAAACACTCAAAACAATTTGAATTATTAAGTTTCTCTCTGACCACAATGGAATAAAAATTAATAACAAGAGTAATTTTGGATACTATAATACATTGAAATTAAACAATGTGTACCTGAATGACCAGTGGGTCAATGAAGACATTGAGAAAGATATAGAAAAATTTTGTGAAACAAATGATAATGGAAACACAACATCCCAAAACCTGTGGAATACAGCAAAAGCAGTACTCAGAGCAAAGTTTATAGCTTTAATTGCCTACATCAAAAAAAGAAGAAAAACTTCAAATGAACAATCTAACAATCTGTCTTAAAGAACTAGAAAAGCAAAAGCAACCCAAACCCAAAATTAATAGAAGGAAAAAAATAATAAAGATCAGAGCATAATTAAATGTTGAAATAAAAAAATACAAAAGATAAATGAAACAAAAAGTCAGTTTTTTGAAAAGTTAAGCAAAATTGACAAAACTTTAGCCAGACTAACTTTGGGAAAAACAGAGTAGATCCAAATAAAATCAAAAATGAAAAAGGAGACATTACAACTGCTACTGCAGAAATTCAAAGAGCCATTACTGGCTACTATAAGCAACTATAGGCCAATAAATTGGAAAATCTAGAAGAAATGGACAAATTTCTAGTCATACAACCTACTAAGATTGAGCTGGGAAAAAATTCAAACCTGAATAGACCAATAACAAGTAATGAGATTGAAGCCATAATAAAAAGTCTCCCAGTAAAGAAAAGCCCAGGACCCAATGACTTCACTGCTTAATTATATCAAACATTTAAAGAACTACTACCAATTATACTCAAGCTATTCTGAAGAATAGAGGAGGGAAGACTACTTCCAAACTTATTTTATAAGGCCAGTATTACCCTGATACCAAAATTGCACAAAGACACATCAAAAAGAACTACAGGCCAATATATCCAATGAATATTGATGCAACAATCCTCAACAAAATACTAGCAAACTGAATTGAACAATAGATAAGAAAGATCACTCATTATAACCAAGTGTGATTTATCTCTGAGATGCAAAGATGGCTCAACATATGCAAATCAATCAATGTGACACATCATATTAACAGAATGGAAGATAAAAACCATATGATTATTTCAACCTTTGCTGAAACAGCATTTGATAAAATTCAATATCCCTTTATGATAAAAACCCCCAAAAAACTAGGGATAGAAGGAACATAACTCAGCATAATAAAAGCCATATATGACAGACCCAGAACTAGTATCATAGTGAGTGAGGAAAAACTCAAGGCCATTCCTCTAAGATCTGGAACATGACAAGGATGTCCACTGTCACCACTGTTATTCAATACTGTATTGGAAGTCCTAGCTAGAGCAATCAGATAAGCAGAAGATATAAAGGGCATCCAAATTGGAAAGGAAGAGTCAAATTATCCTTGTTTGTAGAAAATATGATCTTATATTTGGAAAAACCTAAAGACTCCACAAGAAAACTTTTGGAACTGATAAGCAAATTCAGTAAAGTTGCAGGATACAAAATCAGCATTCAAAATCAGCAGCATTTCTATATGCCAACAGTGAACAATGTAAAAAAGAAAAAAAAAAAGTAATCCCATTTACAATAGCCACACATAAAATTAATCACCTAGGAATTATCCAAAGATGAGAAAGATCTCTGTAATAAAAACCATAAAACATTGAAGAAAGAAATTGAAGAGGACACAAAGAAATGGAAGTATATTCCATATTCATGGATTGGAAGACATATATTTTTAAATTATCCATACTACACAAAGCAATCTACAGACTCAATACAATCTCTGTGAAAATACCAATGATATTCTTCACAGAAATACAACTATCCTAAAATTTACATGGAACCACATAAGATCCAGAATGGCCAAACCTATCCTAAGCAAAAAGAACAAAACTAGAAGAATCACATTACAAATTATACTACAGAGCTGTAGTAGCCAAAACAGTGTAGTACAGGCATAAAAACAGATGTACAGGTAAATAGAACAGAATAGAGAACCCAGAAACTAATCCACTCACCTAGAGTGAACTCATTTTTTGATAAAGGTACCAAGAACATACACTGGGGAAAAGACAGTCTCTTTAACAAGTGATGCTGGGAAAATTTGATATCCATATGCAGAAAAATGAAATTACACCACCATCTCTTGCAATATGTGAAAATCAAATCAAAACAATGACATAAATCTAAGACCTCAAACTATGAAACCACTACAAGAAAAACACTGAGGAAAATCTCCAGGACATTAATCTGGGCAAAAATGTATTGAGCAATACCCCACAAACACAGACAACCAAAACAAACAAACAAACAAACAAAAGTGGGCAAATGGGACCACATCAAGTTAAAAAGCTTCTACAAAGCAATGGATACAATCAACAGAATAAAGAGACAATTCACACAATGGGAGAAATATTTGCAAACTACCTATGGGGATTAAAGCAGAACATATGAGGAGCTCAAACAACTCTATAGGAAAAAGTCTAATAATCTGATCAAAAAATGGGCAAAAGATTTCAAAAAATATTTCTCAAAACAAGACATACAAATGGCAAACAGGCATATGAAAAGGTGCTTAACATCATTGATCAGAGAAATGCAAATCAAAAATACAATGAAATATCATCTTACCTCAGTTAAAATGGCTTATGTCCAAAGACAGGCAATGACAAATGCTGGCGAGGATGTGGAGAAAAGGGAACACTTGTAGGCTGTTAGTGGGAATATATATTAGTACAACCACTATGGAAGACAGTTTAGAGGTTCCTTAAAAGCTAAAAATCGAGCTACCATATAATCTACCAATCCCCTGCTGGGTATACACACAAAATAAAGGAAATCAGTATATCAAAGAGATATCTGCACTCCTATGTTTGTTGTAGCACTGTCACAGCTAAGATTTGAAAGCAACCTAAGGGTCCATCAGCAGATAAATGGATAAAAAATTGTGGTACATATATATGATGAGTGTACATACACACTATTCAGCCATGAAAAAAGAATGGAATACAGTCATTTGCAACAACAACATGGATGGAACTGGAGATCATTATGTTAAGTGAAATAAGCCAGGCACAGAAAGACAAACCACATATTCTCACTTACTTGGGGGATCTAATAATCAAAACAATTGAATTCACGAACACAGAGTAGAAGCATGGTTACTGGAGGCTGGTAAGGGTGGGTTGTGGGGGTGCTTAGAGGAAGGTGGGGATGGTTAATGGATACCACAAAATAGAATGAATAAGACCTACTATTTGATAGCACAATAGGGTGACTATTATCAATAACTTAATTATACATTTTTAAATAACTAACAGTGTAATCAGATTGTAACTCGAAGGATAAATGCTTGAGAAGATGAATACCCCATTCTCCATCATGTGCTTATTTCATATTGCATTCCTTTATTAGAACATCTCACGTAACTTGTAAATGTATACATTTACTATATACCCACAAAAATTAAAAATATTTAAAAATCATAAAAAAACCAGCAAACTTACCTATACCTATATTCCTCTTTTTCCTCTTTCCTGTTTCATCAGATAAGTTGTAACATCTAAATCTAGTTTTTCCCAGTATACAAGGAATGTGCCTCAACACAATAAAGGCTTCATATGATAAACTCACAGCAAACATCATTCAACAGGAAAAACTTGACAGCTTTTTTATTTAAAATGAGGAACAAGATAAAGATGGCTTCTCTCACCACTTCTATTCAGCATAGCAGTGGAAGTCCTAGGCAGAGCTATTAGGCAAGAAAAAAAAATAAAAGGTATTGAAATGAGAAAGAAGGAAATTGGTTTTTTCAGATAACATGATCTTATATTAAAAACACACACACACACACACACACACAACACTCTAGAGACTCCACCCAAAAACTGTTAGAATAAATTCAGTAAAGTTGCAGGATACAAAATCAACATACAAAAAAATAAGTAGCATCTCCATATACTGACAATCTGAAAAAGAAATTGAGAATACAATCTCATTTTTAATAGCCACAAAAACAATAAAATACTTAGGAATAAATTTAAACAAGAAGGTGAATGGCCTATATACTGAAAACTGTAAAATATTGATGAAAGAAATTGAAGACACAAAGATTTCCCATGTTTACGGACTGAAAGAATACTATTTAAATATCCATACTACAAAAGTGATCTATAGATTTAATCCAATACCTAGTAATAATTAGCTTAATTTAGCCATTCTACAATGTACACATATTTCAAAACATCATTTGGTACATACGTATTTTATTTCTATTAAAAATAAATAAATAGAAAAAAGTAAATGTAGTTCTTCCACTGATGCTTTTGTTCTGACTCTTCCTGGTCTTTTCAGGAACTGCATCCTACTGTCCTTTCTTTGTGGTATTGATCCTTCTTAGAACGCGTTCAAGTCTCACAGATGAACCTTCCTTCAAATCCTCCTCTTATTGCCCCTTTTATCTTCTTCCCTCACGGACTCTTTTCTGGCCCATTTTCTTATTTTCTACTCATTCCTCAATGTACACCCCACCCTTCAATCGATCCACCAAAGCAGTTCTTTCAAAGGTTACAGATGACCTCCATAACTTTAAGGACCAGTTTAAGAATGTTTCCAAATCTATTCCACTTGGCTCCCTCCACTGACCCCTAGTCCTGGCCATCATCATGCTTGTTGGAATTATTTTAAGAGCCTATCAACTGGTCTTTTTCGGTCTGACAAACTGTCCATCACAATTCATTTCTGGAATTATAGTAGGTATAATCTTTTCAAGACAGAAAGCAAAACATTCTTTACCTGCCCATTGATCCCAGGACGAAGACCCAAATCCTTAGCAAGGACAAAATAGTTTGATGGTATGGTCCACTGGCTGCCTCTCCAGACTTGTACCAGAATTTTTTTTTTTTTTTGGTTTTTATAAAAAGTCTCTTTTTCTCCAGCCCGTCTGGTCATTTTTCAGTCCTTCCTG
Organism: Trachypithecus francoisi; assembly: GCF_009764315.1. Classification (NCBI taxonomy): domain Eukaryota; kingdom Metazoa; phylum Chordata; class Mammalia; order Primates; family Cercopithecidae; genus Trachypithecus; species Trachypithecus francoisi. The sequence continues at coordinate 42,617,119 of NW_022681468.1, read as the reverse complement.
CTATAGAGGTTTAATATGTTTCCCTCAAACTTCCTGCCCACCAGCCCTTGTCCCATTAATTCCTACCTATCCCTCAGACTTCGCCTCTAGTCACTTACTACCACAATTGAGACCAGCTTTTGTGTAATATGTCCTCACAGAATCATGTTCTTTCATTCAGACAATCCCAGTTTGTAATTATTAGTGAGGTTTTTAAAATATTCATCTTCCTCAGTGTCCCCATAAGCTTCATGAAAGTAGAGATTGAGCTTCTTTTTACTCACAATTGTGTCTCCATCATGTATACCTATATCCTATGCACTTATCAATTTTTAAAAAATAAAACTCTAAGATACTCATTATCTTATTTTTTCCCCCATTTTAAAGTTGGATTTATGGTTGAATCCATGGAGGGGCCAGAGGATAGAGAGGAGACTAAAAGAGATAAAGTAATATTGAGCTTATAACCTATTTTCAAGTTTTCTGGGCTGCACTTGGGCTGAGGTTAGTGGTCTCTGACTCCCCCATATTGTGCTGAGAACCTAAGAATCTATGACTTTCAGGGGGATGAGTTATAGAACAGTAACACTGGTCACTTTTTCATGTGATTTCTCCATTGAGTAGCCTATGTCACAATATTCAGACTCCCCATCCTTGACTGAAAAGTTTTTTGGAACTGTAGTTTGTATATCCAATGGAGAAGCAGCCCTCCATTGCCAGCTGCTAATCTTTGTTTACCTTGTCTCATATATTATCCCTTCCTTCCCATTGTGTTCCACATCCTCTCTTCCATGGAAAAAAAATTACACCCTTCTGGTGTAAATAATTCTAGAGAGGTTAGGTATGATAAGATCATGTCTTTTATTTCTTGTAACTGGCCTTCTCCATGGACCCATTTAACATCATACTTGAGGGAAAGAAACACACACACACACACACACACACACACACACACACACACACAAAAAAAATTTTAATATAATTTCCAACATGTTTTTCTGTGTAAATTTAGATTTAGATTTACATGTATTTATGTATAGCTCTGTAAATGTGCTTTGTTGCTCTTCCATATACATTCTTTGTATATCAGGTTTCTACAATACACACCCTGCCTTATAGCAAACACACATAGATATTGATAGACATCTTCAGAAAACTTTTATCACTGTCAGCAACAGATTTAGGTTTCCCTGAAAACAAAAACATCACTTAAACCAAATTTCTACTTTTAAAGCTTTGTAATCTATACTAATATATACGGCATATGCCATTATTTTGTATAACCAAAGAGAGGCTCAGAAGGTTGTATTCATAAACTGAGTCAGTATAAAACAAGAAATGTTGCCTCTTACAAAACAATTCATCTTTCCTCTTTTCTCACTCTTCAGTTGAGGAGATGGCTATGAACTTCTGAAAGCTTGTTAATGTACTACTTATCAAAGAAGCTTTAAAAAAGTTGCTTGATGTATCTTTTGGAGTCTGGAGGTGCATATCATTACATCAAAGAAATAAAGCAGTGAATAGAAATCTTGTCCGCAAGCACAAGGAGATATGCCATTATCAATTGAAAGATTCCATTTTCCTGGAAAATTACAATATACCTTTCCAAGATTGCTGATCCAGTGATGCATTAGATAAAAACTATTTTTGTTTGATCATAAATTCAAGTATTCAGTGTAATGAAGAAACTCAAAAGGTATTACTCTATTAAGTTATTGTTTCTTGTGTGATATATATGTACTGAGTTAGAATAATTATAAATAAAAGTTGTATATATAAATAAAATTTTCTAGACTACTGAATGTACTGCCTTTTGTAAAACTTCTTCAAAACACTGTTTTAAAAAGCTGGCTAAGCAGAAGTTGATTTTTGGTCAAACTTATAGAAAAGTGTTTTTCTGAACCAATGATATTATGCTTATGGAAATAAAAGGTTTTACCTAGTGGTATAAAAAGATGCAGGTGAGGTTAAATGCTTTATAGCATCTTTTTACACTGGCTCACTTATCTTGGCTGCCTGGTTGCACAAGAGTCCTTCTGAGTTGTCCAATGGGGCAGTATTATCAACCACCTTAATATTTCCCCATATCAGAGAAATTTCTTTCCTAACAGGTGTTCTCACAATTCCCTCAAAACTTAGCTCATCTTTTATAATGCAGTTACACTGTCTAATAAAGCTTGATGAATGTTATTGCTTTGAACAATTACTAAAGTGTTCAAATATAAAATTTAATATTACAGTGAAAACCATATGCCCAACATCTAGATTCTAAAATGAACATTATCTATTATAGTTTATGTATTACATATCTGTATGTATCCCGCTATCAATACATAAATCCACCTAACTTTTGAGGTTTCAAAGTACAAGGATTGGTATAGTTACTCCATAATACTTTGATGCACATACATTAAGTTCCATCTTTGTTTTTTCTTTTCAGATACATTTTACATATAATGAGATGAATGTTTTTTAAATGTACCATTCTATAAGTTTTGGAAGGAGCATTTATCTGCCTCTTATCCCTCTTAAAATAAAGAATGGCCTAGAAAGTTTCATGCCCCGTCTCAGTCAATCCTGATTCTCAGAGACAAGTTCTGTTTTATCCTAGTTTTCAACAATTATTAGTTTTGCCTGTCCTAGAAATTTATATAAATGGAATCACACAGGATATAATAGTCCCCTCTTATCCATGGGAGATACATTCCAAGACCTCCAGTAACTGCTTCAAACCACAAATAGCACCAAACCACATATATGCTGTGTTTTTCCATCTGACAACCTAGACAGGTAGTAAGTGATTAACAGGTGGAGGGCATGTACAGGGTGGGTGTACTGGACAAAGGGACGGATTCATGTCCCATGAGGACATTTTAACATGCTACTCAGAACAGAACACTATTAAAAATGTTTATTTCTGGAATTTTAAAAATTATTTTTAGATTGTGGTTTGCCACAGGTAACAAACTACAGAAAGCAAAGCCATGAATAAAGAGGGGCTTCTGTATGCTCTTTTGTGTAATGCCTCTTTACTCAACATACTATTGTTGAGATTCATCCATGTAGTTGTACAAGTCAATAGTTTCTTTCTTTTATTGCTAAGTAGTAGCTCATTGAATGAACATATCGGTTTATCCACCGCCTATTGCTGTACACTTGGGCTCTTTCCAGTACTTGGCTCTACTTTTATTGAAGTGTTTTTCTAAATTGTTGCCAGTTTTTTGTTTCTGATATTGAATTGTAGGAGTTCTTTATATAACTTGCATACCAGTACATTTAGATATATGTTGCATAAATATACTTTCCCAGTCTGTGGCCTGCCTATGTATTTTCTTAATGAATTTTTTTGATGATCAGAAAGTTTACATTTTGATGAGTTGCATTTATCAATTTTATTGTGCTTCTAATGTCACACTTGCAAACTTTTGGATGTTTCCTAGGTCACAAAGATATTACATTATGGTTTCTTCTAAGAAAATTACACACTTAGAGCTAAGATCCATTGTCAGTTAATTTTTACGTAAGGTATGAGATTTATATTCAGGTTGATTTGTTCCAACACCATATGCTGAAAAGAAAACATTCTTTCTCCACTGGTTTTATTCTATAACTTTGTTAAAAATTGACCGTATCTGTAAGGATCTGTTTTTGGACTCTCCATTGTTCCAAGATTTATGTGTCTGCATTTTTATATCATCATGACTTGAGTATTGTAGGTTTATGGTAAGTCTTGAAAACACCATGATTCCTACAACTTTCTTCTTTCCAGTATTGATTTAGCTATTTTAGTTTCTTTGCCCTTCCATTTAAACATCAGAATCAGCTTATTTATGGCTACAAAAAAAAATCCTATTGGGAGTTCAATTAGAATTGCATTACATATATAATTTGGAGAGAATTAACAGATTTAAATGCTGAGTCATTCAATCTATAAACTCAGTATTAGTCACCATTTATTTTAGTCTACTTTGAGTTTTCAGCATGTACATCTTGTACTTTATATATTTTGTACTTGTTTTATGTATTTTGTACTTATTTTATGTATCTCTACATATTATATATCTGAGAGGGACTACTGTAGATGGTATTGTGTTTTTAACTTTTATTTATAATTGTTCGCAACTAATGTATAGAAATTTGATTGTTTTGTATGTTGACCTTGCATCCTTTGACCTTGCTAAATCACTTGTAAGTTCTAGGAGATTCTTTACAGACTGTCATAGTCTAACATAGGCTATTAGATAATCTATAAACCAGAGCATTGTTTATTTCTTCCTTTACATTCCATATGTCTTTGGTTTCCATTTCTTGCCTTATTGTGCTGGCTAAGGCTTCCACTACTATGTTGAATAGAAGTGGAAAGAGTGGTCATTCTTGCCTTATACCTGATTTTATGGGTAAAGTAGTCTGCCACCATCAAATATTATGTTAGATGTAGGATTTTTATTATGATGTTTATCAGTTTGAGGAATTTCCCTTCTTGGTTTGTTGAGTTTTTACCATAAATATTTAAATATTTCTCTACATCTAGTAATGAGCCTATCCTTCTTTAGACTATTAAGATGCACATTAATTGAAATTTGAATATTGAGCCAATTTTGCATTCCTGGAATAAATATCAAAATTTGGGTTTTTAGATTTTATTACTAGATTCTATTTGTTAAAAATTTTGTAGAGGATTTTTGTAACTATGTATATGAGAAATACTGGATTGTGGTTTTCATTTTATTTTACTCTCTCTGCTTTTGGTATTAGAGTAATGATGGCTTCATAAAATTGGTTGGCAGAATGCTCTTCTGTGTTCTGCAAAAGTTTGTGGACAGTTGAAATTGTTTAAATGCAGATACAATGTACCAATGAAACCATCTAAGCCTGGTGGTTTCTTTTTGGAAAGGATTTTGATTCTAATTGACTTCTGACTTCTTTTGCCCTAATTTAAATAGCTATAGGATTACACAGATTATCTACTTAACTTAGTTTTGGAAGTTTGCAATTATTAAGGAATTGGTCTATTTTTTTTTTTCTTTTTTTCAAGACAGAGTCTTGCTCTATGGTCCAGGCTGGAGTGCAGTGGCATGATTTCGGTTCACTGCAACCTCTGCCTCCTGGGTTCAGGTGATTCGCCTGCCTTAGCCTCCTGAGTAGCTGGGACTACAGGTGCATGCCACCACACCCAGCTAATCTTTGTATTTTTAGTAGAGATGGGTTTTTACCATGTTGGCTAGGCTGGTCTTGAACTCCTGACCTCGGGTGATCCACCCACCTCACCCTCCCAAAATGCTGGGATTACAGGTGTGAGCCACCACACCCAGCCAGGGACTTGGTCTAATTTATTTAAGTTTCAGATTCGTGTGTGTAGAACATTTCTTAGTATTCCTTAATCTACTAACTGTCTATGGAAAGTGTAGTTATATCCCTTATTTCTTTTCTGACAGTAAAAATTTATATCTCGTCTCCTTTTTTTTCCTTTGTCAGTTTTCTAAGAAGTTTATTAATTTTATTAATTTTTTGAAAGAACTAGCTTTGGTTTGATTGATTCTAATGTTTTTGTGTTTTTCACTTCATGATCTCTGGTCTAACATTTATTCCCTTCCTGCTGCTTGCTTTGAATTTATTTTGCACTTTACCTTGAGTCTTGAGGGGAAGTCTTAAATATTTTTATATTGTTTGTAGGCTAATTTCTTTTTATTTTAAAAGTTATTAAACAAAATACAAAGAGTATACAATGAGACTTTATATGGCTAAAAAAGCAAACAAATAAATACAATGTGGCCCTTTGTAGAAAACATATACCAAATCCTGCATTAATTTTTTGATTTGAAACTTAGTTTCCTAATATAAACATTTAGTGCTATGAGTTTTCCTCTCAGCACAGATTTAGCAGCACTTTACAGATTTTTATGCTGAATTTTCATTTTTATTGAGTTCAATACAAATCATAATTCATGGAAAGGTCTTTTACTCATAGATTATGTGGAAAAACATCATTTAAATTAAAAGTAAAGAGATTTTCTGGTTATCTTTTTGGTGCTAATGTTTAATTCTATCACAGAGAACATACTTGTATAATTTCTATGCTTTTAAATTTTTTAAGTTAGTTTTATGACTCAAGATATACCTTGGTGAATGCTTTACATGCAGTTTTAAAGAGTATGCATTCTGCTGAAGTTGTATGGGATATTTTCTACATATCTATTTAATCCAATCAGTAGGTGGTATTATTATTCTATATCCTTGCTAATTTTCTATTAGTTCAATAGATTACTGAGAGGTAATTCAAGTCTTCACTTATAATCATGCATTTGTGACTTCTGTTAGTTCCATCCATTTTTTTTTTTTTTACACATCTGTACTTCATGTATTATGAAGATCTTTTATTTGGTATATAATCATTTAGGATTGTTATGTCTTCTTGATGGATTGATATGTTTATTCCTAATAATTATCTTTGCTCTGAAGACTAGTCTGATATTAATAAAACCCACTGAAGTTTTCTTTTGATTAGTATTTAACAGGGGTTTTTCTCAATGCTTTTAACCAATCTATAAAATTATATGCAAAGTGTTTCATGAGTGACAAGGTTTTGTCCCACAGTCTGTGAAAATCCCATAAGTGTAAGATTGGGATGTTTAACTCCCTTTGTGGACACTGAACATCATGGTGGGTACATTGATGGAGGATACATGGTGAAGACTCTGAATTTTGCCTTCCTCTGAAGAATAATTCTCAGTTTACTAAGCAATTAACTTGGCTGGATTCAAACTTCAGATTCAGGCTTCCCTGTTTATATCTATGACAGAGATTCCAATAAAGCAGATAGAATCTCTGCTCAACCTCTTCAGCTTCAAGTTTCTGAGTTTTCAGCAGACCTTGCTATTTCTTCCTCCAGTTGCATAGTTCAACAATTAGCCAAGAATTTTGGTGACTTTTACATGCAGATTTTGGAGCTCCTACCTATATGATCTCTTACAAGATTCTCTGCCCCTTAATTTTTATCTGCTTTGCCAGTCTCGAATCTATCTTCTACTGACAAAAAGTCATAGATATGTCAATCCATCAAGAACACATAACAATCCTAAATGATTATATCCCCCCAAAAAGATACAGTATTTTCAATTTTCTGATGCCCTGAGCCATGGGGACTTTAGGGAATGCACTAGACAATAATGCTTTAAATTTACACATATAACTAGGGTCTTGTCTTTCCTGTTTTTCAAATGAAGAATCCTCCACAGTTTCTGCCAGCTTTTAACTGCTAGCACATTCATATAGTTTGGTGATTTTGCACATATATCTTAGATTTTATATCTGGTATCTTAGTTTTTGTTGTATGTGCTAGAGGTTTAGTCTGACCATGCTACATTGCTATTACTGGAATCTGTAAGCTCCCTCTACCATTTCTTTTGTGTATGTCGATATCACATATTATAATCAGTGACCACCAGGGAAAGCTGTCGTTCAGCCTTTGGATCTGCCTCTTATTTTATGCATAGTTTCACTCTAGAGGAAGATATTTACAGATGGGAGCAGCTAGCCAGCAGTCACCAGGGATACTGAGACTCCTTCACTAGGTCAAGAGGAGCCAGCCCTTGAGTCTGATTCACAGGTCAAAGTTTTAACATAGCTGGACAGAGCATGTTACAGAGCATGTCAGTAGACTACCTAAAGGAAGAACATAAGAGCATTTCCTTTTGGGCTTATGCAGAATCTTGACCCTATTCCAGAAATCTCCTGATAGTATTCCTATGTGAAATTAGATTAAAGGTATCCACATTCAAAACTTTCATCATCTGTTGGTTTCCTGTTCTACTGTTTTCTGGAAACACTGAAATTCTTCCATATTAGCAAAGTGAGATAGCAAATAAGAGAAATATAATGGCTTGATACTTAAAATGTGTTATGTGGATCAGCAGTGTTAGCATCATCTGGCAACTCTTTAGAAATGCAGAAACTCAGGCTTTATAAATCTACTGAGTCAGAATGTGGATTTTAACAAGATTCACTAGGTGATTCTTATGCATTTTAAAGTCTGAGAAACACTAAGCTAAAACACAGCTGCTTAAAGAAGAGCTTCTTATATTATCAATGATATTATTTGTTATTCATGACAATCATAGACTAATACCACTAATATACAACAGAAATCAATATAAAAATATATAAAATCTCTATTTTATTAGATGCAATAAATAGAATATTATAAAAAATCAGATCATACATTAAAATGGGAAGAATCATAAAAACTATTCATTGAAATGCTTTTAAATTATTAATATTCACATATAAAGCACTAAACATCTATTGACTTTATAATTCACTACCTACTCTTTCAAATTATTTTGTTTGAATTTATTTTATAATGCTTTGTATAAAAATTCCACCTAGGTTTTAGTGATTTCATTGCTTCATTAGTCAGTCAATTTCTACAAATAATACATTGTAGTTTTCTCACTTCAAATATATTTACAAAATGGAATTAAATATATGAAACCTTTTTGTCTATTCCTTCAGAACCACTTCCATTTTTACTTCTTGCTTTATCACTATTGCTACATGCAGAATGGGTTATCTTTGCATGACAGAGATTCCAATGAAGCTTGTTTTGCCATGTACAAATTGTTCAAAATAAATAATTCAAAACTTCTTTCTTTAGTTACTAGTTGCAAACAATAAATTTGGGAAAATGTCTGATTATTCAAAAATCAAAATAGTAATGAAATATTAAGTTACAAAATTAAATGTTTACTTTTTTTCATATTCGTGTACCTTTTGAATGCAAGATGAAAGACTAACCTAAAAACATCACATCTCAGAACACTGTCTTACAAAACATAGTAGTATGCAGTTTGTACCATATGAGAACCGTACCATGAATTCAACAACTGAACTGGTATAGATCCTGTTCAGAAGGAGAAATCCACCAGCTATTCTCCTGGCTGTCACAATAATGTCTAATTACTATAAAAATATCCAAATGCTTACTCTCAAGTATACTATTTATCTTTTTGCAGATCTGTAACAGAGTTGGTTGTATTCATCAATCCATAGACCATACTCTAAGCAGCATTGTTCTCAAGTACTCAAATTAAAGTCTGATGCAGTATACCAAGAAAGTGGGCATTCCTCATTTTCATATCCCCTGTTTTTCATGTAACAATGCTGAATAAACTAGATGAGGCAATGTAGATACAACAACTTTGTGATTTACGTCTATAGCTGCCTAACTAGAGTCCACTTAAGAAATGACAGGTTAGTACTTCAAAACTTCAAGACATACAGATTTGGATTTGCAAATTAAATTTAGATCATAAGCTCCCTCTTCCTAAGTTTCTCCTCTACTCTCCCCAATCCCTTACCGAAATCTCACGTAATATGGTTCTACAGTATTTTCCATCCTAAGGCCGTATTTGACCTATACCTCTGGCTCTTTCAATTTTTATTTCATTACATTATGGAGATTACATATTCCCTTTCTATTGTGCCTCACCAACAATTTTGTGTGTTAAGCAAATCTATGCATATTTGCATTTATTCTGCTTCTAAGGTGAAGCTGGTTTTTCTTAATATTTTTATTTGTGTGTTCATTTCTAAACTCTCAGACCATCTTCAATGCTTTATTTTAATTACCATAACAAGACCAACAATTTCAGGCTTCAGTGACTTTAGATCACAGTCTGACAATAAATGGAAGACAATTCCCCTGAAGGAGGGGCCTGGTAGGTAATGGGAAAGGAGGGATCCTAAATGTCTACTACTTAACAAGCCACTGAGTACAGCACCTCACTGCCACCAGTACTCTCAGTGAGGTACTCAGTTACCTTATTGCCTGGAGTGTTGTCTGCTTAGTTCTTCTAAAGACTTCAAAAATCTTTGAATTGACCAAATCATAAGACATTCCCTACGGCATTCAGAATGCCAAATGCCTTGGAGAAATGGAAACACCAGCTGTTTCCTGCTTATGTAATACATATTGTCATCTGGCTTCCAAAGCTGCACTACCTAGTCTCAAAGAATACTTACCGAAAGAGACTTTGAACCTCCTTCTGTAATAATTTAAGGAGTACATTAGGAAGATAAATCCAGAAAGAAAGAAATAGAACATTATGAAAAAGAATAGATTGGAAGTAGGAATATTATGATAGGATTCTGATTAAAAGTAATGGGGGCCTGAATTAATGTAGAAGGACAAGAGAGAACAGAACAGTTTTGGGAAACATTACATAAATTGATTGGATAGAGGATAATAGGGAAAGCAGGGCTTTAGAGAGAGCAAAATGTTGAAGGAAGAGTAATTTACTATATTTTTAAGTAAATAAAATTTGAGGTGCCACTGAAATTCAAGTGGTAGCCATAAATTTAGATATCCGTATAATAAAAATCCCTAAAAGATGTGAAATAATGGCAAGTAAAGGCATTCAGATAAAATTATGGGTAAATCATAAAAACAGCAATACTAAGTAATGACTAACTGATAAGTAAAAAAATAAATGGATGTTTGTTTTCATGCCCAAAGGGTATTGAATTACATGAATTATAGCTTTAAACAATGTCCCACAATGTAGCATACGATAAAACATGGCAATAAAGTATATAAAAAATCATAAAATTCATCAGAAAAGCAGTAAGACTGTAAGACCCCGAGAGAGCAAAATAGTCTAATAGGCAAAAAGTTGAAGGAAATAATCCATACAAAAGGAAATATAGCCAATGAACATTTGAAACCTTCCATTTTACTAAAAATAGAAGAAATTCAAAGAATTAAGATGTCTATACTTAATACTCTTAAGCTTAACAAAGTAGCAAAGATGTTTAAAATATTGTGATTCCTCAAAGTTGGGGAATATATGATAATGCAGACTCAGCTATTCTGGTACAATATTCCTAAAAAGCAATTTAAAAAAATGTATATCAAAAGACCTGTAAGTGTTCATGTCTGGAATTATAGTGCTAGACCCACCCTAAGGAAACTATCAGAAATATGAAGACTTAAGCATAAAGTTCATTATAACCTTATCTATATTATCAAAAAAATGTGGGGGAAACCTAAATACCCCATAATATTGTCTCACTTATTTCTAAACACTTTTATAGTATATAGTATCTTCTTGAATTTTGAAACATATTAGATACATATTGTTGCATAAATAATGTATACTTTAAATTTTGTGAATGTGGAAAAGTGGTTCTAATGTAATATTAAAATGGACAAGCAAAATAATGCATATGCATTATGTATAATTACATTTTGTTATATTATGTATAATATACAAATAAGAGAAATTCAATAACATGTATATGTAACTTATATGTAGTTATTTGAAGACTTTATAACTAGCAGGAATATCATTCTTTTGTGTTTCTGCTTTCCAGTTTATATTCATGATATTGCATATAAGTAAATTTTTATAGCTGAATAGTAATATGTTTTATGAATATATCAGTTTGTTGATCCATTGTGGCAGCCATGGAGGTATGCTCCCCAAGTCTCCCTTCAGGAAACAAGCAAATGTGAGGAGTATAGGGAACTGACAGCCTCAAGTTGCAATTCTTTACAAGCTGTTCAGTGTTTCAGATGAGTCATCCTTTTTCTGGGTGGCACTGGGCAATGACTGAACACAGCTTGTATTCTAGGGCTTAGCTTTTCACAGATGTGAGGCCCGCATCATGTTCTTAAAGATTTTTCTATCTAATTCCAGATCTCTTGCATTTTCATCTTTTACAGGTGTTTCCCCCAATATGCTCTTGCAATACTCTATTTTGGCATCTACTTCCAAAAGGACATAAACCAACAAATCCATTCACGTGTTGATGGATATTTGAAGTGATTCCACTCTTCAGCTATTATAAATAAAATTGCTATTTGTGTACAAGTAGTTTGCAGGGTGTGGTGGGGGGATGCTTTTATTTCACTTAGGTAACCATCAAGAGTGAAATTCTTGGGTCGTGGGATATGTTTACGTGTAACTATTAGAAACTTCCCAGCTGTTTTCCAGAGCATCTGTACCTTTTTCATTCCCACCAGCAATATGAGAATTATTGTTGTTCCAAGGCCCTAACACTATTTGATACTGTAAATTAAAAAAAAAAATGCAGTGGGTCTGCATAGGTCTCTCATTGTAGTCTTAATTTGTATTTTGCCAATGACTAATCATATTGAACATCTTTTCCTGTGCTGATTGACCATTTATATATTGTTTTTGGAGAACTATCTTAAAATTTCAGGCCCTTTTAAAAATTTGGGCTGATGTTCTAATTATTGTATTATAGAAGTTTTTAGATATTCTAGAAAGTAGTCCTTTTCTAAAAATATGACTATCGTGAATATTTTTCTCCTATTTTGTAGCTTGCCTTTTCATTTTCTTACAGTGCCTTTTGAAAAGAAAGCTTTAACCTGATCAAGTACAATTTATAGTGTTTTATTTTTCTTTTATGATTGGTATGTTTTCATGCCACAACAATTTTCCTTTATTTTTTCAAGAATTCTTACAGTCTTATTTTTTGTATTTAAGTCTATAATCCATTTCAGATTAATGTTTATTTGGCTTGAAGAAGGGTTGAGATTTTTCTTCTCTTACTATAGGTCACCCATTTACAATATTTTTTGAAAATATATACGCTATCTATTGATTAACATGTTTGGGCACATCTTCAAGAACACATTGACCTTGTGTATGTGGCTCTATTTCTGGAAAAGCTACTGTTTTGTTGATTCTAAAGTCTACCTTTACACTAATAACACACTATATTAATTATCATAGTCTTATGGAAAGTATTGAAATCAACTTTGTTCTTCTTTGAAAAATTGTTTTAGTTATTCTAGTTCATTTTAACTTCCCAGCCTGCTTGTCAGTTCTAGAATTTTTATTTATATGCTTCTAATCTGCTGATATTCCCTCTGTTCATTTATGAAGAGTATATTTCTCCTTCTTTGAACACATTTATAAAAAGAAAAGTCAAGAGAAGATCCATAAATAACTCATCTAGTATAACAATAGAAGAATTTAAAGCAGCTATTATATATGTCTCTTTCCATATATTCTAATAACTCAAGCTGTCATGAACTCTTGACAGTGGACTTCTCAGCTTAGCATGACTGCCATGCTCTACTTGGACCCTGGCTCACTGTGCTGTGGTCAGAATATTATTTCCAGGAAGATAATTGGTCTGGTAATGGAGCTCACCTTCAGTTTTCCAGCTCTCAAAGATTGCACTCTTCTACTGCCTGCTGTGCAGTACCTGAATATAGTTGCTTCATATATCTTGCTTAGTTTTATGATTGTTGACAAGAAGAGAACTACTCCAGCAGAGCTTTTTTCTTTAATCTGGAAATGCTAGATTAGGTTTGATGATGGGATTAATTAATATTTCTAGGCCAGTGATATGTAATAGAACTTTCTACAATGATTAAAATGCCCTATATCTCTACTAACCAATAAGAGGCTACTAGCTGTATGCAGTTATTGACCACTTAAAATGTAGTTACTACAATTGAGGAACTCGATTTCTAATGTATCATTTATTTAAATAGTCACATGAGGCTAGTGGCTACCATCTTGGACAGTGCAGTTCTAAGTACTAGGGATAAAAGCATTTACCTCGAACCAGCGTAAGTGCCTTATGTGAGTATCTTATGTTGATATTGGTTCCTTGGGCCAATTTTCTGGCTCGCTTTGTTTCTTACAATTTGTTTGGTTCTCAAATATCTGCCCACCCCAACACTACAAATCACTCTCTGATATGTGTGTTCTTCTTACATTTCAGTTTTGGCATTGCATCTGACATGATGCCAATCTTAACCTTCCCTCTTATTTTTTTAATGTAAGTAATATATACATTATAAGGAGAAACTGTGTCCCAATCATCCCTAAAATTCACTATAGCACTATGTACTGTGCATCACTATGACTGATTGTCTATTTTTGACATTTTGACTCTTAGGGTGAAACTGGAGGTTTGCACTTATAAGAGGATCAGAATTTCAATAAACATTGATTGACATTACTTGATTTTACCAAGAAATAATCAAAGGAAAAACTGTGTTTTCCTCATATAGTTCTAAATTTATGCCATTAGAATATTGTTAATACTAGATCAACTTTAATCATAGCTATTTTTTCCTACTTCAGAATTCAATGTGCAAGAAAAGGTAAAACTATTTATTATTAATTTAGATTAATAATAATTAGATCTAAATTAATTAGAATATTAATTTAGATCTAATTGGCCACTCTAATAAAAGTTAAGGTTTCTGTGTTTGAACATTTACCTGATACAAAGTAACAGAAATAAATATAACCTAGATATAGGAGAGTGGTGAAATAAGATGGTGGAAAAGGACTCTCCAGGGATCATCCCTCTACACACAAAAAATTAATTTGAACAACTATCCATGTACAAAAATTCCTTCACAAGAACTAAGGAAATCAGGTGAGAGATCACAGAATCTGGCTGTAGCAAAATAAGAAAAATTGAATTGAATGGGGTAGAAGAGTTCTATAGGAGTTTGAAAAGAGAGAAAGAAAAAAGAAGCAGAAAGCTTAAGAAAATGATAGCAGAAAACTTCCCAAACCTGGAGAAATACGTAAATATCCAGGTAAAGAAAGGTTAAAGATCTTCGATCATATTTAATCCAAAGTAACCCAAGACTTATAATCAAACTGTCAAAAATCAAAGACAAAGAGAAGATCTCAAAAATAGCTGGAGAAAGTAAGTAAATAATGTATAAGGTATTCCAATATGTCTAGCAGATTTCTCAACAAAAATCTTACAGGCCAGGAGAGAGTGAGATGATATACATATGCAGATGTTCACCGTAGTATTATTCATAATAGTGAAGATATGGAATCAACCTCAATGCTCATTAATGAAAGATTGGATAAAGAAAATATGGTACATATAAACCATAGAATACTATGCAACCATAAAAAAAGAGTGAGATCGTGTCCTTTGAAGGGACATGGATGAGCTGGAGACCATTATCCTTAGCAAACTAACACAGGAACAGAAAACCAAGTACCCCATGTTCTCACTTTTAAATGGTAGCTAAATGATGAGAACACATGGACACATAGAGGGGAACAACACACATTGGGGCCTTTCAGAGGGTGAAGGGTGGGAGGAAAGAAAGGATGAAGAAAAGTAACTAATGGGTACTAGGCTTAATGCCTAGGTGATGAAATAATCTGCACAGAAAACTCCCATGACACAAGTTTACCTATGTAACAAACCTTGACTTGTACCCCTGAACTTTTAAGTTTTTTTAAGTGTGAGTTGATACATTCAAAGAGCTGAAGGGAAAAAAAATTCTGTCAACCCAAAATATTGAACCCAGCAAAACTATCCTTTGGAGATGAAGAGATAATGACTTTTCCACATAAACAAAAGTTGAGGTAATTTATCACCATCAGATTTGTCTTACAAGAATTTCTAAAGGGAGTTCAAGCTGAGATAAAAGAATGCTAATAAGTATGCTTGTGATTTTTGCACATTAATTTTGTATCCTGAGACTTTGCTGAAGTTGCTTATCAGCTTAAGGAGATTTTGGGCTGAGACAATGGGGTTTTCTAAATATACAATCATGTCATCTGCAAACAGGGACAATTTGACTTCTTCTTTTCCTAACTGGATACCCTTGATTTCTTTCTCTTGCCTGATTGCCCTAGCCAGAACTTCCAACACTATGTTGAATAGGAGTGGTGAGAGAGGGCATCCCTGTCTTGTGCCAGTTTTCAAAGGGAATTTTTCCAGTTTTTGCCCATTCAGTATGATATTAGCTGTGGGTTTGTCATAAATAGCTCTTATTATTTTGAGGTACATTCCATCAATACCGTATTTATTGAGCGTTTTTAGCATAAAGGGCTGTTGAATTTTGTCAAAAGCCTTTTCTGCATCTATTGAGATAATCATGTGGTTCTTGTCCTTGGTTCTGTTTATATGCTGGATTCCGTTTATTGATTTGCGAATGTTGAACCAGCCTTGCATCCCAGGGATGAAGCCCACTTGATCATGGTGGATAAGCTTTTTGATGTGCTGCTGAATCCACAATGAGATACCATCTCATACCAGTTAGAATGGCAATCATTAAGAAGTCAGGAAACAACAGGTGTTGGAGAGGATGTGGAGAAATAGGAACACTTTTACACTGTTGGTGGGATTGTAAACTAGTTCAACCATTATGGAAAACAGTATGGCGATTCCTCAAGGATCTAGAACTAGATGTACCATATGACCCAGCCATCCCACTACTGGGTATATACCCAAAGGATTATAAATTACTCTACTACAAAGACACATGCACACGTATGTTTATTGCGGCACTATTCACAATAGCAAAGACTTGGAATCAACCCAAATGTCCATCTGTGACAGACTGGATTAAGAAAATGTGGCACATATACACCATGGAATACTATGCAGCCATCAAAAAGGATGAGTTTGCGTCCTTTGTAGGGACATGGATGCAGCTGGAAACCATCATTCTTAGCAAACTATCACAAGAAGAGAAAACCAAACACCGCATGTTCTCACTCATAGGTGGGAACTGAACAATGAGATCACTTGGACTCGGGAAGGGGAACATCACACACTGGGGCCTATCATGGGGAGGGGGGAGGAGGGAGGGATTGCATTGGGGAGTTATACATGATATAAACGTCATGCACATGTACCCTAGAACTTAAAGTATAAAAAAAAAAAAAAAGAATGCTAATAAGTAACATTAAAACATCTGAAAGTACAATACTCACTTGTAAAATTAACTACAAAGTTAAATTTAGAATAATACTATAATGATGGTGTATAAATCACATATCTATAGTATGTAGGTTAAAAGACAACTATTAAAAATAATAGCCAGAATAATTTAACCCTTTTGCCATTTAGAAAAAAAGTGTAGCTTGCTGCCAAGCTAATTTTACATAAACACGCTTAGGCTGAAGCAAATCTGACTTTCAATGTGAAAATAAAATATAAAAAAACTGTTCTTGAAGTTACTTCTAAATAGAACTAATATCAGAATCATCTGAATCATCTATTTAGGAAAAATTAGATTCATAAAATGAATCTTCGGCCAAGAACTGTTCGAGAACGATGTTAACATCCCGTGTAGAAATGCTGTCTTTTCTAGCATTTGACATTTTCAGCAAATGAGAATTACTCTATTTTGTTTTTTTTTTTTTTTTTTTTTTTTTTTTTTTTTGTTGAGACGGAGTCTCGCTCTGTCGCCCAGGCTGGAGTGCAGTGGCCGGATCTCAGCTCACTGCAAGCTCCGCCTCCCGGGTTTACGCCATTCTCCTGCCTCAGCCTCCCGAGTAGCTGGGACCACAGGCGCCCGCCACCTCACCCGCTAGTTTTTTGTATTTTTTAGTAGAGACGGGGTTTCACCGTGTTAGCCAGGATGGTCTCGATCTCCTGACCTCGTGATCCGCCCGTCTCGGCCTCCCAAAGCGCTGGGATTACAGGCTTGAGCCACCGCGCCCGGCCTGAGAATTACTCTATTTTGTAAATGAAAATACCACTACTAAAAACAGAATGCTAAAAATAGAATTTTGTTTCCAAAGTTGATATACTAGAACAATGTGAAAATAATAATAAAAACAAGATATATCATGGCAAAGTCATCTCTGGTAATTCTGCCACCATGAGCACTGCCGGTGAGTATCTCAGGGAAATCAGAAAAGGATTAAGGCATATACAATATAAAAGATGTAAATTGTGACATAAAATATTCAGAATATTGGGGGAGGAATGCAGTAAAAGTGTAAATTTTTATTGCGATCAAAGTTAAATTGTTATCAGCTTAAAATAACCTGTTTTAACTATGTTTTTGTACATATCATGGTAACCACAAAACAAAACCTGTGACAGATATGCAAAAAATAAAAAGCAAGAAATCAGAACATACCATTAGAGAAAAATCACTAAGCCACAAAGTCAGATAGCAAGAAAGGAAGAAAGAAACAAAGGCTCTACAAAACAACTAGAAAACAATTGACAAACGGCATATATTTCTACTGTCAATAATTACCTTGAATTTCAATGAATTAAATTATCTAATGGAATTACATATTATGACAGAGTGGATTAAAAACATGATCCAACTAAATATGCTTACAAGAGACTTGCTTCACCTATAAGTATATACAAAGACTGAAAGTGAAAGGATGGACAAATATTCCACGCCAATAGAAACCAAAAGAGAGCAGTAATAGTTAGACTTAGGTCAGACAAAATAGACTGCAAAGAAAGACAAAGGTCTTTGACTATAATCAATAATACATATTGATAAAGGAGTCAATTCATTAAAGGGATATGACAATTACAAATAGATATACACCCAACATCAGAGCATCTAAATATAAAAAGCAAATATTAATAAATCTGAAGGGAAAGATAGATTGCAATACAATAATAGAAGACCTCAACACTTTCAGCTGTGGACAGATCACCCAGACAAAAAAAAAAAAAAGGAAAATCTTAAACTTAAAATACACTCTTGGTCAAATGGACCTAACAGACATATATTGAACATTCCATGCAAAAGCAGTAAAATACACATTACTCAATTACACATGAATAATTATCCAGTATAGATCATATGTTAGGCCACAAAATAAGTCTTAACAAATTTAAAACGTTTAAAACTGTATCAGATATCTTTTCCTAATCACAATGCTATAAAATTAGATATTAATAGCAGAAGGAGCATTGAAAAATTTAAAACCACATGGAAATTAAACAACATACCCGTGAACAACCAATGGGCCAATTAAGAAATTAAATGGAAAATTGAAAAATTTCTTGAGACAAATGAAAATGAAAACACAACATATCAAAACTTATGGTATGAAGCCAAAGCAGTTCTAAGGGGGAACTTTATAGCAATACACAACTACATCAAAAAATAAGATCCCAAATAAATAATGTTGTACCAAAAGGACACAAAAAAGAATAAAATACTAAGCCCAAATTAAGAAAATAAATAAGAAAGATCAGAGCAGAAATAAATGAAAGAGACTAGAAAAATAGA
Source organism: Trachypithecus francoisi (assembly GCF_009764315.1). Lineage (NCBI taxonomy): Eukaryota > Metazoa > Chordata > Mammalia > Primates > Cercopithecidae > Trachypithecus > Trachypithecus francoisi. The sequence goes on along the minus strand of NW_022681468.1, from coordinate 42,598,113 downwards.
AAAGTCTTAAAACTAAGAGTTGTTATTTTTAAAAAATATACAATAAACTTTTAGCCAGGCTAAGGAAAAAGAAGAATCAAATAAAATCAGAAATGAAAGGGGAAACTCTGCAACTGACAGGAAAGAAATACAAAGGATTATAAGAGACTATTATGAATTATTACATATCAACAACTTGGATCATCTAGAAGAGATGAATAAATTCCTAGGCACCTGCAATATACCAAGATTAAAGAGTAAAAAAGAAAATAGAAAATCTGAACAAACCAAAAAAAGTAAGGAGACTTGATCAGTAATGAATGTTCCCCATCAAAGAAAACCCCAAGACCAGGTAAATCCACTGGGGAATTCTATTAAACATTTAAAGAAATATACTATCAATTCTTCTCCAAAACTAGATAACGAAAGAAAGAAAGAAAGCAAGCAAGCAAGCAAGCAAGCAAGCAGGGAGGGAGGGAGGGAGGGAGGGAGGGAAGAGAGAGAGAGAGAGAGAGACAGAGAGAGGGAGGCAGGCTATAAGCAAATATTCCTGAACATAGATGCAAAAATCTAAAACCTAATATTAGTACACCTAATTCTATAGCACATTAACAAGATCATCCATCATGATTAAGTGGGATTCATCCCAGGAATACAAGGATGATTCAACACACACAAATCAATAAATGTAATATATCATATTAACAGATGATGGACAAAAACCATAGTATCAACTCAATAGATGCAAAAACGGTATTTACAAGATTTGACATTATTTCCTAAATACTCTAAAGAAAATTAGATTTAGAAGGAATGTACACAATATGAAAAAAGGCCATGTCTGACCAAAAACAGCTAACATAATACTCAATGGGGAAAAGTTAAAGGCTTATCCTTTAAGAGCCAACATTCCAGTAAGACGTGGATGTCCACTTCTGCCACTTCTATTCAATATAGTACTGGAAGTCTTAGACAGAACAATTAGGCAAGTAAAAGAAACAAAAGACATCCAAACAAGAAAGGAAGAAATTATATTGTCCCTATCTGTAGACAGCAATTAAAAAACCCTAAAGGCTCTACCAAAAATGGTTAAAATAAACAAATTCAGTAAAATTTCAGGATACAAAAATCAACTTATAATAAATTGCAATTTATGTACACTAACAGTGAAATATCTAGCTTACAAAAAATAAAATAGGAATATATTTAATGAAGGAAGTAAAATATCTCTATACTGAAAACTATAAAACATTGATAAACAAAACTGGAGACATAAAAGGAAAGATACTTAATGTTGAAGGATTGGAAGAATATTGTTAAAATGTCCATAATACTCAAAGTGATTTACAGATTAAACTAAGTCTCTACAAAAATACCAATTCTTCACAGAAACAGGAAAAACACAATTCTAAAATTCATATGGAACCAGCAAAGACCCAAAATAGCCAAAACAATCTTAAGCAAAAGGAACAAAACTTGAGGCATCATACTGCCTGACTTTAAAGCCTACTACACAAAGCTATAGTAATCAAAGCGTATGACACTAGCATATAAACAGACATACAGCCCACTGGAACAGAATACAGCCCAGAAATGAACCCACACATTTATAATTAGTTGATTTTGACAAAGATGCCAAGAACATACAATGGGAAAAGGACAGTCTTCAATAAATGGTGTTGGAATAACTGGATACCCACATGAAGAATAAATTTAGATCCTTATCTCACACCATATAAAAATCATCTCAATATGGATTATAGACATAAATCCATTGTGTTTCCCTGTTAGGGGAAAACCTCTGTGATATTGTCTGGGCAATGATTTTTGGGTGGGACCCCAAAAACACAAAGCAACAAAAGTAAAAATAGAAAAATGGGGCTGGGCATGGTGGAGCATGCCTGTCATCCCAGCACTTTGGGAGGCCAAGGTGGGTTGATCACTTGAGGCCAGGAGTTCAGGACCAACCTGGGCTCACAGCAAGACTCTGTCTCTACTGAAAATACAAAAATTAGCTGGGTGTGGTTGCATGTGCCTGTAGTCCTAGTTACTCTAGAAACTGAGGTGGGAGAAACACTTGAACCCCAGAAGGTGGAGGTTGCAGTGAGCCAGGATGGTGCCACTGTACTCCAGCCCAGAGACAGAGCAAGACCCTGTCTCCAAAAAAAAAAAAAAAAAAAAAAGTGGGACTACATCAAACTAAAAAGCTTCTACACAGCCACAAAGACTATTAGAGTGAAGATACAACCTATGGAATGGGAAAAATATTTATAAACCATATATCTGAAAATTGATTAATATCTAAAATATATAAGGAACTCCAACAACTCAATAGCAAAAGACCAAATAACCTGATTTTAAAATGGGCAAAAAAGATATAAATAGACATTTCTTGAAAGAAGCCATACAAGGCCAACAAGTATCCAAAAAGTGCTCATCATTATTTATTAGAGAAATGCAAATTAAAGCAAAATATCACCTTACACCTGCTAAAAAGGCTATTACTGAAAAGATGAAAGTGCTAGGTAAGATGGAGAGAAATGGGACCCCTGGACCATTGTTGACAGAAATGTAAATTAGTACAGCCATTATAGAAACACTATGGAGGTTCTTTAAAAAATTGAAACTATGCCATATACTACAGAAATCCTACTACTGGTATACATCCAAAGGATATAAGATCAGTGTTTAGAAGACATATTTACACCCCTATATTTATTGCAGCATTGTTCACAATAGTCAAGATATGGAATCAACCTAAGTGACTATCAATAAATGAAAGGATAATTAAAATGCAGTATATATACACAATGGAATACTATTCAGCCTTAACAAAAAAAGGAACTCTTGTCATTCACAGTGGCATGGATGAACCTGGAAGACATTACATTAGGTGAGATAAGCCAGGCACAGAAAGACAAATACTGCATTATCTCATTAGTATATGGAATCTAAAAAGTTGAACTCAATAGAAGTAGAGAGTAGAATGGTGGTTACCAGGGGCTGGCACAGGTGGGGAGAGAATTGGGGAGGTTTTGGTCAATGGACACAAAATTTCAGATACATAGTAGGAATAAGTTCAAAAGAACAATAGTTACCATGTTGTGCAATAGATAATACATTGTATTCTAGGAAAATGCTAAGAGATTAGATAGTAAGTATTCCACCATGAAATAACTATGTGAGGTAATGCATATGTGAATTAGCTTGCTGTAGTCATTCTGCAATATATATATTTCAAAACATTGTATTGTATACAATACAATTTTATCAATTTTTAAAAACTAGATTTAAAAGTGCACAGATCATAAGAGGATAACGTGTATCTATCTAAACAAATGAAATTACAGAAAACAGCTTATTATCAATAGTTCTTAATGTTTTTGCTAGCAAGTTAGTGTGTATAGCATGTGATTGTTGTTGCTTTAATAATTTGTTCACATAAAAGAAATGTGAATTTAACATTTACATGGACTATAGGTCACCTATTTTTTCTTTTATAGTGTGATAATTATACATCATTAAATGTGTATATTGTCTAATCATTTTATTTTAATATTAAATTATGATTTATATATTTATGAACCTCTCTTCATATATAATTCTTATGCTTTACATTTTGTTTTGTGAGTCTTTACCACCCAGAAAATTAAAAAGATGAATCTAGTGCATTCATTCCATGTATTTGTCACTATTGAAATACACTGATGAGTATTTCTGTAAATAAAAATGATAATATCAATAATATCAATAAATATAATATAATGTGATTATATATTATATAAATAATATAGCTTATTCCTTACTGTATTTTTGTACTTATTAACCAACCTCTCTTCACTCCCCACTTTTCCCAGCATTATATAACATGAACCTCATAAATATGTAAAATTAAGAAAAATGATAAAAATAATTTATAGTTATTATCTAAAACACAAGACTGATAAAGAACATAAAATAGTTTTTCTATTTTCCACAATGAAGGCAGAGCCAGTGCTATTTTAAGGGGAAAAAAAGTTACTGTCTTCTATTTTACAAGATGCCCCTTATAATTCAACCCATGGGCTTACATTTGTGTCCATTTTCTCTTGTTCCGTAGTCAGTGGAGATTTGTAATGCAATAGTTACTATCCAGAGAAGCATTTTGACATTTTTTCAAGCCACCAAGCAACATGGAACTGATATTTTTAACATGATTTCTGTACAATTTAAGTATGAGAGTCCTTTTATAAATGAAGCTGATTACTAGGGAAAAAATGAAAAAACCAAACTGATATTTGATGTGAATTCATAGTAAAAGCTTCAAATCCAGCCAAGAAGTTTGTTATAATCTCTATCAGCTTTGCATTTGACTGCTAAGGGATCTTTCCATCAGCCTTAATATTGCCGAACAGGGCTTGGTGTTGGCTGATGACAGTTGCCAAGAAAGCGTTCTCAAACTTTGTGATCTCGCTAGGCTCCAGTATATCAAGATAGCCTTCTTACATGAGTATAGATTGCAACTGCTTGTTTGTTTTCAATAGCCATGGAAGAATACTAGCCTTGTATCAGCAGCTTAGGCAGATACACACCAGCTTTGGAGTTGTTGAGTGACAACATTAAAGTCAGAATCAAACTGGGCAAAAGCAGCATTTCCGATAACGAGCCAATTCCAGCTTCATGGTACCTGCCTCCTACTTTATGGCTCTAGTTTGGGCAGCATATCCAATGGAGAACACAGACAGACCAACATTAATGACAGGGCAGATACTTTTGTAGAGTAATTCTGTTTTTAAGAAGATCTGTTAGTCAGCAATGGATATTCCATTTGCTGAAATGTAAGCAGATATTACCAGCTTGTGCTTCTGTGACTGGTAAAGCAGTCAAGGAGCTACTGCCAGAGGAATTACGCATTTTGGCTACTCTCTCCAAAAGACAGCATTATAAGTGAAACATGTCACCAGGATAGGCCTCACAACAGGGACTCGGCAGAGTAACAGGGACATCTGATAGCAATCAACAGCCTATTTGGATATATCATCATAGATGGCGAATGTGTATTTGCCATTATCTCTAAAATATTCTCCCATAGAACAGCCACAATAAGAAGCCAGGTACTGAAGTGGGGCAACATCAGTAGTAGTAGCTGAACCACAATAGCTTACTTCATGACATCTACATGTGTAAGTCTCTTCACCAAGTGGGAAATGATCTCTTAACTCATTGCAATGTAGAGACAATACAGCTTCTTCTATCAGATCATTGGAGTGTATAATGATGGTGTCAATAGCAATTTAAATTTTGCCAGTCTGTTGGTTGCCAATCATCAGTTCACATGAACCACAACTAATTAACACGAAGCCACCCAGAGTCTTAATGCTAGTCTGCTTAGTTTATGTAACAAAGTTTGAGGAATAATTCCAAGGTTTTTCTAACCAACTTGTCTATAGGTTTTGGAACCACTGGACCCATATAATTAAGGGCACGATCAAGAGTATCTACTACACAACCCAACAGCTCCTTATCAACTGGAATGTCTACAGTGGCTCCTGTCCTCTTCACAATATCTCCTCCTTCAGTTTGTCATTTCCAAACATTTTCAGGTTCCTAGTTCAGAGACATATCCTTTAAGCCTGAAGAAAATTCTTCCATTTCTTCTGCTTGAACATTCCTCAGTCCATGTACTTGGGCAATACCACCACCAACACTTAAGACAGGCTGACTCTCTTCAAGGGCAGCAGAGGTATTAACGCCAAGAATATGCTCTTCAAAATTAGAGGACATCTCCACCATGCCATTCCTGAAGAAGAGTGTCAGAGGCACGGACATTCATTGCAGCAATGAAGGGTGATCCCAGAGCATTTTTGGAGACCAGACCAGCTCACCAAGGAAGGGTGCCAGCAACAGCCATGGCAACCACATAGCACAAGAGCATTGTTGGAATTTAAGTGTCTTCTCTGTGGCTACAGCCTCCAAACTGGCCAGGTAGACATTTTCTTATTTAGTATGTTGTACTATTTGGCTAAATGTCTCTATGTTTCAACAAGATGACATGCTTTTCACAGATAAAGATTCCAAATATCATTTATCTTGTCCTCTATGGCACTAAGTTTGGTGTTTTGCATAGAAGCACACATGTTAGAGATGACACAGTCCTGCCAGCTTACAGTTTTAAAAGGTGGAAATCTGCACCTATTTCCCTAATTGCCTGAAGTCACCATAGGGTCTCCCACCTTATGCTCTAGCCCACTATAGATTTGGATTTAAGCTGTTTATATTTCTCAACTTGCTTTCTGGTTGATTATTCCCAAGTGTAGGTTGTCAACTGCTTCATGCCCTCTTTTGTGATTGGTCAGCGCAACAGGTACCAACCAGGAAATACTCAAGATAGAAAAAGCACTTTGCTCATGCAACTAGGAATGATTAGTATTCATGTGTTGATAGTCCAATTTTCATTCTTTCCAATGGTGACATGGGCTTTTTACTATGTGACTAGAAGAAGATTCAACTCAGGCAAATATACCTGAATTGAGACTTATTTCAATTCAGTGATATTGAATGGGAAGGAATGGGAAGAAGAGAAGACACTGTGAATCACATTGTCCATGGTATTTAGAAGATTTGGGTAGAGAAGGAAGTGAGATAGAGAATGAAAAAACTAGAGATTTATCTTTCAGATTTTTGCTTCAGAATGAAATAAATTAATATCAACAAATTGCTAAAATTGTGATAATCATTACATACTTGATCTCATGTAAAATAAACTCAGGAAAGGGAGATGAAAAGAGATTTAAGACAAGGAAATACAAAGAAATTCAGTGTAGAGAGATAAAATTTTGTAGAAAGGACTGCAAACGAGATCTTGGCCAGCAGCTGGACCTCTTGCAGGGCAAACTAGAATCTCAGGCTGTGTCTTAAAGACATTACTCACAGCAGTGACCTCATTTAGAACTTCTACTTCTATGGACTATATTTTTCAATTTCCCTTCTTCATGGAATTAAAGTCGAAAGTCAAATTTCTTTTAATTGGTGACATTTCAGACATCTTTGTGGATGTTTCAAACACAATTATAAAAATGTATGACTTTCCCAAAATGTATTAGACCTGAGCATTGATGCCACATATTCCATTGTTGGGACCCAAGGCCAATATCATGTACACATAGAATACAAAGAATTCTGCAATTGGATCAGCAGAAAAAAAAAGGAGTAAATGACTTCTACCTAGAACTACTCTGAGAGGGCAAAGGCAGATAGGAGAACAACGGAATCTTGATTATCCCAGGGAGACAGAAAATAAGATTTTTAGTATTTGGCCATATTACTCCCATAATGGTGATGAAAAAACTCATAAATAAAACTACCATTTTGAACGTTTTTTTTTTCTGATTTTCAAACCCTTGATATCTAAACAAGCCTGTGAAAAATAACTTATTAGAATTTGGAACCAGCAGTAATTAAAAGTTGGACTAAGACACAAAAATGCCTTAAGTATGATTTGAAGAAAAAAAAAATGTTGACTGCACAGGATCTTGGATATATAAAAGACAACATGCTAATGATGATTATCTGAGACATTTTGATGATTTCAGCTCATTACTTTGATTCATGAAAAGTAACTATTAGTCAGATTTAACATGATAGTCATTCTTTTATTAATGACCCTAAAAAAACAAAGTCCAGTCTAGTTTATTAACTTAAGTCTATAGCAGCACAACTGATTTGATTTAGTGTAAACATTGGCGTGGTGTTAACAGTTCATCAGTGTTTTGTTTATGTAATTTGATTTTACCCAAAGCAAACTTTCCACATTCAAGTTGGTCCAGGCAATCAAATTCATCCCGCTTCTATCATCAGCCTTTAAACAAGTATTTACAAATGGACTGGCTCTAATTTTATAATCGTATCATATATTAGCTAAGGTTCCAAATCTGCTGCTCAATTTTACTTCTAAAAACTTACTCCTAAAGCACAGAAAATTAAATACAAATTATTCCAAACTATTGACCCAAAATATAGCAACGTTGGTCAAGGTAAGGTTAAATTCCAGTTTCCTCATCTTTGCCTTTAATATATGGATTCTAATACTTTCCTGAGATGATTTCTCTGTTCTAAGAGAATGAAATTAAGAATAGCTTAAAGAATTCACAGATAGGAAATAGAGCACATGCATGGATTAAGGAGAAAGGCTGGTTATTTATAACATATTACAATGTGTTGTCCTTTCTTTATCAGTGCAATGCTTTGGAGAACCAAGAAAATTTTGTCGTTATTTTCACAGAAAAAAAGGCAATAAATTTACATTTAACCGAGCTGCCCACTTAATCTCTCTCCTGTTGTGACCATGTTGCCACATTTGCAAAGTTACTGGCATTAACTAGCATGCTGAGATAAACCTCACAGCAGTTAAGCTGTAATTTTTAATCTCATTTGCTGAATTTTTTAACTTTACCAATATTCTGTTTTCTAAAACTTTTTTCTAAAGCTTCCTTTTCAGATCAGTCCTTTTTAGTTGAAAATGCAGTGTTATCCTTTTAAATTGCTCTGAACATACCAATTAAAATTATTTTTATTTCTCAGTTATTTTTAATTTTTTCAGTGGTATTTGTCCTGTTACTTCATATTGGACTTTTTTTTGTTCTATTGAGTTTCCTCAACTATTTGATAATATTTAATTTATATCATATGATAATTATACATTTAGTTTATATAATTATATAATACTTCTAATTATTGATAGGTAATTGACATTCATACATAATACAAAAGTGTATGCATGTTCAAATAATTATACAAGTATGTTCAGAAGTTCTGTTTTCTGTTTTGGTGAAATTTTTCTTCCTTTCTTGTTTTTACTTCCTAATATGAATTAAAATCAAACACTCATAATTTGAGAAAACGATTTAAATTTTAAATTTATAAAACTAAAAGTCATAGCAGGACTTCTGCTTCCAGACATTTTATGATAACTGGCATAAGTTTGAAGTACAGTGAGTGAAAAGACGGGAAATATATAAGCAGTTCTTTAATGACCTGTGGGACAATATAAAATGATCTAATATAAGGTTAATTGAGTCTCAACAGAGAAGGTAGAAAGCAGAAAGAATATTTGAAGAAAATGACTCAACATGACGTGATAAATTTTAAATATACAAAATGAGTGAACTCCAAGTGAGAGAAACACATTTTTAAGAGTACTGTAAGGCATTTCATTGAATTACTGAAGTGGTAATAAAGAGAAAGTCACAAATCAATGAGAAAAAAAATGATTTCAAGTGAATACATGAATGAATCCATACAAAGTAATAAAAGGTACTGGAAATGATAAACGTGCAGATGAACATAAAAGATATTTTTTTCCTTCTAAGTTTAAGAGATAATTGACTGAAAAAAATAAAATCAATATGACTGTATAACCACATATACGAATACAAAATATAAAAACAATATTACAAGAATAAGAGGAGTAAATGGAAGCATACTGCTCTAAACTTCTTGTATTATTTGGAAATGGTGTACTACGTTTTCAAAGTTACCATGATAAGTTGAATATTCATATTGTAAACCATAGAGCAACCACTAAAATTACTGCAAACAGGAATACCTAATAAACCAAAAGGAGAGATAATGTAGAATATTAAAAGGTACTAACTTAATCTAAAAGAAGAAAAGGTGGGGCAGGGGGAAGGAAGCTAAAACAAATGGAACAACTAGAAATAAACAATCCTAAAATTCATATGAAACCAAAAAAGAGCCCACTTAGCCAAAGCAAGACTAAGCAAAAAGAACAAATCTGGAGACATCACTTTACCCAACTTCAAACTATACTACAAGGCTATAGTTATCAAAACAGGATGATACTGGTATATTAAAACAAGCCCATAGACCAGTGGAACAGAATACAGAACCATAAGTAAAGCCAAACAGAGCCTTAGATCTTCTACAAAGCATAGAAAAACAAAGTGGGGAAAGGACCACCATATTCAACAAATAGTGCTGGGAAACATGGCTAGCCACATGTAGAAGAATGAAAATGGATCCTCATCTCTCACCTTATGGAAAAATCAACACAAGATGGACAAAGACTTAAATCCAGAGCCTTAAGCCATAAAATTTCTAGAAGATAACATTGGAAAATTCTTCTAGACATTGGCTGAGGCAAAGAATTCATAACCAAGAATCCAAAAACAAATGCAACAAAAACAAAAGTAAATAAATGGGACCTAATTAAACTAAAAAGCTTCTGCACAGAAAAAGAAAGAATCCACAGAGTAAACAGACAATCCACAGAATGGGAGAAAATCTTTGTAAACTATGCATCTGACAAAGGACTAATATCCAGAATTTACCAGGAACTCAAACGAATCAGCAAGAAAAATACAAACAATCCCATCAAAAAGTGGGCAAAGGATATGAATAGACAATTCTCAACAAAAGATATACAAATGGCCAACATGTGAAAAAATGCTCAACATGACTAATAATCAGGGAAATGGAAATTAAAACCAAAATGAGATACCACTTTATTCCTGCAAGAATGGACATAATTTAAAAATTAAAAAAAATAGATGTTGGCATGGATGTGGGAGAAACAAAAAACAAACAAACAAAAAAAACACTTTTACATTGCTGGTGGGAATGTTAACTAGTACAACCACTATGGAAAATAATATGGAGATTCCTTAAAGAACTAAAAGTAGAATTACGATTTATTCCAGCCATCCACTACTGGGTATCTACCCAGAAGAAAAAAAAGGAATTATATGAAAAAGACAGATGAACCTGCATGTCTATAGCAGCACAATTTACACTTGCAAAAATATGAACCTAAATGACCATCAACCAATGAGTGGATAAAGAAAATGTGATATTGATATACATATATATCATAGAATACTATTCAGCCATAAAACAAAATGAAATAATGCATTTGCAGCAACTTGAATGGAGATGGAGGCATTATTTTAAGTGAACTAACTCTGGAATGGAATACTATCTTATGTTCTCACTTGTAAGTAGGAGCCAAGCAGCTGAGCCATGAGGATGCAAAGGCATAAGAATGATGTAATGAAGTTTTAGGACTCAGGGAGAAGACTGGGAGGGGGGTTGAATGATAAAAGACTACCTATTGGGTACAGTGTACACTGCTCAGGTGATGAGTGCACCAAAATCTCAGAAAGCACCACTAAAAAACTTATTCCATGTAACCAAAAGCTTTTAGTTCCCTAAAAGCTACTGAAATAAAAAAAAAAGAAAAAGAAAAACAAAGGTAATAGGCTTAAACAGAGCCATATCAACAATTGCATTAAAAATAAATATTCCAGCAGGGTGCAGTGGCTCACGCCTGTAATCCCAGCACTTTGGGAGGCACTCCAGTCTGGGTGACAGAGCGAGACTCCATCTCAAATAAATTTTCTGAACAGTCAAATTAAAAGGTAGAAATGACCATGCAGGACACACACAAGACCTAAATATGCCAGCTATAAGAAACACACTTTAAATATAAATAAACATATAGCTTAAAAGATTAAAAGGATACGGCCGGGCGCGGTGGCTCAAGCCTGTAATCCCAGCACTTTGGGAGGCCGAGACGGGTGGATCGCGAGGTCAGGAGATCGAGACCATCCTGGCTAACACGGCGAAACCCCGTCTCTACTAAAAAATAGAAAAAACTAGCCGGGCGAGTTGGCAGGCGCCTGTAGTCCCAGCTACTTGGGAGGCTGAGGCAGGAGAATGGCGTAAACCGGGAGGCGAAGCTTGCAGTGAGCTGAGATCCGGCCACTGCACTCCAGCCTGGGCGACTGCGAGACTCCGTCTCAAAAAAAAAAAAAAAAAAAAAAAAAGATTAAAAGGATACAAAATACAAATACATAAGAAAATGCATCACTATATTAATAAAAGACTGTAAAACATGAATATTATAAGAGAAAATTGGTGACATTTTATCATAAATGGGCAATTCATTAAAAAGACAAATATCCTAAATGCCTGTGTAAAAAGGTTTCAGTGTAAGACACCAGAGAACCAAAGCGAAAAAGATAATTTCACATTTATAGTTGGAGATTAATACTCCTCACCTGTTAATTTAAAAAGTAGACAGAACATTAACAAGGATATAAAACGCATGAAATGTAGTATTGACAAACTTGAACTAATTGACATTTATAAGCAGTTCACCCAACACCTACAAAATACATAATCTTTTCTAGTGCAAATGAAAAATTTACCAATATAGAGCATTTTCTGGGGTATAAAACAAGACTAATTAATTTGAAAAAATTAAAGTAACAGAATATTAGTGAACCATAAAAGACTTAAACTATAAATAAGTAGCAAAAGATTTATCAAAAATCCCCTATACCTGGAAAATAAGCAAATTTCTAAATAGTCTGTGAATCAAATAAAAAGTAACAAGGTAACTCAAAAATATTTGGGGAAGAATGATGATTAAATATATCAAAGCAAAATGTGTGGAATGTAGCTAAAATGGGGTTTAGAAGGAAATGTGTAACCTAAAATGTTTGTATTAGAAATAAATGTCCATCTGTGACAGACTGGATTAAGAAAATGTGGCACATATACACCATGGAATACTATGCAGCCATAAAAAAGGATGAGTTTGTGTCCTTTGTAGGGACATGGATGCAACTGGAAACCATCATTCTTAGCAAACTATCATAAGAACAGAAAACCAAACACCGCATGTTCTCACTCATAGGTGGGAACTGAACAATGAGATCACTTGGACTTGGGAAGGGGAACATCACACATGGGGCCTAGCATGGGGGGGGAGGAGGAGGGATTGCATTGGGAGTTATACATGATATAAAGGATGAATTGATGGGTGCTGACAAGTTGATGGGTGCAGCACCCCAACATGGCACAAGTATACATATGTAACAAACCTGCACGTTATGCACATGTACCCTAGAACTTAAAGTATAATAAAAAATAAATTTAAAAATAAATAAATAAATAAATAAGAGCTAAGTTAATGATCTCAAATTCTACCTCAAAATCTTGAAAAAGAAAACTTTGAAGTAAAAGGAGTAATTAATATATTAGAAAGAGATATACATTTTTTAAAAATCAGTGAAACCAAATGTGTGTTTTACAATATCAGTAAACCTCTAACTAGGCTGAGCAAAAAAGGAACAGCACACATGAGAAGGAGAGCAGATACAAATGATCAATATAGCAGGAATGAAAGAATGTATTTCACTATAAATATTACAGACATAAAAGGATAATAAAGAGAACTGTATTAAAATTTTGCCAATAAAATTGTCACGTTAGGTGAAATTGACAATATCTTTGAGTGACAATTTACTTAAATTGACATACGTAATAGAAAATGTTAAAACCTTATAGCTATTAAAGAAATTGAATTTATAATTTTACAAAACCTACAAGTCTAAATCCACATTATTTTACTGGTAAATCCTACCTAATACCTAAGAATAAGTGCCAATCATACACAAACTTAGTATATGGAGGTGTAAGTAACTATTTTAACAAATTGGAGGCAAGTATTACCCTGCTAAAACCAGAGAATGACATAAGAAAAAAGTTATAAATATTGCTTATAAATGGATGCAAAATCTTTAACAAAATATTAACAAATTGAATCCAGCACTGCATCAAAAGGATAAGTCATATGATCAAATTGGATTTATTTCAAGAATGCAAGGTTAGCTTAAGGTTAAAAAAATAATCAATTGATGTTATTCATCATTAACAGGATTTTTAAAAAAGGAATAATATATTATCAACTGAAAAGATGCAGCAATAGTATTTGTGAAAAGTAAAACCCACACTCTCAAAACTAGACATAGAAGGGAATATGCTCCACCTGATAAAAGACATGTATTAGTCTGTTCTCATGCTGCTATAATGACATACCTGAGACTGGGCAATTTATAAAGAAAAGAGGTTTAATTGGCTTAAGGTACTGTGGGCTGTACAGACTTCTGTTTCTGGGAGGCCTCAGGAAACTTACAATCATGGGAGAAGGCAAAGGGGAAGCAGGCACATATTCACATGGCAGGCAGGAGAAAGAAGTGAAAGGGGAAGTGATACACACTTTCAAACAACCAAATCTCATGAGAACTCTATCACAAGAACAGCAAGGGGGAAGATGGGAAGTCTGCCCCCATGAGTCAATCACCTCACACCAGGACCGTCCTCAACACTAGGAATTACAATTTGACATGAGATTTAGTGGAGACAGAGAGCCAAACCATATCAGGATGTGTGTGCAAAATCTACCACTTTATACTTAATAGTGAAAGAACACTTTCCTTTAAAACTCGGAATGGAGCAAGCCTGTGTGATATCACCATTTTTATCCCACACTATATGAGGTTCTAGATAATGTGATTAGTCAAGAAATGAAAGACAGACAAATCACACAAAAAATAAGTAAGTCTACATTGGAAGACAACATGATTATGTACATTTAAAAATCCTAAAAGATCTACAAATTTGCTAATAGAACTAATTTAATTTAGCAAGTTTTCAGGATATAAGGTCAACATAGAAAAATCAACTTATTTTGTTTATGCTAACAGTGGACAATTGAGAAAGGAAATTGAAAGGGAAATTAGTTGCAATTCACGTATCTGATAAAACACTTTTCTCCAGAAATATCAATAACTCGCATAACTCAGTAAGACACCAAATTACTATATTTTAAAAATGAATAACAAGAGTACTTTCTGTTTCCAAGCTAACATGACCTTAGAAGTCATCACCCTCATCTTCACAAGAAAATCTGAATGAACTGAAGATCTTATTAGATCCCTCGGAGTACTGAGGTCAAAGGGCAAACTGCTGCCTTGAAAACTAGAGAGACAGACAGGTAGATACAGAGAATCAGAGTGCAACAAGCCAAAGCCTTCACCTGGGGCCAGTATCAGAAGGATTACTTTAAATTATAATTGATGAGGTGCTAGAGGCTCAGTGTAGACTAGCTTCAGTTAAAAATTTCAAGGGGGTCCAGCTTAATAGGATGCCCACACTCTGTGAGTTTTACTTCCAAAAACCATTGTGCTTACAGTAGGAGGAAGGAAAAACTAACCAGTTTGATACATAGCTGGAACTTTCTGTTATTTTTAAATAAGGCCTCCTGGAAAAGGAAACTATTTTGCCAGAGCCTAGCCAGCTGGTGTTTTACCAAAGCCTAACTAGCCCAGGGGAAGGGAAGCATTCAACTCCAGCCCTTGCTAGTCTTTAATATGGAGGAAAGGAAATATCTAACTCAGGCTCACTAAAAGACAGACCTAATCACTGGACTGTAGATTGCTTTCCCTCCCCTCACATCAATAGGGCTCCTATATAATAACAGGAGGGGATTACAGCTAAAGAATTCTAAGCCTTAGACTATTTAAGTAGTCTTTAAGAAAACCCAAAGAAAACAGGGAGACAAAAAAGGGATAACAGAGCAGATTTCAGCCGTTGATACCAGAACCATAGCAACCACTGTACAGCTAACCACTGCTTACTTCTAACCAGATAAACATCGAACCTCACACCAAAAGCCTAGCTATCATTTGACCCTATGAATTTTCTCAGGTGAACAAATGAAAGTGGCATTCTCATACAGTGGAATGCTACTTAGCAATAAAAGAACAAAGTGCTTCATACACGCAACATGGAAGAATACCAAAACACCATGCTCAATAAAATAAGCCAGACACCAGTGTACTTATGGTATTGACTCTGTTTACATGAAATTTTAGTCGACAGTGACAGAAAGCAGATCCCTGTTTGCTTGGGGCCAGGATGGGAGAATTGCTACAAAGAAGCTCAAGAGAACTTTGTGAGGTGATGAAAATGTTCAGTTACACATATCTACCAAAACCCACTGAGCTGTTCACTTAAAATGGGTGCATTTAACTTTATGTAAATTATATATCAATAAAATGTATTTCAAAATGCCAGCATGAATTTTTGGGGGTGAGGTGAGATTAATGAGGTAATTCTATAGTTCACATGGAAAAAGTAAGATTCAGAAAGAGTTTGAAATGCAAGAATAAGAAAAAAATTGATATGCCAATTCTGAAAATGGTAAGGCTGTTACACAATACTATAAAAATTTAAGTTATATAGAAATTTAGTCTACTGGGAAATGGGACACTTAATTGATGTCCGAACATCCATGAGGCAATAAACGAAGCCATATCTCCATTTATGTTTCAGTGGTTAAATTTATATATATTTTATTTGGATAAAACCCAAATGCATCAAATAGATACATGTTTATATATCTCATGTATCTATAATATCACTCATAATATAAAACATAAAAGTTGAGATGACACCAAATAGTGACATTTTCACCCATTTCACGGATACAGGTCCAAGTTTGACAATGACTATGTTCTAGAGAATAGGGGCAAATGAACATACTTATACTTTTCTAATTTTTTTTCTTTTTACAATATGTGACCTCTACGCTAGGCAATTTTTGTACAACTAAGGATTTTAATTATGTGGAATTGGAAAAAATAAACTTTATTCTAATATTAACCTTGCCTATTCCTCTTATCTAAATATCCAACTGATTTATATCTCTTTCCTCAAGATCATTTTTCTCCAGGGGCACAGGTTTTTGGCCAGTACAGAGAAAATAAAAATGCAGGTTGCAACTCTTCCTGTAACATATGAAGCTGTGATTTGGCAAAGAAGGGGTCTCCAGATTTTCAGGATTTGAAAAATATGAAGTCCAAGTCTTATGATAGCATGTATTACATCTTAAGCCAAAATTAAATTTCTGAGACAGGACTGATAAAACTTCAATATAAAATATGTTAAATGAAATAGTTTAATATGTGAATTATCTATTAAGCTACCAGCAATATATATGTTATGCCAAAGTTGTCAATTTAGCTAAAAAATCCAATATGCTGGACTTGTTAATTTAGCTAAAAACTCCAGTATCACAAAACAAAAATTTGAGTTAAATTTAAAATATTTTCCTGGATTATGGAATGACATATAAGACAAGTTAATGTATAAAATACCTTGGATAAACCATGAATTAAATAAGCAGAAATTTGGGTTGATTTTTAAAAGAGCAGTAAGCTTAGTGCAGTTCAGTGCTATTACACTAGCAGTATGCATTAAATATTAAACTCTTAGAAGGCTTGTTAAAAAGCCTGCTTAAAAATATAAGCCTTATTTCACATGGAACTAATAGTTCAGTCTTTAGTATAATATAGAATCTAATTGAACTTTTATCCATTTAGTCTCAGTCATGGTGCAAAAATAAATCTGACTAAGCGAAAGGAAGAATGCTTCAGGATATATATACACACACATCATACATATGTGTGTGTATATCCTGATGCACATACATCATACATGTGTGTATATCCTGATACACATATGTATAGCATGCATGTTACAGTATACACATATATGTATTACCTGAGTTACATATATAAAGATAATCTTGACATGTAGCTGGAAAAGTATTTTCTCACTTGCAAGAAATGTTCATTAAATTATGTACCCAGTTGAAATGAGGTCACTGTGAACTCAATCAATTGCCTATCCTAGATTATTCATATCAGACAAGTTCATAAAACCAAAAAGAATGGATAGGGTATTCTAAGTTTGGCTACTGAATGCTTTAAAAGGAAAAAAAATAATTAACCAACATTCTTGTTACACTTTTTTTTTTTTTTTTATTATACTTTAAGTTCTAGGGTACATGTGCATGATGTTTATATCATGTATAACTCCCCAATGCAATCCCTCCCTCCTCCCCCCTCCCCATGATAGGCCCCAGTGTGTGATGTTCCCCTTCCCGAGTCCAAGTGATCTCATTGTTCAGTTCCCACCTATGAGTGAGAACATGCGGTGTTTGGTTTTCTCTTCTCGTGATAGTTTGCTAAGAATGATGGTTTCCAGCTGCATCCATGTCCCTACAAAGGACGCAAACTCATCCTTTTTGATGGCTGCATAGTATTCCATGGTGTATATGTGCCACATTTTCTTAATCCAGTCTGTCACAGATGGACATTTGGGTTGATTCCAAGACTTTGCTATTGTGAATAGTGCCGCAATAAACATACGTGTGCATGTGTCTTTGTAGTAGAGTAATTTATAATCCTTTGGGTATATACCCAGTAGTGGGATGGCTGGGTCATATGGTACATCTAGTTCTAGATCCTTGAGGAATCGCCATACTGTTTTCCATAATGGTTGAACTAGTTTACAATCCCACCAACAGTGTAAAAGTGTTCCTATTTCTCCACATCCTCTCCAACACCTGTTGTTCCTGACTTCTTAATGATTGCCATTCTAACTGGTGTGAGATGGTATCTCATTGTGGTTTTGATTTGCATTTCTCTGATGGCCAGTGATGATGAGCATTTTTTCATGTGTCTGTTGGCTGTATGGATGTCTTCTTTTGAGAAATGTCTGTTCATATCCTTTCCCCACTTTTTGATAGGGTTGTTTGTTTTTTTCTTGTATATTTGTTTGAGTTCTTTGTAGATTCTGGATATTAGCCCATTGTCAGATGAGTAGGTTGCAACAATTTTTTTCCCATTCTGTAGGTTGCCTGTTCACTCTGATGGTAGTTTCTTTAGCTGTGCAAAAGCTCTTTAGTTTAATTAGATCTCATGTGTCAATTTTTGCTTTTGCTGCCGTTGCTTTTGGTGTTTTAGACATGAAGTCCTTGCCCATGCCTATGTCCTGAATGGTACTACCTAGATTTTCTTCTAGGTTTTTATGGTATTAGGTCTAACATTTAAGTCTCTAATCCATCTTGAATTAATTTTCGTATAAGGGTAAGGAAAGGATCCAGTTTCAGCTTTCTACTTATGGCTAGCCAATTTTCCCAGCACCATTTATTAAATAGGGAATCCTTTCCCCATTTCTTGTTTCTCTCAGGTTTGTCAAAGATCAGATGGCTGTAGATGTGTGGTATTATTTCTGAGGACTCTGTTCTGTTCCATTGGTCTATATCTCTGTTGTGGTACCAGTACCATGCTGTTTTGGTTACTGTAGCCTTGTAGTGTAGTTTGAAGTCAGGTAGCGTGACGCCTCCAGCTTTGTCCTTTTGACTTAGGATTGTCTTGGCAATGCGGGCTCTTTTTTGGTTCCATATGAACTTTAAAGCCGTTTTTTCCAATTCTGTGAAGAAAGTCATTGGTAGCTTGATGGGGATGGCATTGAATCTATAAATCACCTTGGGCAGTATGGCCATTTTCACGATATTGATTCTTCCTATCCATGAGCATGGTATGTTCTTCCATTTGTTTGTGTCCTCTTTGATTTCACTGAGCAGTGGTTTGTAGTTCTCCTTGAAGAGGTCCTTTACATCCCTTGTAAGCTGGATTCCTAGGTATTTTATTCTCTTTGAAGCAATTGTGAATGGAAGTTCATTCCTGATTTGGCTCTCTGCTTGTCTGTTACTGGTGTATAAGAATGCTTGTGATTTTTGCACATTAATTTTGTATCCTGAGACTTTGCTGAAGTTGCTTATCAGCTTAAGGAGATTTTGGGCTGAGACGATGGGGTTTTCTAAATATACAATCGTGTCATCTGCAAACAGGGACAATTTGACTTCTTCTTTTCCTAACTGGATACCCTTGATTTCTTTCTCTTGCCTGATTGCCCTAGCCAGAACTTCCAACACTATGTTGAATAGGAGTGGTGAAAGAGGGCATCCCTGTCTTGTGCCAGTTTTCAAAGGGAATTTTTCCAGTTTTTGCCCATTCAGTATGATATTAGCTGTGGGTTTGTCATAAATAGCTCTTATTATTTTGAGGTACATTCCATCAATACCAATTTATTGAGCGTTTTTAGCATAAAGGGCTGTTGAATTTTGTCAAAAGCCTTTTCTGCATCTATTGAGATAATCATGTGGTTCTTGTCTTTGGTTCTGTTTATATGCTGGATTATGTTTATTGATTTGCGAATGTTGAACCAGCCTTGCATCCCAGGGATGAAGCCCACTTGATCATGGTGGATAAGCTTTTTGATGTGCTGCTGAATCCGGTTTGCCAGTATTTTATTGAGGATTTTTGCATCGATGTTCATCAGGGATATTGGTCTAAAATTCTCTTTTTTTGTTGTGTCTCTGCCAGGCTTTGGTATCAGGATGATGTTGGCCTCATAAAAAGAGTTAGGGAGGATTCCCTCTTTTTCTATTGATTGAAATAGTTTCAGAAGGAATGGTACCAGCTCCTCCTTGTACCTCTGGTAGAATTCAGCTGTGAATCCATCTGGTCCTGGACTTTTTTTGGTGGGTAGGCTATTAATTGTTGCCTCAATTTCAGAGCCTGCTATTGGTCTATTCAGGGATTCAACTTCTTCCTGGTTTAGTGTTGGGAGACTGTAAGTGTCCAGGAAATTATCCATTTCTTCTAGATTTTCTAGTTGATTTGCGTAGAGGCATTTATAGTATTCTCTGATGGTTGTTTGTATTTCTGTGGGGTCGGTGGTGATATCCCCTTTATCATTTTTTATTGTGTCTATTTGATTCCTCTCTCTTTTCTTCTTTATTAGTCTAGCTAGCGGTCTGTCAATTTTGTTTATCTTTTCAAAAAACCAACTCCTGGATTCATTGATTTTTTGGAGGGTTTTTTGTGTCTCTATCTCCTTCAGTTCTGCTCTGATCTTAGTTATTTCTTGCCTTCTGCTAGCTTTTGAATGTGTTTGCTCTTGCCTCTCTAGTTCTTTTAATTGTGATGTTAGAGTGTCAATTTTAGATCTCTCTGCTTTCTCTTGTGGGCATTTAGTGCTATAAATTTCCCTCTACACACTGCTTTAAATGTGTCCCAGAGATTCTGGTATGTGGTATCTTTGTTCTCATTGGTTTCAAAGAACATCTTTATTTCTGCTTTCATTTCGTTATGTACCCAGTAGTCATTCAGGAGCAGGTTGTTCAGTTTCCATGTAGTTGAGCGGTTTTGATTGAGTTTCTTAGTCCTGAGTTCTAGTTTGATTGCACTGTGGTCTGAGAGACAGTTTGGTATAATTTCTGTTCTTGTACATTTGCTGAGGAGTGCTTTACTTCCAATTATGTGGTCAATTTTGGAATAAGTGCGATGTGGTGCTGAGAAGAATGTATATTCTGTTGATTTGGGGTGGAGAGTTCTATAGATGTCTATTAGGTCGCTTGGTGCAGAGATGAGTTCAATTCCTGGATATCCTTGTTAACTTTCTGTCTCGTTGATCTGTCTAATGTTGACAGTGGAGTGTTGAAGTCTCCCATTATTATTGTATGGGAGTCTAAGTCTCTTTGTAGGTCTCTAAGGACTTGCTTTATGAATCTGGGTGCTCCTGTATTGGGTACATATATATTTAGGAGAGTTAGCTCTTCCTGTTGAATTGATCCCTTTACCATTATGTAATGGCCTTCTTTGTCTCTTTTGATCTTTGATGGTTTAAAGTCTGTTTTATCAGAGACTAGGATTGCAACCCCTGCTTTTTTTGTTCTCCATTTGCTTGGTAGATCTTCCTCCATCCCTTTATTTTGAGCCTATGTATGTCTCTGCATGTGAGATGGGTCTCCTGAATACAGCAGACTGATGGGTCTTGACTCTTGATCCAGTTTGCCAGTCTGTGTCTTTTAATTGGAGCATTTAGTCCATTACATTTAAGGTTAATATTGTTATGTGTGAACTTGATCCTGTCATTATGATATTAACTGGTTATTTTGCTCGTTAGTTGATGCAGTTTCTTCCTAGCCTCGATGGTCTTTACATTTTGGCATGTTTTTGCAATGGCTGGTACCGGTTGTTCGTTTCCATGTTTAGGGCTTCCTTCAGGGTCTCTTGTAAGGCAGGCCTGGTGGTGACCAAATCTCTAAGCATTTGCTTATCTGTAAAGGATTTTATTTCTCCTTCACTGATGAAGCTTAGTTTGGCTGGATATGAAATTCTGGGTTTAAAATTCTTTTCTTTAAGAACATTGAATATTGGCCCCCACTCTCTTCTGGCTTGTAGAGTTTCTGCCGAGAGGTCTGCTGTTAGTCTGATGGGCTTCCCTTTGTGGGTAACCCGACCTTTCTCTCTGGCTGCCCTTAAGATTCTTTCCTTCATTTCAACTTTGGTGAATCTGGCAATTATGTGTCTTGGAGTTGCTCTTCTGGAGGAGTATCTTTGTGGCGTTCTCTGTATTTCCTGAATTTGAATGTTGGCCTGCCCTACTAGGTTGGGGAAGTTCTCCTGGATGATATCCTGAAGAGTGTTTTCCAACTTGGTTCCATTTTCCCCCTCACTTTCAGGCACCCCAATCAGACGTAGATTTGGTCTTTTTACATAATCCCATACTTCTTGCAGGCTTTGTTCATTTCTTTTTCTTCTTTTTTCTTTTGGTTTTCTCTTCTCGCTTCATTTCATTCATTTGATCCTCAATCGCTGATACTCTTTCTTCCAGTTGATCGAGTCGGTTACTGAAGCTTGTGCATTTGTCACGTATTTCTCGTGTCATGGTTTTCATCTCTGTCATTTCGTTTATGATCTTCTCTGCATTAATTAGTCTAGCTGTCAATTCTTCCACTTTTTTTTCAAGATTTTTAGTTTCTTTGCGCTGGGTACGTAATTCCTCCTTTAGCTCTGAGAGGTTTGATGGACTGAAGCCTTCTTCTCTCATCTCGTCAAAGTCATTCTCTGACCAGCTTTGATCCGTTGCTGGCGATGGGCTGCGCTCCTTTGCAGGGGGAGATGCGCTCTTATTTTTTGAATTTCCAGCTTTTCTGCCCTGCTTCTTCCCCATCTTTGTGGTTTTATCTGTCTCTGGACTTTGATGATGGTGACGTACTGATGGGGTTTTGGTATAGGTGTCCTTCCTGTTTGATAGTTTTCCGTCTGACAGTCAGAAGGACTGTCTGTTGGTCTGTTGGAGATTGCTTGAGGTCCACTCCAGACCCTGTTTGCCTGGGTGTCAGCAGCAGAGGTTGCCGAAGATAGAATATTGCTGAACAGCGAGTGTACCTGTCTGATTCTTTCTTGGAAGTTTCCTCTCAGGGGTGACGCCACCCTGTGAGGTGTGGGGTGTCAGACTGCCCCTAGTGGGGGATTTCTCCCAGCTAGGCTACTCAGGGGTCAGGGACCCACCTGAGCAGGCAGTCTGTCCGTTCTCAGATCTCAACCTCCGCGTTAGGAGATCCAGGGCTCTCCCCAAAGCTGTCAGACAGAGTCGTTCGCGTCTGCACCGCCCCCGCTCTTTCCCCTAATGGACTGCAGCTGTGCGCTGTCGCAGAGGTAGAGTCTACAGAGACAGGCAGGCTTCCTTGAGCTGCTGTGAGCTCCACCCAGTTCGAGCTTCCCAGCGGTTTGTTTACCTACTTAAGCCTCAGCAATGGCGGGCGCCCCTCCCCCAGCCTCGCTGCTGCCTTGCGGATAGATCGCCGCAGACGGCTGTGTTAGCAGTGAGGGAGGCTCCGTGGGCGTGGGACCCTCCCGGCCAGGTGTGGGATATATTCTCCTGGTGTGCCTGTTTCCTTAAAGCGCAGTATTGGGGTGGGAGTTACCCGATTTTCCAGGTGTTGTGTGTCTCAGTTCCCCTGGCTAGGAAAAGGGATTCCCTTCCCCCTTGCGCTTCCAGGTGAGGCGATGTCTTGCCCTGCTTCAGCTCACGCTGGTCAGGCTGCAGCAGCTGACCAGCACCGATTGTCCGGCACTCCCTAGAGAGATGACCCCAGTACCTCAGTTGAAAATGCAGAAATCACCGGTCTTCTGTGTCGCTCGCGCTGGGAGTTGGAGACTGGAGCTGTTCCTATTCGGCCATCTTGCCATGCCCCCTTGTTACACTTCTTAATAAACATTGTTTTTGGTAGAATAGTTGAATTTCACCTGTAAAATGTACTTATTAAGAAGTTGTTAATTAATGAATACCAAATAAAAAATCTAAATGTCTCTTTGAGAAAAATGTGTTCCCTAAGGATGGTGATTCAGAGGCTTTCAACATACTTTGGAAAGGCATGATTTCCTAATCAGTTCTTAAGTAAGAGAATTAAGAATGACGACTTTTCCATTTCTATGGAATAAATAATGATTTCTGGCAGGTGAATATGGAAGACCTGGGTTTAAATTCTCATCTGTTCTCTAAATCTGACCTTAGTCAAGTTACTCAATGTTCTTGTTTCACTTTCTTCATCTGTAAAATGGGGGACAGAAGTCTTGCCTTAAACAGGGTGGCAGTGAGGAAATCATAAATGTGAAGAAAATTTTAAAATGTGGTTTTGTTTGAAAACAAATCCATTTATTTTTAAACTTTTCTTCACTTTTATTTGGGCATTTCTTATAGAAAATTCTGTAGGCTTGTTTCCTTGTTTTCAAGTCCTCACTATTCTATTCTAATATAGATATGGTCCATGCTGCCTTTATTAAACAACTATAAATAAGTATTTTAATTATTAATAGAATTGGGCAGGAATTGTATTTAGTTTAACCAAAACTGAATCTATCCTGAGCCAGGCCATTTTAGGCTTCCCAGCTGCATATAATAGGTGGATATTCTAGATTTCATTTAGGTGATTTCCATTTTAAAGATGATTGCCAATGGCAGCGAAAGTGGGAATAAAGGCATCGGATTAAGTGCCAAGGCTCACAAATAAAGCAAACTTTAGATTGTCGAAATATCCAAGTTAATTAGAGAAAGAGCATTATAAAAACACCGTCTCAGAAAACACATTTAAAGGGAAGCAGTAAAATCCCTAGCAGCTGGGGTGATGGAAACCTTATTGATCACGTGATGTCCATCACCACTCCAGACATAGGTGACACGTATGTCAATATATTCAAGGGCATACTTCTCCAAAGATATATAAAGGTTAAACCCTTCTACACTCAGTAGCATCTTTTGCAAGTTCCCACTTTCAGACTCCATCTACTGACCCCCACCACCATAAAAAAAAAAAAAACAAATCCCAAAATGTGCAGCAGGAGCCTCATCAGGAAAGACAGACAGGAATGTGTTACAATCACATCTTGATTCTCAAAAAGGAGATACTTGTCTTTAGGGATGTCCTATGGGGCTAGCATCATCTAAAAGGTACCTTTTTTGCCACCTGCATGAGAGAAAAAGCAGATTTTATAATTCTAGTACATTTGATCTACGATCTGGGAATGCCAGAAGTTAGAGACAATAAGTTTAAGATTAAACCATATTTCTGAGAGCTAAGATGTTGATCTACCCTTGATTTATCTGTTTTGTTGTTGTGCCATTCCTTTAATGGATATACATATTCCTCGGCCACCTACAGTTTCTTTCTTTCTCTGTTTATGCAGTTTTGGGATTCAAGCTATTTAGAAGAGCTTTTCCTGTCCCTCTTACTGTTCATTCCGGGCTCTGGCCCAGGCTCTCCTCTCATACTGTGTATTCTTATGCATGATCTAATCTAGACTGTCTACAGTTACAAGTTATAAGCTTATAATTCTCAAAGTTACATCCTTAGAGATCTTTTATGAGCTATAATACACAGACTCAAATATTCCACAACCTGTTGAGTATCTTAGTTTGAATTTCCCCAAACCCTCAAGCTGATCACATAAATAAGAGAACCCATTTATATCTACCTTAGCCAAATTCTTCCCTTCCAGTGTTCACTACCCTCAATGAATGGCATTATCCTTCTCCAGGTGCCCAAGTCAGAACCCTGAGCATGTTTGTTTCTCTCTTCCCACATGTAATCTCTAGTCTTTGCCAATTCTATCTCCCATATATCTTTTATTTTTATTTTGTTTTATTTTATTCTCCTGCCACAGCCTCCTGAGTAGCTGGGATTACAGGCACCCGGCTAATTTTTGGGTTCTAAATAGAGACGGGGTTTTGCCGCGTTGGCCAGGCTGATCTCCAACTCCTGACCTCAGGTGATCTGCCCGCCTCGGCCTCCCAAAGTGCTGGGACTACAGACGTGAGTCACTGCACCCACTTTTAAATGAGTCCACAGCTCTCTATCCTTGTTATTACTGCCTTATCTCAGTGTCTCCTAAGTTTTGTCTAGATCATCTCAAAGCCTCTCAGTTATACTCCGTCTACAATTTTATTGCCCCACATAGCCAAGTGATCTTCCACAAAGCTATCATAGCAGTCTTTTTAACACCGTATGTCCAGTTATGTCAGTTTACTGTTTAAAATGCTTTGATGGCTGTTTAATAAAGGCTGAAATTCAAGTTCACCATAACATTATACAAGATCTGGTCTCTGTCCATCAAAAAACTCCACGTCTATTCCCTACCACCTACCTTGTGCTACATAGCTACCTGCATAACAAAGGATTTTATTTGCAAATCTAGGAAATTGCCCTGCTCTTAATCCCTGCTCTTTCTTGGATAACCTTTCCTGCTGCTTATAGTGTTCTTGACCTCTCTGCTTGTTTAACTCCAAACTGTCATAATTCCATACAAAAGTCACTTCCTCTGTAAAGTTGTTTTTGACCTTCTATTTACCCCCACTACTTGGACTTAAGTGTCCCTTCCTCCGAGCTCCTATATTATGAAGCTCTATATTCAGTTATCACCCATTTCAGTATTTAGTAAGAACTGAATGCATGTGCCAGGCATTGGACTAAGAGCTGGAGAAAGATGAAGACGCAAACTCTTCCCTCTATGATGCACTTGGTCTAGTCTAGCTCCTTTTTCACACTACGTAATGCTGGTTTACTTGCCTCTTTCATTGTACTTCGAGTTTCTTGAGACCAGGACATGTTGGCCCATAAATAGCTTCAGTTTTACCTGCATGTGGAATGTAACTTAAGGGGCCATAAAAATCCTTGTAACATTTTTAAAAACTAGCATGCCTATCTGCAAATGGGCAGTGATATTATCCATATATTTGTGGTTAAAAAAACAAAAATCTTTTTTGACATGTTGTTTTGGTTCATATCCGTTAGCATTTTGGCAGAAGCCCAAGCTGTATGAGGGCATTATTTATGTAATGCTTCCTCTCAATACATGCCTTGGCTGAGTGGCATGAAAGCGCCAGCTTTTCCATTAAATCAGGTCCTTATCTCTGACAGAATACTCACCTTGGTTTTCTTATTCTGTATTCCAGTTGCTTTAACAGACATCCTGGAGATTTTCTTATTAGCTTCCACTGCTGCAACCATGACAGCTGTAAACCGTCAGTTGGTGGGCTTGCTGGAGGCCTGCTAAGTACTGTGCCATGATAGCATGCTTCATCCAATTCATGCAACAACCATAGTTCTGAATTTATTATGAACTTGAATAGGGATGGTTGGGGTAGAAAGTATCTCAGAGCTACTAAATCTCACTTTTCCTCCCAACCAAAAAAAATATACATCTTTGTATTTCTTGCCTGATGAGGTAAATTGTAAATACTTTTTGGAAATGTTTTGCATAAAACAACTCTTCAAAATTTATATCTGTCATTGGGTATGAGAATTTTCTGTACATGGAAATTGAGATATGAGTTGGAAAATGTCTACACACATTCAGTAAAGGGCTCCCACCTGTTTTTATGATAGTTTTTCACCAAGGATGAATGTCACATACTTAGGCAAGTGTCCCTGAGATTCTGGGATCCTGTCTAAAGGTACAATGCTCCCAAAGGCTCTTTGAAGAATGAACAAAAGCTTGAAGACTTCACTGCTGCATTAATGCTTTAGAAATTAAAGGAGACAGACAAAAATAGCAGCAAGATACGTTTTTCATACATTATCTCAGTACATACTGGCAACTCAAATAATGAAAATATGAAATAGGGATAATACGATGTTTCCATTGATCCTTGTATCCTTATCAAGTTAATCCTCTCTCCTATGATTCTATTGTAACAGGAAGCCAAAAGGAAAAGTAAACATTCCCACACAATATGACAGTGTAATACTATATTGGTTTTTTAATTTTCAAAAATACATATTTACTATTCATGCATTAGTAATTTTTTTTCTTTTTTTTTTTTTTTTTTTTTTTTTCTTTTTTTGAGATGGAGTCTCACTCTGTTGCCCAGGCTGGAGTGCAGTGGCACGATCTCGGCTCACTGCAAGCTCCGCCTCCCGGGTTCACACTATTCTCCTGCCTCAGCCTCCCGAGTAGCTGGGACTACAGGTGCTTGCCACCTTGCCCGGCTGATTTTTTGTATTTTGAGTAGAGACAGGGTTTCACCGTGTTAGCCAGGATGGTCTCGATCTCCTGACCTCGTGATCCGCCCGCCTTGGCCTCCCAAAATGCTGGGATTACAGGCTTGAGCCACTGTGACCGGCCTAGTAAATTCTTTGTAAGTGACTAGTTGAGTGATGACATTTTGAGGAGTGTTGAGAACTCAAAAGTGTTCAAAATGAGCATCTCCCATTCCCTCAATGAACTTAAAATGTAGGAAAAGGACCAGCATTAAACATTTTCTCACATAAACACATAATTATAGTAAAGCAATAAAGGGTATGAAAGGAAAAGTTAAAAGCACAGTGCAAGAATGTAACATGTTAAGCAGCTTTTTCCCCACCTCTACACCCAGTATGGTGTGCAGAGTAGTTGTCCTAGAAACCGCACGGATTAACAATTTCATAGCTCCGACATGGGCAGAGCTGCCCACTGCTTTGCCTGCATCAAGGCTCATTCTTGTGTTAGTCAGGAACCATAGCTGGGGCACCACGCTTCCTGAGAGCCAGGGATGGTCCCTCCCTGGCTCACAGGATTGTCTGATTGGCCACTGCCTGGAAAGGTCTATTTGGGGTTTGCCAAAGGAAAACGTAAATGTTTGTTGCAAGGCAGAGAGCTTGAAACATACTCTTCTAGTTTTCTAAGACTCCTTCCAGACTGTCCACAACAACAAAGATAGCATTCTTTATATATCTCTCTCTAGTTCAAAACTCAACCACACACATCATTCAGCTTGGGCCTCGCAGCCCCCCAGAGAGGCACAGCTTAGTGTTCTTGCTTACCAGGTAAGGGAATCAAGGCTCAGAAAGGTTAAATGCCTTGCTCAAGGTCACACAGTGAATGCATTGTGGCTCTGGGCTTCAAACCCAGCTCTCCTGAATCAAAAGCAAGAGTTCTTGCCACCATGCCCCGGTGCTTACCTCCTAAGATGTTCATCACCCCAATTCCAGGGATGATTGTTTACATTCTCATTTCTGTTGCCATCTGGGTTTTGAGCACTTCAGGAACAATTCTAGTCTTTCTGGAACTTAAGTGTAGTAGGCAGAAGATGAGTCACAAGGAACAGATATGCTAAAAGTATCTCTTAGTAGGAGAAGGAAATTCAAATGGCCAGCGTCACATTGTCAGAGATGAAGGTCTGGGCAACTGACAAACTGAGTCTTCAACAAAAATCCATGGGAAGCAGTATGTTGATTAAGAGAAAGAGATAAGGAACAGTTTTGTTAAGACATGGGAGTCTCCAAGTGGCAGATCTCATTTTAGAAACTGTTTAAATACTTCAAGAAAAAAAAGTAGATTATTGTATCCCTGTGGGAAAAAAGTCCTAGGGAAAGGCATACTAATTTGAGGAAAGCATGCATGTATTCATTCATTCACTTGTATTTACTTATGGTGGAGGTCATACAAAGACCAGAATTGAGGTATTAAAGCAACAATTACAGTTAGCTTCTGCTCCTGCCTGGTGGCCAGTAAGAAAGGCTGTGAGTTAGACCTGAAAAAAAGCTGTTTAGAGGCAAGTGTGAAATACTTTAAAATATTCCATTCTGTACTTGAAGTCAGCCTTTTAAAAAATTTCTCTGGCTTACATCATGTTCACAGGGTACTTTGTTCTCTCAATTTGTGTATGGTTTTTCTAAGGAACAGAGGTAGTGGTCAAGTCAAACCAGTATATAATTATGCATTCAGTCTGGAATGCTGCAGAGTCTAGGAAGTAAGGTGACCTTGGAAGATTAGAAATTAGTATTTAGTGTATTCTCTCTTTTTCTGGCCTGTCAGAGCCTGGAATACAAGAACAGTAGGATTATTTAAAGCACAGAATTGGCGGGGCGTGGTGGCTCACACCTGTAACACCAGCACTTTGGGAGACCAAGGCAGGTGGATCACCTGAGGTCAGGAGTTCGAGACCAGCCTAGTTAACATGGTGAAACCCCATCTCCACTAAAAATACAAAAATTTGCTGGGTGTGGTGGCACGTGCCTGTAGTCCCACCTACTTGGGAGGCTGAGGCAGGAGAATTGCTTGAACCTGGGAGGCAGAAGTTGCAGTGAGCCAAGATCATGCCATTGCACTCCAGCCTGGGTGACAAGAGCGCAACTCCATCTAAAAAATTAACAAACAAAACAAAAAAACAAAACAAAACAAAAAAACCCTAAATAAATCAATCAATCACAGAATCTGAACTCAGGCTGCCTGGTGCTGAATTTTGGCTCTACCACTTATCATCTGTAGGTCTAAGAGGAAGGTATTTTACTTCTGTTACCTCATCTATAAAATAATAGAAGACATTTTTTTCCTATTCTTTCTTGTCACTTCACTTTTCCCTGTCCTTTCTTCTCTCCTACCCATCTTCTTTCTCTGCCTCTCTGACTCCCTCCCTTCTCTTCCTACCTGGCATCATACTCCCTTTTTTTCTCTTTCCTTTTGAGGCATTCCCCACTTGTAAATCTTCCCACCATGGTAACCAAAGAGGCCAGATATCCTCTCAACAACAATATGACCTTGTATGGACCAACAACTCTGCCTGCAGAGACTTTGCCTCTGGAGGGCACAGTGCACACCTGTAAAGGGAGATGAAGACTGGATGGTAAGAGCACAGCCAAGGCAGTATGGGGCCGCCAGGAGGCAGCATCCATCCTAGCTGCCCTGCTGCACCCCCGGGGCTCCTGATCCCTATCCCTAGCCCATGTCTCAGCCTTCCTGTAGGCTGGCTGTAGTTTCCTTATGTCCATGCAAGCAATTTCTTTTCTAAGTTAACCAAAGTTATATTGTTTTCCTCTAAGAATGCTGACAGATGAAATGGGAAGAATATTTCATTTGCAAGGACTAAAAAAAAGTACAAGTTAAGCACTTAATATACCAAGGGGCATAAAATAAGCATTGAACAAATATTAGCTATAATAATTATTAAAACTCATACTATTTTAGTATTATAGGCTATCTTACTGTATTTAAAAGAAATATACTTTTTTCTGGGTGTAATTTAAAATACACATCTGATTAAAAGAGAATGAATGATGAAGTATAAGAATTCTTAAAAACACAGAAAATTATGAGGAAAAAAATGGAGGCAGTTCTTATCTCCGTTATCTAAAGAGTAATGGGTGTGACTGCTATGGAGGTAAGCCACTTGAATCTCCCTTCCAGAAAGAACTCACAGTGCAGCTGCAAGAAGCATAATGGGCTGACAGCCTCCAGATATGAAACACCTTGGGGATTGTATTAGTCCATTTTCACGCTGCTAATAAAGACATACCCAAGACTGGGCAATTTATTAAAAAAAAAAAAGAGAGAGAGAGAGATTTCGTGGACTCCCAGTTCCACACAGCTGGGGAGACCTCACAATAGTGGTGGAAGGCAAAAGGCACGTCTTCCATGGCAGCAGGTAAGACAGAATTGAGAGCCAAGTGAAAGGGCAAACCTCTAAAAAAGTAGAGACTTATTCACTACCACGAGAAAAGAATGGGGGAAACTGTCGCCATGATTCAATTACCTCGGAATTATAAGAGCTACAATTCATGATGAGATTGGGATGGGGACATAGTCAAACCATATTAGGGATCCTCTCCAGCTTTTGAGCTGAGGCCATACTCTTTCCAGGCAGAACCAGCCAATAACTATACTTGAGCATGGTGGAGGTACCAGGGCCTGGCCAATCTTGCTTAATAGGGAACTTCACTAATGATCAGGCTTGCTCCAGAGATCTCTACTGGGTTGGCAGAGACTGTGTCACATCTATTTTGTGAATCTTTCCTGTCCAGTCCTGCTCTCCCTCCTCTCTCCTTTCACACACACTTCTCTGAAGCCTTTTTCTGCCCAGTCCTGCTTCCTCTTCCTTTTCTCTCTCACAGGTCTTATTCCCACAAAGTGTTTAAAATCCTAATTCCATCATAATGTCTGCTTCTAGAAGACCCAACTAACAGAAGTTGTATCTGTTTCCACTTATTTTTATAATGTCTATATTTGTATGTGTGCATGTGTGTGATTTTTGTTACATAATTGAGCTCATATGGTAGACCTAATTCCATATAATTTTTATTTGTCTTCACATTAATACAAAAATGTTTCTAAGTCATCAGTTTATAAAGACTAATGATTATGATTATTATTTTACTTGAATATAGTACCTCATTTAATTCTTACATCAAATCAAAATTGGCACTACTAACCCCATGCTTAGGGATGAAGAAACTGAGGTTCAGGGAAGTTAAGTAACTTACCTGCAGAAACAAAGGAAGTAGACTGGGAGTAGAGCGCCCCAGTCTGTGGTCCCTTGTTAGGGCAGCACTAGCAAATGAATACAGATAAGGGGGCTGACAAGGTAGAAAGGACCTGATTAGGGAGGTCCTTATATACCATGTGTAGGAGTTAATGATCTTACTCAAAAGGCAATAGGGTGCTACCACAAGATTTTAATCAAGAAGAGATAAGACAAAATTCATATTTTATTTTTATTGATTGAGTTTTGTGATAGAATCTCACTCTATCACACATGCTTTAGTGCAGTGGTGCCATCTCAGCTCACTGCAACCTCCACCTCCTGGGTTCAAGTGATTCTCCCGCCTCAGCCTCCTAAGTAGCTGGAATTACATGTGCCCGCCACCACACCCAGCTAATTTTTGTATTTTTAGTAGAGACGGGGTTTCACCATGTTGGCCAGGCTGGTCTGGAACTCCTGACCTCAGGTGATCCACCCGCCTTGGCCTCCCAAAGTGTTGGGATTAAAGGTGTGAGCCACCGTGGCCAGCCAAAATTCCCATTTTAGAAAGGTTTATCTCTTGTACTCAGTGGTTCCACTTTTGCCTTATCTAACTCTCCCATGCTGAAAACAAGTGGGACTTGGGGGATGAGGAAAGCCACTATCAGGTGGCTGGTTCCCATGTACCTGATCAAGCTTCAAGCTGCATTCTCCTGCAATATCACTGACTTGTCTTTATTTCCAACTTGTTTTGTTCCTCCAAGAATAATTCCTGCAGCCACAACACAGACTTTCTTCCAGGCCACCAGACTTCTGCCTGTCTCACCAAATCCCATCACTGCTTATGGCCCAGCAAGACATTTAGAAAACACGGGAAAGACTTATTTAAGAAGTTACAAAATGGAGGTACTTGTAATTAAGAGCCATCTACTGAGCCTAGAAAGGGATGCAAACTCCTCTGGGCATAGTTAAGAACGTGGATGATGCCTGTGCAGTGCCCAAGGGAACAAGTAGGCAGGAAACTGGTCTCTGCTGTCAGTCTCCAGCCCAAAGCTTTGGGTGGGTGCCAGGCTAATGGAGGAGAAGCTGGATAAACCGGGTTCATGTGGTTCTGGTGAGAGGTACAGAGAACGACTATACATAACTGGATGGTTAGAAGAGATCTCCCCTGAACTTCATATATCACACTGCACAAGCCCTTTGAGGAGGTCTTGCTGTTTGAGGGGCATTAAGAGATTTAAATGTTGGCAAGGAAATTGGAGTTCTAATAGGAAGTAGGTAGACCACAAGATAATTATCTATGAACACATGAAGCATCCTCCCCTTCCACCTCAACTCCTGGGGACTACCCAAGACACTCTGGGGAGTGATAGAGAAGGGGCTAAGTACTTTCATGGAGTACTTTTGCTGAGAGCCTATGAACTAGTGAGGACTGGTGAAATGTGTCTTTACCAGGTCAAGGAATTACTTAGGTAATCACCGAGTGTCATTCCCCAATTTTTATTGCCGCTCTATCCTGTTCCTTGTTTAGTGTGTCAGTACTCATACAGCATGACATATATCAAACTATTATATCTCTTTTCTAACTTCTGGTGGGAAATAAGGATAGATGGTTTGGCTGGTTTTGCCCTCTGTGTGTAACATGACTTCCTTATATATCTCCCTTACTTTTCTACCTTTATGAAATGATTTTGTAATTAGTAGTAGCTTTATTTTATATAATTATGACAGAGCAGGACCAAGGTACTGCTGTTTCCTCATAAAAATCCCCATGACATTTGATATTACTCCTCTCAAAGAAGGCAATAAAAATTCATTGTTGCACTCAAAGACAGTTGGGCAGAATACTCAAAAGCCATCATAAATTGAGTAGAGGGATCTCTTTCTATGGGGGTAGGGACTAAACTTAAAGGTATATTTACAGACTCAGCCACGGTTAATTCAGGGACTATGGTGGTCTTGTCTGTGGGCAGCATCTTGGCTTACCTTTTCAGCTTCCTGTGGACCATAGATGCTGCCCACAGATAAGACCACAGTGGTCCTGGAATTAACCATGGCTGAGTCTGTAAATATACCTTTAAGTTTAGTAACATTCCTCAATTAGTCTTTGTAATGGTGTAGCAGATTATATTTTTTCAAGAATAGTAATGGCAATATCTCTAGTCTCGCATGCATTTCTAGAATCTTGCCACTTTTCTACCACATCCTACAGGCTATTTCCCTTCTCCTTAAAACTGGGCCAGCCTTTGTCAAACAAGTACAAAGAAACAGAAGTAATGACATTACTTCTGAGGTTGGGTCATCAAAGGCCATACAACTTCTACTTGGCTGTCTGTTTTTAATATGCTTACCCTTGGGAGCAAGCCACCGTGTTGTAAGCTAGCCAAGGCCCCATGTAGAGACTATGACTAAGTGTTCCAGCCTACAACTCCCACTAAGGTCCTAGGTGATTGCATCAACCAGCAGACATGTGAGTGAACAATCCTCCAGGTGATTCTAGTCATCAACCTTCAAGCTCACACTGAGAACAGAGCTGTCCCTCCAGGGCCCTACCCAAATTGGGGAGTCATGAACAAACTAAAAATTATTATTTGGGGGTGGCTGCTACACAGTCATAGTAACTAGAACAAATGGGCTTGTTGTCAATATGACATGGTTTTCACTGTGGTAGGGGTAAGGGCTCAAAGTTCTGGTACCAAGAACATGAAGTAGCAGCATTCTACAGCTATCTTTTAGGCTGAAATTACATAGTAGGAAAGAGCAAAGTCTTTGGAACCCAAAGAACCTAAGTTCAATCCCAGTACTGCCCCTATCAGTGGTATATTGATCCTCATTTTAAGAAGAGGACTATTTAATTTACCTCACTAAGTTGCTGAGAGCCTTTGAAGTACTTAATACACACTGGCATATACTCTCTTAGGAATTAAGATCACTGACCCAATGGAGCTCAATTTTTTAGGAAGAAACAGCAGCACTTTGAGAAATGGGCTATTAAAAATAATAATGGGAGGAACACCTTCCACTTCTACGCTTTGATTCTTGAACCTGTGGTATTTTGGCTGTGGAATTTAAAAGCACCATACTGTAGTCACTGGTTCAGAACATATATAACACTTTCACTTAATAGAAGAGTGTTAATGTCCATGTACTTCATTATGATTTGGTGGATTAAATGTCATTCAGTTGGCGATGGGTGTCTCAGGTTGTATGATCACCTGGTATTCCAAGGCCAGATATTTAGACTCTATTTGGGCTCATTAAAAAGCAGGAGCCAGAGGTCTATTGATACGCCTCTTTGTCATAGATTTTAGCAGCATTATGCCAACTGGGTCAAAAGCCCTAAATGGTAGACTAGTTTGCACTGCAACTTGGACCTAGTGCAGGCCTTGTTTTGCTCCAGGCCTCACCCAAAACTATCAGTTGCTTAGCAGATGAATGAGAGCAGCACACTCAAATTGGTATACACTGTTTCTGAAATTCAAAGAGATCATTGTGCCTCTTTCTTAATGGTAGGCAACTTGTCTTTCACTTTGGAGAGGATATCCCAACAAGCCCCAGACACCTGAACCCTTCATAACTTTTCCAAAGAGACAGAAAACCCTTAAGTTTCACGGCATTCACCACCCACCCTCTAGCACATCTTTGTCTTACTAAGGCTTCTAGGATGCTGGCCATATGCTGTTCTTCCGGTCCAGTCAGTATAGTGAATGATCTATAGGATGTCAAAAGTGTCAAAGTTCTCCAAACCTTTATGACTGAGAGGAGGACAGTTAATGAGTTGATACCGCCCTTTTCTTTCCAGGTAAAACGAACTGCTTCTGGT
Organism: Trachypithecus francoisi; assembly: GCF_009764315.1. Classification (NCBI taxonomy): domain Eukaryota; kingdom Metazoa; phylum Chordata; class Mammalia; order Primates; family Cercopithecidae; genus Trachypithecus; species Trachypithecus francoisi. Next base: position 42,562,052 of record NW_022681468.1, on the reverse strand, counting down.
AGTCCTTGATGTTAATATAGAGGGGGGAAAAAGCACTTAATCAGTATGCATATCGGCTGTCAAGGGCTGCGTTAATTTGCTTAAGTAAATATGCCACATCTGGAACAGCAGCTGTAAATTGAAATCACTACCTAATTGAATTTACGATACTCCATAGTCATTCTCTACAATCGATTTGCCAAATGGGGCAGTTAAATGAGGATGTGATAAGAATGATTACCCCTTCAACTCTCCTCTTCTATGAGGGCATTATTTTCTGTTGTATTCCCATAGATAAAGCAGTGGCTCTGGTTATATGCTGATAAAGAAGAGAAATTCCTTAGGCTTCTACAGAAAGAGAAACCACAACACCCACACTCTACAGATCAGGGAACCAAGTGATACAGTTTGAGTGCTTTGTCCCCTCCAAACCTCATGTTGAATGGTGATCTCCTGTGTTGGAGGTGGGCCTAGTGGGTAGTGTTTGGGTCATGGGGACAGACCCCTCATGAATGGTTTGCTGCAGTCCTCCTAATGAGTGAGTTTTCATGTTATCAGTTCGCACAATATCTGGTTGTTTAAGAGAGCCTGGCACTTCCTCCCTCTCTCTCTTGCTCCCTCTCTCGCCTGTGGCATGCTGGCTCCCCTTTGTCTTTCACCATGATTATAAGCTCCTGAGGCCCTCACCAGAAACAGATACTGGCACCATGCTTCGTGAACAGCCTGCAGAGCTGTGAACCAAACAAACGTGTTTTCTTTATACATTACCCAGTCTCAGATATTCCTTTATAGCAATGCAAACGGACTAACACAATGTAACGATTTTGCCATTTTCTCAGTATGTCTGTTCCAACTCTGCATTTAAGAACCAAGGAAATGTCTACAGAATGACTAGGCAGAACTGCTGCGTCCACTGTGAGATAAACTACTGTAGCCAAGCCATTTCACTGCGGATCTCCATAAGCTCCCACTAAGATTCTTAGAATCCATTCCAACACATAATTTCCAAGTTTTGGCTCTTATAAATGTGCATTTTCCTACTTTTTAGTTTAAACTTAGCTCTATCGTAGTTAGAATTTTTGCATGTCTTTCTAGAACTTTCTGTACTATGACTCTGGTAATGGGTCTAGAAGTAATTAGGTATATTGGAGTGGGTCTAAGGGAGAATGAGCATCTTCTCACAAGGCACCTGCTTCAGGGGATCTTCAGGCAGGTGAGCCTCTGTAATAAAGGAGGAAGAATTTCACGTACTGGCAAGGGTGCACAGGAAATTGAGGGGCTTGTGGTTTTCAGATTTTACCCAGGTGTTCCTTTTCAATTCTAAAAATTTATTTCCATTTCAATTAAGACCCTAATTTTCACATGAGACTCGGAAAGTGTACAAATACTACTTATAATTTTCAAACTATAGAAACAAAAGCTGAGTTTTCAGCTTTGAATCCTTGCTGATGCTGAAAGTTTTAAGCTTTGAGCTTGTTTTCTTTGTGTAAGCTCTCTGATGCAGTCAAAACTGCTCAAATAATTTCACCATCCTTAAGCCACCATAACCATTGTAATGGTCAGGTTCAGTGTTCAATTGGCCCCCCAAGCCTTGTCTTCTACAGGTGCTCTTTCCCAAGATTCAACAGATAATACATGAGTTAACTGTGAAAATAAAGAATGCTATGGGTTATCAGTATCATATTTTCCATTGGCGATGAGATCATTTTGTTCAAGTCCAGTTATATTCTTATTTTGACAACCTTTCATCTGCTGTTACCAAGCATAAGTAAAGACCTACTCAGGAAAACAAACAAAAGAAAACATTAAGTATTTCAAGCAGAAAGAACTTAATACAGTAAAATAATTAAAATGCATGAAAAGGGCTGGAGCAGCAGAAAGAAGATAAGATGTCACCCTGAAATCCGGAAACTGCTATCATCTCAGCAGTGAAGCCCATTGGCATGCACTTTCTAACATGCAGGAGCTAGAACTTTCAAAGAATGCTGCCCCTGCCAGAGCTGGAAGCCTCGAAGAGCTGGCTTGCAGGAGTAAATGCACAGCCATCTGGTCTCCACAACTCTTCAACAACCACCAGCTACTAAAGCAACTGCCAATGTGTTTGGAGCCAGAATCAAAATTGTTCTTCCTTCTTTCCACTCTCAGACCCCTTATCAGTACCTCCTTTTTGGCAGAATTTAACAAGAAGCCAGCTGCTAAAAGAGTCTGGTAAACACAGTCCCTTCTTACTCAGAGTCCCAGTTCTGGTAGTTCAAAGTAGACTACAGAACAATAGGCATAAAATTGGTAGAAAAGATAAATAACCAAAGATGGCTGGATGGAAAGATAACTTTGGGGATGTTGGTGGCACTGAGAAGATGTTTTAATAGCCCTGGAATATTCTGTTTTATGAAAAGTAAAATTCCATTTAAAAAATATTATTTATATTCAGGGTGTTTAGGATATCCATCACCTCAAGCACATATTATTCCAATTAGTTTAGGACATTTCAAGTCCTCATTTCTATTAATAGGTGTTTTGAAATATATACTACATTGTTCTTAACTATAGTTACTCTACGATTGAACATTACAACTTACTCCTTTTATTGTTCCTCCTTTCATAAAGTCTAAGAACCCCCTTTGTAGAACAGTCAATCTCACATCCTCTTGCAGTTGTTGCTTTTCACCTGCATCACCAATGTTTACCTCTCTTCTGAATCTTTCCCAAAGTCATACAAACATATGCACTGATATGTCCTACATTGATAGTGGCCTAGACTCCACCTTCTACCCCAGCTGCTACACATTTCTGATTCCTTTATGGCAGAACTCCAGTGTTGCTATCTCAACTTCACCTTCTCCCCCCATTTTTTAAATCAACCCCAAACAGGCCTTCACCATTCCCCTGCCTCCAAAAGAGTTTATGTCCATTTCTCCTTGACTTTTCAAGCCTCACCTTATTCTGTTTATCAGCAACCACTAACAGATACAGTGGCCCTGATTCTTTCTTTACTTAGACTGTAGAATACTATTATCTTTGTCCTTTGATATAACTTCCTATGCCTGGTTACTTTTCCCAACACTCACCTGTCTCCCAGACCCCTAAACCTTGTGTGTCCTAGATCTTGGACTCACATACATCTTCTGTGTACTTTAACTTTTTAGATTATTTCATTAAGTTCCACAGATTTTAATATCATCATCTTGGCGAGGATTCTAAAATGTCTATCTCTAGCACCAATTTCTACCCCGAACTTTGGTCTCAAATATATAGAACTGGTTACTTGGCATCACAACTTTCTTCTACTTGATCCTAAATTAAGACGCTCAAACTTAACATAACCTCAACTGAACTCTTCGTTCAGCTCAATCCTGTCTCTCTCTCGTGTCTCCAGTCACAGAAAAATGCAAACAGCTTTCTTCTAGACATTCAGGCCCAAATCCTTGACTTCATCCTTCTACTGTCATATTTACTCACACTCCGTATTGTACCTTGAAGCACATCCTATGTGCTCTTCTAAATATTTCCAAAACATGATTATGTATTTTCAATCCTGCTGCTACCACCTGTTGTAAGACACCATCATTTCTTGCCTGCATTATTGAAATATTCTATTTGTTTGGTGCAATAGTAGTTGTAGTTTTTGACAGCGACAGTAATGGCAAGACCGGGTGCAGTGGCTCACACCTGTAATCCCAGCACTTTGGGAGGCTGACGCAGGTGGATCACCTGAGATCAGGAGTTTGAGACCAGCCTGGCCAACATGGTGAAACCCCATCTCTACTAAAAATATAAAAATTAGCCAGGAGTGGTTGTGTGTGCCTGTAATCTCAGCTACTCAGGAGGCTGAGACAGGAGAATCACTTGAACCTGGGGCAGTGAGCTGAGATGGTGCCACTGCACTCCAGCCTGGGCAACAGAGACTCCATCTCAAGAAAAAAAAAAAAAAAAAAAAGGAAGTAATGGCAAAAGCTGCAATTACTTTTGTACCAACCGAATATATGGTCTTTATTTCCATGTTTTGCTATGTTAACTCCTCTGCTGAAAATCAGATATGGGTGAAAGAATAGACCCACAATTAGTGAGAGAGTATAGAGTTTAGAAATAGACCCACATAAATATGGTCAATTGATTTTCTATAAAGGCCCTAAGGCAATTCAGTGGAAAACAGATAATCATTTCAACAAATGGTGTTGAATTAACTAGACATCCATGAACAACAACAAAAATAAACCTCAATCTAGACCTCCAACTGATATAAAAACTCAAGATGGATCAGAGATACTAATGTTAAGTGTATAAAACTATGAAGCCTTTAGAAGAAAACTATTGTAAACTTGAGTTAGTTTTACACATCACAACAAAAGCATGATCTATAAAAGAAAAACATGATAAACTGGACTTCTTCCAAGTTGAAAAATTTTGCTCTGCAAAAGACACTTCAGGAGAATTAATAAGCCACAACAAAGTGAAAATATTTCCAAACCACATTTCTGAAAAATGATTTTTTTCTAGAATATATAAAGTATTCTCAAAACTTAATTTTTAAAAATTAAATTGATGAGGATTCTAAAATGTCTATCTCTAGCACCAAATTCTACCCCAAACTTTGGGTAAATTTTTTTTTTTAAAACAAAAATATGGATATGCCCTGACTTTCCCAAAAGCTTAATTCTGAGTTTTTCAGTTTCCTCTCTTTGGCTAGAGCTGGATCACATGTTCCCATAAATACAAGGGCATTTGAAAAGAAGAATATTTTGATTTACCACATTGTATTCCTGAGGCTGCACAAAACTAGTGTTTTCCTGCTACATATTTATATATTGCCTATATATTATTTATATGTTAGTAAGAGTGTCCTTGACCTTCAACACTTCCACTTATTCCTGTCTTGTACCCAGTAATTATGTTCAATAAAAAAAGTTCCTATGATATGGAAATTTAGCAACACACTCTTGAAAAAATATTGCATCAAAGAAGAGATAAAAAGGAAATTAGGGCCGGGTACGGTGGCTCATGCCTGTAATCCCAGCACTTTGGGAGGCTGAGGCAGGTGGATCACCTGAGGTCAAGAGTTCGAGATCAGTTCAGCCAATATGGTGAAATCCCATCTCAACTAAAAATACAAAAATTGGCTGGGCATGGTGGTGTGCACCTGTGATCCCAGGTACTCAGGAGGCTGAGGCAGGAGAATTGCTTGAACCCAGGAAGCAGAGGTTGCAGTGAGTGTAGATGGCACCACTGCATGCCACCCTGGGTGACAGAGCAAGACGCCATCTCAAAAAAAAAAAAAAGAAAGAAAAAAAGGAAATTAGGCAAACAAGACAAAAACTAAAATACAACATATGCGACTCACAGTATGAAGCAAAAGCAGTGCTAAGAGGAATGTTCATAAAAATAAGTACCTTAATTAAAAAGGGGAAGGATTTCACACAACCTGATTTTACATTTCAAGAAACTAGAAAAAGAAACCAATCCCAAAATTAGGAGAAGACAGGAAATACAAAAATTAGAGCAGAAATAAATGCAATGAAGAACAGAAAAAAAACATGAAACTAAGAGCTGTTTTTTTAAAAAAAAAAACAAGCAAAGTTGACACACCCTTAGTTAAACTAAGAAAGAAAGGACTCAAAATCAGGAATAAAAATAGAGACATTACAACTGATGCCACAGAAATAAAAAAGATCATTAGAGACTAATATGATCAACCTAGAAAATTCTTAGAAATATACAACCTACCAATAAAGAAATAGAAGGTCTGAACAGATCTATAACTAGTCTGGATATTTAATTAGTAACCAAAACCTCCCCAAAAAGAAAAGCCCGGAGGTGCATAGCTTAATGTGTTCATTCCACCACACATTTAAAGATGAACTAATACTAATCCTTCTCAAACTCTTCAAAAAAAATGAACAGGAGGGCACAATTCCAAACTCAATTTATTAGGCCAGCATTAGTCTATTATCAATATCAGAAAAAGATAGCACAAGAAAACTACGGACCAATATCCCTGAATAATCTAGACACAAAAATTCTCAATAAAATGCTACCAAAGCAAATCCAACCACACATTAAAAGGATTATACATTGTTGCTAAGTAATATTTATCCCTGGGATACAAATATGATTCAACATGTGAAAACCATGATACATTAATGGAGCAAATCATGAAAATTATATGATCATTGCAATAGATACAGAAAAAGTGTTAGACAAAATTCAACATTCTTTCATAATAAAAACTCTTGATAAACTAGGAATAGAAGAAAATTACTTCAAGATAATAAAGGCCATATATGAAAAGCCCACAGCTAATATTATACTCAAAGAAAAACAAAGTGTTTCCTCTAATAACAGGAACAAGATGAGGATGCCCACTCTTGCCATTTCCACGCGATACAGTACTAGAAAATCTAGCCAGAACAATTGAAGGGAAAAGCCAAAAGACATCCAAATCAGAAAGGAGGATGTAAAATTGTAGATGACATGGTCTTATATTAATATTTATAAAACCCTGAAAACACCATTATAAAAAGATCCATTAAAACTAATATATGAATTCAGTAAAGTTGCAGGTTGCAAAATCAACATACAAAAATCAGTTGCATACCTGAACGCTAACAAACTATCTGAAAAGTAAATTAAGACAACAATCCCATTTATGTTAGTGCCAAAAAGAATGAATAAAAAACCTAGTAATTAAATCTAAGGTGGTAAAAGACCTGTATACAAAAAGATACAAAACACTGATGAAAGAAATTCGGCAAGACACAAACAAATGGAAAGACATCCTGTGTTCATGGACTAGAAGACTTAATATTGTTAAAATGTTCATACTTCCCAAAGAGATCTATAGATTCAAAGCAATGCCTACATTAAAATCCCAAAGGTATTTTTATATAAATAGAAGAATATTCTAAAGTTTATATGGAGCCACAAAAACCACCAATAGCCAAACCAATCTTGAGAAATAAGAACAAAGCTGAAAGCCTTGCACTACCTGATTTCAAAGCATATTACCAAGCTATAGTAACCAAAAGAGTATGGTAGGCCCGGCACAGTGGCTCATGCCTGTAAATCCCAGCCCTTTGGGAGGCAAAGTGGGTGGATCACTTGAGCTCAGGAGTTTGAGACCAGCCTGGGCAATATAGCAAAACCCTATATCTACAAAAAATACAAAAATTAGCTGGGCAAAGTGATGTGCACATGTAGTCACAGCTATTTGGGGGGCAGGAGGATTGCTTGAACCTGGGAGATCAAGGCTGCAATGACCCGAGTGCACCACTATACTCCAACCTGGGTGACAAAGTGAGAACCTGTCTTAAAAAGCAACAACAAAGCCAGGTGCGGTGGCTCATGCCTGTAATCCCAGCACTTTGGGAGGCTGAGGCAGGAGGATTACTTGAGGTCAGGAGTTCGAGACCAGCCTGACCAACATGGAGAAACCCAGTCTCTACTAAAAATACAAAATTAGCTGGGCATGGTGGCACATGCCTGTAATCCCAGCTACTTGGGAGGCTGAGGCAGAAGAATCGCTTGAACCCAGGAGGCGGAGGTTGTGGTGAGCTGAGATTGTGCCACTGTAATCCAGCCTGGGCAACAGAGTGAAACTCTGTCTCAAATAAATAAATAAACCATATATTAAAAAACAACAACCACAACAAAACAGTATGGTAAAGGCATAATGATAGACATACAGAGCAATGTAACAGAATGGAGAGCCCAGAAATATATCCCAGTATATGTGGTCAACTGATCTTCAACAAGGCTGTTATGACTACACAATGGGAAAATAATAGTCTTTTCAAGAAATGGGACTAGGAAAACTGGGTATTCACATGTAAAAATAATGACACATCTCATACCATATACAAAAACCAAACTCAAAATGAATTCAAGACGTAAATGTAAGAGTAGAAACTATAAAACTCCTAGAAAAAAGTAGGGGAAAAGCTCCTTGACACTGGTCTTGGCAATGATTTTTCAGATATGACACCAAAAGCGAAAACAGACAAGTTGGACTATATCAAACTAAACAGCTTTTGCATGACCAAGAAAATCAGAATGAAATGACAAACTATGAAATGGGATGAAATATTTGTAAACCATATATTTGATATGGGCTTATCTTCAAAATGTGTAAGTGTCTATAACTCAATAGTAAAAAATAAAACAAGAAAACCAAAACAGTAATCCAATTGAAAAAATGGGCAAAGGACTTGAACATACATTTCTCCAAAGATGACACACAAATATACCTGGCCAACACGTATATGCAAAAACATTCAAAATCACCAATCACCAGGGACATGAAAATCAACACCACAATGAGGTATCACCTCAAACCTGTCACAATGGCTATTTAAAAAACAAGATGACAAAACATTGGTAAGAATGTGGAGAAACGAGAACTCTTTCATACTGTTGGTGGGAAGGCAAAATGGTACAGCCACTATGAGGAAAACATTATGGAGGTTCCTCAAAAAATTAAAAACATAACCGTCATATAATTCAACAATCCTGAGGGGTTTCTTTTTTCAAAAAAATTGAAGTCAAGAGCTCAAATATTAACATAGCTATGTTATTTGCAGCACTAGTCACAATAGCCAGGATATAGAAACAACTTAAATATCCATCATCAATAAAGAAAATGTAGTACATACATTCAATGGACACTATTTAGGTGTAAAAGGTGGAAATTCTGCACTATGCAACACATGGATGAGCCTTAAGGATATCATACAGAGTGAAATAAGCCAGTGACAGTAAGACAAATAATGCATAATTCACTTATATGAAGTATATAAAATAGTTAAAATTGTTAGAATCAAAGACTGTAAATGGTGGTGGCCAGGGTTCGGAGACAGGGAGAAGTGAGGAGTTGTTAATAAACAGGCATAAAGTTTCAGTCCAGCAAGTTGAATAAGTTCTAGTCATCTGCTGTACAACACTGTACCTACTGTCAACTATATCATATTATACACTTAAAAATCTGTTAAGAGAGTAGAACTCAAGTACTCTTATCAAAATAAAAATGGGTTTCAAAATAAAATAAAAATGATACCAGAACTGAAACAGGTATTTTACAACCTTGATAAAAGAATATTTGAACAAAATCCATGTGTGAACCCATAGGACTATATTAAATGAGTTCATACACATTTATTTATTTTATTTTATTTATTTTTTCTGAGATGGAGTCTCTCTCTGTCACCCAGGCTGGAGTGCAGGGGCCTGATCTCAACTCACTACAAGCTCCGCCTCTCGGGTTCACGCCATTCTCCTGCCTCAGCCTCCCAAATAGCTGGGACTACAGGCGTCCCCACCACGCCCAGCTAATTTTTTTGTATTTGTTTTAGTAGAGATGGGGTTTCATCATGTTAGCCAGGATGGTCTCGATCTCCTGACCTCATGATCCACCTGCCTCGGCCTCCCAAAGTGCCAGGATTACAGGCGTGAGCCACTGCACCCGGCCCATATACAAATTTCTAAGCACACAATAAATGCTCAAGAATGTTAGTGGTATTACTGTTACTGTGGTTGTTTATTGTTGTATTTTAACGCCTAAAGAAATTCCTCAAATAAAATTGGTGTTGTTGTGAGGTGTTTGAATATGTAATATTTTCTCTCTACAGTTCACTAAATTACTTTTTCTAATAACCAGTTTCCTGGTTCTAATCATATAACCACAAGTGTTTAGATGGGCCTGTGCAACCTAACTGGCTACCCTGTTGCTGTACCACTACCACCACCACCACTCCTCCATCCACCTTTATTGAGTGCTAGGATGTTCCCGATTCAATTTAGATATTTGATTCAACGATGACCAACACAGTCAAAGATACTTCACACAGATAAGATCCAAATAAAAGGGTTAGATAATGAATTAAATTATCTAAAAGGGTTAATATGATTTTAAATCCCATCTATGATTTTAAATCTGATCCACTAATTAGTCAGTGGTGTTTGTTTCATTCTTGAGGAGTTTAAGATCCTCTTTAAAATGTTTTTAAGTGTATGTTAATGATTATGTAAGCAGTATTTCTGTAAAGGTTTCAATTATGAGTAAAGTATTTCTACATTTTTGTATATTTGTTTTCCAATTTTTTTCTCCATATGATCTTATTCAGAAGTATCTCCCTTTATTAAATATTAAATGTACATTTTGAGTGTTTGAGTTTTCCCCCTCCAAAAAATTATGTCAGGCAACATAAGTTATTTGTCCTCCCAAAAATGATCAAATTTGAAACTCTGCCTTTTTATTTTTACAAGTGCATAATTCATCTTCAAGTTCTATAACAATGTCATATATTATCATGAGATTGCCAGGAAAGCTCCTATAATTACAAATGATTATCCTAGTTACTCTCCATCTCATTTATGTATTCTGAGGTTTCTATTGTGTTGAAAAGTCTTTGTATTTTAAAAATTAACCTCATTTGTGAAACTATGGCTTCTACCTCATAGCTAAAATACATTGTCTGTGAAAAATGCAGTAAATGAGTTTTACATATGGTACCGTCTTGTATTAATAATACTGCTTCAGAATCCTTTTCTTGTTCCAGTCAAAGAAACTACTCCATAATATTCATTCTTACCCACAACTTCCTTTAAAAATTATGTTTATTGAAGTAGAAGAACATATCTAGTGGTTATCAGGCATTCAACCCTCCTATATTTTCCTAGGCATACCGGAAGCTCTATTACCCACCATCTTGACATTAACCAAGTCATTAACTATGGCCAATGGAATGTAAGCAGAATTAACCAAAGTCATTTGTTGCCAAAGACAGTAGAAAGCCCCTGCAACAAACTTCAGCCCTTTCTTTTCCTGTTAGGGAGACCTAGTAGCGTTATCTAAGTTGATGGAGGGAGGACAAAAGTGGAACACACCTAGTCCTCTAGGCCATGGCTTAGAAGACACTTCTTGGGAGGAAGCCATTAGACTCATAGCAAACCTAGTGTGACTAAAAAATAAACTTGTCATATATTAAGCCATTACAATTTTGAATTAATTTATTACCAAATTATAGCACAATTTCTCCTAAGAACTACATTAAAGTTTATTTTATAATGAGAATATATAATCTCTGGAGGATTTTTTTTTCCTTTAGTGGTTCACAGAAATGCAGTCATTTGTATAGTCATTTAAAGAGTCTTTAAAACTGCCTTAAGCTGAGAAATGTTGAAACATTTTTGCTTTAATCGATTCTACAACCATTCTCCCATACTGGATAATTTATTCAAATGCTATATCCTCCAAATCTGCAGCAGCAATGTTTTCCCCATGAGTCTTTCCATAGCATTTGCCGAGAAATGAATTTCGGTTTATACCATATTATTTTCCAAGTCATTTCAGCCAATTATGCGGTGGCAAAAGAATAGGTGTTTTCCCAATGATGTATTTTTGTCTTTCCCCATTAGGTTAGAAAACTTCAAAAGATAAATATAAATATTTATCTATAAATTCACTAAAAACTTTAATGGACTGAGAATCCCATGAATGTAAACATTGTTTAAAAAAAAGTTGGAGAGGTTTATTTTTATGTTCTGGATACTAGATGTTCACAAGTTTTAAATTCTGAGTAGTTTTCAGGCTTACTATTACAGCTTCATGCTGGTATCTCAAGCTCTAATGTACTTTTCAGGTGAGATTCATCTTGAAGTGTGTGTGTGTGTTTTGCCTGACTTCTGGTCTGATCTGTTTAGACTGTAATTACTTTAAATTCAGGTTGTGTGTGATAATGACCTTGTCCTGTAGTTTGTATTTTATATTCAAATCATGATTTTCTTTCAAGAATCATTTTAAGATACTTCTTTTTTATGCGAGATTTCATCCAGTTATAATTAGATATTATAATCAACCAATCCACCTAACCAAGAATATGTAATTTTAAATATATGACAACACACTGAAATTAAATAAATGGATAAAGATGCCTTATCAAGCCTTCCACATTGGTGGAACTCACACCCCCCCCAGAGGGATATCTCCCATGACAGAGTGAGGGTGACTCAGTGAGCATCCTTCCTTCAATCCCTTCATTTCCTCCAACATTGTAGATGGAGAAAAATAAACCCGTTATAAGCCCTTCTTTAATCTAGGGTAGCCATGTGACATTATTCTAGCCAATAGGATATAATCAGAAGTCCCTAGAGAAAGTATCCATTCCTAGATAAAACCTTGCTAGGAGAAGGTTTATCACTTTGGTTCTTTCCTTTTCTCTCAGCGTAGAACATGGATGGAATGCTTGAAGTAGAAGTAGCAGCAACCTTCTTACCTTGAGAAGCCTCAAGGGCCAAGTCACATGGCTAGGAAGGATCAAGGTGTAAGGACTAAGATCCTGAATGTCTGATTTCAAAACCAAAATGTTGTTACTCCTTGTGGTTTACTACCCACTACAGCAGAGATACAGTGGGCTTTGTGGGAGGGAGAAAATTTCAAATGAAAGAAAACTATAGCAATGGAGAGTTAAGAAATGTCTAACTTGGTAGGACAACAGGATTTTAGGAGAAGGAGTTCCACAACACAAGGCAAAAAAGGAACTGATGTCCTCAGGACATTTGTGGAAGAAAGGTATTTTGATGAAGCATCTTTAGTATTAAATGCGATCACACATAAGTTAACTTTGTAGAGTGAATCTAATTGTTGGTGAAGCTTCAATAGAATACAGATTGTTAGATGCTCTTTATACTGCAGAAATTATTGGGAGGAAATGAAGTAGAGAAAAGGTTTGGTATCATTTTGACAAGCATTGTCTACTTATTTAAAAGGTATAATGACATATGATCCAGCATCAGATCCCTAGATAGGAACCTGTTTTACATATAGGTATATGCAGTTTTTTAGAATAAAGATTAACGTTTTCTCAATCTTCTCTATTTTTGATAAGGATTTTCTTATTGTAGTGTGGGTATAAATTTAACTCTAATTCTAGCCATAAAAACTATTTAAAACTATTTGGCCTCATTGTGTGGAATTTAAATTTTCAGAAGCGTTTTTCTTTTTTTCTATTGTACAAGTCAGGTACATTGGAGAGACAATAACAGACCAGGTATTTTTTGAAACTTTAATTTACTGGTTTGAGTAGAGCAAGGGCTCATAGAATTCATAAGAAGTAGAAGCTAAGGTAGGCTGGGGCCAGGCTGAGATTTAACAAGAAATCTTGGAATTAGTGAGGACCATGGAGTTCAGGGTATTTGATGATCATCACTGAGTCAAAACGGAAAGAATGTAGTGTATTCAATAAATATTTGTTGAAAATTTACAACTCTATAGGAAATTTGCAATTCTTCTATCAGGAATTATACTTAACTTTCTGTGCTTTATTATTTTTCAGATATTCCAGAATGTAATCAAATCTTGTTTTTATTAAGTCTGCAACCAACTTCTAAATATCCCAACCCCCGAGCAGTGATGACCAGAAAACTAAAACTATATTGTGCCAAATCAAGTCAGAAATGAGGAGATATCAGGAGAATAAGGTTCTCTGTGGAAAATTCCCTGGCATTAGTTTCATGAAGCTGAATTTTGAGCACTGATAATAGGAACACTGCTGCCAACCTAGATATCATGGCACACAGGTAGATTTTGAAAGATGTCCAGACTGCATACCTCTTAGCAACTTGTGGCTGGTAGTTAGCACCTGATATTATATTCTGGCGTACACCCAGAACCTGGTCACGATGTACCATCTGCCACTTTACCATTTCAAACTCCCAGGCTCTGTGCCAGATGCCAAACTGGCAAAGTACACTAAAAAATTCCATAATTCAATTATGGAAGTATAAGCCAGGTTAGTCTACTTGGAGTTTGAATCACAAAATTTCAATAATTTCCTTCCAATTTCATTCTATCTAAAGGTTTCTCAACTTTGTGGCTATTAACATTTAGGCTGGGTAATTTTTTTTTGGCTGTGGGAGGCTATCTGTTCAACGTAAGACATTTTAAAGCAGCATCTCTGGGCTCTACTCACCTGAGGCCAGTAGCAACCCCCTGAGTCAAGTCAATCAAAAATATATGCGAACACTGACAAAAGAGACTTGGAGACAAAATCGTACCCCATCTTCACCCAGTTAAGAACCACTGCTCTATTCAGAAGTTAAACCAATGCTGAAATATTCCAAATAACTATAGTCCACAGTATCAAACAGAACACAGAGGTTGCATAGCACAAGGCTCATTCTATTTGACAGTGTGGACACTGCAGGGGATGGCAAAGAGGAATGTAGGCTACATTCAAGGTTTGGAAAAGAGACGTCAGAGGAAAAGTGGAAACTTGCTACTTTTCTGCAAGCTGGCGTGAAGGAAGGGAAGGTGGCTGGTATTTGCCAGCGTTCAGTGCCACACTGAACAATGTACTGAACCAAAAAAGATTTTTGTTTAACTTAAGGACTTGTTTTCTCCAAGATAGAGACAGCTGAGCAGGTTTAGAGTCAGAAAAGAGTTAATAAAATATGTAGGCAGACATGGAAAAGGGAAACAGAAGGGGGAAATGGAAGTCCAACGAAAGGAATGGTAGTTACAGGATGTCTGAAGAGGTGGCTGATGTTATGGAGGACACAGCTGGAAGAATTCAGAATCCAGAACTGGGCTGTGTAATCTTAAGTCTTGGATTTACTATTTAGATGCATAACATTGGGTTTTGTTTTTTTAAATCTTAGTGTTTCCATTTTCTCATCTGCAAAATGGGGATCATAGTAATTCCTACTCTTCAGAGTTGCTGGAATGTGAAAATGTGAATGTAAGGCATATAACATAAAGCCTGTGCTAAATATATAGCAATAGACTAATACTGAATGCGTGATGAGGTGCCACGGAGCACACAGGCACACATATGCACAATGGCTTCCACAGTGACTGTGGGGATCCTGTGTAGTCCTAGCTCAGTGAAGATTAACGGGAAGATATGAGCATGCCCTAGCAGGCACAAGGAGAAAGGAGGATTAAAGCCTTAACATGACCACAAACCCAGGATGAACCAATAATCTTTGGTCTTTCTAAGGCTATGCTGGAAATGGGTGAATGCAGAGGAGGAATACAATAGTTAATCTGCCAGGAGCATTGAAAGTGAAAGATGGCAGGTAAGCAGCTAAGGAAATTGTGGGAGTTGGGGCATCATGGCCATGGTCTTTCTTAGAAGAATGGGGAGAAACGTCTGGTGACTCTGTGGTCCAGGTGTGGTTCATAGTGTCAGAACATGCATTCCCTGTGGAGATGGGGCTTTGAGTTAAAATCTCAGCCCTTAAAATACCATCTCTCCCATGTAAGTGCCTGATAAATAGCTGTTGAGTGGACAGTTGAATAGGTAAGGGAAACTAGTAGCTTCTTTCCAATATAAACCCTTCTTGCAAACCTTTAAAATCTTCATAGCCATTACATTTTACTTATTCACATATGTGATAGTTAATTTTATGTCAACTTGACAGTGCCACAGCATGCCCAGATATTTGATCAAACATGATTCTGGGGGTCAGAGGTTTTGGTTGAAACCAGCATTTGAATAGGTAGACTAAGTAAAGCAGATTGCCTTCCCTGGTGTGGGTGAGCCTCATCCAGTCAGTTGAAGGCCAACTTCAGATCTTAGGACTTCTACCTCCACAATTGCTTGAGTCAATTCCTTATAATAAATCTTTTTATACACACACACATACACACACACACAGAGTTGACACTCGAATATGGGTTTGAACTGCATAGATCCACTTATATATGGATTTTTTTCTGCTTCTGCCACCCGAGACAGCAAGACCAACCCATCTTCTTCCTCCTCCTTCTGCCAATTCAATGTGAAGATGAGGATGAAGACCTTTATGATTACTATTAAATGAAAATGGATATGTTTTCTCTTCCTTATGATTTTCTTAATCCTTTCCTCTAGCTTACATTATTGTAAGAATACAGTATATAATATATAACATATAAAATATATATTAACTGACTTATTGGTAAGCCTTCCAATCAACAAAGTTTTAGGGGAGTCAAAGTTATACACAAAATTTCACTGCAGGGTGACAGGGATAAGTGCCCTAACCCCCTCATTGTTCAAGGGCCAACTCTACATCTATCTCCTGTTTTTCTAGAGAACCACGACCAATACACACATTTTGCCTGTTATTATAATTACTGTATATTTGGCTCAGTTTTCACTAGATTCTACATTTCAGATAGTTGACTATAACTGTTTCAGTTTTGTATTTGTTGTCTCATATGACCTTATTTTCAGTAGCCACACACCTAGACATTTGTGGAATTAAAAGCAATTTCAAAGAATGATAGTGAAGAAAAGGCACAAAGCTACAATGTCAGATTGGCTGGAGAGTCACAATTTGAAGTGTTTCTTAAACTGGAATCCACTGATGTATTCAAAAAGTTGAGAAAAAATTTTTCCCTTTAATTTGCTATTTTAATAATCTAAAATAATATTTTATCAGTTACAAAGACAGACTTGTCTTTTGTGGTGAGAAAACACAACTGAAAGATATTTTGATAGGCCTTGAGCTCTTAAGTCAGTGCCTCTGAGTTCTCAGGCTTTTCATTCCTATTAAAGGAGTTATGTTTTTCAAATTTAACGAAATTTTAGTTGGAGAAAGAACCCTGGGTTGGGTATCAGGAAAGCAGTTTCTAACTATGGCTCTGCCAACATTTTGCAAATTATTCTAGACCTAAATTTTGTTTTTAATTAAAACAAGGGGTTTAAGTTTGATGTTTTCTGAGTTTCTCTCTGGTTCAAATATGTCTAAGAATGTTGAAATTAGCAGGGGAAAAGGAAAATAAGAGTGTTAACAAGACAGTACATATTTCAAAAAAAAAAAACCCATATCAGTAACAACTATAGCTATAGAGTAATTACATCAGGCATGATTCTGGGCACTTGATATTCATCAATGTACAAATTAAAATCCCTGCTCTCAGGAAGCTTGCATAAAGGGCATACTTGGGTAAATGAGTTGGTTAAAAAGAAAACAGTGAAATAAATGAATTGACATATGGTCTAGAAGAAATATGTGAATTCACATTCAGTGGAAATATATGCACTACCTAGAAGATATCTGCTTCTAGTCATTTGTTGTCTTCGAGCACGTTTATAGATCTTTAAGTTGTAGATGACAGAGAGCAATGTAAAACAATTCTTTTACAGAGGGTCCCTAATTTAGGACAGTCCAAGTTACTATTGTTCAACTTCAAGATGGTGCAAAAGCTACATACAGTCAATCAATAGAAACTGAACTTAGAGTGCTCAGATAACCATTCTGGTTTTTCACTTTTAGTATTCAATAAATTGTAGGAGATATACAACATTGTATTATAAAATAGGGTTTATGCTGGATGATCTTACCCAACTGTGGGCTAACGTATGTTTGTGAATGCATTTAAGGTAGATTGTGCTAAGCTACAACATTTGGTAGGTTAGGGGTATTACATGCATTCTCAACTTAAGACATTTTCAAGTTATGATGAGTTTGAGGTGTAACTCCATTGCAAATTGAGGAACATCTGTACACCTGAAGTTTAGTGAGGTTAAAATTGACTTTTCCCTCATCTCTCCCCACCCCAAATAAAAAGCCCCTTTAGTCTCCATTTGCACATTCACTTCTATGTTCCTGATCTATATATAAATTTGCCAGATCTACAGATTGTCTTTTGAATTCGTCTTAACATCTGCTTGGATGCTAATTAAGGGATAAAATAGAATCTTTAAAATGTTCATTTTTATTTATGAGGGTTATGATTTTACCTTTCTCTGAAAGTTATCTTTTGGTCATGAATAAAGTCTACATAGAAATTAAACCAGATGAATATGGCGGAATTTTATGAGGTGAGCTGAGGGATTGAACAGGTTCACATCTGCTTATCAGGAAGGTCTTCTTGCAGGAGGGAGACATTGAACTGGGATGCAAATGATAACAGTAGCATCTCTAAGAGGTCATGGGAAGGAACATTCCAGCAAGAGGCAGCAAGAGATACAACGATCCTGAGGTGAGCATTTCGTTGCTGGATTCAGGGCATCAGAACACAGCCAAGACTTGAGACTAGCACACACTGCGTGAAGGGAATATGACATAAGGTAAGGACAGAGATACAGACAATTGCCAGATGTTTAGGACATCAAAGGCCACCATACAGTGTTTGGGTTTTATTCTCAATGCAATTGGGAAGACATAGGAGAGAAATGATCTGTATTCCATATTTGAAAGAACTTCCCGCAGCCATGATGCTTGATTTCCTGGTTGATCTGCATCACTTGGTTAGTCCTCATGTTAATTCTATGGGGCAAGCATTCTGATTTCCCCCCACCTCATAGATAGGAAAATGAGGCTCAGAGGGTAAGTGGGCAACTAATATCTACAAGGCAATAACTGTAATCCATCAGTGTAAACAGGTGTTTTTACTACTGTTTTCACAATCTTGGTGATTAAGTTGTGAATGAGTTTAATCTTTTATCAACAATACTTTTCTGAACCATTTAATTGAATTAGGTTTTACAGATTTACTTTGCAGAGTTTCTTATCCTTTTTCTTTTAAGGTTATTTTCTGGCTTTCCTTTCAGGAAGTATTTGTAGTTTGATGAGGAATTTGAGTTAATGCTATTATTGAATCAATGCTGGCTATGAAAGCCTTGGGAAGCTTATGTAACTTCTGTATTGTTTCTATCAGTTTTTATTTGTGTATATAATGAACCACAGTGTAACTTGCATATAGTCTTACACACAGCAGATGGCTTACTGACTACTCAAAAAATGCAGTTACACTGACACATTTCTCTAAACTATTTCTTATATCAGGAACAAATAAAATGTAATACCTCCTTTTTTTTTTTTTTTTTTGAGATGGAGTCTCGCTTTTGTCACCCAGGCTGGAGTGCAATGGTGGGATCTCGGCTCACTGCAACCTCCGCCTCCTAGGCTCAAGTGATTCTCTTGCCTCAGCCTCCTGAGTAGCTGGGATCACAAGCTCACACCATCACGCCCAGCTAATTTTTGTATTTTTTTTTTTAGAGACAGGGTTTCACCATGCTGGCCAGACTGGTCTCAAACTCCTGACCTCAGGTGATCTGCCAGCCTCAGCCCCCCAAAGTGCTGAGATTACAGGCATGAGCCACCGCGCCTGGTCTTGCAATGCATCTTAATCTTATTTGTAATAGCTTTTAGGTTGGGTTTGCAATTTAATGGCTATGTGAATGACTTGTTTTTTCCCCCTAATTTAGTGAATCTATTACAAACTATATTGTTCTTACTGATAGCTCACAATTTAAGGTTTACAACACTCTCACTATTGGAGTAGAAAAATCGCATTTTGGAAACAAAAAGACCAGTGGATTGGCAAGTCAAGTCCAACCCAATGAGCTATGATGAGAAGACTTGTCAATCTTTGCAACTTCTTTAGATACTATAACTTTTTGTTATATACAATTCCTTTATCATGCTGTAGTGCTTTTGCTGTTGATTGGAAATATAATCTGCTTCCATTTCAGCTAATTTTCCATGGACCAATTTAGATGCTTTCCCATCTTATGAAAGGTTTTGAAGTCTGACAAGACAATAACAATTTGGACACACACTGAAATGAACCACCAGTGGTTTCCCAGAAGAACTACAATGACTGTTTTGTGTGGAGAACATTTCTCCCCGAGTCTCCAGAATCATCCAGCTTGGCCACATCCCAATTGTTCTTTCAGCAAAAATGAAGAAAAGGAAAAAACTAGCTAAGCAAAACATAAGCACAAAGAATATTTCAGGAAGGGCAGTCAACTGGAAGTTTTCAGTCAAAACTATCAGCTTTTTGGATCCAAAAGGTTTGGGGATTTAAACCTTACAAGAGAAAATTACACTAGGCCTCCTGAGCATGTGCTTGTCTATGTTAATATAAACACGCTAATTGTGCATCCTTCCTCTACTTTAAATACGTTTTCCAAGCAGATGATCATGATTAAGCAGATACCTTCCACACCCACAGTGGCATGGTGAGAAACAAAAATAACACACTAAGCGTATTAAAATGTATAAATATTTTCTCCTACTGATTTTATTAGCTGAGCAACTCATGTATGTGTTGCCTCTAATTCAGCACAATAGGTTTATTTTCATAGATTCTGTATTTTACTTCAGGCTAGGCAGAATTCCTCTGAGGTGAAGACACATAATCTCTTTAGACTCTTGGGTCACCCCAGGGAAGGAGTGCTTTTATTGCTTGCTCAAGCTTTAAAAAAGCTGCTTGTTAAGCCTAAGAGATCAGAATACTATCCTTAAAAAGCCCTGAAATAGGGCAGGCACCCTGCATCATATGTGCTATGCTAATCTTCCCGGGAGAAAAGAACCCCATCGAACCAAATGTGCCCCCCCCTTTTTTTTTTTTCCCGGAGGGAAAGCAAATGAAGCAGAGTTTAAAAAATGAAAGGAAAATAGTGGTTTCTCTTCTGCCTAGAACTTGAAGGCTTTAACTCCATTATTCTACCCAGGTGAACTAAAACAGTTACATATTAGTATATCAGCGATCATGTTTAGAAGTTAACCCACTTCTGGTTTATGTTCCACCTCAGCTTACACTACAAGAAGCACCATAACGTAAAGTATCAAATAATAAGAAAGCATTATAAACTGAGTCAAAACGATTGTTTCAACTAGATGAGACTTAAGGTCAGATAAACATATTATTTTAGAAATACTAAGAGTTACAACTGATACCACCATTAATTACTAACAGTCCTTTAAAAATGCTTAATGTATTAATAATGCACATTTTATGTGCTTGTTAATTACTTAAGACATCTTTTTAGGGTCCTAAAATTACATGAGCCAAGCACTTGTCACATGACTTCTTTGAAGGTTAATGAAGCAGAAAAATGGAGTTCAAATACACGGAGAGAACTATAATGAAGGAAAAAGAGGAATAGACTAGCCTTTTAGAAGCACATAATGAAAAAACATCTAATGATCTTTTATTGTGTTGACATGTATTTTAGGTTGAAAAAGAAACTATTAGAGTCAATCATTATATTACGTTTTACAACCCTTGCCTATTTTAGGCCTCCAAACCGTTTTTACCTGAGATTTAAAATATAACTTAGAACTGCAGTTCTGCCATTCACTGGAGCCGCTTTGTACTCTAAACTCTGTTCTAACCTAATCAGGGCTCCACTTTCTCATTGGGTAACCAAGCAAAAACATGAAGGCAGCGAGCTGCACACAAAGACACATGAGGCCCAAATTGTCTTAGGTTTCCAGAATGGCCAGTGAAGATGGCAGCAACTTCTTGCTACATTTTGAGGGACCCCTGACATGGAAAAGCAGGAGGATCCCTTATCCTAGAACTAGATACTGTCCAACAATGGCATCTTTGTGATAAGATGTTTCCACTTTCAAAGGAAGCCATGCAGGCAGCTTCCAGAATCCTGTGTATTAATGTATTTAGGTTGGTGCAAAAGTAATTGTGTTTTTTGCCATTAAAAGTAATGAAATCGTTTTTAGGTTGGTGCAAAATTGTGGTTTTTACCATTCCTTTTGCACCAACCTAACAAAACACATCATTTGGTAAGGTACAAATATCCAGCCTGAACTTATTTAAAAATGCTTACATTGTGACCAATTTAGAGACCATCTTATGAACAAGGACAGACATCTCTTATGGAAATAAGAGCTTAGGTTTATATGGGTTTAAACTTTTTGAAGCAATTTTACATTTTATTCCATTTGATTCTTCTGTCAGGATTGTTGTAATGACAAACCACATAGAATATCATTGGCTTAAAACAACACAGGTGTATTTCTTGCTCATGTTATTTTTCATGGATCACCTGAGGAGAGCACCTTGCCCTCTATTACCTTCACTCAGGTATCCAGGCCAAGTGAAGCTCCATCTCTGTGCTTCTGTGATTGCGAAGTAGGGGGAAAGGGAGCATGCTGAGTGGTACACTCACTGTGAAAGTATCTTCTTGAAAGTGATTCAGGTCACCTCTGCTCCTTGTTATGAGCCAAAACAAGTCCCATGGTTCCCTCCTCAAAGGAAGTGAGGAACTTAAACCAGCTCTATTCCTGGAAACAAAACAACCCAAATGTCTAGGAGAGATCAACGACTACCACATTCTTCTTTAAAGCCCTATGAGGAAATATAGTCCCAGAAACCAGGCAGATTTTCCAAAGAGGAAAGTAGACAATGGATAGGCAACTACATGAGGGAAGCCTCTTCCTTGTTGTTATCTTCTCACTATGCCACTGTAAAGCAAAAATAAAATTCCAAGACCCCCAACCAATTAAATGGACCCCTCTTCTTGGACAAGAGCATTCCTAAATATACCTGAAAAACTAATTTAGGCCATGATGAGAAAGGGAGATTCACATGCCTCATTAAACCCTCATCCCTTTGGAATTCAACCACAGCTCACCAGCATTTAACATTAAAATGGAGACCTTAAGACTGACAAAGCAAACTCTTTGTGGCAGTAAGATAACAAATGACAGACAGCAGGCCCTGAAAGAAATCAAAGTATTTAACACTAAAATATATTTCTTTGACATGTTTTGAAATGGCCCTGCAAAGCTCTGTCTTGTGGGGAAAATCTACGTTCTGTAGAGAACCCACTTGCCTTTCCAGGTATTTTTCCTGATCCAAAAGAGAATTAATTAGGAGTCTGGCATCTGTTCAAGTCTGATAAGAAACATTTACTATCTATTCTCTCTGAAGCCTGCTACCTAGAGG
Organism: Trachypithecus francoisi; assembly: GCF_009764315.1. Classification (NCBI taxonomy): domain Eukaryota; kingdom Metazoa; phylum Chordata; class Mammalia; order Primates; family Cercopithecidae; genus Trachypithecus; species Trachypithecus francoisi. The sequence continues at coordinate 42,539,395 of NW_022681468.1, read as the reverse complement.
CTTCATCTGCATAATAAAAACCTTGGTCTCCATAACTTCTTATCTTAACCCAGATACTCCTTTCTATGGATTCCAGGTCTTCAGATAAACTCTTTTAACCAACTGCCAATGAGAAAATCTTTGAATCCCCCAATAACCTAGAAGTCCCCCTGCTTCCAGTTGTTCCACCTTTCTGGACCAAATCAATATTTATATTGTGTATATTGACTGATGTCTTATGTCTCCCTACAGCGTGTAAAACCAAGCCATAGCCACACTGCTTTGGGCACATGTTCTCAGGACCTCCTGAAGCCGTGTCATGGCTATGTCCTTAACCTCAGCAAAATAAACTTCTAAATTGATTGAGACCTGTCTCAGATACTTTTTGGTTTACACCACAATGTGTAAAATTTTATTCTTCCTTTCTTTAGACAGAACAATGCCTTGTTCAAAAGAACAATACCTTTCTTTACATCCTGTTGTGAATCACTAGATGATAGGAATATACTCTTCAAGATGAATATGGAGCACAGTCATGATACAAAAATCAAACTATTAAGTGGTGTGCCCCAGGCTGACTCAGCCAGAAGAGATTTCTGGCCTATAGCATAGGAGGTCTCCATGACTTTTGTAGTATGGAGTGGAAAGGTGGGGAGGATGGGAGTTGGGAGGCTCTTTTTACCAAAAGGCAGGACAGTTCTGGAAAAACAAAACAAAACACCTCTGTGGACATTTTTGAAGATAATACATTATGAAAAAGTTAAGTAATGTGTCCTCCTTAAGTAATATTTCTTAGAACTTTGTAAAACAAATTAAAAACAAAGTAAGAAACAGATGATGCATGTAAAAACTGTGAACTTGTAGAAAAAAAAAAAAGACTGAGAATTTTCTTGAAATAGCTGTGCTAGCCCTTGTCAAGTAATTGACCATTCCAGTGAAGCTTAATTTGGGACACTAAATTGGGAATCAGGACCGTGAAAGAAAAGTTGACAGATGGGACTTGGAGACATACTTCTACTGAACACACTGAAGTATCTAAGAATTGCAAGTTGATACCAACATCATGCCGTATATTATTTGTACAGCACATATATACACTTTCTCACATTGACAAGGTACTTTGATATTTTTGATCATAAAACTTTTCTGAATGAAGCCTTCATGAAGTCCCATATTCCCGACTTTTTGCTAGCATTCTCATAAAATCCTGTCATATTTTTAATTCATAGTTTCTAGCCATCCTTTTGTCTTTAGCTCTCAAAAGCTCCATTGGAAATCTTTTTCCAGGTTGAGGGAATTGCCTTATTGCCCTTCTATTCCTTTGGCCATGTGAAGACACAGTGTTAATTTCCTCCAGAGGATGCAACCAATAAGGCACTGTGTCAAAATTGAAGACCAGGTCCTTACCAGACACTTAATTGATCAGTTCCTTGATCTTGAACTTCATCTCTAGACCAGTAATAATAAAAGGTTATTTTTTATAAATTATCTAGTCTCTGATATTTTGTTACAGCAGTGCAAATGGACTAAGAAGCTGATACTAGGAGTTGGGTGTTGCTGTAACAAATACCTGAAAATGTGGGAACATCTTTGAAACTGGGTCATGGGTAGAGGTTGGAATAATTCTGAAATGAATGCTGAAAAACCTCTGTATTGCTATGAACAGAAAATTAAGGGTGATTCTTGCCAGACCCCAGAAGAACAGAAGAGCTACAGAGAGAGTCTCAATCTTAGAGAACATCTAAATGGTCTTGAACAGAATGTTGGTAAAAATGTGGACAATAAAGGCCATTCTGATTAGGTCTTCAGATGGAAATGAAGATTTTCTTATTGGGAACTGGAGGAAAGTCCACTCTTGTTACAAAAAGTGGCAAATAGCTTGGCTGAATTGTGTCCCTGTCCCTTCCACTTTGGGAAAGGAGGAATTTAAGAGTGATAAACTAGGTTATTTGGCATAAGAAAACTTTAAGCAAGGTGTTAAGGGTGCTGCATGGTTTCTATTATCTGCTTATAATAAAATGCAAACAGAAATGAAATACGGAATTTATTATCAAAAGAGAAACCAACCAAAGACTTAGAAAATTCTCAGCCTGGCCATTTCAAGAACAAAAAGTGTTTAGGAAAGGAAACCAAGGGTGTGGTAAAGTTACCCTTTGATAGATTCCTATAGACAGAAGGAAGTCAGTGGTACTCATTAAGACAATGAAAGAATGTCCCCAAAGGCATCTCAGAGATCCTTGAAGCTGCCATGCTCATCACTGGCCCAGAAGTACCAGGTCTCTGGGGGAAGAATTATTTCAAGGAAGAAGCCTAGGGCTTCTCAGAGCTATTTGTACATATTCACATCAAATCTCTGTCCCCACACTCTGGTGCAGTACCCCTTGGCAGCCTCAGCTGTGGCCCAAGAAGGCCCAAGTACAGCTTGAGCTACAACTCCAGAGAATACAAGATGTAAACCTTGGCACCACCCACATGATACCAACTCTGAAGGTGCATGGAATATTGAATTCAACAGAACATTAAAAGGATCCTATACTATGAACAAATGGAATGTATTCCTAGGATGCCAGGATAGTTTAGCATAAATAAATATAAATAAATTCATGTGATATACCACACTAACACAATGAAGGACAAAAACAATATGATCATCTCAGTAGATTCAGGAAAAGCATTTGACAACACCCAGCATCCATTTATAACTCTCAACAACTTAGGTATAGAAGAAACGTACCTCAACATAATGAAGGTCACATATGATAAACCCACATCTAATGTCACCCTCAGCAGGGAAATGTTGAAAGTTTTTCCTCTAAGATCCATAACAAGACAATACTCTCACCACCTCTATTCAACATAGTACTGAAAGGTCTAGCTAGAGAAATCAGGCAAGAGAAAGAAAAAAACGGCATCCAAATTGGAAAGGAAGAAATTAGACTGCTCCTGTTTTTGGGTGACAGTAAATAGAAAACCCTAAGAACTCCACAGAAACTATTAAAACTAACAAATTTAGTAAAGTTACAGGATACAAAAATCAGCAAACAAAAAAAGTATCATTTCTATACAATAACCAAAAGACAAATCAATAAAACAATACAAATTTACAATAGCTATCAAAATTAAATAAAATAGTTAGGGACAATTTCAGCCAAGGAGGTGAAAAATCTATAGACTGAAAACTATAAAACACTAATGAAAGAAATTGAATGACACACAAATAAATGAAAATGTATTCCATGGTCATGGATTGGAAGAATACTATTATGATGTCTATACCTACCCAAAAGAAATCTACAGATCCAATGCAATCCCTATGAAAATGCCAAAGATGCTTTCCACCGAAATAAAAAAAAAATTATAAACTTTGTATGGACCATAAGAGACCCCAAATAGCCAAAACAATCTTCAGCAAAAGAACAAAGGTGGAGGTATCCACACTACCCGACTTCAAAATTTACTACAAAATTATGCTAATGAAAACAGCATGGAACTGTCATAAAAACAGGCACAATGACCAATGGAACAGAATAGAGAGCTCAGAAATAAATCCACATATTTACAGTCAATTGACACAACTGCTTCCAAGAACACACCATGGAGAAAGAATAGTCTCATTAAATGGTGTGGGGACAACTAGATTTCCATATAGAGAAGAATGAAATTGATTTTTATCTTATACCATGTAAAAAGTCAACTCGAAATAGATTAAAGACTTATAAGCAAGACCTAAAATGATAAAACTACTAGAAGTAACCATACTGGAAATTCTCGGTGACGTTGGTCTGGGCAATGATATATTCAAGGTGAACCCAAAAGCACAGGTAGCAAAAATAGAAAAATGGGTGGGACTACAAACTAAAAAGCCTCTGCATAGCCAAGGAAAGAATCAGAGTAAAGAAAACCTGTAGAATGGGAGAAAATATTTGCAAATCATATACTTGATAAGGTGTTAATATTCAAAATATATAAGAAACTCAATGTAAGGAAACAACTCAATTTTAAAATGGGCAAAGGATCAAAATAGACATTTCTCAAAAGATGACATACAAAGGTCCAACAAGCATATGAAGAAATGCTTATCACTAATCCCAGAAAAATGCAAATGAAAACCACAATGAGATGTCACCTCATTCCTGTTAGAATGACTCTTCTCAAAAAGACAAAAGATACTAAGTACTGGTGAGGATGTGGAGAAAAGGGAAACTTTGTACAAGGTTGACCTAATCAGAATGGCCTTTACTACTGTTGTAGAGGGCCCTCAAAAAAATAAAACTAGAACTACAATATGGTCTAGCGATCCCACCACTGGGTATACAACCAAAGGAAATGAAATCAGTACGTCAAAGAGATACCCGCCCCTCCATTTCACTGAAGCATTCTTCACAATAGGCAAGATGTAGAGTCAACCTAAGTGTCCATCAGCAAGTGAATGGATCAAGAAAATGTATATGAGCCTAAGAGTTTGGAATGAACCAATCACACATGGGTATTCTGGTGAAGAGTGATAGCATCCTTTATATCAGTCACCTGGCCTAAAAGAGTTATATGTAACTTTTTGTAGCCTAAAAAAAGACATTCTGTCATTTGAGACAGCATGAGTTAACCCGGCAGGCATTATGTTAAGTGAAATAAAACAGGTACAGAAAGACATACATGATCTCACTCACACGTGGAATCTGTAATTGAATTCAGAAGTAGAGAGGAGAACAGCGGTTACCCGAGGCTGGAGTGGGAGTGGGTGTTGGGGAGATGTTCATCAAACCACACAAAATTTCAGTTAGGAAGAATGAGTTCTAAGAGATGAATTAACCATAGCATGGGGACTATGGTTCATTACAATGTATCATATTCTTACCTGAGAGTAGATTTTGTGTTCTCACTACAAAAATTTGAAGCAATGAACATCAGCTCAATTTAGCCATCTCACAATGTACACAGATTTCAAAATAACATGTAGTACATAAGTACTATATACCATCTTTGTCAAATATTCTCAGATGGTATGTATTTTATAAAAGTTAAAATATATTTTAAAAATGTATTGCTGAAGTAATTTGTACCTGTTTAGTGACAGCCTTATTTTTAATTTCTGTATAAAAATAGGGAGACAATTTATATCCTTTACTCTTGGCACGATGCCCAATTGAAGTCAGAAGACCATCAGGATTTGAGTTCTGGTTTTGTCACCTACATGCTGTTGGATCTACCCCTGGCCATTTACGAGGTCAATTTTCACACACATCAAAAAAAGAATACCTGCCATGCCTTAGCTAGCTTGTGTTGTGAAGATTAAGTAAGTTTAAAATCATAAAAACGGAAACTTCTAATGTGTTTTAGAATTTTAAACTAGGCTGGGTGCGGTGGCTCATGCCTGTAATCCCAACACTTTGGGAGGCCAAGGCAGGTCGATCACAAGGTCAGGAGTTTGAGACCAGCCCGGCCAATATGATGAAACCCCGTCTCTACCAAAAAGACAAAACTTAGCCAGGTGTGGTGGCAGGTACCTGTAGTCCCAGCTACTCAGTGGGCTTGGGCAGGAGAATCGCTTGAACCCAAGAGGCAGAGGTTGCAGTGAGCTGAGATCATGCCACTGCACTCCAGCCTGGGTGACAGAGCAAGACCCCATCTCAAAATAAATAAATAAATAAATAATAATTAAACAGTGACATTTATAGTTTAAACTTAGGTAGTTCTCTTTACCCTGTGGGGTAAAGAATGCATTTTAATTACCCTCAGAATTAGAAATATTACTAATATTTTTAGTTTACTTTTGTGCCAGTTGAAAGCTTTGGAGATTAACTGTCTGCATTCTGTGTGGATTATTTGCTGTCTTGTTTCTAGTATGTGTTCTTAGTGAGTTCATGAGACATGCTTGTGAACTTACTAAGGATGAAACAATCAAATTTCTTGTTTCATATGAAATTTAGGACCTAAAACAGGCAGACGTCAGTAATAATCTCTTTTCAAATTCAATAGTAGTCTCTTCTCAATTTTTCTCCTAGAGCAAAATTTACTTATTTATGCAAGCTGAAGGAATAAGGAGACAAGCTGCCAAAAAAGGTAACAGAAGTATTTTTAAATTGAAAGGAAGGAGGCCAGTTGACTGATATGAAAGATTCCTATCACTCTTCACTAGAATACCCATGTGTAATTGGTTCATTCCAAACTCTTCAAGAAAAGGAATTGAATCCTGGAAGAAATGTCACTGAAACAATATAAAAAAATTTCTCAGGGATCAAAAGAGCATGTTAAACGTCAAGTATTTGTAGGTAGATTTAAATACAAATTTCAAAAATATATGTAATGTCAAATGAACTCACAGGGAGAAAGATTACTATTTAAATGAAAGATGTTACACTCTTCTTCCTAAATCTTATTATTGGATTAACAGACTCCAACACTTAACACTAAATACCATCTGAATAAGGGATCCTCCCTAATGTGGTTTACCTTGTTTCTTTACCTGTAACATAACTATAATGTTTATCTTCCTTTTTTCCTATAGTTTCTTGCCTAACGATAATGTTTTATCCTTCACTAAAACATCATGATGCTCCTTATTCCTGATGGAAAGAAATCAAATTAAAGGGCCTTTGATTTCTAGTCTCACCCAAGAAAATCATGCTTCACATTTCAAAAGAAAAGCAGACTAAAATTTTCAAATACGCTTTCTCCGTTCCTGAAAATTTCATTTGGGCAATTCCAGTAATAAGACAATCATCACATGGGTGCTTTAGGCAAATAACCCAAAGATGGAAATAGAAGCTGCATTTTCACTAGTGCATGAGAGCTACAAGAGAGCCAAACTCTACATGGGTGAGACTTCCAGAGAAAACAGTTTTTTTGTTGTTTTTTTTTTTTTTTTTTTGAGGCAGAGTCTGGCTCTGTCGCCCGGACTGGAGTGCAGTGGCCGGATCTCAGCTCACTGCAAGCTCCGTCTCCCAGGTTTACGCCATTCTCCTGCCTCAGCCTCCCGAGTAGCTGGGACTACAGGCGCCCGCCACCTCGCCCGGCTAGTTTTTTTGTATTTTTAGTAGAGATGGGGTTTCACCGTGTTAGCCAGGATGGTCTCGATCTCCTGACCTCGTGATCCGCCCGTCTCGGCCTCCCAAAGTGCTGGGATTACAGGCTTGAGCCACCAGAGAAAACAGTTTTAATACTTATAGAAAGTGGCGGCTATTATCACAAACTCCAAATGTATTTAGTGTCAGCTGGACTTGAAAGCAAAGCCAGCCTCCTCTCTGCCACACACCCACACACAGCTGTAGTCAATTCCCTCTAGATTTTGCTTCCTCAGTGCTTCTAATATCAGCCCCCTCCTGCCTGTCTCCAGTTTAGACTGCTACATGTGCAAGTTCAGGCTCTGCCCATTTCTGTTTTTGCTCATGCCTCATGCTGTTTCCTTCATCTAGAATCCCTTCAGGCTTGTCTGTTGAACTCCTACCATTCTGCCCTGCTGCACCCCCAGCCCTCCCGCAACACACACACACACACACACACACACACACCCCTCCCCACCTTCTACTCTCTCACTTGGGCACTAGATATCCCTTCAATGTCTTAATGACTTTTTTGGAGCATTCAGCATATTCTGACTTCACTTCTCTTAAATTATTTTCCTGCCACTCAAAAGCCTTTCCTCATTCCCCCATTCCTGAACTGGAAGCCTTATTTCTCTCACAGACCTAGGCTTTGTGCTACTATTCTCTGCAACTTGGGCTGAAATTCCCACCATTCTTTTAACAAATATTTATTAAAAGCATACTAGCTAAAAAAAAAAAAAAAAAAAAAAATCGTACTTAATTGACTCCTTTGGAAGAGGTGGCCAACCTGGTGCTTTACAGAGGGGAGATTCTGTTATATACCTGAGGGTCACTCAGGAATAAAGGATTCTTCTTAATTTTCTCCAGCCCTCTCGTGAGTTACAGAGTAACTTGTTAATAGTGTGTTATTGCTTTAGATGACCTCGCTGTGGGGATAAAATCCAGGACAGGCCAGGCGTGGTTGCTCATGCCTATAATCCAGCACTTTGGGAGGCTGAGGTGAGTGGATCACGAGGTCAGGAGTTCAACACCAGCCTGGCCGACATGGTGAAACCCTTTCTCTACTAAAAATACAAAAATAACTGGGCATGGTGATGCATGCCTGTAGTCCCAGCTGCTCAGGAGGATGAGGCAGGAGAATTGTTTGAACCTGGGAGGCAGAGCTTGCAGTGGGCAGAGATCACGCCACTGCACTTCAGTTTGGGTGACAGAACAAGACTCTGTCTCAAAAAAAAAAAAAAAAAATCACCACCACCACAAACAAAAAAAACCCAGGACAGTTGTTTTAACAAAACAATGGAGTTTGAGGGTTCAAGGAACATAACAGCCAAATTCTGAGTGTCTGCAGTCAGAGAACAGAAGGTGTTAGGGGAGAACAGTAGAAAACAAGGTACTAGATAATAGATCATATGGAAAAGGATAGGGGTGTGGTGAGGAGATACTGTCCAATGAATTGGGAAAAGCAGAGGATAGGAGGGGGAGGGATGGGAGAGAAAGAGAAGGTTGTGCATATAAATATGATCCTCATGTTGTGATTATAATTAAATCTGGCCCTAAGAAGAATGTTTAAGAAGAGAGACATTGTCAATAATCGATACTATGAGTGTGTATCAGTCACTCAGGAAACATATCTGTGCAGGATACACCCACAGAGATTCTAATTCAAGTGCTCAGGGTGGGGCCAAGGAATCTGAACTTTGAATAAGCACCCCAAGTGATGCTGTGGTCCAAGGGCCACCCCTTGGAAACAGTGGTAGAGACTGTAAGGTTTTGCTTTCAAAACATAACTCAGATCCCAGCATCTACTAGTTAATTTACAGGGCAGAGTGCCCATGAATCTGATGTCTGAGTAGCAGAAAAATGTCTGGATAGCTTAATGCATGGATTGCTCACTATTCTTCTTGCCCCCAAAGGTCCAATTCAAGAGAAGAATCTATAGTTTTGATACATTTAAGTCCTAAGTCCCCATATCCGTTCCATGTAGTTCTCAGCTGAGGAGCATGGCATTTTTCTTTCGTATTTTCAGTTGCTTAAAGTTCAACATCGCACATAGTTTTCAGTGGTAAAGGCTCTACAGATGTCCCAGTGATAATTCATAAACTCACAAGAGCCAAACATGCAAGTACAAACATAATTCGTTAGCTTTTTGACTTTTAAACCATATCCAGAAAGCACAATTAAGTCTCTGCACAGTAATTTTCTCATGAAAAATGGCCAGTAAATGCTTCCCATAGATAATTTATTTTAGTGTTATTGATTTTTTTTTCCCTCCTAAAAAGCTGTATTGAAACAACAGCCATTAAGGCTTATAGAGCTTTGAAACATCTGGTTATGATTGCAGACAATTGCTCCATTCCTTTTTCTTGAGGCAGCAAATAATACCGCTGAGAACACCTTCATTAGCTGCCTACTATTTCCCTTTCAGATGGCACCTGGGGAAAGGCTTGCAAAAGAGATAAAGAAATATCTGAAGGCAAAGCAATGGTTATTGTCCATAAATTACTTATGTCATTTACCCACAGAGTCTGCTCCCTGGTGGTGTGTTAGAAGAACACTTTGCTTCTATGTTCATTACTTGAGATAGCTATGCCCAATGCATTTAGTGAATTAAATGCATCCATTTTTCAGCTAGATGCATACTAGCACAGTCTTCCACTTAAACAACCTGGTGTAAGTAAACTTCATCAATATTGTTTTTGAGACAGAGTCTCACTTTTTTGCCCAGGCTCAACTGCAATGGCGCAATCTCGGCTCACTGCAGCCTCCTTATGCTGGGTTCAAGCTATTCTCATGCTTCAGCCTCCCAAGTAGCCGGGATTATAGACATGCACCACCATGCCCAGCCAGTTTTTGTATTTTTAGTACACATGGGGTTTTGCTATGTTGACCAGGCTAGTCTCGAACTCCTGGTCTCAAGTGATCAGCGCACCTTAGCCTCCCAAAATGCTGGGATTACAGGCATGAGCTACCATGCTCAGCTCATCAATATTATAGTCACTTTCGCTAGCTGAAAGAAACAAACTGACTCTGGCCAATTGAAGTGAAATGATTTTATCAAAAAGATTGGAGTAACTCAGGAAATTCCTTGGAAGGCTTGAGAATGAGGCTTAGAAAATGAGGAAGAATTACGGCCAGGCGTGGTGGCTCAAGCCTGTAATCCCAGCAGTTTGGGAGGCCGAGACGGGCGGATCACGAGGTCAGGAGATCGAGACCATTCTGGCTAACACGGTGAAACCCCATTTCTACAAAAAAATATAAAAAACTAGCCAGGCGAGGTGGCGGGCATCTGTAGCCCCAGCTAATCGAGAGGCTGAGGCAGGAGAAAGGCGTGAACCTGGGAGGAGGAGCTTGCAGTGAGCTGAGATCCGGCCACTGCACTCCAGCCTGGGCAACAGAATGAGACTCCATCTCAAAAATAAAAATAAAAAATAAATAAATAAATAAAAAGAAAATGAGTGAGAACTAGGAAATATAGGTAGGTGCCAGGACTAAAGGAAATTAAGGGAGAATACTGCTTCCTCTGCCACTGGAGAGGACACAAACCTGGCTGCCACCATCCACCCTGGGAAACTTCTGTACAAACTTCTGGTGTGGTTTCTGTACAAATGAATGCATTTCACTGTCTGTCACTACTTCAAAGTTCAAATGCCAGTAGAATCTTGATCTGGTTAGCTAAGCCTACATCTTAAGTCTCTGGGCTAGATGATGGCAAGCATGAGACTGAATCTAAATGAACTGGGCTTTTGGGATCTCCAGAAGGATGCAAGCTCTGTCTCCCATTAAGGTACACAGTGGAAACTTAAGAAGGTTCAGAGGCTGGACAGTCAAAAAATCCTGAAGTGTTCACTACGTTTAGTGGCAAGACCGAACATGCAGTGTGAATTATGGCTCCTTCAGAAAACGTTGACTCAAAACGGTTTTTAACATGGGCTACAACACATCTAAAAGAGTAAAATTAATTACCAAATACCTATCACAATATTAGTTTTAAGGAGTGTAAAGTACAATATTAATTTCAAGGAGTGTAAAGTGGTAGAGAGCCAGAATTTATAACCACAAATATAAAGTTGATAAATATACAACTATGTAGCTGAATATTAGTTTCCCATTATTCTTTCATCCAATCTGTAATAAACACATATTTTGCATTTGATAGACCACACACTCCATTAGATACTGGGAAATTAGAGGTGAATTTAACTCTATTCTCTTTAATGGACCCATAGTGTAAGATGACATAGATGCAAACACACGATGCAATGCAGTGGCTTGGGTGCTTTACGACAGGGATGCCCAACTCCTGGGCCATAGACCTGTATTGGTCCTCAGCCTGTTAGGAACTGGGCTGCACAGCAAGAGGTGAACTGCAGGCAAGCAAGCATTACCACCTGAGCTCCACCTCCTGTCAGAGCAGTGGCTACATTAGATTCTCATAGGAGCATGAACCCTATTTTGAACTGGGCATGCAAGGGATCTAGATTGCATGCTCCTTATGAGAATCTGATGACTAATGATCTGAGGGTAGAGCAGTTTCATCCTGAAACCTTCCCCCCAACACACTATCACCGTGGAAAAATTGTCTTCCAGAAAACCAGACCCTGGTGCCAAAAAGGTTGAGGGCTGCTGCTTCATGAAATTATGTACAAAGTGTGGTAAAAATATAAAAATGTTGAGAAGTCAAATCTGCCTAAGCAGAAAAGACAGACCTCAGGTAAAAAACAATAGATAAACTGTCCTAGAAAAGGAAGAAGGGTTCTCCAGGGAAACTAAGAGAATGGATTTCCGGGCATAAGACACAGAAGCAATTGACAGTGATGTAGAAATGGGAGAATGTGTGTATGTTGTTGGGGTTAGGGAGAGCACAGGTGAGAGGAAAGGAGAAATCATGAAAGGAAATGAGACTAGAGAAGGAGAGAAAGTTAAGATTTGAAGAACCTGTTCCATGTAGAGAATTTGAGTTTAGCATATAGGCAATAAAGAATCTTAAAGGTTTTTAATCAAAGTAATATATTTCACTTTTAGGCTTTGTGTTTCAGGGAGTATTTTGTAAAGGTTCTTCTGATTATACAGAATGGATTGGAGGAGGTAAGAACAGGCAGGACAATCTGATAGATTTTTGGGAATATTCCAAGGAAGAGATTCAAAGCTAGTGAAATTGACTATTAATGGAAAATGGGAGAAGAATTTGGGAATTAAAAAAAAAAAAAGATCTGGCAAGGCTTTCTAACAGCACATAGGGAATGAGGGGAGTGGTAGAGGAGGATGCTGGGCTAACAGCCAGGCTTTGGCAGGGGTAAGGGGTGCCAATGGGAGAGGAGTAAAACATTGGGAGAGAAAAGAAATGTCCTGTAAACTTTGAGAGATACAAGCTCAGAATGCAGGAGCTATTTTAATTAGAAGTATCACTATTAATCACCAGGGCAGAGGACATGAGATATCTCTGGGAGAATATACACAATAAAAAGAGAAGAGGACAAAATAGAGCCCTGAAGCACATTGACATTTGAAGAACTGACAGAGGAGCCTGCAGCGGAAACACAGGATGAATGGTCAAATTGGAGGAATCTGTGGACAGCGGTAACAGAATGGAAGGGTGGAGAGCAATGGAAGAAAAGTGGCATGGTCAATACCGTATTAAACACATTCTTTTCAGTGTCTATAAGGGCATCTATTGCAGGGACAATACCTTTAAGACCCAAACTACCCAGCATCTAATATACTTTCAAACATGTTTGGTACTCACCAACGTTGAGCTAAAGTTTAAAGCATGTTTGCTACCAGAGGAGTTGGTGACACACCACCACTCAAAATTTTCCCCTAAAGAAAGTCTATGTATCAGTGAGTTCCCAGGAATCCCAAGCTGCGACATTCATGGTGGTGTCATTGCATCTGTATTTCTGCCTTCAGAAAATTGCTAGAACTGTTGCCAGTTTTAGTATAATCAGGATGTTACTCATCTAGCCCAAAGAAGCATCTCTTACTGGCCAATTAGAAAAGACAGTACAATTGCAGAAAACAAAGAGATGAAAAAGAAGTGGCTGGCCAGAGACCTCAGAATTCATTTTAACGTGGGCTCCAGTGAGACATGTAGAGCAATCACTCCAAGGGTAACAGGTAATCAGTGACAAATTGGTAGAAAGTATGTCATTAGTAATATCAAATCATGCTTGTACTGGATGAAGAGTAGAATATGAGGTCTTCTCATTCCATAATAGCGGTCTAGTCTGTTAACATATCTTTTGGTTAGAAACCTCTTGGTATATAGACATAAACCTATAGAGATGAGATATAGTTATGGATGCAGACAGATACATGCATACAGATGTAAGCATTGTATAGATATGAAAAATATATATGTGGTAATGGATATGGTCATGAATATGGAGATAAATATTTGGACTAGGTAGGTGCCTCCTGACTACTGCAGGATGGATTCAGGTCCCTAGGGCAATTAAGAACATGTACACAGTACTGTCAAAAATCTTATTTCATATTATATGTACAAATAAAATGACATACCTGAGACTTGCCCCAAAAGATTATGGGAGGTAAAATAGGTGAGGCACAGACCAAACAAGATTCATTGAGTTAATGAATTCATTGTTGAAGCCGGTTGATGGATATATGGATGCTCATTACACTAAATTGTCTACTTTTGTATTTTTTTGGATGTTTCCCACAATTAAATGTTTTTAAAAAGTGAAAGCTTATTTTCGCCTCAGAGTACTACATATTCAAATAGCATCTTATTAGCTGCTAAACAGTGTGGTAGAGATAATTAAATCAGGGGACATTCAAGGGGGATATCAAAGAGGGGATAAGCCTGGAAGCAGGACATTGAAGTGGGAGGATATAGTTTGGATAGAGGAGTTGGGAGGGCAATTAGGAAGGGGAAGCAATAGTATGATGGTTAATACTGAGTGTCAACTTGACTGGATTGAAGGATACAAAGTATTGATCCTGGGTATGTCCCTGAGGGTGTTGCCAAAAGAGATTAACATTTGAGTCAGTGGGCTGGGAAAGGCAGATCCACCCTTAACCTGGTGGGCATAATCTCCTCACCTGCCAGCTAATATAAAGCAGGTAGAAAAAACGTGAAAAGGAGAGACTGGCCTGGCCTCCCAGCCTACATCTTTCTCCTGTGCCGGTGCTTCTTCCCCATGAACGCTGGACTCCACGTTCTTCGGTTTTGGGACTCGGACTGGCTCTCCTTGCTCCTCAGCTCACAGACGGCCTTTTGGGGGGCCTTGAGATTGTGTAAGTTAATACTTAATAAACTTCCAAATACATATACGTATATACATACACACACATCCTATTCTGTCCTTCTAGAGAACCCTAATATACAATAGGGAAAGAAAAATTTGTTGAACAATAAAAACACTAGTTTAAGACTAATGGATGACTGATATAAATATTGAATTAATATAGTTCTGTTATGAAAATCCTTGGATCGTACAGGATTCAATTTCATATCCCATCCATAACGTGAGAAACAGGAACCCATTGATCATTTCTGAAAAGAATAAGAAATCCATTTTAAAGAAGATTAATCTGGTACGATGAAGAATGGATAGACTAATAGCAGCAAGTCCTACTAAAAAGACTTGTCAGAATTCCCAGGGAAGATGTGATAAAGATGTAACTAGGGTGAGGGTGGTGAAAGGAATGGGTGGGTAAGAGAAAACACTTGAAGCAAGAATTAAATGACTCCATGACTATCCAGAGGTGAAGGAAAGGAATGCTCATTGTACCTATCTAAAGACATTAAAGAAATCAAATTTTTATTTATAATAAAGTAACTTTGGCAAAACCTGGGGAGCTGATTTAAGGTTTTAAGAAATGACATGTTCAGATATTTTTAAAGATGTAGCTCCATTTAAATTTTCCAAATTCATGTTTTAGAGAGCCATATTTTCATTATCACTCTTTCTTTGGGCAGACTATAACATCTACGACCGATATTCCAATGCATACTACATGTGGGTAGGTATTCTGAAAAATACAGGTAATTACACCAGGGCAGGACCACTCTATTAAAAGTTATACTTTGTAGTCAAGAAAAAAATTTAAATGTACATTATAACACACCCACACAATAAGTTAATATTCATGAAACCTCGTTCTCTGATTACATAAGAATGTAAAGAACATCTCAATTGTCACTTAATGCATCTGAGTTTATTAAGATTGAGCATAAAAAGCAAGAGGCTGGATTAAAAACCACCATTAAAATACCCAAGTGAATTTAATTCAGTATTTATGGAACTGAGTATGTTTTACTCTAATAAGGAACAGCTTAATGCAATTCAGTCTGAACAAACACAGTCTTATGCAGAAGATAAAGAGTGACAAGATGCCAACACATTATGACAGCTACTGTGCTGCCTGACCTAGAACATTATGCATTTTCTAAAAGTGCATAAAAAGCAAATTGTATTGTTTCTTCCAGCACATCAACCTCACATTTTTAGTTTTTATTACCCATAATCCCACAGGCTCTGGTAAAACATCAAACTAGAGTTTATTAGTTAACATTTTCAAAGGACACGATTTTAAGATGCTTTCTCAGGTGCTCTATTTCAGCAATTTTGCTTCATATGCTAAGTGGAGGACATATCACCAGCGCTGAAAACAGCCAACACACTATTATTACCAACAGGGAAATCCACCCACGAGTTGAACCAGTGCCAACCAACCACACGGAAATGCTGACAGCATCACAGGGCTTTCCAACTGTAGGGACGTGGAAAGCAGCTGCTCTACCCCTTCACTAAATGCAGATGGGGAGAAGTGAGTGTGCTTTTTTAGTGCTCAGGAGAATGGATACTGATGGGAAAACCAGCATGAATTTCCACAGAGGTACCAGTGATGCAGCCATTAGTTCCAGCTATTAGTTGCAAACTGATCTCTCATCTGCCACCTGCTCCTTTTCCTGCATTTTCTTTCTCAGTTCACTGCATTACCATCTACCCAATGGCCCAAGCTAGAAATCTCTAAATTGGCTTTTTTCTCCGTCCCTCCCGACTTACACTGCCCCTACTGCTCCTATCAAAGTTAAAAGATCAATTCCATCCCTTCTCTGACCCCACTGCCATACTTCAGGGTCCTTACATTGCCCTTTACATAATACTAGAGGTTTTAATCAGATTGTGTTTAACCATCATTTAATGCTAACTGAGCTATCCCTTGGCACCTGTAGGAGATTGGTTCTAGGACCCCCCAGAATATCTAAATTCAGAGATGCCCAAGTCATATACAAAAAAAGTAGTACTTGCATATCACCTACACACTTCCTCTTGTATACTTTAAATCATCTCCAGACTACTTATAATATCTAACCCAATGTAAATGTTGCATGGTTGTAATGTTGTATTGTTTAGGGAAGAAAACAATCTATACATTCAGGACAAACGCAATCATTCCTTGTCTCCCCAAATATTTTTGATCTGCATTTAGTTGAATCCACAGATGTACAACACACGCACAACACATGTGGGGGGCTGACCGTAAAAACAAGTCTATAATGTATCATCTAATCATTGATTAAAAGTAAAAACTATTCTCATGAGAGCCTAAAGACAAAATCCTTTTTATCTCTATCAAGGATTAGATGACACGTTATAGACTTATCGACTTGTTGACACATTATATACTTGTTGCTGGAAGATTTAGAAGCTGTTAATTTAGAAATTAGGAATGAAATTAGCAATTGGAATCACTTCTCTGTGTTACTTATAACTCAGATTTAATATTCTGAGTTTAACAGAATATTGGCTGACATATCAATTCCGTAGACATTCCAAATATTAAAAAATGCTAACATTTTTCAGAGAAAAAGATACTAGTCAGTTAAGTGGCTGACACTGAATCCTATCCTGCTGCTGCTCCTATCCTAAGGTGGGTCAAGGACGTGTTTCTCAGATTTCAGACTCGTCTCCCTGTATGCACGCACAAATGTGACAAATCTAAGTTCTTAAGGGATTCATTTTCAGAAAATTAATATATCATCTTTGATTTTTAAATTTGGAAGTTGATACAGGCAGTGGGCTGTGTTCTTTTCTGCCAAAAAAAAACAGATTGTATCTCCCAAAACCTGAAGTGGCGATTTTGAAGAATTTAGTCAGATTTAGTCTGTGACCGACAGCTTTGAAGGGAGCTGTACTGATTACATGATCCCTTTTCACCCAGGCCACTGTTGCCAGCCTTGTCAGGGCAGGCCTATTGCTATGTGCCAGTCACCTTGGAGACACAGCAAGAGCAGCTTCATCTTGTGGCCTTTTCTTTAGTTTCTCATTTTGAAAGCCACTTACACTTGAATGTATTATTTAGTATGGTGAAAAACGCATCAGTCTTCCAGACTTCAGAGCTCTAACAGGCTTAAAAAGCTTTGGAAATCTTTCTAAAACGAAAATAACCTTGCCCTTAGAAGAGCAGTGTCTGGTGTTCATATCAGGATTATCAGCAGTGGGCCTGGATGAGTAAGACAATTAAATGAACAGCTTTATGAAGGTGGGTGGCATGATGCCCCTCACCTCCACCCAAGAAGCTTAAAAGGGCCACATGTGTCATAAACCAATTATCCCTCCCACCATGCCTGAAGGAAGTACAAAATTGCTATAGCCATAGCCTCAGAGGTCCTGTTAAATCCTAGACACACAATCACTACGCAAAGAGAAATATCTTGATCCAGCTTCAAGAACAAAGACTAAAAGACTTGATCAGATGCTCAATTTCCTGACAAATGGAATAAACTGATGTTGATTGCATCAGAGATTGCCAATTCAGTTAGGTCATTTAAACCAGACTTACAGAATTTATGTATTTCTTTTAACACTCCTTTTTAGCTATAGACTTGAACCAGAGGTAGAGAGAAAGAATGGTATAGGGTGTCTCTGTATTTTCAGTGTAGCTAAGCTTCAACTTTCTCAGAATTCTTTTCTCAGAATATGGGTTTTGGCTAGGGCTGACTGCAAGAGAAATTTGTGAAAAGAATGGACTCCAGAAGCGAATTGGGATGCTTGTTTCCTTGGCAGGAGAGTGTAGTGTCAGAAGTGAAGTTCGTGTGTGTTGTGGATATGATATGCAGGCTCACCTTGTTGGCTTCTGTCTTATCTCTTCCTTCAGCTTTCCTACTCCCGGGCCAGGTGCATTTTTAGGACACTGAAAGACAGTGTCAGCTTCTCCTGAAAGTCATTGGCCTCGCTGAAACTAGAGGCTTGAAAGCTGTGAAACCAACTCAGTTTCCAGTTTATCCTTATGGATTCTAGTTTGTCCTTGTTCTCTCTCCGTTCACACCTATCTTTCCTTCCCAAATCCCTGCTCACCTCAGGCCTAGCACCAGATGCAAAAGCAACAGCCATACATAAACTGCTTAACCAGCCCTCACAATTATACCATGCCCAGTTCCTCTAAGAAATCCCATATTCTATCATATGTCTGATGGTTTACATCTCTGACCAAATTCTGAGTGACACAGGAGGTGTGCCAGGCTCTGTGATAGGCACATTGCTATAAATTGCACAATCTCCCTCACAAAAGCTTCAGTTTCAACTGAATTGGAAGGAAAAACTACACAAAAATGCCAGCAGCCACAAAAGTCTCTGTGGCACCAAATTCAAGCTTTATGTTATTAGGTTGGTACAGATATAATTGTGGGTTTCGCCATTTGAAAGTAATGGCAAAAACAGCAATTACTTCTGCACCAATCTAATACTTCCCCTGTGTCACATAGCTTGATGAAGTTTCCCCAGTCAAAGCACATTAAACATTGACATTAGGAAAGTGAAGACTTCAGGGTAAAGAACTTAGAGCTAAGGGCCAGGCTATAATAGAGCTAGAAGGAAATAAGTTGATTAAACGGGCACAGAGCTTTTAGTGGTAAGACTAAATTCAGGGAGTAAACAGAAGTTCTCAATCTTTGGGTACTAAAGAGTCTCAGTAAACCCTCACAACGTAAAGACAGAAAAATCCTCACAACATGTATTTAAGATTGGGGCAATAAGCTAGTTAAAAAAAAAAAAAAAAAAAAAAAGGATACACCAAGTCCAGAGGGCAACCAGAACAGAAGGTCGAGAATTTTGGAAGCCAGGAGATCAAGTATTTTATGAGCAGCTACTTTTGTGGAAGATAAATTTGGATGCCTAGTAGTTCAAAGGACAGAACAAAGTGGGGGGAATAAAGCAAACTCATAGTTGAGATCTAGATTGCAGGGATTGAAGAAGCAGGAGAAACATACAGGAGGAAGGGTTTGGGAATGGTTTTATCTGCCCCGAGATATGGGCCTTTTGGGTGAGTCAAGGATAATTCTCATTAGAGCCTGACCTAAGCCCATCTCTGATCTTGACATTTAGGCACAAGGAGTAAAATGACTATCCAGTCAGTCAACAGGACTCAAGCTCAAAGCCAGGTTAGTGGCAAATCAGGGTGACTTGCTGTTGGACCACAAAGTATTTGTCTGGAGATTCTTTCTTTCTGGAGGTCAGAGTTGGTCCCATCAGGGCTGTACACTGAGGTCAAGTAATTCCTGCAGCTGGTGAAAGATAGGGAACCAGAAGGGGTGACAAGTTGTGAGGCTTGAAAAAGAAACTGTACATGAATAGACATAAATTATACATAAGGCATGAAACCCAAAGTTAATGATAAAGTAATTTACCAGTTGTATACATATGACCCATATATGTAATATGTGTTCATATGACATATCTAACAGATATTATATATGCTTATATACATAAAGAGGCAATGTTGACCACATTTTCACATTAGTTATATTTAGTGGAACTGAGTGCAAAGATTCAACTTTTCTTAGTCATTAACTGAAGTTCCTGTGTTTAAAGAACTATTGCTTTGTCCTAAACTACTTACACTGGAGTAAAGTAAGTCCATAGACTTTATGAAGCATTATTTTTCTCTTCTGATATGAAGATCTGTTATTCCACATTAAGTCGTGCTTTTCCAGTTTCTTGCCGCAAGCATGTCTATAAACAGTTATATTGATTAAACTTGGCTTTGGTGTTCTAATACGGCTGGAATTCACACAATGGAGTTTCAAAAATGATGAGCCCACAGATGTATATCCTGCCACCACCACCACCCCCACACTCACACTCTAAGTGTGTCTTTTGAAAGAAGTCCAAGAGGACTCTCATACAGTTACCTCATTATTTATAGCCAGCAAGGAAATGTTTGAAAAATACGCAGGAATGGCAGCTTTCTGGCTTTTTGACTTATTAGATCCCTTGCTTAACAATAATAATTTCAAGACTCAGCAAATAAAAACTCTCATTGCAAAGACGTGATAAAGTTCACAAAAGGAATCTATAGCAGTATTTGGCTTAGGTCCCTTCTTGGTAATGATTCATTTTAATATCCTCAGTCTTGTTAAATTCTTACCCTTATTTTTATTTGCTCACTGTGTCCTAACCAGCAAGAAAGCTATTAACATGATGGTCATGCATTTTCCTTTCTTTATGTATTGCATTTGCTGTTCCCCTTCAGAGAAGTACCAGCTTCAAAATGAGTATTAGATTATTAGACTTTCATTTATGCATAATTTTAATGCAGTCTATCTGAACCAGGCAAACCTCTCCTTTAGCTGAGCTATGGGCAGAGAGAAATTTCTGGGTTTCTCAGTTCTGAAACTGGGTGTGTGGTACAGAATCGAGCTAAGCCGATTTCCAGAGGAAACCTGGGGATAAATCACATCATGACCAGGATTATCCTTAGGCTGGCTATTGGGTCAGACAGAACTCTAGTTTCCACAGATAGTTTCAGAAAGAAACGTTGATGGGAAAAATTCTGATCCCATGAAGATCATTTATATTGCCATTTGAAGGAGATATGGAGGTGGAGGGAGGAAGGACCACTGGCTGCTGTGCACCAAAACCTACTCATTTGACCTAAAATACTTGTAGTTACACAGAAGGGTGCAGAAGATGCTAACTTGAGGTACTGAGAATCTTCTACAAGCAGCGTGGTATCAAGGCCCCTGGTGGGAGAGGTCTGTCCTGGTACAGCAATAAGGGAAAAAAGGAGCTTTGACTCTACAGAATTGAAAAACAATAAAACCAACCAAAAGTGGTTTTACATTTTAACACTATTAGTTGGTAATTCCTAACATCAGTGATAAATTCAAACTTTTTTTGGTCTAAAATCTAAACAATCTTGCAGTTACAAGTGAGTTTTAATTATATATGTCACCTTGAATGGGGATATAAAAATGCCAGGCATGCCTGCTACAAAAAGGACATCTAAATAGAGCAAATAATTCAGGAGTTTTTGTTTTGCTTTACTTAATGATACGTAATCTGTAAATATAGCCACTGTTGATTGTCCCATGGACAGGCATGGCTACCAGGATAACACAGAAGCATTTCATTTAAAATTGTCTTAGCATATTTGTGTACAGAGGTATGTGATACCTTTGGAAAATATGAAGCTCAATATGGCCATAGTTGAGTAAAACAAAACTTTAATTGATTTTGTCCCCTTCTTTCATCCACTCTGCTAGAATCTATGCTTTTCCAAATGAGTACAAGAAGCAGAGAGATGGTAAAGGGCTTCTTAAAAATGACTTCTCATGTCTCATCCAAAATTCAGGAAGTGTTTCAAGTTCTGATTATTGACCTAATCTTTGTAACACACACCATCCTTAACCCTAATTTTTAACTAATCAAACAAATCAATAGGAGGTAAAGAAGTAAATCGAAGGTGAAATAGCTAATCCTGCTGGTTTATATGCCATGGAGATCATATTTACAGATATTAACAGAGCAAGGAGAATGACTCTCCCCTGAGAGCATAGCACATTTTTAAATCACTGCTATTTTTAGAATGTTTGTCTTTGTGACAATGAAAAGTTTCACATATTAATTGGCCTTTACACCAAATTTGGATAAATAACTGAAACTTGGTTCAGATTTCAACCATGTCACATTCAATCATCACATGAATGAATGTTACGAAAGCAAAACTGAACTATTTTTATTCATGTTTTTCCCTGTGCATATTTTTTATTTCTTCCCATGTCTTGACATTAAGCCAACTCAATAGGAGATGTATCCTACTAAATTACATATGATCTTTATGCAATTCTAGTGTCCAATAGTGGCATCCACATGTCAAAAGGACACATGTAGAGTCTGTAGTTTACCATCATTACTTTCTTCTGAGCAAGCTGTAATAATCCTTCATTTTGTTTCTCTTCTCATTTCTCCTACTGCCTCTCATCTTTGACCTCAGACAGCTTTTACCTGCTTTCTTAATTCCTACCAAAAATAAAAAAAAAAGTAGTGCTTACTTTTGAGGCCCTCTGGTATTTCACACCTGCCTCTAATATTCTTAACTTAATGTTCTCCTTGAAAACTCATTATTTCAAGGTAGTATATCTTGAACTAACAGATTTTAATACTTGTGTAGATTAGATACAAAAATCACTAAATATCACTAAGAGTCAAGGATTCCTCAACTCTACTGAAGCAAAACAAAACAAAAAAACTGTCCAAATAACATTTAGCATTCAAAATGGAAAATAGAAAAAAAATTAAAGTAAACCCAGATTATTCTTACCACTTTACAACTTGTTGAATATTCTTGAATACCCTTGGAGAGATGATAACAGTAATTAGAGAGTTTGCATGTGGATGCTGGTTAGACCAGTTGGGTTAAATTATGACTCTGCCCTTGTTTTAGCTAGGCCACCTTGGACAAGTTTCTAAACATCTCTATGCCCAAGTTTCCTCATCTGCAGAACCAGGAAAATAGAGTTGTAAAAATTAAATGAGCTGATATTTACGAAGTGCTTAGAATAGCACTAGGTCTAAACACTAGTGTTATTTGAGACAGTGTGAGTCTTCCTCTC
Source organism: Trachypithecus francoisi (assembly GCF_009764315.1). Classification (NCBI taxonomy): domain Eukaryota; kingdom Metazoa; phylum Chordata; class Mammalia; order Primates; family Cercopithecidae; genus Trachypithecus; species Trachypithecus francoisi. The sequence goes on along the minus strand of NW_022681468.1, from coordinate 42,516,511 downwards.
AGAAGCACTAAGCACGTAGATAATACAAGAGAAGTGATTACTTCTTTCATTGAGGATCATGGAAGATTTTGCAGAAGAACGGACTCAGTTCAAGTGGGCTGGGAGAACGCCAGCGCTACTAACACCAGTTTTATTGTAATACATCATAGATGAGATGATGGGAGCCTGAAATGGTAACAGCCATCAGGTCAAATTAAAGACAGCTTTGACTTCGATTCTGTAAAGAAACAATCTACAGAATGCGGCAATTGACTAAGTAAAGCAAGGAATCTCAGCCTTGACATCAGGGAGAACGAGTATGTCCTCCATGCACACAGACACAAAGCACTCCAGAACCGGGGCACTGGGTAATCTTTGAGCAGATAGCAGTAGCCTAGAGTGTGAGGGTGGGAATATATGTTGGAAGGAGAATGCCAAGATCAAGGAAGAAACAGGCAGTAGACCAAGCCCAGAACTTAGGTGAAGGAATTAGAGAGTTGAAAAAAGGTTGGTCCTTGTGTGGGAACTAAAACCAGAACACAAGGGGACCTCTACCTGTCTCCCAGAGCTTCCCAAATCTCTTATCACCAAGAGCCAAGATTTGCCCTAGATATCAGGGAGTCATCATAATACTGTAGAAGTTCAACTAAGGAGGAAAGAAGAATGAAAATGCCAGGAAAAAGAAGAAAGTTTTCCATTGTAAAGTTCTGTAGAGAAATCAAGAAAGTCCTGGAAAAGAAGTATTTCTACATACTTTGATGACCCAATGTAGATGGGTTCTAAGTGAAAATGAAGAAAGAGGAACAACAGTAGGAGTCACATATTTTAAGATGACTACTTTGAAGCACATTAGGTACAATATGAAAAGTATAACAATAAAGAAACTGACTAGAAATTCACAGGATAAAACAGCTGGGAGAGGGGCCAGAAGATACTTAGATGACTACATACTAATATATAGAGATTTGGCAAATTTAACTTAGATCTTTCAACTTGAAAAGAAATATAACAACTCATATGTTATCAAGACACGACAACAAACATAGCTATGGAAAACTATATCCCACTCAAACAGTTTTTGCTTTGTTTGGTTTTCAGAAGAATAGGAAAAATGTTCAGTTATCAAGGCATATACCTCTGTATATTGACATGAATTTATACAAGGAAATTAAGTGTTATGAGTTTTGTTACAGTTTCTAAGTTGGTCTTGAGGCCTCTGTATCAAGAGTAGACATAAGTAGGCCAGGCACGGTGGCTCACGCCTGTAATCTTAACACTTTGGGAGGCCGAGGCGGGCAGATCACTTGAGGTCAGGAGTTCGAGACCAGCCTGACCAACATAGTGAAATCTCATCTGTACTAAAAGTACAAAAACTAGCCAGGCATGGTGGTGTGCACCAGTAGTGCCAGCTACTCCACGGGCTGAGGCAGGAGAATTGCTTGAACCTGTGAGGCGGGGGTTGCAGTGAGCTGAGATCATGCCACTGCACTCCAGCCTGGGTGACAGAGCGAGACTCCGTCTCAAAAAAAAAAAAAAAAGTGCACATAACTAAAGCTAGCCTCTCTCTAGGAAAGCCTTGACCAGAGAAAAGTTAGGTTCAGGTGTTTAAATCAGGTAAGACAATGACACGACAAAAAGAAAACCATGAAACAGAAGAAACTTGCTACTTACAGATCTCAGTGGTGCTGACAGGAGGCTGACAGGACAGGAAGCCGGCAAGCAGCAGAGAGCTCAAGCAGTGAGTGGAGGAAATAAGTGAAAAAGGCAGGACCTGTGGGCCTTATTTATTAAGCTCCATGGGCATTATTCTTTAGGGTTTCTCGTGGGGCGGTGTGGATTGGATAGTTTAGAGAAAACACCTGTGTGACAAGCAGGGCAACGTAATTATAGGACTCAAGTGTTGGCCACTAGGTTTATTGTGGCCAGCAGCTGTAATGTGTCAAGTTTGGGATCAGTGAGATGAGAAATAAGCAAGCTGTATCACGAACCACCACAAACACAGGGAGAGCAAGTTTTAACCAGGCCATAGGCGATGGGTACTATTACATTTCAAATAACTTACATCAGCTAAAAATGGAGCCTGAGGCTGCAACTATATTAAACAAAATGATAACACTAAACCTTTGGCTAGAGAATAGAAGGAAAAAGGGAATATGTAGAGGAGGAGCTTCTGGGAGAACCAACGTCATACTCTGATTTAATAAGAGTTTTTTTTTGTTGTTGTTGTTGTTTGTTTTTTTCTGGGCTCCAATCTGGTCACGAGGCTGAGCAGGTAGCCATCTCAAGAGACAGAAGGTGGAGTATGGCTTTACTTTCGGCATTGAATACAGCTGTAAGAAGGCTGATGCTAAACAGTTGTGCTATCAATAAATCCTGTGTCTTCAGTTTTTTTTTTTTTTTTTTTTTTTTTTTTTGATACTGAGTCTCGCCGTCTCTCCGGCTGGAGTGCAGTGGCGTGGAGTGCAGTGGCGTGATCTCGGCTCACTGCAAGCTCCGCCTACTGGGTTCACGCCCTTTTATTGCCTCAGCCTCCCGAGCAGCTTGGACTACAGGCGTCCGCCACTTCACCTGGCTAACTTTTTGTATTTTTAGTAGAGACGGGGTTTCACTGTGTTAGCCAGGATGGTCTCTATCTCCTGACCTCGTGATCCGCCCACCTCGGCCTTCCAAAGTGCTGGGATTACAGGCGTGAGCCACCGCGCTTGGCTGATTTTTTGTATTTTTAGTAGAGACGGGGTTTCACCACGTTAGCCAGAGTGGTCTCCATGTCCTGACCTGGTGATCCGCCCGCCTCAGCCTCCCAAAGTGCTGGGATTACAGGCGTGAGCCACCGTGCCCGGCCTGTCTTCAGACTTTCTAATGGCCTGGTTGCTCATTAAGATGTGAGTGAGAAATACTTAGCAACAGACTGTTTTTGCTGCAACCTGCCCGCTTCAACATAAATGATGAAAGTACAGATTCTGAATAAGAGGTCTAAGTAATTCCCAACCACAAAAGTGTGTATGCAATTTATCCAGTGCAACCATTATAGCGGACAATGGTTTTAGCCACAAATCAAAAATCGATGTCATGTGGGTGCAGTGTGGTGAGGCCTGTCACTTGGTATCAGTCTTCTGAGCCACAGCCTCACACAGAGATGATAATTACCATCAGTCATACCTACAAAGAAAAGGCCAAAACACTTCTCTTGTCCTTTAGAATAATTCCAAATTTATAACTCTGTAATTCAGCCTTGAACTATTTGTAAGTAAATAATAAGAAGTATAAAGCCACATGTTTAAAATGGAGTCTGGTGGGTTATCTACTTAGACATTGTGTTTAGCAGTTAATGGCCATTATGATAGTAATTTAAAAATAAAAGAACATGACTTTTACAATAATCTATAATTCTGATAGAACATTTCTGAAATGAGTAGGATTACTGAAACGTATATAGGTGTGTCTGTGCATAGCTTTAAACTTAGAGCTTTTAGAGTGGGTTAATCAGATTAAAATATAAAGAATCACTAAGCAATTTAAAATCTTTTCGATAAATGTAAGGAACTTCCTACCAAGTAGCTGGGACTATGGGCGTGCACCACCACGACTGGCTAATTTTTGTATTTTTAATAGAGATGGGGTTTTGCCATGTTGGCTGTTCTCGAGCTCCTGACCTCAGCCAGTCTCATCCTCCCAAAGTGCTGGGATTACAGGCATGTGTTGCTTATTTTGAGATAATTATCTGTAAATGCATAGCTATAAAATAGTACTGCAGTTGTGTGCAATTTAAATGAACACAAAAGAGTTTTCATTTGTCATGAAGCTATTTGCAATGAGAAACAGGACAACCAGAGTTTTGTTGTCACATTAACGAGACTTTCAAGTAAGATAATAAAAATATGTCCAATACAGATTACCATCATGTTCTCAACAGTATTTTCATGTTCAGCCTACATGTAATTTTCCACTACATTTGGTTTACTAGTACTTCATCAAAATTCCTCTCTATAAGAAACAACATAATTTCAAAGTCCTTTCATGTATTAGGGGCTATCATAGCTTATTCATTACAAATTGCCTTTTAATAGAATAGTATTTAAGCTGAGAAATATTTGGAACCTTTTACCTTTTTTTCTCAGAAAAAAAAGGAAAACTTTATAGAAAAAGACTTTCTGTTGCAAAGAAGTGTCACGTTTTTAATTTTTTCACGGATATAACTGTGATAAAGCAAGGGGCCTTTGTCCAACTGTAATAACCAAAGCTCACCTGTGTTCATTGTATCCAACTCATTTTGTGTAATTCTAACTATGAAAGCTGAAGATGCGCTTGTAAAATTTGTTGTCATGACAACAAAATCCCATAAGAAATGATACAAGACTGTATGTGAAGGACATGATTTAACTGAAAGATGCTTCAGCTACCCACTGCAGCCCCATTTTTCAGCTTGTCTGTTGTTTGCTTGTATTTTTCTAACATCTAACAAAATTTCCATCTGGCATAACTCTTTAATAAATACGCTAAGATTAGCAGTTATTTTCAGCTTCCTTTTACCAACTATTATTTTATAAGAAGTAGAAAGGAAGGTTACTAAAAGTTGTCAACCTTTATAAGTTATGAAATATTTTCCTTGACCACGTATCCTTTATTTGATCTTAAGAATCTCCTTCAAACATCCTCTCATAGATTTCTCCACAAAGGAAAGTTTTGAAGCTCTGGGCCAGGAGAATTTGTAAGAAAGTAAAGATTTATTAATATTATTTAACAAAGATGAGAAGGTAAAAAGTGAAAAGGTAAAACTAATAATTTTAAATAAAAAAGCATACTTGTTTTTGCACACACAATCACACACAAAAAAATCTTGAAAACCAGTCTCAAAAAAGAAAGCTTTCTGCTACTTAACATTTTTTAGATTTTAGATTCTAGACTCAAGAATGAGAACAAAATTCTAATAAATTTCAAAATGTAAAATATGGGTGACACCTTCCAATTTTGGGAAAAATTAAGAAAAAGAAATTATGGGAAAACAGTATGGAGATTATCAAAAGAACTACAAGTGGGACTACCTTCAATCCAGTGATCCCACTACTGGGTATGTACCCAAAGGAAAATAAATCATTATAGGAAAAAGACATATGCACATATAGCAACACACTTCACAACTGCAAAAATATGGAACCAACCTAAATGCCCATCAACCAACAAGTAAATAAAGAAAATATGGTGTACATACACCATGGAATACTACTTAGTTATAAAAAAAAAATGTCTTTTGCAGGAATAGTAAACCAAATGTCATATGTTCTCACTTATAAGTGGGAGCTGAGCTATGAGGATGCAAAGGCATAAGAATGATATAATGGACTCTGGGGACTTAGCGGGGAAGGTTGAGAGGGAAGTGAGGGATAAAAGGCTATATGTTGGGTACAGTATACACTGCTCAAGTGACAGGTGCACTAAAATCTTCGAAATTGCCACTAAAGAATGTATCCATGTAACCAAAAACCACCTGTAGCCCAAAAAATATTGCAATAAAAATAAAAATTAATAATAAAGGAAATTATGAAAAACTTTGTAGTTTTCCTATTCAATGTTTCTTATTACTTTCTTAATCTCATCTTATGTAAGAGCTTAACACTTACTCTGGGTTCCTATTTGGGGTTCTTCTCATTGTAATGATAAACCATCTCACGAGTCCCTTCTTTGCCTTGTATCGAGTTTTCATACAATAATTTAATATCTAACTGTACATTTTGCTCTTGCCAAGTTAAACTCTCTTTTGTTTCATGAAGATGGCCATAACCACCCAGAATCTTTCTTCATCTCCAACAGTTTTAGTCAGTGTAATAGGGCAAGAAAATGAAGAAAAGCCATATAAATCAGAATGGGAGAGATAAAACTGTCCCTATTTGCAGACGAAATGATTGTCAACATAGGAAATCTCAAGAATGGTTTGAAAACACTCCTAGAACTAATGAGTAAATTTGGCAAGGCCAGAGAATGCAAGATAAACATACAAAAATCAATTATATTGCTATACAATAGCAATAAACAGGTAGAAACAAAATTAAAAATACAATACTATTTGCAATCACTCCAAAAAAAATGAGAAAACTATTTATGTGTAAATTCAACTAAATGTGTATAGGATTTGTATTTTGAAAACCCACAAAAGTCTGACTAAAGATATCAAATATCTCTAAATAAATGAAGAGATATACTATATTCATGACTTGGAACTTAATATAGTAAAGATGTGGATTTTCACCCAAACTAATACACACGTTTAATACAATTTCTATCAAAATCTCAATGAGCTTGTAAAATAGCTATAGATAAGATTATTCTAAATTTTTATGGGAAAGCCAAGGAACTAAAATTGCTAAATAGGCTGGACACAGTGGCTCATGCCTGTAATCCTCACACTTTGGGAGGCTGAGGTAGGCGGACTGCCTGAGCTCAGGAGTTCAAGATGAGCCTGGGCAACATGGTGAAATCCTGTCTCTACTAAAAATACAAAAAACTTAGCTGGGCATCGTGGTGCACACCTGTAATCCTAACTACCGGGGAGGCTGAGGCACAAGAATCGCTTGAACCCAGGAGGCAGAGGTTGCAGTGAGCCAAGATCAGGCCACTTCACTTCAGCCTGACTGACAGAATAAGACCCTCTCTCAAAAAAAAGAAAAAGAAGAAAAGAAAAAGAAAAATAAGAATAAATGGGGAGAAATTACTCTACCCCCCCATCCTGTTTTATTATACATGTCCACTAGTGGAGATCATGTGATATTGGTAGCATGATAAATGCATAAATAAATGGGACAGGTGAAGAAGGCTAGCTGATGTTTTATAAAAATGCAAAGATAATTCAATGGAAAAAGGATGAACTTTTCCATAAATTTTTCTGGAATAATAATTGGACATCTTTGGACAAAAAATGTAAACCTCAATCTAAATCTCATACCTTTTACAAAAACTGACTCAACAGGGGTCATAGATTTAAGTGTAAAACATAAAAAATCTAAAACTTTTAGGAGTTAACCTAGAAGAAAACTTTCAGGACCTGGAACTTAATGAAAAGTTCTTAAACGTGATTCTAAAAGTACTAGATATTTTTTAAAATCTGTAAATTGGACTTAATCACAATTAAATACCTTTGCTGTATGAAAGACTGTCAAAAGAATGAAAAGACACACTATAGATTGAGAGAAACTATTGCAAACCATATATTCAACAAAGGATTCATATTTAGAATACAGAACTCATTCTCAAAGCTCAACAGTAAATATATATATATATATATTCAACTGGAAAATGACAAACATATGAAGAGATATTTTTCTGAGAATGATACACCGATGGAAAATTGAGTGCAAGAAAACACAATCAATATCACTAGCCAATAGAGAAATGCAAATAAAGGCCACTAAGAAATATCATTATACATCTCCAGTACAAGTCAAGTAAACAGTAGCAACAATACTAAATGTTAGCAGGGAATGGGGAAGCTGGATCTCTCCTGTTGCTAGCAGGACTGTAAAATGCTCCAGTCACTCTAGAAAACAGTTTGTTTCTTAAAACACTAAATATACACTTACCATAAGACTCAGAAATTTGTGCTCCTGAATATTTATCCAAAATGGAACTAATGTTCCCACAAAAAATGCTGTACACAATTGTCCACAGAGCCTTATTGGTAATAGCCTAAAACTAGAAACGACCAAAATGCCCCTCAATGGTGAAACAAACTATGGTATGCCCATATTGGGGAACATTATGCAACAATAAAAAGGAATAAGCTGTTAATATACACAACCACTTGGGTGGATCTTAAGGGCATTATGCTGAATGAAAAATGCCAGTCTCATAAGTTCTCATACTCCATGTTTTTGTTTATATAAAACTTTGAAATGATGAAATTATAGGTATGGAAAATAAACTTGTAGTTATCGGGGGTTGGGAATGGTGGGAAAGGACTGGGATTTGGGTAGACTAGAAGGTATTAGCATAAAGGAGCTCTTTGTGGTGAAGGAATAGTTCTGTATTTTGATTACAGTGGTGGTACACAAAACAACCCCTGTGATCAAATGATAGTACTATAAATGCACATTGTACCAATATCAAAGTCCTGGTTTTGATATTGTACTATAACTAGATAAAATGTAACTATTGGGGGAAACTGGGTGAAGGATACATTGGACCTCTCTGTTTTACCTTATAACTGTCTGTTAATTGATAATTATTTCAATCAAAAAGGGTAACTTAAAAAATGGGTGCTAGATTGTTAAGAATTTCCATGCGTGTTTGAGTGGAAAAGATGTTAAAAAATCCTTTGCAGCCCTATTTCAGAAGGGTAATACTAAATCATGGCAAATTTTATTCACTAACAGACTGTAAAAATGGGTGAGGGGAGTTGTCATCTGCAATACTTGTGAACTTCTGTAACAGCACAACACTCATGAAAGCTAGAAAATAAAATGGTACACGTGTATTTCTATAGGCCACATTTTTCAATCTAATTTATATCCAGTAAAATCATATAGTTTCCATAAACCTTAACTCATAAACCAGCTAATGATAGACTCTGAAAAAGCATAGGTAATATGGTGCCTTATTATACTCATGCTCAAAAAAATTAATAGGTCAGATCTGGAGAATTGTATACATCACTCTAACACCCTTCAACCTTGAACTAAGGCAAGGCACACTCTTGACCATTAGTCACATCATTGAGACTCAGGAGTTGTGCTTTCTGTCCACCTGCTCTCCTGCTCCCAGCTCACCTTAAGATCCACCCAAGTGGTTGTGTATATTAATAGCTTATTCCTTTTTATTGCTGCATAATGGTCCCCAATATGGGCATACCATAGTTTGTTTCACCATTGAGGGGCATATTGGTTGTTTCTAGTTTTAGGCTATTAAAATTAGGCTTCTATGGAAAATTGTGTACAGCTTTTTTTGTGGGAACATTAGTTTCATTTTGAGTAAATATTCAGGAGCCCAAATTCCTGAGTCTTACGGTAAGTGTATGTTTAGTGTTTCAAGGAACAAACTGTTTTCTAGAGTGACTGGAGCATTTTACAGTCCTGCTAGTAAAAGGAGGGAATACAGATGCAGGTAGACCACAACACCCATGCTCCCATTTGGAACTCTGAGGATGATTCTTTCCCCAATCACTATTTTCTCTGCATCCTCACCCCATTCTTTCCACTTGTACCTAGTCCCTTATATTATTTGTATACCTCTCAGCATCCTACCTTGTATTCTAAGCTTCTCTGAAGGCAAGAACTCTCTCCCATATGCCTCTGTAACTCTCCCTTTTAAGGCATAGTAGTTTTATGTAGCATGAATCTAATGCATGACTGTAAAATAAAATATATTTGAAAAATTACAAGAAAAATAAAATGATATAGTTGTATATCGGTAATTCCACATATTCTATAATGTTATTAGCATCATACCAGAATATACAGTGGTGATCTCTTCATTTTAACCTTTGAAGCAAAAGGAACAAATCGGAAGAAACCTGAAAATACTGAGTAGAATGTAGTCTCTCTGGGAGTCAGACAGTGAGGTATTAAGATATTCATTCACCATTTTATGATGTTGACATTTAACAATGTTAAGATAACATTCAACATTTATTTAGTCCACAATGACTGATTACATTCTATACATGTGGCTCTTTGTTAGATCCTGGAGAAACAAGGGTATCCAGGAAATGTGGCCTTGGCCTTCACAGAATCAGCTTACAGGAGCAGTAGAGTGAGAATGGGATTTAATTTTGTAAATTAGTGGGAGCCCAATCAGGAATTTGCAGGCACAGAACCAATGTATTTCAGAGCAACATAGGCTGAGGTCCTAGAATTGTGAAACACTTTTCAATGGGCATCTTCTTTCAAAGCTTCACCATGGCTTGAGGTGTTGCAGGGAAATATAAGCCAAAAGACTTGCTTTGGAAAGGTATAGAATCTCTCCAACTGTGAACATTTCTGCTTTGCTCGGAATAGTTCATGCTCTTTCACATCAAGTCATTCTAGAAAAATGACCCTGAGCCAAGAAGTCCAAAGAAAAACAATTGTATACTTTCCTCAACTTTTCCAGAATGAGTTTACAACACAAAGCAACAAAGACTTTTAAATTCCATGTTATTATAATTCTTAAGCTTGTGAAACAAACTATAATTTTTTAAAACAGATTATTGTATAGCCATAACACCTGCTTTACAGAGCCAGAAAAATCTTTTTATTTTAATTTAACTAAAAGACAATGCACCAAAGAAAAGCAAAGCCTGCTGGAGAAACTAGTGGATAGAACTCTGACTAAATAACTTTTCCATAAAATAAAGGATCTGACTGAGAGCTTGAAATGTAAACCAGCCCAAGATATTGAGTTGCTTGAATTGCAAGAAATAGATCTTGCCTAGATGTGCAACAAAATTTTTAAGATGCTTTACTTTTAAAGCTTTTTATAGTTTAATCTAGCATTTATTACCTGAATGAATGAAAGAATGCTAGACAACTATAAGAGTAGTTCAGAATAGGAATGCAAAATCCCTCCTGAATTCTTTTCAAAATCAGCTTTTGAGATTAATAAAATCTCAAATCTCTCACTGAGATAAATAAAATATTTTGAGATTAAAATCTTTGGCACCAGACTGCTTTGTAGCACCTATTAAGAAATAGTGTACATGGGTTCCTTGAAATAGTCAGATATATTAAGCAGTGAAGGAAGCTTTGTAATTTAAAGCAATACCTCCCCAAAGTGCTAATGCCTCTGATCTCCCTTCCCAATTATTCACTAAAATATCTGAGAACTACCTAATCTTATAGTTCAGAAATCAATTAATTGTCTACCTATTGGGACTGAAAAATAGTGGCAACGAGAGGCAAAAATAAGGTGAGAGATTTAAACATTGTCTCAATACAATATATTCAAACACATCTTTCACCAAAGAAGATACAGAAAGGGCACAAATAAAGATGCTTAAGATCATTAACCATCAGGAAAATACACATTTAAACCACAGGAGATACCACTATAGACCCACTAAAATGTATCTAATCAGAAAGGCTGATAATACTAGGTGTTAGCAAGGATGCAGAGAAACTGGAACCATCTTATGTGTTGTTAGAAGGAATGTGAAATAGTACAGTCGCTTTAGAAAATAGTTTGGTATTTTCATTAAAACTTAAACACACATCTACCTAAAGTCCCAGTAATTTTCCTCCTCCATATCTGCCCATGACAAATGAAAGCATATAGCTACACAAGGTGTTATTTATAAAGCAAAAAAAAAAAAAAATTAGAAATAATCTAAATGTCTATCAACTGGTAACTAGACAAAGCAGGGTATAACTGTGTATTGAAATACTCAGCAATAAAAATGAACTACTGACACATTCAACAACATGGATTTACTTCCAAAATATGGTTTAAGTAAAAGAAGCTCAGCACCAAAGCCTGTGTATTGTATGATTCTATTTAAGTGAAAGTTCTGTTAAAGGCAAATCTAAGGAAAGAGAAAGCACGAGAGGATTGCCTGAGGCTTGGGAGGGTAGCGAGGACTGACAATGGGCATGAGGGACCAGTTTGGGGTAACAGAAATGTTCTAGAACTGGATCATGGTGATGGTTGCACACCTATATGAATTTACTAAACCTACAGTATTACATACTTATAGTGAATAAATGTATGCTAGTTAAACTATAATAAAGTTATTAATTAAGAAGCGATAAAGTTTCACAATGGAAACTACTCCAATAGATCTTACTGGTGTCAATGTACCAATACCAGACATAATCCATTTGTAAACAAAGTGTGGCTCACTGTCAGGACTAAGGGAAGCAATATTCCCAGAAATATCACCTAATTCCCAAAGAAATAAGAGTGATGACTATCAAGTTAAGATGATTGCTTGCCTCATAAGCTTATTTCTTTTACATGAATGAGGTGTATGTGTGTGTAATTACGTAGGAGCCATCACATTCAGTCAGATTTGCAATGATAGTGGTAATGGAAACCTAAACCTAAGCAGGATTCTCAATGAGTTTTTTCACTGACGTGCACAGGCAGGCCCACATCTCCGCCTCTAAGCACATACTCTCTTTCCAAAGGTTGTGTAATGAATGAGTCAGAGCTGTGTACATATAAGAGGGCAAGGCAGAGCAGGAATTCAGCTCAATTAAGTCACGGAGCCTCCATTTAAAACTACTAATGAGCCTGCAGAAGACATTTTCACCAACATTTATTAGATCCCCCACAATTTAAGCGATAACAAACTGGATACGATCAAAAGTAGGCTCATTTATAACTTGAGGGACACTTAAAAGAGTTATTTGTTGAGCAGATTCTTCTTCCAAAATAAAAACTCGTCCTTTTTTTTAAGTTACAAATTTCACATGAAAGAAGCTAGTATCCGTATACGAATACTTAAATATCAAAACCTCAGTATCACATGAAAAAGACACAAATATTCTGTAAAGTCTATTCTGAACTGAAAGTTATGGCATTGGACTGGGAATTTTTGCTTTGTCATGGCAGAATATGGTTCTGCTGTATCCGGACAGGCACAAAGGGACTGTGGGGTATGGAGATTACATACAGACTGAAAGGATGAGCATGGATCAGCCGTGCCCTCACCCCCAGTCTCTACTGTGGTGCTTTGAACTATTTCTAGGAATGTTCTCAGGAGTTACTTTCTGAATAAGCCAACTTCTGGCTGTGGCTGATTTGTGGGTCAAATCATTCACATAATGGTTTGTGTAATTTGAAAAGAGCAAGCAGCATGCTGTACGGTCTAAATCAGGGAATCTCAACCTCAGCACTTTGGGCATTTGGGACTGGATAATACCTTCATTATGAGGGATGTTCTATTCATTGTAGGATGTTTTACAGCCTCACTTGTCTCTATCAACTAGATGCCAGAAGCACTGTTGCCCTAATTAGACAACCCAAAACACTCCCACAAATTGCCAATTATCCCCTACGAGCAACATTGGCCCCAGTTGAGAACTACTGATCTACACGATCATTTCAAACTCTTTGGAGTAGTGAAAAGATTGTACAGAAACTTTGAAAAAGTATCATTTCCTTCACTGTTGAACTGTCCAGATAACTGTAAATCTACTGATGCCTTGAAAATGCAAAGTATCTTGAAAAGTGAAGACATTTGCAAAAAGCAAAGTATCATTATTTCACTTTTATTGCATTAACAAATTCCACCATTAAGAACGGTGAAAGAGGGACACACATTTGATCTAAGCATTCAAACTGGATTTAAAAAGAGATTCATTTTTACTACCTGGCTAATGCCTATCGAAGCCAAACTAATCACCTTTATTATGAAATCGTAGCAAAAAACAAAATCCAAAATTTATACACAGAGGATCATCACATTTGATTACAAGGCCTTACGATATACACAGATCCTCATTTAATTGAACCATCAAAGTTAGAACAGCCACGATGTGCAAATTTTTGATGGGCAGTATTATTTGATGGACACTAAAATTCTCCTGAATAAAGTGAATTATCATTCTGTACTAGTGGCCTCCTGTTCACCCCATTGGTGAGGGAGAATTCCCCACCCTAAATAATACAAGATGGCCAAACACCAAACCCTGGACAGATGAAATAGCAATTTGTTGGTCAAATATACTCACAGCCCAGAGGAGAAGAACATCGCATACCATGCAGGGCCACACTGGGGTTTGGACTCAGAACAATCAGGGGCCATGGTGAGGCACGCTTTGTAGTAACAAGAGGGTGTGATGACCCTTGGCTCCCACAGGAGAATGTGATTGGATTGTTTGAAGAAATTTGTCGAATGGCAAGAAAGTGAAAGCCTGTTAGGTTGCAGACTGGTGGAGTGCAGCTGGTCTGACTAATAGGGAAACTAGCCAGGCAGAAGCCTTCTTCACTGGGGGTCAAGGGGACACATCTGGCAAGAACAGGTGAACTCATGGTTAGGTTTTTAGGGCGCGGTGAGGCACAAAGATATCAAGGCACCACATGGAGTTGTAGGCCATTTAATACACATTCTCAGGGAGTTGGAAGTGTTTTAGGATGTCTTACTCATTTTGAATGCAAAGAGAATACCAAATGATAGATGTATCCTCCTGCATGACTTAGCTGTACTGAAGCTCTTTAAAACAGGAGTGAGTCTTAAAGAAACAGACTTGAACTACTCCAAGCATTCTTTCAAGACTTTTAATAGTAGTAGCTATACTGGATATAGTGCACACTTCTAAGCACTGCAGGGAGCTATTAAAAAAAGAAGGAACACAGCCTTTTTCCTTTTTTTTTTTTTTTTTTCAAGAGAGTTTCGCTCTTGTTACCCAGGCTGGAGTGCAATGGTGCAATCTCGGCTCATTGCAACCTCGGCCTCCTGGGTTCAAGCGATTCTCCTGCCTCAGCTCCTGAGTAGCTGGGATTACAGGCACCCGCCACCAGGCCCAGCTAATTTTTGTATTTTTAGTAGAGACAGGGTTTTGCCATGCTGGCCAGTCTGGTCTGGAACTCCCGACCTCAGGTGATCCACTCACCTCACCCTCCCAAAGTGCTGGGACTATAGGCATGAGCCACTGTGCCTGGCCACAGCCCTTTTCTTTAAGTAGCTCATGTATACATGATCATAGTGTCCTGTACAGATATCAATGCTACTGTGGGACTTTTCCACATAGGTCATCATGCAAAGGAGAAACTAAGTGGATGCCATGAATTGTAACACTCCATATCTGTAAACAGAACATACATGAAGGGGGACCCTAGCATTTTTCCTATTTTAGGAACTTCAGCACAAGGGTAAACCCTGGAATTCTGTAATCAGATGACAAATCCTCCAAAAAATAATTTTAACATTTATTTTATTTCTATAGGTCCTGATGTAAAAACCAAGCTCCTATTGCAGGTCTGAGAGTCACTCTGAGACAAATAAGATCTGAAAGTCAGAGACCTGAGTTTGAAAACATTTTCTGATACTTTCTAGCTATGTGAGGTTACAAGGGATTGTTTATCACCCAGAGCCTATGGGCTTATTTCTCTAATGAGGTTGTTAGAAGCATTATATGTGAAGGTGTCTGAGACCGAAAAATAGTAGATATTTCTACTTATCCAAACATCCGTATACAACATGCAAAATTGTAAGAATCTTGGTTTTATATCAAAGTCAATTCAATAAAACAACAAAAACATGCAAGATGCAGCTCTGTAAAAGGTACAGACATCTTGCTAGAACGTAGAAGGGAGGGAGGTTGAATGAAGGTGTTGGTGTTAAACATGGTTCCTGTGTCTTGTTAGGTAGAAACATTTTAATTTGTCAGCTCCAGCATTATGCCCTCACTGTATCTAAATGGGTCCGAGTCCTAAATTAACTAAACATCTAGTGGCCTCTCTACATCTTTAGTATGAACGTTGGGAATTGATCTTATAGCTCTGAATCTTAAATCTGGAAGAACTCTGAACTAGCATCAAATACCTACTATGTGTAACAGAGATCTTATATAATATTGACAACTAAGTGTGACAGTGAAAATGACGAATAGTACTGCTAGTTTACAGAATATCAGATTTGTAAAACTGGGACTCTATTTTCATGTAGCCTGTATGTTAATAAGTTCTTTACATATGTATTTCCTGAAGTGTGGAAGTAGAGGAGAGGATATTATAGGGTTTGTGTTTGCCCTTATAGTTGACGGGGAGGTGAAAGGACTCCAGCTGTTGTGTCTCAACAAACTTTGAACTTGTCCAATTTTCTCTGTATATAATTGAGAAAATCTTGGAACTTCACTAGGAGCTGTGTATGAATATATGTTATTACTATTTATGGCTCTTTCTCAGTAAGTTCTGGAATCTACCTTGACTACTAGGAAAATCAATGGCGAATAGAGAGCACCTCAAGCTTTGTATAGCCCGTTATATTTTTCAAAGTATTTTCATTGCTATTATCTCATTTAATCTGGTCCCAACCTACTATAGGCTATACAAGGAACAACACTAGCAGAGGAAAGAAAGAGAAGAGAGGCTCCTGGTAACTGCACTAGCACAGAAGTTTCTTATTTGCTGCTGATGTCCTGAAAGGCAAAAACCCCTCCCTGCCCTCCTTCCACTCAGCCTCTTCCTTTCAATGCGTTCAATGGCAATTGTTGGAAATCTTGCTTTCATCCTCCTTTTTCTGCTCCGGCAGGCAGGGAGCCACAGAGCCATCAGCTTAAGGTTGCCTGCAGAGTGTTCCTTCTCCTCTCCCTACTTATAGCAGAATGGAAAACTACAGGGAATGAGAGACAGTGTATGCATGCAGCAGCGAAAGCGCCAGACCTCTGAAAATCTGCTCCCTGCTCTTCTTACCTGAGTTGTAAAGATTTAGGGGAAGGGTGTTAAGAATGGAGAATATGGAAATTTAAAGAAAGAATGAGAGAGCTGAAATTCTCCCGTTTCTAAAAGCAGGTATTATTCTTCCTGACACTCCTGCCGGTGAATGGATTCCATAGTTCAAAGGTCATTAACATGAAGAATTTCAACAGAATCTTGCATTTGTCTTTGAACAGGATATTCACAGTTGTGGAAGACAACTCTAAGGTCCACTCTGCCACTGAATTTGGTCAGTGTGGAGTGCCTAGAACAGGACCATACATGGGAGGAATGTTTGTTGATGGGTTGAATAACTCCAGGTGACAAGTTGCTAGCACTTTTCCATCAGCCACTGATGGTATTGAATACTGTTATTTATAAACTGTGAACACAGGTATGTATTTTTTCTTTTCACGGGAATAGTCCCAGAGAATTTTAAGAAACAAGGAAGATGTCATCCCCAAACACACACACCCACACCCACACCCACACACCCACACACACACACACACACACGCATACTTCAAGACTTAAGCTAAGCTTGGGTGCCAGAGGACAGTAGAATCAGATGAGATAGAAAGTTGTGTTTGATGCACCCATATGCACCCACAGGAAGCAGGAACCCAGAAGTTCCAGTTTCTGCTCCACACAGAGTGATCTGCGGTGGTCAGCATCCAGCCAGTCTTTACTCAGTCTTCTTGAACTCTGACCCAACTGTGTATCCTTAGCCAGATACAACAAATAACCTGTCTAGTTCTGATTCTAAAACTCAGGTGGACAGAGTATCATGAATGTAGAACGTTAAATTACAATCTTCAATATCAGAGGGAGAGAGTACAGCTTTTATGAGACATCAGTTGTTTTTTAAGAAAACTGGAATAAAGGACACACACCTTTACGTAAATGATATAGTTGAACACATAACTATCCTTTCTACAATATTCAGAGTGAGACTAGAAACACTTTCAGTAGCATTAAAGAGTGTGTGTGTGTGTGTGTGTGTGTTACACTGAAAAACCAGATGGCATGTGATATAGTGTAAGAAACATTGGACTTGGAGTCAAGGCAACTGAATTTTAATCCCAACTCCTCCCAAATCCCAACTTTAATTTCCAAAGTTGTCACTATACATACAACTTTGGAGAATTGCCTACCCTTTCCATTGGTTTCTTCACTTCTCAAAGTAGGCAAGGTGCTAATTCATCCCCAGTGCCCCTTCTGGCTATTTAAGGTTAGTTCTGCATCACTCACCTTGGGCACATCTTTATTTAATCAAATTAAAAGCATGTTACGCTGATTTTCCTAGATTAAACAGAATGTACCCAACTTGATATAGGAAAACTTGGTGTTTTCAACAATCTTACAGGAAGCAAAAGCCTCCTAGCTGGGTGGGAATAGAAGAAGCTAACCACAAGTTTGAAGGTTGGAAGGTTAAAGCATGTTCTATTTTTTATCTCATTCCCTGAAGAAAACATCCTATGGGACAAAAACTTCTCATTCTGCTCTTAATGGTATTGGCACTTGAGTATTTCCTCACACATCTACAATATGTATTATCATGTTTTGAATTTTTTTTTTTTGAGATGGAGTTTTCTCTTTGTTGCCCGGGCTAGAGTGCAATGGCATGATCTTGGCTCGCTGCAACCTCCAACTCTTGGGTTCAAGCGATTCTCCTGCCTCAGCCTCCCTAGTAGCTGGGATTACAGGTGCCCACCGCCACTCCCAGCTAATGTTTGTATTTTTAGTAGAGACAGGGTTTCACCATGTTGGCCAGGCTGGTCTCGAACTCCTAACCTTAGGTGATCCACCCGCCTCAGCCTTCCCAAGGGCTGGGATTATAGGTGTGAGCCACCGTGCCCAGCCAAAAATTGGTATCTTTCTTAATTGAGTTATTACCACGGAACTTACAAGGAAAGATTGCAATTTATTGTTGACTATGTGTGTGTGTGTGCATGTGTGAGTAAGGAAAGAAGAAAAAAAGAGGAGCAAAATCACAAGAAGTGGAGAAAGCATTAATTACTGTTCATCTGTGTAGAAAGTTTCACTTCACTTTGACAATTCATTTTATCTGTGATCATCATATCCTTGATTTCCATATAATTGAAAGCTAACTCTCAAATCCTCTACTTATATTCTAACATAGCCATAGCAAAGACGAAGCTTTATTTGGTTGTTTTGTAATCAAAATGTAATTTTATGTAGCCATAGGTATGAATAATTCTTCAGTGATACGTCAAAAAGTGTTCCTTAAACTTGTTTTTTAGTTAGAAGAAAAATCTGCAGTTTTCATGTCGCAGACATGTTACACATTCAGCTCTTGTTTTATAATAGGAATTTGACAAAGCCATTATAATTTTTTTCAAAAATGAGAAAAAGTATACTTTTATTCCATGTACATTCTGCCCTTTAAGCCTCTAAATTTCACTGTTTGGAATAAACTCATAATGTTACAATATATTAATAGAATTTTAGAAATATTATTAGAGAAACTTTTTAAAATCCCGTTTTAAAATAAGGATTTCTCCAAATTCCTATTCAGATCTGCTCATTATCTCTATCTTTCATGGTACAGAGAAATATTCTAATTCAACCAAATTTACTTCTGAAGCTTAAACTTTTTAATTTCTGATATAATACTACTTTAATTTTATCATTTATACCTTAACGATACAATTTATCAGAGGAAAAATATTATGAAAGTTTAAGATAACACTGGAATCCTAATATATCAAAAGACTGTTTCCTCTAAACCTATTGCTTTGTGCTTTACTATTGGGGAGCTTTTCACTTATTTAACTAAATTCAAAATAGCAATTTCCAACAAAAACCCAATTCAAACAAATTCCATAAAATGCACATTTTATTCTGTATCATGAAAAAATACCCACATTTAAATAAAGTGTGAAAAAAAGCAAAGTTAGCCCTCCCTGATGAAATACAGTTTATTGTGCTGGAACCCAGAATTCTTTTGGGCTAAAAGCTTCCACCTGCCAATTCACTTTTCAAAATGACCATTTCTTAAGAACAAACGTTAAATAAAGTGATAATCACCAGAAACTTCCCAGAAGCAGTTGAATTTTGATCACAATTATTTCATAATTGACCCTAAAGTCACACCATTAAAATATTTTCAAACATTCTGTCAGTGATCAGGTGATAGGTCAACGGTACATACAAAATTTCTATATTATACATTGCAGTATCTTTGTTTAAGTAGAAAAAAGGATCTGCTTAGCATGAATCAGATTTTGAAAAGAGCCAACAAGTACTGCTTAGCGTAATGGTATTAAAAACATTCCACATGAAATTTTTGCATTGTTTCCTTTGTTAATGCATGAATTAATTATTTCCAATGAATTTAACCCTTAAAGGCAGAGGCATTTTTTATACCCCCAAAATCTCACCAATATGGTTGCAGTGACAAAAACATTTAAGAAGTTGCAAAATTAATTCCCATAGTAACATTAGTGTTATAGTAGAATTTACACTGTAGTATACAAAATGCCACAACTAGTGTAAACAAAGTCACTAAAACATAGAATAAAAAGAACTCTATAATTTTCAATATATCATGAATCTGCACATTTTGTGTTGTTTGAGTACCAAGCACTTCTAAAAGTCATTGCTCTTTCAACAAACTACAATGGATGTTTTAGGGTAAAAAAATGGTTCTAAACTGGTTTCCACTTTTCATAACAATCACTTAAGAAATCTGTTTCTAATATGAAATGCATATTCCCTCTTGCTTTATTAACTGTGAACGGGTTATAAAGTGGAAGGCGACTGCTTGATGGAAGATGCTGGTGCAGTCAACCCTAAGGAGATGTAAACTACACTTATTCCCTCTCTGATAAAGGGTCATAAGAATAGCAATGTGAAAACATCCCTGCAGAGGTCAAAAAAGGAATCCTGACCACTGTTTTTTCTAAAAATGAAATAGGCTAATCTTGATTTTAAATAAAAGTGCATTTGGATTTTGTGTAAGTTGACAATTCATGGCTGTGACATAATATACCAATACTAAATACTTAGGACTATCAAACACTGTAACATGGAATTAAAAATGAATCTTTGCTGTGATTTTGCATAGTTTACTAGCTACGTATTCTTCCTGTTTGCAGTCTTAGTCTCATCAGGAACCTTTCCCGCTATAATTTGGTTGAAAAAGTTGAGGAGCAAATGAGGGGTCCATGACAACAATGGTTCTAGGAACAATGATAATCTTTATGTTGCTTTTTGCCAAAGTCCAATTTCTCTAACTCAATGGAGAGTCTGACCATAGAGGGAAGGGGTTACATTTTATATTATGAAATATGATTTAGCACAGAATGGGGATAAAATTACTTAAATTAGTTATTATGGATACTCAGTCTGGTTTATGGAAGCATCAAGGTGAATATTTTGGCTTTGAATGCTTTGGTCATTCAACAGTCAGTGATTCTGCATGAATGAGAGAGAGTGATCAGATCTTTTTGTTTTCCCCCCATCAAAATGCAGCCCAACCAGCCAAGTGCTTAGGGAACTGGGTTTGTAGGCCAGAACCAGAGGTTCTAAACTCACTGGTTGGTGGGAGAGCACTTATTTCTAAAGAAGGCCCCAACTTTTGACAAGCTTTCAAACTGCTTCCAAAGGTTTTGTTAGAACCTTAATGACAATGTGTCATCTTAAAAACAAATAAACAAAAGCTATTTAAAAGGCACCACACACAGAAAACTCATTAAAAGGAAGCAACTGCTATCCCTTCTCCACCCTCCCTTTTCCTCAGTTATAACTCTGGCCATAAGCTGCACTTTTTGGTTTACTGTTCTTTGACCAAGTGCCTTTACAGGTAGTACAAGTCATGGCCTCATTTAAATAATCATGCAGTGATCATGTAAAAGCCAGGATGGAAGTGAGCTGACTATAAAAAGCTTTGGATAGTGTCAGTGGGGTCCTTCACAGTCATTATTTTAAAAGTAGGATTATTCCTTTCTATGATTACCTCTGGTTCAGCTATTAGCCAAGTGAAAACAAGATGGTTTGGGCTGAAGATTCCAGCATGCAGTGTTGTAATATCTTGGTTTTTTCTCCTTTTCTCAAGACACTTGCTTTCAAAATCTCAAAGTGTAGAACAAATAAATCACATTCAGAAAATTAACATTTTTTCATTAGAGAAAATTTTTGAAACTCTCTGAAGTAAATATACATACTAGGAACTCATTAATTTTGGAAACAAGGGTACAAGTTGCCATTCTAAACAGAGATAGTTAATTGGGATAATGCATTTAATAGTGGCTTGGCCAAGAAGCCAACATCAGTGCAGTCAATAAAAATATCTGAATAATCTACTTAAAACCCAATGAGTCAAAAAATAAATTTTAAAAATAAATTCCAGAGTCTCATCCAAATCCCACTATTAAAAATAAAAAGATATTATAGAAAAAGTCCTGAATGACTCTTGCTTTCCTTAATCATTATGCATTATTTCTTTAGGTTAAAATGCAACTGGAAATGTTGATACCAGTGACTGTATGTGAAACATGCTTCTTATTTATAACTACATTTGACAGTTTACTTTGGCTGATGTCTTTCAACTGTTGGGAGAAGTAAATGAAAATTCCACTGTTGGGACAGGGCACCTTTTGCTTAAGACAGTATGATTTCAACCTCTGTCATTGACTCTGACCTACCAAGAAAAAACAAACATTTACATTCACATTACAGAGTGCAATTTTTAAGAATTATTTTAAGAAATCTTTAAAAGTTTGTGTCTGGAAAAACTTAGACTAGATGGTTGAAGTAGATAGTTCTTGTAAGGTCAGTATTCTACAAAATAAAGTTTTCTCCCTAAGGTCTGACTGCATGTGTTAGAAACTCACCTTTACCATGTAACAGGTATGCTATCCTGGACAAGCTCCTTAACTTATACCTTCATGGGGTTGTTGCAAGAATTAAATTTGATAACCTAAATAAAATGCTTATCATAGTGAACACTTGGTAAATATAAGCTTAGTTAACTTATTTAACTTCTAAGCCTAAGAGTAAAGAAGCAGATAGATTCTACTCAGTCTTTTCTCAACCCTCGCCTTCATCATCTTCCTAGTTCCCAGTCCAAATCCTCAGTGGCCCTGACCCTCATAAAGAATGCAAACACATGGGTCTTATCCTAAAAATGAAGTGATAGAAAATCTCAAGTCAGAATACAGACCAAAACTTATAATACAGAGCACATAGTTGAGAATTTTGTTATAAGAATGGCTGCCCATGTGGAATCATATATCTTGAACAGTTCATGATTAGTTTAATATAAAAAGTTTAAGGATGAACTACTCTAGTTTTTATTTGTATAAATGTAAGGGTTGTACATTTAGTTTTGTCACATAGATATATTGATGAACTACTGTATACCTTGGCCACTTATCAATATGCATACTTTTTTCACAAAATTGAGAATGTCTGCCAAGCAGTATGATTAAGTAGAATTAAGAAAAATCTTAAAATTTACCTATCTTTCTCTTCTTTCTCTCTTCCATCAATGGAGCTTCGTTCTCTCCAAGTTTATTTGATTCGTAGTTCTAAATTCCCAGAGAAGTATCAAGTTTTATGCTTACCTGCCACTAATAATTATTTAGCAAACTATGCCTCCTTCCATCAACCTCTGACCAGATAAATCTCTTCTAAAACCTAAAAGAACATTTAGATAAAAATCACATCACCATCAATCCCTGAAATCTCTTCTAAAATCTAGAAGAATATTGCGATAGAGAGTACATCATGGATACTCTTCTATGAAAGAATGAAAAAGTGATCATTTGTCATAATGTAATTTCACCTGCAAGAAAGATAATTTTTGTATTACCTAAGAGTGTGTTGATATAAGAAGGCAACAGCTATTATCTTTGTTTTCTTATTTATTGCCGGGGGAATGGTAGCATTTGGTACGCCAGAAAAGGTTAACTTGCCCATAATTACACTTCTAGTTTGTGGTAAAGCTAAATTCAGAATCCAAGACAAAGCTCAGATACTAATCTTAAAGTGTTTTCCAAAAGGCTGTTATCTTTTTCCCCTTTCCATTAAGACAAGAAGAGAAATACTTTTACACCTAATAGAAAAAATTATAGCACAACATTCACATGATTATAAAATATTCATATTTGAAGGTTATCCATGTATGATATGCACATTCTAGATAAATGTTCTCATTACCTACATGAAATTTTGGAAAACAAACTCTGAGAAAATTGCTTAAAAGATGAAAATCATACAAGATAGTGGAATTCATTAGGAATATGATGAATAATTTCACAAATATCTGCCACTGCACACTTCAAAACAGTCACTGCTCTGAAGGCTAATATTAAAAAAAAATTCCAAATGACTTTAGTTATATAAAATAAGACATCAAATGGACCAGATCTCAGAGGGTGAACAAAATCTCCTTAAACAGAAGGGAAAATGTGATTTTCATCTGGGCTCCAATAAGGTTCATTTTAATAATGGTACTTCAGTTAACAGTCACAGCTAATTTTCCTATTAAAGTGTTGATTACAACAGAAGTACACATTTCTTCTAGAGCAATTTCAAACCCCAAATTTTCCATTTATTCTTTGATATGCATAAAGTTTTTTGTAAAAAATACGTAGGGCATTTTTAGTCCTATACTTAACATGAGCTGCTACTAGCGTCATAAAAATGTTCCATTTTAACAATGAAGCATGGGCCTGTATTCAACCACTTCATTCATTTCAACCACTGTGCCTAAACCATTTTCAGTACCATTCATGTAGCTTTGGTATTGTCATCTGGCTTTTGTGTGCCCATTTGCCTTTTATCATAATCTCTTCCATCTGCTAGATCACATTTAGTGCAACAATATCCTGACGCAGACTGATAAAACTTGCCATTATGATACATCACTCACATTTCCATTCTAATTTGACTTTTGCTATTATGTTACAACCACCTGTCCAGGATACAGCATCTGATCTTACCTATTAATAACATCATAGAAAAATATTGAAGGTGCGTAAATTGCTTTGGAAAATGTTTGGATTTCAAATACATATCCATTTACTCCTATTAATACATTATTTAGAAATATAATATTAAAAATTTTATTCTGGATGCACCAAGAGCATCTATACAGTGTAGGAATAAAACATGCAGCTATCTGGTCCCCAAAAGAGCATCTACTGTCTATGTGCTAGCTGAGGCAACATAGAACGTGATTGTATCATTATTGCATGTATTAAAGCAAGTGTTCACCCTTCATTCAAATCTGAGTAAATTCAACTGCTAAGATTTGTGGAATCTGGGAACCTAAAAGACTACTCTATATACAATGTTTGCTGAAAACACGCATTCCTGCTGAAAACAGCGGGGTGCATTCAGCACCTCTTCATATCATGCACACAGAGAACAGAGATGGCTGAAAAAACTCTATGATAACTGCGCCATAAATAAACAATTGATACTTTCCCTCCTTCTTGAAAACTCGGAGTAATTCCGAACCATTATGTTTCTCACATATATGAACAATAATATTGTAGGTCGATTAGGTGAAACTCTATGTCAATGTCAGAACACAGTAAATATTTGCACCACTAATATGCAAAGGCATGAATTAGAACTTCAAATCATCATGTTGTTCACAGTCATTCTTTTATAGTTTTATACCAACAGTTATTTTTGAAGCACTGGCTAAAGTTAAACTAACAACTTCTGTACTCAGATTTTTATTTTAACCACACATTCACCTTTAAAAGCTTAGGCCAAACTTGACTTAAACAAATAGAAAAACACCCTGAAATTCAATAAATGTCAGAGGTCAAGAAAAAGACATCATCCTCACCATGAAAGCAACAAAATTCCAATTTCAAGGCTGATTCCTTACTGCATAATTATTTCATTTTCTTGTGTTTGTGGTAGGTAGATATTGTAGCATTACATGGAGATGTGCTCCCCTGAAAACTTCCATTATGGCTAATGGAAGTCATATGCACAAAGAAAGGAAAATGGAGCTCACAGCACATAACATAAGTTTTGAGACTCCTAGATTAAAGAGGCACATCTTGTGGGCATGTGAAGTTCAGTAGAAATTCTGAAATAGCAACTGTGTTTATAAATCACTGTTTTGCACTTCTCAAACGTGTCTTTCAGTTCTAGTGGCTTTGGTTGGGGATACTGGGAGATAGAAAAGCTCATACAAATGGGTATAATAGACCAAAATATCTCCTTCGATTTTGCCATCGCTTTTGCATATTGTTAACATATATGTACAGAAGGTCCAGTAATATATAAATTGCTCGCACATATTTTCAACTTCATGCAAACACTAACTCCCCTGCTCCCCATATTAAATGCTGTGCATGCACTCACTGAAAAGTATGCTTCCCTGAACAACTTCCTAAAATACAGTTTAGTCAAAAGAAATAAGTTCTCCTGGGTTCTTACAAGTGAATGTGTATTTTATTCTCAATCCATATCATTTAAGGGACTAGCTATATACAGGACAACTCTTTGTGACTTTTAAAAAAAAAAAAACTTGACAATAGGCACTTTCTACAAAGAGGATTTGAATTCAAAAGACTAAAATTCAGTCTCTAGTATCCCCCTTTCATAAATGGATCTGCCTGAGCCACAATAGTTTATTGAATCAACTTAGCAGAAGTCCAGCAGTAGAACTGTGTGCAAAAAGCTTTTAAAAATTGTACCCAGAAGGCCGAGACGGGCGGATCACGAGGTCAGGAGATCGAGACCATCCTGGCTAACACGGTGAAACCCCGTCTCTACTAAAAATACAAAAACTAGCCGGGCGAGGTGGCGGGCGCCTGTAGTCCCAGCTACTCGGGAGGCTGAGGCAGGAGAATGGCGTAAACCTGGGAGACGGAGCTTGCAGTGAGCTGAGATCCGGCCACTGCACTCCAGTCCGGGCGACAGAGCGAGACTCCGCCTCAAAAAAAAAAAAAAAAAATTGTACCCAGAATAAAATGATAGAAAAGCAGTTATCTGAGTTGAGCAACTTAATGTCTACTTCTTGGTTTGTTTGTTTGTTTTACCACATTTCATGTGTTATCACTACAAACACTAAGATTCATGTATCAACAATCCATACCAGTGTTTCATTCTTTCTAAGTTACAGACATGCCACAAAAATTTATCTATCTGTTTACACTCTTTTTTATTTTATATCATAATAGTTAGCATTTTGATATGATTACTTAAATGCTTTTTTTTTTTGTATGTTTCTTTGCTAAGAAGCCTTTCAACGTCACTCTTGAACATGTTTTGGAGATACAAATTTAGAGCATTCATAAGCTTTGGAAATTCAGCATCTCTTACGTGAATTGTCAAAAGGCCTTATACCCTGTGGTGCAGTGTTTCTATAATAACGTACACTATATTAATAGTTTAGTATTTATGGTGTTGATAATGTCAGCCTACAAGATGGCAGCTGTTCTCCAAGAAGGAGGGAGTAGGGATTTCCTTACATAAGAGCTAATGATTACTATCTAAGTATAATGTTAAAAAAGCAGAGGTATAGTTGATCAAAAATGTAATTCATGCACAAAACCCATAGCAATAAGTTTTCAATACCCCACACTGTTATCTGACTTAGCAACAAAACAGTCATTTAAATGGAGCAAACACCATCTGTAGGGGAAAAGAACCTAACACTAAGTTACAGAAAAATCCTATGGAAAGAGATCATAACATGGTACTAATAGTTTAAAAGACTGAACTCTTCCTTGGCATTAATCTATAATTTTAACTTAACAGAACAGTGAGAAAATGATAGCTTGATATACATACTCAGCCTGAGATCAAATTTGTCATGGCAACATTGGCAGGTTGGACCCTGATTCTTCAAATATTACATTGCCTTGGGTAACAAAAATCATACTCTTTTATTATAGAATAGAGATTATAAATAAATGTAAAGTGTGCATGCAGTCAACTGCATAATATACAAGCAATATCTATGTTTTTAATCATCATCTTCTTTGGCAGGCCAGAATCCAGCTGGACATGCAATATTTACATATCAAAATCCATGTGTGGTCATCATCTTGAAAGCAAGTGAAAATATATATATGTATATACTGTTTTAATATATTAACAAATATATATGTATATATATTAAAAGTGGATTTCATCTTTGTCAGATTCAGGTGATTCAGGCCTTGAAACACTAAAAATATCCTGACATGGTATCTGGGGAGGTACTTGGAGTGGCATTTGGGATTTGGGAGATGAGGCCTGGGGTATGCTTTTCTCTGACAGTATTTTTAAAATTTCTGCCACCTGCTTTTCTAGGGCAGTCATTCTGCAGCTGAGCAGCTGGATGTCCTCTTTGAGTTCGTGTTTGACTTCCTGTAGTGTGGTCTGTAAGGCCTGCTCCGGGATGGGATAAAACGGGTGCTTGGCATCAGCCTGGATGGGACTGTGCTCCAGCGGACTTCGGGCCTCCCCAGCCTTATCCAAACGAAGGTCACTTTTTGTAATTCCACTGTCACAAGAATCTGTTTTCCTTAGTGGGTTTTTGATCACACTGTTCTCTGAATCACTGCTCTTGGGATCCTCAGACAACAGCCCCATTGACTCAGCTTTAGTGACATTATTCCAGTCTTCCTTTTTCTCCTCATGGGCTCCCATATTATTCTTGAGTCGCAGCCACCCTTTTCCATTTCCATTCTTCATTCTTATTGGGCTGTTGACTTTGAGACATTTTTGGTCAGCACCGCCGTTGGGCTTGAGTTCCATGGCATCGCGGTTGTTCTGCTTAAGGGATTCGCTGGTTTTCACATAGGCCAGAGACGTCTGAATGGGAGTAATTTGTGACACAGTTACCACACTGGTGCCAGTGATGGAGGCTCCATTCTGTAAGGAGCGGCTCTCTACTTGGAGTTGGTTCCTCTCGGGGTCACCC
The DNA here is from genome assembly GCF_009764315.1 of Trachypithecus francoisi. Taxonomy (NCBI): domain Eukaryota; kingdom Metazoa; phylum Chordata; class Mammalia; order Primates; family Cercopithecidae; genus Trachypithecus; species Trachypithecus francoisi. The sequence goes on along the minus strand of NW_022681468.1, from coordinate 42,488,301 downwards.
TGTGTTGAGCCCTGATTCCGCAGCTCCTTCTGCTGCTTGAACTTCTGGAAGAGCTTTCTGACCGGGTGGTCCACAGGGATGCTGAGGGTCACCTCATTCTTCTGCCGGAGGCGCTCCTCCTCCTCTTTCTTCACATCACTGATCTTACGAAAGATGATCTGTGGAACGGGAGAGACAGTCATAGCCTGATTATAAAAGCAGATGGATTAACAGTTGTGTGACACTATGCTGTATGTGTTTTGTGTTACAAAGAAAACCCTTCAACATTCAATAAGATTATTTCTGAAGAAAAAAATCCGAATGCCATTTATGGAATTGCATTTATGAAATTTATGGATGCAATATGCCTTAAACCCAACATAGAAATGTTAGCTACTTATTTACTTAGTTCTAGTCCCCTACATATCAGAGGGAGAATTACTCAAGAGACAACTGAGTAGAGGTACTTTGCTTCTAGTTTATGTTCCCATTATATTACTGTTTAGTAGGAAATACACACACACACACAGATATATATATATATATGTATATATATGAGGAAATACATATTTATCCCTTAAATTTCTCTGTAATGAATCGCTACTTTTGTATGATTTTCCTTATTGTGTAGAAATAAGATTCAAAACCATTTTTAATATTATCCTCTGTTTGGGTATCAGACAGTAAAAGAATTCCAGGCTATACATGTACTGAAAAGTTAGACAGTTTAGCAAACGGCACCTGGGGTGGGTGAGGGGAGAATTTAAATTTATTTATGTGACCCTAGAAGGCAGAACTAGAATTTGTGAGAATAAGTTTCTGGGAGGCAACACCAGCTCAGCACAGAGACTTCATTGCAAACTGCTCTCTATCGAATAAACTGCCTCGAAAACTCATGATCATTCTAGCACTAAAAGGTTAAAACAGAAAGTATGTTTTTCATGTGACATGTTCACTGGATTGGAGGTTGAACTCTTCAATTTCCAAGATTCTTTAAATTTTAAACATAAAACTAAATACATAGTACAGGTGAAGGGTTAGAGATCCATAAATAAATGAGCATCATTTTATTTAAAATGTATTTTGAAGATAATAATGGGAAGAACTTATGATAACCCCATCAAAATAAATTTAAAAATGTTGGCTATATTAGAAATTGCCACATATATTATCAGAGTTGGAAGTAAAGTTAATGTGTGAGATTTTTGCTCAGAGTCCTGAAAAGCAAAGTAACTGCAGGTGAAGGCTGTAAGGAAAATTAAAAAAAAAAAAAAAAAAAAAAAGAGTTATATAAGATAAGGCACTTTCAGAATCAGACAATTTTATTACTCAAGGAAAATTACTTACCTTGATCGCCCTCTGTAAGTTGTTGGTTAGAGTAGAAACACATGTGAAGCATGCATTCTCTAACCTGTAACAGACACTCAACATACATTGGGTCTCTCTCCTTGAACTCTCATAAAATACTCCTATCTGAAACCATTTACTATCCTTTGAATATTCAGCAGCTGCCTGGAGTAACATATAATCATTGATTTTACACCAAAAACTGATACTGTTGATGGTCACCATTAACAGAAAAGTCAGAAAGGTAGGAATTCCCCTTCCAGATAAGAGTACATTTTCTAAAATGAGATTGATGCACTAAATTCAGCTTATCAAGTGGTAATAATTTGTATTTTAAAATAAATTCAGTAACTGTAAAGGCCAATATATTTTTTTCTTGTTAGTGGCACACGAAATTGGGTCTTTTAAAAATATGTAATAATAATCTCAAATTCTGATATCAAAGCTCCAGCAGTTTAATTAGAAGTCTTTCAAAGGGTTGACACATTTCTTATGCTTCCCAAGTAAACATAGGTTGTACTAAGTCTTCAAGATCTGAACATTCTTTAGAACCAGACAGACCCAGACACAGAAATACAGATACTATTTTCCTATTTCAGCCCCTTTTTGAAAAAGTACTCACTTTGATTCTATGGGTGGACATGAGAAGCCTAATATGAATAATTTTCCACATCCCCCTTCCCATTCACCACTGGCCCTTTTTACTTTTTTAACGTGGTTGTTCAGCCTAGGATAGACATAGTGTTGGTTCGATGTGGTAACTGAGAGCAGCCTTCACATTTGGGAAAAGGGAACCATTTCAAAGTCAGTGGAGTGTGACAGGTGCTAAGCACACAGGAAGGTCAGGTAAAATGCAGGTCCCCTGTGCAATATTTGGGACATACTAAGAACATCACACATTAAAAATCTGAATTGGACGTATGTATCCTTTAACAAATATTCATCGTTTATCATAATTTTAATTTTACCTTGGAGTCCTGTATTTTTGTTTGCTACATTTGGCAATCCTATTAGTATATACAGACAACGACATTCCTATCTTTGTAATGTCTATGTGTCCTGCCATGCAGAGACTATGCTGAAAGATTTGGTATTACTGATATCTGAGAATTTGTGGACACCTTAGGCAAGAGTCTTACTTGTTTAGATTTGTCAATATAATGGCCAATAATTGCTTGCAATTATTGTGTGCTAATCAAGTTCAGGGTGTTTTGTAATATAAGACTGTAACATGCCCATGTAAAATATCAATAAAATAAATATTTCCCAGCTTCCTTGACCACCAGCTGCCCCACCCACCCAACCAAGAACAAACAAAAGTGTTTGAATTGCTATATTTAGCTAGAAACAAAGACTCCAAATACAAAAATACGTAGAGCAAAGTGGGTCCTGGCACAGGGCTTGATTTCTCACCTATACCAGGGGACAAATGAGATAGAGTTGGATCTGTATTTTGCTGTCAAGAAACGTAAAAGTAACAGGGAAAGAGAAAAAATCGAGCTCCGGTACATTAGATGACAGAATTCTGAGCATTGCACATTGTTTCTTTCCCCCTTTTTACTCCCGGGAGATAGGAAATTAAGTAATTTTAAACATAGCTCCCTCGAGGTTTGAGGGTACTTATGACCAACAAGACTGGTCCTGAATTGTTACCGAGTTTGCAGAACAGCAGGACCTACACATCCAGTCTCAGGAGCCAGCAATGCACGGTGGAAAAACATACTCTTCAGAGAGCCAAAGATCCCTTGTTTGCTCCTTGCCCTTCACTTCCTTTATAGCTCAGAGGGGCACTGGCTGGGATGCCCTAGAGCTCAGGAAGCCACTGAAGTTAGTCATCTGTGAATTCAGTCTGCTAGAAGCCAGCCAAGGCAAAAGCACTGTGTGAGGTGGGAAAAGTTATTGCACCCCGTAGGTCACCTGCCACCAGGGACTTTTGGGCCATCAATTATGCCACACATAAAGAGAGCCAGCAGTTAGACATGACCAGCTCAAAAGCCAACACTCTGAGGAGTGGTTACAGGCCCTCCAGATCTCAGACACAAGCCCTAAGTCCTGAAGTAGATCCCCCTTTCTCCTTAGCAGCAGGCCTGCTGACAATCTGCAGCCCAGTGAGAGGAGAGGCAAGTGCACGAGGAAGGTTGGAAAGAGGGGGTCATGAGATTTATCACCCAATCTATACAACTGTAACTGAAGCCTAACTGAAAACAGTAACACTTGGATTTGGTCAATTACTTATTATATCCAGGTTTGTAAGAGGTAGATTTTTTTAAAAAAATTACTAGTTTGAATTGACTTTATAGGATTAGATTACATTTATTCTATTTTACTTTTGACTATGGAACAAAATAATGGTATTGTAAAATAATTATAAAATAGCTGTATGTAGCAAAGTGGTCACTTCCACACATGTATTTTCTCACTTAAGTGTCATAAATGAGAACATTTTACAAGCTAGGTCCTATTCTCTACTATAGGACACAGGTCCTATTATTCTTATATTACAGAGAAGCAAATTGAGGCATAAAGAGTTTAAGTGGTTTCCCTTAGGTCACACAACTGAGTGTCCAGGATACAAATCCGAGGGGTCAGATTCCAAACAGTCTTAACCATTCCACTCTCCTGCTCCTCAAGGTAACTTTTATACTTTCTCCTGGACTCCAGGAAAACTTGGATAGATGAATGGGTGAAGTAGGAACTCGTGCAGCAGTTTCACATCCAGCAGGTCACCCTTCACATTTGCCATGGAGAACCACCCCTGAAAGCAGTGAACTGAACACGACCGAAGCTCTGTACTTGCTGGGAAAGTGGTAGCCTTGACCAGCACCTTGAAAGAGCTTTGTGGGAGGCAGTCTCTAGACCCTCCTCACTCTCCAAAGCACAGCCAGTAGGCTTCAATGCATGCTACCATTTTGTAGTTTCCGGTCCCCTTCAAGGATGCCTTATGTTTTTGTTTTGTTTTTAACTTCCTTCTACATATATTAAATATACTACCTTTATGGAAGGCAGGGGACAGGGAGGGTCAAAGAATGTGACTTTCCCTGGACTTTGACATCATCCTTGATTCCATTTACACCTAAATCATTTGTTTATTAGAATAGGGATTTCTGTCTGCTTTGCTAACTGCTATATCTCAAGTGTCTATAACATGCTTGCTACATTGAAATTCCTCAATAAATAAATGTTATTCATTAGTTCAAGAATCTTTTCATACATTCAGCAAATATATGTTTGTTACAAATAAGAAGGGCACTTTATAGTTCCTTCACTATGTTCCACTCTCTAAACAATGAATCAGTGCTATCTGTATATTATTATTATTATTATTGTTGATCATTAATGTCTACTCCTCATTTGGAAGCAGGAGCTGTATCATTTGCCTTCTGGCATTCCTAGAACCTGGCCAACTGCTGAACAAATGCATACTGGGTAGACTCAGGTTCAAATCTTTGACCCACAAATCAGCCATTGAAAGGTCTTGAATCAGAATCTGCTCTGATTTCATTGCAAGAATGCAACAATACCCATTAGAAGCTTATTTTCTAACTTGTGACAAAACAAAATTTTCTTTCCTACTGCAAGGTAAGAGAATATAGGCACTGGAATTAAAAACAAATGAAAAGGTGATTTAATCATGCTTATGGGCTTTAAACATTAATTTACAAGGTGCTACCACCAGCTGATCCATATCTTATATGCAAAGTATGATAGTTTTTTGTTTTGTAGTTTAAAGGAATGTACAAATATAATAAATAAGAAGATAAAACATCAGGGATGCCTAACATAAGTAACTCACTGTATTTCAAAAACACGAAATGCAATTAGGCCCTCTCTATAAGTCCTTACAGTTTCAGAGACAGTTTTATGACCTAAGCTCCAATATTGAGTAACATTGAATATTTATCACTAAGAAAACGACATTTCTATGGTAATTATTATACATTACCATTATGAGTATTCTCAAATTAATTCTGCTGAACGTTTCCTTCTAAGAAGGGCTTTTTGGCTGGGAATGGTGGTTCATGCCTGTAATCCCAGCTCTTTGGGAGGCCAAAGTGGAAGGATCATTTGAGCCCAGAAGTTTGAGACCACCCTGGTAACACAGGAAGACCCTGTCTCTACAATAAAATTAAAAAACAAAAAAAAAAAGCATGGTGGTGCACGCCCGTGGTCCTAGCTACTTGGGAGGCTGAGGCAGGAGGATCACCTGAGCTCAGGAATCTGAGGTTCCAATAAGTTATGATCATGCCATTGCATGTCAACCTGGGTCTCAAAAATAATAATAAATAAAAATTTTAAAAGGAAAGGCTTTTTACCTTTAACTTTATTTTTAACATACATGTAGTAAAATGGTTCAACTTAACAGAGTGGAAACATCGACAAATTTTATTTAAACTCTTTAAAATGGTGTGTTTTATTTACATTTTTAAAATTGCATCCTACACTTTGGCCATTGAAAGAACCTATAAACAGTAAGATTTTAAAAATCCAATTGAATCTTTCATGGGCAACTGGCAAATTGTAACTCAAAAAGTAAAATGTCTCCTGCTAATTCAATATGTAATTTATATACTTTAATTTTACCCAATTATTATATGGATGATCATTTTTCTCTAAAAAACAAGCATTTTTTTAACCATGAAGAAATTATTATAGAAAGTGTTAAAGGATTTGAGTTCATAAGAGTTCAACTTGTATGAATTAAATGGTGTGAAAAATGCATATCCTTACTTATCAATGTAGTTTTAAAAGAAATCAGCTTTTAAAAATCTAATATTTGGTTTTATTCTCAGTACTAAAAACCTAGACCCTTTTTACTTGATGTACATTGTGTCCATCTTTTGTCCAATGGCAAATCGGATTGCTGCTGAACACTACAAAAATTAAGGACAAAATTTAAAAACCAGAAATTAGGCTATGGTTCCAGCTACACATTTATTGGTAGAATGCACAATAACCTGTACTGTTTCTGTCAGCAAAGAGATTTATTTCATTTAAGCTTTATTTTTCTCTGTACTTCATTATGTTCTGCAGAATCCATGCTGGAAGGTTTAATTTATTTAAATGGTAAAAGCTTCTTAAACGTAACAGGGAACATGGCCAACTGAGCTTTCCATTTCAAAAGTAGGGCATTTGATCATAAAAGTGATATCAAAATTGAATAATTTGAATGTGTACTGAACTTTGAAATCCAATAAAGGCAAGAAAAAAATGGTTAGAATCATTTGTTCAATGACATGGATTTAGTGTTATACAATTTGCAGAAAAGAAAGAGGTGTTTTCTCCCAAATGGCTCATCACTTACAAGATCCGTGAATCGACTAGGAATTTATAGCTATATGTGATCAAGCAGTGAGTAGCTCTGGTTTATTTGACTCTCCTGGGATTTAGTTGGTTTGATTCTTTGGTTCTTCTTACTGTTTCCATAATCTTAGTCACAAATTCTAACTCTAGCCCTCCAATCCATGACAACCTGAACTAATACAATAAAGCATTATTTATTCAACACTACCATGTATATATCAGAGGCTGTAAACTCTCAGTGGAGGCCACAGTGATGGGGCTGTTGCAAATGACCATTCTACAGATTTAGATGTGCTTAGGGTAACAATGATGCATGATACTCTGTTTTGAGACGTGGCAGCCTTGTTTACTTCAGTCACTCATAAATCTAGAAGCTCTCCAAGGGCACAAAATGTGTTACAGATCTAATTCAGCCTCTTAGGCCCTATAACTTTTGAAGAATTAATTAATTAAGCAAATGTAAAGAAAAAGGAAGGAAGGAAAATGGGTAGAGAGGAAAAAGAGAGGAAGGAAGAAAGGGAGGAAGGGAGGGAGGGATAGAAGGAGGGAGGAAAGGAGGGACGGGAAGGGATAGGGAAGGAATATCTTTTGGTTTTGCTAATGTGTAGGTAATGCCTAATGTAAGAATGATTAGTATGATGCAAATGCAAAAGACTCTAGAATAACTAATACAGTTACTGAAATAACTAATGAAATGTTCTAAGCATCATTTTCTTTACCATGTAAAAGATCATTTATCTCAATTCTGAATTCAGGCTATCATAAACATGAATATATTTTTCGCAATGAACAAAACATAGATTGTAAACTTTACCAACGCTAGCTTAACTTTGAAATATGGTGCTCAATGCATATGTTTTTATTTGTACAAATTTTTCATTTAAAAAAAATAGAAGGAAAGCAAAGTCTTCAAAAGCAAGAATACAGCTATTCCAAGGTTAATCTGACAAGCTTGTTTTTTTTTAGACGGAGTCTCACTCTGTCGCCCAGGCTGGAGTGCAGTGGTGCAATCTCGGCTCACCGCAAGCTCTGCCTCCTGGGTTTACGCCATTCTCCTGCCTCAGCCTCCCGAGTAGCTGGGGCTACAGGCACCCACCAACATGCCCAGCTAAGTTTTTGTATTTTTATTATAGATGGGGTTTCACCATGTTAGCCAGGATGGTCTTGATATCCTGACCTCGTGATCCGCCCACCTCAGCCTCTGACAAGATTTTGATTCACTGTATCAAACACTGCAGTAGCCCATGAATTGCTCTCCTTGCCTCAATTTTTAGTCTCATTTTTCTTCATTCTACTCTTTGCTGTTGACTATAAAATATAATAGTGTACTAGTCCAAAAATTACAGAATAAAATCCAAACTCCTTAGTAAGAAGTCAGCAATCCAACAGTGGTCCAGCCCTACCTGCTTCTCTAACCTCTGCTTTCTTCACTCCTCACTTGGCCTCCACACACCTGCCACACTGAGTCACTTTGAGTTTGAGCATGTATTTATGATACTGCATATACTGTTCTTCTTCCTCCTTCTCACCCACTGGAGAACTCCTGTGTGTCCTTTGATACTCAGCTCAACTGTGTCCTTCTTTATAAGGTAGGACTAGCTACATAATTTTCAGAGCCCAATGCAAGATAAAAATTCAGGATCTCTAACATCATACTTTATAGTAAAGTACTAGAAGCTTTCCCCCTAATATCAGCAAAGAGAGGAGCAGGGATGATCCCATCACTTCTACTTAACATTGTATTGGGGATTCTAGCCAAGGAAATTGTCAAGAAAATAAAATAAATGTTATCCAGAATAGAAAGGAAGAATTAAAACTCCCCTATTTAGAGATGACATGATCATGCATATAGAAAAATCTTAAGAAATACAAGAAAAGCCCGCTAGAATTGATAAAGGAGTTCAGCAAGGATGCAGTATATGCATTCAATATAAAAATCTGTTATATTTCTATGCACTAGCCATGAACCATCTGAAAACGAAATTAAGAAAATAATGTTATTGACAACAGCTTCAAGGAGAATAAAATCCCAGCACTTTGGGAGGCCGAGACGGGCGGATCACGAGGTCAGGAGATCGAGACCATCCTGGCTAATACGCTGAAACCCCGTCTCTACTAAAAATACAAAAACTAGCCGGGCGAGGTGGCTGGCGCCTGTAGTCCCAGCTACTCGGGAGGCTGAGGCAGGAGAATGGCGTAAACCCGGGAGGCAGAGCTTGCAGTGAGCTGAGATCTGGCCACTGCACTCCAGTCCGGGTGACAGAGCGATACTCCGTCTCCAAAAAAAAAAAAGGAGAATAAAAGAAATAAATTTAGCAAAAGAAGAGGTACAGGAGTTGCACCTAGAAAAACTACAAAACATTGACATATATTAAAGAAAACCTAAATAAATGGAAAGACATCTCATGTTTACATATTGGAAGATGATATTGCTAACATGGCAATACTACCCAAGTTGCTCTATAGTTTTGATACAATTTTCATCAAAATTTCAGCACTATTCACAATAGCAAAGACTTGGAATCAACCCAAATGTCCATCTGTGACAGACTGGATTAAGAAAATGTGGCACATATACACCATGGAATACTATGCAGCCATCAAAAAGGATGAGTTTGCGTCCTTTGTAGGGACATGGATGCAGCTGGAAACCATCATTCTTAGCAAACTATCACAAGAACAGAAAACCAAACACCGCATGTTCTCACTCATAGGTGGGAACTGAACAATGAGATCACTTGGACTCGGGAAGGGGAACATCACACACTGGGGCCTATCATGGGGAGGGGAGAGGAGGGAGGGATTGCAATGGGGAGTTATACATGATATAAACGTTATGCACATGTACCCTAGAACTTAAAGTATAATAAAAAATAAAATAAAATAAAATAAAATAAAATGTTGGTGAAACATCAAAAAAAAAAAAAATTTCAACTGCCCATTTTTCAGAAATTCATAAACCAACCCTAAATTTTAGATGAAAATGCAAGGGACCCAGAATAGTTGAAACAATATTGGAAAAAGAGAACAAAGTTGGAGGACTTACACCTAACACTTTTAAAATGTATAACAAAGCTATAGTAATTAAAGGATTTGATACTGGCATAAGAATAGACATAGATATCAGTGGAATACAACTGACAGTCCTGGAATAAACCTATGCATCTATGGTCAACTGGTTTTTGACAAGGGTGTCAAAGCAATTCAATGATGAAAGAAGAATAATCTTTTGAAAAAATGGTACTGAAACAACTGCATATACACAAACAAGAAATGAATGTGGATATCTGCCTAGCACCATATACAAAATTAAACTTATAATGGATAAAATACCTAACTGTAAGAGCTAAAACATTAAAGTTCTTAGAAGAAAGCAAAGGTGTACATTTTAGTGACCCTGAATTAGACAATGATTTTTTAGATAGGTACATAAATCTCAAGGCAGGAAAGAACAAATAAATTAATTGGACTTCATCAAAATTAAAAATGCTTGTACTTCAAAGGACATTATCAAAGTGAAAAGACAACTCACAGAATTAGAGAAAATATTTGCAAATAATATATCTGATTGCATAAAGTAAAGGTGGTATACACCATGGAATACTACCCAAACACAAAACTGAATGCAATCATGTCCTGTACAGCAACATGGATGCAGCTGGAAGTCATTATCCTACATTAATACAGAAACAGAAAATCAAATGCTGCATGGCCTCACTTACAAGTAGGAGGTAAACATTGGGTACACACAGATGTAAAGAAGGGAACAATAGACACTGGGGACTCTAAAGAGGGAGGAAAGGGGGAAGGGTTAAAAAATTAATTATTGGGTAGTTTTTCACTACCCAATATTGGGTACTCTGTTCACTATTTGGGTGATGGGTTCAATAGAAGCCCCAACCTCAGCATCACACAACATATCCATGCAACAAACCTGCACATCTACCCCCTGAATTTAAAATATAATAATAATAATAAATCTGATATAGGTTTAGTATCCAGAATATATAAAGAGCTATTATAACTCAGAAATAAAAAGACAAAAGAAAATTAATTTTAAAATAATCAAAAAATTTGAATAGACATTTATTCAAAGAAGATATACAAATGGCCAATAGGCATATGAAAAGATACTCATCATTAGTCATTAGAGAAATGCAAATTAAAACTACAATAAGCTATCATTTCACACCCTGTAGGATGGCTGTAATAAAAAACACAGAAAATAACAAGTGTTAGAAGGATGTGGAGAAACTAGCACCCTCACACATTGCTGGAAGGAATGTAAAATGGTATAGCCTCTGTGGAAAAGAGCTTGGCAGTGCCTCAAAAAGTCAATCATAAATCCCAGCACTTTGGGAGGCCGAGACGGGCGGATCACAAGGTCAGGAGATCGAGACCATCCTGGCTAACACAGTGAAACCCCGTCTCTACTAAAAGATACAAAAAACTAGCCGGGCGAGGTGGCGGGCGCCTGTAGTCCCAGCTACTCCGGAGGCTGAGGCAGGAGAATGGCGTAAACCCGGGAGGCGGAGCATGCAGTGAGCTGAGATCCGGCCACTGCACTCCAGCCTGGGAGACAGAGCCAGACTCTGTCTCAAAAAAAAAAAAAAAAAAAAAAAAAGTCAATCATAGAGTAGCCATATGACCCAGCAATTCTACTCATATATATCCAAGAGAATTGAAAACATATAGTCAAACAAAAACTTGTACATGAATGTTCACAGCAGCATCATTTATGATAGCCAAATATTAGAAACATCCCACATATTCATTAATGGATGAGTTGACAAAAATGTGGTGTATCCACACAATGAAATACTATTCAGTCACTAAAAGAAATAAAGTATAGACAAGAAATAAATAAAATTTATTTTATTTCTTTAAGTAAAATAAAGAAGTAAAGTATAGCAATGTAGAGAAACCTGGAAAACATCATGCTAAGTGAGAGGAACCTGACTCAAGGGGCCACATCTTAAATGATTTCACTTATATGAAATGTACTGACTTGGCAAATTGAGAATCAGAGAGGATATGAATGGTTGCTAGGCATAAGGGAAAGTGAGAAAGTGGAATGACCACAAATGTTTGTGGGTTTCTTCTGGGGATGATGAAAATGTACTAGAATTAGATAATGGGGATGGCTGTACAACTTTGTGAATATACTAAAAAATGCTTAAAATATTGTATACTTAAAATATTGTGAATTGTAGGGAATGGGAACTATATAGATCTCCTTGTTCAAAATTATGAAGAATTTCAAGACGGCAAAAACAGAACATTACACCAAAAGCAGGATCCTTCCAAGTGCATGGCCCTGCATATCTGCACAGGTTGCACACCCATGAGGCCAGCTTGGAAGCTTTCACCAGCCTCTCAGTCACAGTTGGTCCATCCTACGCTATACCCCAATAGCACTTACTTTATGCCTGATAAAAGAAAAACTTCCGCTGAATTAAATTTAAAGGAGTTTAATTGAGCAATGAATGATTCGGAATTGGGCAGCCCCCAGAATCACAGCGGATTCACAAACACTTCAGCGCAGCCACGTGGTGAAAGAAGATTTGTAGACAAAAAAGGGAAAAGATGTACAGAAATCGGAAGTGAGGTACAGAATGGCTGGATTGGTTACAGCGCAATGTTTCCCTTACTTGAACAATCTGAAGACTCAGCAGTGTGTGAATGGTTGAAGTACGGTACTGGGATTGGCCAAGACTTAGCTATTGATACAGGCACATATTCCTAAATTAGGTTTTCAATCTTGTCTACCTATTAAGCTACGTTGCAGTTCATCCACAAGGACTCAAATACAGAAGTACAGAGTCCTTCTCAGGCCATATTTAGTTCACTTTAACGTGCCTCTTATTAAGTGGTAGGATGCAGCACATGCAAGATATTTACATTATGGATATGTTTTAAACATCTACCATGTTCCACGCTCTGTTTTGGAGTTAAGAATATATCTGTAAACAAAGCAAAACTCCTGAGGTATTTTATATGATGTCAGATGGTGATGGGGGCTACAAAGAAAAATAAAGTATAAGGGCATAGGGAATGGCAGAGTGGTTGAGTATCTATGAGGAGGTGATATTTGCTCAGAGATATTCATGAATGCAGAAGTGGGCAACGGAGAGGGTTCAGAGAGGGGAAATCTTAAGGTGGGAAAATGCTTTGTATGTTTCAAGCACATTAAGGAAGATACAGTGGGAAGCCCTCAGTAAACAGGAGGAGAATGCTGGAGAGGACGTGGAAGAGGTGGCCAGGGACTTCAGATTTTACCTGTGAGGGGAGGGAAAGTCATGGGAAATTTGAAGCAGAGGATTCACATAATCTCACTTCCACTGACTTACACATTGAAAGGTTGGAAGGATAGAAGAAGAGATACTAGTTAAGAGACTTTTTGACCCCGTCTCTACTAAAAAAAAAAAAAAAAATTAGCCAGGTGTGGTGGCGGGCACCTGTAGTCCCAGCTACTTGGGAGGCTGAGGCAGGAGAATGGCATGAACCCAGAGGCGGAGCTTGCAGTGAGCCGAGATCATGCCACTGCACTCCAGCCTGGGCAACAGAGCAAGACTCTGTCTCAAACAAACAAAAAGGGACATTTTGAGTAGTTCAGGTGAGATATCATGAAAATTTAGAGTAGGGAGATAGAAATGGAGGGAATGAGAAGCAGCTTCAGATTTATTTGGTCAGTAAAACTGACAGGTTTGTGGATGTGCTGGATGAATAATCCCAGAGGGGGAAAAAAAATCTTAAAAAAACAAAACAAAACAAAACAAAACACTCTTTTTAGTCTAAGCCAAAGGACAAATGGTAGTGCCATTTTCCAAGATGGGGATACCTGGAATGGTGGCCTATAAACTAGAAAGACAAGTTTTCACACCATTATGGATGTGCGTGCGCACGCACACACACACACACACATACACATACAGTGTATATCTATATACACACATGCACAATATGCAAAAGTGAAGAATAGGATAACTGACTAAACACTCCCATAAAAATGGCGAAGAGTGATGGCTGCAGACTGGTCTATAGCAGTGATGAAGTTTACCAGGCAGGCATTCTGAGGTCCCTCTGCCCTGGCAGTGGGATAAATTCCTTTATTATTCTCTTAGTCAGCTATCAGGGATAAGCTCTTTCATCCACTGTTCTCTGTGTCTCCTGATTCTATGTTCTTGGAGGTTCTTCTTTGTCCGTGTTTCTCCATAGTGAGATCTGATATGGGTATTGGATAATTTGTCCTATTTTATGACTGTGGGGCTTCCTCAGCTACTTCCTGCCTGTGCAAATTTGAGGACCCAAAGTTTGCTTTTGGGCTCACAGAAAAAAGATTTTTAAAGATTAAACTTGTGGTTTCTTTGGCAATGTAATTTTCACAAAAACTTTAGTAAGCTTCTGATCTATTTACAGTCAATTCCATGTTCTGAGAACTTCACAAGAAGTACTTTCCTAGATATAATTCTCTGGTCTGATTTAATCTTTTGCTTTCTTGACACCATATTTCTCTCTCTCTCTCTCTCTCTCTCTCTCTCTCTTTCTCTTTCTCTTTTTCTATGGCAAATAGATTGGCAACTGTATTGAAGGTTTCAGTCTTGGCAGGAAGGTCAGATTCCTAATCCCATGTTTGCCCCCAAACTGATTCTTAACAGATACTTTTTTATACAATGATTTTTAATTTTACTTTTAATTCCCTTCTCCCTAGTCTAATTTCATTTCCATATCGACATACAAACCAGCCAACACTAATCTGGCATCATCTCTTTCATTTAGTGCCATGTTAAACATAACTAGCCACAACTGAACATTGCTAATATTGTTTTCCACCCTTTTCCAATAGAGCTACAGCACTGGAAAGCAACCACAGGTAACAAACATACCAAATGTTTTGTTGTTAAATAATACTTGTCTTCATCTTTCCAAGTCTCAAATATCAATTTCCTTATCTGTTTCCACTCACGTTTTAGAATAAATGGTGAGAGAGCCCACTACTGGAATCAATTTCAGTCCATGCCCAATAGCATTGGAATTGCCAACTAATCATTAGCATTCGAAAATTCAGAAAAAAATTCAGAAGAATATCATCATTTTATTTCTAAGTTCTTAGCATTGAATTTTCAGCACACCCAAGCTCATTTGAACAAAATGATAAAGAAAAACCCTCACCCTCATGTTTTGCTGGGAATGTAAGAATACAGCTCCCAGTACTTGCCTGAGGCCATTAAATGAACCATTAGACCACATTGTCTTTGAAACATAATTATTCCAGTTACAATACAGATTGTTTTCACATGCTTTCATCATGGGAACATTAAAATAAAATTCCCAGGATTAGGAGAGCTGTACTGAGTACTATAAATGGATTATTGTCTCAGTTAATTTTCATCATAATCCATTAAAAAGATGAAAAAAACTGAGGCTTAGGGAGATTTAAAAATCTTTCCCAAGTCTACACAGTGAAGAGCGACAAAGCAGGGTTTCCAACCAAGGTTCACTGGACTTAAGGACTAGGCTACTCTGATTTAAGAATACTTGAACTAAATTTTTGTAACGGGCCTGGAGTAAAGGAACTTAAATGATGAAGGAGGTTGAATCACCTACTCATGAATCACTGAAAGTTATGACTCCATAGGCTGGAAGTTTAACATACAGAAGCAAATACATACATACTAACATATACTGGGACTCTTCAGTATGTATGTGAAAAATAACATTATTTGACATTGGCAAATGCAATATGCTTTATAAAGCTCTTCCATGTTACCTCATTTTCCCCTTGCAACTCTGTATACCAGCCAGGGAAATTATTATTATTATTTCCATTTGACAGTTGAGGCTCAGAGAAGTTATACGACTTGCCTAAGCTCACCAGCTAGTAAACAGCCAAGCTCTGACTGAAACCCATTTCTTATTGCCAACTCCAGTGTTCCTTCCACTATTTTATACTGACACTGCTAATGCTATGTACAATTTTGTTTTGTAGTTTGTAATGCACTTTCAAATACAGTACCCTACTGGATCTCATTTGATAATATTTCTTTGTCCCCAGGAACACATCTCATAGGGGGCTTTAGCTCTTGCCTTGGAAGATAATGGCTGTGACTCAGGGGGAACAATTACTAACCTAGGGCAGATACAATATCTTTAGAGATTTTTTTTTATCATAAAAGAAATCTTCTAGAGCTTGTGTTTATAAAGACAACTCTAGCATGTGTATTTAAATAGTTGTCAATTTTTACATGTGCTCTCTAAAAGAATAATGTAATTTTTACTTAATATCACACACATGCATTAATTCCTCACTGTTACAAAAAACAGGCTGAGTAGGTAAATAATCTTTTTCTATTGGAGTATTATATTCTGGAAAGACTTAGAAATGTATATGTAGAATAGATGATATATTACAATTTCAATTGTTCACAGCTAAATCAAGTTTATATAAAATAACATATTTTGGGGGTTTAGTGTTTACAATATTGTGGTATTTGATAGCAGAAACTTAGAGAGTCAAAGTGATTAGCCACTTGGATGTATAGCCATTCATTCACAGTTTGACCTAGAACTCACTTTTTCTGGTTTCTAAACCCACTCTTCACATCCCTCATGGGGTACGTTATTTCTGGATTAAAAGTGTGGGGTGAGATTTTTAAAAAAATAAAGAGTTCTCTGAGGTCCAAGAGGCAAGCGTTTGGGTACCTGCATAAATTTGGCCAAGCCACTTTGACCTTCTAAGCATCAGATGTACAGAAAAATCTACTTAAGGTAAACCATTCTCTATTTTATCAGAATGGTGTAGCTATTCCATGTAAAATAGATGTCAACTGCTTATTTTGAATTTAATAAGCATGTGTTCACCCAGGTCCAAAATTGAGAATGGGGTCTCTATGTATTTGTTGGTTGCAAAATAACCTAATTCTGGTACAGTAGCCTTTTATTTGCCATCTAGATTTTCTAACTTTCCATCGAAGCAAAATCAGACATGCAAGTGGCTTTGCCCTGCCTATTTGGATCATTTCCACCCCATTCCAATTCAAGAATTTGATTGTTCAATACATTTAGATAATCCAGAGGAGATAGTATTTCCTTGCTTTTCACAGATCAGAAAGTAATGTGCCATGTATACTAATTTATGTTTTATTTAGTAAAAGGCTATTAGAAATAGCACTGGTAATTAGTACTACTTCCAACTTGATGACTTCCTTTGCAGGAGATTTGATGCTTAGAGTATCTAATGTAAAGGTCAATGATAGGTTATTTGATGATTGGTGTTCCAGTCCTAGCCGGGATTCTAACTAGGTATGTGATCACTATTCTTTATTTAAATAGTGATTAAAAGATGGGGCTGAACTTGCTTGTTTTCAGCTCCATCTATCTTTGAATATACGACACAAGAGGTCAGTACCTGAAGCTTCAAAAGAAAAAGATATATAGAATCTATTTTGTACTCTTTAAATTATTCCTAAGGTAACTTCTTGCTAAAAGATAACATACTTGCCCCATCTTCCAGGTGTCAAAATTTCCTTGCACCCAACTCTGCTGAAATTTGTATGGTCCTTAGTAACAACTATAAATCTAAGATACATGTGCTGCTTTTATTTGTGTTTTAATTCTGCTTATTCTGGTGGCATGCTCACATACTATGCTGAGAGAAGATGAAATTTGCTGCTAATTACCAAGGTTTGTGCTTCTAAACATTGCTGGCTTGTAATTGACCTGTAGTGTCTAGAGTCAAGTACTAGCTAATAACTTTGTTCCTATAGTGTTGAACTTAAATTATTTAAGTCAAAGACAAGTATTAGAAGCCACACTGCCTGTTTCTGTAGTGTTGCAATAACCAGGAATTGAAACTTAGAATGTGAAACAAGGAAGAGCCTGTTTAAGTGACTGACATCTGCCAGTGCATTTGCCCACCAGCCTGCACGCACGCAAACACACAGCAAAGCCAGCAGAGGCCCTACGAAGTACACTTTGAGTTATCATCATTGGAAAGTCTGATTAAAGAGATTTCAGCTCTGCGCATTATTGAGGCATGAGAAATAACATTCTGACATATTAGAATATACGATAATTTCACTGAAATTTTCCTATATAAAGCTCTTTATACAATTGTTACCAAATCTAATGTTTAAAAAACACATATGCATCTGTGATTTATTTTATTCGAAAATGTCTTAAAAGCCCAAATTTCACTACTATGCAATTTATCGACGTAACTCAAAGCCACTTGTACTCCTAAAGTGATTGAAATTTAAAAAGAAAGAAAGAACATGTCTTTATACAGTCAAAATAGATCTCCCACTTTCATGTTCTACTTATCTTTAGTTGTGTTACTTTTGGATGGAAGAACCTCAAATTCCATATATTTCTGTAATTAGAGGTAGTCTCCTATTATCTTTGGGTAGAGTGAGAAGAGTTTCTGCTGTTTTCTAAAGCACAGATTCCTTTGGCCCAGTTGAAACTCCAGGGAGTTGTGACCCTGAAGGAAATATATTCTCTGAAGAGACAACTAAGTATTTCTAGTTGAGGACAGCATCGTGTAAGAATGGGAAAGTATGAGAGTTCATAGTCAATTGATGATATCAGAGCAGAAGGAGGGACAGTAGAAGAGTTCACAATTTTAAGAGTCAGCTGAACTCCAGACACATACTATGCACAGGGAACACAAAAATAACAAATACAGGGATAGATCATGTCTATGGTTTGGAAGACTGATAATTGTGAAGATAAAAGCCCTTCTTTAATTTGTTCATATATTTATTATAATCCAAATCAAAATCCTGCAGGAACTTTTTGCAGAAATTAACAAGCTAGTTCTATAGTTTATACGAAAATGCAAAAGGCCTACAATAGCCCAAGCAATGTTAATTAAGAAGAAAAAACTGGAAGATTTACATTGCCCCATGTAAGAACTATAGTAATTGAGATAGTGTGATATTAGCACAAGAATAAACAGTAAGTAAATGAACAGAATACAGTGTCCAGAAATTGACCAGCACATATGTGGACACTGAATTATGATGAAGATAATACTGCAGTACACAGGGGAAATAATGATCATTTAAATATAAGTACCACATAAATTGAACATCCATGTCAAAATATATATATCTTGACCTTTACCTCACACTGTATAACTAAATCAACTCTAAGTTGACTGCAGATTGTAACGTGATAGGTAAAAAACATAAAGCTTTTAAAAGAAAACACAGGAGAAAATCTGCATAACGTTGGGATTTGATAAGATTTCTTTTTTTTTCTTTTTTTTTTTTTTTGAGACAGAGTCTGGCTTTGTCACCCAGGCTGGAGTGCAGTGGCCTGATCTCAGCTCACTGCAAGCTCCGCCTCCCGGGTTTATGCCATTCTCCTGCCTCAGCCTCCTGAGTAGCTGGGACTATAGGCACCCGCCACCTTGCCCAGCTAGTTTTTTGTATTTTTTAGTAGAGATGGGGTTTCACCGTGTTCACCAGGATGGTCTCAATCTCCTGACCTCATGATCCGCCCGTCTCGGCCTCCCAAAGTGCTGGGATTACAGGCTTGAGCCACCGCACCTGGCCTAGATTTCTTAAACATCATACAAAAGTAGTAACCATAAGGGAGAAAAAAGAATAAATCACATTACATTAAAATTCAGATTTTTTTTTCATTTTGAGACACCAAGAGGATAATCAAAAGGCAAGGAAGAGTGAAAGGAGATAAATGCAATGTATAGATCCGATAAAAAAACTCATATCCAGTATCTACAAAAAATTGTTACAAATTATTAAGAACAAAGATATTTCCAATAGAAAATGAGCATTTTACCACAAGAAGTCATGCAAATAGCCATTAAATATATGGGACAGTGTTCATCTTAAGTAGGCATCAAAAGAGTACAATTTAAAACCACAATGTATTACCCCTACACACTCATTGGAATGACTAAAATGAAAAAAAAAAGCAGTAATATAGAAAAACAGAATTCTCATAATTTTATGGGGAGATGCAAATTCATGGTACCATTTGGAAAACTGCTTGATGAGTATCTACTAAAGCTAAAGATATACACACTATAGATTAAGCAATTTTACTCTTAGGTACTCCTTTCAGAAACAGTTGTACATATGTAGGTAAAAAGGCATGTACGAAGATGTAGGCAGCAACACTGTTTATAATAGCCCTGAACCGGAAATAAAAATGTTTATCAAGGGTAGAATGAATAAATACATTTGAGTGTATTCAGTTGGTACAAAACTCCACAATGAAAATTGTTGAACCACAACTATAGACAACAGTGAATAATGGCTACAAAATAACATTGAGAGAAAGGTGCCCGATACAAATGATACATATTGTAGGATTCTATTTAGATAATTCTAAAAATCCAAAAAAGAGGCAAAATGGATCTAAAGTGTTAAAAGTGAGTAGGAGCAGGCACGGTGGCTTGTGCCTATAATCCCAGTGCTTTGGGAGGCTAAGCGAGTGGATCACTTGAGGTCAGGAGTTTGAGACCAGTCTGGCCAACATGGTAAAACCCTGTCTCTACTAAAAATACAAAAATTAGCTGGACGTGGTAGCACATGCCTGTCGTCCCAGCTACTTGGGAAGCTGAGGCAGGAGAAATACTTGAACCTGGGAAGTAGAGGTGACAGTGAGCTGAGATCACGCCACTGCACTCCAGCATGGGTGACAGAGTGAGACTCTGTCTCAAAAAAAAAAAAAAAAAAAAAAAAGATGTGAGTAGGTAAAACTGGCATAGGAGTGTGTAGTGAATGCAACAGAGCAGGGAGTAAGCTTTTGACATGCTTCCTGTTCTGTTTCTTGAGCTAGATGCTGAGGACATGGATGTGTTCAGTTTGTGAAAATGCATCAAATAGTAAGTACACTTATGATTTGTAGACATTTCTATATATGAGGTATATTTTCATTAAAAGTTTACTTAAATAATAAGTAAGAGTTTGTTCCATCCCCAAATATTCTCAGTTTAGTGGAAGCAGACCCTCTCATAAGCATGTAACCATATTAATTCAGTGTATTATAATTCATCAAACATTTATAGGAGCCCCTAATCACATACAGGATGGGCTGTGGATACTGAGAATATCAAGATGAATAAAATAAGGATACTGCTTACAGTCTGGTTAAAAAAAAAAAAAAAAGCAGGAGACTTATAAACAGATAATTTTAACACACTATGTAGATCCAGAAGTAGGTGAATGCACAAAATACTAAACAGACTAAACGCTCTTTAGCTGACTTCCACTTAATCAACATGACTAGTTTGACCGTGATTTTCCATTCTCCTTGTAAAATGCACTGACTGATACGCATACCACACGAGATACTCCAGAGTAGTAAACCTGTGAACCTCTACTTCCATCAGCTGAATTGTATGCTTATCAATAGTCAGTTATATGTATGTCTACCAGCAGAGTTTCTTGCTCCACTTTAAAGAAACCAAAACTGGCTGGGTGCGGTGACTCAAGCCTATAACCCCGGCACTTTAGGAGGTTGAGGTGGGAAGATCACCTGAGATCAGGAGTTCAAGACCAGCCTGGCCATCATGGTGAAACCCTATCTCTATTAAAAATACAAAAATTTAGCTGGACGTGGTTGCAGGCGCCTGTAATCCCAGCTACTCACGAGGCTGGGGCAGGAGAATCGCTTGAACTCGGGAGGCAGAGGTTGCAGTGAGCCAAGATTATGCCACTGCACTCCAGCCTGGGCAACAGAGCAAGGCTCAGTCTCAAAAAAAAAAAAAAAGAAAAAGAAACCAAAGTTGGAAACCTCAGAGACTATGTTACGGTATTGTTTTTATAAGAAAGATTATCAATGGCTCAAAACATTGGTAACTGAATGTACATTTTGTTTAAAGCTAAAATATAATATCTAACCAATATTTTTATTAGTTTATAATTACTAAGCCACATGCAATGCTTTGGTAAGAGTATAAGCTCTGGTACCATACTGATTGACATTCAAATCATCATTCATATATTCATTAGATATGTGATTCTGCAGAAGTTATTTAACCTTTTTGTGCCTCATGTTCTTCATTTGTAAAAGGGGAGAGTACTGGGCCTTCTATGATGGTTGGTGGGAATACGTACATTGCTGTATCTGAAGAACTTTGAAGTGTACCTGACACATGAAATGCATCTGTTTGTCAGTATTAGTTATTAATATAGTAGGAATTCATCAAAAGGGTAAAGCCTAGAAGGAACTGGGCAGATAGACACAGTCAGTAGAAAGGTGCAGAAGACTAACAGCATGGAGCATTTAAAGAACCTTGAGCTGTTCTATAATATGTATTTGAAGTCAAGTGTTCTCAAGACTAAGAGATGAAAAGTTAATCTAGAAAGATGATTTTTAATTTACTTTTAAAAATTTTAATTCTTCCTCAAAAAACGATGATTCCCATAAGGGTATTCACTATGTTTTCTTTCTCCCCAGGCTATGGTAACCCCCATACTCTCCTAGCTCATATGCTAATCCTTGGTCAGTGACTACCCTCAGTCACCTTATCTGGATCTTCCTCCTCTTCCTGATTCTAAGTGCCAGAGTACCTGAGGTTTCATCACTTTAAACAGCTATAGCTTGATTAAAAACGCGTTTTAATATAGTTACAGTCTGTTCTCTAAACTCCAGATTCTTATATCCATATAATGTATCATCTAAACTTAATTAATACATTTTAGAGATGAAGGTGCTATTAATAATCATTCCAGGACCACAGACATAAATCAGCACTGTCCTGGGCAAAGCAGGACATATGAACACCACATATATTTAGTGACTTGCTCAACATTTCCACTTAAATAGCCAACAGGGATCACAATCTTAACACGTCTCAAAACAAACTATCGAGTTTCTAGACCTGAGCAACAGAACTGCACATTGCCTGGAGATCCTGGACTTTGAATGAGATACCGTGCCTGGATGAGACTTGCTATTGTCTATTCTGAGTTCCAGGTGTAAGAAGGATAAGCCATAGAGTCAATCTCTATGGCAAAGATGACTAAGATCCCCAAACTATTTCCTCTTCTTCCTTTGCACAATGCTAGACGACATTTCCTTGCCTCCCTTAGAGACAGGAATTGCCACGTGGCTGAGCTCTAGCTAAGGGAATATGAGCAGAAATAATGTGATCATGTCTAGGTCTAATCTACTACAAATTTTCTGCAAGACCCACTCTTTTGCTGTCAGCTAAAAGTGAAGCACCAGTACATCTAGGGGATGAAGAAGCCAGGAGAAGAGAGGTCCTGGGTCCCTGAATCACACAAAGAAAGACTGTCCACCAAACACTTGCTTTGAATTGTTATATAAATAAGAACGATAATGTTATCGTGTTACAACACTTAAATTTGGGGGTAGATTGATTTTAGTAGCGGTCATTTCCTTTACAAAACAAACCTGATGAATTTTCTGTGAATTTTCAGTTTGACTTAGTCTTATTGTCATATAAACTTTTTTTTTTTTTTCCCTGAGAGGGAGTCTCACTCAGTCTCCCAGGCTGGAGTGCAGTGGCGGGATCTCGGCTCACTGCAAGCTCCGCCTCCTGGGTGCACGCCATTCTCCTGCCTCAGCCTCTTGAGTAGCTGGGACTACAGGCGCCTGCCACCACGCCCGGCTAATTTTTTGTATTTTTAGTAGAGATGGGGTTTCACCACATTAGGCAGGATGGTCTCGATCTCCTGAGCTTGTGATCCACCCGCCTTGGCCTCCCAAAGTGCTGGGATTACAGGCGTGAGCCACTGCGCCTGGCCCATATAAACTTTTTTTTATAAAATTGAAGTAAAAAATAAAATTAAAATAATCTACACTTCTTGGCATACAAACCAGGTCTTTGTTTCCAGACTGCAAGGGTACATAGTTACTCTAGGCACTTACTTTTATATTTTAAAATGAAAATACAGTTTTAGGATTTAATGGATTATATGTAAGGACAAGAAACATGTGGATAAAGTATTATCTTCTAATCCTTATTTTACTAAAGCCAAAGTAAAGTAGCTGCTACAGCATATTTATTTAATTGCAAGCTTTGCCTTAGAAGTAGAGATTTCTGTAGATATTATTATTCTGCCTCCTTTGATAGTTTTGAGGGAAATGGTTGTAACAGAACAAAATCAATAATTTTACAGCCCACCATGGATCAGTTACTACAATCAATAACATACTAATCAATTTGCATGACTCACATTCCTCTTCTTTATTTTCCTTCTGTTACTCTTTACTATATGAAAAGAGATACCTCTCCAAATTATTTTATCTTGTTTAATATTAACAGAAGCAAGAAACCTCTTTCCTCATCTATCAAGAACAACAACAGGGGAGTGTTTATTTGTTAAATGCATCTGAGAACATGATAGACTCACAGAAATCTTCATTTCTAATGGGACAATATTATGTAGAATTAAAATCTGTCTTACTAGTAAGCAAAGTTTATCTCCCATGCAAAGACACATATATCAAAAGCTGGTAGAGTAAAACTACAAAGGAATAACTTACAATTGGGTTGTATTTAACTACATTCCAAACACTTAGTAGTGATGGAAGGTGGTAGCTATAGCATGTAGAACTCCTTTCTAACAAGACTATTTTCCATTGAATATATTTTATTTGTAAAAAATAGCATTTGTAGGATACTGAAAATTATAATAATTGGCTACTTTAAAAAATACTAATCACAGGACAGGCGCAGTGGCTTACGCCTGTAATCCCAGCACTTTGTGAGGCTGAGGCGGGCAGATCACTTGAGGTCAGGAGTTCAAGACCAGCCTGGCCAATATGGTGAAACCCTGTCTCCACTAAAAGTACAAAAATTAGCTGGTCATGGTGGTGGGTACCTGTAATCCCAGCTACTCAGGAGGCTGAAGCTGGAGAATCTCTTGAACCTGGGAGGTGGAGGTTGCAGTAGGCTGAGATCGCGCCACTGCACTCCAGCCTGGGCAACAGAGGGAGGCTCTGTCTCAAAAATAATAATAATAATAAATTTTAAAATAAATAAATAAATAAAATAAAATAAAAAATTAAAAAAATACTAATCATATTGATGGGGAAGAAATGAAGGGAAAATGTCACTGAGGTTCAGTGTAGCTCTCTTCCTTTTGAACTACAACATTAATTAGTTAACTATATGCTGCATGGATATAATAAACAGTGTTGATGGTTTACACCTGGAATGCAGGTATATAACCATAGTACAATTTTCGACTACAATTTGAACCTCACCTGAATTCATCTGCCTTTTGCAATATTTGCTTTAATCTTCAAAGATATTTGTTGTACTAAGAATGAAAATGCTAATTATAATACTTGAATTACAATACTTGTAGGAATTTTGTTATCTGAACTTTATGAAATAGTTCTAAGAATGTCACCATTGCCACAGGTTTAGATGTATTGCAAATATATTTTTTAAAAATAGCACCCAAAAGAATAAGAGGAAAATAAAATGATCTCAGCTGTTTAAAATGAATTTTGAGGAATGATCACCAATGGCCTCATTCCCTTTGATTCTGTCCTACCGCTGAACTAATCTAATCAAACTCTGATGCTAAATTATCCCTTCAACTGGCCTCCTTGAGTTACACATTCAGGCTGTTGTGCACATACCACTGAATGAGAAAATTCCTCAGCCACACATAGAGGGCACATGTGATCGCTTAGAAACTCTAGCATCAATAGGGCTTCCCATAAAATTTTCTTGTTCTTGGCCAACATCCTCTTTTGCACCCTTCCATGACTGTATCAATTAGTCAAAACTCTCTTCAGAATGCACACAGATCCCCACCTCTTACTATCAGCAGAAGGCACATCATATTTATACCTTCCGTATTGGGGCAAAGCAACCAGCTCTCTCAATTTCTTGCCTCTCCTGTCTGTTCCCCTCTACACCTATAGAATGAACACAACCGTGCTTCTCTTTCTCTTTCCTTTCCCTTGGAGAAAATAAAATTGTCTTCATTCTGTTTAAAGCCAATCATTTTACTGTAGCTCCTTATCTGATCATCTGAATCTGTCAAGACTTCTGCATCAGTTATGCTTATATCATAAAGTAGCTTTAACTTCCTTTTTGTTGGTATCACTTACCTCAGCTTTTAGCTCGTCTCTCCCATTCTGATAAAGGAAAAACAAAACAAAACAAAACTCACAAAAGTCAAAACTCTATCCCTTCCTTTTAATTTGCAGCCACTTTAATATCCTCTTTTCTACCCAAAATGATTTTGTGCTGAATATATTTACCTTATCCAGAGCTACTTCGCATCTTCCCTACCTAGCCTTGTGCCCTGCGATCTTAGCCTGTATGACTAGTTTGATGGGCTTACTTGTTACTTTGCTTTCAGTTGCGTGTGGCCAATGGGAAGCACAACAAGAAAATATAAGGGAGAAAGGAAAGTGAGGACCAAGGTCTTTATTATCCCACTCCTCCTAGAGGTGTCTCCATAGGCTGGCAATTTCCTTGTTAAGGATCACAGCTCCTGTCAGGCAACCCTCTTGATACAGTCTTGATACACTTTCTGTCTCTTTCTCTTTCTTGTTGCCTCCCCTCCTCTCTTCTACTCTCTCTCATCTCTCTCTCTCTCCTTCTTCTTGTCCCTCTCCCTTTCTTTCTCTCTCTATCTATATATATCTCTTTCTCTCTCTCTCCTTTCTCTCATCTCTTTAGGATAATAAATGGTAGTGGCATGCTGTAACTAGCCCATGCATAGTTTACTATTACTTACCTAGGGAAACCATAAGGAATGTCCATACTTTGTAAGTAAGCCTGTTTTTTAGCCAAGCCCAAATTACCCAAGCAGAGTCTGCTGTTGTTTCCTGCTGGGTCCCAGTCTGATACAATTATCTTGAAATAATAGTTTATATAATATAATAATATGAACTGAATGTGTCTGTTCCCCCCAAATTCATATGTTGAAACCCTAATCCTCACTGCGATGGTGTTTGAAGATGAGGACTTCAGGAGATAATTAGTCCCTGAGGGTAGAGCCCTTAGGATGGATTCGTGTGGCATCATGAAGAGACACGAGAGAGAGTGCTTTCTCTCTCTGTCCTCTACCATATAAGGATACAATGAGATGACAGCCATCACAAACCAGGAAGCGGGCTCTCACTAGGCACCTGTTCTGCTGGTACCTTGATCTTAGACTTCCCAGCCTCTAGAACTGTGAGAAATACATATTTGTTGTTTAAGCGCCCCCCAGTATATGGCAATTTAGTACAGCAGCCCAAACAAAGATGTATAGGTACTGCTTGTACTCATGTTGTTTGGGCAGAAACCCACATAACTTAGCTTTTGTGCCACTATTCCTACATAGAACTGTTTTCTTTCTCTCTGGTCACTATAATTCATCCCCACATAGACAAATCCAATGGACACTCTTCGGCCCACAGTCCACACCTTAGTGGAGATCATCCCACTGCATTTAACACTATTGACC
This sequence comes from Trachypithecus francoisi, assembly GCF_009764315.1. Classification (NCBI taxonomy): domain Eukaryota; kingdom Metazoa; phylum Chordata; class Mammalia; order Primates; family Cercopithecidae; genus Trachypithecus; species Trachypithecus francoisi. Next base: position 42,461,251 of record NW_022681468.1, on the reverse strand, counting down.
ACTTTACTCTTCTACTAAATCTCTTGGCATCCATGATATCTTCTTGTTCTTCTTTTATCGGCATTCGTGGGCTCTCTATCGTGCACCTTCAAACACTGGTGCACCCCATAGTTCAGTCCTTGACCCAATGCTCTTTTAACATTATGTTCTTTTTCTAAGTGAGGTTCTCCACTCTCAGGACACTTACCATACCCAACATGGTGCAGACATCACTATCCAAATCTGTTAGACACAACCATCTATATATTCTAATGGCACTTCAAACTCAGCGTATCTAAAATAATTATGTGCTAAAATCATTATTCTAACAAATTATTATCCTCATACTGCATGCTCTGACTTCTATTTCCCTCTTGGCCAATGGCTCAATATATTCAATCTGAAGTCTAAGCTATCCTATACACCTCTCTTCCCTACTCCCTAATATATCTGCTTCCAGTGATGATTCATTGAAAATCACCTGTCATCATTTCACCAGAGAGAAATTTCCAAAGTGAAAATCTGCCTATTCCATCCACTGCTTAAACCCCTTTAATGGCTCTAGTTTGAGCTGTTTCAAGGCACACAGGATGCTTTACTGCTGCTCTGACTCTTACCTCTATCCTCAGTTTTAGCAGCTGGAACTCTCATGCCTTGTGCTTTCTGTGCTATTAATACCAAAACACTTACAGTTTCTAGTTAAAGTCATAATATTTTATGCCTCCATGCCTTTTGAGGTCTGCATCTCTCCCTAAGATACCTTTGACCATGCTGTTTGACTTTGGCCAAGTGTTTCAGGAAAAGCACGAAGCGTTTCAGGAAAAAGAAAATCATTTCTTTCCAGGAAGCCCCTCCTGTTGCCCCTATTTGCCCAGTCCCCACATACACTAACATTATGCCTTTTCCACTATGTTCCTGCTCATAAATGTCCACACATGGGCTCCTAGAACACCATATAATCTCTCAAAGAATTTAAAATGTTATATTGAAATTACCTATTAGCATCTCTCTCTTCCTCACCAAACTTTAAGTGCTCTAAGGCAGGGAACATGACTTGGTCCTCTTTTTACAACTGCATAGCACAGTTACTTGAATCAAAGCCAAAACTTAACATCAATTTTTATAATTAAAAGTAACTATTATTAATAAGCCTTGTTATACTTTAACCTCAATTTCATAATTTAGAAATATATACATTGAAACATTTCAAAAATCCATGAAAAAAATTAGTATTCTGATATATTATAGGACAGTGCCAGTGAAGTCTTGCACTATGTACTCATTTGAAGTCAAGACAAGTGCAGACAAGTCCTCAGAGCAGGCAAGCCTAGATATATTATGCCTTAAAATGGAGGAAGTTGTCATATCTGTCTCCACGTGTTAGAGCTGATGTCCAATCCTTGTACCTGACACCCTATCAGAGTTCTTGCAGGAAATAAAGCTTAATGATGTTCAGTTTGAAAGTGGGAGGAGGATTTTGTAGCACAAGAGTCAAATGGAAGAGTAGATATAATCAAACCGACATTGATGACATAAGAGGGTGACAAGAATGCTGAAGCTGTAGCTGTCATCAGGAAGGGACTCACTTGGGCTCATGAGTGATAGTAGTCCTGGTTATGGGGCAAAGCAGGCAGTGGGGAACAGCAAGGCAAGGCTACTCAGGAGCATGTGAGACACCCTAGAAACCCCTTGAACTGAAGATATGGATTAGATGCCTGAGATTCTTCAATTTCACTGTTACTGTCTTCTTCACACATTACCTAAGCAAACATGGGTTTGTTATCATTCAGACAAGTACTGTTACTACTGGGATCAGGATAATAATTTTAACAACAAAAATAATCATACCAGTACTTATTGGCATTTATAATAGGCAGTACTCCACCTTCAAAATACATCCAAAATCCATCCACTTCTCACTGATACCACTCTGGTCGATGCCACTATTATGAATCCTCCATAACAGTGTCCTCCAAATCGTGTCCTTCAACAAGATATGTTGAAGTCCTGATACCCAGCATCTTCAATGTCACTTCATTTGGAGATAGGGTCTTTATAGGGATAATTGAGTTTACAAAAAATGGTTATTAGGATGGACCCTAATCCAATATGACTGATGTCCTTTATAAAAAGACAGATAGGAACAGTGGGAAGATGACATGAAGACACATAGTGGGGAAGTGGCCAGGTGACTAGAGTGATCCCTCTACAAGCCAAAGAACTCAAAAGATTGCCAACAAACAACATAAGCTAAAAGAGACAAGGAAGGATTCTTCTCTAGGGCTGTCAGAGAGAGTATGGCCCTGCTGAAGTCTTGATTTCAGGTTTTAAGCCTCCAGATTCATGGGTCAATAAATTGCTGTATGTTTTGGTGCTTTGTTATGGCAGCCCTACCTAACTCATGCAATTTCGAATGCTTGGGTTGTTGCAAGAATTTTCACTGGTCTCTTCTCCTATTTTCTGCATCATCTCCACCCCTACCTCTGCAATCTATTCTTAACATGTAAGATGAAAACAAGAGTAAACCTCTTAAACTGTAAATTAGGTCATATTACTCTTCTATTCAAAATCCTCCAGTGGCTTCCTATCACATTCCGAGCAGAAACGAAAGTCCTTACTGACAGAGCAGGAGCATCATCATCTTGGACAAGCTCCTCATTCTACAGTTCACCTTAATTTAAAAAAAAACTGCCTAAATCCAAAGGGTGTCAGCCTAATGGCCAAGGTCAGCACGACCATAAACCACAAATAACATCTCCAGACAGCAACATTCCAGACCCCTCCCAGACCAGAGACATGCTAGCCCCAAGATAACCTCCCCTCCTCCCAGAGACATTCCAACCCCACCATAAAAATTCTCCCTCACACAGAAACATTCCAAACTTCTGATAAACCCCCTCACCCTGAAACCAATATATACTCTTAGTCTGTAAGAGAAAGTGCTCCGGACCGAAATTAGCCAGACGTCTGTCTCAGGTTTTATCTAAAGTAAACCTGTCTTTACTGCTGAGCCGCAGTTCATGTTTCTTTCCTCTTTCTTTAACTCTTACGCTTACAGTGTATTCCCAGACTACACCTTTTGACCTTATCTCCCACTGTTTGCTCCTTTCTCACCACAGTACAGGCTAACCGGCTTCCATTCTGTCCTTCAAACATGCCAAGAAAACTTTTCTCTCAGGGCCTTTATAGTCAGTATTTCCTCTGTTTGTATCCCTTGGATATCCATAAGCCTTGCTCCTTATCTTCTTTAAGTCTTTGTTCAAGCAACAGTTTTTAATGAGGTCTAATTATCCTACATACAATTGCAACCCTCTACAAATGCTCGAACCTTCTTTCCTGATTCATTTTCCTCCATTGCTCTCATTATCTTCAAATAGAATATACATTTTATTTATTTGTTGTTCTCCCAAACACACATTTAATCTCAACAAGGATTTCATTTTTTTGTTGGCTTTGTTTACTGATATACCCTGAATACCTAGAACATATAGCATTTGGCACATGAAAATGCACAAGGCGTATCTATTGCATGAATAGGTTCTATCTTGCACCTTAGAGGCAGCACAAAATAGTAGCAGAATGAATACTGACTACCACTGGAGTCATAATTCCTGGGTTCTATACCCATTGCCTCACTCATCTGGCGTTAAGTGGCCTTAGGTAAGTAGAGTCTCAGTCTGTTTATTCATCTGTTAAAATGAGAAGAAATCCAGTCTACCTCACAGCATTGTCCTGAGGATCACCTTGGATGATGCATATAAAAGTGCATCTAAATCTGTACAGTGTTATATAAATATGAGCTATTTTAAAAATAAATCTACTCAGGGTTTTATAGAATGAAAGTGATTCTGTATATTAAGAGGTAAGTAATAAAAGATGACATTCTTAATTATTGAGAAGTCAGGCTTCCTGAAAATAGGCTCTAAAAAAGAAAAAGTAAAAGAAATCCCAGTTGAGGACCACTTTAAAATGTCTAAAAACAGAAGCTAATGCAACATTCATTATTAACAGCTATTACTTGCTAAGACTTACTAAAAATACTTTTATATATCGCAAAATAGAGTACTCTCACCTTATCTGCTGGGGACGATTCCAAGACCCCCAGTGGATGCTCAAAACTGCAGACAGTACTGAACCATATACATTTTTCCTATACATGCCTACCTATGATAAAGTTTAATTCATAAATTAGACACAGTAAGAGATTAAAAACAATTAATCATAAAATAAAACAATTATAATAACACTCCAGTATCACCACTCTTGCATTTTGGGGCCATTATTAAACAAAATAAAGATCACTTGAACATAAGCACTGTGATACCATGACAGTCCATCTGATGACTGAGATGGTTACTAAATGGCTAATGGGCGGGCAGTGTACATGGTAGGTATATGCTAGATGAAGGGATTATTCTCATCCTCGGTGGGATGGAGCTGGGCTGCTTCAGATTTCATCACTTCTCAGAACAACCCACAATTTAAAACGTACAAAATGGTTTTTTTCTAGAATTTTATGTTTAACATTTTCAGATTGCAGTTGACTGTGGGTAGCTGAAACCACAGAAAGGGAAATTGCAGATAAGGGAGGATGACCGAATTCAAAAGAACTCAGTGCAGTTAAGCTTTCTGGGTGCCACAAAGAGTTCATTATGAGTGAATGAGATTCAGCATTACTGACTGAAAGTGTATCATCTCATATAAATAATGAGAAAACATTTTAAAATATCATACAATGATTTCTTTAATTTACCTTGACCATTATGATTTACATATGCTAATAAACTGCCAAGTAAGTATTCCATGGATAATATATAGTTTGTGTTTATATCTCTGTCAGATGCTACAATCGTACTTAGGGCATCTGATATCAACTCAATACTCATCAAACAGTTAAACAAGAAGCATTTCTTTAAATACCTATTAAGGGTTAGGCACTGTGCCTAATGGAGGGTGTAGTGATTAATAAAACATATCTCTCATTTATAGCGGCTTGCAATCCAGTTAGAAATATACAGTCATATACCTCAATACAAATTAGACTTTAAAAGGGCCCTTAATAAAAGAAATGCACATAGAAAGAGCATTATGGAGAAGCAAAAGATGAATTCTGAATGAGGAAATCTGGAAGTCTTTAGAGATGGTGTTATTTTAGCTGGGTCTTAAAGGACTTCAACAGGCAGAGAAAGGGAGAGGATGTAAGGGCATTCCAGGCAAAGGGAATAAATTGGACAGGAGAAGTAAAGCGTCCAAGAAGAACTTAGTCAGATTTGTGGTAACTTCATCTATAGTTAGATTTTAAGGTACAATATGAATATTTAGGGATCATCCCAAATATGTGAAAATTAAAAATGCCAACAGTTTTCACTCCAGTACAAATTATACTGCCACGCCATATTAAAAGACAGTGGTATTTGGCATTTATGAATTAAATCAAAATCAGTGTTAAATCACTTCTGGAGTCACACAATTTTTTGGGAATCTGATAAAACTTACAAAGCCTCTCTCAAAAGGACCCATTGTCTGAGACATGAAAATATTTAGATCTTATTTAAAAGGTTCAGTAGATTTATTTGAAGCCTACAGTTGGCTAAGCCTCTGTAGGCTAACAACCTACAGTCAAAATGACTACTCTATTTATGGGAGGAATTTTTTTTCTTTTTTGTGTGTTAGTGTATGTAGGCATTTTTAGAGAAGAAATTTTGAGGGCAATGCTACAGTAACATTTGAATCATTTGAAAAACAGGAGATTATTGGTCCATGTACTGGAGAATATCTAAGTTGTCTGCAGAATATCAACAAATACTTTTGATATGGAGTTCAGTGACCCATTGAAACTATAAATCTCAAAGGCCTCCCAGCTTCAATCATGGTACTGTTGTACAGGCCAAAACACTTGTACAAGAAAGCCCTACACAAACATTACAAGCGGGCAAAGATTTATGTTCCTAGAGCCACCGCAGAGATTTGGAGTGTTACTATTTGTCATATAAACCTGCAGGGCGCTTGAAGAACTGAAGGGAAAGTTTGCTGCATATTTCAAGGATGCCAATAGAACATTATCTTTGATTTACAGTCGCCTTTTAATGGTATTTTATAGATAGGCAATCAACATAAAACATAATGAAATGTAAACCTTTTAGCAAAGTGAGATGATTATTTTGGAGGGTAGGGAAATGTTTTAACATCCGAAGCAGCACTGTTGGACAAATAGGCCATATAACTAGTTAAGCTGCTTTTCCTTCCCAGAGATCACACATTTAAACAGGTCAGGTCTAGTTAAACCAACAGAAGAAGAACAAAGGTCAAGTAGGAGTCCCCCTGTGATAGACTCATTATAGAAAGGAATAAGATATCAATGAATGTTTGTTAAACAATCATGTGAACACAATATACAGATGATGTGTATGTGGGCATTTGTGAGGATATATTTGATTATAGAAAGATACGCTTCTTGTCATTATACATCATTTTTTCGGTGTCCATCTTTGTTGAGTGTGTGTGCATATGCACACTTGTCTAATCTTAGGAGCAAAATAAGTGACAATCATTTCTCTGGCCTAGGTTGTCAGATAGTGGTAGCCTCATTCTAGCTATAATTTAGCCACCATTGCTCTCCTCCTGCTCTCCAGCCCCGTCCCAGTCCCATTTTGCTCTCCTGCTGATTTTGTAACACTACACCTAAGCTTACCCCCTGTTTTCACAGCACTCTGAAAACCTCTTCCTGAGCCATGAAGCTAGTTCAGAGAAAAACATGACATTTAAGAGACATAAGCCCAAAAGGATAACATCCCTATATTTCAACCTCATTCTGATTTTCTTCCTTTATTTTTATTAAACTTATCTTTCCATTCATATATTTTGATGAGCTACACATAAAAGATATTTAATATGGAGGTAGAAATGCAGGTTAGTGAACTCTGCATTGCACAGCTGATTATTTAGTGTCAAGAAATCACTTTTGGATAGTACTTAGTGAGAATGGAATTAATAACCACTAACATGCAAAGTCTTTTCCTCGTCTCTTTAGAGCAATACAAACTGATTAGCTTTGAGTAGCAATTTAAAATAAAGAACCCATTGGAAGCTTTTAATAGTCTCATTTCTAGCTTCCATTATTTAGTTAACTAAACTTACTTTGCTAATTTCCAGAAATGTCTTATTTTTAAGTAGAAGTCACAAACATGTGCCTTGATTTATTCTGAGTATGAAACAAAAGCAAAAATGCTTATTAGCGTAAAAGATATCCCCTCACATTTCCAAGGGCAGCATTACAATTTCAAACTATATTGATTGCTATGTAAAGAAGACTCATAATGGAGTTTTCCCAGAAAAACAAACAAGCATACGGATAAAATAAGTGGCTTGCATGTATTCCTTAAGAACTTTGTGGCCGGGCGCGGTGGCTCAAGCCTGTAATCCCAGCACTTTGGGAGGCCGAGACGGGCGGATCACGAGGTCAGGAGATCGAGACCATCCTGGCTAACACGGTGAAACCCCGTCTCTACTAAAAAATACAAAAAACTAGCCGGGCGACGTGGCGGGCGCCTGTAGTCCCAGCTACTCGGGAGGCTGAGGCAGGAGAATGGCGTGAACCCGGAAGGCGGAGCTTGCAGTGAGCTGAGATCCGGCCACTGCACTCCAGCCCGGGCGACAGAGCGAGACTCCGTCTCAAAAAAAAAAAAAAAAAAAAAAAAGAACTTTGTAAGGTGTTTGATGTTTCTAATGTAGGAGATTAAAAAGACTATACTATATTTTCAGATAAGAGGATAATTGGCAATATAAGGGTCTACTTAATCAATAGGCTGGTTTAGAATGGAAGAAGTCATGTTAAGGGAAAGTTAATGGTGGTGCAGGTAGAATAACCTTCTAACTCTGTAATACAGACTGCCTGTGTTTGCAACCTACCTGCACACCTAGTAGCACACACTTTTAATAAACTGAACATACCAAACCAATCGTGAGTCAAAATCAATAAATTATCCAGATTTTAGACTGTAAAAGGTGTTGCATCTTTTCTGGGATCTTGTGGAGGCTTACATTTGGTCCCCTCCCCCAACCCAATGATAACATACAGCCTGGAAAGGAGAATCAACCCTAATGAGTGATATTTGCAGCTTACTTAGGATGAACTTTTTAAAGTTTATTGCCACAGAGAGAGAAAGAGTGAGGAAGAAATTTTGGCTAGTAAAAGTTGATGCTATATTCTCCAAATTTCCTACCTATGTAATCGTTCTTTCCTGAAAATACTGAGTAATAGTTTTGTTTCCTGCTTTTATTTTATAATAGCCTCTACATTTGTGTTTTAAAATAAATCTCTGCAAAGAAAGGATAGCATTCGTGTTTTAAATGAAAAGCATTATAAATTGTTAGTTCTGCAAAAATTGTTCAAGCGTTTTCTGTATCTAAAGACAATGTAATATAAGAAAAGATTACTGGTATCAAAGTAAACCCTGTGGTTTAAATTCTGTTTCTGCTGCTTATCAGGGTTACAATCTTGATGATCCATTTAACCTCTGTGAATCTCAGGTTTTTGGCTTATAAAATTGAACAGTAATATCTTCCTCAAAGGCCTGGAAGGAGGAAATAAAATAACATCTGGAAACTGGTGGCACGAGGAGAGTACAACATATTTTAGAAGCTGAGGATAGCTAACGTCCTAAGAAGCAAAAAAGAATAAGGCGCTCTCTGCAGCATGTGGTTCCACTTATTTTAGATTTTTTACAGATCTTAGTTTCTCTTAGGTTTTATTATTAGACTTCTTTAATAAAAACAAATTAACATAATTAAATTTTAATAGGTAAAAATCCTAAATAAGCCATGAATAAAAAAATTCAGTTAAACTTTCATAAAAACCAAAAGCAGGAACTCTTAAAGATTTCATAGATTGAGTCTATGTCAATATCCCCAGGTGATTCTTGTGTACGGCTTTAGAATCACTGACCTAGAACAGTGGTTTTCAACCCTGGATGCACGTTAGAATCACCCGGAGAACTTAGAAAAAGGGATATCTATATAACCTGTTCCAAACTAATTGAAATTAGAATCTCTAGGGCTGAGGCCCATTGTATTTTATTCAGAGTTCCCCAGGTGAGTCTAAACTATAGCGCTGGTGGAAAACCATCGCTTTAAACACTTGTCTTTAATGTCATGCACATTTATTTACACTTCTAAAGATTATACAATCTCCAGTGGTAAAATTCCAGGCAAAGTGATTATGACATGAAGGACTGCAGGCAACATGGAGGAGACGCATGGCACCATTAATATTTTGGCAGAAGGCCCTTAGATCAAATTATAGAGAAAAGTTAGGATCATGGACTACTTACATCAGAATCGCTTGGAAAGCTTATTCAAGTTGCAGGTTTCTGGGCCTCACTTCAGAGATACTGAATCATAGTTACCTGATATGGGGGGTAAGGATTCACTCTGGGTGATTCATGTACACAGCATAGTTGGAAAGCCACTGCCCCAAAGGCAAGTGCCTCCCCTTAAAATAGTACAGAAGATGCTGACCAGTTTTGGCACCTCTCTATTCCCCATGGAGAGGAGACAGAGAAAACGGCCCAACTACAAGGTGAGTTTTGCAGTCATTTTGCCTGGAATTTTACCCCTGGTGATTGTGTAATATTTAGAAGTGCAAATAAATGTGTGTGATGTTAAAGATATATGTATAAAGCGATGGTTTTCCACTAAGGCTCTAGTTTAGACTCACCTGGGGAGCTCTGAATAAAAGTACATTGGCCTCACCTCTAGAGATTCTAATTTAAATTAGTTTGAGACAGGGTATATAGATTTTTTTTTTAAGTTCCCTGGGTGATTCTCATGTGCATCCAGGGTGGAAAACCACTGTTCTAGGTCAGTGATTCTAAAGGTGTACACAAGAATCACCTGGGGGTGCTGACATAGAATCAATCTATGAAATCTTTAAGAGTTCCTGCTTTTGTTTTTTTATGAAAGTTTAACTGAATTATTTTTATTCATGCCTTATTTAGGATTTTCACCTATTAAAATTTAATTATGCTAACTTGTTTTTATTAAAGAAGTCTAATAACAAAACCGAAAAGAAATTAAGATCTTTTAAAAATCTAATATAGGAAAGCATTTCCTGCCTCATTTACGTAGGAAAAGGTTATAAATCTGCATCAAAACATAAACTCTCTTTTATATACAAACCTCCTGCTGGGCCTCACAGCTGAGGCCAGCAAGGTCCTTTGCCACCATATTAACTGTTTTGTCTATATCCACAAAGTGTCAAATCTCTGAATCTGTTCCACCCGATTCCACCCCCAATCTGGGCAGTTTCATTCTCTAGGGACTGTGGAAATCCTAGAAATTTGCTGAATGACAAGGTTTTGAAAAAGAAAGCTCTCTTAGCAAGGAAGAGAAAGCTGGTTCCGTAAATAAAGGAACAAGAAATAAAGAGCCAAGGTTTTGAAACTGCCATTCAAAGATTTACCTGTATTTCAATTGCTTTATCATCTATCAGCTTTGAACTCTTACAACTTCAGGGAACTAAAGAGAAAAGTAAGAGTATTGAAAAGCTTTATTAGTAAAGACAATCCTGCTTATTAATATTAACTTCACATTTGTACAACTATTGATATTTTAAAAATACTTTTGCTATCATCTTACCTACTTCACCCAATAATTCCTTGAGCTCTACAGGATGTATTATACATAAGAGAAAAATTAATAAGCTTTTCAAAGACTTGTTTTAGTTCCAGGACTATTACTTTGTCACTTAATATTGAGGGATTATAGCAAATTATCTAACTCCTCTGGTTCTTGGATTTCTCATTTACAAAATGGAGACAATGTTATATTCTCTGAGGGACATGTAAGATATTACATCTTAAACAGATTTCTAAACTGTAAGAGCTTCGGAAGTGTCAGATATTATAATTACTCTCATTTAAAAATGATCAAATTGAGGCATAAGAAATTAAGGTGGCCACTCAAATTAAGAGTTACTTCCATCATATCAGTTATTTCCCAAGCATCAGAGTCTCAGAATACTGCTCAATGGACTGTCTGACATCAAATCAAATGTAAAACCATTATTGTACTATTATGATTTGGGATACTAAATAATGACAAAAAGAACTGTTCATATCTTGACCATGACTTGTGAAGAGAAGTATAACCACATAAGGTTGCACATTATAAATTCATAAGTAGATAAACTAAATGAAAATGGAGTGTCTCAGCACCTGACACCACATTTCACACTATGGTCAGAAACCATGATTATTCATTCACCAAACCAATCGTTCAGCGGGTTCTGGGAAAACCTCTTCTGACTTGAAATAGCTAAAACAGCAGGAATTTTTTTACACCCCACATGCCTCTTTCTAAGGGTTTGAAAAATCAGAATCCTTGGGAAAAATCAAGTTAAATATCACAGTTTTCAGAATACCTTCCAATCTGAAGGACTGTCTGGCATGAGGAGTAGTGAAGGAAGAAAGAAGGAAGTTGGGATAAATCACCAGGGAGATTATAAAGGGTATGTCCAGACTGCAATTCAGATGGTGCCCTCTACATTTTGGTTTGACCTGGAGTCTAGCAGAGGATGCTCTTTACCACCCCATTCCCTGTAGGACACTGACACCACACAAATTGCCAGCAAGAGTGAAGGTCAACTCTCCAGGCTTTTAACGCACAAAAGTTATCTTGTGCAGCAAATAAATTCAGTGGCTGGTTATTCAGTTTGCTTGTATAGACCAAAAGCTCATGAAGTAGAAAGTCTCTGAAAGTCATTAGACTCCTACAGTCAGGCCCGTGTTATCCTCCACATAGCAGCAGCCATGCCAATTCCATACACTAGCACACTGTCCTCTCACAATGAGAGTTTATCATCCTAGAAAAGACAACCATAAACTAAATCAGTATTAAGTGGACTCTAACTTTCAATAAAAGCTGTAATTTGTCAGAGTAACATAATATGAAATGTTCAAAAACACTAAATTTGTCAACTCTCTCAACAAGTATAATATAGACAGAAACTTTCACAGAGCCAATCACATACATTGTATTCAATTTTCTTTAAACAATCCCTGGACTTTGGTCAGGGGCCAGGGCCAGAGAGACTACAAACATCATGTCTGTAAGGGCTTGGGGGAGAAGGAGCAGGGGTGAGAGGCTAGGGTATTCATCATGGAGGCCAAAAAGAAGACAGATTGGCTGGATAAAAGCAGGTGCCCTGCTTCCCCCATGGACCATATATTCTAGCATGGCTCTAAGTGCTAAGAATCTTCCCAGGTGGGAGATTCTGCATACTGGGAACTATTCACAGTTCCCACCGTGCAGCCATTTCCCTGGTCTCTCATTGTCAGAAGAGTCTTCATTCATAATCTGAATAACTTACCTTGTAGCTAAGCCATTTTCTCTGTCTCCTCTCCATGGGGGATAGAGAGGGATCAAAACTGGTCAACATCTTCTGTACTATTTTAAGGGGAGGCACTTGCCTTTGGGGCAGTGGCTTTCCAACTATGCTGTGTACATGAATCACCCAGAGTGAATCCTTACTCCCATACCAGGTAACTATGATTCAGTATCTCTGAAGTGAGGCCCAGAAACCTGCAACTTGAATAAGCTTTCCAAGCGATTCTGATGTAAGTAGTCCATGATCCTAACTTTTCTCTATAGTTTGATCTAAGGGCCTTCTGCCAAAATATTAATGGTGCCATGTGTCTCCTCCATGTTGCCTGCAGTCCTTCATGTCATAATCACTTTGCCTGGAATTTTACCACTGCGGATAGTATACTCTTTAGATGTGTAAATAAATGTATGATATTAAAGATTATATACATATATGTGCTGTTTTATATATGCATATACATTTATAGAAGTATAAATATATTTATATACATTTATAATAATGTATTTGTATTTATAATATAAATATATAAATATAAAAGTATTTTTATATATTTATAATATAAATGTATATGCATATATAAAACAGCACATGTATGTATATATGTGTATAAATGTGTTATAAATGTTACAAATCATTCATCAATACTATAATTACATTTATACACTTTAGAGGAATGTGCAAATACATACTCTCTTCTCCTTATGGATATATTTGGAGGGACCTGTGCAAAGTTGATATTCCCAACAGTTTTCTTGGTCTTTAACTTCCTTCTCCCCAGGAAAGGAGTGACCTCTCTGGTTGGTGAGGCTGGAAGAATAAACAGCCTAGCCACTTCCTCTCCCCTTTTGAAGCCATCCTGCCTGGAGGGATGATGCATTCCATTGCAACTGTCTACTGAGGAGTTATTCAGCCATAACTGTGCCTGCATGGTAAACCTGCCTAATTCAGGGCTAAAATATCAGGAAGACCACTTGATACAGCCTGAAACCATCTCCACTAATCAGCTTTCTCAGTAATAACAGTCATATTTTGATATTTCGATTGGTTCCAAATGTGGCATGGACGTAAGGGTTCTGCATCTTGCACCCTTCAAGCCCTACAGCTTCCTAAAGGATGTGAGGCAGAGTCAACAGAAGAGTGGGTGTTTCTGAGCACCACAAATCTCTGTGAAGTACAAAATGGGGGAAGTGGTGACAGAGGCAAGACTAGAAGTTCTAGGAAGTGGGAGAAAAGAAGTGTGAACTCATCAAATGGGAATTTTACAATTTTCTCACAACCTGGCTCTGCCACACACTTTCATGGCATTCATTTCCCTTCAACAAATTAAACAATTCTAGCCTCTTTCACCTTTTCCTAGAAATCGTATTTATGTTAGAGGAATATGAATCTATGTAATATCTGTATTTGGTCCTCTTGCAAATACAAGGCATGCAAATGTTGATTCACCAACCTGCCAAATATATTTAAAATATTACAGTACAAAATACTACTCTAGATGCTGTGATTACATTATTCACATGCTTTGCCCTCAAGTTGCACACCAAAAATAAAAAGAACAATGCACAAAAAAGAATTACAATAAAACAGTTAATCAACAAGCTCAAGAAACTACTTCTCTAAGTTTACTGAAGTTTTGAGGCAAAAACACCTTGTGCCTAGATGGCACAGGTGCCAATCAGGGTGCAGGTTAGGGCTGTTTCCACTGGCAGGTCAGCCACCTATCCTGGAGAGAATATCACTGAGCTGTATTTTTGGCTGGTGACTTTCTCTAATTCATGAGCTGCTCTTTTAAAATGACAGTTCTCTCTTCCTGTGTTTCTTTTAATTAACAACCCTGTGGAGTATTTCTCATTAAAAATGAATTTTACCTTTACTATGAAATGTCAAATATGAATAAAATGAGCAACTTTTCTTGTAGGGAATATGATTTTAAAAAGGTATCAGTTCACCTTTTTCTTGACAAATCTGACTAGTGGAATGAGCTTGTTGAAGCAATATTTCTCTTTCTTTCCATATCAGTGGCCTCTCTTTATTATGTTCTTTCACAAGCAGATAAATGGAAGCAAATAATGTTTCTAGAAAAATTAAGTCCTTCAAACACACTATCATGTTAAGATACTAGGATTACAGGCATGAGCCACCACGCCCGGCCTGTTTGCTTTTTTATTTACAGCCTCAAACTAAATTTGAATTGCACTTTTAGAAGTAGAAGGCAACTACATTTTGATTTCATAAAATTTTGATCTTAACATGATAGCCGAGGCAGGTGGATCACTTGAGGTCAGGAGTTCAAGACCAGCCTGGCCAACATGGTGAAAACCCATCTCTACTAAAAACACAAAAAATTAGCTGGGCGTGGTGCCATCTGCCTATAATCCCAGCTACTCAGGAGGCCCAGGTAGGAGAATCACTTGAATCCAGGAGGTGGAGGTTGCAGTGAGCTGAGATTGTGCCATTGCACTCCAGCCTGGGCAACAAGAGTGAAACTCTGTCCCAAAAGAAAAAAAAAAAGCAAACTCATCTCTTCATTTACAAAATTACTGGGTTAATACTAAGCACAGATCGGCGAAGCTCTTTGCCATTTTTCCCAATGCTTCCCCTGAGTGTCTCCCATTAACTGGAACATATTTGTATAATAACTCTATTTCTATAGCCACAATGGCATGGTTATAAGGACAGCATCTCAGCAGATAGCAGGGTTCTCAGCCAAATGATAGATATAATTCAGGATGAGCTTAGAACTTGTAGTTAAAGTGCAAGCTTTAGGTCAAATTAAATCAACTAATGCTAATCTTAGCACATGCAGCAAAATAGTATGGAAGTCTGTTCATTAACCTAAGTTAGAGAAATGCAATTCATGAACTAAAAGTGTCAAGACCCTGACTTAACATCACAACCCCTACCTGTTCACTTAAGATGTATCATTAGCCAAATAATTTAACAAATGTTAGTGAACACTGTTAAGATATTACTCATAACAGAGGTTATGCTGAATGTGTGGAGTTTTTAGAAAATTGGAATTAGATACTGTTTTGTGTTAACAGGAGAGAAAAAGGGCATTTCCTTTGGGAAGACTCAATATTATCTGAGGCAAGTGTAGAAGTGTTTATTTCTGCAATTGCAAGCACATTGCATTGCTGTATATGAAATTCCTTGCCACTAAACGTTACATTTAGCTTGTAAGAGGGTGATTCTGGTTACAGGAAAGGGGTCCCGATCCAGACCCCAAGAGAGGGTTCTTGGATCTTGCACCAGGAAGAATTCAGGGCGAGTCCACAGTGCTAGGCAAAAGCAAGTTTATTAAGAAAGTAAAGTGGTGAAAGGACAGCTACTCCATAGACAGAGTAAGATGTTCCTGAAAGTAAAAGGAGGCACGCATCCACCCTAGGTACAATTCTGGTATATATTGGGAGATATAGTCTGCTACAAGGGTTTGTGATAAAGGATTCATTTTCTTAATTACTATATTTTGCAAGAATCGATATTATTATCTTTAAAGGGAAATTAGGAATGTCTTTGTTCTCCAGATATTGGGATATCTGGACACTCCCAAGTCTGGGTCTGTTTAGTAAACATTATTAATTTGTACCCTTAACTGTGAACATCTAGAGGCTCGGAATGCTTACCTTTCTGAGGATGCAGTCCAGCAAGTCCCGGCCTCATTTTCCCAGCCCTTACTCAAGATGGTGTCACTCTGGTTCAAATGCCCCTGACATATCTCCCCGCTTCCTTTACAAGAGGACCTTAATCCTAAGGGTTGCAGAGGGATGAAGATCCATCTTCTGTAACTTCTTCAGGCTGAATAGTGGTGATGATATTCCTGCCTAACTATGGTCTCTTGCATTTAAGGTAGAGAGTAGCTGAGTCAGAGAGCGTTGGTATGGAAGGTCGTTCATAACTGTGAGTTCCGACAAAAAAAAATCATGTGATATCTGGAAGATTAATAAGTGTCCAATTTAAGAAAGCATTGAGTGAACTTGTCCTGCATTCCTACACAAAAAGTATAACTGTAATATATTCCACAAAAGCAAAGTAAAATAAGTAAAATCATTCCAAGTAAATTAAACAGGAAGGCTTTCCAAGAACTGGGCAGTTGTTGGAACTAAGCCAATATAGGGTCAACTGATAGCGCATCAATGGCAGAGATATGAGTGTCTAAAGTTTTCATAGCCTGGGTGATATTATTTGAATAGTCTGGAACATACACGCAACATTCGGCTTTGATCAAAGCACAAGTTCTCCCTGGAGCTGCTATTAAAATGTCCACATACCCAACAGTTCGTTTACGTAGAGAGGCTAAAGTCTGTGCCCACTCAGTAAATAAGTTACTCTCTGCCTAATTCCAACTTATATTGCAAAGTAGAATGTCAATCCATATCTTTATGTTACCCATCCCTTTCATTTCTTCTGAACAGGAGTTGAAGGTCACTGATTGGCTCACAGGAATAAATGGGATCAGTCTCTTGTGTTCCATTGGTCTGTGGGACTTCATAAGAAATGGGTTTAATTCGAGATAAGTAGACCCACCTGTTTATTCCCAGAAGTTTAACTGCAGTTGGGGTACTAAGGATAACTTGTTAGGGTCACCTCCATTTTGAGGAAAGTTGATCTGCTAGGGATCCTTCCTTCCAAGTTTTTAATAGGACCTAGTCTCCCAGCTGTGTTGTAACAAGATTCTCTTCTTTAGTAGGGGAAGGGAGTCTTTGATTTCCATATTCAAGAAGTGCATTTTGCACTCATCCTAAGTTGATCACATAATTCTGTAGCTTGAAAGTATCTATGTCTATTAGGAAGTCTGTAGTTAAGAAAGGCCTTTAATCCATTATTTCAAAAGGGCTGAGCTGCAGATTTCCCTTAGGGTCCACTTGAACCCTTAATAAGGCTATAGGTAATAAAGACAGTCAGATTTCTGATGTCTCTCGGCACAGTTTAGCAAGAGTCCCTTTTAGAGTTTGACTGGCTCTTTCCACTTTCCCCAAGACTGTGACCTCCATGCCAAGGGAAGGCAGTCCTGAATTCCTAGGGCTGAAGATATATTTTGGGTAATTGGCGCTGTGAAAGATGGGCCATTATCACTCTGTAAGCTCTTAGGCAGCCCAAATTTAGGAATTACTTCCGTTAGCAGTTTACAAATCTCAGTTACCTTTTCAGACTGGGTAGGAAAAGCCTCGATCCAACCCCAACTGGTAAAGATGTCAATGAACTAATAATATTTAAATAAATATTTAAATATTTAAATAGCTTACATGGGAGCATCTGAGTATAGTCTATTTGCCAATCTTCACCAGGATACGTTCCCCTATGCCGAACAGGCCTTACTAGAGGAATAGATGAAGACTGGTTTATTTGGGTTATTCCAGACGCATAGTTCACAGGCCCTAGTTACCTGCTTTACTGTTTTAGGTAAGCCTTTTCATATAAAAAGCTTTTTTCCTAAAAGAAGACATTAGCTGAGACAGGGAAGCTCTTCCCAAATGAGTAGAGTCATGCAAATGCTTAACTATTTTCCACTGATTAGTACCTGGTATTAACAGTTTGCTGTCATTTACAAACCAGCCAGAAAGCTCTTGAATTAAGCCCTGGCCATTAGCCCATTCTTGTTCCTCTTTTGTATATCCAGGGTCTGTCATTGCCCTGGCTGAGGGCACTAATATGCTGACAAGTCCAACTGGCTCCTTTAATGCCAGCCTGAGCAGCTGCATCTGCAGAGGAGTTTCTCTCAGCCACATTAGAGTCTCCTTTTTGATGTCCTCTGCAATGGATTACAGCTACTTCCTTGGGCAGCAAAACAGCATCTAACAGATTTAGAACTTCTAAGTGATGTTTTATAGGGGAACCCTTAGCAGTTCAGAATCCCTGTTCTTTCCAAATAGCAGCGAGAGCATGAAGTACCAGAAAGGCATAATTAGAATCAGTGTAAATGTTAACTCTTAAATCCTTTCTCAATTGCAGGGCTCTAATAAGAGCTATTAATTCTGCCTTTCGAGCTGAGGTAGAAGCTGGTAAGGCCTGAGATTAAATTACCTCATGTTAACTGACAACAGCATACCCAGCTCTCCTGTTTCCCTGGTGCACAAAGCTACTTCCATCTGTAAACCATTCTACCTCAGGATTACCTAGAGGCTCATCCTTTAAATCCAGGGGCTGGAGTAAACTTGCTCCATAACTTGTATACAAGAATGATCTAGGGTGCCTGTGGGTTTAGGCAAATAGGTAGCTGGATTCAAAGTTTGACATACTTTAAGTGTTATATAAGGAGCATCTAGCAACAAAGCCTGATATTTACTCACAGAAGAGAAGGAACAATTTCTGCCTGTTGAGATTTCCAAAAGATACTACTGTTTGCAGCTAACAAATCCCTTCCCAAAAAGGGGTGGGGCATTCAGGAGAAAACCAAAGTCCTTGAAGAGCAGCTTAAAGGATAGGTAAAATGACATCTATGGGCTTTTCCATCTGTTTCCCTGATCATACAGTTTTGGGGTGACAGACACCCATTATAATGGGTCAAAACCAGAATAAGCGCTTCAGAAGGAAGTTAATATTCTTACCTGCCAAGGCTCCTCTAGAGATATGCCTAGTTGTCCAATGGGAGCTGTGGTAGAAGGTCTCAGGCCCCGTCACTCTTGGACTTGCCTGGCTATTTCGGCCATCATTGGTTCGGGTGCCAATAGCTCCCTTCTGAGAGCTGGGCAATCCCTCTTCCATGGCCAGTTTTCTTATAGTGTGCACACTAATTCATGCCCAAGACATGGTGACTCAGCCATCCAGCTTTGGCCTTCCCACCTTTCAGCTTCCCTCGTTCAGGCCAAGAGCCAGGAGGACAGCCTCATGTGGGGGATGAGCTTAAGGCTAGAGTCAAGAGCTGCACCTTGTGGGAGGTCCTTCTTGTTCTTTCTGCCTCCTCTGCTTTGTCCCTGTTATTAAAAACTAAAATGCCATATCCACGAGCTGTTCCATAGGAGTTTGGGGACCCATAGCTGCTTTTTGTAGCTTCTTACAGCTATCAGGGGCAAATTGGGTTATAAAATGTACTCCCAAAAGGGTCTCTCCTTCCTTTGAGGCAGGATCAGTGTTAGTATATTTCCTGATTGCCTCAACTAAATGCCCTTGAAACAAAGCTGGATTCACATCTTTGCCCTGAGAAACTTTTTAAACCTTCTCATCGTTAACAGGCTTTTGCATACATTTCTTCATCCCTTCCAACCAACAAGTGACCATAAAATCTCTCCTGCCCAAGTCCTGATTGCCCCTTTGATAGTTCCACCCTGGGTCTTGATCTGGAACTGCCATACCTCTTGCCTGATAATGTATATTATGGTTTGGGTTGCGAACCAATACCTCATCTGCATGGGTCCTAATTGTCCCCGAAATGCATTGTTTCTCTTCCACTGTATAACATAGAGACAACAAAACATGCAGATCCTACCAAGGAGAGACCCCTTCTGCTTGAGAAGAGGAGAGAAAAGAATGAATGAGACTTTATTTTGCAGCTTATGTACCAGCTTGAACACAGTGAGGAATAGCATCAAGCAGACTCTAGGGGTCCCAGATTGCAGACCTCTGGCTATCCTGACCCAGAGGGAATCCTTCTGTCCTAAAGGGTGAGTTCTGGGCCTAGCAGCATTCAGCACAAGCTGAATGAAGAAACCTTGGGCCTTAAGAAAACATTGGAGGTACCCTGGTAGCACTTCCATAAGCATTAAGACCATCCAAGAAAACAAGACTAATATGGTTTGGCTCTGTGTCTCCACCCAAATCTTATCTCAAATTTTAAACCCCATGTGTTGACAGAGGGACCTGGTGGGAGGTGATTAGATTATGGGGGCAGTTTCCTCCACACTGTTCTCATGATGGTGAGTGAGTTCCCACAAGATCTGATGGTTTAAAAGTGTTTGGCAGTTCCTCCTCCCTCTCTCTCAATCCTGCTACCTTGTGAAGAAGGTGCTTGTTTTCCCTTTGCCTTCTACCATGATTGTAAGTTTCCTGAGGCCTTCCCAGTCATTCAGAACTGTGAGTCAAATAAACCTCTTTTGTTTATAAATTACCCAGTCTCAGGTAGCATCTTTATAGCAGTGTGAAAACAGACTAATACAATGACTTCACCAAACGAACTGAACAGGAAACCAGGGACCAATCCCAGAGAGACAGAGATATGTCATCTTTCAGAAGGAGAATTCAAAATAGCTGTTTTGAGGAAACTCAAAGAAATTCAAGATAACACACAGAAAGAATTCAGAATTCTATCAGATAAATTTAACAGAAATTTAAAAAATTAAAAAGAATCAAACAGAAATTTTGGTGTTAAAAAATGCAAATGGGCTGGGCGCGGTGGCTCAAGCCTGTAATCCCAGCACTTTGGGAGGCCGAGACGGGCGGATGACGAGGTCAGGAGATCAAAACCATTCTGGCTAACACAGTGAAACCCCGTCTCTACTAAAAAATACAAAAAACTAGCCGGACAAGGTGGCAGGTGACTGTAGTCCCAGTTACTCGGGAGGCTGAGGCAGGAGAATGGCATGAACCCGGGAGGCAGAGTTTGCAGTGAGCTGAGATCCGGCCACTGCACTCCAGCCTGGGCGACAGAGCGAGACTCTGCCTCAAAAAAAAAAAAAAAAAATGCAAATGACATACTGATGAATGCATCACAGTCTCTTAATGGCAGAATTGATCAAGCATGAGAAACAACTTAAAGACAGGCTATTTGAAAATAGACAGAAGAGAAAAAAAAGAAGGAAACGTGACTAAAAGTATAGAAAATAGCCTCAAAATGGCAAATCTAAGAGTTACTGGTCTTAAAGAGAAGGTAGAGAGAGAGAGAGGAATAGAAAATTTAAAGGGATAATAACAGAGAACTTCCAAACCTAGAGAAAGATATCAATATTCAAGTATAAGAAGGTTATAGAACACAAAGCTGATTTAACCCAAAGAAAATTACCTCAAGGCACTTAGTAATCAAATTCCCACAGGTCAAGGGTAAAGAATGGTTCCTAAAAGCAGGAGGAGAAAAGAAACAAATAACATACAGTGGAGCTCCAACAAATCTGGCAGCAGACTTTTCAGTGTAAATCTTATAGGCCAGGAGAGAGTGGCATAATATATTTAAGGTACTAAGGAAAAAAACTCTTTTATCCTAGAATAGTATATCTGGCAAACATATCCTTCAAACATACAGGAAAGATAAAGACTTTCCTAGACAACAGAAGCTGAGGGTTTTCATAAATACCATATCTGTCCTATAAGAAATGCTGAAGGTAGTTCTTCAATCTGAAAGAATGGAACATTAATGAACAATAAATAATCATCTGAAGGTACAAAACTTACTAGTAATAGTAAGTACACAAACAAATATAGAATATAATAACATTGCAATTGTGCTGTGTAAACTATTCATATCTTAAAAAGATGAAAGCATGAAACATTCTAAAAAAAACTACAACAACTTTTCAAGACATACACAGTAAAATAATATATAAAACAGAAACAACAAAAAGTTGAAAAGCACAGAGATGCAGTTAAAGTACAGAGTTTTTATTAGTTCTCTTTTGGCTTATCTGTTTGTTTGTTTGCCATCAGTATTAATTTGTCATCAGTTTAAAATAATCAGTTATAATATATTATTTGCAAGCCTCATGGTAACCCCAAATCTAAAAACATTCAGCAGATACACAACAAATAAAAAGCAAGAAATTAAAATATACCATCCAAAAAAATTACCTGTACTAAAAGAAAGAGAGGAAGGAAGTAAAAAGGAAGATAAACCAGAAAACACATAACAAAATGGCAGGAGTAAGTCCTTACTTATCAATACAACATTAAATGTACATGGAATAAACTCTCCAGTCAGAAGACACAGAGTGGCTGAATGGATAAAAAAAAAAAAAAACAAGATCCCTGATCTGTTGCCTATAAGAAACATACTTCACCTATAAAGACACAAATAGAATAAAAATAAGGGGTAGAAAATGATAATTTCATACAAATGGAAATTTAAAAATAATAGAGCCAGGACTGCTGGCTCATGCCTATGATCCTAGAACTTTTGGAAGCTGAGTTGGGCAGATCACGTGAGGTCAGGAGTTCATGACCACCCTGGCCAGCATGGCACAATCCCATATCTACTAAAAATACAAAAACATAGCCGAGCATGGGGGTGTGCAGCTGTAGTACCAGCTACTTGGGAGGCCAAGGTGGGAAAATCGCTTGAACCCAGGAGGCAGAGGTTGCAGTGAGCTGAAATTGCTCCACTGCACTCCAGCCTGGGTGACAAAGCGAGAATCTGTCTCTAAAAATAAAATAAAGTAAAATAAAATAAAATAGAAATAGCTATACTTATATCAGACAAAATAGGCTTCAAGATAAAAACTATACAAAGAGACAAAGAAGGTTTATAAGTGCCTACATCAAAAAAGAAGGCAAACTTCCCATAAACAACCTAATGATGCATACTGAAGAACTAGAAAAGCAAGAGAAAACCAAACCAAAATTTAGTAGATGAAAAGAATAATAAACATCATAGCAGAAATAAATAAAATTGAAACAAACAAAACAATACAACAAATCAATGAAATGAAAAGTTGGCTATTTACAATGATAAACACAATTGAGAAATATAAAAAAGAGGGAAGACCCAAATAAATAAAATCAGAGATGAAAAAGGATTCCATCTCAAAAAAAAAAAAAAGTTACAAACAGTTAATGAGACCTAGTATTTGATAGCACAACAGGGTGACTATAGTCAGTAATAATTTAATTGTACATTTAAAAATAACTGAAAGTATGATTGGATCACTTATAATAGAAAGGATAAATGCTTGAGGAGATAGATACCCCACTTACCCTGATGTGATTATTACATGTCGTATGCCTGTACCAAAATATCCCATAAACCCCATAATATAAATACCTACTATATACCCACAAAAGTTAAAAATAAAATTCTTTCAAAAAAAGAACCATCCAAAATTATCCCAGTGATTTGTAGAATTTTAAAAAATAAATCAAATTCCTCTTTTCCCTTTTCCTGCTACTCTCCTCTCAGTACTTACTTCCCATGGATATCAATTTCTACCACCAGAAAGGGAAGCAGCTCACACTGCTTTAAATTAAGAACTCTGTAATATCATTATGCATTTAATCAGAAAACGTCACTGAAGTGCTGGTGTAGAAAGAGCAGTTGGATATATGGGATAATAGATGTCTCTTTAAGAACGTAACTGCCAGTGCATGGGGATACATCATCTGTTCAGCACAACATGACCCTACAAAGCAACATACAGTAAATTCCAACCAAATGTTACAGCAATTGGTTGTAGTGCAATTGGTTGTACGTTAGTATGGAAAAAGGAGAGTCATGTGGAGCTGGAACACATGGGGAGGATAACGGACAGTGTAGGTAGAAGACACTCCTCGAGGAGGGAGCTAGACATAGGATAAGATGTTTGGTTTATTTTATATGCTAGCAATTCAAGGCACACAGACATTTTTGCTTATAACAAATGCTTTTCCCAAGTTCTCTTCCATTTGTTTAAATCCTGATGATTTTATTGTCCTGTATTTCAAAGACATGATCTCAAATTTTTAGTTCTGAAAACAAAAGTCTTCATAACTCAATAAAGGAATACCTTTGCTCTTGATCCTCATTTAAAACAATGACTTTTGTTGCTATATGGATGGCTATGTTTTGTCTTTATTATAGTCCTGATCACTTGTATTAGTTTGACTTATTTTGGTAAGATATTAAATCTATCTCTGACCTTCTTTTATCAAAATTAGTCAGCTGTGTTTTTGACAAGCTGAAGCACACCTGAGGATTGAATAGTCCCACTGTCTGAAATCCAGATTAGAGTAGCAGTTTTCTAAATTAGGCATATTTTTCTGAAGAGACTTTGAAGAAAATGAGAGAATACTTAGATAATTTAAAATCCTGTGGCATCAATTATGAATTTATTTCTGGGGTATGGCTATTTGATTATGGAAAATACTGAGGTGCCTGTGCCTGCAGTGTATTAGTACATTTGTCTTATAACATTTGCTCAAAAGTTGATAATTCAAATCCTTTATATTCCATTTGATATCATAAAGCTGGTTTACCCTCCAGGCATAGGGTATACTTTTTAATAGTTACATTTGTTTAAGTCTTTTCTGCTGACAAACTTGTCCTGATTGAATTTTTGAACTTCTATAGTCCTTTCTTTCTCTCTCTCTTTCAATATTATCTGATCATCACCACTGTTACCAACCTCCATAAAATTGCTGGTTCAAAATTTAAAAGAGCTCTTTAAAGGAGCAAGCCAATGCTAGAATGACTTAGGAACCCAACAACAGAGATTTTTCAGCTTTGCAAAATTACCAAATCCAAATCTACTTTCATAGTTTTTTCACCAGAGCAAACATCCATTTTGTGACTTTTTTTACAAACACTTTGAAGAAGCCAGCTTCACCTGAATGGCAGGGATAGGCCCATGCCAGGCACTTTTCTCCCCACCTGCCTCCCCACTCCCAACAGCTTACAGGGAAAGTCTTCCCAGAGTGTGATTTCAATAACAAGTCACTTGGTGACTCTCAGGTACAGAAATATTGCTATTTAAAAGCTGCCAGTCAGCCTCATTTTGTGGAGTTATAAATCCAGGAGGCTGGATCTGATTTCTCCTGCTCACCTTTGCTGGCACAGGAGACTCTCTGATGTGTACTATCACACTCAACAATGGCCAAGTAGGTCATTTGACATCCTAGTTTCTGAATTCTGAGCACTAGTAAACACTCTTTTTTTCACACGAGAAGGAGTATATAACTTCCTATCATGGGAAACTAACTTTCAAAGGATCTGTGTTACGTATTACCCATGTAATGCTCTAAGTTATAATACAGTCCATAATCATACCTAACATGGTTGCCGAGGTACCAGTTAGAAAAGGAAGCAAATTCCTGGTCAGGGTCCAATGCTCTGTACTACCTCTGTGTGCTGTCATTAGGGAAAATTGGCCTCTTCTTACATGCAGAATTAGCAATTTTAGCTTTTACTTGCAGCTTCCATTCCAGATTGAGTTTCCTAAGGGACTGCGTCTCTGAACTTCTACAGATGACGTCACTCTCTAGAGGACAAAAGTGTGAACACAGAACATCTCCGAGTGAAATCAAATGTCAACTTCTAAAAGTGTTCGATGATTGAATCAAGTACAACCTGATTCAGAGAGAAGACACAGAAAATGAATGACTTTTTCCAAGAGAAATTACTATAGCCTTGTTGGGTCATCTGAGTGTCTCTGGCTATTTAGTAGAATTGCTTGATTTGATTCCTTTAGAAAAAGATCACCTGACTGGAAGGCAAAATCTATGAAATGCACCTCCCAGATGGGGAATAAAAAAGACATTGCAGCAAGGCAGATGTTATTTTGGTGAGAATAGGCCGAGACGGGCGGATCACGAGGTCAGAAGATCGAGACCATCCTGGCTAACACGGTGAAACCCCATCTCTACTAAAAAATACAAAAAACTAGCCGGGCGACGTGGCGGGCGCCTGTAGTCCCAGCTACTCGGGAGGCTGAGGCAGGAGAATGGCGTAGACCCGGGAGGCGGAGCTTGCAGTGAACTCCGTCTCAAAAAAAAAAAAAAAAAAAAAAAAAAAAAGAATTCAGTCTAGCCACAGAGTAGCTATTTTCTCATTTGCAAAATGTATATAATGCTTTAAAGTCCTTTCTGTCATATAGACATTCATATGTATTATTACAACATTTATTTTATTTTTTTCACAGGCTGAATTCACCATAAACACCTTGAAATCCCTCCTTTGAATAACCAAAGGCTCCTCAAAAGATTATGGTCTGCTGGGCAGGGTGTCTCACACCTGTAATCCCAGCCCTTTGGGAGGCCAAGGCAGGCAGATCATCTGAGGTCAGGAGTTCAAGACCAGCCTAGCCAAATGGGGAAACCCTGTCTCTACCAAAATTAGAAAAATTAGCTGGGTGTGATGGTGGGCACTTGTAATCCCAGCTACTCTGGAGGCTGAGGCAGGAGAATCACTTGAACCTGGGAGGCGGAGGTTGCAATGAGCCAAGAACACGCCACTGCACTTCAACCTGGGTGACAGAATGAGACTCTGTCTCAAAAAGAAGAAGAAAAGATTATGGTCCATTGTAATGTGTTCCAAAGCTACAGCTCAAAATCAGCATGGAAGCTTTTCAAATACATGTCTGTTGAGCTTCTATATTTTTTTCAGACACCTCAGAAAACAGAAAAAGCTGAGACAATAGATTCTATTCAAAAAGTGAAGGGAAGAAATCCCTAAAACGACAAACTATATGATCAAATTTAGATGTTGCCTTGGGGGTTGGGGAGGGAAGAACTCCCAAAAGAACTCTGGCTAAAATACATTATAATACAAGTCTATAAAAAGATTCAAACTTAATATTGCACATCATTATATTATATATTCAACTGCAGAGAAAAATTATTTAGTTTTGGTCGGCACAGTGGCTCACACCTGTAATCTCGGCACTTTGGGAGGCCGAGGCAGGCAGATCACAAGGTCAGGAGATCGAGACCATCCTGGCGAACACTGTGAAACCCCGTCTCTACTAAAAATACAAAAAATAATGAGCCGGGCGTGGTGGCAGGTGCCTGTAGTGCCAGCTACTCAGGAGGCTGAGGCAGGAGAATGGCATGAACCCAGGGGTTGGAGCTTGCAGTAAGGAGATCGCACCACTGCACTCCAGCCTGGGCAACAAAGCAAGACTCCGTCTAAAAAAATTATTTACTTTTATTCTAGAAGACAGAAGAAAAAACGAGCCATAAAATGTGGTATAGGAAGAGCCAAAATGGCAGACTAGATGCAGCCAGGAAAAGCATCTCCCACCAAGATACTAGAGCATCAAGAAGACTGGCACACTCTGAGCAGACCTTTCGAAGGATGGCATTGAGAATGGATGGAGGGAAGATGCAGACCCTGGGGTGAAGGGAGAGCAAGCTGGAAATCCTGCATGGGACTGCCAAGCACTAGTATTCATTCTTGGCCCCCCGCAGCTCCTGGGGAAAAGGTAAGTTAAATAGGTGTAGAGTGGCCCATTCTTGCCATGGACCTCCAGAATCCTAGCTTCAGGAGACCCCACAATCCATGGATATTCAGCTGACAGAGACTGCTGCTTGGAGAGGTGGCAGGGACAGAGCACTAGCCTGTGCAGAGCCCAGAAAGTTTGGCTTAGGAAAGTCAGAGAATGGCTGGGGATACCCATTTCCCAAGGCTCTCCATACTCTTCTTGGTGGCTTTGGTCTTTGCTGACTGTCATATCTGGACAGAGCAAGTCTGTCTTGCAGTCTGATCTGCAGTGAACCTTGTCTTCTAGCCTCCCGTGTGGTCCCTGCAAGCCCATGTCCACTTGCAGCATAGCCTTGCATGCCCAAATGGGGCATTTCCCAGCAACCGCTGCCAGAGCTCCTTCACCAGCAGATCCTGCTTAACAAATGGAGAGTTTCAGCAGACAAGCCCTCACCAACCGGCACCCCACAGCAGCCTCCCCACACAGCTTTGCCAGTGTACACTCCACCACAACCTCGCCCCACCACTTCGTTGGTGTATGCATGTGCAAACCTTACCATGCTACCAATGGTGTGCATATGCGCAAACCTTGCCATCGTCACCTCACCCACAGTATGCTATCTTCAAGAGACCCATTCCACATGCAGTGACACCCAGAGGCTCAAAGTAAAGGGACAGAGAAAAATCTAACAAGCAAATAGAAAACAAACAAACAAAAAAACACAGAGGTTGCTATTCTAATTTCAGAAAGAAAAAAAAACAGACTTTAAACCAAAAATAATGAAAAAGAAAAAGAAGGGCATTACATAATTATAAAAGCTTCAAATCAACAAGAAGACATAACTATCCTAAATATACACATACCCAACACTAAGGCACTCAAATTCATAGAACAAGTTCTTACAGCAGTGCAAAGAGACTTAGATAACCACCCTATAATAATGGGAGACTTCAACACCCCACTGATGGTATTAGACAGATCATTGAGAAAACTAACACAGATATTTGGGACCTAAATTCAACACTTGACCCAATGGACCTAAAAGGCATCTACAGAACACTCCACCCAACAACAACAGAATACACAATTCTCCTCATCTGCACATAACACGTACTCTAAAACTGACCACACACTCGGCCGTGAAACAATTCTCAACAAATTCAAAAAAACTGAAAACATATCAACCACACTTTCCGACCACAGTGCAATAAAAATAGAAATTAATACTAAGGTGCTCTCTAAAAATCATACAATTACATGGAAATTAAACAACGTGCTCCCGAATAACTTCTGGGTAAACAATGAAATTAAGGTAGAAATCAAGAAATTCTTTGAAAGTAATAAAAACAGAGACAATATACCAGAAACTCACAGCTAAGGCAGTTTAAAAGAAAAGACTATAGTGCTAAATGCCCACATCAGAAAGTTAGAAAGATCTCAAATTAACAATGTAATATCACACCTAGAGGAACTAGAAAAACAAGAACAACAAACCAACTGCAAAGCTAGCAGAAGAAAAGAAATAACCAAAATCACAGCTGAACTGAACAAAATTGAAACATGAAAAAGCATGAAAGATCAACAAACCAAAAGCTTTTCCTTTGAAAGAATAAGTAAGACTAACAGATCTCTAGCTATTCTAACAAAAAAAGTGGGGGGAAGTTTCAAATAAACACATCAGAAGCAACAAAGGAGACATTAACATTGACCCCACAGTATAAAAAATACATTCATAGGCTATTACAAACACTTTCATGCATACAAACTAGAAAATTTAGAAGAAATTGATAAATTTCTAGAAACATGCAACCTCCCAAAATTAAACCAGGAATACATTGAAACACTGAACAGACCAATAACAAGTTCAAATTTGAATGAGTAATAAAAAGCCCACCAACAAACAGCAGCACTGGACCAGACAGATTCATACCCAAATTCTACCAGACATATAAAGAAAAGCTGGTACCAACACAATTCCAAAAAACTGAGGGGGAGGAACTCCTCCCTAACTCATTCTATGAGGCTAGCATCATTCTGATACCAAAACTTGGCAGAAACAGAACAAATAATGAAAACTTCAGGCCAACATTCCTGATGAACAGAGATGCAATAATCCTCAACAAAATACTAGCAAACCAAAACCAGCAGCACATCAAAAAGCTAATCCATCATAATCAAGCCTTCGTTCCTGGGATGCAAGATTGTTTAAACACATGCAAATCAATAAATATGATTCATTACATAAGCAGAACTAAAAATAAAAACTACATGACCATCTCAATAGACACAGAAAAGACTTCAGATAAAATTAAACATATTTTCATGTTAAAAACCCTCAACAAACCAGACACTGAAGGAAAATACTCCAAAACAATAAGAGCCACTTATGACAAACCCACAGCCAACGTCATACTGAATAGGCAAAATCTAGAAGCCTTTGGCTTGAGAACCAGAACAAGACAAGGATGCCTACTCTCACCACTCCTATTCAACATAGTACTGGAAGTTCTAGCCAGAGCAATCAGGCAAGAGAAAGAAATAAAAGGCATCCAAACAGGGAGAGGAAATCAAACTCTCTCTCTTCATAGATTATATGATTTTATACTTAGAAATCCTATAATATCTGCCCAAACTCTCCTAAAACTGATCAACCACTTCAGCAAAGTTTTGGGATACAGAATCAATGTAAAAAAAATATCAGTAGCATTTCTATATACCAACAATGTCCAACCTGAGAGCCAAATCAAGAATGCAATCCCACTGACAATAGGCACACACACAAAAATAAAGTACCCAAAAATACAGCTAACCAGGGAGGCGAAAGACCTCAACAGCAAATATTACAAAACACAGCTGAAAGAAATCAGAAATCATATAAGCAAATGGAAAAACATTCTACACTCACGGATAGGAAAAATCAATATTGTTAAAATAACTATACTGTCCAATAGGATTTATAGATTCAATGCTATTTCCATCAAACTTCCAATGACATTTTTCACAGAATTAGAAAAAACTATTCTAAAATTTATATGGAACCAAAAAAAGAGGCTAAATAGCCAAAATAATTCTAAGCAAAAAGAATAAAGCTGGAGGAATTGCACTATCTGACTTCAAACTATACTATGAGGCTACAATAATCAAAGCAGCACTGTACTGGTACAAAAATGGACACATAGACCAACAGAACAAGTTAGATAACACAGTTATAAATCCACACCCGTACAACCATCTGAACTTTGAGAAAGCTGACAAAAACAAGCAATAGGAAAAGGACTCCCTATTCAATAAATAGTGCTGAGATAACTCGCTAGCCATATGCAGAAGATGAAAATTGGACCCCGCCTTTTATCATGTTCAAAAATCAACTCAAGGTAGATTAAAGAATTAAATGTAAACCCTAAAACTATAAAAACCCTAGATGAAAACCTAGGAAACACCATTCTGGACATAGGTCCTGGCAAAGATTTCATGATGAAGACTCCAAAAGCAAATGCAATAAAAACAAAAATTGACCAATGGGACCTGATCAAACTAAAGCATCTCAGCACTACAAAAGAAACTATCAACAGAGTAAACAGACAATGTACATAATGAGAGAAAAGTTTTAAAAACTATGAATCTGACGAAAGACTAATATCCAGAATCTAAAAGGAACTTACACAAATTAACAAGCAAAAAACAAACAACCCCATTAAAAAATGAGCAAAGAAAATTTAAGACCTCAAACTATGAAAATACTACAAGAAAATACTGGATAAAATCTCCAGGGCATTGGTCTGGGCAAAAATTTCTTGAGTAATACCCCACAAGCACAGGCAACCAAAGCAAAAATGAACAAATGGGATCACATCAAGTCAAAAAGCTTCTGCACAGCAAAGGATACAATCGACAAAGTAAAGAGACAACTCACAGAATGGGAGAAAATATTTGCAAACTACTCATCTGTCATGGAATTAATAATCAGAATATATAAGGAGCTCAAATAACCCTACAGGAAACATCTAATAATCCAATCAAAAATGGGCAAAATATTTGAAAAGACATTTTTCAAAATAAGATAGACAAATGGAAATCAAGCATATGAAAAGGTGCTCAACATCACTTTGAGCAAATAAAAACTACAATATATCACCCCAGCTAAAATGGCTTATATTCAAAAGACAAGCAATAGCAAATGCTGACAAGG
This sequence comes from Trachypithecus francoisi, assembly GCF_009764315.1. Lineage (NCBI taxonomy): Eukaryota > Metazoa > Chordata > Mammalia > Primates > Cercopithecidae > Trachypithecus > Trachypithecus francoisi. Next base: position 42,429,669 of record NW_022681468.1, on the reverse strand, counting down.
ATGTGGAAAAAAGGAACATCTTGAGCACTGTGGGTGAGAATGTAAATTAGTACAACCACTATGGATAACAAATTTGTAGGTTCCTCAAAAAACTAAAAACAGAGCTACCATATCATCCAGCAATCTCACTGCTGGGTATATACCCAAAAGGAAGGAAATCAATATATCAAAGAGATGTCTACACTCCTATGTTTTTTGCAGCACTGTTTACAATAGCTAAGAATTGGAAGCACCCTAAGCATTCATCAATAGATGAATGGAAAAAGAAACTGTGGTATGTATGCACACTGGAGTACTATTCAACCATGATAAAGAATGAGATCATGTCATCTGCAAAACCATGGTTGGAATTGGAGATCATTATGTTAAGTGAAGTAAACCAGGCACAGAAAGACAAACTTGACATGTTCTCATTTATTTCTGGGATCTAAAATGTCAAAACAATTGAACTCATGATTATAGGGAATAGAAGGATGGTGAACAGAGACTGGGATGGGTGGTAGGGCCTGGGTGGGGGTTCTTGGGGATGGTTAATGGGTACAAAGAAGTAGAAAGAAATAAGACCTAGTATTTGATAGCACAGGGTGACTATAGTCAATAATAATTTAATTGTCCATTTTAAAATAACTAAAAGAGTGTAACTGGATTGTTTGTAACACAAAGGATAAACACTTGAGGGGATGGATACCCCATTCTCCATGGTATGATTATTTCACATTGCATGTCTATATCAAAACGTCTCATATACCCCATAAATACATACACCTACTATGTACCCACAAAAAATTAAAAACATACAAATATTTTTTAAATGAGCAAAGGACATGAACAGACACTTTTCAAAAGAAGACATACATACAGACAGCAAGCATATGTAAAAATGCTCAACATCAATAATCATTACAGAAATGCAAATCAAAACTACAATGAGATACCATCTCACACCAGTCGGAATGGCTATTATTAAAAAGTCAAAAAACAACACATTCTGTTGAGGTTGCAGAGAAAAGGGAGCACATATACGTTGTTGGTAGGAATGTAAATTGGTTCACCTATTTTGGAAAGCAGTTTGGAGATTTGTCAAAAAACTTAAAACAGAATTGACCCAGCAATCCCGTTACTAAGTATATATCCAAAGGAATAGATATCATTCTACCATAAAGACACATACATGCATATTTTCACTACAACACTGCTCACAATAGCAAAGACATGGAATCAACCTAAATGCTTATCAGTGGTAGACTAGATAAGGAAAATGTGGTATATATACACATTAGAATACTACACAGCCATAAAAAAAAAAAAGTCATGTTCTTTGCAGTAATGCGGATGCAGCTGGAGGCTATTACCCTAAGTGAATTAATGCAGAAACGGAAAACGAAATACTGTATGTTTTCACTTATAAGTAGGAACTAAATATTGAGTACACGTGGACAATAAGAAGGGAACAATAAACACCAGAACCTACTGGAGGATGGAGGATGAGGATTGTAAAACTAGCTGTTATGTACTATGCTTATTACCCGGGTAACATAATAATCTGTACACCAAAGTCCCATTACATGCAATTTTCCCATGTAACAAACCTGTACATGTACCCCCGCACCTAAAATAAAAGACAATAAGAAAAACAAAATGTGATATGTATACACACAATGGAATACCAGTCAGCCATTATAAAGAATAAAATAATGTCTTTTGCAGCAACACAGATGGAACCGAAGGCCATTACCCTAAGTGAAACAATGCAGAAACAGAAAGTCAAATACCACAAGTTCTCACTTATAACTCATAGCTAAGTAAGGTGTGTACATGAACCTAGAGTGTGGCATGATAGACGTTAGAGACTTGGGAGGGTGCCAGGGTAGGAGGGGGGTAAGGGATGAGAAATTACTTAATTATCACAATGTATATTACTCAGGTCATGGTTACACTAAAAACCCAGACTTTACCACTCAGCCATATACTCATGTAACAAAACTGCACTCGAACCCCTTAAATTTATACAAATTTTTTAAAAAAGTAAAAACAAAGGAAAAGTAAAACAAGACCTAAGTAGTTAGGATAAGAAAATTTGCATGTATCCTAAGTTTAAATCAATGCCAAAAGGCATTAAGGAAGAAAACAATACACACATTTCAGCCTTAACATTAATAAGAACCCTTGCTTTCTAATTCAAAAAGAGTATTTTCCTTTAAATGAAAATGATGTGATAGAGCACATCTTTTATTAATCATATCAAATATTAATTGCTGAGAATTCACAAGTAGTAGACATTTTAGAAACAAACAGTCTAGCGTCCAGCTAAGATGCCTCTAGAGCTATATTACGGTGAGGCAGGGCTCAGACCTAACATAAAAACAAATGTCTCAAATAGATTGCTGAATAGACATTTGCAAGAAAAATAATTTGTAAAATGTCTTTTTACATTATGTTGCTTAAATACTTTTCTATCTATTAAAGGCTTATTTATTTTCTTCTTGTTTACTACTAAAATATGTATTTTCTTGCAATAAAAATAAACTCTGGTTTTAAAACGAAGAGCTGGCAAGAAACCAGACAGTATAATCTATGGTTCAAAATGTTGGTAAATTATGGAATCCAGCCCCAACTTTGAAACTTGTGAAACTGTCCTTAAATAACTGCTTTGGAGGCATATTCAAGAGCAAGAGATCTGTGAACCTCTGTCCTGGTGACTAAATGTGGAAAAGTTTTTATTCCGTCTGGAAGCAGACCAACAGAGAGCCCTAAATAGAAGCAGCTTAAGGGCTTAAAAGACTCCATAATTAGGTTTCTGCTTCATCTAAATGCACATGACAAACTTCAGAAATTGTTGAAGGTCCGCCTCTTTCTACCCGCATCAGTGGAATGTGAGCCAGCGTGGAGTTGAAAAACGGAGATTGCAGGCTCTGAACAGTTATCACCTGTATGGCCATGAGCGAATCATCTTACCTCCCTTAACTCACTTGTCTTACAGGCATGGTGTTGTGCACCCGTAATCCCAGCTACTCAGGAGGCTGAGGCAGGAGAATTGCTTGAACCTGGGAGGTGGAGGTTGCAGTGAGCCGAGATTGTGCCACTGCACTCCAGCCTGGGAGACAGAGCGAAACTTCACCCCCCTACCAAAAAAAAAAAAGTAGCGGTTTTTTTTAAAGTGAGAATTTTTATCTTTCTATGTATTTATACTAACCAGTACAGCAGTATTGACATGTTAACAAAGAGTATATCAGAGTGCAATATTATCAGCAAGACAATATTACTGTATTCAGTAACACTTCTTAAATAATACTCATATGAAAGTTAAATGCTTTCACTAAAATGAGATATTTTACTATGTAGGTGACAGATATGCTGTGGCCACACCAGACATATTGATTCATGCCCAGATTGAGAGTCCTGTCCACTGACTCTGAACACTGCTTATTGCTTGTCTTGTTTTGGCTTCACTATTAGTTTTATCCTGAACCACAATATGAAAAACTAAAATCGATCTATGAATCACATGCAAATTCATGCCACATATTATCCTTCTCTATTAAAAATGAACACAGTCAAGTATTGGATCTTACTGATGATCTTCTTTGAAATGCTTTTATTCTAGGTTAAATAACAGAAATATTACCAGCATGAGATTCCAAGGACTAGATTCCGGTCTCAGCTCTACTGCTAACGAGCTAAGCGAACTTAGGCAATCACTTAATTTCCTGGGTCTGAATTTCTCTCATCTTTAAAGAAAATAAAATGAACTTGGTGATATACAAGACCCTTCCTTATTCTAGAATATTCCTCTATTTGAAATGAAATCCTAACTCCAGTGTCCTTGTCACCTCCTGGAATCCTTCCCTGTGTCTTCCCCTTGGATAAACTGAATTCATCTCCTTTGTGCCCCCTGTGTACTGAGAATAACTCTCTCGTAGCACTTATCTGACTCATGATCTCTCACTAGACCGGAGCCTCCTGGAGAGCAGGCACCTGGTCTTTTATGTCTACAACCCCATGGTCATGGGATAGGGGCTGGATGGATGCATGGCTATATGGTGAGCCAGCCAACGCTTTCTGTGCCACACTTCAACAAAGTGTCTTATGAGAAGACGTACAGAAACAGCAAATAAAATTCTTCTCTCATCCTATTTAAATAGCCAATCTGGAGGAAAATATGTTCTTGCTATCTTGAAAGTGAAGAAAATATTCAGAAATAATTTAACATCTCAGGCATGCTTATTGTAGCCAGCAGTGTTCATGTAACATATATTTTAAGTTTCAAGGAAATGAAATTCACTTGACTGCCTTATGGACAAATATACCACTTATTTTTAAATGGTTCATTCTCTTTTACTCATAAAACATACTGTCTGTAGGTTTCAGCATCTTCTATGGAAAAAGAAGGTTACAACAAAATTACCAATATATCTGCTGATTTGAGGACCTTTGAGGACACAGATTTCCTATCAACCTTTATATATGGTGCATTGGTGATCCTCAAGTCCATGCCAAGGTCGGACAATCCACTAGGCAGATTCATAGAATTCTGCATATCACCATATTCATGGCTATGACTATTGAAGCACAAGATACAAAGAAAATTTAGCAAAGGGAAAAGGGGCATGGGCAAAGTCTGGGGGAAGCCAGGCACAAGCAAAAGCATGACAACACACGAGAAATGCTGTCAACCAGGGAAGTTCATTAAGGACTTGGTGCTTCTGGTTTTGCACTGGAGATGGTCACAAAGGCATCTTCTGCCTGACATATGCCAAAATTCCACACTTCGGGAAGGAAAGTAGATATTCAGCATCAATCCACCTTGTTAGAATAGACAGTTAAGGCACAGAGAGTTACTCATCAGTTAGTGGCGAGAGTCCCCCTGAAATCAAGTTCACAAGAGCCAGCTTTATAAGCAAGTCTTTCAAAGGACAATAGTCATATCTGCTAGGTTAACTCTTTTTTACACAAATGGTAAAAATCATTGTGCAACAAATAGGCAAAATGAGAAGAAGTTAATATTAACTTTAAAAGTCTAATAAGAAGCCTTTAAAATGTAGGTGTCACTTGTGTTACCTTTTTATGTGTGTGTCAAAGAAGGTGTGTTGCTTACCTTCTTTGATGTATACCTAAGAGCTGGTCATCAATTTAACGAATACCATTTTGTCATTCCAGGAATTAGCATCTTGAATTGGTTAAATAAATACAAACATAAAGTAAGCAAATGAGTCAACTTTCCTCTGCTTCTCTCTCATCCCTTTTCTGAATATGTTTAAACTTATTGGAAACTATGGAATTGTGTTCTTATCATTGAAAAATAACCCAACCGGTCCTTTTGCTCAATTCAGTTTAGCTTTTGACTCTCACACATGGGATCTTAATCTCCAATAGTCTGGTGGAGCCTATGTACCTCTCCTCAATAGAATTGCTTTAAATGCACAAAATAAAATACACAGGATTGCAAAGGAAACACATATTAAAATCCTGTCATCAAAATATTTTCAAATAATTTACGGTATAGTAATCTATGTGCTTCTGTCTAGCAGCAGGTCTAATAACCATCATAATTGTTAAATATTAATGAGCATAAATGGCATTTCAAGATATCTTCAGCACGTATGATATATGAAAATACCCATTAATATAATTGCTTTTAGTACTTCTAATAACACTGTAGTTGTCTAGCAACCTTTCCAATTAAAGGAAAAGCTAAATGTCAGTTAGAAAATAGATAAAATTTTTTTCATCAAAATGTACAGGCCCCAGGTAAAAATCTCAGGTTTCTAGACCCATGAGACCAGAAGTTCATTGACTGATTCCACTTAGATCACAAGTTGTTGGACCAAGAGCAACCAGACTTATTTTGTTTGACCACAGAATTTTAAAAACAAATCAAATTAATTACCAAACAAATGTGTTTTCCCATAAAAATGTGCTTCCGGCCTCTTGGAGAAAAAAAAATATGAGGACTAAGCAACACTAGCCCAGCATCCCCACAAGGCAATGTCCTACCGGACTGAGTAACAGCTGTCTCGTTCACATGTGAAATGAACTCTTTGTTTTCACAGTAACTATAAATCCTTCCTTACTCTTTCATGCTATCTGCCTGCTTTGTGTAGCTACTTCTTATTGATATTTGTGGCATTTTTCATCTCATAACCCTCTGAATAGGCAGCAAGTAGAATAATAAAGGTGGGGAGATTCTATTTATATGCCCACTGTTGTCCCCATTTAACTTCTTCCAGTCCTCTTTTTTCAACAATTAACCCACTTAAGCCCCCTGGGCAGTCACCTGATTGTAAATAAAGTAATTGAAACACAATCTTGCTCATTTCTTTATGTATTATCTGCAGCTTTGCTATTGACTAAGTTTTATCCCCTCAAAATTCATCTGTGGAAGCTCTTATCCTCAATGTGATGGTATTTGGAGATGGAGCCTTCGGGAGGTAATTAGGTTTAGAAGAGGTCACAAAGTTGGGGCCAGTGCAGTGGCTCACACCTGTAATCCCAGCACTCTGGGAGGCTGAGGCAGGCAGATCACAAGGTCAGGGGTTCAAGACCAGCCTGACCAATATGGTGAAATCCTGTCTCCACTGAAAACACAAAAATTAGCCAGGTGTGGTGGCAGGTGCCTGTAATCCCAGCTACTCAGGAGGCTGAGGCAGGAGAATCGCTTGAACCTGGGAAGCAGAGGTTGCAGTGAGTTGAGATCATGGCACTGCACTCCAGCCTGGGTGACAGAGCGAGGCTCCAGCTCAAAAAAAAAAAAAAAAAAAAGTTGGGGCCCTCATGAGGGACTTGGTGCTCTTATAAGATACCAATGAGCTTGCTTCCTCCCCCCGCCATCTCTCCACCTCCCCTTCTCTCTCTTATGTGGTAACACAGTGAGAAGTTGAATATTTTGCAAGTTGGGAAGAGAACCCCCACCAGGGAACCAAATTGGCCAGTAATTTGATCATATACTTCCCAGCCTCCAGAACTGTGAGAAATAAATTCCTGCTGCTTAAGGCACCCAATCTATCATATTTTGTTATGGTGGCCCAAGCTAAGACAGCTGCTTTCATACTACAGTGGAAAAGTTGAGTAGTTGAGATTGGCCCACAAATCCAAAATTATTTACTATCTGGTCCTTGACAGAAAAAGTTTGCCAGCCCATGCTGTAGTTGTTTGATGGAATTACTAGTTTTAGCTCTAGAATTTTTATATAGAGGGGCTTAAGGATGGGTAGCAGGAGCTATATTTTCACAGTAAGCATCTTATTTTTCCTTAATGAAGATGAAGGCAAGCAGCTAAAGAAGGCTCACTTCCCTCCTTATTGCAGCCATGGAAAGCCATACACGATACAAACCTCTCCTCTGAGCCACTGGATACACCTGTGTGGCCAGAACTGTACCATACCATGGCTGACAACTTGGATTCAAAATCTGCTCCCTTACTTAGCAGAAACACACCCTTAATCAATGGCTATGATAGCTATGAGATATCAATAGCATACTAAAGACATAGTTTTGGTTATAGAATTCACAACGAATGTCCATTGCAATAAATTTTACAATAATAGCAATAAGAACAAAATGTTTTCATTAATAGATCAATTGGAATAAAGTGAATAAGTGAAAAAGAAATTATAAATTGCTGACAGCGTTTCTGTGGAATATTGTGGAAAAGAAAATATCAGCGACTTTGACAAGTTAAAACAACATGGTAGTCTAAAAAATACAGGTTTTAGAATCATAGAGATGAATGCAAATGCAGGCCCTGACTCCTAAGTTATCTGGCAACTAGCTGTTCCAATCTCAGAACCTTAATCTCTTCATGGATGAAATGGAGATTATAGTGCTCTGTTTGTGGGTTGTTGATGTTTAATAAGATATTATAAGTAAACTATGTTGAGGTGCCTGGCTATTTACAATATGTTTTCAGATGGTAGCTAGTATTACTAATCATGAGATAATATTTTCTCACTACTTATTTTTTTCATGAGAATATTGTTTTTCAGAAAATAAAGTGACACTGAATGACACCCTTTTCCCACTATTTGCCAAGTTATTGAGACAACGCATCAAGAGCAGAAAGGCTACAATTATAAAAACTGACACCGGTTATGATAGGAAACAGGTTGTGAGAGAAGAAAGCCACCTGATGTCACTCAGCAAACTGGCACCCATGGAGACACGCACAGTGTTTCTGAGTCCCGTTAGAAAAACCAACAACAGTTTTCTGTCTCTAGCTTCTCTTCCTATCAGAAGTAGCCACACCTGTGTGTACTCAGCTGTCACAACCAATGAATGTGTGTGTGTGTGTGTGTGTAAGAGAAAGAGAGGTGACAGATATTTTCCACTGGTGATCTGTTTTCATTGTCCCTCCTTGGCACCTTGCATTGCAAAGGTATCAGTTGGTTATTTGATATTAATCCCTCTGGGCCTGAGTTTTCTCATGTGATTTGAAGGACAAAATAGCTGCCCATTTTCTTTCACAGGAATATTATAAACATCAAGTCCTGAGAAATGTACAGATGTTGGACAGGAGTTTTCAGTAATCTTGCAGTATTTAAGAATACAGTCTTCCCTCGGTATATGAGGGAGACTGGTTCCAGGATCCCCTCACATACCCAAATCCTCACATACTGAAGCCCTGCTGTCCACCCGGTGGAACCCATATACAGGAAAAGTCGGCTCTTGGTATACACAAGTTTCAAATAATACAAATACTGTATTTTTCATCTGCATTTGGTCAAAAAAAAATTGGTGTGTAAGTGGACCCTTGTTGTTCAAATCTGTGTTATTCAAGGACCAACCATACCACAAGAGTCAACTACCTAACAGGTTGCCTTGTTGAAGGGAAATTTGTCATTGCAGAAGGCAGAGCGTAGACCAAAGGAGACATTCCTGCTTAATACTGAAAGGGACTCTGAGCTCCCTAACAATAAGTGAGAAACTTCCACATTTAGTTAATATTTAGCATCCCTCTTCCACATTCATCTGCCTTCACTTTCAACTATTTGTGTTTGACATAATATTCACATTTAACTATAGATCTATTGAGCATAGGTACCTGTATTTAAGTCTGTATGTTCTCTATAGCTATTTAATTCTGTCTCACAGGTTCTGGACGCTCCATCTATTTGATAACAAAAGTATGAACTGAAAATGATGTTCAAGTATAGATCAAATAAATATGATACAGCCAGTACAAACACTACTCCTGCTAGTCTCATCCTTTCTTGGAACCCTAAGTAGGAATTACATTGACTTAATTACATTCATTTCTACATTGCTACAGTATAGACATTAATTTACCTCTTTGCTTGATTTCTTCCCTCCCTGTTAACTACAGAGAAGGTTTCATTTAAGCGGGTTATGGAAAGGAATGACTGTTATTTCAAAATACTTCACCACAGACAGGCGATCATTTTAGATAAAATCACTTAAGTGCAGTTATCCAAACATATATTTCATTCTTGGCAATAAACAAGCCCTATCCAATGCCCAATGACCTAGAAACCAGAAGTAGGAGATTTCTTCATGCAAATTAAATTTGTGTCACACTCATCAGTTAAAAAGTGGCAATGAAGGTTAAATGTGCAGCAGCAGTGTAAAATAAAGGATTCCTATCCATATTTGTAGGATGTGTCAATGTGGCTAATTAATTTTTGAGATAGCGTTCTTTGAAAGAGTAAACTTTGTGAATTGATTATGAAATGAGAAGTGCCTAAAGAGAGCTGAGAATGTAAAATAGGCACCCAGCTTGATTAACTTTACCAGCTTTTAAAAAACCCATATAATAAGGTAAAAGACACTGGAATTGATTTTATGGCAGTGTTATAAACTCCAAGAACCAACTACATCATAGGAAAGTTCACAGCTTGTTTCTCTTCAAGTCTGTTTTTCATTTTGTATATTAAATGGTAAAGATTCAAGTCTTTACTCATAGAAACAAGGTGTTTTTTCCCTTAAAAAGTTAACAAAATATAAATAAAGGGAAGGAAAATTATGCCACTTTACATTGATGGGAATTTAGTGCTGCAAAACAAAGTATCTTTTCTACTCCTCAGCTAATAGAGCTGAATTAATTAATACTCTGGACACTAATAAGAAAAAGCAGACCCAGACAACATACCCGTTTCCTCAGATTGCAAGTAAGAGTGAGATTCCTTGAGAAGGAGTTTGCAAAAGCTGTATAAAAGTCCAGGACTTTGAGCAAGGCTTCCCGCTTGATGATGTGTAGGTCACAGTAGGTCAGTGCTCGGACGTTTGCACATGCATGGGCAAGGGTGGTTTCCTTCCAGAAGATGTCTCCAAATACATCACCCTTCCCTAGAAAACAGTATAAGATACATATTCAAGTATCTACCACTGTTCTTATTGTAATCACTCTTGTTATTCAGTTTTATACAGTATTGACCTTCTAGCATAATTTAGAACTGAGGGTATAACCACATCTATAAACACATAACAATATACAATGCTTTCATATAATACAGAAAGTAATATCACCCTGAATTCAGTTATTGATGAAAATCTGGAGTGACATGAATAAATGGATCCAACAGAGAAGCCAAACACCTCATTTTAACAAATAATTTCATTATTTTCTGCCACCTTAACTTTTCCTATTTTGACTAGAAGGAGCAAAGGTGACTACTTAGTTTCATCCTTGCCTTCTGGTAAAGATAATAAAATGCAACATAGAAGGATCTGCTGTAAATAAATCTAGGGCTGATCCAACATATATTAAACACACATTATTCAGTAACTATGAATTATGCCCTAAGCCAATTAAAACTTGCCACGACTTAGTTCCCCAAGAATGCCCTTCCCTCTCTACCTAGCCAACCTTTACAGGTTCTCAGAGTCCAGCTCAAGAGCTCCCCATCCACAATGACAAAGCTGAAGGACCCAGCTTGAGTAAAACATGGAGACTCAAATGTGTTATCCCATGAACAGTTCTATAAAAAGTGCTATACTATCATCAAATGTAGACGGCTTTTAAACATTCTAGAAATCTCACAGAAATCACCTATTCACTTCAGAGCACTACCCACTGGTGGCCTGAACTCAACCATTTATCATTTGAAATCAAATACTTAGTTGCCCAAATAAAAAGAATGAGAAAGAGTCTAAGGTTAAAGATCCCAAAGGCCTTTCTGCCGAGGCAGTTCCATAAAAGTCCCTGGTTTCTGAAGTGTAGTCAACTGCATTCTTTGTTCAACTTCTGCGTGAAAGGAAAAGTTTTAAAGTGAAAAAGACAGGGGGAGTATATCCAGGAGGGAAACATCTTCCTAGAGACACTCTGTTAATGATTTCTTCTTTTTGCACTCAAATCACAGAGGTGAGCAACTATCTGCCGTCATCAAGCAGATTAAAATCAGAACTAACAGGAAAAAAAAAAAGAAGAAGAAGAAAGAACTTGCATCACCCTTCAGGCCAGCCAGACAACCAGAGAGAAAAGAAAATGTGCAACCACAGAAATGAGAGAGAGACAAAGACAATGACAAGACAGAAACAGAGAGGTTGAGTGAGTGAGATTACAGATTCTTTGCTCACCTAGGTAGTTAGGAAGTTCTGAGAGAAACATGGGGCTTGATTTCAAGCTTAAGAGGGACTTCAGGGCAGAATGAGAAAATATGCACGTGACTGAAGAGGTGATTAAAACCACCACATGATCATGTGACCAGCATAAAACAACTATAATGAATATTTAATTAATCTTAAGCAATTCATTTGTTTCTGGACCCTCCAAAAGTTCCTTTTAGTTCATGACACTGATGAATGAATTAACCATCTAATACCCATTTATTTGCCCAAGGAAGGGAGATTAGAAACCTGGCATCCAAACAAAGTCTCTAGGGTTATACAGCATCGTAATAACCAAAGGGAGACTGCAGTTATAGAAATTCTACCTCCTTTTATACAGATGAATTTCAGAACTCTGTACGTGGTATTCTCTTCAAACTAGTAATCCCAATTATAGGCATTTATTCAAATTGCATAACAAGAAGTACCAAATTTATTTATGAAAATGCTCACTGAAGTGAAATTTATAATCACAAAAAATTAGAAATAAATGTCAATAAATAATGAAATAGTATGCAGACACAAGGTATCATAAATTTTACAAGTGACATGGAGGTTATATAAGGTTATATAAAATAGTAAAAGCAGGATATCAAACCATACACACAGTATAATCTCATTTTATGTACCCCATCTCCCCACCCCCAAACATACATACATATATGCACACAAAGCGCAGAAGTAAATGCATCAAAATGGTAGGTCCTCTCTGCATTATGGAACAATGTATGGTTTTCATTTTGTCTTATAATTTATGTGTAATACTTTGTAAACAGGAAAGATCAACAACTGTTACATTACCACAGTTCCTGATGGTACCAAAAAAAAAAGGCAAGCTTTTAAAGGGCTGCTTTGATCTACTTCTTATTTCTTTTCCTTTTTATTCTTACTCTTTCCATACTGGATTTTTCCTTCAAGAGATAGAAAAAAGGTCACACTTCTCTATGACTCATTTCTGTATCATTTTCTTAAATTGTCAATTATAACCTCTTAACCATTTATGAGTGCTTATTACTTTACAGCTATTTGGTTTTCATATATGGTACACTTAATAATAATCAACGCTTTTGACTCAGTATTTTCATGTCTGAGAATCAAAACATTAGAACCACTGCATGTAATATTCATTATAGTGTTATTAATGATAACCCTAGATTTTTATTTAAACCCTATATGTCCAATAGCTATGGCAATTGTAAAAATATGTGTAAAATATCAATGTCCAAAGAATTAAAACAGCTTTTGAGATAACATGCAAAAAATTCTTAACTTACAATGTTAAGAAATAAATATATAAAGAATAATATGAATATGTTTACAGCTATAACAAAATATATAAAAATGAAACTGAGGTGTCAAGACTAAAAGAATTGTCAATTAAGAAATCTACTTTATCTTCTTTTCTTAAGACAATTCTCTTGATGGAACCAAAGTATAATGTATTTTATAAGTATATGCTATTATATATAGTTTATTAGTCTGTTCTCACACTGCTAATAAAGAATGAAGACATACCCAAGACTGGGTAATTTATAAAGAAAAGAGGTTTAACTGACTCACAGTTCTACATGACTGGAGAGACCTCACAATCATGTCCACAGGCAAATGAGGAGCAAAGCCATGTCTTACATGGTGGCAGGCAAGAAAGCTTGTACAGGAGAACTCCCATTTATAAAGCCATCAGATCTCAAGAGATTTATTCACTACCAGGAGAACAGTATGGGGGAAACTGCCCCCATTATTCAATTATTTCCACCTGGCTCTGCCCTTGACATGTAGGGATTATTACAATTCAAGGTGAGATTTAGGTGAAGAGACAGCCAAACCATATCATATAATATACTATGTTATATAAATTTATCAATTGATACAAATTGAGCTAAAAGTCTAAAGGGATACAAGACTAAAATAAAATGCATTTAAATAATAATAGCAACTGGATTTAAGTGGTATGTTTATGCGTCTTTTTCTTCCTACTCTGTTTTCCAAATTTTTCTATATTAAAAAACAGCAAACCATTTTCACCAATGTCTTTCATTATACTTCTTAATAAAACTGAATTCATAAAATATATACATAGATTTATAGATCATAAATAAATATTCATTGATTATTAAGTGCATTTTCAACAGGTTAAAGGTACTCAAAATAGAAAGGTAATTTCTTCTTACCAGTATGGGTCATTTTTAATTAAAGAATCATTCAAATATCTGTTATATATTTTATTTAACTTAACTGATGAAATTAAAAATTCTTACACTATTTCTGCCTAAAATTTTTAAATTTAAATTATTACATTAAATTATTATGTTTTTGGTATTATGGGAAAATAAAAAGTCTATGATATAGTGAGGATAGCAATAAACTAGAATATGAACGCATGATAAACTTTATTTCCTGCTCCTCTCCCAAAAAAGTTTAGAAAAGCATAGCAAAATTAACAAAAGTAGATAATTCTGCCCCCAACATCAGAATTCACTTTACGTAATAAGCAATACTAATTGTTTCATTACAGAGAATTTTCATTAGGATATGCAATATGTAAACTGGATATTAAGCTAATCAACCATTTCAAAGTGTGTTTACTTTGTTGGCTTTCTACGTCACCTATTAAGCAATCAATTCACAACAAACTTTTACCGCATTTCTGGAAATATGGTCATCTTTCAAAAAAATTAATTAATTTACCAGCCAAACTAAAGTTGGTTAATGTCCTTCTTGAAGCATATTATGCACATTTACTGTAAGTCATCTCAGAAATCATACGCTGTGAAAATGTGGAGTTAGGCATGGAATATCTAACGTGCATGCATCTAATATGCATGGAATAATTAATGAAGAAACACTTTTCTTTATTGTACAAAAGATTTTGCACACTTTCAGGGCTGGGAATTCCTGTTCATCTTCTTGACTACAGAACATTTGATGCTGGTTTTTAGGTCAGCTCCTGCTGGGTACAAGTAGTCTCTGCTATAAACATTTTAGAGCAAGAGATAACTAACCTCCCCTCAAATCCTAAAATTAGTAGAAAGCTTGTGCTAAACATGAAAGTTGTTGTTTGGTCTATTTATATTTTCTCAGTTCTTTTCATCAAGTCTTATGAAGTATTTCACTGTTAAACTACAGGAAAAAGAATTGTAAAACAGAAATAAGTGTTAAAGACTCATACAGTAGGAAACTGGAACATTTAAGGCAAAACAGAGACAGAGTTACAACATAATTAAAGAAGTAATACAGACTACGATATGCTTAGGGATTATGGTCCCCTAAGGGGCTGATTTTATAGCCAGATTTATTTTTTCAAATGTGAGACACATTATTTGGTGAGTTAATAACATAAATAAAATAAATGCATAAAAATTACCACAGTTAGGCAGGGCACGGTAGCTCATGCGTGTAATCCCAGCACTTTGAGAGGCCGAGGTGGGCAGATCATGAGGTCAGGAGTTCGAGACCAGCCTGGCCAACATGGTGAAACCCCATTTCTACTAAAAATACAAAAATTAGCCGGGCACAGTGGCAGGCGCCTGTAATCCCAGCTACTCGGAAGGCTGAGGCAGGAGAACGGCTTGAACCCAGGAGGAGGAGGTTGCAGTGAGCCGAGATCACGCCACTGCACTCCAGCCTGGGTGACAGAGCAAGACTCAGTCTCGGAAAAATAAATACATAAATAAAAATTACCATAGGTATTCATCAGTGAGAACTGCTAACTAATATATCCAACAGGTCCCAAACAAAATATCATCTGAATTTTACTTAGATAGTTTTCTGTGAGTTTAGGGGTGTGATAGTGGCTCTATTTGAAGATTTTTCTATACAGTGATCTTAACCCATGTATTCACTTCTTTTTTTAGTAAGTTTTATTGTATATACTTGAGATTTAACATGTAACATTATGGAATACATAAAGACAGTAAAATCACTACAGTGAATCACTATAGTAAAGCAAATTAACATGTCTATCATCTAACATATTTTTGATTGTGAGATGAAAGCAGCTAAAATCTACCTATTTAACAAAAATTTGTATTACAAACAGGCATAACCCTCATTTTATTGTGCTTTACCTTATTGCACTTGGCAGATATTATGTTTTATATAAATTAAAGGTTTGTGGCAACTCAGTGTCAAACAAGTCTATCAGCATCATATTTCCAACAGCACGTGATCATTTTGTGTCTCATTTTGGTAATTCTCACAGTATTTCTAATTTTTTCATTATTATTATATCTGTTATGGAAATCTGTGATCAGTAATCTTTTATGTTATTGTTGTAATTGTTTGGGGCCACTACAAACCACACCCATATAAGATGGCAAACCTAATCAATACATATTGTGTGTGCTTTAAATACTCCACTGATCCATCATCCCCCAACTCCCTCTTCCTCTCCTCAGGCCTCCCTGTTTTCTGAGACACAATAATATCAAAATTAGGCCAATCAGCAACCTTAAAATGGCTTCTAAGTGTTCAAGCAAAAGAAAGAATCACAAATCTCTCACTTCAAGTCCAAAGATAGAAATAATTAAGCTTAGTGAGGAAGGCATGTCAAAAGCTAAAAGAGGCTAAAAGCTAGGCCTCTTGCACCAAACAGCTAGCCAAGTTGTGAATGCACAGTAAAAGTTCTTGAAGGAAGTTACAAGTGCTACTCCAGGGAACACATGAATGATAAGGAAATGACACAGACTTACTGCTGATAAGGAGAAAGTTTTATTGGCCTGGATAGAAGATCAAACCAGCCACAACATTCCCTTAAGCCAAAGCCAAATCCAAGCAAAGCCCTAACTATCTCCAATTCTGTAAAGGCTAAGAGAGGAGAGGAAGCTGCAGAAGAAAAGTGTGAAGCTGGCAGAGATTGGTTTATAAAGTTTAAGAAAAGGAGCCATGTCCACAACATCAAAATGTAAGCTGAAACAGCAAGTACTGATGTAGGAGCTGCAGCATGTTATCCAGAAGATCTGCTAAAATAACTGATGAAGGTGACTAGACTAGACAACAGATTTTTAATGCAGATGAAACAGTCTGCTATTAAAAAAGATGCCATCTGGGACTTTCATAGAGAGAAGTCAAAAACTGGCTTCAAAACTTTAAAGGATAGGCTAACTTGTTAGGGTGTAATGCAGCTGCTGACTTTAGTTGAAGCCACTACTCCTTGATTACTCCCAAAGCCCTAGAATCTTAAGAATTATGCTAAATCTACTCTGCCTTTGCTCTATAAATGGAAGAACAAAGCCTGGATGACAGTGCGTCTGTTTATAGCATGTTTTACTGAATATTTTAAGCCTACTGTTGAGACCAACTGCTCAGAAAAAAAGATTCGTTTGAAAATATGACTGTTCATTGACAATGCATCTGGTCACTCAAGAGCTCTAATGAAGATGTACAAGATGAATGTTGTTTTCATGCCCGCTAACACAACATCCATTCTGCAGCCCATGGATCAAGGAGTAATGTTGACTTCCAAGTCTTATTACTCAAGAAATATATTTTGTAAGGCTATAGCTGTCATAGATACTGATTCATCTAAAGGATCTAGACAAAGTAAACGGGAAATTTTCCGGAGAACATTCAGAATTCTAGATGCCATTCAGAACACTTGTGATTCATGTGAGATGTGAGAAAGCCAAAATATTAATATTAACAGGAGTTTGGCAGAAGTTGATTCCAACCCTCATGTGTGATTTTGAGAGCGTCAGACTTCAGTGGAGGAAGTAACTGCAGATGTAGAAATAGCAAGACAACTAGAATTAGAAGTGGAGTCTGAAAATGTGGATGACTTGCTGCAATCTCACTATAAAACCAACCAGTGAGAAGTTGCTTCTTATGGATGAGCAAAGAAAGTGGTTTCTTGAGACAGAATCTACTCTTAGTGAAGATGCTATGAACATTGTTGAAATGACAACAAAGGATTTATAACAGTTCATAAACTCAGTTGATCAGACAGTGGCAAGGGTTTGAGAGGACTGACTCCAATTTTGAAAGAAGTTCTACTGTGGCTAAAATGCTATCAGTCAGCATCACATGCTATAGAGAAATATTTTATGAAAGGAAGAGTCAGTTGATGCAGCAAATTTCATCGTCATCTTAGTTTAAGAAATTGCCACCTCTATTCCACCCTTCAGCAACCACCAACCTGATGAGTCTGCATCTATCAACACCAAGGCAGGAGTGTCCACCATCAAAAAGATTACAAATCGCTGAAGACTCAGATGATCATTAGCATATTTTAACAATAAAGTATTTTTAAATTAAGGCATATGCATTGTTTTTCTAGACATAATGTTATTGCACACATAATAGACTAAGCATAATGTGAACATAACTTTTATATGCGCTGGGAAACCAAAAAATTAGTGACTCTATTACAACATTGGCTCTATTATGGTGGTCAGGTACCAAACCAACACAATCCCTGAGATATGCCAATACAATATTATTAGCTATAGTCTTCATATATACATTAGATCTCTAAAAATGTTCATCCTACATGTGTGCTACCTTCTATCCTTTGACCTACATGTACTCATTTCCTCCCACCCTACTCTACCCCCCCACCACTGTTTTATTCTCTATCTTTGTATATTTGACTTTTTAAAAAGATTCTACATATAAGTGAGATCAAGTAATATATTATTTATGTGTCTGGCTTATTTCACTTAGTATAATGTCCTCCATGTTCATCCATGCTGTGGCAAATGGCAGGCTCTCTTTCTTTTTTAAGGTTGAATAATAATCCATTGCATATACTTACTACATTTTCTTTATCAATTCATCCATCAATGGATACTTCGGTGGCTTCCATATCTTGCCTATTGTGAATAATACTGCAACAAACATGGGAGTGAAGATATCTGTAGGAGGTGATAAATTCATCACCTGTGGGTATTTACCCAGTAGAGGGATACTGGGTCACACAGCAGTACTATTTTTAATTTTTTAATAAATCTCCATGTTGTTTTCCATAATGGCTGCACCAAACTACATTCCCACCAATAGTATACCAGGATTCTCTTTTCTCCACACCCTATCAACATTTATTATATCTTGTCTTTTTGATAATAGCCTTCCTAACAGGTGTGAGTTGATATCTCATAATGACTTTAATTTGCATTTCCCTGATGATTAGTGATTTGAGCACCTTTTCATATACCTGATGGTAATTTTTATGTTTTATCTGGAGAAATTTCTGCTCAGGTCTCTTGCTCACTTTTTAACAGGGTAATTTATTTTCTGCTATTGAGTTGTAAGAGTTCTTACATATATGTGGTTTGCAAATATATTTCCCAGTCTATAGGCTGCCTTTTCATTTTGTTGATTGTTTCCCTTGTTGTACAGAAACATTTTAGTGTGATGTAATTCCACTTATTTATTTTTGCTTTTGTAGCCCAAGCTTCTGGTGTTATATCCAAAAAGTCATTGCCAAGGCCAGTGTCAAGGTGTTTTTCCTGTATGTTCTCATCAACGTGTTTTATAGTTTCAGGTCTCACAGTTAGGTGTTTTATCCATTTTGAGTTGATTTTTTGTGTGGGTGGAAAATAGGGTACTAATTTTATCCTTTTGCATGTGGAAATCCAGTTTTCCCAGCACTATATATCGAAAAGACTACTAATTTCCCACTGTGGCCTCTTGGCACCCTTGCTGAAAATTAGTTGACTACATATGTTTGGATTTCTTTCTGGGCTCTCTGTTCTGTTCTACTGCTCCATGTTTCTTTTTTATGCCAGTACCACACTGTTATAATTACTAGACATTTGTAATATAATTTTAAATCAGGAAGTGTGATGCCTCCAACTTTGTTCTTTCTCCATATAGATTTTTGTCTATTTGGGTTTTTTTCTACAGCTTCACATGAATTTGAGGATTGTTTTCTCTATTTCTTTAAAAATGTCATTGGAATTTAGATAGCAATTGCTTTGACTATGTATATTGCTTTGGGTAGTATGTACATTTTAACAATATTAATTCTTATAACCCATGAATATAGGATATATTTCCATTTATTTGTGTCTTCTTCAATTCTTTCTTTCTTTTTTTTTTCTTTCACTGTTCCTTGTGGAGCAGGGCTAACTTATTGGTGGTATACCCAGAGCCATCTGATTTCTTTCATCTATGCTTTATAGTTTTCTGTGTACAGATATTTTACTTTTTTGGTTAAATTCATTCCTATGTATTTTTGTAACAATTGTGAGATTTTTTCTTGATTTCTTTTTCAGCTAGGTCATTATTTGCATATAGAAATGTTGCCAATTTTTGTAGTTGATTTTGCAACCTGCCACTTTACTAAATTTGTTTATTAGTTCTAACAAGGTTTTTGTAGAAACTTTGGCTTTTTCTACATATAGAATCGTGTCATCTACAAACAGATAATTTTACTTCTTTCTTTCTGTTTTAAATGCCTTTTATTTATTTTTCTTGTCTGACTGCCTTTGCTAGTACTTCCAGTGCTATATTGAATAGAAGTGGTAAGAGCAGGCATCCCTGCATTGTGCTGGATCTTACTGGTAAAGTCTTTAGTGTTCCCCATTGATCATGATGTCATCACCACTAGACCATCATATACGAAATGCTTAATGGAGTTCTTCAACTGGAAATGAAAGGATAATAACTATCAAAATGAAAATATATGAAAGTATAAAACTCACTGGTAGAAGTCAATACAAAGTCGGGCCAGGCGCGGTGGTTCAAGCTTGTAATCCCAGCACTTTGGGAGGCCGAGACGGGCGGATCACAAGGTCAGGAGATCGAGACCATCCTGGCTAACACGGTGAAACCCCGTCTCTACTAAAAAATACAAAAAAATAGCCGGGTGCCTGTAGTCCCAGCTACTCTGGAGGCTGAGGCAGGAGAATGGCGTGAACCCAGGAGGCGGAGCTTGCAGTGAGCTGAGATCCCGCCGCTGCACTCCAGCCTGGGTGACAGAGCGAGACTCCGTCTCAAAAAAAAAAAAAAGAAGTCAATACAAAGTCAAAAGCAGAATATTCCACTACTATAGTATTAGTATATAAATCTTCCAGATCTCTAGTATGAAGGTTAAAAGTCAAAATGGTCAAAAATAACCATAGCTACAGTAAGTAACTTACAGTAAGTAAGCCACAAGAAAAGAAGAAAAAAAAGGACCTACAAAACAACCAGGAAACAATGAACAAAAGGGCAAGAATAAGTCTTTACCTATCAATACCCTTAAACGTAAGTGGATTAAATTATCCAATCAAAAGACAGGGTGGCTGAATGGATATTAAAAAAACAAGATCCCACTATATTCTACCTGTAAGAACCATTTTAGCTTTAAGAACACACATGGGCTGAAAGTTAAAGAATGGAAGATATTCCATGCAAACAGTCACCAAAAGAGAGCAGGGGTGGCTATATTTACATCAGATAAAATAGATTTCAAGTCAAAAACTGTCACAAGAGACAAATAAGCTCATTATTTAATGATAAAGGCATCAATTTATCAAGTATATAACAATTGTTAATATATATGTACCCAACATTGGAGTATCAAAATATACAAAGCAAATATTAATGGACTTGTGGGAAAAAATGCATAGAGATGCAATAATAGCAGGGGATTTCAATAACCCACTTTCAACAATGAATAGAACAACCAGATAGGAAATTAATAAAGAAATATTGGACTTGAACTGTATTCACTTTTATTTATTAGTCAGTCCTTCACTATAAGTTATCATTGCATTTGGCTCATAAACTTCATTATAATTACATGCGTCCAAAAGTATATGTTTTTAATTATATTATTTCAAATGGATTCAACTATGTACAAACTGCAAGGGTCATAAAGTAATATTTTAAAAAGGAAGAAGAGAAAGAATAAAACAATGAGTATTGAAACTAAGAAATTATATAGGTTTATTAGAATAAAATCTTTTAAAACATTTAGAAAAGACGTCTGTCAGTCTTCAATGATTGATGTCCAAAGTCATTATGTTAAAAATCATCATAGATACAAGCTTGAAGACATTTTCAGAGAAGCAAATAATAATTCTTATCTATTAAAAAAATAACTGATTTAGCTTGTAGATTTTTTTACACACACAAAGAATGAGCCAAATAACTCTTATGAAGCAGAAGTAAAGAGAAGGTATCCTGACATCAGTAAGAAGCTACCTTTAAGGAGGTAGAAGAAATGTTAATAAACATGCTGATTATCCTGAGTTTGGCACTATTAGTGTTAAGAACAAATTGACTGCATACAAAAATCCAAATATGTGCTTAAATCAAGAAAAGGAATGGCATATTATAAAAAAGAAATCCATGCAAAAGACTATTTTGGAAATCAATTACATCTTGAAACTCTC
Organism: Trachypithecus francoisi; assembly: GCF_009764315.1. NCBI lineage: Eukaryota > Metazoa > Chordata > Mammalia > Primates > Cercopithecidae > Trachypithecus > Trachypithecus francoisi. The sequence goes on along the minus strand of NW_022681468.1, from coordinate 42,407,792 downwards.
CTGTCTTCTTTTTCTAAGAAAACATTTAGAGTTGAAGCCTACGATATTGTTCATATTATAACTAAGTCGTACAACTTTTGCAACTGTGAAGTGTGAGAAATAATAGCTGTCTTTTCTTCCTCATTCAATTAATGAATCTGACATCCTGACTCAACCCTAACTCTAACCTATGATGCAATAATCTGACTTCTGTGTATGTATCCAAAAGTATTGAAATCAAAATCTCAAAGAGATAGCTGTACTCTCATGCTTATTGTAGCTTTATTCAAAATAGGTAGACTTGGAAACAACCTCAGTATTTATCAGCAGATGAATGGATAAAGAAAACGTGGTATATGCATACAATGGAATATTATTCAGCCTTTGAAAAGAAGAAAATTCTGTCATTTGCAATAATATAGGAGAACCTGGAGAGCACTAGGCCAAACAAAATAAGCCAGTTGCAGAAGTACAAACACTTCATGATCCCACTCATATGAAGTGTCTATAATAGTCACATTCATAGAAGCAGAGAATATAATATTGGCTGTCATGGCTTGGAAGATGGGGGAAGAGATAGTTTTTGTTCAATGGTTATACAGTTTCAGTTATGCTAGATGAATTAAGTTTTAGATATCTGCTGTACACATAGAGCCTACACTTAACAACACAGTACTGTGAACTTCAAAATTTGTTAAGAGGGTAGATCTCATATTAAGTGTTCTTACCATGAAAAAAATGACAGAAGAAGGCTATGGGAGTTTTAGGATATGTCTATTACCTCAGTTACGGTAATGGTATTACATTGTGTGCATTCAATATGTGCAGATATTTGTGTATCAATTATACCTCAATAAAGCTGTGTTGATGTGATAGAAATGTATATGAGTAAGGGCAGTGATCACAGAAGCGTATAGGGAAACAAAAAGCAATCACAGGGATAAAGGAGTGAGATTAAAAGCACAGGTTTTCTTTCTTTCGTTCTTGTATTATTATTACTTGTCTTTCGTTTTTCCTTTACCTTATGCTGTATTATTTATTTATAAAATAAAATGCTACCACTTAAAACATTTTTTTTAAGTTTTTTGGACTTTTTGTTCAAAAGTTGAAACATTTGCTTTACGCCGTGAGGGAATAGGCAGATTCAGGAAATAGAAATCTGGCTCTCAAGAAGTCTTTAATTTTGTAAGAGAGACAGACCAAAAAAAGTACAAAATAGAAGAAAAGGAAGTAAGTGTATACAGATTGGGATGTGCAAAGCGCAGAAGAAAAATACTGTTTTTAATTTAAAGAAATTAGGAAACACCTCACAAAGAAAGCAAGCTTCATTTCCACTGTAACATTTACCATCTCAGTAGACCCTGAACTCTTCCATAACCCAGATGAGAGAGGAGAGTCGAATGTAACATCCCTATCTTGTGCTCTAAGAACTCATGGCATTCACACCCTGGGCTCAACTCTCCTTAGTCCTAAACACCTCCCTCATGGTAAACCAGTTACTTGGAGAAGGACAGTATTTGTAGATACTTAGTAGCTATTTAGCCAATTCATACTTAACTAAGTACCTTAGGTAATATTTAGTGAAGGGTTTTTGTAATGTGTACTGTTATGGTGCCTAATTCTTGGCAGTGGTGTTAGAGAAATCTTTTTTTAAAAATAAAAACAAATAAACTGGTAAAGGTAATATAGGTACTCTATTTTCCATTAAGATTAAACCAAATAGTTGTACCATAATTTCAAAAATATATTTCAAAAGTCCTGTTAACCAGAGCATCATTTTTTTTTTTTGTAATTTGATGGTTAAGAGCATGCACATAATATCAGACAGATCTGGATTACAATCCTGTACCCACCAATTACTTACTAGCTGTGACCCAGAGTGAACCACGTGATATTACAGAGTTTCAGTTTCTTCATCTGTAACATGACTACAATAATTACTTTCTTCACAGGGCTATTAAATGACTTGATATAATAATGTATACAAAATAATGAGCACTCCATTAATAATTATTGGTGTTTTAATCAGATTTTCAAAGAGGCCCAAGTGTATTTTTCAAAAATATACTTTAAAAGTTTGATAAGGAATATTAAAATCAATATGGATCTGTTGGCTTTACATTTTACTTAAGTGGGTGGGGGCTCATTTACTAATGAAAGATAAGGTTTTTCTTTCTTTAAGTCTCTTTTAATTCTTAAATGTTTATGTATTAATGAAATTAATTAATTCAGATTTATTGAACCATTCATTCTAGCTGATGACAAAAGCAACTCCACTTTAGGAATTAAAACTAAATTTCCTTCAATGAATGTAATTTAAAGTTTTCTTATTATGGTCAACTACCAGGTATAAGTTAGATTCTTTCTTGGTACTGAGGATCCTTGATGGAGAACAAGAAAGGAGCAACTTATCAGAGAGCCATGTGTAGTCTGAGACACTTAACACAGTTCCCCCCTCAATTCTCTTTGTTAAAATTGCCTAGTTAACAGCAGGAAAATGTTTCTTCTGCCTATAACAGATCTAAGCTAAAGCTACAGTCTTTTGAGAAATGCATTTTACTATAAACCTCTAGACAAAGGAGGAACAGAGGGCATAGAGGAAATTGGCAAGTGAGTCAACAGAACACAACGTATTTTTCTGGGTACCCAGAACTGAAACAATTATGAAAACAGTTTGTTGGCAAAGTATAGTACAGCTGGCCCTCCATACCCGTGGGTTTCTCATCAATGGATTCAATGAAGCACAAACAGAAAATATTTCGGGGAAAAAATGGATGGCTGCATCTGTACTAAATGTGTACAGACATTTTTTTCTTGTCATTATTCCCTAACCAATAAAACTACTATGCACACAGCATTTACATTGTGTTGGGAATTACAAGCAATCTAGAGATGATTTTGAATATACAGGATGATGTGCATAGGTTGTATGCAAATACTATACCATTCTACATAAGGGACTTGAGCATCTTCAGAGTAGGGTCTCTGTGAGGGTGTCCTGAAACCAATCCTTAGTGGATACCAAGTAACAGCTGTACTAGCTAATCTGTCTCACTCATAAGCCTTTACTGAGAACCTATTGAAGAGATCCTGTCATAGATGACAGAGAGACAAAAAGGAACAAGAAATTTCAAGTGGTCACTGTGCAGTGGGAGGATTAACAGGGGAAGGATAAAAATAGTGGGTACTAAGAACCCTGCATAGGCATCCAAGTGGAAGCACAGAATAGAGGCATCTAACCCAGACTAGGGCAATAAGGGAAAAATAAAATAGAACAAGGAAGCAAGAGACAAATCACTAAAAAGGAGAGAAAAAGTATTCTAAAGGAGCAGAATATGCAAAAACCTGCCAGGAAGAGGGAACTTTGTTAAACTCAGGAAATTTCCTGCAATTCTGTACGGTGAGAATAGGGTAGAGATAGACAATGACACAAATCAGGCTGGAAAAGAGAGCAAAAACCAGATCCAAATGGCCTCCTGGGCCATACTCGTAGTTACATTTTATCCTCAAGATACTGGAAATACTAATGAGGAGATGGACACAATTGTATCTTAGGAAGATTATTGTGGTGGCAGCATAACATAGAAATGGAGGTTGAAGCTGATGACAGATTTATTAACTCCTGACCTCAAGTGATTTGCCCACTTCGGCCTCCCAAAGTGCTAGGATTACAGGCAAGAGCCACTATGCCCGGCCTACAGTGGATTTTAAATAACTGATTGTACTTAAAATAGAATCTTAATTCAAGTGTGAAAGACTCTCTTTCTTATTCAATTGATTTAATTATGTTATTCCTGTCCTCATTTATGCTCTTTTTCCCAATCCCATAACAATTTTCAACCCCTCCATCCAAACCATCCATAAACAAACATAGCTCTCTTGAGAATTTGAAGTTACAATTAAAAGACTTAGATAGAGATTGTCTTAGTTTAATAACTCTAACCCTATGATTCTATGATAGATTCATGAGCAGGTAAGTCTAATGACTAAGATGGTGGTCCTGGCCCATGTGAACCCAGAAAATCTGAGACAGGTCTCGGTTAATTTAGAAAGTTTATTTTGCCAAGGTTGAGGATGCACCCATGACACATCCTCAGGAGGTCCTGACGACATGTGCCCAACATGGTCAGGGCACAGCTTGGTTTTATACATTTTAGGGAGATATGAGACATCGATCAATATACGTAAAGAAGTACATTGGTTCGGTCTGGAAAGGCAGGACAACTTGAAGCAAAGGCAGGAAGACTGGAAGCAGAGAGGGAGCTTTCAGGTCACAGATGGGTGATACACAAATGGTTGCATTCTTTTGAGTTTATGCTTAGCCTTTCCAAAGGAGGCAAATCAGATATGCATCTATCTTAGTAACTTTGAATAGAATGGGAGGCAGGTTTGCCTGAAGCAGTTTCTAGCATGAATTTTCCTTAGTGATCTTGGGGGCCCAAGATATTTTCCTTTCACACCCGGGACCAAAATTTTAAGAGCATTGACTGTGGTAAGGGATATTAAGAATAGGATTAAAAGATACCAAGGTGATAGAATAAATTAGTTTTGAAGGGTGATGGAGAAAGGGTTTGAAGTTGAATCTAAGCTACCAAGATTGTTAAAACTCGTATTTCATCCCAAAACCTGCAGACTGAGGAACTCTAAAAGGGTATATTTTGAACCATAGATAAACAATGTTATAATCACCGATTAAAATGTTTAAATCAAGACAAGTATGCATGTTTTTAAAAGCAAACAACTGATTTGCCCTTTATAAAAATATCTGAATTAAGTATTTTCACCATCATAATACATAGAACAAATCTACATGTTTCACAGTTCAGCATCTAAAAACCCAGAAGTGTGGGTGCAAAAGAAAATAATTTTCTGGAACTTGGGAAAACCCCTTTTAAGGATTTAAACTGTGAAGCACTTGACTTCTAACAGCAAGTGCACAGGAAGAAATTTAACTGCAGCATAAAAGTCACATTCTCACAGATTCTCAAAATAATAAAATATTATTCATTTACATCTCATATTTTTTATTTTTGTAATAAAAATAAGGAGATTTCTAATTTTGAGTAGTGTAATTTATAAATTTTCTTTGATAATGCACACATTTATAATTTTTTTTTTTTTGAGACAGAGTCTCACTCTGTTGCCCAGGCTGGAGTACAATGGCGTGATCTCAGCTCACAGCAACCTCAGCCTCCTGGGTTCAAGCAATTCTCATGCCTCAGCCTCCAAAATACCTGGGATTACAGGTATGCACCACCAAACCCAGCTAATTTTTGTATTTTTCGTAGAGGCAGGGTTTCACCATGTTAGCCAGACTGGTCTCCAACTCCTGACCTCAAGTGATTCACCCACCTTGGCCTCCCAAAGTGCTAGGATTACAGGCAAGAGCCACCATGCCTGCCCTACAGTGGATTTTAAATAACTGATTCTACTTAAAATAAAATCTTAATTCAAGTGCTAAAGACTGTCTTTCTTATTAAGTTGATTTAATTATGTTATTCCTATCCTCATTTATGCTTTTTCCTAACTCCATAATAATTTTCAATCCCTCTATCCAAACCATCCATAAACAAGCATAGCTCTCTTAAGAATTTGAAGTTACAATTAAAACACTTAAATAGAGATTGTCTTAGTTTAATAACCCTAACTCTATGATTCTAACAATCAATGAACACAGACGAAAAAAGACAAAATGAAAATACAACAAAACAAATGTCTTAGGAGCAGGGTCTATTGTTAGCAGGGAAATGTCATTTTTATAACCTCAGAAAGGCACAATATACTTGTCAAGACACTGGGAAGTAACCTGGCTATTTCAGCCACACCAACAAATCTGTTCACATTAAGTAATTATAGGGTAGGAACTAAAAAGGAATATGACATTAAAGAATATAAAATATTATGTATGCATCATGAACTTAATTTGGAATTCTTTGTGTTTTATAAAAAGTGGGAAGGTCAAAAGAAAAAGGTGGAGGTGTAGGAACTGAAAGAACTTCAAACTGAAAAAAGACATGAACTGCAATTATATTCATATGCCCTATTTAGAAAAACATCTTGAAGCCATCCTCCAGTGTTAAAGGAGGTTATTTGTTGACTAAATTTTTTATCTTTCCATTAATTAGTTATGCTTCAGAACTTATTCATTAAACTCCTTAGCACTTTTGACACACTAAAGAATTATGTGCCTATCAAGAGACTGTTTAGTGGCAAGAATCCAAAAAGATGAAACTGCACCTGTTTTTGGATTCAGAGATTCTAATTAATTTTAAAATAACCTCCCTTCTCTACCTTTTAACTGGCAAATGAATCAGTGGAAGAGACAGCAAGGCCTTCTTATCTCTCCTATCAGACTAATTTAGGCAAGTTCCCATTTTTGTGAGGTGTCCTCAGATGTGACGGATGTAGGGATTTTGTTCCTCTCTGACCCTTGCAAGATTAAAGGCAAAGAGTATTAAACATGATGGCTTTTGGCATATTTCAATGCCAAAGGCCACAGTTGACAATTACGACATAACAATCATAAATAATCTGTACACCAAATAACACAGCAGCAAATGTTATATAGCATAAACTACAAGAGACGCAAGGAGACATAGATAAAATGCATGAATAATAATCAGATATGTTAGATAATAAGATACGTTAACTCGCCACTCTCAGTACCAGGACAAATCAAAAAGATTTAAAAAATACATAAAGTTATAAAGACCAAATCAACTTAATATAGCAGAACTTAAAGATATACATATATATCTTGTTATATATATATGTGTGTGTATATATATGTTGTGTGTGTATATATAATATATGTGTATATATACACACACAACATATATATACACACATATATATATCAGGGTGTGAAGGGATTATATATATTAATACCATATATATTTAATATTTTATATACACATAATCCCTTCACACCCTGATAATTTTTGCAACTTTTCATTAAGCATGCAATTATTTCAAAATTAAACTGTCAAAAATGAGAAGAAAGAGGAGGAGGAGGAGGAGAAGAAAAAGAGGAAGAAGAGGAGAATCAGGAAAAAATAGTGCTGGTAAGTTACCATTTTCCTCCTCCTTTCTTAAAACATTATTAAAGCATTTTGTATGTTAAACAAACAAAAAAAATCCTAATCTGATGGATTTTTGAAAGAACTAGTCTTTTTCAGAGCCTATAGAAATAAGAAAGGCAGCCAGAGAGTTGTCTGTATAATTTGACTCATTAAGCACAAGATGTGAAAAGTCTCTGAATTCCAAGATTTTTGAGGAAAGAGAATAAAAAGCACACACTCAAAATAATAAAATGTGACAGATATATGATGAGATGGGTCCAATACCCGGGGGTCCTGTGTTCATTTTTACTGTGTCATTGGGCAAAACAAGTTACCATTTTATTTTAAAATGAAAGGAAAATGCATTTTGTCGGTCTCACTGAGCAAACTGTCTCATTTTAGCAGACCCAGGCCAGAGGCACTGTACTCAGGGCTTTCTGCAACCTTCTTTTAGAAAAGGAGTTACCCAAGTGAAGTTGTAATAAAGAAAACGGGACAAAGCAAATGACAATGATTCTACAGCTGAGGTAATTTATCATGAGGGTACTCATTTTCATGCAATACATTTTATGTTTTTTTCCTAACCACCATTGACGTGGACATTCAGGAAAATAAAATACATTTGCTTTGGCCTTGTATTTTATCCTCTTCTTTAAGCAAACAAGAATGGCTGTGGTGTAAATATGCTTCATTTTATCACAAAGGATTGTTCTGGTGAAATGTACAACTTTTTATGAAGGGTTATATTTATCTCCTTTATACTCCAGTAAACGAAGCAGAACAAGCACTAATGAGCATTAAACATACCCAGAATGTTGACTCTAAACTGTTGTATTTTCTTCTTGAAAAAAATAAAGATGGTTCCTAGAAAAAATCTAACTGTAATTCTAATATTATTTATATGCGGTTAAGGAAAACCTTACAAACCTTGATATTCAGTCACTTGCAACCCTGAGCCATTTTCTAGAACTTACAATTTTTACAGAACCTGTTTTCCTATGAAGGGTCATTTCTTTTCCATTTTCAATTCTATATTTTTCAAGTAATGGTGTTTTTGAAGTCAGTTTTTCATTATATTGTGGTGGATTTTGCTTTTGTAGTTTTTAAAGTCTATCAGTTAATCTTTTACTTTTGAGAATAAGTGGCATTCAAGCTATGGTAGGTTGACCTCGGTAGCTGAAAATCCAATAGTTTAAAAATTGAGCTCATTTTTCATGAGATACAAGCCATGAAAAATGTGATCAAAATGAAGTCGACATCCTGCAATTCTAACTTATTTTACCTGATAAAAAAAAACAAAACAAGAAATGATTCTCCTCTGACCTCATTATTACTTCCTTTTATATCTGTGCATTTCAGGAACCTGCTGCAGATATTTGAGCAGAAAATGATCTAAAAGGTCATTTGGCAATTTTTTTTTTCTTTGCCAAGCTGTATGCCCTACACTGTCCCCAAACATGCAACATTTTTTTATTTTATCACTTATATATACTGTTACTGCCCTTTTATTGTTGTGGTTGTGGTTAGTACAACTATCTACTGAATTCTAAGTTCTAAAATGCTCTAAATTTTAAAATGAATTTATGATTAGCCAAACAATTTTTATGGCCTATTAATACAGATGGACAGAACCAGCTTTATAAACCTAAATTTAATTTACCTATACTGTGATCACTCTGCTATAAAAGGTCAGACTCATTAACCTCCTCCACACTTTCAGCTCACTACTTAGGTTAACTGTGATGAGGAAAGTTTTGGGGTAAAATGATCTGTATTCAAGCCTCCATTCATTTACTAACCGGGAAAGTCACTAAGCTTCTCTGGGCCTCCCTTGGCTCCTATCTAAAGAAAAGGGTTGAACTAGACAGGTTCTATTGCCCTTCTGAGACTAACACCCTGTCACTACCATGTCAATCATTCCACAAGCCATTTTCACACTTACTAGCACGGAGCTACAAGGCACGTTAGGCTGTGACCAGCTTTAGTCTAAAAGGTACTGTCCTACTGTTGCCAAAGAAAGTTTAATCAAACTCAGCCCATTAGGCTGTGACTGACACTAATGTTCTCTGCTGAAATAGCATTATTAGTTTTCATTAAGATTCACATCTCATTAGTGACCCAATTTCCAAAGTTACCAAACAAAGGAAATTTCTCTTTAAAAATGAGAGAAGTAAAATATCTAAAACTGTTACTACACATTTGCTACTACATTAGGAAAGTTCACAGTACCTAAAATAGCCACCACCTCATCATCCTGGATGACTTCCAAGGATCCCGACACCACAAAGCAGAGGGCATCCACACTTTCTCCAGCATGGTAAATGAGGTCCCCAGGAGCACAGTGAATGGTTTGGAACTCTACTGCCAAGGCGCGCAGACACCCATCGCTGGCCAATCGAAAAGCAGGATGTTCATTAAAAACCTTCCGGTTTAGATGAACACAGATATCAGCTCTCATGTCCTTGGGACAGATGGAGAGGACCTAAAGAAGGTGAGAGATGAATAAGTGAAAAGGAAAGAGAAAAGGGCCACTTCAGAAAAAAAAATCATCCAATAAATATTTATTGACTATGACTATGTCTGCTACACACTCTGCTAGGTACTGGGAAGGCAAAGGGAACAAGACACAGCTCTGCTCTCAAGGAGGTAATAATCCACTGAGATGGACTGATGAGCAGATGGACCATGACAATGCAGAATCATGTAGTAAATGCTTTGAGAAGAGTATGGATCTCCCCTCAGAAAGAACACCTTGGTCAGGCAAGGTGGCTCACTCCTGTAATCCCAGCACTTTGGGAGGCCAAGGAGGGTGGATCACTTGAGTTCAGTAGTTTGAGACCAGCCTGGGCAACATGGGGAACCCTGTCTCTACAAAAAGACAAAAAAAATTAGCTGGCCGTGGTGGTGCACGCCTGTAGTTCCAGCTACTTGGGAGGCTGAAGGAGAGAATCACCTTATCCCAGAAGACAGAGATTGCAGTGAGCCAAGATCGTGCCACTGCACTCCAGCCCTAAGCGACAGAGCAAGACCTTGCCTCAAAACAAAAACAAAACAATTTTGAGGTGGTCAGGAAGAGTCTCAGAAAAAAGTTAATATCATTTCATCAAAGAGTCAAGTAAAATAGGGCATGAACATTCATTTTAATCTAGCAGATGTTTCAGAATTTTTTATAACTAAATCAAAATTCCACATTGGAGGTGGATTCATGCTAGACAGCTTTCAGAAAACAAAATCAACAAAAGCACCCTGGCAACTTGACATACTGGCACTGGCAGACTAACTCCACCCTTGATATATTTTCTTGATATATTTGTAAAAGGTTTTCCTTTTACAAATAAATTCATGTCCAGGGAGGGCCAAGGGTATTGACCAGCCTTCTGTAAGGCTTGGGTGGTTGGAAATGTCAGTGCTGGCAGGGTGGGCACGTTATTTTGTATGGCAGTCCTTGTTCATTCTGGTCTTTCACTTCTGAACACTGCTGCAGGCAGTAGCAGAATTCAAGCTGTAGGCATCCTTTAAAGAGGAAGCAAATGGCAGAAGTATGCTTATACGCAAGGAGTAGAGAGCTTTTATTGGCTACAGCTTTCTGACAGGGTGATTAAAGACCCAGATTAAAATGGACATTATCATCATATTTAATCAGAACATCGTGGAGCAAGATGTGATTGCGGAAGTTAATACCACCCATATTAAAGATGCAAGTGCAAACTCATTTAGAATGCTCCTCAAACCCCCTTTGTAAACTATTCCTTATAACCAGAAATGGTTTTCTTTGATCGGATTTCAATCCCTCAAAGCTGAAGCTAAATTGATTGACCCCATTAAGTAATACTGCATAATATTTTAATACATATGAAATCATTTTCTTTGCTCTACTAATTGCATTTTAAGCTTTAAAACATTTCCTAAGGCTTGAAAATGTCTGACTATTCCTTTTTTTCTTTTTTTTTTTTTTTTTTTTTTTTTTTTGAGACAGCATCTCACTCTGTTGCCCAGGCTGGAGTGCAGTGGCGGGATCTCCGCTCACTACAAGCTCCGCCTCCTGGGTTCACGCCATTCTCCTGCCTCAGCCTCCCGAGTAGCTGGGACTACAGGCGCCCACCACCACGCCCGGCTAATTTTTTTTGTATTTTTAGCAGAGACGGGGTTTTACCGTGTTAGCCAGGACTATTCCTTTTTATTGGGTGTCAGTGTCAATGAAAAATGGGTTGCTTCCCTGTAGAGAAGACAAACCCATCATTAATGTAAAAACCATTCATTACATTAGGCTTTCAGTATCCCTTCTCTTAACCTTTCTTAACACTGTACACACATTTCACATTATTTAATCATCTCTGGGTTTTCTTCATACTCCCTCAAATTCCTACAGGCAGCAGCAATCTGCTCACCCACCTTTCTGAAAATCTGATCTTTGAGGAAAGGAATGCCTAACACAGCTTTAAAAGTAATTGACACTGTTTTCACATCAGTTATTGTATATAACAAGGCAAAGTTTTCTTTAACATATAAACCTTTAGTGACTTTGAACAATATATTAGTCATTCCACAGGCACTTGCTGAGCTTCCACAAGGGTCACATCACTATGTTAAATCCTCAGAACTAGAAGGATAAGTAAGACACTGTGTTTGCCTCAGGGGAGCTAACCAGAAAGTGTGGGAGGTGGGTGTGTAAAGGGACAAATGCAATACAATGAAAGAAGTGGAATGATAGAGGCGTGGCCAGAGTGACACAGAAGCATGTGCTGCCTGTGAGTCTTTACTTAGAGGCAGCAAAAAAGATCAGGTTTAAGACGATGTCAGTCTGGGTTCAAAACTATCACAACCTTTGTAACCTGGAGCACCTTATTTAATTCCTCCAAACCTCATCTGTGAAATGGGAATAGTGATAGTGCTTATATCTTAGGCTTATTGCAGAAATGAAATGACAGGGCATGAATTGAGCCTAGTATAGCCTGGCACCTAGCAAGGCAGAGGAAATACTAGCTCTTATTATTACTACGGAACATCTGTCCTCCTACAGACTTTATTGTTGCTTAAAATCTCTACAAAAGCAATGCGCTTTTTTCACTTCCCGCTCTGTCTGAAGTCTTCATCTGGGCACTTTGATAGGTTTCCAGACAGAATTAAGAAAATATTTCAGCACAAACCTGAAGATATTTTAAGCACTGATTAAGGTTAATATTTTTTTCCAAGTTGAAAATGAAATTAGCTCTAGAAGAACAAAAGAATTTAAATACATACACACATACACAAATATTACCCTGAATACCTTAATGGAAAAATAGGCTGCTCTATTTCAATGCATTTACCATAGAGGGCTTTCACTGTTTTCTATTCATTTTGGTAATAGTCATGTTATTTCCTTGTAATAATGCTTTTCAGGATTCGTGTTGCAAATGAAATCTTCCAATATTTGCAATATTCTCTGTTTATTGGCATGTGAAAAGAGGATTTTATTACATTATGAGTATCTTTCCTTTTTTGTTTCACTTAACATATGACAATAATTGATTTATTATTTTGATTGATGGTATCTATTTATATCCAGATATCAAAAAGTGACAAGGTAAAACTAAATGCTAAAATAGATCAACCAAAGTCACACCCACTGGCAAGCGCCTTCCTTCCCCAACCTTAGATAGAGCATGTGTGTTACATGATGTTTTTGTCATCAAAATATAAGTATCTTGTTATTTACTCTGGAAATTAAATGTTAATAACTGTCTTAGCCAAGGAAAAACTTGGTTTTAAGTGATGGAGTAAAATTATCATTCAAGACAACTCTCACACCTGGCCCACTGGTCTCAGTTTCCATGTATTCTGCCTTGAATATCCGATCCAATTTATTGTAGGTAGGTTTCCTAATGAGGATTACATAGTTACAAACAATTAAAATTATATTTCAGAAGAAAATATTTAGGTTAAAAGTGACTTTTGTTTGTTTTCAGAGTTGTTTCTCCCCTGTTTGCAACAAAATATTAATAAATTAAAGTAGACTCTTCATTAAGATGAGCAATAAATTTTCTTTGTAAGAGCTATAGTGTCAGAGGCATGTGAACCAGAACAACCCCGTCTTGAATAGGTGCTGAGTAAAATGAGGCTGAAAGCTACTGGGCTGCATTTCCAGACAGTTAAGTCATTCTAAGTCACAGGATGAAATAGGAAGTCAGCACAAGATACAGGTCATAAAGACCTTGCTGATAAAACAGGTTGCAGTAAAGAAGCCGGTCTACCGAAATCAAAATGGCCACGGAGTGACCTCTGATTGTGTTCACTGCTACACTCCCATCAGCACCATGACAGTTTGCAAATGCCATGGCAACGTCAGAAAGTTACCCAATATGGTGTAAAAAGGGGAGGCATGAATAATCCATCTCATGCATATCATCAAGAAATAACCATAAAAATGGGCAACCAGCAGCCCTCAGGGCAGCTCTATGGAATAGCCATTCCTTTATTCCTTTACTTTCTTAATAAACTTGCTTTCACTTTGTACTGTGGACTTGACCTGAATTCTCTCCTGTGTGAGATCCAAGAACCCTCTCTTGGGGTCTGGATCGGGACCCCTTTCCTGTAACCTATTTCTGGTAACCACCGAAGGGGCTATAGTGCAGAAACCCTGACCCAACCACTACCTTTGGGTAAGTGTTGGGGTCCTGTAACATATTTCTGGTGAACTACAGAAGGGATGATACTGAAGAAACCACCATCCCCCAAAGGAAACAGACCGCAGCACTGATTGGATGACTTTGGGTAAGTGGTGGGGTACGCAGATAAAGAATGGGATTGGGTTGCAGGCTCAACTTAGGGGAGCTAGAGTCTCTCCTAAGACAGAGTGGGTTAGAGGCCTCTCTTAACAAAAGGCAATGAGGCTTGACTGACGTTGGGTTAGAGGCCCAACTAAGGAGGGCTAGAGTCCCTTCTAAGATTTAGGGGGTTAGAGTCCCCTCTCGGTAAAGTCCCTCTCAGCTAAGAACTGGTTTGGCACTATGGGATGCTAACTGCTATTCTCTTTGAATTAATCTGCCTTGCACTCTTTGCTGATGGCTGTGGGTGACAGGGTTAGGCATGTACAGGATTGTGGGATATGGGGAGGTTTTTCCTCCCTGAAAGGGGAAATTTGAGAGTTGACAGGATTGCTGGAAAAGATCCCTTTGCTACCGAGAAGCAGCTGCCTGAACTTTTCAGTGTTGCTGCAATGGGCGGGACTTTCTCTGACCTTCCTGAACATTTTGCCTTCTCTACCCTGCCACAGGCAATGTTTTTCTCTCTCTCCTTTCCATTTCTTATCATTTCTATTACTCAGGGTGACCATCTTGCCCAGAGACCACATGTTGAACTCCAAGTCAGAGGCTGGATTAGACTGCCAAAAAAAAACCCATGAACCTAAACCCAGTAACCCAAATAAGAAACTTAGAAACTGCCAAATGAAAAATCTTATAACTACTGTAGTAACCTTCTGGCTTTCTGGGTAGCTATATATATGTTGTGTGTAATGTTTATATAAAAGAGCTCAAATTAATTGGCTGAAACAAAAATACGCACTTAAATATTTTGAAAGCAAAATAAAAAACTGTAATACCTTTTAGTTCATGTAACTTTAGTAATCTTTGCAAAATAAAAACAGTTTTAAAAATTATTGATAAAATAAAAACATTTAGTCTAAATTATGCAGGTCAGATATTAAGTTTGCTAAATGCGTAAGTTTGCTAAGGTCATACACTGCTTCTTTAACTTTTAAAAATTGATCAGGGGCGGAGCAAGATGGCCGAATAGGAACAGCTCCAGTCTCCAACTCCCGGCACGAGTGACACAGAAGACCGGTGATTGCTGCATTTTCAACTGAAGTACTGGGGTCATCTCACTGGGGAATGCCGGAAAATCAGTGCTGGTCAGCTGCTGCAGCCCGACCAGCGAGAGCTGAAGCAGGGCAGGGCATTGCCTCACCTGGGAAACGCAAGGGGGAAGGGAATCCCTTTTCTTAGCCAGGCGAACTGAGACACACAACACCTAGAAAATCAGGTAATTACTACCCCACTACTGCGCTTTAAGCAAACGGGCACACCAGGAGATTATACTGACACCTGGCCGGAGGGGTCACACGGCCACGGAGCCTCCCTCATCGCTAGCACAGCAGTCTACGATCTAACCGCAAGGCAGCAGCGAGGCTGGGGGAGGGGCGCCCGCCATTGCTGAGGCTTCAGTAGGTAAACAAAGCCGCTGGGAAGCTGGAACTGGGTGGAGCTCACAGCAGCTCAAGGAAACCTGCGTGTCTCTGTAGCCTCCACCTCTGGGGACAGGGCACAGCTAAAAAACAACAGGGGAAGCAGCAGAGGCCTGTGCAGACCCGAAGGACTCTGTCTGACAGCTTTGAAGAGAGCACTGGATGCCCCAACACGGAGGTTGAGATCTGAGAACGGACAGACTGCCTGCTCAAGTGGGTCCCTAACCACTGAGTAGCCTAACTGGGAGACATCCCCCACTAGGGGAAGTCTGACACCCCACACCTCACAGGGTGGAGTACACCCCTGAGAGGAAGCTTCCAAAGTAAGAATCAGACAGGTACACTCGCTGTTCAGCAATATTCTATCTTCTGCAACCTCTGCTGCTGATACCCAGGCAAACAGGGTCTGGAGTGGACCTCAAGCAATCTCCAACAGACCTACAGCTGAGGGTCCTGACTCTTAGAAGGAAAACTATCAAACAGGAAGAACATCTATACCAAAACCCCATCAGTACGTCACCATCATCAAAGACCAGAGGCAGATAAAACCACAAAGATGGGGAAGAAGCAGGGCAGAAAATCTGGAAATTCAAAAAATAAGAGCGCATCTCCCCCTGCAAAGGAGCGCAGCCCATGGCCAGCAACGGATCAAAGCTGGTCAGAGAATGACTTTGACGAGATGAGAGAAGAAAGCTTCAGTCCATCAAACTTCTCAGAGCTAAAGGAGGAATTACGTACCCAGCGCAAAGAAACTAAAAATCTTGAAAAAAGAGTGGAAGAATTGATAGCTAGAATAATTAATGCAGAGAAGGTCATAAATGAAATGACAGAGATGAAAACCATGACACGAGAAATACGTGACAAATGCACAAGCTTCATTAACCGACTCGATCAACTGGAAGAAAGAGTATCAGTGATTGAGGATCAAATGGATGAAATGAAGCGAGAAGAGAAACCAAAAGAAAAAAGAAGAAAAAGAAATGAACAAAGCCTGCAAGAAGTATGGGATTATGTAAAAAGACCAAATCTACGTCTGATTGGGGTGCCTGAAAGTGAGGGGGAAAATGGAACCAAGTTGGAAAACACTCTTCAGGATATCATCCAGGAGAACTTCCCCAACCTAGTAGGGCAGGCCAACATTCAAATTCAGGAAATACAGAGAACACCACAAAGATACTCCTCGAGAAGAGCAACTCCAAGACACATAATTGCCAGATTCACCAAAGTTGAAATGAAGGAAAGAATCTTAAGGGCAGCCAGAGAGAAAGGTCGGGTTACCCACAAAGGGAAGCCCATCAGACTGACAACAGACCTGTCAGCAGAAACTATACAGGTCAGAAGAGAGTGGGGGCCAATATTCAACATTCTTAAAGAAAAGAATTTTCAACCCAGAATTTCATATCCAGCCAAATTAAGTTTCATAAGTGAAGGAGAAATAAAATCCTTTACAGGTAAGCAAATCCTTAGAGATTTTGTCACCACCAGGCCTGCGTTACAAGAGACCCTGAAGGAAACCCTAAACATGGAAAGGAACAACCAGTACCAGCCATTGCAAAAACATGCCAATATGTAAACACCATCGAGACTAGGAAGAAACTGCATCAACTAACAACCAAAAAAACCAGTTAATATCATAATGGCAGGATCAAGTTCACACATAACAATATTAACCATAAATGTCAATGGACTAAATGCTCCAATTAAAAGACACAGACTGGCAAACTGGATAAAGAGTCAAGACCCATCAGTCTGCTGTATTCAGGAGACCCATCTCACATGCAGAGACATACAAAGGCTCAAAATAAAGGGATGGAGGAAGATCTACTAAGCAAATGGAGAACAAAAAAAAGGAGGGGTTGCAATCCTAGTCTCTGATAAAACAGACTTTAAACCATCAAAGATCAAAAGAGACAAAAAGGCCATTACATAATGGTAAAGGGATCAATTCAACAGGAAGAGCTAACTATCCGAAATGTATATGCACCCAATACAGGAGCACCCAGATTCATAAAGCAAGTCCTTAGAGACTTACAAAAAGACTTAGACTCCCATACAATAATCATGGGAGACTTCAACACTCCACTGTCAACATTAGACAGATCAACGAGACAGAAAGTTAACAAGGATACCCAGGAATTGAACTCATCTCTGCACCAAGCGGACCTAATAGACATCTATAGAACTCTCCACCCCAAATCAACAAAATGTACATTCTTCTCAGCACCACATCGCACTTATTCCAAAATTGACCACATAATTGGAAGTAAAGCACTCCTCAGCAAACGTAAAAGAACAGCAATTATACCAAACTGTCTCTCAGACCACAGTGCAATCAAACTAGAACTCAGGACTAAGAAACTCAATCAAAACTGCTAAACTACACGGAAACTGAACAACCTGCTCCTGAATGACCACTGGGTACATAACGAAATGAAGGAAGAAATAAAGATGTTCTTTGAAACCAATGAGAACAAAGATACAACATACCAGAATCTCTGGGACACATTGAAAGCAGTGTGTAGAGGGAAATTTATAGCACTAAATGCCCACAAGAGAAAGCTGGAAAGATCTAAAATTGACACTCTAACATCACAATTAAAAGAACTGGAGAAGCAAGAGCAAACACATTCAAAAGCTAGCAGAAGGTAAGAAATAACTAAGATCAGAGCATAACGGAAGGAGACAGAGACACAAAAAACCCTCCAAAAAATCAATGAATCCAGGAGTTGGTTTTTTGAAAAGATCAACAAAATTGACAGACAGCTAGCAAGACTAATAAAGAAGAAAAGAGAGAAGAATCAAGTAGATGCAATAAAAAATGATAAAGGGGATATCACCACGGACCCCACAGAAATACAAACTACCATCAGAGAATACTATAAACACCTCTACGCAAATCAACTAGAAAATCTAGAAGAAATGGATAATTTCCTGGACACTTACACCCTTCCAAGACTAAACCAGGAAGAAGTTGATTCCCCGAATAGACCAATAGCAGGCTCTGAAATTGAGGCAATAATTAATAGCCTACCAACCAAAAAAAGTCCAGGACCAGATGGATTCACAGCTGAATTCTACCATAGGTACAAGGAGGAGCTGGTACCATTCCTTCTGAAACTATTCCAATCAATAGAAAAAGAGGGAATCCTCCCGAACTCATTTTATGAGGCCAACATCATCCTGATACCAAAGCCTGGCAGAGACACAACAAAAACAGAGAATTTTAGACCAATATCCCTGATGAACATCGATGCAAAAATCCTCAATAAAATACTGGCAAATCGGATTCAGCAGCACATCAAAAAGCTTATCCAGCATGATCAAGTGGGCTTCATCCCTGGGATGCAAGGCTGGTTCAACATTCGCAAATCAATAAATGTAATCCAGCATATAAACAGAACCAAAGACAAGAACCACATGATCATCTCAATAGATGCAGAAAAGGCTTTTGACAAAATTCAACAGCCCTTCATGCTAAAAACGCTCAATAAATTCGGTATTGATGGAACGTACCTCAAAATAATATGAGCTATTTATGACAAGCCCACAGCCAATATCATACTGAATAGGCAAAAATGGAAAAATTCCCTTTGAAAACTGGCACAAGACAGGGATGCCCTCTCTCACCACTCCTATTCAACATAGTGTTGGAAGTTCTGGCTAGGGCAATCAGGCAAGAGAAAGAAATAAAGGGTATCCAGTTAGGAAAAGAAGAAGTCAAATTGTCCCTGTTTGCAGATGACATGATTGTATATTTAGAAAACCCCATTGTCTCAGCCCAAAATCTCCTTAAGCTGATAAGCAACTTCAACAAAGTCTCAGGATACAAAATTAATGTGCAAAAATCACAAGCGTTCTTACAGTAACAGACAAACAGAGAGCCAAATCATGAATGAACTTCTATTCACAATTGCTTCAAAGAGAATAAAATACCTAGGAATCCAACTTACAAGGGATGTCAAGGACCTCTTCAAGGAGAACTACAAACCAATGCTCAGTGAAATAAAAGAGGACACTAACAAATGGAAGAACATACCATGCTCATGGATAGGAAGAATCAATATCGTGAAAATGGCCATACTGCCCAAGGTTATTTATAGATTCAATGCAATCATCATCAAGCTACCAATGAGTTTCTTCACAGAACTGGAAAAAACGGCTTTCAAGTTCATATGGAACCAAAAAAGAGCCCGCATTGCCAAGACAATCCTAAGTCAAAAGAACAAAGCTGGAGGCATCACACTACCTGACTTCAAACTATACTACCAGGCTACAGTAACCAAAACAGCATGGTACTGGTACCAAAACAGAGATATAGACCAATGGAACAGAACAGAGTCCTCAGAAATAATACCACACATCTACAGCCATCTGATCTTTGACAAACCTGAGGGAAACAAGAAATGGGGAAAGGACTCCCTATTTAATAAATGGTGCTGGGAAAATTGGCTAGCCATAAGTAGAAAGCTGAAACTGGATCCTTTCCTCACTCCTTATAAGAAAATTAATTCAAGATGGGTTAGAGACTTAAATGTTAGATCTACTACCATAAAAACCCTAGAAGAAAACCTAGGTAGTACCATTCAGGACATAGGCATGGACAAGGACTTCATGTCTAAAACACCAAAAGCAACGGCAGCAAAAACCAAAATTGACAAATGGGATATGATTAAACTAAAGAGCTTCTGCACAGCAAAAGAAACTACCATCAGAGTGAACAGGCAACCTACAGAATGGGAGAAAATTTTTGCAATCTACTCATCTGACAAAGGGCTAATATCCAGAATCTACAAAGAACTCAAACAAATTTACAAGAAAAAAACAAACAACCCCATCAAAAAGTGGGCAAAGGATATGAACAGACATTTCTCAAAAGAAGACATTCATACAGCCAACAGACACATGAAAAATGCTCATCATCACTGGCCATCAGAGAAATGCAAATCAAAACCACAATGAGATACCATCTCACACCAGTTAGAATGGCAATCATTCAAAAGTCAGGAAATAACAGGTGCTGGAGAGGATGTGGAGAAATAGGAACACTTTTACACTGTTGGTGGGATTGTAAACTAGTTCAACCATTATGGAAAACAGTATGGCGATTCCTCAAGGATCTAGAACTAGATGTACCATATGACCCAGCCATCCCACTACTGGGTATATACCCAAAGGATTATAAATCATGCTGCTATAAAGACACATGCACACGTATGTTTATTGCGGCACTGTTCACAATAGCAAAGACTTGGAATCAACCCAAATGTCCATCTGTGACAGACTGGATTAAGAAAATGTGGCACATATACACCATGGAATATTATGCAGCCATAAAAAAGGATGAGTTTGTGTCCTTTGTAGGGACATGGATGCAGATGAAAACCATCATTCTTAGCAAACTATCACAAGAACAGAAAACCCAACACCGCATGTTCTCACTCATAGATGGGAACTGAACAATGAGATCACTTGGACTCGGGAAGGGGAACATCACACACCGGGGCCTATCATGGGGAGGGGGGAGGGGGGAGGGATTGCATTGGGAGATATACCTGATATAAATGACGAATTGATGGGTGCTGATGAGTTGATGGGTGCAGCACACCAACATGGCACAAGTATACATATGTAACAAACCTGCACGTTATGCACATGTACCCTAGAACTTAAAGTATAATAATAATAAATAAATAAATAAATAAATAAAAGTTAAAAACGAAAAAAAAAAAAAGAAATGTTCTGAATATTTTCTCCAGGCTTTGCCTTTTCACTGTTTGAAGAGCAGATGTTTTTGGAGAAGGAGCTTCTTAAATTTTTGGTGGGATCATATTTATTTGTTGTTTCCATGGTCCATGCATTTTCTGTTCTATCTAATAGACTTTAAGAGCTTGGAGATACTGTCTAACAATTTCTTGTATAAGTCTTATGATTTTGGTGTGTACATTTAGATATAGGACCCACTTTGAATTAACGTCTTTGTGGGATAAAGTACTGGTGGAGGGGTCAATGTTCAACTTTTGTCCATATGAATGTTTGTGTTTGCCTATTTTGGCACCATCTGGTGGAAAGATTTTCATTTCTCACTAAATATAATTTGGTGTTGATTAAAAAGATTAATTAATTAAAAGAAAAAAATAAAAAAAATAAAAATTGTTCAATTTACCTACCTTAAAGCCATTAGATTATAGATAAGACCTGGGGGCATGTGGAACTCGCCATGCCCCCAAGCTATACAAATTATAAAGAAAGAGATTTTATATAAAAAAGGATCTTGTATCATAAATTCTTGTCCTAAAGTAAAATGACTGGTTGTTTAAAAGGAGGGATGTTTAGATCAAGTCAGAAAGTCCAAGAATGTCTCAGATGATCTGTGTAAGTGAAAGGATTTGTGAAAGGGAATTTATGCAAAAAAATGTTGTGCAATTCAAAGGTTGTTAGGCCTGCTAAATGCTTAATAAAATGCCACTATAACTCTTACTGTACAACTTGCCTTCTTAAGTAAGGTAATGCCTGGGGACATGTGGACTTAGTCACGCCCCCTAGCTATGCTGGAGAGTTGGCTCTTATCTGCACTTCTGCTTGGTATATCTTAGGCTAGGCTCCACACCTAGTACATGATTAAAATTGCTTACCAACCAGGGTTTTCACCAGTAGGAAAAGTCACTAAAAGTTAACAACACAACATGTAATTGAGACTAGTGAAGATACAGTTTTACATGTAAGGTGTGTAAGGAAAGTAGAATGTACTTTTGGTAAAAGATTATAAGAAGGCCTGGGAATGTGGATTTTTTTTTTGCATAAAGGGTTAAAGGATTGTTTTAAGTTAGATAGAATAAAGCTAAAGATTTAAACAGGTTGCCTCACAGGTCCAGGAGCCCCAAGTTATCTTGGAACTTCAAAAGGGGAGGAATTTACCCAACTCATAGGTATTTGAGGGTACAAACCCATGTCAGGGTTTGGCTTTTAAAAACTCTTATATGAGATTCCTTGTGAAACAGAGTTCCATCAAAGCCAATTAAGAAGCCTATGTGAAAAATAATTATTCTTGTTGAACTTTATACAAATTATCAGGCCAAGTATAATAAAGCAAATCAGTCTTACCATAATTTGTCTTTAGTAAAAATGAGAAACTGGAGAGAGAAATAGTATTTTTCAAGAACTATGGTACACTTGTTATTAAATTCTAGTCTCATTAGTTGTTTTTAAGTTTGTTTCTGCAATTTAGGCTAACCCCACTTATTCCTGTGAACGAACCAATGATCTCTGACTGCTGTTTAGAAGAAACAAAAGGAATGGGAAATATTAAAACCTGGATCAGTATTCTAATTCTGGGCATATTACAATCAGCTAACAACCCCATATCAGCTTAGTTCCAACAGTTGCCTAGTTCATGAAAAGTCTTCTAATTTAGTTTACCTGGAATAACTTAAGTTATTTTGTTTTGTTCTTGTGGAATATATTACTCTTACACTCTTTGTGTAGGAATAAGGAACAAGCTTACTGAATGTTTTCTTAAACTAAACACTTATCAATCTTCCAGATATCACCTCTCGTCGAAACTCAAGAGTTATAAATGGCCCTCACTATACTGATGCTTTCTAACTAAGTTCCTCTTTACCCCAAACACAAGAGACCCTAATAGTTAGGCAGGAATATCATCACCCTATTAAGCCAAGGCATTACAGAAGATAGATCTTCATCCGTCTGCAACCCTTATGATTAAGGGTTCTCTTACAAAATGGAGGTGGGAAATGTCAGAGGGATGTGAACCAGAACAACTCCATCTTGAATAGGAGCTGGGTAAAATGAGGCTGAGACCTACTAGGCTGCACTCCCAGACAGTTAAGCCATTCTAAGTCACAGGATAAGATAAGAGGTTGGCACAAGATACAGGTCATAAAGACCTTTCTGATAAAATAGGTGGGAGTAAACAAGCTGGCTAAATCCTACCAAAACCATGATGGCCACAAGAGTGACCTCTGGTCATCCTCACTGCTACACTCCCATCAGTGCCATGACAATTTACAAATGCGATATCAACTTCAGGATGTCTATATATAAAAAGGGGAAGCATGAATAATCCACCCCTTGTTTAGAATATCATCAAGAAATAACCATAATATGGGCAATCAGCAGCCCTCAGGGCTGCTCTTTCTATGAAGTAGCCATTTTTTTACTCCTTTACGTTCTTAATAAAGTTGCTTAATAAGTCGCAGTTTGTACTGTGGACTCGCCCTGAATTCTTTCTTGCATGGGATCCAAGAACCCTCTCTTGGCGTCTGAATCAGGACCCCTTTCCTGTAACATATTTCTGGCAACAACAGAAGGGACTATAGTGCAGAAACCCTGACCCAATGGCTATCTTTGGGTAAATGTTCGGGTCCTGTAACAATGGTAGTATGTAAGAAACCATTTTTCAGAATTCTACAAAACAACCCTGGGAAAAAAAAAAAATGAATGTCATGGTCTGAAAAAGAAAACCTTTTTGAAATTATTTATGATATTCACTCAACCCAAAGTCAAGAGGTATCTTAGCAAGTATTCTCAAGCTCCAAAGATCTAACCTCAACATTAGGATTACAGAACTCTTAGTGAAACACAAATATTATCATGTCATCTCTGTTTTCTTTTTTTTTTTAATTTTTTTTTATTATACTTTAAGTTCTAGGGTACATGTGCATAATGTGCAGGTTTGTTACATATGGATACTTGTGCCATGTTGGTGTGCTGCACCCATCAACTCGTCAGCACCCATCAATTCATCATTTACATCAGTTATAACTCCCAATGCAATCCCTCCTCCCTCCCCCCTCCCCATGATAGGCCCCGGTGTGTGATGTTACCCTTCCCGAGTCCAAGTGATCTCATTGTTCAGTTCCCATCTATGAGTGAGAACATGCGGTGTTGGGTTTTCTGTTCTTGTGATAGTTTGCTAAGAATGATGGTTTCCAGCTGCATCCATATCGCTATATAGGACGCAAACTCATCCTTTTTAATGGCTGCATAGTATTCCATGGTGTATATGTGCCACATTTTCTTAATCCAGTCTGTCACAGATGGACATTTGGGTTGATTCCAAGTCTTTGCTATTGTGAATAGTGCCGCAATAAACATACGTGTGCATGTGTCTTTATAGCAGCATGATTTATAATCCTTTGGGTATATACCCAGTAGTGGGATGGCTGGGTCATATGGTACATCTAGTTCTAGATCCTTGAGGAATCGCCATACTGTTTTCCATAATGGTTGAACTAGTTTACAATCCCACCAACAGTGTAAAAGTGTTCCTATTTCTCCACATCCTCTCCAACACCTGTGGTTCCTGACTTTTGAATGATTGCCATTCTAACTGGTGTGAGATGGTATCTCATTGTGGTTTTGATTTGCATTTCTCTGATGGCCAGTGATGATGAGCATTTTTTCATGTGTCTGTTGGCTGTATGAATGTCTTCTTTTGAGAAATGTCTGTTCATATCCTTTGCCCACTTTTTGATGAGGTTGTTTGTTTTCTTGTATATTTGTTTGAGTTCTTTGTAGATTCTGGATATTAGCCTTTGTCAGATGAGTAGATTGCAAAAATTTTCTCCCATTCTGTAGGTTGCCTGTTCACTCTGATGGTAGTTTCTTTTGCTGTGCAGAAGCTCCTTAGTTTAATGAGATCCCATTTGTCAATTTTGGCTTTTGTTGCCATTGCTTTTGGTGTTTTAGACATGAAGTCCTTGCCCATGCCCATGTCCTGAATGGTATTACCTAGGTTTTCTTCTAGGGTTTTTACGGTATTAGGTCTAACATTTAAGTCTCTAACCCATCTTGAATTAATCTTCGTATAAGGAGTGAGGAAAGGATCCAGTTTCAGCTTTCTACTTATGGCTAGCCAATTTTCCCAGCACCATTTATTAAATAGGGAATCCTTTCCCCATTTCTTGTTTCCCTCAGGTTTGTCAAAGATCAGATGGCTGTAGATGTGTGGTATTATTTCTGAGGACTCTGTTCTGTTCCATTGGTCTATATCTCTGTTTTGGTACCAGTACCATGCTGTTTTGGTTACTGTAGCCTGGTAGTATAGTTTGAAGTTAGGCAGCATGACGCCTCCAGCTTTGTCCTTTTGACCTAGGATTGTCTTGGCAATGCGGGCTCTTTTTTGGTTCCATATGAACTTTAAAGCAGTTTTTTCCAATTCTGTGAAGAAACTCATTGGTAGCTTGATGGGGATGGCATTGAATCTATAAATAACCTTGGGCAGTACGGCCATTTTCACGATATTGATTCTTCCTATCCATGAGCATGGTATGTTCTTCCATTTGTTAGTGTCCTCTTTTATTTCACTGAGCATTGGTTTGTAGTTCTCCTTGAAGAGGTCCTTGACATCCCTTGTAAGTTGGATTCCTAGGTATTTTATTCTCTTTGAAGCAATTGTGAATAGAAGTTCATTCATGATTTGGCTCTCTGTTTGTCTGTTACTGGTGTATAAGAACGCTTGTGATTTTTGCACATTAATTTTGTATCCTGAGACTTTGCTGAAGTTGCTTATCAGCTTAAGGAGATTTTGGGCTGAGATAATGGGGTTTTCTAAATATACAATCATGTCATCTGCAAACAGGGACAATTTGACTTCTTCTTTTCCTAACTGAATACCCTTGATTTCTTTCTCTTGCCTGATTGCCCTAGCCAGAACTTCCAACACTATGTTGAATAGGAGTGGTGAGAGAGGCATCCCTGTCTTGTGCCAGTTTTCAAAGGGAATTTTTCCAGTTTTTGCCCATTCAGTATGATATTAGCTGTGGCTTTGTCATAAATAGCTCTTATTATTTTGAGGTACGTTCCATCAATACCGAATTTATTGAGCGTTTTTAGCATGAAGGGCTGTTGAATTTTGTCAAAAGCCTTTTCTGCATCTATTGAGATAATCATGTGGTTCTTGTCTTTGGTTTTGTTTATATGCTGGATTACGTTTATTGATTTGCGAATGTTGAACCAGCCTTGCATCCCAGGGATGAAGCCCACTTGATCATGCTGGATAAGCTTTTTGATGTGCTGCTGAATCGATTTGCCAGTATTTTATTGAGGATTTTTGCATCGATGTTCATCAGGGATTGGTCTAAAATTCTCTGTTTTTGTTGTGTCTCTGCCAGGCTTTGGTATCAGGATGATGTTGGCCTCATAAAATGAGTTCGGGAGGATTCCCTCTTTTTCTATTGATTGGAATAGTTTCAGAAGGAATGGTACCAGCTCCTCCTTGTACCTATGGTAGAATTCAGCTGTGAATCCATCTGGTCCTGGACTTTTTTTGGTTGGTAGGCTATTAATTATTGCCTCAATTTCAGAGCCTGCTATTGGTCTATTCGGGGATTCAACTTCTTCCTGGTTTAGTCTTGGAAGGGTGTAGGTGTCCAGGAAATTATCCATTTCTTCTAGATTTTCTAGTTGATTTGCGTAGAGGTGTTTATAGTATTCTCTGATGGTAGTTTGTATTTCTGTGGGGTCCGTGGTGATATCCCCTTTATCAATTTTTATTGCGTCTATTTGATTCCTCTCTCTTTTCTTCTTTATTAGTCTTGCTAGCAGTCTGTCAATTTTGTTGATCTTTTCAAAAAACCAACTCCTGGATTCATTGATTTTTTGGAGGGTTTTTGTGTCTCTCTCCTTCAGTTATGCTGATCTTAGTTATTTCTTGCCTTCTGCTAGCTTTTGAATGTGTTTGCTCTTGCCTCTCTAGTTCTTTTAATTGTGATGTTAGAGTGTCAATTTTAGATCTTTCCAGCTTTCTCTTGTGGGCATTTAGTGCTATAAATTTCCCTCTACACACTGCTTTCAATGTGTCCAGAGATTCTGGTATGTTGTATCTTTGTTCTCATTGGTTTCAAAGAACATCTTTATTTCTGCCTTCATTTCGTTATGTACCCAGTAGTCATTCAGGAGCAGTTGTTCAGTTTCCATGTAGTGAGCAGTTTTGATTGAGTTTCTTAGTCCTGAGTTCTAGTTTGATTGCACTGTGGTCTGAGAGACAGTTGGTATAATTTCTGTTCTTTGACATTTGCTGAGGAGTGCTTTACTTCCAATTATGTGGTCAATTTTGGAATAAGTGTGATGTGGTGCTGAGAAGAATGTATATTCTGTTGATTTGGGGTGGAGAGTTCTACAGATGTCTATTAGGTCCGCTTGGTGCAGAGATGAGTTCAATTCCTGGATATCCTTGTTAACTTTCTGTCTTGTTGATCTGTCTAATGTTGACAGTGGAGTGTTGAAGTCTCCCATGATTATTGTATGGGAGTCTAAGTCTCTTTGTAAGTCTCTAAGGACTTGCTTTATGAATCTGGGTGCTCCTGTGTTAGGTGCATATATATTTAGGATAGTTAGCTCTTCCTGTTGAATTGATCCCTTTACCATTATGTAATGGCCTTTTTGTCTCTTTTGATCTTTGATGGTTTAAAGTCTGTTTTATCAGAGACTAGGATTGCAACCCCTGCTTTTTTTTGTTCTCCATTTGCTTGGTAGATCTTCCTCCATCCCTTTATTTTGAGCCTATGTATGTCTCTGCATGTGAGATGGGTCTCCTGAATACAGCAGACTGATGGGTCTTGACTCTTTATCCAGTTTGCCAGTGTGTGTCTTTTAATTGGTGCTTTTAGTCCATTTACATTTATGGTTAATATTGTTATGTGTGAACTTGATCCTGCCATTATGATATTAACTGGTTATTTTGCTCATTAGTTGATGCAGTTTCTTCCTAGCCTTGATGGTCTTTACATTTTGGCATGTTTTTACAATGGCTGGTACCGGTTGTTCGTTTCTATGTTTAGGGCTTCCTTCAGGGTCTCTTGTAACGCAGGCCTGGTGGTGACAAAATCTCTAAGCATTTGCTTACCTGTAAGGGATTTTATTTCTCCTTCACTTATGAAACTTAGTTTGGCTGGATATGAAATTCTGGGTTGAAAATTCTTTTCTTTAAGAACGTTGAATATTGGCCCCCACTCTCTTCTGGCTTGTAGAGTTTCTGCTGAGAGATCTGCTGTTAGTCTGATGGGCTTCCCTTTGTGGGTAACCCGACCTTTCTCTCTGGCTGCCCTTAAGATTCTTTCCTTCATTTCAACTTTGGTGAATCTGGCAATTATGTGTCTTGGAGTTGCTCTTCTCGAGGAGTATCTTTGTGGTGTTCTCTGTATTTCCTGAATTTGAATGTTGGCCTGCCCTACTAGGTTGGGGAAGTTCTCCTGGATGATATCCTGAAGAGTGTTTTCCAACTTGGTTCCATTTTCCCCCTCACTTTCAGGCACCCCAATCAGACGTAGATTGGTCTTTTTACATAATCCCATACTTCTTGCAGGCTTTGTTCATTTCTTTTTCTTCTTTTTTCTTTTGGTTCTCTTCTCGCTTCATTTCATTCATTTGATCCTCAAACGCTGATACTCTTTCTTCCAGTTGATCGAGTCGGTTACTGAAGCTGTGCATTTGTCACGTATTTCTCGTGTCATGGTTTTCATCTCTGTCATTTTGTTTATGACCTTCTCTGCATTGATTATTCTAGCTGTCAATTCTTCCACTCTTTTTTCAAAATTTTTAGTTTCTTTGCGCTGGGTACGTAATTCCTCCTTTAGCTCTGAGAAGTTTGATGGACTGAAGCCTTCTTCTCTCATCTCGTCAAAGTCATTCTCTGACCAGCTTTGATCCATTGCTGGCCATGGGCTGCGCTCCTTTGCAGGGGGAGATGTGCTCTTATTTTTTGAATTTCCAGCTTTTCTGCCCTGCTTTTTCCCCATCTTTGTGGTTTTATCTGCCTCTGGTCTTTGATGATGGTGATGTACTGATGGGGTTTTGGTATAGGTGTCCTTCCTGTTTGATAGTTTTCCTTCTAAGAGTCAGGACCCTCAGCTGTAGGTCTGTTGGAGATTGCTTGAGGTCCACTCCAGACCCTGTTTGCCTGGGTATCAGCAGCAGAAGTTGCAGAAGATAGAATATTGCTGAACAGCGAGTGCACCTGTCTGATTCTTACTTTGGAAGCTTCCTCTCAGGGGTGTACTCCACCCTGTGAGGTGTGGGGTGTCAGACTGCCCCTAGTGGAGGATGTCTCCCAGTTAGGCTACTCAGGGGTCAGGGACCCACTTGAGCAGGCAATCTGTCCCTTCTCAGATCTCAACCTCGGTGTTGGGAGATCCACCGCTCTCTTCAAAGCTGTCAGATAGAGTCGTTTGCATCTGCAGGGGTTCCTGCTGCTTTTGTTTTTGTTGTTGTTAACTGTGCCCTGTCCCCAGAGGTGGAGTCTACAGAGACAGGCAGGTTTCCTTGAGCTGCTGTGAGCTCCACCCAGTTCCAGCTTCCCAGCGGCTTTGTTTACCTACTGAAGCCTCAGCAATGGCGGGCGCCCCTCCCCCAGCCTCGCTGCTGCCTTGCGGTTAGATCGCAGACTGCTGTGTTAGCAATGAGGGAGGCTCCGTGGGCATGGGACCCTCCCGGCCAGATGTGGGATATATTCTCCTGGTGTGCCCGTTTGCTTAAAGCGCAGTTTGCGGTGGGAGTTACCCAATTTTCCAGGTGTTGTGTGTCTCAGTTCCCCTGGCTAGGAAAAGGGATTCCCTTCCCCCTTGCGCTTCCCAGGTGAGGCGATGCCTCGTCCTGCTTCAGCTCTCGCTGGTCGGGCTGCAGCAGCTGACCAGCACCGATTGTCCAGCACTCCCTAGTGAGATGACCCCAGTACCTCAGCTGAAAATGTAGAAATCACCGGTCTTCTGTGTCGCTCGCGCCGGGAGTTGGAGACTGGAGCTGTTCCTGTTCGGCCATCTTGCTCCGCCCCCTCTGTTTTCTTAAAATATCTGATGGCTTGCTTCCCCATCAACTACAGCCAAAGTCCTAACCAAGCATACAGGGCTCTTTATGGTGGGATCCTGCTCCAATCTTACTACCATCCTCCAACCCTGCCTTCCAGTCACACCACCTTTTTCACCACTCTAAGCTTGCCATGTTCTCCCATGACTCTTTGCCTTCACACATGCTTTTCCTTTTTACTGGCATGTCCCATCTTCCCTTTCTCTGTCTAGTCATCACTGATTTATCTGTCAAAGCACAGATTATCCTTCTTTCTACCATGAATACAGTATAGACACAGCTGTCTCATAGAATTTAGTAATATATAGAAGAAAATGAGAGCAAGAGGTGTTGTAATTTGTTGTTGTTTTAAAATAATAATCAGAAATGGTAGCACAGAATTATCAATAGATATTTCAAACTTGGTTTCCACCATAAAATCATTCTTTACTTTTTTTAATGAACACCTTAATTTATGCCCAACATATAAATTAGATATAAGCAGAATTATGCTGAGAGAAGCTTTGCTGGAAAGGCAGACTCCCAGTCAGCATTGCTTAGGGCACATTCAGTCATTCATTCAGCTCATAGTTATTGAGCACCGGTTATGTGTTAGTTACGTGCCCAGTACTATGCAGGCCCTCCAGATCTATCCGCAAAAACTCTTATTGTGCCTGCTCCCCTGAAGCATCCAATTAGGCACGGTTTGAAAAGTCACTTTTCCTAGTTCACTGCCATTTTACAGGTAAAGTAAATGTGTCTCATAAAGGTTATGTGACTTCCTCAGGTCCTCTCAACAAATTACTAGCAAAACTCCAAACTCTTGAGTTCCAGCTATTAAGCTACGCTCCTTCGTCAAGCTCAACCAGGAAAAAAATATAATATCTGGTACCTTCTCATGTTTTCTGGTTCTCTATACTAAAAAAATAAAAATAAAAATGCTGATTTTTGAAAATTATTTAAGGTCCAATTGATAAAATCTATAGTTTATTTATTAGGAAGCCATAAATGCCCCGCCACTGCCATAGAACAGCCTAAATTTCATTGCCACTTTATTTCCATCTTTAAGCACTTTTTAATTTCAGCTCCAACAAATGTATCACATACTTGAATATGTTGATAAAGACATAGGATTCACTGTTGTTTATATCCCATTATTACTCACCGAGAAGAAGACGTCTTATTTGAAACACAAGTTTTATTGCATATATGAAAAGGACCTGAGCCAGAGGTTAGCATTTGATACATGTTATTTCCTTGGGTCCCTTCCCTCAATCACTTTCATCCACTATGGTATCAATAATGTCACAAAACCTTAGAAGATAAGGGAGTCTAAATATGATAATTAACAGAGAAGGCAATAAATTAAACCAAAATCCTCTAAGGAAATGGTTGACTAGAGAGAGCCAAAGAAAGAAGGCTTTATTTTCTCATTTGTTCTTTGAATATGCTTAAAATGCTCTTTAATATTCATTATATAAAATATGGAAAATAAAAATCATAAAGAGGAAAAAACTCTTCCATTATTTACACTTATGTATGTGTAGATACCATTGCTATTAAAACTTTAAACTCTACCATTTTATTTCTTGCTATAATGACTCATTATCACATTATAATCAATTCCTATGCTATGAAATATATATTTTAAAACTAAATTGCAATCCTTGTACAATATCCCATCAAATATTCATGGCACAATTAATTTAGCCATTACATTGTAACTGGATATCAAGATTTCCAGTTTTCCCTTTCATAAATCAAGTTACAACAAATACCCTTGTACCTACCTCAGATTGTCTAAGCACAGATTTTTAGAAGTAAAATTAGTAGGTAAAATACAAAAAGATCTGTAAGGC
This sequence comes from Trachypithecus francoisi, assembly GCF_009764315.1. Classification (NCBI taxonomy): domain Eukaryota; kingdom Metazoa; phylum Chordata; class Mammalia; order Primates; family Cercopithecidae; genus Trachypithecus; species Trachypithecus francoisi. Next base: position 42,375,870 of record NW_022681468.1, on the reverse strand, counting down.
GCTTGCCAAACTGCTTCCTAGAAAAGGTATACCAAATTACACTCTAACCAACTGTGTAGGAGAGTACGTTACATGTTCTTAATAATCTGTCTTTAATCTTCAAATGCATTTGAAGAGGAATAGCAATTTCACCTGAAACAAAACTAGAATTGTATAGTGTAATGAGGCAGCATCTGGGAGAGCTTTAGTCTTAGTGAAGTTACTCTACTACCACTGCCCTCTAGCTCAGTGTTCACAGATTCAACACTATTAATAAAGCTATAACAGATTTCTAATATGCAAAAGGGGATAATAAGGATAATTTCACTTTAAGTGCCTGAAGGCAATAAACTAAACAAGCCTTCTTCTTGAGGTCTCTTACTGCTGTAAGTTATTGTATTGATTATCTATAAAATCCTTCTTCAGGAATAATTCAGTATCAGCTATTTTTAATAATAATGATTAAGTCTAAATGATCCCCCTATTTTTAGGACAAAGGAATAAATGCATTAATGACATTTTGATAGACATTGAAGCTACCACCAAATCCCTCCTTCTTTTGACACAATTAAGTTATGCACTGTTAATTAATCTCTCTTTATGAATCTAATGGAACTGGTATTATTAAGTCAGTGAAAGCCAGTGGAGGGAGTCAGGCAAGTGACATTTGCCCATAAAATATTTTTACAATCCTTCCTGGGAATGAGGAGCTCAAGTAGCTCTTCACAGGAATTTAATTCTCATTCATTTCTTGGGAAGAAAAGAAAGCTCACCTTTACATTTAAAGGAAATAAAAAGTATAACCAGGCAGTCATGCAGTCATGCCAAGCAAAAGGAAGTTGCTCTCTGGATGTCAATCTGACAATCTCTAGGAGTGTCAAAACCTCCAAGGAATTAACCCAGGAACAATGTAGTGAATAAAACCAAACCAAATTAACTTCCATTATTTAAAAATAAAAGGTCATATTCAGCAATAAAAGACTGCCACAACCAGTGAAGGATTATAGGTTAAACTTCATTGGTTTCACTTCAGAGATAAATTTCCTGTGACTAGACTTCATACATAAAAATGAGACCTAAAGTTTTTGTTTCAAAAACGTAGGGAACCAATTCTACCAGGTTTTTCGCAATCTTAGTTTTGCAATAACAACAAACAGCAATTGTTATGATTTTTTAACTTGTTAGGCAGTAAATGTCTTGGGCCACTAACTTTCCAAAGATAGGACTTTGATGAAATTTAGAGTTTCTACTGTGCTTTGTTCTTAATCTCATGTCTTTACTGTCTTACGTGCAGATATTTGATTAAATAACAGTACTTTTACACACCTGTGAAAGTATTTTCTAAAATTGGAAATATACTTTTAAGTGTATTTACTGCCTGGAAAAAACAAACAATATTTTTTTCTACTGGCCACGATCTGTTTAGTCCCCTATGACAAGTGATGTTCCCATCTTTAAAAGAATGAGTCGGTCAGGAGCTTGAGACCAGCCTGGCCAACATGGCGAAACTCTGTCTCTACTAAAAATACAAAAATTAGCCAGGCGTGACAGGCGCCTGCAGTCCTAACTACCAGGGAGGCTGAGGTAGGATAATCACCTGAACCCAGGAGGTGGAGGTTGCAGTGAACCAAGTTCACGCCACTGCACTCCAGCCTAGGCGACAAAGCGAGACTCTATCCCAAAAAGAAAAAAAAAGAAAAAGAAAAAGAAAAAAAAAAGAAAGAAAGAATGAGCCACCTCATACCAAGTGGGAGTGAACTGGCACCACTGCTTTGGAAAATTATCTGACTATATTGTAACAGTTGGACATGCATATATTCTGAGACCCAAAAGAATTTCACTTGTAGGTATATATGCAACAAAAACATCTATATATATGCAGCAAATCTTGTGAACTACAGTGTGTCTAGCAGCACTATTCATAATAGCTCCAAACTGAAAATTACTCAAAGATTCATTAATGTTGAAATAGATAAATACTAATACACTGTGGCACAGTCATACAATGGACCCCTTTTCAGCAATGAGAATGAAAGAAGTAACAACTATACATAGCATAAATCCATGGATCTCAACAACATAATGTTGACTGAAAAAGAGCTTGATACAAAAGAGTATAGTCTACATTTATATAAAGTTCAAAAACGCAAAACTCATTTCTGGTGCTGAAGGTCAAGGTTTATATTATTCTTGAGGGCCAGAGTTAGTTAATTTCTGAAGAAGACATGGGAGATGGGCTTCTGGGGTTCTGATAATAAGGTTTTAATATCCTGGCTACACATGTGTCCACTTTGTGAAATTTTATCACACTATTTATTTATAATATAATTTGTTCACTTTTCAGTATTGTGTAATATCTCAATTTTTAAAATTTACTTTAAAAAGTTTAGTTTAAAAAGGAATATTTAAATATTCTCACCACACACTCACAACATGGATAACTGTATGAGGTAATAAATGTTAGTTTGATTGTAGTGATTGGTTCATTATATACACATATATCGAAACATCACACTGTATACCTAAAATATACGCAATTTTTGTTTATAAATTATACCTTAATGGTGAAAAGAAGTTTACATTAAAAACAAAGTTACTTATTAAACAAACAGGTAGTATTTAAAGAGAAGAAATAAATATGTGAAACAGAATTAGTTGCCAAATAAATTATTTCTTAGAATGACTGTGATTTTGAAAGTTGATATTTAAATCTACCAGTCTTCCAACAGAGACAGCAAAGTAAAGTAAGCTGTCTTCCCAAATTATTTATACAATTTAAGATATATACACACACACAAAACACCAACTGCAGAAAGTAAAGGTAGTCAAAATAGGTCACAGAGTATTAAATGAAGCAAAGAATATATTGATTGGTTTTTTTTATATTACATCTAAATCCAAAAAGATTTTGAGAGCTGATGATATAAAAGCATATATATATATATATTCAGATACATACATACATATTCTCATATACCATATATGTGTATATTCATGTGTGTGTGTGCATATAGATTTTTTAAAATCAAGTATACATAAAATAACAGCTACAAAGTTATATTGAAAAGGTTGGGAAATTAAGTGTAAACAAGATAAATCAAAATATATTTCAGCAATTGAATTCATATTGAAACATTTTTTCACAACACTAACACTTTCATAGGTTATAGATTTATATATGTATATCAATGTGTGTATGTATACATGTATATATATCAGTGTGTATGTGTGAAAATATATATATATCAGTGTATGTATGTGTAAAATGACTATGTACAATAAAATTAGAAATCTTTCAAAGAGCACAAGCTCTTCCTTTCACACTCTCAATATGCTGACATTTATCAAAGCAGACCCTCATCAATATGTTTTCATTGAGTAAAGCCTATTACATTATTACTTATAGTTGAAATAGGATAGCAATATTTGACTGAGCTTTCTGGTAAATTAAACTTTTCACTATAAGCAAAGTTTGCCTCAGGAATTTAGTCCTCTGGAACCACTGAAATAGACAAAAAAGTATAGGTATTTAAATATTTACATGCACAAGTATGCTTCCCAGAATTTTCCATGGCAGTAATACATGCATAAATAATATATAAGAAACAACATATGCTACCATAATACATATAATGTATATTTATTTATAATTTATATTTATTATGGTGCATATGTTGTTTCTTATATATTATTTATGCATGTATTACTGCCATGGAAAATTCTAGGAAGCATACTTGTGCATCTATATAAAAGATATAGCAAATACATATTTGACATATAGCTGATAGCCTACTGGCTATTCCCATCAAGTGAACCAGTTCCATAAACTTTCTTCACTCTTCTTCATTCTTTTTTCTCCTCAAACTGAATATTTTCAAATGACCCATCTTCAAGTTCGCAGATTCTCTCTTCTGCCAGACCAAATACGCTGTTGAATTCTCTATTGCATTTTTCTTTTTTTTTTTTTTTTTTTCAGACGGAGTCTCGCTCTGTCGCCCAGGCTGGAGTGCAGTGGCCGGATCTCAGCTCACTGCAAGCTCCGCCTCCTGGGTTTACGCCATTCTGCCGCCTCAGCCTCCCGAGTAGCTGGGACTACAGGCGCCCACCACCTCGCCCGGCTAGTTTTTTGTAATTTTTTGTAGAGACGGGTTTCACCGTGTTAGCCAGGATGGTCTCGATCTCCTGACCTCGTGATCCGCCCGTCTCGGCCTCCCAAAGTGCTGGGATTACAGGCTTGAGCCACCACACCCGGCCTCTATTGCATTTTTCACTGTGTTCGTTGTATTCTTAAGCTCCAGAATTCCTGTTTGGTTCTTTTATATGACTTTATTTATTGAACTTCTTATTCTGTTCATGTATTACTTTTCTGATGTCTCTGAGTTGTGTGTGTGTGTGTGTGTGTGTGTGTGTGTATGTGTGTGTGTATATGGCTATTACTCAAACTGGAAAAGCATGGAATCTTGCCATTTGTGACAACATACAATGAATCTTGAGGACACTGAGCTAAGTGAAACAAGCCAGATGAATAAAGACTAATACTACTTGATCTCACCTATATGTGGAATCTTTAAAACTCAAACCCATAGAAAGAAGGTAGAAGGGTGGCTACCAGGAGCTGGGGGTGTGGAAGAAATGGGAAGATGTTTATCAAAAGATACTCACTTGCAGTTATAAAATGAATAAGTTCTAGAGACCTAATGTACACCTTGTTGACTGTAATTAATAATAACTGTCACAACACATACACAGAACAAAGGTAACTGTGTGAGATGATAGATACGTTAATTACCTTGCTTGTGGTAATCATTCATATATATATACATATCAAACTCTCACACTGCACTTTGAATACATATAATTTTTTGTCAATTATACCTCAATAAAGCTGAAAAATAAAAACTAAAATAACTTTCTAACATAAAAATTTCAAAAGGTTCTAAAACCATTAAGTATAAAAAAGAGAAATTAAAATCATAATAAAATACCAATATACACATCACGGTGGCTAATACGTAAAAGGATGACAATGTATCAAGTCTTGAGGAACATGTAGAGCAACCAAAACCCTCAGGTACCCAGTAGAAATGTCAAATAGCACACCACTACTCAAAACTCTTTGGTAATTTTCAATAAAACTAAACATCTACCAACACTAAAACCCATCAAACCACGTCTTAGGTATATACACTAAAGAAGTGTGTAGATATGTTATTAAAAAGATATCTACAATAATTTCATAACATTTTTGTTCATAATAGCCAAAAATTAGAACCAACCCTAATGTCTATCAACCATATAATGAACATACGACCCTGGTATATTTATAAATTAAATGTTATACACACTGCATGATTCCACTCATATAAAGCTCAGTGTCAAAATAATGGTTACAGGAAACAACCCAAATGCTTACCAAATAATGAATGGCTAAATAAGATATAGGAAGTCCATACAAGAGAATATTCTTTAGATATAAAAATATAAAGTACTGATTCATGCCACAATATGGATGAACTTTGGAAACATGCCAAGTGAAGGATTCCAGGAGCAAAAGACCATATATGATATGATTCCACTTACATGAAATGAGAAGAATAAACAAATCTATAGACACAGAAAATATAACAGTGGCTGTCAGGGGTCCAAGGGATGCTGCAGTGGAAAGTAATTGCCCATGGGAATTCTTTGAGGGATGATGAAAATGTTCTGGAATTAGACAGTGGTGATGGTTGCATAACCTTGTGGATATACTAAAAACTACTAAATTGTACATTTTTAAATAATGAATATTATAATATGTGAATTATATCTCAATTTTTAAATAGTGGCTACTTCAGGGAAAAGAGAAATAATTGCCTGAACATGGCATGGAGGAGGCTTCAGAGGACATAAAAATACTTTTAAAAATCTTGATCCTATCCCAGCACTTTGGGAGGCCAAGACGGGTGGATCACGAGGTCAGGAGATCAAGACCATCCTGGCGAACATGGTGAAACACCATCTCTACTAAAAAATACATAAAAAACTAGCCAGGCGAGGTGGCGGGCACCTGTAGTCCCAGCTACTCGGGAGGCTGAGGCAGGAGAATGGCGTAAACCCGGGAGGCGGAGCTTGCAGTGAGCTGAGATCCGGCCACTGCACTCCAGCCTGGGCGACAGAGCGAGACTCCGTCTCAAAAAAAAAAAAAAAAAAAATCTTTATCCTAGCAGCAGTTACATGGTATACACATATGCAAAAATTTATTGATCTGCATACTTATGACTTGAACACTTTATGTGTGTGCATGTGTGTATACCTTTCTATGATAAAATACTATATGAAAAATCATTACTGTCACTTTCTCCAACCACTAAAAATATTGACATTAGGCAAATTTGATCAAAATTAATTTGCACTATCTGTAGAGAAGAACATCTCATGAGCCATAAGTACTTCATTTCATTTAACAACTACATAGGCCTGGTATAGAGTGTCTGCTATATGTGGGACATGAATAGGAGACTGCATTTAAAAATGACTCCAAACAGTTTCCGCATGCAGGCTACTTGCTTATCTCACTACAAAGTCAAGACAAATCATTAGCATTCTGCAACAGGAAGCCAGCTTCAGGGGAAATTATAGGCAGCAGCTCTGAGGGAGGTATATAAAAGGAATGCTTGGGGAATAATGAGTTGGTTTACACAGGCCAAAGCAAAGTGAAAACTAGGCAATTATGCAATTATTTAATCAACTATATGAATTGTGAAACCTCTATCTGCATGTGACCGATTCAGCTTTTCTTTATTTTTTTGTCATTCCATTAAGTAATTTATTTTTCATATACTTTTTTATTTTTATTTTTTTAATTTTAATTTTTATTTTTTATTATACTTTAAGTTCTAGGGCATGTGTGTACAACGTGCAGGTTTGTTACATATGTATACATGTGCCACGTTGGTGTGCTGCACCCATTAACTCATCATTTACATTAGGTATATCTCCTAATGCTATCCCTCCCCGCTCCCCCCGCCCCATGACAGGCCCTGGTGTGTGATGTTCCCCTTCCTGTGTCCAAGTGATATTATCGTTCAATTCCCACCTATGAGTGAGAACATGCGGTGTTTGGTTTTCTGTTCTTGCAATAGTTTGCTCAGAATGATGGTTTCCAGCTGCATCCATGTCCCTACAAAAGACATGACCTCATCATTTTTTATGGCTGCAGAGTATTCCATGGTGTATATGGTGTAAATGTGCCGCATTTTCTTAATCCAGTCTGTCATTGATGGATGTTTGGGTGGAGTCCAAGTCTTTGCTATTGTGAAGAGTGCCACAGTAAATATATGTGTGCATGTGTCTTTATAGCAGCATGATTTATAATCCTTTGGATATATACCCAGTAATGGGATGGCTGGGTCAAATGGTATTTCTAGTTCTAGATCCTTGAGGAATTGCCACACTGTTTTCCACAATGGTTGAACTAGTTTACAGTCCCGCCAACAGTGTAAAAGTGTCCCTATTTCTCCACATCCTCTCCAGCACCTGTTGTTTCCTGACTTTTTAATGATTGCCATTCCAACTGGTGTGAGGTGGTATCTCATTGTGGTTTTGATTTGCATTTCGCTGATGGCCGGTGATGATGAGCATTTATTCATGTGTCTGTTGGCTGCATAAAGGTCTTCTCTTGAGAAGTGTCTGTTCATATCCTTTGCCCACTTTTTGATGGGGATTTTTTTTCTTGTAAATTTATTTGAGTTCTTTGTAGGTACTTTTGTTTTGTTTTGTTTGTTTGTTTGTTTGTTTGAGACAGAGTCTTGCTCTGTCACCCAGGCTGGAGTGCAGCAGGGGTTTGTTGTACAGATTATTTCATCAGCCAGGTATTAAGCCTAATTAACTACCCATTAGTTATTTTTCCTGATCCTCTCCCTCCTCCCACCCTCCATCTTCCGCCAGGCCTCAGTGTGTGGTGTGCACCTCTATGTGTCCATGTGTTCTCGTCATTTAGCTTTCCCCTGTAAGTGAGAACATGCAGTATTCAGTTTTCTGTTTCTGTCTTAGTTTGCTCAGGATAATGGCCCTGAGCTCCATCTATGTCCTTGAAAAGGACATGATCTCCTTATTTTATATGGTTGCATAGTATTTCATGGTGTATATGTACCACATTTTCTTTATTCAATCTATCATTGATGAATATTTAGGTTGATTCCATGTCTTTGCTATTGTGAATAGTGACAATGAACAGATACAAGTATGTGTCTTCATAATGGAATGATTTATATTTTTTGGGGTGTATACCCAGTAATGGGATTACGGGGTCAAATTTATATTCTTTGGGGTATATAGCCAGTAATGGGATTACTGGGTCAAATGGTATTTCTGTTTTTAGGTCTTTGAGGAATTACCACACTGTCTTCCATGATGGTTAAACTAATTTACACTCCCACCAACAGTGTATAAGAGTTCCTTTCTCTCCACAACCTCACCAGCATTTGTTATTTTTTGACTTTTTAATAACAGCCATTCTGACTGCTGTGTGATGGTATCTTCTTAAATTTGCAAGAAAAAAAAACAAGCAACCCCGTAAAAAAGTGGGCAAAGGATATGAAAGACACTTTTCTTTTTTTTTTTTTTTTATTATACTTGAAGTTCTAGGGTACATGTGCATAACGTGCAGGTTTGTTACATATGGATACTTGTGCCATGTTGGTGTGCTGTACCCATCAACTCGTCAGCACCCATCAATTCGTCATTTATATCAGGTATAACTCCCAATGCAATCCCTCCCCACTCCCTGCTCCCCATGATAGGCCCTGGTGTGTGATGTTCCCCTTCCCGAGTCCAAGTGATCTCATTGTTCAGTTCCCACCTATGAGTGAGAACATGTGGTGTTTGGTTTTCTGTTCTTGTGATAGTTTGCTAAGAATGATGGTTTCCAGCTGCATCCATGTCCCTACAAAGGACACAAACTCATCCTTTTTTATGGCTGCATAATATTCCATGGTGTATATGTGCCACATTTTCTTAATCCAGTCTGTCACAGATGGACATTTGGGTTGATTCCAAGTCTTTGCTATTGTGAATAGTGCCGCAATAAACATACGTGTGCATGTGTCTTTATAGCAGCATGATTTATAATCCTTTGGGTATATACCCAGTAGTGGGATGGCTGGGTCATATGGTACATCTAGTTCTAGATCCTTGAGGAATCGCCATACTGTTTTCCATAATGGTTGAACTAGTTTACAATCCCACCAACAGTGTAAAAGTGTTCCTATTTCTCCACATCCTCTCCAGCATCTGTTGTTTCCTGACTTTTGAATGATTGCCATTCTAACTGGTGTGAGATGGTATCTCATTGTGGTTTTGATTTGCATTTCTCTGATGGCGAGTGATGATGAGCATTTTTTCATGTGTCTGTTGGTGAAAGACACTTTTCAAAAGATGACATATGTGCAGCTAACAATCATATTAAAAAAAAAAGCTTTTCTTAAATAACGGGTACATGATAATGAATTTCTATAATTAAATATAGGGTACATTATCTTAACTAAGTTTGTATCAGCGCTATTGATGAGACTTCAAAACAGAACAGTAAACACTGCTAGTTGTTTATTTAGTAATGTATATGCTATCATAGTAACTAAAATGGTAGGACCAAAAATTAGCAAACTTTTCTTATTTGCATGAGCCCATTTCGTAAACAGAGGGGAAATATATTTTTTTAACTTTAAGAAATGCCTTTAAAGCTCATCAGTATTCTACATGTTAGACATCAAACTATCACCTTTTTGAAAGAGCATATTATGTTGACATTATTTAAAGGGGCTTTAGGGCAATAAGCCCTAACTTGAATTTTAGTTTGTGTATTATTTACATTGCTGTTTGTCACCAATGTCTTCAGAGCTGAAAACCTAGGCATGTCAGTAATATTATTTATTCAGACATAATTTTCATTATCCATAAAAATAGCCATGAATATCAGAATAAGTAAAAATATCCATGAGTAGCAAAAAGCTGTCACAGAGTATGCAGGTTTTATATGTAAAAGAGGCCCTCAAGCATCTCTTAAAGCCTCGAATAATTCTATCAGTCTCAAATCCTGCAAACATGATCTACTTTCTGCCCATGGCAGATCAAAGACAGCAAATTGATAGAAATGTGCCTGGAGGTGAATGTGCTGATGGTAAGGAAAAACCATAGACCACAGCCTAATGCCAAAGAAATATTCAAAAAGCTAAAGCATAATAATGAACATATGGAAACCAAAGTTAAAAGCACAATAACATTTTCAATGAGTCCACAGAAAATGAAATACTTAGGTATAAATGTAATAAAATATGGACAGGAGCTGTATCTTAAAAATTATAACATTTCATGAAATTGATGAAAGAAATCAAGGAACACCTATATTAGTAGAGAGATACACCATGTTAATAAATTGAAAGGCCTAAAATAGAAAATATGTGAATTGTCCCTAAATTAACCTTTACATTTATGCAACTCTTATAAAAGTCCCAGAAAATTTTCTTTGTAGATACTGATAAGCTTATTCTAAAGTTCATACATTAAAGCACTACACCTAGAAGACCTAAGACCACTGAAAAAGGAACAAAGTAGGGGAAATCACTCTATCCAATGTTAGGCATACTTTACAGCTATAGCAATTAAGACAGCATGATGTTGACAGAGGGACAGACACATATATTGATGGAACAGGATAGAAAATCCAGAAATATACCAACACAGATATGCTCAGCTAATTTTTTACTAAGGAACAAAAGCATTTTAACAGAGGAAAGACAGTCTTTCAACCAATTGTGCTGGAGAAACTAGACATCATTTAGCAAAAAACAAACAAACAAAAAAGTTTAACCTCAACCTAACCCTCAAACCTCATATAAAAATTCTCAAAAATGTATCAGGACTTAAGTGTACTATGTAAAATGAAAAAAAAAAAAAAAAAAGCTTTTTAGACAAAGAGAAGAAAATATTTAGGACCAGGGCCAGTTAGAGTCCTAAACCTTGACACCAAATGTACAATACATACAATGAATGTTATCAATCATTTTCATAGATACAGTTGGTTCAGACATTAAAAGAAATAAAAAAGAACACCAAAAATTTAATCCTTTCAAAAACCATACAATGCAAATACTATTATCTCTATTCTACAAAGGTTAATAACAGGTCTGGGTGAATTTAAAGTCCTCTTTCTCTTTCTATAACACAGCATTCCTTCTGGATACAGAAATAATAAACAGATTTATTCTAGGTCCATCTGTAATGGTTGGAGGTGCACCTGACTGTAGAATCCTGGTCTAATTCAGTATGCTCTCTAGTATGGTTCTCACAACTCCACCTGGTTCTTTTGGAAACCTTTCCTGAAAGACCCTGAAATTGTGACCCTGGACCCTCTGTGGAGCCCACCCTATCCTACAACACTTCTATCAATTTATAGCAACATGTCCACCTGTCCCTTGTTCCAATCTTTCTAACCTTTTGATATTATTTCTGATCTTCAAATTGACCATTGATCTTATCATTGATCTTATCCTACTCACTTCCATAAGTATAATCATTTTCTGCACTTAGCTTATCCCTTTTCAAAAGTCAAAAGTTTTTCCGTTTCAGAGTAACTGAATCAGAAAGCTCATACATTGCCTTGATATGAGGTACAGATTGTCATGCTACACCTTATTAGAACACTGAGAGATGGGTGGGATGAGTAATGGAGTCATGGTGAAATTAAATACCTCTAAACACCTAGCAGTCAAATTCATGCATAGTCTCTGTTAGTAGCAGTTCATTAACTTAATTATGATCCCCAAACCACTGGCCATCCTCAACACTTCCACACTATACATTTAATCCCTCCTATCTTCACTTTTTGAAAGGCCAGCACAAATTCCTATTGGCCATCATTATAAACTCTTCAGATTATTCTTTCTCCATCATGTCATCTTTGATTTACTCCTCTTTGGCTAGATAACATCACGTAATTCTGCTGAATAGTTTTGCTTTAAAATGATGAGTATATATTCACAATAGCAAAGACTTGGAATCAACCCAAATGTCCATCTGTGACAGACTGGATTAAGAAAATGTGGCACATATACACCATGGAATACTATGCAGCCATAAAAAGGATGAGTTTGCATCCTTTGTAGGGACATGGATGCAGCTGGAAACCATCATTCTTAGCAAACTATCACAAGAACAGAAAACCAAACACTGCATGTTCTCACTCATAGGTGGGAACTGAACAATGACATCACTTGGACTCGGGAAGGGGAACATCACACACCGGGGCCTATCATGGGGAGGCGGGAGTGGGAGGGATTGCATTGGGAGTTATACCTGGTATAAATGACGAATTGATGGGTGCTGATGAGTTGATGGGTGCAGCACACCAGCATGGCACAAGTATACATATGTAACAAACCTGCACGTTATGCACATGTACCCTAGAACTTAAAGTATAATAATAATAAAAAAAGAAAAAAATAAAATAAAATAAAATGATGAGTATAATCTTAAAATTGGCATTCATCATTATCTAGAATTACTATTATATTTCTCTGACATTTATGCATCCCCACTTGTCAATGTGACTATTTGATACATTTTCCCCTTTCTTCAATCTTCCCCTAAATCTATTTGCTCATTATTTCATCTTATTTTTTATTTAAAAACAATAGAAGCTGGATTTCTTTCAGCTTAATGATCTGCCTTGCAGCAAACCAATCTTTCTATTTAGAGCAACTATAAAGCTTGATAAAACACAAAAGCAAAGAAAAAACTTTTTAAAAATCTGAAAACATCAAACATACAGAAAAACATCCAGTATTTAACGAATCCCAGAGAAAAAAAAATCACCAAGATGAGCCCAAAATTCTATTTAATTTTTTCCCTATAGACTATATTTCCTAATTTATAAGTGATGCAGACAGAGTTTCAGATGCTGAGCAAAAATTTCAGCAGTTCAGGGCTACCGAGACAACCAGTGCTTGAGATCACAAGATTTTGAAGAAAAAGAAACCACAGAGACATGAGCAAGAGTCTGAATACTTTTTCCCTAAAGGCATTCACTGATTCTTAAGCACCACAGGTCAAAACATGGTAAAACCAGCAGAGTTTATGAAAATCTTACTGTGCTGAGATAAAGTTTGGAGTTCAGGGCCTACAAGATTAGAGGAGCATTAGTAAACAGAGTTTTAGCTGGGATTCCTGAAATATCACATGCAAATTAGAATACTTCAGTACTACAAAAAACTCTTTTTTTACTTTAGAAATAAAAATTTTATATATTGAAACATTTTTCACCTTAAAAAGAACATGCTTAATTTAAAAGTCCATAATTGTGCAGATTTTTTTATTTTTTATGATTATTACTTTATTCTTTTCTACTTGTATTTTACATTCAGGGGTACATATGCTGGTTTGATACTTGGGTATATTGTGTGACGCTGAAGTTCAGGAAATGAATGATCTTGTCACCCAGGTACTGAGCATACTATCCAATAGTTAGTTTTTCAACCATTGTTCTTCTCCCTCCCTCTCTCCTCTAGTAGTCCCCAGTCTATTGTTGCCATCTTTATGCCCATGAGTACCCAGTCTTTTGTGTCCACTTATAAGTGAGAACATGTGGTATTTGCTTCTGTGTTTCTCTGTTAATTTGCTTAGGATAATAGCCTCCAGCTGCATCCATGTTGCTGCAAAGGACACGATTTCATTGTTTTTTTTTATGGCTGTATAGTATCCCATGGTGTATATGTATCACATTTTCTTTATCTAATCCACCATTGATGGGCACGTAGGTTGATCCCATGTCTTTGCTATTGTGAATAGCACTGCAATGAACATATGGGTATATATGTCTTTTTAGTAGGATGATTTGTTTTCTTTTGCATATATACCTAGTAATGAAATTGCCGGATGGAATGGTAGTTCTGTTTTAAGTTCTTTGAGAAATCTCCAAACTCCTTTCTACAGTAGTTGAACTAATGTACATTCCCACCAACAGTATATATGTGTTTCCTGTTCTATGAAGCCTTGCCAGTATCTGTTGTTTTTGACTTTTTAATTATAGCCATTCTGACTGATGTGAAATGGTATATCATTGTGGTTTTGATTTGCATTTCTCTGATGATAAGGGATGTGGAGTATTTTTTCATATTTTTTTTGACCATTTGTATGCCTTCTTTTGAGAAATCTCTTACTAAACTAAACTAACCAACACCTAATCTAACTGCTTTCCAGAAGACAAAGAAAAATCTCTCTGGAGAAAGTTGACATCATCCAGAGTCACATCACTTTTTCATATTCAGCATCTAATAAAAATTTAACAGGCAAGCTAAGACAGGACCAAGAGAAAAAATAGGCAATACAAACACATCCATAGGTGATTAACATACTGAACTTGTCAGATTATTGCTTTTTAAAATAGAGTCTATATATTTCCAGATGGAAAGGTTTCTCTTTCTTTCTTCATTCATTCATTCTTCCTTTCTCTTTTTCTATTTCTTTCTTTGTTCCTTTCTTTCTTTCTCTCTTACTTTGTCTCTCTTGCTTTTATACTTCTTCTCTTGTTTCCTTCTTTATTTCCTCCCTCCTGCCTTCCTGTCTCCTTTTGTTCTACTATAATCAGAGAACATGCTTTCATTTGTTCTGCCTAATTGAAATGTTTGAGGTTGTCTTTGTGATCAAATATACAGTTTAAAATTTCCATATTTATTTGAAAGGAACTTGTATTCTATATTAACAGAGTGCAAATTTGGGTATCTATCAATAAGCTCTATCTAACTGACTTTATTGTTTAAATTACCTACATCCATTCTTATTTTTGTGTACCTAACTGAAAGTGATGTCTTAAAGTATTATATAGACTGAAAATGCTGGGTTAAAGTGTTATATTATTTTTGTGCTAAACTCTTCTTTCATTTATATTTTCTATTTTATAACATTACAGCCATGTTGTCACATATATATTAACTCCTATAGCTTCATTGTGAATCATGATCTTTATGTAGCCAAATGCATTTTGTCAAATTTCCTTATTTATTTCACTTGCCTGGTATACCTTTACCCATCTCTTTATGTTTGGCTTTTATTATTGTTTTAGATTGTGTGTGTGTGTGTGTGTGTGTGTGTGTGAGCATTTTCATGGATTTTCCTTTGTAAGCCAATCTAAAAATATTTTCTTCTAATAGGTGAGTTAAGCACAACTGGTATGTATGGGCTAAACTCTATCATATCATCTTATATTTACTACATGTTAGCATATAAATATGTATCTTTATAATATAGATTTTTTGTTCTGTTTTTTACTTTAAAAGATGTATATTGTAATTTATTTCTTTTGATATTTAAAACTTTTGTATTAAAACTTACCTATATATAAACCTTAATCTTTTTTCCTTACTAATGATATCTCTAAGATCAAGTTGATTTTCCATATAGTATTCATGTGGTTATCTCTCTTATCTCCCCATATTTTGGTAATTTTGTTATATCTATTTTATCAGAGCATTTATAGTTACTTTCATCATATATATTTTACTTTACTATTTTTCTGTATCTTACAAAATTTTTTTCAAGGAATTTAAAACATGAAAGAACTTCATGAATCAGAAATTTTAAAAAATCAGTATAGAAATAGAAATATAGGGGGTGATCAAGATCAGAAGATAAATGAAAGGAAAAAAGAAAAATAACCTTATAAATGAAGACTAACTTACAAGGTGTCCACGTTCTATCTTCTATTATGTAAGGAGCATAAGAATAAATATAGAAGAGTAAATGAAAAGATTTGAAAAACTTAATGCAACTAAAACATAAAAAATTGTATAAAAGGTACAAAAATGTCATAAAGAAGACAGATATAAAGGTGTTTAAAGACAGGTGTTTATATTTGCAAACAAATATATTCAGTGCTCACCAACAGTCTCTACCAACGTTTCCCCAATAATATCTTGGCTGTCTCATTCTTTTACTTTGCTACCCAAAGTATGGTTTGTGAACTAGGAGCATGGGAATCACTTTGCCTTGGTGCTTGCTAGAAACATAGATTATTCACTCACATCTCCAGACTAATAGATCTGCATTTTAACAAAGTCTGCTTGCAATTCTCATGCGTATTAACATTTGAGAAGCACTGTCATAATAGAATCATCAAAGTAAGTCTCTGAATACAATATTCCCTGAGATCATATTTTTCTATTTTCTGTAGACTTTATTCATAAAGGACAGCCTGCTTAAATATAATATTCTTAACTCACACATTTTTTTGAGGATCCAAAAAATATTGTTCTATTGTTGTTTTGTTGTGTATGTTACTATCAAGAAGTCTGTTGTCAACTTCATTATTTTACTCTGTAAGTGACCAGATCTTTTTGTCTGATTTTATCATACTTTAAAATCAAATTGTTCTTGTAGAATATACGTTGAAGTTGATCACAGGTCCATTTTCCCAAGTATACAATGGGCCAGGTACGTAGCTTTGGGTTTTTGTCTGTTTGTTTCAGTGATGCTTTCCTGAATTATAGTTTAGAAGTTAGTTCTGTTTTAGTTCATGTTTTGATGGGCACCAATTATACACATATTGGATCTTTACACCTGTCTTCTCTATTAAATGTTTGCACCCTTCATATCTCTTTTTATGTTTAGTTCCATTAATTTTTTTGAATCATTTCATTTATTCCTCTGTATTTGTTCTTACGTCCCTTACATAATATAAGATAAAATGTGAGAACCTAATAAATGAAGTCAGTCTTCATTTATAAGGTTATTTTTCTTCTTGTTTTTCATTTATCTTCTAACCTTGATCAGCCCCTATATTTCCATTTCTATACTGATTTTTTGGGGTTTCTGATTCATGAAGTATTTTAATATTTTAAATTCCTTGTTTCTATATTTAATTTAATTTGTGTGTTATATTCGTGATCTGCATTATAGCTCTTTGTGGGAGATTGGCTTTCAGGTTGAAAAGTCTGATTTTTATTACCTGATTTCTTTTCCAGTATCATTATGTGAATTATTTCTATTTATGCTTACATTTTTCTTAATCAGCAATAGTTGCTGTATTAGTCCATTTTCACACTGCTATAAAGAACTCCCTGAGACTGGATAATTTATGTAGAAATGAGGTTTAATTGACTCACAGTTACACATGACTGGGAAGGCTTAAGGACACTTGCAGTCATGGCAGAAGGGGAAGGGGAAGCAAGGACCTTCTTCACATGGTGGCAGGCGAGTAAGCAAGCAAGGAGGGAACTGTCAAACACTTTTAAACCATCAGATCTTGTGAGAACTCACTCACCGTCATGAAAGAACAGCATGGAGGAAACTTCCCCCATGATCCAATCACCTCCCACACGTCCCTCCATAACATGTGGGGATTATAATTTGAGATGAGATTTTGGTGGGGACACAGACCCGAAGCATATCATTCCATCCCTGGCCCCTCCCAAACCTCATGTCCTTCTCACATTTCAAAACACAATCATACCTTCCCAACAGTCCCCCAGAGTCTAAAGTCATTCCAGCATTAACCCAAAAGCCCAAGTCCAAAGTCTCATTTTAGACAAGGCAAGTTCCTTCTGCCTATGAGCCTGTAAAATCAAAAACAAGTTACTGCCAAGATACAATAGGGATACAGGCATTGGGTAAATGCTCCCATTCCAAAAAGGGAGAAATTGGCCAAAACAAAGGAGCTCCAAGATGTCATTTTGAAGTCTGAAATTCACTAGGGCAGCCATTAAACCTTAAAGCTCAAAAATAATCTCCTTTGATCCTGTGCCTAACATCCAAGGCATGCTGATGAAAAGGGTGGGCTCCCAAGGCCTTGGGTAGCTGTGCACCTGAGGCTTTGCAGGATACAGCACCTGTAGCTGCTTTCATGGGCTGGCATTGAGTGTCTGTGGTCTTTCCAGGGGCACAGTGCAAACTCTCCTCGGATCTACCATTCTGGGCTCTGGAGGACAGTGGCCTTCTTCTCACAGCTTCACTAGGAAGTATACCAGTGAGGAGTCTCTGGGGGCTCCAACCCCATATTCCACCTCTGCATTGCCCTAGTAGAGGTTCTCCATAAGGGCTCCACCCCTGCAGCAGGCTTCTGCTTAGACATCCAGGCATTTCCATACACCCTCTGAAATCGAGGCAGAGGCTCCCAAAGTTCGACTCTTGTCTTCTGTGCACCCACAGTCCCTATACCACACAGAAGCCACTAACACTTGGGGCTTACACCCTCTGAAGCAACGGCCCAAGCTGTACCTTGGCCCCTTTTAGCCATGGTTGGAGTTGGAGTATCTGGGATGCAGGGCACCATGTCCTGAGGCTGCACAGAGCAGCAGAGCCCTGGGCCTGGACCACTAAACCAGTATTCCCTCCTAGGCCTTTGGGCCTGTCATGGGAGGATCTGCCATGAAGATCTCTGAAATTCCCTGAAGACATTTTCCCCATTGTCTTGGCTATTAACGTTCGGTTTTTCTTTACTTATGCAAATGTATGCAGCTGAAGGCTTGAATTTCCTCTAGAAAATGGATTTTACTTTTCTACCACATGGTCAGGCTGCAAATTTTCCAAACTTTTATGCTCTGCTTCACTTTTAAACATAAGTTCCAATGTCAGATTATCTCTTCATGAATGGATATAACTGTATATTTTCAGAAAAAAGCCAGGTCACATCTTGAATACTTTGCTGCTTAGAAATTTCTTCTGCCAGATACCCTAAATCATCTCTCTCAAGTTCAAAGTTCCATACATCTTTAGGGCAGGGGCAAAATGCCACCAGTCTCTTTGCTGAATCATAGCAAGAGTGACCTTTACTCCAGTTCCCAATAATTTCCTCATCTCCATCTGAGACCACCTCAGCCTGGATTTCATTGCCCATATCACTGTCAGCATTTTGGTCAAAACCATTCAACAAGCCTCTAGGAAGTTCCAAACTTTCCCACATCTTCCTGTCTTCTTCTGAGCCCTCCAAACTCTTCCAACCTCAGCCCATTACCCAGTTCCAAAGTCGCTTCTATATTTGCAGGTTATCTTTATAGTAGGACCTCACTCTTCTGGTATCAGTTTCCTGTACTAGTTTGTTTTCATACCTTTACAGACAGCTACCTAAGACTGGGTAATTTATGAAGAAAAAAGTTTAATTTACTCACAGTTCTGCATGGCTGGGGAGGCCTCAGGAAACATACAATCATGGCAGAAGGGGAAGGTGAAGCAAAGATCTTATTTACATGGCGGCAGGAGAGTGAGCGAGCAAGAGGGGAACTGCCACATACTTTTAAACCATCGGATCTTAGGCCGGGCCCGGTGGCTCAAGCCTGTAATCCCAGCACTTTGGGAGGCCGAGATGGGCGGATCACGAGGTCAGGAGATCGAGACCATCCTGGCTAACATGGTGAAACCCCGTCTCTACTAAAACAATACAAAAAACTAGCCGGGCGAGGTGGCGGGCGCCTGTAGTCCCAGCTACTTGGGAGGCTGAGGCAGGAGAATGGCATAAACCCGGGAGGCGGAGCTTGCAGTGAGCTGAGATCTGGCCACTGCACTCCAGCCTGGGCGACAGAGCGAGACTCTGTATCAAAAAAACAACAACAACAACAAAAAAAAACATCAGATCTTGTGAGAACTCATTCATTGTCATGAGAAAACAGCATGGAGGAAACCACCCCCGAATCCAATCACCTCCCAGCAGATCCCTCCCTAACATGAGTGTTAAAATTCGAGGTGAGATTTGGGTGGGGATACAGAGCCAAACCATATCAGTTGGTGATCCTCTGTGTGGCAGAAAAGGAAGAGTTAGGTCAAGGGAAGATGCATGGGAAGATATTTTTTCTGTATCTTAGCAGATTTTTCTCAAGAGCATCTTCTTATATCATTACAGCTAAGGGCAGTTTATTTAATAAACAAGGTTTTTTGGATCTGACTTTCATTAGATTCCTTATCTAAAACACTTCCTTCCTTCCCTTCCTCATTAAGCTTCCAAAGAAAGCATTGCTTTTCCAAGCCTTTCCTTATCCTCAGAAATGTGGCCTTCCCAAAACTGTTTCCTCTCATCCCATGCATTTTCTAAGCCATCTGACTGCACAGTAGCATGTGCCTTGATCCACCAGGTCTCAGTCCTGTTCTTAGTATTTTCTATTGAGGACAGGATTCTTTTTTCTGCTAGTGAATTCTGGTAGCTATTATTTGTTCTCCTCCATAACTAACATAACATTCCTCTTCCTCTCTTTTGTGTAATTTCCTCATGACTCTCAGCTCTGGTGTGAGCCTGGAAGCCTACTTTATTGGTTTGGATAGGTATTTGCCAAGGGTCAGTTTAATATATCAAATCTGCAGTATTTTCTGTTTTCATCTGAACTGCAGCTACACTGTGAAAGTGACTTTATTTGTTCCCCCTCTTAATCTGTAGATTTACAGAAAAGATTTCTGAGCACATTTAGGCCACCATAATTACGTCTGGAAATCCAGCGGTAAGCACTGGGTTTTTTAATTGTATATCCCTCACTACTACTGAAGTTAAGCTTGCTTATATGTTCATTGACCATTTATATTTCTCCCTTGGAGAACTGTCTGTATCTCTTGTCTATGTTTCTATTATGTTATCCATATTTTTCTTACTGATTTTCAAGAATTCTTTATGTATTCTGGATGCTACGGCTTTACTGATTATGTATATTTCAATATGTTCTCCCAGTTTGTAGATTATTTTTTCACTTTTCTTATAATGTATTTTGATGAACATAAATTATTAATTTATTTTTTGAGACACTGATGATTTAGGGTATCTCACTCTGTCATCCAGGGTGAAATACAGTGGCATAATCATGGCTTCCTGCAGCCTCAACCTCCCTGGCTCAAGAAATCCTCCCACCTGAGCCTCGAAAGTAGCTGAGGCTATAGCCATGTGCCACCATTTCTGGCTAATATTTTTTTTCTTATATTTTGTAGAGACAAAGTCTCACTATGTTGCCCAAGGTGGTCTTAAACGCCTTGGCTCAAACAATCCTTCCTCCTTGGCCTCCCAAAGTGCTGGGATTACAGGCATGAGTCACCATACTTGGCCTAAATTACTAACTTCAATAGTTAAATTTATCAATATTTCCTTACCACTTAGCCCACTTGTGTCATATTAAACAAATTTAAAACGTATAAGCTAAAAAATCTTCTATATATTATTTTTTAAATTATGGTAAGAATGTTTAACATGAAATTTACCCTATTAGTAAACTTTTTAGGTATACAATACACTAGTAATAATTATAGGCATAATGTTGTACAGCAGTTCTCTAGAACTTAATCATCTTGCATAACTGAAACTTTTATGCATTGAATAGCAACTCTCCATTTTTCCCTGCTCCCAGGCCCTGTCGACTACCATTCTATCCTCTGTTTCTATGTGTTTGACTACTTTAAATACCTCAAATAAGTCGCACCATGCAGCATTTGTCTTTTAATGATTGGTTTATTCCACTTCCCATAATGTCCTCAAGGTTCATCTTTTTGAAAACCTGTGGCAAGATTTCCTTCTTTTCTATAGATGAATAATACATCATTGCTTGTATTTAGCACATTTTCTCCTTCCACTGATCCATTCATGGTCATTTAAGTTGTTTCCACATCCTGACTATGGTGAATAATACTAAAATGATCGTGGAAATACAAACATCTGATATTTTGAGGTTAATTCTTTTGGATAAATAACCAGGAGTGGGATTGTTAGATCATACAGTGGTTCTATATTTTAATTGTTTGAAGAAACTCCATACTGTTTTCCATAGCAGCTACATCATTTTTACATTCCCACCAACAGTGTATAAGCATTCCAGTTTCTCTATATTCTTGCCAACACTTGCTGTATTTTGATTTTTGGTAATAGCCATCCTGGCAGTTGACAGGTAATATCTCATTGTGGTTTTGGTTTAAATTTCCCTGATGTTGGGCACCTTTTCATATACTTGATGTAACTGTCGGCCATTTGTATGTTTTCTTAGGAGAAATGTTTAAGTCCTTTGCCCACTTTTAAAATTTGGTTATTTGTGGGTTTTTGCTATTGAATTGATGGAGTTTCTTATCAATTTTGGGTACTGACCCTATATCAGATTCATAGTTTATACATATTTGTCCCATTATATAGGTTGCTTTTTCATTCTGTTAATTGTTTTGTTAGTCCTACAGAAGCTTTTTAATTTGATGTAGTCCCACTGATTCTCTGTTTTTTTTGTTTTTTTGGTTTGTTTTTTTTCCACTATCTGTTTTTGGTTTTGTGGATTGTGCTTTTAGTGTCACATTCAAGAATCATTGTCAAAACCAATATAAAGAGGACTTTCTCATATGTTTTCTTCTAGTAGTTTTAGTTTCGGGTCTTATGTTTAAGTCTTTAATCCATTTTGAGTTGATTTTTATGTATAATGTAGGGGTTTAAGTTGATTATTTTGAATATGGATATCCAACTTTCCCAACACCATTTATTTATCTTTTCCCCACTATGTACTACTGAAGCCTTTGTCAAAGATTAGTTGACCATATGTGCATGAGTTTATTTATGGTCTTTCTATTCTGTTCCACACATCTGTCTGTATGCCAGGACCATGCTGTTTTAATTATTCTAGTTTGTAAAATACTTTGAAATCAGTAAGTGTAATGCCTCTAGCTTTGTTTTTCTTTCTCAAGATTGCTTTGGTTATTTGGAATCCTTTGGGGTTCCATTAATTGTTTTTTCTACTTTTATTTTAAAATGCCATTTTTAAAATAGTTAATTCTTAAAGTTCAGAATTGATTGATGTGGTGTAAAGGGGAGATCAAACTGATTTTTGCCCATACAGGTAAATATTAATCCCAATAACATTCACTAAATGTTTCCTTTTTTCCCCACAGATCTACATTTGCCAAATACAGATTTGTCATACATAAAATCTCCAAGTATGCATGAGGTTATTTTTAGAATCATTATCTTGTGCCATTACCATATGTCAGTTTGATGATCCCTTTGACCAAGTCCCACTGTCTTAATTACCTTACATTTCTCCTTACCTCACTCCAATGTTGCATCTGTCTCTACTACTCTAATAAATCTGCCTGTATCAAATCCACCAGTAATCTCCATGTTGTAAAATCCAAATGAAATTTTTTACTTTTACTTTATTCATCTTTTAGAAGACTGCAAGGCAGTCTTTCATTTTCTCTCTTGGCTTTTATAAAATCAAACGATTCTGCTTTTCATCTAATATTACCAGTCACTCCTGAGTGTCTTTTCTGGCCTTTTCTCTCACCTACTTAACATCTAAGTGTACAAGTACCTCAAAGCTTTATCTTAAGCTCTTTTCCTTTTCCTAGCTAGAATGTCATTTTGAGTGATCATAACTAGCCATTCATGGCCTTTTATATATTAATGGCTCCAAATTTATGTGTCCTTCTGAACTCCAGAATTGCATTCATGGATAAAATAAATATTTATTGAACACATTCCACTTACCAAACACTAATCTAGACAATAATTATTCCGCAGTGAACAAAAGATACAAAACTCCCTGCCCCCATGGACTATTTATTGTACTAGAGGAACAATTAACAAAGAATATATAAGTGAACTTGTATATAATACTTAAGATTTGGATAAGCCTTATGAGGAAAACCAAGGCAAGTGAGGTACCTAAAGAGTTTTGAGATGATGATCCTGTAATTTTTAAATAGCATAGAACTCTGACAATTGGACTAGATCTAAAAAGTCTTGAGTTCAGCAAACTCTGAAGGCCAAATTGGACTCATCACCTGTATTTGTACAGCCAGTGAGCATATAATGGTTTTTATGTTTTTAAATAGTTATAAAAAATCAAAAGAAAAATAATATTTAATGGTATGTAAGAATAAATAGAATTCAAATTAATGCATCCACAAATAACATTTTACTGGGACATAACAATGTTCAATTATTTACATACTGTCTATGGCTCCTTTCAGGCTTCTATGGCAAAGTTGAGTAGTGGAGGCAAAGACCATATAACACAGAATAACTAAACTATTTACTATCTGGCCCTTTAGAGAAAAAATATTCTGATCCCTCATCTTAACCAATATACTCTACTGCTTGCAAACAAAAAGCTTCACATGACAAAGTTCTTTTTGGATTCAATATAATAAGAAAATAAACACAGCTTTAGACAAATGTATTTATGTCTTTCAAGAGACAAAAGAACTTCACTTTTTAATTCAGCTTCCAAGAGACTCGAAAGCTCAATACAACCAAGCTCAGTAACAATGACATTCCAGGTGGCTGGACACCTCTATTGTGTTTAACCATTTGCCAACATGTGTATGTGTAAATGATGATGTGTGTGTGTTTTACTGTCTTGTTTTTACATTGATTTTCATTTTATGAGAAGCCTATAATTTTGTGTGGAAGTCATTACAAACACAAACAAACATAAGGAAGAGTTATATTTGGTGTATTATTTTAAGAGGTCATCCTTAAAACTGTAATGACCCAACTGCTTTTCTCTCTTATAGGATAAAAAATTATGAAACTAAACAAGTACACATCTAAGTTCATGAAGAAATGCAGTGCTCCTCCATGATGAAAATATTACCCAATTAATGTAATATATAATATTCTTAGGAATACTTTAAGAAAAAATATGTAATATCATAGCCTTTTAAAAAGATTCTTTAAAAGTTGTAGATGGAAGTGTAAGCTTCAGTCAATTTGAAACTTTACTTCAAATTGTGATGGCATAACTGATGCCTTGACCTAACATTCACATGTTTTATTATTTAGTAAGTAAAAGGTCATAACATTAAGATGTGGGTTTCTCTGCCAGCTCTTCTGATATCCTATAAAAATCTTAAAAATAAAGTTACAAGAAAGAAAAATTAGACTGAAGGGGTTGTTTGCTTGCTTGCGAATTTTTTTTGTTTTACTTTTGCTATGTTTGAATTTTTTATGATTGCCCTCCAAAAAACCAAATAAATGAAATTCTTCATCTGTACATCTGTAGGATGATTTCATTACAAGGATTTTTAAAAAGATAAATTTAATATCAAGAATATTCTAGAATTCTGCCAAATTTAGATTACAGAACAGGCTTTTTATTGTATATATGTGTTCTATAGAAATAACAAGCTTGACACCAGGCCCATTATTAATATATTCATTTGGTGTTTTCTTACAGGGGTACTGTGTGGTTCTTGGCTTGACTAAGATCCCATGATTATCTGCAATCTATTCACTAAAGTGGTAAGTTTTTAAGGGAACTTAAATTCTTAAGGAATTTCGGAAAACAAAATTTGTATATATTTTTGAAATGTGCCTGTACAAATGAAAGCAGGTTTTCCTAAGACCAATACCAGTAAAAGTACAATAACATTTTTTAAATATTAGAAAACCCTAGTATTAATCTGATATTCATCCCAGTCGGGCAGCATAGCTCACTAAAATTCCAAGTTTCATTGTTCCTGGTTGTAACTATACCAATTCAGTTCAGTGAAATGATATATCTCTTACCAATTAATAAAAACAGAAACAAAAATTACAATCATAGCTATTATTTGGCTTCAGAGTACTTGCAAAGTAATAAATATCACCCTAATTGTAACACATTTATAAGGATTCAGAGATTTCAATATATCCCAAAGCACAGTATGTTTAGGGATAGTGTATTTACTCACCATTCTCAATGCAGGCAAGAACCATCCTTCTCTATGTTAAGAAAGAAAACCAAAGTTAAAAGAATAAAAGCATCTCCTCTTTTACCTAAAATACTAACAACTGCATAATCATTTTATTTTTATTAGGGAATTGAAAAACTATTAATTATTTATGCGATTATTTTTATCTGTCTCCTCCACTAGATTGTAAGTTTCATGAGGGCAAGGACCCTGCCTATCTTGGTCACAGGTGCATCTCCAGTGCCTGATGTATTGCCTGGAACATATGGGGTATGGAGTAGGTGAGTGATTTAGGGCAAAGGGCATAAAGTTTGAAGTCAGAATACTAAAAATCAGAGTCAAACTACCATTTATCAGGTGTATAGTCTTGGATAATTTATTTTTCAGAACCTCCTTATTGTTTAAATGGAGACTATGACGCCTACCACATAGGATGTTTGTGATCATTACGGGAACTCAGGAATATATAACACTAAGAAGTGCTTAGAGATAGGCACAGTCCCTAAATGTGTGTTCCCTTACCCTCTGACTCTTGGTCTGCACTCTTCCAGGTGGCCCACACCTGAAGGTCAAGTATCTCTTTGTGTAACTACAAAATAGTGTCAGCAGGTCAAAGAAAGTAAAAATGTACTTGTTCAGTCCTACTAGACTGTGAGTCCTGCGTGGCAGGGACTGCCTCATATTCACCACTGTCATTCCAGAGACTGGAACAATGTCTTGAATGTAAGCAGGGCCTAATGGACATTTACTATTAAAAACTAAAATGGGGAACTGTATCTTTAAAGTAAATATCAACACATACATCAATATCTCTACCTAAATGTTGGTGAATTCTTGGTTAAACTTCTTGTCAGGCCTCAGCTTTCATCATAAAAGAATTTTACCTCCTTTTACAATTTTCCATTTTTTCCTCTAAGCATAAAATATTTCATTACAAAGTTAATACGCCATCATTAAATCAAATTTCTCTAACAGAAAACTTAAATGATGATGAAGCATTAATCCTTAACAGTAAAAATGATTTGAAGTTTGAGGTTTGGAGTTTTGTTTGCTTCCCTGTTATATGGAAGGACAGCACTCAAGTGTATTGAGAAAGGCTGAATAAATGAACCACTTCTGATCATACTGTCTTCTGTGATTTATCAAATTATATGAATCAGTAAAAACATTGTAAAATTATGTGACAGTTGATTTTACTACTTTACCAAGCACTCTGAAACCAAATAATAACTACCAGATTAAACAAGTGAAGTCTCTATGGACGTAATGACATTTCAAATTGTGTTATTAGACAAGAGGGATCTTAACTGAAACAGTTGGATGTAACACTGGGAGTTGGGCTGGGTTGTTTCTCTTTTAACAGTGACTGGTTTTCCCTAGGCAGGCTGCTTCCCATTAACTTCTCATTTATTATCAAGATGAAGTTTCATACAAGGGTTACAATATTAAACTATTGATTTAAATTATGTCTTCTGACTTCTTCCTTGGCACCAAATATCACTAATAATTCTCACTAACTCTTTCTAAACATGCATTTAATTTTCAACCTTAGAAATCTTGGAAAAGATCATGAAACATACATTTCTGAGACTAGGTCTGATGGGTCATCCAGTTGGAATACAGGAACTAGACTAGAAGACGTGTTAACTAGAACACGAGACTTCTTATTGCTGGTGCAGTATTTTATTCATCATATTCCAACTGCACTACCTCTGATTCATACTCACACTGAGGAATCCTTTGGTTTTCATGCTGGTTTCTAGGAGTGGAACCTCTAACCCTGCATTAGATGATCTAGGTCCAAGATCTCTAATTATTTCTCATGAGCCCATCATGCCTCATCTAAGCAACCTGAACATGTTTTCAAATGGTCTCTGCTGCATGGTTTAATGCTGAGATTAGGACAATACAATTTCAGTCAAAAGCTAATGGGATTTATCTGGGGTCTATACGATGATGATGAGTGGGAAGAGTAAGGAAAGTTTATTTAGAAGAATAAACACATTAAAAAGAGCCATAATTAAGGTGTGATAAGGAGACACTTATCTACCAAATACTGATATTCAACAAGGAACAGAGTGACTAAGAACATTGCCTTTACAGTGCAGACATAGTACAAAATCCAAGTTCCCCTATGTGTGATCTAAGGCACATTATTTAACCTCTTACAGCCCAGTGTCTGTATCAGTAAATGGGAATAATGATAGTATATATGTGTTGGAAAGAGTAAACATTAAACATACTAAGATTATTGGCCTTCTAGATTCACAAAGATAAAAAGAAAATTAATACCTAGTACTGACAATGTTGTTCTGAAAAAAGACATATGTAAATTAATGTTGGTTGTAGCTCATTTGATATTTTATAAGAAATAAGCTACAAAAATAAAAACAAAAAAAGTACATAACCTTGGACTTGGCACCCCTTATTCTCAGTGTTTATCTTAATGTACTCATTAGACATCTTAAATATTCAATAATAGGTGGATGATGTAATACAGACCTAAAATAGACTACAAATGTTATTATATTGTATACTTATAACATAAATAGATGTTCTCAAAATCATACAGATAAATGTGGCACAATATACTTCCGTAAGTCGTAGCATTATGCGTGATATCATATTTTCTTTTTCTAGCTCTTTTTTCTAATTTTATGTAACAGTCATGTATTCTACTAAACAAGCAATTTTGAAAACAAAATGGTTATATAAATATTAACACTTATTCATAATAAATAATAGATTCTAATATTTCTTTATCCTTGAGAGAAGTAGGAGGAGGAATAAAGCTATACTCTGATCTGAATATGTTCTGATATTTACCCGCAGACTCCCCTGTGCCATCTGTGCTGTCACAATACATATGAGTTAAGTCTGTGGATAATGCCCTCAAAGGCAGCAGACCCACATATTTACTTAGCATTATTCTAAACAAATATGTGACGATTAGTTCAATCATATTTGGGTACCAATATGTCCCTGGATCAATTTATGTGCTGTTATTGGCATTAGAGTAATATTTTAAACCATCATGACTATTCAGTGGAAATCATTCTATTATTTACATGGAATGCACAGGCTATTTAGTATTATTAATTTCTTTAATGAATGAGTTATTAGTAGTTAACAGATTAACTAGGTCTTTGAATTTCCAGCTTTCATTTGTTTTCTACCTTCAGACCAGTTATTTGACTATTAACACACAGGTAATTTGAATGTCGTTATAAAATAGGCGAAAAATTTCAGCTTCTAACAATCTTTCATGTTCAAATTCTATTGTTTTTTCTATTACTTTCCTTGCCTTTCATCTTCACAATTTAAATTCACTCTCTCCTTTTTTAAAATCTGACATGGCTTCCTGTATTGCATTTCAAGCACCATCACAATATAAGATCATATGTTTATCAGGGTAATTATTGAAGATTTTTCTCCCCCATTAGACTCTGAACAACCTAACAGCAGGGATTATGTTTATTTCTATTTATCACTCTATAGCAAGGACCACCAACTCTCTAATACCATAGTTTCCTTTGATATGAATGCAAATTCTAAAAATGGCTATGTCCGTATTTTTAAATTCTCCCATTATATAGATCTTTCATAAATTTATATATGCCATCTCTCAGAGATGTCCCAGTATAAACTAGGGACATAATGACTTCCTCAAGGAAGTATAAGGTATAGAGAAATGAGGAAGGTTGCTAACGTGAGAAAAGAAGAGAATGCCTCCTGAATGTCTTATGAAAGAAGTCAAGAACCATAAAAAGCAAAGCTGAGAGGAAGCCATCAGGTCGCACAGCCATGCGGCCCTCTCCTTGACTCCAGATCCATGACCAGGAGGGGACATGGAACAGCACCCCACGCAGCTGGCAATGAACAAGATGAATCTCTTTCTTTTTTCTTTGATTTTCTTTTTTTTTTTTTTTTTTTTTTTTTTTGTGATGGAGTCTCGCTCTGTAGCCAGGCTGGAGTGCAGTGGTGCAATTTTGGCTCACTGCAAGCTCCACTTCCTGGGTTCAAGTGATTCTCCTGTCTCAGCCTCCCGAGTAGCTGGGATTACAAGCACAAGCCACCACATCCAGCTAATTTTTGTATTTTTAGTAGAGACAGGGTTTCACCATGTTGTCCAGGATGGTCTTGATCTCCTGACCTCATGATCCACTTACCTCAACCTCCCCAAATGCTGGGATTACAGGTGTGAGCCACTGCACCCTGCTGAATCTCTTTCTTACATAACAATTTTTCCTTTTCTTTTAGTCTATTCACTATATTTTTCTACAGCCTGTTGCTGCCTTCTGCTGTACCAGACAATGATGCCCATGGTTATTTGGCACTACTAGTAAAGGAACTAAAAGTGGGTTTTCAGTACTGAATATAAATGATATAAATGAATACAAAATCAAAAGCAATCAGCCTGAGCCAAAAGACAGGCATCTTTTAGTTTTTGCCATTAAAAAAATCAAGAAAGAGATGGGAGAGTGGGTGGAGAGGAGAAAGCTACAAAGCACTGGATGAGAAATGAAAAATAACAAACACAGTCAAATAATAATAACAACAGAAATCGAAGAAATTGAAAACATTGTTTCTTAAAAGTTCAGTTTATAAAATTCAAATCTGCATAATTCTACTTTTACCTTAAAAACTGAAAAAGTCTCAGAAGCATTATGGTCTCATTTAAAAATAAGTGTATCAAAAGCCATTACTGCAGATTTACGGCAGTGGGAGTTTGAAAACAGATCAATCAAGGCAGCTCAGAACAAAATAATAGGTTGGATACAAACACCTACTCATACTATAACACTGTCTGCAGCATGTGGAGTCATTCATGATTTAATTTTTCCCCAAAGTCTAAAATATATTTCTGTTCAATGTGCATATATAGAAGTATGTCATCCATCCAAATTACTCCACAATTTATGTTCTATTTTCATCTATACTTAAATAAAACAGTGCCCACTGAATACCAAGCAAAAACTAAGATTTAAAATGGTGCCAGGCATAATGCAGTGCCTGTAGTTTATAACCTGTAAAGGATGAAATGTATTATAACCACAATAGACTAAATTATCTGCTACCTCTTATTATTGCCTACCTTATGCAAGCACCGTGTGGGCATTTTTCAATCTCCAGCCAACTAAGTAATGTGGCCGGTGGTGTCTCCATTACAGATGTGAACATGAAAGTATGGAACCTGATCCTCATGGTCTAGATGAAGTAGGGTACTGAGCAATTTATCCATGGACCTCTGTAAACAATCCTACCTTCTCATTTCTGGACTATGGCTATCAAATTATTCCTTTGGTCCTTCCTCAGAAGCTAGTATCAGAGTGATGAGAAAATGAAATATAAATTAGCCCACACTATTGCGCTAAATTTCAATGTGATACAAGAAAAGAATGTGCTTAATATTATCCCCAAAGATAGGTTTGAATCATATAACACAGCTTAAGATTTGACACATGAGAAGTTTACTAATAGTTATATTAGCTGCAAATAATATAAAGCTTGCAATGGAACCCTCTTAAACGACGCTAAAAGCCAGTTTTAGCATATAGAAAACTAATATATACATATATACGTTTATAGAAAACTAATATATACATTTGAGTGTTCCAAATTACCATTACAAAAAATATTACTTAAAGTTTTCATCTGCTTGTATTGTTTTCAATAAGCCACTGGCTGTTATTTTACTTAACTTCTGATACGCGAAACGAAAAAACTGAGGTTTCAGATAACATCTACTTTCTCAGACAGTATGTGTAGGTCAGCCAGAAAAGAAAAATTTCAATAATAATTCTGAATGCTTACTTTGTATTATGTCAGTAGGTAACAACTGAGAAACACATGTAGATGTAACAATAGTTAAGTTCTCTGATTATGTTTTGGTACTGATGGAAAAATTATAGTTTTCATATATTTGTTGCATAATGCTTTCAAATAACAAGCTGAAGAATAGTTTCTTATAATGATATGCCAGTTTCTTACAATCATTTCTTAATAGCGTCTCTTGCTCAACAAGCAGGTAACTTAAAGACCACAGGGAAAACTGCTCCTGTTGTCCCATACTGGCCTGGCGTAGTCCCTCTATTAGGCATTCTGAGTCCTCATAATTTTTTAAGGTAGTATCACCTTGGAAAAGTTCTTTCATTTCATATGTAAAACCACAGTACTTAGCTGTCCTAAAAAAAAGTTGTTGGAAAATATTTAGTGAATTATTATAGATATTTATTCTATAATTATTTTTATATAAAATCCCTTACATACATACATGTAAATTGTAAATGAGATGTAATATATAATAGTACTCCAAATCATTCAGACACAATCATATAATCTTACTGTCAGGAACTGTGAGTTCATTTAGTACTATGTTCTACATATGTGCCTAAATCTTTTACTGGCAGACTGTGAATTTCCTCCTGAAATAAATCATTCCGTTTGTTAAAATGCCAAATACTTCAAGTTACCTGTCATATCTCTCCCAAGTCTTTTGTCGGCTAAACTAAATATTCATATTTCTTTTAACTACCTATCATATAACAAAATTCCAAGAACTTTATGCCATCATGCTTATCTTCTGATAAGTGTGCTGCTTACAGGATGGCATTTCTTTTAAAATATCCAGCAGAAGTTGAACACAATATCTGAACACAATCTATGATCTGATTAAAATAGGTTCTATTGGCATGATCATTATCTTTCTTGATTCAAAGGCTAGATTATTTTTAGTGCATCTTAAGACCAATTCAGTTTTATTTTATTATATTCACATGGATATATTTACATGACTTTTTTTTTTTTTTTGACAGAGTCTCACTCTGTTGCCCAGGCTGGAGTGCAGTGGGGTGATCTCAGCTCACTGTAGCCTCCGCCTCCCAGGTTCAAGCGATTCTCCTGCCTCAGCCTCCTGAGTAGCTGGGACTACAGGCGCTCACCACCATGCCTGGCTAATTTTTTGTATTTTTAGTAGAGACGGGGTTTCACCATGTTGGCCAGGATGCTCCCTTTCTCCTCACCTCGTTATCAGCCTGCCTCGGCCTCCCAAAGTGCTGGGATTACAGGCATGAGCCACTGCGCCTGGCCCCTATATGGCTTTTAAATACAGAACATTTATCGGTGGAGTTTTCTTACAAGACTAGTGCCTTTGCTCTTGGCTTCAACTATGATACATATCATCACGGGAACCTCTTGGAGTATTTTAATATCAAACTAAGAAAATGATGACATGTATGAAAATATAATCCATTTTTCATATCTAGTAATACAATGAAATATTTAAACATCATTTCCCCAATTTAAAAAACACACAAAATTAAACTGTCAAAAGGAAATTACTTTAACTTGTAGAAAAAAAAATTATTGCCTACTGTATTTGAAAGCAAAGTGCTTTTCTGACAGATTTGGTTAAAAGATAAAAAATTTTTTAATGTTCAAAATTTCAATTTACTTAAATTCTAAAGGCATACTCCTACATGATTTTTTTGTGTAATTCTGCTGGGACATTTCATATAATAGCATCTTCCTACTGATACCTTATGTTTATTATAAAACACATGAAACAAAAATGAAGACCAAAGAGCTTTTTCTGATATTTTTCAAGCTACGTGTTAGAGAAAAAAGTAAGATATTGGAAAAGACAAAAGGTAAGGTTTTAGACCTTTCATTCTATGAAACAAGCTGAAAACAAATCCAGTATAATGGGAGATATGTGGTCTACACATTGTTTTACAAGTCTTATATTTTTTTCACATGGTCCAAAAAGCTGAAAATAAAGTCCCCAGCCATTTACTTCATTTGAATTATTTCCCAGTGAAGTCATTTCAAACTGCAGGGTCGAATTTTTTGAGCTTTAACCATCATCCTTTCTATTTTTCCCCATAATCTCCTCTTCCCCTTTTAAATCCTCACTTATTCCACCCATTTCTTTTTCCTTCATGTACGCAGAATATTAGCAAGTAGCAAAGCCCAGAGGATGGATTTGGCTATTAAATTTAAAAAGAATCTAAAACAACTGTACTAATGAGCAGTCAATAATGTATTTTCAACTAAATAAAATTGAACTAGGCACTGTTCTATATTAAAAAAATATTGCCTAAAGCAAACTTTCATGACAGAAATGCTGCAGTCTCCACGTCAGTACAGATTTTAATGCCACAATTATATTCGAGAAAGCATTATTCACATAAGGCATGTTAAGACAGAATTAAGTCACAGTGATTAATTTGCTTGTGGATTAAAGCTGAATTCAAAAATCTATAAAACTATGTGGAAATGATAGAAGGAAATCTTCGGGTGAAGGTTTTTTCTCTAATTAGCTTCAACGAATCATTAAATTTCTTTGTACAAGCAATTGAAAAAATATACAGCTATTTTAAAACTAACCAGAGAAGGGAAGAATTAAAACAAAGACATTTGGCTTCATATATTATATTTCCTTTTAAAGTACATATTCATAGTTAAATTTGATAACCTCTATTTAAAATATTTGAAAAGAATTTATCAATAAAATATAAAATAAGAAACATATAGTAATAAAATGTATTTGCCTTATGGAGGAACAGGAAGTCTACTAGAGATCTCTAACATTAAATACTGGATAATTGTTAAAATTCAGATACTGTTTATTAAAGCTACATCCAAAAGTACATACATAATTCTAAGATGGTGACTGCAATTATGGAATTTATATTATTATTATCATCAACTTTTCATTTTATTTTTCCTACACTTATATTTTAACAGGTTTAGTCAATTTAACTCATAATCAAAAGTCTATGGCATAGATAAATAGATAATTGATGATTGATAGAAACATAGATAGGTAGATACACACACACATACATAGAAAGTTTTGTTACAAAAGCCATATGTGCTCACTCGCTGCTCTTTTGAGAACAGACTATACAAGGGACAAAGGTGGAAGCACAGGCCAGTTAGTTGGTACTAGAAAAATCCAGGGAAGACATGATGATGATGTGGACCAGGTGATAGCAACGGAGGTGGTGAGAATTGGAGGTAGAGCCAAAAGGATTCAGCAGAGGTTTAAATGTGGGAGATTTTGTCTTAAGCAACTGAAAGGTAGTGTTTCCATTAATTTCACTGGGAAAGAATGTCTGTAAAACAGGTTTTTAGGAGATGATTGGAAGTTTGGTTTTGGACAACTTCACTGGACATGAGTAGGCAGTTGGAGGGGAGAGTCTATAGTTCAGGGAATCGAGTCCAAGGTAAGTATGAACATTGAGTGGTATTGGTTTAAAGTCATGAGACTGCAGGATATCATGAAAGGATGAAATACAGACAGAAAAGGGACGAGGCACAAGGACTAAGCTCTAAAATACCACCAAATTTTAAATATTATCTTAATCAAATTCCTTTCAAGAAATGTGCTACCAATTTACACACCTCCCAGAATTATACAATAATGCCAGTCACCAGCCTTTGCTAAGACTGGGCATCACCTTTGTCCATTTGCCATATTAAAAATGTTCCTATGTCTTTTTGTTTGTTGTTTTTTAAGTTTTAACTCTTTGTTCCAAGTGAAGATAAGCCTTTTTTATGTTTATTAGTAATTTACATTCTGTCTTCCATAAATTACCTATGTCCTCAGATCATTTTTCTCTCCAAGTATTCTAACTCTTCTTATTAATTTATAAATCACTTTACATATTAAGGTAATTAACATTTCACTTGCAAAATTTGTTGCAAATGCTTTATGTCATTTTCATTTTCATAGTTTTCTAGAAAGTGTGAAAGATTTTACACTTTTTAGCAAAATCTATTTGTCAGTTACCTTGTTATATATTCCATTACTATGTGCAAAGATAAATATATTCACATATTTTCTTCTAATAGTTTATAGTTTCTTGTTTTTTGCATTTAATTCTCAGTTCTTCTGATATTTATGTTAGGTCATGAGTGAAGACCCTTATAAATATTTTCTTAGATTTTTAGTTCATTTTATAATGATATTAAGTAATATGTCAATTCCATCTTTACAATTCATTCTTTAACTTATGTTCAGTTCTTCTCCCTAGTGGAATCTAGTTCTGAGATACCTATTCCCTCTCTTTTCTTTGGTTACTAATTCTTTTGTCTATGCTTCAAGTCTTTATTATTGTATTGTATTATATCTTTATTATTGTATTTTAAAATTAAATATGTATACATATACTATTTTATATATAATTTATGTTATATATTTATATATAATCTATATTTTATATATATATATATATAATTTATTTGTTAAATAGCTGAATGCCTAACAGGCATAGGAGTCTTCTGCTCTAGTTGTCAGGTTCTTTACAAAACCAGAGAGCTGAATGTCAGTTTTTGTTTTCCTCTTGTTTAGTATAGCATATGGTGTGTAATCTAAGGATCATTTTTAAATTCAGTCTCTTCAATGATGCAGTACTAGAAATCCCTACACCCCTTTCTAAGCCCAGAATTTGGCAGATGTCTTTCCTTCCTTCTCTTTCCTTCAGTGCTGTTAACCTAGAACTTATGCATCTGGGTGGGGATTTTCTTAATAGACTGGGATAAATCAATACAGGCATAGAGTATGTTTCATACATGAACAAAGAAACTTTTATATTTGTCACAGTTATTTAAATATGCTTCTTCTATTCGTCAAAAACAACTTTAAGGATTCCTCACTCAGTTAAAAGCCACATCCATGATTTTTTTATCCAAATGCTAACCAATTTTGATATCTTAAAATATCCCCTTAAAAAATCTTTTCATTGAAATTAAATTTTTATTTCACTTTTAGTATTAGTCCCCCCATATTTGTTCTATTACTCCATTTTCCTTGGATACTTTGCTAATCAGAAGTACCTTTCTGTAACGGCAAATGAGCAAGTAAACAAAAAAAAAATATTTAAGGCAGTACATGGTAGGTACCTAGAAATTTTTCCCTGCCACATGGCATGTGCACTTTGAGAGACATTGCATGCCAGTGCAATAGACCCTAACTCCATCACGAATCAGACAGTTAAGCATGTCCTCAAGGGAAGGCTTGAAGACAATCTGGTCAGCTCCATTCATGAATAACTCAGTATTCAGGAACATAGACAGCAAGGACTCAAAACTCTGCCATGTACTAGATTTGTGCCAGAGGCCCTGGCTCAGACACTTTTCGAATATGTAAAAGGACATTATTCTATCATTTACTGATTTTTTTATTAGTTGCTATATGGCTCTATTGCATTTTCTGGAAAGGAAAGTTTCTTGCTGAGATAGTGATTGACGAGGCTGGTGGTTGTCTCTTGATCTGTTTCATTTAATGTGGACTTCAACGGATACCCTGATTTTGATGACTTAAATTCTGTTACCCTCACCTTCACCCAAGGAAGATTCTGTTTCTTCTTTGGATACTCTCTCTACTAGCCATATATTGGCTCAGATATACATTAATCAAATTCCATAGAAATGCAGTTTGCTTTCTTCCTTCTGTGTTCATGCATACCACTTTTAAGGGGCCATTTAACTGGAAAATGTATACTACATCTTGTAAAATATCGAAAGAGGAGTAAATCTCACCCCCTTTCACAATTCCTCCACATAGCTGACCCCTAATATCTCACCTGCACTCCCTCTGAAGGCTTCTTTCCCTCAACTCCTATGTTCCTCATCCATTCCCCACACCTCCACTCAACCATCTATTCCTAACAACACCTGCCCTGGCTTAAAAAAAACTTACATGTTGCTTCATGAAATTCTCCTAACTAAACATTACTTTTCTCATTTGCTTTTTCCCTTTGACAGTGAAAGATGCTTTTTGAGTGAGTCTTAAAGAAAAACCATAAGTCAACCTCACGAGGTTAAAAGAACAAAAAAAATTGTGGGAAATGGCCAGGAAGGTATTATGTCATCTAATTATCATATGTCAAAAATCAGTACCTAAAAAGAATAGTCTCCACTGATGCCTATAAAGTAAAATAGCTCAAGACTGGTTTCCTCTAAAACTCTGTGCAAGCTTTATTTTTCATCTTCTGTATTTGATGTGAATCAGCTGGGTGTAGGAAGTGAGGATTTTTTTTAATTTGTTTTTATTTATTTCAAGGAGGATCTTGAGTTCTTCTTTGCCCCAAATATGAGATAGATGAGAAAAATTAAAATCAGCTCCATGAAAAGGCAAGGAAGAGATTAGAGATATCAGATGATTGGAGAGGAAGGCATCTATTTTATAGATGTGTGTAAGGCAAACTAGAAAATAAAGAATTATAAGTTCTTTATAAAACATATGAGATGGGAGAAATTTAAGTGGAGGACAGCATAGAAGGTACATACATTTTTAATTTATAGCCAGGAAGTCTCTTTCGAATTTTTAAATGAGCAAAAAAGGCAAAGGGGAAATCAAGAATAAATTCTAGCAGGAAAAATGGCAGCACTCTGAGTTTTAGAGGAATGCAACAAATTACTGTGACAGATAATGAGTGTTTTAGGGAAATGGAATAATGAGGTATTTTCAGGAACTGAATTTTCTAAATTGAATGTGATGACTGGTACTAATGGATGATTAACGGTTCGGTGCTTTGCACCCTCTAAGCACTCAGTAAATATGATTGATTGATATGTCACTTACAAATACAGAATAACAGTTATGAAGCAATTATACAAGCAATACGTGAGTGGAAAAGCTTAATGCATCTGAAGATCCTACTAAAATAGAAACTAAATAATAATAATAATAACCCATACCTTTTCTGTGTCAATGCCTTTTGACATGGACCATGTTGAGACAATATAATCCATGACTCGCTCACTAAGGCCTTTTGGGACCTGATAGAGTTTTAGGAAATCCCGTACATTGTTCAGCATCTCATGGTATCGGTTGGTGTTGGCATACATTTGCTGGAAAATTGTTGTAACATTTCCAAAAATAGTTGCATAAAGAAGAGCTGAAAGGGAAGAAATGATAAAAATAAAACAAATATCTCACATAAAAAATTATGAATATTTGCTAATCAATGAATAATTTGACAGAGACATCCTTATAAACTTGTAGGGGTGAATGCATGTTGAACTCTGAGAAGATTGCCTGACACCTGGTATTCCCTCAGAAAACATTACCTTCAGTAGGAGAAACATGACTTTATGAGCATGCACGACTCTAGTCAATATGACAAAACATGAGAGTCATCACAATATTTTCTGAAGAATCAGATGATCCAAAGTTATAATTTTGCCTAAGAAATCCTATTTGTTACTAGATTAAAGTTATCCTCCACTTTGTCCTCCTGAATGAAGCCTAATCAATTTAAATTTTTCAGAGATTGATGATCTAGTTTAGAAACATATGCTCTTTCTCATTACCTGCTCCTTCCAGCTTTTGGAATACTTCCCTGGTTATAAATATTTTTGACAGAACATCAGAAATTTAGGGAGTGGAGAGAAATTAATGTGCTTCATGTTTAGAAGGTTGTGAAGATAAAGAGATTTGGAGTTTTTAGCTAAAATAAAACTTTGGCAATGCTGAGAAATTCCAGTTATTAAATTCATATAATTATTCCAGTGATTTTTTTTATTCCATCATTTTAATTAAATGTAAAGTTAGCTCACTGACGACTGTCATTCATCTATGGGGGACTACGGGTGGTATACGGTATTTCAAAGCCCCGACTGCTCCCTCCTCAATCCATAATTCACCAACTCTTCTTTCTCCAGATGTAGTCAGGCTATTAATGCTGACAGGATCCTACAAAAGCTTATTTAGAGTAGAGTTCAGCCTAAACTGAACAAACTTCCGATCTTCAATAGCACACTACCTGCAACCTGCCCTGCCCCTCTGGTTTCACTCCCTTGTTAACTGGAAGCTTTTTTGAAAAGGGGGCAGTACTTTATTCACCTTAATGTTCAGTACACAGGCATTCCATAAGCATTTCACAAATAAGTAGACTCACAGGCAATGATAATTTTCATCCTACATCCTCCAAGCATTTGAAAAATGACTTTAAACAAAATATAGGCTGTTTCACTTTGCAGTTTCATCAGCCAAATCCCATTTGATGGAAGTGGTATAAAATCAAGCTAGAGAAGCAACTCAAGATCTTTAATATACTGCTTTTAGAAAATTATTTGTTTTTTTTCAAGAAGAGCTGTTCTCCTCTGAGTGTAACAAATTATAATTTCACAACTGAAAGCTATTATTTTATAAAAATTTCATCAGTTTTTCTGCTATTATTTGATGCCAGTGCAGGACAATTTTTTAAGACAGATGATATTTTGTTAGACCTGAGTAGGAGGAATAGAGTGTTGACATTTTCCGACTAAGTCTTTATACCTTTGAATATTTGTATTTAAAAACAAAAACTTATCCTTTCGTCAGTCTTTCAAAAATGTCTTGTGTGCATATATTTCTTTTCATACTTTGAAATAAATGTGTTTATCTTTAATGTATCAATTTTCCATGTTGAAATGAAGAGTTTACTAGGATTGTGGATATAGTATCCTGAGATCTTGATTCTATAAAGAATTATTAGGTTTATTAAAAGATATAGAGTTCTTTCCTAAGAAAAAAAAAAAAACAGAAAAGTAACTAAAGGTAATCATGGACTTAACATCTCTATTCCACCATTGTTGCTTTTAAGAAAAACAAACAGAAATAAGGTTAACAAATTAATGACAGCAGAATCATCTAGCAAATATGGAATTTTACATTTTCAGAAAAGAAAAATAAGAAAAATTTACATTTTTAAAATAATGAGTATTCTAGGGGTTAATGAAATAATACTGCAATTACGATTTTTAGTAGTGCTCAGCTATCATAAATGGTCAATAAATGTCACAGAACTACCTATTATTTTAACATGTTTAACTTGTTTGGCTCTCTAAGATGCTTGAGATATGCTACATTTGCCAAATGTCTTATTACTGCCTTTTAGTTTAACAAATTACTACGCATTTCATCTTTTAGGGTACATTAAATGTATACACAAAATATATTCTGCTCATATAGAAAGTTTAAGATAAAATATGAAGAATCTGCTAATGTATTAAAAGTTTGCAGCACTAAGAAGTGAAGAATTATCAACATTCCATTAAGTTTGGCATATTATAAAAATATCCACTTTTTGGTTCATTTTTCATTTTCATTATTTTATGAACACATAATAATTATACATATTTATGAGGTATAATGATAGCTTGATATAAGCATATAATGTATAATGATCAAATCAGGGTAATTGGTTATCATTTCTTTGTGTCAGGAACATTCCAATTCCACTCTTCTAGGTCTTATGCAATTTACAATCAATTATTATTCCCACAGTTGCCCTATTGTGCTGCTGAACACTGGATCTTACTTGTATTTTTGTACCCATTCACCAGCTGCTCTTTACCGCTCACTGCCTCTCATTTTCATGTGAATGTAGTGTCCCTGCATCGGATAAGACTAAACAAGATAATAATTTAAAGTAAGAGATGCAATTATACGTTTACATTTTTGTAATTTTATTTTGAAATAATTTTAGACTTAAAAGAAGTTGCAGAAATAGTGCAGAAAGCTTGCATCACCCACATGCAGCTTCTCACAAGGATGACATCCTACACAATTATAGTAATATAGCAAAACCAGGAAACTAAGAATGGCACAGTACAATTAACCAAACTAGAGAGATTTTTTTTTGCCAGTTTTTCTTTTTTTCATATGCATTTGTTTCTTCAGTGTATAGTTTTATAAAATTTTATCACATATATAGATCCATGTCATTTACATATATTTTTTAAAAGAGAAATCACTTCTTCCTTATGAATATCTTCAATCTTGAGTACGGAATACATTTCAAAAGAGATAGTGTGACAGCATGTATGATACTCCAGCAAGCAGGAATAGCGCTGCCCACTGCGCCTGTGTTCCAGAACAAATGGGCATATCTTTAATGACAGAGGCCTTGGAGCATGACACACAGTAATAAGGGAAACTGATCTCAGTAGAAGCTCCCTCTAAACTGTCAGCTCTCAAAATAATACCTCCCTCCCATATTACAGACACTCCTATCTTCTTGGATGTCTCATCATTATTTAGATCTAACACATCCAAAAAGGAACTCAGTCTACAGCACCCTCTCTCCAACAGCCAAATGCACTTTTCACCTCTGCAAACAGCAAAGCCATACCTGGTTGCTCAGATCAAAAACCTCAAAGTTATTCTTCAATCCATTCTTTGATTCATCTCCTATATCTTATCCATCAACAATTCCTGTTCGCTCTACATTCAACATATAGCTCCAGTTCAATCACTTCTCACTGTCTCTACCAGCATGCTTGCAGTCTCTAAAAGTGTGTGTCTTTGGACCAATTACTAAACCTCCATTGGCCTCTATGTCCTCACTTAGAACTTTAAAATTACACTGGAATCTTCACCAAAGGGTTGTGTTAAATGAGATAATGCATATAAAACAGTATTAAAAAAGAGTCTAGTAGGGACTAAGTATCCACAAAATGCTATCCATCATCATCACCACAAAAATCATTTCCCAAACAAAAAGAGTAATCATATATATATATATGATCTTGGCCACATATAATCACAGCACTGCCTCTTCCACTGACCATCACTCCTGTCAGTCTTTTCTTTATTCCCTCTGCTTCAGTATACATCTTCTTGATGCTAATCAAACAACCTAAACTAATTAATTCTTCAGGGCCCCTTTACTAGCTGTTCCTTGAACACTCTTTTCCATGATCCTCACTTGGTTTGTTTCCTCTCCTCATTCAGGTCTCTGATCAAAACCTGACTCATTGGCTGGGTGCAGTGGCTCATGCCTGTAATCCCAGCACTTCGGGAGGCCAAGGCAGGAGGATCACAAGGTCGGGAGTTCGATACCAGCCTCACCAACATGGTAAAACCCCGTCTCTACTAAAAATACAAAAATTAGCCAGGCATGGTAGCATGTGCCTGATATCCCAGCTACTTAGGAGGCTGAAGCAGGAGAATCGCTTGAACCCAGGAGGTGGAGGTTGCGGTGAGCCGAGATCGCACCACTGCACTCCAGCCTGAGTGACAGAGCGAGACTCCATCTCAGAAAAAAAAAAAAAAAAAACCCTCACTCATTACTGAGGCCTTCCCTGACCATGCTGTCTAAACATCCTCTTCCCCCACTATCACAATCTACCTCCTTACTATGTTTTATCATTCCTTATTTTATCACTACTTTAACTTTTTCTTTCTCTTTCTTTCTTTCTTTCTTTCTCTCTGTCTCTCTGTCTCTCTCTCTCTCTCTCTCTCTCTCTCTCTCTTTCTTTCTTATCCATCTTTTCCCTTCCAAGAGGGCAGGTGTGGGCCTGGTCCTTTTGGCTCACTGTGGTATTTTCCCAATATAGACCAGTTCCTAGAACATGGCAAGTGTTCAAATATTTTTTTCCAATAAATTCACACACCAAAAACTAAGAAACAGTTTTTCAGAAACATTTTATTTTCATATCAAAATCTCACTATCAGTGTTACAAACATATAGAAGGAATATACACTGTTAAGGCAGGTAGGGGAATGAAACATTTAAAGGCTAAGGTTATGAATTCCCATGGTCTGGCCAGTTTTGTAGAGACCCCTTACATTATTTTACCTTTTGAATGGAGGTATCATATAGTCAATTCATGTACTTTACTATTAATAGTAATAAATAGGTTAATTTGTGACAATTTCATAAGGGTCTTTTTATATCCTCTCCTGCAGACTTATAGACTTAAGATAACTGCTAATTGTGCAAGCTAATCATACTTAAGGTCTTAGTAAATCTGGCATACAAACCAGCAAATGCCTTATATAAAAAGTCTTACATTTTTCTTACTCACAAAGGGATTATTTTGAAGATAATTATGACACATAAAAGATGGAATATATTGGGAGGCCGAGACGGGCGGATCACGAGGTCAGGAGATCGAGACCATCCTGGCTAACACGGTGAAACCCCGTCTCTACTAAAAAAATACAAAAAAAAAAAACAAACAACCCCATCAAAAAGTGGGGAAAGGATATGAACAGACATTTCTCAAAAGAAGACATCCATACAGCCAACAGACACATGAAAAAATGCTCGTCATCACTCGCCATCAGAGAAATGCAAATCAAAACCACAATGAGATACCATCTCACACCAGTTAGAATGGCAATCATTAAGAAGTCAGGAAACAATAGATGTTGGAGAGGATGTGGAGAAATAGGAACACTTTTACACTGTTGGTGGGATTGTAAACTAGTTCAACCATTATGGAAAACAGTATGGCGATTCCTCAAGGATCTAGAACTAGATGTACCATATGACCCAGCCATCCCACTACTGGGTATATACCCAAAGGATTATAAATTACTCTACTACAAAGACACATGCACACGTATGTTTATTGCGGCACTATTCACAATAGCAAAGACTTGGAATCAACCAAATGTCCATCTGTGACAGACTGGATTAAGAAAATGTGGCACATATACACCATGGAATACTATGCAGCCATCAAAAAGGATGAGTTTGCGTCCTTTGTAGGGACATGGATGCAGCTGGAAACCATCATTCTTAGCAAACTATCACAAGAAGAGAAAACCAAACACCGCATGTTCTCACTCATAGGTGGGAACTGAACAATGAGATCACTTGGACTCGGGAAGGGGAACATCACACACTGGGGCCTATCATGGGGAGGGGGAGGAGGGAGGGATTGCATTGGGGAGTTATACATGATATAAACGTTATGCACATGTACCCTAGAACTTAAAGTATAATAAAAAATAAAAAATAAAAAATAAAAAAAAAAAACTAGCCGGGCAAGGTGGTGGGCGCCTGTAGTCCCAGCTACTCAGGAGGCTGAGGCAGGAGAATGCCGTGAACCCGGGAGGCGGAGCTTGCAGTGAGCTGAGATCCAGCCACTGCACTCCAGCCTGGGCGACAGAGCGAGACTCCGTCTCAAAAAAAAGATGGAATATAGACCTTGCCTCCCAATGGAAGGGGTCACTAATTCTTTGAGAACTCTTCCATTGAGAGGCAAACTCTATATTCTGATCCCTTGAATGTAGGCATACCCTATGACTGTTAGACCACTGGAATATTGTGACCACGATTTTGTGCCAATGTCTAGTCCTAGAGGCCTTACAAAACTAGAAACTTGTAATTCCTCACTATTGAAACAACTGCTCTTGGAATCTAGTTTTCATGCTGTGGGGAAGCCCGAGCAT
Source organism: Trachypithecus francoisi (assembly GCF_009764315.1). Lineage (NCBI taxonomy): Eukaryota > Metazoa > Chordata > Mammalia > Primates > Cercopithecidae > Trachypithecus > Trachypithecus francoisi. The sequence goes on along the minus strand of NW_022681468.1, from coordinate 42,331,067 downwards.
TTTTCTGGAGAGGCCCACATAGACAGGAATAAAGACCCCTAGCCAATAGCCTTGGCTGAACTCCCAGCTAAGCACCGGCTGTAGCTGAACAATTTACAATATTAATATTAGTATACATTTCTGGTTAACACTTAAGGTTACATAAGTGGTTCAACCACTCCTTTTTTTCTTTTTATATTCATAATATTTAAGAATGTTACTTAAGAAATAAAACAAAACGTTCCATCAGTCTGTGATTGTATGTGCAAGATATAGCTTGAGAACATCAGCCTACCAGCCATGTGGCTGAGTCAACTAAGTAGAGTTTTCAGGACCATTGAAGCCATCCTAGCTGATACTACATGAAGCTGAAATAAGTCACACCCTCATAGCCCTGTGCAAATTGCAGATTCATGAATAAATTAAATGATTATTCTTTTCTTAAGCCACTAAATGTGATTAGTTATGTAACTATGATCAATTTAGCGTTAATAACAGTGATTCTCAAATTGGGCAGGGGTCCTAGAGGAGGAGGGTAATGAGTCCTTTATGACACACATCACAGCCCAAGAGAATATTCTGAAAAACAATTTTTAATATATAATATAGTTTTATATTTTAAAATGGAAAAAATGCCTTCTATTTTTATAATATGAATATTGAAGACATGAAAGAATACACAATATTATCAAAAAGAGACAGGTTGAAAGATTGAACAATGTCGTAACTCATCACAGACATCACTATTCATTCAAGTATTATTGAATTTAGTAGATATTTATTGGACACCTAATATATGCCAGCCAGTATACCAGCCACTGGGAACACAATGATAAAAAAGACAGACATAATCCCCATCCTCAAGTAGTATCCACTACTCCCTATAGAAAACTATTAGTCCTTAATTCTCCCAAATTATATTCTTTGAAAGAAGATGAATCTTTTTCTTTTTATGGTTTATAAAAATTCATATAGCCAACCTAAGCATATAAACAATATAGTTTATTTCTCAGGGTTAAACAATTTGTAGAGTCAAACAAAAATCACATTAAGTTAATTAACTGTAACCTGGCCTTCACTCTCATGAATTGCTCACTATAAGAGATCAAATAATGATATTCAGATCTCTGAAAAAATGTTCTCCAGTCATTTCATTTGCTCATTAGGTCAAGCTGCATCTCTCCATCTCCTTATTAATAATCTTTCCTTCTTAGATACTACATTTTGTGTCTGTCCATGATGATAACCAATACTAACTTTTCCTAATTATCTTCCTTTTATAAATCTTGCCAAGTGACTATTGGCCTTAGACTGAGCAGTTTAAACTACTGATATGATAATGCATTTCCAGTAACGCTTAAGGCCTCATAGGTGGTCCAACCATCATTTTCTATTTCTATTTCTATTCACTAAAGTTCACCTTTAATAATGACATTTAAGATGTGGAAGGAAAATGTTCCAGCAATCTGTGATCATCTGTGTAGCACACAGCTTGTTAAAACATTTGAAATGGCTCCGGTTGGACTTAGCACAAAGTGAAGAAGTTGATCTTCAGAAACTTCCAGTTTCCAAGTTGCTTTCCTTCCTTCTCTCTCATAATGGCTCCTGGCTTCAATGGATGCTTTTTTGCAGTGACCCATATATGTAGGCACCCTCTATGCATCCACTATGAGCCAGGCAATTTCTATTTTCCAATCTTCACTTAATCTACATCCCATTCCATCTAGTATCTGGGCTGTGCCAATTAATTTGTTAGAAACTGGTCTCATCAATAACTTTAAGTGTTAAATATTGAAAACTATTTGGTGCATTTTTCCCTCTAAGAGATGCTGGAATTTTGAAAGGGAAATTCCAAATAATACTGTGAGTTGACTGAATCACTATTTGAATGAACTGTCAACTAGTAAAACTAGTTAGGACACAGCAGGATCACTTTTAGAACTTACCAAATTTTAGTATAATATTGGATAGATGTCACCCAGCTTAGAGCTGATCCTGTGATTACCATAACTGACTTTGCCAAAATAGCCTCAATAATTACATGGTAATTATTATTGATATTATTTCCTATATGCCCTAAAGAATCACTTAACTTTAGAAAGTTAATCACAAACCTGCATTAATCAATTACTAATGTAACAAGGATGGAAGAAATGGAGGGAGGAAGAGGAATGAAGGGAAAGATGTGGGAAGATTGCTCACTTGAAAAAATTGTAAGAAATTAACATAAAAGTAAAAACAAAGACTCAAAGTATCAAGAGGGCTTGATCTCCCCTTTATCCTTCTATGACAGTTATTCTCTTTTAAGCTAAATGTGTTAATCAGGGTTCTCTAGAAGGACAGAACTAATAGGATGTATCTTGACTTAATCTTAATATATAATCTTAATCTTAATATATAAAGGGGAGTTTATTAAGTGTTAACTCACATAATCACAAGGTCCCACAATAGGCCATCTGCAAACTGAGGAGCAAGAAGAGTCAACCCGAGTCCCAAAACTGAAGAACGTGGAGTCTGATGTTCAATGGCAGAAAGCATCCATCATGGGAGAAAGATGCAGGCTGGGAGGCTAGGCCAGTCTAATCTTTTTATGGTTTTCTGCCTGTTTTATATTCTAGCTGCACTGGCAGCTGATTAGATAGTGCCCACCCAGATTAAGGGTGGGTCTACCCTTTCCAGCCCACTGACTCAAATGTTAAACTCCTTTGGCAACACCCTCACAGACACACCCAGGATCAATACTTTGTATCCTTCAATCTAATCAAGGTGACACTCATTATCACCCATAACAAGTCCACCCCTTGTCAACTTGAACCCATACACATCTCCTGAGATCATAATCTTCAAATAAAGACAATAATAAGGTCATAATTACACCTAACATAATACAACTATCTTTTGTACAACCAGAAACACATCAATACCCAACCCAAATACTATTACATAAAGTTAACAATACTTAAATGTTGATATGAAGTCAACATGATAAAGAAAAAAAAGGATGACCAAGACAATCCTAACCCAAAAGAACAAAGCTGGAGGCATCACGCTACCTGATTTCAAACTATACTACAAGGCTACAGTAACCAAAACAGCATGGTACTGGTACTAAAACAGAGATATAGACCAATGGAATAGAACAGAGCCCTCAGAAATAATACCACACATCCACAGTCATCTGATCTTTGACAAACCTGACAAAAACAAGAAATGGAGAAAGGATTCCCTATTTAATAAATGGTGCTGGGAAAATTGGCTAGCCATAAGCAGAAAGCTGAAACTGGATCTTTTCCTTACTCCTTACACGAAAATTAATTCAAGATAGATTAGAGACTTAAATGTTAGACCTAAAATCATAAAAACCCTAGAAGAAAAGCTAGTTAATACCATTCAGGACACAGGCATGGGCAAGGACTTCATGTCTAAAACACCAAAAGCAATGGCAACAAAAGCCAACATTGACAAATTGGATGTAATTAAACTAAAGAGCTTCTGCACAGCAAAAGAAACTACCATCAGAGTGAACAGGCAACCTACAGAATGGGAGAAAATTTTTGCAATCTACTCATCTGACAAAGGGCTAATATCCAGAATCTACAAAGAACTCAATCAAATTTACAAGAAAAAAACAAACAACCCCATCAAAAAGTGGGCAAAGGATATGAACAGACACTTCTCAAAAGAAGACATTCAAACAGCCAACAGACACATGAAAAAATGCTCATCATCACTCGCCATCAGAGAAATGCAAATCAAAACCACAATGAGATACCATCTCACACCGGTTAGAATGGCAATCATTAAAAAATCAGGAAACAACAGGTGCTGGACAGGATGTGGAGAAATAGGAACACTTTTACACTGTTGGTGGGACTGTAAACTAGTTCAACCATTGTGGAAAACAGTGTGGCAATTCTTCAAGGATCTAGAACTAGAAATACCATTTGACCCAGCCATCCCATTACTGGGTATATACCCAAAGGATTATAAATCATGCTGCTATAAAGACACATGCACATCTATGTTTATTGCGGCATTATTCACAATAGCAAAGACTTGGAGTCAAGCCAAATGTCCATCAGTGACAGACTGAATTAAGAAAATGTGGCACATATACACCATGGAATACTATGCAGCTATAAAAAGGATAAGTTCATGTCCTTTGTAGGGACATGGATACAGCTGGAAACCATCATTCTCAGCAAACTATCACAAGGACAGAAAACCAAACACCACATGTTCTCACTCATAGGTGGGAATTGAACAATGAGATCACTTGGACACAGGAAGGGGATCATCACACATCGGGGACTATTGTGGAGAGGGGGGAGGGGGGAGGGATAGCATTAGGAGATATACCTAATGTAAATGACGAGTTAATGGGTGCAGCACACCAACATGGCACATGTATACATATGTAACAAAATGTTGTGCACATGTACCCTAGAACTTAAAGTATAATAATTAAAAAAAAAATTTTTTAAGAAAAAAGATAAAAAAGGAAATAAAATGAAGACATTTTCTTAGTACAAGTATATACATGCGCAAACATGTTTTTAACAAAAGAAGGAGGAAATACTGATGACAATTACATTCCTCGTTTCTGCAGCTGGTCACACGGTAGTAGCTGGCATTGATGACTACCTTCTACTACCCATTCTGTATTCCCTTTGCCTTCAGCAAGCACTTCAGCAGGTCGTATATTTTTTTCCTGGTGGAGTGACCCAACCCTGCATTCCTGAAGGATCTGGGTCATTTGTAGTCCTGCCTGGATTGGGTTGTTGTAGTTTCCCATTGACCTTAACCACAGGGCATGGTAATACTAAGAGACACCCTAATGGATCTCCTGTATTCCATGCATACTCTTCCTTACCTCCACTGGGGAGCAGTAAACTAATTTCATCTTGAAAGTGTGGGTCAATCACCCCAGCCAACACTGTATCTACCTTCGTAGCCTGTTGACTTAAAGGTAGGAAGAGCCCAAAGTGTCCAGGTGGCAATCTTAACTTCCAGTTTAATGGAATCGTTGTTGTGTCTCCTGGTTCCTCCCTCTGGAACTAAGACTTCTAGGTCAGCAGAATGTAATATTACAGGAACAGGAAGTGAAAATTTTGCTAGAGGATCACTAGGGGTGATGGTGTGTGGTGCCACTTCCACTTCCACCCCTTAATTACTAGACCCATGAATCTTGGCTATGGGAGAAACAGTACCATATATTGGATGCTGATTCAGAGCATACGGGGCCTTCTAGAGAACTCTGGCCAAGACCTGCAAAGTATTGTCACCTCCTCTGGCCAAGACCTGCAAAGTATCGTCACCTAGTTGGCATTGTAATTCTGACTTCAAAAGACCATTCCACCATTCTATCAATTCAGCTGCTTCAGGATGATGGGGAACATGGTAAGACCAGTGAATTCCATGAACATGAACCCACTGCCACACTTCTTTAGCTGTAAAGTGAGTGCTATATGGAATACCATGATGTGCTATATGGAATACCATGATGGTGGATAAGGCATTCCATGAGTCCACGAATGGTAGTCTTGGCAGAAGCATTGCATGCAGGATAGGCAAACCCATAACCAGTAAATATCTATTCCAGTGATGACAAACCTCTGCCCTTTCCATGATGGAAGAGGTCCAATATAATCAACCTGCCACCAGATAGCGGGCTGATCACCCAGAGTAATGGTGCCATATCAAGGGCTCACTGTTGGTCTCTGTTGCTGGCAAATTGGGCAGTCAGCAGTGGCCATAGCCAGGTCAGCCTTGGTGAGTGGAAGTCCATGTTGCTGAGCCCATGCATAACCTCCATCCCTCCCACCGTGGCCACTTTGTTCATCGGCCAATTGGGCGATGACAGAGGTGGCTGGGGAAAGAGGCCAAGTAGTGTCCACAAAAAGTCATCCTATCCACTTAATTATTAAAGTCTTCTTCTGCTGAGGTCACCTGATGGTGAGCACTCCCATGAGATACAAATATCTTCACAGTTTTTGACCACTCAAAGAAGTCCATCCATATACCTCTTCCCCAAATTTCTTTGTCACCAATTTTCCAAACATGCTTCTTCCAAATCCCTGACCATCCAGCCAAACCACTGGCTACAGCCCATGAATCAGTATATAATTGCACATCTGGCCATTTCCCCTTCCAAGCAAAGTGCACAACCAGGTACACTGCTTGAAGTTCTACCCACTGGAAAGATTTCCCTTCACTGCTGTCCTTCAGGGAGGTTCTAGAAAGGGGCTGTAGTGCTGCAGTGGTCCACATTCCAGTGATACCTGCATATCGTGCAGAACCATCGTGAATCAGGCCCTCGTCTTCTCTTCCTCTGTCAACTGATCATAGGGAACTCCCCATGAGGCCATTGGTGCAGGCTGCGGGAGAGAGGACAGGGTGGCAGGAGTGGAGACCATGGGGATTTGAGCAACTTCCTCATGTAACTTACTTATGCCTTCAAGACCTGCTCAAGTAGGATCACATATTTATCACTTCCATTTGATGAGGGAATGCTGCTATGCATGACCCACTCTATGGCCAGATGGGTCAGAAAGCACCCAGTTCATGATAGGGAGTTCAGGTTGCATAGTGACTTGACCCATAGTCAAATGTTCAGTTCCCCCAAAGCCCAGTAATAGGCCAAGAGCTGTCTCTCAAAAGGAGAGCAGTTATCTGCAGAAGACGGCAGGGCCTTGCTCCAAAATCCTAGAGGCCTCCACTGTGATTCACCTATGGGGGCCTGCCCAAGGCTCCAAACAGCATCCCTATCTGCCACTGACACCTCAGGCACTATTGGATCTGCTGGGTCACTAAGTAAATTCATTTTCTTTATTCTCTCTAATCCAGCAAAACTCATTTAGCTTCTAATAAAATTAGTACACTTGCCTTGCTTACACAGCTACATATGCTTTTTGTAACTTTGATAAAAGCTAGCTGAGCAATATAGAAAAATCCCTCTGAAATAGGAATATAGATGTTCAGTGAACACCATTTCAGACTCATTTATTATGGATAAAACAATAGTTCCTAAATGTAGCAACTGTCAGGCCACCATAGACAACCAGAGAGTAAAACTCTATGTTATCTTTAGAAGCTCCCAGTTGCCTCTTAGTGCCCATCTCTTCCCAACTTCTTGCTTGCCTACCACCACTCTAAGCCCCCTTGTCACAGAACCTACCCCATTGCTTAAGGCATCACGCCCTCCTAGTTGGTACAGTAGCCCATCTAATACAAAGGCTAACTTAGTCACTAAAAGATTCCCTGGAGGGGAGCTGTCTTAGGCACTGAGCTACATCTCAAATTAGTGGAATGCTATCTATGCCAGCCTGGGAACCATGGTCACTTCTCCATGTTTCTCAGACATTTTAAACCCAGCCTGGAAAGAAGCAGAGGAAGGAGGAAAGTGAGGGAGGTTTTCAAAGAGCATAGCCAGAGACTGCTGATGATGCACAGCCACTCAGAGGTTCCCAGAAGGAAAATGAAATCCTTTTTGTGACATGATTTTTCAAAATCTATGGTTACAAAGACTAAAACCTCAGCTAAATACAAATGACTAAGGAGAAATCAGATAGGTTTGTATTAAGAGATGCAAAGCTGGACAAGGGTCAGCACAAACACACAACTTTATGTTCTCAAGGAGCAGAACATCAAATTGGAAAAGATAGTAGGACTGACTTATTTTGCCACTGAAATTTTTGTTTGCTTTTATTTTCTATCTCTAAAACTTGATTTTTTCTTTTTCTTTTTCTTTTTTTTTTTTTTTTTTTTTTTGAGACAGAGTCTCACTCTGTCACCCAGGTTGGAGTGCAGTGATGCAATCATGGCTTGCTGCAGCCTTGACCTCCCACTTGCTCAAGCAATCCTCCCACTTTAGCTTCCAGAGTAGCTGGGATCACAGACATATGCCACCACACCTGGCTCATTTTTTTGTACAGACAGGGTCTTGCTATGGTTCCCAGGCTGGAAAATTGCTATTTTTATAGATTCAAGGAACAACTGAAAGTATAACATATTTCACAAGTTATGTAGCTGATGACACATGCCTTTGTCACTTCTATTTTGTTTCTATTTTTTTCTATGTTAAGTTAGGAAAAGTCACATTTCCCCCCTACCATCTCCATTCACACACACACACACACACACACACACACAGTATAATTATGATGTGATCTGATGATTGATAATAGCATGAGTTGTATCTTTCAGGATATTTGTAAATTCTTAGATTGTATCTTTAAAGAAACAACTTTAAAACACAAAATAAGAAAACTACAATGATAAGAGTTCAACTATTGTAGCAACCCATTATTTCGATACAGAGATTTTCCTATGACCTTGAATTTATGAAATGCAAAGATTACCTTACCTATTTATAAGTCTAGCTTTATCAGCTACAGAAGAAAAAAAAACAGGAATAAGAAAATACAATGAATTCTCTCTCACTATGATGAAAAACTGAATTTCTTTTGTTTATGGCTCTTCTCTGTTTATTTCATACTAGATACACATTTGAATGACCCAGGAATCTTTGCTTTTCCATGGTGATACCTGCAAGCCATTTCTCCAATCATAAGCACCAGCATATAAAGGAAGCAAAAAATGCAGAATATAACTTACATCACTTTTTCTATTTATCTATAAAATTAGTGTTACTATTATGCTTACTTAAATATGGACGCCTTAGTATAATACTTAAAATAATATTGAATTTTTTTGTTAAAATACAAGTGAGATTGATCCAAGATCCAAAGACTGAAGTGGCCGGCACTGCCAATAACCTAAACAGTTCAGGGTCCTGAGAATGATCCCTATGGAATAGCCAGGAGCTTCTCATATCTTCTGAGAAATCACATCATGACGTGTCTTCTGGCTGACTCTCATTCATTGTTGCTTCTAAATCTTTGTTCATACAGTTCCCTTGTGGTAGATTTAAAAATATTACCACAAATTTTTCCTCTCTTGGTATGCAAATCCCTTTGTGGTGAGATTTTACTGCTTCTCCCACTAAAAGATGGAATCTATTTCCTTAAGTCTTCCCTAGCTTTATAAATTCCTTTGAGCAATAGGATGTGGCAGAGATGAGATTATGCAATTTCCAGAGCTAGACCTTCAGAAGACTTGAAACTTTTGCCTTTACTCTCTTGGGATGCTGCCTTGAAATCATCTCCCTGAAGAAGTCTGGGTTGTATTGAGGAACAACAAGAGAGCAAGAATAGTGAAGTCTAGTTATTCTAGTGGTCCCAGCCGAACCCAGCTCCCAACTAACGCATCAGCTAAATGTAGCTGCCTGAGGAAACCCAAGCAAAATGAGCAGAAGAACCAATTGCTCAGTCAACCCAGGGGATCATGAGAAATGATGAATGGGCGTGGTTTTAGGTCACTTTGGAGTCATTTCTTAGACACCAATAAACAACTGATGTATCTTTCTCCCATGAAAGCCCTCCCTTTCACTCCATCCTTCCTAAGACACTCTTCAGGGCCTATCATTTTCTTCATGAAACCTCTTCTGGTTATCTCAGGTCAAGAAATTTTTCCTTCTATTCTTCTACAGAACCTATCAACATACCACTCTTTAAAATATTAATCATACATCTTGCTTTATAGTCTTTAATGTGAGTTGACATATCTTCTATAAATCTGATGAAGTCCTTACCTCTTTCTACAATTGACAGAATAGTTCTGGACACAAAACTATGCTATATTTACATCAAAAATATAAATGGAATTAAACTTAAAATATTCTCCTTGTGTAGCAAAGTAAACAGCAAGTGCACAAGAACCATCCCAGTTTAAATATGACTTAGCATACTTTTAAAGTGCTCTGACATGCCAGTCTGAAGAGATGGAAGACAAAAAAACAAACCATTAAGAGGGGTGAAATCACAAGGCTATGGCTAATCACAAGGTAAAAATTATCTCCTAATCTCTTCCAAGAATATTAAAACCTGGGAACATCAATTGTTGAAACTTGGTAGTTTATGAAAAATATATTATAAGCCATAGTATATAAAGACTTCCTCAGAAATTAATCAAGAAGAGATGCCTCTACCAAGTATAGATTAAAAGTTTAAATAGGTTTACCATTTAGTGCAATTATTTCATTTCTTAGAGACTATACTATGGTATTATAAAAAGAATACACAAAAATGTTCACTGAAATTTTATATGTTATGTAAGAAAAACAGTAAAATATTCCAAAATGAAGATTAGGTGACACAAATGTTGGCACATTAATGCAGTTGTAAACCAGGCAGCCATTAAGACAATGATGGGGATCTCTAGGCACAGATCTGAAAAGATTAATGGCATATTTTTGTCTAAAAATTTACTTAATTTGTATGTATACTTTTTTATATGTATCTAAAAGTGGGAGTGAATGATTTATGAGCATCTCTTGGGAATAAGAGTACTTCTTATACTCATGGCCTCCTTTGTATTTACATTCCAAAATATGGTCTTTTCATCCCATAGGTTACCACAATGGTTTCCTAATTGTTCTCCTTACTTCTATTCCGTTATAATGCCATCTGTACATGACCAAGAGGCAGAATTCCTAGAAACATAACTGAGGGGATGCTTACAAAATGTTAACAGTTGTTACTTTTGGGCAATAGGATTTGTGGGGTTCTTTTGTTTTAAAGAAGCAAATTTTTTTTAAAAAAAGTTTAAAGACTTTTCTGTATTAATTGATTATTTTACAATAACCCTGAATAATTTTTAGATAAAGAATAGGTACTTACATTTTTTCAGGAAAGTATATATATTTTTCAGAAAGTAGAAAAATCTCTATAAAGAGCAATTAGGTCAATTCCCAATTTGGAGAATATCACTTTTCTCCAAATTGGTTTTTACATTCATCTGAATTAATATAAAGTATAAAAACACAGCTCTAGAACCTGAAACCACTGTTTTCTTCTCTTACTGGGACCGTACACAGACTAAGCTGACCTGAGGCTTTAAAATGGATAGTGAATTTTGCAAACTATATGACTGACCTGAACCAAGTATGCCCAGAGAAGAAAAGATGAGTTGGTCAAGGTGGAAGGAATTTTATTTGATGGAGCAGTCCAAAATTTGCAAGCTGTACTCTCTTGGAACACTATAATTCTCTGTGATGCTAACAGATGTTTCCCTAAAAAAGTAGTTTCTGGATCAAATAAGTTTCATTAATGTTGCATATTAATTCTTCGTCTTGGAGAGTCCCAATTCACACTAGCATGTCACAATGCATATTAGCATATCAAAAGCTCTGAGAGGCCTTGCAGTAAGATACCATTTTTCATGCTTGTTTGTTTTGGGAACCTTTTTTTTTGTTCATTAAAAACCTATGAATATTTTGCAGATCACCACGGAAAACCGTTGTACAATCCCTGCAGTAGGCAGGAAGGAGCAGGTGCTGGCACTGGGGCACATGAGAGGCTGTTGCCACAATCCCAGGAGGCGAATACAGGCCTCAGCAGAGGAGCCTATTTTAGCACATCTAAAAACAGGTGTTTACTACACCAACCAGTGTCACAGACTGACAAAAAGATGGAACTAGCCATGAAAGGTCATGCCTACCTACGAGAAAAGCAAGAGTAGGAGTGCTAGGTGGCAAGGCCCAACTTGAATTTCAACAAAAAATAACCTAGGTAGCGACAGACAGCAAGGAGAAGGACAGTCTACATGAGTTGGCAGGGCTTGCTGTTTTCTTTACAACACTTGTTGGATTTAGACACAGACTCTCTGTATTCCCTGCCACTATGTTCCGTGGGTCTTAAAGTGGAATTCTTTAATTCAGTCTTAAGTCAGTGTCTGGTGAATAAGGGTAAAATGCTATTTAAAAAAAAAAAAAGGTTGCAGTTTTAGACAAGTTGGACTGGAGTGGGAAAGAGACTGAAGACAGGTAAATAAGCCACCAGATTGGTCACTGTCTCTATGAGGAAAGAAATGAAGAGAATCTGGAATCACGCAGGTATCGCAGATGAAGAGAGAAATAAGTAAACCAATAGACATGAGGACAAATCACAGGACAGAGAGACTAAACTTAAGTCGGAGGACTCGAACACAATTACATTCTTGCAGAACTGGAGGGCCTGGGAGCTGTCTGCGCTATCTCGGCACTCTGCATATTCAGTCTGTACTCTCTTCCTTTATGTCGACTGGTTCCTTTCTAATTCTTTTCAAATCCCTTCAGTTGTGTGCTTTTAACTGCCCTACATAAAGTGCAAATGTATTGAAGGCAAGAAACCATATTTTTGATGAATTGTGTATTTCCTAGAGCTACCTTGTGCATTACTTAGAGCAATAGATTAACTGATGTAAAGTTAATTGTTGGTAAGCAAGCACTGCAAGTTATTTTATATATGATGGGATATTTCACTGACTTATTTTAAAGACAATATCCCATCCTGTGTAAAACAAGATTGGATCTTTTAAAGAGCAATCACCAATTGATTATCATGTAATTGACAATAATCATCATCATCTAACGAGAAGAACAAATCCATGTGATGATATATGAAGAGAGGAAAACGCCATCATCTGGAAACTTAAAAAGCAGAATATATCACTCTACTTATACTTCCTAGGAACTGGGATTTGGAGAAACTTTCGTGTTCTGTCTACAGAATATTTCCATCTTTGGCCTATTCATTAGAAGCTGGCCAAAAAGTAACCTTAGTTAATTGCTTATGATGAATGGAATCCATAAAAACCTGCAAGGTTCACAAAAATAGTACTGGTTTAATAGGTTTCAAGGAGTGTAAGTTTTGATTTGATAAAATTATTCCCACCTTTCTAATTTTCAAGACTGTGTACCCCATGAAACACTGTATCCTATGAAAGACTGCAAGATATATTACTGAATTTCTTCTCTGTCTACCACATTACTAAGTTTTATTCTTTTCTAGCAACACTTAGTACCAAATGTTCACCTTTTCAATAAATCATTACAGCCAAGGCTTGACATGTATGGAATAAAGTCATATCAAGTTCATTTTACTGGGCACATAACTGTGGCAGAAATGTCAACTATAATAAGCATGTGATGAAAAAGATCTTCAGGGCTCCTGTCAGGTACTACATAACCTGACAGTAGGTTAAACCTGAACATTTACATGAAGAGGTTGCATGACCAAGGCTGACAGCTGTCATTAACACTATGAAGAAGAAGAAATATGCCAGCTAAGCTTCCCAGCTTTCACTTTACAGGTGCTTTCAAGTTCCCAGTTAATCCTTCTGACAAATATGGGAGGGGCATTCCTTTCCATTTACAGATGAGAAATTGGTCACTTCTCCTCATCCACATTACCACTGCCCTGGTCTAGGCATTCCTCTCTCAGCGAAATTACTGCAACAGCCTCCTAACTAATATTCTTGCAAACAATCATGTCCTGATAGTAAGAACTAAGTAATACTAAGGTTTCCTAGGGAAACAAAGCCTCCTGAAACTCAGTAGTTTAACAATAACCAACTCACTTATAGTTCTACAGGGTAGATGTGGATCTACCATGTACCCAGGAGTGATGCCCCAAATGGGATCCAGCTTACGTCCACCTGCAACTTACTCATCTCCCCATGTTATCAGCAAAGAAGAGAGGATTACAAGGCCACACAGAACGCTTCCTTCTGCCTCTCACTGGCAGAGCCCAGTCATGTGACCCTAACCCACAGCATGGGAGGCTGGAAAAGGTAGAGAAGCACATAGATATGTGATAAGTAAAAATAGCCTCTGCTACACCAAGGTTCAGTGCAGTCAGGTGGATTGGCTAAAATACAAATCTGCTCATGTCACTCCCCTTCTGAATCTCCTACAATGGCTTCCTAACACCCACAGGTTTAATCTCTACCTTTATCTTCTGATACTTCACACCCCAAAATGCAAGCTCCACAAACATTCAACCACTGGCTTCTTATTCACTATGCAGTTCTTTTAACATTTGTTAATGTTTTTCCAAAAAATCATAATTATGACCAATTCTTTTTTTTTTTTTTTTTTTTTTTTTTTTTTTTTTTTTTTTTTTTTTACCAGAAACATGTACACTTTATTGAATGCCATTGTAGAAAAGTGTGAGGATAAAGGGCTGATACAGGACTCGGCTCCGGGGGCAAGGCGAGGAATGGAAGGAAGGTGGAGCACGTGGGACACAGGTTATGGGCGGAGCTGCTGGCCTGAATGATGTCTCCTGATCTATCGATGGGCTTGGTAGATCAATACTGGGATGACAATGAGCAGAATGGTCATGAGGATGCCCAAAATCAGGGCCCAGATGTTCAGGCACTTGGCGGTGGAGGCATAGGCCTGGGCCCCAGTCAGGTCGCCAACCATCTTCCTGTCCCTAGACTTCACGGAGTAGGCGAATGCTATGAAGCCCAGGCAGCAGGGGTTCATGAAGAGGGTGTTGAACAGGGACCAGACGACATGGTCGGGCACGGAGGTCTCGCTGCGGATGTGGATCACGGTGGACGTCAGGGGAGCAGGGTTGTGGGGCGCCCCCAGCACAGCCACCTCCTGCTCCTCCTTGAGCAACTCATAGTTGGGAGGCTGGCCGCTATTGACAGGAGAGAAGACGGTTTGGACCGTGTGGTTCATGGTGTCCTGCGAAGGCCAGCGGTGGTCGGGTTAGTGGGATGGTTCTTAGTGGGCCATGACCAATTCTTAACTACATCCACAGCTACTATCCATGCTTAACCCATCTCTTCCCTGTACCTCTGCAATAGCCTCCTAATTTATTTTGATCTTTGCAATTTATTCTCAACACAACAGCTAGTACATTACTTTAAAATAACATCAGATCATGTCACTGACCTGCTGAAAAGTTTCCAGGGGCTCTTATCACAAATAGAATAAAACCAAAGCCTGCACAATCTTCATCTCCAAATTCATCTCTACCCTTCTCTTCCTCCTCACCAGGCACTGGCCCCATGGATGCCTGAGCCCACTCGGCACCCTCCTGCTGCAGGAGCTATGCATTTTCTGCTCCTGACACACACCACATGCTTACATGGTTCCCTCCTTAACTTCATTCAGGTCCCCCTTATGCCATACGCATAACCTGCTTTATTTTTCTTCACAACACTTACCCCTACCTGACATTGTATTGTGAATCTGCTTGTTGTCTATATAACCTGACACTCTCTCCAGAAAGTAAACTCTTTGAGATTCGGCTGTTCTCTGTCAAATTCAATATAATATTCCCAGGGCTTGGTGCAATCAATGCAGAATGGACAAATTAATCATTGAGTGAGGGGGGTAAATCCTGACCCTCTATGCCTACAAGGCACTTTATCTGATGTCATGTGGGAACTAGTCTATCTTGCAGCTTCCCTGAGGATTTACTCAAGCCTTCCACATTCTTCCCACCAGGAACTTCCCCAGTCCCAGTGGGATTCCTCCCCTGTGCCCTCAGGTCTCTACTACAGTGTCTGACATGCTGCAGACATTCAACAATGTTACTCAATTCATAAATTCTCCAGGGCAATAGGCCAAATGGCAAGTAGGTAATGAGGTAGGTAACAAGAGATGCAAACCTATTAGGTTAGTGCCAAAGTAATTGCTGTTTTTGCCATTACTTTTTTAAATTTAATTCATATTTATCTTTGGTCTATTTCTGGATTTTCTTTATGGTCTCATGATCATTCCATTTCTGAGCCATTACCACATCGTGCTTTTAAAATTTTTTAACTTAATTTTATTTTTATTATACATTAAGTTCTGGGACATATGTGCTGAACGTGCAGGTTTGTTACACAGGTATACACGTGCCATGGTGATTTGCTGCACCCATCAACGCATTATCTACATGCTATCCCTCCCCTAGCCTCCCACCCCCTGACAGGCCCTGGTGTGTGATGTTCCCCTCCCTGTGTCCATGTGTCCTCATTGCTGAACTCCTACTTATGAGTGAGAACATGCAGTGTTTGGTTTTCTGTTCCTGTGTTATTTTGCTGAGAATGATAATTTCCAGCTTCATCCATGTCCCTGCAAAGGACATGAACTCATCCTTTTTTTGTGGCTGCATAGTATTCCATGCTGTATATGTACCACATTTTCTTTATCCAGTCTATCATTGATGGGCACTTGAGTTGGTTCTAAGTGTTTGTTACTGTGAACAGTGCTGCACTAAACATACGTGTGCATGTGTCTTTATAGTAGAATGATTTATAATCCTTTGGGCCTGTACCCAGTAATGGGATTGCTGGGTCAAATGGTATTTCTGGTTCTAGATCCTTGAGAAATCACCACACTGTCTTCCACAATGGTTGAACTTATTTACACTCCCACCAACAGTGTAAAAGTGTTCCTATTTCTCCACATCCTCTCCAGCATCTGTTGTTTCCTGACTTTTTAATGATCGCCATTCTAACTGGCATGAGATGGTATCTCGTTGTGATTTTGATTTACATTTCTCTAACGACCAGTGATGATGAGCTTTTTTTCATGATTGTTGGCCATATAAATGTCTTCTTTTGAGAAGTGTCAGTTCATATCCTTTGCCCACTTTTTGATGGGGTTGTTTTTTTCTTGTAAATTTAAGTTCTTTGTAGATTCTGGATATTAACCCTTTGTCAGATGGATAGATTGCAAAAATTTTCTCCCATTCAGTAGGTTCCCTGTGCACTCTGATGATAGTTTCTTTTGCTGTGCAGAAGCTCTTTAGTTTACATAGATCCCATTTGTCAATGCTGGCTTTTGTTGCCATTGCTTTTGGTGTTTCAGTCATGAAGTCTTTATCCATGCCTATGTCCTTAACGGTATTTCCTAGGTTTTCTTCTAGGGTTTTTATGGCTTTAGGTCTTGGAGGCATCATACTACCTGACTTCTAACTATACTACAAGGCTACAGTAACCAAAACAGCATGGTACTGGTACCAAAACAGATATATAGACCAACAGAAGAGAACAGAACAGAGGCCTCAGAAATAATGCCACACATCTACAACTATCTGATCTTTGACAAACCTGACAAAAACAAGCAATGGGGAAAGGATTCCCTATTTAATAAATGGTGTTGGGAAAACTGGCTAGCCATATGCAGAAAACTGAAACGGGACTCCTTCCTTATACCTTAAACAAAAATTAACTCAAGACTGATTAAAGACTTAAACGCAATGCCATTACTTTTAACAGCAAAACCATGACTACTTTTGCACCAACTGAATACATATATAGTTTCTAGGCCCATGGCTACTTCTAGTTTATGCTACAGTCACTGCAAAAGAGACATTTTGTAGCTGAAATTCAGGATGTAAGTAAATTTCTTTTCTTTATAAGACTTCCAACAAGCTTAGCATTTTGGCCAATGAATCAAATACTCAGTGTCACATCTGCTTAGGACAAGTTACATACAAATTAGCCTCCATTGGTTTCTCTGGCACACATAAATGGAAACACTTCTGTAAATATTCTCAAGCATTTCATAAAGTAACGGTGATTTTTTTTTTTTTTGACTGCTTGGAGCCATTGCATGTAAAGAATTTCTCCTAAAAATGGATATTTTACTTGCTATATAAATGTTGTGACTTCTTCATCTGAAGAATAAAGCTCTCATATGTAAATGTGAGTAGTAATGAATCATTTGATTAGAAGCTTATGTGTCCAAAGTAGTCATGTCCTAATGGCATGGCACAGAGGGAAAGTCAAGTCCTCTTAGTAGTGGTAGATCACACACATAAAAATAATAATAATTTTCTTTACTTAAGAAAGTCTAAGTTTTATTCTATTTATAAATATGGTTATTTTCTAGCCTTCAGATGTAAAATAAAAGCAATGCATGGAAGCCTTTAACCACTGGCAAATATAAGGCATAGTTTTAATACAAAGTATTTTGGAAAATATTCTTATTATGCCCACAATTTAATAATAATACATGTACAGTCATTATTATACATAACTTTTATAAACTCAGTTAACCTTAAGAAAACTCTCTGGCATAGGTCTATTATCATTTCTAGTTTAGAGATGATGAAACTAAAGGCAAAGAGGATAGGTTGCTTGTTCAAGGTCAAACTGCTAGTAGGTTACAAAGTCAAGATTCCAACCCAGGTATTCCGACCCCAAATCCTGTGTTTTGAATCATCGTCTAAAACTGCCTCTTAAGAAACACTTTAAAATTGTTCTCATTAGCCATAAGATCTTAAAATAGGCTCTCTCTGTTTATATAACATATCAGTGAAAACTGTTTTCACTGCAATTGAACATCCACTTGCGAAGAAAATGAAAAGTCAAACATGTCAAGCTCTTGTCTTCAGACTTTTTGATTGGCTTATTGGGTACTACTCAATATTGATTATCATCTGTGTACCAGACTCTTTGTGAGAGGCTAAAATACAATGGTATAAAAGATCGCATCTATCCCCAGGGAAACTATAGTTAATAGTAACCAGTTAAACAATTTCTGTTCAGTGTCACAAACGCTACATAGGGTGCTATAAGAAGAACTCATTGAAGGAGCACCGAACCCAATCCTAGGGCTTAAGAAAAGCTTCCTGGAGGAGCAATTTCCAAGTATTTGCTAAAGTTGTTTGGTGTGGCTCCAACATCATGACAGCTAAAATTTGTATTAAGTTATATCAATTAAAAGACAGTTCAATCACTTCTCCATTAATATGAGATAAAAAATCTCTCCTTGTGGAAAACAAGGAAATGTCTCATTTACAGTTCATTTAGAGATATATCTGAACAATACAGTTGGGCTGGAAATTTAGGCTTTAGTTCTTACACTACCACACATTAGCAGTGTTGGTTCTGGGGAATGAGGCATTGAAATGAATAGAAAATCCTAAGCATTTGGCAAGAAAATATGCATCATTATTATAGCTTGTTATGATATGTGAGAAAAGGGGGACAAGGACATAAACAAAGGATGTGGAAGTACACATATGCTTCCATGTGCACCAGTGTTTAAGAGATGGGCTCTACAAGCAGTATGGTAGGCAAGGATTGGTTTAGGGTGGGTCTACATACATATGTCAGAAGGAGACTAATCAGAATCAGGAAGAATAGGTAATTTGCATGAAAACCTCAGACTGAGTCATTGTTTGTGTTCAGTGGCATCCCTAAGGTCAGTGAATCCAATACTCTGATCCCATTAAATTCCTTTTTCTAAGAAATTCTAGGTTATCATCTCTCTCATCCTTCTCCCTTTTGAATAGTAAATTTCTCCCTTCAGTGGGAACTTTCTAATCAGCAGTTAAGCATATACAAGCTTCTTCCAGCTTATTGAAAAGAAAAAAATTCTTCTTTGATTCTTTCACAATTTCATTTCCTGGTCATTCATCCATTGCTTCAATAAATATTCATTTGATTTCTACTATGTGTCAGATACATAGATAACACAGCGATGAACAAATAGTCTCAGTCCATGCCCAATGCTGGTGGTTTTAATCACTCTATTGTATTAACTAAAAAAAAAAAAAAAAAACTCTATGATACCTAATTCAACATTTTCCCTAAAGATGGTTCTGGCAAATGTTAAGGAGCAAGAATTAAAGCATTACATTGAAATATCGATGCCAAATAATAAAAGAAATGAAGGAAGATACAATTTATCTTTAAATTTCTACTCTTGCCTATAATCTCAGGACTTTGGGAGGCCAAGGTGGGCGGATCACAAGGTGAGGAGATCAAGACCATTCTAGCTAACACGATGAAATCTCATCTCTACTAAAAATACCAAAAAAAAAAAAAAAAAATCAGCTGGGCGTGGTGGCATGTGCCTGTAGTCCCAGCTACTCGGAAGGTGAAGACAGGCGAATCGCTTGAACCTGGGAGGCAGAGGTTGCAGCGAGCAGATGTCATGCCCCTGCACTCCAGCCTGGGTGACAGAGCAAGACTCCGTTTTAAAAAAAAAAAAAAAAAAAAAAAATCCTACTCTTAGCTCAGTGCACACTGTATAAGGACGCTGAATGAATAGAAATTTGTGATGTTGACATGTAGAAAAGTTCTAAGAACTTGCATTCTACTAATTGACAGAGGTAGTGACAGACAGATGAGGACCTTGGAGTATGGTGAGATGGCAGCGGAAATGAGAGAAAAAAGAGAAGGAAGAGAAAGAAAATGGTAAAATGTAAATTTCTGATTTGGCATATTATATACCTTCAAGTGTAAAAGTTAATTTGTTTTAAGCTATGAAAAAAATGAATGACAGTTTCAAGCTAATGATAATTTAAAAATAGAGGATACATGAAGCACTGAAGGACACCTCTTTACATTGTTACCAATGTATAGGCCTAGAATGTGGCTCTTGAGTGAAAGAAGTGATTTTTGTAATTGTTTCAGGTATTAGGCAGACAAATTCATATGTTTTATCTGAAAATAAGAACAATATATAAATCAGATTCAAGCATGTGACAATATATTATATCCACTTGGGCACTGAATAAAATGAATTGTTCTACTGGCTAGATCACAGACGTTATGTAGGGGATGTATAATTGTAAATTATCGAATGCTTTCAATTATATAGAGTTTGAAGGCATTTAAGAAATCAAACAATTATTTTTTTACTTATCTGCAAAGATTCATAGAAGAAAATAATACAATTCCCCATCTGTTTATTACACATGCCCAAAAATCCTCCTCAATATTTTTCCCCCAATGAAAGGATCAAAGTGGTCTAGAAATAACAAGAAATGATAGCAGCCCTTAGAATCTACAAGCCTTGAGGAGTGACTGCCACCAGTCTGCTGCTGATAGGCATAAAGTGATGTCTGTGAATGCATGGCTCAACTGATGGTCTGTCCTCCAAGGACTGATCTGGGTCTCATTTTGCTATTTTTAATTATGACCCCGGGCTTGCAAGATGACATCATATTTGGGGGTCTCAATACTCACTAACTCTTAAGCATGCAGGAGACCTGAAACTCCTGAGGCTAATGATAAAAATAATTTATATTTAAAACGAGTAAACATATCCTTCCACAGAAGAAAGAACTGAACATGGACTGAAGTTTACATCCTGGACTTTCATTCCTGAAGAAGTGAGGTTTTTGCGGGACATTTTGCATATCTGTTTACTACTACAGAAGATTTTAACTTCACAAGGAAACTCATAATAAAAGGAATGTAGCATCTTGTGTATAAATGTGTGTTTCTTAAAAATGGCTCATAATATTGACAGGAACTTAACCTCATTTACAGGAAAAAAATTTACAGGAAAAAACAACCTCATCAAAAAGTGGGCAAAGGAAACAAACAGACACTTCTCAAAAGAAGACATTTATGCTGCAAATGAACATATGTAAAAAAGCTCAACATCACTGATCATTAGAGAAATGCAAACCAAAACCACAATAAGATACCATCTCACACCAGTCAGAATGGCGATTATTAAAAAGTCAAGAAACAACAGATGCTGGCAAGGAGAAATAGAAACACTTTTACACTGTTGGTGGGAATATAAATTAGTTCAACCATTGTGGAAGACAGTGGCGATTCCTCAAAGATCAAGAAATACCATGTGACCCATCAATCCCATTCCTGGGTATACACCCAAAGAAACATAAATCATTCTATTATAAAGATACATGCGTGTGGCTGGGCACGGTGGCGCCTGCCTGGAATCATAGTACTTTAGGAGGCCAAGGCAGGTGGATCACGAGGTCAGGAGATTAAGATCAGCCTGGTGTTAGAAACTGTCAATGTTATGTTGTTGATTAGGTTTTATTGCCTTCCTTTAAGAAATGTTGACCTGGTGCTATGGCGCGCACCTGTAATCCCAGCACTTTGGGAGGCCGAGGCGGGCAAAAAATGAGGTCAGGAGTTTGAGAACAGCCTGGTCAAGATAGTGAAACCCCGTCTCTACTAAAAATACAAAAATTAGCCAGGCATGGTGGCATGTGCCTGTAATCCCAGCTACTTAGGAGGCTAAGACAGGAGAATTGCTTGAAACTGGGAGGCAGAAGTTGCAGTGAGCCAAGATGGTGCCACTGCACTCCAGACTGGGTAACAGAGTGAGACTCAGTCTAAAAACAAAAAAAGTGTTGACAACTAGATATTGATGGATATTGACGGAAATATCTTCAGAGCGATAAAGGGAATCTATGAGAAACTAATAGTTTATAACATATTTAATAGTGAAAGACTTAAGATGTTACCCTAAGATTCAAAGTAAATAATGTATACTCACTCTCATCACTTCTATTATATATTTTGTTGAAATTTTATGCAGTGCAATAATGCAGGAGAAAGAAATAAGACACACCAATTAGAAAGGTGAAGCATAGTTAAATGGAAAGGATATGATTGCACAAGTAGAAAATCTTTAAGAAATCTATCAAAAGCAATATGAACAATAACAGTGAATATAGTCATGTAGAAAGACACAAAGAGAACAAACAAAAATCCAGTTTTATTTCTATATACTAAGAACAAAAGTTAGAAAAGCTGACATTTTTAAAAAATCAAATAGCAGGAAAAATTTAAGAATAAATTTAACTGAATATGTATAAATCCTGGACAATAAAATCCACAAAACCTCACATACTATATAGTGACTTTTATCAAGACAACGCGGTATTGCCATAAGGGTAAATATGTAATCAATGAAGCAGAATAGAGTCCAGAAATAGAACCACACCTGTTCGGCCAATTGATTTTGCTGAAGTATGAATAATTAAATAGAGAAAAGACAGTAGTCCACAATAAATGGAGGTAGAGCAACAGGATCTCCACGTAAAACAAAAAGAATCCTGATTTTTACTTCACATTATATGTAAAACTTTTGAAATAGATCAAAGACCTGAAGGTAAAACTAAAGCTAGAAATTTCTAAAAGAAAACATAGGAGAAAGTCTTGTTGACTTTAGAGTAAAAATTATCTCTAAAGAACATCATAAGCACAAAATATTTTTTTAATTGATAATTGGACTTCTTGCCAATTTAAACTTTCTCCACTTCCAAATATCATTAGAAAAAAAATTCACACCACAGTCTGGGGCGAGCAGGGCAAATATTCACAATATATATGGTATATGAGAAAATAAACAAACTACATAAAGAATACTTATAACTCAATAAATAAACCAGCAACCTAATTTAAAATGAGCAAAAAGTTTGAAGGTCCTTTGCATTCGTTTTCTAGAGCTGCTGTAACAAAGTACCACAGACTGGGGAACTTCAACAATAATTCATTTTCTTACAGTGCTGGATGCTCAAAGTTCAAGATTAAGATGTCAGCAAGGTTGGTTTCTTCTGGGGCCTCTGTCCTTGCCTATAGATGGCTGTCTTCTCCCTATGTCTTCACACGGACTTCCCTCTGTCTATATCTGTGTCCAAATTTCCTTTTATTGTAAGGATACTAGTCACACTAGATTAGGACCCGCCCTAATAACTTCATTTTAAATTAATTATCTCTTTGAAGACGCTGTCTCCAAACACAGTTGCATTTTGAGGTACTGGGAACTTCGATGTAAGAATTTGAGGTACTGGGAACTTCAATGTAGGAATTTTAGAATACTAGTCAGCCCCAAAACACACTTTATTAAAACAGTATACTAATGACTAATAAGAACAAAAACAATTATCAAAATCATTAGTAATCAGTTTAATAGAAACTAAAATCACATTTAGATACTACTATATACTAATCAGAATGGTAAAAATGATAAGGACTAATAATAGAATATGTTGGAGAGAATACAGAGCAACTGGAACTCTCATGCATTGATGATAGGAATGCAAATTGGTACGATCCCTTTGCAAAATAGTTGGGCAGTCTCCTGTAAAGTTAAACCATATGACCAACAGTCCCATGTAATCTCCGTGATTATACTCTAATTATGTAATCATGTACAAATCATTTGTTCCCATGGGATACACCCAGAGACTCCAACATTATCTGCCACGTGTTAAGTACAGACAAAATATTTATTGAATGAATGAATAAATGAATGGGGTTTCTTTAACCCACAAAATATTATTGAACATTTAGGTCATTTCCAGTGTAAAGGTAAATCCTCAATCAGGTATCTTGTAATTTAGGCATATTTCAAGCCTCCTGAAGGACCTTCCCGAATACTCTCCCAAAAACTTGTGCCAATTTTTATATTCCTATCTGTAGCATGACGTAGTTATCTGACTCTGCTCTTTACCTAGCATCAGGCATTAAAATTCACTGTACTATTGCCAGTTTGGTTTGTAATTTAATTTTAACTTGTACTTCCCTAATTATAAGAGGTATTGATCTTTTTCCATAGAATTTATGTTTCTTCTTTGTAAATTTCAGAGTCTATTTTTATAGCTGTGCATTATGATATGTTCATTATACAAAAGCAAATGTCATCCATGTCTTCTAATCATAACACAGTCTACATAATTTTTAAATTTACAGAATTAAAGCAGGACTTTGTATCTACTTTCTGCTACATAAAAATATTTTTATTAAAGAACATTTCATTAAGCATACCAAGCAATGTGTTTAATACATATATGCTTCAAAAAACACACTTTTAATTTTTTGTATTAGAAATGTATTATTTATACTCAGTGAAGTTTTGGATGGTGATTATATGTAGGAGACACTAAACTGAACATTTTATTTCAATTCCTACTTATGCATTCATAGTCAAGGATATTGCAACAGTTTCTTTATTAGCAACCATTATATAGGTAATTATATTTTCTATGGAATAGACAGTGGCACTAGAAAAGACAGTTCATTAGTGGTGCAATTATATATTAGAGCTATAAATCCTATTTTTTAAAGCACATACACATGCACACTCCTGTGCTCAATTCCATATACCACTGTGAATTCTCAAACTTAAAGAAAAATATTTCAAAAGTATTAGTCTTTCAAAGAAGAAAAACCAACATTCAGTTTTAAAACTTCTTTCACGAGGCAAAAGAGTAAAAAACAGGAATTGATTTTCAAATGCTGGTGGAATGAGAAATTATTTGATGTCACTGAGCACACTGGTTAGGATATTGTGGCACTCAGCAGCCAGGAGACTCCTCGCCCAAAAAGCAATTATTGAGCATCAACTGTTTTCTGGAAACTACATATAATCATACATGTTTAGAATGATATTAAAATAAGGATGGGTAGATGTTCTTGGGGACAGGAGAAAGAAATAAGAAGAAATAGACTGTAGGTGAGCAGAGAAGAGAGGACTGTGAAGAATTTTTTCATGATTAGTGGCAAATTAATCACCATGCTCAATATTTACTGTTTTATCTTTTGTTGAATAATGAACAGTCACTGTAAATTTAGTACAGTATTTATTCATTTGAAAAGATCTCAGAAACATAGACTTATTTTTAGAAGATGAAAATAAATAAGTCCTGGATGTTTGTTGCCAAACTGAATTTGGAACTAACAAAGGTTCCGCACACAGTGCCAGCCAGCCAGTGATAAATGAATCAGTCCTTCTCTACATTGACACAGAGGGAGAAGAGAATGCTGCAAAACTACAGCCATTTTATAAGAGCCAGATTTGCCTAAGTCGCTCACTTTTCAATCTCTTGTGTCAACATTGTATGGAAACATTTTTAAGTCTTCAATAAAATCCTTATGCATTAAGGGCCGTTGAGGACACATAACAGACCACATTTTTCTACTCATATTTGGCATAGGTGGTCAATGGTACCCTGACACGGTGCTTAGCCTCCAAGAGCTTAGATTCTAAAATAAGCAATGTTGAAGCACATAAAAAAGAAACTGTATGCACATCACTTGTTTAAGGATTTTCATGGAAAATCTCACCATTTATAAACCCTCATTATAAGAATGTCTCACTCCTTTTTTTTTAATAAGAAACTTTTATCCTACTCAAGCCATTATATTTTTTGTTTTTGTTTAAAATTGTTTTTCCTGATACATAACTTATAAGTGGGAACTAAATGATGAGAACGGAACAACACACACTGGGGCCTGCCAGAAGGTGGAGGGTGGGAGAAGGGAGAGGATCAGGAGAAATAACCAATAGGTACCTGGCTTAATACCTGGTTGATGAAATAATCTATACAGCAAACCCCCAGGACACGAGTTTACCTATATATAAGAATGTCTCATTTCTAGTAGAAATCTCTCATGCTATGAGAAAGGGAAAACAATTCATTATCACTATGCACATTACTAGTCATGGGTACCATTTAACAAACATTTTGAACCACAACAATACTCTGTATGGTTGATATAAGTATCCATATTTTACAGATCCAGATGAAAAAGAATATTCAGATTAAATCATTTCTCAAAGTCACACTGCTAGTGAGCGATAAAGTCTTATACTATCAGACTCTCTACCTTCAAAGCCCTAGTTCCTGAAAAGATTAATATATTGTCTCCTAAAATAACTTTGATGGTCCACTATATGTCCATCACTCTTAGAAAACTTATGTTAAACATTTAACAATATTTGTGGGGCCTTCAAGAAAAAACTGAGCCCAGGCACAGTGGCTCAATGCCTGTAATCCCAGCACTTTGGGAGGCTGAGGTGGAAGGATCCATTGAGACCCAGAGTTTGAGACCAGCCTGGGCTAACAAAGCAAAACCCCATTTCATAAATAAATAAATAAATAAGCTGGGCATGGTGGTATGCGCCAGTAGTCTCAGCTCCTTGGGAAGCTGAGGCTGGAAGATTGCTTGAGCCCAGATGTTCAAGGCTGCAGTAAGCTATGATCAGGCTACTGTACTCTAGCCCAGGTAACAGAGTGCTACCTTGTCTCAAAAATAAAAAAGAAAGAAAGAACTGAAAACCCTTCAATATCGTTCTTCTCCCGATTATGTGAGAAGATCGCAGATCTTTTTCAGGAAACGAAGAATTCCCTCTACTGAAAGAACTAGTACTGAGCTGCATGCTGTAATTTCTATGCTCCAAGACATGCACAACCAAGGGACTTCAGCCAAGTGTC
Source organism: Trachypithecus francoisi (assembly GCF_009764315.1). NCBI lineage: Eukaryota > Metazoa > Chordata > Mammalia > Primates > Cercopithecidae > Trachypithecus > Trachypithecus francoisi. The sequence continues at coordinate 42,304,254 of NW_022681468.1, read as the reverse complement.
ACAAGCAATGTGCTATGTACTCAGTAACCAGACTTATGCTGATTGTGTGACACTCATAACTGGACAGTCTTCACAATGCTGAGGTTTGCATAGCAGACTGTGGAGTAGGACCACATGCTTTTGTGGTTCTAATCTATGCCATAATATGTGCCCTGGAGAAATAGGGCCACCATGCTGATCCATACAATAACCGCTTTACAACAGGGTATGGAACATTCATTTTATTGTCTTTCTTTTTTAATGTAGTTTACTAAATTTGTTTCCTCATTAGATTACATGCTGAACATGCTTCTTGGGTAGATTTTAATTGAGGAACGTAACGCTTCAGAATTGGACACAGATGCAAATTCCCAAGCCATCGAAGCTCCTATTAACATGGGGTTTTAAGCTCATATTGGTCATCTGACTCAGCACTCAGAAAACTAAGCTAAAAAAATGTTTAAGTACTTTCTGTACGAAAACCTTTAGCTTTACATTACTTCCTTTCTACTTTATGGCCTGAGAAATTTTTCTAACATCTCTGAAATTTTTATCAATAGCTTGCAACGATATGCTTCTACAGTTAGATTTCAAATCTCTAAACATCAGCTTAGCCTAAAATTACACTGAGGAATCACAGTGGGAACTGTTTAATGAGTTAATTAGTACTCATTCTTCTAATAGAGCTGTACTCATCAATCTGGGAGATAAATAGCAGATGCCTGCTTTCTGAGTTATCTTTCTTTTCCCACATCCTTATTTTCCATGTAACTATTTGATCCAATCAGGACAACTTTTTGAGTAAGAATTGGATATATTTCCAAGTTCAGGAGAATTCAATTACCTAGGATGTATCTAAAAAAATTAGCAGTCCTGTTTAGAAAATTAGTAAATGAATTAGTCCCTTACCCTTAGGAAATGCAATGATTTTACCTGAAAAAATAAAAGTCTTTTCTCTATGGAGGGTGATTATGATTTACTAGGGACAACTTCTAGGCTCAGAACAAGGGTAACTCTGCTGCTGCTCATGGAATTCAAATTAAGAAGATCAAAATTCCAGGGCATTTTAAAACCAGGATACTGGCAATCTAGTGTTCATTAATACTAGACTTATAAATGGCATATACAGAAAGAAAAATTGAAATTCATGTCACCTAAATGAAATACATATTTGTAGATACAGAAATTTTATGTTAGAATACACAAGAATCTATCAATAGTTCTAATTACCTCTGTGGAGGTAAGAATTAGATATATTCCCAAGTTCAGGAGAATTCAATTACCTAGGATGTATCTAAAAAATTTAGCAGTCCTCTTTGGAAAGCTAGTAAATGATGGGATGATGAGGGTGGAGGGAGACTTTTACTTTTCACTTAACACACTTTTGTCCTTTTTTCCACCACAGATATGTAGTACAGCAATAATAATAATACTATTACAATAATATAATAATAATGAATAATAAGAAGTGGCTCATAATAGGTACAAAGAGGAAAGTTGGAGGAGTGTGAGTTAAGAATCTTTAAGCCACAGAGGCAAAGGTCCTTTGTCCCAATTTACATATCTGATCTCAATTTGCTCCAGTCTATGTCTCAACATCTAGATATATAATCATAGCCAGTTGCTTCTCTTATTCAGACACAGAGATATAACAAGTTTATAAACTTCTGGGATTAAATAGTCCCAGAAGTATTTACTCTGTCAGCCACAGCCCTTCTTGCCTCTTAGAGAACCACCAGTACTGCAGAAAGGGATGTTTTCTTCAAGTTCTGTGTTAGCATTAAAAATATTTTTCATATTGAAACTATAATAAAACTTGAAAATAACTCAAAAAATTCCATTTAACCCACAATGTACCTATAATAAGGCACTAATAACACTCAGTATGAATATAGCCCACATTTAAAATTGGATTGCTCTGAGTCTGTGAATTGCATCCCAAACATCTGACTTAGAAATGAAAAGTACTACAACAATTAATTTTTGAAAATGGAAATAACGGCTGGGCACGGTGGCTCACATCTGTGATCCCAGCACTTTGGGAGGCCGAGATGGGCAAATTGCCTGAGCTCAGGAGTTCACGACCAGCCTAGGCAACAAGTGAAATCCTGTCTCTACTAAAATACAAAAAATAAGCCAGGTGTGGCGGTGTGCACCTGTAGTCCCATCAACTTGAGAGGCTGAGGCAGAAGAATTGCTTGAACCCGGGAGGCGGAGGTTGCAGTGAGCTGAGATTGCGCCACTGCACTCCAGCCTGGGTGAGAGAGCAAGACTCCATCTCAAAAAAAAAAGAAAGAAAATAACCACTCTAGTCTTGCCATGTATACAGCTTTGAGATAAGTGTATACAGGTGATATTTTTTAATGTGCCAGGCTTTTGTGTTTCAGAGTCATTAGAAGGCAAATGCAAACCACAAAGGAGTAGAAGGTTAGATGACAAGATCAGAAAATGGAAAATATTAAAGATGAACACATTTAAGTTTGAATTTGTGCATATTCAAAGTTGAGAAAATTTTCATTTGAATTCTGTAACATATAATTATGTCACTTCCAACATGAAAGTGAATTAGACACAAACTAAATGCTTTAAATACAACATAGCAAACAAAAGCACATAATCAATTTATGAACTAGTTGTATAACTTTATAGGATGCCAGTGTACAAAAAACAACAATGATCTCAAATCCCAGGGCTCTATAAAAGAAGTATTTCACTTTAATTAATGAAAGTAAAGACAAATTCTTAAAGAATAAGTTGGATAATGATAGTAATTATGATATTTCTATGCTTGATCTTAATGCTCAGAAAAGATTCTTGAAATCCCACCAACTTTTCTAAAAAACATAATTAAGCAACCCACAACTGAAAACCAAAACCTACCAATGCCACTAAACAAGCTTTTTACCTTTCTGTATCTTAATTATTCCTCTTTGGATGATGTGACATATAAAATTCTTCTTAGCTCTAAGACAATTATGTGTTAACTAAAATTATTATGATATCCCTTATCCTGAGAACATAGTAAGTATATAATAACTAAGATGATCAATTTTCACTATTGACCAGGCTCATAAATAATCTTTGAAGAATTATAACTGAAAACATTCTTACAGGAAAACATGTTCTTTATTTACATGATGGGAGAAGGTATTTGCTAATGGAGAATTATCCTATATACCATACCTTGATGACAAAACTTTTAAATATTTAAAGGACAAACACATATTGAACAAATAGTGAAAATAACATCATAGTTTATTCATTATATGTTTTCTAAACACCTCCTATGTGTCACGCACTGTGTCAGACAGTGGGAATACAAGATGAAATGGCATGGCCAGTGCCTTCAGGGAGTTCGAGTTCAGCAGAAGCAGTTAATTAAATGAATGCTTTAAGAAGAAAAATGTGTTCAGGGGATGGTGATTTCACTACCTAAACATCCTTTTGTGTTTCAGAGTCATTATTTATCATTATGTAGTAGAGGGGAGAAGCACAGTTAAAATATAACATTAAAGAGAGATAGTTTAATATACAGTGTTAATTGTTTTACAAATAAATACAGTGTTGAAATTCAACAAAAATTGTTAGAAGAAAGACCTGGGCCTGTGAGGAAAATATTTATAGCCCCAAATCCCATAGCACTTCCCTAATGTAATAATTTCTGCTTTAGATTCTGTGTTGCCAACACCTGTCTGTTTGCAAATAAACCTCTCACAATCATTAGTCATGTTTGCTCATGCTGAACACTTCTCTCCTTGAAAAATTAGCACCTGCAGAGAACACACACACACACACACACACACACACAAGAATATCACTCTCTGAGCATCTTCACGCTGCAACTTTGGTACAGATGTACCAAAACGTCTCTAATTGCACAGCTGGCTTCCTCTGGAACCCGTCAACCCAAAAGATAACAGGCAAGCACAAAGCAATGTGGCCAAAAACTGCAATACTGTGTAGCATGTGAAAATTTTGCTTTGATTTTTATACTGAATTTGTGGTCTGCACATAAAACTAGCAGTAAACAGAATCCTGCAGGGTGCATGTTTTCAAGACCACACCCAGTCACATGTTCTCTTTAATGGCTGTACTGCACTAACACTCTGGCATGACAGGGTTTCTTATGGCTTGAACCAGGAGTGGGGTGTGCACGTGTCTGGAAGCCCACGACGATTGTGATACCAGTTGGAAAGTTAAAATAAGTATTTCTCATATGCTATGTGAAATTCTTCATGCTGTCAAGCTTGATTTGAAGCTTGAAAGAAATTGGTCATGAGCTCTTTGTCTGCAAAACTGACTTCATCAATCATGCTTTTAAGGGAAAATATGGTTCCTGTCAACATGGGCATTATTCTAACATACACACATAGTTGGATGTGCATTTCCTTTCAAAGACTTGGCTATGGTACTGTATAGTTTGAGGTTTATAAAGCACTTTGAAAATATACAAATTACTATATCTTGATTAAAAAAAACAAAGGGAGGAACTAATACCAGAATAGTTAAGACTTTGTTACATGATGTCATTTAATAATAGAATATTTAGATATGAATAGAACTGGTAGCGAACGTGATGACAAGGGAAGTCACACTTCTCAGGAGTGTTAAAATATTTCTAGACATCAAAAAATGCCAAACAAAATGCCACATTTGGTTTACTTAATCCTCAATCTTTGACAATGGAATAAAGAGCATGTAAAGGGAAAACACATAATTATCCCCCTTGCTCCTAATTTTGCTTAAACTCTTATAATGTTACTTACTAAAATGAGATGTTTATTTCATTATTATTACTGCAGAAATCTGAGAAAATACAGGTCTATTCAATTTTACATAGACTTCAAGTAGACTTCAGAACAATAACACTCAGTTTGCCTGGTCTTTTTGGCAACAGCAGGAAATGATACAAGCGAAATCAGTTATTCATTAAGGGAGGAGCAGAACTGCATTAGTTAGATATTCTGGTAGTGCTGCAAACTATAATGACAAATGAAGACAGCCCAAGACTTAAGATGTAAAGTTATGTAGCTCATGCAGTTCAATGTCAGTATTTGGAGGCTACATGATGAATATTTCCGGAAGTATAAGAAAAAAGTAAGAACAAAATTTATCCCTTATTGATACTTCAAAAATCATTGGTGTATATTTAACAAAAGAAGTGTCTAAATCGGTCTGAAGTTAAACCACAGTACTGAACACACTAGATAACACTGACTATTATACAAGATTTAAGACTTAAGGGGAGGGACTGACTTCCTCAAAATGGAAAAATCCTTGAGGCTGGGGTCAGAATACAGCGTTTGAGCTTCTGGGTCAGAGAATACATGAGAAAAGACCCATGGAGCTGCCTTTGATGTGCCAGACTGTCTGCTTTGCTCATACCTCTTGTTTGCCCATACTCTGAAATTATTATTAATGCTTCTTACTGCATAAGGGGGAAAAAAAAAGTGTTCTAGTTTCACCATTGCTATTGAGTAGTCTCACATGAAACTTCTGGAGCCTCATCACTTTTTTCTCAACTGTGATGGAATATGTAGCCTCATCACCTACTAGGGTCCAGTTCTTCCTTCTTAAAACAAGAAGGATAAATGAGATTAGTTTTAGTTTCAGCTGTCTCACTTTATAAATCTTTTTACTAATTCTAACACATGTGTTTCTAAGAGCATTCGAAACTTTCCTAAGAGAGATTTAAAAATGCTGGCACGCTAACTCCCAATCAAGACTCTGAGGTTCTGCAGGTAACTTTTACAGCCTACTAATAAAATCTATTTTATTAGATTTGTTGTGCTTTGTCTTACCAAGAATATAAACTTCCTGCCTTGAAGAAAGGGAATGAAGTTCAATTCTATCTTCTAATTCCATTCAAACTGAAACTATACAGACTCAAAGTCCTGCACATACTATAAGAAGATATGCTAATGAAGTTGCAGATTGTTGTAAAAGGTTACTATGAAAGGAGAATTTAAACAGAAATTAGGAGAGCATATATTCTTTTGTACTGTAATTCAATAGAAGAAATTTAACTTTGTTTTATCATCCTTGGCAGGAAAATCATTCAACCTCTGAGTCTCAGATAGATGATTTGGGGAAATCTGAATTACACCTAACCTGGCAGTGGGCAGGCATCTGAAACAGATGATCTCAAGGTTCCTTTCGGCACCAAGATCTGTATTTTTATATTTCTTGGATTTAATTTGGAAACTAATTTTACATATATTCCTATAAGACTCTGTCTTATGGAATTTTCAGGTTCCACTCAGATAAGTGTATTAGATTAATTCTCAGGGGCAGGAATAGTGTGACCAGATATTAAAAAGCAAGTTTCTGTGCATATGTTGACCCAAACAATAATATCATTATTATTTGTAGACGTCCTAGGATTGCAGAATGCCTGTCACATATCTGCATAATTCATCTGGACCTGTGTCCCTCTTCCTAAAAACAATTGTTAATGTCACAGAAAAGGTCACTGAACCCAACCCAATTAGAGAATTTAGAGAAATAAGTTCACTTATCTAAGCATTCACTGAAGTTGCTCTCTGATAAAACCTAAGAATTTCTTAGCCACAAGAATATCTAATTTGGGACAGGCAAAAGTCACTTGGAGTCAAATTTATCCTTAAGTGCCAGCTGCAATATATTCTAATGGGTGATAACACCCTACAAACAGTAATGTCCTTGCAGTGGACATTCATGGGCTAGAAGTGGCTGGATGTGCATGAGCTCTGAGAAGGAGGAGATTTTGTCTTAAGTTCCTATACCACACCCTAGGTGACACAAGTTATGTACCTGATGACAAAGGCTACTCATGGAAATGCAAAAGTGAGAGTTAAAAAAAAAAAAAGACACAGGCAAAAGTCCAAGAATTTTACTTAACAAATACTTATTGATTGAGAGTCGGCTACCTGCCAAACACACTGTTCTAGGCACTGAGGGCACAGAATTGAATAAAAGAAATGAAAACCTCCCCCTCAGAGCATCACATGGGGGCCAAGCCAGGAAAAGCAGAGACTGCACCAAAAACAGCTCAATTGCAGAGGAGAAGAATATCATGCATGACAAAGCCACATGGCAGGAAGCAAGGGAAAAGTCAACAACGAAGAGGCAGAGATACTGGGGCATGATGATGCAGTAATCGAGAGAGCAGCCAATGAGCACATTAACTGACAGAGCCACCTGGGGTTTTAGATGCTGGCCCTGTTCCCATTGCTCTGCCTCTCTGATTCCTAAGAGAGTAGACTCTCCACAAGGCGAGCAGCCAGGGCCGATTCCAGACTCTGACATTCAGACTATTTCAGTACCTATAATGTTTGGATGTGAGAAAAAACTTGGTTTGTTAAGTGCCATATTCTGCACAATAACAACTCTGTATGGTAACAAATTATCCTGCACAGTACTACTGTATTTCAATTGAATGTATAACAACATAGGAGATAAGCTAATTATCCATGGGTATTAAAGATGGTTGTTTAAAAAGGCATTAGAAAAGTAAGTAGAAAAATTAGAAGTTAAAGTTCATAAAAATGTACTGATTCAACCAGTCATCAAATTAATATAACCCATCTTCGGCAATGCTGAGAAAAACAAGCAATGGAGAAAAGACTCCCTATTCAATACATGATGCTGGGAGAAGTGGCTAGTCATACGCGGAAGACTAAAACTGGACCCTTTCTTACACCACATACAAAAGTCAACTCAAGATGGCTTAAAGATGTATATGTAAAATCCAAAACTATAAAAATTCTGGAAGACAACCTAGGCAATACCATCCTGTACATAGGAACAGGCAAAGAATTCAGGACAAAGACTCCAAAAGCAATCACGCCAACAGCAAAAATTAACAAATGGGATCTAATTAAACTAAAGAGCTTCTGCACAGCAAAAGAAACTATCAACAGAGTAAACAGCCTACAGAATGGGAGAAAATATTTGCCAACTATATATCTGGCAAAGGTCTAATATCCATCATCTACAAGGAACTTGAATTTACAAGAGAAAAACAACCCCATTAAAAAGTGGGAAAAGGACACAAACAGACACTTCAAAAGAAGAGATACATGTGGCCAACAAGCACATGCAAACAACTCAATATCACTGATCATTAGAGAAATGCAAATCAAAATCACAGTGAGATACCATCTCTGAATAGCTATCATTAAAAAGTCAGAATGGCTTTTATTAAAAAGTCAAAAAATAACAAATGCTGGCGAGCTTGAAGAGAAAAGGGAACACTTATACACTGTTGGTGGGAGTGTGAATTAGTTCAACTATTGTGGGAAGCAGTGTGGCGATTCCTCAAAGAGCTAAAAGCAGAACTACCATTTGAACCAGCAATCCCACCACTGGGTATATACCCAGAAGATTATAAATCATTCTATCATAAAGACACATGCACGCAACTGTTCACTGCAGCACTGTTCACAATAGCAAAGACATGAAATCAACCTAAATGGCCATCACTGACAGATTGAATAAATAAAATGTAGTACATACACACCATGGAATATTATTCAGCCATAAAAAACAATGTGATCATGTCTTTTGCAGGAATATGGATGGAACTAGAGATTATTATCCTCAGCAAACTAACATAGGAACGGATAACCAAATACCGCATGTTCTCACTTATAAGTAGGCACTAAATCATGAGAATTTACGAACACAAAGAAGGAAACAGCAGACACTGGGGTCTACCTGAAGGTGGAAGTGGGAGGAGGGAGAGGAGCATAAAAGATAACTATTGGTACTGGGCTTTATTTCTGGGTGATAAAATAATCAGTACAACAAACCCCTGTGACATGAGTTTACCTATGTAAGAAACCTTCACATGTACCCCCAAACCTAAAAGTTAAGAAAAAAGACTTGAAACTAAACATCATGCCCCTAATCCTATAACCCTATATAGGCATACCTCATTTTATTATACCTCACAGATACTGTGGTTTTTCAAATTAAAGGTTGTGGCAGCTCTGCATCAAGCAAGTCTATTGATGTCGTTTTTCCAACGGTATGTGCTCATTTTGTGTCTCTGTGTCACATTTTGGTAATTCTCACAATATTTCAAATGTTTTCATTATTATGATATTTTTATGGTGATCTATGATTGGTAGTCTTGGATATTATTGTGATTGTTTAGGGATATCACAAACTTGGCCAACGTAAGGCAGTGAACTTAATCAATAAATGCTGTGTGTTTTCAATGCTCCATCAGCCAGCCGTTCCCCTGTCTTTCTTCCTCTACTTGGGCCTCCCTGTTCCCTGAGACACGATACTGAAATTAGACCAGTTAATCACTCTACAATGGTCTCTAAGTGTTGCAGTGAAAGGAAGAGTCCCACATCTCTCATTTTAAATCAAAAGCTAGACATAATTAAGCTTAGTGAGGATGGTATGCCAAAAGCTGAAAGAGTCCAAAAGCTAGGTTTCTTGCAACAAACAATAAGCCAAGTTGTGAATGCAAAGGAAAAGCTCTTGAAGAACTAGTTAAAAGTGTTCCTCCTCTAAACAACAAATAATGTGAAAGAGAAACAGCTTTATTGCTGCTATAAAGTTTAAATGATCTGGATAGAAAATCAAACAGCCACAACATTGACTTAAGCCAAAGACTAAGCCAGAGCAAGGCCCTAACTCTCTCCAGTTGTATGAAGTCTGAAAGAGGTGAGGAAGCTGCAGAAGTTGGAAGCTACCAGAGATTGGTTCAGAGGTTTAAATAAAGAAGCCATTTCCATAACATGAAAGTGCAAGGTGAAGCAAGTGCTGATGTAGAAGCTTCAGCAAGTTATTCAGATCATCTGGCCAAGATGCCTGGTAAAAATGGCTACAATAAACAACAAATTTTCAATGTAAATGAAACAGCCCTCTTTTGGAAGAAGATACTATCTAGGACTTTCATAGCTACAGAGAAGTCATACCTGGCTCCAAAACCTCAAACCCTTTCTTGTCAGGGGTAAATTCAACTGGTAACTTAATCTTGAAGTCAGAGCTCACTGACCATTGCAAAAACCCTAAGGTCTTAAAAATTATGCTAAATCTACTCTACCTGTGCCCTATGAATGGGACAACAAAGCCTGAATGACAACACATATGTTTAAAGCATGAATCACTGGATATTTTAAGCCTATTGTTGAGACCTAGTACCCAAAAAAAAATTTTTTTTTCAAAAGGGTGCTTCTCTCTGACAATGCACCTGGTCACCTAAAAGCCGAAACAGAGATGTACAAGAAGATGAATGTTATTTTCATACCTGCTAACACAACATCCATTCTGCAGCCCATGGATCAAGGAGTAATTTTGACTGTCAAGTCTTATTATTTAAGATAATATATTTCATAAGGCTGGTGTAGACAGTGATTCCCCTGATAGATCTGGGCAAAGAAAATTGAAAACCTTCTAGAAAGAGTTCACCATTCTAGAGGCCATTCAGAACATCATGATTCATATGAGGAGGTCAAAATATCTACATTAACAGGAGTCTGGAAGAAGTTGATTGTGACCCTCATGAATGACTTCAAGGGGTTCAAGATTTCAGTGGAGGGAGTAACTGCAGATGTGGTGGGGATACCAAGAGAACTAGAATTAGAGCTGGAGCACTCTCTGCAGTGAATTCACTATAAAACTAACTAATAAAGAGTTACTTCTTATGGATGAGTGAAGAAAGTGGTTCCTTGAGATGGAATCTACTCCTGGTGAAGATACTATGAAAAGTTTTCAAATGATAACCTAAGATTTAGAATAGTACATAAATGGCCGGGCGCGGTGGCTCATGCCTGTAATCCCAGCACTTTCAGATGCCAAAGCAGGTGGATCACTTGAGGTCAGGAGTTCATGACCAGTCTGGCCAACATGGTGAAACCCCGCCTCTACTAAAAATACAAAAATTAGCTGGGCGTGGTGGTGTGTGCCTGTAATTCCAGCTACTCAGGAGGCTAAGGCAAAAGAATTGCTTGAACCTGGGAGGCCACAGTGAGCCGAGATCATGCCACTGCCCTTCAGCCTGGGTGACAGAGCGAGACTCCATCTCAAAAAAAAAAGAAAAAAAGAAAAAGAATAGTACATAAACTTAGTTGATCAAGCAGCAGCAGGATTTGAAAGAAATGACTCCAGTTTTGAAAGAAGTTCTATTGTGGGTAAAATCAAATAACATTGCATGCTATCGAGAAATCTTTTGTGAAAACTGCCTGTAAACTTCATTGTTATTTTATTTTAAGAAATTGCCACAGCCACCTCAACCTTCAGCAATGACTACTCAACAGTCAGCAGCTATCTACGCTGAGGCAAGATCGTCTACCCGCAAAAAGATTATGACTCACTGAAGGCTCAGATGATTTTTAGCATTTTTTAGCTAGAAAGCATTTTAAATTAAGGTATGAACATTGTTTTTTAGACACAATGTTATTCCATATTTAATAGACTGCAGTATCATGTAAACATAACTTTCATATGTACTGGGAAAACAAAAAATTGTGAGAGTCATTATATTACAATATTCACTTCACTGAGGTGGCCTAGAATCTTACCTATAATGTCTCTGAGATACCTTTGCGCTGGATACTTTAAGACATCACATCACAAAACATACACACATACACACTGAATCTCAGTATTAAAGAGGAGAGATCTATACTCCTATGGACCAGAAAGTGTAGGATTGCAAAGGGAAGAATTCAGACTAGTAAATAATAAAAACTGTCATCAATCAAGCAATTTTAGTGTTTTCTTTTCCTCTTGTTCGTTTGTAAGTGTGTATGTGTTCATCTACCTCATGTAGATTTCCTCCATCTCAAGTAGCAGCACCACTGAATTAATCCAGGTTTCTTATTCCAGAAAATTACTTTATCTTTACTTATATCACCATATTCAAACTACATATTCAAACAACATCCCCTAGAACAATGTGGAAGCTGAGGTCGGTTGTCAATAATTTCTATATTAACATCAAACCAATTCTATACAGCTTTTGCCTGACCATTTGCTGAATTACAAGCAAAAGGTTAATTGTATGTCATTTTTCCACTCTTACTTTCTCTTTGCACAGAACAGTTGGCTCCATCTGATGGCCTTAACTAAATGAATCCACCCTTGACTCTCATTCAGTGCACTGAAATTAAACTCACCAAAGCTCAACAAACTTTTCAGATATTTCAAAAGATAACTCTTCTTAATTTCATTTCTAAAACTCTAAATGAATACATTCCCCTCTGCTCTACAGCTGGGAATCTATAGATAACGAACCCTATAATCTACTCTAATGATAACTCAGAAACAGAGCCAAAGACTTTAAATTCATAACACTGAACTTAATAATGAAAGGAGAGTTGACATTCAGCCTTTCTTTGGTTTTAGACTCAGCTTATAAAATTACAAATAACATGTAATTCCCATGTGCTCAATTAACTCTTAATAAGCCTTAAAGCTTTACATATGTGAGATGGCAAGCTTCTTTCCTACAACTATTTTTGAGCTATTTTAGCATATTACAATTAAGTATTCTTTGTTATTTAATTTTTTCATGCACCTAGGAAATTATAGAAAGATTCTGATGACTTAGTACCCCACAAATTTAACCCTTCTGTATCAGTACAGGTTAAGAAACCCATTAGTCAATAATAATTCATTCAACATCATGACTTTTTTTTTGTTTTTTTTTTGAGACGAAGTTTTGCTCTTGTTGCCCAGGCTGGAGTGCAATGGCATAATCTCAGCTCACTGCAACCTCTGCCTCATGAATTCAAGCAATTCTCCTGTCTCAGCCTCCTGAGTAGCTGGGATTACAGGTATGTGCCACCACACCCAGATAATTTTGTATTTTTTTTTTTTAATATAGACAGGGTTTCACTGTGTTGGCCGGTTGGTCTCGAACTCCTGACCTCAGGTGATCCACCCACCTTGGCTTCCCAATGTCAGCATCATGAGTTTAACGAAGCAAAACATTTCCTGAGTCAGTATGGGAGTAAAAAACAAATAAAAATGGGCCATATGCCATACTTATAGTTATAACCTTCTCAGTTCAGAGAGATGACATGGAGACATTGAAAGTTAACACAACCCATAGACTGATGTCTTTTTCTCATTAAAAAATCTAATGATATAACTTAGACTCCAAAGAGATATTTTGTAAAGGTTCATCAGCATTACTTAGGAACACCTCTATGTAGCACACATGTATAGCCTAGTCTACCTTGAACTCTGCCTTCTATGAACTCCTGAAGCAGATATACCCCTAATTTCATTTAGGTAAAAATTTAAGTTACCCTGACAGTAGGGAAAAATAATAATTAAGGGTGGGGGAATAGAAGAAAGAAATTATTTTCACATCATAAGCTTTCCCAGAAGGCAAAAACAATGAAAATTTCTACTGTGTCTTCAACCCAATAGTCCATAGGTATGTCCAGACACAGGGAACCTACAGCAACAGTCCCAAGAAAAATTACTTTCCCTGATGGTAATATTCATAGTCTAAAAGGAAAAGAGCAGCAGCAATAGTCATCAGTAGCCCCAAGCAAATCCTTCTTTCTATTTGAAATGTCAATAGGCTACCTACAGCTAAGCCTGTGAATCAACCAGACTTCCATTCTGTTTGGCTGCATAAGGACCTATATGTTAACACAGTGAAACAGTTCAATTCACTTTTTTCAGCAAATTGCAGATAACTGAGATTAAAAAAATGCTTTAGGATTGGGGAAAGAGTACAAGATGGAGGCCTACTACTGGGTATAGCTACTTCAATTCCTCATTTCACATTGCCAACAAATATTTGAAATTGTGAAGGAGCCTCCCTTTCATCTTCCTCTTACCATGAGGAGTATCCTTAAAGGAAAAGGAAAAATAGATTAATCTGTATGTTTTCAAAATTCTTCCTAAGGTAGATTCACAGTTCAGTTTTACAATCAACATAACATATGTTGTCCATCCATCAACAGAACTCACACAATAAATTGCTATCTGACATATGGAGGATGAAGTGAATTGCTTTTTTTTTTTTCTTTATAGTTATCCTGATCAGAATTTAAAGATTTTTCAGAAACAAAGACCTTCGTGAGGTCATAGGTAGCCCTCTGTTGAGTCTTTTCGGTCCCAGCAACTATATACAACTTACTACAATAAATAATCTCAACGGAATATTTAAATATTGTTAAAGATTGTATATGTACAATGCTGTTTTCAACTTACAATATTTTCAACTTAACAATGGCTTTATAGGGACATAAAAAATCCCATTGTTAGTTGAGGGGCACATAAATAAGTAATATCACCATAGCCACATATGAGGAATATACATAACAAGCAGCCTGCCTCTCTTTAAAAGGAAAAAATTATTGAAAGCTAAGAATTCCAAATTACTCTTCAGCAACTGAGAAATGTAACTCATGGTCACTGTGAGCAGTGGCTAGAACTGACACATTTTGTTCAGCAAATTGTGTTATGGTGGGAGTCCCCTCCTCCCCATTAATAGCCGGTGTTTCCAATTTTGCTAATGCTTTACTGACATCACAAACAAAGTGAAAATGACTAAAGACAATGCATGAGTCTCTTGAGCAAGCACTCTGAGAAATATATAGCAATAACTCCTTATTAGCATGACTTTTAGCCATGGATTATAAGTAATGAGTAACAGATGTCTGATCTGGTGTCCTTTTATTACATTATCTTAAGGGAAATTCAGGTTTATTTTTAAGCTATTCTTAGATCAGGTATTGTAAGGCAAGAAAAGTATTTTTATTAGTGGGAAAGAAATGTTTTTCTAGATGAACCGAGAAACAAAGAAAAGACTGAAAACTTAACAAGAGTGCTCAACCCATACAGAAAAAAGAGGCTTTTTACCTGGAATATGCTGGAATATGGGGACAAAAAAAAAACTGCATGGATGAAGAGAAAAGAGAATTGAACTTTGTCTTAGGTCTACCATGGCCCTGTTTGACCCAGAACAAGGCCCAATAATAAAATGTATTACTGCCTCTTCTACAGCACAGGAATTATGAGAACTAATAGATGTCAATAAGTGAAAAAGGAAGAACACAGTTAGGTTAAAAAAAATGAAAAATGAAACTATTTTAGTTTTACCATTTTTCACATAGTTACAAAATACAGTGGTATTTTGTGTTCCCTCTTGGTTTCTTGTTATCTCTCTTTCCACTCACCACTTCCCACAACAAATTGAGGGGGAGAGGTGGTCATTGAAACTTCCGGTTAAACCGGCCCCATGGAAATGGAGCATGGCAAACCAATACTAACCAGAGAAGAAAAAAAAACTTTAAATGTTTTAAGTTGGATGTGAAAATTCCTCATTTAATGAAAACTCATGAGTATAATTGGATGCTGAGTCAATGAGCCAGCAAGTATTTATTAAGCACCTGCTAAGTATATGGCACTGCCTGGGCACTGGGGAGCAATGAAAAATAAATAAGACCAGATACTTGGTCTTAAGGATCTTAGAATATGTTAGGAACACAGGTTGAAAACCATAATGTAATATATAATACAATATAATGTAATGAACTGTTAAATTCTAAGGTATTTTAGAAAGTAAGAGAAAAATAATAACTGATATCTAATTTCTGGAGTTAAAACTAAATAGAAAGGGCTAAAAGAACAGAAGTGAACAATGGCATAAAAGTTCAAAAGAGAATGAATAGATTTTGTTTTAAAGCCTTTGCATCACACTGGAAAAAGGTAAAGACACTCATTAACAGTCGACTATGTTAAGCATATACATTAAGATACCTAACGAAATCACTGAAATAATAGACATGGAGATTTTAACTCCCAAAATAGTAAAGGAGAAAAAATTCATTCTAAGGGAAAACAGAAAGCACAAAGTAAGATTACAGACATGAATTTAAATCTATTGGCAATTCAAACTAATGTAAATAGACTAAAAACAGGTTAAAACAAAAATTGTCAAAGTGAATTTTTTTAAAAAATATAACTATGTACTGTTTACAAGAGATTCAAAAGAGTATAAGAATATTGGAAGTTAATGTCTAAAAATGACATGCAGACAAATAGTAAGCAAAATAAATCCGGTATAAACAGCAGACAAAATGTTCCTTAATCTACAAGTCATTGCTAGACATAAATGCAAATATTGCTAGAGATACAATAATGTAAAAATAATAGAGACAGGTATCATAAATTATTGCTACACAGTAGAAATTATATGCACAATGGTTATATGTAATTACATATAATTATTAATGGTTAATAGTTGGTAGATGATCATTAGAAATCCATCAAAATTTCAATTCCCCAGGGAGACATAATCTTAAATTGGTATACACCTTGTAACATAACCTCAAATATATAAAACATAAATTGCCAGTGTAAAAGGAGACTTTGAAAAATTCACAAAAAAATTGGAGATTTTAACACATTTCTTTTAAAAAGTGATTTACCAGTTTTTCTAAATCATTACAGATATAGAACAACACAATTCACAACCCTCAAAAATTTCGTTATTCTAAAGCATTCAGGAATGTTAACAAAAAGCACATCACCACATCATGGTCATAAAGTAAGTCTTGAAAATTTCAAAAGCATTTGTATAATACAGAACTTATTTTCTGATTAAAAATATAATTTAGAAATAGCAAAAATAAAACAATCCAAAAACTCATGTGTATAGTAATGTTAAAATAAGCTTTCCAATAATCTATGTATGGGTCAAGGAAGAAAGAAGACATCAAAACAGAAAAACAAATCATGTACTGTATACTTGAAAATTGCTAGGAAAGTAGATTTTAAATGTTCTCGCCAAAATAAATAAATATATAAGGTGACAGATATGTTAAATGGCTTGATTTATTCATTCCATAATGTATATACTTCTATCAAAAACATGACTTTTTACCCCATAAATCTATACAATAAAAAAATTGAATTAAAAATATTTTTAATTCTTGGAAGAGTACCTTGTGTCTAGGTGTCTAATTTAAGGCACATATTTTTTCATATTTTAATATCTCTGAAATCAAACTGTATCTTGTAATCAACAATGACTTCTAATTATTGTTGGCCAGATGACATAATTGCCATGATCTGCATATAACCAATTGTTATTCGCAGTGGAGAGACAAGGAAATAGTATTCTCCATGTTTCAGTTTGCAAACATTTAAGACCATCTGAGGAAGAAATATAAATCCTGCTTATTGACCAAAAAAATCCAGTAGCATATTTCTAGTAAGATCAAGAAAGCACCAGCAACAAAACTCGCAGAATAATTGTCAACAATTAGGAAGAAAATCCCAAGGAAAGTAGTAAAGCACTCTATAGGAAATGCTCTTGATTATATAATGGATAATATAAGGATTATATAATGTGAAGAAATTCAGAAGAGTTGGAATTTGTATGTGGGGAAGTTTAATAGCTTAACCTATATATATATATTTTTTATATATATATATATATATATTTTTTTTTTTTTTTTTTTGAGATGGAGTTTTGTTCTGTCGCCCAGGCTGGAGTGCAGTGGTGCGATCTCGGCTCACTGCAAACTCCGCCTTCCAGGTTCAAGCACTTCTCCTGCTTCAGCCTCCTCAGTAGCCAGGATTATAGGCATGAGCCACCGTGCCCGGTCCCCATCACTTTTTTCATTTCCAAAAGTTTCATTTGATTTTTAAATGTTTTTTTTTATTTTGGGGTTTTTTCAACTTTAGATTCAGAGGGTACATGTTCAGCTTTCTTACCTAGGTATATTGTGTGATACTGAGGTGTGGGGTATGACTGATTCCATCACCCAGGTACTGAGCAT
Source organism: Trachypithecus francoisi (assembly GCF_009764315.1). Taxonomy (NCBI): domain Eukaryota; kingdom Metazoa; phylum Chordata; class Mammalia; order Primates; family Cercopithecidae; genus Trachypithecus; species Trachypithecus francoisi. Next base: position 42,286,525 of record NW_022681468.1, on the reverse strand, counting down.
AGTACACAATAGTTTTCCAACCCTTGCCCCCTCCCTCCCTCCGCAAGCTAGTAGAACCCAGTTTCTATTACTGCCATCTTTATGCCCATGAGTACCCAATGTTTAGCTCCCACTTAAAAGTGGAAACCTGCAGTATTTAGTTTTCTGTTCCTGGATGAATTCACTTAGGATAATGGGCTCCAGCTGTATCCATGTTGCTGGAAAGGATATAATTTCATTCTTTTTTATGGCTGTGTAGTATTCCGTGGTAGATATGTACCACATTTTCTTTATCCAATCCACCACTGATGGGCACCTAGGCTGATCCAATGTCTTTGCTATTGTGAATAGTGCTGTGATGAACTTGTGAGTGCATGTGTCTTTTTGGTAGAATGATTTGATTTTTGAAAATATACCTAGTAATGGGATTGCTAGATCAAATGGCACTTCTGTTTTAAGCTCTTTGGGAAATTGTTACACTGCTTTCCACAATGACCAAATTAATTTACATTCCAATCAACAATGTACACTATTCCCTTTTCTCTGCAGCCTCACCAGCATCTATTGTTTTTCTCTTTTTAGTAACAGTAATTTTGACTGGTGTGAGATGTTGTATCACTGTGGTTTTGATTTGCATTTCTCTGATGATCAGAGGTGTGACACATGTTTTCATGTTTGTTGCCAGCTGTTATGCCTTCATTTAAGAATATTTGTTCATGTCCTTTGCCCATGTTTAATGGGGTCATTGTTTTTTTCCTTGTTCAATTTTTTAAGTTCTTACAGATTATAGATATTAGACATTTGTCATTGTAGTTGGCAAACATTTTCTCCCATTATGTAGACTGTCTTTTTACTCGGTTGATGGTTTCTCTTGCTATGCATAACCTCTTTAGTTTCATTAGTTCCCATGTGTCAATTTTTTATTTTTTTTCAGTTTCTTTTGAGGACTTACTCATAAATTCTTCTCCAAGGCTGATGACCAGAATAGTGTTTCCTAGTTTTTTGGGGTTTTTTTTTCCCCCTAGGATTCTTACAGTTTGAGGTCTTGCATTGAAATCTTTAATCCATCTTGAGTTAATTTTTCTATGTCGTGAAAGGTAGGAATTTAGATCTTCCAATAAATACAAATTAAAAAGTAGACATTATGGGAAGTGATTAGAATAGTTTTTCTTTCTTTTATATAAAATAATGCTTGGACACTATGACTTCATCATCTCTCTAACACCAGCATAGGTTGGGTTTGATACAGGCAATAGAGTATATTTTTTAAGAGCCCAATTTTGTAGTCAGAAAAACCTGGTTTAAATCCTAACTCTACCTCCAGTTCGCGATAGGAATTTAGACAAATAACTTAATTTTTATTTGTATCAGTGTTATCTGAAAAAAGTATGGATAATAATATCTATCTCATTTTGTTCTCAAGAGAGAATCTCACTCTGTCACCCAGGCTGGAGTGCAATGGCATGATCTCAGCTCACTGCAACCTGTGCCTCACAGGTTCAAGCGATTCTCCCGCATCAGCCTCCTGAGTAGCTGTGATTACAGGCACACACCACCACACCTGGCTAATTTTTTGTATTTTTAGTAGAGACAGGGTTTCACCATGTTGGCCAGGCTGTTCTCAAACTCCTGACCTCGTGATCCACCTACCTCAGTCTCCCAAAGTCCTGGGATTACAGGCGTGAGCCACCATGTCTGCAATAATATCTATTTCATAAGACAGTTATGAAAAAATGTATGACAACTGTGTGATTTTTCATAAATTATTTAAAAATCTGAAAACTGAAACAGCACCAAGCCTGTTATTTGGGCATAATAAATGGTTGTCTGTAGGAGTACAATACAGTAGCCCTTCAGTAAATGTTTGCCAAATGAAAAAGTAGGCCTGTCTTCCTTCTCTTCACTTCACAAAAGATGGACTTCTTAAACCACAACCTGCACCACCATCCATACACACACCCATACACTGCCAAATCTCAGTTCATTCCTCATTTGTATTTTGCTAAAAATCTCAAAAATCTCAGGGTGAAAATATGTCAAATGTTCGTTATGGAAATCATATTTCTTCAAGAAAGGGAAGGCACAGGACCCAATACAGAGACTGTCCATTTCGAAATAAGGAAGGCACACTATTCTCAGATTGGCAAGAAATATGAGAACTAGGAGGACAGTTAAAGTAAATATAGAAAACGTCTGTCACCAGTTGTATGACTTTTACCTCTGAGCTTTGCTTTCATAAGCATTTGATCAGACAATATGTAAGGTCCTCTTCAGTTCTCGTATTCTCTTTAGCCCATGTAGGATGCTGACAGTCATTGGGTGCTCAGAAAATATAATCTAGAAATAGCAAGGACTGTGCCAAAGCTTCAATAATAAACAAACATTTTAAAAAACTATTCTATACTGACAAAGATGAAGCTAGACTGCATCATTCATATGGCCCAAGGAGATATGTAAAGAGAAAAATAATGAATAGATATAGATGAAAGAATAATTGTCTCCATTTGTGAGGCTATCAAAGTTACACGGAATGTATTTTATACTGATGCTATTATAGTTTCAATACTAAAAAGTAGATCTAATGCTTTAATTTTATTACACTATAAATCTTTTTTTATTTTTCAGAAAATATTTTTGTGAGGTGATCACAGGCTATTTTCTTAAATGAAAAATATCATTTTTTACATATTTCTTAAGGAACTAAAACATCTTTGGTTCAATTAAGAGTGTGATTTTCTAATATGTCAGAAATTATGGCATTTCTATAAAAATATTCTAAGAGTATACCTGATGAATTTGTCACAAATGCAAGCTACTCAAAAACTCACATCATCTGCTATTAAGAATGCAAGTAAGTCAAAAAGTAACTGTTTCCACATTGGCCTACACATAATTTTAGTTCAAGTAAATTATTTATGAATTGAAAATGAAATTACCAATTACCATTCTATTTTCTCTTAGTCACTGTACCTATTTTTCCTTCACTGGCATAAATCTATTATGTTACACAAATGAAGGGTCTCCACACTGAATTCAGTCATACTACCTAACTTGTATGCTCTTACCACAGAAGAAAAAGCAGATGAACCTAGTGAGAGTCAGACTTATTAACTAGAGTGGTGTTACATTTGATTTTTCCCATTCAACCAAAAAGATCCTCACATCTTCAGCAAAATCCCTCATACACATGCCTCTACCTTTTCCCCTGTGGTCCTCAACGGTTTCCTTGTAAACCACACCTTTCCTGATGATGTGGAGAAGATGTCTTGGGTCACCCACCACCAATACTCAACACACACACACACACACACACACACACACACACAGAGGCGCGCGCGCGTACGCGCATGCGCACGTGTCACAGAGAGTAAGCCTTCATCAAAGTTAGAAAAACATTTTCTTTTAGACACAGTTATCATGTTTTATATTTTTCACAAATGCTGCACTGAGACTTCAGTGGCTGCTAAAGATGACTACAAGGCTGGACTTTGATCAAATCAAAAGGGCTGAATTGTGACTTGGGGTGTACCTCTCAATTCATTTTCCCCCATGACAAGCCAAATGGGTATCTTGCATCTGAAATTATGTCTGACTTCTCTAAACCCTACCGCCAATGTTAATAACTGGGTCACATGTTCAAGCTTTGCTTTTGAGATCAAAGGAAGTTTAGAAGCAAATGGAACTAACCTCAGAGATTACAACACAAAGGACACTCATTTATAAAATTCAAAATATACCTCACCATGGATCTAGATGCATTTTTGAGTATCAGTGTATTTCTTCGGTATTGCCCACAGAATCAAAGAGCTGGAAGAGACTTTGAAAAGTCACCAAGCCAAGCTTCAGGTTCCGACGGCATTACACCCTTAGTAGGCTAAGAAAAGAAAATCTACCTCACCAAACAAGTAGCCTCATCTTCTTTTTTTGTCCTATCTTCAAAACTCAAAGCCTCCCCAGTTCAATAGATCCTTCAGAACACAGTTAAACCTCTTTTGTTTTGTTTTAGCTTCAAATAAAAACACCTGGTAACATTGGCATAATAACCCTATTACCAAAAATTATTAACGAATATAAACAATAATAAGGCACAGAAACTGAGGCTATAGAAGGAGAGAATCATGCATGTTTGCCATGAAAGCCAGCATCATTTTTGGATTTAATTCCACAGTAACTATAAGATGCAAGTTTGGATTTGTTCTTTTTTTTTCCTGTTTTGCTAAGATCTTCTTTCTATCATTCTCCTTTGTTCCGGGGGAAGGGGGGAAGGATGACAAATGTTAGATAAGAGTCTTGGACTTTCCCAACAAAGAGGAAATCATGAAGTCACCAACGGTTACAACATTTCTCTGCTAAACGTGTTCAATTGCTGTGAAAATCCTGTCACCTTCCCTGCTCTCCAGTAAATTAATCCCAACTTCCTGCGCAGTGACCCAGTTGTGAGTGGAGAAGAGGGAAGCAGTGTTACTGAAGCCAGCCTTCCAGGGTGAGCCAACAACGTCTAGTTCTCAGGGCACTGATCCCTTTTACTTGCTATATCAAAAGGGCCTACAGAGAGCTTTCAGATAGGCTTTCAATGCCACGATGAAAGAACAACGTGTTCAGTAACAGTTATCAAAATCTGGCCAAGACTGAGACTGGCACCAGGCCCACTTCACATCCAGCTCTCACCCACCCAGAATGTGGCAGTGCTGTCTCCTACTCCCCACCCTAACTCTCCCATAGTTTTCAAAATTCGCCTCCCTTACTCAAAAAGGTAGCACATCTAAGATAAAACTTTTAAGTAAAACCTCCTTTCATGAGCAATGAGTATAGTTCTATTCAACTGCATAGGGTTTTCTCAGCATTTTCATATCTAGACCACATTCACTCTTTATTGGTTCATTCATTTATTGAGAATGTATTGGGTGTTAGACACCATGCTAGGCTTTGGTTAGGAAAGATGAGCCGAAACATGTGCATTTCCTGTGTTCAGTGGTGCTTACAGTCTATCTAAAGGGGAATATCACATAAAAGAGTCAAATATATACAAATATAACATATGTATGCCTGTGTGTATAATCGCACACAGACAGACACGCACATACTTGGTGCTGTGAGAATATAGAAAAGGTCGAGCTGACCTTGTCTGGGAAGTCCGAGAAGGCTTCTCTAATGAAACAGTGATTGAGCCGAGATGTAAAGGAAACACAGAAGCTCATTCTGTAACAAAATCCCTTTCTTCTCTTTTACACAAATCTATATTTCACTTGGATCAACACTATTCACAGGTTTCCATTAAGAATGAGAATAATCTATCTTCCTTTAAAAAAAACGGTCGAATACTAAAAATGTACAACTCATTTATCTCTCTGTTGAACAACAAACAGAATACAGATAGGCTTTTCCCCTTTGGCTTTCTAATTGATACTGTTAAATTCATAAAGAGAAATGAATAGACTACTCTTCACATATAAGGGTTATGTTGTTTACTCACCATCAATAGAATACAAATTAGGATAGTGTTTTAAAAATAACAAGACTTTTTTTTTCTTGTCTCATTTTATGGTGACATCCACATTCTTTCTCATTCCACTTTCCTCATCAGCAAGAAATATATATATCTGTAAAGAGAGTTTACTGTACTTGAGAAGGAATCAGAATCCAACCGACCCCAAAGTGTTCTCAAGTACCTTACCTAGGGTGTCTCAAAAGCAAAATAAAAAATGTATCCTGCAATGAACAACGTATAGCACTATCTCAATTCTTCTTGAATTCTTTGTAAAGATTCAGCTTGCATTTTCAACCCTAATACATTTTCTTAACTTTACAATCCGAATCCCTTCCTGAATTCTGACTATAACTTTCCACATGTAGGATGTGTTTCACGGTCTTTCTAGGTAGTCTTCTCTCCTTAATTATTTAATTCTGCTGCTGATTTTTTGTTAGTGCAACTTATCCAGGATGTTGGCTTGGACGTGGAATCTCAGAGAAACTAGACAGATCAGTCAGACCCTATGACAAAGATCCTGTTTCTCATCTATATGGAAATATAAAATATGACCCAGTCATACCTTGAGTGTTTCAGGAGTGATTACAGGGAAGCAAGATAGATCTTGCCCATTACTCTCCCTTGTTTATGATGCCTGTCACTCTATCAGAGAAGAAAATGAAATAAGTCTGCCATGATTTGTCTTCACAGTGCCACAATGACTATTTCCTAGTTTATCGTGCATTTTTATTCTCTCCCACATGATGGTCTCATTGACAACTTCGTGCAAGTCTAGAAAGGGCAACTGCCAACGTTACTATATAACAAGAGTCCTGAAATCCAGGGAGATCAGTATCCAGGACAGGAAACCAAGCACTGCAATTCACAAATGCCTGCAGGGTCTGGAAACTGAGGGTCAGTTGCCTAGACAAGGAGTCTGAGTAACAATATAGGAAACTAAAAGCAAGTAGGATTGCCATACCTAGTCATTCCTTTTTGTCATTCCCTGCGCACTCATGGCCTTTCTATAAAACAGGAAGCAGTTCTCAAGCTCAGGTGTCCTGGCTGGAACCGCAGATGATAAGCACAAAGCAGAGCAGCATGTGCAACTTGCTCTGGCCCCTGCCCTGTGTAACTGCATAATAAAGAACTTACTGAATCAACCAATAGTTGATGTCCTCCTGCTGTTAGTCACATGAGGGCGTTGTGCAAAATGAAGGTCATCTTCTGCCACAATGACATCTTCGAAATATTAAAGATACGTTCCCAAGCATCTCAAGGGTCTCCTTGACTCTTCATTATTAATCTATCCACAAAGACCTTATTTAAATGATTTTCAAACATAATTATGCATACAGACTAAACAAACTTTTGTGGGTAATGGATTCTATATGTTTTCACCTCAGTTTGTATAACAGTATATGTCATTTTATTTGACCAAAAAAGGAAAGAAAAAAACATCAGTATGTAGTAAATAGGAGGCTGTCATTCTTGAATTCATTTCATCTTCACAGGACTACAATGATTTCCATTTTACAGGTTAGGAATCTGAAACGCAATGAAGTCAACTGCTTTGTTAGTTGTCAGGGGAGCAGAGATGAGCACAGATATGACAGACAGATATGTCTGACTTTCAAACACCTGCCTCCTTCCTATTCACCCGCCTACTCAGTAACACAAAAAGGACCTCCCTGGCCAAGCCTTAGAACATGCTATGAGCTCTCCTTCCCACCCCAAATTCCTAGAAATTACAAAATAGCTTGTTGAAATCTAGAGGAAGAATCCTCAGTAAACCTCAAATTCAGGGAAACTATTAGGAATCCTTGGAATATAGGAGACAGTACCTAAACAAAGAAGGGGCATAAAGTTGCAAACAGCCAGAGGCACAGACTGGAGCCCTCCTGGCAGACACTTCACATGTGTCCATCTGTAGCTGGAGGAATCAGGCTTGTCCTGTGTGACTTCACTGTGAGAGGATTTTTGGAAGCTTGTGCCCAGTGTCCTCCAGACTTTGGCCCATGTGCCTTTGCCCTTTGTTGATTTTGCGTTGTATTTTTTTTCCTGCAATAAATCTTAGTCATGAATATTGCAATATGGAGTGCTGTGACTCCTTCTAGCAAATCACCAAATTTGGGGGTGATCTGGGGGATGCTGACTCATCGACCTACTACCTAACCAGGTCCAAATGACTCTTTGAGCAAACTCAACCAAAGTTTTAAGTAAAAGAAAATTAATTGTAGCCAGCTGCTCTCAAACATACAAAACAGTATGCTACGTATTTTAAAGGCTAATATAACCAGACAAGGAATATGAAAGAACAGAAAGTTCTCATATGATTTTAATTATGAGTAACATTGTAAAAGTCCTAAATAAATTTTTAGCAAATCAAATCTAGCTCTTTATTAAAAGAAAGAAACATCATGATCAGGTTGCTCAGGCCAAAAACCTCAACTTCCCTCTCTCTTCCTCTCACACCTTGTATGCAATTGGTCAGAAAACATCCAGTTACCTCTATTTCAAAATAGAAGTGAATGTTCTTCACCCCCCACTGCCATCCACCAGGTCAGCCTCCATCATCTCCCTCCTGTATTCCTATAATAAGCTCTTTACATGTCTCCATTTGTTTTCTTTGCTCATCCACCACCCACACCCCCACATAGTCTGTCCAGAGTGAGCCTGCAGAGACACAGGCAGGTGATGCCATGCCTCTGCTTAGAACCACGCAATGTCAGCCCATTTAACTCAGAGTCCAAACCCTCCAAACACACTCTGCTCCTTGTATGCTTTGCTCCTTCTGCTTGCCATTGTACTTATCTCTTCTAACTAAAAATACAATATTTTCATTTATTATACATATTGTTTATTTTTTGCTTTCCATCATTAGAATATCAGCTCCATTATGCCGAGAATTTTTGAGTGTTTTGTTCGCAAATGTAACTCAAGTGCCTAGAATGGTACCAGTACCTGTAGGCACTTGATAATTTTTGAATCAGTGTGTGACCAAGAATCGAAAATAGTTCTAGATAAGAAAGATGTCAAGGCAATTCACTACATTAACATGTCACACACATACACAAGCTTCTTAACAGATGCTAAAAAGTTTCATTTTTAAAAACCTTACAAATTATAAATAGAAGAAAAATTGCCTGTTTTATTAAAGAAATAGCAAACACCATGCTTTATTACGAAATTCCAAGCATTTCATTAAAATTAGAGAAAGGGAAACATGCTCATTTTCATAGATACTAGTACATATTTTACGGGGTGTCCTAGAAATGTAACAAGACAAGGAAAAAATATTAATAAAACAGTCTAGGATGGAGACAAATAGTCATTATGCAAGATTGTCACTTAATTAAACAAATAGATTCAATGGTTAAAATACTAGCACTAAGTTCATTAATGTGATGGGACATAAAATTAACACACAAGAATCAGTAATTCTCCTACGCAGTAGCAACAACAAATTGAAAAGGTAGTTTTAGAAAGAACATAAAATAGATCATCAGAGCACAGGCTGTAAAATACCTGGGAATAAACCTAACAAGGAATATTCAAGATCTTTATGGAGACAACTACAAAATGTTTCTCCCTCTCTCTCATAACTATAAGCATGCTGGGCTCTGTACTGTTTTTTGAGCACATCAGGCAGCTAGCTTCCCAGGTCACAGTTGTGCACCGGTGTTCCCTCTGGAAAGCAGCTTTTTCTCAAAGTATTCACATGGCTCACTTTTTTCCCTGATTCAAATGTTACTTTATCAGAGAAGACTCCCATAATCAAACATGGTGTGTGTGTGCATATACCATACACACACACACACACACTTCTTGTTCTCTCATCCTGTACCCTACTTTATTGTATCATAATGGAACGTATTATATATTTGTTTCTTATTTCTCTATTTTCTCTCTTTCCTCACTGAAATACAAACTACTACTTAAGAATAGGGACATTTAAACAATGATGAATACCCAACACCTAGAACAGTACTCTAAAATAGTGTATGCTTAAAAATATTTGTTGAGTGAAGGACATGCAAGAATACATGAATAAATGAAGGTATACCATGTGCATGGAGAGGAAATGTTGATGGTATAAACATCACTATGATCTTGATTTAACCTATAAATTCAACACAACCTTTTTTTTTTTTTTTTTTTTTTTGAGACGGAGTCTCGCTCTGTCACCCAGGCTGGAGTGCAGTGGTGCAATCTGGGCTCACTGCAAGCTCCGCCTCCCAGGTTCACATCATTCTCCTGCCTCAGCCTCCCAAATAGCTGGGAAAATTCAACACAATCTCAATCAAAAGTCAAGTCGAATATTTCCATGGAACTTGATGAGATAATTCTGAAATTCATACAGAAGAGTAAATGATCAGAAATGGCCAAAGCCTGGAATTCTACTCTACCAGATACCAAAATATATTACAAAGATATAAGAATTAATAAAACATGACATTGATTCAGAAATAGACAATCTGATCAATAAAATAGAATAGAAATTAGAGAAGTGGGTCAATTATTTGTGAACATTTTATATATAAGAAAAAAACCATTAGCATGTCCTATTATTGGAGGAAGGCTTTTAACTAGCTTTTTTTTTTTTTTAATTCAAAACCTGTCGTTCTCCTTGAAGAGGTCCTCTACATCCCTTGTAAGTTGGATTCCTAGGTATTTTATTCTCTTTGAAGCAATTGTGAATGGGAGTTCATTCATGATTTGGCTCTCTGTTTGTCTGTTACTGGTGTATAAGAATGCTTGTGATTTTTGCACATTAATTTTGTATCCTGAGACTTTGCTGAAGTTGCTTATCAGCTTAAGGAGATTTTGGGCTGAGACAATGGGGTTTTCTAAATATACAATCATGTCATCTGCAAACAGGGACAATTTGACTTCTTCTTTTCCTAATTGAATACCCTTTATTTCTTTCTCTTGCCTGATTGCCCTAGCCAGAACGTCCAACACTATGTTGAACAGGAGTGGTGAGAGAGGGCATCCCTGTCGTGTGCCAGTTTTCAAAGGGAATTTTTCCAGTTTTTGCCCATTCAGTATGATATTGGCTGTGGGTTTGTCATAAATAGCTCTTATTATTTTGAGGTACGTTCCATCAATACCGAATGTATTGAGCGTTTTTAGCATGAAGGGCTGTTGAATTTTGTCAAAAGCCTTTTCTGCATCTATTGAGATAATCATGTAGTTCTTGTCTTTGGTTCTGTTTATATGCTGGATTACGTTTATTGATTTGCGAATGTTGAACCAGCCTTGCATCCCAGGGATGAAGCCACTTGATCATGGTGGATAAGCTTTTTGATGTGCTGCTGAATCCGGTTTGCCAGTATTTTATTGAGGATTTTTGCATCGATGTTCATCAGGGATATTGGTCTAAAATTCTCTTTTTTTGTTGTGTCTCTGCCAGGCTTTGGTATCAGGATGATGTTGGCCTCATAAAATGAGTTAGGGAGGATTCCCTCTTTTTCTATTGATTGGAATAGTTTCAGAAGGAATGGTACCAGCTCCTCCTTGTACCTCTGGTAGAATTCAGCTGTGAATCCATCTGGTCCTGGACTTTTTTTGGTTGGTAGGCTATTAATTATTGCCTCAATTACAGAGCCTGCTATTGGTCTATTCAGGGATTCAACTTCTTCCTGGTTTAGTCTTGGAAGAGTGTAAGTGTCCAGGAAATTATCCATTTCTTCTAGATTTTCTAGTTTATTTGCATAGAGGTGTTTATAGTATTCTCTGATGGTAGTTTGTATTTCTGTGGGGTCAGTGGTGATATCCCCTTTATCATTTTTTATTGCGTCTATTTGATTCTTCTCTCTTTTCTTCTTTATTAGTCTTGCTAGCAGTCTGTCAATTTTGTTGATTTTTTCAAAAAACCAACTCCTGGATTCATTGATTTTTTGGAGGGTTTTTTGTGTCTCTATCTCCTTCAGTTCTGCTCTGATCTTAGTTATTTCTTGCCTTCTGCTAGCTTTTGAATGTGTTTGCTCTTGCTTCTCCAGTTCTTTTAATTGTGATGTTAGAGTGTCAATTTTAGATCTTTCCAGCTTTCTCTTGTGGGCATTTAGTGCTATAAATTTCCCTCTACACACTGCTTTCAATGTGTCCCAGAGATTCTGGTATGTTGTATCTTTGTTCTCATTGGTTTCAAAGAACATCTTTATTTCTGCCTTCATTTCGTTATGTACTCAGTAGTCATTCAGGAGCAGGTTGTTATAAAAGAGGACACAAACAAATGGAAGAACATACCATGCTCATGGATAGGAAGAATCAATATCGTGAAAATGGTCATACTGCCCAAGGTTATTTATAGATTCAATGCCATCCCCATCAAGCTACCAATGAGTTTCTTCACAGAATTGGAAAAAACTGCTTTAAAGTTCATATGGAACCAAAAAAGAGCCCGCATTGCCAAGACAAATCCTAAGTCAAAAGAACAAAGCTGGAGGCATCACGCTACCTGACTTCAAACTATACTACAAGGCTACAGTAACCAAAACAGCATGGTACTGGTACCAAAACAGAGATATAGACCAATGGAATAGAACAGAGTCTTCAGAAATAATACCACACATCTACAGCCATCTGATCTTTGACAAACCTGAGAGAAACAAGCAATGGGGAAAGGATTCCCTATTTAATAAATGGTGCTGGGAAAATTGGCTAGCCATAAGTAGAAAGCTGAAACTGGATCCTTTCCTTACTCCTTATACGAAAATTAATTCAAGATGGATTAGAGACTTAAATGTTAGACCTAATACCATAAAAACCCTAGAAGAAAACCTAGGTAGTACCATTCAGGACATAGGCATGGGCAAGGACTTCACGTCTAAAACACCAAAAGCAACGGCAGCAAAAGCCAAAATTGACAAATGGGATCTAATTAAACTAAAGAGCTTCTGCACAGCAAAAGAAACTACCATCAGAGTCAACAGGCAACCTACAGAATGGGAGAAAATTTTTGCAACCTACTCATCTGACAAAGGGCTAATATTCAGAACCTACAAAGAACTCAAACAAATTTACAAGAAAAAAACAAACAACCCCATCAAAAAGTGGGGAAAGGATATGAACAGACATTTCTCAAAAGAAGACATTCATACAGCCAACAGACACATGAAAAAAATGCTCATCATCACTGGCCATCAGAGAAATGCAAATCAAAACCACAATGAGATACCATCTCACACCAGTTAGAATGGCAATCATTCAAAAGTCAGGAAACAACAGGTGCTGGAGAGGATGTGGAGAAATAGGAACACTTTTACACTGTTGGTGGGATTGTAAACTAGTTCAACCATTATGGAAAACAGTATGGCAATTCCTCAAGGATCTAGAACTAGATGTACCATATGACCCAGCCATCCCACTACTGGGTATATTAAAAATCATGCTGCTATAAAGACACATGCACACGTATGTTTATTGCGGCACTATTCACAATAGCAAAGACTTGGAATCAACCCAAATGTCCATCTGTGACAGACTGGATTAAGAAAATGTGGCACATATACATCATGGAATATTATGCAGCCATCAAAAAGGATGAGTTTGAGTCCTTTGTAGGGACATGGATGCAGCTGGAAACCATCATTCTTAGCAAACTATCCCAAGAACAGAAAACCAAACACCGCATGTTCTCACTCATAGGTGGGAACTGAACAATGACATCACTTGGACTCGGGAAGGGGAACATCACACATCGGGGCCTATCATGGGGAGGGGGGAGGGGGGAGGGATTGCACTGGGAGTTATACCTGATATAAATGACGAATTGATGGGTGCTGACGAGTTGATGGGTGCAGCACACCAACATGGCACAAGTATACATATGTAACAAACCTGCACGTTATGCACATGTACCCTAGAACTTAAAGTATAATAAAAAATAAAAATAAAAAAACCTGTCAAGTAGCTGGGCATGGTGGTTCACACCTGTAATCTCAGCACTTTGGGAAGGAGGCAACTGGATCACTTGAGGCCAGGAGTTCCAGACCAGCCTGGTCAATATGGTAAAACCCCATCTCTAATAAAAAACAATTTTTTTTAATTAGCTGGGTGTGGTGGCAGGCACCTGTAATCGCAGCTGCCTGTAGAGGCAGGAGAATTGCTTGAACCCGGGAGGCAGACGTTGCAGTGAGTCGAGATGGTGACACTGCACTTCAGCCTGGGTAACAGAGCAATACTCCTTCTCAAAGAAAAAAAAAAAGTAAAGCGTTTTAGACATACTTCTGTTATACTACTTACAAAATATGACTCAAGATTATTTTTACCTAAGCCTGCCTACCTATTAGGGTTGTTACGAGGATTGCATGAGACAGTGTATGTAAAATAACAATGAAATGCATTAAAATGTCCCTCACATAATAAATCTCAGTAAATTCAGTGTTAATAATTTTTTCAAATTTTTATTATAATAAATAAAAATTTGGTTGATGACAACCATCAAATCTTATTGTCTTTCAGTACTTATACTGTTTGCTGAGTTAAATCAGAATCCAGTCTGCTACTTTCTCTTATCTTGCTTTATCATCATTTACTTCCTTCTGTATCTGTATCTTGATTTCTTTCTTTCTTTTTTTTTTTTTTTTTTTTGAGATGGAGTTTTGCTCTTGTTGCCCGGGCTGAAGTGCAATGTCATAGTCTTGGCTCACTGCAACCTCTGCCTCCCAGGTTCAAGCGATTCTCCTGCCTCAGCCTCCTAAGTAGCTGGGATTATAGGCGCCCACCATCACCCCCAGCTATTTTTTTCGTATTTTTAGTAGAGACAGGGTTTTACCATGTTGGCCAGGCTGGTTTCAAACTCCTGACCTCAAGCGATCCACCAGCCTCAGTCTCCCAAAGTGCTGGGACTACAGGTGTGAGCCACCATGCCCGGCCATCTTGATTTCTTTTAATAATTATCTCTAAAAGCAATGTTCCATGCACGAATACAACATAGTTAAATATAAAATTAATAGTTTTCATAAGCCACTTTAAGTGTGGAAAATGAGGACAGAAAGTTTCAACTATATCTTTTAACATTAAAGAAATTTACAGGTAGTAAGGTATAGTCCCCTTCCAGTTTCACAGATTGGTATGTCTGTCTACTTAAGGCTAAACCCCTGCTGGGAATATAAATTGCTACAGAGAGCAAAATGTTTTAAGTTTTCCTTATCCTAAATTGAGAATTATCTAACAAATGTGTCTATATTTTCCAATAATATCTACATAAAATGACTTCTAAATCTGCACTTAGTTAAAATTTTCTTTCTAAGGAGTCAAAATGGGGTAAGGTAGTGATTTGTCAAGATAAATGAAGCCGCAGAATAAATCCAATGCATCTTGTTGGCCTTGAATATACAATTAGCCAAGAATAATCAATACTGATATAAATCAAGAACAGATCATGTGTTAAATGTGCAACTTTTTTTTTTTTTGAGATGGAGTTTTGCTCTTGTCTCCCAGGCTGGGGTGCAGTGGTGCGATCTCAGCTCACTGCAACCTCCACCTCCCGGGTTCAAGCAATTCTCCTGCCTTAGCCTCCAGAGTAGCTGGGACTACAGGCAAATGCCACCACGCCCGGCTAATTTTTGTATTTTTAGGAGAGACAGGGTTTTACCATATTGGCCAGGCTGGTCTCAAACTCCTGACCTCGTGATCTGCCCGCCTTGGCCTCCCAAAGTGCTGGGATTACAGGCATAAGCCACCACGCCTGGCCAAAACGTTTTATATTTAGAGATCAGGGAGCAACTGATTTAGAATTTTAGGTAATGTAGCAATGATTTGTTTAATTAATAGGGACACTTTCTAAATTCCACCTAGAATAATTATAGTGCTTGGGAGAAACTACAAAGTAAGAACAATATAAAACCCAAGCTTAAATGGTTGTTGGTCTATACTAGAAGAAGCATTGTTTCTTAATGATTCATAATCATTACCTAAAATAACATAGTTTGTCAAAAAATTTTATTCATCTTTAAAGCAACTGTAGGGCAGTAATACACCCCTGAGGCTTTAAAAAAAAAAAATTGCTCTTGGCTTTCATCCCACAGTATAATCTTGAATAGAGGAGCAACAATATTAGCCCAAACATCCCAGCTAAAATCCCTCATCATTTGTATAAACATCAAAAATTAATTCTCACTTCAGCCTCAAGCTTGAGTGAGCATCAATAAACACATTAACAAAAATCCCAGTAATGAATGTAATCAGAGTGAAAAAGGCTGAATTTTCAGGGGTAGATGAACACCACTCTCACGTGCTTTCTTAAAATTGAAAAATATATCAAAGATCATTACAAAAATTAAATTTGCTAATGATGTATAAAGAGCTCTTGCATGCTAACCATATTCCTTCCACAAAAATAGAAATCATTAATAACCATCTCAATTGAGTTACTCATGGTGAGTTATCATTTATGTTGGCCTAATGTAGTCTGAGATAGTCTCACTCATGTTTATATTTTCTGGAGGCCCCCAAGTCACCCTTATAAATTGAAAGATATACAGTAAGAATAGAGATAGAGAATGCTACAAGGATTCTGTAACATCATAGAACTTCAATCACAGATTAAATTAAATAAAACTGTACTCAGAGAGACAGTTGGAACCAGACACTTAAAATAATGATCTTATATAAAACTTTATTAAAAAGGAGGGTGGGGTATATTGTGGTTTTATAATCATTTTTTATAAATGATCAGCACTGTTAATTTCCTAGGAATTTTCTACTGGAAGAGACAAAAATCTTATTGATCTCTCTCTTCTCACATTTACATATATTTTACATGTATACAAAGCATATTACATGTATGTGTTTCTTTGGAGGTCCTTTGCCCCTTCCATCATGTGAGGACAAAACTAGAAGACACCATCTATGAGGAAGCAGACTCTTCCCAGATACCACTGGTACCATGATCTTGGACTTCCCAGAACTACGATAAATAAATTTCTGTTGTTTATAAGCTCCTCAGACTATGGTAATTTCTTACAGCAGCCCAAATAGACTAGACAACACTCATGAGATACCCACAAGCCAAACGTGCATACCTCGCCATGTGAGCAGTGAGGACAGGCTGGAAGCGATTTCTCAAACATGAATTATCAGGCACATTCCCACTGGATTTGAGATTTTATGCTCCTTGAAGAACAGAGGCTTTGTTTTAGTTACCTTGTATTTCCAGAGCTGAACCAGTGCCTGGCACAGAACAGACAATAAGTGTCTTACGGAATCAGACCAATGCACCACAGGTATCAACCAGAGATCTCCCTGCTCCAGTTAAGCAACATGTGAAAAGTCACTTATGCCTAACTGGTTTTGCAACTTTGCAACTGGCCAAACTCTTGTGAGAGTCTTACTAATTATTTGCATAGAACTAATTGTGCTCTTTTCCTCTTCGTTGAATTGATGCCATAAACTCACTATTTAAATTTGCATATTCTTCTAAGTTCTTCCCTTCCTGTTTCTTGAGAGTGGGGACTATACGTTTTGGCATGACACATTGAATAGAATATTTCAGGTCTATATGGTTCCAAAACTGCTGTCATTTATGGAAGAAATGTGATGAAAAATACTATAGAATACTACAGTAAGAAACATAATTCTTATGGGTAGCACACTTACATTCTTTCCCAGTAGAGTTAAAGGTTACAAATGCCACAAAAAATGCACATACAATATTTAAACAAGTGAAGGCAGTAAAAGTAAAGGTGGAATTATTTATCTTCTGCACTCCTTTACAACAAGGGCTACATACTATTATTCTTTGTATCCTGACACTGAATACATAGCAGGACCCCAATTTACATTGAAGTGAAAGTATATATAAATGGAAAAAAATGCTATTCCAAGAAGCATTTATAAAAGCTATTTATGAAAGCACCAACAGTTTGGTAGCAATCAGTGCTTAAAAATAGTAATAAAATCTTTTTATTGAACAAGTCTTTGATATTAGGCAGTACTATCAAAGTATTTCATGTATTGCATGTATACTACTTCATTTAATCTTCACTACAACTTTAATATGAGATAGGTGTCATAATCCCCACTTGATAAATGAAAAACTGTGTCTTAGAAATGAGTGACTTGCCAAACTCACCTGCTTAGTAAGTGGCTTAGCCAAGGTTTGTTTGTTTTGTTTTTGTTGCTGTTGTTGTTGTTGTTGTTTCTGAGACAGAGTCTCGCTCTGTCGCCCAGGCTGGAGTGCAGTGGCGCGATCTCGGCTCACTGCAAGCTCCGCTTCCCAGGTTCACACCATTCTCCTGCCTCAGCCTCCCACTTAGCTGGGACTACAGGCGCCCACCACCACGCCTGGCTAATTTGTTTTCCTATTTTTTTAGTAGAGACGGAGTTTCACCATGTTAGCTGGGATGGTCTCTACCTCCTGACCTCACGATCCTCCCGCCTTGGCTTCCCAAAGTGCTGGGATTACAGGTGTGAGCCACCGCACCCGGCCAGCCAGGATTTCAATCCAAGTGTGGCTGATGTTCATGTTCTTAACCACAACCATACCCCAAATAGGTTAACTGGAGGAACACTACCAAAAGGAAGACACAATTAAAGAGAAGGACAATAAATTTCTCAGGCATCCAAATTCCTTAATGTGTTCTTTATAACACTGTCAAACAATTGGCTTCTTCTTAGGGTCACTGCTTAATTTTATTAGACAGAACAAACCTGATGTGAGAAATAATTAACTTTAGGGGAAAGCCCCTGGCTCAATGAAGCCTTTTTATTAGAACAGTAAAACAATTAGGTTTGTCGTGCCATTGAGGTGCCTTCTCTGCTTTTCTGATGAGAAAAAAAAATCTTTTTCCACTGCCATACAAACAGTGGATTCTGAAAATCTCCAAGCCAGAAAACACTACTAATGAGATTTGAGAACACAGAGGGGCTCTGAGACTGCATGTTTGATTTCAGAGGAGAGCAGCACAGCTCAACAAAGGGTCATGCCAATATTCCTGCAGTGTGGCACAGGTGCAAATAAACGCTGAGGCTCAGAAAACAGTCTTCTCATCCTTTACGGCTCTCAGTTCCAAAAATGATTGATTTATTTCAACTGTTAAGGAAAGAGGTCCAGACAAAGTTAAAAATAGCAGAGCCCACATTGTATACTCAGGTAATTTTTTTTAACAACTTGATCACTGAGAAGAATCCTGAAAATTCTAGAATTCGTGTGGGAGCTAGAGGTTCATTTTCTAGAAATGCTAGAAATTAGAGTTTGATGATTTCACACCAATGATACTGGAATACAAACTAACATAAAAACTGCCACTTACTCTACATTTTAAAATAGATTTAACTGCCCTGACAGAAAATATATTAGAAAATGATGACTCTTTGATTTGCCATAGTCAGTGTAAGATCTGCTTTACTTAATACTTAGCTTTACATTGTTACATTCCTTCTTTTGTTCTGTTGAATTTCCTAATTTATTTTTATGAAACTGAGCTCTGTTTATTTCATGGAGGGGCCAGAAATCATGTGTTTACTCTTCCCTACTCAATTTATCTTTAAAGAGGGACAAAAAAGGCAAAAATGGTTTGTTGGGGTTTTTTTCATTATCTCAAATACAGAGCTTCGCCCAGGATATCCATGCATCCACACAAATGCTGATAATTAATGATGTGAATCAACTGAAATCTATATACCTCTTTATTAGAAAAGCAAAATCTGACCTGAACACTGAAAGCGTCCTGTGAATGAGAAATTTATCTGTACCAAAATCCAGTATAATACCAAGAATAAAGCCCTTTCTAATTGTACATGTAAAATCCTGATTAATACTTGCTCTGACTATTTATTGGAAATGAGATGAGAGATGAATTCTTTCAATATGCCTGCCTGCAAATGGACCAAGCACTCTGACGTGGTACTCTTTCATTGACCCATTTTCACAAATTCATTTAACTACTTGGACATCATCCTCTTAATTCTTAAAGCCCAAAGCATACCCCACATTATTCTTAATACCTTAACATTCCTATGGCTCTTTTCTTTTAACATCTAATTGATTTTCCACTGAAATTTCTTTCAAAAGACTGAACTGGAATCCGATTACTCCAAGAAGGATCATATTAACAGTCAAGAATTCAATTCCTAATCTTTCTATCAAAAGAGGGAAATGCTGTTCGGCATGAGGCAGGCCATTTAACCTTCCTCTTTCTCTGCTGTTCCATCTTTCTAAAGGATCCTAGTATAGAGTCATGACTAAAAGCATGGCTTTGGCATCAGACTGGCCTGTATTCTAATCCTTACTAGAGGTGTGATTTGGGGTGAGCCATGGGAAGGTTAAGGTATTCTCTTTGCCTCAGTTTCCTCATCTGAAGAAGGTTAATAATAATGTTAAAGTATTAATTGAATTAAATAAGAAAGTATTTGTGAGAGCTCTTAGTAAACTTTAAAGTAACTGACATCTAAGTGTTGGTTACATGTCCTGGCTCTGGGTCCCATTAAAAAGAAGCCATTTCTACAAGGTAATGTACAACACACAACTCTACAAGTAAAGAAGGCCCCAAAAGCAAGAAACCATAAAAGAAAAGGTCTGTTTGACCATATAAAAATTTAAAATTTCTATGTGACAAATAATAAATAAATAGTTACTAAAACAGGACTGAAGAAACAATTATTATCTGGAAAAACTATTTGCAACACATATGATAAATAAAAGGCTTATATCGCTAATATGTTTTTTAAAAAGATCAAAAAAGCTAATTTAAAAGAAACAGTATACTAATAAAAACAATGGATAGAGGACATACCAGACAATTTGTAAAACATACAAATGGTCAATAAATATAATAAATACATTCAACCTCACTAATCACTGAAATATCCAAAATAAAAACCAAACAATAAATTCAAGTTCAGAGAAGCAGAGGTTTTTTTTTTTTTTTTTGAGATGGAGTCTCACTCTGTCACCCAGGCTGGAGTGCAGTGGCATGATCTTGGCTCACTGCAAGCTCGTGCCTCCTGGGTTCACACCATTCTCCTGCCTCAGCCTCCTGAGTAGCTGGGACTACAGGCGCCCACCACCACGCCTGGCTAATTTTTTGTATTTTTAGTAGAGACGGGGTTTCACCATTCACAGGATGGTCTTGATCTCCTGACCTTGTGATCCACCCGCCTCGGCCTCCCAAAGTGCTGGGATTACAGGCGTGAGCCACCACACCCGGCCAAGCAGAGGTATTTTTAAATGGGTAAAATCACCACTTGCTAGGACACATTCAAAATACGTCAGTGGAGTGTTAAGTCATTACAGTCTTTCAGGTTTCACACTATATACCCAAATAAAAAAATGCATAACCTTTGTGCCAAAAATCTTATTTCTAGAAATTTGCTCCCAAATAAGTAATTGTCCATGTACCAAAGGATTTATGAAAATCATGTTTATCATAATATTATGTATAATATTAATATTGGAAGTAATTTAAATGTTCTACAATATAGAATTGTTTAAATAAAGAATGCTACAGCCATACAAAGTAGCACTATACAGCCAATCCAAAAACATGGTATATACTTGTATTAGATGCCACAGAAAAATATCCACAACACATTGTAGGCACAGAAATTGATGATAAAAAAAGTGTAGTATAGTTTCATATATATAAATGCTATATTTATATATGCACATGTGCCTAGAGAAATATCAGAAAGTATATTCACTCAAATGCCACTAGGTAGTGAAGCTTCCAATTATTATGATTTCTTATTTGTATTTTCTGTATTGCTTCATTTTTCTTCACGAGTATGTATTATTTTTACAATCAGAGAAAATGAAGCTATTTTCATTTTATTAGAAAACAAATATACTACTTCCCTAAAGATAATATTTTAATAATGATATAACTGCTCCAGGTATTTTTCTATATGTTTTATAAAGTCAGAAATGCATTTGTGGGACTCACAGGGATAAAACGAAATTGGAACATTGCAGAGATGACTAAACTGAGAGCATCTCACATTCCAAACTTGAACAAGGCTGCTTTAACAAGTTCCACATCTTACTAGCTGGGTGGCTTTCTACAAGTTACTTAATCTCTGTGCGCTCAATTTTCTCTCCTCTGTAAAATATGGGTAATAATAACACTTATCTTGTAAGGTTACTATTAGGATGAAATGAATCAATGTATTTAAAGCTCTTAGATTTATAGCTGACATCCTAGAAAAGAAGTCTGCTGTTCATTGTAAAATGAAATAATACACAAAATCTACCTGGCCCATCATGAAAGTACTGATTACTCTTATTATCATCCACCTACTCATCATGTGTCACCTAAGGACACTGTGAGAGGACTAATAATTTTTGCTGTTCCAGAGTACTGATGGTCAAATAGTCTACTGAGTATGATTACATTTAAATATAGCATCTTCAAACCAAGGGAGGAGAGAGAGAGGTCAGCAAAGGCTTAGGAAGGAGTACCAGAGAGCCAAAGTCCAGGATATCTGAGGTTGTCCAATTCTGGCAAGGTGATATCAATTACTTTGACAAATCAATAAACTTCTATATTAAACTATTACTAATACCTTGCAATTATACAATGCATGACAGTTTTGGGGGAGTTTGCCCATCTCCATGATGAGTTGGCAGTCTTTCTGATCATGTTGGCAGTTGAATGTGGGAATGGAGACTGTGCTCAACCAGCACTTTAGGATACCAACTCCTACTGGGGCAAATGGTACAGGGGAGCTAGAGGCTTAGGAAGAATGATGTGGAGGGATGGGGAAAAGAAGGCAGGTCACGGAGAGAAAACAGCCAGGATACTAATGTATGTCAGTAGCAGCAACAGATTAGCAGCCCCCAGAGAAGAGTTTACATCGTTTCTGGAATTCTCTAGTAAACTCTGGAAAACTTACTCTGAGAACAATAAAAAAAAAAAAAAAAAAAAAAAAGGGAAAAATAGAACCTCAGGTTAAAGCAGGGATGTGGGATGGGGGTAAACTTGTTCATTCATTTATTCCAATGTGTCAGCTGGGCTAAGTGCTAGGCATATAATGAGATACAAAACCCTCACATAACTTACAGTGTGATGCCCTGCCTGCTCACCCACCTTACGCCTCCTGAGTTCCAAGATAATCCCTCAAGAATCTTCGACCCTCCTGTGCAACTTAAGAATCACTAGATTCGGTGTTGTTCTGGGTTCAAAAAAAATGCTTGAAAGAAACTGAATTAGGGTATGTTTGTGTCTAGAAATAAAAATTACAGTCTTGAAAATGAGAGTCATAAATCATGAAATCTGAAAGATCAATCAATTATACAGAGCCATTAGATTTTTTAAAAGAATTTCACTTTCCTGCCTTCCCCTAACTACTTATAATAATTTATTTCATTAGGACCTCAGATCTGGATTTATGCAATAAGGAAAAATATACTGTCTGAAAATGAAAACAAAAATACACAGAGATATATATTACCAAAACTCCCTAAGTCAGAGGTCATGCATTCATTCATAAACTTATGAAACATTCTTATGACACAAAGAAATTATGCAAACTGCAAAAGAGCTTTTTGTTTCAATAAAGCTATTAAATGCATTAATTACTCTGTGTTATCACTTAAAGGCAGCACAATTCATTTGTCATTCCTACCAATGCCTATGTGTTTTTGTATGGCTCTCTATCTTCAGCTATCCCACAGTACTTTCCCAAACATTTATTTTATTTTTATCCTTTGTTGTTGAGTTGCAAAACACATTTCATGGCAGACTGGAGAAGCTGACATTAGTTCAGAAACAAAAAAGGTCAAATGTGGTTCGGCATGTTCCGTAATTAAACACAGTTACAGGAATGTGAGGCTTCGTTTTTCACTCTCTTGCTATCAAAAACTTACTCACTGATCCAAAGTAAAAATAAGAGCTAAAAACCTGTAACTTTTCTAAATAGAAAGAAGATAAATTAAACTCTGTTCTTTAAAAGACAGGAAAGTATGATTTATGTTTTCATGATTTTGTAGGTACAGTCTCAAAACCTTAACTGAATGTGTAGTGTCTAGCAGACCATTAAGTAATGGGAAGAAAATGCCAAGGAAAGGGAAGAAAATGCTTTCACTATCACCTAGAAATTGAGTGTGATGGAGAAGGATTTGGAGATTACTTCAGCCTGGTTTTATCAACTTATGAATCACCAGCATTCTGCGAAATCTGGACTAAGCCATATGATTTCTCACAGCCATAAATGACCCAGGAAAGCCCTACACCTCTAAACATAGGAAGAACAGACAACCATCCTGCAGAAATCAGAGCAAAAAACACCCTGAAACAACTCCCCATCCATTTCACTGGCTGTTCTGAAAGACTCGAATGAGTCACGACTGACCTGGCTCTTGGGGTCTACCAGCCTAGTTATGACCTGATTTCAGAATGAACAAAGAAGGACAGATCTTTTTATCTAACAGCGTTGTGGAGCAAGATTTGGTGAATAAAATACATCTTAAGTTGACCTCTTTTGAAAGGAACAGACACAGAGGGGCTGGATTTTGAATATTCTGAGAATAGTAGCAATAATTTCGTGCTTAAAAGCTTAAAACATGCTTGCAATGTTATTTGACTGGATCTCATAACAATTGTGTAACATAGGTAGGACTATATAATTATGTCTAGAAGCAGAGCTCTTTTTCTGGCTTATTATCCTATGATATAATAATGCAAATGATATACATTCTGGGTCCCACCTTATACAGTACATTTTTAGATTCAGTTGCATATAGTGATCTTCCTTTGAAAATTCCTGAGGTTTTGAGGGCAGGAAAATAATTGTACTTGATTTTTTTTAATCTTAGACATAGATATCTGTATTTATATCTATATCTATAGCTATGTCTACATCTTTATCTGTATGTGTATCCCTCTAGAAGCACAGAGACATGTCAAGACACTGAAGACACTAATATGTATGCAAACATAAATTTACATTATATAGTAAACATGCATATATATAAAATATTCCAAATAAGCATGTGACTTAATAATTAATAGTTAAATTAACATCTATAAATTCTTTGTTCTCAGTTAAGCAAAGTGTAATAGAATAAAACCAAAGCACATTTTCAACATGTTAAGTATTGGTTGTATCTAATATCTCTGGTGAACATAGATGCAAAAACCATCAACAAAATACTAGCAAACAGAATTCAACAGCATACTAAAAGGATCATACACTATATGCCATGATCAATCAGAATCTATTTCTACGATGCCAGGATGGTTTAATATGCACAAATCAAAAAATATATTACACCACATTAGCAGAATGAAGAATAAAACTTCTATGATCATCTTGATAGATGCAGAAGAAACATTTGACATATTTATTGATAAAAACTCTCAACACATTAGGTATAGGAAGAATACACTTAAACTCAATAAAGGCTAAATATGGCAAGCCCACAGCTAACATTATATTCAATGGTGAAAAGCTTAAAGCTTTTTCTGTAAGCTCAGAAAAACAAGAATGCCCACTCTCACCACTTCTATTCAATATAGTACCTGAAGTCTTAGAGCAATTAGGCAAAATAAATAAGTAAATAACACCCAATTTGGAAAGGAAGCAGTAAAAGTGTCGTTGTTTGCAGAACTTACATATAAGAAACCATAAATCTTACCTATAGAAAAACATACATAGAGAATAACTATAAAGACTTCACAACAAAACTGTTAAAACTAAAACAAATTCAGTAAAGTTGCAGTATATGTTATCAACATACAAAAATCAGTTGCGTTTCTATACACTAACAATGAATTATCCAAAACAGAGATTAAGAAAGCAATCCCATTTACAATAGCATAAGGAGAATAAAATGCTTAGTAATAAATATAACTATGGAAGTGAAAAATTTGTACACTGTAAACTATAAAATAGTGGTGAAATAAATTGAAGAAGACACAAATAAATGGAAACATATCCCATGTTCACAGATTAGAAGAACTAATATTGTCAAAATGTCCACCAAAGGGATCTACACATCAGAATCAATGCAATCCCTGTCAAGATTCCAATGACATTTTTCAGAAAAATAGAAAAACAATTCTAAAATTCATGTGACCCACAAAAGACCCTGAATAGCTAAAGCAATCTTGTGCAAAAAATAAAAGCTAGGGGCATTATTCTCTCTGATTTCAAATTATATTACAAAGCTTCAATAATCAGAATAGTATGGTACTGGCATTAAAACAAACATGTAGACCAATGAAACAGAACAGGGAATCCAAAAATAAACCCGCACCTATACAGTCAACTAATCTTCAACAAAAATGTCAAGAGTACATAATGGGGAAAGAGCAGTATCTTCAATAAATTGTTTTGGGAAAACTAGTTATCTGCATACAAAAGAATAAAATTGGGACTTCATCTCACATCATATCCAAAAATCAACTCAAAATGGATTAAAGACTGGAACATAAGAATTAAAACCATAAAAGTCCTAGAAGAAAACATTGAGGGAAATTTCCTTAAAATTGGTCTTGGTAATGATTTTTTTGATATGATACCAAAAGTACAAGCAACAAAAGTAAAAACAAACACGTGGGACCACATCAAACAAAATAGTTTCTGCACAGCAAAAGAAACAATTATCAAAATGAAAAGGCGAACTACAGAATGGGAGGAAATATTTGCAAACCATTAATCTGATAAGGGGTTAATATCCAAAATATATAAGGAACCCATACAACTCAATAGCAAAGAAACAAATAACCCAACTTTAAAATGGGCAAAGGACCTGAAGAGTCATTTCTAAAAAGAAGACATACAAATGGCCAAGAAGCATATGAGAAGGTACTCAACATCATTAATCATTAGGAAATGCAAGTCAAAACCACAATGAGATATCACCTCACACATGATAGGATGGTTATTATCAAAAAGTCAAAAGATAGCAATTGTTCACAATGATATGAAGAAACCGACCCCTTATACACTGTTGGTGGGAATGTAAATTAGTACAGCCATTATGGAAAACAGTATGGAGGTTCCTCAAAAAATTAAAATAGAACCACCAGATAATCCAGCAATCCCACTTCCGGGTATTTATCCAAAAAGACACGAAATCAGTATTTTGAAGAGGTAGTTGCACTCCTTTGTTCATTGAAGCATTATTTACAATAGCCAAGACATGGAATCAACCTAGTGACCATCAACAGATGAATGAATAAAGAAAATGTTTATATATGCATATATGTATGAGTATTATTAAGCCTTGAAAAAAAGAAAATCCTGCTGCCATTTGCAATAATATAGATGAACCTGAGGATGTTGTGTTAAATGAAACAAGCTGGACACAGAAAGACAATGCATGATCTCACTTACATATGGAATCTGAAAAAGTTGAACTCATAGAATCAGAGACTAGAAAGGCAGTTACCAGGTACTTAGAAGTGGGGGAAATGGGGAGATTTGATCAAAGGGTATGAACTTTCAGTTATAAGATTAATAAGTTCTGAAGACCTAATGTATAGCATGGTAACTATAGTCAATAATAGTGTATACTTGAAATTTGCTAAGAAAGTAGATCTTAAGTATTCTTACCACACACATACACATAAAAGGTAACTGTGAGGTGGTGGACATGTTAATTAACTTCATTGGGATAATCACTTAAGAGTGTATACATATTTCAAGACATCAATCTGTACATTTTATATATACATACAATTTTTATTTGTCATAGTTCAAAATATAAAAATAAACAAGAAATTGATTGGTTGGCCTGGTGTCTGCAGACCACGTTTTGTTGGTTAACCAGAATTTAGATCTATCACTGAAACTAAGGGAGAGAACACAATATAAATTACTGTTTAACTAAAAGACATATGTTTCCCTAGCCCACTTCAACACTAATTAAAGCACACATTCATTTTAAAATGAAAATAAACTACAAAAGGTTTAAAACAAACTAATGTATGGCATTAAACCATATGGTCTTTCTTTTGTGTAACTGTAGCTTGCATATTTAACTCTTCATCTAAATGTTTCCTTCTCTTCTTTCAAAATTCTCCCAAAGTATACTGTTATATTTATCCTTTCCCCTTGAGTATTATAATGAATATTCTTCAGCATCAAATTGTTGTCAGCCTAAAATATACTTATGTATGTTATATAGGTATATAGATTTTGATACATATTCATTCTGCATTTCACAGGTAAAGACAGAGAAATAAAATATTAACCAACTCCATCTCAGCACCCCTGGCACATATATACCTGATTTCTTCCAGTGTTTACATTCCCAATAAGCAGCCATTGTCCTTTGTGCCATACGTGCATCGTCCACAGTCTGCATCATAAGACCACAATAAAGCTTGTAATCAAGATCTGTAGACATAATTGTGTACTCTGAAGTTAGATTCCCAATTATGGATTTCCACAGACTATAAATGATAGTTAAATGGTTGAGTGCTCTCTGACATAAAATTAAAGAAGAAAGAAATTCCCACATTAAGAAAAACATGACTTGGAAAAATCAGGTAAAAGTCCTTGCAGTGCTGGCATTTTTTGTCAATGTATAAATTAGAGGCATAGATAAGGTTTTCTTCTTGCCATTATAGACTTGCACAAGCTTTAAAAATGACAAAGGCTACATATTGATCAATATTATATGAATGCTTCATATATGCTAAAGTAACGTACAATAAGCATTTCAAAACGTTTCAACAGAAAATATTACAAGTGGATGGTATAGAAGAAAAATAAGGGGAGAGAAAAATAAATGATGCAAGGAAGACAAGAAGGATAGGCTTGCATTAGCTCTAGAGAATTAAAGAAATTAGTGCAAAGAAATCTGATAAACTAGAAGTTTTACCTTCATAGTTGCTCTGATAAGTTCTTGAAACTTTTAGGTGGTCATCAGCTCAAACCACTATGTTGGATTTAGTTTAAAAAGCTGCTGGTATCTCAAAGCATAAATGAGAATTTTTCTATGCACATGGGTAACTAAATTACTAGGAAATCTAAAGTCCCCAAAGAACTAATGCTTGTGCAGATTAACACATGCATGCACACACATGCACACACACACACACACACACACACGCACATACATAAAATGCTAAGGACAACAAAAAGGAGAAAGAAAGAAGAGCTTTGGTGTCTTAGTCCATTTGAGCTACCGTAACAAAAAGACTGAGTGGTTTGAACAACAGAAATTTATTTTTCAGTTTTGAAGGCATGAAGTCTGAGATCAGGGTGCCAGTATGGTCAGGCTCTGGTGAGGGCCCTCTTCCTAGCTTGCAGACAACCAGCTTCTCACTTTGTCTTCACATGGTGGAGAGTCCTGTTGTCTCTATCTCTTCTTATGAGGAGACCAGTTCCACTGGATCAAGGCTCCACTCTTATTTAACCCATTTAATCTTAATTACCTCCTTAAAGGCCCACTATCTCATACAGTCACATGAAGGGTTAGGGATTTAACACATGAAATTAAGGGAGACACAATTCAGTCCATTGCATCCACTTCTTTGGCTATGGGTCAGTGTAGATGAATGATGCAGAGGACTCACAAATCCTTGACTTCTGCTCTGTCTGTCCCCATTTCACACAGAATGACAGATTATAACGAGCAGAATGTGGATTATAAGCACTGCTGAGAGGTGATATAAACCCAACAAAAGGCAAACATTTACAAAGAAAACAAAAGCTCAACAAGAATAAAACAATCAGATTCAATAATGGGCAAAGAACTTGAACAGACCTTTCTCCAAAGAACATGTACAAAAAGCCAATAGGCACATGAACAGATGTTCAACATCAATAATCATTAGGGAAATGCAAATCAAAACTACAATGTGATACCACCTCACACCATTAAGATGGCTACTTTCAGAAAATAACAAGTGTTGGCAAGGATGTGGAGAAACTGAAACCCTTGTGCACTGTTGGTGGGAATGTGAAATGGTACAAGCACTGTGGAACACAGTGTGGTGGTTCCTCAAAACATCAAAAATAAAACTACCACGTGATCCAGCAATTTCACTTCTGGATAGATATCCAAAATAATTGAAAGCAGGGTCTCAAGGAGATATTTATGCACCCATTTCTATAGGAGCATTATTCATAATAGCTAATGTGGAAGCAACCAAGTGTCCATCAACAGATGCATGCACGAACAAAAGGTGGTATATACATACAAAGGAATATTGTTTGCCCTTACAAAGGGAAAAATTTGACATATGCTACAAAATGCAGAAATCTTGAGGACGCTACGCTAAGTGAAATAATTGAGTCACAAAAATACAAATACTTTTATTCCACTTCTATGAAGCACCTAGAGTACTCAGATTCATAGAGACAGAAAGTCGAATGGTGGTCTCCAGGGGCTGGCAGGAAGAGGGGAATGGAAGCTATTGTTTCATGGGTAAAGAGCTTTTGTTTTGCAAGATGAAAGGAGTTGTCAGGCTATATAGGGGTTAAGGATGTACCACATTATGAATGTATTTAACACCACTGAACTGTGTCCTTAAGAATTGTTAAGATAGTAAAATTGATGTTACATATATTTTACTGCAATTAAAAAATGGTGGGTTGTGAAGAAAACAAAACATTAATAGCTCTAAATGAGTTCATGTGTTCTAGCCTCATGAGATTTCATCCCGACACTGTGAAGAATGTGCCAGAGAGATAATTATGCCACTGCCAGCTATGTTTGAAAAAGAGTTGGCAAAAGACTAGAAATAAGGCAAACTCAATTGTAGTTTTCAAATAAGAATATGAAAATATGGTGAATTCCAACAGGAGACCCGTGAATAAGCATTCCTGGACAAGATTTAGAAGGGATAAGCACCCAGAAATAAGAGGAGTCAGCACATGATCCTGCAGAAGTCATGCGGTGATAACCTCATTTCTTGCTTAATAGAGTTACTATGTTTTTCAGATTTATCTATACTTTGGTGAGGCACTGAAAAAGATCTTCAATAATAGCCTAGCAGGGAAGACTGGATGCTCATTCAGTTAGGTAGATTCTTAATTAGTTGCAGGACCTTACCAAAAGATTATGACTGACAATTAATCAGCACTTGAATAGAGGTTTCTAGAAACAACAGCAAATATTTATTTAGCATTTACAAGGAGCCAGGCACTATTCAGAGCATTTTATATGAATTAATTTATTTGGTTTTCACAACAATCCTGTAAGAGAGGTAATATTATTACCCCATTTTACCGATGGGGTAACTGAGGTTTAGGGGTTTGTAAGAGCTTTTGCCCCCAAGATTACATCAAATCTGCTCAAGGTCACCAGTGACCCTTGGATTGCAAAATCCAATGATCAATTCCCAGATCTTGTCTTGACGGACCTGTAAGGGGAACTTCCCATGGCTGCTCACTCATCCCTCCTTGAAACACTTTCCTCAATTGACCTATAGCATACCTCACTCCTAGATTTCTTCCTAACTCACTTCCTTCTCAGTCTTTTTGCTGGTTTCACCTCATTTCACTGACCACTACATATTGGAATGCACCAGGGCTTAGTGCTTAGACCTCTTCTCTATCCACACTCAATATCAAGGAGGGTTCAACCAGTCTCACAAATTTAAATATCAGCTCTGTATCAACAATTTCAGAATGTATGTGTCCAGCCAGGACCTCTCCCCTGAACTCCAGGTTTGTCTATGTGACTGCCTACAAAACATATGTACTTCCTTGTCTATGCAGCGTCTCAAACTTAACATGACTTATCAAAACTTAGCTCTTAATTCTAGCACATCTCTCCCCTCAAAAATACTCTGTTTTCCCCAAATTATTTCCCATCCTTAAGAGATGTATAAACCAAAAAACTACTGGAGTCATCTCTGATTTTAACATCCCCCATCTAGTCTATCAGGAAAGCTTGTTGGCTCATTTTCAGAACATAACCAGAGTCTTGCCACTTCCTGCCATCTCCACTGTTACTATCTTGGCCCAAACCAAGATCATCTTTCACTAAAATGATTGCAATAGCCTCCCTGAATTATCTCACTCCATGCCACCTTGTAACCCTAGGGTTTATGTTCAACACAATGGTCAGAGTGATCCTGTTAAAATATGTCATACCATGTCATTTTTCTACTCAGAATGCTCTAGAAGTCTCCATCCACAGAATACAATGGTCACCAGGGCCCTTCATGGTCTGGTCTCATGGCCTTTCTGACCTCATCCTGCACTATTTTCTCCCTTCCTCACTCTTATCTCAGACACTCCGGTTGTTCAATTTATAATGAGGACACAGACTTTAATTATGATATTTTTGAAACTTTCTTTTTTTCTGAAGGTAAAATAAAAACTCTTATTTTTCTTATTCTTTCTTTTCAACTTTTATCTTACATACAGGAAGGACATATGTAGATTTGTTACTTGGGTATATTGTACCCAGGTAGTGAGCATAGAATCCAATATCTAGTTTTACAACCCATGCCCCGCTCCTTCCCCTTCTAATAATCCACAGTGTCTATTATTCCCATGTTTATGTCCATGGGTGCTCAACGTTTAGCTCCCATGCAGAATTTAGTTTTCTGTTTCTGCAGTAATTCACTTAGGATCACAGTCTCCAGCTCCATCTAAGTTGCTGTTAAGAGACATGATTTCATTCTTTTTTATGGCTACATAGTATTCCATGGTGTACATGTAGCACATTTTTAATCCAGTCCACCATCGATGGACACCTAGGTTGATTCCATGTCTTCGTTATTGTGACTAGCATAGCAATGAACATATAAGCACATGTGTCTTTTTGTTATAATGATCTATTTTCCTTTGGCTATATACCAAATAATGGTATTTCTGGGTTGAGTGTTAGTTCTGTTTTAAGTTCTTTCAGAAATCCCCAAAATGCTCTCCACAGTTGCTGAACTAATTTAAATTCCCATCAGCAGTGTAGCAGCTTTGTTTTTAACACCACTGACCATGATGATTTTTATTAGTCAGCTTTCCCTCACTTCAAATTTCTGTAGGCAAAGTTCTACCTGACAATGGAAAAATTCCACATACCACAACATGCAGACATTTTATTTTCATTGCTGTTCAGCCAGCAGAACATACTGTATAAATCTATTTACTTGAGACTCAAGCCAAAGATTTTAATGGCAGTGTTTATATAACAATGTTCATAAGATACAGCTTCACAAGCATCCTAGTGATTTAAACTCAAAAGCAGCTTTCGTCAAAGGCACATACGTTCTGATCCTACAGTGGATGCCTCAGGGAAGTATGCCATTTGACAATACTTTAACCCAAACACAAACTGAAAAACACTGTAACAGGTTTATCAACAAAATTCACATAGCATTGTGATGAATTCCCTGTGGACTACAGAATGCTGTTTACTAAAATCTAATCGAACAAGAATTCAGGCCTCATTTTTTAAAATTTAGTTCACAGTACGGAGTGCGACTGATTTTTCATCTCACTCCTTTATTGCTGCCCACTTCTAGTCCAATGAGTATAATAGAAACCTGACTTTAAGAAATGCAAGATATTTAGATCCAACTTTATCCACGATGCTGGTACATTTCATGCCTTCCTTTAACTCTAAAGTATATCCCCATGTGAAAAGGTTAGACTTCTGACTCAACCTACATCATGACACAGTGCTTGATCATTTTTACAGTGCTAATCCATATATTTAAGGGATTGGAGAGATACCTGCTGGAGATGGGCTTGAGGAATGATGTGGTATCAGGGATGGCCTGGGTCTAATGAGTACAGAGAGAATGATTGAGCAAAGGTTGTATATAATAGCAGAGAACTTCCAAAAAACAGAGACCATGCAGAACAGCTGAGAAGTCAAGCAGACAGTGGAGTAGACTTACAGGTTAAATAGACAGATATTATAGCAATGAACCTCTGATGGATTTAGCAAGGTTGGGATATTCTCTAGTGACAAGTAACTTGAGACAAATGGTAAATAGCAATGGGAACATTTTGATCAAGAGCTACATAAATCCAGATGATAAACAAATGACAGAGGAGCATGAACTAGCAGAACTAAGAGAACTATGCAAAGAAGCAGAGAGACTCAGCCAAAGATAGAGGGTTGACCACATGTATATACCTCTGTTTCCTCTCAAAACTCCACAAAATAACAGTAAATGGATTGTATAAAGCCATAAAGCCACAAGGACAAACAGAACAGTAGAACAGACAAAAGCAACAAAAGTTTGGAAGGTGAAATGCATAGGACAAGTAGTAACTAACTTATCAGATCCAAGAAAGCTGGATCTGAAACTAGCAGAAAGGAATGATAATTAACAATCCAATGTGCATTACAGAGGCACTAAATATCCCAGGAATTGTCACCACCAGGTACTTTGGGAAGTGAGGGAGCAAAGGTAAGGCTAAAACTAGAGGACTGAAAGTCTATTTAAGAAACAGATGGACACCTACCCCTCCAGATGCCTTCCCTAATTCCACAGAGCCAGTCAATTTCCCTTTTCACACTTCAGCAGACTAGAGAGGATCCCTGTCATGAATGAACAGCAGAAAGTGGGGTTCCATACTGAAATCAGGGGGTTTGACACACTGAGTGTCAAACCCTCAGCTCTATTCTCCATTTCAGCTTCCAGAAAGATCGGTGCAAGGGCTATATTCTTCAGGCTGGAAATCAGAAAATTACTCTGAGGAAATTGGCAGCCTAATAGAAATGACCTCAAAATACTGGTGTTGAGGATTTCCCACAAAATAACCCAATTAGATCTCGCTACATAAAGTCCACAGCCACAAGTCAGCCAAAAACAGATGGCCAGGATTCCAGGGCATCTGCATAAAGCCTCCACCATGAGAAGCAGAGACCAAAACCAACAAACCAAACATCATCTTGATGGAAACAGACTATGTGGGGATATGAAAACTGCACATAAACTTTCTTATATCCTCAGCAAGAGAAGAGGAGATTTTGCAGTCATGAAGTGAAAACACAATGCTGTGAGAAGGAACACAGAGAAAAGGCAAGAGCTTGTGGAAATTAACATAGGCAAGCAGAAATGAAAACTCAAAAGAAGGATTAGAAACTGGAATACATGAAGACTTGTAGACCATAGAGTAAAAAAGATAAAATCATAGAAAACTGTAGAAATGAGATTTTTAAAAAAAACCTAAAAAACCAATCCAGGAGGTCCAATAGCCAAATAATAAGAATTTTAAGAAAGGGAAAAATATAAAACCAGGAGTAACTTGTGAATGAAATAACTCAAGAAAATATTCCAGAAGTGAAAAATAGGCATTTCCAAATGATTACACATACCCATTGGGATGAAAACAAATCCATAGAAAGACACCTTGTCATGGTACCTCACAATACTGGGAACCAAAAGAAGATTCTAAATGTTTCCAGAGTGGAGACAGAAAGGAAAACATAATATTTGTAAGAAACAAGACTCAAATGCAGTCTTCTGAACAGTTCCATTAGAAGTTCAAAGACAAAAGAACAGTGTACCAAAATTTTCATAAAATTATTTCTAACTTTTAAATCTCTACCCAGACAAGCTATCAGCTAAGTGTAAGGATAAATGAAAGACATTTTAAAACATGCATAATCTCAAAAAAAAATTCTTTTATCCATATTTTCTCCAGAGGCTACTATAACAGGTGTTCATTCAAAACAGATATAGGAAACAATGGGTCCACAAAAGAGAAAGGCAAAGGGACTCCTAGAGATTAGGGCTAAAGGGAGACAACAGGCTCAGGGCTTTAAGTCAAACTTGGGATAGTGCAAACTAGAGAAAGTCAGAAGGCTCAAAGAAAGATCCCCCCAAAGATGAAAAGTTATAACCACCTAATGTGAGCATGATGAGATTAGAGTTACAGAATGGAAGAGAATTTGATAGTAAATTTAAAGGAAGCACATAAGAGCACAAGACAGGGATGCCCTCTCTCACCATTCCTATTCAACATAGTGTCAGAAGTTCTGGTAAGGGCAATCAGGCAAGAGAAAAAAATAAAGGGTATTCAATTAGGAAAAGAAGAAGTAAAATTGTCCCTGTTTGCAGATGACATGATTGTATATTTAGAAAACCC
Source organism: Trachypithecus francoisi (assembly GCF_009764315.1). Lineage (NCBI taxonomy): Eukaryota > Metazoa > Chordata > Mammalia > Primates > Cercopithecidae > Trachypithecus > Trachypithecus francoisi. The sequence goes on along the minus strand of NW_022681468.1, from coordinate 42,251,118 downwards.
CATAGTCTCAGCCCAAAATCTCCTTAAGCTGATAAGCAACTTCAGCAAAATCTCAGGATAAAAAATCAATGTGCAAAAAATCACAAGCATTCTTATACACCAATAACAGACAAACAGAAAGCCAAATCATGAATGAACTCCCATTCATGATTGCTTCAAAGAGAAGAAAATACCTAGGAATCCAACTTACAAGGGATGTGAAGGACCTCTTCAAGGAGAACTACAAACCACTGCTCAGTGAAATAAAAGAGGACACAAACAAAAGGAAGAACATTCCATGCTCGTGGATAGGAAAAATCAATATCGTGAAAATGGCCAAGGTAATTTACAGATTCAATGCCATCCCCATTAAGCTATCAATGACTTTCTTCACATAATTGGAAAAAACTGCTTTAAAGTTCATAGGAACTAAAAAAGAGCCTGCATTGCCAAGACAATTCTAAGCCAAAAGAACAAAGCTGGAGGCATCACGCTACCTGACTTCAAACTATATTACAGGACTGCAGTAACCAAAACAGCATGGTACTGGTACCAAAACAGAGATATAGACCAATGGAACAGAACAGAGCCCTCAGAAATAATACCACACATCTACAGCCATCTGATCTTTGACAAACCTGACAAAAACAAGAAATGGGGAAATGATTCCCTATTTAATAAATGGTGCTGGGAAAATTGGCTAGTCATAAGTAGAAAGTTGAAACTGGATCCTTTCCTTACTCCTTACACAAAAATTAATTCAAGATGGATTAGAGACTTAAATGTTAGACCTAAAACCATAGAAGAAAACCTAGGTAATGCTATTCAGGACATAGGCATGGGCGAGGACTTCATGTCTAAAACACCAAAAGCAATGGCAACAAAAGCCAAAATTGACAAATGGGATCTATGTAAACTAAAGAGCTTCTGCACAGCAAAAGAAACTACCATCAGAGTGAACAGGCAACCTACAGAATGGGAGAAAATTTTTGCAATCTACTCATCAGACAAAGGGCTAATATCCAGAACCTACAAAGAACTCAAACAAATTTACAAGAAAAAAACAAACAACCCCATCAAAAAGTGAGCAAAGGACATGAACAGACACTTCTCAAAAGAAGACATTTATGCAGCCAACAGACACATCATCTGAAAAAATGCTCATCATCACTCGCCATCAGAGAAATGCAAATCAAAACCACAATGAGATACCATCTCACACCAGTTAGAATGGTGATCATTAAAAAATCAGGAAACAACAGGTGCTGGACAGGATGTGGAGAAATAGGAACACTTTTACACTGTTGGTGGGATTGTAAACTAGTTCAACCATTGTGGAAGACAGTGTGGCAATTCCTCAAGGATCTAGAACTAGAAATACCATTTGACCCAGCCATCCCATTACTGGGTCTATGCCAAAAGGATTATAAATCATGCTGCTATAAAGACACATGCACACGTATGTTTATTGCGGCATTATTCACAATAGCAAAGACTTGGAATCAAGCCAAATGTCCATCAGTGACAGACTGGATTAAGAAAATGTGGCACATATACACCATGGAATACTATGCAGCTATAAAAAGGATAAGTTCATGTCCTTTGTAGCGACATGGATACAGCTGGAAACCATCATTCTCAGCAAACTATCACAAGGACAGAAAATCAAACACCACATGTTCTCACTCATAGGTGGGAATTGAACAATGAGATCACTTGGACACAGGAAGGGGATCATCACACATCGGGGCCTATTGTGGAGGGGGGAAGGGATAGCATTAGGAGATATACCTAATGTAAATGACGAGTTAATGGGTGCAGCACACCAACATGGCACATGTATACATATGTAACAAACCTGCACGTTGTGCACATGTACCCTAGAACTTAAAGTATAATAATAATAAATAAATAAATAAGAAGCACATAAGAAACCAAGAAAAAAAAATTATGACAATGATTACCCTAGGGGAAACCAAATGTTACACAGGAAAATAATCAGAGTATAACGGATGACTCAGTTGTAAATAGCATTTACCTAGTCATAATAATGAAAACAGCTATTGATTTGATCAAAATTATGATCTAAATACAGAGAAGATTTAGAAAATTGGAAAATGCATCTATATGCACAAATATATTATATGTATATCTGTGTGTGTGTGTATGTGTGTGTAGTGGTAGTTAAATAGGACAGGAAAGAGAATTATATAATTTCATTTTCATCTTCCAAAGATGGAAGTCAACAGACAATGACTAAAACTGAAAATTCTCTCCAATAATCGTGTAAAAACAAAAAGATAAATGCCACCAAAAAAATGAAAATGATTTGAAAGTCATCTCTGGGAAATGTCTAAAGGCATGAAGATCAAGGAATTTCTATTTTTCAAAATAAATCTTACAGTGCTATTTGGTTCCTTAAACTATATGTATGTGTTACCTCGATCAAAAAATTAAATTTAAAAAACTACAGTCAGATCATCTGAATTACCACACAGATTAAATGAAAAAGAAGGCAGGAGAACCAGAGATGTGGAAAATATTTGAGATTTCCTTCCCTTCTTCTGTGGGCCCTGTGTTCCTTCCTGTTTATCTCAGCTCTGTCTTCCCTGGTATTAGCTATTATCCAAATCCCAGTCACCCCATTTTCTCTGGAAACTTCTCTCTAATGACTGAATAAATTAGCAGTTAGAATTACACAGCACAGAAAGGCTTTGGTCAAACATCGGAAGCCACTGAAATCTCCCCATGAGTAAATGGGCACACTTTTTTCAAATGCTAGTTTCTTTCTTTCTTCCTTCTTCCTTCCTTCCTTCCTTCCTTCCTTCCTTCCTTCCTTTCTTTCTTTCTTTCTTTCCTCTTTCTTTCTTTCTTCTTTCTTTCTTTCTCTTTCTTTTTCTTTCTTTCTCTCTCTCTTTCTCTCTCTTTTTGAGATGGAGTCTCGCTCTGTCACCCAGGCTGGAGTGCAGTGGCATGATCTCACTGCAGTCTCTGCCTCCCGGGTTCAAGCTATTCTTCTGCGTCACTCTCCCTAGTAGCTGGGACTACAGATGCAAATTTCTTTAAAATATACTTATACAGTTTTGTTTCTTTAGCAAACACCAAAAAGGATATTTGTGCTTCTCATCTAAGTCGAAGCAGTCCTGACCTTGTGTCACCCGCCCTCTATAGAAGAGACTATCCAAATTTCATAATCAAATTTTGCCCATAGTACAGACAGTTGTTTCCAAACCATTAAAATTCCCAGGTTGTTCTCTTCTGTATCCAATGAACAAAGAAAGATTGGAAGTATGGCAAGTGCATTTATGCCAGGCCTTAGCGTGACCGAGGATGAGGGACCCACATGTGCAGAGTGTTTTCAGTCCCTCTAATTCCTAGCTCTTCCTAATGACCTTTTTGCTATCCTCTCACTGAAACAGTGGCAGTCACTTTTCAAGAAGAGTGTGGTTACTGTTGAGAACAAAGAAAGCAGCTTAGCTTTGAGTTTCAAATTAGACTTTTTGAAAGCCCATAGCCAAAACAATAATCTTAAAAGCATAGATTTCCTTTGCAAGTGCCAGGCCCTTGAGATAGCAAATGGCTTTTTGTTGTTGTTGTTCTTGTTGTGTTTTGTTTTCACTTTAAAATCTTAGCTCTTTTCCCAGAAAACATGGGGGTGGGTAGCAGTGAAACATAAGAGGGCAGAATAAAAGGAACTATAGGAGGTAACAAGAGAAACCCAAAATAGGTTGAAGGAAAAATCAAAGGCAGCAAAGAAGTATATCCAGCTTCCCATCCAGAACTCTACAACATGGCAGACAAAGAGTGGCCAGTACAGCCATAGCACAGATGCGGCAGTCAAGTGCACTATGAAAGGTGGAAAAGTGGGGGGATGAGGGAGGAGGCCCTAAACGAAGTTATTAGCTCTGTACAGAAAAATGAAATCAGCCACATGTTCATTCACCTATGTTTCATTGTATAAAAATTTAAACCCAAGACTGAAGAATTTAGGTCTGGAGAACTAGTATGGTTTTGAATTTACAACTTTCCAAATATGGAGATCAAAATACATTTATTTCTTCAAGGAGGATTTATTGAGTACCTGCTACACTCCTGTTACACCAGGGATACAGAGTGGAACTAGAAAGACAAGCTCCCTGCCTTTGCGGCTCCTATTTTAGTTGGAAAGACAAGCAATAATTACATAAAGAAAAAATTAAAGAATATAATTAAAGACCATGATGAAGAAATAATGAAGTATAAAGTGACAGGGACACTTGGGATAGACTGGAGGAACAAGGTCTTATGGCAGTAAACCAGGGAAAAGGTGGTGTGAATTAACAATCCCTGGTTATTGTTCCCATAGAGCGAGGAAAAAGTAAAAAGGTTACCTTCTTCCCCTTGGCATCATTACCTTAGCTCCTTCCCAACCCTGCCTGCCAAGCGACAGCCCATGCTCCAGACATCTTCTCCACCCTCCTCTGAAATCTCAGCAATTATTTTCTCTTCATTGAGACACTGTGCCAGTTTAAAAATCAGTCCAATCTGGTACAGAGATGAGGGACTTACATCCTTTAGTGGACAAAATGGCAGCTTCAAGGGGCCTTCTGGAGTCAAGAACACATGAAGCAGGATTTCTAACGGTGGACCATCAAGCAAAATATCTGGCAGTCATCTGGCTCCCATGAAGTCATTTTTTGTGGGAGAAACTGCTCAGCCTATCAGGAGAGCTGCCCTTGATCTTTCAATAATTTGTTCCCAATATCACAGTTTTCAATAGAGACACATTAACATGATCCAGCAAAGCAAACAGGGAAGAAATAGCAAGAGAGGTCAAGGGAGAGCCAGAAAGAGAGAAATATTAAAGAAACCAAAGAAGTATTTCCATATGCACGAAAAAGTGTCTATAAGATCTAGCAAATGTACTCTGAGAGACAGTACAGGAGAAGAAGCCCATTTTCAGTAGGGAGTAAATGGAGGAAAGGAAGTGAAGACACTTGCTTTAGGGAAGCTTAAAAAGAAGGGAAGAATTGGTGGATAATAAGGCAAAGAGAATGCAAGGTCCAGATCAAGTGTTTTATTCACATATGTATATTAGCTTAGGACTAAAAAGACATGAGCATGTTTATCAGCTGATGAGAAAGAGCCAGTAAAGAGAGAGATGAACAACGCAGGAGAAAGACAGGCTCGGGTGCAGTGGCTCACGCCTGTAATTCCAGCACTTTGGAAGGCCGAGGCAGGCAGATCACTTGAGGTCAGGATTTCAAGACCAGCCTAGCCAACATGGTGATCCCTGTCTTTACCAAAAAATACAAAAATCAGCTGGGCATGGTGGTGCACACCTGTAGTCCCAGCTACTTGGGAGGCTGAGACATGAGATTGCTTCAACCTGGGAGGAGGAGGTTGCAGTAAGCTGAGCTCATGCCACTGCACTTCAGCCTTGGTGATAGAGCGAGACCCTGTCTCAAAAAAAAAAAAAAAAAAAAAAAAAAGGCCAGGCACAGTGGCTCACACTTGTAATCCCAGCACTTTGGGAGGCCAAGGCGGGTGGGTCACGAGGTCAGGAGTTCAAGACCTGCCTGACCAACAGGGTGAAACCCCATCTCTACTAAAAATACAAAAAAAATTAGCCGGGCATTGTGGTGGGCATCTGTAATCCCAGCTACTCAGGAGACCTAGTCAGGAGAATCACTTGAACCCAGGAGGCAGAGGTTGCAGTGAGTGGAGATCACACCATTGCACTCCAGCCTGGGTGACAGAGTAAGACTCTATCTCAAAAAAAAAAAAAAAAAACCAGAAGAAAGAAGAAAGAAGAAGAAGAGGAAGATGAAGAGGAGGAAGAAGGAGGAGGAGGAGGAGGCGCAGGAGGAGGAAGGACAAACAACTGGAAGGGAAAAAAAATCAAGCTACAGCACAAATCTATGTACAAATCCTGGGCCACTTCACTGAATGCTAGAATCATACATGTAACTGCCCACAGGACACAACAAAGGACCACACATCACTAACTTGAGAGCAGTTGCTTGCCCCGAAAGCCCTAAATCCTGACTCTCTTTCTCTCAAACCCTCATGTTTTGCTGGTCTTACCATATGTCCAGAATCTAACCAGTTCTAACCACCACCATCATCATCTCTCACCTTGATCTGTCTGTCTTCTTCTTTTTTTGATCCTGTGCAGTCTATTTTCCACACAGCAGCAGCATTGGTATTTGTAAGACATAAGACAAATCAAGCCAGTCTGGTCTGAAACCCTCAAAGGTCTTCCCATCTGGCTCAGAGTAAGGGCTACTATCCTGTCCTACAAGGCCCTGAGTGGTTTGCACCCTTGGCTGCCCCTAGCCCACCTTCCTAAGGGGAGAGTCAGGAGTGTCAAGGAATGCACATCTGCAACACTCTTCTTTTTCACAGAAGTAAAAGGAAGGCCATGTGCTGCAATGAAGATGAGTGGTCATAGGTTTGGGAAAGGTAGAGAATGTGTGAGAGTTGTACAGTAAACGTTGCTCAGCAAAATATTAGAGGAAGAAGATTTGTAAGACCGCTAACCATTCATTTTAGGGGCAGCTGTACACAGGGCTGTCTAGTTGACTCCAGCTAGTTCTCAGCAACCCTGGAACAGAAAAAGAGACAAATAGATCCAGATGGGCAGCAAAAGGGCACAGGATGAAGGAATTTGGAGTGTCAGTGTGTGCCTGGGGAGGAGGGTCTGCTGTTCTCTAGCTAGGTCTTCATAAGGGAAAGAAGTGGGGGAAACAGACCTATGAAGGGACCCTTTGGACCTTTTCTAAGGAAACCAACAGGAAAACCCAACAACCCAGTCTAAGAAAAGTTCCCGAGGTCTGTGATTCCCATACCGAAGTCTCATCAGAAGAGTCAACACCAGGCCTGCCTCCCTTGCTGTTGCCTAACTAGGGGCATGAATTTAAATGTCTTTCCCTTACAGGACACTGTAAATGAGTAATGGTCTCAAATTAGACCTTCACAGATTAAGATTTGTGGGGGGTTGTTAAAAATAAGTTCAATTTTAAAGGAGTTAGAGTCTAAAAAGGGTAGCTACAGAGCTAGCTTCAAAGGGAATTTTTAAAGCCTCCAGTATTTCCTGAGAGTCAACTTGAATATAATTTTCACCCCATAAAGATCGCCTTACCTACACACTCAGCCTAAAGCCACCACCATGTGCCTGGTACCTCACATCCCAGGGAAGGCTAATTCAGTTGTCACAACATATGAAAATATTAAATAAGTAGGTAAGAAGAAGTCACTTAGGAGCTGGCTCAGAAATTACTCCAAATAAAATCCCCTCTCTGGCCATATCAAAGAAATTCTTAAATCCATGCCTAAAGGCCTTTGGTATGACATTTATTTTAATAAGTTCTAAATATATTCATCTATGAATTTGTGAGTCTTTCGGCCTGTGGAAAAAAAAATTAAGTATTACATATTAAGCAAAATTAAAATCAGATGTCAATAGATGGATATCACATATGTGAGAATCATCCACATCCCCACTGCCTGTTCTACAGCAGAGTACCACTTCACCTACCAGGCGACAGTGTGTCCTGAAAAATATTTTCTTATAGGAATTAACATTACATTCATTGGAAAGTCACCAAATAAGTAAATAAAATTCTCCTCTGACTAAAATGTCTGTTCTAAGAAAGTTCAATTTCATAAAAACTTCTAAGTCAATGTTATCTTTCATTTTATAACACAAAAGAGAAATTCCATGTATAGGTCATGCATCTAATAATCTAACAAGTATATTTTGTTGAACTTGAAATTTGATTTAGAAAAAAATATTGGCTGTGAAAAATACTTGTATTAGCATAATCTACTGCCATGAATTTAGTGGCTAATAATACATTATTTTCCTTCATATAGGGGAAAAAATGGTTTGGACCCCACCAGTTCCCCATGTAGCTATCTCCCCTCAACTAGCCAATGAAACAAGTCAGAGAAAGTCACTGATGACCTCCTAAGGCCACCCAGATCTCTCCTGACTTGCTCTCCCAGTGGTCCTGTTGTTCTCCCTTCCTTCTTAAAGCTCTCTCATCTTTTGTTAGCAACAGACTCTCTCCTTCCAGAGCCATGCTTCCATTCTACCTGCCTGGGTTCTCTTCTCAGCCCCTCTGTGGCTCTCCTTCTTCAGAGTCTACCCTTGGCCAGCTTTATGCTGACGGCACCCTACACTGCCTTGACATGATTACTTTCTATACATTGTTATTCCCTAAGAGACCTCTCTGTGCCTCATAGCTCTGGAAACTAGAACCACATTTCTAACCGCCTAATGAACATTTCCATCAGAATAACCTGCAGGAAAAAGAACCACTTTCCTCCAGTAATAATTGCACCTTCTTTTCTATTTTAGAAAAAAAGCTTCATCATACATTCAGCTGAATTTGCCAGAAATCTACAAGTCCTTTTGAACTCATCCTTCTAAAATATCCCACACGTTCATTCATTCACCCATAAAAACTTTTTAAAAGTTTCAAGAAGCTTGGCCGGGCACGATGGCTCATGCCTGTAATCTCAGCACTTTGGGAGGTCAAGGTGCATGGATCACCTGAGGTCAGGAGTTCGAGACCAGCCTGACCAACATGGTGAAACCCCTATCTCTACTAAAATTACAAAATTAACCAGGCGTGGTGGTGCATGCCTATAACCCCAGCTACTCGGTAGGCTAAGGCAGGAGAATCGCTTGAACCTGGGAGGCAGAGTTTGCAGTGAGCTGAGATCACGCCATTGCACTACAGTCTGGGCAACAAGAGCAAAATTCTGTCTCAAAAAAAAAAGTTTCAGGAAGCTTACATACAATCTCTTCTGGGGTATCACAAATAACTCTGCAAAGTAGAGGCTATTATCTCCATTTTACAAATGATGGTTTATAAAACTCATATAAATTCTTGTAAGCTATGATGCAAAAAATTGAACCTAGAGTCATTTGTCTGACTTCAAAGTCCACGATCTTTTCACAAACCATGAAACCACAGACCATGTGCCAAATCTGATCTGCCACCTGCTTAAAGTTGTATTGGAACATAGCCACACTCATCTGTTTATGTATTGTTTATGGCTGTTTTAGCACTACAAAAGCAGAGGTGAGTAGTTTGCAACAGAGCCATATGGCTCACAAAGCCTAAGATAGTTACTGTCTGCCCAGTTACAGGAAAAAAAAAATAAGTTTGCCAACTCTAAATCTATACCATCCTCCATGTATCTACCACCTCAGTTTATGTCTTCTTGAATTGCTACAACAGTCTCCTAACTTTGGCCTCTCTGCCAGTAGCCTTTATCTCCTCCAATTCATTGTCCACAATAAAGAATCAATTTTTTTCTTATTTATCCCACAACCTTTAGGATAAAAGACAAACTTCTTGTGAAGCTATGGAAAGCTTTTTGACATCTTGGTTCTTTTATTTCTTTCTATTCACATCTACTTTCCACTCAAGTCAAAGTGAAATGCATGGAGTTCCCCAAAAGGGCCAAGCTATTTGATTCCTATATTTTTACATATACTATGTTCTCTATACCTGGAAAGTACCTAAGTCCTGCCTCATTTACCTACTTATTTTGTATTCTGAGCTCAAGAGTCACTTTCTCCTAGAAGTCTTCCTGGGCTCCCTCAGGCTGAACTAGGCAAACATTTTTATTCATTCCTTAATTCATTCAACATGTGTTCAGTGGGCTCAACTATCAAGTAGGAGATAATGCTTTGTGCTAAATATACAATGATGAACAGGACAAAGGCAGATCATGTTCTCACAAGTCCAACTTCTTTATTCCCTCTTAGTTCACAGTATAAAAAGAGATGAGATGAGGATGAAGGCAGAGATGGACACTGAGATGGGGATGGAGAGAGTAAAGGAGAGACAGATGGATCAGTGATTTTCTTGTTTGACTCTCTTACCATATTAAAAGGCTGTTGGGGGCTCAAAAGTATCTAGTGTTTCTTGAATACCAATGTATACTAGAACACCTGGCACAAGGCTGAATGAATTAAGTAATTTTTGAGTGATACAAGGACAGAAGAAATGAAGATCCTTGCAAAGAATGCAGGCTAGTTAATAGTCTATCAAGAAAATGTCCTGTTATTTTCTGGGGAAAGTCAACCTTTACAGAATTTGAGATGCTTTGTGAAAATGTGACTAGTCATGAAAAGAAAGATGCCTATAACCCTGAACTTGGGGCTCCATAAAATGTTTTTTCTCACAGGAACCTCAGCTCATTAAATAAAAGAAAAGAAAAAAAGACAAAGTCTTCTTTACAAGCTATGGTAAAGCAGACACAAAGAATTGACCCAGTTTCCAAAATAAACATTAAGCTTAAAGCTCTCCCCATCTGGCTAAAACTGAAGCCAGAAATGAAAATCAGCATGTACACACTGCATTTTCTACCTAAACCGCAATAACAAGGCCAATAAAAACTTTAACATGTAACTTAAGATTATACCTGAAATGCCTGAAGTCGCATATTAAGATTTGTAGAATAATTTTTTTTCTAATATTAGGAAAGGGCAACAACTCATTTTTAAGACTGTCTGGATATCCATCTAGGTCGAGTACCTCTCCACGTCCAAGTCCCACTGAGCATGGTGTGCAGTCTCTTCCTGGGCCCCGATCCTTTGCCTTGAGACACATGCCTTTCAGTCTTCCTAGCTGCCTAATTTCTATATGGAAAAACACTTCTCTTTCCAAAAGCTCATTTTCTTTTCTCCATAATATTTATTCCTTGACAACTTTTCCTCTTAATCTTTACAGAACATTTTCTATAGAAAATACATCTTACTCTCCATAAAGCAATGTACACACTATATGTAAAAAGCCCTAACATCTTTGTGACTCTACTTTGTTTCTATCTTAACCTCATCTCCAATAACCAGCTCCATGCCATGGACAGGGGCATAACTTCACCAATAGAATCTTAGAAGTATAGAATGTTAGCCCTGAAAGGGACCTTAAAAGTCATCGACTTCAACTTTGGCATTTCACAATTGAAAAAAATAAATAAATAAAACTCAGAGAGATGTAAAGACTCCCCAGGGTTACACAGGCCTTTGCTCCCAACTTACTGTATATTCTCCCAATCTCTGGATCTTACCATCTTCTATTTATTTCCTTTCCCTGTGGGGAGAGGTCAGGGCAATGCCCATAATTTCAGCTTGACTTTTATCTGAATTCCACAAAGGATGCTGAAGAAGCTCATCAACATGAGAATATGATGTGTGGCATCGGTCTCCTCTGCATGGTGCTGATTGACCAGTGTACCACTAAATGCTTCCCAGTTGCACTTAACTGCCTACATGAAGATTTGGATTTCTTGTCATATGCATCCCACTGGCAGATGGTCTTGCTATACTTTTAAATGTGCTAAACCATTTGCCTGCTGCATTACAGATCATACTAGTCAATTACAGAAAGTTTTTAGACTGTTGACGTGATTACCAATTACATCTTATATGAAAATTGCAGATTAACATCGTTATGACAGAGCTTCCTGTCTACCAATTAAACTCCAGCAATTTTTATCTTTATAATTTTTAGTTTGGTTTGTTTTGCTTTCTAAGACTCAGTTTGCATTGCATCACAGCAGGACAAATTCTCATTGACACATACTGCATGGGCCAGCCTGTCTCAATTTACCAAAGCAGACAATAGAAAAAGTAGAAAAATGCTTTTAGAGCAAATGAATACCCAAATTCCAATCTCATAGCCCTTTGACATATGCTGAATATACATTTAATAATGTATTTAATAGTGTACTAAGACGTATATACGGAGAGAGAAAAAATTTATGGTTGAACTTATTTAAGGCAAAGAGTTATTCAAAACATATTTTTATTTTATATGCTTCTTTCTTTTATAAAATTATAATGAAATATGCAAATGTAGAGTTCCTTATAATGGCTGGATTAAACTAAAATACAGTTTATGTAGTAATTTAGTAATAAAGAAGGAACTAAGTAACTGCTTTCTTGATAAATCTTTGGAAGAGAATTTATAAAAACATATTAAGACAAGAGTATAATCCTATTAGAAAAATTCCATCATCACATTCCTTTGTTTTATAGTCACCAAAACAAATTATCCGTGTACTATGGTGCCTTCTGAATAGCAGCAAAATTCGTCAGTGTGCCTAATCCTTAGAAAATCTAATATTATTAGGGGCTCAATAATAAGATTATGTAAATAAAATGGATTAGAAAACATTTCATGAAGGCATCATTAAGTATTTACCAAGCAAATTAGCAAGGAGATTACTTACATCTTGATCTAAATACACATACACACACACACATGTACGTACATACATACTATTTTCACAAGTGCTGCAGAACTAAACTGCAAAAATATTCTCTCACAAAAGCCCTTTGGTAGTGAATTTTGTGAATGTCAGCAGAGTAGCTGGATTCATTCATGAATGGACAGATACAGAGGAATGGGGAGGACGTGACTACCCTGGGGAGTAATGGCTGCTACCAGAGCAGTGGAGGTCACTCAAGGCAGATAGAGCATGAAAAAATCGAGAGAAAACAAATTTAAGGTAACGAATGCATGATGGTAGATGTATATAGAGAAGCATCAGGCAATCCTCCCAATTCAGAAATCTGAACAGGAAGATTTCCCATGTTGGGCAAATGTAGGATTTAAGTCTAAGAAATTCCTGGGTAGCAGGTAGGAAAAGTATGCTGGGATCCTGCTGACATAGGAGAGATCTGGAAGGAATCTCAGTTGAGTGGGATTAGGGGAAGGCCAATACTATTTTTTGAAGATCTGTCTGATATATCAACAAGGAAAACTTTTGAGACTGTATTCCTAGACAGAGTCCACATCCAACTTAGCATTAGAGTAGCAAATCCTAGGAAAGGAAAGGCCATTGAAAAGAGGGCTCATAAGGACCTAGGAATTGGGATTGTTGCCATACTCATACTTCTAAATTTTGTTGAAAGGCATATAAATTTTGGATGACTTTCTCTAGAAAAAGAGTCTATCATCTGCAAGTAGTGATTATCTTTCTCAACAGAATATAGGCAGTTGGTGTCACCATCAATCTTTTGATAAAACATTTTTCTGTTTTTGAGTTATAAGGTTACAAGTGGTGCTTCTCAGACTGCCACACAGATTGACTAGGATCCTGGCACAAGTGAAAAAAATGGACTTTCCATTTTCTAGCTCCCTCTTCCCTATCCCTCCTTCCCCACCACACACACACACACACACCGCTAAATCCCTGACCAGCACATATTGGTTTCCAAGAACAAAGATGGTTTGTTTTCATTTGTTTGTTTTCCTTGATGTTCTTGTAGGAAAAAATGATACTATATTTACAAAGAGCTACAATATCCAAATTTGGTTGACATATTATGCATGTGGGTCTAATGAATTTTGGAATTGTGCAAAGGTACTATAACACTTCATGAATCTAGACAGCTTTTTATAATCTTCGCAGGTTGTTTCAAAGGAAATATCCCACGAAATTACCAATGACCCAAGGACTAAAAGGGAAATTTAAAGGTATCTCCCTGGAATACTCTGGCTATAGAAACTGGACTTAATCAGAAGCATAAAAGGAAAACCTAAGTCAAAAGGTAAGAAGATATCAGAAATTGGTATACAAACAGAAAACTGCTACTCAGGTATTCAAAGAATATAATAGAAACTCAGAGAAGAAAACAACCAACTTTAAAACTAGGTTATCTTTAAATCAAAACAGGAACTTCAGAAAAGGAAGCGATGAGGAGAAACAGAAATTTAGATCTAGCAAGTATAATTGGCCATTCATGAAGGAGAGAAGGAATAGAACCAACCCTGAACCAAATAAAGCTTCGGAAACCCAACTGAATATACATGAAAATTTCTACCGTAGGTAGATTCAGAAGGTAGATGGTAAGAAGCAGTGAGAGAACAGTTGGTTGGAGCTTCTAGTGACTTGCTTCTTAGAACTTATATTGATAGGCCTATGAGACACACGGTTACCAACTCAGCTAAAGGAATGACTACACCCTCAAAGGAAGTCAATGCAGGTGAGCTTACCAGGCCTTTCACAAGGAATGGGGGTCAAAGCTCTAACACTCTGCATTTTGCTGGCATGTACTTCATCAGGGACCTAACTGGGATGGATTCAAGGACAGAAGATCTTCATCATGACAATCAGGGACATCTTCAATTTCATTCATTCATATGAAAAATTAAGATTGAGCACAAAACTCTTAAGAATTGTTTAGATACTGGGGATATAAGAAACAGACAAAGGCCTAGCTCTCATGAAGCTTACATTCTGAAGGAAAAGAAAAACCGAGTACACGTGGTTTCAGATCTTGGTAGGGACAATGAAGGGAAAGGTTAAAGAGTAGAGACTACAGGTTGGCATCGGGGTGTTTTTTAATAGTAGAGTAGCACTGGAAGGAATTTCTATAGAGGTGATTCCATGGAGAGCCACATGAATTCGGAGCATAGATCAGGAAAGGAGTGTTATAAGCAGTGGGAAAGCAAGTACAAAGACCCTGAGACAGGCCTACAGGGAAAATGAGATGGTGAGCATGGATTTAGGAGAATAAGCAAATGCAGAATGGTTGAAAGTGAAGTGAGTGAGGTAGACAGGGTCATATCAGGAAGGCGTTCAAAGATGAGCTAGGGAATCTGGACTTTAATTCATACACACTGGAGGGATCTGAGCAGAGGAATGGTGTGATGTGATTTGCTTTTAAAGGGGCTGCTCAGGCTTTGGGGTAGAGATTGTAGGGCAAGCATAAGAAAAGTAGGAAGATATAGGAGGTTATTTCAAAAGTTCAGGCCAGAGATGATAGTGACTTGGTCTTGGGTGGTAATCTATGGAAGGAGAGAGAAATAATCAAATGTATTTTGGAGATAAACCCAACAGGCCTTGTTATTAATACATGTAACAGAAAAACAGAGAAATCTAGGATAATTTCCAACGTCAAGGTCTCAGAAAAAAAGTAAATACTTGTGTCCTTTGACTCTACATAGATTTTATTTTCCTACAGTTCTCTTATGAAAAATATAACTATGCTAGTACATCCACTCTGTAAAAAGGTTTGGCAATTTCTTTAAAAATTGAACATACACTTATCACATGTTCCAGTAATTACATTCCTGGGCACTTATCCCAGAGAACTAAGAACTAATGTCCATATTAAAAACCTATACACAAATGTTCACAGCAGTTCTGTTGTTTGTTTGTGTTTTGTTTTGTTTTTTTATTTTCAGTTCTGGAGTACATGTGCAGGATGTGCAGGTTTGTTACATGGGTAAATGTGTGCCATGGTGGTTTGCTGCACATATCAACCCATCATCTAGGTATTAACATAGCAGCTTTATTTGTAACAGCCAAAAACTGGAAACGAATACAATGTCCTTCAATAGATGGTGAGTTAAACAGTACTACATCCTAACCATAAATTACTACTCAGCAATAAAAAAGAACAAATTAATTATTGATACACTCAACTTAGATGGATCTCAGGGGCATTATGCTGAGTGGAGAAAGCCCATTTCAAAAGGTTACATTTTACATAATTCAATTTATATAACACACTCAAAATCACAAAATTATAAAGATGGAGAGCAGATTAGTAGCTTTCAGGGAATAGGGATAGTTGGGGGAAATGGGTAGATTACCTATGAGAGGGAGCTTTGTGGTAAAGGAACGGTTCTGTATCTTGATTGCAGTTGTAATTAAAGAAACCTGCACATATGATAAAACAATATAGAACCATACACATACATTATATCAATGGCAATTTTGATACTGAGCTATAGTTATATAAGATGTAATTATTGGAGGAAACTAGGTGAAGGTAACAAAGGCCCTCTCCACACTATTTTTGCAAATTCCAATGAATCTATAATTACTTCAAACAAAAAGGTTTTTTTAAATCTATGCTCAAGTATAAGGCAAAATGTATTGTATAAATATTAAAAGTAGTATAGCGCTAAATACAGCATCTGACAAAATGTTGTCTTCTGAATTTAAAAAGTACATTTTTGCCCATACACCTTACCACTTTGGATATGTAGGTATCAGTTTAATTAATCATCAGGATCTCTCCCTGTGTATAAGGACATTTTCTGGCTGAAAGCCTCTGGAGCAAACAGCACTTGGAATTCTCACTCTCTTTCTAACTGCAAGCTCTAGCAAATAAAGTCTGCGTGTTCTTATTCCTATACCTGTACAAGGGTGTATTGGACAAACAGAGGCTGAACAACTGCCAACACTGATGCTCCAATAGTTTTCAGACATTCTAAACGATGAAAACTACCTGCTTAGACCCAAGATATTAACCTTTCATAGTCCAGCCAACGTCCCTGGACTCCAAGAACTTTTACCATCAATGTCAAAATCTAAGCCTCTGTAGCATGGAATCTCAGAAAAGACAGCTTAGACACACATACACAAAAACCAATGACCATGATCCGAAGGCTTAAGAGGTGCTAATAATGCTAATCACACCTTCAGTACAATCTTAAGGTTAGTTTAGGGACCAGAACTAGGTGTGGATAAGTCATCTAAGTCAACTTGAAGGCATGAATGATGGTGAAGTCTCCCTCAAGATCTTCAAAAGCAACTTCTTTGGTATGTATTTCCTTTAGGTTCTGGTCTTCTGATGCCATCCAGTCGCAGTCTGAGTGCAAAGGACATGGTCTTTGTCCCTTTAGGGGGCATTCCGTTTCCAAGAACTTGGTACTCAGGTATACATGTTAAATCCTAGACACTTCTCACTGCTGAATGGACTTATATTCAGCAATCCTTTCATTCCCTCCAACAGGCATATATTCAACCTACAGTGGCTGTAATGAAGACTAGGTTAATAAACCCTTTCTCCTAGTCTTAATTGTAAAAACCCATACAACAGTGTATCCTAAGTTCAACTTTAACTTAGGAATTCAGTATTAACTAGGATATTTATAAACAATATATTTCACAGTGGATCCTATCTTTTTTTGGGAATGTAACATATTACCAACAAAATCTATGGAATGTACCAAATGCCACCTGTCTGGATGCTGGTCCTGGTTCCTTCAAGAGAGCTCTGTTGGGTACACACATTAATATGTTTTTCACACATTAACAGGTTCTGAAGAGTAAAATATATTATTTTGCATTTCTATTTTCTAAGGTAGATAAAAAATGCAAATAAGATGGATTAAATACCTTTCTGAAGATAAAGTAGTTCATTTTAATCCTATCTGAGATTGTAGCCAGGAAAACTGCCAATAATAATAATTTTTAATGAAAACATTAAAATACTTACAGCCAACCATCATCATAGCCACTGAAAACATCTTCTCCACATCTGTGGTAGGAGCTATGTTTCCAAATCCTATGGTTGTAAGGCTTGTCATGGTAAAGTAGAGAGAGGACACGTACAGTGAATCCTTGCTGGGTCCTCCTTCCCATATCCCGGCACTGGTATTGTAGCGGTATGGAGTCCCAATGCTCAAGGCCAGCTGGTAGAGCCAACTGTCTATTTGGATGGTGTTAGTGACTTCGTCAATGACCTCGTAGTCTCCGATGCTATACCATATGCAGGCCAGCCAGTGGGCCACCAGTCCAAACACACACACCAGAAGCACGAGGACTGCTGCTCCATATTCTAGATAATGGTCCAGTTTCCTAGCCACACGGCCCAGTCGTAAGAGACGCACCACTTTTAAAGAACTGAAGAGACTGCTGATTCCCTGGATTAAAAAAAAAAAAAAAAAATGACACCGCATTTTCAGAAAAAAAAAAAAGCTGGGGAAACAACATAATGACTCACCTTCATAAATTTAACCATCAATTTATATATGAAGAACATACATATACTATAGGTCTGATTTTAAGAAAACAAAAAAAGTCAAAATGATAAACTGGAAAAAAATAGGTTTCTTCCTACCCAGAAATTCATATTTGTGAATTATTAGATAAAACAGCTTTTCATTAGCTAAGACACTCCCAATTTATTTTCATAAGTAGAATATAAATGGTACAGAGAGAAACTAAAGATGAAAAATGCTCAAATGCATTATATACAGAGTATACAAATAGGGGTGTTGAATTCAGAACGTTTATTTCCTTTTCCTATAAAACTTTCCCTCAACTCTAAAAGGTTTCTTTTCATTTCTTATTTTATGATAGCTCCAAATAGCGGAACTCTGAAAAAGGAAGCACAGTCTTACAGGCAATCAAACAGGAAATTCTTGGGTACATATGGGGAAAATGAGCAAATATCATTGTTGGCCCCACTACCTCCTTCCATAATCATGAGAATCACTACATTCTAGAGCTCTGAAAACGTGAACAGAGTTGAAGCTGAAATGGGTGTGTGGCCTCCTAAATCCTATTCTTCCTCTAGCAAAAGCCACCAAAAATAACACCACAAAAAATCACAGCAGCCAGAAAATTCATATTTGGTGAGAAGATTAACATAACAAATAAGGGATTATCCAAATCAAAGCACAGCATAGGCTTTCTTAAATCAGTGAAAGTCCCATAGTTACTTTTTTGGAAGCACGTAATAGGCCACCTGCAGAGGTAGGATAAATTCATTCCTGATGCAGTTCACGAAATAGGCAGGGAGGGAAAATGGAGGAGTGATCCAGGAAACCTCTCATGCACTCATCACCTGCAAATCCATTCGTGTCCAGGACTTCCTTACTGCTAACCCTGTCTCCCAGAATGTAGACAAGGAATCTAATATAACTTATTCTGACATGAATTCTGACCAGCAAGGAGAAATTTGTTGTTGCAGTAGAATAGACATATATTAATAAGACTTTAATTATGCATGGTAAAGTTCCTGATAGTTAAGAAGGAAATAGCTGACAGGGTGCAGTAGCTCATGCCTGTAATCCCAGAACTTTGGGAGGCCGAGGCAGGTGGATCACCTGAGGTCAGGAGTTCAAGATCAGCCTGGCCAACATGGCAAAACCCCGTCTCTACTAAAAAAATTCAAAAATTAGCCGGGCATGGTGATGAGTGTCTGTAGTCCCAGCTACTCAGAGGCCGAGGCAAGGAGAATTGCTTGAACCCGGGAGACCGAGGGTGCAGTGAGACGAGATCATACCACTGCACCCCAGCCTGGGCGACAGAGCGAGACTCCATCTCAAAAAAAAAAAAGAAAAGAAACAGTTAAGAATGCATCTGGTTTGTTATACTATATTCTATAAGGCAGTATGCGTTTGAAATTTTTCATAATGAAAATTTAAAAGAGAAAGATAACAAAGAGAAGTAGAAACAAGAGTTGCTATAGAAACAAAGCAGTAGCAGGGTCATCCTGCCGCGTTTCTGCCTCAACTTCAATTTCTTTAGGCCTATCTCTGTTTAAGTCAAAACTCTCAAATACTGTGGCATATATGCAGCCTAAAAACAAATTCCCATTTCACTTTAACACTTGGGGGAAAAAGATGCTGAACTTTAGTCGGTTAAAAAGAGTAGAATTAATAAAATAAAGAAGACAAATTTGTGTAATTCAGTGACATGAGATGTTGGAAGGTAAGAAGAGTCAAGAAAGCTTGAAAGCTTTCAAAAATGGAACTGTGTAGTCATCAACAAGTAATACAAAAATGAACATTTATTGAGCACTCCTACATGCCAAGTTCTGTTATAAGCCCTGGGGATATTAAGATAAATATGCCTCACTTCTGCTCTAAAGAAATGCAAAATCGAAATACATGAAAAACTCAAACAGAGTTCAGTTTAAAAATAAAAACAATGATGTTATAGATAATGTTTTCTGGTTAGCTCAAACTTTTAAAGGAACTTTGGGACTTCTGTTTAAATACTGCATAGAAAAGTCATTTATACCTGAATTCTTTTCTCTGAAAATAACTAAAAGTAAAGAGAAGGAAAAACAGAGAGAAAATCTTCACCCCATTCAAACAAAGAAAGCCAACACAAGCCCCAACTAGAATGTGATAAGTTAGGACCTACTAGAATTAGGTCCAAATGGCGGAAAGACATACATCCTTCATCTCTAGCAAGTAGATCGCTCCAAAAGGAGGTGACCCATCCCGACAGGCCTGCTCTGGACTCTACTTACTTGAAAGCACATTTTCTAATATTTAGAAGTAGTTTGACACTTCTTAAAAACTATAAAATGTTTTATAAGCTTAAAAAGTAAAATATTAGTAAATAGACAAACTTGATATGTTAAGTATATATAAAGCATTATAGACTCTCTCTGCCATAGGTTTAGAAGTAGTGTGACACTACTTAAATATTATAAAGTGTTTTATAAGCTTAAAAAGTAATAAAATATTAGTAAATATACATACTTGATATATATACATAAAGTATATATAAAATATTAGTGATGTATATAGATATATACCAAGCATTATAGACTCTCTCTGCCATAGGTCCTATGGCACCACTTCCTCTTGGTTTTTAGCCAACCCTCCAACTGACGCCCTTTCAACCACCTTCTATATATGAATGATTCTCAGGTCCACTTAGCACAAAAAAAAAAAAAACCTGTCTCCTGAGTTATTGATACTAAGCCAAATGTTTGCTGTGCATTTACACTTGGATATCCCACAGGTATCCAAAAACAGGTCCCAAAGGGAGCCCTTTGCTTCTCCCAAATCAACTATCTTCTATCATGTGAATGACATCATTATCCACCCAGTCACTCAGACCTGGGGCAAAGCCTCCACTTTTCCCATTTCCTGCCACATGTAGCTGGTTATCAAGTCCTAAGAGTCTCATCACTCAAAGTGCCTAAGTGCCCAAAATATATCTATTTATAAATCTCTCAAAAAATGTCCTTATTTTCCATTCCCATAGGCATGTTTTGGTCATGACTTCACAGTTTTTTCTCACTTGTGTGACAGGAACCGCCTCTCCATCAGCCATCCCACCTCTATTCTTGCTTCCTCTAATTCACAGATCACACTATAAAGGCTATCAGTCTCGTATTTTTTAAATGCACATCTATCTAACCATGTTCCTCTCTAATATAAACTCCTTTCATGTTGGCTCATTACCTATAGGAATAAATACTAATTTTCAAGTGTGACATTCAAAGCCCACCAGGACCTTGTACCTGCCTACCTGCTCAGCATCTCTCCTGCCTATTCCTCCACCTGCTCTCTAGGCTGCTGCCGTTCTCAGGTAGGAGTAGTTCCCAGAATGTCCATGCTATTTCATACTACATTACAAGTTATTCTCTTTGTTTAAAGGCTTTCTTCCTCCACTCTCTTAGTGGTTAGGATCTTACATACAGTTTATGACAAACACTTTCTCTTCCACGTGCACTTCCCTGACATCTTCTCCCTACCTCTGCCACCTTCATTGTCATACTCTCCCCTGTCCCCCACTGGGAGAATTAGGTATCCTTCCTTTTTATTATCATACAGTTTCTGCACATCTCTATTATAACAATTTTCACTGTCACATTTACTACAAGTGTGTTTGCATATTCCAGGAAACTCTAAACTCTAAGGAGTAGATCTACTGTCAATTACAAAGCTGGCATATGGTAATATGTTAAGCAGCCAATAATTCAATAAATGAAAGAATAAACTTTTGTGAAACTAGCAAATGTTGGGGGTGAATTTGGGGAGCTTTAATTACAAACTCAGAATGATTTAACAGTATAATGTAGAGAACAAAACAGTCAATGTAACTTAAGGCTGCATTAATAGAGTATGTCATTGAGTACAAAAGAGAAATTATCCTTAATCTCTACACTGACTAGGTGTATTACTCCATTTTCATACTGCTGATAAAGACATACTTGAGACTGGGTAATTCATAAAGGAAAAGAGGTTTAATGGACTCACAGTTCCACGTGGCTGGGGAGGCCTCACAATCATGGAGGAAGGCAAAAGGCACATCTTACATGGTATCAGGCAAGAGAGAATACGAGCCAAACAGAAGGGGAAACTCCTTATAAAACCATCAGATCTCATGAGATTTATTTACTACCACAAAAACAGTATGGGGGAAAACACCCCCACGATTCAGTTATCTCCACCTGGTCCCTCCCACACCACCTGGGAATTATGGAAGCTACAATTTAAGATGAGAGTTGGGTGGGGAAACAACCAAACCACATTACTAGGTCACACATACAGGAGATCAGTTGAACACATTCATCAGAGAACTGCCAAAAAAACCCCCTCAAAACTCAACTCTATTAGGAAAAGTGAAAGGAACTGGAAAAAGGGAGATTGGGGCAGGGCACTATTTATATTCAAATACACAGTGCACGGATGAGGGCTGAGCTCATTCTGTTCAATCCTAATGTGGGTAACCCAGAAAAAAGTTGGAGCTACAGGGATAGAATGATGCAAACAAGATTTCAACAAGCCTGTGCCACACACTTCTATGCAGTTAACCAACGGAAAGTTAGGTCATTTATTGCTACTTGGAAAAGACAGACAAGGCAATAATAACATTGAGTATTTACTGCATGCCAGGTACTATTCTAAGCCTTTTCTTTGTATTAATTAATTTAAAATTCAGAACAATCCTATGTGGTACCTATCATTAAAGCATGGCCCAGAAAAGTTAAAAATAATTGGACTAAGTTCACATAGATAGTAAGAGGAGGATCCCAGATTCACATTCAGGCAGTCTGTCTCCAGAATCTTTCTTCATTCATTCTGAAAGTCTCTATACCTAGAGTACAAAGTGTAATTTATCCAACCATATGAATACCTGCAATATTTGCTTAAACATGAACATTCTCTACATGACTGAATAAAGGAGATTAAATACCTAGCCTCCTCTTTCTCGCCACTCAGTCACAGCAATGGCCCACAATAGGGGTTCATGGAGGCCCTGGAGCTCTTATATCTATATAGTCTGTAGTTCTCCAACATGGATGAACTCACTTTGTTTTCATAATAGCAGGATTCCTACCTTCATTGTTCATATGAGGACACTGAAGCTTGGTCAGGTTGAACAAACCATCCAAAGACAGTTAGCAAGGAATGAGAGTTATCACTCAGACCCAGTCTTTCAGATTCTGAGTACATTTTCCACAACAACCAACCACCCTGCAGCCTTCCTGTCCTTACCCCCAGTCTCTCCTACATCATTGCTGCAATATTAATCTTCCTGAAAGGTAGCACTGAGCATATCCTCCAAGGGCTCATCACAGACATTAAGCATAATCTCTTGAACAGGCCTTCAATGCCCGCAATCCCATCTCTGTCTATGCTGCCAGGTCATTTCCCTCTATGCCTCTGCAAAGCCCTAGTGCTCCAATAAAACCAAACTCCTTTTTGTCCCCAAACATCATGTTGAGCAAAAGGAGCTAGACACAAAAGAGTATATGCTATATGATTCCATTACTGAAGAGTTCAGAAACAGGTGGAACTACTCTATGGGGTTAAATGAGCATAGTGTCTCCCTTTGTTGGGAGAGGGGCAGTGATTACAAAAGACATGAGGAAACCTTCAGGTTCTGGCAATATTTTGCTTCCTAACATGGCTACTAATCACTAGGTGTGTTCACTTTGTGAAAATTCTTTCTGCTGTACACTTAAGATTGGGATAATTTTCTTTAAGTATGTCATATTTAAACATCAAAAAAAGTGACATGGAAAACCCAGTAGTCACTGATGTGTTATTAAGCTAACATTTCACCACAGTACATGATTCAGATTAATAATTTCTTACTCATCCTATGATATTTGGTTGGGAGGGGGCAGGGAGTCATAGCCATCATTGTATCTAAAATAAGAGACTTTCCTTATTTTATGATTCATTCTCATAACCTTTAGATTGGACCACAAATTGCATTTAATTCCTGTTGGCAACTTTAATTTCACTCATATGATATTACTGGACAGTTTTAGAGGTTGATCCTCCAAAAATGCCCTTCTTATGTACTTCTGCCTTTTTCATAACAATGTTTTGATGCTGTACTTTCCACCAGTCCTAGCTATTCATTGATTTTCTGCTTCATTTCACTCCAAACTTTCCAATCTTTCTGTGCCCTCCTCTGCACTCCAGTGGCTTTCTGCCTCTATCCCAACCTCTGAGCTATTAACACACAAATCCCTGGGGTTCCACTGTGGAAGAGAATATCAAATACATCAAGTGCATAACAGAACACAGCAGGGTGAATGGAGGACTTTCAGCCATCAGCCTTCCACCTTTCTAGCCAATTTCCTTACTTGACAAGCCCCTCAGGCCATAGTAGCACAAGGAGCAATATCCAGGAGACACCTCTGTGCCATTAACTCTTCAAGTTACTTTTGTGGATTCCACATTAAAGAGATGGGAGGTGTTATCAGAGTAAAATAATATCTTGCAATGATAAAGCCACCCAAAATACAAAGCAATTCTCTCGTTTGATTGTCACTAATAATAGCAGGTAGATAATTCAGCCAATATTCCTTCCTATTTTCTTTAACTTTCTTGGGCAAGGACGCATGATAATTAAGTGGAGATGAAAGAGCAGGAATACAGACTTGTCATATCCAGTTGCATGATTTTTCACCTACATTTTGCATTCTCACAATACAATGTTCTGGTAGATTGTTTCAAAAATATAGCTGTGTTTATTTTTCTCCCTGTATCCATACTCCTCTGCCACGTTACTTATAATTCCTCCCATCAAGAGATACAGTCTATTTCCTATCTCTTAAATCTGGACTGACTTTAGGACTTGCTTTGGCCAACAGAATGTAATATAAATGATTGCAGCAGATCCAAGCCTAGGGCTCAAAAGGCCTTGCACACCACCTACACCTGTGGTCTTGGAAACCAGCCCAGCTGCTGTGTGAACAAGACTCATTAGGCTTTGGGGGATGAGAGACCACAGAAGCATCCCTTCGAGTCATGCATTTCAGCCATCCTAGACTATTCAGGCCTAGCCAGCTCAGTGGCTGACCACAGATGCATAAGTAAACTTAGTTGAGATAAGCCAAACCTAGCCTAAATCAGCAGAACCACCCAACTGAACTGCAGACTCATGAGTTGAATAAATTATGGTGGTCCTTATCTGTAAAGCCTTAGAGTGATTTGATATGCAGGAAAAATGACAACTGATAAAAATGTAAGAAAAGTGCATATGTTACATATTTATGAGCACAGAATTTCACATTTCTATGACATAACACTGGGGCAATATAGATATCGCATTAATAGAGATGTCCCATTTTAATGTGACATTATCCCAAATAGGAAAGATATGGGTAGGTAAAGTAAGATTTAATATACAATTGTTGGGTGTTATTTATCTGTTATATTCAGAAATATGTCGCTGTTATCATGGATGCCAACAAATACTCCATGAGAATAAAGAACTCCAAGTTATTACTTCATAAATCTTATAAATATTTCTAAAAGTCAATCTCACCTAAAACGTAACATCACCTTGGGTGGTATCCATGGAGACGACCCTTCCAATAGCCTGGCCTTGGAGTTTCTTCACCAATTCATCTCCAACAACCTTTCTACTTCTCCTCAGATACCCACTCTCATGATAATAATCTAAAATTTGTTATATTCCAAAACTTTCTCCAGCTCTGAAATTTTGAATTGAATCATCCTGCTATCTGACCAGGGCTGCTTCTCTGTCAAGATCAGTGGCCCAGTTACACCAACTGCAAAAGTAGTTGATCCTTACTGAACCTGTAGTCCAATGACAGATCTACCTTTCCCCAATTTATTAACCCTTTTCATTCTCTACCTTTTTTCTTATGCAATCCCATAATTTCAATAACATCAACACCCTAAATTGTTTAGCACCTCTGTCTCTACTTTACACCCACTGTCAAAATTCTAGTCCTGGCTCAATTACCAGCTTTCTTCACATCCGTATTACGAACTGCTCAAGAAAGTTATACAGTGGGTTCCACTATAAATTCATTATCATCACCTTCAATGCATCTGTCAACTACCTAGCAAGTTTCCTGTTTTTCTTATAAATTTACCCACTCACTATATTTCAAGCCTTCTCTACTCTACTCAAAACTCCAACCATATCCTCTTCAGCTACATCTTTCCCATAGATATTTAAACATGCCATGTCCCTCTCATTAAGAAAAAAAAAGGCACCCCCTCACACTCCTAAATCAGCTATCTAAGCAAATCAGAAACCAAGAAGTATCCTTGACATCCCTTTCTCTGACATCACCTCACCCAACCTACCTTAAAATCCTATTCATTTTAGAACAATATTTTATCATGGAAAAGCTCAAACATACAAAAAAAAAAACAGATAAATAGCACAATAATTCCCCCATTTACCCATAACTTGGCTACAGTAATTATTAACTCATCACCACCCTTGCTTCTTCTACATCTCTCTTTTAACAACAAACTCCTGGTCCCACTGGATTATTTTGAAGCAAATCCAAAATGTATAATTTTGTCCACAGATACTTCAGGGTATGTCTCTAAAAGACAACATATTTTTAATTCAACAAACCTATCACCCATTATCACACCTGATAAAACCTAACAAGATTTCTCAAAATCAGCAAATATCCAGTCCACTGAATGCCCACCCTCTCCCCAGCTGGTTTCTTAGAATTAGGACAAAAGAAGGTCCACACTTTGTACTTTGTTAATGTGTCTCTTAATCTACACATTTCCCTCTCCTTTTTTAATCTGTTGAAGTCAAATTTATTTGTTTGTCCTATAGAGTTTCCCAAATTCTGAATTCTGAGGTTTTCATCATTATGGTGTCACTAATATAATCCTCTGTCCTCCCACTTTCCTGTAAACTGGTAGTTAGATCTTGGAAACTGTTCTGATTCAGGTTCCATTTTTTTTTAAATATTTGTTTTTATCAATACATAATTTTAACTCCTAACTATCTCTCAAATTTATCTACTTCTCTCAACCTCCACTGACATGTCCTTAGATCATACTAATAGCATCTCTCTCCTCTATCTACAGGAGCTTCCTAAGTGTCAAGGCATTTGTTTAAACCCATTCAATCCGTTCTGAACACTGCATAAGAGTTACCTTTTCAAAATCACTGCTGGTTTAAAATCATCTCACAGCTTCCCACTGTTCTAAAATCTGTTTTGTTTATATGGTCTTGAATGGTCTGGTCCAGGCTTACCACTGTAGCCCCATTCTCCTCTGCTCACTCTCCATCAATTCTTTGAGTATGTCATTCTCCCTCAAACACAGGGACTATGCACTTTCTGTTCTTTCTAAATGGAATGTTCCACAACTCTTTCATACCCCTTCCTCAGCCTAGTTGGCTCTATCTATACTTTAGATTATAGCTCAGTTATTGCTTCCTTAGGGAACTTTCCCTTTCTGATCTAGATCAGGTCATTTCATTATATAATCTCAAAGAACCACATACATTCTCTTCATGACACTTGTCTCTTTGTGATTGTGTATGTGTATCATGTTTTGTTCATTCTTTTTTCCCTAACACACTCTAGGACTCTTAGAAACCTAGTGATTGAAAGAATGAAAACATTAATTAAAGAATAACTTAATATACAAATCTCTCATAATAATTTCTGATTCTCCCAGCACTGATACCATAATCAATAATTAATAGCTTCTTAATTTTCATGAGTAGTACCACATCAGGCAACTGGATAGAAACCACAAAACAATAATAAGCTCTGTTTCATAAGCATTGGGCTCTTATTCTAAATAGATTTTATACATGAATGATTACATAGTCCATTTCCATTTCCTTTTGTAAAGTGCAATTTAAAGACTGAAAAAAAATTGCAAACTACATTTATCTGAACCTCTAACCCAGATAACAAATTATATTGCTTTTTCTCCTATTCAGAATTCACTTCTCCAACTCAAGCTACCAAGAGCTCTACGGGGAAATAATCCTAATTACTCCATGGATTAGCTAGCATTCTCCTGTAGAAGATCTGAATTTAAATAACTTGTGCATAACACCTGTATTAGCCAATTCATATTCTTATTGAAACACAGTGGCATAAATGGCCAGACAGACAGATAAAGAATAGGCACTTATTGTCAGCAATATCCATAATGTACTAACTTTTAATATGCTTCTTGTTGTGTAAAATACTTTTATTTTCATATCCACTGGGTCCACAGTGAATATAAAGCTTGACCAAAATATGTACCCTACGAAGAGGTATATTGCCTAAAGCCCCAAATTTTTTTTAACGTTATGATATATATACAAGCAAACCAAATTGGGGATTTTTTAAATCCTTCTTCAATAATTTCTTACTGCCTTTAGAATAAAACTCAAACTCCTTAACACAACCTACCCCTGCCTACCTCTTCAGACTCACCTTGTGCATCTGTCTTCTGCTGTCTACACTCTGTTCACATAGGACTTCTTTCCTACCTTAAAAATGTATTCTCTCTCACACAGGGGACCTCCAAACATGCTGTTTAAAAGAATCTCCCTACCCACCAACAGTTTCTTTTGCCTGGTGAATTCCTATGCATCTTTCAGATCTGGGCTTAAAAATATAACCCCCTCAGAGACACTTCTCCTAACTATCCCCATCCCTGAAGGTTAAGACTCTTGTTTTATAGCTTAAATAATTAGTACAAGAAATGCTGAGGGAATGAGGTAACAGGCAATGAAAGTTGAAGCAGAGTAAGACTGAAGTGGCCATGATGGGCTATGTAAGCAAAGAGACAAAGCAAAAGAGAAGAAAGACTAAGTGTATTTGTCAGGGCTCTCCAGAGAAACAGGACCAACAGGACATGATGGACATGAAAAATGGAAATGGAGATGGAGATAGGGAGATATGGAGATGGATATATGGAAATAGAGGTGCAGATGGAGATGGATACAGGGATGGGGATGGAGATGGAGATGGAGACAGAGATGCAGATGCAGATGCAGATGGAGATGGAGATGGAGGTACAGATGGAGATGCAGATAAAGATGGAGATGGAGATGCAGATGCGGATAAAGATGGAGATGGAGATGGAGATGATTGGAGATGAAGATGCAGATGCAGATGGAGATGGAGACGCAGATGGAGATGGAGACGCAGATGGAGATGGAGATGCAGATGGAGATGCAGATGCAGATGGAGATAGAGATGGAGATGGAGATGGAGATATGGAGATGGAGATGGAGATACAGATAGAGATGGAAATGGAGATGGAGATGGAGGTGCAGATGGAGATGGATACAGGGACAGGGATGAAGATGGAGATAAGAATGCACCCAGTCATCCTGGATCTTCTATGAAAATGAAAATGTTTAGGTTGTATTTTTACTTTCAAATACAACCTCCTTGTTTCAGTCCTTTGACCAGGACATCATTTGGTTTGTCAATGCCACATACACCTGCCTGATATTTGACTGCATTTGGATCAGCAACTAATGCAGACCTAATCCAGATATAAAGCAGTGCTGGAAATCATTCACTATCTCTGATGCAATAGTGTTCATCAAAACTGCAATGGATTAATTAAAATCAGAAATTGCAAATACCTGCTGGAAGAACTTATGGAATGAAGTCATGAATGATTTTAAAGGCTTCCTGGGATCAATGGAGAAGCTAGGAAAATAATTCACACAGTAAGACAAGTTAGTGAAGAAGAATTTGCCAACATACTTGATGAAGTGGAAGAACATATTGCAGGTCATCAGAAGTGCTAACAAATGAGAAACTGGAAGAACTTGTTGAGTCACCTACAGAGGAAGAAGAAGAAACTGAAGCAGAACTAGCAATGTGGATACTATGGAAAGTTGCTGAAGTGTTTCAAATTCTACAGACAATAATGGACAGAATTATGGAATATGATCCACAGATGGAACAAAGCACTAAAGTCTCCTATATGATCAACGAAGGAATACAATTTCTTTCTTTTATTTTTTTTTTTCCTGAGATGGAGTTTTGCTTTTGCTGCCCAGGCTGGAGTGCAATGGCACAATCTTGGCTCACTGCAACCACCGTCTCCCGGGTTCGAGCGATTCTCCTGCCTCAACCTCCCGAGTAGCTGGGATTACAGGCATGTACCACCACCCCGGCTAATTTTGTATTTTTAGTAGAGACGGGGTTTCTCCACGTTGGTCAGGCTGGTCTTGAACTCCTGACCTCAGGTGATCCACCAGCCTTGGCCTCCCAGAGTGCTGGGATTACAGGCATGAGCCACCACACCAGGCCAATCTTTGTATTTTTAGTAAGGACAGGGTTTCACCACGTTGCCCGGGATGGTCTCGAACTCCTGAGCTCAGGCAATCCACCTGCCTCAGCCTCCCAATGTGCTGGGATTACAGGTGTAAGGCACCATGCCCAGACGGAATACAATTTCAATAGCAACATTTTAATGAGTTTAAAAGAGACAATAATTTCCAACTACAGTGTTCTTCCCAAAGGTTTTAGCAAAAAATAACCTTCAACTATCAAGGATCCCCAATATTGACATTATCTGCTTCTGCTCCTGACATCCAACCATTAATGTTCACGGCTTGATGATCCAGGATGACCTGAAGAATGTAATCCTCTTCTGATACACTACCAGAAGGTCAGTAGTAGCCTAAAGCTATGTCACAATGCCTACATCATTCACCCTACTCATCTCATCATGTAGGCATTTTTTCATCTCACATCATCATAAGAAAAGGGGTGAGTATAGTAACAATCAGATGTTTTGGAAGACAGCAAGCACATTCACATAACTTTTATTATAGTACATTGTAATAATTCTTCTATTTTATTATTGTTAATTTCTTACTGTGCCTAATTTATGAATTAAACTTATCATAGGTGTATCTGCATATGAGAAAGCATAGTATATATAGGGTTCAGTACCATCTGTGGTTCAGGCCTCCACTGGGGCTCTTGGAATGTATACCCATGGATAAAAGGGAGTAACTGTATATAGATAATGATGTTTAGGAAGAGAGAGAGTTGTATTGTGAGGAACTGGCTCAAATGATTATGGAGGCAGAGAAGTTCCACAGTCTGCCATCTGCATCCTGGAGACCCAAGAAAGCTGATATTGCAATTCAAGTCCAAAGACCTGAGAACCAGGCCAATGGTGTAAATTCCAGCCCAAGGGCAAGACAAGATGAGATGAGACGTCCCAGATCAAGTAGTAAAGCAGAAAAAAGGAGAGAATTCCTCCTTCTTCCATCTCTTGTTCTATTCAGGCCCTCAACAGATTGGATAATGCCCATCCACATTGGGGAGAACAATCTGTTTTACTGAATGTACTGATCCAAGTGCTAATCTCAGCAAGAAACAGATATACCCAGTAACAAAGTGTAATTTGGACACTCCAAGGTCCAGTCAAGTTGAGATGAAATTAACAAGCATGGTAAGAAATTAGTCAAGAAAAGAGAGAAAAGCTTACAGACAGAGTGAGTGAGTCGTATTAGTGGTGGGAAACTCAAGTAAAGATCTACAAACCCTAAGAAAATAGCTAGAAGAGTAAACAGTCATGTCCTCCAAAATAATTTTCTAAAATATCCCTTTTTCCAACAATTTTAATGACAATATGTGATCATATGGAATGTTAAGGCTATAAGAAAACGAAACTGGAGAAAACCATGTCAAAGAAAGACTGTGAGACATATGAAGAAGGAGTTCGAAGATTAGCTCCATTTTCTTTTTCCTCACTTCCCTATACTTTGGTTCAGCTCCTTCCTCTTTTCAGGCTCACTTCTCTAATATTAGAAATTGGCTGTGCCTTGGGCCAGGTCCCCCAGAGCCACCTTGGTCTAGAGTCATACATTAGGTCCTAAGGTACCACTGTTATTTGTGCTATGTGCTGAAAAATATTCATCCTTATACTAAATCTTCCATCACTTTAGGTCACTTGAGTCTCTTTGCAACTAAAAGCAAATCCTAACCTAACAGCTACATTTAGCCCATTACATGCTTTCCTACATGGTTCACCTCCTCATCACCCCGGTCATTTTCTATATCCTGTTGCTCCTGTATTACTTTTATTTGTAGAGCACATCACTAGCTGAAATTATACACACACACACACACACATACACACACACACACATAATTTAAATTGTCCATGTATACTTACTGTCTGTTTTTCCCCCACCAGAATATTCACTCTGACCAAGGTGACCTTAATTTGGCTTCTTCCTAAGTCTAGGACCCTGACTTCCCTTTTCTTAGAACATTTACTTTAGAAAATTTTCTATTGTAAATTCTCTGCCTCTTTCAGAGGAAAATCTTCTCCCAGCCTCTTGCCAATTTTATAACCCAGGAATGTCTTTCTCAAAGACTTGTGGGCTATTCCTTTGGAATATAATCATCAAGAAAGATAGTGCCTCTGTTTTCTAACATCTGTAGGAGGCTAGATGTCAAACTTTGATAAGCATCAATTATCAAATGATTAGATGACCTAATCATATTGATCAATATCTCCACCACTTGTTTCAACGAAGTTGAGTTCAATCCCTCTCCCCTAGTGCAAAAATCTCTCTCTACTATTGCAACAGTCTTGAATACAGTCTTTGTTTTTAACAAACATCTGGTGCAGTTTCTCTTTAACAGTTTTATGAAGATAGGGGAGGATTTGTGTGCTTGTTCAGTGCCAGATTCTCCAATAGTTACAATAAAGGAGTAGCCATACTCCTTTATTATAAAGGAATTCCTGACACATGTGTGTGTATATATATATACTGCTAGATATAGATATGTGCTATACACATATATACACATATGGGATATATACACATATATATATACACATATGAATACACAGATGAGAGACAGAGAGAGGTGAATATATATATATAACTCTCTCTCTATATATATAAACTATAAATATATTGAGGTGAATAGATGAATGAAATCAAGTAAGGGATTTGTTTTTTTCATTTAAAGGATGACATTCAGAGAAGAATAAATCCTTCTTACGTCATTGCTGTAGTTTGCATGTGGTTTGTCCCATCAAAACTCAAGATTTGATCCCCAATGTGGTAGTGTTGGAACATGGGGCCTAGTGGGAGGTGTTTGAGTCATGGGAGTGAATCTCTTATGAATGTCTTGGTACCATTCTCATGGTAGTGGGTGAGTTCTCACTCTGGCAAGACTGGATTCATTCTCAAAGGAATGGATAACTTCCTGCAACAGTAGATTTTTCTAGAGCCAGGGCACTGTTTGGGTTTTGTCTCTCCTCATATGTCTGCTTGTTCTTTGACTTTCTCCACAAGGTTATGATGCAGCATGAAAACCCTCATCAGAATCCAGGGCCATGCTCTTGAACTTCCTAACCTGCAGAGCTGTGAGCTAAATAGACTTCTTTTCTTTATAAATTACCCAGCCTCAGGCATACTGTTATAGCTACACAAAATGGACTAAGACAGCCATCCCTGTATATTTCTCAATGCACCACCACATCTCAGAATTCAAACCAAATACACAGTCATTCATAACACTAAAGAGCAAAAATTTAACAATTGAGCTAGTGATCAGACCTAGTGATATGTTTATCATATGTACTGGCAGGTTTCTGTGCATGGAGACTGTATATTTCCTAAAAATAATTACTTTCTTTGCCAATATAGGTAAGATGTCATTAAATAGATGTTCTTTTTTTAAACTTGTTAGATTTCAATATTGAAGACAAGAAGTGATTCTAAAATTCCAGTAGCATCATATTGAATATAAAATTGAGCAAATCTAAAAATCTGTAATTTATGGTAAAATAATTTTTGCACTGGTTTCCATGATCTAGACCTCTTAATTCACTGTGACCAAGACAACTGCAACATCTGTAAAAGTTTTTGAGTAAGGCCATTCACAACTCAGTGTAACCCTGTGTATAAACGTGAATATAACTGAAGATGGCTGATTTTTCCTGACACAATTACCCAAAAACAAACAAATCACAATGGAAACTAGCATCTTCTGGGAAAGTGCACACCAGGCATTTGATCATAAACTCTGTGTTTGTATCTGCAATACTGATCAACTAAACATTCAAACACGACTATCATACATCATGCTTGTTTATCAGTAGACTCAGAAGGGTACAGAATAGAAATCACTGCTCATCAAAAGGGCAGTATTAACATCTTCTCCCATGGACATAGACCTCATAGCAGTTTGTGTAGCAGTCCAAAGAGCTATGCTCCCTGTCCTCCGTCTCCCCAAGAAGACAACTTAAAAATGAGAAAATAAGACTCAGTCAGCAGGTACTGGAGACTTCCTGACTTAAAAGCCTTGAGAAATAGTCTAATCTCACCATCACCACTACTCTCACTCATCCTGGACACTGAAAACTAAAACTCTATCTTACTGTCTACATTAACATGACTTTGGACTATCCCTCTGTCTCCCTTAGCATGACTTTCTTTCTCCAGAACTCTCCTGCTCAGATAAATGGTTTGATATTTTTATTACAGGAACTTTGCAAAGACCTATTAACTCTTTAGTGAAAAGTATCTGCAGACAGTTTATGGCCTGAGATTCTTTGAATTCTTTCTTTCAAAATCCTTGCCGTGCTGTTTCCTCCAATCCTGTGCTATTGTATCATATTCTTGAACTTTACCCAATTCTAATAAAGCCCACTCCCCAGCCCCTCCCTGTTTTTAAAAGCCCATCTTAAATCAAACTTTCGATTCTTAATCCATTCTGTCCTTGTCTTTCCTGCTGAGTATACTACCAGACCTTCGCATGGCAGTGTTCCCTTCTACTGTCGTAAGCTATAAATTCAACTCAGCTTTGTCTTTTTAACAGGTTGTGTTGGTAATGTTTGCGGATGTAGCTTTTGACAGCCTCATGCTCTACCTAATCTAATACTTCTAATAACAATGCCACAGGCATAGGTTTCAGAGTCCCACAAGACATACGCTCATATCTGTTGGAACTCTGAAAGCTCCATCATTCAAGGAACCCATAAGCCATGGTGTCCTTATCAAGTTATTTATAGTTTATTAAAAGTTCCTCACAGCCTAGATGCAATTTACTGATGAGGGAATATTTTTTTCTTTCTGTGGAGATGGGGTCCTGGTATGTTGCCCAGGCTGTCCTCAAACTCCTGGGCTCAAGCAATCCTCCTTCCTCTGCCTCCCTGAGGGCTGCGATTACAGGCATTAGCCACGATGCCCAGCCATTTTTTAAAACATAAGTAATATTGCCTAGAAACATAAATGACATGTTCCCTTCATCAGTTCCCAGGAAAACAAAGGAAGACTGCTAGTCAAAAGTCAAATTCTCAAGCAGAAGAAGAAATAATTTTGTTAATCCTTTACCTAAATATAAACAACACTTCTTAAAGATGAAGAAATTCAATACAAAGACAAACACGTTGTTCATAAGTTAGTGTATGTTATGTGAAAGCAGTGACGTCAGGGAATAAAATGAAGTATTAAAAAGGCTAAATGAAGTAGGGATGAGCTCCACTGGAACTTCCCCAAAAGCAGAGTAACAAAACTACGATTTCTCAAGCGTGGGGATAATTATCACACAGAAAGACAACGAACAGCAACCTCTATGCAAGTATTCATAATTACTTATGGTAAAAACTGTTTAAGAATTAGCTGTAACATACAAATTCCAATATATTTCAACCTTCTTTGCCTCTATGTTAGAATCATCCCCTGATGCTTAACAATAGGAATAATTTATCATGAATGAAGATCAGTACAGATAAAAAAAATTTATGTAAACAAGAAAATCAAACAAAGGAAGCTCAATGCTATCCTCATTGCTTGTTATTTCCTATCCTCTCAAAGCTAATTCCCTCAGTTAAACAGACTGCTTTGTCTCGGTGGAAATTCATGCAAAAGAATGTCCCTGCAACATCATCAAACTTCTCAAATCTAAGAACGTCTGTCTTTAAAGCTGTGTATTACCCAACCTTGATAACATTCTCTACCAATGCCCACCAGGAATAGAATTTAAAAGCTTACACAATAGCCATCATGTTCCAATTTGGAACTTGAGGCTGACTCTTACCCTTTCTCCAAATATTTTCCCTATCTCTTCCTTCACTCTGACCCCTCTTTTATTTACACCTTTGAATAGTTTGTGAGAAAGTTTTCCCTCAAAGTAGAAGGTAGGTATCTGTTCAGAGACTATGTCTTGTTCATCTTTGTATTCATTAGTATTTATTTGTCCACAATACTTTGCACTCCCAGTGGGAGATCACAGCTTGGAGGCATAACCCTAAGGTAATCCTTAAACATGTATGGAAAGCTGGTAGGGCAGGTCATCTGACTGGAGGATTATTTACATGACAGCATAAGAATACTCATGGAAGGGAACTCATGAGAGGAAATGTGAACATAGTTGTCAAAGGATATGCCCTATAGTCTGTGAGGAGAAAGAGTTTAGAGCACAGCTAAGATTATGCCACAAAGGTTTCCCTCTGGTCGTATCTTTCCCATTATTAACAAAAAGCATGTATAGTTAGGAAATGTGGTATGCCTCATTCACTTCAATAGAAATATTTGTAGGGTGGCAATTAGACGTCAGGCATCTTGGTAGGTATACAAATCCAAGATGAGTTACAGAGACAGAGTCTCTGCTTTGGAGATTCTTCTAGAAACAAGCATAATACCTAACCATTAGCTCCCTAAAGATCTTTGCTGCATTTGAATTCTTTTCTTGAAGTACAATTAAAGGATGCCAAATAGGCTCACCAACACACCTTCTCTGACCCTATAGATGAAAGACGAGTATGGATCAGCTACTAATCCAATACTCAATATAAATATAATTGATTTTTAAATTATTATTAGAATCACTATGTTTATCAAAAGAATAGAAATCACACAATGTCAGCTTTCAGGTCACAATGGAATTAAATGAGAAATCAATAACAGAACTATATCTGAAAAATACCTAAACACTTGGGGATTAAATAACACACTTCAGATAACATGAGTCAAAGAAGAACTCTCAAAAGAAATTTAAAATAATTTGAACTATATGAAATGAAAATACAATTTAACAATGTGTAGGACAGGATATCACAAAAGCAGTGCTTAAAGGGAAATTTAATAGCTTTGAATACATATACTGGAAAAGAAGAAAAATCTAAAATCAATAATCTAAACTTTCACCTTTGCAAACTAGAAAAAGAGGAGGAAATTAAATCCAAATAAGTCAAAGAAAAGCCATCATAAAAATTAAAGCAGAAATAGCTGAGCACGATGGCTCAAGCCTATAATCCCAGCACTTTGGGAGGCCGAGGCAGGTGGATCACGAGGTCGGGAGATCAAGACCATCCTGGCTAACACGATGAAACCCCATCTCTACTAAAAATGCAAAAAAATTAGCCGGGCGTGGTGGCGGGCACCTGTTTTCCCAGCTACTTGGGAGGCTGAGACAGGAGAATGGTGTGAACCCAGGAGACAGAGTTTGCAGTGAGCCAAGATCACACCACTGCACTCCAGCCTGGGCGACAGAGTGAGACTCTGTCTCAAAAAAAAAAAAAAAAATTAAAGCAGAAATAAATGAAATTGAAAATAGGACATACATTTTTAAAAATCAACAAAGCCGAAAGCGGATTCTTTGAAAGGATTTTTAAACTCAGAAAACCAACCACCACATGTTCTTACTCATAAGTCAGAGCTGAACAACGAGCACATGGACACGGGGAAGGGAACAACATACACATGGGCCTGATGGTGGGGAGGGGATGCCAGGGAGTGGGAGGGAGAGCATCAAGAAGATTAGTTAATACATGCGAGGTTTAATACCTAGGTGATGGATTGATCGGTGCAGCAAACCACCATGACACAGGTTTACCTCTGTAACAGACCTGCATGTCCTACATGTATATCCCAGAACTTAAAACAAAATTAATTTTTTTTTTTTTTTGGTTGGGCGTAGTGGCTCATGCCTGGAATCCCAGCACTTTGGGAGGCCAAGGCAGGCAGATCAACTGATCTCAGGAACTCAAGACCACCCTGGGCAACGTGGTGAAACCCTGTCTCTACCAAGATACAAAACATTAGCCAGGCATGGTGGCATGCGCCTGTAGCATGGGAAACACTTGAGGCCAGGAGAGAGAGGTTGCAGTGAGCTGAGACTGTGCCACTGCACTCTAGCTTGGGTGACAGAGTGAGGTTCCATCTCAAAAAAAAAAAAAAAATTAAATCAATAAGCCTCTAGTCAGGCTAATAAAACAAGAGAGAGAGAAGATACAAATTACTAATATAAGAAATGAAAGAGAGGACACTACTACAAATTCCATGAATACTAAAGGGATAATTAAGAAATACCATGAACTCTGCCCACAGATCTGATAAATTTGATAATGAAATAAACCAAATCCTTGAGAGACACATCTGCTAAGACCCACACAAGAAAAAAATAATCTGAATAGAACTATATCTATTAAAGAAATTGCATCAATAATTAATAACATTCTAAAACACAAAGCACCAGGCCCAGATAGGTTCACAAGTGAAATCTATCAAACATTTAAGGAATAAATTATACCAATTTCCTCCAATGTTTTCCAGAAGGAGAGGCAGAAAGAATACTTTCTTATTCATTTGATGAGACCAGCATTACCCCAATACCAAAACCAGACAAAGATATTACAAGAAAAGTGCAAAACAATATCTCTCATGAACGTAGATATAAAAATTCTCAATGAAATATTAGTTTTGTTAATATTCAATTTAAAAAATTTTAATCTAACTATGTATTTTAAAAAGTATACACTGTGACCAACTGGATTTGGTTCTAGGTATGCAAAGCTGGTGCAACATTTGAAAGTCAATTAATGTAATCCATAACATCAACAAGCTAAAGGAAAATGGCATGATCATATCAATGGATGTAGATAAATCATTTAACAAATCCAACATCTATTCATGATAAAATACTCTCAACAAACTACAAGAGAAAATTCTTGAACATGATAAAGAACATCTAAAAAAAAAAAAACCTACAACTAACATCATATTCAAAACTGAAAAACTAGGAGCTTTCCTATTAAGATCAGGAACAAGGCAAAGATGTTCCCTCTCATCACTTCTTTTCAAAATCATCATGGAAATTCTAGCTAATGCAATAAAATAAGAAAAGGTACACTTACTGGGAAGAAAGAAATAAAAATGTTATTGTTCACAGATGATTATCCATGAGATGAGATAATTATCTATGTAGAAAATATGAATAAGTTGACCAAAAACCATGAAACTCATAAGTAATTATAGTAAGGTTCCAGGTTACAAGGTTAATACAAAAGGCAATTGCTTTTCTGTATACCAGCAAGGCACAAGAGGAATTTGAAATAAAAATCATAATGCCATTTACTTTAGCCCTCCCCAAAATACTTAAATATAAATCTAATAAAATGTGTACATGATCTATGAGAAAAACTACAAAACCAATGAAATACATCAAAGAACTAAATAAGTGAAGAGATATTTCATGTTCATGGATAGTAAGACTCAATATTGTCAAGATGTCAGTTCTTCTCAAAATGAACTAGAGACAACAAAAACCCAGTCAAGAACCTAGCAGGTTATTTTGTTGATACAAGTAGACTGATTCTAGCTTATGTGGACAGTCAAAAAATTCAAAATAGCCACTACAACATGGAAGTTGAAGAACAAAGACAGAAGACTGATGCTACATGACTTTCAGACTAACTATAGAACTATAGCAATAAAGAGAGTATGGCATTGGTGAAAAAATAGACAAACAGATTAACTGATCAGAATAGAGAATCCAGGAATAGACCCACATAAATATAATCAACTGATCTTAGAAGAAGGCAAAAAGGCAATGCAACAAAACAGTCTTTTCAAAAAATAGTGATGGAACAACTGGATATCCACACTGACTCTACACCCTTCATGAAATTTAACTCAGAATGAATCGTATAAATTATAAAATGCAAAACTATAAAACTTATGGGAGATAACATAGGAGAAAATCTAGATGACCTTGAGTATGACAATACCTTTACAGGTACAACACCAAAGGCACAATCCATGAAAGTAATAATTGATAAGCTGGACTTAATTAAAATGCAAACTTCTGCTCTACAAAAGTCACAGTCAAAAGAATGAGAAGACAAGCCACAAACTGAGAGAAAATATTTGCAAAAGACATCTAATAAAGTACAATCATCTAAAATATAAAAAGAACTCTTAAAACAACAATAAAAATAAACAATGGACAAAAGATCTGAAAACACATCTTACCAAAGAAGATATTCCTATGAGAATTAAGCATATAAAAAGATGTTCAGCAACATACGCC
Source organism: Trachypithecus francoisi (assembly GCF_009764315.1). Classification (NCBI taxonomy): domain Eukaryota; kingdom Metazoa; phylum Chordata; class Mammalia; order Primates; family Cercopithecidae; genus Trachypithecus; species Trachypithecus francoisi. Next base: position 42,211,064 of record NW_022681468.1, on the reverse strand, counting down.
ATTTGGCAAATGCAAATTTTAAAACATCAAAACAGATACATTTAAACAGAAACCACTACACACCTATTAGAATAGTCAAACTTTAAAATACTAACACTGCCAAATGTTGGCAAGGATGAGGAACAACAGAAATTCTCATTCATCGCTGATGGGAATACATAATGTTGCTGCCACTTTGGAAGACAGACAGTTTGAAAGTTTCTTACAAAATTAAACATAGTCTTACCATATGATTCAGCAATCATGTTTCTTGGTATTTACCCAAATATGTTTAAAACTTATGTCTACATATAAACCTGCACATGAATGTTTATAACAGCTTTATTCATAATTTTGACAAAACTTGGAAGCATCCAAGATGTTCTTCAGTAGGTAGGTGAATGAATAAATAAACTGTGATACATCCAGACAATGATATGTTATTCAGCACAGAAAAAAAAAAAAAAGAGCTATCAAGCCTTGAAAAAACACAGAGGAACCTTAAATGCATATTACTAAGAGAAAGAAGCCAATATGAAAATGCTACAAACAATCTGATTCTAACTATGTGACACTTAGAGAAGCCAAAACTATTGAGACACAAGGGATCAGTGATTGCCACGGATTAGCAGAGAAGGGGGAAAGAATAAGCAGAGCATGAAAAAAATTTTAAGACAGTGAAACTAATCTGTGTGATGCTGTAATGGAGGACACATGTCATCATATTTCTGTCCAAATCCATTAAAGGTACAAAATCAAGAGTGAAAGCCACTAGCAACTATCAACTTTGGGTGACAATGATGTATTCATGTGGGTTCATCAACTGTAACAGATGTACGACTCTGATGCGGAATTTTCATCCTGGGAGAATCTATGCATGTTTGGGAGCAAGGGGTACATGGGAAATCTTTGTACTTCCTCAATCTTGCTACAAACCTAAAAGCAGTCTTAAAAAATAAAGTCTATTTTTAAAAAGGCTCACACACTTTACAAAGTTAGATTTAACAGCAGATTGCTCAGGACTCAATGTTGGCATGCTATCATCAGCTGGGGATCACAGTGAAAAGAAAAATCAACCAATTCCAAGAAGGATTGGGTAGTGCTACGGTTTGATTGGCTTGTCCCCTCAAATATATATGTTAAAACTTAATCTTCAATGCAATAATATTGGGAGATGAGGTCAAATAGAATGTATTCAGGTCATGAGGGATCTGCCCTCACGCATGGATTAATTCCACTATAAGAAGGGCTTGTAGAAGCGGTTTGCTGTCTTCTGCTATGTGAGGACACATCATTTGTCTTGTCTGCTCTTCTGCCTTCCACCATGTGAGGACACAGTAGGAAGGCCCCCACAAGACAGCAGATGCCAGTGCCTTGGACTTCTTAGTCTCCAAAACTGTGAGAAATAAGTTCCTGTTCTTCATAAATGACCCAACCTGTGGTATTTTGCTATGGCAGCACAAAACAGACTTAGACAGGCAGTATTTATATGGATTTAATAAGAATAAAACTAGGAAAACAAACAGAAAAATTAGGTACATCCTAGTTACACTACTCAAATATTATTTTAAATTATCTATACATTTAATGAAAAGGTAATGGCAAGCCAACTGTTATTAAATAACAATTTCTAACATGCTGTTCTTTGCAGAAAGTCTGAGGTGGCAAGAAAAAGGGACAAAGAGGATTTTAAGCTGACAAAAGTTACAGAAATCTAGAAGCATAATTAGCCTCTCTGATTTCCTATTCTTGTTTTAATGACTGGATCAGAAATAAGGATTATTAATGTAATTATATAGGATAAAGTGAAATAATGCATGTGGCAGCTTGACAAGTATAATTCATGAAAAAACAATAATTTAGAAAATTATGTTCCATAAACTTTTCTGAAAATTAAAAGTATTTACATACTTCCACTTAGTAGTCATTGTTCTATTCATTCTTTCTTCTAAAGCAATGCATGAGTTATCTTTTCTCAATTTCATTTTTTGACCTAGTTTTTATGTTTATCACTTATTAAGACTACTCATTATCATCAAAATTCCCCATGTATCATATTTCCTAAATCCTCCTATGCTACCAAACTGCATGTTATCTGCAGCTGCTCCATCTTTGATGATGTTCTATGGCTCAACTCCCTCTAATCTCTGCAAATTCAGGCTCTCTGAACCTCCCAAAGCTGTATTCCAATGCATACTACAAAGAAGCTCAATCCTATTCTTTGGATTCTTAGTGACAACATTCTTTTACCCTCTGTTTATGGATTTTAGAACATTTATGTTCCTTCTTTTCAAACAGAATGCCTTCTTCAATGGAATCTATCTTTTCTGCCTCACAATCTTCTTAAAGAATCACATATTCAGTTCATGAATTCCTAGTAAACCAAACTACCTTCAGAGAGCATGTTGACAATCTCAAAAATAAAGAATGTTATTAAGTCTTTTATGTCATTCTGCACTTGCATCATGTAAAAGGATTACATCGTAATTTTCAGACTCATATTTTCTCTTATTCCCAAGACACCATTAATGTACTTCCTCTTCAGGTTTAAGTTCTATTTTATTTTTATGTCATTGTACAACTTACTAAAACCTTGCTAACATTTTACTACTTCATGTCAATAAGTCACCAGTATACCTTAAGAGCAATGAAGAAATACCAAGGAGATGGAAGACACATTGTTCACCACCACAGGATTTATAATCCAGCTGAAGAAACAAACATACAAATGAAATAATCATACCCCATCAGACTAGCAGAATTCTACAAGCAAAATTTATTAGTATCCCTTTTCCCATTTATTCCTTATAACCACCTTGTGATATAAGTAATTTAGCTATACACTTCTTCCCTTGTTTTACATCATGGAAACTGAGAACCAGAGTAACCCTCTCAAAGTCTCAAAACAAATATGTCCTAGACAAGGCACAAGACTCCAGAACATCCAACAGCTGATATAGTGCTTATGAACACACACAAATCAACAAAAGAAAAAATATTTTTAACTATATTAAGATGCATACCTATACAGATGAAATATGGTGAAGATATTAATTAAAGCTGCTTGGGAATGATGCAGGCAGGCTTCCTGAAAGAAATATGTTCCAGAAAGGTGAATGTTATAATAAGGGGTAATAAAGAGCCAATCTACAGGAACTGACCCAGAAAGAAGGCAAAGAATGCGTAAAATAGTATGAATGAAGAAGCTGATAAATGTGGATAAATCTAAATAAGAATTGACAATTAAATATTAATAAAACAATCACAGATTAAAAGGAAAAAACGAAAAATAATGTAGGCCCAAAATAAAAGACAATAATCATTTGAAAGATGAAAGGGAACAGAAGTGCTTGAATTAAATGAAGAAAGGTAAAGATACTTAGAAGCTTCTGGAATTTAAGTCAAACACTGATGTTAAAAATGTACAAGTAATCGATTAACAGAAAAAATTCTAAACCAGTAGGAGGAATCCAAGAGATTAAAGAAAAGTTCAATCAATCCAAAACCTGGAAAAACAAAAGGAAAAAGAAAACAGCAAAAAACAAAGATAAGAAAAGGCATTTAAAAATAGAAAATAACATGTACTAAGTAAATCAAAACGTAATTAATCACAATCAATGTAAACAGACTAAACTTGCCTGTTAAAGAGACTTTCAGAATCTATACACTACTCATAAAATATATATCCAGAAATACACAGACCAAATACACACCAACTACACAAAAGCAAATTTAGCTATAATAGTATAGAGCAAACTAGACCTTAAGCAAGGAAGGCATTATTAGGGACAAAGAACATTAGAAAAATGTGGAAGAAATCTCCCAGAAAGTACAGCAAAAATATAAAGGATTGGAAAATAGGAGGTTTTTTTTTTTAAAGGAAATTACAGGAGTGGTCCCACAGATACAATATCTTAATAAAAGGAGTTTCAGAAAGAGAGAAAATTTAGAACAGGTCAGAGGGCTGGAGAAAATCATAATAGGAAAAATATCGAGACAGTAGCCATGTTTTTCCAGACTGAAAAGGACCACCTAGTTAATACCCATCAAAACTGATGAAAATAGATCTGCACAAAGGTATATCATCAGAAAGTTACAGAACCTTGGGACAGAGAAGATAAATGAAACTTCCAGAAAGAGGAAATAGGTCACACGTAAAGGAGCAGAAATCATAATGACTTCAAGCTTCTTATCAGAATTACCGGGAGATAGAGTACAATGGCATTGTATCTTTCAAAATTCTGAAGGAAAATTATCTCTAGCCAAGAATATTATGGCTAGCTCAACCGTCAATTAAGTGAAAGAGTAAAGAGAGGTTTGTTTAAGAAAATGATATTGACAGAATATCTCTTGCATCAATGTAATGAAGGGAGATTTAGATAATTGTCAGAGAACTTTGCAGCTGAATTAGTGATAAGAACATAGAAAACGTAAAATCAGACAGTTATCAGCTCCCAGAAAAATGGAAAGTGCAGAAAAAGAAAAGTAATTACAACATGCTGCAAGGATCAGCTAGAAAGTGCATATTTGCAGTCATAATAATATAAACACTTGGCAGGGCCCAGTGGCTCACACCTGTAATCCCAACGTTTTGGGAGGCTGAGGCGGGCGGATCACTTGAGGTCAAGAATTCAAGACCAGACTGGCCAACATGGTGAAATACTAAAAAAAATTTTAAAATTAGCCGAGTGTGGTGGTGTGCATCTCTAGTCCCAGCTGCTGTGGAGGTTGAGGCAGGAGAATCGCTTGAACCTGGGAGGCAGAGGTTGCAGTGATCATACCACTGCACTCTGGCCTGGGTGACAGAGCAAGACTCTGTCTCCAAAAAAAGAAACAAATTAATAATAAAAAATCAATGCTTAATATTTATTGAATCAAAAGGATAATACATTGTGAGAATGAGGTGATGAAAATGGTGCATGTAAATAGTAAGAGAAGGTAGAAAGGGGAGCTAAAATCTCACCTTTCCTAGTGAGAAGTCAAAGACAAAACCTAAAATTGACAAACCAAGAGGTAGATATGTAGTCACGTTGTTTGGTGACATGGAAGCAAATAATAGAAGAATCCGCCGAAAAATTTGAAAGTGGCAGTCTAGGGTCTTCTCTTTTTTAAAACGAGACATTGCCAACTGTTCTTTATAGAGATTTTACCAATTCGTTCTCCCCTGAGCAGTATATGAGAGTGACACACCACATCCCACTTGATCAAGTGAGGTCCTATAAGGAGTAGATGCCAAGTCAGGGTTATTTACGCAATAATTTTACTGACGTAAATGCCTGGGAAGGACAAAATGAGGAGGAGGGGAACACGAAGAGCCTTTGGACTACAATGCAAGTCTAACACCTGTGAAAGAGGGAAGGAAGACTCAGGTAGGAAGAAAAAGCTTAAACTTTTACATAATAAATGGACAGTCCCAGAGCAAAAGTTGCACGTATGGACAAGTTATAGTATTCCCACCATACTCAGACATTGACAGGGAGCAGCCCTGGGGAAATGTGTGAGCCCAGCTTCAATATGTGAGCTGCAGCAGATCAGAAAATGCAGCAGCCTTCAGTTAACTGTGTTCAGTGCTGTGTTGGAAAATGATTAACAACTAGCTCTACAGAAAGTTTTTTAAAAAGGCCTTGATTTGTAGCTTTTGCTACTTTCTGTGGTGTAAATACTCCCACTGTGGCTAACTTCAAGCTACCACTATGAGATCACTAAATGTTGAGTTAAGAAGAGATGCTAACAACAGGCTTTCTAAAGCCAGGAGCTGGACTGAGGGTGCAGCTGACTGTACTCCACACAACACATGTTTATGAAAGGAGATTTGAGCAGTGTGCCTACTTAGCTACTACACTCAATAGCCTAGCGTTCTAATAGTTTCGGTCTTTGCAGTGTAATAAATGAAAACTGTATTTAGTGCAGATTTACTTTGCATTTCTTGAATATGAGCAAAATTGAGGGAATCTTTTAATATAAATATTATTGCAGTATTACATATAATTATATATGTATTTATTATTATACAATATATTTACTGCAATACTAATCAAACCAATCTTTTGATTATTTTTAATGGACAGAAATTAAAAATACATGTAGAACATGACGTCTTTAAGTACGTATGCATTGTGGAATGACTAAATCTAGCTAGTTAACATATGTGTTTCTTCACATAGTTATCATTTTTGTGGTGAGAACACTTTACACCCACTTTCTTAGCATTTTTACAGAATGTAGTACATTGTTAACTATAGTTGCCATGTTGTATAATAGCTCTCTTGAATTTAGTTCCATCTAACTGAAGTTTTGTATTCTTTGACCATCTCTCCATTCACCCCACCCCCTGGTTACCATCATTCTACTCTATATGAGATGAACTTGAACTTTTCTAGATTCCACATGAGTGATTCCTTTTATTAAAATCTTTAGGCCTATGTTCTAAATAACCAAGGTATTAATGTAATCATCTGTGTAGTGTGCAAAACATAAATATTGCTTATTGTCCCCTATTATGTGATTTGTATTTTCAAAATTAACTTCTTTAACTCACTTCAGAAGATAAATTTGAAAAAAAAAATCTTTAAAAGCTTCATGTAGGTGGACTCAAAACTTGGAAAATGAATTACTATGATTTCTTTTTTGCCATAATTTGTAAAGTAATAATTACATATACAGTATGAAAATACAATGTCTACATTAAATTTGGGGAAAATAATATTTGTATTATTATAGTTGATTGAATGTAAATATTTTATGGAAAAAGTCACTGAAGAAAAGTTTCAATCTATCTCCCAACACACATAGAGAAACAATAATATATTATAATGTATAATAATAATAATAACAGAATAAGGAATTTTCCATCGAGCAGTCTACAGAGTAGAATCTATAGGAACATCTTAGGACAATTAAGTTAGTAATATTACCATTATTTACACATTTTAATAATAGATATATTCTATACTGACTCTTCTATGTATTATGAATTGAAATTACTGATTGTATCCTATTAGCTTGGTGTAACAACTTAAATATCATCTGCTATTAAGTTAGAGGCTGAGAAGCTGCGAATGAAGTAGTCTTTTAAGCTTTTACATATTTTAATTACTTCTAGGTGCACTGATAACACTGAAGAAGCAGAGTCTTATATTAGACCAGACTTCAGAAGTCATCTGATATGGTTTGGTTCTGTGTCCCCACCCAAATCTCATCTCGAATAGTAATCCCCACATGTCAAGAGAGGGACCTGGTGGGAGGTGATTAGATTATGGGGGCAGTTTTCCCCACGCTGTTCCCATGATAGTGAGGGAGTTCTCACAAGATCTGGGGGTTTTAAAAGTGGCAGTTTCCCCTGTGCTCCTTTCTCTCTCCTGCCGCCATGTGAAGAAGGTCCTTGCTTCCTTCCACTAGGATTATAAGTTTCCTGAGGCCTCTCCAGCTATGTGGAACTGTGAGTCAATTAAATATCTTCTGTTTATAAATTACCCAGTCTCAGGTTGTATATTTATAGCAGTATGAAAATGGACTAATATGTCATCCAATACCCACAAATATATTCAGACAAAATGTAAAGCAAAAGCTATGAGGAAGACACCAAAGTGGCAAAAATTCAAGAATTGCTCTTTCATAAAACTTTCTTTATCTTTATGTTAACTCTACCACTGTTACCATAAATATCTTGAGAGGAGCAGTCAATAGATCTGTGAGTGAATAGAGTTTTCAAATGCTGCAGCTTTTCAAAGAAAATATATCTACTTATTAGGTTGTTATAAAAGTAAATGTGGTTTTTACCATTAAAAGTAATTGTGAAAACCACAATTACTTTTGCACCAACCTAATATCTTCTTTCAATCAATTATGTAGTTTGTGAACCGTAGTTGACTTCAAATGCCACCACTTTTCTTCTCCTCCACTTCTTCCATTCACAACCTCCAATTCCCAGTAATTAGTACTTTCAACCAGATATCAAGGAAAAGAAATAGATGAACACTAACTTAAGGTGATCAAATGCAATAACTTTTGGCAAGGGTTTCAAGAAAGTTGAAAATGCTGGCTAAAAAGAGGTTTGGATTATCTGTGGAATCCACTTATCCTGATGTTTTCAAAACATATGACCCACAGTACTCAGAAAACCAAAACAAAAGACTTACCTCATCCACATTTTCAAAGGCATTGATGATGTCATAAGGTAAACAAGACAGCAGATCGATCACAAACCAAGTTTTCAGATAGTTCATCCTTATGAGCTTAGGGTCAGAAATGACCTCTCCACCAGGCCCCACGAAAGTTGTGTGAAAATTTAAAACGATGTCAACCAGAAAAATAACGTCCACCACACTATCCAGTACCAGCCAGGCTATGTTGTTCTGTTTTGTTTTGAAGGAAACATTATAAGGAACCATAATGGCGGTGTAGAAGGTAAGAATTAAAATCACCCAATCCCAAGTAGTTTTAAAAGCACAATAATGTAAAATAATGTGTGGTGGCGTCTTTGGCGCTTCTTGTTTATACTGAGGAAGGATATCTGATCCCAGCTGAAGAACCTAAAAGAGAGAAAATGTGTTGACTAGGTTATCTCTGCACAGTCAGTGATGAGTTCAAATCTACTGGCAGTCAAACCACAGCCAGTCATGCTCCACAGTCTTGCCTCCCTCTTTTCCTGAGTTGTCCTAAAATTTGTTCACAGGAAATCACTCCACGTCCAAGCGCTCTACCAAAGCTGATCTTTCTGCTGTTCTATCTGGCCTGCTCTGACGCAGTAGCCAACACTGATCCACAACACTGCTAGATGTCCACTTCTTCAAGTGCCTCCAGCACACTCACTCTGTAAGCTCCCCTAGAATCACATGGCTCTCATGGACTGTCCGGCAGTTATTTGGGTGATACACCATTATCTATTCTTCATACACATTTAGCACCTCGGGAAAAATAACTTTGATTCTGATGGCCTCGCTGGACCCCGGCATCGCACTGTTGGTGATGTTGTTGTTGAATGATACTCAGCAAGGGCCCTGATGGCTGGCACAGCAGTGTAAAGGATTGTAAAGGGTATTACCTGCTTTTTCTCTTTCTCCCTTAGATTTGGACTTAAAGAATATTGTGTTTCTTGCCCAAGTGCAAATTTCCTTTAGGGAAAAAAATATTAAATACTCAAGTTTGTTTCTGTATACCTATTTGACAAATGGAAAAATTTCAACGTAAGGTTATATGAACCTTGAATTATACTAATTAGGTCTAATTACAGTAGAAAAAAAGATAAAAAGCAGATGACAGAGCAAGAGTAGAGGTTTGTGTATCCCTGGGCAAAGGTAACCAACACAAGACATAGCATTGCCTTCTGGAACCTGGAACCTGGGAATTCTAAAAAATAGTTGAGGCAAGCAGATCACGAGGTCAGGAGATCGAGACCATCCTGGCCAACATGGTGAAACCCCATCTCTACTAAAAATACAAATATTAGATGGGTGTGGTGGTGCGTTCCTATAATCCCAGCTACTCAGGGAGTGGAGACACTAGAATCACTTGAACACAGGAGGCAGAGGTTGCAGTGAGCTGAGATTGCGCCACTGCACTCCAGCCTGGCGACAGAGTGAGACTACATCTCAAAAACAAAAAACAAAAAAAACAGTTGAAGGGGTAAACCAAAAACTTCTGCCCTTTGCCATCAATGAAGCCAAAGACACCGTATGTGTTAAAGAGTTTGGTAAATTGAAATTTTTAAATATTTTCAACAGCTTTGCCCATCATATGTATTCAGTTATTCAGTGTCTCTAGGACTAATGGGACCCAGGAGGTAGGAGTCAAAAAGTCCAAATCATAAAATCATAAATGCATTAAATACTTAGATGTAGGAATAGATAAAAATAAAAATACTTGTTAGCATGTAACTCTGAGTTATATGCCAAAAAACAAAACAAATATACTAGCATCTTTGGAAGCTTGGGACAGTATCCTAAAGTTCCTCTCACATACAGAACTTATGTATCGGAAAACTAAGAATATAATATCCATTGTTACTATTTTTTGATATGGAAAACATCATTGGCGGTCTCTTTAATTGTATGTTAGAATTGTTGTTTTTATTTTGGGGTTTGTAAGAATACCTGTAAAGATATTTTATGTATTTGTCATTATCAGTACCTCAGTTATATTTTTCCCATGATGTCTTAAATTACTTAAGAGCAAACTATCCTACCAGGAGTGTAAGTCATGTTGGGGTGAAGCATTATATATATACAATTGTACATAATCGTGGTTTTTCTTTTACCTTTCAACTACTGGCCTATTAGTTCCAATTTCATTGTGCTACACATGAAAATTGCCTTCATATTCAATGTTAGTAGTTTACCATCTATATATACACAGTCTATGTTTAACCACAAATAAATCAAACTTGGGAAATAAGAATAAACTCAGTGCCAGGGTGCATTACCACCTTCACGGACCCTAAGCCTTTGTTCCTTCCTGGACTCCTTCATGGTGAAACCCCGTCGCTACTAAAAATACAAAAATTAGCCAGGCGTAGTGGCACGTGCCTGTAGTCCCAGCTACTCTGGAGGCTGAGGCAGGAGAATCACTTGAACCTGGGAGGCAGAGGTTGCAGTGAGCTGAGATCGCACCACTCACTGCACTCCAGCCTGGGCGACAGAGCAAGACTCTGTCTCAAAAAAAAAAAAAAAAGTATATATATATGCATGTGTGTGTATATATGTGTGTGTGTGTGTGTGTGTGTATGTATTATAACAGCATTCCTGTAAAGATAAATATATTAATATCACACATTCAACTTTCATTTTTACCTAAAAGTTACTCTGTTTTCTTCTGCTGTTAATAGAAATTGAAACATCTTGTAGGCCCGTAAAAGCGCTGTGGGGCCCTGGACACCGTGCCTACTGTGCTAACAGATGTCAGGCCTGCTCAGTACCCTGGATTAATGCAAGTCTCCTCTAAAGATGCAATGGCATCACCCTAAGTTCAGAAAGTCTTAAACCTAGCTATACATTAAAATCATCTGGGGAAGTTTTAAAAGAATACAGTATACTTATACCTAGACTCCACCCTGGAGAATGATTAAATTGGTCTTGTTTGGGTTCTCAGAGAATCTATAGTTTCAAAACCTTCCCAGGTGTTTACAATGTACAGCCCAAGTTAAGATCTCTGTCTTACATTTCTTTAGACATTCAGGACCCAATTCTCTAGACAGTGATTTGCATATGTAAAGCCCTCCAAAAAATGCAATATGAGGACAAAAAGGAGGAGGAAAGGGTAGAGGAGGACAAGGAGGAGGAAGAAGAGGAAAATGGCAACAACAAAAAATAGTGCACAAAAAATAATTGAAGCTTGATCTTTTTCATATGCAAAGCATTACCTTAATCTTCACTCTGTCCCTGGGCTCTTTTAAAAACAGTGAGTAACAGACTCTTCACTTTCATTGTTATTTCATTTGTGCTTTTATAAGCAATAAGCCTTTGGTCGAGGGAGGATGAAATCACATTTTTTTGATGTATTTTTGTACCAATACAGACACATTCTTCCTCTCTGAAGATCTGAGAGCATTGACTCCAACAAAGTCAGGCCCACTGACTGATGTGGCGGGGTGCATATATTTATCTCTACCCAACATAAAAGTGAGCAAGCTAAAGGCAATCAGCAGGGTGTCAATGCATGCGGAAAATTAATTAACTACCTTTATGGAGACTGGAATCTTTGAAACTGGGGATCAGCTCCAAATTTGGGGGATCAGGTAGAACTGAGATCAAATTTATCTGTCTTTGAAAAAGTGAAAGAGCCTGAAATTCCACAGCAAAACCAAATACTTGCGTTCAGCAAATTATATGAGTTTTGAGTACCACTGGAAAAACAATATTGTTGTACTTATTTGATATTTCTTTTATGTCTATCTTTGGAGATTAAGAGCATGCACTGCAGGGCAGGTATTCAGACTAAATGTCTATCGACAATCTTGTTATTTCTGTGTGCTCTCTGAAACCGATCCTAAGATCTGACAGAAAGCAGTTTTATATCAGAACCAGGTTTATGAATAAGGGATGACTGGTAAAGAAACTAACACTAATCACAGAGCAAAGAAAAAAAAAAACCAGATGGGATGAAATAGGAATAAGTTTCTCAAAAGTAAAAATGAGAAAATGTCAAGGGGAAAGTTTCTTTCTTTTCCCTGGACATAGAGAAAAACAATTCTGAGTGATTCTGGGTGCTAAGGGAGAAGATTTTCTTCTCTATGGCCCCCTTCCACTTGTTCTCACTCTGTTGTATAACAGACAAAAGAAAAATCCTGAATAAGGTGTGGTTAAGACTCTGAAGGAATCATGACTACAAAAATTAACAATCACAGAAACAACCTCCTACATTTCAGCTTGATTTGTAGAAAGAAACAGGCAACTTTAGGCAGAATAGTAAATAGCGCCAAAATCTAAGCATTTTTGCAAAAGAAAGTCGTATCTCATTGTCTGCTTTAAATCTTGTACTAATTGCATATTAACTTTTAAATATTGTGATTATTATTATTAGTTAATATTTAGTTATATTAACGTCTTATTTTGGTCTTCAGAAACATGTCTGCACATCAAAGGATTCATCTTTCCCCAAGCTAACAGTGCTGTTTAAAGCAGAAAACCGTAATAAGTCTTTTTGTTAGCCATGGTCTAAGGAAAACTCTATAGTCTTCTAAATTCAGGGAACATACTTTACTTCCTAATCCCCTCCAAACCAGAGTCAATATTTACAATGAGTTAAGAAAATTACTCTGAAGTGCTTCAACTCACTTTTCTGCAGCAGAGAAAACTGATAAGCATACGGATTTTATTTTATCTGTCTCTCTTTTGGTAAAAGTTACCTCAGAATATTTTGTGAGTGCAAACGTAGTGCTCAGCATAGTTTTGGTAGCTTAATGAGCTTTTTGGCATCTTTCAAACCAGTAACACAAATTATGGTTATAGAAGACATGCGAACAATAAAGCTATTAGCTGCCTCAGAGTTCTGTCCTCATTTTTTTTCTCCTTAGTCTCAGGGTAACATCATCTAGTCACATGACTTGAACAGCCATAACTGTAAGGATGACACTGAAGCCTACAACTCAAACTCAAATATCTTTCCAGAGTGCCAAACCCATAAATCTCACTGCCGTTCAGGCATCTCCACTAGGACTTCCTATCAGGCTCTTCAAACTTAGTATGCCCAAAACCGAACTCAAGGTCATTGTCCTCAAATCTTCTGTCCTTCCTCTTACATTCGTCATTTTATTAACCAACAGTACTATCTACCCTGTCGTCTAAATCAAAAACATAGAATCACACTGGACTCAACCTGTTGTTTCACACACTATTCTAATGTATCAACAAATGTGTTTACTCTAATCTTAATGTGTCTGCAATCCACCTGCTTCTGCTATCACTATCTTGCTAACAACCATGGTCATGCTGACTGACTTACTGCTAGGGCTTCCTCACTGGTTTCTCTACCTCCCCATTCACCACAAAGCCACTAGGTCATGCAGGAGTTTTTAATCATTTTGTGCCTTGGATCCCTATGGCAATCTGGTAAAAACTATAGGCCTCTTCTTAGAATAAAGTTTTTGAATTAACACAATAAAAACATGAAACTGCAAAAGAAACCAATTAGGATCCACCTCCCTTTGAGAGGTTTTTCTGAGACACAAAGGTCATTTTCCTGGCACATGAGACACCAGCCACCACCATTTCACTATATGCTACCTTACCTTCTCCTTCCCCATCTGAATTCAGCTACACTAAAGTCATACTCAACGTCATCATACTACCTCATCTCTGAGCCTTTGTACATGCTGGCCTCCCTAGTAGGAATAAACTGCATCCCTTCTTTACCTGACTAACTCTCACATTTTCCCTTCAGAATTCACTCAGTCCAGGTATCATCTCACTCATACAGCCTTCCCTAGGGCCCCACATTTGGGCAAATTCTCCTGCACAGGCTCCCACGGCACCCTGTCATTGCATTTTTTCACATCTTATGATCAGTTTCTGTTGGGTATTTAACTCCTTGATGACAGGACCCATTTCTTATTTATCTTTACATCCTTTGCAGAGTGCCAAGCACAGAGCATACCCTGAATATGTGTTTGCTGCATATACTCATGAAGCAATGAAAGAACTCCCTATCTGATATGCTCAAAGAAAACTTACACTCTACAGACATGACCTGGGATGTCATAAGCTACACTCCCATTTCAAAAGTTGGAGAGAATGAATAGAAATATTTAGAATTTCTTATATTTCTACAAGGGAAACATAAATTATCAGCTAAGTATTTATAAGATCATAGCCAGAAATATCTATATTAAATCATTTTGGGGAAGAAAAATGTACCAACACCACCATCTTGGGAAGCAAAGTTTGTCTCATACTTACTTCAGCTAATCTTGAATGTTTGTGGACCACCTCTGTTTTATTCATTGGCGTGAGCTGCTGCAAAACACTTCGGCTATTTGTCAAAGCTCGTGTCAATCGGGCAAATTTCGTCCAACCTTAAAAATAAGGAAAGAAAGTCTCAGTTTTTCATACACAATGAATAAGAAATCCAACATTCTTGCTAGTATTAAAAAGATCTCAGCAACCACATAATATCCAAAATGAATGCAAAGTATCAAACAAAAGTATTTTCTTTCCTTCTGTATAGATGTGCTCATATATTTGAAATGTGGCTATAAAATAATGAACAATTTTTATGTGTGACCTTTGTGTTTTGCCCATATCTGTGATATAGTCCCCGTAGCCAAGGCAACCAGCTATCCACAAAATTCTGTGCTCCTCCTTGCATTGTATAGCTTTCTTATTGGGATATAGCTGTCCAACCAGGAACATATTTCCCAGAATTTCTTGCATCTTAGTATGGCCTATGTCCCTGGTTCTCACCAATGGAATGTAGACAGAAGTAATGTGTGTCACTTCCATGCCGTGATTTAGAAGCAACTGTGACTTCTCTATAATTTCTCTTTCTTTCTACCAGCTGGAAGGATGCAAATGACAAGGCCCAAGGGGATAGCAAAGCTTCTGAATAACTGCGTGGGAAAATGCCATATGCCAGCCAGGATCCTTTGCCTTGGACTGTTATATGAGCAAGAAATGTGCTTCTATTGTATTAAGCCACTGAAAGTTGGGGATTTATTTGTTATAGCAGCCTGTCTTGCCCTAATAAAAAGTCCTTCATGCATTTGTGTGTAGATATAAGAGAATAAAACTGAATTGCAGCAAATCTTACTTTTTATGGTTTATCTCACACACTCCCATCTTCCTTGTAACATAGCAAAATGTTATTTATCTGTTATTAACAACTGCAGTGATACCTAAATTTATTTTTGGAATATCTAGAATTGTTAATAATGCCTTCTGAAAGAGCAGTGACTTTTGGGGGAAAGAAATGCAATTTAATAGGAAAGACTTTTCTTCTGGGGCCTCAAATTGCCAGCACTGAAATCATTAATCTCAAGGAAATGTCAATAAGAGGTGAACAAATAGAACATAACCAGCCATACTCTTGTCCTGTCTCAATTATCCTTTCTCTAGATATCTCAAAAGCTCCGATTCATTAAAAAATGTTGTTAACACTATCTGATAACTTCTACACAATTACCCTTCATGAGGTCATTTATTAGGTAACTCCTTAAAACTGAAAAACTCCTGATGTTCCAAAGGAATGATGGCAATGATGAAATTTCAGACAATATGACAAAAAAAAAAAATTAAGGAAGAAATTCTGGAAATACACCTGTACACCTGCCTAATATCTGTCAAACCATAAAACGCAGGTGACATCATTCTTTACTACTCTTCTTCAGGCTGATTCTGATTTCATTTAAGCTTTGTATTGCCCCACCAATTCAGGTCTCTCTATGTATTCAATAACTGGATTGGAAAAGAAATAAACTGGTATCAGTTGATGGAAAGTCTTTATTTCTTCTACATTAATGGGCCCCATCCTAGTAATTAGAACCAAAAAAAGGTTAGGTTTTGGGAATCATATGCAACCCTAAGGCTTACCCTGTACAATGTGCTGCAGAAACAAAAAAAGGTATCAGATATGCTACCAACTCTCTAAAAACTCAACATTAATGAAAAACCAACATGCAATCTCTATGACAAATTGAGACTTTTTCTTTTGAGTGCCAGACTTATGTGTCTAATTAGCCACTGGACCTTTCTTACTGCAGTGTTCTACAGGCATCTGACAACACTCAACATGTCCAAAACTGATACCATCTTACCCCTTCATCACCCACTCTGCCTCATTCATGCATCCCTGATCTTGTCGAATGGCCCCAAGATATTTCTAATTGCCCAAATGAGAAACTTGAAATTCGCCATCCTCTTTTCACTATTACCTACACACACACACACACACTCACACACAATTATTTCCCAGCCTTATAGATTATAACATCAATAAATATCTCTCAGATTGAATCTCCTCTCTGCACCCTACTATGTCAGATAACATACCATTTTTCACCTGAGTTAGGCAGCGTTCCAAAACCACATCCTCATTGCATGCAAAATTCTTTCTAAAACACATGCCTTTTACCCTATTACCCTTTACAGAAACCTGAAGGCCTCCAGGATAACACTGTATATCCTTGGTATACAGGTCATTTATTTTCTGATCCCAGTGATTTGCTCTGCCTCTCTCTTGCCACTTTCTCACACATGCTTTGCATCCCAGCCTTATTGAAATCAATAGCAAATCAAATAAAGAATAAATTCAAAATGAAAATTAAATCTACTAGGAATTCTTTGTACACCCTATGCTGTTTTGTGTTTCCATGTTTTCACATGTTACAATCATTCTGCCTGCCTGGAATGTCTTTTCCCTCCCCCATCTGTCTGGCTAACACTTAATCTGGTAACTGCAGCCTCAGTTAAAGCATTACCTTGATGCTTCTTTGATTCACCCACAAGTGAGACGTGCTCTCCTCTGTACACGCATATCATGGGATGCATACCTCACCTGGTACTAACAACACTGATGCAACTGTTGATTAATATAATAGTCACTCTTGCTAAACTCTTGTTTTTCCCTCCATTCTTACCACTTGAAACAGGGCCTGGCATAAAATACACCATAACATAAATTAATCGTATTTGTAACTTTAAAAATCAGATATAAAATAAATCTCATTTTGTTTCATTATCCCTGGTTTTTGGTTTGGTTTTGCTTTGTTTGGTAAAAGTGATGAGGGTGTCTTTGGATGACAGTAACTATATGAGTCATGGGTATATTATAATTTTACCTGGTGATAATTTGTGTACCTTAAATCAACAGAATGTTATAATTGCCTTGACTATTTCTAGAAAATTCCAAGTCAATTTTTTACTTACTGAAGGCTCAGATTTCTAAAACGGGTGAAATTACAGCTCTTGATATAACTCAGTTAGATTAAAAGAAATGCCCACTTTCATTCCCTGTGTAAAGAAAAGGTTTATCCAAAAAAATATTTTGACAAAAAAAAGGAGATATTTAGGAATAAACTAAATGATCCATAAAAGAATACAAATCATCAAATTGCAGGTTTTCTCTGATTTTACAGTATCGTTCATGAAAATAAATGTGAGGAAGGAGAAATATGACAATGAAAGCTTATTATTATCCTCTGGTTTTCCATTTGAAGCCATCACGAGCACATACTACAACTGTGTTTCTTAATGAGTAAGCAGTAGTTCCTAATAGAAAAAAAGCTTGTACAAATGTCTGCATATGTGTGTACCTTATTTTACACATGAAGTCAGTGTGACCAAGGAAGATTTCATCTCTTTTCTTTAGCTTATTTTAGTTTCTTGAAGGAAAAAAATCATTTTTAAACAGTAAAAATAAAACACAGGCATTTTTCTCCAAGAGTAAAAATAGGACTATCATTGATTTAAAAAACAGAAAGAAAATGAAAGAGAAAGGTAATATTAAGCCATCATTCTAAAAATGTTTTAAGTCAGCATATTCTTAGTAAGACTACCCTTGAACATAGATGAAAAGGGAATTGACTGTATCGTGTGACTTTTAGGTGCCAGATCTTGTATTTTCTATCCTTGGTATTAGTCCATTCTCATTCTGCTATAAAGAACTGCCTGAGACTGGGTAACTTATAAAGGAAACAGGTTTAATTGACTCACAGTTCCACATGGCTGGAGAGACCTTGGGAAACATGCAATCATGGCAGAAGCGAAAGCGAACACGTCCTTCTTTACATGGCGGCAGGAAGAAGTGCCGAGCCAAGAGGGGAAAATCCCCTTATAAAAACATCAGATCTCAGGAGAATTTACTCACTGTAATGAGAACAGCATGGGGTGACTGCCCCTGTGATCTAATCACCTCCTATGAGGTCCCTCCCCCAATGTGGGGATTACAATTCAAATTACAATTCAAGATGAGATTTGGGTGGGAACACAGAGCCAGACTATATTACCATGGTTGACTAACACATAGTGGGCACTAGATCTGTTTTTGTGGAATGTTTTATTGAATGGTTTTGTTTAGTGAATGAATTAATGATGATTAATGAGGAAATAAGTTAAATAGGACTACAGCATTCTGCAATATACATAAATATTTAAAATGTAAAGAAAATATATTCAGTTCTTAGGTATCAGCATAGCTTATATGAAAGAAGTCTTTTGGTTGAAGAAGGTAGGAAAGGCATGGTAAGGAAGGTTAGGGAAGGAATTCTGGAAGTGTTAAGGATTATAATCTGCTTTCAGAAAGAGAACTGGGGAACTGCTGGCAGAAAAAAAAAAAAAAAGTGGTGGTAAATGTTGAACTGACTCAGATGTACCAGAAGAGAGAAATTTGGAAGAAAGGACTTGGAAAGAATTCCTTCTTCCTAGAGAAATCAAAGCCAAAGGCGGTTGTAAAATTGAGTAATCATTTATGAGTTTTGCTATCAAAATGCCCTAGAACATGGAGAATCAATGCAAAGCAAAGGAATGTTTTGGTCCACATTAAAATCAATGGGAGCATTCAAAGATGAGCTTTCTGAACTACTCAGTAATCTTTCAATTTGTCTCTGATTAGGGCCTCCTTGCAGTTTCAGTTCCAAAGAGTTAGGATTTTTCTCACAACACCTATGCTGCCCTTCTCTCCTTACTGTCAGCACAAACCCGTGCCAAAAACGTTATTGAAAAAAGCAGAAACATGATAGTCTTCTTTTTAACTTATATAAAGTTATGAAGTACAAATGCAATTTCTTTACATGTATCAATTGTATAATCATCAGGGCTTTTAGGTTAACTGTGACCTGAATAACATATATTGTACTCATTAAGAATTTCTCATCATCCACCCTCTCCCACGCCTTCACCCTCCCAAGTCTCCAATGTCTATCATTCCACTCTCTACATCCATGTGTACACATTTTTAACACCCACTTAATGAATGAGAATATGTGATATTTGTCTTTCTGTGTCTGGGTTGGTTCACTTAAGATAATGGATTCCAATTCCATTCACGTTGCTGCAAAAGACATGATTTCATTCTTTTTTATGGCTGAGTAGCATCCCATTGTGTATATATGCCACGTATTCTTTATCCAGTCATCCACTGATGGACAATTAGATTGATTCTATCTTTTCAATTGTGAATAGTGCTGCGATAAACATACGAGTGAAGCTATCTTTTGGTGTAAAGATTTATTTTCTTTTGATACACACCCAATAGCAGGATTGCCAGATCAAATGGTAGTTCTATTTTTAGTTATTTGAGAAATCTCCATATTGTTTTCCATTGAGGTTCTACTAACCTACATTCCCACCAACAGTGTACAAGAGTTCCCTTTTCTCCACATCCTTACCAACATCTGTTATTTTTTGTCTTTTTAATGGCCATTCTGATTGTTGTGAGAGGATATCTCATTGTAGTTTTAATTTGCATTTCTCTGATGATTAGTGATGTCAAGCATTTTTTCATATACTGTTGGCCATTTGTATGTATTCTTTTGAAAAATATCTATTAATGTCCTTTCCCCACTTTTTAATGGAGTTATGTTGTTGTTGTTGTTATTGTTGTTGTTGTTGTTGTTGAATTGGGTGCCTTATAAATTCTAAATATTAGTCCTCTGTTGAATAAATAGTTTGCAAATACTTTCTTCTATTCTTCAGGTCATCTGTCCACTCTGTTGGTTCTTTCTTTTGCTGTACAGAAGCTTTTTAGTTTAATTAAGTTCCATTTGTCTGTTTTTATTTTTGTTGTCTTGGCTTTTGAGGTCTTTGTCATGAATTCTTTGCCTAGACCAATGTCCAAAAGAGGCTTTCCTAGATTTTCTCCTAGTATTTTTATAGCTTCAAGTCTTATGTTTAAGCCTTTAATCCATCTTGAGTTGGTTTTTGTATATGACAAGAGATAGGGGGTCCTGTTCCATTCTTCTGCATATGGCAATCCAATTATTCCAGCACCAATTACCAAAAAAGGTCTCCTTTCCCCAGTGTATGTTCTTATGGGCTTTGTCAAAGATCAGTTGGCTGTAAATATGTGCCTTTATTTCTGGGTTCTCTATTCTGTTCCACTGATCAATGTGTCTATTTTTATATCAGTACTGTGCTGTTGAGTTTACTATAGCTTTGTAATATAACTTGAAGTCAGGTAATGTGATGTCTTCAGTTTTATTCTTTTTGCTTAAGATTACTTTGGCTATTTGGGGTCTTGCTAGTTCCATATGAATTTTAGAATTGTTTTTCTAATTCTGTAAAAAAAAAGCATTGGCATTTTGATAAGAATGGCATTGAATCTATAGATTGCTTTTGGCAAAATGGTCATAGAAATGTGACAGGCTTCAGTTTCCCTTCTCTCCCATCTACCTCCAGACTAAACCACTACAGCACCTGGTTCTTACCTGCACCTCTATCATCTCAGAGAATTGATCATTTGCTCCTTCCTGATCACACATATGTTTCAATCATGCACATTGGAGTAGATTCTAAATTTTTGCTATCACTAACAATGTCTTATACCAATCCCTTTGTATTCTTGAACAAGTCTGGAATTACCTATTATTAGCTATATTAGTTCATTTGATCTCTCATCAACTTGTACTATACAAACTTTGAAAAAGTTGAGCTGCCATACTGTCTAGGTCAGAGAAAAAAGACGTATCAGCAGTTCCAACTTTTCCCAGTGATACATTTACTGATCTCACCTTTAGAGACCTAACTGGTGTGACTGATTATTCAGCAAAGTTTGCTGATGTTACTTAGATGTGGTCGATATAGGGTAATGCGAACAGACAGATGAATATGAAGAGCCTAATACTTGCTCTGTAAGTTGTTCATGGCATTATGAGAACATTTGTTCTCCTAAAAGCTCAAGATGCCAACTCCTTCTTAATAAAACATTAGTTTAGCTCTATTGGGTTGCAATTAACCTCTTTGTCATGGACTGCCTAATCTTAAAAATAAAAAGAAGTCACAGAGGCAGTTAAATCAATCTACTAGACTGCAACACAAGATTCTAATCTATAAGAAAAAAGCTTAGGTAAACAATTATACTCTTGGCCAAAGAGACTACATAGTATAATTACTCATATTTCATCTGTTGTTTCCTCTCTAAAGAAAACCATTGGCTTCCACAAGGAGAAGCTTGCTATTTTGGCTGTTATTTTTTATTCTATGGGAATTTTTTTTGTCTCAATTATTGGCAAGAAGATGCCATAACTATTTGGCACAAGATATTTCACACTGTAATTATCTTGGCAGTTTTGGAGTCTGTTTGAAAATACTGTACAGTATAAATGGGCAGAGATTTAGGCCATCTCTTTTAGAACACATATGGATAATCAACAGAATGGATTTCTTGGCTGTAATTTTCCTCTTTGTATTATTATAAATAATGTATCAGGTACCACTGACTGATTACCTGAACAACAATATCAAGACCTCACTACCAGGAACGAAAAAAAAACAGGAACACTATGCCCCCTTAAATTATTATCAGTTAGTTTACTTGGTTCAAAGCAGCATAATTCTCTCCGAATGAGAGTATTCGCAACCTGTGCTTCATTTTTGTGGGGAAAAAGGAAAACAAGGGATTGAGGTAGTTAAACCTCAACAATAAGTCTCCAATGAGAAGGATGGGGCACCATGGGTGCAATAGAGAGAACGTGGGATTTGAAATCAGTCAGATGTTGAGTGTCAGAATCTTCAACAGTAAAATGGAGATAACAATACTAATTTTCAGAAATACAGAAATGACCAATAATGAATATAAAGTTCTTGGCATATATTAACTACTCCATCAACACTGGCTTCCTTCCCTTTTGATGGTTTTTGCAACCATCCATCATGGTATAATTCAAAGGTATTGTTGACATTACCCAGTGTCAGTCAAAGACAAAACATCAATTCAGAATAAAAGTTTGGTAATCATAGATTGATTACAAGGAAGAGGTACATGCAAATTAGTTGGCTGCCATCACATGTTATAATTATTGTCCCAGATATGATTCAGAAATAAAATTCAGAATGAATCCATTTATTCAAGTCTTTCAATCATATGTCTAAGTTTCTTGGTAAAAATATCGATACAAGTAGGAGATTGATGTTAATTCCGGTCAATTTTGGCAAATCCTGCCAGGACTTGGACGCCTTGCTCCTATCACCTGGCCCCTTTCATGCTAAGAAGGTAAAAAGCCCTTGCTCTGGGATTACATTCCGATTTTGCCAGTGTGTAGATTCACGTGTCTGTTCTGAATGCTAAAACACTATTTCTTATATGCTGGCAGAATTTTTATCAATGAAGTATTTCTTCAAAATTTTGCAAACACCCTTGTGAACATCCTCAACTCCCAGATCTTTGGAGTCCCTGAGTCTTCTCTTATTCACCTGACCAAACTTCAACTTTAGATAAACACAACTTTTCACTTACTTCTGTATCTACACCTCTTTGACTAAATATGAGTGGATTAAAACACAATATTATGCTCATAGGTAACTAGTGAAGTTTATGACCACTAGCCTGAAATGGACCTTTGTGTGGCTCAGAAATCCTGCTGTGTTTCTCTTTTCCATTCACTATTCCACTCTCTTAGATAACCAGTTCAGACACACTCCACTCTTCTCACATCCTTCGCCATCTTTACTCTCAGTTGATAACTGTGATTCCTGTTTTTACTGAGACAATGGAGCAATCAAAAGAAAGCTTCCACTATATATTTACTTGTTTGCCTCTCCCACTAGAATGTGACAGAAGGGACTTTGTATCTCCAGGACCTAGAATCTTGCCTGCACCATATACCCAATTTTTTGTTGGGAAAAAAAAAAAAAAAGATAAATGTAAGACAAGGAGGATAAAATATTCCTATAAGAGTCCTGAAAAGGCTCAGGTTAAGTAACTCTGGTGCCCAAAACAGAATCAACACCCAGTCTACTATATCCAAGTTCAATGCTCTACACCCAAATTATTTTGATATTATGGTGTTATCATGTCATCTCATCCATTATTTCCCAAAAGTTCCATGGTTCCTTTACTTGATTTAAAAAGCTGAAAGATAGGTGCTTATGCCAATATTTTAAAACGTACTTTCCTACACTGCTAGCTTCAAGATATAGGATGATGACTTAATGGCATAAATATTTTATTTCTATTGAATTTTTCATGTTAAATGTACAGTTCAAATGAATAATTGAAAGCAGCTCACACACACCATTCATAGTTACATTTTACAATACTTTTTTGGTAATCTGCTATATGTTTGGAAGATACAGAGAAGTCTCAAAAGTCTATTTAAAATAAGCTCCTCTACAGATTCTGGCACTGGAAAGAGATCTTTTTCTTTAATGCTTTTCACAATGGGGTCTGATTTTCCCTATAAATTCTAATTTACATGTCTATCAAACCCATAGTTAAAAAACCAAGGAGTATGGGTTGTCTGGAGCTTTTACAAATATCATTTTTTATAAAAATGAATTATTCATTTCAAAGAGACTGAGCCTTACAAAGTATTCTGTGATTCCGGTGTGGGGATGCAGATAAAGGAGAGGCATTAATTTCAGAAAGAAAAGTCAACCCTTCAATATCAGCACCCTTTCCCCAACTTCATTGCAAAATGTTGCCGACTTTCAGTTTCCATAAATAGATATGTAGTTACTGACACCACCACTTAGGTTCAGCCGGTCAAAACTGCTGCGAAAGTACTGTACTTTCTTTGGCCAACTTCATCTGTGCCATGAAATCACTTAAAGTAAATGAGAGAAAACAATAATCATCTAGTGCAAATACAAATACATATTTTTTTTGAGAGGAAAAGACTATGATCAAAGCTTTTTATTCTGTCTGATTATCATTCATGCGTGAAGGCAAAAAAATTCATTTGAAGAATATGTTAGGTCACAAATCCGACACCAATCATTTCTCTTTTGTTTAAAAATATATAACTTTAAGATATAGACCACTGTTAGCAGTAGAATTTTTTTATTTTTAATTTTTGTGGGTACATAGTAGCTGTATATATTTATAGGTATATGAGACATTTTGATACAGGCACGCAATGCATCATAGCCACATCATGGAGAACAAGGTATCTATCCCCTCAAGCATTTATCCTTTGTGTTACAAACAATCCAATTAAGCTCTTTTAGTTATGTAAAAATCAAAACAATTGACGTCAGGGACACAGAGAGTAAAAGGATGGTTACAAGAGGCTGGGAAGGGTACTTGGTGGGTAGGATGGGGAGATGGTTAATGGGTACAAGAAAAAATAGTTAGAATATTATAGGCTTTTTATAGATGTTCCTTATTAAACTAGAGAAGTTCCCCTCTATTCAAACTTGACTGAGAGTTTTTATCAAGAACAAGTGCTGGATTTCATCAAGTGCTTTCTCTGTGCTGACTGGCATAATCCTGACTTTTCTTCATTATTTTGTGAATTACATGTTTGTATGGTAGACTACAGCAATTGGTTTTTGAATGTTAAACCAGCCTTGCGTAAGTGGGATAAACCCCACTTGGTTGTCTAACTCTTTTTAGACATTGATGGATTTAATTTTTGTAGAGGATTTTGAATCTATATTCATGAAAAATACTGGTTTGGGAGGCCGAGGCAGGTGGATCACGAGGTCAGGAGATTGAGACCACTGGCTAACATGGTGAAACTCCATCTCTACTAAAAATACAAAAAGAAATCAGCTAGGTGTGGTAGCGGGGGCCTGTAGTCCCAGCTACTTGGGAGGCTGAGGCAGGAGAATGGCATGAACCTGGGAGTCGGAGCTTGCAGTGAGCCGAGATTGTGCCACTGCACTCCAGCCTGGGTGACAGAGCAAGACTCTGTCTCAAAGAAAAAAATATATATATATATAAATAATATATATAGTCTATACATTTATATATAATATATATTATATATTATATATTATATATATATATATGTAGTTTCCCTTTCTTGTAATGTCTTTTTCTGGTTTTGCTATATGGGTAGTGCTTGCCTCAGAGTTAAGTTAAGAGACCTCCCTCTGCTTCTCTTCTGGAAAAGACTTGAAGAACTGGTATTATTTCTTCCCTAAACGTACGGTAGAGCTTACCATGACATCACTTGCACATGGTCTTTTGTTGGTTTTGGAAGATTATTAATTATTATTAATTTTTTAAATAAATGAAGAGCAAATGAAGTGTATCTATTTTTCCTTCTGTAAGTTTTGGTAGTTTTCGTGTTTCAAGGAACTGGTCTGTTTCATCCAGCTTATCAATGGTAGCTATAGAGTTGTTCGCAGTAACCCTTTACTCTGCTTGAATGTCCATGGGATGAACAGTAGCGGCCCTTCTTTAATTTCTGATAAATGGTAATTTGTGTCTTTATCCTTTTTTCTCAGTTAGCCTGGCTAGTGGTTTACTAACTTTAATGACCTGTTCAAAGAACCGGCTTTGGGTTTTTGTGATTTTCTCTGATGTCCTGTTGCCTAGTTCATTGATTTCTGCTGTAAGGTTTATTATTTCTTGTCTTCAGTTTGCTTTGGTTTAAATTGTTTTTCTTTATCTAGTTTCTAAGGTAGAATCTTAGGTTATTGATTTTATGTCTTTCTTCTTTTCTAATATATGCATTTAATGTTACATATTTCCCTCTAAGCACTGCTTTTGCTGCATCTCAAACATTTGATAAATTGTATTTTCATTTTTCTTTAGTTAAAAATATTTTTCTAACTTATCTTAAGGCTGCTTCTTTGATTTATTTAGAAACATGTTTAATTTCCAAATATTTCAGGATCTTCCAGATATCTTTCTGTTACTCATTTCTAGTTTAATTCCACTTTGGTCTGAGAACATACTTTTTAAGATTTATATTTTTAAAAATTTATTAAGATAGGCTTTATGGCCCAGAATGTGATCTCTCTGGTGAACGCTCCACTCCACATGAGGTTAAGAATATGTATTCTCTGGCTACTGGATGGAGCACCACGAGCGTTAAAACAAGCAAATGAGCACTAAACCTAAATACTATTAGAAGACTGTTCAATTTAAAAGCAGTATTTATAGTTATCTTAAATTTCCTAGGCACTGAGCCTATGTGTAAAGGCATAGAAACAGGGAGTATGGGTCCAAACCGAATACTTTATTCGATCTTCAAAGTACAAATAAATTGTTCTCTGTCATACTTTGAATGATTTGCACACTGTAAAAATTCTCCTCTTGCAATTTGATGTTAACCAGAAACTGAGCAGATACAACATTATATACGTGAGCTCCTATGCAAGGAATAAACTTAATGTGATTTTTTCTATAATTATGATTACAGTTGGAAAGATTAAAGTTTCTATGCCAGTTTTTTAAAAAAGAAGTAAGGAAAGGCGATGTTTGCCAAACGCAAAGAGGGAGACATTTTATTTTTAGTTTCCTAAGAGATTATTAAAAATAACATTTCATAAAAGCTACTTCTAAGGTTCTTTGAAATTCTTCATTTATATGACACCAGTTTCTAATTTAAACATAATTGGAGAGAATAAATTGGGAATAAATTACAAAGAAAAGGAGGTAAAAGCACGTGCCACTGACTAGTAGTTTCTATAGCAGTCTCTTTGACTATTTTAGTCAATAAGACTACAGTCAGAAGGTTTGCATTTTGCCAGCCACTCTCCTGATGACAAAATTATTCTTTCCATAATCTAGTAACATCTAGCTTAGGCACTACACAACAGAATAAATAAAAACTGAAAAATAACTTGAAAAAGTCAACTATTACAACTTTAACTAATTCAACAAAATTCAATCAACTAACCAACTGAGCTCTAGTTAGATTTCACTCAAACCATTTCACCAATTCTTACGTTTGGGTTCTAAAGCTCACCATGGTATGTGGTGTTGAAATTCCAATATATTGATTCAAAATTAACAATGCTCAGCCAGGTGCATGGCTCACGCCTATAATCCCAGCATTTTGGGAGGCCAAGGTGGGCAGATAACTTGAGCCCAAGAGTTTGAAACCAGCCTTGGCAACACAGCGAAACCCTGACTCTACAAAAAATGGAAAAATTAGCCAGATATGGTGGTGCACTCCTGGAGTCCCAGCTACTCAGGGGGCTGAGGTAGGGGGATCACTTGAGCCTGGGAGACGGAAATTACAGTGAGCTGAGATAATAACACTGCACTCTGGCCCAAACAACAGAGTGAGACTTTGACTGAAAAACAACAACAAAAAAATGCTCTATAAAATTTCTTACTCATGTTACAAGTTAACCAATCTATATTTCAACTTTGGATAGCCATGCTATTTCTATTCCGACAATATGATTGAATAAAACAGATACCAAGCAATGAAGCAAAAGAAAGGCCTCATAGTAGAATTTTGCTTTCCAGTTCAATGAGTAGAGGTAAAATAATAAGATCTCTTAGCAACAGCCTAATTTTTCAATGTAGTAATTCTTTTGAAAATTACCTTTTGTTGAATCATCCTCTATTGGCTGTTTGAACAACGTAATATCCTTGAAAGTACACAGGAACAAGACCACCTTTTCATGTTCATTTCTTATTGGTGCAATTTGCATATAAAACCAAACAGGGGTTCCTGTAACAGAGAGAAGTCGGGGAAAGGACATTAGAGTGTGGCATGGCCACAGCAATGTTTTGGTCTCCTGGCTTCTTTCTTCCTTCAGCTGCCAACAGCTATGCCAGGAATCAACAACAAAACAGTAGCATATTAATTACTACAAAGAATCAATAAACGTTTGATTTTGTATCAACTACCAGTTATTCAAATTTAATGTACACAGTATTCAAGCCAAAATATCAAAATTCTAAAGTAAAGCACAGGTTGTCATTTCACAGTGCAGGCTACTTAAGCAATCCCAGCATCACCTGCAGGTCTGCGTCCCTCTACCACTGCTACCCTCTCCAACTTTCTTCTGAGAGTCTTACCAATTGTGATCACTCATACCTGCTTCTCTCGTCTTGTCAGTTTGACAAGTGTTTCCAATTAACTGCAACAGCCATACCTGATCCTCTAATAAGCATTCCTCTTAGAGGGACATCTAAAATACTGTTTCTATCCCAAGGCTCTCATCAGTCAGATAGACTTATATGATAGCTCTATGGCTTTAACTGCATCCCCACATCAGAGAGAGAGGATGTCAGCAAAACTTGATGCCCGATGTACACAGAAATCTACTTGAAACTGTTAAGGCAGCCTGAAAGAAAAAAAAAGACATGTCCCCAGCCTTTGAGATCCCCAGGCATCTTTTCAAGCCACCGCTTCCTACCTCGCTCACTCAAAGAGCATGAAGCTGGACTCTATCAACACATTCTTCAAAGGATGGCTACTGCAGACTCTGTCCTCTAGGGCAGAGGGTATCAAAGTATTCAAGGCTTACAATTTGGACAAATCAGGAACTGGCATATAACAAATATAAATATGTGAAGGCACAATAAATGCCTTCAAAGGTGTGATTATCTGTTAGGTGATAAAACACTGAAGGAAGGTGCCATTAAAATCAAAGAGACACATTTACATTACAATCAAAGAGACACTTTTCTCATCATATTTTCTTCAAGCCACAGTGTGGTAAAGCCCCTCCAAATATTCTATTTTAAGACACAAAGGTTTTTATAAGGTTTAGGATTTAGGGAGTGAACCATGCAGCTATTAATCATCTGTAGGTAAGACCCTAGCCTTTTACTAGCTTCCATTGAGAACTGAATAAGAAGCATTTCTATTCCCATAGCCTAAAAAAATAAAAAATTAAAAAGTCACCTAATGTCACCACAAAGGGGAATTTTTCATTTAGACAAGATGAGATAACTACCAAGCTCAAGAAGTCAGAGAATTAGAGAAAGGAGATTTCTATGGGACTATTCAGCTGTGACAATCAGGTTTTTTGCAACCCCAGGGGGCCCTATGGAAGGACGTGGCCCTTTCCAAAATGATGGTAGAATAAGACACAGACCTCAGAAATAATCACATCATCTCCCCTAGAGGCTTGTTCATTTTTTTCTGTTTTCGTATTTTACACAGCATGTCCAGGAACTGTGAGTGATGTGCACAGTTTTACAAATCACCAGGCCCAGACGTTAGTGGATACATGGCCTATGGCTATTCCAACACAGTGAGCTTGAGGCAGAAGGGTCATAAACAAAGAGAAAAGGGCACTAAAAAAAGAAGTCATTTTCCAAGGTCTGTTAGAAATCCGAACAGAAAGAGATGATGTTAGATTTCACGCCCTCCTGTGAAAACTGCAACTTTTCAAATTCTGGCAGAGTCTGGGCTCTCTTTACAACTGCTTTAGATATGAAGGTAATTGTTTTTCAACTTTCCAAGCCACAGGGTCATACTTCCCCAAGTAGGCTCAGTATTTGCCAAGTATCTGGTGATAGATCCTTCATATTCTGGATTTGGGGTTCAGAGGGCTGGGGAGTCTGGGAGGGTTAAGCAGAGGAACCTGCTGCCACTGAATCTCAGTGCAGAGTTCCAGCATTGATGACTTGGAGGAGCCTCAGCTGTCAATTCTGCCTTCGAGTACACAGAAAGTGCTATTTTAAGCTCAGAGCTATCATTTCTTTCCCCACAGAAGAAACAGCCCCCTGCTAATCAGAGCACTGGACCTACAGAACAGAGGCTGCAAACTAAAATTTCAATGGTGATGCATATTCAGTCAGATGCCTCAATTCTCCCATTTGCAAAATGATGTTTAACCCAATTACTTAAAGGAAATAGTGGGAGAACTTGGCACATAGCCATTCCCAAAACAGTTTTCTACAGATGTGAATTTTTCTACATAACATTTTTTTTAAATCACAAAAATATATTTTTCTCAGTTGATATTCAAAACCTTTCAGCTATTTGCAAGACTTTTTAAAAGCTGCAATTAAATAGCAAAACTCCATTATAATACATGGATAACACCTATCCTTCCCTAAAGAGGAAAACAAAAACAAAACCCAATGTAGATAGCACACAGAAAGGAGGCGTGAGTTTTAATTTACAATGCTATGGGGTATATATCCTATTGGCTATAAGCAGGAACTTATCTGCATAGAGAGTTATCAGGAAAGAACCAGATAGGCCTGAACAATGGTCAGATAATAATTTCAATCCATTAACATAAGGCAAAATATCTAAACTACCTTGGAAGGACTTCTGGAAATGTAAAATTCAAGGAATTACTAACATGATTTAAAGTAAATAAGTACAAATTCCACTAAGATATTTTGTTGTGGTGGTTGTCATTACAGGGTCTTGCTCTGTTACCCAGGCTGGAATACAGTAGCACGATCGTAGCTCACTGCAACCTCGAACTCCTGAGCCCAAGTGATCTACCTGCCTCAGCCTCCCGTGAGTAGCTGGGACTACAGGCATGTGCCTTCATGCCCAGCTTTTCTTTTTTCATAGAGGCAGGGTCTTGCTATGTCACCTAGGCTTCACTAAGATATTTTTTGAGAAACTCAGAAACTATGGACTTGTCTTTGGGGCTTTAAAGTCAGGCAAATGTTTGTTTATTTTTGTTTAAATGTCAGAGAGTGAATGACCTTAGTTATAGGGAATATTGTTACATTATTTGCTAAATTTGGAGTACATATCTAAATTATTGAAGAGTTAACAAACCATATGAAAATGAAGGGTTTTTTGGTATACAGGTCTCCTACAAATTATCAATATGTATTTAGACCTGGCAAAAAAGACCCAGAAAGCACCTACAGCCTGCCTTTTCTCTTGCAGAGGACAGAGCTGACCATTCAGAAGGGATTGTTTTCTAGGTGACAAGCCAGGTGACATTTAGCTGTGACTTCAAACTGAAATATCTCTTTGGCCTTGATGTAAAATGAAAGAGAAGATAAGCCATTCCTTAAGTAAAATTACTAAACACAAATGTTTCCATTATCAAGTGCACTACTTTGAGGCAATGCCTAACACTGTTATTCTTTTATTAGTCTACTAATAAAAAGAGAGATCAAATTTTAATTCCAAATATTCCACAGATAAAAAATGTTTCAAGTAAATGGACAGGATAAATTATGCTCCACAAGATCCAACAGGCACTGAACATGGAACAGACATTGCCTGTCGAAGCGAGAATGTTTTCCAAACTTGGGAAGAATTTAGTAACCATCAATGTCCATCAAAGATAATAATGGTCTTTGCTATCATCTGCTATTAGCAATAAATAAATTGACTCATCTTATGAAGTGACTGTTCATTTGAAAAAAGAAAGAAAGAAAAATCTGTGGAAAGAGCAAAAAGATAAAAGTAAGTAACCATGCAAATAAAGTGAATTAGAAAGGGGACTGAGTTGTTGAGTACACTCGGTTTTTGTTGGGTTGGTTTTTTCCCTCCAAACTCTCATGGAAAGTCTATATCATGAGATATTATGTCATTATATAATACCTTACCACATACAAATCTCATGCCAGAGAAAGTTCCCAACAATCAGTACAAATTTACCAAATGTGAATGATCTGTTCTGAGAACAATGACTACTTTCTACTAGGCTTTCTCACAAAAGAGTCTCAGGCTGGCAAAAGGCTGTATTGGTAGAGATTCCCCTCAAGTAGCTACCACATATTCACATTGCCTGTGTTTGTGTTGAAAGGTAATTCCACATATCCAGTGTTAGCAATTACCATTTTCTTTAACCATAAGAAGAAATTAATACATGTATCTGTCAATTTTAGTTGTTGTCACATAATTATAGGATCTTTATTATAAGTATTAATTACAAAATGTTGTGCTCCTGATACGAAAGTCATATTTAGGATGCATCTCATTTTTCTTCCATTCCTCAAAAGGTTGCTTTCCATAGGTAGAATTATTTATTAATTTTATTATCTAATTTCACCAGCAACCTCTGCCCCTGCCAAGAAAAGAAGCAATAGAAGTTTTACATGCTTTCTACATTTTAGCTCCACTATGACTTACCAAACGTAATATTCATAAAGAGTTGGCACATCTTATTAATAATTGAGATACCTACTGTTTTTCTTGTACAGAAGAACTTCAAAGCAGTTTGACTCGTAGTTGTCAAAAGTTTGCCTTACTTTCTCAATGGTCTTCTTATCAGTCAATTCCCCATACATAAAACTGGAGGGGAAAAAAAAGAAACAATCGATTTCACTTTTGTGTTGCCTTTCAAACGCTACAAAAATCATATAGTTGTCTTTGATTAAATAGTCAAATGTGGTTACAAAACATAATGTTGCTCCTCCACAATGAACTAAAATATTCAAATCATGACAGGCAGTTCTTGCTTTACACAGTTCCCGCATGCACAGATTTCAGTCACTATGGTTTAGTTAAATTATACTAGTTCCACAACACAGTTCAAATTTCAGTTACCACAGTATGTTAACCGAGTAATTGCACAAAGCGCAAGCTTTGCTGCTTGATCTTCAGTCTACAAACCACTAGAAAATAACAGATGCACCTTCACAACTAGTCACTGATCACATCACTTCTTTGAAAGTATGTCAGTATTGGTAACAGCACAGCTGTTATTCAGTTCACGCACAGACTGAAAAGCATGTAGTCATATTGCCTCCTTGTCTCTCAGTGATAAACCTACGTGACATTTTACAAAAATGGATAATCAAAAGCAGTAAGTAGCCAACAAAAATTAAAGTCCACCAAAGAAATGACAAATAATAATGTTGGAAGTGGAATTCAAATTGAACATAAAAGAAGTTATAAGAGAAATAGGTGACCGTGGAAATGTCGATACTGCTGCCATTTGGGAGATTCTAGCTATGCAGCCAAAAGGACTTAGTGAAGGTGAACTCATCAATATAAATAAGGAAAGTGGTTGTAACAAAAAGGATGAAGGTTTCCCAGAGGAGGTGACACCAGTTCAAAAACAAAGAAACAAACAAAAGCTCCTCATTAAAGGAGCTCTAGTACATTGCTCACAATAGTAAAAGTGGAAGAATAAAATATTTGAAATTAATTCTAACTTAGAAAGGAGGGTGACAATTTTTGAGGAGATAGAAAAGATGTTGCCTTTATACAGAAAGTTATATTCTGAAAAGGCAAATATTGTTCAAATGACTTGTGATAAGTTTTTAAAGAATAAATAAAACACTTCCCCCATTCTCAATGTTTCTAATGTTCAAAATCACAGTATACTACATAAATATGAGTTTTACCATTATATTCAGCTCCCTTCATTGATAACCAACAATAAGAGAAATTTTAATGTTTTGACAAACATTTTTAAAGATGCTAAAACAATCATAATTTTTATTGAGTATTAAGAGCGTTATTATGTGGTTTCAGCTTGCATATACCTTGTTATGCTTCCATACTATCATAATAAAGTGAGGATTGCATATTATACATATAATGCATTGACATTCTCATCATTTCAGGAGATTTCCTTAAGACAGGTACAAGTGTGGCTAGCGGGAGGGAAGTAAAGCTGGCATCTTGAAAAAATCATACATTATTACAGTTGTTAGAGGAACATACAAAATACAGATTAAGGAATGAATGTCTATATTCCACAAAAACTTTCCAATGTTTGACATTCTCTATTTTTCTAAGAGAACCTTGGCAAAAGTCTGATTATCTAAATAACAGAACTCACTCAATAACTACATGCCTCTAAAACTCCATTCTCAATGCTTTCAAAATCATCAGTTGTACATCTGGTTTTAGATCCACAGTTCTGCTGATCGGTATGACTGTCCAGACCATTTCTTCCACCAGGAAAGAAAATGTGGCATTACTGAATACCTTAACTAAGATTTTGAAAGATCAAATATTTATCTTTGTTATTGCTTTTCTTTCCGTTTTCAAAGAGTTCACATATTGACCAGAGGCAGATCCAAAGTGTGGTGGAGGCTGAAGCTTATACAATTTGTGGAGCCCTCCTTAAGAAAAAGAATACAAAATTATAAAGCAAGATTAAGAACACAGCCTCGAAAGACATGCACTCAAATGAGGGCCCCTGAAGGTTCAGATTCATTATCTTCATGGAAAATCTGCACCTGAAATTATCAATCAATAAAATTTACAACCTAAAAGGCATAGTTTATCAGCAAGATTCAGTAATGACACACAGGACCCAATAGTAGCACCACATTACAACTGGAAATTACACGATAACTCAAGCCCACCTTCTATAACACCAACCTAAGCAACTAGAATTCTAGAAACTAAGAAATGAAAGTAGATAAGGCAGATTGTTCAAGCACTAAGAAATCTGAATCCTTCATTTTTAATATATTTAATTTAAAAAGAAAAATTTTATTTGTCATTAAAATAACAAAATAAGTAAAAAGATCTCAGAATAAAATGACAGACTCTTAATTCCATATCTTATATCTAGACTAACACAGGAAACCTCAAAGCATACCTGCAAGCTGGCATTGAAAAGCCACTGTTCCTTTTAGAGCTGAAATTTCAGCTCTTGTGAGTTTTATAAAAATCTCTTGAAGGCATTACAATTAAATTAAAATTATTCAGCTAAAGAACATAAAGCAACTCCTCTCCCCAAAAAAAATTAGATTAATACTGTACATAATAGTTTTATAGACAAGTGAACTTTTTTAATCAGTTTTTTACTAACTGTTATTTTCAATTAAAGAATCTTAATAAAGCAGAAACATTTTAAAATTCAAGATAAGGGCAATAAGCTAAGTAAATGTTTGTAGTCTTAAAAGAAAGAAAAACCATTTCACGCTGCTACTAAATGACAGGTGTCTATGGTTCAATAAACTGAAACATAATATTCACAATTGGCCAACAGAAACAATAAGAAAGAATTTATAATACAGCAAGCAACTAGGATAAAAATTATCAAAAATTAACTCTAAAAGATTTAAAAGTAAGTTACAACTCAAATTTTTAAAAAGAAGCTCTTTGAGGGATTGGTTTAATAACACCAACTAAGAAAAAATGCAACACAGGTCTGATGCAACTAAAATTCTAAAGAGAAGAAAAGACAAACAAGTAATTTTTAAATAAGCTATTAAAAATTCACAATACACCTCCATTAGTTAAGTCCTTCCAATGCTAACATCACTTATCCTAGGAAAATAAAGGCACTTAAGAAAAATAATCCTATATTATTAAAATCCGAATACTGTTTTTAAAAAATAATCTTTCATTTCTTGCATTGTTCCACTCGGATTTTTCATTTATTATACCACATATTTCCAGTGACAGAACATGTATTTGAAGGGGTGAAATGTAGCAGTTAAATAATAAGAGGTATTTGAAAAGAGTATAAAGGATGTCAGAAATGTACTCTCTATCTATCCTCCCAAGGCAAGTGCTCTGGAGGTTAATTCAATCTCTGAAAGTATTTTCATCCAAAGTTGTCCAAGCCATACTGATAAATCAATGACTCCCCGTTCTCTATGGGTACGGCACATTTGTTGATTTGCTTGACTCTGTCACATGTGAATGTTGAAATATTTTAACACAGTTCCTGAAGCCTGACTCAGGATGAGTGAAGCTCAATGCAGTCTTTGAATGGTTAATGGAATTTGAGGGGTCACAAATTATAGAAATAGTAATCAACAGGCTTTAGAAACCATATATAATAATTTTACATAGTTTTCATATCTTCTACTAAATATCCTCAAGGAATAAGTAATGGAAATATTTTTAAAATTATAAAACTTCCACTTGCTCTCTTACATAGGATGCCAAGCTCCTCCTTGGTAATTATAAATGAACTACTGCACTGTTCCTTTATTGAAAGACAAACAAAATTGGATTCACAGAAGCAATCTATATCTCTGTTATAATATTGGGCAGTCATGGTATAACAGAGGACTTTTGTATTTGGAGGACCACTTACAAACTGGATAATTTATGGGCAAGTCTTGTGTCCTCTCTGACCCATAGTTTCTTCATCAGTAAAATGATGACAATAATAATATAACTCAAAGCATGACAAAAGGATAATGCAAATAAAGTTACAAATTGTAACATGTTACATAATGGCTGAAATATGACTGGAATGTACGGATGGGATTAGAAGGCCCCTTCCCAATCCCAGCCTCACTCTCTAGCTTCTCCAGGATTCTCCAGGAACCATGCTTTCCAAAAGGCAGGATCACTGTGTCTTAAAGGGAGATGTGCATGGTTCTGTGAATCTTCTTTCTTCACAAGCTCATGAGGTTGAAGCACTCACTCACTCAGAACCTGCTCCTGTATAATCTGGCCACTTTTCTTGTCACACAACTGACTGGTTTCATCTTGGGAATAAGGAATAAGTTTTCTTCAGGCCTGTTCTAGGCCATAACCGCTCGCCTAGGCATCTGGCAGTTATCTTTCATGTGTATCTGACCTAGAAAACTTTGAAGAACAGGTGCTTTGGGCTTGTAGCAGGATTTACTTATTCTTGGATCCCTTGTTCTGCTATCAAAATCTCACAAACAAGCCTCATTATAATACCTAGCTGTAAGAATGGCTACAATGATTGAAAGACTTCCAAAGGAGAAAAGAACCTTACAACTCTGAAGAAAACATAACCTAATCATGAGTTCCACCAATTTCTCTTACTCTGCTAAATGTACAACAGTGTGTCTAGACTAAAATGCAACAAACATTCAGTCACCATAGTACAGGGTAATATTATCTGCAGGCTGTAGTTCACAGATTAGCAAATGCTTCATCAAAAAAAAGCAACACAGATAGCCTTAACGCAGTGGGTAAATGTGGTCTCCAGCTCAGAACTGGCCACAACCATAGAATCATAAATGTTAATGGGAGGTGGACTGAGATCTGCCAAGAGAAAGCCTGAGAGAAGGGAAGTTAAGTAGGAAAAATTAAAAACAAATAAGAATACAGTTTTCAGCCAGGCGCAGTGGCTCATACCTGTAATCCCAGCACTTTGGGAGGCCAAGGCAGGCGGATCACCTGAGGTCAGGAGTTCGAGACCAGCCTGGCCAGGTGAAACCCCATCTCCATTAAAATACAAAATTAGCCAGGCATGGTGGTGGGCGCCTGTAACCCCATCGACTTGGGAGGCTGAGGCAAGAGAATCACCTGAACGCAGGAGGTGGAGGTTGCAGTGAGCCAAGATCGCACCATTGTACTCTAGCCTGGGCAAAAAGAGAGAAACTCTGTCTCAAAAAATAAAAAATAAAAAAAAATACAGTTTTCAAAATCTGAAAGAGGTAGTTTTGGAATAAATCAAAGACATTCCTTTATTCAGAGAATCATAACAAAAAGGTTTCACAACCCATTGATTTATATGGTGTTCAAAGGATTTCACTGGAATAAATAAATGGTTGATCCACGACATGTAATTAAGGAAAAACAGGGATAGCACTGTATATCTCTAACCTTTGGAGACTGATATCACCAAGGCACCTCTGCCCTTCAATACTTTTCATCAGTTTCATCGTGAGAAGCACAGCCCTCAGCCAAATGGAGCCAGACTGACTGGCATCCATCATCTGTCACGTGCTCTTGGTAGCTGCTGAGATAATCCTGTGTTCATAAAACTGCTGTGAGATCTGTCCAATAAAGTGTTTCTAATATCTCTGACTCATTGTCTAACTTGATGGGGTTGGATAAGAGATTGTAAATGGCCTTTCAAAAAAGTTCATTTGAGAGCATCTATCTACCCCTCAATCCTGCCTACCTAAACTATCTGATTGTTCTTTTCACCCCTCTATCCAAAGCAAAAACAAAAAACGACAGCAGAATAGGCTCCTAAACGTTTCAGGTTAATTAGAAGTAGAATGCTAAAGTGGTTCCTACCTAATCTATGACAGCATATCCCAAATGTCAGAGCTTCTACAGGTCATGAGATAAGATCACATGCTTTTAAATGTCATTCTCCCAAAAGTCTATAATCTCTTTTAAACATGCAATACTTTTCATGTCCTCCAGTAAACAGGAAAACAGTCCAAAGGCGTGGAAAATGCAATGTCCACAGTAAAATGGACAACGTTTGAAATTCCTAGGTATCCAAAAGTGTTATAGTGTCATAATTTTAGCTAAAACAAAAATGAGACAATACCTAACACACATCAGATATTTTCAAATAGGAATTTCAGTACTATTATGACATAGCAAAGATGTAGGAAAACTAGAACCCTCACTAATGGCTGCTGAGAATGGAAACAGAAGGTTACTCTGGGCAACAATTTCACAGCAGTTAATTTACAAACTCTGCATATATTCTATTATCCAGCTATCCCATTTCTGGGGATAGAGATAGAAAACTTCTCACACAGGGCCACAAGAGGATGTGTAGGAGGATGCTTATTTCCAAATTGTTTGAGGTAGCAAAGTGTCAAAGTTAGATTCCAGGACTAATAGAATGTGTAAATAGAACGAAGGCTGTGAAGACACTAGAACATTAGACAACAATCAGACATGATGAATAGATCATCATATGAGGACACAAAGAAGTCTAAAAACATAACGGTGAATGAAAAGAGTAAGAAACCATAAATACTACAGTGTGGTAGGAATTAAATAGATCTTAAAAACCAACATATGCAAAGCAATATCATTTCCAGAATACACATATTTAATAAACAAGCAGAAGACACATAGAAAGGTATATAATAAACACACTCTCGAATGAATAATCTTAAAAGGAAGAAGTGAAATGGGATGAAAGGGAAAAGAAATAAAAGGAAAAAAATGAAATAAAATAAAGAGAGGCTTTGCTTAGAGAGAGCAAAATGATAATATTGTGACAAACTGAGGACTATGTTCAATTTGATTCTGTGTGTCTGGTCTAGCATGGGAGGGGTTGAGAAGGACAAAGAAGAAAAAAGATAAGAAAACAGAAGAAAGAATTAATAGCCTCTTCATATTATAACAATACAAATTAATGTGTTTTCTATTTTACCATAAAACAATTCACTTTTGAACATTTAAAACTATGGCATGTAATATTTTTACCTAGTTGTCACTTTAATCCTATAGACTTTAATTCATCTAATGCAAGTTGTATACAAAAATGATTCTTTTTTCTGAGATGTATAGTGTCAAAGGTTGTATTTTCCCATATAAAATGAAGCTCACCGCTTTGTAGCTTCTTATTCTCTTACATCTGTCTAAAAACTTATTATGATAAGCAAAATTTTTAAAATTATTTACAAGGATATTCTCAGTGTCAAATACTTATCTCCACATTCACTTATAAGTCAGTAATTCCAAATACTATAATAACTTTTAGCCATCAACCCTGTGTTTCTAAATGTGCATATAATTTTCTTCTTTTCTCTCTCTGTTATTTTGTATCTCACATTTAAAGGCTTTTCTGGATTTATTCAAGAAATGGGAAAAAAGCTATATGTAAAAGAATGTGAGTCATGATGCAAACACTGTTTTATAAACTGCTTGGGGGGTGGTTTTGGGTTTGTTGTTTTGTTTTGTTTTAGACTTTTTTTACTTGATAATATGTTGTTAGTTTTTTCCAGTGTCACTGTCCTTCCAGTATATGCAACATATGATGTAGATAAACTTCTACTACTGGATATTTTGATTACTTCCAGGTCTTCAGTCTTCTAAATAATGCTACAGCAAACATAAAATGGATACAGTCTAATTTTAAAAGAGAATAAGGAAGTTTAAAAGAAGAGCACATTAAAATAAATCATGCTTCCAAGAAAAACTGATAAAGGTCAGATATTTGTTCATATATCAGATGCTAGCCTTCATTGTTCTGTGAGGGCATTAAACTTGTTGCAATTTTTAGGTTAACAAAACATATCTGGCATTTTATGCAAGTAAGTAATAATTGTTTACATTAAGAACATGATCATTTGAAAACACTGTCTCTGATAAGTAAAGACAATTTGGGGAAAGACTCAAATACTTTTTTATGCAGTTAAAAAACATGGCATAATCCAAAACTCTCCCACCTCGTGTCATAACACAGGATGAAATACAAGAAATAACAGTATGCTATTCAGAGCATGTGAGACCCAGGTTAGGGTTTATTGCAAAACAAGCCATCTAATTCAATAAATACTGACATAAGACACCGTCTTGTGTCCTGTTGTACATAGAAAAGTGAGCAAGATGGAGTCTCTACTTTTAAGGCACTTATAATCTGGTACTTGTGGTACTTGTGTTAGGAGAAGAAAGGCAGCTCTTTCATAGGAGCAAAGAGCTAATATAACATACCAGCACTTATTTTCTTCATGAATCCTTTGTAGGAAAAATTGTACTTGGCAAAGAAAATAGGCCAGGGATAGGGCAGATACATGGGACACAAGAAGGGATGAGAGCAGGACTTAAAATAGATCCAGATATGAAGAGCAGTACTTCTCAAAAATGGCAACAAAAGCAATAAAGCAATAAGGATAAAAACCCAAGGGATAAGGCAAGTTACTTTAAGGGCAAATGATGATGCCAACAGAAATATACAAAAGAAACTATGAGGAATCAGAGAAGGGAAAAACCTGTCTTGTTTAGGGAATCATAAATACCTTCAGGTAGAAGATCAGATCTGAGACAAACCCGGCATGAAGACGGGATGTCAGCAGTCCAAAAATAAGAAATGGGAGTGTGAGTATATCTGTGTTTCCTGGTACTCTCTAGG
The DNA here is from genome assembly GCF_009764315.1 of Trachypithecus francoisi. Classification (NCBI taxonomy): domain Eukaryota; kingdom Metazoa; phylum Chordata; class Mammalia; order Primates; family Cercopithecidae; genus Trachypithecus; species Trachypithecus francoisi. The sequence goes on along the minus strand of NW_022681468.1, from coordinate 42,170,139 downwards.
GACCTGTTCCACAGGATAAGGTCTACCATGAAACTCAGCTTTTTCTAACTTAAACTGCCTTCTGGGGGATAGGAGAGGAGCAATTCTTAATACAGACCAATGATATCAGTGCTAGCAAAGGGACCCTCTCAACCAGAAGCCACAGATTTTCATCACTCCCATTTACCAATTTCCACACCTGGGAATGAAGACTGAATATGAGAATGCCTTTAGTAGAGGCAAAAATGAGGGTGGCTAGAGGAGCATAGATTAAGGAACAGAATGTTTGAGCAGATTATTTCTCAAGCCTGGATAAGCACCAGAATCATCTAAGCTGTTGGTTAAAAATACTGACTCCCTGCTTGACCCACCCACTTCAGAATCACCTACTGATTCTAATTCAGTAGGTTTAAGCGGGGTAAGAATCTGTTTCACAAAACCTATTTAAGTGATTGCTATGTGCAGTCAGGTTTAAACTCAATGGTATAATATAAAATATCTATCTTTCATGATGATGAAGGATATCTAGAGAGGGAAAGAGAGAGTCATCAACCAATCCCTTCTGTATACCAAGGATGACTCTCTCTCTCTCCCTTTCTCTCTCTGTGTTTATGTATATATACAGATATACATGTTCCTCTGATTACTCAGCACATAGACTATTCTTGGCTTATGGTAGATGGTAGGTGATCAAAAAATATTTATTGAACAAATTGATTAATTCACAGATAAATATACAGTTATATACATAGAGAGAGAGAAAGTCATACACAGGGAATTGGTTCCAGGATCACTGCATATATCAAAATCCATGCACACTTAAGTCCTGCAGTTAGCCCTGCGGAACCCACATATATAAAAAGTCAGCCCTCTGTACACAAGGGTTTCACATCCCCTTGAATATTGTATTTTTGATCTGTATTTCTCTAATACTACATTTCTGATCACATTTGGTTGAAAAAATTAACCTATAAGGACCCACACTGTTCAAACTAGTGTTGTTCCAGGGTCAACTGTATATGTATATAACTATTACACATATATATATACTCACACACATATATATATATCATGCTTCTCAGCATAAATGGGTAGAAAAAATAAATCACTATTTCTCTAGGCAAGTCTCTTAACATGGCTCTACCTCAGTTTTCTCATCTGAAAAACAGAGGATTTGGCCTAGAAAAAAAAAATCAGATCCCTTGTAGTTCTAAAATAACTTGGTTCAGTGCTTAGTTAAATGAGAGCTTTAAAGAAAAATTAACTCATGGAAAAAACATCCCATCTGGCCTTACTGAAATATTGTGAAAAGTTTTGGGTTCTAAATTAGTTCCTTATATACAGTTTCCTTTTCTTTTTTCTGATCCCCTTTTTTCTTAATATTCTCTTTAAGCTCACAGAAATGGCATATTTTTTAAAAGAACCATTATAATTATATAAATGTCAGATTCTACTGTACATGAGTCAAACAATGTACCATTACCAAGTACATGTGGCTTACACAGGATGTAAGAGCTTTATTTTATGTTCTTTACATTCTCATGGACCATGTTTAACTTGGCCAGGTGGTGTTTACTCTGTTTTGTTCAAGACAATTTAGTTGCTCCAGAGATGCTGTAGATCACATGCCACAAGTTGTTCCCTGATACAAGACATTCCTGTGGTAATTCAGCATCTAGACTATTCCTGGTTCATGGTAGGTGATCAAAAAATATTTATTGAATGAATTGATTAACTCACAGATATACAAAAATCTTCATTTTTGCAAAAGTTCTCACCAATGGTTCTTAAGCTGTATGTTTCCATTGATGATTTAGTCTCCCTAATATTCTAATATAATTTTTAACTCTATAGTTTGTATATGGGAGTCCAAGTAAGCTTAAGCCTTTTAATTACATTCAGATTTGTGTTAAATTTCAGAAAAGATTACTTAGCTATTCTGTTACCTGCAGGTGCTGCTTTTCTGCATGACGTCAGCTCGATGATATCCAGAGAGTTTACAAAAACCGTCATTACTATAAACTACAGGCCAATCCACAATCTGGGCATTTCCCAGTAAGAAACTTGATTCTGAAGAAGAAAGGAGAAAAAAGGAGGTAATTTAGCTTCATTCAACAATTCACTTATTTCAAGTAATCAAAAAGGCAAACTCATAAAGATGGACACATAAAACTATGGTTTGTAATTGTGCAAATAATATAATCTGTTCTTGAAATTGACATAACCAGCTTTGCATGATCATCATATAAGACCTGCAATAAATACTGAATTTTTATACAAACTAAAAATTCCATTTAAAAGAAACCAGTTTATAATATTTCTTTGCATTAAAGTATACCCTAAGCTATGAAATAAAAGTATAGTTAGTATTAAATAATGTTCATGACTATAAATTACAGCTAAAAATTGGTTAATTTATTAAGATTAGGGCTACAGTCACTTCCCTACAAATTGAGAATACTGAAGTTGATAATAAAAGAAAACTGGATGACTCCTTCAAAAATTATATTAATATATTGCTGACATGATGGAACAAATTTTTTGTCCATTAGACTGATCTTGAAAAGTCTAATTTAAAATAGAATTTAAAAGTCTTCCTTTAAACTAAAATTATTCAAAGATATTTTCAACCACATAATACAGATAATTTAGAAACTACCAGTATTCTAAATAACAGAGATATCTTTGTTTTATTTTACACAGAAAAGTAGGTTTGCTTTTGTATAAATTAATATAAAATGACTGAAAATCCAATCATATTAGGCAGAAACTTTAGCAGTTTTGTAAACCACATGTTATATGTCAACATTAAAAGGAATTAAAGTTAAAATAATATTAAAATATATAAATGAACACTTATTTTTAATATAAATAATTTTAAAGTAAAAACATTTAAAGCAATACTATGCTTCAAAATTTTACCTAAGAAAATTTCTTTTGAACTCATACTCAGTAGTATAATAAAAATATAACAACTTTTTAGTAGAAGACTTTAAATCCTCATTCATACTTGGTCTTCATAAAAATAATGATGCAATTCAACATTTACTAAGTAGCTGCTGTATAAAAGTCACTGCTCTGGGTCAAACAGTGGGATAAAATAAAGATTAGTAAAACATACCCTTTGCTCTCAATAAAAGTATTTGCTGAAAACAAATACATAACAACAAAATACAACTGCCAGAATAGATACTAAATAAAGAAGCATGGGACAAAACATGAAAGACAAAATCTGTTTGAAGCCACTAGGAAACAACCGAAAGTAGGCAGAAACTGGAAAAAATAAACCCTTGAAAAAGAGAGGCTATACTAGCTGAGATAGTCATTTAACTGTCTATTCCCCTGAGAGCACTTGCCAGTTTGGAAAGTTCACAGTGTGAAAGAGCTCAAGCAGAAGTGTCTTACAAGTGTAAGGAGTCAAAGGTCACAATTTGGGGCTGGCAGAGCAACTTGGAGTTGGGGAAATCTTTTAATTGATGGAGTGATAAACCTCTGCATAATATACCTCAAATCCTTCTTGTGGCCTAAACTGGGTAGGCATAGGGTGAGACAATAAGGAATCCAGCAGACAGCAATGGTAAAGGGCTAAAGAGATGGATAGAAATTTCACCAGCTCCCCAAAGCTAGCAGATGAATTTCAGAGTTCAAGTCCCATCAAGCTAGAGAAGCTTGAAAAACACCTCAAGCCTTCCATCTTAACACAGGAGGCCACGCATTAGGAGTAAGAAACAAGTCATAGGATGAATAGATGTGACCTGGGACTAAAATAAAAAATGTAGAAAGTAGACCAAAACACAAAAAATAATCTTAAAATCAAGTCTCTTCATGACCAAGGTGATCCATCAGTAATTTAACTGCCTGATTAAAAAAAAAAGTAACTCTCCTCAGAGGAAAATAATGAAATCCCAAATCTCTACAATGAATTGATATAATGTCCCAGAAACAATAAAAAATTATTAGACAGGCAAGAAATGGAAAACTCTACAATCACTATGGAAAAAAGTAGGCAGTAGAAAGAGAAGTCAATAGGTAGAAATAATGCAATCTCTGAAATTAATAATTTGTTGGATTGGTTTAACAGCAGATTAGACACTAAGAAAGAAAACAATTTGAAAACACATTGATACAAGCTATTGCAAATTGAAGTAAAAGAGAAAAAGACTGAAGAGATGTTCTGTGGGACAATATCAAGCAATCTAAAATATATGTAGTTGAGTCAACAAAAAAAAAACAAAAGAGGGCACACATGTTATCAGACAATATGATAGATAAAATTTTTCCAAATAAAATGAAAACTAGCAACTCAGTAAACCGCAAGAGAGATAAATATAAACAAGCTACAGTAGGAATACGTTTCTTGCTCTTTTGTTCCACATCAAAAAGTGTTCTATCTTCTGCAAATTGATCTATAGATTCAATACAATCACAATGAAAATGACAACAGACTTTTTTGAAGAAATTGAGAAATTATAAAAGTTTGTGAAAATGCAAATTAAAGTAGTTATAAATAAAATATGAAAAACTAGAACAAAGTTAGAGAAATGTACAACTATAGTAATTAAGATGATATGGAAATGGAGTAAGGACAGACAAATAGACCAATAAAACAAAATGAAATAGGCCCTCACATACAACATCAATGGTTTTTTTGCAAAGATGCCAAGACAACTGAATAGGTAAAGTCTTTTTCAACGAATTTTATTGAAACAACTGGATATCCATATGAGCAAAAATTGAAACATGACCCCCACCTCACACACAAAAATAATTTGAAGTGGGTCATAGATCTAAATATAAAAGGGAAAATTATAAGCCTTCTAGAAGAAAACATAGAAGGAAATCTTTGCAATCATGAGGAAGACAAAATTTCTTATATAAGCCTCATACAGCAATCACCGTAAAAGAAAATGTTGATACATTAGGCATCATCAACGTTACTGTCAACTACTCATTCAAGGGCATTCTCAAGAAAATGAAGTGGAAACCTACAGCCTGGGAGAAAATATTTATGTTACAGATATCTGAGAAAGAACTCTAATCCAGAAAATACAAAATATTCCTACAAAAGAACAAACAACCCAGGTATCAAAATGAGCAAGTAACTTAAACAGACATTTCACACACCAAAAAGATAAACAACAGCCAATGAGCACAAGAATAAGATGCTTACAATCAACAGGCATCAGGAAACACGAACTGAAAGCACTATGATATACTGCTGCTCAATTACTAGAGTAGTTTTAAAGACTAACAATACAACATTGTTGATGAGAATCAAGAACAACTGGTGCTCTTTATAAAATGCTAGCAATAATGAAAAATGGTATGATCACTTTGGAAAACAGTTTCTTGTAAAGTTAAATGTGTATCTATGACCCAGAAATTTCACTTCAAAGTATTTATGCAAGTGAAATGAAAACATATGTTTACAAAAAGACTTGTAGGAAAATGTTCACATCAGGTTTATTCATAGTAGCCAAAAATTGGAAGCAATGCAAATGTCTATTAAGAAGAGGATAGATTAGAAATTGTGCCATATTTACACAAGGAATACTACTCAGCTCTAAAATGGAACAAACTTCTGATACATGCAACAATATGACCTCAAAAACATTATAAAAGAAACAAGCCACTAAAGTAGGTATACTGTTTGATTTCATTAATATGAAGCTTAAATATAGGAAAAACTAATATTATATGATGCTAGGGACCAGAACAATGATTTCTAAAGGGAATGGTGGAAGAAGTGACAGAAAAGAGAAAAAGAACTTTCTGGTAAATGTAATTGTTCTCTATCTTGATAGAGGTATATGTTACACAGGTGTATACAATTGTCAAAATTCATTCAACTGTACAGTTAAGATCTGTGCATTTTGCTGCATAAAAAATTTAAAAACACACAAAGAGGACAATGGATAATTCCATCTGACCAGAGAATCAGAAGTTTTAGGAAAACAATGATACTTGAGCTTAACCTTAGTTATGAGGATGGTAATACTACATTTCTGTGGTACCTAGGGCAGTTAGAGATCAAAATGAACTAATTTCTGCAAAGGTACTTCAGAAAGCATAAATTCCTCTATTTTTTTTCTTTTATTTATAGTATCAACTATAAATATTTTTAATATGACCATCAAATATTGTTTTCTTTCTCCCCTTAGCCCAAGTCAGTTTACCCTCTCTAATCCATAAGCTGTCCACTTCATGACTAGATAACTGTGGCAGGCCATACAGCTACATGGTATCCCTGCCTTAATTCATCCCAATGTTCAGTCTGGTGTTTAGGTGAATGCTAAATTGTCTCCCTGAAACCCTTCCTATATCCTATCATTCTTCATCCAGATCAACAATCCCAATTGTTTATATAATCAAATCTCAAATCCTTTCCAAGGTTAACAAAGCCCTCTGAAATTCAGCCTCACCTTCCCTACCTGTACAAACATGTTTCCCATTATTCCTGAAGTCTATACTACTGGAGTTAGGTCAATCTCTTCATTATGTTCCGAAAATCTGCTCATTCATGCTGCCCACTATTCAATTAAAATACGTTTCCAACATCTCTTTGCCCATCAAAACATTTCAGAATCATCTCAACTCTACGTTTTCTATGCCACGTTCACTGAATACCACTCAGTCTACATCTCCTCTGGCAGCCACCATATCTGTCTCCAACCATTCACAGGACAAACTTTCCATACAAGTTGTCTGTTCTCACTGGCTCCATCTCCTCAGCTCCTGTTCACTGAACTCACTCCTATTTAGCTTCTTCCCTCACCACTCCACCAAGACAGCCAAGTCACCAATAACCTCTCCCTATCGCCAAGCCCACAGGGCACTTTTCACTCATTTCATAACAATTCAGAAGCAATGGTAACCATTCCCCTCTTAAAAGTCTCTCAATGCTTGGTTTTCACAGAACAACATTCACTTGTTTCTCTGAACATGCCTCTATTTTTTTTTGCAGGCTCACAATTCTTTACCAATAAGTATACATTAGTGCCTAAGTCCTCTCCTTTCTTTACTCTTATACACTTACCTATGTCCATAGATTCAGTAACTCATGATTGAATATCTCCAAACCAAACCTCTTCTATAAACTCTCGATCTTGATACCCAAACTTGACCTCTCTTCTTAGTTATCTTAAATATGCTTCAGTATAACATGATCATGACTTTTTGATCCTTCAAATTAGGTGCTTTCCCACTGTTTCCTGTCTTAGAGAATGGGGCCACTATCCATACAACCTTATCAGCCAGTAATCTGGGAGCCATCAATCAACATTTATCCCATTACCCTCATATCTAATTCATTACCAATCGCATTACTTTTATCTCCTAAAGCTCTTTCAAATCTCTCTAGTTCTCTTCACCTCCATGATCATCACCCAACTCTAACTTTCTATCATCTCTCACACAGACTACTCAGGTAACTGTCTAACTGATTTACTCAGAACCTCTGTAGGATTCCCTCAGTGGATTTTTTTATACTGAAGCCAAACAAGATTTTTTTTTAATTAAAATTGTATCGTGTTTCCTCCCTCCTTTAACATCCTTCTTTTGGCTCTCAGAACACCCAAATCCTTTCCATGGCCCACAATGACTTCAAAGTCTGCCTGACCTTAGTTCTCATCACTCTGACCCTTGCCTACAATACTGGCCTACAACAGCCTCATTGACTTTTCTTGTATTCTTGTAAAAGCCAAGTTCTCTCCCACCATAAGGACTTTTTACTTGCCATCGTCTCTGCCTAAATACCATTCCTTTTCCCTCCTCACCTTGTCACCTACATTTATTTAGATCTTAATTCAATTGACAAGACCTCAGGGAATCTTTCCCTGACCTCTGATGAGGTCATATCCCTGTTATATAATTTTTTGACATGATGCACCTCTCCCTCACAGCCATTATCACAATGGCAGTTTTATACCTATTTGTGTCTTGACTTAATTAATGTATATCTGGCAGGGCGCGGTGACTCACATCTGTAATACCAGCACTTTGGGAGGCTGAGGCAGGTGGATCATGAGGTCAGGAGATTGAGATCAGTCTGGCCAACATGGTGACACCCCATCTCTACTAAAAATACAAAATTAACTGGGCATAACGGCGCACTCCTGTAGTCCCAGCTACCCGGGAGGCTGAGGCAGGAGAATAGCTGGAACACAGAAGGCGGAGGTTACAATGAGCCAAGATCATGCCACTGCACTCCAGCCTGGACAACAGAGCAAAACTACGTCTCAAAATTTAAAAAAAAAAATTAATGTATATCTGCCTGTTGGATTATAAGCTCTATAGGGATAGAGCCCATGTAGGTTTTTGCTCACATTTGATCTCTCATTGCCTAGCACAGTGCCTGACACATATTAAATGCTAATTTAATGGTTGATTATATGAATAAGCAAATGAACTAATACATTTTTGCGGGGTTCTCTTTTTATACAATTGATATCATAAAATTTATTAAGTAATGCCTTTCTAAATATTCCATATATGCTAACCTTGTCTTTTCATATGAATCACGTATTCCTCAGGATTATAAATTATATGCCTACTCTGCATACAGGAGTTTCAATATAATCATCCCGACAGAAAATCAATAATGAGACATTGTACTGGAACTACACTTTAAACCAAATGGACCTGACAGATACATATATAAACATTCCACCCAAAGACAATAAAATACATATTCTTCTAAAGTACAGAAAGTTGAAGTTCTCAACACAGAATGTTCTGCAGGATAGATCACCTCTTAGGCCACAAAGTAGGTCTTAACAAATTTAAGAAAATTAAAATCATATAACGTATCTTTTCTGACCACAGTATTATAATGCTACAAATTAATAATATGAAGAATTTTAGAAAATTTACAAATATGTGGAAATTGAACAATATACTCCTAAGGAACCAATGGGTCAAGGAAGAAATTTGAAAGGGAAATTTAAAAATATCTTGAGACAGGCCAGGCACAGTGGCTCATGCCTGTAATCCCAACACTTTGGGGGGCTGAGGCAGGCAGATCACGAGGTCAGGAGTTCAAGACGAGCCTGTCCAATATGGTAAAACCCTGTCTCTACGAAAAACACAAAAATTAGCTGGGTGTGGTGATGTACACCTCTAATCCCAACTACTCAGGAGGCTGCGGCAGGAGAATCACTTGAACCCGGGAGGTAGAGGTTGCAGTGAACCGAGATCATGCCACTGTACTCCAGCCTAGGCAACAGAGTGAGACTCCATCTCAAAAATATATATATATATATATCCTGAGACAAACGAAAACGGAACCACAACATACCAAAACTTAAGGGATGCAAGAAAAATAGTTTTAAGAGGGAATTTTATAGCAACAAGGGCCTACATGAGAAAAGAACCCACCAAATAATCAAACTAATGTTATATCTCAGTGAACTAGAAAAAGAACAAACTAAGTCCAAAGTTAGTGGAAGGAAGGAAATAATAAAGATTTGAGCAGAAATAAATGAAATAGAGACTAGAAAAGCAATTTTAAAAGGTCAGTGAAACTACAAGTTGGTTTTTTGAAAAGATAAACAAAATTGACAAACCTTTAGCTATACTAAGAAAAGAGGGAGAAGACTAAAAAACAAATCAGAAATCAAAGAGGAGACATTACAACTGATACCACAGAAATACAAAGATCATAAGATACTATTATGAACAATTAAAATGCAACAAACTGGCTAATCTTGAAGAAATAAACAATTTCCTACACACATAGAGCCTACCAAGACTAAATCATGAAGAAAAAGAAAATCTGAATAGACAAATAACAAATAAGGAGATTAATCACTAACAAAAATTCTCCCATCAAAGAAAAGCCCAAAACCTTATACTTTCACTGCTTACTAATTCAATCTTTCTCAAACTCTTCCAAAAAACTTAAAAGGAGAGAAAACTTTCAAATTCATTTTAGGAGGCCAGCATTACCCTGATACCAGACAAGGACACCATGAAAAGAGAAAATTATCCACCAATATCCCTGAAGAACATAGATGCAAAAATCCTCGATAAAATATTTTCAAACCAAATTCAACAACACATAGAAGGATAATTCACCATGATCAAGTGGTATTTATTCCTGAGATGCAAGGATTGTTCAAACATGCAAATCAATAAATATGATAGACCACATTAACAGAATGAAGGACAAAAACCGTAATATCAATTCAATAGATTCAGAAAAGGCATTTGAAAAATTCCACATTGTTTCATGATTAAAAGCTATCAACATATTAGGTACAGAAGGTATGTACCTCAGCATAATAAAGGCCATAATAAGCTCTAACATCATATTCAATGGTACAAAGTTGAAAGTTTTTCCTCTAAAATCGGGAACAAGACAAGGATCCCATTCTTACCACTTTTACTCAATTTCTAGCTGAAGTCCTAGCCAGAGCAACTAGAAAGAGAAAGGAAATAAAGCCTTCCAAATAGGAAATAAAGAGGTTAAATTGTCTCTGTTTGCAGACAATATGATCTTACATGTAGAAAAAAACAAAGACTCAAAGAAAAAACTGTTAGAACAAATAAACAAGTTCAGTAAAGTTGTAGGATATGAAATCAACACATGAAAAGCATTTCTATAATAACAAACTATCCAAAAAAGCAATCAAGAAAACAATACCATTTACAATAGCAACCAAAAAATAAAGTAAAATAAAATAAACAGTACTTAGGAATAAATTTAACCAAGAAGGTGAAAGATCTATACGCTGGAAACTGTAAAACATAGACAAAAGAAACTGAAGACACAAATAAATGGAAATATATCCTGTGTTCATGGACTGGAAGAATTAATATTGTTAAAAAGTTCATACAACCCAGGCCGGGCGCAGTGGCTCAAGCCTGTAATCCCAGTACTTTGGGAGGCCAAGACGGGTGGATCATGAGGTCAGGAGATCGAGACCATCCTGGCTAACACGGTGAAACCCCGTCTCTACTAAAAAAAAATACAAAAAACTAGCTGGGTGAGGTGGCGGGTGCTACTCGGGAGGCTGAGGGAGGAGAATGGCCTAAACCCAGGAGGCGGAGCTTGCAGTGAGCTGAGATCCGGCCACTGCACTCCAGCCTGGGCAACAGAGCAAGACTCCGTCTCAAAAAAAAAAAAAAAAAAAGTTCATACAACCCAAAGCAATCCACAGATTCAATGTAATTCCAATCAAAACCCCAAAGACATGTTTCACGGAAGTAGAGAAAAAAAAATCCTAAAGTTTATCCAGAATCACAAAAGACCCCAATAGCCAAAGCAATTTTGAACAAAAAGAACAAAGCCAGCGAGTCATCATACTACCAGATATCAAAATATACTACAAAGCTATAGTATAAAAGCAGCACGGTACTGGCATAAAAATAGACACATAGACAAATAAAACATAATAGAGAGCCTGGAAATAAAACCACACATTTATAATCCATTGATTTTCAGCAAAGATACCAAAAACATACAATGAGAAAAGGGCAATCTCTTCAATAAAGAATGTTGGTAAAACTGGATATCCCACATCAGAAGAATAAAATTAGACACTCATCTCACACCATATAGTCAAATTAACTCAAAATGGATTGAACACTTCAACATCAAACCTGAAACTATAAAACTGCTAGAAGAAAACATAGAAGGAAAGCTGCAGGACATTGGTCTGGGCAAAGATTTTTTGGATATGACTTCAATAGCACAGGTAACTAAAGTAGAAATTAACAAATGAAATTACATCAAACTAAACAGCTGTACAGCAAAGGAAACAATCAACAGAGTGAAGAGACAACCTATACAGTAATAAAATATATCTATAAACCAAACACATAAGGGGTTAATATGCAAAATATATAAGAAACTCAAACAACTTGATAGTAAGAAAACAAATAACCAGATTAAAACATGGGCAAAGGACATGAATAGACATTCCTCAAAAGACAATATGCAAAGAGCTAACAGTTACATGAAAGAAAGCTTAACATCACTAATCATCAGGGAAATGCAAATTAAAACCACAATAAGATGTTACTTTATACCTCCTGTAATGGCTATTATCAAAAAGACAAAAGATAACAACTGACCAAGATGCCAAGAAACAGGAACTCTTATACACTGTTGGTGGGAATATAAGTTAGTACAATCATTATAGAAAACAGAATGGAGGTTCCTCAAAAAATTAAAAATAGAACCACCAGATGATCCACCAATTCCACAACTGGGTATATAGCCAAAGGAAATTAAATCGGTATGTCAAAGGGCTATCTGCATGCTCATGTTTATTGCTCCACTATTTACAGTAGCCAAGATATAGAATCAACCGAAGTACCAATCAACAGATGATTTAATAAAGAAAATGTGGTATATATGCCTAATGGAATATTATACAGCCTTTGTAAAGAAAAAAGTATTGTCATTTGTGACAACATGGATGAACCTGGAGGACATTATTTTAAGCAAAATAAGTCAGACATAGAAAGACAAACACCATATGATCTTACTTACATGTGCAATGTAAAAGTCAAACTCATAGAAACAGAGAAAAATGGTGGCTACCAAAGGCTGAAGGGTGGAGACACTGGGGAGATGTTGGTCAAAGGTCACAAAATTTCAGTTGGACAGAAAGAGTAAGTTTGAGTGATCTACCATATATCAGGTTAACTACAGTTGATAGCAATATATTGCATATTTGAAAACCTCTAAGGGAGACTTTAAGTGTTCTCACTGCAAAAAAAAAAAAAAAAAAAGAAGTGACAAGTGAGGCAATGAATATATGAAATAGCTTGACTTAGCCATTCCACAATGTAGACATATATCAAAGCATTACATTTCCTAGACTATGTTTTTAAAAACTTCAAGTTAGTTTGAAAAAAAAAAAAAAACTCTGAGTTGTTAGGTCTGATTGACTATGTGAGCAAATACTTCAGGTATACCTGGCAAATACTTGAATTGTCCATATTCTATATTATTGATTAAAACGTAGATATTTTGAAAAATCGTACTGAAGAGAAAGGCAGTCTTGTTGTACACTATAAACATATTCAATTTTTACTTGTCGATTTTTTAAAACAATTTAAGAAAAGCATTACAATATACTTATTATTTATTGGTTGAAGGAATTGCTAGTATTCTAGGAAAAAGGATCCCACAGGCTTAAAAAAGAAAGACTGTAAACATTAAAGGGTCTGCTGATCTAACAAATAGTGTTTTTAAAACTTTTTTTTATTAAAGTTCATAGTAAGAAATAATTTTTTTTTTTTTTTTTTTAAGACGGAGTCTCGCCCTATCGCCCAGGCTGGAGTGCAGTGGTGCGAGCTCGGCTCACTGCAAGCTCCACCTCCTGGATTCACGCCATTCTCCTGCCTCAGCCTCCCTAGTAACTGGGACTACAGGCACCTGCCACCACGCCCGGCTAATTTTTTTGTATTTTTTTAGTGGAGACGGGGTTTCATCGTGTTAGCCAGGATGGTCTCGATCTCCTGACCTCGTGATCAGCCCGCCTCGGTCTCCCAAAGTGCTGGGATTACAGGCGTGAACCACTGCGCGCGGCCAGAAATAATTTTTACATAATGACTCAAGTGTATATACATACGTGCAGACATGTACATACACAATACACAATTGAAAAAATTTCTCAGACTACATTTACTCACTACATGAGATGCACTCTACAATTTCTAACCTATTTCAATTTTGGGTGCATTAATCAAGACCTGTTAAATCAATTCCATAGCCCAATGAAGGGGTGTACCTTAGGATTTTAAAAGCATGATTTAAACAACCCTGCAAAGGCTTTACAAACCTCTCTCTCTCTTATAAACAGACTAGTTTTCAAGACATGTGTTAGGATTTGGATCATTCTCACTATTTCATATTAACTCTGCCATTAAAAAATTACGGCCGGGCACGGTGGCTCAAGCCTGTAATCCCAGCACTTTGGGAGGCCGAGACGGGCGGATCATGAGGTCAGGAGATCGAGACCCTCCTGGCTAACACGGTGAAACCCCGTCTCTACTAAAAATACAAAAAATTAGCCCGGCGAGATGGCGGGCGCCTGTAGTCCCAGCTACTCGGGAGGCCGAGGCAGGAGAATGGCGTAAACCCAGGAGGCGGAGCTTGCAGTGAGCTTAGATCCGGCCACTGCACTCCAGCCTGGGCGGCAGAGCGAGACTCCGTCTCAAAAAAAAAAAAAAAAAAAAAAATTACCCTGCCCCCATGATACCATTTTCAATAGCTCTGCAATGGGAACATTCAGACTCCAGCTCAGCAGGGTCCAGCTATCACTACCCATTTGTTAATAAATTATTCCACTTACACTTGAGTAACTCTGTGTAGTAACAAAATTAATAACAAAAGCAACCATTAGTGTAGCCCCTACTCTATGCTAGGTATTGGGCCTGATGTTGTACATGTTATCCCTAATTAGGAAAACTTTATTTCCTCTTTTACTGATCACTCATCAGGCAATAAGTCACAGACTCACAAAGCCTAGATTCCCAAGGTCAGAAGTTGCAGCTAGAACACATGTTCCTTAAATTCTAATTCTTGGCTGAAATAATTGCAAATTTAAACTCTTCCTAAGTAGTCTAGGAAATTATGTCTCTTTTTTTGCTTTAGATGGAAAAGTAGGAAGACTAGGAATGAAGGAAAAGTCCTAAAGCAACTCGCTGCAGGGAGAACTAACTCTTCCTGTTAGACTGGAAGCAGAATTGTTTAAGGGAAGAACACAGAAGTCAGAATCAAAAGTAGATAATTAAGACTTTGCTTTTCTCTTCAATCCCATTTTTCAAAATATCTACATTTTAACCAATAATATAGAATATGGACAATTCAATTCAGATATACCCTAAAGTATTTGCTCACATAGTCAATCAGACCTAACAACTAAGAGTGTTTTTCAAACCAACTTAAAATTTTTAAAAAGGTAGTCTAGGAAATATGCTCTCCATTCATCTTTATGCTTGAAGTTTAAGTCTAGTAACTGAAACCATCAAAGAGTTAAGTAACTGGACTGTGCTCACCAGACTTTACCTCGAGGCTTTAATAATTGCATTTTAACTATATGCACTCTGAGTTTATGGCGGACAAACATGAAAACTGCTTTTACCATTGCTGAATGTTTTATAAAACCACAGTTGAGTAAAGTAGACGTGGTGCTAAGTCTACTTTATATGAGATGTTATCAAGTGGTAAACATTTATAACAATCAATATACCATAAGGAGCCCTGACCCAAATATTCTCCCAGAACTTGGATCCCTTCTCCATACCATCAAGTAAGTTTCTGTGAAAAAGCTGGAGAGTTTTAATTAGGCTACTGGGTGCCTGATATACAAACTAGTAACAGTAATGCCCACCATTCTGGGTAGTTATGGAAACTAAGCAAAGTAAGCAGTCTTTATAAACTATTAAAGCAAAAAGCATTTATAAGCTATTATTATCAGGTGCAAGATTATGTTACTGAGTTGTATATGCAGAAGTATCTTGGTGTGTGTGTGGCGGGGAATATATGTATGCATGTAAGTGAAGAACCTAGAAAAAATAAACTGTTAAATATTGACCCTGCAAAAACCAAAACCTATAAAATTATATTTATCACTGAGAACTAAACTACAGAATAAAATACTTGAGAAAAAGGAGAAATAAGAAGAGAGGGAGACAGATTTTTTAATCAAGGCTAGATTAGATAGAAATTGCTGAATATTAACTATCCAGAGGCTTCTTTTTGAAATTTCTCTATTTGTTCACTGAAACACTCTCTATGTATATGAAATATTCAAATAACTGTTGCATTTCCCTGTAGTCACGAAAATTCTTATTTCAACAAATGAAAAATATATTATTAATAAATATTAAGAACAGAATAGCAAATTAATTATAATTGTTCCTGGGAAAATTTTAATTTCCTTTAGCTTTAAAACATGTTGGCAAAAAGAAATCTGATTACAGAGGAATGACTTCTTTGCAAAGCAAATGAGTTACAAATCTAGAAAGTGAGAGGGTCTAGAAGTTTTGGAAACATGATGCCTTTAAAGAAATTGCCCAGAATCTCAGTGACCATCACCCATTCTTATCAACCAGTCTTGACAGGGAAACCAGTTCTGGTTTGTCCTCATAGCTCTTAAAGGACCTTGAGCCATGAATTCTGGAAAATGGAACTTTCCTTGAGCTCCAGATTGTTTCCGTCCTTAAAGATGTTTACAAACATTTCAACTCCAAAGGAATCAAACACACAATATGGTCCTGTATGAGTTGCCTAAGAATCAGGGCATTATCCTCACCAGGAGGCAAAGATTTCAGAAGCTGTAATTTCACACGTCAGCAGATTCTGGAATGCATCTATAAGGGTCTAAGACTTGAAAACAACTTGAATACAGACTTGAAAACAACTCATGATATTCATTCAAGACTATGCAGTATCCTATCAGAGGTGAACCTAAAATAAAACAAGCACTTTTTCTTCAAGGGTTAGAAAGTTAAAAACTAATCAAAGACCCTTAATTCCAAACGGCCCCCTAGGGATTATTACCAGTGTTTCTCCATCTTGACTGCACAGTTGAGTGGAGTGAAAGTTGAGGGAGATTGGAGAGGGCCACCTAGGAGTTATTTATCCCAGTCCCCACACCCCAAAGATTCTGTTTTAATTGGTCTTGAGTGGAACCTAGGCATCAATATTTATTGCTAAATCTTTCAGATTCTTTCAATGTGCAGCCAGGGTGGAGAAGCACTAATCTAGTGCAATAATTCCTAAATGCTGGCAGCTGCAATAGAATCGCGTCACGAATGTCAAAAATAGAGATTGCTAAATTCTAATGCAGATGCTCTGAATTGACTCCCTCACAGGTGAATACAAAAATGCAGGCATAGAGGTAAGTCTCTCATGCTCAGCCAAGTCTGGCACACTTTGATCCAGTGCCTTGCTACTCAAAGTATGGACCAGCATCACCTGGGAGTTTACTGGCACTGTAGAACCTGGGACCCACCCCAGACCTTCTGAGTCAGACCTGCATTTTAACAAGATCCTCAGGTGACCCCAGAATGCACCCATCTTCTGCTTTTCCTTTCTTTTATGGATGGGAAAAAGACCAGGAAAGTTTAAGGACTCGTACAATATAGGAAAAGAGTATCTAGTAGGGGAAAAAGACAGAACCAGGTCTCCCTGTCTAAGACTTTCTATTCTATCAGACTATATTTCTGAACTGCTGTCTAAGCTTTTGTTTCATTTTGTTTTAATATAAGGAGGCACTTCCTCTTTATAGAGCAATTTATTCGGAAAATAGGAAAATAACTACACTTAGGTTAATACTACTACATATTAATTCCTAAAGGAGATCATACACAAATCATGGGATCAACAATCCTGGCTGATAAAAAATTCTGGACAAAGGAAGGTTATATTCAGTCAATAAAGGCAATATAAGAGCATGTGGGATGTTTCCTCCCTTTCTACAGCAATTCCAGGAGAAAAAAATATGTTTTCCTCTGAGCTGCTCCAATATGATTAGATTTGTTTTTGTTTGTTTTTATGAAAATCATATCCTTCTCAGATCCAGAAATCTCATGTACATTAACACTGGTAGTGTGGAGGGGAAGGAAATGGGAGAAATCAAAGGATACAAGCTGGGAGTTACGTAGGATAAATAAGTCTAGGGATCTAATGCACAACATGAGGACTACAGTTACTAACATCGTACTTAATAATATTGTATTGTATGCTGAAAATTGGCTAAGAGAGATTTTAGCTCTTACCACACACAGACAAAAGGGTAACTGTGGAAGATGATGAATGGGTTAATTTGCGGGACTGTATAATCATTTCACTATTTATATGTATATAAAACAATGTTATAGGCCTTAAATATATACAGTTTTTAAGAAGTGTAGAATAAAAGGGTGGAATGCCTTTTTAGGGGGTTAAGCCTCTGGCTCCCTCTCCTTTTTACCTTTTTTATGCAAATTACCCCCAGAGAGAAATATTTCAGAGGACTAGCAGTTTTTAAGTATTTTAAGAAATGATAATAAGACACACAAACACATTTTAGAGTACTGAGGAAGAAAGAAAATGGAGTGGAGTCGAGAAGAAAAAGGACTTCACACACACACAAAAAAAAACTTTCACTAATTTATAGATTTGCCAAGATCCAGAGCAGTGTGTGAAGAAAGACAGTTGCATTTTCCCTCTGACTGTTTTCTTGTAGTTCTAACTTTGGAGAAGCACACCACCCGGAAACCATGGCTCTCGCTCTCAAAGCCCTCAAACCCTGGGACACAGAGCTCCTCCAACAGAAGCGAAGTACAGGCAAGACTAGAAACCCAGATGAGGGCTATTTCAAGCTGCTCTTCCGGATCACTGGGGCTTCAATGAGGAAGAATCAGTGCAGGCAGTCGCAGCTCCAGTTATCACCCCACCCTTCACAGTGCTCCCATTCAAAGAACACACATTCCAAAAATCAATGCCTAAGAAGGAAAATCTGAAGCAAAAGTGACCCAATAAAACGCATGTAGCAATCACTAACTTTTTCTAAAAGGAGTTGGTTGCAGAGGCCTTTTCAACAATGCTTACTGACAAATATTTATTATAAAGTTAGGTTTGGTTTGGGGTTTGGGTTTTATTCAAAAGTTTACTTAGTTTCTTATCCGAGTCAGTTTCTTATCAAAATCTGAAAATACATGTTTCTAATCCATAAGAATGACCAGACTGTCCAAGCTAATTACCTGGCTCCTTTCTGAACTCTGCAAGTAGAATGCAGAAATCATATCTGTACACACTTATATTGAGCTAAGCTGTCTTTGACTGCATTCTTCTTTTCTTCGAGGGAATGAAAAGGGAGCTAGATGGCAGTGATGATGCAGATGGTCTTTAGAGTTTCATTCCAAGCATGGCCTTCTTCCAGTTTTTCCCATCTCAAGGATATCTTCCCTACCTCCATCTGCATGCAGATGCTTGGGCCACAACCTTGGGAGTCATCCTTCACACCTCATCCATGTCGTCAAATTCATTACTAGATCCTAATAATTCTACTAACAAAACATATCTGATGCATCCATTTCTCTCCATCTCCACTACTACCATGCCAGGCCAGACCACCATCATATCTTGTCTGGACTATTGCACAGAGACCAGACAAGATATGTGGTCTCCCATCTTGCTTCTCCTCCCCTCAACCCTTACAGAAGTAGCTCTTGGGACTATGAGGTTTTTCCACTGCACTAGAAATAAAACACAAAATCTTTCCCCTGAATAGTCAGGCCCCTAACTGTCACTCACCCTTATCTCCTGTCTTTCTTCTGGTTTCACCCAAGGCAATCCAGCTGCGCTAGTCTGTAAGCTTCACAAACTTAACCATTTATTTTCTTTTTCTCCTTGGGAATGTTCACATGCTTTCCCTTTGCCTGAAATATTCTTCTTCCCACTTATCCTCTTGTTACGTCTCACTTTAGTTATCAATTTAACACTACTTCCTTAGAAAGTCCTCCCAATTGGAATTAGATCGTGTTGCACATGATCATCACACCCTTCCCTTTTCATCCAAAATGCTTACCACAATTTGTAATTATATATTTGATGTGGGCTTGGTGAATGCCTGCCTCCCCTACCAGACTCTGAGTTCCATGAGGTCAAGGACCATGTCTATTTGTTCATTGCTGTATACCCACAAATGTTTTATGACTATATCAAATAAAAAATTCTGATTCCTATTTAAAGTCATATAGTCAGTCAATAAATAGTTATAAAGCAATGCTTAGACATTGTCAAGAATGTAGATAAGGACCATGGCAGGTATTTTTTTTTCAAGGAATAGGCAATAAGTTTAAAAAAAAAAAAAAAAAAAAAACAGGTGGGGGGTGGGTGTTCCAAAGCAGAAAGCAGATATTCCCGCACTTTGACTAGCATCTGGAAACTTGTAAATTTAAATTATACAGTCTGTAATGTTTTGGTTGTTTGTTGCTTTGAGATGGAGTCTTGCTCTGTCACCAGGCTGGAGTACAGTGGTGTGATCTTGGCTCACTGCAATCTCTGCCTCCTGGGTTCAAGTGATTCCCCTGCCTCAGTCTCCCGAGTAGCTGGGACTACAGGCGCGCACCACCACACCTGGTTAATTTTTTGTATTTTAGTAGAGACGGGTTTTCACCATGTTGGCCAGGGTAGTCTCGATCTCCTGACCTCGTGATCTGCCCGCCTCAGCCTTCCAAAGTACTGGGATTACAGGCATGAGCCACTGCATCCAGCCTGTATTATTTTTTAAATGTGTCTTCTGGATGAATGATATCTATAGATCTATTTAAGTTTCATAGAACAGTAATAGTGGAAAAATCTGAAGCATATACAGCAATTGTATTTGGGTTAAACAAAATATTGGTACAGATGGCTAAACAAAAACATAATTTATATGTCATGCCCACATCCACAATGTTGATTTGTGGTATGTGCACTGCCCATTTCTATGTCAATGACAGAATCTAAGGCTGGTGTCCTTCATATCCTTACAAAATACACCTGTATCCTACTGTATCCTACAACAATCCTCTAGCAATATAGCAAATGTGCAGACATACTTTGTACCTTCCACAATGACACTAATTATTACCCAATAATATTGGCAACATTAAGCAGACCATCACTGTAGGAGTTTAAAATATGCAAAAATGTCTGTTAATTTATTCAAACTTGTTCAGCTGTCATCAAAGATAAAAATATGCTTCCACTTTCTATCTCCTTCACGATCAAAGGTACATTTTTAAGTTTCTATGTTTCTTTGATGGCATTAACTTCATTTTTTCATCCAGCCAAAGTGGTTCAAAATGCATGAGATACTTTAACATATATTTCTGAAATTCCAGTGGTAGGAATAATAGCAACTTTGTTATTAAAAAAGATTTCTCCACAAAATGTTTAACAATTCAACGTTTCTACTTTTAATAGCTGGTGTTTTGTTCATGAAAAAATGACTTTCTAAAACGTAAACTGGTCAGAATCATTAGAAGCAAAATATAATTGCAATAATGGCCTATTTGATGCATTGCCTCATAACACAACAGAAAACTTTCACCCTGATATAATGATAACATTTTACTAAATTTTATTGCAATGAAATTTCTTAAAATACCTGAAGCCATAAGACTTATGCTAGTTACATAATCTTGGGGAATAAAAGCTAAATCAGTCAAGATATATTTATAAGAGGAACAAAAGTATATATTTAATGTTTAAGCATCATTTTAATTCCTACAAATAAAGATTTTTGCAAATGGACTGCATCTTTTCTGAGGAGATTACGTATTTTCTTTGAAGTTACGTTTTAATGGCAATTAAACACTAATGGCAAGATAAATGATGAAAAACCTCAGTTAAAAAGCTGGTCCAACTTGCACACATGATAGAAAAACAGAGGAGGCTTTTCTGAATGCATTCACAATCCAATTAATTTTCTAAAGCTTTCTCTTATATGTTTTTAAATTTCTACTCTCTGTGCAACGGAGCTAATTGTTCAAGAAAAAGATACAGAGCTACAAATTCAATTCATCTCTCTCCTTTGGCCGGATTTCACTAGGCTGGTTATAAGAAGAGGCTGATGTTTCTGCTTTATTTCTCAGTTTGTCCAAGAATTATCAGGTATTGAAGTAAACAGAACTGATACCTCTTTTGCTCTGGGCAGTCGGTTTTTGTTTGGAGCGGGGATGGACAGGGGTGGGTTGTTTGCTTGGTTTTGGTATTCTCTCCAAAGTAAGCCCTCAGTAAACTGAACTCAAAAGCTTTTAAGCTCAGATCCACCAGTTTCTGCTGGGAAATTCTTGACTACTTAATTTCTTGCTTTCTTCAGGTTAAAAAAAAAAAAAAATCTCCCCTAGCTTACCTTGTCTAAAGAAAACATTAAAAAGTGAATAGGTAGTAAGTCCTCACTGAGATGAGGCAGTGGGAGATCCACTACAACTGTGGCTTCACCACATCTTCTCAGCAACCCTGAAAGGTGGGTGTCCTCATTCTGGAGAGCCTCAGTGTGTCACCAGGAGTGAGGGCTAGACAGGAAACCATGTTGTCAAGAACTCAACACCTTTGCTCTTTCCATCCTGGCACTGTGCCTGAGAGCACAGTGGAGAGCACTGTTCTGTGAGCCTTGGAAATGCCCTCACAGAGTTCCAGGAAGATTACCAGTTACCTTGATAATGGTTGCTCTAGTAGAGACAGAAGTTGCTTTAGGAATGAGCAAGGAGAATATATCACGCATTTCATTCCTCCCTCTTGGAGACCTCTTGTTTCTGAGCTCAGTTAATGAGGCAACTCTTTCCTTCTGACCTGTAATTCTTTCTTTGGTCCATCACAGTTAGAGACACCGGCTGCATGTGATGTCAGTTATGGACATGCTTCATGCCTTAAGATGAGTCAGTGCAGTAAATGGGCATGAATTAACTTACTCTGCACCAGCACTTACAGGAGACACAAAAGAAAGCTAAGGATTGATAATCTAGTTGGAAAGTAAGACTAATGTTATACTGAATGGAAAGTCAAAGATGACCCTAACACTTCTAGAGTAAAAAACAAAAATACTAAAGACACTTTGAATAGAAATGGGGAGATAAAAAAAAAAAAAGTCAATCTGGAGCCAAAAGCAAATAAATTCTATTCTACCCACACTGAGTTTTAGATGACTTTTGAGTAGTACAAGAAGAGAAATCCTGTATACCTTTGGAAACATAGACCTGGGGCACAGAGAAGATAAAATTTAAATTATGGCAGAAGACAAACTTTCCCTGAAAAGTAGGATGGAGATGCAAGAAAGAAAGTTGAAGGGAGAACTTGTGTGACTACTCAACTCATTCTTTAGGAAGGAAAAGGAGAGGAGGGAGGAGGAGAGGAACAAAAAGGGAAGCCAGTAGAAAGGGCAGCAGGGCGTGTAAGCTCATGACAGCTATAAGAGAAATGGTGGAGAGGATAGGGGAGTATAGTTTCAAACCCTGCAAAGTAAAAAAAAATATGGACCAAGAAAAGGTCTTAAGATTTACAAGAATGCTCACTTGTAATTTTCTAGGAATTTTCAGCATTATGGAGTAGACAGAAATTAGTTGAAAAGAGGTGCAGAAGGAAATGGTGACTAAGAATTAAAAACATCAACTATAGATAGTGCATTCAAACATTTAAACAACTAAATGATAATAATAACTAATGGCATGATATAATGCTTATTATGTGCCAGGCACCGTTCTCCATACTTACATGTATTGCCTAACTTAATCTTCACTCTAACCCCATAAACTAGGTACTATTATTACTTGTATTTTATAGATAAGGAAACTAGGTACAGGGAAGTTAAGTCACCGAGCTAGTAAGTATCAGAGCCAGGACTCTAATGCAGGCCTCTAGAACCTAATAAATATGTACATGCCTTCCACAGAAAAACAGGAGAAACATTGTTTTTGTCATTGTGTTCATTATGAATCCCTAGTGCTAGATCCCTGCCTAGCACATAGTAGGTACTCAATAAAATTTTGTTGCATTAATGGATAATTAACTAGAAAGGGCATGAGAGCCAAGCAAAAGGATCAGCATTGTATTTCAGAGCCTTTATTCTGAGACTCTTTAACCCCCACTGAGGAACTCCTCTATTTTTTCAATGCTGTAAATATATAAAAATAAACTCATTATTCTATAATTTGCCCCCAAATTTTAAAAATAAAAATAAATGCCAACAGATCAAAAGGGGTTTACAGAAAAGCTCAGGACAAAGATTAACTTTTCCCCTGAATCCAAGTGAGTTGTTCCATTTTCAGTTAAATATGGAAACCTGAGGCTGGTCCTGCAGTCTCTAAAAATCTAAAAGTCATTTTCCTCTTCTACTGG
The DNA here is from genome assembly GCF_009764315.1 of Trachypithecus francoisi. Lineage (NCBI taxonomy): Eukaryota > Metazoa > Chordata > Mammalia > Primates > Cercopithecidae > Trachypithecus > Trachypithecus francoisi. The sequence continues at coordinate 42,146,333 of NW_022681468.1, read as the reverse complement.
ATACTGCACACGGCTGTAAGCTGCTCCCCAAGGCAAAACTCACTCAGAAGGTACTTAAGCAGGTAAGGATTGATTCCCAGGGATAAAACTCACCATCAATAACTCCTAACTGCAAAGTTGTTAAAATAATTTAGTTAGAATCTACAAATTTTTAAGCAGTTCTTTCTGGCATAAAATAGTCCAGCTTTCAAGCTCTTGATGATTAAAACAAAAATGGTAGAAAATATTTCAGTCATATCTCAATTTGGAATAGGAAATGAACATGGGATCCGTTTCATATTCCTTTCTCATCCTCTCAGAAGTACCATCTGATTTGCTCTATGCAGTGTGGTTTCTGTTTTCAGATATATGCATTGATTAACTAAATAGTTAAACTATGTAATTACTTATTCAAGCTCACTTAATAGATTTAATCAGCATTGGCTTGGGGAAAGAATTAATTATGGTCTTTGTTACTTTAGGAGACGAAAATCAAAAAAGCATTTATTCAATGCATACTTACTGCTATGTGCTCTGCACTGTAGAGAACATAAATGTCTTTTTAAGATACGACCCATATCCTCAAGGAGCTTAGTTCATATACCAAAATTTTCATGACTTCCCAATTATATGTCCTTACATCTACAAACTGTTATGATTTTGCACATAAGCTTAGATCTCAAATTGTGTATCTTTTGAAGTCCACATGACTTTGCACTTAATAGTTATATTTCTGTAATGGGACCAGACCCAAAGAGAGAGATAAATCTATTTTTGGTAAAATTTCAAATAGCTTTCTAACCACACTTTCTTTCTAAATTACTGTGCTCATTAATTTTTCTCTTTTTCCCTTTGGCAACTTAATGTATCACAAAACTACTATCTAGAATTTATATAAATAAGTCTCTTTACTAGGTAATAGTATCCACATATAACCAAATACTAAAATGATGTCTAAAATACACACTGATTTATGTGACAATAGTTATTACTGTCTCCATTTGATCAAATATATTTCAAGACTCAGCCTTTCTAATATATTAGCTACTATATTATATAAAATAGGAATATTTAAATGATTCTTTTTGATTATCTTTAAATGATGAAAAGGATTCATGTCATGTATTATTAAGCTAGACTATTTAGTGAAAAATGCTGAGAATTTTTTTTAAATTCTGCTTTGCTGTTGGTAAAGGAACTCGTTTCATAAATGTCCATTGTCTAGCATACATCAACACTACTTTCTTTGACCTCAATTTCCACAACAATAATTGCCACTGGTTTTGGGTTGTGATGTTATTCATGTTTATCTGATTCACAACACATCTCTTTTATTTATAAAAGAATTTTAAGGCACATTTCAATTTTTCCCATTAAAACCAATTTTGTATGGAACATTTCAAAGTATGTCTCAATATATGATTTCTAACCCTACTAAAAAGAAAAAAGAATTGCCTTAAATCGAAATTCAGATTTACTAAGAGGAAACAAAATCTCTTAAAACAGTCTATCCCCAATCCTGTCTTTTGAAGTTTAATAATTTGAAGAACTTTGAAAATATTATTTAATAATTTTAAATAATTTAGCTTTGTATTTAATTTTTAAAATTTAGGTAAAAATAAAATACTAGGATTACATAACATCCTGAGGAAGTAACTATAAATCTTTAAACTATCTTTTGATAAAATTAAAGCACTGTTATGAACTGATTCTATTTCACCAATTCAATATAAATTATATAAAGATGTCTAATAGAGAAAAATTCTGTTGAAGTGGGAAATATGTAATCTTCTCAGTATGAAGCATTATATACAGTCACTTTTCTGCAAGACTTTATATTTCATATACTATATATATGAAATGCTGAAATTGTGTATTACAATAAAATTTTATCTGCTAGAGAAAATGCTCTATTGGTCTGCAATGTATTTAAATCCATTTCTTTACAGAAACAATTTTTATCAATATCACATTTGTGTAGTTATAAAATGTTGATCACTATCAACTAAAATAAATTCTAATAATTAATATAATAAATACTTTTTTTCATTTAACTTTCCTGCATGTCTTTTATTTTAGATATTTTCTTCCAAGAGCACCAGCTAACTACATTGACTCCCTCCCAGTCAAATTTTGGGGAGGACGAGCAAGGTGGGTGAAGAGGGAGGAGGGAACAGAAAAAGAGAAAAATATTAACTACTTGGTTCACCTGTGACAGAACCCAGAGTGACCTCTTGTGGTCAATACTAACTACAGTACTTTGGTGAACAGTACAACCTTTTCCTAGGCTACACTCTGGAGAATGCAGAAGCATTGTTCCTCCAAGCTAAGAAACTCGGCTGTGACTCACAAGGAAAGAAAGAGATAAACACTGACTAAACTAAAGGGCTTCTTTAGGAAATCTACTCAGTTGCTATCAATTAAAATAATCATAACTACTCCCTTCTATTAAAAATCATGTTTATATGGTCCTTTTAGCAAGTCAGTTACAAGGTGCCTAGGTAGATGGATTTCTTACACATCCTACTTCTGGAATCAAGCAAAAGATAGACAAAGAGGGTAATTTCTAGTGAAGATAACAGTATCTTAGAATAAGCATCCCTCTATCAGCAATGTGCTGCATTTATTATATAACAGAGTGCGGGAATCTAATGCAAGAGACAATCTTGTGGCTTATGTATAAATATAATTTAGGAAGTGGTCAGTACAATTTCAACCTCTTTGATATTTTAAATGTTAAAGTGGTACATTATAAGACCTGAGTAAACCAATGCTTCAAAAACACTGTGTGGTTTTATCAATATTTCCTGAACAGTGTCTTAGATATTAAAGAAAACCTTTCAAGAAAAAGTGTCAATAACTTTATAACAACAACCAAAATAAAGTCCATTTGTTTTCCATCATTTCTTTTAAATTGGCTAATTGTAAAAGTTATTATTCCTTTTTTGTTTTGTTTATAGATCACTAGTTCTGCTTCCTCTCTTATAGGTTTCTTTTAAGACCTCAGTTTGTACAAATGTCAATTACAGCATGAAAATAATATTGGACTTTTCTACAAGTAAGAGATAGCTGAGTAAAGAAAGTGCTTGTGCAACCTAGCTATCTCAAGCAGAATGAAAAATTGAGGATATTGAGCTTCTTCTCTTGAAAGGTAAGTGGTTCATAAAATACTGCCTTCTCTGTTTTCTTCTTTCCTGAACCCCTTTTCTTCCCCAAAAACACTTCTAGTTTTCCACAAAACTAAAATAAACTTCCAATTTGTCATAATGTTTAAAATATTAAATAATTAACTTCTAGTTAAAAGGTATTAATTTGTACTTATAATTTTTCAAAATAGCAATCTACTTTACTGTCACCCAAAGTAATCATTTCTGCCTATATGCTAAGGAATTGAAGACAACATATGAGTAAAACGTGCTGCCCAAAGACAAAATCAGGTTGAAGGTCTTTGAAATATTTTTTGTCTTTTGAATCTAAATTTTAACCTAAAAGTCCTAAAAAGTTACTTTCTTCCAGATACTAAACCTCTACCCACAAGTTTACTGCTCCCTAGAGCCCAATTTAGATTAACAGTTTGCATAAATAATTGAAATTTAAATAAAGGAAGGTATCCTAATAATGTTCTAGACACAAATCTAGTCTGTAAGCCCTTGGGGCAGGGTGCTTCTAGGAGACTTTGCTCAGCGGTAATGAACTCACCATATAGTCCTCTAAACCTTCCCTTACTAATGGCTTATTTTGATAGTACTAGCCAAAAATTTGTCTAAACAGTCCTATAGCATTTGTACTTTAATCTTTACAACTTCTTAGAGTAATAATGCTCTCTATATTTACTAGAATCACATGCTAAGAATTATTATAATTCCTTTTGTCTAGAAATGATCTTTTAAAACTAAGAAGAATTCCTTGCTTCTTTTGATATTTGGCTATAAAGTGTGTGTGTATCCATCCTACTCAATGGCCCTCATTATTTTATTTAATAGACTTTGAATCACCAGTAACAACGTGCAATGCTGGCTTACAACAGACTGAGTCAACTAAATAAGAAAAATAAAAATCCAATCTCAAGAGGCATGAAATAATAGCATAGGTTACAGTTGCTACTCTGGAGTACGGAATACAGCGCTGTCATTCTGGGAAACTGCATCTAAGGAATTTGGAACTTTATTAAGAAATTGTCAGGTATAAAAGTAATATTCAAATGTGCCACACTTCTTGCTTTTTTGTTTCACATCATCAAAAAGTGTTCTGGTAAATTTGTAACTGGCTGAGATTTCAGTTCATTGGTGATATCCATGGACTAATAAATGTCTGACATTTTCTCTTTGTGTACATTTCCTTTTCATGTCCCATAATCTCTCTCTCTCCCCCACCCCACCCCTTTCTCTCTGCTGTGTGTTTTGTTTTGTTTTGTTTTGTTTTGTTTTGTTTTCTACATCTCTTATTTTGCTCCTTGTGTGCAAGAGAGAGAAAAAAAGAGTTAGATTGCTTCCTCTGTGTCTGTAGGGTGGTAGACATACTTAACAGACAAACCCCAAAATAGGAGAAGTAGGAAATTCCTCTTTTCAGTTTTCTGGGTGGATGCCTGACCGGCTGAGTGTTTATCTATGTGGTTGTGTATTATCTGGGTGTCTCTCTATATGTATTTCTATGTTTGGCTGACTCTCACTATAAGATCTGACTTCTCATGAGAAGAAAATGATGTTGTATCAGAAAGAGCTTTTCTTGGGGTTCAGTAAAAAAGACAAGGCCAGCCTCTGTTTCTTCAATTGTTAAATAGATTGGGAGTGCTGGGTTCTATTCTTTCTCTTCCTACTAAAGCTCTGCCAACAGTTCACTTTCAATGTTGTTAAGTTAGTGAATAATGAAAGCTTCAAAGAGACAAACCTGATCCATCTGTGAGAATCTTGAAGGGAATTTTCTATTAGTCTCAATTAGACAAGTTCTCAGGATAAATTTTTCTATTTCTCTGCCAAATCATACAGAAATTACAACAACTGCGGGATATCCCCCCGTGAATGTGTAGACCAATTTAATACCATAATTCTCAATTTCTGAGGTTCTTCCTATAAAACAGGTCCTGAGACTTTTCAGCATTTGTCACACACACCTGCATATATACTCGCTACAAATAACTAATACACTTCAAACAGTTCAGGGTCTTTGCGTAGCAGTATTCAAAGTTAGCCATAGGCAATAAGAGGTGGCATTTAAGTGCCAAAACAGATAAATTTTCATTTGCACTTGGTATTATCCAGGAAAGAAACATTTAACCAATGAAATGATTATGAACATGAAGTGTAAAAAAGATAAAATATTAATTTGAGTGGTAGATATAAAATGGAGGCAACAGAAACAGACATTTCTAAGCCACCTATGGTAAATCTTCATTTCATAGTATATCTACAATTTTTTAAAATTCAAAAAACTATCTCATAGTTTCATAGTCTGTATAAGAAGCTTCAACCAAAGTTGCTATATTAGTAAAGTTTAGTCAAGGGATTCTCATGTTCTTTCTCTTTATAATGCAGAACAATCATAAGCCTGCAGATTTTATTTTTTAAGACCTTCTCTGAAAAGTCCTCTCATAAACCAAATTGCGTGGAGTTGAAATAACCCAAGAGGATGAGAAAGCTGAAATAAGACTTATATACTTAACTAATTCCAATAACCCACACATTTCCCCCAAACTGTTTGAAGAGTAATATCCCCTTGTATTATAGGCTTAGTATAATATTAATACAAGAAGGTAATGTATAAGTATAAAAATTGCCTATCATTATGAATTTATATAACTAAAATATATTACAGGCATTTAAAAGAATACTAGGCCAGACCCTATTAGCTATTTTTTCCAACCCAAATACAACACTACTGCTTTAGACTTGTATTGTTTCAGGCATTGGCCAAAATGAAGAAATAAAGTTTAAAACCTCAAATTAAAAACAAATAACAAGTCAGATATTTGGGGGAAATACTTTGAGACACTTAAATACAGTTAGTCTTAAAATTAGAGGAAATATTTGCAAGCCTAGTCTTAAAAGAGTTTCTAATCTAAGAATTGGTATAATCTAATCTACCATTTAGGGAAAGCATTATTCATTTAATTATTTATCATTTCAGTGTGCCTCTGTCTTTCTGTGTGCCTCCAACCAGGCAGGGAGCCTCTTAAGAAGATGGGATGTGTATTAATTACCTTTTTTTAATTCCAAGAAACCACAGAGTGTCTATGGTATAAGGCACCCAAATAAATATTGTTTCAATGAATGAACAAACAAGGCACTATGGAACTGCATAGAGTATTTCCATTGTTTTGTTCCAAGCTTTACTGTACTCCATATACAGAAATGTCTTTCTCATTATTCTCCAAGCAAGAGATCTCAAAATAATAGCCTCTGAAGGAAAAACTTTAAAAGATACTCAACATATCTTACTTACGAAGTTTAAAATTATACAAAAGAATTAAAAACAAGTAGAAAATGCAGATTTCAGTAAGACGCAAAGTTTATAAGGTCTTAAAATGTGGAAATATATAACCATTCCCATCCAGAATATCTTGTAGGAAATGAATGTATAAATGGATGGTATTTTAAAGACACATTAAGGCGAGAAAACATTAACGTCAGTAGCAAGGTAGGATGGCATCTTTTTGATTTTTTTTCTAGTTGCATTAAAAGCCCAATAGTTACTGCTTCACTTCTACGTTTCTCATGTTTAAGTCGAACGAAATATATAGACCAATGTACAGTGAAAAACATAGCAAGAAGAAACTTTAAACACCAATTTGTCCACAGTAATTGCCTTCCCATTTTTCAAGCACTGAACTCTTTTTTAGGTTCAACCTCAACTACTCTCCCCAGCACAAAGCACATTTCCCCGTGCCCATGAGGCCAAAAGCCTTTCCAGAGATTTAAATCTTGTTAAGTAGCCACTTTCGCAGCCATTCCCAACTTGAGGGAAACCTTTCCACTGAGATTAACTCAGAATTTGGTCAGTCCCTGCTGCTCACTTTGCGGGGAAATGTGGGAGAAGGAAGAACAAGAAAGATAAAAGCAAAACTCAACTCTATGCTCCAGATGTACCTACACCCTATCCAACCCCTTTCTTTCCTCCAGTTCTGGGCTCTGGACGGGTGGGAGGGGGTAAGTCTGTCTGGTAGGAAGGGGATGCAACTAACTTTCCTCCACCATCTCATTGCCACCCCACCCCACCCCAAATCCAGCCCAAGGGGTAACTGAAACCACCAGGTAAGGCTGCTTGCATCCCCCTCCCCCCTTGGAAGAGGGATGGGATGGAGAGGATGGGGGGCGCGTGTGGGCGGGATGGAGGTAGGGGTGTTCTGAACTATAACTCTCCTTACCACTGGAGCGCCTGACGATGTTCTCCAAAAATGTGTTCTGCGGTGCCACCAGCCCTCTCTTGCCCCCCGGCATCCTGGGTCTGGAGAGCAGCGGCCAGGATCCGCGGCGGGGGAGGGGGGGATGCAGTAAGAGAAGGTGGAGGAAGAGGAGGAAAAGGTGGAAGAGAAGATTGAGCCGAAAGAAGAGGGGGCGCGGCGGCGGCGACGGGGTCCCCTGACTGTATCTCCAGCCCGACCCGGATGAGCAGCTCTGGGGAGGAGGACCAGGCAGTTCATGGTAGTAGCGCTCCCCTGGCCGCCGCTGCCCAGACTGTGGCGGTGCCGCACACGGGGCTCTGGAACTGCAGGCTCCGCGGGGCACAGTGCGCCTGCGCCGCCCCCGCTGTCGCTGTCCCGCCGGTGCTGATGCTGAGGCTGCTGCTGAGGCTGCTACCGCGGCGGCGGGCGCCTGGGCGGGGGCTCGGCATCTCTCCCCCTGCTGGGGAGCGCCAGAGCGAACTCAAGCCCACACTCTCCAATTCCCCTCAGCTCTGGCCCAGACCCCTTCCCCGCGCCTTCGTCTCCCGGTCTCCTTGCCCACCCCCTCGCGCAGCGAGCTCCTGGCTGCCCAGCGCAGCCCAACTTCTGATGGGCTGTGCGTCTGGTGGTTGCTCCTCTCCCCGGAGATCGAGGCAAGCGATCGCTGTCCAATCGGGCCGGTGGAATGGGAGAAACGGGTGCTAGAGAGAGCAGTGGCCAGTCGGAGGCTCACATCTCGGCGTCTCCCGCTCGCGTCCCGAATCTGGGCTGCTGGCGCGGACGCGGCTCCCGGGGCGAAGGTGCGGACAGGCTCCAGCTCCAGCAGAGGCTGCGAGCCGGGCAGGGACTGGCTGGGCGGCGCGCGGGGACACAGAGCAGCCACCTGACGCTGCTACCGCCCCCCTCCGGGCTCCGGCGCCTGAAACCTTCGTGAACACTGGCGCTTTCCGCACCGCCCTTACCCCACCCCCGGAGCGGGAGCGCCAGCTCTGAAGTCCGAGCGCACAGCCGGCGCCCGGAATGGCCCCTGCGACCCGCGCCAGGCTTGGCTTCTGGGGGAGCGTGCGGCCCCAGGGCCGCTGAGTGCAGGAGGTGAGCCGCGAGCCCGCCACCGCTGCAAAGTTGCGGGAAAGGTCGCACTTGATGCGAAGAGTAGGGGAAGAGGGTGAATAATTCACACCCGAGAGAGGGGGAGTGAGGTGGGCAGCATTAGCGATGGAAAAACGGTAAAGGCTGTGGGGGCGAAGATGGGCCAGGGTGGGGCAGGGCAGGAATCACCTCTAACAAACCCAACTCCCAGGCGTTGAGAACGGACAGGAGCGGCACCTTTACAAACAGTCCAAAAGGCTGAATGTGTCACAGAGAAGGGAAAATGACATAAATGCGAAAGGGGCGGAGAGAGATGGAAAGGAAAGAGGAGCCCACGCTGAGGCACCTTCCTTGATCTAAGGCAGTGGTTCTCAAAGTGGCCTGGACTGGCAACATCCGCAGCTGCACCACCTAAGAACTTGTTTAAAATGCAAATTACTGGATTCTACCCCAGAGTTAGGGAGCCAGGAACTCTGAGGATTGGGTTGACCCATCTGTTTCAACAAGCCCTCCAGGTAAATATGATACATGTAAGGCTTCCTGTCTTCTCTGGGGGCTGCATCTGGGCCTGTCGAGAAAGGACGATTGTGTAAACAGGGTCAAAGAGTGGGGGACCAAAAGTGCACTGCCGTGGCGCCAGCGGTTGATGGTGGAGCGAAGTCTTGAGTGTTGAAGGCGAAAAGATAGTTGGATGGGTGCGGCCCCTTTTGCTAGAGTCAGAATGTGCTAGAGGAGAGGTAATTGCGTTAGAAATTATCAAGGTCAGATTACCAGAAGCAGGGAGAATACCCAGGCAGGGGTGGAAGTACACATCTCAGCACCTGTCCCCTTTTGGAACCCCGTAGATTACTAATTACTGACCTCAAGACAGGATCTCTCTCTCTCTCCGCTCCCCCGTCTCCCTCCTCTCTCCCCCTTTCCTCTCTCTCCTCTCTCCCCCCTCCCCTCTCTCTCCCCCCTCCCCTCGTTGACACGAGGCAATTTTATTCTGCTAAAAATCTTTATGCAAAAAAAAAAAAAATCGAGAGACTCGGTGGAATAACACCAGGCTATTCTAGCTTTCCACAGGAAGTGCTGCTGGCCATGGAGCTTATCCCCTTGCAGTTAAAATGTCTTTTAAATACATCAGGTGTGTTTAGTTAAATAACAAGAGACTCAGGTGCAGACCGGATCCATAGTGAGCTTGCCACCGAAGCACTCAGAGAGATATGGCCAGGTTACAACTCCCTCCCTGCAGTTAGTGGAAAGAATTGAAACCACCATCACCACAGCAGTCTTAAACACATGATTGAATTTCTAGCAACTCTTTTGTGACCTGTGTTCAAATGATGCTAAACTAATCAGCCATTCATTGGCTGGGTTGGTGAATAGACAGGCTTATTTTTTAAACACATGTATAATTCATTGATTACTGTTCTAGAATTCTAGCATGCTATAATAATTCCATCATTAACAGAGAATATTTCAAATCTATATGTTCTTTTGCACATCATCAGCTGCCCACATCTTGCCTATGGTTATTGATTTAAAATCTCAGGTTCTCAGCATTTCCTATCTAGTATCCTATTCCTATCCTTGTTCCTAATCATTCCTCTGTGGGTGTATTAGCTCACATTTCCCAAAGAGGAAATTCTTTTGGACTCCATTAAGACACAATCACAAAACTACTGGTAGAACTTTCTTATTCGCATCTGCAGATTCAATTAAAATGACATTTATCCTTTCTTCTTTGTTTTTAATAACTCCATAGCATTATGACGTTTGGATTATTTTAATGATCATAAAAAATGTAGTTGTGAAGTGTCCAAAGGTTACACACTTTTCTTAATCTTCTAGCTTAAGTTTTCATTTTATAAAGGAAGAAACCAAGACCCAGAGAGATGAAATATCCTGTCCCAGATGACACAGTGCTTTAGAACAGTCTGCACTGAGACTAGAATCAGGTCTCCTGACCCTGTAGCCAGAGCACCTTGTAAATAATAGAAAATAACCTAATCATAGGCTAGTGTGGTAACAACCAGCAACATCAAGGATCTCTATTGCCATCAATGATTTTGCAGCCCATGAGAGAAGAGAAACGCTTCGCAACAACTTGCAACTTTTCCCAATCAAAATAGAGTCAAGAAAAATACAGTAGCAGCATCATATAGATTGGCCCTAAGGAATGTGCTGGCCAATTGCAACAAGGTGCTGATACAGCATTTTAAAAGTGTGTTACAAACCGCAAGATTTACCAGATGAGAGAGACAGGAATTAGAAAGCTTCAGTGTCACACAAAGAAAAAGCTTCATTTTGTTATATTGCCAAAACTCCATTTTAAAACAGAATCATTTGTTCTTTTCTTCTGTCCCTCCAGATATGGTAATTAGACCTTGTCAGTGATAACCAAGAATTCCAGTCCCAGAAGTGTTCACTGACTTCTAAATCACAGCAGAATGGAAGCTGCCTGAGTGAACTGCAGATGTGTTCCAGTTAATCGAAACCAATATAAACATGAAGGCTTAGAAAACTGATGTAGGAAGTAACGATTTGGAATTATTACTGATTCACTGAAGGACTTTTTTTTAATCAAATACCCCTCCTCTGAAGATTTTCTAATATAGTTTACTTGACAGTAGCTGTAATTATATGTAAATTTTCAAAAATGCATTACAAATAGGTTCAGTTGGACTTACTCTTTGATCCCTTATGTGCAAATGATCCAACCACTACTTTCTTGGGAAATTTTTCTCCTATTTCCTGCTTTCTGTTTCTGAGCAAACCCCAGTACAGCTCCAAGTTACAACCTGTATGTAGATGCTAAACGGGTGGCTCTGATGGAGGAATGGGAAGAAGGAAAAAGATAAAGGGGCAAAAGTGATTCCCTATCATGGCCTCCAAGGTTGGCCTCACTAGCAGCAGCATCGCTCCATTCCTTTTTTCCTCCCCAAGCCTCACTGCGTGCCTTTCCACAAAGCCCTATTCCAACTCTAGCAGTGAAGCATAAAAACATTACTAAATTCCTCTGCATGCACCAAACCCCACATTTACACCTGTATCTTCTACCTTTCCTCCTTTCTGCTCCCTGCCCCACTCAGGATGGAAGTTGAGAGAAAGCAGACTAGAAAGACCTAGTGCTTGGACTGTGGACCCAGACTACCTAGAATTTAATCTTGCCTCTCCCACTTACTAGCTATATGACCCAGAGCAGATTATTTAACCACAACTTCTCTTTCTATAAAATGGGAACAATAATTACCTATTTAATATTGCTGCTATGGAGATTTAGTTCCTATTTGAAAACAATGCAGACAATATCTGACAGGTAATAAGCACTATGTAAGTGTTTGAAAGTAAATACATAAGCCTTTTCCTCCCCTTCTACTTTCATTTACAGTGAAGGCTCTAGATAGTGGTCACTAATAAGGTTCACCAATATCCAGTTGCCTTTTCCTGCTCTTTGAAATTAGTGTGGCTATGCAACTAATGTTGGTCAATGAAATAGGCATGAAGGGAAAGGGTGTTACTCCCAGGTGAGCATCTAAGTACCAGGACTTATTTTCTCATCCTCCTCTTCCTCTGCCTCAGTGACTAAGGAATGCCAAGAAGTACAAGGAGAATACCTGCCCAGAAGTGTTACCTAGACCTGCAGTAGACATTATATAAGCAGGAAGTAAACCTTTGTTGTGTTAAGACACTGACAATCCAGCACTATGTGTTACTGTGTCATAACCTAGTCTATCTATGCTGGCTGGCACAGGTTATTAACTTGCTTTGGGAACAGGAGATTAGAGGAACAATAATTCTCCATCCTGACTGCACATTACAGTCACCCGGAGACTTTATAAGAATCCCAAAGCCACGGCCCAGACCAAGTAAATCAAAATTCCAAAGGATGAGACATAGGCATTACTATTTTTTTTTTTTAAGTTCCCCAGGTGATTTCTTTTTGCTTTTTTTCTTTTTCTTTTTTTTTGTTTTTTTTTTTTTTTTTGAAATGGAGTCTTGTTCTGTCACCAGGCTGGAGTGCAGTGGCACAATCTTGGCTCACTGCAACCTCCACCTCCTGGGTTCAACCGATTCTCCTGCCTCAGCTTCCTGAGTAGCTGGGACTACAGGCACGCACCAACACACCCAGCTAATTTTTGTATTTTTAGTACAATCAGGGTTTCGCCATGTTGGCCAGGATGGTCTCCATCTCTTGACCTCGTGATCCGCCTGCCTCAACCTCCAAAGTGCTGGGATTACAGGCGTGAGCCACCGCACCCGGCCACAATTTCTATATGTATCAAGGTTTAGAACCACTGACCTAGAACAAGGCTGCATCCTATGGGAATCTCTGGGGTTTCAATACTGTATCAAAATCCTCAGCTCCCAAGGATCATACCTTCAGTTTCACCTCTCCCACAAAGGCTCTAATACATGCAACTGTGAATTTCTGTGTACTTGTATCTGCCGAGCAGCCCAGAAGGGAACCACAAAATCTCCCAGACTAATGCGTCATACATTGAAGGCCTCCTAACTCAACTTGACCTTCTCAGTGCAGCCCAATCCTTCTGTACATCCTCATCAGCTGCGTCTTCCATTATCTGTGTAGCTTTCTCAAAGCATCTTGTCCCTTTTCACACCTCAGTTGTCACTTTTTCACCTCCCAGCCTCAGAAGATGACTGATAGAAAACAGGTCATGCTGTCAATTCTTAGACTTCCTGCCATTGCTCTCTCTTCCTTTTCTTCTTTCTTCCAAACAAATAGAAAGCAATTTCTCTCACCATCCCTCCATCACTGATCTGGATCCTATTCATTTGGGCCTCTGGAAAGACCTCACTTTACTGACTGTCCCTTCATTCCTCACTTTGACAATTAACATGCTTTAAAAATGCTTTCTTAACTTGTTATTTCCCTCAAGTTTTGGCTCTGTCTCTCCCATCTCTTCATGGTCAATCTTCTGAGGAGTCTGTGATACGTGTCTCCACTTTCTTGCCTCCTGTCCACTCCTTAACCCCCAACAAATTGGCCTCCTTTCAATTGTTTTCCTGAAATCGCCTCCCCAAAGGTAATTTTTAAATTGCCAAATCCAGTGAGGCAATTTCATTGTTAATTTACTTTACCCAGCTATGACATTTGAACCTGTTACTAATCATTTCTTCTTGAAACATTCTCCTACCTTAGACTGACTGGTTTTGAATACTGATGCTATAATCTCAGCATTTTCATTAACCTATCTGTGCCTCAGGGGTTTTTTTCTATAAAAAAATTAATAATGCCTACCTCATATAGTTAATGTAAGAATTAAATGAGATAGTAGAGGTGGAGAATCTTGCATCCAGCTTTCTGAGATAGAAAACTTTGACATCCTACCGGGTTTTTTTTTTTTCATAATTTCTTTTACAAACTCATTTGCCAGTGAAACCTGACCTGAACTGTTAGGTGGCTATATGTACTCTTCTTTATCCCATCTGCTGTGGATATTGACCATGTTTTGCTGCATAGATATTCATGCGTTTGAAAACAGAGATTGCTGCCCTTAACCCCAGTGAGAGAGATGCAAATACATAGAAATCCACAAATATCTGAATTCCAAAACACAGATCTTTTTCCTGCAACTGTAGACACCCATGCCCATGGACTGACTGGCAGTTCCACAGGAATCTCTAACATATTCAAAACAAATGAATCATCTTGCAGCCTGCCCAAACTCTCTCCCCCTCCAATGTTTTGTATCTCAGGAGCTACCTCTATCCGCCCAGTTATCCAAGTTAGTAACATCAACACTTCTGTACCCCAGCTCCACATCCAGTCCTATTCATTCAACTTCCCAGATATCTCTTTAAAACTATCCACCACTCTCTCTGTCTGTTGGCTCTGCTCCAGGTCGGGCCCCATCATTTTTTACTTGGATTTCCACATCAACCTTCCAACTGGTCTCCCTGCTTCCTGTGTTTTCTGGCCATACATAGTCCTCTCTATTTTCTTCTCCAAGCTCCACTGCAATTCATTTTTCCCCCTGCACTATAGCTAAAGTGATCTTTCTAATGCATAAATCTGTTAAGTCATTTCCCTGTGTAAACACTTCTAAGTCTCTTTGCTTAAGTTCAAAGCCCTTACCTGGCTTTTTTATATCCTTCACTATCTGACTCCTGCTTATCTATCCAGGATCAACTCTCATCATTCGCCATTCCAACCCTCCACCTTCATACTTCCTCCCTCCCTATCCTTTTGTATTCCTTGTGCTTACTATGCTGTCTCTTTCTTCCTCCACCAATGTCCTGCATCACTAGCCACCTTCCTTCAGACCCTGTTTGAGATGTCATTACCTCCAAGAGGCCTTCTTTGACTCTCCATGACCTGGTAAACAGCCCTTCCTTCCTGTGAGTTCTTCTAATACCACTCTATGCTTCCTCTGTTGTAACATTGCACCTCACTCTTTGCATCTCAATGTTGTTAAGACAAGAATAGTAATAATAAAAGAAGAAAAGATTGCAAATACAGTTGAAATCTTATGTATCTCCTCACCAGAACTGCCACTAGTGCTTTTGGCATCTTCATGAGACTTAGGAAAAGAAGTCCCTTCTGGCCAGTCATGGGGCCAAGTCACAGCACACTGATTGATGAGATATTTGTGGGATGGATTTCAGCCTCTATTTGTTCCCTTAATGGGTGTTCTTGGTGGGAAGAAAGAGGGGGGCTTTCTAGGTAAGAGAACTAGAAAAAAAGGAAAATGATAATGATAAGAAAGCTCATGATATGTGACAAACAGTAGACAATATGAACCTTTAAATGGAAGATAGAATTGGAGGCACAGTTAGGGACTCATCAGGCCAACTTAAGGGGTTTGGGCTTTATTCTATAGGCAATAAAGACATATTTTGAGTAAATATGTGACATGGTATTTGAGGAGAAAAAATCAATTTGTGATTGAAGATGCTTTGGGGAGAGAAAAGTACAGTATTGGAAAAACCACTTAAGAGACCCCTCTATACAAGAAGCTGACATTTTTGAAATATTAAATTATTTCCCAAGCCCCATATTTACTGTCACCCTCTTGCTTTCATGGTGTCATCATTCCTCACCACAGCTCACCTCTTCCTGGCTTTTGAATTTCAAAAGTCTAAGCACTAAAACAGAAATGCAATAAGAAAAGTGTTAGAATAAAGGGTCTGTACATTCTCACCCAGTGTTAGTCATTGTTCTAAATACTTTACATGAGTGTTCTCAGTCTCATTTAATTTTCATCGAGCAAAATTGAATTTAATTCAACAAATGTTTATTATGCATCTATAGACCAGGCACCACAGTAGGTATTTACATTATCCTCATTGAACCAAAAACGAAACTGAGAAACAGAGAAGTTCAGTAAATGGCACAAGATCAGAAAGGTGGTATGTGATGGAGTCAGGATTAGTCCTTAGGTACTCTGTCTTCAAAGCCCAAACGCTTAGCCATCCATTTAACCATTGCACTACACCGTCACCCAAAAGATTTTGAAAATATCTAAGAACAAGCTGTCTCATATGCTCCACATCCACACTAAATGAGAAAAAAAATTCCCCCGTGCTAAGGGGAGGAAGACAAGTTGTAGAGGAAGTCAAAAGTAAGGAGGACCTTCTCCTGCCACAATGCAGGGAGAGCCGTGGATCTCCAAGGAAAATAACACAAACATCAGATGTAAATCTGGAGGAGACACAGATATTTACACCATAGCAACACTGTGAAAAATAAAAATTTCAGGAAATATTCTTCTAATATTCAAAAACTATCAAATGATACGTAATTACAATTAGATAAGAGAAATAAACTTCAAGGGATCTCATTGTACAGCTATGTGACTATAGTTAATGGTGATATATTGTATTGTTGAAAAATGTAAAGCAAATGGATGTTAAGTGCTCTTACCACAGAAATGAAAACTATGTGAGGTAATGCACTTGTTAATTAGCCAGATTTAATCATCCCACAATGTATGTGTACTTCAAAACATGTTGTACACAACAAAAACATACAATGTTAGCTGTCATTTTAAAACAGATTTTTTAACTATCAAATTTAACAGAGAAGTCACACATACATCACTGACAAAGGTATAAATTTTTAGGATATATCTTCATTGTTTCATTTTCATCATTAAGATAAGGAAGATACCAACTAATGTTCCTGTTGGGACTCTCTTATCATCAATTGTAACTATAGGTTGGCTACAGACACAAGAGTTAGGCAAAAACCGGTGAAAGCATCCTGTGAGAATGAGTAGGCCACGTGGAATTTGCAAAAAGAGAGATGACTATTTTAATAGTATTTGAAACTTATGTGCTACATGTACTTTTATCAGTAGAGTTTATAATAAATTCAAATATATATATGTGTGTGTGTATGGATATATATGTGTACACATATAGACATACATGTATGTTTTTCTCTTGAGAGCCACCTGTTAAACCTTTACCCTCACACCACTGTGCAATTTGCCACTTCAAAGTTTAGCAATCCCAGTGCAGAAAGAAACTTCTCTCTCCCTAACATCCCAATACCAGTCCAGAGGAAGCCCTGGATTTGCCCTGCCAGGATCACACGTCTACATGCTAGTACCTGCACCAAGAATGGGTGCGGAGGGGCTGTATTACTGTAACTGACCAAGCCTGGCATGTGCTCTATCTGGGCTGCTTGAGCAATGCAGCATTTGATAGTCTCACTGGCTATGGAGATAGGCACAGTTCTCCAAACGGAATAGTGTTGCAGAGCAAACAAAAACTCATTATAGTAGGTCCTCAATAAGTGGTAGCCACTATGATCTCTCACCTTTTTTTTTTTTTTTTTTTTTTGAGACAGAGTCTCACTCTGTTGCCCAGGCTGGAGTGCAGTGGTACGATCTCGGCTCACTGCAACCTCCGCCTCCTGAGTTCAAGCAATTATCCTGCCTCAGCCTCCTGAGTATCTGGGATTACAGGCATGCACCGCCACGCCCGGCTAATTTGTTTTTTTGTATTTTTAGTAGAGACTGAGTTTCACCATGTTAGCCAGGATTGATCTGTAACCTTTTAATCTCTAGAAGGAAAATTAGCAACAATGTACTTATTTAGTAGTATATCTGACATTTTAAGATTTAAAAATCCCCAACTCATTTAAATGTTCACCTTTCTCCAAGGTCTCTATAGGGTTCTGACCATTAGCTGTTTACACATTCCTTCTTTCTCTTAACTAGTACTTCCTAAGTCCCTAATCTGTTCAAGGAACTGGGCTAGGTGCTGTGGATCCACTTCAGTTTACTCTAAATTTGATAAGTGGCAATCTAGCCTGATCACAAGCCCATCTGTTGTGTCGCAAACATCCTGTCCTGAATATGCTACCACTTCTTAAAAAAACAGCTTATGCTACCTCAGCTTCAGTAGACTAATTGAACCAAACATGTTCAAAGAAGCAAACTCTAAGAATAAATCCCCAAATGTCAACGCTGTCTAGGAGGAATGAAGAAACATATGGGATCCCAGGCATTCTTCAAATTATGCATGCCAAAGTGTTGGAGGGGGCTAGGCTCCAACAGCAGTTTTATGCCTTCCAGAAAAGTTGTGTGGTCATGTAGTTCTAATTGTAACCTTGAAAACAAATAAATGGGGCATTTAAACAGTCATTGCAAATAAGATTCTTATCACAGCCATTCTGTTGCATTCTATTTGTAGTATAAAGCACTGTTACATACAGCTTTAAAATTGGTCCAAAAAGTCCTCTATTGTAAGAACATCCTCTGCATGTGAATGTAATGAATGCTGTTCACCCTCTATACCATCTTTGGAGAAATCAGGTCAGCATCTTCTCTGCATATGACTATAGGGTTCTTCGGAAAAAAAAAAAAAAACATGGCATGCATCTCACTTACTTCCAAAAGTGAACAAATAGCTCTTATGCCAGAAAGAAATAGATCAAAGTGGCTCAGATGTGTAAACCAAAAGCAGTTAAAAAAGAGTTTTGGTTTAAAGGATATGTACAGGCCAAAAAGAAAACAAAAACTTAAGAAGTGAAAGGAGTCAGCTCAGCTCCCATCAAGAGAGAAAAAACAGTCTAAAATAGTCCAGAGGACTCTACGGACACAGGCCAGAACCTGCACCACTGGCGGATGGGATGGGGGAAAGAAACTAAGAATAGAGGGTTGGAGCTGGCAGGCGGGAGGCTTGAGTGACAGCTCTGTGCTAGGCCCTGCTTTAGGTACAAGTCAAAGGCAATCACCAAGACTCACTTTTCAAAATAGGTATTATTTGCCACCACATTACAGATGAGAAAATCAAGACTCAAAGAAGTCTGTAACTTGCCCAAGGTCACACAGCTAATAAGTGGCAGAACCAGAATTCAAATTCAGGCCTGTTTAGCTCCAAAGTCCTCTTCCTATAGGCCAGCCCAGTGAAACTGGCATCGAAATCCCAACATCCAAAGAGATAGTGGTGAACTTGACTACAATGTCAGCTGTCACTCACACCCAGAGGTGGAGCATGGCAAAAAGCTTAGAAGGTGGCAGTATTTTCAGTCAGGTGGGTAGAACAGGTAGGGAAGGGTGGAAGGGTAAGTAGAGGAGGACAATCTGTCTGATTAAAGGCAACATCTCAGCCAATGGCTAGGGATGAAATGAGGAACAAATCAGGCTTCAGAAAGAGGGGCTGGCATGGCTATAGTCACAAAACTACAAGTCCTAGCCTTCAACTGGAGTTCAAATATAAACTAGGGGCAGAGGCCCCATCTTATGGAACAGAGGCTCACAGAAGGGGGAGATGTGAGAGAAAGGGGCAGGGTCTTGGGATGAAAGTTACAGTTCAATAGGTTGCAAGCTCCTTAGCAACTCATCCCAGAGTAACTGGACCTTAGGCTTAAGGCAAGACCACACCTGGCAGGGACATACTTACTTAGGTACTAAGATGCCTCAGCCTCTGAGTGAGTTAAGCCTGCAAGTTTAAAGGTCTTCAGCACTGGGATCCAAGCATGGCTGTGCAAGAAAACCACAGAAACAACAAAATCATCAGATTATTTGTTGAGAGCCTACCCTATGCCTGGTTCTGTGCTGCAGTCCAGGGATGCATTGATGAATAAGACAGACACAGCCCTGCCCTCATGGAGCCTACCTTATTATAGTAGAGGAGATAGACAATGAACAAGAAACCAACAAATGAGTAAAATATTTGCAAGTCAAAAAAAGTTCTACGAAAGGAAAAAACGAGAGACAGAAATAAAAGAAAAAAGTAAGTGGGGAGATGGGTACGTACAGGTGATCCTGGAACACCACAGATTTGAACTGCAGGGGTCCACTTGTACACAGATTTTTTTCAATAGATGTATTGGAAAATGTTTTGAAGATTCATGTTTGAAAAAAAATCTTTCAAATGAACCACATAGCCTGGAAATATCAAAAATAAGAAAAGTTATGTATGTCATAAATGCATAAAATATATGGGGATGCTAGCCTATTTTATCATTTACCACCATAAAATATACATAAATCTACCATAAGAAGTTAAAATTTATCAAAATTTACACACACAAACACTTATAGGCCTTACCTGGTGCCATTCACCATCAAGAGACATGTAAACAAATGTAAAGATGCAATATTAAATCATAACGGCATAAAATTAACTGTAGTACATACTGATGACTATAATCATTTCTTAGCCACCTCCTGTTGCTATTGAAAATGCCATGTGACGCTAATCATCTCCACGTAAGCAGTTCCTCTCTCCAGTAAATTGCAGATCTCAGTGAAAAGTGATCTCACAGTTCTCACATATCTTTCATCATGTTTGATTCAATACTGTAAATCTTGATAACAAGAAAACCAACACAAAGTGCCACTAGTGATGCTGGAAGTGCTCTCAATAAGCAGAGAAAAGTCATGATATTACAAGAAAAAGTCGAATCGCTTGATATGTCCTGTAGATTGAGGTCTGCAGCTGCGACAACCCACCATTTCAGATAGCGATGGCTTAAACTTATGACATTGATAAATACAGTACAGTACTGTCAATGTATTTTTTTCTTACCTTATGATTTTTCTTTGTCACATTTTCTTTAGTGTAAGAATACAGTATGTAATGCATACAACATGCAAAATACATGTTAATCAACTGCTTATTTTATCTGTGTGGCTTCCAGTCAACAGTAGACTGTTGGTAATTAAGTTATTGGGGGTTCAAAAGTTATACAGAGATTTTTGACTGTGCAGGTGTCAGCACCACTAACCCCCACGCTGTTCAAGGGTCAACTGTACTTTAAATGTTCAGTGAAAATCTCTCTGTATAGGGCACATTTACATTGCAAACTAGGGGAAGGAAAGAAGTTAAGCCCAAAAGAAATAGAAGGAATAGCAGGCCAGGCAGAGGAAGCAGCATGACTGTGTAATTGACCTTAGGTGGAAAAAAGTTGGGAATGTTCAAGAAACTGTAGGAAAGGGGCACTGGAGCAGAGGGAGTAAGACAGAAAGAGCTGCAAAGAGATGCTGGGAGGTAAATAAATGCCATAGCATTCAGGGTTTGTCGACCAAAGCAAGGAATTAAAACTTTCCCTTGAAATCAAAGTAAAAGGGGAAACACTGAGACATTTTAAGGTAGGCTGTAGGCATGATCATTAATGGGGCAGCCTCATTACCTTCTTTATTAGTAAGCAATTGATCCAAACAATTACATTACAAATGGGTATTATTATTAAACATAAAGATAACTTTTATTATTAGCAATGCATTAACTTTTCATTTTTGTAGCTTCAAGTGCCAAGAAACCTTGTTCACATAACAAGATACAAATGAAAGAAATTTTGTTATAACAGTATCAGTCTATCTTTGTATGACATGATCACCTCTGCAGCTGTGTGGGAGAAGTCCAGAGGAGAGAGTGGGAGAAAGTGAGAAGGCTGTTACCATCCTATAGGCAAGGAACAAAACAAACAGTGGAAACAGGTAGAAGATGGCAGATGAGAGATACATTTTGAAAATAAAATCAGCATGGACTCACCAATGGAATGGGTGTAGAAAGTGAGGACATGGGAGGAGGCAGGGATAGCTCTTCCATTCTTGCCTTCAGCAACTGGACGAACAGTGGTGCTGTTGACTGAGATGGGGAAGACCAGTTGGCAAAAGATGTGTTTCAAAAGAGAGTTGCATTTTGGACATTTTGAATTTGGTATACCAAGTAGAGGTATCAAGGAGGCAATTTGATGGTTGTGTCTGGAGCTCACAGGAAAGGTTTGGGATCCTAGGAGCAGAAGGAGACGTCCCAAACAACAGAAGTCTGCAAGGATTTCTTCATTAGGCATCTGCATTACCTCCATGTCCACATTACCTTTTCTACAGTTGCCCACATATGTTAAAATGTGCTATTTAATAGCTGCCTTGTCTTCAGTAAAGAGAATAGAAGTAGAAAGAGATAATAGTGAGACACAAGCCACAACAAACAGCCCAAATGCTCACAGCACTATTTATATTAGGAAAACATGAGGAGAAACCCAACTATCCATTAGTAGAGGCTAGGCTAAATAGCCTCTACTCATAGGCTAAATGTTGCACATTCCTGAAATGAAATCTAGTTCAGCCACCTTGGAATTGCTACTATAAATGTGCATTTATTTTATTTTCTATTATGAAAAGACATCCACGATATATTACGCAGGGGGGGAATCATATTATAAAAACAACATATGCTGTATAAATCATGCCATTTTTTTGTTAGAGAGAAATTGATAACCATATTGATATGGTCCCCAAATATGCTTCCCTTAGGCATATTTTTTCCTGAGCAAAATGTATACAACAAAATTTGAATCGTTGTTGCTTTGGATGGGAAACTTCTGGGTGAGTTTTATTTTCTTTTTCACACTTTAATGCGTTACCAGATAATTTTTACAATGAGCACACATTTCTATACATGTATGCTTTTACCTCTGCTTTGATAATCAGAATGAACCAAAAAAAAAAAAAAAAGCCATTTTCACTTAGGAAGAACTAGACAAACAACAGTCTGGAAACTTTAGGTGGTAGCTGGAAAGAGCCAGGCTGGCAGCCAGCTGCTCTGCCACTGCCGTGATCAAAACACAGTTTGTGTTTATTCAGTTAAATTCAACAAACATTTCCCATACACCTACTCTGGGCCAGGCTCTGCTTAGATGATGAGGAAGCATAGATAAATCCAATCTTAGTCCTAGGCCTCTATAAACTCACAAGGAAATAACCTGGCTTTAAACACAGTTATAGAAGATTGTATTTATTTGCTGAGCTGCGGTAGCAAAATACCACAGACTGGGTGACTTAAACAACAAAAATGTGTTTCCTCATAGCTGGAAGCTGGAAGTCCATGATCAAGGTCTCAGCAGGGTTTGTTTCTTCTCTGTCCTTGTCTTGCAGATGGCCACTTTCTCTCATGGCTTCACATGGCCTTTACTCTACACATGTCTATGTCCTAATTTCCTCTTTTTAGGAGGGCATCAGTCAGACAGGATTAGGTCCTGATATGGTTTGGCTGTGTCCCTACCCAAATCTCATCTTGAATTCCCACTTATTGTGGGAGGGACCTGGTGGGAGGTAATTGAATCATGGGGCAGATCTTTCTCATGCTGTTCTCATGATAGTGAATAAGTCTCACGAAATCTGATGGTTTTGAAAAAAGGGGGTCTCCCTGCATAAGCTCTATCTTTGCCTGCTGCCATCCATGTAAAATGTGACTTGCTCCTCCTTGCCTTCCACCATGATTGTGAGGCTTCCCCAACTACATGGAACTGTAAGTCCAGTTAAACCTCTTTTTTTGTAAATTGCCCAGTCTTGGGTATGTCTTTATCAGCAGCGTGAAAATGAACTAATACAGGGTACACATTGAGAATGTCATTTTAAGTTAATTACTTCCTTAAAGGCCCTGTTTCAACATACAGATTTCATGGAGGACACAATTCAAATTATAACAAATATCCACATACTTAGATTTTCAGTGATAAGATTCCTATTTATTATGTGATTTACTACTAATGCCTCTTAAATTCTCTTTGTAAAATCAGAGATATTCAAAAGTAATTTACAAATTAATTAAGAAAAAGCATATATAATCCCAGCACTTTGGGAGGCCAAGACGGGCGGATCACGAGGTCAGGAGATCGAGACCATCCTGGCTAACACAGTGAAACCCCATCTCTACTAAAAAATACAAAAAACTAGCCCGGCGAGGTGGTAGGCGCCTGTGGTCCCAGCTACTCGGGAGGCTGAGGCAGGAGAATGGCCTAAACCCGGGAGGCGGAGCTTGCAGTGAGCTGAGATCCGGCCACTGCACTCCAGCCTGGGCAACAGAGCGAGACTCCATCTCAAAAAAAAAAAAAAAAAAAAAGCATATAAAGACAGACAATTACTGTCATCTTGTAAAATGATTAGGTGCTATATGAGACTTTCACTTTTATGATTTATATTCAAGATAGGAAAAAATTGAGCAAAGTGCAGTGAAGAAATGAAGAATTTTTTTCATTCAGGTAACTAGGCAATTTAGAAAAGGAGCACTTAGAATGAAATTTCTAGAGAATGATTTTATATTTATTAACATAATAAAGCTTTATATCTATTAGTAACTCCTCAAATAACTTTGTCTTACTTGTAATAAGGTGAATCAGGAGGTTGCGGTGAGTTATGATGGTACCACTGCACTCCAGCCTGCTTGAAAGAGCAAGACCCTGTCTCTAAAAATAATAAAATAAAATGTAAAAAGGTTAATTAGGCTTGAGTAAAATCAGGGTTAAAATGCTGAAGCCACCCACAGGATTTAAAGAATATTTTTCTATATCTCATGTTTGTAAAATCCACTCACTTTGTTCAGGAATGCTCAAAATCCATTCTGTTTTAAACGATATTCTGTATATGAGGAAACAGACTTAACTTACCAAAAATCCAACACAAAGTAGCTGCCCATTGTCACAAAAATTAAATGAAAAAAAAGACTATTTTAAATTGAAAGCAAGGTCAATTCTTCTCAGCAATATTCAGGATAATGCTAGCAACATATCCTCCTTAGCAGACATGAAAAAAAAAAAAAACCTCCTCACACACCCTCTGCATTCTCTTTTGTCTAAGATTCTCCCTGAAAAACTGGAAGACAGCTAGCAGAGCTGACACACACACACACACACACACACACACACACCACACACACACACACACACACAAAATAGCAGAGCTTTCGGAAAAAAAAAAAAAAATAGCGGCCAGGTGTAATCCCAGCACTTTGGGAGGCTGAGGTGGGTGGATCACAAGGTCAGGAGTTCAAGATCAGCCTGGCTAAGATAGTGAAACCCTGTCTCCACTAAAAATACAAAAATTAGCCAGGTGTGGTGGCAGGGGTGCCTGTAATCCCAGCTACTTGGAAGGCTGAGGCAGAGAATTGCTTGAACCCGGTGGGGCGGAGGTTGCAGTGAGCTGAGATGACATCACTGCACTCCAGTCTGGGTGACAGTGTGAGACTCTGTCCCTGCCCCCTGCCCCCCCAAAAAAGCAATGTTTATCATCACAGTGCCAGGTATAGAGTAGACAGTCAACAGATGTATAGTGGATGATTATTTGCTCCTTCTTTGAAATGTATTTCCCTGTTAGCTCTTGTCCTTTCTCAACTGTACCCAAAGTTCTTTTGGCAACATCCATCTCCCAATTTCAGCCAAATGGCATAGATTGCTTTAACCTCACTACACCAGGAGAAGGTGTCTATTTGGACCAAAGTCAGTCAGCATTTCCTATCCACTGCGTTGACCATGTTTGATTTAAAGATGAGCACATCACTTCGAACTAAAGAAATGTGCAAAGATTTTATTGAACATTCTTGGGAAAGAGAAGCTTTCTCTCTTGTAGTTGATGGATTACGAAGTCTAGAATTAAAGCAGCCATTTCATTGTCTCAATAGATGTGACTTCACATCCTTGGCATCTAGATATTATTGTTAGGGTGACATATTGTTCTCTTGATTGCTTAAACTACTAGAATTATGTTTTCTGTCACTTGCAACCAAAAAAATTATAGTTGCAGTAAAAAATTGAATGAACAAAGTAATAAACCAGGCATCCAACCACCACACGTGGATAAGGAAACATTGCTATAGATACACTCTATATGCATATGCTATGAGCAAGGTTGTAATGTGTCACATAACAACAAAGGGAAAAATTCCTACCCATTCCCTACAGAAGATAAAATTAGGGAAAATCTATCCAAAAGTTTGGATTCCCATCTCTTCTCGTGAATGGTCAATTTTCAATCAACATGTGGATGATTCACTTTATAAATTCCCAGTAGAAAACATCCAATCCTAGGATAACTTTGCTATCCTTTTCCATCCCATCATCTGATTTGCTATATTTGATTATTTTTATAAAATCGAGCATGTATTTTGCAAATCTTGGGAATGGAACTACTTTTATCTAGAAGAAAAATGAGTTCTTTATATGTGTAATCTCATCAAGCTGCATAATAACTCTGTGGGGAAGATTATAAAGTCTTCACTTTGTAAGTGATTTTTTAAAAAAGGAGCTTTGGAAAGGCTATGTAGTTTGTGTAAGGTTACACAGAAAGTAAATTGTAGAGTTGAGATTTCAGCCCAGGTCTAAGTACTAGAGCTGTGCTTTTGAGTTATTCATTAATTCATTCAATAATTTTGGCATGCCACTGTTGTAACTGATGGAAATGCAAAAGAGAATTATTGAAAAGTTCTCCCCACAAAGAGTTTATAGGCTTGGGGAGAATAAATAAATACATATATATGTGTGTATGTATATATTATATGTGTGTGTATATGTATAATATATGTATATATGTATAATATATACATATAATACATATTATATATGTGTATATATATGTGTTTATATGTGTGTGTGTGTGCAGTTGAATCACCACAATACACAAAAAGTGTTTTTACAGAGCAATGAACCAAGTTGGATGAAAACATAGAAGATAGAGCCTGGGAGTAAAAGAAAGGCTTCATAAAGCAGGATGATACTGAGAATCAAAAAATGATTAAGGAGAGATGAAAGAAATATCAAAGAAGAAGGCACAGCACTGAGGAGAAAGAGAGAGTGAGAAAAAAGAGAAGGGGAAGGAGAAAGGGAGGTGAGAGGGAGGAAGGAAGTCAAAAAGGAAGGAGAGAAAAAGAGATTGGAGAAGGAGAGAGAAGAGACAGAAAACGAGAGTTAGGAGAGGAGAGGAG
Source organism: Trachypithecus francoisi (assembly GCF_009764315.1). Lineage (NCBI taxonomy): Eukaryota > Metazoa > Chordata > Mammalia > Primates > Cercopithecidae > Trachypithecus > Trachypithecus francoisi. The sequence continues at coordinate 42,119,722 of NW_022681468.1, read as the reverse complement.
AGGAAAGGGGAGGGGAGGGGAGGGGAGGGAGGAAAGAAAGACAAGAAAGACAGGGCTGGACGCGGTGGCTCACGCCTGTAATCCCAGCACTTTGGGAGGCCAAGGCGGGCAGATCACGAGGTCAGGAGATCAAAACCATCCTGGCTAAAATGGTGAAACCCCGTCTCTACTAAAAAATACAAAAAATTAGCCAGGCGTTGTGGCGGGCGCCTGTAGTTCCAGCTGCTCAGGAGGCTGAGGCAGGAGAATGGCGTCAACCCGAGAGGTGGAGCTTGCAGTGAGCGGAGTTCACGCCACTGCACTCCAGCCTGGGTTACAGGGTGAGACTCCGTCTCAGGAAAAAAAAAAAAAAAGACGGAAGGGAAGAAGGAAGGAAGGAAGGAGGGAGGGAGGGAGAGAGGGAGGGAGGGAGGGAGGGAGGGAAGGAAGGGCGGGAGGGAGGAGTAACTAGCCTGGAAGGCGCTGGACACCAAGAATTTGCTTTGGCTGAAGAATCATGGATAAGGGTGTGGGCAAGGAAGGAGAAAAACAGAAAATTAAATTGGAGAGGCCCACTACATAATAGAGTGGGAAAGGAAATACTGATATTAATATACATTTTTGCCTCTTTTTAAGTAGGTATGGGCCTAAACTGGAGACATTTTTAAGCTGTATTACCACTTTTGCTGTAGTTGTTTAAGAGGAATCATGACAATGAGATAGGAACCAAACAAATAACCATGTTCTCATTAGAAACTTCAGTGCTGTGGAAGACCCCAGGCTTTCTGCTCTACAACCTACGCTACAGTGGCATATTGCCAAGAAGAGAACGTACTGCTGTTTGCAAAGGAGAAGAGAGAGCAAATGATCATACTATATATACCTTCTTTAAAACTTGGAAAGCAAATTGCATGGTTTTGGAAAATATTGTTGAAGCTGAAAGTTTTCAGGAATATTCAGCAATTACTGGAAATTTTCAAATGCAAGGGTTTCTGCCAACCATAAAAGTGTCTACCTCTGATGTATTAGGTGGCAAAACAATGATTCATTTAATTTAATGGCAGGTGTTAATCCACCCATGCAAGCACAGCTTTAAATATATATATAACAGTTGCAGGGTAGAAAGAGCTAGCACAGTGCTTCCTGTGTTTTGCCATCACTTACACAGTGAATCTCTTCTCTTTAGTATGCTAAGCCCAATGATGTACTTTCCTAATATACACAGTGACAATAGTGAATTTACAGAAAATAAAATTATTATTCACTCTGCTTGCTGCCTCCACTGTTGAAAGATAGTATGGTAATTTCAGCCACCAATATTTAACAATGTTTATCTTGGTGAGATTATAAATTTTCAGACATAGTGAAAGTAAGTTACGTGACTAATAAATGTCACTTGCGCATATTTTAAAATTAAGACAATGTAGTTTTGGAAAGTAATTATATGAGAAAATCTTAGCTCAAGAAATAAATCAAAAATAATGTTCAATATTTTTGGAATATGAGTTTCCTGCAGTAGTCTGCAGTTAACCCTTAAACAACATGGTGAGTTTTTTCTTTTGAGCTTTCATTTGCTTAGTATGTATGTATGTATGTATGTATGTAATTATTTATTTATTTTTTAGATTTTTGAATACAATTTGTTGTTTTCGTTTTTAACTTTTGTGGATACATAGTAAATGTATATATTTATGGGGTACATGAGATGTTGTGGTACACAATGAGAAATAAGCACATCAGCCAGAAAAAAAGGAACATGGGGTGTCCATCCCCTCAAGCATTTATCCTTTGAGTTACAAACAATCCAATTATACTCTTTAAGTTAATGGAATATAATTTTGACAAATGAATTTTTTAAACCTTATCCTATTGGTTTAGGCTGTGTGTGTGTGTGTGTGTGTGTGTGTGTATTTAGAGACAGGGTCTTGCTATGTTGCCCAGACTCAAACTCCTGGGCTCAAGCAATCCTCCCAAGTAGCTGAGAATACAGGCATGCACCATTGTGCCTGGCTTTACAAATTTGGGTGGGTTTTTTTTTTTTTCTTATTTCAGTAGGTTTTTGGGGAACAGGTGGTGTTTGTTTATGTGAATAAGTTCTTAAGTGGTGATTTCTGAGATTTTAGTGTACTCATCACCCAAGCAGTGCACACTGTACCCAATGTGTAGTCTTTTAACCCTCACCCCCTCCCACCCTTTCCCCCAAGTCCCCAAAGTCCATTGTATCATTTCTATGTCTTTGTGTCTTCATAGCTTAGATCCTACTAATGATTGAGAATATACAATATTTGGTTTTCCATTCCTGAGTTACTTCACTTAGAATAATGGTCTCCGATTCCATCCAGGTTGCTACAAATGCCATTATTTCATTCCTTTTTATGGCTGAGTAATAGTCCACACATTTTCTTTATCCACTTGATTGATGGGCATTTGGGCTGGTTCCGTATTTTTGCAATTACAAATTGTACTGCTATAAACATGCATTTGCAAGTTTTTTTTCACTTAATGACTTCTTTTCCTCTGGGTAGATGCCCAGGGCTGGGATTGCTGGATTAAATGGTAGATCGATTTTTAGTTCCTTAAGGAATTCTCCACACTGTTTTCCATAGTGGTTGTAGTAGTTTACATTCCCATCAACAGTGGAAAAGTGTTTCCATTTCACCACATCCACTTCAACACCTATTATTTTTTGATTTTTTGATTATGGACATTCTTTCAGGAGTAAGGGGGTATAGCCTTGTTGTTTTGATTTGCATTTCCCTGATCATTAGAGATGTTGAACTTTTTTTCATTTTTGTTAACCATTTGTATATCTTTGTATATCTTCTTTTGAGAATTGTCTATTTATGTCCTTAGCCCACTTTTTGATAGGATTGTTTATTTTTTTCTTGCTGATTTGTTTAAGTTCCTGGTAGATTCTGCATATTAGTCATTTGTCAGATGTATAGATTGTGAAGATTTTCCCACACTCTGTGGGTTGTCTGTTTACTCCGCTGATGACCTTTTTTTTTGCTGTGCCAGTGCTCTTTAGTTTAATCTAGTCCCATCTATTTATCTTCGTTTTTGTTGCATTTGCTTTGGGGTTCTTGGTCATGAAGTCTTTGCCTAAGCCAATTTCTAGAAGGGTTTTTCCAATATTATCTTCTAGAAGTTTTATGGTTTCGGGTCTTAGATTTAAGTCTTTGAGTCATCTTCAGTTGACTTTTGTATAAAGGGAAACATGAGGATCCCGTTTCACACTTCTACATGTGGCTTGCCAATTATACCAGCACCATTTTTTGAATAGGGTGTCCTTTCCTCACTTTATGTTTTTGTTTGCTTTGTCAAACATCAGTTGACTATAAATACTTGGCTTTATTACTGGGTTCTCTATTCTGTTCCATTGGTCTATATACCTGTTTTTATACCAGTAGCATCCTGTTTTGGTGACTATGGCCTTATAGTATAGTTTGAAGTTGGGTAATGTAATGCCTCCAGATTTGTTCTTTTTGCTTAGTCTTACTTTGGCTACACAGGCTCTTTTTTTATTCCATATGAATTTTAGTGTTTTTTTTTTCTAGTTCTGTGAAGAATGATGGTGGTATTTTATAGAAATTGCATTGAATTTGTAGATTGCTTTTGGCAGTATGGTCATTTTCACAATAATGATTCTACCTATCCATGAGCATAGGATGTATTTCCATTTTTTTGTGTCATCTATGATTTCTTTTAGCAGTGTTTTGTAGTTTTCTTTGTATAGGTCTTTCAGCTCCTTGGTTAAGTATATTCCTGAGTATTTTATTTTATTTTATTTTTGAAGTTACTATAAAAGGGCTTAAGTTCTTGATTTGATTCTCAGCTTGGTAGCTATTGGTGTATAGCAGAGTTACTGATTTGTGTACATTAATTTTGTATCCTGAAACTTTGCTGAATTAATTTACCAGTTCTAGGAACTTTTTGGATGAGTCTTTAGGGCTTTCTAAATATACAGGCGTGTCATCAGCAAATAGTGGTGGTTTGACTTCCTCTTTACCAATTAGTGTACCCTTTATTTCTTTCTCTTATCTGATTGCTCTGGCTAGGACTTCCAGTACTACGTTGAATAAAAGTGGTGGAAGTGGACATTCTTGTCTTGTTCCAGTTCTCAGGGGGAATGCATTCAAATTTTCAGTATAATGTTGGCTGTGGGTTTGTCATAGATGCTTTTTAGTACCTTAAGGTATGTCCCTTCTATGTTAATTTTGCTAAAGGTTTTAATCATAAAGTGATGCGGGATTTTGTCAAATGTTTTTACTGCATCTATTGAGATAAACATGTCATTTTTTTAATTCTGTTTATGTGGTGTATCACATTTATTGACTTGTGTATGTTAAGCCATCCCTGCATCCCTGGTATGAAACTCACTTAATCATGGTAGATTATCTTTTTGATATGCTGTTGGATTTGGTTAGCTAATATTTTATAGAGCATTTTTGCATCCTATGTTCATCAGGGATATTGGTCTACAGTTTCCTTTTTTTTGTTATATCCTTTCCTGGTTTTGGTATTTGCATGATACTGGCTTCAGAGAATGATTTAGGGAGGATTCTGTCTTTATCTTGTGGAATAGTGTCAATAGAACTGGTACCAATTCTTCTTTGAATGTTTGATAGAAGTCATCTGTGAATCCATTTGGTTCTGGACTTTTTTGGTTGGTAACTTTTTTTCTTGTAAATTTGTTTGAGTTTTTTGTAGGTTCTGGATATTAGCCCTTTGTCAGATGAGTAGATTGCAAAATTTTCTCCCATTCTGTAGGTTGCCTGTTCACTCTGATGGTAGTTTCTTTTGCTGTGCAGAAGCTCTTTAGTTTAATGAGATCCCATTTGTCAATTTTGGCTTTTGTTGCCATTGCTTTTGGTGTTTTAGACATGAAGTCCTTGCCCATGCCTATGTCCTGAATGGTACTACCTAGGTTTTCTTCTAGGGTTTTATGGTATTAGGTCTAACATTTAAGTCTCTAATCCATCTTGAATTAATTTTCGTATAAAGAGTAAGGAAAGGATCCAGTTTCAGCTTTCTACTTATGGCTAGCCAATTTTCCCAACACCATTTATTAAATAGGGAATCCTTTCCCCATTGCTTGTTTCTCTCAGGTTTGTCAAAGATCAGATGGCTGTAGATGTGTGGTATTATTTTTGAGGACTGTGTTCTGTTCCATTGGTCTATATCTCTGTTTTGGTACCAGTACCATGCTGTTGTGGTTACTGTAGCCTTGTAGTATAGTTTGAAGTCAGGTAGCGTGATGCCTCCAGCTTTGTTCTTTTGACTTAGGATTGTCTTGGCAATGCGGGCTCTTTTTTGGTTCCATAGGAACTTTAAAGCAGTTTTTTCCAATTCTGTGAAGAAACTCATTGGTAGCTTGATGGGGATGGCATTGAATCTATAAATAACCTTGGGCAGTATGGCCATTTTCACGATATTGATTCTTCCTATCCATGAGCATGGCATGTTCTTCCATTTGTTTGTGTCCTCTTTTATTTCACTGAGCAGTGGTTTGTAGTTCTCCTTGAAGAGGTCCTTTACATCCTTCTAAGTTGGATTCCTAGGTATTTTATTCTCTTTGAAGCAATTGTGAATGGAAGTTCATTCATGATTTGGCTCTCTGTTTGTCTGTTCCTGGTGTATAAGAATGCTTGTGATTTTTGCACATTAATTTTGTATCCTGAGACTTTGCTGAAGTTGCTTATCAGCTTAAGGAGATTTTGGGCTGAGACAATGGGGTTTTCTAAATATACAATCATGTCATCTGCAAACAGGGACAATTTGACTTCTTCTTTTCCTAACTGAATACCCTTGATTTCTTTCTCTTGCCTGATTGCCCTAGCCAGAACTTCCAACACTATGTTGAATAGGAGTGGTGAGAGAGGGCATCCCTGTCTTGGGCCAGTTTTCAAAGGGAATTCTTCCAGTTTTTGCCCATTCAGTATGATATTAGCTGTGGGTTTGTCATAAATAGCTCTTATTATTTTGAGGTACGTTCCATCAATACCAAATGTATTGAGCGTTTTTAGCATGAAAGGCTGTTGAATTTTGTCAAAAGCCTTTTCTGCATCTATTGAGATAATCATGTGGTTCTTGTCTTTGGTTCTGTTTATATGCTGGATTACGTTTATTAATTTGCGAATGTTGAACCAGCCTTGCATCCCAGGGATGAAGCCCACTTGATCATGGTGGATAAGCTTTTTGATGTGCTGCTGAATCCGTTTTGCCAGTATTTTATTGAGGATTTTTGCATCGATGTTCATCAGGGATATTGGTCTAAAATTCTCTTTTTTTGTTGTGTCTCTGCCAGGCTTTGGTATCAGGATGATGTTGGCCTCATAAAATGAGTTAGGGAGGATTCCCTCTTTTTCTATTAATTGGAATAGTTTCAGAAGGAATGGTACCAGCTCCTCCTTGTACCTCTGGTAGAATTCAGCTGTGAATCCATCTGGTCCTGGACTTTTTTTGGTTGGTAGGCTATTAATTATTGCCTCAATTTCAGAGCCTGCTATTGGTCTAGTTAGGGATCCAACTTCTTCCTGGTTTAGTCTTGAAAGAGTGTAAGTGTCCAGGAAATTATCCATTTCTTCTAGATTTTCTAGTTGATTTGCGTAGAGGTGTTTATAGTATTCTCTGATGGTAGTTTGTATTTCTGTGGGGTCAGTGGTGATATCCCCTTTATCATTTTTTATTGCATCTATTTGATTCTTCTCTCTTTTCTTCTTTATTAGTCTTGCTGGTGGTCTGTCAATTTTGTTGATCTTTTCAAAAAACCAACTCCTGGATTCATTGATTTTTTTGGAGGGTTTTTTGTGTCTCTATCTCCTTCAGTTCTGCTCTGATCTTAGTTATTTCTTGCCTTCTGCTAGCTTTTGAATGTGTTTGCTCTTGCCTCTCTAGTTCTTTTAATTGTGATGTTAGAGTGTCAATTTTAGATCTTTCCTGCTTTCTCTTGTGGGCATTTAGTGCTATAAATTTCCCTCTACACACTGCTTTCAATGTGTCCCAGAGATTCTGGTATGTTGTATCTTTGTTCTCATTGGTTTCAAAGAACATCTTTATTTCTGCCTTCATTTCTTTATGTACCCAGTAGTCATTCAGGAGCAGGTTGTTCAGTTTCCATGTAATTGAGCGGTTTTGATTGAGTTTCTTAGTCCTGAGTTCTAGTTTGATTGCACTGTGGTCTGAGAGACAGTTTGTTATAATTTCTGTTCTTGTACATTTGCTGAGGAGTGCTTTACTTCCAATTATGTGGTCAATTTTGGAATAAGTGCGATGTGGTGCTGAGAAGAATGTATATTCTGTTGATTTGGGGTGGAGAGTTCTATAGATGTCTATTAGGTCCGCTTGGTGCAGAGATGAGTTCAATTCCTGGATATCCTTGTTAACTTTCTGTCTCATTGATCTGTCTAATGTTGACAGTGGAGTGTTGAAGTCTCCCATTATTATTGTATGGGAGTCTAAGTCTCTTTGTAAGTCTCTAAGGACTTGCTTTATGCATCTGGGTGCTCCTGTATTGGGTGCATATATATTTAGGAGAGTTAGCTCTTCCTGTTGAATTGATCCCTTTACCATTATGTAATGGCCTTCTTTGTCTCTTTTGATCTTTGATGGTTTAAAGTCTGTTTTATCAGAGACTAGGATTGCAACCCCTACTTTTTTTTTGTTCTCCATTTGCTTGGTAGATCTTCCTCCATCCCTTTATTTTGAGCCTATGTATGTCTCTGCATGTGAGATGGGTCTCCTGAATACAGCAGACTGATGGGTCTTGACTCTTTATCCAGTTTGCCAGTCTGTGTCTTTTAATTGGAGGATTTAGTCCATTTACATTTAAGGTTAATATTGTTATATGTGAACTTGATCCTGCCATTATGATATTAACTGGTTATTTTGCTCGTTAGTTGATGCAGTTTCTTCCTAGCCTTGATGGTCTTTACATTTTGGCATGTTTTTGCAATGGCTGGTACCGGTTGTTCCTTTCCATGTTTAGGGCTTCCTTCAAGGTCTCTTGTAAGGCAGGCCTGGTGGTGACAAAATCTCTAAGCATTTGCTTATCTGTAAAGGATTTTATTTCTCCTTCACTGATGAAACTTAGTTTGGCTGGATATGAAATTCTGGGTTGAAAATTCTTTTCTTTAAGAATGTTGAGACCGGGCGCGGTGGCTCAAGCCTGTAATCCCAGCACTTTGGGAGGCCGAGACAGGCGGATCACGAGGTCAGGAGATCGAGACCATCCTGGCTAACATGGTGAAACCCCATCTCTACTAAAAAATACAAAAAACTAGCCGGGCGAGGTGGCGGGCACCTGTAGTCCCAGATACTCGGGAGGCTGAGGCAGGAGAATGGCGTAAACCCGGAGGCGGAGCTTGCAGTGAGCCAAGATCCGGTCACTGTGCTCCAGCCTGGGAGCCTGGGCGACAGAGCGAGACTCCGTCTCAAAAAAAAAAAAAAAAAAAAATGTTGAATATTGGCCCCCACTCTCTTCTGGCTTGTAGAGTTTCTGCTGAGAGATCTGCTGTTAGTCTGATGGGCTTCCCTCTGTGGGTAACCCAACCTTTCTCTCTGGCTGCTCTTAAGATTTTTTCCTTCATTTCAACTTTGGTGAATCTGGCAATTATGTGTCTTGGAGTTGCTCTTCTCGAGGAGTATCTCTGTGGCGTTCTCTGTATTTCCTGAATTTGAATGTTGGCCTGCCCTACTAGGTTGGGAAAGTTCTCCTGGATGATATCCTGAAGAGTGTTTTCCAACTTGGTTCCATTTTCCCCCTCACTTTCAGGCACCCCAATCAGACGTAGATTTGGTCTTTTTACATAATCCCATACTTCTTGCAGGCTTTGTTCATTTCTTTTTCTTCTTTTTTCTTTTGGTTTCTCTTCTTGCTTGATTTCATTCATTTGATCCTCAATCGCTGATACTCTTTCTTCCAGTTGATTGAGTCGGTTATTGAAGCTTGTGCATTTGTCACGTATTTCTCGTGTCATGGTTTTCATCTCTGTCGTTTCATTTATGACCTTCTCTGCATTAATTATTCTAGCTATCAATTCTTCCACTCTTTTTTCAAGATTTTTAGTTTCTTTGCGCTGGGTACGTAATTCCTCCTTTAGCTCTGAGAAGTTTGATGGACTGAAGCCTTCTTCTCTCATCTCGTCAAAGTCATTCTCCGTCCAGCTTTGATCCGTTGCTGGCGATGAGCTGCGCTCCTTTGCAGGGGGAGATGTGCTCTTATTTTTTGAATTTCCAGCTTTTCTGCCCTGCTTTTTCCCCATCTTTGTGGTTTTATCTGCCTCTGGTCTTTGACGATGGTGACGTACTGATGGGGTTTTGGTATAGGTGTCCTTCCTGTTTGATAGTTTTCCTTCTAACAATCAGGACCCTCAGCTGCAGGTCTGTTGGAGATTGCTTGAGGTCCACTCCAGACCCTGTTTGCCTGGGTATCAGCAGCAGAGGTTGCAGAAGATAGAATATTGCTGAACAGTGAGTGTACCTGTCTGATTCTTACTTTGGAAGCTTCCTCTCAACGGTGTACTCCACCCTGTGAGGTGTGGGGTGTCAGACTGCCCCTAGCAGGGGATGTCTCCCAGTTAGGCTACTCAGGGGTCAGGGACCCACTTGAGCAGGCAGTCTGTCCCTTCTCAGATCTCAACCTCCGTGTTGGGAGATCCACTGCTCTCTTCAAAGCTGTCAGACAGAGTCGTTCGCATCTGCAAAGGTTTCTGCTGCTTTTGTTGTTGTTGTTGTTTAGCTGTGCCCTGTCCCCAGAGGTGGAGTCTATAGAGACAGGCAGGTTTCCTTGAGCTGCTGTGAGCTCCACCCAGTTCCAGCTTCCCAGCGGCTTTGTTTACCTACTTAAGCCTCAACAATGGCGGGTGCCCCTCCCCCAGCCTCGCTGCTTCCTTGCGGTTAGATCGCAGACTGCTGTGCTAGCAATGAGGGAGGCTCCGTGGCCGTGGGACCCTCCCGGCCAGGTGTGGGATACAATCTCCTGGTGTGCCCGTTTGCTCAAAGCGCAGTATTGAGGTGGGAGTCACCTGATTTTCCAGGTGTTGTGTGTCTCAGTTCCCCTGGCTAGGAAAAGGAACTCCCTTCCCCCTTGCGCTTCCCAGGTGAGGTGATGCCTCACCCTGCTTCAGCTCTCGCTGGTCAGGCTGCAGCAGCTGACCAGCACCAATTGTCCGGCACTCCCTAGTGAGATGACCTCAGTACCTCAGTTGAAAATGCAGAAATCACCGGTCTTCTGTGTCGCTCGCGCTGGGAGTTGGAGACTGGAGCTGTTCCTATTCGGCCATCTTGCCTGGTTGGTAACTTTTTAATTGCCATTTCAATCTCACTGCTTGTATTGGGTCTGTTCATAGTTTCTATTTCTTCCTGGTTTAATCTAGGAGGGTTCTATATTTCCATAAATTTAGTTTATGCATGTAAAAGTATTCATAGTAGCCTTGAATGATCTTTTATATTTCTGTGGTATCAGTTGTAGTATCTCCCATTTCATTTCTAATTGAGTTTATTTGGATCCTCTCGCTTCTTGGTTAATCTTGCTGATGGTCTATCAATTGTATTTATCTTTTCAAAGATCTACCGTTTTGTTTCATTTATTTTTTGTATTTTTTGTTTGTTTCCATTTCATTTAGTTCTGCTCTGATCTCAGTTATTTATTTTCTTCTGCTGGGTTTGGGTTTGTTCTTTTTTTTCTAGCCTTGAAGTGTGACCTCAGATTGTCTGTTTGTGCTCTTTCAGATTTTTTGATGTAGGCATTTAATGCTACGACCTTTTCTCTTAACACCACCTTTGCTGTATACCAGAGGTTTTGATATGCTGTGTCACTATTATCATTCAGTTCAAATAATTTTTTAATTTTCATCTTGGTTTCATTGTTGACCCAATGATCATTCAGGAGCAGGTTATTTAATTTCCATGTATTTGCATAGCTTTGAGGGTTCCTTTGGAGTTGATTTCTCATTTTATTCCACTGTGGTCTGAGAAAGTACTTGCTATAATTTCAATTTTCTTAAATTTGTTGAGACTTGTTTTGTGGCCTAGCATATGGTCTATCTTGGAGAATGTTTCACGTGCTCATTAATATAATGTTTATTCTGCAGTTGTCAGGTAGAATGTTCTGTAAATATCTGTTAAGTACATTTGCTCTAGGGTACAGTTTAAGTCCATTGTTTCTTTGTTGACTTTCTGTCTTGATGACCGGTCTAGTGCTGCCAGTGGAGTATTGAAGTCCCCCACTATTACTGTGTTGCTGTCTATGTCATTCCTTAGGTCTAGTAGTGATTGTTTTATAAATTTGGGAGCTCCAGTGTTAGATGCATGTATATTTAGGACTGTGACATTTTCCTGGCGGACAAGTCCTTTCATCATTATATAATGTTCCTTTTTGTCTTTTTTAACTGCTGTTGCTTTAAAGTTTGTTTTGTCTAATATAAGGATAACTACCTCTGCTCGCTTTTGATGTCCATTTCATGGAATATCTTTTTTCACCCTTTTACCTTAAGTTTATGTGAGTCCTTATGTGTCAGGTGAGTCTCTTGAAGACAGCAGATACTTGGTTGGTGAATTCTTATTCATTCTGCCATTTTGTATCATTTAAGTGGAGCATTTAGGCCATTTACATTCAACATCAGTATTGGGATGTGAGGTACTATTCTACATATACTGCTATTTGTTGCCTGAATACCTTGGGTTTTTTCATTGTGTTGTTGTTTTTCAGGTCCTGTGAGATTTGTGCTTTAAGGAGATTCTATTTTCAAGGGTTTGTTTGGTGTATTTCAAGGGTTTGTTTCAAGATTTAGGCTCCTTTTAGCAGCTCTTGTAGTGCTGGCTTGGTAGTGGTGAATTCTCTCAGCAATTGTTTATCTGAAAAAGACTGTACCCTACCTTCATTTATGAAGCTTACTTTTGCTGGATACAAAGTTCTTGGTTGATAATTGTTTTATTTATGGAGGCTAAAGCTAGGACTCCCAGTCACTTCTAGGTTGTAGGGTTTCTGCTGAGAAACTGCTGTTAATCTGACAGGTTTTCCTTTATAGGGTACCTGATGCATTTGCCTCACAGCTCTTAAGATTCTTTCCTTCATCTTGACTTTAGATAACCGGATGACTATGTGCCTAGGCAATGATCTTTTTGTGATGAATTTCCCAGTTGTTCTTCGAGCTGCTTGTATTTGGATGTCTAGATCTTTAGCAAGACTTAGGGAGTTTTCCTTGATTATTCCCTCAAATATGTTTTCCAAACTTTTAGATTTGTCTTATTCCTCAGGAACACCAATTATTCTTAGGTTTGGTCATTTAACATAATCCCAAACTTCTTGGAGGCTTTGTTCATTTTTTAAAAATTCTTTTTTCTTTGTGTTTGTTGGATTGGGTTAATTTGAAAGCCTGAAGTTCTTTCTTTTACTTGTTTTATTCTATTCTTGAGACCTTCCAGTGCATTTTGCAATTCTCTAGGTGTGTCCTTTATTTCCAGAAGTTTTGATTGTTTTTTATTTATGCTATCGATATGGAGATTTTTCCATTTATATCCCCTATCTTTTTTTGATTTCTATAAGTTGGACTTCACCTTTCTCTGGTGCCTCCTTGATTGGCTTAATAGTTGACCTTCTGAATTCTTTTTCTGGCAATTCAAAAATTTTTATCTTTGGTTTGGACATATTGCTAGTGGGCTAGGGTGATCTTTTGGGGGTGTTAAAGAACCTTGTTTTGTCATATTACCCAAATTGTTATTCTGGTTCCTTCTCATTTGAGGAAACTATGTCAGAAGGCAGATCTGAGGCTCAAGGGCTGCTGTTCAGATTCTTTTGTTCCATGGGGTGCTCCCTTGATGTGGTGCTCCCCCTTTCCCCTAAGGATGGGGCTTCCTGACAGCTGAACTTCGTTAGTTCTCTTCTAGATCTAGCTACCCAGTGGAATTACCAGGTCATGGGCTGGTACTGGGGAGTGTCTGCAAAGAGTCCTGTGATGTGAACCATCTTCAGGTCTCTCAGCCATGGCTACCAGCACCCGCTCTAGTGGAGGTAGCAGGGGAGTGAAGTGGTGGACTCTGTGAGGGTCCTTCGTTGTATTTTTAGGTGCACTGGTTTTGTGTTGGTTGGCCTTCAGCCAGGAGGTGGCACTTTCAAGAGAACATCAGTTGTTATAGTATAGGGAGTATCAGGCAGTGGGTGAGCCATAGAACTCCAAAGAGATTATGTCATTTTTCTTCAGCTACCAGGGCAGATAGAGAAAGACTATCAGGTTGGGGCAGGGTTAAGCATGTCTGAGCTCAGTCTCTCCTTGAGTAGGGCTTGCTGCGGCTGCTGCAGGGGATGGGGGTGTGGTTCCCAGGCCAATGGAGTTACGTTCCTAGGGGGATTATGGCTGTCTCTGCTGTATCACAGATCATCACTGAAGTGGGGGAAAGCTAGCAGCCACAGGCCTCACCCAGCTCCCATGGAGCCCATAGCTGGAAAGGCTGATCTCACTCCCATCATGTTCCTCCAACAGCACTGAGTTTATTTCCAGGCAGCTGGTGAGCAGGGCTTAGAACTTGCACCAGGCTACAAGCCTCCCAGCTGAGAAAGCAATCAGACTCACAGTTCCTTGGCTGTCCCACCGAGTCTACAGCAGCAATCCACCTCCTTCAAAGGGCCTATGAATTCTCTCTGCTTTCCTGGTATGTTCCGGTAGTTCTTGGAGCAACAATTCACAATGTGGGTCTCCATTCACTGCTCTGTCTGTCTGAGTAGGATCTGCAAGTTAGTCCTGCCTCCCATCTGCCATTTTCCCAGCACTCTCCCAACATGGGTTTTAACTGCACAGGTTTATCATATACTTGGATTTTCTTCCACCTCTGCCACTCCTGAGACAGCAAGACCAACCCCTCCTCCTCATCCTCCTTCTCAGCCTACTCAGTGTGAAGATGACAAAGATGAAGACCTTATGATAATCACGTCTACTTAGTGAATAATAGATATGTTTTCTCTTCCTTATGATTTTCTTAATATTTTCTTTTCTCTGGCTTACTTTGTTATAAGAATGAAGTATATAATACATATGCAAAATATGTGTTAATCAATCATTTATATTATCAGTAAGGCTTCCAGTCAACAGTAGGCTATTAGTAGTTAAGTTTTAGGGGATTCAAAAGTTACACATGGATTTTTGACTGTGGAGGCTATGAAGCAGTGAAGAGTGTGGACCATGGGCCCAGACTATGCAGCTGAATTCCAGTTATGTTGCTTGCTGGCTAAGTGGCTATAGGTATATTCCTTATCTATAAATTAAAATAATAACAGTAATTACTACATAGGGTTTTGTGAGGATTAAATGAGATTTTACATACAAGCAATGCTTCATGAATATATCATTCAATACATATACATATATTCCCTCAATCTATGAAAGGCCTTAAACTCTGTGGAAGACAAATGAACACAACATGGTCTCTAATTATGAAGATTTCACCAGTTAATAGGAATGCCAAGACATGAGCAGGGATAACAATCATTCATTTCAATAAATATGTATCACCTTTCTTATATATGCAAGCTGTTGTCCCAGGTGCTGAGGGAAAGCACTTGTATATCATCTTAATTTATAACTCCTCACCTTATTGCATATATGATAATAAGACAAGTTCAATATAAAGTGCTTTTGAAACATAGAGTTAGAAGTTATTGCCAGTAGGCGAAGGGGAGATCAGGTAAACCTTCGTAACTAGGTACAAGATAATCCAGATGCCAAAGATTGGCAGGATTTTATCATGTTAAATGCAATGTATGTGCAGTAAAGGGTTAACTCAACAGGCCTGGGTTATTCAAACCCTACACATTACAAAGAAAAGGCTGACCCTTGGCCAGTTCCTTGGAGAAAAGCTCTAAGCCCTAGGAATGTCCCACTTGATCAGATTGTCTTGGTATGTCTGGGGCCTTGGGCGATGGGCCACACCGTGGGGTTCATGCTAGCAATGTGATTTACAGTGGGGGTCTTGGGCCATGCTGCATCAGACTGATCTCTGAATGACCTGAAAGCTAAGTAACCAAGGTTGGCCACGTGGGTGCCCCATACCTACATAACAGACCTGCAATCAAAACTCTGTAGACCTAGGCTAAGGTGAACTTTCCTGGTTAACAATACTTCATCACATTGTCACATATCAGTGCTGGGAAAAATAAGCACTGTCCATACAACTCCACTGGAAGAAGACGACTGGAAGCTTGTGCCTGGTTTCTCATGAACTCTGCCCTGTGCACCTTTTTTTTCTGATTCCAATTGTATCATTTGGCTGTAATAAACTGCAACCATGACTATAACAGCTTCTCTGAGTTCTGTGGATACTTCTGGTGAATTATGGAACTTGAGTGTGGTCTTGAGGACCCCTGACACGGGGTGTCAAATAACCAGCACCATAAAGGATGGGTAGGATGTCAGTATCTCAAATATGGGGCAAAAGGCAATTTTGGAGACATGAGAGTTGCACCACCAAAAAAGCTTTAAATATTTCTATGTCAATGCAATCTCAAGACTGGAAATGATTTTTAAGCATCTGAGACATATATATCTATAAGTACTATTACCAATCAACAAATCAATTTCTAACAGGAACAGGTATATTCCACATTTTTTTATTTATTTAAGAATCATTCTATAATATTTTCACTCATGCTTCTTAGACCTCAGACATTCTTTTTACTATTAAATATAAATTATAGAGTATTTTTCTATAATTATCATTTTAAAGCTAATGATTTCTTCTGTTATACGTAGGGTAAATCCTTTTGTTAAATCACCAGAATAATTATTTTCAAATATTGATAGATGTTTATTCAGTAAATTCAAAAAAACTGATTTGCAACAAATATTTTTTCTTTTCTTTCCTTTCCTTTCCTTTTTTTTTTTTTTTTTTTTTTTTTGAGACAGAGTCTCGCTTTGTCGCACCCCGTCTCTACTAAAAAAATACCAAAAAATTAGCCAGGCGTGGTGGTGGGCGCCTGTAGTCCCAGCTACTCAGGAGGCTGAGGCAGGAGTATGGCGTGAACCCAGGAGGCGGAGCTGGCAGTGAGCCGAGATCACAACAAAGATTTTTATAACATGTGTTAAAATACTTTTCCCCAAATTAGATCTATATTGAAACTCAATATGAAGAAGTTCAGCAATAAGTTAACTCAATATGAGTAAGTTATATTCGAGGGTACTAACTTATGTCCTTGAATATAACATTTATGATCCTTGCTTTTTGATACCATCCTAGCATTTATGATACTAGTGCCTTGCTAACAGAAATTTGATCAGAAATTTGAAAGAAATTTTTAGCACAGTGTTTTGCTTTCAGTGAACTCAATAAATGTTTGCTGAATGAATAAGTATATATATAAAATGATGGAAAAGAAAGAAACAATTAGAAATATACTTTGGAAAGAAAGAATGTCAGCTGGGCACAGTGGCTCACACCTGTAATCCCAGCACTTTGGGAGGCTGAGGCAGGCGGGTCCCCTGAGGTCAGGAGTTTGAGACCAGCATAGCCAATATGGTGAAACCCCATCTGTACTAAAAATACAAAAATTAGCTGGACGTGGTGGTGGGCACCTGTAATACCAGCTACTTGGGAGGCTGAGGCAGGAGAATCACTTGAACCTGGGAGGCAGAGGTTGCAGTGAGCTGAGACCACGCCATTGTACTGCAGCCTGGGCAACAAGAGCAAAGCTCTATCTCAAAAAAAAAAAAAAAGAAACAAACAAAGAATGTGAAATTTAATGTAGAGACTCAAAATAGGATGATTGTCAGCAAAAATAATAAAATATGTAATGGAAAATAATTAGTCTAAAGGTTATGTGACAATTAAATAAAACAAATATTTGGAGTCTGAATTTTCTTAATTATTGTGCTTTATAATAATTAATATTAAAATGATTCATATATATCCTAGTTATAGAAAAAATATATTTACATCCTAAAATTCATATGGAATCTCAAGAGATCACAAATAGCTTCGCTGGACCTGATGACTTCATTGGTGAATTCTACAAAACTGAAATAATGAATGCATACAAGAAAATATAGGTGGTTATTTGTAATCTTGAATTTGAAAAAGCTTTCTGAGCCTGAAACCAAAAGCAAATCATTAAGGAACTAGTTGGTATATCTGGCTACAAAAAAAATTACAAATGTCTGTATTTTGGAACACTGTTTAAAATGTTTTATTTATAAGCTAAATATTGTGCACAAATATATGATAGACCAGTTATTCATATCTCTAATATATGTAAAAGGTTCTTATAAATCAGTAGAAAGGTGCGAATATTTATTAATGAGAAGGATAATCAACATGATCAATTCATAACAGAAGTTTTGTTAATCTAATAAAATGAAAAAATCCAACTGTACTAGTTTTTACTAAACTCAAATTATCAACATTTCCACCTGGTTTAATTCATCATATTGGCAAAGATATCTTTAGTTTATAAAAACCCATGTTTTTTCAGAAAGTAGAAATGGTCCTCCACATATTTCTGGTGATATTTACCCTGGGCAATCATTTTCCAATACATCAAAATCATTTTTGTCAACTTGTATACCCAGTGGCAAGGATTATTATTAAAGTTTGAAGCATATCCCACATATCTCATCATCTATTTGGATCTTCTTTAGATAATGGCCTTCCCTTTAATTTGAATATGAGTTGTTCAGTGTTATAGTATTTGAAGAATTAGTCACATGTGATAATTGGCAAGCATAAGGAGTTTGGGAGTATTGTGACTAAAGAACAAGGTTGCCTACTAATATCCTTTTTCACAAAGGGAAGACAGCAACAAAGAGTACAACAAACAAAATTATGCAAAGAAGCTCATGGTAATCAGTGGCTCTTAGAATCAGGGAATCTTGTGCCAATAGTCTTGCCTACTTCGTATTGTTTTTGCTTCTGAAGTCAACTGTTACAAATTCTGACTCAGTCACCTGGCAGTAGTGATGATGTCAGTGATACCTGTAAGTAAGTATATTTTCTGTATTATCTGTTTCACTTACTGTGTTCCAGAACTAAAATCAATTTTGGCTACTATCACAGCATAACCAATTTTTCCAAAATTTAGTGGCTTAAAACAACATTTAATTTGCTCATAGATTTGCAACCCAAGCAGGGCTTGTAAAGCCAGCTCATCTCTGCTTTACTGGGTATCGACTGGGACAGCCTGAAGGATGGGGTTTGCAATCATCTGTAAGTTTGCTCACTCATGTGTCTGATGGTTAATGCTGGCCTTAGGTGGAGACCTTAGCTGGAGATGCAGGCCAGAATGCCTTGTACGTGACCCAGCTTCCTCACAGCATAGTAAGAGAGAGAACCTATTATAGTTCTGTACTCAGATTCTTTTAATGTTCCTTCCAGAACACACATTCCAGAGCTTAATCTTAAATTAGAGGCCATTAGGTGAATGTAAATGTTGTCTATACTTATATATTTCAAAATAGCTAAAAGCAAGGAATTTAAATGTTTTCATCACAAAGAAATAAATATTTGAGATGATACATATATTAATTAGCCTGATTTTATCATTCCACAATGTATACAGATATTGAAACATCACACTGTACCCCATAAATGTATACAATTATAATTTGTCACATAAAAATAAAATAAAATAAAAAAGAAGCAAAAATCCCTGTGAATAATAAAACTAAAGGCTCTGGTTAATTTATTATAACAATAACAATAGCAGAATGAAAGAGAATAAAACCCTCTATGAGCTGCAACATATAATCAATTTTGTAATGATTTAGTCACTGATTATGCTGGCAGAAAGATTATCTTATGAAAAGTAAGAAAACTGACAAACCTTTAGGCCCTTAATTTATTTCATAAATTGTATTATGATTGCTTCTGATTGACAAGAGCATTTACACCTAGAATTAAATCTTTCTGAAGATATTGTTCTGCCGTTGTACATAAACATGGTAATGTTTATTTTAATATGAAGGATACACAGTCATTGAAATATATTCATATTAACATTTTATTTATATATAAATACCCTAGGAAGGCTGAAATTCTCTTTTGATGTATTGATATCCTGTATTGTTTTTGTTTCTTTATTCTGTTTGGTAAACAAAAGTGCTCTCACAATAGCTTTGAATTAACTAAAATGTAGAGAATGCCAAGCAAGCATAATTATTCCTATAGTCTTTCTCTTACAAGGATAAAGAAGAAAAACATCTTTGTATTTCACAGTGGTCATTCCAGGAAGCTCAAAGAAATTTTAAACATAAAGGTTATCCTAACAGTTTTATTATTATACATTTTGGACCTGATTTGGGAAATCAAAAAGACTCGACAGGGAAGACAAGAATATAAGTCACAAGTATCCAAAGAAAAGAAATAGTTACATGCAATAATTTTAAATAAGTAACCATGACTATTAACATTTTTAGCCTTAAAAAATAAGTGATCCTTTTCCAAAGTAATTTAAAAGTATTCAAAAAGAACAGGGTTAACAGAACAACTTATTAATTAAAAAATATCTGTTATCTAGACAAAATAACTTTGCTGCATAAATGAAAGCAAAACAAAAACCCCAAATTCCAGTGTTAGTTTTTGTTTATGTAGACTATATCACAACTTGCAATAAAGTATTTGTAACCCTTTCTTTCTTTGTATAGAAATCCACAAATTTCTCAAAAATTTCAACACTTTTCTTCACAGCTTTTCAACTCATTAGTTGCAAACATTATCATCCTATAATACAAATTTTTCTTTTATAGCTTTATCAAGACACACATCTCTCAGGAATATAGTTGCAAAGATCCCCAAAAAGTACTAGCAAATAAAATCTAGGCAAACATAGAAAGAAAAATATTGCACAACCAAGTGAAATTTACCCCAGAAATACAAGTTTGATTTATCACGCAAAAATCAATTGACGCAATTCATCATGCTAAAAGAATAAAGGAGAAAAATCACATAATCATTTAACAGATGCAGAAAAAGCATTTAACAAAGTTCAACAGCCATGTATAATAAATCTCTGCAAATTAGAAACAGAAGGGAAATTTTTTAACCTAATAAATTACATCTAAGCAAGACCTACAGTTAACATCATGCATAATTGTGAAATAGTGAATGCTTTCTTTCTAAGATCAAGGACAAAACAAGCATGTCCACTCTCACCATTTATATTCAACCTTGTATGTAAGTGCTAACCAGTGCAATGGGCATAAATAGTAAATACAAAAGATAAAGATTAATAAGAAAGAAGTAAAACGGTTTCTCTTCACAGGTTACATGACAGTTCAGGTAGAAAATCCTAATGATTCTAAATGAATTTAGCAAGGTCTGGGGATAGAAACTCAATATACAGAAATAAAGTGAATATACTTGTAGTAAACCATTGGTAAATGTTTTTTGATGTCATTTACAATAACATCAAAAATAGTAAATAATTAGGAATGTATTGAATTAACAAAGACATATGAGATATAAATATTAGGTACTGCTGTTATTAAAGAAGACCTAAATAAATGGATCTATATGCCATGTTTATATATTAGAAATAATATTGTTAAGATGTCCATTATTTCCAAACAAATCTAGCAATTCAACACAAATTCAATTATAATCTCAGTCAGCATTTTGTAAAAACTGGTGAGCTTTTTCTAAAATCTACATGAAAAAGCAAAGAACCTAGAATACCTAAAGCTGTTTGGAAAATGAAGAACAGCTGAAGGACTCAAACTACCTGAAATTAAGATCTATGATATGGTTTGGCTGTGTCCCCACGCAAATCTCATCTCGAATTGTACTCCCATAATTCCCACACGTTGTGTGAGGGACCCAATGGGAGATAATTGAATCATAGGAGCAGTTCCCCCATACTGTTCTCATGGTAATGAATAAGTCTCATGAGATCTGATGATTGTATAAGGAGTTTCCGCTTTAGCTTGGTTTTCATTCTCTCATCTGCCACCATGTAACACATGCCTTTTGCCTTCTGCCATAATTGTGAGGCCTCCCTAGCCATATGGAACTGTGAGTCCATTAAATCTCTTTTTCTTTATAAATTACCAAGTCTCGAGTATATCTTTATGTATACACACAGACATACCCACACACACACACACACACCACACACACATATTTCTCTATAAAAATATTAAGCCTCAAAATTAATTTGAGATGGATTATAGACTTAAAGGTAAAAGCTAAAAAAACTTTACTTAAAAAGATTTAGCTACAAAGTTGCTAAAAGAAAAAAAATGGCAGAATATCTTTCAGGTATAAAGATAGGCAAATGTTTCTTAGGATATAGAAAGCCAAATTATAAAATAAAAATGTTAAATTAGACTATCAAAATTAAAACTTCTTCTCATCAAATGACACTATCAAGAAAATAAATAGGGGCTGGGTACAGTGGCTTATGCCTGTAATCCCAGTGCTTTGGGTGGTCAAGGTAGGAGGATTGCTTGAGGCCAGAAGTTTGAGACCAGTCTGGGAACAAAATGAGACACTATCTCTAAAAATTTTTTTTTTTAATTAGCCGAGCATGGTGGTGGATGCTTGCAGTCCCAGCTATTTGGGAGGCTGAGGCAGGAGGATCACTTGAGCTCAGGAGTTCAAGGCTGCACTGAGCTATTATCATGCCACTACACTCCAGCCTGGGCAAGAGTGAGATCTTGTCTCTTTAAAAATACAAGGGTGGGGGGGAAGAAAAAAATGAATAGGCATACTACAAACCAG
Source organism: Trachypithecus francoisi (assembly GCF_009764315.1). NCBI lineage: Eukaryota > Metazoa > Chordata > Mammalia > Primates > Cercopithecidae > Trachypithecus > Trachypithecus francoisi. Next base: position 42,098,044 of record NW_022681468.1, on the reverse strand, counting down.
AAAAACATGTTTGCAATACATATTTCTGACAAAGAATTTGTATCTAGAATGTATAATAAGCTTCTAAATTCATTATCTTTATATGTATATATTAAGTTATAACATACCTAAATGTGTATACATATATAGGATGTTACCTAATGATAAGCAGGCCAGTTACTTCTCCAAGAAATCATAGCAACCTTAAATGTGTAAATGCACTGCATGATGATGATTCTGGACTGGATGCTAGAATGAAGGGATGAAGGGAAGATAGCTATAAGATTAATATCAGTCCATTGAAATTCTTATCCACAAACTGTGGATAAGAATCCTATTTTATCAATGTTAAGTTTCTGATTTTGATATCTGTACTGGGATTTTGTAAGAGATGTTCTTTTTCTTGGAAAATATGTTCTGAAATGTTTGGGTGAGGGCAGGTTGTCCCCATTTTACTTTCACATGATTAGAAAAGAACTAATATACATAGACACACACACACACAAACACACACATCTATACATATAAGAGAGAGAGAGAATGATAAAGCAAATGGATGAAATCTAAATATAAAATCTGTCAAATCTGAATAAAGTATATATGGGAGTTCCTTATACCATTGCAACTTCACTGTAAGCTTGTATATCAGATTAAAATGTCATAAACATTAATGGTCCAGAGGATTCTGGGGAGATGACAGAGTAGGAAGCACCAGATATCTCTCTACCCATCTAGACATCAATTACATTGGCAGACTCTGTCTAATGTAACTATTTTGGAACTCAGGAGTCTATTGAAGACTTGAAATTTCCACCTCCAGGTTTGGATGATAAATTATGGTTAATTTCTGTCCATTTCAGCTCTTAGTACAGTAGCGGCTACTCATCCTCCACCCACAGCTCCATGTCAAGAAGCTGTATTTGTGTTCCTGAAGCAACCTTCACACAGTATGCAGGATCAAATGAGTGGGGGAAGAGGGAAGCAAATGCTGGGGAAGGGGAAGAATCTGATTTCCACAATTACCACATTATTAGATTTAAATGTCCAGTTTTCAACAAAAAATCACAATTCATACCATAAAACAAGAAAGTATGATCCACTTAAAGGAAAAAAATAAGTCAACAGAAACTATTCTTGAAAAAGACCTGTGGCAGATATACTAGACAAAGACTTTGAAACAACTATCTTAAAGACACTGAAAGAACTAAAAGGAGATGTCGAAAGAATCAAGAAAAGTATATGTGACTTAAAATGGTAACATCAGTAAAAAGACAGAAAATCTTTTAAAAGACCAAAAAGAAATTCTGGAGCTGAAAAGTCAGTAACTTAAATGAAAAGTTTACTAGAGGGATTCAAAGACAGTTTAGAGAAAACAGAAGAAAAAAATCAGTGAACTTGAAAAGAGGACAATGGAAATTATCAAGTTTAACAATTAATAGAATGAAGAGACAGTCTGTAGAATGGGAGGACATATTAGCAAACTATTCATCCAACAAAGGACTAAGATCCAGAATATACAAGGAACTCACCATCTTAAGAGCAAAAACATAAATAATCCCATTAAGAGAAGGCCAAGGATCTGAATAGACATTTCTCAAAAGAGATAAAAATGGCTAGGAGTTATATGACAAGAAATTCTCAAAATCACTAATCATCAAGGAAATGCAAATCAAAATGACAATGGGATATCACTTCAACCTAGTTAAAATGGTTATTATGAAAAAGACAAAAAATAACAAATGTTGGTGAGGATATGGAGAAAAAGAAACCTTTATACACTGTTGGTGGGAACATAAATTAGTATAGCCATTATGAACAATAGTATGGAGATTTCTGGGAAAAAAAAAAAAAAAACTAACAATAGAACTACCATACAACCCAACAATCTCATTACTGGGTAGTTATCCAAAGGGAAAAAAAAAAAAGTCAATATATCAAAGTGATAAAGAAAATTTGGTATATATGCATAACAGAATACTATTCAACCAAAAAAAAGAAAGAAATTCTGTCATTGGCAGCAACATGAATGGAACTGGAAATCATGTTAAGTGAAATAAATCAGGCACAAAAGACAAATATTGTATGTTCTCACTCATATGTGGCAGCTAAAAAAGTTGATCTCATGGAGGTAGAGAGTAGAATGAAGGTTACCAGAGGCTGCAAAGAATCAAGGGGGAATAAAAAGAGGTTGATTAATGGGTAAAAACATACAGTTAGATCAAAGGAGTGAGTTCTAGTGTTTCATAGCAAAGTAGAGTGATGATAGTTAAAAACAATATATTGTATACTTCAAAATAATTGGAAGAGATTTGAAATACTCCAACACAAAGAAATAAAATGTGTGAGGTGATAGATATCCTAAATATCTTGATTTGATTATTACACATTGTATGCATGTATCAAAATATCACATGTACCCCATAAATATGTACAAGGATTATGTATTAATAAACAAAAACAAGAAATATAAAAAAGTATCATTTGGGGCACAAGAAAAAAGATTGAAGAAAAATGAACCGAGCCTAAGAGACCTGTGGGATGCCATTAAATCAACCAAAACAAGCATGGTAGGAGTCTTAGGAGAACAGAGAAGAAAGAGTCACAGAAAAAAAAATCTGAAGAAATTATGACTGAAATCTTCCCAAATTTGACAAAAGTCATGGATATAAACATCTAAAATAATTGATGAACTCCAAGTAATATGAACTCAAAAAGATCCACATCAAGACATTATACTCAAACTTTTGAAAGACAAAGAGAGAATCTTGAAAGTGCTGAGAGAAAAGCAACTAATCACATGCAAGTTATTCTCAAGAAGATTATTTGCAGATTTCTCATCAGAAACTTTGGAGGCCAGAAGGCAGTGGGGTGTGATACATTCAAAGTGCCAAAAGAAAATAACCATCATCAAGTATCCTATCTTCAGCAAAACTGTCCTTCCCACATGAAGAAGAAAAGACATTCCCAGATAAATAAAAGCTGAGACAGTATGTTACTACTAAATGTGCCCCATAAGAAATACAAAAGGGAAACCCACAGAGTGAAATGAAAGGATGGTAGACAGCAACTTGAAGCCATGTGAAGAATTAAAAATCTCAATTAAGTTAATGCATAGGCAATTATAAAAGCTAATATTATCATAACAACTGTTTGTAATTCCACACTTTGTTTTCTACATAATTTAAGACACTAATACATTTTAAAGGATTGTTAGTTTATGTTTTTAGGCACACAACGTAGAGACACATAATCCTTTAACATTAGCAACCGAAAAGTGTGGAGAAAGAGCTTTATACACAATGTATAAAGACAAAATTTTGTGAAATCGATAGCTAAAAGGGGAGAGCAGAGTTTATGCATGTTATTGAAGTTAAACGGCTATAAATTCAAATTAGACTGTTAAGACTCTAGTATGTTAAATTTAACCCCCATGATAACCACAAAAAAATAGCTGTAGAATACATAGAAAAGGAAATGAGAAAGAAATTTAAGCATTTCTTTTACAAAATAATCAAAAGACACTAATGCAGAAGTGAGGGATAAAAAGCTATAAGGCATATAGAAAATAGCAAAATGACTAAAGTAAGTCCTTCTTTATTGGTAATTGCTTTAAATATAAATGGATTAAACTCTCCAATCAAAAGACAGAGATTAGTGAATGTATTTTTTAAAATATGATCTAACTACATGCTAACCACAAGAGACTCACTTTAGATTCAAAGACATAAATACATTGTAAATAAAAGAATAGCAGAAGATATTCTACATAAATCATAATAGTATGATGGTGATAGTTGCACATTGTAAGTACATTTAATACCACTGAAATTTACACTGAAAATTGTTCAGATGGTAAATTCTATGTTATACATATTTTATCACAAAAAATAAGGAAAAAAATCAATGGTCCAGGTTCTACCTCTGGCATGACAGCTTGGGGATCTCTGTTGATCTGCTCTCTAGTAAAACCAGTGAAAAATATTTTTTAAAGAAATTTTAAGTATCTAGAAATGGTCCTAACAGCATATAGCAAATAAAAAAAAATTCAAGACAATGTACTAAAATTTGGTAAGAAGAATAAAAGTGTGTGGTATATGAGCCAAGACTCAGTTTCTCCCTCCTTGCCCCCAACTTAGCAAGACAAAAACTCCACTCCTGGCTAGGACAGCCAGGAATATGAGGTTCCCTCTCACTCCAAATCTCAGTCAGGGGACTGTCTTTCTGCAGTGAGCAAGAAATCAAATTTCTCGTCCTGCCACTAGCTACCTGTTGGTGAGGCTAACTACTGGCTGGGTGCAGCTGAGAAGTGGGTGCTCCCTTTTTCTACCCAATGCTAAACTATGAGACAGAGGATCTAACTTAAGCATGGTACTGCTGAGAATACTGGAGTCTAATCACGCTTACAATGGCTCATAGTTCAGGGATTCCACACCAGGCGACCCAGGAGTGCTGCATTTTCCTATACCAAGCACTTAGCTCTTAAGAGTGAGAGTGTCACTCAAAGGGAAGCACACCATTGTCTCTGTTCCCAGTACCAGAAAAGTGACTCAAAGTTTCTTTTTGTTTTGCTTTGTTTTGTTTTTTGAGATGGAGTCTCACTCTGTCACCCAGGCTGGAGTGCAGTGGTGTGATCTGGGCTCCATGAAACCGCCCGGGTTCATGTCATTCTCCTGCATCAGCCTCCCGAATAGCTGGGACTACAGGTGCCCACCACCACACTCAGCTAATTTTTTTGTATGTTTAGTAGAGACAGGGTTTCACCATGTTAGCCAGGATGGTCTCGATCTCCTGACCTCATGATCCACCTGCCTCGGCCTCCCAAAGTGCTGGGATTACAGGTGTGAGCCACTGCGCCTGGCCAAGTGACTCAAAAGATTTTGTCTAGAGGAAATATCAGGCCTTAGGAGAGAAAAGTCTGAACCTCTTCCCCAGAGAACTGACTTCATGAAATAAAATGTGGAGAAGTTCAAACCTAAGGACATACTATAAATTAATGGAGATTGTGATGATAGGCAATTGAGAGGAAACTGATAGATTCACTAGAGCTATAAGCTAAACTGCAGGCTAGATAGTTTACCAGAAATAAATGAGGAAAGAGACAGCCAGGCAAAACCATCTTGGGGTTGGAACAAATCTCAAACACTGGCTTTAGGAGCTATCCCTTCAAAAGAACACAAATTTGACTGGATCCATTGTGGAGCAACTTACGCAACAGAGAATTACTGAAAACAACAGAGCAGTCATCCAGGTAATTAGGGAAACTTAGCAGCTGGGTGTGGCCAGAGAAAAAGACTGGTAAAAAGAACTCTCAGGAGAAAACAGGTGTTTTCTTCACCAGTAATTAGAAGCATGGACAACAAAAGAAAAAACAGCCAAATTGGACTTCATCAAAATTAAAAAATATTTCTGCTTTAAAAGACAGTATAGTAGTATTAAGAAAGTAAAAACATATCACACAAAATTAGAGAAAACATTTGCAAATCAAGTATCTAGTAAGGGATTAGTATCCAAAATACATAAAAACTTCTAAAACTCAATTATACAAAGATAAATAATATTATTTTTAAATGTGCAGTTTTAATAGGCATTTCTCCAAAGAAGATATACAAATGACTGATAACCACAAAAAAAGATGTTCAACATCATTAGATTACATAAATGCAAATTAAAACCACAAGATACTACTTGGCACCCATCAGAGTGGCATAATTTCAAAAATCAGATAATAACAAGTGTTGGTGAGGATATAGAGAAATCAGAACCTTCATACACTGTTGGTAGCAATGTAGAGTGGGCAATCACTTTGGAAAACAGTCTGGCAGTCCCTCAAAACATTACACATAGAGTTACCATATGATCCAGCAATTCCACTTTCTGACATATACCCAAGGGAAATGAAAATATATGTTCATGCAAAAACCTGTACACAAATGTTTATAGCATCACTATTTGTAACAGCCAAAAACTTAAGAAACAACCCAAATAATCATCAAATTATGAATAGTATTAAAAGATAAACTGAGGCACATTATAATTTTTAGGAGTTTATATGAGCAAACAACAATTCATCAATCAGCACCAAACTTAAAACTGAAAGTGGCATGGGGCTCCACTACATGTATTTGAAGGGAAGTCATTTATAGGGGGAATGCAGAAGAGCAAAAAAATTAGTTAATTCATTAAAGTTAAGTACTTTTGTGACTTACTTCTTCCACTTGCCTTATTTGGATTATCCAGGGGAAAAGATTGTATAATTAATGCTCAGTTGGTCATTTATGACTGGCCAAGCTTAAGTTTTGTTTATGTAAGAACCCATAAGTAAGTGGAAGAAGTCAGTCACAAAAGATCGTATATTATTCCATTTATATGAAATGTCCAAATTAGGCGAATGTACAGAGAACAAAAGTACATCAGTGCTTACTTAGGACTAGAGAGGATAGATGGGTAGAGGGTGATAGCTAAAGTCTACAAGGTTGTTTTTGTGATTATGAAAATGTTCTAATATTGACTGTGGTGATGCCTGCACATACATCTGTAGATAGTCTAAAATTCTTGATTTGCACCCTCTAAATGGATGAAGTGCATGGCATGTGAATTTTATCTTAGTAAATATACAATTTCAAAATATATAGGATGGGCGTGGTGGCTCATGTCTGTAATCCCAGCACTTTGGGAGGCCGAGGCAGGCGGATAACCTGAGGTCAGGAGTTCGAGACCAGACTGGTCAACATCGTGAAACCCCGTCTCTACTAAAAATACAAAAATTAGCCAGGCATGGTGGCACATGCCTGTAATCCCAGCTACTCAGGAGGCTGAGGCAGGAGAATTGCTTGAACCCGGGAGGCGGAGGTTGCAGTGAGCTGAGATCGTGCCACTGCACTCCGGCCTGGGCAACAGACCGAGACTCCATCTCGGGAAAAAAAAAAAAAAAAAATCAATGGCTTTTTATGTATGCACTCTCATATATATATATATACACACACACATATATGAAGATGGATAGACAGACCTTCTAGTTAGTCGTTTTTATCTTAGGTCATGTTCCCTAGAAAGAGTCTTGGATTCAAGTAGATTGTAATGTACTGAGGGAGTGCTCTTCAGGAAAACATTTAAGGGAGTGAGGACTATATTTAAGAAAGAGGAAAGGGTCAAGCAAAGATAAAATCTATCTTTGGCTGATTTATCAGAGCTCTGGAGCCTAAATTGCCCCTGCAGGATTGTCTCCACCTTGAATCAAGAGGGCTGGTCTTTGGTCTTAGTCTTTGACTGCAGGCGCCGGTAGCAGCTGGAGTTGTAGCCTTTTTTGGCAAGTAGGTTCCATTATCTGAGAGCAGGTATCTATCTGGTGAAAAAGGGCAGCTGTGAGTCATTTGCAGCCAAAACGCAACAGCTGGGGGATGAGTGCACTGGTCTCAGGAGGTCTGAGCAGGACATCACCCAAGTCTGTAAGATACATCAGGCCTGCGCCCTCTCCTATAAAGCAGACACCGCGCCGCGACGCTGTAGTGGCTCCGTCCTCGGCTTTTCTCTTCCTCCGCTGACGTCTCCTAGCTCTCGTCAGCCTCCCGCCAGCAGTCTCCTTAACACCGAACACCATGCCTTCAATTAAGTTGCAGAGTTCTGATGGAGAGATATTTGAAGTTGATGTGGAAATTGCCAAACAATCTGTGACTATTAAGACCATGCTGGAAGATTTGGGAATGGATGATGAAGGAGATGATGACCCAGTTCCTCTACCAAATGTGAATGCAGCAATATTAAAAAAGATCATTCAGTGGTGCACGCACCACAAGGATGACCCTCCTCCTCCTGAAGATGATGAGAACAAAGAAAAGCGAACAGACGATATCCCTGTTTGGGACCAAGAATTCCTGAAAGTTGACCAAGGAACACTTTTTGAACTCATTCTGGCTGCAAACTACTTAGACATCAAAGGTTTGCTTGATGTTACATGCAAGACTGTTGCCAATATGATCAAGGGGAAGACTCCTGAGGAGATTCGCAAGACCTTCAATATCAAAAATGACTTCACTGAAGAGGAGGAAGCCCAGGTACGCAAAGAGAACCAGTGGTGTGAAGAGAAGTGAAATGTTGTGCCTGACACTGTAACACTGTAAGGATTGTTCCAAATACTAGTTGCACTGCTCTGTTTATAATTGTTAATATTAGACAAACAGTAGACAAATGCAGCAGCAAGTCAATTGTATTAGCAGAATATTGTCCTCATTGCATGTGTAGTTAGAGTATAGATTCCAAACCTATGGCTGAGTTTCTTCTAGTATGATCGAAAGTTTCTTTTTTCTTTGCTCTGAATAAAACTGAACTGTGGGTTCTCTATAAGTGGCATTTTGGGCTTTCCCTCTTTTTTGTAAAGCAATTTCTGCCTAGTTTATTGTCCAGTTAACTTTAGTGACCTTTTGAAAGTTGGCATTGTAAATAAAACAAGTTGCAAAAAAGTTTTTTGGAATAGAAATAAAAAAAAGATACATCAAAGGAATGTTCATGAAGACTGGAAAATATTTAGCCAATAGAACTCATTACAATATTGTCTGTAATAACAAGAACTACATTTCATTGCCCCAAAATTTGTAAGATACATGTTTTATTCATCTAGTAGGATGTCAGTAGTCATTGGAGACATGGTAGAAGGCTATTTAGAAAAAACTGGAAATAAATTTCAGAAACATTGTGAGATGAACAGACTACAAAAGTATGAACACAAAAATTTCATCTTTATAAATATAGCAGTACATATGTTTGCACATTCTTTCCCTTTTGGAAAAGATGTACGTAAAAATTTAAATAGTAGTTACTGGTCAGTGGCAGGATTATGGCTATTTTTATTTTCTACATTTTGTTTATGTTTATTCAATATTGCTTTTGTTTTGTGTGTATGTGTTCTGGGGTTTTGTCTTTTGTGTTTTCTGAGACGGGGTCTCACTTCAGGCTGGTCTGAAACCCTTAGCCTCCAGTACCCTCTTGCCTCGGACTCTCAAGTAGCTAGGATTACAGTTGTGCATCACCACACCTGTCTGTATTGCTTTTGGATAATAAAGAAGTGATTTCAAATATTATACATCAATGAGCTAATTCTCAAATTGGAACTGAAATAATGCAACCATACTCAAATAATGCAATCATACTCAAATAATGCAAGGCTAAAGAGTAAGAATCTAAGAAAGAATGTGTTTTTGGAGAGGTTACTATCCCAGTGTGTGGTCTTCTACTTTGTACATTTAATTTGTCATTATACCTAGAGCTGGTCAGATTGGTGATCACTGACCAACAAGAGATGAATTTATAGATCAAAATATTTGTGTAGTAATTTTCAGTGGAGTGACCATATATGCCAGCAACCATTCCATTCATTGCTTATTCATAGCCCTGTGTTCCCAAGGTCAGGTACACGAGAAGACATGTAAGTCAACCTAAGGCTATTTGGTGAGTATACAGAGCAGATAATCCAGAGAAATATTTCATCCACTTCACACTGAAGCCTGAAAAATCACATTAGATACCCCAGAGTCCCCTTCACGCCACTCCAGGCCAGCACTCCTGGCCACATCTGATAGGATGAAGAATGTGCACCTCTAGCCTCAGGAGCATTATTCCACACGCTGGTCAGATGCTTTGGTGTGATCTGGAGCAAAAAGGTGAGTTGATCCCAGTTACCTCTCTTGGAAATTTAAATTAGGTATTCCTAACATAATGAGGCTGCTGGTATGAACAGAGGCTGGAGCAAAGCCATGAAATTTCTCAGGGCCATGCCATGTCATGGAAAGCCAATATTACAAGACTGAAACAAACAAACAAACAAACAAAAACCCACTGAGAGAAACAAGACATGAGCTGAGAGATCATGTGGCAGCCCATGAGGATGCAAAGAGTCACTTTAAGTCTCTAAAGTGACCTCTGTTCTTGACCGCTTCCCTTTATCAGTTCACAGATATCCTCATATAAACCTGACATGAGCAGAATTTTGAGGGAACCTCAGTCCCTCATACTAAAAGAACTTGACACATGCACGACCCCTTACTCACCACCCAGTAACCAGAAGGCTACATATTCAGTGTCTCTTAGGGACCAATTTAGATTAACCCTCCCAATAAAAGTGGTTAAAGGATGTGTTTTGTTTTTTTTTCTTTTTCAGTGTGCTTCTTTGAATAATGATAGTCTTTCCATGCTAGATGATAAGCTTCCCGAGGGCAGGCACCTCATCTGGTTTTACACACCAGTGTAGAAGCACCATGGTGCCAGAACATAGGCCCTTCCATAAATGTATGTTGAATAGAGGAATCACCAAATCACTTCAGAATGTTTTGTTTCTTTCATTTCCACAGCAGCCCAGTTAGCTATTTGAAAAATATTTGAGAAATAGCTCAGGGCTGCGTGGAAATAAAACATTTGAACGTGATTTTTATAGTTTAAATTACTTATTGCAATACAGTTGTCTATTGGCCCATGTGATATTATAACAGTTTTATCTGAACTGTTAAAATCAAAAGTAGGAATAAAAGCTAACTTTTACTGTTTCAATTAGTCCCTATAGTTGTACAAAGGATGAGAACCAAAAAAAAAAAAAAAAAAATCCCTTGCCTAGCTACAATGTGCTAAGCCATTATTGTTATTCTAATTTAATATTCCTATCAACCATATTAAATAATATTACATTCTCACTTTACAGACACAATCCAAGCTGTAGAGGAGTTATATAGCCAGAAAGGGATGAAGCCAGGATTCAAACATAGGTCACATTCTGAATTTGTGCTATTTTCATTTATTCTGTGCTGTTTACAGGGATCCCAGAGATTGTTCAATTCACCCTTTGGTTTTACATATAGGGAAATTTAAAAGAGTTAAAATAGGACCTCTGATTTCCGACTCTTTGAGAGTTATAAAGTGTAATATAGATAACACTGTTCCCCTACAGATGAAAAAATATAAGCACACTAGGATTTCTAGCAGGAGGCGGGGGAGGGGAGGGGAGGGAAGGGAAGGGAGGGAAGGGAAGGGAAGGGAAGGGAAGGGAAGGGAAGGGAAGGGAAGGGAAAAAGCACAAAAGAGGCTAAGGGCTAAAGCCAGGATCATGTACTGCAAATATCAAGATCTTTGTTTTCTCATCTAATTATTCATACATTCCATTTGACCACAGTGGAAAAATAACTTATTATCTAGTGATAATTATCATTATCTAGTGTTAATTGTTCTTATGTTATACATGAATGGACGAATAGAAGGATCAGTGAATCTACCTCTCTATACACATGTAATTTCCACTGTAGAGGAAATTACTACACTTTATGTAATAAATTTCCTCCTCATTCAAGCAAAGGTAGACTTGTAAGAATTTTGTAGAGTTCACTAAAGCCACATATTGTCCAGGTTATTTTATCTATTACCACCTATTGATTTACAGCCATTAAAGAAAAAAAAAAAAAACTTTTTTCCCAAGTCTCAGTTCATCTGGGGAGTTAAACTGTAACATCCGAGTCAGCCATGAAAAGGTCTAATCCTGCCATTGTTCTGCACTTACAATTTCTATTTCTGTCAAGGAAAATGGAAGTGCAGGTCCTGTAGTCTTCTATCCTGACTGTTGATTTCTAAAACTGTCTGTAGCTACACTATTGGTTTCATCTCATGCTGATTACATTAACTTCATGTACTTTAGGGCCTATAGTGATTAAAAGTCAAACCAACAGGACAACTTTGGTACTGAATTTCCTAAACAGAGTTTTCTACATTCCAGTTTGCATTCATTAGCAATGATACCTTTCCACTAGATATCTGGGGAGAGAAACATCCAAATGTGACGTCTCTGATTCTCAAGTCACATGAGGGCAATCATGTCCATGTTGACTAAGCAGTGCGGTCAAATGCTAGACCACGTCCATGTTTACGTTCAGCAACTGTAGTCTCTCTATGTACTGGAATTCAGAGATTTCTCAAACCTTCACTTGCAAGTTGGCAGGCTATAATTAAATACACACACACACATGCACATACAATAGATTTACGCATACTGTGGCACTTTACTGTAACTTGATGATTTCTTTAAAACATTCTTACTGCCATCTGGTACAGTCGAAAGAGCACAAATTTCAGAACCTTCAGAGTATGATACTGTAAAATATATATCTGGTCTTTGTCCCCATTTCCTAACATACAGCTCCTAAAATCTTTGGAATCTACAAAGTAATAAGGGTGTCCTCTATATCCTAATGAGACAACTGGTGGCTGGGGGACCCTGGATGACTTCAGAAAGACCAAGACATGATTGTGATTTGGGACTTTCAGCCACGCCCCTTCACCCCCTCCAAGGAGAGGAGATCAGCTGAAGTTTGAGTTGATCACCAATGGCCAATGATTTGATCAATCATACCTACGTAATGAAGGTCCCATTAAAACCCAGAAGGACTACGTTCTGAGAGCTTCTGGAGAGCTGAACACGTGGAGGTTTTTGGAAGGTGTCACACCCAGGGAGGGCATGGAAGCTCCATACACCTGCCCACATGCCTCACCCTATGCATCTCTTCTGTCTGACTATTCATCTGTATCTTTGGTAACAAAAGGAAATGTGTTCCCCTGAGTTCTGTGAGCCACTCCAGCAAATTAATCAAACCTAAGGAGGGAATCATAGGAACGCTGATATACATAGCCAGCCAGTCAGAAGTACAGGTCATAACCTGTGCTTGCAGTTGGCATCTGAAGTGGGGGGCAGTCCTGTGAAATGGAGGCCTCAATCTGTGGGATCTGACACTATATCCAGGTAGATGGTGTCAGAACTGAATTGAATTTGAGGGCATCCTGCTTGTGTGTCCTGGGGAATTTGCCAGAGAATTACTTAGCATGGGGACAGCTGGTGTCGGACGTGCTCTGTGTTGGTTGTGTAAGAATAGAGACTAAAGGAAGAAAAAACATTTTGATTTGGTTTATCCTATATCCCATTAGCCCCACCTCTAAATTCAAATCTAAGTTTTGTCATCTACTATTTTGTTTACTTTTGAGCTGGAACGGCTTCATAAACCTCTCTGCTCCTCTTTTTTTTTTTTTTTTTCACTTGTAAAATGAAGACAGTAATGGTATTGCCTCATAATATTATGGATTAAACAAGATAATCTAGATAATGCACCTAGCACAGCACCTAGCAGCTACTCTAAATGTTAGGCCCCTTCATCTAAGGAGAATGGAAGGCACTATTAAGTTCACAAAGGTTTAGCTTTGCAAGGGTAAGTAGGCCACCAACTTGCATTTGAAAAAGTACTGAAGAATATATAGAGACAAAAACATACAGCGAGTGCCTGGAAAACCATCTAGAATATTTAGAAACCCAGAATAAAATTATCCAAAATTGAAATAACCTCTGGCTGTCTTCCTATGAAGATGAATAATAAGTTTCAGTTTAAAATATATCTTCTTAGGAATTTATCTCTGAAACATTTTGCTCTAAGGCATGGATTTAAAGAGTTTATATTTAATCAACTTGAAACATGCAGCATAAGTCCCTCTCAAATTCAAACAGGAACACATGGAATTTATCTGTAAACGTTCCTTATAGATAGATCAAAGGAAGAAGCTATTCTACAAAGTCACAATATTGAAAAGAAAAGAAAACTGAGAAAGAATGTGATGGTGCCTTGAAGTATTTCATTTTCCAGTTAAGTATGACATTCTTTAGGGGATCATGTAATTATCAAGCCAGGCAGTGTCTCCAGGCTATTGTGAAGCTTCTTGCACTCAGGCCTGAACTGACTGAAACCGTGTCAAGTAGATGGGGCCTCTATCACTTTGAAAGAGCGCTGTTACAACTTCTAGAGGTTCACACATTTAATTCATAGCAACAAAAGTCACAGAACAAGCTCCCTGAAAATCATCTGAAATAGGTTGAGGTCAACTGAACAAAATAAAGCCAGTACTGGTACAGGCATATTTTAAAAGCCATTTTTCCTGCAAACAGATTCAAGGATTAAACCACATTTAACCTTCTAGGCAGATGACTGGCTTTGGTCTTCAGGGTGCTTTCTTTATAGCAGCGGTCACCAACCTTTTTGGCACCAGGGACTGGTTTCGTTTCGTGCAAGACAACTTTCCCATGGAGGGGAGAGGGTTGGTTTTGGAATGAAACTGTTCCACCTCAATCATCAGGCATTAGTTAGAGTCTCATAAGGAGCACACACCTTAGATCCCTCACATGCACAGTTCACAATGGGGTTGCACTCCTACGAGAATCGAATGCCACCACTGATGGGACAGAGGCAGAGCTCAGGTGGTAATGCTGTTGGCTTGCTGCTCACCCCCTGCCGTGCAGCCTGGCTCCTAACGGGCCACAGACTGGTACTGGTCCATGGCCCGGGGATTAGGGACCTCTGCTTTACAGAATGGTCACAGATAAAAACAAATATACTATCTGGAGGACCATTTGAATCACACAAACCACGAATATGGAACCCAAGGAGTGATAAGATGACAGTCTGCAACACTATCTTAATTCTAAGCTGGAGTCTAGATGATAGAACAACTTAAATCAGATAAATTCCATAAAAGTAAACAAATTGTTGGCATGACAGTCAATTATGAAGAAAGACATTTCAAAGATCTGAACACACTGAAAAGACGGACACACCAGAGATTGGTCCCAGGTATGTGATGTGGCATCGAGCTTTCTCTTTCTTTCCATCCTTCCTTGGTACATATAACACTGAGAAATAAAAAGGAAGCTAACTGTGGAAGCTAAATGTTAAAAAAAAAAAAGCGCTTTTACACTGCGAATTCTGATACGATTCCATTGAGTCCAAGTAGAGATGTTCTAAAAAAATTCAGAGTACTCAGAAAGTGATAGAAATGATTCTCCAATACTAGTAATTATTATTTTAATAATCACTTAATATGAATAATTAAAACAACTTATATCTGTATTTTGCATCCCATTTGAAAACTTATCTTAACATTCATAATCTCCCTCAGGCTTTCTAAAAACTCCATGTGTTGAGCATGATGATTCCCGTTTTACAGATGAGGAAATGGAAGCACAAAGAATTAAACTTGACTAGGACAACACAGCCCAGGAGACCTTTTTCTCTAGCCTCACAAAAATATTTGAATGACATAGATTATATATATAACAAATTCATTTAATAATATAGCATAGAAATAAAATCACAAATATAAACACAAAAGTGTAATAGAAGCAGAGCACTCTCATCAGTTCTTCAGGGAAAAAGTGGCCATATAAGGCTACAGAATAATTGTTATTATTCGTTATTCATTAAGGGAAAATAATTATTCTCTGGGGATATTGAATTTATTCTAATACTAATACAACCTTTAAAAACCCAAAGAATGGTTTATTGTGTGGAAGCAGTGCGGATTATACATAAGCTAGGAACCTCTGGGAAGTGTGTTTGTCTTGGTTATACGGCTTTTTTTTTTTTTTCAATTCATTGTTTTTTTTTTTTGGCCCAGTAATTACACTTTGAAGTTCCATAGTACAGAGAAGATGTAGCAAGTAAACGGATTTGAATAGGTTTTTCATTGTTTCTCATAAAGACATGATTTGTAGCTACAATGTTTTCTTTTACACAGTATTTTCAGATGACCAAATCCTCCCTTCCAGAAAAGAAACAAAATCAGCCAAATTGCCAACATTCTTCACCTCTGCCACCACTCAAGACAGCTCATTTGCATGTTACAATGAAGGCTCTTATTAGCTCTTTTTTCTCCAGAGCCTTATCTTGAATCTGGACTATTTCATTGAAATCTTAAAATAAAAAGATGTTAATATCTCTAGCTCTATTATTTGATAATGACCATCGTATAGAATTTAGTGCACACTTGACACTTTGTTCTTTTCTCAAATCACACTGTAAGACAACCTGAAAGGTTTTTTTTTATAATTATTCATTTAACAAGTGATAAAACATCTCTCCAGTACAAAGAATATGCACCTAATGGAATTTGTGCTTATCTGCAATTAGTCACCCTCCATTGCTAAACAATGTAACCAAGATTCTGCAATACTAAATAGACTCATTCAGATTCAAAAGACCCATTTGAAAAATTCAGTTCTCTAATACAACCTGAGTAACACCTGAGCAGAAGAGGAGATGCAAAGAAAAGAACATTTCCAAAAGGACTTGGGGGAAAGGAAGACACAAAGTGTTGGTTTTCTCATCTTTGAACTGAGTCTTGGAGATGCCCAGATGCCAGGAAGAAACTAACAAAACTCAGAAAAGCAAAACCAGGAGAAATCTCTAAGAAGATAGAATCTGGGGCCCAGGAGTGGTAGGAAATGGCAGCCAAGAGCACAAGAAAGTCAGGCACTAGGACAGGGAAAAGGCTGTGAGAACCTGTTTCCCTCCAGACATGTTCTGGATGTTAAATCAGTAGGACCACCTTGGGAATAGCCAGCAGCACTAGGGAGCCAATAACTCCAGGATGGGCCAATCTCTCATCACCACTCCCTCCAACTGTATAACCTTCTAATTACAGCTGTGGGAGGCATCTGTTAGAAAAGAGTAGTGCCTGAGGCAAAGATATAGGGAGGTTCCCTGAGAGGCAGCATAAATTGGGATGGGTTCAGGCAGAGCAAAACAAACAGGGAATTGTTAATATCAGATTGTACTGAAAAATTTCTCTACCCTAAGGCATACCCTTCTCAATGTAAGCAGAAGAGGAGAAATAATAAAGAGGAGAAATTAGTGTAATTAAAACAAAAAAGAGTCGGGTGTGGTGGTTCATGCCTATAATCCCAGCACTTTGAGAGGCCAAGGCAGGCAGATCACCTGAGGTCATGAGTTCAATACGAGACTGACCAACATGGTGAAACCTCGTCCCTACTAAAAATAGAAAAATTAGCTGGGCATGGTGGCAGGTGCCTGTAATCCCAGCTACTCGGGAGGCTGAGGCAAGAGAATCGCTTGAACTCAGGAGGCAGAGGTGGCAGTGAGCTGACATCGCACCACTGCACTCCAGCCTGGGTGACAGAGCAAGACTCCATCTCAAAAAAAAAAAAAAAAAAAAAAAGATAAAGATAAATCAATGCAACCAAAAGTCAGTCAATAAAATTAATGTATTTCTAGTCTGCTGATCAAGAACATAAGAGAGAAAACTATTCCTAACAGGATGAGAAAGGGACTATAACTACAGTTCCTACCCACATTTAAAAGATAATATATGGATATTGTAAACAATTTATGCCAATAACTGAAAACTTAGATCAAATGGTTGAATTACTTGAAAGACGCAAACTTCCAAAGTTCATCCAAGAATAATCTGAATAACTTAATATTTATTATCTACTGAATTTGTACTTTAACATTTTCCCCGTAAACTCCAGACACAAAGGAATTTACTGGTGAGCTGTGCCAAATATTTACAGAAGAAATAATCACAAACTCTTCCAGAAAAATAGCTGAAAAGGGAACACTTCCCAAGTCATTCTATGAGGCCAACATTAGTATGATATCAAAACAAACATTGCAAGAAATGGAAATTACACACTAATATTCCTCATTAGGATAAATGCAAAAACTCATAAAATTTTAACTAGTTGATTGCAACAATATAGAAAAAGGAAATGACATCATGACCATGTAGCATTGTTAACAGAAATGCAAAGATGGTTTAACATCTGAAAATCAATAACTTCAATTCACTGTACAGGCTGAGTATCCCTTATTCAAAATGCTTGGGATCAGAAGTGTTTTGGATTTCACTTTTTTCTCTTTTTTTTTTTTTTTTTTAATTTTGAAATGTTTACATGTACATAATGAGATATCTTGGGGATGGGACCCAAGTCTAAACATAAAATTTATTTATTTATGTTTCATAAACACCTTATACACACAGGCTGAAGGTATTTTTACACAATATTTTTAATAGTTGGTGCAAGAAATAAAGTTTGTGTTAAGTACTCATGTGGAATTTTCCTCTTGGGGCAGGGCATCATTGTTGGCACTCAAAAAAGTTGTAGATTTTGGAGCATTTGGGATTGTGGATTTTTGGATTAAGGATGCTTAACCTGTATTAATGGAATAAAAAGGGAAAACTATATGATCAACTCATTAGGTGCTAAAAAAATTTATAAAATTCAATATTAATTTGTGATAAAAACTCTCAGCAAACTAAGAAGAGAACTTTAACCTGAAAAAGAACCTATATGTTAAGCATATAGGCAAAATCATAATTAATGGTGAAATGCTGAATGTTTTAATCTCTTCCTCTAAGATTTTAAGTAAGTAACGAATATCTGCTCTTACCACTTCTATTCACCATTGCACTAGAGGTCCCACCAAGTGAAATACGTTTTAAAATACATACAGATTGGAAAGGAAAAATTCAAACTGTTTTTTAATTACAGAAAACATGATCATGTGTGTAGAAAATCCTAAGGAATCATTGTCCCTAATTCACAGGTGAGGAGTCAAACATTTTTTAAAGTCTTAAAATCTGCCCAGAGTCATACAGATTCTGTATTTTCATATCCAATATTCAAACCCAGGTCAGAGTGGCTCCAAAGACTATCCTCCAAGTATGATCTTCACTACCATTTCTAGAATTCCCTTTGGGAATGCTAACAAGCAGGCATGACAGCCAAGTGTAACTCAGATGCACTTTGAGATTGGGAAGCTGCTTTCTTGATCACCATCTCCCACTCAGTGTTACCTTGCCCATCCTCCCCAGGACTCTCCATACCTGCGGTAGGATGGGGAAATAAAACAGTTGCCTTTGTCTTTTCTAGTCACACTCACTCTGTCCTTCCAGTTCTGTATCAGAATAAACATGACTCCTTTTCTTTGCTTTCTACTCAAACGGCAGGAAGGTTGAGTACAGTGTACTGTGTGAAAAACAAAACGTAAACAGTAGGTATTCCCTAAAGACTCCATGCTTTGCTTCTCAAGCTGTCCTCTGAAAATTCAATTCCCCTATTTAATTTGCAGAACACTGTAACTCTCTGCTACCTATGGCTTGGCTTGAGTGTATCACTGCTGTTCTAAGGCTCATTAATGTGCTTTGCTCAACAATGGATCAGCTTCTCTAGGTTCCCTGATTTAGGTGTCCAGAAGAGCAGGAGAGAACCCCACTTTCTTCTTTGTCCATTTTCCTCCCCCATTAGAGGTTTATTTCTCTCACTTATATAAATTGTTCTACCTACTTTAAAAGTCTAACACTGTTCATTATAATTTTTTTAAAAAAATAAAAAAGGCTTTTACTACTACTAATACCTTAATCACTTATACTTTAATCACTGATAACCCACTAATACCTTAATTACACAGAAAACATCAGTCTCTTCGAATGGAGGTAGCAAGAGATGCTCTTACTAATTAATTCTCTGGAGTGCTAGCAAGCCAGTATAGTGCTTAGGTTATAATGTTTTGGAGGGAAAGCATCATATTCATCCTAGACCCTGCTATTAATATACTCTCAGGTTAATACTTTCCCACAAAAGCTTTAGTAATAACAATTTAGTAACGAAGAGGCCAATGTTTTAGCCACATTGGATGAGTGGCAGTTCCAGAACTTCAGTTCTCAAGCCACTACAGGTAGTAGGAGGGCCCTGGGTTGTGAGGCCAGCTCAGAGGTGTGGCTGGAAACTGCCCAGACCCTCACTTGCAAGTTACAAAGAAAACCAGGGAAGGAAAATGAGCTCCTTTGAAGCAGAGAGAGGGAAGAGAATAGCATAGGGCAGAACCTTAGAATGCCCTATTTCCCCAGTGTAGAAAAAGTTAAGAACATTTCTATCATTTTTTTAAAGAAAGGATTTAAGTGATACCTAAAACTGAGATCAATGTTTTACCTAAGTTCAGCATTTGTGGCTGCTGGAATTTTTATATCTGATTTCTGCTTTCCTCTAAATGATAGTCTCAGAACACTTTCTGAAATCTCAGAGGTGAAAGACCAAGGCAAGCCAGGACCTCCAGCATTTGTTAAAATGTTTTGTGTAATCCATTCAGTTTATTCTGCTCCAGGGCAGGCTGATTTTAATCCTCATATGCAGTCCATTGTGACCCTTCTGCCCACAAAGATAAGAGGAGTAAAGCTTTTACAATAATGTAATATCATATCTGGAAAGGATTCCACAAATCCTGCGGTAAGATTGCAAATGAAAAATCCAATTTAGCAAAAGCTTTACACAGAGACATGCACACACACAATGCAGGATACCTCCAATCTCTGAAGCTCATGGTAGGGAGGGGTGGGCCAGGGGAGAGACATAAACCTGTATTCTCAAAAACACACCACTTCAGAATGCATGTCTTACTACTGCAAAAATTGTTTAATATACATCAAATAAGTTATTATATGAATACTAAGATCTTTAGACTCTTTTCCCCATTTGTTCTGAATCTCATACTAGCAAGACAGAACTTTTTTGGTTTAACCTTATAAATCTCCATTTTTTTCTAGCAGAAATGTCTAGCTTTGACAAACCCGATTTTGCTTTCTCTTGCCCTTTAAGATATGTTGTTATAGTTTCAGAGAAAATTCCAAAATATTTCTGATTTTTAAGCTTACTGCTTTATGCTTACAGTATTATCCAGATTTAATGGAGAATTAATAAACAAACACAAACCCAGTATGATGGTTTGCTAACCAGCAGTACAGTTAAAAGCAGTTTGCTTCCTCTGGGCAGATTTTGACCAACATTATCACAATGACCTTAGCCTACAAAGCAACGTGATCAGCTTCCCCCAAAGCAGTCGCCCAACTACCTGCTCGGGCTATTAATCTCTTTTCATTACCTACATTTTTAATCTACTTTGTGTGTGCCCCTAGTTGCTTTTTCGGTTGCAGGAAATGAGATGCAGCAGTATAGCCGTGTCCACCAAAGGAGAAAAGAAAGTGCTGGTGGGGTGTGGGGTGGGGACGGAGGGTTGAAACCAGGACCTTGCTTCCTGTGAGAGCTAGAGTTGTATAAAGAAAATTTCTTAGATAAAAGTCTCTCTTGTCCTTGGAAAGAGCACACTGCTTATTTATTCTATAGTTAATTCTTTCATGAAACCATTATTTGATAACATAGTCAACCTTACCCTGATTAATCTGTTTCAAGTGTGCATCTTTATGTGTCGGATTTTGTTGGTGTCTTTCATTTGCTCAAAAATTCAGTCTTCGGCCTGGCGCGGTGGCTCACGCCTGTAATCCCAGCACTTTGGGAGCCCGAGGTGGGCGGATCACGAGGTCAGGAGATAGAGATCATCCTGGCTAATATGGTGAAACCCCGTCTCTACTAAAAATACAAAAAATTAGCCGGGTCTGGTGGCAGGCGCCTGTAGTCCCAGCTACACGGGAGGCGGAGGCAGGAGAATGGCGGGAACCCGGGAGGCGGAGCTTGCAGTGAGCCGAGATCGCACCCCTGCACTCCAGCCTGGGTGACAGAGCGAGACTCTGTCTCAAAAAAAATTCAGTCTTCATCCCTTTCTGATCCCACCACACACTCTCCTGACAATTTCACTCCTTTCCCCTTCCGTTGCACAGACAACAAACTCACATATTCACAAAAGCTTTCTTTATGCCTTTCATTCTTCATCCATCCTTCTTTGGAACATCGTAACTTTCCACATATCCTGACTTTAAATTCCACTGGCTTCACATTCCACCTTCTACTGCAGTTATTAGTTGGAGTGTCTCATTTCCCCAACCAGATAGTCATCTCAAAGGCCACAGCCCTTTGTATCATCCAGAGTGTACATAATAGGTTCTTAATCATTATTTGTTGGATGTGAATTATCGTGTTTCTCTCATCATCACTCAAGCTTCTTCTGACATTTGTGAAAGCAAATGGAGTTACAACATAAAATCTAAATACTCCGTGTAGCATGTAAGACTGATCATATAGTTGGCTCCGAATCAACCTTTTTGCTAAGCATTAATCTCTCTCATCCACTCCCAACTTCCAGCCCAACCCATATAGGTTTTAAGCCACATTGATTAAATAACAACCTACTATATTATTTTTAAAGACCTAATCATGTCACCTTAGGCAGATGCCTTGTCTTCTCTATTATACTTAGCTAATTATACTTAACTAATACAGGTTTCCTTTTTCATCTTGTAGTTCTCCAGACCAATACTATCTCATCCTTCTATGCTTTTGTACATTCCTCCCCTTCTTGAAATACTGCCCTGATTCCTACTAACTCCCCTCTCATTCTAATGACTCTAAATTTAGAACTGTAACCCCAGATTCTCTCCTGACCCCAAACTGTTTATTTGGCATCTCTGCCAAGAGACACTAAAAGTCTATGGCATTGGTTCAGATGAAATATTATAGTGTCCTGGATTAGGACTGTAGCTATGAAGATGAGCAAAAGAAGTAGAATTTGGGATGTATTTTAAGAGTTGTGTCAACGGGAGTGTCTGTGACATGTAGACGCAGGTTAGTTCACATTATTCAATACCCAACATGAGACCTAGAGCACAGGCTCAATTCTCTGTTAACTCTGCTCCTTTTCATGGCTATAGCTCCAGTGAAAGACTTCATAAGCATACATCTCGCAATTGCATGTATTTAGTTGTCAGGCACAGAAAGCTGGACTACAAATCACAAATCTATTAACTGATTCAGTATTAGATAATTTAAATTCTTTATCTCCTGATAGGCTTCTTATTTTTAAAAGATACATGCTTGCATCTCCACTTTCCTTCTTAAAATTTCCACTTGAATGTCTCACAGTTATCTCATACTGAATGTTTTCAAAACCAAATTCTTGTATCTTTTTTCTCTTTTTTTCTCTTTATTTATCTTTATTTCGATAGTTTTAGGGAAACAGGTGGTGTTTGGTTGCATAGAAAAGTTCTTCAGTGGTGATTTCTGACATTTTGGTGCACCCATCACTTGAGCAGTGTACACTGTACCCAACGTGTAGTCTTCCATCCCTTACCCCCCTCACCTTCCCCGCCGAGTTCCCAAAGTCCACTGTATCATTCTTATGCCTTTGTGTCCTCATAGCTTATCTCCCACTTAGAAGTGACAACATAGGATGTTTAGTTTTCCATTTCTGAGTTACTTCACTTAGAATAATGGTCTCTAACTCCATCCAGGTTGCTACAAATGCCCTTATTTTCTTCCTTTTTATGGCTGAGTAATATTCCACGGTTATCCACTTGTTGATTGATGGCATTTAGGCTGGTTTCACATTTTTGCAATTGCAAATTGTGCTACTATAAACATGCATGTGGAATTCTTGTATCATATGCTACCCCAATCTGTGTTTTCTCCAGTGTTCTTTATCTCAAAAATTGCACTATCTTCTACCCAGGCCCAGAAACTTTAACAATTATCAATTAGAGTCTGCTTTAACAATTATCCTTCCCTTACTCCCCATGTCCAATCAGTTGTAACATCCTAATAATTCTACCACTAATTTATAACTTGAAGTCACATAGTTATCTCCATTTCTGTGACTACCTCTTAGTTCAAACCAATGACATCTCTCACTGGACAATTGTAAATAACTGCTTTTATGCCTCTTTTCTAGACTTTCTTCAGTGCATTTTCTACACAGAAACCAGAGAGTCAATTGAAAAAATGCAGATCTGTCACTCTCCTTCATCTAGAATTCTTCAATTCTTTCTGCCCTTTTTAGAATAAAGTTCAAAATCCTCAACCGTACCTATAATACCATGCACAGGTTCACCTCCACCTCTCTCTAACTCCACCTCATAACTCTCTCCCCCTTACTCACTATCCTCCAGACACAGTAAGTTTCTCTCTGTTTTTACTACATTCCCTGATGTCAGCTCCGTATCTGGGCTCTTCTCTACTGTATTCTCAGCACCTAGGTAATGCTTTCCATGTACATGTTCAATTAATATTTATTGAATGTATAAAAGAATGAATGGGTTTTCAGGATCATAACCTTTACGCCAGAAGAGGAGTTGAATCTGTTATGATCCTTTCAGCTGTAAGTAATGGAAGATTCAACTCATAGAGGTCTGAACAATAAAGAATTTTATTGTGTCACACAACTAGAAGCCCAAGAATAGAGGAGCTTTTAGTCACTTATTTCAGCTACTGAATAACATTTTCAAGACTCCAGCTTCTTCCTGTCTCTCTTCCCTGTCACCCTCAGTATGCAATGCCTCATCCTCAGTATGCAATGCCTCCCCTTATGATCACAAGAAAGCTAGAACATTTCAGATATCATAGTCAATGATGACAGCCAACTAATAATAGGCATATTTTCTCCATGCAGTTCTTTTCAATAATGAAAAAAAAGCCTTTCCAGAAACTTCTCAGCAGAATTACCCTCAGTTCCACACACCAAAAGTAAGTTACATACTCTATTCATTCCCAAGCAAATCACTGACAAAGCAAATGAAACCACCACGACTGATGTAGACCAGTTATGCCCTGAAGCTGGGAAGAATTTCACTTTTCTTAAGCAGTGAAAGGAAAACAAGGAAACCAAATCAGAACTTTGCCAACAATGAAAAGTCGAATGGTAGGGAGAAATTAGAAATGCAATTGACAAGAAAAAGACTATTAGACAACCAAGAGTGTCTGCCGCAAAAGAACATCATCATCATCATCATCATCATCATCAAAGTTCAGAAACAGTGTTGGCCAAAACACACTTCTCTATTTAAGTGAACTATTAGGACTTGAAACTATTTAAATAAAGACTTAAAGTTAATTCTAAAAACATGTGTTGAGATAGCATAATATTTCAGAGCACAGATTGTGGTTACACTTGACCCCAATTCAACCAAAACAGCTATACTTATTTCTGTTTAAAATACTGAGACTCACCAAAATATTTCATTTGAAAAAAAGCATTCTGGATTCTAAGTGAAGATAACAGCTAATTAGAGAGAAATGCTCCAGCATTGAGAGAAGGTAGCAATCGCCCTGCTCTCCTCCTCTCTCTAACATCCCTTCTCCATCTGTTTGTAGCCTCCTCTTCTACCTGCCCTTTCAATGCTGATGTACTACAGTCTCCTCTTTCCATACTTCTTGCCTCACATGTTTTCTTTCTTCAGCTTCCACTACCAATGTTTTGCTAATAAATACAAACCTCTAAGCACTCCTCTCCTGAACCTCAGATTTGAACTTGCAAAGATTCACTGATTATCTCCAACTAAACATCCCACAAACACCTCCAAATTCACCTAACTAAAAATTACACCCAGCACCTGTTGCTTTCCCATGCCCCATCTGTACTTGTTCTTTCCTGGGTGTTCCCAACATCAGTAAAATGTCTCCCCATCAACTAAGCACCCAGAGCAGAAACCTGGCCAGTCGTTGTCCAGTCCTCTCTCTTCCTCACTGACACATCAGAAAGTTGTCAATATTGTCACTTCTAACATCCAAATTTCTCTGACACCAACTCCTTTCCACTCTACCCCCTGCACACTACTCTCATCATTTCTTGTATAGTTTTTTTCTTCTTTTTAAAACATATTTTTATTATTTTATTTTATGTTCTGGGATGCATGTGCAGGATGTACAGGTTTGTTACATAGGTAAACTTGTGCCATGGTGGTTTGCTGCATCCATCAACCCATCACCTAGGTATTAAGCCCCGCATGCATTAGCTATTTTTTTAATTACTATACTTTACGTTCTGAGGTACATGTGCAGAACATGGAAGTTTGTTACATAGGTATACATGTGCCATGGTGGTTTGCTGCACCCATCAATCCGTCATCTACATTACGTATTTCTCCTAATGCTTTCTCTCCCCTAGCCCCCCACCCCTGACAGGCCCCAGTGCGTGAGCTTCCCCTCCCTGTGTGCACGTGTTCTCATTGATCAACTCCCATTTATGAGTGAGAACATGCAGTGTTTGGTTTTCTGTCCTTGTTAGTTTGCTGAGAATGATGGTTTCCAGCATCACCCATTTCCCTGCAGGACATGAACTCATCCTTTTTATGGTTGCGCAGTATTCCATGGTGTATATGTGCCACATTTTCTTTATCCAGGCTATCATTAATGGGCATTTGGGTTGGTTCCAAGTCTTTGCTATTGTGAACAGTGCCACAATAAACATACATGTACATGTCTCTTTATAGTAGAATGATGTATAATTCTTTGGGAATATATCCAGTAATGGGATTGCTGGGTCAAATGGTATTTCTAGTTCTAGATCCTTGAGGAATTGCCACACTGTCTTCCACAATAGTCGAACTAATTTATACTCCCACTGAAAAAAGTGTTCCTATTTCTCCACATCATCTTCAGCATCTGTTGTTTCTTGACTTTTTAATGATCACCATTCTAACTTGTGTGAGATGGTATCTCATTGTGGTTTTGATTTGCATTTCTCTAATGACTAGTGATGATGAGCCTTTTTTCATATGTCTGTTGGCTGCATGAATGTCTTGTTTTGAGAAATGTCTGTTCAGATCCTTTGTCCACTTTTTGATGAGGTTCGTTGTTTTTTTTCTTGTATATTTCTTTAAGTTCTTTGTAGATTCTGAATATTAGCCCTTTGTCAGATAGACAGATTGCAAAATTTTTCTCCCATTCTGTAGGTTGCCTGTTCACTCTGGTGATAGTTTCTTTTGCTCTGCAGAAGCTCTTTAGTTTAATGAGATTCCATTTGTCTATTTTGGCTTTTGTTGCCATTGTTTTTGGTGTTTTAGTCATGAAGTCTTTGCCCATGCCTATGTCCTGAATGGTATTGCCTAGGTTTTCTTCCAGAGTTTTTACAGTTTTAGGTCTTATGTTTAAGCCTTTAATCCATCTTATTTTTTTATAAGGTGTAAGGAAGGGATCCAGTTTCAGCTTTCTGCATATGGCTAGCCAATTTTCCCAACACCATTTATTAAATAGAGAATCCTTTCCCCATTTTGCGTTTTTGTCAGGTTTGTTAAAGATCAGATGGTTGTAGATGTGTGGTGTTATTTCTGAGGCCTCTGTTCTGTTCCATTGGTCTATATCTCTGTTTTGGTATCAGTACCATGCTGTTTTGGTTACTGTAGCCTTGTAGTATAGTTTGAAGTCAGGTAGCGTGATGCCTCCAGCTTTGTTCTTTTCACTCAGGATTGTCTTGCCTATGTGGGCTCTTTTTTGGTTCCATATGAAATTTAAGGTAGTTTTCCCCAATTCTGTGAAGAAAGTCAATGGTAGCTTGATGGGGATAGCATTGAATCTATAAATTACTTTGGGCAGTATGGTCATTTTCACCATATTGATTTTTCCTATCCATGAGCATGGAATGTTTTTCCATTTGTTTGTGTCCTCTCTTATTTCCTTGAGCAGTGGTTTGTAGTTCTCCTTGAAGAGGTCCTTCACATCCCTTGTAAGTTGTATTCCTAGGTATTTTGTTCTCTTTATAGCAATTGTGAATGCGAGTTCACTCATGATTTGGCTCTCTGTTATTGGTGTATAGGAAGGCTTGTGATTTTTGCAGACTGATTTTGTATCCTGAGACTTTGCTGAAGTTGCATATCAGCTTAAGCAGATTTTGGGCTGAGACAATGGGGTTTTCTAAATATACAATCATGTCATCTGCAAACAGAGACAGTTTGACTCCCTCTCTTCCTATTCGAATATGCTTTCTTTCTTTCTTTTGCCTGATTGCCCTGGCCAGAACTTCCAATAAGTATGTTGAATAGGAGTGGTGAGACAGTTGTCTTGTTCCGGTTTTCAAAAGAAATGCTTCCAGGTTTTGCCCATTCAGTGTGATATTGGCTGTGGGTTTGTTATAAATGGTTCTTATTATTTTGAGATACGTTCCATCAGTGCCTAGTTTATTGAGAGTTTTTAGCATGAAGGGCTGTTGAATTTTATCAAAGGCCTTTTCTGCATCTATTGAGATAATCATGTGGTTTTTGTCATTGGTTCTGTTTACCTGATAGGTTATGTTTATTGATTTGCATATGTCCAACCAGCCTTGTATCACAGGGATGAAACCAACTTGATCGTGGTGAATAAGCTTTTTGATGTGCTGCTGGATCCGGTTTGCCAGTATTTTATTGAGGATTTTGCGTCGATGTTCATCAAGGATATTGGCCTGAAATTTTCTTTTTTTGTTGTGTCTCTGCCAGGTTTTGGTATCAGGATGATGCTGGCCTCATAAAATGAGTTAGGGAGGATTCCTTCTTTCTCTATTGTTTGGAATAGTTTCAGAAGGAATGGTACCAGCTCCTCTTTGTACCTCTGGTAGAATTCAGCTGTGAATCCATCTGGTCCTGGGCTTTTCTTGGTTGGTATGCTATTAATTGCTGCCTCAATTTCAGAACTTGTTATTGGTCTAATCAGGGATTCGACTCTTTCTTGGTTTAGTCTTGGGAGGGTGTATGTGTCTATGAATTATCCATTTCTTCTAGATTTTCTAGTTTATTTGCGTAGAGGTGTTTATAGTATTTTCTGATGGTAGTTTGTATTTCTGTGGGATCAGTGGTGATATCCACTTTATCTTTTTTTATTGCATCTATTTAATTCTTCTCTCTTTTCTTCTTTATTAGTCTGGCTAGAGGTCTATTTTGTTTATCTTTTCAAAAAAAACAGCTCCTGGATTCATTGATTTTTTGAAGGGTTTTTCGTGTCTCTATCTCCTTCAGTTGTGCTCTGATCTTAGTTATTTCTTGTCTTCTGCTAGCTTTTGAATTTGGTAAACCCTTTGGCGGTACATCTGCTTCCTGTAATTTACCCTTCATCCTACAGCCACAGTGTGATTTCCCTTTTTTTTTTTTTTTTTTTTTTTGAGATGGAGTCTCACTCTATCGCCCAGGCTGGAGTGCAGTGGCGTGATCTCGGCTCACTGCAAGCTCCGCCTCCCAGGTTCACGCCATTCTCCTGCCTCAGCCTCCCGAGTAGCTGGGACTACAGGCGCCCGCCACGACGCCCAGCTAATTTTTTTGTTGTTGTATTTTTAGTAGAGAGGGGTTTCACTGTGTTAGCCAGGATGGTCTGGATCTCCTGACCTCGTGATCCGCCCGCCCCGGCCTCCCAAAGTGCTGGGATTACAGGCATGACCCACCGCGCCTGGCCCACAGTGTGATTTCTAAAACAAACATCCAAAGTTATTTTCCTTCTTAAAAGTTTTGTTTTTTTTTTCTCCCAGAGCTATAGGATATAGTTTGAACTCTGCATGTTACCCTGCAAGACCCATCATGACTGGCTCTCACTTCCTCTCCAGCCTAATCTCTAGCCTTTTTCACTCATGGGGAGAGGTGGCCTTACTAATTAATTAATTTAGACCCCAGGTTTTGAAGCCAGACTGCCTGAGCTTGAATCTTGGCTCTGTCACTTACTGACTTACCTGAGAAACTCATTTGACCTCTCTATGCCTCTGATTTCCCACTGGTAACATGGATGTAATAATATTCTCTGAAAATTAAGTAAGGTAGTATATGTAAAGTATGTGGAAGAGTACCTAGCACATAGTAATTGCTCAATAATAGTTAACTGCCATGAACTTTACAATCATCCACTTTCTCTAAACCCGATGTTTTGTCCCTATCTCTCTTCATCTTCCTTGAATTCCTTTCCTTGTTTTGTTTGCCAGACAAGTCCTTCTGCCCATTCAAAAGTCATTTCTACTGGGCCCTTAAAACTTGAAAAACAAATTATTAACCCTGGGTTCTCCATTCAATAAAAGGAGACCTTGAAAATTTATAGAAAAAAAATTTCAGATTGCAGAACTATCCAACACGATAAAGGAATTCTTCATTATTTGTTTATTCATTTATTTATTTAACAAGAATTTTTGAATACCTTATTATAGGCACTATTCTAAGGGCAAAGAATACAAAGATTATCAATACAAGCATTCAAAAATCAAAATCCAGACCAGTGTTGTCTAGTAGAACTTTCTGTGATATACAAATGATCTGCGTATTAGTCTCTCCTCACGCTGCTAATAAAGAAATACCTGAGACTGGGTAATTTATAAAGGAAAGAGGTTGAATTGACTCACCGTTCCACATGGGTGGGGAAACCTCACAATCATGGCTGAAGGTGAATGAGTAGCAAAGTCATGTCTTACATTGTGGCGGGCAAGAAAACTTGTGCAGGGGAACTCACATTCATAAAACCCTCAGATCTCGTGAGACGTATTTACTATCACAAGAACAGTAGAGCGGAAACCACTCCTAAGATTCAGTTATCTCCACCTGGCCCCACCCTTGATCCATGAGGATTATTATGATTCACGGTGAGATTTGGGTGGGGACACAGAGCCAAACCACATCACTCTGACCCAATATGGTAACCACTAGCCAGCTGTGGCTATAAAACATTAGAGATATGAGTCATGCAACTGAGGAAATGAATATTCAGTTGTATTTAATTCTAATTAATTTAAATCTAAATAGCCACATGTAGCTAGTAACTACCTTATTAGACAGGATAGTCTGGACTCATATATGAAGAAATAGTTGTCAGGTGAACAGGACCATAGAAAAGATATGTATAAAATAACATGGGGCCACAGAGGAATGAGTGAACAATTGTTTTTAGGAGTTGGGGGAAAAGCTTAAAATATTTGGTCACAAAGAATGAGTAAATTACTTTATAGGGAAATATAGTGCTAACTAAGGTTCCTCCAGCTTTGACAGGGTATGAAAAAGTGGTTGGCAACTCCTCCGAGAAATTAATGAAGCCCTTACAAGCTGGGATTTGGTGTCACCGAATGCTTTCTTTAAGAGATATATATTGTTTGGTTGTTTTTCAATCCTCAATGGTACCGAAGAGGCACAATTTGGAGGAAATGTAGAGGAATGAATGAAGGTAAGGGAATTATGCTCTGCATCATAATGTGAAATATTTCATTTTGAGATAAGTAGCCTCAGAATTTATAATGCAACTGGGAATATTTTTCCATTTTGTAGGTTTATACTTTACTATCTCTGAGAATTTATATTGTCCTCAGAGGGTATGTGGTAGTGTGTGTGTGTTGGGGGTTGTATGTGTGTGTGTGTGTGTGTGTGTGTATCTATGTGTTTGAGAGAGAGAGAGCAACAGCAACAAAGAAAGAGAGAAAAAAAACAGTTAATCACTGGCAAAGAATACAAAAGGCATATCTGCAGCTCATTTAATAGAGAGATTTGAAGGGGAAGAAGTCTGAAAGCCCACCTAGATTGTCTCCCAGAGCTGGATTCCTTTCAAAGGCATCTAAGGTTGCCCCGCCCAGACCACCTAAGGCACATTTCCAAACTATCACTCAAACTTAAAAAAAATGTACTATTGGGTAAAAGAGATGGATGTTGAGGCCAGACTTGCCCTTACAGAGAGAATTTCCAAAAGACGGGCAGAGATTCACCCTGAGGAAATTAGAAGGTAAGCCTCAGAACACAGGAATAAGGCTAGGAAATGTTACAGGGAATGATGGTGGCTCACAAAGTGGCTATCTGACAATGGTTTAACCTCTTGGGTATATTTCTATTGAGCCATGGGAAAGATAATACTTTCAAGAAAGTTTTAAATGTCTTCCTCTAGTACAACTTAGCACAGCAAACTCTTGAAAGGAAGTGAAAAAGAATATGAAGAAAAACAGTGATCCCTGCTGTACTGTTTGTTATCTCTACTACCTCCTCCACCAAACACTCCACAGTGGCCCTTGAGACATGGACAAAGTTGTCCTGAAGGAGTTGTGGGTCATTTATTGCTAGGTTCAACTCTTAGCAAATAAATTCATGTCCATGTGGCAGAATGAAGAGTAGTGAGTAGCAAGACAAAACTCAGAAGAGGAGTGGTCAAATTAATAGAAGGGGAAGAGACCCCAGGCTGTTCCTTTCTCCAACACACACATGCACACACACATATACTCATACTCAAACTACATAAATACACTAAGGGATGAAAACTGCTAAGATTTTCATAACAAAGAGAAATACATTCCAATGAGCTTATATGCAATTTATTATCTAATATTTGAGAATTCTCCATAAATCCATATACAGTAATACCTAATTGAGTCTACTTGACGAAAAATACCAATCTGAATTTGTAAAAAATCTGAATCATGGGTGATTTTTAAAGATATGCAATTGCATTACTTTTTAATAAGCTATACACACCTAGTGACCTCTGCCAACTAGAGGCCCACAAGATCTGCATTAATGGTTAGCTAGTTAGCAACACTGGCAAACAAAACCATTGGCAAGCGGTCTGCTAAAGCACTTGAAAGTTTTTGTGCACTTGCTTCCTTCATTTCGTTTGACTATTCATTTGGTCATCTTTGTTCTTCATGAATGGTATACATGTAAACTCCAAACCAATCTTTGTTCAAATTACGTAAATTATACTAATGGAGTCTAAATTAATGAAATTTTACTTTATTCATCTGAAAACACCACCAGCTTAGTAGCCAACAATGTCATAAGCTGACAAGAAAAAGTGATTCTGCAAAACTTTTTTACTGAGCTGGTGGTAGACCATGTCCAATTTTCTGGACTCAGTGTTCTAAAGAATTCTGCTGCCTCTCTTACTTTCAAAATAGCTAGCTATAAATTTCAGCAAATGCCAGCCTCCCAGTAAGTAGCAGGAGAAAGGAAAAGAGTGCATGGGTACTACTGATTGTCCAAAAAGTCTGTAGCCCATGACATGGGAGATCAAATACGACCTACCAATCATATATTATTTAAAGTATTAAGTAAGCATAATTTGATTTAGGAAAACCACACACAACATAAGGAATATTATCAAAGCAAGTCCATGAACATGGTGCAAGGCAGGTCCAACTTGAGCCTAAGAAGGAGATAGCGGCTAGAGGCAGGGTCCAGTGGTGCCATGCTGGCCTTGCACCCCAGGCAAGGCAAATCCTTTGCTGTTGCTTTCCAATATGACCCAACTCTAGCCCACAAGACAACAATAGGACTTCTTTCCCTTTGGGTTTCAGCCATGGCATGTTGGTAAATATTTAACAGTTGGTTCTTTGGGTGTAGTTCCGACCTGAATTTTGATTGATGTTTTGGTTAATGTTAATGAGTAAGATGACTGTGAAATAATTAAAATCTATGTTGAAACTTCACTAGTTCATCAAGGGCGTGAACAGCTTCTTTGCCGAACCACTTAATGGTTTCCTAATACTAAAAGAATATTTTCTCAATTTGTTGTGCAATTCACAACAAAACAGCTAAACCACCACACACTGAAGTTTAATCTGCATTATTAACATTTTCCCCACCACTTTCTTAGGTCTAGATAGATGATCAACAAAACAATAAATGAAGTATTCATTTGTAGTGTTTGCTGATTCCGTGGTATTAACACTCCCACTATGGCCCTTCCCGGCTACCAACATGTTGTCATTGAATGCAGAATTGGCAAGAGATGAGCAGTAGCACACTATTATATAGTTTTCATCACACAGACAAAATAGACATAAAAAGCTTCAAAGGCAGAGATAACAGAGTAAAATAAGAAGTAATGAGTTTTGAATGTTTATTTCCTTTGTTTTTAATATAATTTATTTCATTATACATTTACATAATTCACTTTTTAATAATGTGCATGTTTAACAGCCAGCTTAAAAAATTCCTGAATTTAACAACCAGCTCTCAGTGGCCAATAAAGCTAGCTCCAGCATACCACTATTGCAGCCATAACCTAAATATGTAAAATATTATCCTGAACAAAAGTAGCATTTAGTCTACCTACATCCTTTAATATACCAGTATGGGTGAGCTTCAGAGACTAAACTTAGAGAACAGAGCACTGTAGAAGAGAGACGCAATGCCTAAAAAAATTATGGCTAATACTAATAACAACCCCCAAAATACAGGAATAGACACAAAGCACTGAGCATGTCAGAAAGGGTATTGCATTAAGAAGTCCATGGATGAGGCCGGATGCGGTGGCTCATGCCGGTAGTCTCAGCACTTTGGGAGGCCGAGGAGGGGGGATCACTTGAGGTCAGGAGTTCAAGACCAGCCTGGCTAACATGGTGAAACCCCCGTCTCTACTAAAAATGCAAAAATTAGCCAGGCATGGTGGTGGGAGCCTGTAATACCAGCTACTCAGGAGGCTGAGGCAGAAGAATCATTTGAATCCAGGAGGCAGAGGTTGCAGTGAGCCGAGATCACACCACTGCACTGCAACCTGGGCAACAGAGTGAGACTCCATGTCAAAAAAGAAAGAAAGATAAAAAAGGAAGTCCATGGATGAGACTTACAGTTTTCTGTCTAATACCTACTCTCCTTATAGGTGAGACTGCCAGCCACCTAGCCAATACTCATTCTCTCCTTTCTTACTAAAAGAACACTGTTATTATTTGGAGCAACCATAGACATGACTAAGAAATTATACTTTCTAGCCTTCTTTGCAGCTACCGGTGGCCATGTGACAGTTGGAGCCAAGGAGAAATAAGTGGAAGTCACTGGATAGGGTTTCCAAGAAAGTTCTTTGAAAGAATATTTGCTATTTGAGCAATATGATAGATGAAGCCAGGCCCCTGTGTCATCATAGAACCATCCTGCCAACCCTACACTACCCACTTTCAATTCCTCACTACGTGAGAAAACAAAATCACATAATTAGTTTAAGCTACTCTCACCTGGATGTGCTGCTACAAGCAGCTGAACTAAAAAGCGTAATTAATAAGGAATCAGCATGAAATGACTGGGAAAGATTGTCAAACAAGAATATAATAAAGCTCAGCCATCAGCATCACCATTCCAGTTTAAAGTGCATCTGATAAAGAATCCTTCATTAACTCTCATTCAACCGCCTATCATTTACAAGGATCGGAAAGAGAACATGTGGGCTGTTATTGTATTATAAAAATGTGCAAGGAATTTCAACTGTAAAACTATTAAAGTAGGAATGAAAAATAACTGGTGGCCCATACATGCTTTGATACCAGAAGCATAGGTAACAGATGACTAAAACAAGGCAGAGAAATAATACATCCTTCTGCCTCTTTTTGACCAGTGCTCCTTTGTTTTCAATTAAACAATGTAGTGGATGATAGAAATCCAATTAAAATGAGCATAGAAGTTCAGGCAGAGCTTAACCTAGGGGTTCGAACAGTATTATTAAGACAGCTCCTCTTCATATTTTGACTGTCTTTTCTTGGGTTGATTGAACTGAATGGATCTCAGGCTCCATGTGGTAGCCCTTTATGTCTTATTGGCTCTGCCTGGGACACATCCCATCTTTGAATGAATCACTGTGACCAGGGAAAGAGACATGCAATGCTCTGTTCAGCCATGCCAGAGCCACCTGTCTTCTTTCTGGAGCCAAGAGAGGAGCCCCTTTGAAACCACAGGAACTGAATGGAACAGCATCACTCATTGCCAGATTTCTACCATCAGGGACAGTAAAATGTAAAAAAGTATGCCTTGGTCACCTTCTTAGAGATCTAATTTTCTAAGAAGGCATCACTTTGGGAAAATGTGCTCTAATAAAATTGTTGCTTCCCTGTTCCCACCATATATCAGCCCTGGAGAACAGAGAAGGGGTAGTTCTCTGAAAAAAAAAATGAATTTATTACCAGAAAAAGTGAGAATACATATGGGATGGCCAAAATGATGTCCATTATACTTACTGTTTGTCCTCAGGTCAGAAATTCCAAGTTGCACTAATGGGAAACTGAGCATGTCCCTTCTCCCTTAATGGTAATTCATTCTGAGACATCACTCCCCAGACTGCTCAAGTAGTGCCACATCACTTTCTGCATATACCAGGTGACTGCAACTTCACTTCACAGAAGCAACTAAATAGGAAGGCGGGGAAAAGGAGTATAAGCCAGTATTTCACCCTGACATATACAGTCCTTTGTGTAAAACCTTGAAGAGAAGTAAAAGAAAGAGAGTCCTGAATGAAGAAGATGCTGTGGATTATAATTTTTCATGCACCACAATGAGTCATAGAGTCAGAGGCAGTAGAAGTACAATAAGATCCTACCTCCACAAGGCAGTGCCACACCACATGAATGCCCACCAGACTGTAGAATTGAACTGGGAGTACTTCATGCCAAAAACAAGAGGATGGTGACATATTTATCAGGTATACAGAAACAAAAAATTAAGCCAGGGACACATACCAATTACAGGCAAAGACTTAAGTAGCACAAAGACAGACATTTGTGCTGACAAAACAAACAAAGCACCATAAATTTGTATAAGCCAACTAATAAAGCAAAAACTATGATGAATAAGAAGAAAAACTACTTAGATTATTTTAGATGGACAAAAACAAAAATAAAATTACTACATATCAAAACTGATCAGTAATGTAGTATTCATATAATAGAGTATTATTTTAGTCAATTACTCCATGAAGGATGGATTTTAAACTTTCTCAGGAAAGATTTTAAAATCAATTCTCTCTCCCTCTTTTTATTATCCCAATCAGGTCCTTTGTCCTACTGTGTTCTTTATTTTTCTCTTCACTGATCTCTAGGTTACATTCTACTTGACATCTATACAATTATTTACTTAGTATATTTTATTGATCTATTGTTTTGACTCAAATACATATATTTTAAAGAAGAACTGATGGATAAGAAAATATAAACCAAGAGCAAAAGATAGAAAGGCCCATGCCCTGGATCCAGGACCACCAGCTTCACTGGGATCCTGTCCCAGGGTCTTTGGATAGCCCCGCCTGAAGTGCCCATGATGGGCTACATGTTTGGTAAACGGATCTATTTCGTTGACATGGTCTCCAAGAGTGCCAACTACTGCCATACATCTCAGGGAGGCCCAACAGGCTTAATCCTGTTGGGAGAAGTTGCCCTTGGAATGAACTGAAGCATGCTTCACAAATCAGCAAGTTAACCAAGGGCAAGCACAGTGTCAAAGGCTTGGGCAAAACTACCCCTGACCCTTCAGCTGGTATTACTCTGGATGGTGCAGAGGTTCCTCTTGGGACTGGGCTTTCATCTGGTGTGAATGACACCTGTCTACTATATAACGAGTACATTGTCTAAGATATTGCTCAGGTAAATCTGAAGTATCTGCTGAAACTGAAATTCAGTTTTTTGTTTGTTTGTTTGTTTGTTTGTTTGTTTGTTTTTGAGACGGAGTCTCGCTCTGCCGCCCAGGCTGGAGTGCAATGGCCGGATCTCAGCTCACTGCAAGCCCCGCCTCCTGGGTTTACGCCATTCTCCTGCCTCAGCCTCCCAAGTAGCTGGGACTACAGGCGCCCGCCACGTCGCCCGGCTAGTTTTTTGTATTTTTTTAGTAGAGACGGGGTTTCACCGTGTTAGCCAGGATGGTCTCCATCTCCTGACCTCGTGATCCGCCCGTCTCGGCCTCCCAAAGTGCTGGGATTACAGGCTTGAGCCACCGCGCCCGGCCGAAATTCAGTTTTAAGACCTCCCTCTGGTCATTGGGAAAGGTGGCTCTGGTGTACATTCACCCGAAGCGCCTCTGCACCAACTCACCTGGCCGGCTCAGTTGCGGATGGGTAGTACCTGTACTAAAGCTCCTCACAAAGGATTTTATAGAAACGTGTTAAAAGGTTTTCTCCAACTTTTCAAGTCCCTTGTTTCGTGTTGTGTTTGTGAGGAGGGGTTGCTTTGGGGGTTGTTTTTGTTTCTTCTTGCCTGGTAGAAAAAACTGATGTAGAGAAAAGGCTGGAGAGAGATTCCGTTTGCATAGACTAGTCCTGTGGGAAAAAAAAACCAAGCTCCATTAGAACGTCTGCCTTACTGGTTTCCCCAGGGAAGGAAAAATACGTTTCCACCATTTTTTCTAAGTGTTCCTCTTTAGTTTTGATTTTGGAAAGATGTTAACCATTTATTTTTAGTTAAAAATAAAAACAAATTTCATACCAAAAAAAAAAAAAAAAGGCCCACGCCCCTGAGTGAGAGGGCAGGGATGAGAAACGGCAAAGGAGGCAGGTGTGAGGTGTGTGTTCATTCGATTAGGAGCACTGCTATAACAAAGTACCACAGACGGCTGTCTTCAGCAACAGACATATTGTCCCACAGTTCTGGAAGCCAAAAATCCAAAACCATGGTGTTGGCAGGGTTCATTCTTTCCTTGGGCTATGAGAAGAGATTTGTTCCTGGCCTCTCTCCTTGGCTTGTGGAGGGCGGTCTTTTCCCCGTGTTTCTTCACATCACCTTCTTTCTGTGTGTGTGTCTCTCTCCATGTCAAATTTCCCCTTCTTATAAAGACATCAACCATATTGCATTAGGGCCCACTCTCATGACCTCATTTTAAACTGATCACATGACCTTATCGCCGAATAAGCTCATGTTCTGCGGTACTAGAGGTTAAGACTTCTACATCTCTTTTTGGGAGGCATGGGTCAGAAGTTGTAGGGAGACACAATCCAACCCCTAACAGAAAGAATAGGTCTTTTGGAGAATAGACAAGAATAGAATTGGCATTGCCTGCTGCCCACTGGGTGAGGTCTCTATCTCTTTAATGAGCACCTTATAATCACCACACTCAAGGAAACTCTTTCCTATCTCTTTAATGAACCCCTTATAATCACCATACTCAAGGAAACTCTTTCCTGCCTGTTTTTTGAATTATCACCCCTCTACTCACATCACCCACCTCTCCCCTAACATAACTCAACCAGACCTACATTTTTCTATCTTCTATTGAATTTCTAGTCACTTAGCACACAAAACATTCATTTCTTCCTAACAAAATCAAAGTAAAGTCACCACCCATAGGTGCAAGAATGGTATAAACTCCTTCACATCCAGCCCATGAATAGCCCCAATCTGTATAAATGAAGCCAATAAGTCCCTCTCAGACTCTAAGACCAATCTTTGTCCTACACAAGGAATATCAGTCTAGCCTCAAGCATTACTTCTGGTGCTGCCCTGATAGAAAACTTCATTTTGTCAGCAATGTCCTGCCTTGAGACCCAGGTTCCCTAAGACTGAACCCCTACCTTGTATTCTTTTTATTCTTTAAGTAAGTTCCTAATTTATGGTCTGGCACCTTATCACTAGATTCCTGTTTCTCCCTTTAAGAGAAGGAGTTACAGCTGGGCACGCTGGCTCACGCCTGTGATCCCAGCACTTTGGGAGGCCGACGGGGGTGGACCACCTGAGGTCAGAGTATGAGACGAGCCTGGCCAACATTGTGAAACCCTAACTCTACTAAAATTACAAAAATTAGCTGGATGAGGTGGCAGGTACCTGTAATCCCAGCTACTCGGGAGGCTGAATCAGGAGAATCACTTGAACCTGGGAGGCGGAGGTTGCAGTGAGCCGAGATGGCCCACTGCACTCCAGCCAAGGTGACAGTGCAAGATTCCATCTAAAAAAAAAAAAAAAAAAAAATTGTAACTCCTTCTCTTTTTTGTTTATGTTTTTGTTTTTGAGATGGATTCTCGCTCTGTCACCCAGGATGGAGTGCAGTGGTGAGTTACAATTTTTTAATTCTCTGCCTGCTATCTTAATCTAGACAAGAAACTATATTCTAGCCCTTGGACTTCATTATCCTTAGAACTGGCTCATTGATGTAGTTGCCAAAGCTTTATACTATTAAACACCCATCCCCTTGAAATTCCACCAATTGTTGGTCCTGTCCCCACTTGGATATTGTGGCACCTCCATGTAGAAGGTATATAACAAATGTTTGTTGTTTTCTGAATAGACAGTAATGGATGTTGGGTCTTGAATATTTGTTAATGTCACTTCTTCCCCACCAAACCAAGAACCAATAACCCAGAGGATATCTTCCTTCAGACTCACGTCATTGACTATCTGTCTCTGGAAAGTCTTTCTTTGCTCCTATGTACAAATCCCTGACCTTTATTGGAATGACAAGTCACTCCAGACTCAAATTCAGGACTGGGATTCATATCACATCTTGTCAGTCCTGGTTAGACACTGGTCCCTCATGTTCATTATGGTTCCATTTTATGAAGCAATGGAAATTGCTAAGTTCTAAAATAAAGAAATGATCAAACATCTTCCACGTAACCTTAATAATTCTTCTTCAAGCAGATCATATTCTAAGATCACAGAATCTCTCCAGTAAAGTACAAGAAGAGTGTGCAGTAAAGGGTTAATTTAGGCCTGATTGATCAAGTCCTACATTCTAAATAGAGGCCCTTCCTTGACCAGCTCCTAGGAGACAACCTCTGAACCCCTG
Source organism: Trachypithecus francoisi (assembly GCF_009764315.1). Lineage (NCBI taxonomy): Eukaryota > Metazoa > Chordata > Mammalia > Primates > Cercopithecidae > Trachypithecus > Trachypithecus francoisi. The sequence goes on along the minus strand of NW_022681468.1, from coordinate 42,058,102 downwards.
AAATATCCTGCCTAATAAGAGTGTTTTTATATTTCTGAGACCTTGGGCCAGGCTGTCATCAGTTTGACCAAATGGTTTTTAACAATGTGACTTCTGGTGAATGCCTATTTTCCTACGCCTGAGGCCTTGGGCCATGCTGGATTTGTTTCATCTCTTGGGGGCTGGACACTAAGTAGTTAATGTCAGGCCTGCAGGTGCTGCATAACTGTGAGCTCACCTGAAGCACTGTGAAGCTAAAAATTCTGGACACCAAGACTCAGGTAAGCTCCCCTGGTTGATATTGCTTCCCATGTGTTGTCACACATTGTTGCTGGGAGAACTAAGTGCATCCCTGTGACTCCGCTGGGAGAGGACACCTGGAATCTTGTGCCTGATTTCTCCTTTATCTCCTGATTTTATAGGAAGTGCACATGGAAGTGATGTCAACCAGGGGAGCTTACCTGAGCCTTGGTGTCCAGCATTTCTTGGGTGTTTGTTTGTTTGTTTGTTTGTTTTTTGAGACAGGGTCTCTCTCTGTTGCCCAGGCTGGAGTGCATTGGCACCATCTCGGCTCAGTGCAACCTCTGCTTCCTTGGGTTCAAGCAATTCTCCTGTCTGCCTCCCAAATAGCTGGGACTACAGCCACGAGCCACTAAACCTGGCAATTTTTTTTTTTTTTTTTTTCAGTAGAGACAGGGCTTTACCATGTTGGCCAGGCTGGTCTCGAACTCCTAACCTCAGGTGATCCACCTACCTCACCGCCCCCACCAAAGTGCTGAGATTACAGGCATGAGCACCACACCCAGCCAGTGTCCACCATTTCTATCTTTATAATGTTTAAGGTCAGCTCATAGTTATGTAGCACCTATATGACTGATACTAACTACTGAGAGTGTGGCCCCTAAGAGGTTAAACTGATCCAGCATAGCCCAAAACCTCAGGCACAAGAAAACAGGCATTCACCTCAAGCCACATTGTTAACATAAACCATCTGGTCAACCTGGTAAAAGATGAATATCTTTTACCTTTGCTGGGATTAATCTGTATCTTTTCACTGTCATAAATAATAACTGTAAGTGTAACAGTTTTTCTGTGTCCCAAAAGTCCTTCTAGAAAATCATCAAGTCTGAATGTTGTCCCTGGGAACCTCTGGCTCAAAGCTACTTTGAGTGAATGTCAAAACGCGTGAAGAATCCAATTATTTTAGTATTTTTGTACCATAGATTTTTAGTACTTAGAATACTTAGACTTTTGTATAGATCTAAACTTATTGCCTCGGTTTTCACCTTTACATCAAATCTTCAAAACAAATCAACTGTCTCTAGACAAATTTTAAATGCCTAAATGCATTGACCAAAAATTCAACCTCTATAGATTTAGCAAAAGTGCTCACACATATTCACATGGATATGTGTAGAAGGATATTCATTTTTGTATTACTTGTAAAATACCAGAAGCAACTTATATGTCCTTCAACACAGATATGTTACAATACATAGTGGAATATCCTTACTATGGAACATTGTGTAACTGAGAACATATAAGCAGTACAATCAAGAAACATTATGGGGGGATAAAAGGCAAGTATGCAGAACACAGCTCATTTTTATAAAAACAAAATAAAATCCTAATTCTTTCAGTTGCATACACATAGAAAAAGAGCCTGGAACCTCACCAATCTGATGCCAGTAGGTACCAGGGAGCAAGGAAATAAAATTGGAATAAGGAGACATTTCTTCAGTGATATTTAAATATTTTTTTAACCAACATGTCTTATTTTTATAATTTTCACAGATTTTAAAATAGCAAATATCTCAATTTTTAACCACTTTGCCTTTATATACAATGCCAAGGCCACTTGGTACTAGTCAGCAAAATCCAGTGATGTTAGAATAAGTATTGCACATAGCTCCACCTCTCCCTCTAGGGAAATCTCACCTGAGCTGTGCTCCTGGATTAGCAGATGTGGTCTGGCTCACCCTCTGTGAGAATGGGTGGCTGGAGAGGATCTGGCAGACATCCTGCAAGAGAATGAGGCTCCTTGATGAATGCTTATTTGACCTTACTGTAACTTGTCATAAAGATCTTTAAAAATTAAGGATACATGCCTTAGTTTCCCTTGGTCATTGATATGGTTTGGATCAGTGTCCCCACCCAAATCTCATGTCAAATTGTAATCCCCAATTTGAAGGTGGAGTCTGGTGGTAGGTGACTAGATCACAGGAATGTTTTCTTGTGAATGGTTTGGCACAATCCCTTTGGTGCTGTTCTCATGTTAGTGAGTTCTCAGGAAATCTGGTGGTTTAAAAATGTGTAGTACCTCCTCCCTCTCTCTTTCACTTGATCCTAGCTCCTGCCATGTAAGATGACTGCTCCCCCATTGCCTTCTGCCATGATAGGAAGCTTCCTGAGGCTCCCCAAGAGCAGAAGCCGCTATGCTTCCTGAACAGCCTGCAGAACTATGAGCCAATTAAATCACTTTTTAAAATAAGTGACTCAGTTTCAGGTATTTCTTGTAATAATGTGAGAATGACCTAATACAGTCATGGAACATCATAAGTAGGAATTCTTCCCATGAATCCTTTCTTTATACTCTGCGGGGCTGCAGGAGTCCCCACTATTGAAGAGCAGCCTGAGTACTGAGTGTGTGTTGTGAACATTATGGGGTAATAAAGAGTATCTTTCCTATGTTCCTGCTCAGCCACTGGGTGATGTGACCTTGTGCGAGTCCACCCCACTCTAAATCTATTCTCTTTACCTGGAACAGAAGGATTATGTACAGATCATCTCTAACACCTTTTACAGAACTACAATTCTAAGGTATTATCCCAGAAAGTTAGCTACATTTTCCTTTGCCTGGACACAGCTTCTTCCCCTCTGTATAGCTATGACTTCCAACCAAATACTCTTGTCGTTCCCACCAAAAGAAGGAAAGGGTAGGTTCCTTTGAAAAGAAACAGAATGATTCTGTTGGGAAAGGATCATAACCCATCACGCAAGTCCTCATCTAACATGAAAATATAGAAATATGTTAAATACGGTTACATCTTTAAAATAAAACTGCCCACTTCATTTTAGTTGTATTACAGAATTCTAATTCTGACACTGCAATTTATGTCTTTTGATGTCTATCAAGAAGACATATTAAAACTCTGGTTAATGAAAAGCAAATGTTTTATATTTATATGACCTCTTTAATCTTTTGCATGAAAAAGGAGGGAACATTAATCTCTGACAAAAGAAGAAGTCTCCGTGTGGAGAGAAGAAGGAATAGGTCCCAATGTTAACAGAAATGTTAATTTAAAGAGCTAGTGATCATATTCAATTTCTAGGACCAACTTCTAGATATTCCTAGCCTTTATTTTTGTCTCAATTTGAAGTCCCATCAAAAGAAGAAAAACATTCATTTATGGTCTTCATTTTCAGAACAAATTAAGTCTCATTATAAAATGTTCACATTATGACATTACTACAATTAATCCACTCACAAGACGGCCAAAGGCAAAAGATTAATGGATCACAAATGAGGGCTGCTTTGTATGGCAGAATGATCACCCCCTCCACCCTGGCATAACACAACATGACCTAGCACCCAGCTCTTCTACAACAAATTGTAACACCCATACTGGACCACTAACTCTGTTTTCAAAAAAGCTTAATATTGTGAGTTCTTGCATTCTAAAATTCAATATGCATACTATTTCAATTTATAAATTGTACTCAATTTATAAATGTACACATACTGTTTCAATTACAAATCCCTGAAGTTAAGGGTCATGAGAAAATGTTGGCAAAATCTGCTCTGTAGCACTGAATAGCAATTAATACCAACAATGTTTCTGGTGTTTTCAAAACAGCTTTTGTGTTTCAACTTGTTTACCGAAGGAGTTAATTTTATGTTGAACACCAATAGCATTTGGGGAAAAAATAACCTTGAAAAGTATTTATATAGCAACTATTAATAAATATAGCAATATCACCAGGTGATGTTTTATAAAGCTATAATTAGGTGGTGAACACATTTATGGAACAGCTGTGATGTAACAGACCCTGTTAAAATCTGAAGTAGGAACAAAATATATAGATGACAGTCTTTTTCTTGAAGAAATGTTCCATCTACATGGAGCCCAGAGCATGAGATATGACACTGTAATTTGGTAAGAAAAGGTATGAACTAGTCTGCAATCAAATTGAGAATGTAAATAGAATGTAAATGCTGAGATTCTATCCAAAGAGGTGTGAACCAACCCAGAAAGCGTTAAGCACATATGGCTACATACTTAGAGTAGCGTGATTAGGGGGGAGATGAGACTGACAAAAACATTGTACAGCACAGGGAAAATAGCAAAGATCTCAAGCTTGAAGAAAACTTAAACAATAGGAATTTCAGATAGAGATAGGAATAAGCAACTTTTTGGTAAAATCTTTCTAATTCTTCTTTCATCATTGCCTGTGGCAATGAACGAGAAAGATGTTGTCAGTTTAAAGTATGCAGACTGGACACTTAGAGCAAAGATAAGGGTAATGACATTAAGCATTCATGTTTTCAGGAGATTCCAGAAAAACCTAAAGTGCTTGGGATATCGTGGGCTCATATTCATACTTTGGATTCCACTTTAGAAATTCTAACCATTGTGGAATAGAAACATCAATTCTACAGATCTTCTGTGATGAATCCCACAGCAGCCACTTCTCACCTGGTTGGTTTTTCCAAATACTTGTAAATAGTTATACCTGAACCTGAGTCATACAGGAAAGGAAAAGGCTAAAAGTTACTTATATAAATAAATCCTTGATCTCAGCTTCTTTTATTTAATCTTGTTGCTTTCCCTTAAAGGTGCATTTAAAGGCTTTTGGCAACAGCCATAAGGGAGGAGCTGGTATTAAATGAATCATTCCACTTAAAAATAAATTATAAGGCCGGGCACGGTGGCTCACACCTGTAATCCCAGCACTTTGGGAGGTTGAGGCAGGTGGATCACAAGGTCAGGAGTTCAAGACCAGGCTGGCCAAGATGGTGAAACCCCATCTCTACTAAAAATTCAAAAATTAGCCGGGCATGGTGGTGTGTGCCTGTAATCCCAGCTATTCAGGAGGCCAAGGCAGAGAATTGCTTGAACTCAGGAGGCTGAGGTTGCAGAGACCAGATATCGCATCACTGCACTCCAGCCTGAGTGACAGAATAAGACTCCATCTCAAAAATAAATAAATAAGAAAACCTGGACAAAATATTTTAAATAACTATTTGTAAGCTTTGGAGGGGAATGAATGAAGGCAGGATTTTAGGAGCCTTGATGTACAAGGGAAGGAAGGTAGAGCTGTGTAAGTTACCAAAAACGTACAACCTACCACAATTGAATCTTAAGAAAACTGAACAGATCTATAACAAGTAGACAGATTGAGTCAGTAATAAAAGAAAACCTCTCAATAAAGAAAAGCCCAGGATCTGATTATTTCATTAGTAAATTCCACCAAACATTTTAAGAAGAATTAATACCAATTCTTCTCAAACTCTCCCAAAATATTGAAAATAAGGGAACATTTCAAACTCATTCTACAAGACCAACATTACCCTGACACCAAACCAGACAATACAAGAACAAAAAATTATAGGCCAATATCCCCAATGAACACAGACGTAAAAGTCCTAAACAAAACACTAGCAAGCTAAATTGAATAGGACATTAAAAGAATCATATATGAAATCAAGTAAAATTTATTCCTGGGATATAAGGATGGTATAATATACACAAATCAGTAAATGTGATACATCACATTAAGAGAATGAAGGACAAAAAACATATGATCATCTCAATAAATGTAGAAATAGTGCTTGATGAAATTTCATGATAAAAATTCTCAACAAATTAGATATCAAAAGAATAAATGTACCTCAACTTAATAAAGTCCATATATGACAAGCCCACAGCTAACATCATACTCAATAGTGAAAAGCTAAAAAGCTTTTTCTGTAAGATCAAGAACAAGACAAGGATGCCTATTCGTATGACTTCTAATCAACATAGTACTGGAGGTTTTAGGCAGAGTAATTGGGTAAAAAAATAAGCAAAAGACATCCAAGTAGGAAAAGAAGAAGTCAAATTGCCTCTATTTTCAGCTGACATGATCTTATATAGAGAAAACCCTAAAGATTTCACCCAAAAAAATTGTTAAATCTGACTTCAAATTATACTACAAGGCTACAGTAACCAAAACAGCATAGTACTTACTGGTACCAAAACAGAGATATAGACCAATGGAACAGAACAGAGCCCTCAGAAATAATACCACACATCTACAACCATCTGATCTTTGACAAACCTGAGAGAAACAAGAAATGGGGAAAGGATTCCCTATTTAATAAATGGTGCTGGGAAAACTGGCTAGCCATATGTAGAAAGCCGAAACTGGATCCGTTCCTTATACTTTATACAAAAATTAATTCAAGATGGATTAAAGACTTAAATGTTAGACCTAAAACCATAAAAATCCTAGAAGAAAACCTAGGCAATACCATTCAGGACACAGGCATGGGCAAAGACTTCATGACTAAAACACCAGAAGCAATGGCAACAAAAGCCAAAATAGACAAATGGGATCTAATTAAACTATAGAGCTTCTGCCCAGCAAAAGAAACTACCATCAAAGTGAACAGGCAACCTACAGAATGGGAGAAAATTTTTACAATCTACCCATCTGACAAAGGGCTAATATCCAGAATCTACAAAGAACTTAAACAAATTTACAAGAAAAAATCAAACAACCCCATTGAAAAGTGAGTAAAGGATATGAACAGACACTTTTCAAAAGAAGACATTCATGCACCCAACAGACACATGAAAAAATGCTCATCATCACTGGCCACCAGAGAAATGCAAATCAAAACCACAATGAGATACCATCTCACACCAGTTAGAATGGCGATCATTAAAAAGTCAGGAAACAACGGGTGCTGGAGAGGATGTGGAGAAATAGGAACACTTTTACACTGTTGGTGGGACTGTAAACTAGTTCAACCATTGTGGAAGACAGTGTGGCAATTCCTCAAGGATCTAGAACTAGAAATACCATTTGAACCAGCCATCCCATTACTAGGTATATACCCAAAGGATTATAAATCATGCTGCTATAAAGACACATGCACACATATGTTTATTGCGGCATTATTCACAATAGCAAAGACTTGGAACCGACCCAAATGCCCATCAATGATAGACTGGATTAAGAAAATGTGGCACATATACACCATGGAATACTATGCAGCCTTGAGAAAGGATGAGTTTGTGTCCTTTGTAGGGACATGGATGAAGCCGGAAACCATCATTCTGAGCAAACTATCGCAAGGACAGAAGACCAAACACCGCATGTTTTCACTCATAAGTGGGAATTGAGCAATGAGATCACCTGGACACAGGAAGGGGAACATCACATACCAGGGCCTGTCATGGGGTTGGGGGGAGTGGGGAGGGATAGCGTTAGGAGATATACCTAAAGTAAATGATGAGTTAATGGGTGCAGCACACCAATGTGGCACATGTATATGTATGTAACAAACCTGCATGTTTTGCACATGTACCCTAGAACTTAAATTATTTAAAAAAAAAAAAGACACATAGATTAAAAGTAAAAAAAAAAAAAAAAACTTCAAATAAATTTGAAACTTCAACTGAGAAAATAAAATAAATAAATAAATAAATTCAGTAAAGTTGCAGAATACAAAATCAACATATAAAAACCCAGCAGTATTGCTTTAAAGTTCATATGGAACCAAAAAAGAGCCCGCATTGCCAAGACAATCCTAAGTCAAAAGGACAAAGCTGGAGGCGTCACGCTACCTGACTTCAAACTATACTACAAGGCTACAGTAACAAAACAGCATGGTACTGGTACCAAAACAGAGATATAGACCAATGGAACAGAACAGAGTCCTCAGAAATAATACCACACATCTACAGCCATCTGATCTTTGACAAACCTGAGAGAAACAAGAAATGGGAAAGGATTCCCTATTTAATAAATGGTGCTGGGAAAATTGGCTAGCCATAAGTAGAAAGCTGAAACTGGATCCTTTCCTTACCCCTTATACGAAAATTAATTCAAGATGGATTAGAGACTTAAATGTTAGACCTAATACCATAAAAACCCTAGAAGAAAATCTAGGTAGTACCATTCAGGACATAGGCATGGGCAAGGACTTCATGTCTAAAACACCAAAGCAATGGCAGCAAAAGCCAAAATTGACAAATGGGATCTCATTAAACTAAAGCTTTTGCACAGCTAAAGAAACTACCATCAGAGTGAACAGGCAACCTACAGAATGGGAGAAAATTTTGCAATCTACTCATCTGACAAAGGGCTAATATCCAGAATCTACAAAGAACTCAAACAAATATACAAGAAAAAAACAAACAACCCCATCAAAAAGTGGGGAAAGGATATGAACAGACATTTCTCAAAAGAAGACATTCATACAGCCAACAGACACAAAAAAAAATGCTCATCATCACTCGCCATCAGAGAAATGCAAATCAAAACCACTATGAGATACCATCTCACACCAGTTAGAATGGCAATCATTAAGAAGTCAGGAAACAACAGGTGTTGGAGAGGATGTGGAGAAATAGGAACACTTTTACACTGTTGGTGGGATTGTAAACTAGTTCAACCATTATGGAAAACAGTATGGCGATTCCTCAAGGATCTAGAACTAGATGTACCATATGACCCAGCCATCCCACTACTGGGTATATACCCAAAGGACTATAAATTACTCTACTACAAAGACACATGCACACGTATGTTTATTGCGGCACTATTCACAATAGCAAAGACTTGGAATCAACCCAAATGTCCATCTGTGACAGACTGGATTAAGAAAATGTGGCACATATACACCATGGAATACTATGCAGCCATAAAAAAGAATGAGTTTGCGTCCTTTGTAGGGACATGGATGCAGCTGGAAACCATCATTCTTAGCAACTATCACAAGAAGAGAAAACCAAACACCGCATGTTCTCACTCATAGGTGGGAACTGAACAATGAGATCACTTGGACTCAGGAAGGGGAACATCACACACTGGGGCCTATCATGGGGAGGGGGGAGGAGAGGGATTGCATTGGGGAGTTATACATGATAAAACGTTATGCACATGTACCCTAGAACTTAAAGTATAATAAAAAAAATAAAAATAAAAAATGAACTATGTACAAAAAATTAAGAAATCCAATGTCCAATAACATCAAAAAGAATAAAATATTTAAGAATACATTTAAATAAGAAATTAAATAATCTATACACTGAAAATTGATGAAATTGAAGAAGACACAAATAAATGGAAAAATATCCCATGCTCATAGATTGAAATAATTAATATTGTTAAAATGTCAGTGCTACCCAAAGCAATCTACAGAGTCAATGTAATCCCTAACAAAATCTAATGTCATTTTTCCAGAAATAGAAAAAAAACTCTAAAATTCATATGGAACCACAAAAGACTCCAAATAGCCAACAAAGCTGACGGCATCACATTGCCTAATTTCAAAATATTCTGAAAAGCTATAATAATCAAAACATTTAGACCAATGAAACAGAATACAGAGTCCGGAAATAAAGCCACATATTTACAGTCAATTATTCTTTAACAAAGCTGCCAAAAACGTATAATGAGTAAAGGACAGTCTCTTTAACACATAGGGCTGGGACCAGCGGATATCTACATGCCAAAAGAATGAAACTGGACCCTTATCTCATATAATATACAAAAATTAACTCAAAATGGATTAAAGATTTAAATGTAATACCAGAAACTTAAAACTACTAGAAGTAAGCATAGGAAAAAATGCTTCTTGTCATTAGGCTAGGCAATAATTTTTTGGATATGACTCCAAAAGCACAAGCAACATGAAAAAATAGACCAATGTGATTGCATCAAGGTAAAAATCTCACACATAAAAAAGGAAACAACCAACAGAGTGAAGAGACAACCTACACGGTAGAAGAAAATACTTTCAAACCACACTCTGGTTTGTAAATATTTAAACAGTTAATATCCAAAATATGTAAAGAACTCAAATGAATAGCAAGAAAACAAAAAACCCAATTTTAAAAATGGGCAAGGGACCTTAATAGATATTTCCAAAAGAAGCTATAGAAATGGCAAATAGATATATGAAAAAAATGATTAACATTACTAATCATCAGAGAAATGCAATTAAAACAACAATGAGATATCACCTCATGCCTGTTAAAATGGCTATAATCAAAAATACAAAAGAGTTAACAAGCATTGGCAAGGAGATGAATGAAAAGGAATTTGTTCACACTGTTCTTGGGAATGTAAATTGGAAAACAGTATGGAAGCTCCTCAAAAAATTAAAAGTGAAGGACTGTATGATCCATCAGTTCCAAGTCTGGGTATATATCCAACGGAAATGAACACAGTATGTTGACGAAATATCTACACTCCTATGTTCATTGCAGCATTATTTACAATAGCCAAGATATGGAATCAACTTGTGTCCATCAACAGATGAACAGATAAAGAATATGTGATACACACACACACACAGAGAAAGAGAGAGAGAGAGAGAGAGAGGAATATTATGCAGCCTTAAGAAAGAGGGAAATCTTGTTATTTATGAAAACATGGATGAAACTGGAGGATATGATGCTAAGTGGAATAAGGCAGGTACAAAAAGACAAATAATGCATGATCTCACTTATATGTGAAATCTAAAAAATCAAACTCACAGAAGCAGAGAGTAGAATGATAATTACCAGGAGCTGGGGAGAGCAGTTGGGAAATGTGAAGATGTTGGTCAAGGGTACAAAGTTTTATTTAGACAGGATGACTACGTTCTGGAAATTTATTGTACAACATTGTGATTATAGTTAATAGTTACATATTGTATACTTGAAAATTGCCGAGAGTGTAGATGTACTTTACCAAAAAAAAAAGATAACTATGCAAATTGATGGATATATTAATTAGCTTGATTGTGTATTCAATTCACAATCCAATGTATACATATATCAAAACATCAGATTGAGCACTAAATACATACGACTTTATGTGTCAATTATGCCTCAATAAGAAAGAAAAGAAATTAAAAACTGCATTCAGCTATAATACTTCTAGTAGAAATAGTGACACTGTTACCTTGAAAATAGAGCAAATAAGAAACGTCAGTAGGAAGTAATATTCTCAGCATGAGAAAAACATACAAATACAAAATCAAAATTAGTTGTCTTTTAGATTTTAAAACCCTGTCATCTTTAATGTAAATGAGATATCAGCATGAAATCATTATTTATTTTGTTCTTTCTAAAATATAGATATTCCCTAGTTCCAGTCACTAAAAAGGTCTAAAACATCAAATCCAATAAAATTATAATGTAAGCAACAGGTATAATTATAGATGTTCTAAGAGTTACATTTTTAAAAGGTAAAAGAAACTGGTGAAATTCATTTTAATAATATATTTTATTTAACCCAGAATATTCAACATCTTATCATTCTAACATGGAATCAATTTTAAAATGTTCATGAGATCTTACATTCTTTTTTACACCAAGTTTTCCAAATTAAATGTATATTTTTAGATTTACAGAACATTTTAATTTGGATTAGCCACATTTCAAGTGTTCAGTAGCCACGTGTGAGTAGAGACTGCTGTACTGAACTTTCAAGCCAATGCAAGGCTAGATAGAAAGAAAACCAAGTAGCTATGAGTACCCCTGGTGACTAAATTGGGGATAACAGAGCAGTGGGAAGGACAAGGGAGAATGAAAATATTCATTTCAGATATTAGTGGTATCGTGGTTGGATTTTTCCTAAACTTTATCAGAAACACATACTACATATTTTAGGTTAAATGATATAATGTTTGGCATTAGCATTAAAATATTTAATCAAAAAAGTGGAGGAGATAAATGAAAAGCGCTTTGGAAAATGATAATTGCCAAATGAAGAGATTGGTATGTAAAAATATTTTATGCTCTCTACTCATGCATGCTAGAAGATTTTCATATTAAATGTCTTAAAAATGAAATAAAGCAAAAGCGCTTTAAAATATAAAGAGATAAATAGACAATTCAGTTAACCAGTTCCTGATGATCAAATTTTTATGTCACCACTATTAATATTGAATTCTTTTTAAAAAGGACCATATTGATTTTATTATTACATTTTATTAAACTACTTAAAAGTTTTAAAAGTTAACACTGTCCTAACCACAGAATGTTAAAGACTAAATTATGAGTCAAAGACTCAAGTTAATCGTTAGAATAGAAACTTATTAGAAAGCTTACAGAATCTGCAAATATTTTATTTCCTGGAAAGGGAAACAGCTGTTAAAATGAATCTTATGTTAGGTAGGAAATAAAGGAGGGAGGGAGAAAAGGAAGGAAGAAGGAAGGAAGGAAGGAAGGAAGGAAGGAAGAAGGAAGGAAGGAAGGAAGGAAGGAAGGAAAGGAGGGAGGGAGGGAGGAGGGAGGGAGGGAGGAGGGAGGGAGGGAGGGAGGGAGGGAGGGAGGGAGGGAGGAGAAACTTCAGAATGTCACACCACTGGCTGGATTTTAACAATAGATCTCAAAACATTGAGATTGCCAAGGATTTTTAAAAGTTTTTAAACCAAGATAAACTGAAAACGTTGAAGTAATATCATAACTTCTCTTTATTAAAAATCAATTCCATCCTCAACTGGATAAAGTACATCATGCTTAATGGTGAAAGACTGGAAGCTTTCCCAGTATAATCATAAAGAAAACAAAGATGTCCATTCTCACCACTTCTATTCAACATTTTACTGGAGGTTCTAGTCAGGGCAATAGGCAAGAAAATTAAATAAAAGGCATCCAGATTGGAAAGGAAGAGGTAAGCTTTCTTTACTCACAGATGACATAACTTTTTAGGAAAATCCTAAGGATTCAATTTAAAAACTATTAGAACCAATAAGTTCCACAAGGTTGCAGGGCACAAGATCAATATACAAAACTCAGTAGTGTTTCTATATACTTGAAATGAACAATCCAAAAATAAAACTAAAAAACAATTCCACGCTGAGCACAGTGGCTCACGCCTGTAATCCCAGCACTTTCGGAGGCCAAGGCAGGTGGATCACCTGAGTTCAGGAGTTCAAGACCAGCCTGGTCAACATGGCGAAACCCCATCTCTACTAAAAAAATACAAAAATTAACTGGGCATGGTGGCACATGCCTGTAGTTCTAGCTACTTGGGAGGCTGAGGCAAGAAAATCGCTTGAACCCAGGAGGTGGAGGTTGCAGTGGGCCGAGATCAGGCCACTGCACTCCAGCCTGAGTGATAGAGTGAGACTCCATTTCAAAAAAAAAAAATTCATTAAAAAAATTCATTTACAATAGCTTCAAGAAGGATACAGTACTTAGGATTACATTTAAAAAAAGAAGTGCAAAACATATACTCTGAAAACCACAAAACACATTAAAAGAAGTTTTAAATGATTTAAATAAATGGAGAAATAAATGTGTCCATGGATAGGAAAACTAGATATTGTTAAATGGCAATAATTCCCAAACTAATCTATAGATTCACACAATCCCTTATGAATTCCTAAATGTCATTTTTTTGCAAACATTGGCAAGTCAATGCTGAAATTCACATGGAAATGCAAGAGATCCAGATCACTGTTAGCATATCGAAATGCTACTTATTTTTGTATCCTACAACTTTACTGGATTTATTTATTCATTCTAAGGATTTTTTTTAATGGATTCTTTAGGTTTTTCTAAATATAAGATCATTTTGTCTCCGAACAAGGATTATTTAACTTCCTCCTTTCCGATTTGGATACCCATTATTTCTTTCTCTTGCATAATTGCTTGGCTAGCACTTCCAGTGGGCATCCTTATCTTGTTCCAGGACTTAGCGGAAAGGCTTTTCATTTTTCCCCATTCAGTATGTTAGCTGTAGCTTTGTCATATATGGCCTTTATTGTGCTGAGGTATATTCCTTCTCTATCCAATTTGTTGAGAGTTTTTGTCATAAAAAAAGTTGAACTGTATCAAATGCTTTTTAAGCATCTGTTGAAATGATCATATGTTTTTGGTCCTTGATTATGTTGATGTGGTGAATCACATTTATTAATTTGCATATGTTAAGCCATCCCTGCATCTCTGGGATGAATCCCACCTGACTATGGTGAATGATTTTTTTTTTTTCTTCAACTTTTATTTTAATTTCCAGGGTACCTGTGAAGGATGTGCAGTTTTGTTACATAGGTAAACGTGTGCCGCAGTGGTTTGCTACACAGATCAACCCATCACCTAGGTATTAAGCCCAGCATGCACTAGCTACTATTCCTGATGCTCTCCCTCCCCAACCCTGACAGGCCCCCAGTGTGCATTGTTCTCCCCACTGTGTCCATGTGTTCTCATCATTCAGCTCCCACATAAGTGAGAACATAGGGTGTTTGGTTCTCTGTTCCTGTGTTAGTTAGCTAAGGATAATGGCTTCCAGTTCCACCCATGTTCCTGCAAAGGACATGATCTCATTCCTCTTTATGGCTGCATAGTATTCCATGGTGTATATGTACACTTTCTATATCCAGTGTATTGTTGATGGGCATTTGGGTTGATTCCATGTCTCTGCTATTGTGAATGATGTTGCGATGAACATACATGTGCATGTATCTTCATAATGAATGATTTATATTCCTTTGGATATATACCCAGTAATGGAATTGCTGGGTCAAATGATATTTCTGCTTCTAGGTCTTTGAGGAATCACCACACTGTCTTCCACAATGGTTTAACTAATTTACATTTCCACCAACAGTGTGAAAGTGTTCCTTTTTCTCTGCAAACTTGCCAGCATCTGTTGTTTCTTGACAGTTTAATGTGTTACTGAAGTTAATCTGCTAGTATTTTGTTGAAGATTTTTGTATCTACATTCGTCAGGGATATTGGCCTGTTGTTTTCTTTTTTTGTTTGTTTTTGTTTTTTGTTTGTGTGTGTGTTTCCCTATCTAGTTTTGGTCTAAGGGTGGCCTCCTAAAGCGAGTTTAGAAGTTTTCCCTCCTCTTCCATTTTTTGAAATAGTTTGAGTAGAACTGATATTAGTTCTTTTAGTAAGCGGTAGAATTCAACAGTGAAGCCATCAGATCCTGGGCTTTTCTTTGATAAGTGACTTTTTTATTACTGCTTTGATATCACTACTCCTTACTGATCTGTTCAGGTTTTCTGTTTCTTCATGGCTCAATCTTAGTAGGTTGTATGTCCTAAGGAACACATCCGTTTGTTCTGTGTTTTCCCATCTGTTAGTGTACAGTTGTACATAGCAGTCTCTACTGGTCGTTTGTATTTCTGCAGTGTTCATTGTAATGTTCCCTGTTTCATCTCTCTTTTTATTTGTTTGAGTCATCTCTTTTTTCTTAGTCTAGCTAAAGGTTTGTCAATTTTGTTTATCTTTTTCAAAAACTACCTTTTCATTGTTTATCTTTTGTATTGCTTTTACTGTCTATTTATCTCTGCTCTGATCTTTCTTATTTCTTTCCTTCTACCAATTTTGGGTTTGATTTCTGTTTTTCTAGTTTCCTAAGGTGCATCATTAGGTTGAAGTCTTTCTATTTTTTGATGGTGGAATTTATGTCTATAAATTTCTCTCAGTACGGCTTTTGTTGTATTGCACATGATTCTCATATGTTGTGTTTCCATTTTCATTTGTTTCAAGACAGTTTTTAATTTTCTTCTTTAATTCTTCTTTGGCCCATTGGTCATTCAGGAACATAAAATTTCTGTGTATTTGTACAGTTTTCAAAGTTCCTCTTGTTATTGATTTCTAGTTTTATTCTACTGTGATCAGGAAAGACACTTAACATGATTTCTACTTTTTTTAATTTGTTGAAACTTGTTTTGTGGTCTAAGATATGGTTTAGCCTGTAGAATGTTTCATTTTCTAATAAGAAGAATGTGTATTCTGCAGCAGTTGGATGAAATGCTTTTTAGACGTCTGTTAGGTTCATTTGGACTAGAGAATAGTTTAACTCCAATGTTTGTTGATTTTCTGCCTGGATTATCTGTCCATTGCCAAAAGTGAAGTGTTGAAGTCCCCTACTATTATTGTATTACAGTCTATCTCTCCCTTTAGATCTATTAATATTTGCTTTACATAGTTGGGATGCTCTGGTGTTTTGTGTATATATATTCACCATTGTTATATTCTCTTGCTGAATTGACCCATTTGTTGTTATATAATGAACTCTATGTCTCTTTTTACAGTTTTTTATTTAAAGTCTACTTTATCTGGTATAAGTATAGCAATTTTCTGCTCTTTTTTAATTTTCATTTGCATAGAGTATCTTTTTCCATCCTTTCATTTTCTGTCTATGTGTGTCCTTATACGTGAAATCTGTTTCTTATAGGCAGACTATAGTTGGGTCTTGCTTTTTAATCTGTTCAGCCATTCTACATCTTTTAGTTATAGGGTGTGATCTTTTTATACTCAATGTTATTGACAGGTATGGACGTATTACTGCTATTTTGTTACTTGTTTTCTATGTGTATTTTGTAACTCCTTTCTTCTTTACTTACTATCTTCCTTTGTGGTTACATGATTTTTCTCCCATAGTGTGTTTGAATCCATTGCTTTTTATTCTTGTTATATCTATCATAGGTTTTTGCTTTGCACTTATCTTGAGGCTTACAAAAAGAATCCTATAGTTACCGCAAGTTATTTAAAGCTGATATAAACTTAACTTTGATCACAATAAAAGAAAAAGAACAAACAAACAAACAAAAATCCTGTACACATTAACTCCCTGTACACATTAACATTGCTGTTCCTCACCTCAGTTGTGACCTTGGAATAAGTGTGCAGATCTGGGAAATGGAAATCATGTTTGGTGACTAACAAGAACTACATTTATATTGATTCAAATTCTGATGAATAAACAACCCTGAAGAGTTCTGATTCAACTAGAAACACAGCATTTTAATTCTGAATCTTCCCATCATAAAGAGCAGCAAAGAAAGTAAAAAATAAACCTACAAAGTAAGAGAAAGAAATCATAAAACTTCACATTGCAAATAATTGGTACCAAAGATGCCGTGGAACGGGAAGTGAGGAACAGCGACAACAGAGAAGGCCTAATGGGAAATGACCTTAGAAAGAGCCAGAAAATATAGCACATTTTTAAAAGCTGGGGTAGCTTTGGAAGGTTAGGGCTCTATCTCTTGTTGGTTATGGTCTTAGTGAACCCAAGGCCAGTAAGAGAAATCCATAAAAATGAGATCACACAGGAGGGCCAAATGTCAAGTCTTTTGCCACAACATCAGAAGAGGAAGCCCTTGAGCTAAGAAGCTTACAGATCTATCCTGGCCTCACCCCTCCACAGTAACCTCTTGTTAAACATCACTAAAATATGAGTAACAAAAAAGAAATGTGTTCTACATTCTCATAGAAATACTACAGGGAAAATTTAAAAAACGAAAAAGAACAATATAGCCTTCTTAAAGACAATGAAAACACCAGAAAAATTATTGACAGAAGCAGATAAAAAGTGCAACCTAATATTCCAACTGAGAATTTTAAACTTTTATGCATCAATTGAAACTATAAGGATAAATATCAAAACTTAGAGAAGAGATGGCTAGACAAGAAGACATGATAGTAGATAACAGGAGGGTATGAAACAAGAACTGATGGAATGTATTAAAGAAACAGAAGAAAAATACAAAGCCATGTCCAAAATGAAGACTAAACTATAGGTAATACTAAGAATAATAGATACCATAGAAAACCACAGTTAGGACACAGAAAACAGAAATAAAATCCAACGAAATGTAAAATAAAATAGAAATAGGAAGGAAAGGCCCATATATATATATATACACACACACATATATATATATAATTTAAAAATTATACAGAAAAAAAGGACTAAAAGGAATATATGTCTATTCCTTCTATATATGTATATGCATTCTTATACTTTTTCTTATCCATATATATATACATACATACATACATACACACAAGTACACACACACACATATATGGTTCTATATACAAGTATAAATAGTTGCTGATGATAAAAACCAACTCATGGAACTTAATAAGCATTTAAGCTATTTCAACAAAAAAAAAACCTTTCCTGAAATTAAATAAAGACAGAAAAGAAGAAATTAAGGAAAGAAAGAGGAGCACGGAGGGAAGAGAGGAGGAAATGAAGCAAACAGACTGAGTTGAATCTACATATAGAAAAAATATAGATAAATTGAATATAAGGGAAAACCGACCCAGAATGGCCAACACTGAGACTATCCTAGTAAAATTATTTGAACTTTAAAATAAGAACAAGAATCCTCTGGGCAACCAGGTAAAAATAACAAGTCATTAATAGGAGAAAGAAATCAAGTTAGTTGAGATTTATCGACAACAACATTCAACAAAGGCCACAGAAAACATGAGAGCAACACCTACAAGATGCTCATGAGAAGAGGGTATAAGACAAGGATTTTATATCCAGCTCAACTCCTCTTAAAGTATAAAGGCTACAAACAACTACAGTCAGTTATTATTTGTGATAGTTATATTCTACAAAGTCTTTGCAAATACTAAATTAGCATACACTGAATCGTTGCTCCTAGGGGAAATCCGGGATTAGGTTCCTACATGTCAATGGTCACAACATTTTCATCAACTGATTGATAGCCTTGTTTTATGTGGGTTTCTGTTTAAAGATGCCTTATTTAATATATATTGTTGATGCATTATCCTTTAACTCAATCAACAGCACTGTAATTTATGCCTAAACAAAGCTTATCTAAAACATCTATTTTCTCCAGAAGGCACATCACTGCCTTCTTGCCACTAGGAATACTCTTTAGCACTTCAGCACTATGCTTGAGGGTCATCTTAAACAGTGAAATCACCAACAAAAGCACAAAAATGCAAAAAACATAACAACAAATTGGCCATTCAGAGGACAGTTGTTCACAATATGAGAGCTGAAAAAAGAAAACAGGTCTCAGCTGAGAATGTACACATTAAGCAGGTTGGGAAAGTCAAATTGTTTATCACTCTGCACACATCCTTGAGGTGATCCCAAAAGTACAGATTTGCAGAAAACAAATTAATTTTAGCAAGTAATAAAATTCTCACATTTATGTTGGAATCCACAAACAATGGAGATTGACTCTAGTTTTGAAAATTCAAGAATTTGGGAAATACTGTTCACATGAAAGCTTCATTAAGAAACCTCTTGAGTATAAACTAGCAAACCAAAGACAAATTGGATTAATTAAAATTAGACACTGAATTGAGGGGTTGGGGAAGAGAACAGAAATTAATATTATCATTGCTCATGTGAGAATAGTTATTGCTTTAAATAAGAGGGGAATGAGAGTGTAAGCTAAAGATAATCTTTGGATTAATAATGAAAACTTCCTAAATATCAAAGGGAAAGGACTACAGTTGAAAACATGAGAAAAAAAAGTTTATATAGTATACATTTTCTAAACTTGTATGTATAAACACAGAAAACATAACATAAAATGACAGAACTAAGACCAAACATACATTTCTATCAATGTATGTATATAAGCTTAAGTAATCTATTAAAAGGAAAAGATCTTCTGATAAGATTACAAAACAGAATTCAATGCTATACTTTATACAAAAGACATGCCTAAACTATGTAATTTTAAAAGCTTAAATATATTTTTAAAAAAAGAAAAACACAAAGTAAAATAATAGGAGTTGTGATCATAATATTAAACAAGGTAGAATTCAGGCCAACCATCAAAAAAGACCAAAGAATGGCACTATATTGCTAAGGGTACAATTCACAATGAAGACAAAATAGCTATAAATACGTTTGATGCCCATATTTAGAGTTTATTGATACTTTTGTAACAAGGGAGATCATACCTCATAGGGAACTACAGAGTGTCTCAGTAAGTTAGGCAGGGCTTGTTATAGGATTGGGGTCTGTTATTAGGGTTCAAGGACCTGTGGTTTTGCTCCTAATCAGGTGATGTCAGAAAGCAGCAACAATTCTATAACCAGGTATCTTAGTGATGTTTATCTACAAATCAGGAAGACCAAGAACAGCTGAAGCTGTCATTGGTAACAAAGCAACAGTCATTCATTTTAGCTGGGAGAGGAGGATGTGTGGTCACTTTTCTGATTTGCACAGTGTTCTTATTTTTGTCTTTGTTCACACATGATTATGGAGTGGTCTTGTTTTATCCAACTCCATTGTTGTCACAGGGCACCTCTGTCTCATGTTGATATTGTAAAATTGTGTAAGTTCAACAGTAGAACATCATGGGCTAGCTGTAAGGGTCAGGCCAGGTACCAACTGACACCTATTGGGGACTGCTCTTTTTTCTCAATATTTACACACACAAAAAAAAAAACAGAGTAGCAATTTTCATGAATTTCATGAACCCAGAACTTACAGAAAAAGGATATGTTGATATACTAATTAATAACAGTATCTAACTTACTATCTAACAGTAACTAATTACCTCTCTTGGTCTAAGATAGATCAATTTGAACTAAAAATAATGACATAAACTACCTAAAGAACTTAATCTATAATGCAGAGCTGAGTGACATATACCAAGTTTTTTATCTGAAAATAGAGAATACACTTTATCTTCAAGTGTCATGGAACACTCATGAAAATTGAATACATATTAGTCCACAAAGAAAACCTTAATAAATTCCTAAAAAGAAGCCAGGCCTGGTTGGCTCACACCTGTAATCCCAGCACTTTGGGAGGCCGAGGCGGGTGGATCATCACAAGGTCAGGTGTTTGAGACCAGCCTGGCCAACATGGCAAAACCCCATCTCTACTAAAAATACAAAAAATTAGCCAGGCGTGGTGATGGGCGGCTGTAATCCCAGCTACTCAGGAGACTGAGGCAGGAGAATCACTTGAACCTGGGAGGTGGAGGTTGCAGTGAGCCAAGATCGTGTCATTGCACTCCAGCCTGGACGACAAGAGCAAGACTCCGTCTCAAAAAAATAAAAAAGGAAGAAAGAAAGAAAGAATACAGATAATTTATTCTGATAATAATGAATTAAAACTGGAAATTAATTACAAATTCAAAAAATAAAAAATCCTGATCTTTAAAGTCAAATGGAAAATGTAAAGAAAACCTATAAATTTTCTAGAAAATACTATTAATGAAAACAGTAAGTATCAGACCCTATAGAACAAAACAAAAGCAAAACTCAGAAGACCATTATTAAAATGTTTATATCATTAAAACATAAAAATAAAACATCAAAATTTTTAAAAATAATTTTTTTAAAGAATAACAAAATAAGTCAAAAATAAGGTAAATAAAGGAATTAAGAAAGACAAAGGCAGAAATGAATGAATTTGAACAGAATATCAATAGAGCTAATGCTTAAAACAATAATAATATTTATTAAGAGACACTATATAAAAGCATTGTACTAAACCCTGGCAGTAAAGAGATGTAAGACAGAATTAATACATAAATAAATAAATGAGAAGGTAAACAGTTCCTTACATTAGACAGTTTTCCAAATTAAATTCCCCTTCATAGATATGTTTTACAAATATCTAATAGTGATACTACATAATTGAACGCTTTCACAGCCATGAAAGGAATTCTTTTTGATTGTCATTATAAAAGACTTCTGAGATAACTTTAAACTTAAATATAAACCTTCCTAGACAAAATCACAGGCTCTAATTTTATAAATCTCTTTTCTTCTCATGTCAACAGTTAAAATATGTGGAACATAAACATTTGTCTGGAAACACAAAATCAGCTACTGTTTGTGGGAAAAATAAGTTTATACTTCCCAATAATTTAATGTGAGATAGATAGGCAGGCAGACAGACAGAGATAAGAAGGATAGAGTTTAAGAAAAGGCATAACTCTTGGCCGGGCGCGGTGGCTCAAGCCTGTAATCCCAGCACTTTGGGAGGCCGAGACGGGCGGATCACGAGGTCAGGAGATAGAGACCATCCTGGCTAACACGGTGAAACCCCGTCTCTACTAAAAATACAAAAACTAGCCGGGCGAGGTGGCAGGCGCCTGCAGTCCCAGCTACTTGGGAGGCTGAGGCAGGAGAATGGCGTAAACCCGGGAGGCAGAGCTTGCAGTGAGCTGAGATCCGGCCACTGCACTCCAGTCCGGGCGACAAAGCAAGACTCCGCCTCAAAAAAAAAAAAAAAGAAAGAAAAGGCATAACTCTTCTATTCATGCTTTATTTTTCCATTGTCTGAAAGAATGTGAGTCAGCTATACAAATTTTTTGAGCAAGTGAAAAAATATAAGGATTTGAGGAAGCCCTGGAAATGAGCTCAATAATCACGAAGACAAACCATTCCCCTCCTACTGGGTTTTTCCCATCAGTCTCTAAACATCCCTAAAAATGTACTCAGTGACTCATCACTTTCTGTGTGAGGAGGGCTGTGAGCCTCACCAGCAGTACCATGCGGACCCATGTGTAGGGCAGACAGCGCCAAGGGCCCAGAAACACCATATCCTACATGGTTTCCAGGTTGGTTCCAGAATCAACTGTCTGAGTCAAACTCAGTGAAAAAGGAGACACCTGCAAAAGGAACTGAGACAGGAGCTGATCTTCTAGGTGGATCTTCAGGAGTGAAAGGAAGGAGGAACACACTGAGCAACTCCTGAAGCTTTCTAGACACCACCCTCGTGCTCAAGCATGCTTGAGGTGGGTGGGCTGAAAGCAGGGGAAGCAGAAAGACCCCTCATTCCTGTCCAGTGCTTCCAGAAGAGGGACTCTGATACTTCTGGAGAAGTAGTATACGGCAGGTGTCAAAAGTAACCCACCTACTGATGCAGAGTCTCTGGAGGCATGCTGCCTTAGAGTCCAGAGATGATGATAGATAGATAGATAGATAGATAGATAGATAGATAGATAGATAGATGATAGATAGATAATAGATAGATGATAGATAGATAGATACATAGATAGATACATAGATAGATAGATAGATAGATAGATGATAGATAGATAGGTAATAGATAGATGATAGATAGATAGATAGATAAATAGGTTTCTCCACCCCCTGCATCTAACTAATGCCTTCTTTTCCACTTTCATCAACATCTATCTTAGCTGTCTCCATGATTCTAATTCCTGTTCATTTTTCAGCCTGGTATGGGCTAGCCTCTGCCCCCATCATTCTTTTCTCCCCAGCCACATGGAGGTATAATTGACAAGTTAAAAATGCATATATTTGTATGGACCTTAGAGTGTACAACATGATGTTTTGACATACATATACATTGTGAAATGATGATTATTACAATCAACCTAATTAACATATCCATCACTCCACATAGTTGCCTTTTATATGTGTGTGTGATGAGTATATTAAAATCTAAGTATTAGATGTCTGGCAAATTTCAAGTATAAGATATATTATTATTAACTATAGTCGCCATGCCATACCATAGTTCTCCAGAACTTATTCATCTTATAACTGTATGTTTGTACCACTTGACCAACATCTTCCTATTTTCCCCACCCCCTGAACACTGGTAACTACCCTTCCTTCTACTCTCTGTTTCTACGAGCTCAACTTCTTTAGATTCCACGTATAAGTGAGATCTTGCAGTATATGTCTTTCTATGCCTGGTTTATTTAATCTTTAAGCATAATGTCCTTCAGGCTCATCTATGTTGCCACAAATGGCAAGATTTTCATCTTTCTTAAGGCTGAGTAATATTCATACACACACACGTGTATATAACATTGTGTCCCTTCTTCAGTCGAGCGACTCATGGGTTGTTTCTGTGTGGGGGTACCCACTCCACATCTCTTGTTCCCTCTCGGTAGGAGCAGGGGGGATTATTAAAGATCGTAAGCCTTCCCTCAAACCTACAAAGCCAGGCCAGGTCCTGAGAGCCTCCCATTTTTCTTCCCTAGGACAATACCCTGAAATGCTGAGTTTGTGTGCCTTCTTCCCGTCTTGCAGAGTCAAGCCACTTGTCAGCCAGGATGTACGTATTTGCTTTCCATGGGAGTATGCTCATAGAACCGGATTGGAGTAGGGGGGAGAGCATGCAGAGTGTTTGGGGTACCTGTGGGCCAGCTGGAGGAGGGGTACACAGGCGAGGCCTCCTGAGTGGCTGTGGTCAGGCTTCCTGTGGGAGTTTGCAGGCCAGTTAGCAAGGTTTGCGGCCTCTCTTCCTCTTCCCAACCTCTCCCAACTACTCAGCCATGCCAATCACCTCAGTATTCTGGATGGGGTGAGAAAGCAGCAGGTCTCTTGGGGGCAAGGTCCCACATAGCAGGGGGAGCCAGGGGTCACTCACTGCACTCTCACTTTCTCCCACTGGAGACATCGAGGGCCAAGGACACTGAGCTGCACCCAAGGGAAGGAGTCATGTGGGTAAAGTGAAGCTGTTCTTCTTATCTCTTCAATCATCTATTCTCAGAACTCATATGCTGGAACTTCTCTGCTGGACTCCCAGATTGCCCCAGTTGTACTCGCCTCTGTGAGTAGCTGTCAAAATAGATGTTTCTGTGGAGGGACAGCAGTAGAAAGGTCCTAGTCCACCATTGTGCTGACATCAGCACCATCATTCTTCTCAAATTACTTCTTGGTGAAACCCCATCTCTACTAAAAATACAAAAATTAGCTGGGCGTGGTGGCACATGCCTGTAATCCCAGCTACTTTGGAGGCTGATACAGGAGAATCACTTGAACTTCGGAGGCAGAGGTTGCAGTGAGCCGAGATCGTGCCACTGGGCTCCAGCCTGGGCGACAGAGCAAGACTTCATCTCAAAAAATAAAATAAAATTGCTTCTACCAAGCTCACTCATGACCCTCTAATTACTAAAGCCATTAAAGGCTTGTGGCTTCTTCAGCAGACCTTCTGCTAGCCTTGACACTGCCCACTGTCCTTGTTTGTGAAACTCCTCCCTCAGCTTGCGAAGCCCACTCTCTGTGAGTGTTCTCCTTCTCTCCAGTAGTATCTTCTTAGCCTTTTAAGCTGGCTCCTTCTGATCTGCTTGCCCCTTGAATGGTGGTATCCCCCATGAACTTATATTTGGCTTCTCACCTCACAATTTTCCTGGACCCTTACCTACTCCAGTGATTCCAACTATCAATATGTTGATTTCTAAATTTACATCTGCATGGCTTCTCATGCCTGGTTTCTAATTAATCCCATCATTTCCACTTCCTATTAAAAGACAGAGGAATATGGTAGTTAAAAGCACATAGACTCTGGAGACAGCATGCCTGGGCCATGTGGCCTTAGGGAAGTCACCTAAGCTCTCTCTGTGCCTCAGTTTTCTCATCTGTAAAATGCAACGGGGAGAGTAATAACAGTATCTACTTCACAGAATTATTGTTCAGATTGAGTTAATGTATATAAAGTACCTAGAACACATAATAAGCACAAGGTATTTGCTATTTGGTATTTTGGTATTTTTTGAAGTTCGGCATTGCTGTTTAGTATCTCCTGTAAGCATCTCAAGTTTATTTCCTAAATCCATCTTCAACATATTCATTTAATATACTCATTTTCTCTCCACCTCTGGTGCCCATACCCTAACCAATTCCAACTACCTGGTATTGCAACTGTCAGGCCATACTTACCACTCTAGCTTTATTTCTGGCCATTTTTCCCATACCCATCAACCCTACCCTTTGACTCACAACAGAAACTGAGATCCAGCTGATGGCTCCTTAACCATGTCATGCTCTTGATTCAGAGCCCTTATCTTCCCTCCTGCTTACTCTGCCTGGAATCTTCTCCTTTCATTCCTCTCTACCTAGAACACCTAATCACCACTTCCATGCAGGGCCACTTGGATATAGTTGTGCAGTCTATGCACTGAAGAACTTTAGGATACTCTACTCACAACTTAGTCTATGTGGCCAAAATGTCTTGAACTTGTGTAGTGTGTACACAGTCATACACGATGGCCCTGGCCCACCCTGCCTTATCCAGAAAACTTTTGCTTGTAAGTCTCTGCTTAGAGGTCCCTTCTGTCAGGACGTTCTTCTGGCCTCTTGATCGAATCAAAGCCTGTTTTCTGCTATGCCTGTTTTCTGCCCACCTTTGGCACCTCATGCTGTTAATAGTAGCCCTTTTCACAAAATGTGGTGGTTCAGTGTGTCCAAACCAAACTCCATAACTTCTCTTCACCCCAACTTTGACCAGTCATTCGCTCTTTGTCACCCAAACTTCCCTTCTTTTATATTCTCTTATTTATACAGAACCATCTGTTCATCATATTTTTCAACCAATCCCTTGACAAATTTCTTATCTTCCAGCCATAATTAGTTAATACCCATGGGACTTTTATATCTATTTCCATGAGAGCACATTCCACCTCAGTTATATCCTAACTTTTGTTTATGTGCTAATCTCTCCATAGGCCATGGTTTAATAGGCACAGGATCACCTCCCTATCACCAGTACCTGATATGCTGCTTGAAACTATGTTGTTTGAAATTAACATCTTTAAATCTGTAATAAATAAATATAATAAAATAATATGTAGGATTTAGAATAAACTATAAATCTGTACAAACCATTTGTTAGGACTTCACTAATTCACTCATATGCCTTGAGACCTTGGTTTTTTTCTTTTTAATATATTTTATTTATTTATAATCCTGGTTTTTATTCAGAAAAAATACTGAAATGTGATTTTTTAAATAACTAAATGAACATATTTCCTCATATAAGTAAAAATAATTTTAGTATATGCTCACATATGTTACTACTTGCTAAATCTATTTCAATGCTGAACATTTAGCTGCTATAAAATTAATATTGGCAATTACGGCATGAAAAGAACATTGCCTTGGAGAACACTGTAAGTAGTAAAGTAATTCCAAAAATTACAAATTTAAAATTAGAATTCTAAAAACTGTTATTTTAAGTAAATTCCCATGATTCTTCTGATAACAAAACATTCTTACTACTTATAAATGTAAAAACATATTTCCTTTTAACAATAAAGTCTCGCATCCCGAGAAAAGAAAAAAAAATTACTGTGTTTGAGCCTGGTCTCGGACCCTTACTGATCTTGTAACCTTGGACAAGTCAATCCTACAAAGCCTCAGTTTACTCATATGCAAACAAAAAAGAAAGCAATTATGATGAGATCTTACTGAGTAAAATATCAACATTAAATGTAACATGGTATGTGAAAGTGATTTCTAAACCGTAAAGTGCTGAGTATTATCTCTTATCTCTGTTAATATGATTCCCACCACAGAAACCACTTTCCAAAGAATAACTCGGTCCCCGAATGAATTTGGTTCTCACGTATCTCTATATCACCACAGCTGACTCTGGAGGATAAAAGTCACATTATCTTTTTTTTTTTTTTTGAGACGGAGTCTGGCTGTCTCGCCCAGGCTGGAGTGCAGTGGCCGGATCTCAGCTCACTGCAAGCTCCGCCTCCCGGGTTCACGCCATTCTCCTGCCTCCGCCTCCCAAGTAGCTGGAACTACAGGCGCCCGCCTCGTCGCCCGGCTAGTTTTTTGTATTCTTTAGTAGAGACGGGGTTTCACCGTATTAGCCAGGATGGTCTCGATCTCCTGACCTTGTGATCCACCCGTCTCGGCCTCCCAAAGTGCTGGGATTACAGGCTTGAGCCACCGCCCCCGGCCAAGTCACATTATCTTGAAAGTGAAGAAGAAAATACAGTGTGCACAAACAAAATATACATTTATGTTAGTATTTAATTGTACATTGCATTTGTGTTAGGTATTTTAAAGATTTTTAGGAAACAAAGTCGTAAACTTTAAGTCTCATCCTCAGCTACCAAATAGTGTAGAACAAGGGTCAGCAAACTTTTTCTGTAAAGTGCCAGATAGTAAATATTTCAGTTCTGTGAGCCATATGGTCTCTGTCACAACTACTCAACTCAGCTGTTGTGCAAAAACAGCTATAAACAACATGCAAATAAATGAGTATGGCTAAGTTCCAATAAAACTTTATGTATACACACCAAATTTTGGATTTTATATAGTTTTCACATGTGTTTTAGTCTGGTCAGGCTGCTATAACAAAATACCTTAGACTGGGTAATTTACAAACAACAGAAATGTGTTGCTCACAGTTCTGAAGGCTAGAAAGTCCAAGATAAAGGTGCTGGCAGACGGAGTGTGTGGTGAGGGCCCATTCTCACAGATGGTACCTTCCATGTCCTTGCATGGCAGAAGGGTCAAGCAAGCTTTCTCAAGCTTTGTTTATAATGGTGCTAAATCCTATTAATGAGGTGACCGCCCTCGTGGTCTAATCACCTCCTAATGGCTCCACCTCTTAATATTATCACATTGGGGATGAAGATTTAACATATGACTTTTAGGAGAACAC
Organism: Trachypithecus francoisi; assembly: GCF_009764315.1. NCBI lineage: Eukaryota > Metazoa > Chordata > Mammalia > Primates > Cercopithecidae > Trachypithecus > Trachypithecus francoisi. The sequence continues at coordinate 42,029,773 of NW_022681468.1, read as the reverse complement.
AAATATTCAGACCACAGCAACATGTCATAAAATGTTATCCTTCTTTTGATTTGTTTCTACCATTTAAACATGTAGAAATCACTAGCGCACGGGCTATGTAAAAACAGGCAGCAGGTGAGATTTGGCCTGTGAGCCAACCCCCCATAAAAAGAAAACACTCCACATTGGACATTTAGACACTTTTCTGGTAGAAGAGTAATGCAAGTTAATGCCTTTAACTATAGTAAATTAGCCAGGGTTGGTAGTTTCTTCAAAATTAGAATAAATTTCAGATTATATTACAAGTAAAATTCTTGATTCCTTCTTGGAGCATTGTTGGAGGAAATTTGGAGGTAGCTATTCTAAGGAAAGTCATCATCTACATCAATTCAAGATCCACAAAAATGGTACTCGTGCATATGCTGTACCACATCATCTGCCTTCAAGTGGCTTATCATGGAACCCAGAATGGCTTATATATTTTGAGTGTTTATTACAAATTTGCATCTGAAGAATTCTTGCACCTGGCCATGTATTCTATTTCTCAGGCAATATAATAAGAGTGTAGTTTGAAAAGCCACTCAAACCAGGGTTGCTATGCTCCAAATGTTTGTGTCACCCTAAAATTCGTGTGTTGAACCATGATCACCAATGCGATGGTATTAGGAGGTGGGGCCTTTGGGAGGTGATTAAGCTTGAGGGCAGAGCCCTCATGAATGGGATTAGTGTACAAAAGAGGCCCCAGTGAGCTGCCTTGCCCCTTCCCCAATGTGAGGACACAGCAAGAAGGTGCCATCTATGAAACAGGAAACAGTTTATCACCAGATACCAAATCTGCCTGTACATTGGTCTTTAATTTCCTAGATTCTAGAACAGGGAAAATACATTTCTGTTATTTAAAAGCTACCCAAATTTTGGTATTTTGTTATAGCAGCCCAAACAAACTAAGACAGGTGTTAAATCTCAGCTTTCCCGCTTAATAACTATGTGATTTCCCAGCACTTTGGGAGGCTGAGGCAGGTGGATCACAAGGTCAGGAGTTCAAGACCACCCTGGCCAAGATGGTGAAACCCCATCTCTACTAAAAATACAAAAAAAAAAAAAAAAGGCCAGGCACGGTGGCTCATGCCAGTAATCCCAGCATTTTGGGAGGCTGAGGCGGGCGGATCATGAGGTCAGGAGATCAAAGCCATCCTGGCTAACACGGTGAAACCCCATCTCTACTAAAAATACAAAAAATTAGCCAGGCATGGTGGCGGGCACCTGTGGTCCCAGCTACTCGGGAGGCTGAGGCAGGAGAATGGCGTGAACCTGGGAGGTGGAGCTCGCAGTGAGCCGAGATTGTGCCAGTGCACTCCAGCCTGGGCGACAGAGCAAGACTCTGTCTCAAAAAAAAAAAAAAAAAATGAAAAACAATTAGCCGGTCATGGTGATGGGTGCCTGTAACCCAAGCTACTCAGAAGGCTGAGGCAGGGAATTGCTTGAACCCAGGAGACGGAGGTTGCAGTAAACCAAGATCGTGCCACTGCACTCCAGCCTGGGTGACAGAGCAAGACTCCATCCCAAAAAAACAACAACAAAAAAAAACAAAAAACCTGTGATTTAAAGGAAGCTTGTAAAATCCTTTAAGCTTAATTCCTCATTTGTAAAATGAGAAAAAGAATAAGAATATTTACATAGTTTTTGGAAAGTGAAAGGAGGTCACATAGGTAAAACACTCAGGGCAACACATGGTTCCTCTCCCTCACTCTAGTTCCAATTTCAAAAATATGTTTCAAAACTTCAAAACCCATGTTACTCTAAAGCAAGGCAAATTTCCATCTTTTACTTCTCATTTTTTTTCTGCATTCAGTGTAATCATATGAGGAACCAGTAATAATTCTAAAATTCTTGCTCACACCTGTAATCCCAGCACTTTGGGAGGGTGGTGGGCAGATTGCTTTAGCTCATGTGTACAAGACCAGCCTGGGCAACATGGTGAGACCCCATTTCTACCAAAAACACAAAAAAATAGTCCCAGCTACCCAGGAGGCTGAAGTGGGAGGATTGCTTAAATGGGGTGGGATGGGGAGGGGGGCAGAAGTTGCAGTGAGCCAAGATCGCGCCACTGCACTCCAGCCTTGGTGACATAGCAAGATCCTGTCTCAAAAAAATAAATGAAATAAAATTCTTATCACATATTAGCATTCATGATCACATCTATCTGCATTTAAAATGCCTTCTAACAATGAAGCTGAGCACTCATTTTATTGAAACATTCCAGATACATCTGTTTTCTAATGCAAAGACATTCACAAGAACATCTAAGCATTAACCTCAGTGTGCAAAGTGTCAAAAGATTTTTAAATCATGAATATTTTTCCATGTAAAATATTAATTTAATTTTTCTCAGGAAAATTCAAGTCTAGGGGTGGCATCAGTAGAATAGCAGTTCTCAGGATTCATCCACCACCCCACTTCCCTACGCCTCCACTAAGAGATCAACTAGCAACTATGCACAGATAAGAACACCTTGGTGAAAATCCTGAAACATAGAAATAAGCCTAAGTCACCTGCATGTTCCATAGAAGTGAATAAAAATCCACACTGAAAGGGTAGGAGAAATGGTCTATCTCCTTTCCCCAAGTCAGCACAGTGCCATACAGAGATGATTCCCCAGGGCCGACAGTGGGAAAAGACAACCTGGGTGGTGGACATCCAACTTCCCTAGGATTCAGAGATACTTCCCAGAAAGCCCACTCTCTTCTCACCTCACAGTAAAGGTGGGGAAAAACTGCATGGCTAGACTACCTAGGGTCAGGTAGAAACAAAGCAAGAGTTGCAAAGCCCACAGAGACCAGTGCACAAATTTTGGTGAAAGCTCAGTGTACCTCCTAGCAGTGGTGCTAGATCAGAGATACCAGATAATAGCACAGCCCCCGCCCCACAAAGCTGGACTGGTCACTCCCAGAAGAGATGGGAAATGCTACCTGCTTTGAATCCCTAGATGGCTAGCTGCCAGGCCCAGCCTCAGACTTGGCCAGATTATCCCCCCTCACCCATGAAGGGAGAAGACCCCCCGACACAGTAAATTTCAACAAAAAAAGTAAGGACTAGTTCTGCCACACCCAGGAGTTTAATCAGCATTCCTTGCTGCCACAGAACACAACCCCAGATCACTCCCAGGGAGGGCGACAAATCTCAACAGGACCTTTCCACTGAGTATCGCAGTTGGTCCATTCATCCTGATATTCTTAACCTCAGGAACTCTCCTGCAACCCTGTCCAACTGCGGAAATAGTTCTGGCCTCAGAATACACCCTGTGGCCCAGCTTGATCAGAGGCAATTGAAATGCCTATCCAGTAGCTCAGCCTCATTGCAGAGCTCAGCCAGTGGTTTTGCCAGATAGCAGAGCCCAGCTAGCTGCCCCACCCAAATTCAGAGCAAAAGCAGCAGCCCAGTCATCTAGAGAACCTAAAGGAAGCTCTGCTTTTGCAGGGTCATTAATAGCTGACCCATCTAGAAGCATGGGCTAGATTAAATAGTGAGGGTCTATTCCTGGTAAGGGACACCTATAAAAGCCAGAAAAGGTAGTTGTCTCTGCAAATGCACAGACACCAATGCAAGAATGCAAGAATTACAAAGACTCAAGAAATCATGATACCTCCAAAAGAAACTAACAGATCTTCAACAATACACCTTAAAGAAAAGGAGATTTATGACATGTCAGAAAAAGAATTCATAATGATCCTCTTTAAAAAAAAAAAAAGAAGAAGAAGAAGAATTTCAAGAATATACAAATAAAAAACTAAATGAAACTTGAAAAATAATACACAAACAAAACAAGGAGTTTGACAAAGAAATAGAAACATTTTTTAAACCAAAGAGAAATCCTAGAAATGAAGAATATAATAACTAAAATTAAAAATTCAATAGAGAACTTCAACATCCAGCTCAAGCTAAAGAAACAATCAGGTCGGGCGTGGTGGCTCACACCTGTAATCCCAGCACTTTGGGAGGCTGAGGCAGGCAGGTCAGGAGATTGAGACCATCCTAGCTAACACAGTGAAACCTCGTCTCTACTAAAAATACAAAAAAATTAGCCAGGCATGGTGGCAGGCGCCTGTAGTCCCAGCTACTCAGGAGATTGAGGCAGGAGAATGGCATGAACTTAGGAGGCGGAGCTTGCAGTGAGCTGAGATCATAACACTGCACTCCAGCCTGGGCAAGACAGCAAGACTCTGTCTCAAAAAAAAAAAAAAAAAGAAAGAAAGAATCATTGAGCTTCCAAACAGAACATTTGAAATTACCCTATCAGAGGAGCAAAAAGAGAAAGTAATAAAGAAAGCCGACAGGAATTGTGGGACACCTTTTATAGACCTTATTTATGTGTAATAGTAATATAAGAAGAAGAAAGAGAAAAAGAGCCAGAAAACATTTTAAAAGGAATAATGGATGAAAACTTCCCTAATCTGAGGAAGGAAGCCAGCATCCAAGTACAAGAAGTTAAAAGGTCTCTGATCAAATTCAACTCAAAGAGGAGTTCACCAAGACACATAATAATCAAACTACCAAAAATCAAAGACAAACAAAAAATTCTGAGAGCATCAAGAGATCAGAAATACATCACATACAAAGAAGTCACAATATGACTATCTGTGGACTTCTCAGCACAAACCTTGCAGGCCAAGAGAGAGTGGGATGATAGAGTCAATGTGCTGAACATGCTGAAGGAAAATAATCACAAACCAAGAACACTTCATCCAGAAAAACTGCTTTTCATAAATGAGGCATAAATAAAAACTTTCCTGGACAAACAAAAGTTAAAGAGGTTCATCCTCCACTAGGCATGCATTACAAGAATTGCCAAAAAAAATTCTTTAAACTTTAAACAAAAAGCTGCTAATTAATAACATAAAACTTACAAAAGCAAAAAACTCAATGATATAAATAATACAGAGCAATATTCAGAATGTTCTAGGACTGTAATCGTGGTATATAAAGTAATTTTATCCTTAGTAGGAGAGTTAAAGAATGAAATTATTAATAACAACTATAGCTAAAATGAATTGGAAAGGGATACATACTGCAAAATGATAATACACATTTACATAAAAATATAAATTCAGACATCAAAAACATAAAATAGGAAAAAGTCAAAGCACAGAGTTGTATGCAATCAAAGTTTCATTGTTATCAGCTTCAAATAGACTGTTACAAGTGTAAGATGTTCTATGTAAGCCTTATGGTAACCTAAAAGCACACATACACACACAGACATACACACACAAAAACACAGATACAAAAAATACTACTACAGAAAACCATCGAACCACAAAGCAAGACAACAAGAGAGGAAAAAAGAAACAAATATCTAAAAACAACCAGAAAACAATCTTTTAAATGGCAGTAGTAAGTCTTTACCTGGCAATAATTATCTTTAATGTAAATAGATTAAATTCTCCAAAAAACAGTGTAGAGTGAATAAATGAATTTTACAAAACAAGACCCAACTATATGCTCCCTACAATAAACCCACCTTTTATGTGCTTTTAAGGACACACATAAACTAAAAGTGAAGAGATAGAGAAAGATTTTTCATGCAAATAGAAACCAAAAGAAAGCAGGGATAACAATACTTACATCAGACAAAACAGACTTAAGTCAAAAACTATAAAAGGAGAAAAAGAAAGACATTATAAAGAATTGCTTCATCAAGAGGATATACCATTAGTAAATATATATGAAACCAACAGTGGAGCACCTACATATCTAAAGCAAATATGAAAAGATTTGAAGGGAGAGATAGATTGCAATACAATAATAGTAGGAGACTTTAATACACCACTTTCAGTAATGGGAAGATCACCCAAACAGAAAATTAATAGGGAACCAGTGTACTTGAAGAACACTTTGGACCAAGTGGACCTAACAGGCATATATAAAAGTTCCATCCAGCACGGACAGAATACAAATTTTCCTCAAGTGCACATGGAACATTCTCCAGGATAGATCATGTATTAGCCCACAAGAAAAGTCTTGGCAAATTTAAGATGATTAAAATTATATTAAGTACCTTTTCAAGCACAGTGATATGAAACTAGAAATCAAAAAGTGGAGGAATTTAGGAAAGTGTATTAATATATGGATAGTAAACAACATGCTCCTGAACAACCAATAAATCAGTTTTAAAAATTTGAAGGGAAATTTAAAAATATCTTGAGACAAATGAAAATGGAAACACAACACACTAAAATTTACAGGATGCAGCAAAAGCAGTTCCAAGAGGGAAGTTTATAGCAATAAACCCCTACATCAAAAAGCAGAAAGACCACAAATAAACCACTTCATGTTATGCCTCAGGAAAATTTTTAAAAAACTAAGCCCAACGTCAGCATATGAAAACAATTAGAGCACAAATAAGTAAAATAGAGTCTAGAAAAACAATGAAGGTCAATGAAACAAAGGGTCAATGAAACTGAGAGTTGGTTTTTGAAAAAATAAGCAAAAGCAACAAGTAAGGTAGAATAACCAAAAAAAACCCTCAAATAAAGTCAGAAATGAAAGAAGAGATGTTACAACTGACAACACAGAAAAACAAAGGATTATCAGAGACTACTGTGAACAATTATATGCTAAAAAATTGGATAACCTAGAAGAAATGGATAAATTCCTAGGCACATACAACTTACCAAGACTGAATCACAAAGAAATAGAAAATCTGAACAGACCAATAACAAGGAAGGAGATTGAATCAGTAATAAAAAGTCTCCCATCAAAGAAAAACCCAAAATCTGATGGTTTCACTGCTTAACTCTACCAAACATTTAAAGACAAATTAATGTCAACCATTCTCAAAATATTCCAAAAAATTAGAGGAAAGAACCCTTTCAAACTCATTCTACAAGGCCAGCATTACCCTTATACCAAAGCCAGACAAGGACATCACAAGAAAATAAAACTACAGGCCAATATCCTTGATTAACATAAATGTAAAACTCCTCAGCAAAATAATACCAAATCAAACTCAACAACACATTAAAAGGATCATTCACCATGATGAAATTGAATTTATGCCTGAGATGCAAAGATGTTTCAACATATGCAAATCAATAAGCATGTACATCACATTAACAGACTAAGGAACAAAAATCATATGATCACCTAATTAGATGCAGAAAAAGTATTGACAAATTCAACAACCTTTCATGATAAAAAAAAATTGAATAAATTAGATAAAAAAGAAATGTACTTCAACATGATAAAGCCCATATATTATAAGCCCATAGAAAACATTATACTCAACAATGAAAAATTGGAACCGTTTCCTACAAGATCCAAAAGAAGCCAAGGGTGCCTATTCTTGACACTTCTATTCAGCATAGTATTGGAAGTTCTTGCCAGAACAATAAGGCAAGAAAAAGAAATGAAAGACATCCAAATAGGAAAGGAAGAAATAAAACTGTCACTATATGCTGACAACATGATCTTATATATAGAAAATCATAGAGTCCACCAACACACTGTTAGAACTGACAAATTCAGTAAAGATGTAGGATTTTTAAAAATCAACATTCGAAAATCAGCAGTGTTGCACTACACTAACAACAAACTTTCCAAAAAGAAATCAAGAGAACAATCCCATTTATAATTGATACAAAAATAAAATACATTACTTAGAAATAAATTTAACCAAGGAGGTGAAAGACCTGTACACTGAAAACTATAAAACATTAATGGAGGAAATTGAAGAAGACACAAATAAATGGAAAGATACCCCATGTTTGTGGATAAGATGACTTAATATTGTTAAAATGTCCATACTACCCAAAGAAATATACAGAGTCAGTGCAATCCCTATCAAAATTCCAATGTAATTTTTATAAATACATTAAAAATACTCCTAAAATTTCTATGGAACCACAAAAATATTGAATAGCTAAGTCAATAACAAGCAAAAAGAACAAAGCTAGAAGCATCAAGCTACCTATTTCAAACTATACTACACAGCAATAGTACTAAAACACCATGGTGCTGGCATAAAAATAGACACATAAATCAATGGATCAGAAGAGAGAGCCCAGAAATGAACCCATACATCTGCAATCAATAGATTTTGGACACATATACAATGGGAAAAGGACATCCTCTTCAATAGTGTTGAGAAAACTGGATATCCACATGCAAAAGAATGAACTTAGACCCTTATTTCACAATATATGCAAAAATAAACTCAACTCTTAACCATAAGATCAGAAACTTTAAAATTGCTAGAAGAAAACATAGCAGGGAAAACTACATGACATTGGTCTGGACAACAATTTTGACAACCTGTGGATTCAGAGAAAATATTTACAAATCATATATCTGATAGGGGATATCCAAAATACATAAGGAACTTGAACAACTCTATAGAAAGAAAATAATAGTAATCCAATTGAGAAATGGGCAAGAGTTCTGAATAAACATTTCTCAAAAGAAGACATATGAATGGCTAACAAATTAATGAAAAAATGCTCAATATCACTAATTATTAGGGAGATGCAAATTAAAACCACAATGAGATAGCATCTCACACTTGTTAGAATTGGCTATTATCAAAAAGACAAAAAATAAGTGTTGGCAAAGATGTGGAGAAAAGGGAACACTTTTATACTGTTGGTGGGAATGTAAATTAATACAACCATTATGGACAATGGTATGGAGGTTTCTCAATGAACTGAAAATAGATCCACCATATGATCCAGCAATCCCACTTCTATATTATTTAGCTGAAGGTTTGAAATCATTAATTGTGTCAAAGAAATGTCTGAACTCCCATGTTCACTGCAGCACTATTCACAATAGCCAAATTAAAGAATCAACATAAATATCCATCAACAAAGAAAGAAAATGCGGTACATATATACAATGAAAAAGGAAGAAATTCTATCATTTGCGACAACATGGATGGTATTGGAGAACATTATGCTAAGATAAATAAGCCAGAAAGACAAATAGACATGTTCTCACCTAATATGGGGAGCCTAAAACAACTGAGCTCATAGAAGCAGAGAATAGAATGGTGGTTACCAGAGGCTGGAGGACATGGGAGAAATGGGGAGACAATAGTCAAAGGGTACAAAGACTGAGTCCGATAAAAGGAATGTTTGATTTTTTTGGACCTAATGCACAGCACGGGGAATATAACTAATAATTGAGTACTATACATTTCAATATCACTAAGAGAATAAATTTCCAATGTTCTCATCACAAAAAATATTAAATATTTGAGGTGATGGATATATTAATTTACTTGATTTAATCATTACATATTGTATTCATAAATCATCACTTTGTACCCTGAAAACATACATAACTGTAATTTGACGGTACATAATTTAAAATTTTTAAATATGTCTACTTTGTTTTCTTTTCAGTTGTACAGGTTTTTTACATTGTGAATCTTTCCATTCTACATGACATCAAACGAAAAACCTGCTGAGAATTCTCAAAACTGGAAAAAGCTGAGATAAAATCTCTCTTAATATAGAAGGGACAATGATACATGGACATCAAAGCCAATCAGTTAGAAGTGCACAGCTGTTTTTTCATGTACTCTTCAGATCACTGTTTTGGCAGACAGCAGGTTCTGGAGTCAGACTGCCTGTGCTCAAATCCCAGCTCTTCAACTAGTAGGTTGAATAACCTCAGGCAAGTTTCATAACCCCTGTGCCTCAGTTCCCTCAGGAAAGGAGAGTATTATCTTAGAGGAAGGTCAGTTGTAAGAATTACATAGTGTGTCTGAATTTGGGTTCTCCTGAAAGAAGATCCTGAGATGGGTCTTCACATCAGGTAGCTTGTTGAGGAGGTGAAAGCGTGGAGGGAGGACTTGGAAGAGTGAGTCAGGGAGGGAGAAATGCCATGCCAACTAAGGATGAACTGGTGGGCTGGTTACCATGCTGAGCACTTGCAGCTCAATCCTCTAGGGGAATTTCTGAGGAACCTTACAGAATGGTGCTCAAAACTGTCTCTCTTAAGGATGAGAAGCTGAGGCATTTATACACTAACTTTCAATCTGCATTTGTTGGATTCACTCCTGGGAGCTTTAACTTCCCTGCACAAACTGGCTGGCTTGTTCACTGACTGGGCAGCCTTCCCCAGCTTCAGAAGAAGCCCTGAGGCAGGAAAGCTAAGGCATGTACTTGAGGGGGAATGATGGCAACAGACAAAGAGATTTCCACTGCAGCCACACTAAAACCAAGATGACCTACGCAGTGCAGCTTGGGGTTCAGAAATTATCTGGTGTGGGGATGGGCGTGGTGGCTCACGCCTGTAATCCCAGCACTTTGGGAGGCTGAGGCAGGGGGAATCACAGGGTGAGGAGTTCGAGACCAGCCTGACCAACATAGTGAAACCCCATTTCTACTAAAAATACAAAAATGAGCTGGGCAGGGTGGTGCCCACCTGTAATCCCAGCTACTCAGGAGGCTGAAGCAAAAGAATCGTTTGAACCCAGGAGGTGGAGGTTGCAGTGAGCCGACATCATGCCACTACACTCCAGCCTGAGTGACAAGAGGGAGACTCTATTTCAAAAAAAAGAAAAGAAAAGAAAAAAGAAATTATCTGGTGTGATGCATGAAATGCTAAGCACAGGGTATGAAAAATAGCATCTGCTTTAAAATTCTAATTAGTAGTAGCAGTAGTATCAGAATCAATGCTGAAATGTAAGGAGGGTAAACACCATTCATCTTTTGGGTCCTGAAGACTAAATAATGTTGACACATACCCAGATAGAAGATTTAGGCAATAGTGCAAGTCACAGAAGAGCATAAAATAATGAGCTCAACTAGGATTCCACAGGGTTCTAGGTGCCCACAGGATATTGTGGCAGAGAGATCTAACAAATAGAGGGAATTTTTGTCTGGAACTCAAGGGAGAATGAGTGAGAGCTGGAGGTGGAGACTTGGGAACCATTAGTATCTGCATTAAAGTTCAAATATTGATGGATGTGTGATCCTAGAGGAAGAAAAATTCATTGAAGAAAATAAGAGGGCTAAGACTAGAACCTCAGGCAACAGTGGTATCTAAGGGAACATGAAAGGAGAGTGATGCTGGAAAGCAAACTCTGTAGAATAATCCTGCCAAGGAAGTAGGAGGCAAGCAGGAGAGGGTGGTGCCATGAAAACCAGAGCAGAGAGAAAGAGGAAAGTTTCCAGAAGGAGAGTGTGTAAAACAGTGTCAAATGCTGCAGAGACTAACATGAAAACAACTAAAATAGTCCATTACATGCTTTCTTTAAGATATGTTTGCTTTTAGTGGAATATGATTTTAGTTTGGAAAAGTAGAAACAATAAGAGTAATGAATAGAAACTGAAGCACAGGAAAATCTATCAAATTCAACTCAATGTGAGACACTTTTTGAGCACCTATAGTGTAGACATAGATTATCCAAAAATCATGCAAAACTAGTAATTAAAAATTCTTTAATCCTTCTCATCTGTTTCTCTTCTTGAAAAGCAGGTTTTATGGTATGAAAATTTCATATTACGGAATTGGCTGCAAGCTTTAACTCTATTCGTGTGCATGACTTGATCAGCAAGCATTCCTAACTGCTTTTTCTCCACTAGAATGCAAAGCATGTCATCTCAACAATGGAAGCTATGCAAGCCAACCTAATTATTAATACACCCACTGGCTTTTCCAAACATATGCTTAAATGTCCTCTTCATTCTGTGATTTGAGAGCCTAGTATTAGAAAACAAGAAACCTCACTTGTTTCATTGCCGTAATAACCAATTGCCTTTTAGCTTGCTGAGGAGGCATTGGCCACTAGGTGGAGAAAGATACCCAGTGACCCCCTAGGCAAAGACAGGAACTGAATTTTTACCTCCCTAGATTCACTTAGTAACTCTCTAGACAGTAGGTTGAGTTCAGTTGCGAACAAAAGAAATCTCTATGAATGGTGATGGCAAGTATTCCAGGCACTTAGGGGTCATTACTCTTTTCCCTGGAATCTATGCTTTCACTATCCAAGAATGAGTCCCTGCCCTTCTGATGAAGATAACCCTCAGAATTTGAATTAATGAGTCTTATTGTTCTGTCTCTCAGCCTCGAGCCTCTGCACAGCCCCAGGGAACATAGCACTAGCTACATCTGTGAAATAGAAAGAATTATTCTCCTCCATCCTCTCTCCAGCCATGGTGCCACCCTGAGATACCACGTTTGCCCTTAAAACACATAAACCATATTATCCAGAAATCATTACATTTTTACTGGAAACTTCAGAAGGAAAAAAGGTCTTCAGGACCTAAAGGAATAAAACTCTTAAGGGCTAAGTTTTAGAACCACAACTGGCACAGTCATAAGCCATCCTAGGACCTGCCTTGATCTAGAATTATAGTAAATTTCCCATTATCTTTGAATAACTAATGCGAACGATATTTTATAAATAAGTCTGTTTCTCTAGCCAAAAGACATTTTTATTCAAACAAATTAAAGAATTTAATTGCTTATAAAACTTTTTCTACATGCTTTATTTCTCAAACTTTTAAAATCAGAGCATAATCTTGCGTTTTCTTCTTTCTAATCTTTTCCTCTGATTACACATCTCTCCTATTTTTAATGCATTAATCACTTTTACAGAAGACCTTAAAAATAGATTTTAACTATCTCTTCAAATAGTTATACACTTATTATTTTCTAATCCCTTATTTAAACAGTTAGGCATGTCCAAATACGTGAGTTATTTGCTGAAAAATATTTTCCTACTTTCCAATTGATCAGTGTTGGCAGAGAGGAAAAACAAGAACAGACGTAATTGTTTCACAGACTTCATTATCTTCTTGCCCAAGAATATTCCAGCATCTGTCTTTTTAAACCTTGCATTATAAAAATTAAAAAATTAAAACAAAAAAGTGGAATAATGCATGCACAGAGAGGTGAATGATAAAAGCTGAAAAGGAAACTCAGTGGAACTGAATGAAGTAAGGACTACATGCAAAATATCTGATGAGGTCTCAAGGCTGCATCTGAAGACCTTATTGGTTTTTACCCCAGACTCATTCCTTTCTAACCTAGGTCTTTTCAGAATTGATTCCTTACTCCTTTCATCTCCAGCCGCTGCTTCCCCTGATGTTTTGGATCTCATAAAGATGCCAATGGTTCTAAAGGTAACCATTAACTTTAATTATTTTATAGAGAAATTGCTATGATTTACTTAGTTGATAGAAACATTTTGAGGTGAAACCTTTTACTCAGCTAGATGACTTCAACCTTCAAGAAACCATCCCCCATGCTCATGTGCAAACTCCATGCATATATAGAATCACACAAACATCAGAGTGGAGACCTCAGGCAGCAGCTAACCCTGGTCCCCTCATGGAATGCCATGACGTGAAAGCCTGCCACTGAGAAGCACCTTCCTCCATATATCTCATAATGATGGGTGATGAATTCACCCATGAGACAGTGCTCCTCATTCCTGATCCAGTGCTGATCCGAAGTTAAGATCTTCCTGATGTACAGAGGAGTTCAGCCTCAGCACAGTATCCTTGTTACACTGACAGAGAACAGCAGAAACTCTATGATATCTACCACCAGAAATAAACAGAGTAGTGGTCTGTGCAGCTTAGATTTCTCTGATAGTCTGGTCTTATTACATGAGGGGCTAGCAGAGCCATTAGCTCAAGCTTCAAATGTAGACTTTTCACCTTAAACTCCAAATGATATTAAACGTTTAGTTACAGAAAGACAAAAATGGGACTGAAAGACATTATCCACACAACCTGAAACCTGGATCCCTCCCACGTTTCAACCCCGGAACTCTCAACCCTGGGTGACCACCCTGTAGGGCACCAGGAGCTTATGAATAACACAATCGTGTTGCATGATGCATCGCATGTGAGTTAACATCATTGATTTGTTCAGTGCTACTACGTAAACTATATAGATGCTTTGGTATTTCACTTTTTCATATACCGGAAGATTTAAAAATGAAAGGGATCTGACTTTTTTGGAGAAGCTCTGCTAGCAGAAGTATGACCAGGTCATTTGTGGGAAAATAGGGAATTCATCTAATAAAAACAGAGGCACCACTTACAAATACTTTTCCTCTGCTAGACATTCTATTCGGAGCTTTGTAATACCATACCATGAAATAATACATGATTCTATGCAATCTTCACAATACCCTATGACCTAGGTACTATTATCACAGCCAATTCACAGATGAGGAAACTGGGGCTTAGGTTATGCATGCAATTACTAAGCAGTTAAGCCACAACTAGAAAGAACCCACTAGTGGCTGACACCAAAGCCATGTTCCAGCCTTGCTGGATCACCTCCCAGGGTGGGTTAATTTTTAGGAAGCAATCCTAAGGCTTCAAGAAAATCATCAGGAGGTCCTCAGCTCCCACCTAGGGACCTGTCAACCACATATTAAGTTCTTCCCCTCAGCTGGTACTGCCCATAACTTAATAACATAGAGGATGTGAAATGCTACAGCTTGTCCTAGAGAGGTGAGTGTTTGTGGGAGGGTCTACATTATACTGAAAGCTGAATGTCAGTGGCATGAGGACTAACTGCTGTTTGACTTACCTGTGATCCTACATCCTTTCCCCAGGCTTTGTTTCTAACTCACTACTGTCACTAGCCATTTCTGATCCTTGTTTTACATTATAATCTATTGAATGGTGCAGTTATGGGTTGTTCCTCAGTTTTTCTGCCCACTTCAAAATAATAACCAAATCCTGTTTCTGTTTGTTTCTCCATAAACTCTAAAGGACAATATTTTTGTCCAATATTCTCTCAGGGCCCATGATATGCCAAACCACCTCAAAGCCTAAGGTTATGTGAGCTGCTCACCCAGGACTGGGTCCAGGTAAAGTCAGAAGGATGGCAGAGTTTGTCTTCAGTGCCTCTCTTCACTTGCTCTCCATACAAGTATCTTCTGTTCTGCTCTTCCTGGACCTCTTATGCCTGCACGCTGCCCTGAATTCCTGTAATTAGGTTGGTAATTATATTACTAATGGCAAAATGTGTTTGTGTCTGTGTGGTCACTGTTCCTTACTCCTCCAGAAGACACCTGGAGGAAGTAAAGCCATTGGGTAGAATTTCAGACTCTGCACCAGAGTGGAAGGAAGGCAGTTTCAGGAAAGAGTGGCTGCTATGACAGGTAAGTGATTATTTGCTCACAGAAGTAGGCACTGCCTAAAACTAATTGTTACATCTCAGACCATGCATGGCCAAGTGTGTATCTTCTTCCTTGCATCAAGATGAGGAAGCCTAGGAAAGACAGAGCCACCCAATGGAGAAGCCTCAAGAAAAAGTTCAGCCGAAGAGGCAGAATCCAGTGTCTAGAGGATTCAAGGCAACAGAGAAAGGAAGTGGTCCAGGCAAGCTGTCAACGTCAGGAGCATAATACAAATTGGCAGGTGGGTGGAACAAGAAGGAGGAGATTCACCCCGAACCAGTCACATTCAGAGATGTGTAGAGAAAAGAACCACTGGGAGGCCGGGCGCAGTAGCTCAAGCCTGTAATCCCAGCACTTTGGGAGGCCGAGACGGGTGGATCACGAGGTCAGGAGATCGAGACCATCCTGGCTAACATGGTGAAACCCCGTCTCTACTAAAAAATACAAAAAACTAGCCGGGCGAGGTGGCGGGCGCCTGTAGTCCCAGCTACTCGGGAGGCTGAGGCAGGAGAATGGCATAAACCCGGGAGGCGGAGCTTGCAGTGAGCTGAGATCTGGCCACTGCACTCCAGCCCGGGCAACAGAGCGAGACTCCGTCTCAAAAAAAAAAAAAGAAAAGAACCACTGGGGAGACAGGGTTCAGCAGCAGGCTGTGGGGAAGGAGCACTGTGTGGATCTCTGGCATGCCGAGTGCCACACTAACACAGGTCCCTGATTCCAAGATACCAGGCAGGTAGCAGAGATGTTAATTTGACTCAGGAAATAAGACAAGAATCTATCTCTTGAGTATAAGTGCAAGGCCTGCATCCCAGGGCAAAACCTCCCTCATCATAATGGAGATTCAAGTTCAAGGCTAGACTTGGTGCTCTGGCCCCTAGACAGAGTCCTTCAAACTCACTGGATTGTAGTCAGGGTAGATCCATCCTTGAGATGTGGAGACAACTGGCCCAGCAGCTGAAAGAGCAATGACTCCAGGTTGGAGGTATAAGATGGGGTTAGGGAGGGCCCATGTAACACTTTATGCTAACTAGGAAAAGGCATCCCATGCAGACTGCGGTAAACCTGTGGACACAGTGCTTGGCAAGTGTACCACATCTTTGTGTTATTTGGAAAGATGCCTCTCCCAGTTGGACCTAGGCCTGCATAGGCACAGCCTGATGTGTGGGAAACAGACTAGATTCTGGCCTCCTCCTTCCTCAGTCAGACACTGTGATGGTAATGTTAGGTGTCAGCTTGACTGGATTGAGCGATGCTCAGATGGCTGGTAAAGCATTGTTTCTGGGTGTGTCTGTAAGGATGTTTCAGGAAGAGATTGACACGTGAGTCAGTGGGTTGACAGAGGAAGACCTGCCCTCAACACAGGCAGCACCTCCCAGGCAGCTACAGGCCCGTCTGGGACAAAACTGGCAGGAGAAGGAAGATTCACCTTCCCCACTGTCTCTCTCCCCTCCAGAGCAGGACCTTTTTCTCCTCCTGCCTTTGGACATCAGACTCTAGGTTCTTCAGCTTGCAGACTCTGGGACTTGCACCAGCAGCCTCCCGGGGGGAGGTCTTGGGCCTGAGGACTGCACTTTCAGCTTCCCTGGTTCTGAGGCTTTGGACAGAAACTGAGCCACACTACCAGCTTGGAGCCATGCTACCAGCTTCTAAGATTCTCCAGCCTGCACTTGGCCTATTGTGGGACTTCATCTCTGAGACTCTGTGAGTCAATTCCTCTAATAAATCTCCTTCCATATATCCTACTGATTCTATCTCTGGAGAACGCTGACTAATGCAGGTACCCTGGGCAGCAAACAACCTGTCAAATAATACCCAGCAGACCTGGAAGGCACAGTGACTTCACAGAGAGAAGTTTGTTCTGGAAAGGCCTAGAATTGAGGGCAGTGGAAGGGTTTTCTTTCTCCCCTCTAATGTATAACCAAGCTTCCTACTCAAACCCTATGGTATATAAAAAGTAGAATCAAGAGGAACCTGCATCAGTATCTAATCAACAGACTTTTTTCCCTCCTAGAAAGGGCATTTAAATATCAATTCAAGCTAAGAAAACTGAGAAACTCCAGAATAAATGCCTTGGCAAAAACAAGCGTATTCCATAACTTTCTTTTCATAGTCAAGTTATGTTCCTTCTTTGTTTTTGTTTTTGTTTTTTCCAGGCCTTCCTAGCAGAGTTTTTGCTATCTCTGACCAAGCAGAAGATAAGTTGGACAGATGCACCATTCAGAGGCCAAGTTCCACACAGCAGTTTTTTTTTTTTTTCTAGAAGTAACATCTGGCTGTATGGCTTTTTCCCCCTTGGAGACTCAGCGGCTATGGACATGGCTGGCTGGCTGCTTGGCTTGCTTCACAGCTGTGGGGCCACATCCCAAGTTCCTCCGGCATAAGCTGCAGCTGTGCAACATCTGACTTCATCCTTCCACGTCCCCCCGCCCCCCTTGTCCTTTTACTTGAGGCAGACCCCCAAGAAATCCAGGCAAAACTCTGAAAAACATGGGACGGTGTCAGCACTCTGGTCTCTGGCCCTTGGTAGCTATTAGAAGTAAAACCACACCTTGTAGGGACCAGTGTTCTGTCACCATGTTAATGGTTTGAGGAAGAGGTTAAACTCTCTGGTCAGGCAAGACCTGGGGGGAAACATGAGTTTCTATTCACAAGGGAGATGAAAAGAAAAATCTTTTTGGAGAGTGGGGCCTTTTCTGTCAATGAGGCCGAAGATTAAAAATGAAGAGAAGAGCCTATAAAGATACTTACGAAAGAATGGAGAGCAATGGTCCCTAAGGATCCAGAAATACCTATGAATTGGAAGGATTTCAGTTCTGGTAATTCTTTGAAAGCAACATTTTCATTTTCTAAGTGATACGTACTCATTAAAGAAAATATAGAAAAAGAAAGAAAAATATATATACCTAGAGAAAATCATACTTCTTCCATCCAAACTCAGACCATTTGGGGCATTGCCTTCTTTCCCTTTTTTTCTTGTATATAGAATTCTGAAGAGTTGGGCTTACCCCTAGATTTAATCATACATGATATATGTTTATATATGTACAATATTAAATTATACAAGTTTTGTCATGTAATTAATGTCCTTTGTAACAACTTTTAAGGGTGGCGTAATTGAGCAGTTATGGCAATTTTCTAAATCTATTATAATTGTTTTAATAGGCACTAAAGAGACATTTTAAAGAAGCAAACAAAATCAGTAAAAAGAAAACCTGGATTTAGGCAATAAGAAGAGAGAAAAAATAAACTCCAAGGTTTATTTATATAGCCCAGAGACTAGCAGGATGGTGATATCAATAGCAGAAATATTGAAGCAAGAAAGAGCTTGAGAGGTTGCCTATTTCCTGGCTACTCAAAGTGTAGTCCATGAATCACCAACATCAGCATCATCAGGGAACTTGTTAGAGGTGCAGAATCTTATCCTCCACCTCAGACCTACTGAGTCAGAACCTGCATCTTAAAAGGACCTTCAGACAGTTGATATGCTCAACAAAGATCAGGAATCACTGGCTCAATACAATCCCTTTCCCCAACCAGAGATGTAAAGTCTGGCTGCAGTCACACAGCTAAATACTGGAGATCTGGTCAACCTCTAGTAATAATACAAAATAACATTTATCAATAACTAAGTGCCAGGAATGATTCTAATTGCTTTATATTTAATGCTTACAACAACCATGTTAGCATCCCTTTTTATGATTTAAAAAAAAAAAAAACTGAGTTTCAAGTAACTTGCCCAAGGTCCGATATTAACTGGCAGAACTGAGATTGAACCCTGGGTATCTGTGTATCTGTCTTCACAGCTTATACTCCTAACCACCAAACTAAACTGGATGATGAATGAATGAATGGATGGATGGATGGACGGACGAATGGTTAGGTGGACAATGGGCCACTTTGCTGTACTTTAACCCAGCTAAACTGACAAGTATACATTTAAGTATGTTAGGGATATACTTAAGTATGTTTGGGACAGTATGCATAGCTATATGAATTTGAACCAAAGAAGTCTAGTTCCAAAGCCCTCACCTGCTCTTAAACAGTCACTACACCAAAACTGCAGAAGAAAACAGTATGCTAGGGTTAGCCTTAATGGCTGAAAATCACTATAGGACAATGTAAGGAGTTTTACATCTCCAATAAATTGGCTTTATGTTAGGCTTCCCTTTATTGGACTATTATTTTTTGTTTACCTATGGGTATCTTCTCCCAATTCATTCATTCATTTCCATCTTTATCATACCTATTTGTTCATTATTAGTTATTACACGGCTGTTCAAGAGGTTGTGATGATGAAAGCAGACAGTCCCTACCCTCATATGATTTGCTAAAGGGAAATACAAGATTAAATGAATAATTGCACAAATATACGCTTAACTTCAAGCTGTGCTGTGAAAGAAAACTACAGAGCTGAGAAAAGACAGCAGGGGGTGGTAACCTTGCCTTGAAGTCAGTCTCACTGTTCGCTACCCATCCCTGCAGTTTCACACATAGTTGACCTTCTTCCATCATTGTTTCTTCACCTAAATATCAAACTTATTTTGCAAATATTCACATTCGTCCAAAATTGCATCGTTCTCTAACTCCTCCCATCAAATTCAGTATCACTACTAGTTTCCTCCTGCTGCTGTAACAAATTACCACAAGTTTAATGGCTTAAAACAAAACAAACTGGCCGGGTGCAGTGGCTCACGCCTGTAATCCCAGCACTTTGGGAGGCCGAGGCGGGCAGATCATGAGGTCAGGAGATCAAAACCATCCTGGCTAACACGGTGAAACTCCGTCTCTACTAAAAATGCAAAAAATTAGCTGGGCATGGCGGCGGGCGCCTGTAGTCCCAGCTACTTGGGAGGCTGAGGCAGGAGAATGGGGTGAACCTGGGAGGTGGAGGTTGCAGTGAGCTGAAATCATGCCATTGCACTCCAGCCTGGGTGACAGAGCGGGACTCCATCTCAAAAAAAAAAAAAAAAAAAAAATTTTATTAACTTACAATTATGGAGATAAGAACTCCTGGGCTAAAATCAAGGTATCAGTAGGGCTAGTTTCCTTTTGGAGGCTCTAGGGGAGAACAGGCTTCCTCAGCTTTTCCAGGTTCTAGAGGCTGCCCCCATTCTTTGGCTTGTAGCCTCCTTCTACTGGCAATTTCGTTACTTCGATCTCTACTTCTGTCATCACAGCTTCTTCTGTGACTCTGATTCTCAAGCCTCTCTTTAGCTTATAAGGACTCCTTTGATTACTTTGATTCCACTGGGATAATCCAGGATAATACTCTCTATCTCAAGATCCTTAATGCAATCACAGCTTCAAAGTCACTTTTGACATGCATAGTAACACATTCTCAGGTCCAGAAGATAGGATGTGGCCTTCTTTGGGGCCACTATTCTGCCTACCACAGTACATTCCTTTTTTCTCCCGTGCCCTGTTCCTAGGCTGTGTCTCAATATATTCCCTTCATCCTGTTACCCACTGTGTCCTTCTCATTCTTTCCCCTTGTAATAAAACCATATAATGGTTCCAGTAACACATCAGCCAAACAGGAAGAAGGAAGCATAATGGGTCAATCCCTGAGCCACGACTTTTCCACTGGAGCATAACCATTCTTTTTTGTTGTTTTGTTTTTTTCAAACAAAGGTATTGTCTTGGATCTGATTTTCTAAAAATCAAAACCTCACATTTCCTGGTTCAGAATGTGCCTACAAAACAATAGGAGGCTATCATTTTTTCCAGGTAACTTTTATAAAGGAAAAAGTTACATTGAAATAGCTCATTATATTGATATAGACAATGAGAAGGTCAATTAGGAAGTATATATCCAAAGCACATTCAATTCTGAAATCTATCCTAAAAAAGTAATTAGGGATGGGCATGAAGATGCACAAATGTTAATGATGAACAGTAGAGAACAACCTAAATATTCAGGATTACAGAATCAATTTTATGAATTACTACGTATCCTGTGCAGAGGGTCACTATGTAGCCTTTAAAATGAATATCGTGGTATGTATTAAGTGACATGCAATAGAGTAGTGACATCAATTTTCAGAACTATACAACATGGTTGATTAACATATATTATACCCAGTTATATTACTAAGAATATACCCAGTTATAAACAACCACAGGGAGTTTTTTCTTCTTCTTCTTTTGGCTATGGTTTTCTAACTGCCCCACTGTAATTTACATTACTAAGCCATAAAAAAGCAAAGTAAGATTTACTGATGAAAACACGTGAATATTTAAAAATTTTTAATAATAGCAATAGTAACTGGAATGCATTTAGTTCTTAGGAGTTTGAAAACCATATTCTCATGCAAACTTTTTATCCCCATAAAGTTATTTAGACACTAACAAGGAATATTTATACTCAAAACAATCAGTGAGAATCCACACAGCTTAAGTAGCAGAAAC
This sequence comes from Trachypithecus francoisi, assembly GCF_009764315.1. NCBI lineage: Eukaryota > Metazoa > Chordata > Mammalia > Primates > Cercopithecidae > Trachypithecus > Trachypithecus francoisi. The sequence continues at coordinate 42,008,235 of NW_022681468.1, read as the reverse complement.
AAGATCTCCCTTCTCCTGTTTCCTGTGATGCTCTTGTCTTAGAGGCCGACTGCAGCTTTTTCAATGTGCCACACTTATTGCCAGTGTAGGGCCGATACATTGGCTCTTCCCTGTGCTTGGAAAACTCTTCCCACAGATCTTCACAGAGCTGGCTCCCTCTTATTACATAAGACTCAACTCAAATGTCATCTTCTCAAAGAAGTCTTTCCTCACCATCTGGTTGAAAATGCTTCTCCTACCCCTTCTCCTAGTCAGTTTTGTTCATGACACGTATCTGAAATTATCTTATTTATTACCTTGTTTGCTCATGTATCATTTGCTTCTCCCGCCAGCCACCCACCACCACTACCACCTTTACCCTCCTAAAATGTAAAGTACATGAAACCAAGGCTAGTTTTTGCCCTGTTTAATTCCTAGAACATGTCTCACATACAGGAGGCCCTCAATACATTTTTGTTATATAATTATCAGTACAGGTTAATTTTGAAGAAACTTCATCTGTAGCATTATAGGACAATTATTATAAAATAGTTTTTAAAAAATTTTTTGTAACATTCAATTCCTTATGTACTTTTTCTTTTTTTAATTGAATTACGATTTACATTAAATGCACAGATCTTAAATGTATACTTTCATAAATTTTGACAATTACAAACCCACTTAACCCACATCCCAATCAAGATACAGAGCATTTCAGTTGCTCCAGAAAGTGTACTTTGCCCCTCCTATTTCTCTCCACAGAGGCAAAAATTATTCTGATTTCTAGCACCTAGATTAGTTCATCCTGCTCTTAAACTTCATATAAAAGAAATAATACAATGGTATGCTTTTGAGGGCTGGAAGGCTGGCTACTTTCCCTCAACATTATACCTCTATACCCATATTGTTACATTTAGTCATAATTATTTATTCTCATTGTGTAGTGTTGCACTGTATAAATATTTTTCTATTTTATTTTTCTGTTTTTCTGTTGATGTATATGTGGTTTATTCTCAGGCTTTTGGGGCTATTACAAATAAAGCTGATATGAACATTTTTTTTTTTTTTTTTTGAGATGGAGTCTCGCTCTGTCACCCAGGCTGGAGTGCAGTGGCATGATCTCGACTCACTGCCATCTCCGCCTCCGAGGTTCATGCCATTCTCCTGCCTCAGCCTCCCGAGTAGCTGGGACTATAGGCGTCTGCCACCACGCCCGGCTAATTTTTTGTATTTTTAGTAGAGACGGGGTTTCACCGTGTTAGCCAGGATGATCTCGATCTCCTGACCTCATGATCTACCCGCCTCAGCCTCCCAAAGTGCTGGGATTACAGGCGTGAGCTACCATGCCCGGCCTGATATGAACATTCTTAAGCAAGTCTTTTGTGACATATATTTTCATTCTCGGGTAAATTTACACCCAGGAGTAGAATTTGTTTTAAACCAATCTGCCAGCTCATGTAGCCACACAAGTATGCTCAGGCAACAGGAGAACCACCTAGCCAGTCCACAGAATCAGGACAAATTACTGCATTTTGAATTGGTTATTGTGCAGCAATGAAAACTAACAAGGTATTTTATCTCGTGTTCTCTGGAACAAGAGTGCCTAGTTTAGAATCTCAGCTCTTTCACTTACCAGCTACGTGACCATAGGCAAGGTATTCAGCCTCTCTGTGGAGTCAGATGTCCAACCCTTCTTTCTCATCCACAATTTTCACTGAGTACATGACTACCCAGCTAGATTACATTTCCCAGCCTCTCTCACACTTATTAACCAAATGACTAAAGAACGTGAGCTGAATCAAAATGTGCCATTTCTTAGTGTGGACTTTAAGATATTGGGCATGGGTTTCTTCATACCTGCTTCCCTTTCTAAAAGACTGAGTAGATGTGCTCACAATCTAGTTTTAATCATGCAAAGACAAAGACAATGTCCTAGAAAATGATGGAGAAACAAGATGTAAGAAACATGGTTTCCTTTATGACTACGTGGAGCAGAGCTGCACAACAGGCTAGGCTCCCCAGACTACCAGAAGCTTCTCTACTCTTTAAGCCACAGTATTTTTCTGTTTCTTTGTTACAGTACCTTTCCCTTTATCCTAACTAATATACTCTCTATGCTTTACTTTAAAATAATGCTTGAGATCAATTTGAAATTGGTTGATGTTCTCTTCATGAAGTGGAAATAATAGAAGCATTATAACGTCATTAGAGTCTGTCAATACCCCCATACAGGAAACATGTCTTGTTGTAATTGAATACAACAAGATAGTCTACCAATGTCCAAGAAAATTTCTTCTAATTCAGTATATACCACCATATAGTCAAGGCTTTAAAAAGTTTCTCTCATTTTGACTTTAATAGAAAAGTGTTCTAAGAGCAGCACTCAAAGTATTCAACCCACTATTGGGCTAAGATTAGTTGTTCATGTTAGCAATGTATATTTTTGAAGCATCCAATCTCAATGCTTGACCAAATGAGATGAAGTCCTTGTTTTAATTTGGCTTTTCACAACTTTTAATTTACTAAGATTAAATGAGGCAACTTGATTTTTTCTTTGCCAGATTTGATATACTATTGAAGAGCATAAAGACATACTTTCTATTTTGTGGTCTACTCTTTACCTTGATGGTCAATCATGAAGACAACATGATTGAGTGAAATAAATTTATCCTTACTGTTTTTAAAGCAATGGTGCTCATTTGAGTATTGGACAACTAGAAACATAGGAAATGTAGACAAATTTTATGTGAAGGGATTAAGCACGAATACCTTATTTAAATATTCATGCTTAAAAAGGAATTCTCTCTGAAATCTCTCATAGTTAGAGTAATTCTTATACAGCAGGAATTTCGCTAAACTTGTTGCAAGCTTTGAGCAGATGTGAAACAAAGCAAAATGTGACCCAATGTTAACAGAGTCTGAAAAATTCACAGAACTGTGCTATTTTACAGTAGTCTGCCAAAATTCATATTGAATGACTCATTAGAAGTTTATAAAATAAAAATAGATAAAATATGCATAAAGCCTTACACACAATATGCATAAAGCCTTATTGCTTTTTCATGTTTTCGTGGCTGTTACAGAATTTGTTTTAAAATTGATGCTAACATGCCTGAGTGAATAACCATTTAATTCAAGAATAAAATAAAAATAAGCTTAGTTGTACATTTCTTCATGTATCTATACATATGAGTATATTCTTGATGTGTTAAGGCCTGTTCCAGCAGTCTAAGATTAATCAGTATGGGAAGTAAAAGACAAGGAACAAAAGCCAATACTCAATTCCAATATATTAGGAATATTAGAATCCCTGTGAGGGGAGAAGTCAATGATAGTTTATGTAAAATAATTTGGAGATACATTGAATAATAATCAGGCAAACTCTCTTTAGAATGAGGTTATGAGGGACAGTAGGGATGGTACAAGGACAATATATTTTCTTCTGTCTACAAGAATGGGCTGGAACCTCATCAGGAATATGATCTGGTACCATCACCCTTCCAATTTAGACCTATGGTTTGATTGAGAGATGTAAACAAATACAAACGAGAAGCTGAACAAATTAACACTGGTCACCCCACCAAATTGAGTTAGCTTGCACCTAGATTCCTAACGCATATTTCTACTAGAAGTCTGGCAATTAGCAAACCACGTTTTGAGTTGTAGATGTTGCTTTTAAGGGAAAGGTTTTATCTCCAACTTTAACTCTTTCAGATTACTTAATATTTATAAAGGAACTAATTATGACTTTATAGTGAGGAAATCTGGCAAATATTACCTTAAATGAGTGACCAAAGTTAGCGTCACCAATAGGCAAACTGACATATTTGCCCGTTGACATTGTATACTGAAAACACAGAACTCGAACTTTTTTTAGTATGACTACCCAAAATGAATAGCCTGAATCTCATCGTGTTATGCATCAGAAGGGAACATCAAATAAAATAAAGGACTTTTTACAAAACACTGGCCTATACTCCTCAAAAATGACAATGTCTTGAAACACAAGGGTAGAGAAACTATCCAAAGTAAAGGAGCTTTGAGGAGACATTAGGACTAAATGCCATGCATGATCCCAGGCTAGATCCTCTATAGGGAGTAAATTGCTATGAAAAACTTTAAATATGGATTGCATTTCATAAAAGGGTATCATTAAAATGCTATGTTTCCTGAATTTGATAATTACACCATGGCTATATAAAAGAATGTCTCCATACTTAGGAAGTACATGCTTTAAGTAAAATATAGGCTTAAATCAAGGAACGCAATGACTGCAACCTATTCACAACAGGTTCAGAAAATATTATGTAGATATAAAGAGGGAAGTTATGATACATCAAATATGATAAAATATTAATAATTAGTGAATCTGGATAAAGAATTTATAGGAGTTATTTATGCTACTCTATCAACTCTTCTTTAAATTTTTTTTAGATTGTAATTCCAGTAAATATTTTATTAGAACTGTTCTTCTGTTTAACAATTTCAACTTCTATTTTAGATTCAGGGGGTACATGTGCAGGTTTATTACATGAGTAAATTGTGGGATGCTGACGTTTGGGTAGAATGAACCCAACACCTAGGTAATAAGCATAGTACCCAGTAGTCAGTTCTTCAACCCTTGCGCCTCTCCTACCCTCCCACACAGTAGTCCCCAGTGTCCATTGTTGCCGTCTTTATGTGATGAGTACACAATGTTTAGCTCCCACTAAAGTGGGAACATGTGGTATTTCATTTTCTGTTCTTGCACTAATTTTCTTAGGATAACAGCCTGCAGTTGCATGTGTGTTGCTGCAGTGGACGTGACAAAGAGACACATGTACACATTATGTTCATTACGGCATTATTCCCAATCGCAAAGACAGAATCAACACAGGTGCTCATCAATAGTGTATTGGATAAAGAAAATGTGGTACATAGACACTATGGAATACTACAGAGTCTTCTTTCAATTTAAAGTTAAATTTAGAAATATTTAAACTTAACTCTAAACACATGAGGTTATTAAAACTTGAAAGATAAGAAAAGTCATCATTGCTTTCAATACACATTATCTTGGTAAATAATATTGGTGAGCTCCAGAACTTTAAAAAAAAATGATGTTTATCTCTTGGTAACCTAATAACACAGATAATTAGAGCTATTCATTAAACAGATAGTTTTAACTATTCCTACACATGTTTGAAATGGATATTTTTCAGAGTGCTTTTCTTTCACAGTAGTTCCACTGGAAATATCTGAGTAGTGAGAATGTTTTCAGTGGACATTGTCAACCACTTAACATCCAGAAAGCTAAACTTTGAATATCATAAACGTTTATTATAAGTTGCACTCTAAATCCAAAGATCCATGGCTCCCCTACAAATGCATTCCCTCTGTATTACTGGGTCCCCGTTATGTGTCAGGCACTAAGTCATTCACAGACCATCTTAAACCACATCCATCATTTCCAGTAAACTGTCAGTTCCCAGACAGGTGTCTCTAGGTCACGCCTCTGTCCAGAGCTGCAGAGTCACATGGGCCACAGCCTACTGTGAAGCTTCACTTAGATGTCTCATAGGCATCTTCACCTGTACCTGCCAAACTAAACTTTCATCTTCCCCTTTGAATGTGCAGATCCTTCCATCTTCTCCTATTTCAACAAATATTGAATCTTTTTAGTTGATTCAGAGAGAAACATGGGAGTCACCTCTGCATCCTCCATCTTCTTCTTATTCACATTCAATGAGTTGCCAAGTCCTACCAATCCTATCCTATCTCTAAATATAGCATTTTATTTTTTGAGATGGAGTCTCCCTCTGTTGCCCAGGCTGCAGTGCAATGGCACGATCTCGGCACACTGTAACCTCTGCCTCCTGAGTTCAAGCTTTTCTCCTGCCTCAGCCTCCCAAGCATCTGGAATTATAGGTGCCTGCCACCACACTCGGCTAATTTTTGTATTTTTAGTAGAGACGTGGTTTCATCATGTTGGCCAGGCTGGTGTGGAACTCCTGACCTCAGGTGATCTGCCCACCTTGGCCTCCCAAAGTGCTGGGATTACAGGCGTGAGCCACCACACCTGGCCTTGTTTTGTTTTGTTCTGTTTTGTTTTTGTTTTTGAGTCAGAGTCTTGCTCTGTCACCCAGGCTGGAGTGCAGTGGCATATTCATGGTTTATTGCAGCCTCAACCTCCTGGGCTCAAGTGATCCTCCCCTCTCAGCCTCCTGAGTAGCTGGGACTACAGGCACGCACCACTACACTTGGCCAAGTGTGTGTGTGTGTGTGTGTGTGTGTGTGTGTGTGTGTGGTAGAAATGGAGTCTTGCTCTGTTGTCCAGGCTGGTCTCAAACCTCTGACCTCAAACGATCCTCCTGCCTTGGCCTCCCAAAGTGCTGGGATTACAGGCATAAGCCACCATGACCAGCCATAAATATATCTTTAATCCATCTATTTTTCTCATTTCCATCTAAGAGAGGGAAGTAAGCTTAGTGGTGAAAAATATGAATTCTGGAATCAGATTACCGAATTGAAATCCAAGCTGCAACCTCCTAACCGTGTGACCTTGGACAAGTTACTTTGCCTCACTGTGCATTAGTGTCTTCATCTGTAAAACTGGGTCCAATAATGGTATCCATATTATAGGATTCTTATTGTGAGTACTCAATAAGTGTTCAATATCTCTGTCTCCTTTGCCACCACTCCAGTCCAACCATTATCTCTCAACTAGACCAGCCTTTTACTGATCTCTCTAATTCTGCATTTGTGCTTCTCTAACATACATGACAACTAGAGGGTCTTTACAAAACACTGCTGGAAGCATGCAATTCCCCTGCTTAATGCCTTTCAGTGGCTTCCCTTTACCCTTGAATAAAATCCAAACTTTTTTTCAAAGACCATATGTCCCTGCATGACCTAGCCTAGTGTTTCTCCAACTTTTGACAGCTGAAGACCACGTGATGGGTAGTCAGTTGACACAGTGCTACTAATTTCAGGTTAAAAAAAAAAGAACCAAAGGCTTATCCTAATATGAAGTAATAAACTGTCACTTAAAAGTAAAAACGATAATGGTAATAAGTAAAAATGATAATGGTAATAAGTAAGAAGAAGAATATTGTTTATAATTTTCACCAAGGCATCCAGCTCCACATAAACTTAGTTTCGTTTCCATCTATACAGAGATGGTTTATTTTCTTATATTTATTTCTAATAAACTGTAAAATCATAAATAACAATTATGGGCCATCAGCAATGACAATCTAGGGTGAATCTGTCAGAGAGTTCATAACTGAATTAAGCAGAGGACCCAAAAAGTATAGGGTGATTTCTCACTGAAGATCACTTTCAAAGTTCTGTCAGATGCTAAGAAAGGAGCAAATCACACAAAACAGAAATGTTAGTGATTTGAACCAATTCCCAATCCAGTCTGATAACATTCAATCCTGGCAGCATTTCTTCTGGTTCTATGGTAGCATTTACATATGGTTTTCGACTAACCCTCAATAATATATAGTCAATTTGTCTGGGACCTAGCACATCATCATGTGCTAGGAAAAAAAAAAAAAAAAAAAACTCATAGCAACAGAGCCCTTTTCATCTTACCTTCAACATTAAAAATCACTATACACCAGCTTCCAAACAATCAATGAGGTTGTTTGAGATTCTGAGATGACTAAGATATACCACTTGAGCAAACCACTTAAAAAGGTATTTCAGTGATATAACACTGTCGTTATCAGATCATCATGAAGAAATGTTGGCAGGGCACAGTTGCTCACACCTGTAATCCCAGCACTTTGGGAGGCAAGGCAGGTGGGTCACTTGAGGTCAGGAGTTCAAGACCAGCCTGAACAACATGGTAAAACCCTGTCTCTACTAAAAATACAAAAATTAGCCAGGCATGGTGGTGCACACCTGTAATCCCAGCTACTCGGGAGGCTGAGGCAGGAGAATCACTTGAACCCAGGAGGCAGAGGTTGCAGTGAGCCAAGATTGTGCCACTGCCCTCCAGCCTGGGTGACAGAGTGAGTGAGACTCCATTTCAAAAAAAAAAAAGAGAAATATGTTTAAATTATTTCCTCATTGCAAAAACTTGTTTGTATTTATTATGTGTATGGTTTATTTTTTATCTCCTCCCCTAGAATGTATGCTCCACAAAGGCATTGATGCCTTTTATCTGACTTGTTCACCACAATATCCTCAGCACCTAGTAGCTGCTCAATGAATATCTGTTACAGAAATCAATAGATCTATGGTAAATGACTGGCCATTTTCCCAAACCTGTACTATAGATTTTAAAATCATATAAAAATTGGTAAGTAACAATGGTTTTTATTGAAGAGCAAGTGTGATATGGTCTTAAAGATTCAGACTTAGACTTGAATTCCTGCTCCATCACTTAACTTACTCACTTTGTGACTTTGAGCCTGAGCCTCCATTTCCATTTCAAAACAATGGAAATCATGACACCTATCTCTGTAATTACGGAAAAGATTGAATGTGATAAGTGTGCACAATTTCTCAGCACAATGACTAACACATAATAGTTGTTCATTAAATGTTAGTAAGCTCCATTTCCCTTTTCTCTTTCCTTTGTGATTACTGTCAGAGTTACTTCCTCTGTCTGACAAAGGCTGAGCAGGGCTGGCACAGGATTTTATTTTGCATGTCAGTCAGTATATGTTCACTGCCTGGAACACTCGGCCAAGAAGAATTTGGCAGCCATGTCCAGATTCAGCAAATCAGCCCCACGATATCCACCCTGGCATTGGAGGGGAGAATGGCAGCACCTGAGCAGAATCTACCATCCTGGATTTACAAACTCACCCAACTGCCTCATAAAAGGACCCTCTACCCCTCAGAATACTCATTTGATTTTTCGAGCATAACTGTGAGAGGAGCTCTGTTACACAAGCATCAATTGTAGAATTATTTCTGAGGTTAAGGAAGGTTTAAGGAAAGATGGTGGAAAATCTATATTTCTACAAAGGCTTGTCAAACCAATTGAGCTGTCACTTCATTTCATGAAGTCTGCTGCTTTCAGTATATTCAGGTCTGGGTTTAAGACCATGGAGGTTTAGCTAATCAGGCTTCACAAATCCTATGTCCTCAACAGGATTTTGACAACGCACATTTACTGGAAGGAAGCTTCTCCCAATGACATAAAGAAAATGTCAACATTTCTGTAAAAGATCTTCAGTCCAGAATAATTTAGGATAAAGCATCGTATTGATCCCAGTGGTTTAAAAAATACTAAGAATAAGTGCATGAGACAGATGTTAACTGAAGAAAAGAGTTTTAGAAATGGATATAATTATTCTCCTAAGTATTCATCAAGTTGACTAGGTTCTGTAACAGTATCTCTTATGTCCTCATGGTGTAGAGAATGTGATAGCTTAATTTTTTAAGTATGTATTATGTCCAAAATGTATTTTGGAGGAAGGAAGAGACTGAAAATGATATTTAGTTCTTTTCTTTTAGTTGTACCAAAAGCAGTTAACTTGTCTAACTATAAGCTTTTATACCCAAAGTAGAAGGAAATACACATTTCCCATTAGCACCAAATTTACCTACCAGAAAAAATAAATAAATAAAACAAAACAAAAGATTAGTTGGCTTCTGTTCATATTAAATCAAGAAATCTGTAGCTACAGCTATAGTCATTATATCCAAGTAATGAAGTTTCACACTTACTCACAGTCCCAATACTGTTTTGATTATGCAAAAGGTAGTCATGAAAATGGGGCGAAGATATTAAGCAGTCGTCCTTGATTAAGAAATAGTTACAATCAGCGGCAGAGATGACACGGTTAAGAAGTACATTGTGTTATCAACACCTTCAGTAATAACTAAGGCATGTCAATAGTAACCTAAAGTACAAAGTGGAAACTGATACAGCAAAAAACCTACAGGAGACATGGATTGTAGAACATATCACTAAACACTGCTACATGTATTAGCTTCTAAATGAACAGCCAAAGATTAAAACCAGAGGTTGAAAACTCAGCACAGAATCACCCATTGCTTGTGACCCACCATCTTTTCTTAATACAGCCAAGTGATATGGTTTGGCTGTCTCCTAACCCAAGTTTCATCCTGAATTATAGTTCCCATAATCCCCACATGTCACGGGAGGGACCCGGTCAGAGGTAGTTGAATCACTGGGGTGGTTACTCTCGTGCTGTTTTCATGATAGTAAGTGAGTTCTCTTACTATAAGGTTTTATAAGGGTCTTTTCCCCCTTTTATCAGGGTACTTCTTGCTGCCACTATGTGAAGAAGGATGTGTTTGCTTCCCCTTCCGCCATGATTGTAAGTTTCCTGAAGCCTCCGCAGCCCTGCTGAACTGTGAGTCAATTAAACCTCTTTCCTTTATAAATTACCCAGTCTCAGCTATGTCTTTATTAGCAGCATGAGAATGGACTAATACAGTAAATTGGTACCAGGTAGTGGGGCGCTGCTGTAAAGATATCTGAAAATGTGGAAGTGACTTTGGAACTGGGTAACAGACAGAGGTTGGAACAGTTTGGAGGGCTCAGAAGAAGACAGGAAAATGTGGGAAAGTTTGGAACTTCCTAGTTTCCTAGAGATTTGTTGAATGGCTTTGACCAAAATGCTGATAGTGATATGGACAATGAAGTCCAGGCTGAGGTGGTCTCAGATGGAGATGAGGAACTTGTTGAGAACTGGAGTAAAGGTCACTCTTGCTATGCAAAGTAACTGGCGGTATTTTGCCCCTGCCCTAGAGATCCATGGAACTTTAAACTTGAGAGAATGATTTTGAGTATCCGGTAAAAGAAATGTCTAAGCAGCAAAGCATTCAAAAGGCGACAGACCATAAAAGTTCGGAAAATTTGCAGGCTGACAATGCAGTGGAAAAGAGAAACCCATTTTCTGGGGAGAAATTCAAGCCAGCTGCAGATATTTGCATAAGCAACGAGGAGCCAAAGACACCAAGACACCAAGACATAGGGAAAATGTCTCCAGGGCATGCCAGAGACCTTCATGGCAGCCCTTCCCATCACAGGCCTGGAGGCCTAGGAGGGAAAATGGTTTCATGGCCTGGGCCCAAGGTACCCGTTGCTGTGTGCAGTCTTGGGTCTTGGTGCCCTGCATCTCAGCCACTCTAGCTGTGGCTAAAAGGGGCCAATGTACAGCTCAGGCCATTGCTTCAGAGGGTGCAAGCCCCACGCCTTGGCAGCTTCCATGTGGTGTTGGCCTGCAGATGTGCAGAAGTCAAGAATTAAGGTTTGGGAACCTCCACCTAGATTTCAGCAGATGTATGGAAATACCTGGATATCCAGGTAGAAGTTTGCTGTAGGGGCAGAGCCCTCATAGAAAACCTCTGCTAGGGCAGTGCAGATAGGAAATGTGTGGCCGGAGCCCCCACACAGAGTCCCCACTGGGGCACTGCCTTGTGGAGCTTTGAGAAGAGGTCCACTGTCCTTCAGACCCCAGAATGGTAGACCCACTGACATCTTGCACCATGAACTTAGAGAAGCCACAGATACTCAATGCCAGTCCATGAAAGCAGTCATGAGTGGGTCTATACCCTGCAAAGGCACAGGGATGGAGCTGCCCAAGGCTAGTGGGAGTCCACCTCTTCCATCAGCATGACTTGGATGTGAGACATGGAATCAAAGGACATCATTTTGGAGCTTTATGATTTGATTGCCCTGCTGGATTTCAGACTTGCATGGGGCCTGTAGCCCCTCTGTTTTGGCCAATTTATCCCACTTGGAATGGGCATATTTACCCAATGCCTGTATCCCCGTTGTATTTAGGAAGTAACTTACTTGCTTTTGATTTTACAGGCTCATAGGTGGAAGGGACGTGTCTTGTCTCAGATGAGACTTTGGACTTAGACTTTTAGGTTAATACTGGAATGAGTTAAGATTTTGGGGGACTGTTGGGAAGGCATGATTGTGTTTTGAAATGTGAGGATATGAGATGTGCAAGGGGCCAGGGGCAGAATGATATGGTTTGGCTGTGTCCCCACCCCCATGCTCTTGTTCTTGTGATAGTGAGTTCTCACAAGAACTTATGATTTTTTAAGAGGCTTTCCCCCCTTTGCTCAGCAATTCTCCTTTCTGCTGCCATGTGAAGAAGGATGTGTTTGCTTCCCCCTCCACCATGATTGTAAGTATCCTGAGGCCTCCCCAGCCAGACTGAACTGTGAGTCAATTAAACCTCTTTCCTCTATAAATTATCCAGCTTCAGGTATGTCTTTATTAGCAGCTTGAGAAGGGACAAATACACCAAGTAAATAATATGGATTCTATAGTCAGAGGGCCTGTGTGAATCCTGGCTCTGCCACTTCCTAGCTGTATGAATTTAATACCTCTGTGTCTTGGTTACCTCATCTGTAAAATGACACCTTAACTATACCTATCTCAGAGTTTTGGTAAGGATTAAATATGTTAATATATGCTGACACATAGTACTAGAATGTTAGCCATTATTATCATGATCATCATTATTACTACTACTACTATTATTTTTCACTCTCCTCCTAACGTCAATATCTGGAGTCTCCTCTCTCACCCACATCCCTCCTTTTTAGCATAGGGGAGATATGCTGATGGATTTCAGTCAATCAGGCCCCACCTCGGGTGCCCTTTCTATGGTTCAGTGGGTACTAGAAGTGGGGCCTGACTGACTGAAATCCATCAACACATCTCCCCTAACCCAAGCAAGGCAGAAAGAAACCTAGCACTTGTTCAGGAAATGCAGAGATGCTCATTCTCCTCCTTACAGAGCTGGGTTGCTGAAGATGGGAAGCTTACTTCCATTGTGTGAGGAGTGACTGGTATGCCAAAGGCACACTTGTAGAGCTTGAGGATGGAGCCAACCCAGAAGTGAGAGCCAAGAAAAAATCCTAGTGGCAAAACCAAATCCTAGATCAGCCAAACCCAAAAGCCAGCTTCCCTGGAATGTTCACTTACAGGACTGTAAATCGCTGCTATGGTCTGAATGTTATGTCCCCCCAAAATTCATATGTTGTAACCTTATCACCAGTGCATTGTATTAAGTGGTGGGGACGTTTGAAGGTGATTAAGTCATGAGCACATCCCCATGAAGTCATATCCTTACGACTGGGATCAGTGCCCTTATAAAGATGTCCAAGGGAGCTTGTTCATTCCTTCTGTCTTGTGAGGACACACAGAAGGCATCTTCTTATAAAAACAGCCCCTCAGGCCGGGCGCGGTGGCTCACACCTGTAATCCCAGCACTTTGGGAGTCTGAGACGGATGGATCACGAGGTCAGGAGATTGAGACCATCCTGGCTAACATGGTGAAACCCCGTCTTTACTAAAATACAAAAAAAATTAGCCGGGCATGGTGGCAGGCGCCTGTAGTCCCAGCTACTTGGGAGGCTGAGGCAGGAGAATGGTGTGAACCCAGGAGGCAGAGCTTGCAGTGAGCAGAGATAGCGCCACTGCACTCCAGCCTGGGCGACAGAGCAAGACTCCGTCTCAAAAAAAAAAACGGGCCCTCAGCCAGGTGTGGTGACTCACGCCTGTAATCCTAACACTTTGGGAGGCCAAGGCAGGTGGATCACCTGAGGTCAGGATTTCAAGACCAGCCTGGCCAGGTTGGTGAAACCCCATCTCTACTAAAAAAATACAAAATTAGCCAGGTGTAGTGATGCATGCCTGTAGTTCCAGCTACTTGGGAGGCTGAGACAGGAGAATCGCTTGAACCTGGGAGGCAGCGGTTTGCAGTGAGCCAAGATGGCACCATTGCACTCCAGCCTGGGTGACAGAACGAGACTCTGTCTCAAAAAAAAAAAAAAAAAAAAAAAAAAAAAAAACAGGCCCTCACCTACTTCTGTCCATGGCTACTGGGGTTATAAACATGGAAGAATTTAATTCCTTTCTTTCTTTTGTCCTAGGGATTTTCATAGATTTGTTTGAAGGTGTTTTTCATAACAGCCCCCAGCCCCGACTGTTTCTTCCACTTATCCTACTGAGGGTTGGTCCCCAGATCTTTCCTCCCAGTCTCTCCCAGTTCACCTCACTCTGAATCTGCTGGCATCTTGTTCTTGGATTTCCCAGGGTCCAGGTGAGCAATAAATTTCTATTGTTTGTAAATTGCTCAATCTAAGACATTCTATTATAGCAGCCCAAGTGCACTACAACATCTCTTTTAGCTTAAGCTAGTTGGGGTCCAATTTTGTTCCTTAAATCTATTATGTATTCATAACTATGTTTTATGACTTGTGGGATTAGTATTTTTTTTTATTTAAAAGACAAAAAGTCATTATTTGATAAAGATCTCTCAAAAGTCTACACAAGTGAGGACTTAAGTGACTTGGATCCAGGTCTTAATCATGTAAATACAAACAATAGATTCGAAGAGAAAATCAACTCAAATTATAATCACATATGCCCAGAATATTCCTCCAGCCTTTCATAGTTTTGATAAGCAAGCATCAAGTTGTTAAGCAAATCATCTCTATATGCATTGTGTCAAATAGCACACGACCAAACACAGTTCCCAGGACTTCCCCATTTTTTGTTCATGTATCAGTCAGGGCTCTTTCAAGTGCACGTAATGAGTATCTAACCTAAATGAATTTAGATCAAAAAAGGAATGAATTGCCTCATTCGAAAGGGAAATCCAAATCCCAGGGCTCAAATTGTGTGATTAGGTATCTTTTTTCTCTGTCTTTCAGCTGTTTTTCTGTGGTGTAGCAGTGAAAAGCATGAGCTCTAGCGGTATGTTGCCAGATTTAGAATCCTGGGTCCAGAACTTGTTAGCTGTTTTACACTAACCTTATCAATTGACTTCACTTTGCTTTCAGTTTTTTTAATTATAAAAATGAGAAGAAGAATAATGTTTACATCCTAGGTTTTGGGTAAAATGAGTTCAAAAATATAAACTCTTTTATTATTGTCATTATCGGCATCAGGCAATCTCTTTCTACCTGGTGGCAAAGATGGCCCCAACAACAGCTTATGTGATCCTTAGGGAGAGGAATTCCAGGGGAACAGAGCATCTCTTTCTAGAGAGCTTCAGGAAAAGCTCCGGCAATAATTCCCATTTGCCAAACCTGAATTACATGTCCAGCCCTAGATCAGAGAGTGGGGCCAGCCCCTGCTGAGCAATTTGGACTAAAGGTAGAAGAGAGGGGTTCCTCAAAGGGAAATTGGAGTGCTACTACCAAAAAAGGAAAGACAAAAACAATTAATGTTCACTACAGAGCCATCTACATCCTGATTAGTAAAATGGTAAATAATAGTTGTTGCTGTTTTACACAGTGAACAATAGTATTCATGAGAAGGACATAGCCTGTAAGCCAAGTTTTAAGAAAATTTTCTTTATTATTTGGGAAGTTAGATTTGATCATTGTAGAAGTCCTCTCCAGATTCAATGAAATTGAGGTTTAGAAAGATCTTAAGACATAATTTAAAAAATGAAAATACAACAGAAATAAGCCTTTGGGTATCTACAGAGTGGGCAGATATTACTGTGACGGCTCCTCATTCCAGATAACAAACAAACGGCATACTCAAGTTTTGCTGTCATTGGAATTAGCCATGAATGCTTTATGGAAATGGATAGCTTTGAAGAAAGGATCGTCTTCCCCTTGATATGGAAGGGTGACCTAAAGACTGGATCAAAGGGCATATGTGAAGTTTACAAAGGCCAAATCATTTTAACCGTATTGTCTATTTTCCCATGAAAGTCAGTAAAAATGATATTTTATCATATAAAATTAAAGTGAAAATAAGTTACCTTTCCACTTCCAGAGTAGATAAAAGAGATACACATTTCATGAAATCAGTTATAATTTTTCAAATTTTCTGAAAAGTGAGGAAAGATACAAAATAATCTCCATATATAATATGGCCAAAACCAGTAGAAGCAAATTAAAAGCCACTATCTCACCTTGTTGAAGTGCCACAATGCTTTTTGTAAATCAGCACAATCATGAAGTGGAAAACAATAAAAGGAGATTTCATAAAATGTGTGTCTGGAAAATAAACACCTTGCAAGAATTTTGCATCTTATTAATAAGGTAGGAGTCTTTTCTGGGGCACTTAACCTGAAGGCCATGTGTGGCTCCATCCACCTTCTGTCCATGGCTACTGGGGTTATAAACATGGAAGAATTTAATTCCCTTTTTTCTTTTGTCCTGGGGATTTTCATAGGTTTGTTTGAAGGTGTTTTTCACCTCCTCCTCCTCCCCAGCCAACGACTGTTTCTTCCACTTATCCCATTGAGGGTTGGTCCCTAAATCTTTCCTCCCAGTCTCTATCAAATCTGAGATTTAAGCTGTGGTCTCATTCAAGCCCTGGTAGTTTTCATGACGCTCTTTTTTCTGATACAGATGATTTCTAGATACAAAGTAATTAGCAAATGAGCTGTTAATGAAATCTGAGCAGACATCTTCAGTCCATAGAGTAGAATTACATTTCTTTCCACATTTCGTGCTTCACCAACAAGGGATTGGTCGGCAACCAGCAGGCTCTCAGGGAAACTTGTATTTGTGTAATCCAGTCCAATAACCAAATGCCTCCTTGAATACAGCAGAGCACAATGCCCCCAGCTGCTGTTGAGAGGCCTTCAAGTCCTCCATCTATATATTAATTTTTAATGACATTGATGCTACCAGAGCATTGTAAGTAGAAGGCAAGTTTTTAGTTGTTTTCCTAGCAGAAGTGGAAAATTTCCACCAATCTTTCTTACTCTCCCAAGAGATCCCTCATACAGAAAAGGACCAAAGGTTGTGACTTCCAATCCACGGAAGTTCAGCCTGTGGCAGAGACATGATGCTTGCCCACCCAGACGATGACCAACCCAATGACTTTAGCCTTTTTGGACCTGTATCACTAAGTAGAGGAAGTCACCACCGAAGATCTTTGTTTGACTTTAAGATGGCTATTTCTGCAAGCTATTCCCTCCTCTGTGGCCTTGGTGGAGGAACAACCCAGACTACCTCAACACCAAACTTTTCTCCCTTCTAAAGCATACCCCTCCAATCGGAAGATCAGGAATCAATGGGAAAGTTATTTCTAAACTGTTACCTAGCTTCAGATTTTCTGCATTAAGGGAACTTAAAAGTCTCTAATTTCCTGATTCCCATAGAAAGACACAAAAAAAGTCAGATAAACCACAGGACTCTCTTCCTCAGAGACAGGGCTTTGTATTCAGAGTTAAGGGACGTAACAATGAAATGCAGAAGAAACACACACATACACCTTTACCATTAGTGGCCAAATCAGCCTCTTCTTTCCTAGGAAGGAAAAAGATGGCCCATCTGCCTGTGGCTTGCAAGTCACCTACACCTCTCAGAATTAAGAGATTTGGGGAAAAAAACAGAAGTCTTCCAAATAAGAAAAAGAAAGTCATTTCTGGAATTATAAAAAATCTTGTCCAAGAAAATGTAGCTGATGTGATGTGATGTGTGATATATGGCATGATATGACATGGACAATAGCCAGAGGCTGGGTGCAGGTGGCCTCACAGAAGAAAAATGCAGACACATGGGCATCCCTGACAGCAATGACTCACTTCCCTTGGGGAGGGGTGGTTCCAGTCCAGACCAGTCCTAGGATGGCCTGTTCAGTTTTAGCAGTGCCCCTACTGATGTTGAGGTTTAGGTCAGTGGGAGATTTAGGTCAGAACCCCTAAAACTACATAACCCCTCCTGATTCATAACAATTACCAGTAAAGGCCGGACTCTCACATTAGCCCCAGAAAGGGCTTTCTCTGGAGTGGAAATTCATGACGAGGCTGGGCATCCTGGAATTATCAGAATCACAGCACATCTCATGTTCCTAAGACTGGAGTCAAAACAATATCCTCCATAGAGGCTAATCCAGAATCAGAGTATCTGATCTCATTGCATTACTTCCCTATGTAACTTCTAGCTTCAAGCACAAAAAAAAAAGGTGGGGAGTGAAGACTTGGCTCTCTTATTAAAGTCATAATAAAACTGAAAGCAGTAAGAAGAGTCAGAATTTTACACAAAAATGCCCTGTTGGCATTTGGGGAAATTTGTGTGAAGCCAAAGCTCAGAGGACAAGAAAGAGCCAAGGAATTAAGATCTCTTGGAAAAAGCAGAAAATATCACCCAAAAAGATTTCACCACATTCTGGTAAGTTGTGTAAACTTGGTGCTTGAGGTAAACCAAATAATTAATGGCTACATAACCACCACTCAATCATTTTCATGGCCCAAGATCCAAAAGCACAGGCATCTGGTAAAGAGTATTTTAGCAAATGGTCTTCATGCCACTTCTAAATGCATACCTGTCAACCTTTGGAATTGAAGGACATTCTTGACCATGCTACCCGGGCAAGCAATCAGAGTTCTGTGGACTCATGGACCTATAAAAATGACGATGAGTTGTCTTTACTTTTTTATTTTAAGATTCTGTTATTCTGGTTTAGTTCCATTTTTTAAAATTTAAAAAGATTTAGTCTCACATGAACAACATGATCCACATAATCAGCAGGCTGAGATGTTAAGAATTTTAACTTTTTGCTACTTTTAATAGGATGTCTCAAAATCTTTTCTCCATAAATATTCAATTTGGTGCAGGGAGAGTAAACAGTGATAAACCATGTTTGTTTTGAGAAATATAGCCAACATTCTTAATGGTCATAACCCATCTTTGCATATAATCCAATCTGGCCGATGTACCAATCCTCTGAGTTAGAGGTAAAGGATCTATAACTAAATACTTCAAGTCTCCCAGATATCTCAATTCACAACTCACATAGAAATCACAATGGACTTAAATGTCTGTGTCTGATAGCATAAGATTTAGGCTATACATAGATATAGCAAAATTTCACCTCAATCCAATTTCGCAGTTTTTCCCAGGCCAAGCAGTCACTGAGTTGGGGCATGTTTGTAGTGTTGGGATAAAAGCTTTTAGTTGACCAGGGTGGATGGGCATGTTTTATAACTCCATGAATGGAGTACCATGCCACATTCACTGCCCAATCTCAGGGACAAAGTCAAAAGAAGAACCTTCTCAAAGTCCTGCCAAATACGTATCATCATTGTGCTCATTGTGCTCAAAGTGATTGTGCTCATCTTCAGGATGAAGTCTTGTCACTGCCAATCACTCTTTCATCTGCACAGATTTGTTAGGCTGCCACCTTCAGACTCAAGCCTCTTTTCTAGAAGCAAAACACAAATTTTCACATTCTAATTTTGTTATCACTTATTCTAGGTGTTCCAAGTAGGCTAAATGAGAATAAAATTATATAAATCAAATTAAATCATAGGTGTCTTCAAATACTTCAGAATGGCACTAAACATAAACAATTCAACTTCCATATTGCAAATAAAACCTCAGCTAAATGATCTGTGGTTGCCACACAGGCTGTTCACCAATATTTGGTCCTCTCCTTTCTGATACATGGTAGGATTATGCTTCTGACCCTCCTGTTGAGGCCAGCATGGGCATGTAATTGGCTTTGATCAACAAATATGAGCACAAGTGTCACTTCCAGGAGGAAGCCTTAAGAGTCAACGAGATGTCTCAAAATTTTTTCTCCATAAATATTCAATTTGTCATGGGGGTAGTACCTCTTTGTCATATTCATTTCTTCCTCTGCCATGATGATCATCGATATTCTCAATATGACTGCTCTATCGGCCTAGATCCCTGAATAAAGATGATAACAATATACAATAGAGACACAATGTGAGCAATAAATACATATATGTTAACTCATTTAGCTTCAGGGATTGTTTGTTACTGCAACATAACCTGACTGATACACCATAACCTGATTGAAACACCATCCGTTTATAGGAAAGAAAGGCTTGGACACTAAGCACTACGATAAATGTTACTATAATCCAAAACAGAAGAAACTTGAGACTATACCTACTATACGGCAGCATATAGATGATATGTGGGTATATCTATAACAGACTTTTCTCTCATCTCACCCCTCACCAAAAAAAAAAAAGACAAAAAACTTCTCAAACAATTGGATAATCTGAATTCTTCAAAATCAATGTTCAAAAACTGAAAGTGAAAAAACCAGAGTTCCCTCATTTTGATCCATTTGTCAAAAATCATTTGCAGAGTTCCACTTCTTTTCTAAGACCAAGCACATTAATCAAATACAGAGCTTCAAAGGGGCTTCATTTTGAGCGACAGAACAGACAAATAAATTAGCTGCCCATGGCTCCTTTGTAATTGAAGAGGACCAGTCTGACCCAAGGGGAGAAGACTAAATCAAAAAGCAAAACATCCAAGTAAAAACAGCATCAAGGGCCTTAAACAAACCAAAAAGCCATCCTATACCCTCTCGTGTCCAAGGGTGTTATGTATGAGCCAAGCACGTGTGTGTTCATCCACTAATAAGAGAATGCAAACATCCCACATGTGATTGATTTCTTATGTGCTACCATCATAAAAATAAGTTTGTGTCTGGAATACATATTCCAGACATGTGGCAGTTTATAAACCTGATCATGCATGTTATACCTACAACTTCCAAAAATTTTTCTCTTTGAAATGATGTGACTCTAGAAGGTTTTCTTCTTTATTTCTGGGAAGAATCGCTTAAAGTTTCTCATTTAAGTAAGTAAAGAACTGCTCGTTTTTAGTTTGAAGAGCTTTTAACTAGTGACTCAGTGAAGAGTGATGTCATATGTTATCCTAGGACTGCTGGTGTGGTTCTCTCTGCTCATTCTAACCATTCCCCGTTTCTGTGGCAGGCAGTAATCCCCGGTTTCCATCCTCTAGTCAGCTTCTTCCCAGCCAGCCATACAGCGAACAGCCTCACAAGCAGCGGATGAAACAGGAAGTCTGACAGCTTGAGTCTGCAGTGGGACCCCTAGTGTTTTCCCACTCCATGTCCTGGCATCGTTCCCCAGAAGTACAAACACACACACACACAGAGCTCCCATTGTTGCAGCCTTCCTCAGCCCACTGATCCTAATATGGAATGCAGCAGGAAACCCATGATTTCCTGACACTCGACAAGCTGGAGGAAGCAAGGGGAAAAAACTCCATTAAAAAGCCCAGCTTTCCTCCATGTTAGATGTGACTTGGAAAATGAGAAAGATTTAGCAAAATTCCACCGTGTCTTTTGCCAGGCTGGAGACAGGGAGAGCAGAGTAAAACCCTCAGGCTGCTGAAATTTCTAGGCTGTGAGGAAGCCCCTCGAATTCTGTGAAAATAAGGGTTTCTTAACTCACACTGAGAACGGAAAGGGGCAGACCCTTTTCAGAACTCCCCCAAGTGTGTGTTACCTTTCTTTACCAGCATGGTAAGCAACAGGGCATATCCCAGCCTCGGACATGTCTGTATGATCCAAGGTACCCAAAGTCAGACAGAGTAAATTCAAGCCTGGCACTGGCTTTCCGCCGCTTCATGTGCTTTGGATGAAGCAGGAGAAGCAACAGCAGCAGGAGTCCCCAGCAGCTGGAGCCGCAAGAATGAACTGCAAAGAGGGAACTGACGGCAGCTGCGGCTGCAGGGGCAACGACGAGAAGAAGATGTTGAAGTGTGTAGTGGTGGGGGACGGTGCCGTGGGGAAAACCTGCCTGCTGATGAGCTACGCCAACGATGCCTTTCCAGAGGAATACGTGCCCACTGTGTTTGACCACTATGCAGGTAAGAAAAAGTGGGAAACTCTCTGCATCCAGATAAACGATGCAGGAGGCGATACCTTAAGTTCAGAGGGGCCTGGTTCATTTCTAATGTCAGTATTGGGTGCGGGCCTGGCAGTAACCAGGGAGCTTAGCGTAGTGTACAACTCAGGACTTGACTGTTGGTAGAACAATTTGTGCATCAATTTGTATGGTAACACTTTTTCTCCCTTAAAGCGAATGGGTAACGCCAGGAAAATATTCTGACCTGCCCTCTAGATTTGGGGGACAGAGGTTTGACTCAACATTTGCCTCAAGATTCATTAAAGTTTTACTGTGAACATTTTTAAATGCAGTGTAATTGCATCACAATTCTTTTCTGCCAAAAAAAGAACCACCACTAGACACACAAATGGTGAAAGGATTGTTCTTGCCGCTCTTTGCGTATTCACCTCATGCCATTTACAAATGAAAATGCTAAGATTAAGAAAACATTCATTTTTTCTAAAACAGTTGGTGCTGTAATACTATAGTTTTATTTTCCTGGGGTTGTAGATTGGGTTAGAGTTTTTAAAAGGTTTTAAATATGTATTAGGCTATCTGTATCTTAAAAGAAAAATGTTTAATTAACGTTTTTAAAAGTAAAAATATAAGTAAAATCTGAATTATTTTAAAGTATGTCCTGAAAGGACAAAATGCATATTAAATATTTTAAAGCATGGCAGTTAAGACACTGTAGTCACAACTTGCAGGGGACTTTTTATTTTTTGAGTGTTCTAAAGTTTGTAGGTGTACTTGTCTGGGTGATAGCATTATCTAAATTTTTCCATTTTGATTCTTACTTCTTCTCTTAATTGCCAAAACAAATTTTATTAAGTTTATCAAGAGCAAGTTAATGAAATTCTTCAAGCTTATAGTAGCTTACATTTTATAACTTTTTTGTCATAATGATCTTTATCAGAGATCTGAGACCTTGTGAATGGAAAATTTCTCCTCCTTCATTTTGGCTTTGGGTCAGGTTCACCAAAGGGGAAATGGCCCACAGGAAACCAGCGTGAGTGTCTGCTTGGCAATGTAGCCATTTGAAATCCTCCTTCTATAGAAAGTAGCTTCTTTTCCAGAACTAAGCCATCACCTAAGTCACTGCTTCCCCCTACACTTACATGATGTATGAAAATATCCCACAGCAGACAGGGAGAGAACCACAGTGAATACAGTATCCATTTCCCAGCAGGTTTTTCTGTATTTGTAGAAATTAAGAGCAAATTTTAATGCTGGCTCACCTAAGCCTTTCTGAAAATATAATGACTCTGCCCAGAGAAGAACATTTTAATGAGAACAGAATAAAGAGAAGAACAGGTTGACTTTCATCTTGAGAAAAAAACTAATTATAAAATTTGAGGGTCTGTGTCTTGAGAAAGTTCCTCAGATTCTTGTCCTGAAAGCATCTTAGCAAAAGTTATTTATTCTACACCTTCTTTCTGCCAAAAAAGGGACAGTAGCTACCTTATTTCAAAAACTTTTCAATCAAAGGTGGAACTCAAGATCTAAAGGGAGAGGCTTCAAATGCTTATGAAAATTATGTATCCAAATCCCCACGTATTCAGGGAGCCAGTTACAGTATGGTACCAGGAAAAAGGAGAATCAAGTCAGCCTATAAAAAACCACACGAGAAATCAAACAAAGGCTGAACCACAGCTAGATTCCACTAGGCTCCAATGATTTTATATTTTAATTATGTATATACTTACTATTGTTAAGCATTAAAGCATCTTAAAGATTTTGGCTAGTCTATTATTTTAGCTCCCAAGAAATCACAGCCACTATACTCAGAGCAATATTTTGCACATACAAACATTCCTAAACATGGTTACTTTGATGTACACTTTGTACCTCCTTACGATATAATCATCTCATGTGCTTTCAGTAAGGTTAAAAAGAGAATGAAGACATGAGCCACATACATCTAGGACTGTAATGAAGTGGGCTTTTTTTTTTTTTTTTTTTTTTTGAGACAGAGTCTTGCTCTGTCACCCAGGCTGGAGTGCAGTGACGTGACTTGGCTCACTGCAACTTCCACCTTCCAGGTTCAAACAATTTTCCTGCCTCAGCCTCCTGAGTAACTGGGATTGCAGGCGCGTGCCACCATGCCTGGCTAATTTTTGTATTTTTAGTAGAGACGGGGTTTCACCATGCTAACCAGGCTGGTCTCAAACTCCTGATCTCGTGTTCCGCCTGCCTCAGTCTCCTAACGTGCTGGGATTACAGGCGTGAGCCACCGCACCAAACCAGAAGTGGTCATTTCTATAAGCAGAAGGATCTTCTCCACCACAAAGACTTGAGTTCCTTTTACCACCACTGTCCTGATATATGATCTGGTTGAACATAAATCCTTAAGCAGACACATGAGCATCTACAATCAATTGCAAAAGAACTAAATGCCCTCTTCTCCATTTGGATCCAGTGTCTAGTTCCTGGGTCCTACTGGCCTCCTCTAAAATGACAACCTGCAGTTGAGTGCTGAGACTTTAGAAGTTATAGTTCAAGTCATAGACAGCCTATCCATTTTTACTAGTAGACATTTTACTAGTAACTGCCCAACCCAGGAAAGTAGAGATAAAATAGTAAGGATGGAAATACAACCTACTGTGCAAGATGGTGATCTCTGAAGTTAGGCAGCCCAGTTCTAATACTGGCTCTGTCATTTACTCTGTGGCCTTGAGCAAGTTACTTAACCTCTCTGTGCCTCGGTTATCACAAATGAGAAACAGGGACAATGAAGGTATTAGAATTGTGTGTGAGAACAAAATGATTAATATATGTAAAGTTCTTAGAACAATGCCTCCTGTGTGATAAGAGTTAGGTACATGGTAGCTATTAAGAATATGGTCTTGATACTTGCATACAGCCAGGAAAAGGAATGAAAATGTAACTAAAAGATAAAGACTACAAGGAGGAAAAATATAATTACAAGAGTATCCTTTAGAAGACTAAGGTAGGATGGATTGTATGTATTTTCTTTATAAAATGGTTACCATGTTTACTGATAATTAACAAATGTGTCTATATGAAGTAATAGTAGTGGGATATTAAATTAGGAGGGGAAATATCAGTTTTGCATGAGTAAAAATATGTAAAATTGTTTTGAATGAGTTTATTTTTACAGGAAAAATCAACAACCAGCTACAAAAAACAATTTTTAAAGTTCTATGAATTCTGATGTATCCCTACCTCCTACCTACCAAAATCCAAAAGCACATCTGCTCCATGTAGCTTTCCTTGACTCCCCAAGAATAATTCCCTGTTCCATCTTCAATCCCAATTTCACAAATTTGTTTACATCTCTAGGATCTTCCACTACTGTATAGCAATTTATATGCTTCCTTATTTTCCCATCTCTGCTGTGCTGGAAATTCCTTAAGGGAAAGGAGCTGTGTCTTTCACGTCCTGTGAAATCCAACAGTCAGTTCTAGGTCCTCCTCTTGATCTCTTGGAAGCTTTTTTTATGGTTCATTACCCCCCTTCCTAAAGCATTTTCTTGGCTTGGTTTCTGGGATGCCACATTCTCCTGGTTTTGTTTCCACTCACCAGCAAATCTTTTTCCATCTCCAATGCCACCTCCCCTCTCTCTTCCCAACCACCAAATGTTGGGAAACACTGAAACCCCAGTGTTCAGTCCCTGGGTTCTCTTCTTCATTTACACTTAGGGTACGCTTGATTGTATCTAGTTTTGTAACTTTAAACATCATTCATATCCTGACAACTCCAAAACTTGTAACTCTACCACCAAAACCCCTTGAGACTCAGACTCATATATCCAACTGTTTGAATATCTAATAGGCATCTCATTCTTAACCTGTCCAAACCAAATTGTTTAACTTCCCCAATCTACTTTTCCCCTAGGCTTCCCCATGTAAGTACATGACCACTATTATCCACCCAGTTTCTGAAAACAAAAGCTTTGGTATTGACTCCTTTGGTCCTTTGACAACATTCCCCTCCCTTTCTATTCAAACCAATAGTTATCATCCCTTCCTCCTACCGATCAGCTCAACATTCAAAATACATCCCAAACCTGATCACTTATCACCATCTTCATTGCCTTCACTCTTTTTCAAGCCACCATCATCTCTCATCCAAACTACTATAATCAATTCCCAATTCCCTACTTCCAATCTTGCCCCCATCATCATTTCTCCACATAGCTGGCAGAGGGACTGTCTAAAACCCCAACTTCTCCAACCACTTCCCTTAACACTCAGACCCAACCCTGTATTATCTTGTATATGATGCACTCCATGACTCAGTCCCTGTTATCTCTCCAATCTCATCTCTTAACACTCTCCTCATCAGTGTTTTTGCTGTAACCACACTCACCATCTTGCTATTCCTCAAGCACACCAAACTCCTTCCCTTGAAGAGTTTCTACTTGCTTTTTCCCCAGCCTCATACTATTCCACTAGATCTCCCATAGCTCCAACTGACCACATTATTTAATGCATGTGTGCATGCACACACTCACACTACACACACACTCTCTTTCTCTCTTTAACCTATCTTGCCACAGCTTTCATTATAATAGTTAATACTACCTGATATTATATATGTATTTGCTATCTCCAGCTTCAAAAAACAAAGTCCCACATATTATAGACTCTCAACAGACTCTCAACTCTCAGATTATTCTCAACTGAATAAATGAATTACTATGTCTTCACAGTCTTAGTCCTTCCAACACTTAGTTTCTGGTCCATTAAAACTTTGATGAATAAATGAACAAATTGCTTGTCCAATAGATATCTCTTTAGGAATGAACATACAAAAATGTTTATGACATTTATTATATTTCTGAACTATTTTGTTCATATTTTAAATAATCATTTTATCCCCATTGTAATTGTAATATAATATTGAATTTTCTTTTCTTTTTTTTTTTTTTTTTTTGAGACAGAGTCTCACTCTATCACCAGGCTGGAGTGCAGTGGCACGATCTCGGCTCACTGTAACCTCTGCCTCCCAGGTTCAAGCAATTCTTCTGCCTTAGCCTTCCAAGCAGCTGGGACTACAGGCACGTGCCACCACGCCCAGCTAATTTTTTTCTATTTTTAGTAGAGACGGGGTTTCACCATGTTGGCCAGGATGGTCTTGATGTCTTGACCTCGTGATCCACCCATCTCAGCCTCCCAAAGTGCTGGGATTAGAGGCATGAGCCACCACGCCCAGCCAGTATTGAATTTTCTTGACCTAAGTGGCCAGTGTCACATCTATTGAATAGTGTAACTATATAATGTGTAAATAGAACTTGGGATTCCTTCATTTACATTATATTCAAAAGCTGACATACATTTTGGGTGCCTCACTCAAACTCTTCTAGTTCTAATATACAGAGCATATTTCAGAGTAACCCTAAGTTTGGCTGACGGCTAGGTCTAAAGGGTAGGAGCAGTGGGATGAAGGTGGGAAAAGTCACTCTTGTTTATTACAAGTGTGTCTAAGAAACAGCCCTGGGCTCTGCTCCTTACTCCCTTCCAGGGATGACTCAATGTGTCCTAACAACCTTGAGAGCTTTCACAGCTTACCATGGAAGAAGTGCATTTCTTCCCACATCCTATCTTTAGTTTTGAGTTTTGTAGCAGACCCCTCACTGGTAAAATATTCTTACCGATTAATGTTTCAAGTGACATATAGCATAAGGATAAGAGCTCCATTTTGAATTTAGATTGTATGTTGAGTTAGTTTTGTACATGGTTTATATGCCCAGGTACATAGGTGTGTAAAATAAGCTCATTCCAGCTGAAACATCTTTATGATGTTCACCATTTCCATCATTCTCTGTATTATTTTGTCTGTGAATCTTTCTTCTATCACCCACCCTTCCAGAGCTTGTTTGTTGAAAGCCATCAAATTTGGAATACCACATGAAGCCACTATTTGCAAACCCAGGCTGCCTATGCAGGAAATTAACACAATTCATGGAAAGGAGAGAAATCCAGTTATTCTATCAGCTGATTGAGATGTAAAAGGAAGTTGTTTTTACAGAAAGCTGAAAGTCAGTTCTAACTTTTTCCACTTAGTTAAATGGTGAGCAACCCAAGGTAGACAGTCACAACCTTAATGGCCAGAGCAGGGGGTGGGAAACAAGTCCAAACCACAGGGGGGAAAAAATAACATAATCATAATAAACAGTGAATAACAATAAAGTCCCGGGTTTATAAAGGGTTGTGACACAGTTCTGCTCATTTGGGAAAATTTATTCAGAAGTTTCTCTTTTGCTCTTTCTGAAGACACCTGAGAGTCTCTGAAGAATGGATGAGATTCTTTTTTTGTAAGCCACAAGGAAAGCTAAAGCAATTTGCATGAGACTATAAAATAAATCACCAGGTTCTTAAACACAAATATAAAAGAAGTTTGTGAAAGAGGAGACAAGAATGGGCCAGGTGAATCACTCACTCTGTTCCTTCTAAATGAAATGATACTAAAAAACCTAAAATCTCATAGGTATCTAGTCCCCTGATGTTTCTTTTTGAGGTAGTGTGATGTGTAGCTGATGATCTTTCTAGATTCTAGAAGGCCACACTAAAGATACAGTGACAGGAATCAGGTGCACACATTCCTCCACAGTGTACACTGTGATACTTTTTTTTTTTTTTTTTTTTTTTTTTTGAGACGGAGTCTCGCTCTGTCGCCCAGGCTGGAGTGCAGTGGCCGGATCTCAGCTCACTGCAAGCTCCGCCTCCCGGGTTTACGCCATTCTCCTGCCTCAGCCTCCCGAGTAACTGGGACTACAGGCGCCTGCCACATCGCACGGCTAGTTTTTTTGTATTTTTTTAGTAGAGACGGGGTTTCACCGTGTTAGCCAGGATGGTCTCGATCTCCTGACCTCGTGATCCACCCGTCTCGGCCTCCCAAAGTGCTGGGATTACAGGCTTGAGCCACCGCGCCCGGCCTGTGATACTTAATAAGAGCAAGCTCCCTCAGAGGCTTCAAGGATGGAAACTGCACTCAGAAAGCTGAAATGTACTGCAGAAGTGGTAAATTGTGAGCTGCTTCTCTTAGGAGTAAGAAAGAAGAAAAAATAGAAGAGGGACAAAGAAAAGTATCTGTGACCAAAGGAGCATGAGAAAAGTCATGCTCCCAGGGGTAGAAGCTGCATCTGCCCCTATGACCCTCTTGCATTCCAGCTTCAGCTGGCAACAAACCAAGGACTGTGACCAATTCAGGCCTCATTGGACAGGCTCCCTCTGAGCAAGACTTTGCAAGACTTTTAATTCCACATAGCTCTGCACCCTGCACCATCCAGGTCCAGAAATTCTTCATAAATTGTACTACCTATTTGCCCACTGAAGTTGAGCTTCAGGTAAACAGTATTTTATTCCTAGACTAGCTTTTTTCAAACTTTTCCATCCCTTCTCCTTCTTGTGGGACAAATAACAAATTTGGCTCAAATGACTCCGTACATAGGATGTCTGTGTTTTTGGATAGAGTGGCCCTGTTCTGCGTCAACATGGAGGTGGACACAAACATAAGATGGCTCAGGAAAGGACAGGTAAGAAAATGCAGCAGAAACTGTCTCCCTCATTAACCCTGAGCACAAAAACCACAAGGATCTATGGAGGACCTACCATCTGTGTAACACAGGTTCTGATTTGGCTGAAGGTTTACTTCCCCGCAAATAAAAATGACATATCTTGGGTTAGTTGGCAGAATCCAAACAGTTAATGTTCTGGAGATACCACAGTCAGGATCAATCCCATCATAAATTCAATACGGGTCAGCTCTGAGTCACAGAGTGGCCTGGCGTTGTTCCTGAATGCTCCAAAGTCCCTAAACATTTTGGAGGTGCCCAGTTTTCACACAACAAAAGGACTTGATTCATGTGTATTCACTTAGCACTGTGTCTTGGTTCATGGTACAGCTTTCATCTATGGTGTTCTTCACTCCCAGCCTCAGCGTGAATTTCACTGTGGCCACGTGTGTGTGATCCTACAAACAGTATGGTGGTATTAATTATGACACTAGGATGCCACTAGAATGCATGTTAACTACAATAACAATAGCTATACACTTATATAGTTCTTGCTATGAGTCAGGCATATTTAAAGTATTTTTAGACATCAATTCATTGCCGCCTCACAATGATCCTATAAGATGCTATTTTTTTCACTTTTCATTTTTTAAATTTTTATGGATACAGGCCAGGTGTTGTGGCTCATATCTGTAATCCCAGTGCTTTGGAAAGCCAATGCACAAGGATCCCTTGAGCCTAGAAGCTCAAAGTTACAGTGAGCTGTAATTGTGCCACTGCACTCCAACCTGGGCAACAGAGCAAGACTTCATCTCTAAGACAAAAAAATTATGGATACATTAATAGTTGTTCATACTCACTTATGGAGTATATGTGATGTTTTGATACAAGCATATAATGGGTAATAATCAAATCTAGGCAACTGGTATATCCATAACCTCAAACGTCTATCATTACTTTGTTCATTACATTCTAAACCTACTCTTCTAGCTATTTTGAAATATACAATAAACTATTGTTAACTATAGTCACCCTGTTGTGCTACTGAATACTAGATTTTATTCCATCTAACTATATTTTTGTACCTTGTACCAAATAGCCAACCCTCCTTTATCATAAGATGCTATTATTTTCTCAACTTAGCTGATGAACAACTCCCAGCACAAAGATATTACTCTATTTCCCTCAAGGTTAAATTGCTTGTAATGGGGTTAAGTGGAGGCCATGGAATAGTAAACAATATAAGCAGTGTATAGGTAATAACAATAAAAGAGCCACTGTTAGTTAGGACCTGCCATTAACAAGTAAACCCAAACATGTAAAGGATTAACTCAATGGCAAAGTATTCCTTGCTCATGTGATGCTCTTAAGCAGGTATTCAAGTCAGTAGGGCTGCTTTCTTCCATATGGACATTTAAGGTCTCAGGCTTCTCACATCTGGTAACTCTGACATCCTCTAGGATTTCAGTTATCTGCATCCACCCAGCCTAATGAGAAAGAGCATGGAGAAACTTGAATGGAAAGTTTTATAGGCCAGGCCTGGAAGTGACAAACATCATTTTCAATCACACTGCATAGGAGTTTATTTAGTCATAAGGCCACACCTCACTGTAAAGGCGGTTGGGGGGAAAGCCTGCCTATGTGCCCAAAAGAGGGAAGAATGGATTTTAATGGAAACTAGCAATCTCTGCCTGCATCACACTCTGTGGCCACCAAATATCCCTGCACATTTTTTCCCACATGTAAAACAAACTCACCCTTTTCCCCGGAGGAACCACCTAGAGTTGCATTCTGGCACAGCAACTGTGTCAAAGACCAGTATCTGTTAAGTGATGCATGATTCTTTTCATTTGATCTAAATGTGACTTCTTATGATCCAATAAAAGACAAATTATCTACCCATATACACCATTTGCCCCCGTGCAATGGTAGAACAGGAATGGGATAATCAAAACACTCAAACTCCCTTTCAGAATGGGAAGAATGGGAGACACATTGTAATAATAGAATTCTGATGACAATCCTGACAGTATCATCTATTAATGGAATCCAGAAACAATCGTTTTCTAACTCTGTGAAACCATGAAGATCTGTATTCTATCAATCTCAGCTTTAAAAACAACCAATTCATCTCTTCCCTTTCTTATAACACCTTGCTAAATACGTAAAGTAACAATTAATACATACTAACATTCTGTCATTTTCCCGTCTCTTCATAGAGTGCTGTGGACTCAGTAGGGAGTAACTTTACCTTCCAGGTTTCACAGACAATAGTTTTACAAAATGTTTTGCTACAGTATAACATAGATCATCTTTCCAACCTGCTCTGTTTTGTCACCATCTGCCACCTAACAGCAAAGCCAACACCACATGTATTTTTAGGTTTTTGTAATGATGGCACCACACTACTAGGTAAGCTAAGATGCTGTAACAAATAGGCCAAAATATATAAGGGTTCAAACTATTACAATCCTATTTTCTTACATAATTGCAACATGTATGTTAGATTTAGAGGGTACATGTGCGGTTTGCTGGCTGGGTATATTGCATGATGCTGACGTTTATGACATGAATGATTTCATCACCCAGGTGGTGAGCACGATACCCAATAGTTAGTTCTTCAACCCTTGCCCTCTTCCTTCCCTCCCCCACCAGTGGTACCCAGTGTCTATTGTTGCCCTCTTCCTGTCCATGTGTACCTAGTGTTTACCTCCCACTTACAAGTGAGAACATGTAGTATTTGGTTTTCTGTTTCTATGTTGCTTTGCTTAGAATAATGGCCTCAGCTGGCCGGGCGCGGTGGCTCAAGCCTGTAATCCCAGCACTTTGGGAGGCCGAGACGGGCGGATCACGAGGTCAGGAGATCGAGACCATCCTGGCTAACATGGTGAAACCCCGTCTCTACTAAAAATACAAAAAAAAAAAAAAAAAAAAAAGGATAATGGCCTCTAGCTACATCCATGTTGCTGCAAAAGACATGATTTCATTCTTTTTTATGGCTACGTAGGATTCCAGTTGTATATGTACCACATTTTCTTTATCCAATCCACCACTGATGGGCACCTATGTTGATTCCATGTCTTTGCCATTGTGA
This sequence comes from Trachypithecus francoisi, assembly GCF_009764315.1. Lineage (NCBI taxonomy): Eukaryota > Metazoa > Chordata > Mammalia > Primates > Cercopithecidae > Trachypithecus > Trachypithecus francoisi. The sequence continues at coordinate 41,976,089 of NW_022681468.1, read as the reverse complement.
ATAATGCTGCAATGAACGTGTAAGTTCATGTGTCTTTTTGGCATAATGATTTATTTTCTTTTGGATATATACCCAGTAATAGGATTGCTGAGTAGAATCCTGCTTTTGGTCACATAAGATACCTTGGCAGGTCTTCGGGTTGGTAAGATAGTTCTGTTCCATGTGGTCATTCAGGGATCTCTTTTTTTCCATCTTGTTACTCTGCCATCATCTAGGGCTTTGTGGTGCACTGTATCTAGACACTGGAAGATGACAGACTATGGAGGAGTAAGGTTAGGGAGTGGTGGTATGGGCCAGGCTCACAGGTGGCATGTATCACTTCTGTTCACATTTCAATGGAGAGAACTTAAACTGTAGGCCACACATAATCACAAGGAAGGTGAGCTATGTGCCCAAAGAAGGGACAAACAGACTGTAATAGACACTTAGTCATCTTCACCACAGTCATTAAGTTGAAATCGCTTATACCAAATACAATAGGTACAAATAAACATATCAACTGCCTTAGCACCATATTTAACTTCCTATTTATTGTACTACATATGACACACCTATATTTCCCAAACTTGCCTGGTCATAAGAAAAGCTTACTTGTTAAAAATGCAGATTCTTGGGTCCATATAAGGGCTTCTACACCAGACCCACTTAGAGACAGAGCTGTGAATGTGAATTTCTTTTTTTTATTTACTTATTTTTTATTATTATACTTGAAGTTCTAGGGTACATGTGCACAACGTGCAGGTTTGCTACATATGTATGCATGTGCCATGTTGGTGTGCTGCACCCATTAACTCATCATTTACATTAGGTAAATCTCCTAATGCTATCCGTCCCCACTCCCCCAACCCCACTATAGGCCCTGGTGTGTGATGTTCCCCACCCTGTGTCCAAGTGTTCTCATTGTTCAATTCTCATCTATGAGTGAGAACATGCAGTGTTTGGTTTTCTGCCCTTGCAATAGCTTGCTGAGAATGGTGGTTTCCAGCTTCATCCATGTCCCTACAAAGGACATGAACTCATCATTTTTTATGGCTGCATAGTATTCCATAGTGTATATGTGCCACATTTTCTTAATCCAGTCTATCATTGATGGGCATTTGGGTTGGTTCCAAGTCTTTGCTATTGTGAATAGTGCTGCAATAAACATATGTGTGCATGTGTCTTTATAGCAGCATGATTTATAATCCTTTGGGTATATACCCAGTAATAGGATGGCTGGGTCAAATGGTATTTCTAGTTCTAGATCCCTGAGGAATCGCCACACTGTCTTCCACAATGGCTGAACTAGTTTACAGTCCTACCAACAGTGTAAAAGTGTTCCTATTTCTCCACATCCTCTCCAGCACCTGCTGTTTCCTGACTTTTTAATGATTGCCATTCCAACTGGTGTGAGATGGTATCTCATTGTGGTTTTGGTTTGCATTTCTCTGATGGCCAGTGATGATGAGCAATTTTTCATGTGCTTGTTGGCTGCATAAATGTCTTCTTTTGAGAAGTGTCTGTTCACATCCTTTGCCCACTTTTTGATGGGGTTGTTTGATTTTTTCTTGTAAATTTGTTTAAGTTCTTTGTAGATTCTGGATATTAACCCTTTGTCAGATGGGTAGATTGTAAAAATTTTCTCCCATTCTGTAGGTTGCCTGTTCACTCTGGTGGTAGTTTCTTTTGCTGTGCAGAAGCTCTTTAGTTTAATTAGATCCCATTTGTCAATTTTGGCTTTTGTTGAAATTGTTTTTGGTGTTTTAGACATGAAGTCCTTGCCCATTCCTATGTCCTGAATGGTATTGCCTAGGTTTTCTTCTAGGATTTTTATGGTTTTAGGTCTAACATTTAAGTCTTTAATCCATCTTGAATTAATTTTTGTATAAAGTGTAAGGAAGGGATCCAGTTTCAGCTTTCTACCTATGGCTAGCCAGTTTTCCCAGCACCACTTATTAAATAGGGAATCCTTTCCCCATTTCTTGTTTCTGTCAGGCTTGTCAAAGATCAGATGGCTGTAGATGTATGGTATTATTTCTGAGGCCTCTGTTCTGTTCCATTGGTCTATATCTCTGTTTTGGTACCAGTATCATGCTGTTTTGGTTACTGTAGCCTTGCAGTGCAGATTGAAGTCAGGTAGCGTGATGCCTCCAGCTTTGTTCTTTTGGCTTAGGATTGTCTTAGCAATGTGGGCTCTTTTTTGGTTCCATATGAACTTTAAAGTAGTTTTTTCCAATTCTCTGAAGAAAGTCATTGGTAGCTTGATGGGGATGGCATTGAATCTATAAAGTACCTTGGGCAGTATGGCCATTTTCATGATATTGATTCTTTCTACCCATGAGCATGGAATGTTCTTGCATTTGTTTGTGTCCCCTTTTATTTTGTTGAGCAGTGGTTTGTAGTTCTCCTTGAAGAGGTCCTTCACATCCCTTGTAAGTTGTATTCCTAGGTATTTTATTCTATTTGAAGTAATTGTGAATGGGAGCTCACTCATTATTTGGCTCTCTATTTGTCTGTTATTGGTGTATAGGAATGCTTATGATTTTTGCACATTGATTTTGTATCCTGAGACTGCTGAAATTGCTTATCAGCTTAAGGAGATTTTGGGCTGAGACGATGGGGTCTTCTAAATATACAATCATGTCATCTGCAAACAGGAACAATTTGACTTCCTGTCTTCCTATTTGAATACCCTTTGTTTCTTTCTCCTGACTGATTGCCCTAGCCAGAACTTCCAACACTATGTTAAATAGGAGTGGTGAGAGAGGGCATCCCTGCCTTGTGCCAGTTTTCAAAGGGAATGCTTCTAGTTTTTGCCCATTCAGTATGATATTGGCTGTGGGTTTGTCATAAATAGCTCTTATTATTTTGAGATACATCCCATCAATATCTAACTTATTGAGAGTTTTTAGCATGAAGGGCTGTTGAATTTTTTCAAAGGCCTTTTCTGCATCTATTGAGATAATCATGTGGTTTTTGTCTTTGGTTCCATTTATATGATGGATTATGTTTATTGATTTGCATACATTGAACCAGCCTTGCATCCCAGGGATGAAGCCCACTTGATCGTGGTGGATAAGCTTTTTGATGTGCTGCCAGGTTTGGTTTGCCAGTATTTTATTGAGGATTTTTGCATCGATGTTCTTCAGGGATATTGGTCTAAAATTCTCTTTTTTTGTTGTGTCTCTGCCAGGCTTTGGTATCAGGATGATGCTGGCCTCATGAGTTAGGGAAGATTCCCTCTTATTCTATCGATTGGAATAGTTTCAGAAGGAATGGTACCAGCTCCTTCTTTACCTCTGGTAGAATTCAGCTGTGAATCCATCTGGTCCTGGACTTTTTTTGGTTGGTAGGCTATTAATTATTGCCTCAATTTCAGAGTCTGTTATTCGTCTGTTCAGTGATTCAAGTTCTTCCTAGTTTAGTCTTGGGAGGGTGTATGTGTCCAGGAATTTTTCCATTTCTTCTAGATTTTCTACTTTATTTGCATAGAGGTGTTTATAGTATTCTCTGATGGTAGTTTGTATTTCTGTGGGATCGGTGGTGATAACACCTTTATCATTTTTTATTGCATCTATTTGATTCTTCTCTCTTTTCTTCTTTATTAGTCTTGCTGGCGGTCTATCAATTTTGTTGATCTTTTCAAAAAACCAGCTCCTGGATTCATTGATTTTTTTGAAGGGTTTTTTTCTGTCCCTATCTCCTTCAGTTCTGCTCTGATCTTAGTTTTTTCTTGCCTTCTGTAGCTTTTGAATGTGTTTGCTCTTGCTTTTCTAGTTATTTTAATTGTGATGTTAGGGTATCAATTTTAGATCTTTCCAGCTTTCTCTTGTGGGCATTTAGTGCTATAAATTTCCCTCTACAAACTGCTTTAAATGTGTCCCAGAGTCTGGTATGCTGTGTCTTTTTTTCTCATTGGTTTCAAAGAACATCTTTATTTCTGCCTTCATTTCGTTATGTATGCAGTAGTCATTCAGGAGCAGATTGTTCAGTTTCCATGTAGTTGAGCGGTTTTGAGTGAGTTTCTTAATCCTGAGTTCTAGTTTGATTGCACTGTGGTCTGAGAGACAGTTTGTTATAATTTCCCTTCTTTTACATTTGCTGAGAAGTGATTGACTTCCAATTATGTGGTCAATTTTGGAATAAGTGTGATGTGGTGCTGAAAAGAATGTATATTCTGTTGATTTTGGGTGGAGAGTTCTGTAGATGTCTAATAGGTCCTCTTGGTGCAGAGCTGAGTTCAATTCCTGGATATCCTTATTAACTTTCTCTCTCGTTGATCTGTCTGATGTTGACAGTGGGGTGTTAAAGTCTCCCATTATTATTGTGTGGGAGTCTAAGTCTCTTTGTAAGTGTTTAAGGACTTTCTTTATGAATCTGGGTGCTCCTGTATTGGGTGCATATATATTTAGGATAGTTAGCTCTTCTTGTTGAATTGATCCCTTTACCATTATGTAATGGCTTTCTTTGTCTCTTCTGATCTTTGTTGGTTTAAAGTCTGTTTTATCAGAGACTAGGATTGCAACCCCTGCTTTTTTTAATTTTCCATTTGCTTGGTAGATCTTCCTCCATCCCTTTATTTTGAGCCTATGTATGTCTCTGCACATGAGATGGGTCTCCTGAATACAGCAAACTGATGGGTCTTGACTCTTTATCCAATATGCCAGTCTGTGTCTTTTAATTGGAGCAGTTAGCCCATTTACATTTAAGGTTAATATTGTTATGTGTGAATTTGATCCTGTCATTATGATGTTAGCTGGTTATTTTGCTCGTTAGTTGATGCAGTTTCTTCCTAGCATCGATGGTCTTTACAATTTGGCATGTTTTTGCAGTGACTGGTACTGGTTATTCCTTTCCATGTTTAGTGCTTCTTTCAGGAGCTCTTGTAAGGCAGGCCTGGTGGTGACAAAATCTCTCAGCATTTGCTTGTCTGTAAAGGATTTTATTTCTCCTTCACTTATGAAGCTTAGTTTGGCTGGATATGAAATTCTGGGTTGAAAATTCTTTTCTTCAAGAATGTTGAATATTGGCTCCCACTCTCTTCTGGCTTGTAAAGTTTCTGCCAAGAGATCTGCTGTTAGTCTGATGGGCTTCCCTTTGTGGGTAACCAGACCTTTCTCTCTGGCTGTCCTTAACAATTTTTCCTTCATTTCAACTTTGGTGAATCTGACAATTATGTGTCTTGGAGTTGCTTTTCTCAAGGAGTATCTTTGTGGCATTCTCTGTATTTCCTGAATTTGAATGTTGGCCTGCGTTGCTATGTTGGGGAAGTTCTCCTGCATAATATCCTGCAGAATGTTTTCCAACTTGGTCCTATTCTCCCCGTCACTTTCAGGTACACCAATCAGATGTAGATTTGGTCTTTTCACATAGTCACATATTTCTTGGAGGCTTTGTTCATTTCCTTTTACTCTTTTTTCTCTAAACTTCTCTTCTCGCTTCACTTCATTCATTTGATCTTCAATCACTGACACCCTTTCTTCCAGTTGATCGGATAGGCTACTGAAGATTGTGCATGTGTCACATAGTTCTCGTGCCACAGTTTTCAGCTCCATCAGGTCATTTAAGGACTTATCTACACTGGTTATTCTAGTTAGCCATTCGTGTAATCTTGTTTCAAGGTTTTTAGCTTCTTTGCGATGGGTTCAAACATCCTCCTTTAGCTTGGAGAAGTTTGATCGCCTGAAGTCTTCTTCTCTCAACTCGTCAAAGTCATTCTCCACCCAGTTTTGTTCCATTGCTGGCGAGGAGCTGCGTTCCTTTGGAGGAGAAGATGCGCTCTGATTTTTAGAATTTTCAGCTTTCCTGCTCTGGTTTCTCCCCACCTTTGTGGTTTTATCTACCTTTGGTCTTTGATGATGGTGACGTACAGACGGGTTTTGGTGTGGATGTCCTTTCTGTTTGTTAGTTTTCTTTCTAACAGTCAGGACCCTCAGCTGCAGGTCTGTTGGAGTTTGCTGGAGGTCCACTCCAGACCCTGTTTGCCTGGGTATCACCAGTGGAGGCTGCAGAACAGCAAATATTGCAGAACGGCAGATGTTGCTGCCTGATCCTTCCTCTGGAAGCTTTGTCTCAGAGGGGCACCCGGCCATGTGAGGTGTCAGTCGGTCCCCTACTGGGAGGTGCCTCCCAGTTAGGCTACTTGGGGGCCAGGGACCCACTTGAAGAGGCAGTCTGTCCATTCTCAGATCTCAAACTCCATGCCAGGAGAACCACTACTCTCTTCAAAGCTGTCAGACAGGGACATTTAAGTCTGCAGAAGTTTCTGCTGCCTTTTGTTCAGCTATAGCTCCTAGTGACGGGAGCTCCAAAGTGACAGGGAGAATGGGACCAAGTTGGAAAACACTCTTCAGGATATTATCCAGGGGAACTTCCCCAACCTAGCAAGTCAGGCCAACATTCAAATTCAGGAAATACAGAGAACACCACAGAGATACTCCTCGAGAAAAGCAACTCCAAGACACATAATTGTCAGATTCACCAAAGCGGGGTGGATTCCACCCAGCTTGAGCTTCCTGGCAGCTTTGTTTACCTATTCAAGTGTCAGCAATGGCAGACGCCCCTCCCCAAGCCTCGCTGCCTCCTTGCAGTTCAATCTCAGACTGCTGTGCTAGCAATGAGTGAGGCTCCATGGGCATGGGACCCTCCGAGCCAGGTGCAGGATATAATCTCCTGGTGTGCCGTTTGCTAAGACCATTGGAAAAGTGCAGTATTAGGATGGAAGTGACCTGATTTTCCAGGTGCCATCTGTCACAGCTTCCCTTGGCTAGGAAAGGGAATTCCCTGACCCCTTGCACTTCCTGGGTGAGGTGATGCCTCGCCCTGCTTCAGCTCTCACTCGGTGGGCTGCACCCGCTGTCTGGCATCCACTGTACGACAAGCCCCAGTGAGATGAACCTGGTACCTTGGTTGGAAATGCAGAAATCACCCATCTTCTGCATTGCTCACACTGGGAGCTGCAGACTGGAGCTGGTCCTATTCGGCCATCTTGGAACCTCTGAATATGGATTTCAATAAGCTTCATAGGCATTTCTAATTAGGTAGAACTTGCGACACTGCCATTTTAGAGTTCAAACCCATTTAGATATCACAAATGTATATAGTTTAAGCTAATGTGACTTAGTAGGTTCAGAAAACCCTTCTTTATGCTGTAAAAGTGCCTATGAATCAAGCCAAAAGGATCAATTCTATAGTCAACCATCCATCAGTAAAAAGCAATTTAAAAACAGATATGCATGTAAAATTTATTGACTGGGGAGTTTCCAGCAGATTGCATCAAACAGAAAAGGCCTTTATAGCCTCTTGGAAACAGCTATCAAATTCCTAAGTAAGGAACCAGGGTGCTCTCTAAAAAGATCTGCACCCATGGTGGGGACATAGAGAGCCCCTGGAAGAAGGAGAATACAGAAGGCTGAGAACAGAAAGTATTGGGAGAGGGCTGGTGCAAGGTGGGAGGAGAAGCCTCAGGGAGTCAGACTAGAGGCAAGTGGGAATTGTGATGCATAGCAGTAAGGAGACTAACCTTACCTACCCAAGGGCAGCCATCGGTAGCCAAGTACCAGCTGCTGGGGAAAAGCCTTGAGCTTGGGCATAATCTGCAAAGCTACATACATGTGAATCACTCTGCCTATGAAATAAATAATCAACATGACCGTAAGACCTTCAGAGGGTTCACCGAGGGAAATTAGAGAGCACCTGCCCTCATGGGAAGAAACAAAGGAATCTTAAAAAAAAACAGGAAAGAGCCTGGGATCTTTGGGATGGTTTTAATGCAGTTGTGTTTTGAAGCTGTGATTTATTGTTCCACATCCATCCAGCCTTGTGATTATGAAATGAACAGTAAACATCTGTTTCCCCTCTGCAAATCCTTCTGTTCTTCCTCATGCTTTGACCTAACATTCGGGGAAAAGGAAAGAAAACAAAAACAGAAAACTTCTTACAGTACAAGTTCTCTGAGTCCAAAAAGACCTCTACTTAGGTCTTCCTGAAAGAGAAATGCATAAATTTGGGGAGAGGCAGATATTTTGTAACCAGAACCCAGCCACCCTTATCTGGACAGCCAGTTTACAATCACTCTTGTTAACAAAGACCAAGCCTTCCTTTAGTCTCTCCAGCTGTTTTAATACAAACTGGTAAATCAACTGACTACAGATTACCAACAAGAGAGAAACAACACTCTGCATGGCCTGAGCAGAATGCACCACAATGAACAAAATGATTCCTGATCTTTTTGCAGCAGGTTATTTAATTAGCTAACATTAAGTAGCTGAGTATTTACTGTGTGTCCAGCCCTGTGTTGCCTTTACTATCTTGCTTGAGCCTCACATTATCTCTAGGTAGTAAGTATCCTCATTCCACAGACAAGAAAACCGAAACTCAGAGAAGTGATATGTCCAACATCACTCAACAAAGAAATGGCAGAATTGGGATTCAAATCTATCAGCTCTACAAAAGGGGCCCACTCTGATTAAGTTGGGCCCCCTTTCAAAACCTGTTTATCTCCTCTATCATTATTATTTTCTTCATTTATTTAATTTTCCATGGCTTGTCTCTCCCTACAATATACAATTCCTGAAGGCAAGGCTCTTTCTGTCTTGTTTACTTTTATGTCCTCCATACCTGAGAATGAGCCTACAACATAGTAGCCACCCAGAACTGTTTATTGAATGATTGAATGAATGAATGACATCCAAGAGTCTCAGTCTTAACCAGTGCACTACACTGAAGTTAGCATCCTGTGTGGACACTCAGGATAATTTTCTATGTTGAAATTATTTTATCCTCCCACGTGCTGAAAGGATATAATGTAAGCACCATGAGCATACTTTAAAATAGATTATATTGACCTTATTTAAAACTTATAAAAAATTGTTTTCTCTGGAAAAGAAAACACCAAAAGGTTTTGCTTCCAGTCAAATTTTAAGCTTATGAGTTCTGAGTGATTTAGCTAGGCATAAAGTTGTTTTCCTAATTATATTCAGGATTTCTGTTCTACCTCTATTGTATTCTGATGCTATATCCGAGAGGCAAAGGGAAAAACTTAATTACTTAAAGTATGTGCTGCATACATTTTTTCAAATAATGAGATTAATTAAGAGGAAAAATAATAAGCAAGTAATCTCCTTAATATATGCCAGATACAAACCTAAGAATTATGAAGAATGTTCATAAAATGTAACAGTTCATCTCTTAGAAAATACACCAATTTTCAGCTGGTATGCTTGCAAGAGATTCAATGACTATGTTCACACTCATTAATTATGGGGCACATTATACTTGTCAAAGTAAGAATTATTAGGTGCAAAAAAAAGGCTATGCTCTCTCTCCTCAGGAGTCCTCCTCTCTGCTCATATTGAATTAGCTTGCATTGGAAGCGCTAAATGCTTTTTTTTCTCAACTAAAATGAATTTCATATGACATTTACAATAGTTCAAGGTGGTAAATAAGAGCCTTAAGAGTTTTCCATAGTATACACACTTTTAACCAAACTTTTCAAAAGAGACAAAGAGTTGATGCTAAATCTTAAGTGTCAATATTAGGCATAAACTTTGCTGTAGAGATTCTACTCTATTCATTTCATTCATTTATCCTCTTAATAAGTCTCCATACCATGTTCTTTCTTTTGGATAAACTAAATCTGTCAGGCTGGTCAGAGCCATTTTCTTTCCCTCAAGTCTAGCCAAGATGAAGAATGCCTCGTTATTATCCTCAGAATAATTACTCTTCATGTATTTCAAGACCTAGAAAATTCTCATCCCTGTCATCCTCAGATGATACACCCAGATCCTTCTCACTCCCCCATAGCTATTTGACCTATTCTTTCCCCCCTTTTTAATGGACAGCTTTTCGTGAATTCACTGCAAGTCAATCACAAATGATTTGCATTTCAAATCTACAGCAAGCACACAGTCACTCTTGCACTTTTTGGTAGGAATAGGTATCTTGTCAACATGGCTAAGGTGCAGTCCTGACAGGAGGTAAACTCTAAACGGTCTTTTAGATTACCTCTTTTTCTTTTTTCCCCTGGGTATGCAAGTTAATATAGGTCAACCTAATTAAATGTAGACAACTGAAGTCACCAACATGAGAGTACTACATTTCTCTTCTGGCATTTTAATAAATCTCCATTCAATTATCCCAGGTTTATCTACATTATAATATCATGTTAAGGCTTTCAAAAGACAGGATTTCTTTAGATCTAAGAATTAATATCATTGTGGGATCTTCATATAAGTTCAAGAGACCACATGGTACCTAATTAGAAATGCCTATGAAGCTTATTGAAATTCATATTCACAGTTCTGTCTCTAAATGGGTCTGGTTTCAAAGCCCTTATATGGACACAAAAATCTGCGTTTTTAACAAGTAAACTTTTCTTATGACCAGGCAAGTTTGGGAAATATAGGTATGTCATGGCACTTGAAGAGCATGCTTAACCTTGGCTCAACAGTTTTTGATATTTTAGGAGGCATTTTTGTCCCTGTGACTACCATAGATCACTGTGTTTTATAGTAAGGAATATGGCATCATTTTAATAGATAGTCTAGTTTTACCAAGATTTAGTATGCAGTACATTACACCTCATCTTGAGTTACTCTTTTGCTTCATTCATTTCCTACCAGTTAACACATTAAAAGTTTCTTAAGGGTAGTGCACATCAACCAAACAACCTATTTAGCAATGTCACCAACTGCTACAGATCCAATTCCAGTTTCACAAAAGATACTCTATACCACGGTAATCTAGAACTCAGAAGATTTTCTGGATACAGGAAAAAATCTTAGGCTGTAAGCTATAAACAATCCCTGAGACAACTACAATTGATCACAAGTTATCTTGGAGCCTACTACTTCATCAACTAACCTTAAGTATAGTCATATACACAGCAGAAGAAATGGCTTTGTGGCATCATAAAAGTTTCTATATGTGGTTCCTCAAGTAATTTCCAAACCTCTAACTGATGTCCGAGCGCTGCACTTACGGTAGGAGATGAAGAGTAGAACAGGGTTAGGATATAGATAAATAGATATATAGCTTCAATGTCACAAGCAGCTAGTAAACTTACCATAATTTTCCTTTGTGATATCCCTACCGACTCAGCTTTCCTATCTTTCACCATCTCCTGAGCAATTTAGAAGCCTGTTCCCTGTGAAATGAGGAAGAGAATTATATTTTATTGGCAGACGCTTAGCTCCACTTTTACAGCCAGTATCTAGTTATTCCCATAAACCCTGCAATTAACTCAGAGCCCAGAAAAGAGCACCACGCAGAGCATTTTGAGGGTGAAAAGGGTCAGCCCACAGAAGGATCCATTTGTTCAGTAAAAAATGTTAGCATTTTTCCACTTCTTTGAAAATGGGGACCAGCAACCTTTAAAGAAAGTATCTGATAATGGTGACTTCAGAGGATTTAATGCACTTTTTTTTTTTCATTTCATGGTTGTTGAAATCAAGAATCTACTATATCAAGAAAAATTGTTTTTTCTTATTTAGTCTTTTTGCCTTCTTCTACTTCTTTTTTAAAGATTTCTAAACTTTCTTTGGTATGTGCATTAAGAGTTCTCTTTTCTGGCTTGGCATGGTGGCTCACACCTGTAATCCCAGCACTTTGGGAGGCCAAGGCGGGAGGATCACAAGGTCAGGAGATCAAGACCATCCTGGTCAACATGGTAAAACCCTGTCTCTACTAAAAATACAAAAATTAGCTCTGTGTGCTGGTGTACGCCTGTAGTCTCAGCTACTTGGGAGGCTGAGGCACGAGAATCACTTGAACCCAGGAGGCGGAGGTTGCAGTGAGCCAAGATGGTGCCACTGCACTCCAGTCCTGATGATAGAGCGAGACTGTGTCTCAAAAAAAAAAAAAAGTTCTCTTTTCCTCCCCCTCTGTAGTAGCTCTGTCTGGTGAATCTCTACATGAAGGGGAATGTACATCTCTCAAAGAGAAAAGCAGCAGTACATTAACTTGACGAGCAGCTCCTGATAAGCCAAATTTCATGATAGTACTATTTAAATTTCATCCTTTATTAGGAAATAAAATGACTTAAAATATTTTAATGGTATATATGAGAATCATAGAAATTCAGTTATGGAAATTATGCTGCGATGCAAGGACTAGCATATTTCTTCTTTGGTGAATTAATCAGAGATTCTGAAGAAATAATGCAAGTCTATCCCCAAGCAATGTCTATCAAATCTACAGAAAGATAAAATTAAGTAATATTTTTCTCTGTGATTCTTCAAGGACAAGGTTTTTTTAATCCCCATTCTTTGTTCCGCTAGGATTCGTTAGTATCCTCTCTTTGGTGCAGACAGTGATCCTCCTCTATTACTCCCCAAACTTCTGCTCTTTTCTCATTATAATATCAAGTCTCTCAATACCTGGGTGATTAAAAAAAATCTGTACAATAAACCCCATGACACAAATTTACCTATGTAACAAAACTGCACATGTACCTCTGAACTTAAAAGTTAAAAAAAAAAAAAAAAATTCTGGTTGGTTACATTAAATAGAAAAAAAAAAAGACAAAAACCAACTAAACAAACAAAATTCAGGTCTCAGAAACAAGAAGATTCCATGTAATCTAGGGAGGAAGACAAGCTGAGAAACTACCCAGTGCCAGAAATCCTGGCTGGGCAGCTCCATGTCATTGGCCAGGAGATGTGCTTTCTCTCCTGAGAAAGGATCTGCCTGGAATCCTGTTCCGTTACATCAGAGTAGGCACCTAACTTAAGGGAGCTGGATATTCTTAGAAAAGATCAAAGTGTTCCCTGGAATACAAAAGACTGCATTTTAACTTGACTTCCCAAACTCCTTCCTCCCTCATACACACTATCCTTCAATGGCTAATGATACAGAAATTCAAAAAGCAAAATGGAATTTTTTACTAAAGAATCTGACACTCTGTTCTATTTCTAAATATCTGTGTTGTGCTTGGTCTCTTAAGGCAGTAAGATCCCACAAACTTTCCTACTTCTCCTCTACTGTCTCTCAGCTACATGAGACCCTCTCTAAAACAGCTGCTCGGGCTGGGCACAGTAGCTCACACCTGTAATCCCAGCACTTTGGGAGTCCAAGACAGGGAGATTGTGTGAGTCCAGGAATTCGAGACCAGCCTGGGCAACATGAGGAGACCCCATCTCTACAAAAAAAATTTTAAATGAGCGGACGTGTTGGTGCATGGTTGTGGTCTTAGCTACTTAGGAGGCTGAGGTGGGAGGATCACTTGAGCCCAGATCGAGACTGCAATGAGCCATGATCGAGCCACTGATCTGAGCTTGGGCAAAAGAATGAGATTCTGTCTCAAAAAAAAAAAAAAATATATATATATATATATATATGTGTGTGTGTGTGTGTGTGTGTGTGTGTGTGTATGTGCTCCTAATCCCTCTGCCAGGCTCTTCCTTCTAACAAGGTAAGCCTCTTTCTTCCCGTCACACATGGGTTTATAGTAGGTACTTGGTAATAAATGCTGATTGTATTTCTAGCACTGGAGAATGGTGATAGCATTCTCTGACATTAGAAATAAAATCAGCATTATATATGAAAGGATACAGCACTTTTTCCAGTGTCAGAAACACAACACATTTCCCAGTGATGAGAACTGTGTTATGCATCTCCCATGGATATGCCCAAGGAGTTCATTTTAAACTGCAAAATGAGAAATTTAAACTAGACAGGTTTGAATATGACGTTGCCATGCAATTTCCAAAGTAGTCGTGGCATCCCCTTACGGAGGATCTGAGAAGACTTCGGTGTGAGTGGATTCACTACATGATGGGCACAGCCTGGTGTTATGGTGGAACCGAATGTCAAGAGAACAAAGGTAGAAGAATGCAACTTTTTTTTTTTTTTTTTTTTTTTGAGACAGAGTCTCGCTCTGTCCTCCAGGCTGGAGTGCAGTGGCTCGATCGGCTCACTGCAAACTCCGCCTCCCAGGTTCACGCCATTCTCCTGTCTCAGCCTCCTGAGTAGCTGGGACTACAGGTGCCTGCCACCGCGCCCGGCTAATTTTTTGTATTTTTAGTAGAGACAGGGTTTCACCGTGGTCTCAATCTCCTGACCTTGTGATCTGCCCGCCTCGGCCTCCCAAAGTGCTGGGGAATGCAACTTTTTAAAAAGCATTTTATTTATTGCCCTCCTCACCTCTGTGTTTCTGGAGAACACAAAGGAGCTAGGGAAGGAAGGACATAGCTCCTCCTGCTCTCAACTCACCTATCATTGTTGAATGACAAAGGACAAGAAGGAGTCAGAGCAGAGTTTGGGCTCATGAGCAAATCAGTGGACCTTGAGTTTGTTTTTCACAGAATGTAGAGATGCAAGTCATGTGTGAAGATGTTCCGTCCTGGAGGCACTTTCTCCAAGTTTTAGCCACTCTGCTGGGTATAGTTGAGAAGCAGGAAATGATGGTCAGCCATCTGGACTATTGGTTCTGGTGGACCTATTGGTCTAGGAAAGAGGTCCTATTTTCCTCTGTCTCCAAGGCCCCACCCGGCTTCTCTGTGTTGAGCCCCCACCCTTGACAGATGACTCTCCCTTAGTGTTGCAGATCACTTTTCTCTCCTCTTCATCCAAGTTTACATTTACACCTGACATGTTTAACAATTACCCTACTCTCCCATCATCTCAGGATCTACAAGTTGAGTATTTCCCAAAACCCCGTTCTCTCATTCCCCTATATCAGTGCTTCTCTTACTGGGAGGTAATTACTATCTGCAGAGTTTCATGGAAAAGTTATGAAATCTTCATAGAGGCTAACTTTCATACCTATCTCATTAGTTCGGTGCTGGGAAGGATGTTTTAAATATGAATATCCCAACCTTGAATTTCAAGGGCACCACTGGAAGAAAAGACAGAGAAAGGCAAAGACAGAGATACAAAGACTTCCTCTCTCTTGGTGGTACAAGAAGGAGGGAGCTATATTAATATATTCCTCAAGTATTGTTCTCCAATACCCCTACACAAACTCTGCTTTTTCAGATTAGGGTTCAACCTCATCCTAAAAAGATGATGTCAACATGTTTTAATTTTTTTAAAGAAATGATAGTATTATCCATGAAAGTTCTTTAAAAGTTTTTATAGTCTCATTTCATAGTCCAATTTCACTCAATCCTGAGAGCCTCTAAAAATAGCTTGTTGAGCAAATTTATTACCACAACTCACAATCTCTCTCTACTATGTAATTTTACATTGAAACCAGGTACTTAGGAAATAACCTGTCTTCTTGATAGCACAGTGCTCCAGGAGTCCCCAGGCAACTCATGTTTGCTAGCCAAACACTCCCAAGAAATCACAAATTATGTAATGCACATGAAAGCGTTTGTGTGCTGGAAAGCACTATAAAATGTTATCGTTTCTTATTAATAATAAATCACTTAATGTATTAAGTGTGCCAGGAGTGTAGAATGACATAAGGTGTAATTAGCCACAAGGCACAGCAAAATCCTAAAACCAAAGACATCCTCTTTCCCCAACACTGCATCTCTAAGAATGTAGTTAATCTTTATTTGTTCCTTCACACAAGCATAAGCAATATGAATACATGAGTGCCAGAAATAGGGCTCAGAACTGGAGGTCTCTGCTTCATGTACTGTAACTCATGCGCACAGTCTTGTTCCTTTTATGGGTAGAAATGCCTCCGGCTGTTTGCATTATCTCAGCAGCAGTTGGGGGAGGGGGGATCTGCACAGTCCACATCCCTCAGCCGCAGTACCAGAAGAATCGTTTCTAATCAAGCATGTAAATCCATTTGTATGACCTTAGAAAGACTCCCAATAAGAACGCTTGGATATTAAAACACTCTATTCTAAAAGACATCATTGTAATTGTACTGTTTACTGTTGATACTATACCTAAAACAATGTATTGTCTAGTGAAAAATCCAGGCCTGCTTTAAACAGAATAGTTAATAAGCACAATGAGTCCCTACTAGGATAGATCTAGAATTTAGTTATTTGGAAGATTTTGTTTGTTTCTTTCCTGATTCCCCCAGCATTCTGACTTTGGAAGTTAATGCTCACTCTTACCCCACACTCCCAGTTTGGGAGCCCTGAGCCCAGCCCCTCGACCCCGTCTCAATTTTGGAAGTGTTTGAGGTCAATCTTCAAGGAAAGCCAGTTTCCTCAGATGTATCCAACTATCACTTAAATAAACTATCATTTATATCTTTTTTCTTTTTTTTTTTTTTTAATGGAGTCTCACTCTGTAGCCCAGGCTGGAGTACAGTGGTATGATCTCGGTTCACTGCAAGCTCCGCCTCCCAGGTTTACGCCATTCTCCTGCCTCAACCTCCCGAGTAGCTGGGACTACAGGTGCATGCCACCACACCCGTCTAATTTTTTGTATTTTCAGTAGAGACGGGGTTTCTCAGTGTTAGCCAGGATGGTTTCGATCTCCTGACCTCGTGATCCATCCGCCTCGGCCTCCCAAAGTGCTGGGATTACAGGCATGAGCCACCACACCTGGCCTCATTTATACATTTTTAAACAATAAAGGTTGGAAGTTGACGCAGGAGAAAAATTTTCCCTTGGAGCAACATAAATTGCCTCCAGCTTTCCAGGAGAGGGTTATATTTGCTATCAAAGAAAAAAGAAAAGAAAGCCATTTATAAACAATCTCATCCCTATTCCCATAAACATTGAAAATCTTTCATTTCTCAAGCAATTTCTACTCTAAAATGTGTACTGAGAGTTTCTGAAAACCTATTTGATGTTTTCATCTTTATTTCTGTAAAAATAATAATATCTTATTGAGACTTCTGAAATGACCATGATTGTATAAATCCAGTTTTCTTCTCTTCTATTCCTGAAAACTATCCAAAAGAAAAATGAGAAACAAAAACACAAATTGTATTTTCAGTAAAACAAGGACACAGACTCTAAAGTATTTTGAAAAGGATGCCAAAAAAACAACAGAATTCACAGAAGAGACAACAGTGGGAAGTAGAAAGAAGGACCAGTGGTGTCAGGTCTCAGAAATGTCCCATAAAAATGTACTTTTTCGGCCGGGCGCGGTGGCTCAAGCCTGTAATCCCAGCACTTTGGGAGGCCGAGACGGGCGGATCACGAGGTCAGGAGATCGAGACCATCCTGGCGAACATGGTGAAACCTCGTCTCTACTAAAAAATACAAAAAATCAGCCGGGCGAGGTGGCGGGCGCCTGTAGTCCCAGCTACTCGGGAGGCTGAGGCGGGAGAACGGCGTAAACCCGGGAGGCGGAGCTTGCAGTGAGCTGAGATCCGGCCACTGCACTCCAGCCTGGGCGACAGAGCGAGACTCCGTCTCAAAAAAAAAAATGTACTTTTTCTGAAGGCGAGGGACGTGCCTGGAGGGGAAAAGGACTACAACCCATGTATATAAAAGAGGTTCAGAAAAGAGATGAATCTTGCAGGTATCAGAAGCCTTCAATAGACCCGGTTCACATCACAGAAGCTAAGGGCTTCAGGAAGAATAATGCAGATCGAGCCATATTTATCTGAAGACATAGTCTCTGTAACAATTGAAAGTATCAGCCTTTTCAAGTAAAAAAACCTGCCCAACCAGGAATACCCCTTTGACCCCTTCTCATGACCGTTCACAATAGCTTATACAGAAAAATTCACCTCTTCATATAATAATCAATTTTTGAAAGAAACTAGTATTGCACTTAAAGGTGCCAGAAGAAATAAAGGAGGAAAAAATTAGCAAAATTTATTAGCAGATGAGATTTGCTCTCAGGAAAAATAATTCCATATGATAGGTAAATATTGTGAACAAATATTTTGCTATAACTGAGAAAAACATAATGAAACAATTACCTCTATTAAGAAAGAACATAAGGCAAAAATGCAAGAAATCAAGGAGAGATGGCAAGACACATGGAGAAAGTGGAATGTGGGCTAGCAAAACTCAGGAAAGCACTAGAAGGAAAAATAAAGCCATCGGAGAAATGCAGATAAAATTGGAAACAGACCCTGTAGAAAACACGTTAAGGGGTATGAGAATAGAGATATGAAAAGTAAGCCAGATGTAACATAAATAGCTTAAAATAATTAGAGTGAAAACGATGTATAAAACAATATATCAATAAAATAATAAAATATTAATATAATATATAAAATTACATATAAAAGAATAAACAAGGGAAACTCAGCATATGTATAACTGGAGTTCCCAAAGGATAAAAGAATAAAAGCATAGTAACATCATAGACCAGATTTGAATATTGCTCAAGAAAAAAAAGTATCCTGTAGTGAAAGACATGAATCTACACCTTGAAAAAATTTTGCTAGAATAATTAACCTGGCACAGTCAATGCAAATACAACTCCTAGAAAAGTTAAAGAATGCTAGCTTTAAAGAGACAGGCAAAAAAGATTAAGTCACTTAATGAGATGAAGGGAGTGTATTAGATAGTACTAAGACCTATTCCTAATACTAGAAGATGGTGGGGCAATACCTAAAGATAATCTAAAAAAGGAAGTGTGAGCTAACTATTCTTTTTTTTTTTTTTTTTTTTTTTTTTTTTTAATACAGAGTTTCATTCTTGTTGCCCAGGTTAGAGTGCAGTGGTACGATCTGGGCTCACTGCAACCTCCTGGGTTCAATCGATTCTCCCACCTCAACCTGCCAAATAGCTGGGATTACAGGCACCTGCCACCACACCCAGCTGATTTTTGTATTTTTAGTAGAGACGGGGTTTCACCATGTTGGCCAGGCTGGTCTTGAACTCCTGGCCTCAGGTGATCCACCCGCCTCGGCCTCCCAAAGTGCTGGGATTACAGGCGTGAGCCACCACGCCCAGCTGAGCTAAGTATTCTTACATTCAGCAAATAATACTTCAAGTAATGGCTACAAACAAACTGTTTTGAATATGCAAGGACTCTAGGAATACTGGTCTCATGAGGCTTTCTTGGGAAAATAAACTAATATAAGACAAATTTCAAGCAACAAAGACTGAGGAACCTATAGTAACAGCACTAGTAGTTAACAATAAATGTATTTAGTAGTAGAACTAAGACACAACAAATGTAGGTATTAAACTGACAGAACAAAATGTAAGTATAAGAACCCTTTCCAGTATAAAAATAATACTGGCTGGGCGCGGTGGCTCATGCACGTAATCCCAGCACTTTGAGAGGTCTAGGCGGGTGGATCACTTGAGGTCAGCAGTTCAAGACCAGCCTGGCCAACATGGCAAAACCTCGTCTCTACTAAAAATACAAAAAAATTAGGCCGGGCGCGGTGGCTCAAGCCTGTAATCCCACCACTTTGGGAGGCCGAGGCGGGTGGATCACGAGGTCAGGAGATCGAGACCCTCCTGGCTAACACGGTGAAACCCCGTCTCTACTAAAAAAATACAAAAAACTAGCTGGGCGAGGTGGCGGGCGCCTGTAGTCCCAGCTACTCGGAGGCTGAGGCGGGAGAATGGCGGGAACCCGGAAGGCGGAGCTTGCAGTGAGCCGAGATCACGCCACTGCACTCCAGCCCGGGCGACACAGCGAGACTCTGCTCTCAAAAAAAAAAAAAAAATTAGCCAGGCACAGTGGCAGCTGCCTGTAGTCCCAGCTACTCGGGAGGCTGAAGCAGGAGAATCGCTTGAACCCAGGAGGCAGAGGTTGCAGTGAGCCGAGATCACACCATTGCACTCCAGGCTGGGCAACAAAGTGAGACCCTATCTCAAACAATAATAATAATAATACCATCAACAACAATTGGGAACGGAAATAAGAAAGGGGGTGGGGAACAATGGGTACATACACCAATTGCTTCCTCTGTAGAAACTTGGAAATCAAAAGACCACGTAAAGCTAACAAGTTTAATAATAGAGGTATACATGTGATAAATCCTAAGAAAGATAATACTATTCACTGAAATTGGATAATGGCAAAAAGGGAATGAAGAGGAGAGAAAGAAATATGTATTTATCGTTTCTCATAGTAAGGAAATAATAAATACTTTCTAAAAAATGGAAGAAAAAAGCCATTATATGAAATTAACAATGATGAATTAATACCTAGTACAAAAACATGAGCATTCCTAAATATCAATGCTATACATACCAGAATATTTATTCTAAATATAGAATATGTAATATGAAAAAATTAAGACCAATCATAACTGTCATATCAATAACTGTAAATGGCCAAAATTAACCTTTTTTAAAAAAAGTATTTCCTAAGAATTGCAAGGCAAACCCCGGTTTTATGCTGTATACAGAAGACATACCCAAAACTAAATGATTCAGAAAAATATTTGTTAAAAGATAGGCAAAAGTTCATAAGATAAATGCATAAAAGGAAGCAAGGTCTTGACTATATTATCAAACACAGTAAAATTCAGATCAAAATGTACCAAAAGAGAAGAGGGCAGTTTATAATGCTAAAGAGTTCAAAACAAAGTGAGAATATAACGTATAACTATCAATGCATGATATAACATAGTATCAATAGTCTGAAAGTAAAATCTAGAAAATATAGAAGAGAAATAGGAACACATTGCTAAAAGTAATCTTTAGTTCACTTTTCTCAGTCTATGGTAGATCAAGTAGATGCAGACAAAAACTCTCAAAAGAAATATTTCCAGAGAAGAAATAGAGAAAGTTGTTAAAGGGCTAACCACTGCCCCTCCTCGCAAAAAAAAAAGTACCAATCTCCAAGGGTTCTGTAGGTCAACCTACAAATGAAAGTACCAGAACCAGATGATTTTGTAGGAAAATCCTACCAAACCATTTACATGATATTAGAACTATTCAAGAGCATCATAAAAGAAGGAAAAGTTACAAATTACTTTTGTGAAATAAGTATAACACTAATACCAAAGCCCAACAAAGATTTAACTAAAGAAATCTACAGAATAATCTCATTTTAGAAATATCAATACATGACTACCATATGGCTGATAAAAAAAAGAAAAAAATTATTAAGAAGTAGAAATATCAATACAAAAGTCATATATAAAATACTGCCAAACAGAATTCAGTAGCCAGGTGCAGGAGTTATCCAAAGTGTTTTAAGGATGGTGCAACATCAGAAAATCTGTTAATAAAAGTTATCACTTTAGTAGGCCTGAGGAGAAAGATGATATGATCATCTTCATGGAAGATTTTTAAGGCATTAGAGAGATGAATTATTAAAATTTAATTTAAACAACAAAATAGGGAAATGATGGTATGATAGCCTCAATGTTGACCACTGTCAGTTCCTTCCCTCCCTCTATACACAACATGTCCCTCCCTCTATACATCAAGGCATCTATACATGTCCCTCCTCTATATAGCAATAAAAGGAGTTTATTCCTCAACTCTTGAACCTGAGGTGGTCCTATAAGCGTCTTAACCAAAGCATGCAGAGAAATTGAATGAAGAAAAATCTAAAGGACACAAAAAGGAACAATACCCTACGAGTCATTAAAACAGATTATAAAATCTCTAATTACAACAGTGTAGGACTGACAAATAAATGTACCAACAGTCCAAAACAGTACTGTATAGAAAGCCAAAACACAGAAAATACAAAGGGGACTTTGGCAGAAGAAAAGCAAATTATTCAACAAATACTTTGAGACTGCTAGATTTGACAATGATTCTAGCTTAATAACACACTTGACTGGCAAAGATGTAGAAAAATAAACACCAAAGACAGATTTACATGAAGCTAATGAAGATTACGTTTCAGAGCCCCTCATTTGCAGGGGCACTTTCCAAGGTTCTAGAATGGCTGTAAAAAGGTGCTCACATGGTCATGGATTAATTAATTTGAATTTAGTCACATCAGTATAGGGTTTTGCTGCTTTTATGCCCAGTTAAGTTATTGCTAGCCTTCCTAGGATGAAAATGGCTTCCAAGAATATTCCTGTGACCTGCCTACCAACTCCCCTAGTGCTGTAGGACAGAGGTTAAGGGCCATAGATTCTATTGTCCTATGAGCACGTCCAGGCACCCAGCACTGGAAGGATAAGTTGCGGAGGTGATAAAAGGCTTGATGTGTTTCTCATTCTAAATAAAATGTGTGTATACTTTTACACTAACTTTGTATTTCTATTGTTGGATTATCCTTCTTAAAGAAAACTCATCCACTGATTGATGGTGGGAATGTAAACTGGAAAGCAAATTTATCAGAATTTCAAACACATACTCTTTTGACCCAACAATCCTTCCTTCTGAAATTTTATCTTACAGCTGTTCTCATATATGTTCAGAATGACTTACAGGCTTGTTCTTGGTAGCATTGCTTGTAATAGCAAACAATTGAAAATAATCCAACTATCTAAGAGCAGGGGACTGATTCACTAAAGGATGACACACTCATAAAATGGAATACCACGCAATTGTTAAAAATAATGAGGAAGCACTTAAAGAATTGATCAATAAATATCTTATGATAAAGATTTATGTGAAAAAAGTCAAACTACAGAAAAATGTGTATAATGTGCTTCCATGTGTGTAAAAAAGACTAAAACAGAATAGAAACACAATTGCAATGCACACACTCTTTAAAAATCTGAAGAATAAACAAAACACTAACACACCAGTCATCTATTGGAGGTTGTGAACTGGATAAATGAGAAACATGAGTGGGAATTGGACTATTCACTGCATGCATTTATACAATTTTTATGTTTTAACTCATGAATGTTATTATGCATTCACAATTAAATAATTTTTTAAGGACCTCACGGCAGCATCACTTTCGGAGTTTCTTCCAGAAGCCTTCCAGAGCCCGCAGTGAGGATTGCCTGCTTTTCCTATATGCTCTCACAGCTCCTTCTTCTGACCTGTCATAGCACCTATCACACTGTATTATCATGGCCCATTTACTGAGGTGTCTCTTTCACTAAAATAGAAGCTTCATAAGAGGAACCAAATCTCTAAGCATCTGGCTTCATACAAGGTGTACAAAATGCTTGTCAAGAAAAAGTCAATAGGAAATAAGTTATTTCCTTTTAGAAGTAAAATGCTCAACACTATTTGCTTAGACAGTGTATCTACAAAGTGAGTCCAAATTATTTGGGTCCAAATAACTGCTTTAAAGCAAAAAAGAGAAGGAGGAACGTTAGTTTGAATTTAACTATGTTAGTATTATGTATTGATTTTCTATTGCTGTATGGCAAACTACCACAATCTTAGTGACTTGAAACAATGCTCATTTATTAGCTCACAGTTCTGTAGGTCAGAAGTCCAGCAGGCATGAATAGATTCTCTGCTAAGGATATAATAAGGTCAAAATCAAATTGGTGGCCAGGCTGGTCTTATCAGGAGTCTCTGGAGAAGAATCTGCTTCTAAGCTTATTCTTTTTGCAGAATTCATATCCTTGGGATTGTAGAGCTGAGGTTCCTGTTTCCTTGCTGGCCATCAGCCAAGCACTGTTCTTAGTTTCTAGAGGTCACTCACAGTCTTTGACACATGGCCCCCTCCACCTGCAAAGCTATCGATGAAGCACTGCCTTCGCAACAGATTCTTCTGTTTTAAATCTCCAATTTTCCCTTATGCTATCAGCTAGAGAAGATCTTTGCTTTTAAAGGGAACATGTGACTAGGTTAGGTTCATCCAGATAATCTCCTTATCTTAAGGGCAGCTGGTTGGTAATTTCATTGCATCTGCAAAATCTCCTTTGCCAGGTAACAGTAACATAAAACATGGGAGTAATACTAGGGGTCAAGGATCACTGGGGTTATTTTAGAACCATTTTCACCATACCATGTTGACTCTTAACAAGTCAACACTAATTATCCCTAAGGAATAGTTACCCAAATTTAGGCAGCAAAGAATTTTCTCCCTTCTCCACATATTTCTCTCTCCTTTCAATTTCTGGGATTTAATGACCTGAGGACACCAGCTGGTGTGTCTAAAGATTGCCTCAACCACCATTACAGAAAAACAGTGTGTGGGAGGGCAGAGTGGGGTGGTGGTGGTGATGGAAGCAAAGGTATGTGCATGGACAACCCTAAAAATAGTCACAGGAAACTGAACAACAAAAAACGTTTTTATTTAAAACAAACAAACAAACAAACAAAAAAAAAAAACCTGGTAAGTACAATTTCTATAGGTATCTAAGACTGACCAAGATATAGAAGGAAATTCCCCAGACCCAAGTGGAGTCCTACTGAAAACAGAAACGTTGTCCCTCACATAAAGCCTTTGAAGTTGCCATCAAGTCCACTGACTTTGGCATTTTCTAGTTTTTCTCCCTATAACTATGTTTAAATGCTTTCCTTCCTTTCTTATTGTCTGGCATTATTTGACGCGTCTATTCTCTATTTCCCTTTGATTTGACATTGTTCTATATAACAGTACCATCAGAACTAGCAGTAGTTCCCACTGCCCAGCATTTATGCCCCCAGTACTCACATGACTGTCCGTCACACCCTCTTCAGAACCCTGCTCAAATGTCACGTTAGCAGCAAGGTCTTCCCTAATCGGGTTGTGTAAAAAGGAGCTACTCTCCACTCATCTTGCCTTATTTTTCAGTAGAATTTATCACTGTCTAATACATTGCACACACATAGGTACATATACACAAACACACACACACACTTCTTTATTATCTGTCTATTAAGAAAAGGGGGCCATATCTCTGGCATTTAGAAGAATTCCTGCACTCAATAAATATTTTCTGAGTGAATGAATGGAAGTTTACAAGGGTACAAGGCTTTCACTTTTTTTTATTTTTTTATTATTTTTTTATTTTTTTTTTTTTTTTTTGAGATGGAGTCTCACTCTGTCACCCAGGCTATAGTGCAGCTCACTGCAACCTCCACCTCCCAAGTTCAAGCAATTCTCCTGCCTCAGCCTCCCAGGTAGCTGGGACTACAGACGTCCACCACCATGCTCAGCTAATTTTTGTACTTTTAATAGAGACAGGGTTTCGCCATGTTGGCCAGGCTGGTCTCAAACTCCTGACCTCAGGTGACCTGCCTGCCTCGGCCTCCCAAAGTGCTGGGATTACAGGTGTGAGCCACCACGCCTGGCCAAGACTTTCACTTTTAATTATTTTTATATGTTAGCTCTTCCTCAATTCCAGCAATGATCTGTATCTATCCCTACCTTTTTCCTGAGATTTTATAAGCCCTTTATAGTGGATGTAAGAGAGTACTTATGAATAAGCACAGAAACTTTTACCAGTTCCATAATTCACTAGTGAACACAACTACCTTGCTCAGTGATATTAACAACTACTCAAATAAAGTGAAATCACTTTCTTTATAACATGCTCTGCTTCAACCATTGTTTTTCCTGGTTCCATGGGCAAAGAACTAGTCATGCTTTTGCAAAACTTCACATTACAATAACATTTTATAGCCATGCTAGGAATGGATGCACACACATGTACAGTGGTCAAAAAATGTGATTTTAAATCAAATATGCACAAATTAAACACTCAGCTCGGTATTGCAGTGGTGACTTGATTTTAGACAAATCACTTAAACTCTCTAAGCTATTGTTTCTTCATGTATGAAATGAGGATAATAATAGGACTTATTTCACCTAAAACGTATGAGGATTACATAAGCCAATGTATCAGTATATGTAGCAGTGTTGAACAAACCTCAGTGGCTTCTGCTATTGTTATTTTTGTTCATGTGGGAAAGATAATTGATACAACTTCGTTGTCCTTTTGTAATATCTCATCTCATAGACTATATTTTCTTTGGCTATGCTCAGTTTCCTATATCCAGGGAAGAGTAAATAATACAAAATGCCCATAAACAAAACCAGTGTGGATTAATGTCAGTTGGTTTGGCTCCTAAAACACTGAAATGAGGTTGGAAGTGATGGGGCACACATGTGTGATGGTGTCTTCATAAGAAGAACAGACAGTCATGAGAGTTGAGTGCTTAGGACACTGGCATGCCTGAGACAGGGGATGATGCAATGTGACTTCCTGGGGTCTCTTCCAGACCTACATTTTCTTTTTCTTGGTAAAAGCTCCATACACTATGAGTTTCATCAAATCATTTTCAACTAGAGAATCACGGCTGCCGTCCTCAAGTGAAGTCTTACATTCTTGGGAATTCAGGCATACCTTCTTCCTTTCTGATACGTGAAAAGATTACTTTTTCACAAGTCCTTCTTAAGTTTAAATTTGGAATAAGAAAGCTGTCTTATTTCCCTAAAAACTGTATCTTGCTGATCCAATATAATCCAAAAGAGGATTCAGACAGTAGCAGAAGGGAGAAAGGTATGCTAGGGTACCTGGGAAGTGGGCAACAAGGAAAATAAGCACAGTCTGTGTCTCAGAGCCACTTTCCTGAATAGCTGTTTAGGAAGTTTGCCAGAATCTAAAGCCAATGCACACGGGTCCCTTGCAGGCAGCTCTTGACCACACAGTCTATTTTCAAAACTCAATAAGCCATAGTTGGTTTAAAATTAAGTCACATTATCATGTTTCCCATATAAGATTGAGAGGCAATAATAAATATGATTTATGCAATCATAATAATTATACCATACAATTCATCCATTTAAAGTCTTTTTTTCATCTTTTTTTTTTTTTTTCTTTTTTGAGACAGGATCTCACTCTGTCACTCAGGCTGGGGTGCAATGGTGCAATCTCAGCTCACTGCGACCTCCATCTCCCAGGCTCAAGCCATCCTCCCAACTCAGCCTCCCAAGTAGCTGGGACCAGAGGCATGTACCACCATGCTGGGCTAATTTTTGTGTTTTTGCAGAGACGGGGTTTCACCATGTTGCCCAGGCTGGTATCAAACTCCTGGATTCAAGCAATCCACCTGTCTCAGCCTCCCAAAGTGCTGACATTACAGGCATGAGCCACCACACCCAGCCTCCATCATTCAATAAAGACATATTTTCATGAGTATTCTTAATTCTTCAAAGTTGAGGTGAGTAGCCAAAGGATAGGTGGGGCAATATAAATTGAGGAGAATGTGAGGATCATAGGAAGTGGTATGTAAAAAAAATGGAAAAGTTAGTTGGGAAGGGAAAAAAAAAGAGAGGGCTTTGTATTCTCAAACAGGGCTCAAGAGCATGGCCTTTGAGCTCATGAAATAAGTAACTTCCTGCCAAATCCTGAGAGACAAAAAGTATATTAGTGGTTTTCAGGGACTGTGAAGGGGCTGAATGGGGAGTAACTGCTCATGGGTACAAGGTTTCTTTTTAGAGTGATTAAAATATTCTGAAATGTATTATGGTGGCGGTTGCACAACTCTGGGATTCTACCCAAAAAACTATTGAATTGCACTTTAAATGGATGAATTGTGTGGTGTGCAAATTATATCCCAATGAAAATGCTGAAAAAAATAACTGAAAGGGGGAAAAGTAAAGATAGTAATATGATGCCTTTGCTTATGAAAGTTAACCTCAAACTAGATAGTAGCTAATAACTGAAATAATGGGAGAGAACATTTTATTTCAAATTCTTAGATAAATTCATCAAAGTCCTTAGTTCCTGAAATCACAAACTAGATTTTATTTAATAGCTACAATAACACCTGGCTACCAGGACAAATAACTCTTGAATCTGTCATCTCCATTCCTACTGTCACTGATTTAGTCATCCTCTCTTCCGTGGACCATTATACAGTAACAGCCCTTTAACCAGCCTGGCTTCTCCCTTGGGACTCATTCTCCATATTACCACTGGAGAGGTCTTCCAAACAACATAACAACAAATCTAAGCACATCAATCCTCTGATCAATAGCATTCAGCAGCTCCCAACCCTTCCCAGAATAGAGTTAGGAATCTCTAAACAGGCTTAAAATGCCTCCATTTTCTGTGCTCTGACTCCTCTTTTCAACCATATCCCCACCCACCACCCAGCTGAACCCTGGGATTGGACCACACTGCACTGCGTGTCAGTCCCACACTCTCACTTCCATATTTGTGCAAGCCACGTGGTGTGTACAACCGTCATTGTCCCTGAAAAGCTTTAATACACAGCTCAAACTTTACCTCCTTCTTGCAAGCGTCTCTATTTCCCCAGATGTTCTACTGGGTGATTCCTACTCTATGATTCCTTAATTCATCCATGTGTTCTACAAATATTTATTGAGTGGCTTTTGTCGGTTAAGCGTATAGTACCTTGTCTGTGCCTTTATTACAGCAGGGTTCACACTGATAGAACTTTGTACATCTCTGCTCCTCCCACTAAACTATGATCCCTCAAGGACAGATATCATGTTCTATTGTTCATCTTTGCATCCCTGCTCCTAATATACTGCCTGATATATTATAGGTACATAACAATGCCTTGGATAAGTGAAAAAAAAGGCACTAAAGAGATTATTTGAATATGCTCAACATTACCTACAAATCATCCTTTCACTTTAATATAAAAGACCTGATATAAAAGAGATATGTTTTATTGGTATTAGTAATAGTAATGCCATTTTGTGGTTGTTCAGATCTAAAGCCTTTGGATATGTAACCCACACATGTACACACAAATATATGCATATAGACAAATGTAATCATATAGTTTTTCATATTTGAACATGAAAGGATTTAAAACAGATAAAATAAACCATTAACATAATTTTTCTCACTTTTGACTTTTCACATATATTTTTTCCAAAAAATATATATGAATTTGTACTTAAGAAAAGAAAGGTGAAATTCTCTGTCCCCATAGAGCTCCATCCACACTATTATGCAGATAACTGTTTTCTTTAACCACAATTTCTTTGGTAAGCCCTGAACAAACATTCCAATCGTTTGCTAAACATATCCACTGAGGCATGGTGCCCTGTTAAAGAAATTAGTTCCCTTCCTTTTAATTTTAAAATATCTATGAACCAGTAAACTCAGAAACATTGTGATCCCAAAATACTATTATGTTTCCTGCCAAGTTTCTTCTGTCTAATCTAAATCTCAGGTTTCTATGCTAAGACTAAAGCATTTTGGTGACTATCTCTTTACTAATATGCCAAACTAAGTTCTCAGGGTTCTTCTTTCGGGACTCTAAATTTTCAAAAGGCATATCAAAACTATTACTGGTTCCAGAATGTGATACATTCCACAAGAAAACTCTCCTGGACTCCAAAAAAAAAAAAAAAAGACACTATCACAGGGAGGAAAAAAAGGTAAAGAAACAGCTATAGATTAAATGCTATGTTTTAAGCTGATTGGATTCTGATTTTAAAAAGAAAAAAGCTATTAAAGTCATTTTGTAGGCAATTAAGGACATTTTAATATGCAGTGATTTAGATTATATGAAGAAATGAATGTGAATTTTCTTGGTTATGATCATGCTGCTGTGGTTATATAAGAGAGTGCTTTTATTCTTAGGAGATGCTGCTAAAGTATTTATGGGTAAAATGTCACCATGTCTACAATTTACTTTCAAATGGTTCAGGGGGCAAAATATGTGCATATATATGAAAGGAGAAAGTATTTGTGGTAAATTGTTAACATCGTTGAATGTAGATGGGGGTCATAAGGTGTTCCTATAATTCTTTCAACTTTTCAGTATGTTTCAAGATTTTCAAAACAAAAAACTGGAATAAAATCCTCTTTGAAGAAAATTTTTTTAAAATAATAACTGTCCCTTATTATTGAAATAGTATAACACACACTATTTCAAATTGATAATGCCATTTAGTATTAGAGATAAATCTATTGGTCATTCATTATTAACTCCAGAACTGTATTTATATCAGAAAAATTGAATTCGCTAATCCTACCATAGAATTATCAAAAGACTAATCAAGTCTTATCAAAAGACTTGAGGTTATAATTATTTTCTCCTAGAGAAGAAATCTCAAAATGTAAGTTTATGACTTTCTGTAATAAACGCTTTTTTGCTTGAACACGTATTCCCCAGGAGAAAAATGTGCGCATGGAAACACATGGAAGAAATTCTCCTTCCTTAAATACATTTCTTAATTATTTCAATGTTTTAAAAGCAATCATGAACAGGTTTTATTGTTTTATATTTTTCCACATATAACAAACCTTCCTTTCTACATCCTCTCTTCTTACTCTGACCCTACAGAATTCTCTTTTATGGCCAAGTTCCAAGAGAGGCTACAGGCTCTGTTTCATGCATCACCTGACAAAGTACCTTTTCTTGGAATAAGGTCTCTTCAGTAAAGCCTGCTGTGTAAGCCAGCTATGGTGCTAGATCACCCAGCTGAATGCCTTCTGGAATATTTTTTTCAGTGTCTGTGTATTAGTACATTTTCACGCTGCTGATATAGACATACTGGAGACCAGGCAATTTACAAAAGAAAGAGCCTTAATGGACTCACAGATCCACATGGCTGGGGAGGCCTCACAATCATGGCCAAAGTTGAGGAGGAGCAAGTCACATCTTACGTGGATGGTGTTAGGCAAAGAGAGAGAAAGCGAGCTCTCGTGAGACTCATTAAACACCACAAGAATAGCACGGGAAAAACCTGCCCCCGTGATTCAACCACCTCCCACTGGGTCCCTCCCACAACACGTAGAAATTCCAAATGAGATTTAGGTGGGGACACAGTTAAACCATACCAGTCTGTATGTGGCATGAAACGCTTTCTAGTTGCCGACAAATAGTGAAGTGTCCAGAATTCTCTCTTCATGGGAAGAAGTTTGAAACACACACACACGCACACACACACAGAGTTGTCTCTCAATCTTTGTAGGAGGATTGGTTCCAGGACCCTCATAGATACCAAACTCCATGGATGCTCAAGTCTTTGATATCCAATGGTGTAATATTTGCATGTAACCTACACACATCCTCCTGTATACTTTAAATCATCTGTAGATTACTTATAATACTTCATACAGTATAAATTCTTTGCAAATAGTTGTTATACTGTGTTGTTTAGGGAATAATGACAAGAAAAAAATGTGTTCAGTACAGAGGCAATTGTCCCTTTTTTTCCTGAATATTTTTGATCCTTGTTGGTTGAATCCATGGACGCAGAACCCAAAGATCTAGAGGGCTGACTTTCTACTGTGCAGAACCTTATTTCAAAGGAACTTGAAGAGACAAAAGAAGAAGTTTCATGATACACAGCTTGCCTATAGAAATAAGAGAAAATATGAGCAAGAGAATAAAAAACAATTTCTTATTTTTTAAGAAGGAGCTTGGACCCGTATGAAATAAGATGACATAACCTAGAAAGCATGATCTGACAAAATATTAACCAGCTCAGTTTATTTCATGAGAAAAAAAAAACTTTAAAACTTAACAAGAATAATTTTCTTTAGTTTCCAAAGTACTCTGCACAATACTTGAAACAGTATAAATGTCAGATCAATTGCAGTCCCCAGAAAATTTTTAATTTTAAACATTAAAAAGTGTCTGTTCTTGAAAGTCTTTATCATTTCTAAAATCCTCCTATCTTCCCTCTTAGGCCAAAGCAGGAGACTAGTATGTGGCATGCATCCTGTTAGCCGTGACTCAAAAACTCTAACACACACTTGTTAAGTTTCAGTTTAACTTAAAATTTCATGGTTTCAAAGGGTAATTTCTTCTTCTAGTTTTCCAAATAGTATCCAAATATGGCAGAAACAACAGAAATAGCTGAGAAATTTTGATGAAAATTTAGCTACACATTTGTTTAAAGTTTGATTTTTTATTAATTTCTACTGGATTTGAAGGTTTGACTGAATTAATTGGTGTCGATCGTCAGACTATCTCCATCACACCTGGTCTTGTTATCACAGCACAGCGAGACAAAGGGATTTTTCACAAGCTTCTCATTCTTTAGCAAGTACAACTTAGGTGTGAAAGAAATTTTTCTTGCCCCTTAAGCCTGGCTGTTCTCCCACCCTGCTCTGTCCTGCTGGTCCTTCAGCTGCCAAGCATTGGCAAGCTTCAGACCATATTCACCACACTCTAGAGTCACTCTAATGAGTTCGTCTCTTGGCCTTGATTTCCACCAGCAGTAGATCATGGCTTAACATGGCAAATCTTTCACGTAGGGAAAAATCTTTCTTGATAATTCGTGAGAGATGAGAACAAAAAACTGTACAGTTCAAGTATATTTAGAAAGCTCAAATCAAATTCATTTTAGAAGTACTCTTAGAGGTAGCTACCGTGTTTTGTTAGCTTGTTTATTTGTTTGCTTGCTTCCTTTCCTGGGCCAAAGTGAAAAATGTAGTTCAGACCAGACCACTTTTAGGAAGCCATGTAAACTGTTGAAGCAACAGTCATCATAAGCATGGTATAAAACTAGCTTTTCAAAAATCAGGGTCAGAAGAAAGTCTTGAGCTATGCATTTTATTGTTTTTATTTTTTTTTTTTTTAGACAGGGTCTGGTTCCATCACCCAAGCTAGAGTGCAGTGGTGCCATCTCAGCTCACTGCAACTTCTGCCTCCCAGGCTCAAGCCATCCTCCCACCTCAGCTCAACCTCCCGAGTAGCTGGGACTATAGGCATACACCACCATGCCCAGATGATTTTTGTATTCTTTTTAGAGATAGGGTCTCACTTTGTTGTCCAGGCTGGTCTCGAACTCCTGAGCTCAAGCCACCTGCCCACCTTGGCCTCCCAAAGTGCTGGGATTATAGGCATGAGCACCGCACCTGGCCTATGTACTTTCAGTAGTGCATAGGATGGTAAACACAGTCAGCATGGAGCTTATGGAGTCCTGTTCATGCCTCAGGAACTATGAAGGGGATTTTCATATATATCCGCATATATTCCTAGGGATCCTGGGAGGTAACTGTGATTTGTGCAATGCTGGAAATGAGGATGATGCAGCTTAATTAAGAAACATGCCCATGGTCACATCATGCTTGAGTGGACAGCAGAGTTGGAACTACATCCCATGCTCATAACCTTAAACCACTCTGCTATATCACACCCTAGGCTGGAAAGTGGAGGCCCAACTTAGCATGCAGTCTCTCCAGGTCATTAGACACTGCTGGGACCTATTTGAGTGAATAACAACTCATGTTTTATTTATTTATTTATTTGAGAGGGAATCTACTCTGTCGCCCAGGCTGGAGTGCAGTGGCACGATCTCAACTCACTGCAACCTCCACCTCCCAGGTTCAAGTGATTCTCCTGCCTCAGCCTCCCGAAGTAGCTGGAACTACAGATGCCCACCACCACGCCTGGCTAATTTTTGTATTTTTAATAGAGACGGGGTTTCGCCATGTTGGCCAGGCTGGTCTGGAACTCCTGACCTCAAGTGATCCACCCGCCTCAGCCTCCCAAAGTGCTGGGATTACAGGCGTGAGCCACTGCGCCCGGCCAACAACTCATTTTAAAGTAGGAATTGAAATGAGCATTCAGGCAACAAATGTGGCCCATGCTACAGAGAAACTCTGGGGAGCCCATAGATTTTCTGTGATTCCCCTGTCATTCTAAGAACACTTGAAGACAAGAATCCACATACATGGACTCCTTTGAGAAATTACAGTGGCTTCTAATTGTTTCTGAAAGTTGCTTTGACTAGAATCACTAACTTGGTTATCAGAACCTGACTTGACTGACCTATTGCACCCGACCTGGGCTTCTTCTCTGCTTCAGGGGCTAAGACAATCATATCAGGGTGCCTTGGCTGCCATTTTTGTGATGGCCACTGCTATCCACTTGCGGGACAGACATACAAGGAAGCAGACTTCACTTAAGATGGTTAGAGAAAGAGAAAGAGAAGGTTCTTTACCAATCGATGTGTGATATTTTCTGGAATTAAGGGCAGAGAAAAGGGAAGCTTATGAAGTAAGTCAGGGCCAGGTTAAAAGACCAGAGATGAAATTCTGAAGAACCAAAATAAAAACTTGTGTGGATGTTTGAATCCCACTATTTCTAATCCCCAGGAGTAATGGCCCTGACTTGCATTTCCTTTATAAAGTGCCAAAGAATGGTAAGTACTCTGTAAATATGGTAGAATGAGAAAATGAATAATTTAAAACATTGAAAATAGAGCCTTCGAGAAAACCCTTAAGAGGTTGGATTTGTTTAATAGGAAGAAGCAAAGGCTGAGAGGTAATTCGTGATGAAACAAAAATATTAAAAGTTTTAATAATAAGAGTATGTAAATATACTTTCTTTCTGGAATAGCCTAAGTGTAGTTGTATCTACAAGAAAGAAAGTAAAAAATCTCATCCTTTTCAAAGATGCACATTTATTATTGTCATCAAAACCATTAAGTGTTTTTTGGCATGAGATACTACTATATTAGTTGCCATGCAGAGCAATGTGGACCGAAATCCCATATTTCTTTAGGAATTATAGACTCATTCCTGCAGAGGCTGCTGTAGCACAGTATAACAAATGCTTGCTGGGTGATTGATCTCAGAGAAGGGAAAAGAAAAAAGATACAGCTGAAGATGTGTAGGGCTCCAGGCATGAGAAGAGAAATGTGAATAAATGAGAGATAGTGGAATATTTACATTGGATATGTGGTAAAAGTAATAAGGGAAGGAGTGGATGATTGATACCCAGCAGAAGCTGTCAAAATACAAAAAAAAAAAGCAAGCCCACAAATTATAGGGTCACTTGTTTTATAAACTTGTTACTAAGTCACACGATAGATATTTCATAAATACCTATTATCCTTACAGAACAAGTCACAAAATATAATGAAATCAAGTTATGTCAGGATTTTCACCCACGAAATTAGGTTTTTCAAAGAAAATTATTCAATTCATTTAATGTAACTAAGACATTTATAATCGGATTCCACTGTATTGCTTTTCCCATTTTTGACAACGGTTCCATGAAACGCCAACTATAATTCACTAAGAATGTGTTCAACAGTGGACTAAGTATCTAAAGCTTTTGGTTTCAAATTCAACCCATGGCAAGTCCTCTCTGAATATTTCCCTTGCTTTCTCCCCAGAGAGCTCAGGAGAAACAGTGACTAACATAATATATAAATACCAGATAACAAAGACATCCGGAAAGTTCCCTTTGAGGTTACCATCAGTTCTAGAGTGGCTCGCAAAATGCTGCTCAGGGAAAAGTCCAGTGCAGTGGAGGCCACACCATATGCGCATTCATTCCGTGGTCATTGATGTTTACATTTTTGTAATGTGGATTTTAAGCAGGGAGTCAAAAATTCAGTGTCATCCTAAATGTATTGACCATCTGTCCTCTAAGTTTTCTGGGAAAGCAGGACCAAAAATCATTTGCATCCTCCCAAGTCTTCCATAGAGCCATAAATACTCCAGAGGCACAGAGACAGGGAGAGAGGCAGAGATTACTAATCCCATCAACAACTTGCCAGTTTTATTTTTATATTTTAAATGAATAGTTGTTACCCCTGTCTCTGGGCACACATTCAGGAGAATGACTTGCCAATAGTTTCTGGTGGTTTCAAGGGAAGGTTTAAGATTTATTAATACAAAGGAAAGTAAGTACAAGCAAAAGACACTCACATTAACTACCTTTATGTGCTTTCTGCAGCTTTGCAGATGACAGGAACATCAATATCCAGTTAACTTTGCAGAGCAGTTAGTTAGTTGTTAAGAGGTTACCAGGAAAAAAAAGTGCAGGCTGACACCAGAGCCAACTGGGAAGTCAGCCTAAGGCCTGCAGGGTATCTGAAGGCGCAAAGCCCCGGTGGCACTGGTTGATCCAGTAGCAAAATGTCAAACTAATTTATATTCAGGCCAGGAGGTTCTATGGACTAACGAAAAACGAATAAGTAGTATAAGGACACTATTTTTCAAGGCTACATTACCCTCAAGTGAATTAAAAGTTCATTGGTGAAATCATCAATGCCTCTCAAAAATTTTCACCAAATGTAGTGCTTTGGCAGAAAATGACTACAAAGTAAATGCTTTGGTGGTAAGTCCAAAGGAAGTTGAGAAACTTGGAGATGCCATGGGAGTGTATCCAAAAATAGAGAGCACAAAATGTCTTTGAAAGTCCATGTTTTAATATCCTTGTGAATTTGGCATTCTACCTCATAATATCACCTTGTTTAAAGTGAAAGTGAAGTGCATATACTTTCTTTCTGGAATAGCCTAAGTGTAGTTGTGTCTAAAAGAAAGAAAAAATGATAGCTCAAAGATGTAAAATGAAATGGCCACAATTTCTTTGCTACATGCAGTGTTATTGTATAAATGAACAACTCTGGCAAGTGATTAAAAATTAAATGTTCCATTTCCTATTCAGTTTTATAGTTCAAAGATAATCCCATACTTGAGGAGGCAGGAGAATGACTTGAGACCAGGAGTTTGAGACCACCCTGGGCACCATGCAACATAGCAAGACCGCATCTCTATTTAAAAATTTTACAAATTAGCCAGGCATGGTGGTACATGACTGTAGTCCTAGCTACTTGCGGGGACTGAGGAGGGAGGATCCCTTAAGCCCAGGAGTCTGAGACTGCAGTGAGCTATGATTGTGCCACTGCACTCCAGGATGACAGAGCAAGACCCTGTCTCAAAAAAGAAAAAAGGGGATAGGGAGTTTTGCTGGGAGTTGATGTGCAGGAAGACACATTCCTTGTCTGTGCCTCACTGCTCAAACCCACTTGGAGAATCCTGGCTCGGATGGGAAGGCACACATTGACAATCACCATAAGTTTCTTTGCCGGGATTCTTTTTAAGCCATTCCCCACTCCAATTCTGTGAGAAAAAATTCATAAGCTCTCATCCAAACCAAGCGCCACTGTCAACAGGCTATACAACCAGTTATTTTAAGGATGGCAGTTCAAAGATGTCAAATAAAATGGCCACAAGTTTTTGCTATGTGCAGTATTTTTATACAAATGAAAAACTCTGGCAAAAGTTCCATTTCCTACTGAATTTTACAGTTCAAATCAATATGTTGTGTCATCCACATCCCCAAATACAAGGAACCCACTGGATTCCAAAGGGCATGACAATGCATATTGTAGGCATAGAAAAGTGGCCAAGTGGTACTTGTACCATCTCATAACTTTTTAAGTTGAAATCAAAAACAAATTGAAGAAAATTTCAAAGGGAAAAAAGTGATAAAATACACCTTCAGGCTCTCTCTATCCCCAATCTGAACAAGCCCTTTTAAAAGCCAAAGGGAAAACAAGTATTTTTCCTCATCTGTCTTGAGATAACCCAGCTGACGTCATTATTAACTGGTGTTTCAATTGGAATGAAGAACCAAAACTAGCTGCTCCTATTCCCATGCTCTTTGGAAAGGCATAAGGATATAAAACTTGACATTTCTTTTTTGTTGGTGTTGTTGAGACAGACTCTTGCTCTGTTGCCCAGGCTGGAGTACAGTGGCATGATTTCAACTCACTGCAACCTCCACCTCCTGAGCTCAAG
Organism: Trachypithecus francoisi; assembly: GCF_009764315.1. Classification (NCBI taxonomy): domain Eukaryota; kingdom Metazoa; phylum Chordata; class Mammalia; order Primates; family Cercopithecidae; genus Trachypithecus; species Trachypithecus francoisi. The sequence continues at coordinate 41,938,978 of NW_022681468.1, read as the reverse complement.
TGATTCTCCTGCCTCAGCCTCCCGAGTAGCTGGGATTACAGGCATCCGCCACCAAGCCCGGCTAATTTTTGTATTTTTAGTAGAGACAGGGTTTCCCCATTTGGCCAGGCTGGTCTCAGACTCCTGACCTCAGGTGATCCACCTACCTCAGCTTCCCGAAGTGCTAGGATTACAGGCATGAGCCACCATGCCTGGCCAAAACTTGACATTTCTAATGCACCAAAGAGGAGTTAACCCCATGACCAACACCATATTTTAAGTCTAAATTGTAAGGACATCCTAAAAAGCATTGCCATGAAACAACTCTTCAGAGAGTGAGGAAGGCTTAACTCATGACTCCTTTAAACATGTTATGAGTAATACAACAATAGCAGTGACTACTCTGGAATGGTGATCTTTTTTTTTTTTATTGGGCTATGAGAGATCATACACTCTCTTCCAAGGCAAGCAGCAGTCATTTACGTAATTGTGCAAAAGGCACTCTTTCTGATGTGATGCCAAAAGGTTGACATCATGAAAAGCATACTTTATAGATGGCCTTCTATAACTGACTAACATCAGTTGATTAAACAGTACATATTCCTACTCAGAACATGTACAACATTCATTTCTGAAACAGATGATTCTATTTACTTCTCATCTTCAGTCTCATTAGTTCCAGCATGGGGATGATAGAGCTCTGACTTCATAGATTTGTTGGGAGGAAGATGTAAGATACAACACACTCAGAAAAAGTTCTTGGCAGTTGGCATATTGCAAGAAGGCAATACATTTCAGCTGCTATTGTTGCTATTATTGTTGTTTGTGAAGCTATTGAGAACATTATCAAAAAAAGGTAATGTTCTGGCTGGGCCGCAGTGGCTAATGCCTGTAATCCCAGCACTTTGGGAGGCTGAGGCAGGTGGATCACCTGAGGTCAGGAGTTCGAGACCAGCCTGACCAACATGGAGAAACACCATCTCTACTAAAAATACAAAAACTACAAAAAAAAAAAAAAAATTAGCCAGGTGTGGTGGCGCATACCTGTAATCCCAGCTATTTGGGAAGGCTGAGGCAGGAGAATCACTTGAACCCGGGAGGCAAAGGTTGTGGTGAGCCAGGATTGTGCCACTGCACTCTAGCCTGGGCAACAAGAGCAAAACTCCGTCTAAAACAAAACAACAACAAAGGTAATGTTCTGTTGAAAATTATCATCTTTGGAAATTAATAATGGCTACCACTTTTGAACACCCATCAAATCTCAAGCATTACACTAGTGATATTTAGACACATTATCTCTAATCCTTGGAAGAATAGCACAGAAGTATTAAGATACCAATTTCAAAAACAAGAAAACCAAGACTGTAATACATTAAATAATTTGCCCAAGGTCATAGAACCACTTAAAAATTAATTTTCAACAAATAAATAAAGGAGTTCTCAGGTAAACAAAGGCTTAGCTTTGATATCATTATTCTTGTCTCTGATTATGTCCACTCACACATGGGTATTTGTGTGTACACCCATGTGTTCACACACTCCAAAAGCAGCACAGCTTGTTGAAAACTGTATGAGCTTTGGAGTTCAACAAACATGAATTTACACACAGTACCCAGGGTTTACTGGCTATATGACCCTCACTGCATATCACTGTCTTTAACTGTAGAAGTTGCTGAATAACTAAAATCCAAACATTCCCTCACCTCCTCCATCATATATTTGGAAATATTAAACCCAAAGTGCTTCCATCTTGTTCTAAAAAACTCTGTAAGCATCCAGGTACTGAAGCAACTTCAACTCTTTCGGTGCTGTTGTGTCTGAGCATCACTACATTTTAGTTATCACATACAAATTCATAATAGAAAAGAAGTTCAAGATTGTCTTGCTTCATTAAAAAGAAAAGGCAGAAAACACAACTGGCTACATCAATACACAGGGTATACTATTTAAAAATTTTTCTTGGCTGGGTGCCATGGCTCACACCTGTAATCCTATACTTTAGGAGGCTGAGGAGGCAAGAGAATGACTTGAGGCCAGGAGTTTGAGACCACCCTGGGCACCATGCAACATAGCAAGACCCTATATCTATTAAAAATTTAAAAATTAGCCAGGCATAGTGATACATGACTGTAGTCCTAGCTACCTGGCATGGGGCTGAGGAGGGAGGATCATTTAAGGCCAGGAGTTTGAGACTACAGTGAGCTATGATTGCGCTACTGCACTCCAGGATGACAGGGCAAGACCCTGTCTCAAAAAAGAAAAAGAAGGGTTATAACTGTACAAATCTGATCTTAGACCAATGTACAAATCTGGAACTATGATCTCGTTGTTGGTAAATGCTTACAAACTGAAGGATCTGGGACACTCCTAAAATCCTTAACTACCCATAGACGCTACTCAATAGAAGACATTCACAGGCACAGTGGCCCAGATCAGAGCCATCAGAAGAAGGGGGTGATTAGAGCCCAAACTTTGAATTCACACAGACCTGATTTCTAATCCTGGCTCTGTCACCTATTAACCAAGTAATGAATGTTATTATTAGATGATTTATGACCTTTTCATAAACCCAAAGGAGACTCCATAGTGCAAGGATTCCTGCTGTTTCAAAGACCCAGCTTAGGAGTCTCCTGATTCCCCTCCTCCACCCCAGCTCTCTCCTGGCAACAGCCCAGGTTGCTGGGCCAAGCTCCAGAGAAGGACACAACCCCATGTCTGGTTCCCATCACCTTCTTAACTACTCACTTTCTCCCTCCTCTCTCTCACGTCCTCTCTACTCACCACTCATCTCTAACCCACTACCTTTCACTGTAGTATTGGAAATATTTCTCTTTTAATCTCAGGCCATTTCTTTTCCCTCCCATTTCATGTATAAGTAAACAGCACAACCTACAACAACAACAAAGATAAAAATTAAAAGTGTAGAGTGTCAGGGAAATTGGGCTTAATAATAAGCCGGTGATAATCAAGAGCCTTGTAAGCATCCAGAGGTTTTCTTTCGGAATCTCTATAAAAACCACATCATAGGTAAAGCCTGGACTTTGAAACCAGACAAACTGGTGTTCTATTCCCAGCTCCAACTCTTACTACTACTGCGTTCTTGGAAAAGTTACAAAATCTGAGACTCTTTTTTTCTTGTACTGTTAAAGTAAGAAATTAATGAGCTAATTCACATAAAGCACTTGGTACGGCACCTACACGGTAAACATGCCATGAATGTTAGCTATTATTCATATGATGCTCTCTCTCCTCCTATCTCTTGCACCTTGTTTTTCTTTGACCACTAGGATTGAAATTAAAATTTTCACAATGTTTTCAGTGTAACAGTATGTGGAGTAAGAAAACCTTCTGTTTTGTTATATATTTATAAGAAGTCAGCTTTACTGTGCACTATTGTGAGCTAGCCTAGGAATCTAAATGTAGAAGTGGCAAGGAATGGAGGGTGGGCAGATAAATATATTCCAGGTTTCAAATTCAGCTGGACAAACTAGATCACAACCTGTTTCCAGGTTTATGAGAGAGGGCTTTAGAGTCAGCCCTTAGTGGAAATGGGGCTTTAATTCATTAATTCGTTAATCCATTTTAACTCTTCCCTACATTCTTACCCAGCTTCATTTTACAGATTTTGAGACAGAATTGGAAGGGGATTCAGAACAAGTCTGGAATCAGAAAGACATGGATCTAGGCTGGGAGGCTTCTAGGAGAGAAAGGAATCTTGGCCTTGATCTTGGGTGAAGAATGAAGAATGGAGTAGCCAGAGCAAAGACTAAGCAAAAGTTGGTAGAAGTGTGTTGAAATAATATACAAGTTTTCTCAGTGCAAACAGTAAGTAGTATGTAGGCTCTTTTGACCCTCAACAAGTCCCTTAAGGAATGAACTTGGAAGAACAGCCTTCTAGAACAGCATCTCCAGTGGTGTTTCCCTGCTCACCAAATGTATCTGAGCTTTCAAAGCATGGAATTTGAAATTAAAACTTTTCTTTTTTGCAGGCTACCCTCTTTTCATCATTCTTCAGTTTCTACTTTTCTCTTTTCTGTAGCCCTATAATCTAGTGTGTTCTAGCGAGTAGGTGAAAAAAATATATACAGAAAAAAATTAAAGAAACTATAATCTTAGAAGAAATGATGAACATTTTCATTGTAAATTCTCTTGTAAGAGACTACTAAGTTTCTATTAGCAAATGCGAACTATCCTTATTCCCACTTGTGAAAGTAAATTGTCTCCTTCTCATACTTGAATGTGCCCTTGGGTAGAATAATGATAGGGGCGTCATCATGGCTTTCGGTAGAATCTATTTTGCCCTCTTCTCACCTGTTGGCTATGTGTGAAATAAGATAAATTCCTCATATAAGGTATAGCCCCTAATAAAGTATTGTATTAGTCTGTTCTCATGCTGCTAATAAAGACATACCCAAGATTGGGTAATGTAAAAAGAAAAAGAGGTTTAATGGACTGACAGTTCCACTAACTGGGGAGGCCTCACAATCATGGCAGAAGGCGAAAGGCACGTTTTACAAGGCAGCAGGCAAGACAGAGAATCAGAGCCAAGTGAAAAGGGAAACGCCTCATAAAACCATCAGATCTCATGAGACTTATCCACTACCATGAAAACAGTATGGGGGAAACTGACCCATAAATCAATTATCACCCACCGGGTCCCTCTCACAACATGTGGGAATTATGGGAGCTACAATTCAAGATGAGATTTGGGTGGGGACACAGCCAAACCATATCAAGTATCATATTAACAAATTATGACATGGATCTTTGACTAGGTGTGTTAGTCTTGAGTAGTGTATCAAAACATATACATATTTTCTTTTATAATACAGTAATTCTATAAATTCAAATGTGGGCAAGTTTTTGAAAATTTATGTCAAGGTAAATGCAATTAAAAGAAGTGGAACATTTGTAGAGCTAAGGAAATAATAAAATATTCAAGTTTTGGAGCTCCTTGACTTACAGTGCTTAAATCTGAGTCAGACTTCCCTAGATACTAGTGTTATGGAAAAAGAATTTGCTCCCTCCCATCCATTCCAGTGCCAGATTTATTATTTATTGCAGCTCTTTTCCCTTTTAGCTCCCTTTGTCATTCTAAGGTATCCAGAAGGGAATTCCATATTTTACTATTTCGAGTAGATTTCAGAGACAGGAAAAATGATGGGAGTTTGGCCCTTAATAGAATGGTCTTTTCTTCTGCAATTATATAAACTCAATACTGATTTATTTTCCTAACATTGCTCTCTTTCCTCTGTTTACCATTCATTTATTTAACAGACATTTATTGGCATGGTAGAGCCACAGAATGAACAAGGCAGACACAGTCCCTTTATCACTACAAGTTACAGGGGGAGTCCTAGCTTCAGATGAAGCTTTAAACATTAGTCACACAACATCTTTCAGCCCTGCCTTCTCAGGGTTGCTTCCACTCTCAGATAAATTTCTTTTCACAGTTCCCAGATGGCTCCCAGCAGCTCCTGGAGCTACCTCCTTACTTATGCACTACTGGTCAGAAAGAGGAACCATTCCCCACTTCGCCCCATCTCCATCCTCACTCAAAGAAAGGACCTAGAGTTGAGTCCTGTTGGTCCCAGTTGGTCTGACTCGGGTCATGTACCAGTGCCTAAGCAATCAATGTGATCAAAGACGTGGGATATACAACAGATTTAAGCTCATCAGAGCCCATTCTTGCAAACAGTCAGAGCCCACTGCATATGACTGAGAAGCTCAGGGCACTTTTAGGAAAGAAAAGAAGGCATGAAATTGATGCTGGAAGGAACAAGACATGTCCACTAAATGTCCTTACAGAGCTAAAAGCTTCTAAAGAGTTGGCAGAATAATGGGAACTCACCAAACCTGCACACACATGAATCATTTCTGATAGATGAGGGCTAACAAGTGCATAGTCTTGGGAATCTTCCCATAGCAACAGGATGCAAGCCGAGTGTTCTGTTAAAAACTACCACCAAGCAGCCAGCATATGCGCAACACTGCTGGCCTCTGGCAGCGATTTAGAGGTGAAACTTTTCGTGTCCAATTGGTCTACACCTTGACTCATGCAGTGCCTAAGAATTCACCTTTATTTATAAAGTTCAGGATCTCGGATAAATTTGACAAGAGCTGCTAAAAGTTCAAGTGTTTGCAAGGATATTAGTTTTCTCATTTAATCATAGTTTAATTTTGATTAACAAGTGGACCTAGTTAGAGAAAACTGAAAATAGCTCCATTTGAACCTCATGTTAGTAGAAATATTCCTTCTCAATCTTGTTTTCCACCTTAAATACCGGATTTGTTTCTAAGCTCACATGTTATACTTCATCAATCTAATGCTCTAAGTCAGTGGTTCTCATCCTTGGCCACTTCAGGAGCTTTAAGAAATATCAATACCTAGGTCTCAACCCCAAAATATCATTCAATACCTGAATATCGATAGATTCTGTTGTAATTGGTCCAGGGTGCAACCAATGTTAAGAACCACTGCTCTCAGTAGAACCATGTTAGAGACAAAGATAATGTCTCCTAGGAAGTGTGTCAAATTTGCACAAGCAACCAATTTAAATGCTGTAGCCAATCAGTTAGGAAACAGTTAAAGTTGACCCAGGATTAAATCAAATTCAGAAATAGGGGGAAATGTTCTCCACATGAATGGCAGGCCACCATTCCGTGCATGCTTTTGCCGCAGCTAGACACATCGCCCACATCTCTACTGCTACCACCTGCTCTAAGCCACCATCATCTTCTCCCCGGGCCACTGTAATATGCTCCCAAGCTATAAAATATACAAGCTCTCCAGGCCATTGTCTGCTTACTCCCCTCATTCACTGCACTCCAGCCATATTGACCTTTCTTTTTTCTTTGAGACAGGGCCTCACTCTATCATCCAGGCTGGAGTACAGTGGCCCGATCGTGGCTCACTGCAGCCTTAACCACCCAGGCTCAAGTGATCCTCCCACCTCCTGAGCAGCTGGGACTATAGGCACATGCCACCAGGCCCTGCTAATCTTTGTAATTTTTGTAGAGATAGGGTTTTGCCATGTTGCCCAAGCTGGTCTCAAACTCTGGGGCTCAAGCAATCTGCCCACCTCGGCCTCCCAAAGTGCTGGGATTACAAGCGTGAGCTACCGCGCCTGGCCCCACACCTTTCCGATCTCAGGACCTCTGTATGTGTTTTTTCCTCTGCCTAGAATGTCACACACACACACACACACACAAATACACAAGGACTTTTTTCCACTGTGCACAAAAACACTGTGCCTTACACACTCAACTTATTGCTCAGGGCTGAGTTTCCATATTACGTCTTCGAAGGGGTTGTCCCTGACCCCTAATCTACACTGAGCCTCTAGAGGCCGAGTGCAGTGGCTCATGCCTGTAATCCCAGCACTTTGGGAGGCTGAGGTAGGCGGATCACTTGAGGTCAGGAGTTCAAGATCAGCCTGGCCAACATGGAGAAACCTCATCTCTACTAAAAATACAAAAAATTAGCTAGGCATGGTGGCAGGTGCCTGTAATCCCAGCTACTCAGGAGGCTGAGGCAGAAAAATCGCTTAAACCTGAGAGGGAGAGGCTGCAGTGAGCCAAGATTTCGCCATTGCACTCCAGCCTGGGCAAAAAAATGAAACTCCGTCTCAAAAATAAATAATTAATTAATTAATTTAAAAAATTAAAGTTAAAAAAAATCAAGTGAGCCTCTTGTTTTACATTCCCTTAGAGTCCTATTTTATATTTTCCTAGCAAGAGGTTATTTGTACAGTATCTGGCTCCCCTTCCAAACTACAAGCTCCCTGAAGGCAAGGATAATTCTGTTTTCCTCACCTATGCATGCCCTCGCACCCAGCTTTGCCCCTGGTCCATAGTAGATTCTCAATAAATAATTATTAAGTGTAAAGAAAAGAAGTACATTTTATTGTACCATTTCCTTAAACTGAAGGACATTGTAAGAAAAAGCTTCTGAAGTATATAGCCATAATTACTCAAGATCACATTTAGGACCTTGTTCACTACATTATTGTAAGTCTTCTCCTTACAAAAACCTGTAGAAAAGAATTTTTCACAATCTCAATTCTAGGAATAGTGTGTTTTTCCTGAAAGAGGAACACCAACCTAAGCTTCAACAAGCTCTCTGTAGACAAACCCAAAGAGAAAGGGGAAGGTGCTGAGCAAGGCACACCCAGTTACTGCTCCCAGATTTACCAATCAGATGATTCTCTCACTCCACTGAGGCATTCAAAGCCAAGTGTGTTGACCCTAAGTGATTTCCTTCATATGGAAACATTACGTCAAGGGGAAGGAGGTCCTCTCTGCCAAACATCATTGACTTAATAACATTTATTTAGTAAATATTTTATAAGATAAAGTCTCTATTCGTTTTCTGTCACTTCTGTAACAAATTACCACAACTTATTATCTTATAATTTTGGAGGTCAAAAGTCCAAAATGTCACAGTGGCTCATGCCTGTAATCCTAGCACTTTGGGAGGCCGAGGCAGGCTGATCACTTGAGGCCAAGAGTTCAAAACCAGCCTGGTCATCATGGTGAAACCCCATCTCTACTAAAAATACAAAACTTAGTTGGGCATGATGGTGCACGAGAATCACCCAAACCCAGGAGGCAGAGGTTGCAGTGAGCCGAGATCACGCCACTGTACTCCAGCCTGGGCAACAGAGAAAGAATCTGTCTCCAAAAAAAAAAGTCCAAAATGTGTTTCACTAGACTCAAATCAAGGAGCCAGCAGAGCTGCATTCCTGCAGGCTCCAGGGCAGAATTCATTCCTTGCCTTTCCCAGTGTCTAGAGGCTGCCTACATTCCCTAGCTCATGAGCCCTTCCACAGCACCTCAACCCCTGCTTCTATTCTGACATCATCTTCTCTGACAGGTTCCGGGAATTAGGATGTGGGCATCTTTGGGGGACCATTATTCCACCTACAACAGTTATGTCAAATAATTAGAGGTCTGTGGATAGGCCAAGGTATATATTTAGGATGTGATTAAAACCATATCCAAGAACTATCTACTATCTTCAGTATCCAGTATCATCCATTCAGACCAGTTCATGAATTCAAACAGTTCAGCCCAAAGACATGATATAAAATACTTTTCATCCTGAAAAAGTAGCCCAGGGATATTTTCAAAATTTTGTTTTAACCCCGAGAAAAACATCCTTCCTAATCAATAGTCCTCTAGTGTGCAGCTGTGATGAAAGAAGCTCTTGTTATTCCTCCTGCCTAGAATTTACTACTGTCTTTCTTGTCCCCCAATCCCCCATGCCCCCGACTCTCACTCCTAGCCATCTCCTAATCTTCTCCCTTCGCTCCTCCATGCCTTCCCAAAAAGGCAACAGCATCAGGAAAGGGACATGAAAATGGAATAAGAAATATCTATTTTTCCTTTAAGATGGGGTATCATTATGTTGCCCAGACTGTTCTCAAATTCCTGGCGTCAAGCAATCCTCCCACCTCAGCCTTCCCAGTAACTGGGACTATAGGCATGAGCCACCACACCTGATAGAAGCATCTCTTAAGAATAGGAACATGAATATGAGATAATTTCTAACAGACAAATTACAAAATTCTCTGTAACTATTTAGGTTGGGATTTGGCTGGATTTTTAGACAATATTTCTAGCTCTGGATCTGTATAGAAATTGTTTGTATCACTTGCCTACTCTTTCTTTTCTTATAAACTCTTAGAGATGAAGGCCTCTATCATTCTCAAGATCATGCAAGGGGTCATTCAATTTGTCTGTTATCAGTCCTGAGCCTAAGGCTGTCATTTGGACATGCCAACTCCTAATTCCTCCATCTGCTAAAAGTACACTTCCCTGAATGCTTTGAAAGCATATAGGTTTTAGATAATTTTTTTAGAGGCAGGGTCTTACTCTGTCACCCAGGCTGCAGTGCAATGGTGCAATCATAGCTCACTGTAAGTTCAAACTCCTGGGTTGAATGATTCTCCTGCCTCAACTTCCCAAGTAGCTAGATTTTTCTTAGAGATGAGGTCTCACTACATTGCCCAGACTGTCTCAAACTCCTGGCCTCAAGTGATCCTCCCACCTTGGCCTCCCAAAGTGCTGGGATTGCAGGCATGAGATACTGTGCCTGGCCCCTAGATAAAATTTGAAATCATTTGCTTAGTTATTTTCCTGTATTCATCTAGGTCACTTCCCCCTCCTTGCCTATGTCTGCTTTCTTCTAGCCATTTCTATTTTTAGGTAGGTCAGCACTTACTGATTTGTAAGGCTACTCCCTTCCTATTGTTTCTAAGATGGTATGACAAAAACAACTAGTTACAAATGCCATACCCTATGGTCAATGAGGAGAAGATCCTTGCCTTGCAGCACAGTCTAAAAGAGAATATTTTTTTGCTGACTGGTAGAGGGTCAACCAATGTGATAGTTAAAAACACACACACACTGCTGGAGTTTGTCTCAGGAGGTATAGTTAATATCCATTCATCATTCATTTTCACTAATTCTTTTTTTTTTTTTTTTTTGAGACGGAGTCTTGCTCTGTCACCCAGGCTGGAGTGCAGTGACGCGATCTCTACTCACTGCAAGCTCCGCCTCCCGGGTTTACGCCATTCTCCTGCCTCAGCCTCCCGAGTAGCTGGGACTACAGGCGCTCGCCACCTCGCCTGGCTAGTTTTTTGTATTTTTTAGTAGAGACGGGGTTTCACGGGGTTAGCCAGGATGGTCTCGGCCTCCCAAAGTGCTGGGATTACAGGCGTGAGCCACCACGCCCGGCCTATTTTCACTAATTCTTAAGTCTGGAACCTAACTAGCAGGTGTGTTCTGTTTTTCTCTCTGTCTCTTGGTTGGGAGTCAGATTTGGAAGCAGAGTCGCTTCGGCTCTAGAACTGTCCCCCACAGTGCCCCCAGGCAGCACAGTGGTTGGAGTGGTGGTAGAGCCAGCCCCTTGCAGAACTGGGGGTCAAGGTCTTGAGCCGATCCCCCAGGTCCTGAAATTGACAACTGCAATGGCTGCTTTATTTCACGCAGGACCGGATCAGCCGTTGTCTCGGCTGTCAGTGCTGGGAAATGGCCAAACACTCCATCACTGTCTATCCTGGAGTGAGCCCAAGCCGGGGGCTCAATAGGCTTCCTTATTTTCCAGAATTGATCAGTTTCAATTCAACAACTGTATCTCCTGGCATGCGTACCAGAAAGTATCACCATGGTCTTCTGCTATGATTTTTTGGGTGCTGGGAAAGCTACAAGACTCAACAACTCCCCTCTAGTCCACCAGATGCTCCTGAGACCCCTAGCAGAGCTTTATCCGTTTGATGTGATCCCCTGTGAAATATACGCGCTCCTGGGGGAGGGGAGGGTCATTTAAGCCATCCATTCATTCAGCAAACCTCCTTAATTGAATATTCATTACTTGTAAGGCACTGTGCTGGGCCCTAGAGGCTTCTCTTTGTCTGTAAGGAGTTCACAGTCCAGTTAGTTATTAAGCATTTGTAGTAGCTCAGTGTGCGGAAAAAAAGAAAATTGAATAGATTTTAGTCAAGGAGAAGAGAAAAGCAGGATACCAATTTCTAAGGCCAGGGAGGAGAAAGCAGGGAAAGCGGAGCTCACCCAGAGAAGATAAACTTGTGTGACTTCCCCAGCTGCTCCTAAAGCCATACCTAGCAAGGGCCATGGTAGACAGATGGACAGATGGGCAGAGAACAACAGTGGGTACTTCCACAGGTCTGGAAGCACATCTTTAAAATTATGTCACAGAACTTCAAAAGGACTCTTGAAGTCCCCATAGAGAAGAAAGCAAGTTGGGTTTTTATAGCGATCCAAGCTGCTGGGTACAATCTACTGAAATATTGCACTAAACAACAGAAAAGCAGCCCTTTTCGCAGCCTTCTTGGCCCCCATTGCTCACTTTCCTCCCTTAACTCATACTCTCAAATGTTGAGGCCATCAACCCCTTAATAATGACCCAGGGGAGCAAGAGAAATTTTTCCAAGACCTAAGGTTACTTTGTTACAATTTCATCTCTTTCATCTCTTTTTGGCCATAGTCCCTTCCATGCTTCAAATCCCCCGAGGTGACCATCAGCCCTCTCGGGAGGTTCTTCCCACAGCAGGTCCCTGCAGCTCTCTACAGGAATTCATCTGGGACCATGTCCCCACCCTCTTAAGATCTGGCGACCAGTGATGGGGCAAGGATGAGCACTCCGGCTGCTGTCCTGACCCAGTTTCCTTTCTGCATTTCCTTTGTGGAATACGCTGCTTCCTTTATACGTATCTGTCAACACCTTAGGGGCTCAGAGAAGCTACATTTAAGGGAAGGATGACAGCCTTGTCACTTGAAGGGGGGTCTGCAGACCAGTAGCAAGGGCACTACCTAGAAGCTTATCAGAAAAATAGATTCTCAGGGCCCACCAGACCATCTGAGTTAGAACCTTCACATTAACAAGAACCACCACCACCACCCAGCTCCACCTCCCCGCAGCCTTACCCTCCCCCACTCCAAGCTCCTGATTCAAATGCACTTGTGATGGCAGCAGGAGGAGAAAACAGCTCCAGCCCTGCCTTCTGCCCTGTCTCACACTCAACTGAAGGGCCACCAATCCAGGTGTGAGCTTTCCTATCTCTGTTTTGGAGCCACACATGTCTTGCAGCCTTAAGAAGAGGCTCTTGCCTTGACTTCACCAAGAATGCCAACTCTACCATGAACAGAAGGATATTCTGTGTCACTGGGGCATTTGCAAATCATTATGGCACCTTTATCCTTTTTTTTTTTTTTTTTTTTTTTACCTTTTTTAAGAGACAGGGTCTTGCTCTGTTGCCCAGGATGGAGTGTATGGAGTGCAGTGACCCAGTTGTAGCTCACTGCAGCCTCCAACTCCTGGGCTTAAGCAATACTCCTGCCTTAGCCTCCCAAGTCGCTAAGAGTACAGGTGCATGCCACCTGGGTAACTTTTTTTTTTTTTTTTTTTTCTGGTAGAGGCAAGGTCTTGTTATGTTGCCCAGGCTCTTCTTGAATTCCTGGGCTCAAGAAGCGATCCTCCTGCTTTGGCCTTCCGAAGCACTAGGATTACAGGTGTGAGCTATCATGCCTGGCCACGTGTTTATCCTTTATTCCTCAGCCACATGCTTCCACAACTCATCCCTGTGTCACTTACTCCCTGCACTATGTGCCAACTGGGGACCGGCATCTCCGTGACTAAAAATATTCTTTTATTTATTGTCCATCTGTTGAATCCCTACAGTGGGCCAAATACTCTGCTAGACATTTGTCCTTTAAGCAAGAGCTTGTGGATCAGAGTGCACAGTCCCACTGTATAGCCCTCATTAGAAATTTGTGATTGGAGGGGAGGGAGAAGCGCAAGCTTCACAAGATAGGGATGCCAGAGCGACAGCAAAGGTAATCAGTATGCTACTGCAGCCCACCCCAGTCATACCCACACATGGCTCTTCTGTAACATCCTTTGTCTCTTGGCCAGTCCCTTCTTGGAGGGCAGAGCTCAGTAATGTATCAGTCCCCCCAGGAAAGAATAGGCTGGACCAAAGTGACAAGAGTCTCTTGGCCGGGCACAGTAGCTCACGCCTGTAATAGCAGCACTTTGGGAGGCCGAGGCAGGTGGATCACGAGGTCAGGAGTTTAAGACCAGCCTGGCCAACATGGTAAAACCCCGTCTCTACTAAAAATATCAAAAAATGGCCAGGTGCCGTGGCTCACACCTGTAGTCCCAGCACTTCGGGAGGCCAAGACGGACGGATCATGAGGTCAGAAGTTTGAGGCCAGCCTGACCAACATGATGAAACTCGTCTCTACTAAAAATACAAAAATTAGCCAGGCATGGTGGCACACACCTGTAGTCCCAGCTACTCAGGAGTCTGAGACAGGAGAATTGCTTGAACCCGGGAGGTGGAAGTTGCAGTGAGCCAACATTGTACCACTGCACTCCAGCCTGGGCGATGGAGCAAGACTCTGTCTTAAAAAAAAAAAAGAAAAGAAAATTTGCCAGGCATGGTGGCACATGCCTGTAGTCCCAGCTACTAAGGAGGCTGAGGCAGGAGAATTGTTTAAACCCAGGAGGTGGAGGTGGCAGTGAGCTGAGATCGCACCACTGTACCCCAGCCTGGGAGACACAGTGAGACTGTCTCCAAAAAAAAAAAAAAAGTCTCTTTATCAGCTTGCCCCGACCCAGTCCCCAGCATCCCTGACCCCTGTCCATTCAAGAACCAAGCCCAGCTCAAGCTGAGTTGCCCTTCCAGGCAGAGCCAGCTCAGACAAGAAGTTTATCCTCCAGAATTCATTTGTGTTTTCCCAGATGAAGGGTCATAGGTCAAGACTGATGGAAGCAGAGAGAGGCCACAGGTCAGAGAGCTATCTGAGTGACCAGGTCAGGTTAGGGCAACAATGAAGGTACCACGGAAGCTGTGAGCCAGGCCCGGACAGCCTAGCAAACCAGACTGAACCAGCCCCTTCTTCTTAGGAGGTGCTTTCAAAGATGGATTCAGGTTACAGTAGCCCACGGCTCCCTACATCCTCCTTCCTTTCTTACCATATTCTTTCCCCACCGACCCCATCCTTCTCCCCAGCAAATATGACTTTTTTCCCCTCCTCTGATTTTTTTTCAAAAGGCTATCATTTCTCTGTAGTTACTGGCAAAGCCACTGAATACCACCCCTCCCCAGCCTTATTCCCACACCAGGTCCTGAATCCCTTACTCCATGAGGACAGAGGAGGGGAGGTGGTTTCACATCCCCCCATCCAAGGGCAGTCTCAACCCCACATCCACAGGGCTCCCTGGCACAACCTCATTTTGCCTGTAACCCATTAGTGACTGACTCCCAGAGGGCTGTCATGTGGCTCACACCTGTAATCCCAGCACTTTGCGAGGCCGAGGCAGGCAGATCACCTGAGGTCAGGAGTTGGAGACCAGCCTGGCCAACATGGTGAAACCCAGTCTCTACTAAAAATACCAAAAATAAGCCGGGCGTAGTGGCGGGCACCTGTAATCCCAGCTACTCAGGAGTCTGAGACAGGAGAATTGCTTGAACCCAGGAGGTGGAGGTTGCAGTGAGCCAAGATTACGCCATTGCACTCCAGCCTGGACAACAAGAGCGAAACTCCATCTCAAAAAACAAAAACAAAAAAAAACAAAGAGGGCTGTCATCTTATTTCTAATTCCCTTTCCTACCCTGGAGCCTTTAACCTTCTGGTCTAATAGAGATTGCAGTTTCAGCCACCCATGCTAGCCTTGACAGTGTCATACTTTACGCAGCTGAGTATCTACAGGTTCCAAGAGAAAGATATGAGGTTAGTATAATAAGAGAGTTTAGCAAATAACCCCTTGACCTGTGTGTGTGTATATATATATATTTATATATATATGTTTATATATATATGTGTGTGTGTGTGTATGTGTGTATGTGTATAGTATTATAAATGTTCTATGTTGGGACTACAAGAAAAAGTATTAAATTATAAAAGTTTATCATCATTTCCCTCCTTCTACTTTCCCCTTCTTTGACTGAAGAGAGAAAGTACCCTTGGCCACCCAGCTTCCCTCTCCCCAACAGCCCAAAAGAGAGTATGAGGGTACCAGTCATGCCCTGGGCTTTCCTGAGTTGCCAGAAAGGAAACTAAACTCTTTACAAAGGCCTGCTGCTAAAGAGTGTAGAAGCAAAGCTTCAAGGCTGTGACAGGCCATGAAAAGTACTGAGAAGAAGGTGGTTTTAGGAAGCAGTGCTACGGTTCAGGATTTGAATGCCCTCTGGTGTCTTTATCTTTCAGGTGAGATCAGAATGGTTTACAAGTATTTTTGGCTGCAGGTACTGAGTGTTTCCTTGTATGTGAAGCCACCATGAGAATGTACCACATGGTTCCCATTTATATTTGAGTTGCATTTTTTAAATGCTTTGTTTTGTTTTGTTGAGATGGAGTCTCACTCTGTCCCCCAGGCTGGAGTGCAGTGACATGATCTCGGCTCACTGCAACCTTCGCCTCCCGGATTCAAGCAATTCTCCTACCTCAGCCTCCTGAGTGGCTGGGGATTATAGGTGTGCACCACCATGCCTGGCTAATTTTCGTATTTTTAGTAGAGACAGGATTTTGCCATGTTGGTCAGGCTGGTCTCAAATTCCTGACCTCGTGATCCGCCTGCCTCGGCCTTAAATACCTTTAAATGCACAGAAACTCTAGTGAATTAATCGTACCTTACCTAAAACCAGGCAGAAAAGCATCAACAAAGCCAAGAATAACAACTCGAATCCTCAGACTGCTAATCTAGTGAGCCTATTGATCCCAGGAGCCAGATATTGCACAAGGCATCTTTCTACCTTTCAGTGACAACGCATAACATAGGTTCTGAAGGGAGTCAACGTTAAGTGCATCCTTTCACCAACTTTGAAACTCTCCTTAAGAGGACTAGCTAACCATGCACTTTATGTTGCTGATAAGCATCCCAAAAATTATATTTTTATTTGTAGGTGCTTTGAAGGAAAACAATTAGGAAAAATAATGTGAACAAGGACAGAGAAGTGGTAGACTTCTTACCTTATACAAACTCTGAGAACATACTTAGTAATAAAGGTAACAGTGAAAGATGGTCTTGCATATATTTATTACAGAAAGGATCCAACCACTGTTTTATCTCAAATTATCATATATATAATCCTCCCCCAATCATAATTAACCATCAAATGTGAATCAGCAGATATGAATATTTCTTGACCTATATTAAGAAATAAAAAAATAAGGTTTCCTTATTTTTATTTGAAAAGAACCTATGTTTGTTACCTAAAAAGAACCCATATTCTGGCTGGGGATATTAGAAAAAGATAAATGAAATAAATAAAGGGAAAAAACACCAATACATAAAATTCTAGGACTGAATAACAAAGAGACAGGCAAGTAAATATAATGTTAGAATGACAACCATGCACCAAAGTAGGAAACAGAGAAAATGGCTTAATGTTCTCCAAATTATATTGTAATCATCTGGGAAAGAAGTTATTGAGAGCAGAAACACACACTAAATATTCACTTGGCTAGTTTATCTCACTATGCCTAGACATTGTCAATAAAAGGCTATATTTAGAACCAATTTACTAGTGTTGTCTTTACAGCTCATATATTTCTTTCAGTTTATAACTAATACATTTTGGCAGATTCCCACATTCTCAAATGCACAATATTTTCTTAGTACCTCTGGAAAGCAAGTACAGGTAGAGCATTAGTGGTTCATCATAGTTTTCTGAAAAAGATGAGTTGCTCTGCAATACATAGTTTATAAACCTCCACTGCAGCAGACCTATTCATCACACATTCTACTCATAAAATTATAAGCTTGGTCTTACATCCTAAAATAAATCTAGATAAGCCTAAGATGAAAGCTTCTGAGAGTCAATATAGGAGAAACGATAGAATTTAAGTGACGGGAGGTAAGTTCAATGACATTTAATCCAATCTGTATATACATTAACAACAGCACAATAACCACACCCAAATACTAGTTTTTCTAACTGTTGTACAGGTTCATGATAGCAAAGAACGGAAAAAATAAAGTGTTTTCTGTGGTTATTTTACATATACACGTAGAACTTTATCTCCTGCTATCTGCACATTATATCCTGAATATTTTACCACATTCCCCATTATTTTTTAAAAGGTTCGGTCTTAAGGCCGCTCGGTAACTACTGAGGACCAGTCCCTGATTGTTGAGTGTGTAAATGGTTTCCAACTGTTAGCTACTATAAACACTTTGATGACGAATAGACTTACGTATACACATTGTTGTACACATGTACAGATTTTTTTTACCATAATTACCAAATACCCTCTATTTATATCAATAATACATTAGCTTTTATTCTGTCATGGGGGATACACTGCAGAAATAAGATTGCCGAGTCAAATGTGAAAAAGATGTTTCCTGTGTAGGCTTTTGATCTATATTGCCAAATGGCTTTCCAAAAAAATTAAGCCATAAATTTGCATTTTCTCCAGCAATATGAAGTGTCCACATCTTTATGCACTCACCAGCACTGGGTATTTCTTCTCTTCGGCATTGCCAGTTTGAATGACCCAAGGTGGTATCTCTCTTTAATTTAAATTGTTTTCACTTCAATGTTAATTTGCCCTTTATATTTATTTCTTTGTAAATTGTCTGTATTCTTTCTTATTTTCTTTTGGGTTAATCCTTATTAATTACAAAACCTGTTTATGTATCAAAGATATAATCTTCTTTGATAATATATGAAGATATGTTATAACCATCTTCCCAGTATATTTACCTTTCTTTTTTTAACCCCATCCAATGACCTATTTTACCTTTCTTTTTTTAAATTCAAATATATCCATATTTTTCTTTATAGATTTCATCATTTGCTTTTGTATTTTCAAAGTCTTTTTTATTTCCAAATAGTAATCAATTGGATAAATACAATATATTGACTACTTCTTCTTTTCCCACTGATTTGAAATGTCTTTTATCATACACCAAAACCTTACATATGTCACATAGGCACTGTGACAGACAGAAAATCCTGTTTATTTCCATGATTATTGTGCTGGAGCTGAACTGCTTTAATTAGTAAAACTATAATACCCATTAACAATACAGTATGCCATATATGTTAACATATACATCCTGCCATTCTTTTTCATTATTAGCTATTCTCACCAGTTCAATTTTTCATACGGCCACTATAATCACTTTGTCATGTTTCTAGCTGAAAAAAGTCCTATTGAAATGACTTGAAACTTATTAAATTGAGAACGTCTGACATTTTTACACTATGAAGCTTTCCACCCAAGAACATAAGCTGTTTTTCTATTTGTTTTCTTTTTTTTTTTTTTTTTTTTTTTTGAAACGGAGTCTAGCTCTGTCGCCCAGGCTGGAGTGCAGTGGCCAGATCTCAGCTCACTGCAAGCTCCGCCTCCTGGGTTTACGCCATTCTCCTGCCTCAGCCTCCCAAGTAGCTGGGACTACAGGCGCCCGCCACCTCGCCCGGCTAGTTTTTTGTATTTTTTAGTAGAGACGGGGTTTCACCATGTAGACCAGGATGGTCTCGATCTCCTGACCTCGTGATCCACCCGTCTCGGCCTCCCAAAGTGCTGGGATTACAGGCTTGAGCCACCGCGCCCGGCCTCTATTTGTTTTCTTTTAGGTATCTCAGCAAAGTGGTGTGCTTTTTTTTTTTTTTTTTTCCCATGAAGGTCTTGCACATTCCTGGACACTTTATAGTTTTTATTGTTATGGTGAAAAAGATATTTTCCATCACATTTTCCAACTAGGTATAGCTGGCATCTAATATAATTTTTAGAAGTCTAATAATTTTCAAAAACTATTGACAGGAATGTACTATTCCACTTTTATCAGAACTTATAACTCGGTCACTTCTTCCCAAAGTCTTACTTAAAAAACAACTCCCCTGTCCTCTGTGGCTAATGTCAGGCTGGCCTGGCTTCAGTTGGAACCTCAGACATCTTGCCGGGGTCCTGCCCCACTGGCCTTGAGTCAGGTAGCCTTGTAGCTGGTGAAAGTTGACTGGGAAGTGGAGGAGAGTTCCAAACACAGATTCCACCTAGCAGAGCCATGGCATCCCCTCACAGCAGGTGAGCCCGTTCTAATGTCGTTGCTGGTGACCCATTCTGCCATTAAGTGTCCAGAAAAGCTAACGGATGACCCTTTGGGAAATGCCAAGGACTCATCGCGAGAAAATAGATGCCTCCATGAAAACCTTCAATTGGGTTGGAGTATAATGCACTTTCATTCACTCAGCCAATATTTATGGAGCTACATGCCCAGCCTATGTTAGACCCTGGGACATGAGAATAAATAATACACTGCTTCTTATGACATGGATGAGCAAACACAAAACAGGCTTAAGATATTTGGGGGGCATCAGAGAAGCATGATGGAAGTGAGTTTTCCAGGTTGTGGGAGTTTTCCAAGCTAATGAGTATGGAGAAAGCATTCCAGAATTTCTTTTCCAGAATTCCAGAGGGAACAGTTTAAGCAAAGGCATCACGAATACAACACATTGCAAGAAGTTTGGGTTGTAGGAGGGTAAAACATAAAAGAGAGCTGGAAAAGTAAGCCAGGGACCAGATTGCAAAGACTTTGTAAGCTTTTAGATGGTATTTGAATGTTATCTTGGAGATGACTGGGAGCTGCAGCTGTGTTAGTCTGATTGCAGTGAGGAAAGGAAGGACGGAAGATGAGTCTGGAAAATGGGATGCCGACTAGAAAACTTTTGCAATTGACAAGGTAGGGCTGGGGGTGGCTAATGGGGACAGCTAAGAGGATGGTAAGGAAGAGTCGGATTCTAAAGATAAATAGCAGGTGGAATTGGCAGGATGTGGAGATCAAATAAATGCTGAGGAAGGAAGAGTGAGGTCAAACAAGACTGAAATTCCAGGATGTGGATGTCTTGGAATTGTGGCTCTGTCTTTGGTTTGGCTTCATCCCAGAGTCCTGGAACTAGGCAAATTCCTCTCCCTTCTCTTCCTCCTTCTCCTCCTCCTCCTCCTCCATCATCAAACAGGTGCTGAAAAGGGCAGACCTTTCCCTAAATATCCACTTCACCCCAGAACCAGGGCAACTTTATTCCAGGAAGCTCTGTTCCCAGAGGTATTGTTAATTCAGAAGCCATTTGCCCAATGATACCACCTTACATTTGTGTAAGTTTTGACATACAAAACTTTCATATTTATAATCTCCTTTGCCCTGAAATAAACCTCATTTTGCCAATAAGAAAATAAAGGCTTAGGGAAGTTGCAGCTTGCTCAAGGTTCAAGAGTTTGTTCACAGTGGGTCTCCAACCAGTTCTCCTGCTTTAAAATCCAGGGAAGTTACAAATTGGTACAACTGGACAGGCGTGGTAGCTCACGCATGTAATCCTAGCACTTTGGGAGGCCGCGGCAGGCAGATTACTTGAGGCCAGGAGTTTGAGACCAGTCTAGCCAATGTAGCGAAACCCCATCTCTACTAAAAAAAAAAAAAAATTAGCTGAACGTGGCGGATTGTGCCTATAGTCCCAGCTACTTGGGAGGCTGAGGCAGGAGAATCGCTCAAACCCGGGACACGGAGGTTGCAGTGAGTTGAGATCATGCCACGGCATTCCAGCCTGGAATGCAAGACTCTGCCTCAACAACAACAACAACAACAACAACAAACTGGCACAACTATAAGCCAAATCACAAGTCACAATAGGCATACCTAAAGGAGAAAAGCAACAAGACCAAGGCTGGAAGTGCATGGCACTTGTATGTTACCCTATTCAAATGGGACTCTCATTATTGCAGGATGAATATACAGGACCTAAGGAAAGCAAGCCCTCAGCTCAAAATCCTAACATATTCTCGGGAAACCTCTTTGGCTTTCTGTTCCATCTTTGTTCTATGAAAACAGGACCTCATGCCAGCACAACAAATAAGGGACTTCCCTGAACAACTTTCATTTCACATGTACACACAGCCTGCAGCTCAGGTGACAAGAGACACACTTTGCAAAGAAGGGAAACAAGGGAGCTGGCTGAGGCAAGCTGGCGTGCACGGGGAGAAGAATTTCCAGCAGCATTAAGAAGAAGAATGAAACTCTACCAGGAAAGAACTCACCACCACTCATATTTATGTAAATGCATTGTTTCTAGTTTCATATTAACTGCTAACTTATTTTGATTTGAAGAGAATTTCAACCCTGATGCTTGTGAGTTTGTTCCTTATCAAAGTTACATGAATGTCTATAAGCCTTAAAACAGGTCAAAAAAGCACACAAGCAGCCTGCAGGAGCAAATGCTGGAACTAAGTGAGTCACTGTCCTGGACAGGATCGTCCAGGCCACAGAAAAGGAAGAGGAGCAGGAGATAAGGATCAGTTCAGATGAGAAAGGGGCAGTGGAAGCTGCTGAAGATACTCAGTCAGCATGATGAGGGTCAGAATTACAAATGCTCATCTAAATTCTCCATTTCATGCAGCCCTCTATGCATAGATGCCCAGTTGTGATGATTACCCCTGACTTCGTATAGTTTCTTCTGCCCCATTAGGGTACACACAATTTGTTCACTTTCCAGGTGAGACAGAGGCCCAGTGACTACTTCCCATCATTTCACAAAGTTAGTAGCAACATGGACTCAAATTCAGGCACTGGGAGAGCGGCAAGGGTTGAAAACCTACCTAATGAGCACAGTGTTCACAATCTGGGCAATGGGTACACTCTAGAGGCCCAATCCCCATCAGTACGCAATACACCTATGTCACAAACATGTACATGAACCCCTGCACCTAAAATAAAGTTACATTTTTTTAAATTCAGGCATTATAAAAAGCCTTTGAAACTGGGATATAAGGCCAAAAGCATGCAACATGTCCTTTCAGTGTCATGCTGTGCACCCTCACCCTCAAGGATCAATTAATTATTAATTATCTAAGGGAAATACTTTTGTTTCTCTCTGCTATTAACTACAAGCTTAGACTTTATGAAGTTACATGTTAACTTGTAAATTTTGATGAGCAGAGATGCAAACAATTCCAATTTAGTGGAAACGACATCAAAAGTTATCTTTTCTGTAGGACAATAGCCAGTTTTCTATTGAAACTAACCACGTATGCTAACATTGCCTTTTTTCTTTTTTTCCTGGTTTTTTCTTTTTTTTTTTCCAGACAGTGGCTTACTCTGTTACCCAAGCTCTGGAGTGAAGTGCCAAAAACATGGCTCACTGCAGCCTTGATCTCCTGGGATTAAGCATCCTCCCACCTCAGCCTCCCAAGTAGCTGGGGCTACTGATGCACACCACCACGGCCAGCTAATTTTTCTTTTTTATGTTTTGTAGAGATGGGATCTCACTTTGTTTCCCAGGCTGGTCTCAAACTCTTGAGTTTAAGCAATCCTCCTGCCTCAGCCTCCCAAAGTGCTGAGATTACAGGCATGAGCCACTGCACCTGGCCTAACATTGCTTTTTAAATATTATAAATGCCTAGTTCTTCAAAATGTTTTTTGAACAAGATTTACCATCTTGCAGGTTCACTCACAAACGAGTTAATAAATCTTTGCTATGTGCTCATCCTATATTTGCATGAAAGTTGTGTGTTTAACTTTCCTAAAATTGTATTTCTTGCTATATCCAGAATCCAGTGTTTCTTCCTCCAACATAGCAACTTTGTGGTACTACATACACCACATAGTCAAGTGTGCCTCATTCTACCTGGCAAATACAGTACACGAGACATAAGAATGCAGACAGCTGGTGATGTGCTAGCAACTGAATGGCACTTGGAGGCATCCCTGTAATTGACCTGACATTTCCAACATTTCTCTTGAAAGCCATCCTATATTCATAATATTGACTTCAAAAGACCACTCTTGGCAGCCGAGACAGCCAACCCAATGAGGAAGGGACTTTGATGGTTTACTGGCATGACCGACACTTCCTCATCCAGATTTGCAGAACACACATTGTTTTGTGAGATAACTGAAATGCTGAGGGAAGTAGACGTTAAGTTCTACCTGAGCTATTTTCTCTCTGGGTGAAACTCGAGACAGCAAGACCAGGACTTAGACTTCATAGCATCTCACACCAAGTCACAAAATTAACCACTCCAATTCACTCAAAGAAGACAGACAAGAGAGCAAAGAGTTTAATGGATTTGGGGAAAAGGACCTTCATTTTACATACTTACCAGGTCACTGACAACTTTTCACACTTTATTGAGAGAACCATCTGAGCCATTAGCAGGTCATTTGACCTACTCTCTTTAAAACCTCTCTAAGCTCAGAAAACAACACTAATAGCTCCAGGGATAGAAGGTGATCTGAGATTTTAGTCTGACCACTGTCTGCCAGGCAGATTTGCTGGCTATAGGCCCTTCCCAGCAGTTCCAATCTTGCCAGGAGCTTCAAGCTGCCCCTCTGCACATTTTGAAGAACTTTCTTCTGCCCCCAGTGCTCTATATCCGCACTGTGTATTCAGCATCTATTGTGTATGCCAGGAACTGGCTGTGTACTGTGGGGTATACTGGGCATGGAGACTCTGCCCTCGAGGATCTTCCTGTCCAGTGGGGAATATCAGACAGATCTAAATACCTATTATAGGGTAGAAAATGACTAGTAATTCACAAACATTAAGATCACACCATGTGCCAGTTAATGTGCACTGAGTATTCAGTGCAGAGCAAGACAGGCTAGTCCTTGTCCTTAGAACGGGTTCAATAAACATTTGCTGAAAGAGAAAAAATAACAGTTGTTTAGCACCCACCATAGGTCAGACTATGTGCTGGGCATTTTCTCATTTAATTTCCTCCTCACAAGTACTTTCTTTGGTAGGTGATGTTATCCCCCATTTTTAATAGATAAGGAAAGAGGGGCTCAAAGACCATAGGTGACTTTCTCAAGGTCATTACAGTGATGAATAGCAGCAATAGGATTCAAATACAGAACTATCTGACTTGAAAGATTCTGCTCTTTGAACCTCACTACATTTACCATTAGCATTTTATGACAGTACCTTCCTTCTGTGCAGGTGTGACTGACTCATTTCCAAATTGAGAAGCCTCACAGGACACAGGTTGGCAAGCAATAAGGCATCCACTGCTAGTCCAAGATAAGGACTCACAAAGCTGTGACCCGTATAACCCCCAATGTTTGATTGACACTTGATCTATCTCTGGCTGTCCCTTGACGTCCTCTGGCATAAACTGCATGATCTACTTATCTTCCTTCTGATAGAATGAGAGAATAAAAGGGCAGAAAAGAGGAAATGAAATGTTAAGAGCACAAGCTCTGGTCCCCTCTTTTAGGATTCCTCCAGCAGGAGTGACCCCACACATAGACAGACTAGACAGCCACTACACAGCAAAGCTGAACATCCAACATGGCTTCCACACCCAAAATGGTGTCCTCCCTTCCCCCACCATTTTGCCTTAACTCGAGGAAATTATTTTAAGTCCTTCTCTTTTACTCATTTTGAGGAAAAGAATAATTCAGGATTTCATAGCTTAACAAAGCCATCAGAATGAAGCCTCAGTTAGTGAACTAGGGCAGCCCCACCCTGTGTGCCCACCTTCTTGGCATCATCTTCCCCAGTGCACCCTGGCCAGCTCAGGACCACAGCTATTCCTGCCCCAGTGCACCCTGGGTAGCTCTTGGACATCCTCAGGAACTCAGCTCAGACACCGTCTCCTCCAGAGAGCCTTTTCTTTTTTCAATTTCAACTTTTATTTTAGATTCAGGGAGTATATCTGTAGGTTTGTTCCATGGGTATCATGCATGATACTGAGGTTTGGGGTATGATAGCACCCATCACCTGAGTACTATGCTTACTACATACCCAGGTAGTAAGCATAGTACCCAATAGTTAGTTTTGCAACCCATCCCTCCCTTTTTCCCTCCCCGTTCTAGTAGTCCCCACTGTCTATCGTTGTCATCTTTGTGTCCGTGAGTACCCAATGTTCAGCTCCCACTTATGAGAACATGCAGTACTTGGTTTTCTGTTTCTGCATTAATTAGCTTATGATAATGGCCTCCAGCTGCATCCACGTTGCTACAAAGAACATGGTTTTATTCTTTCTATGGCTACATAGTATTCCATGAGGTATATGCACCAGGCTTTCTTTATCCAGTCCATCCTGGATGAACACCTAGATCGATTTCATGTATTTGCTATTGTGAACAGTGCTACAATGGACATATAAGTGCATATGTCTTTCTGGGAGAACAGTTTTTTGTTTTTTGTTTTTGGATATCTACCCAGCAATGGGATTGCTAGGTCAAATGGTAGTTTCAAGTTCTTTGAGAAATATTCAAACTGCTTTCCACGATAGCTGAACTAATTTACATTTCCACCAACAGTGTACAAAGTTTCCCTTTTCTCCACAGTCTGACCAGCATCAGTTGTTTTTTGACTTTTTAGTAATAGCCATTCTGACTGGTGTGAGATGGTATTTTACTATAGTTTTGATTTGCATTTCTCTGAAGATTAGTGATGTGGAACATTTTTTCATAAACATGTTTGTTGGTCACTTGTATATCTTCTTTTGAGAAGTATCTGTTCATGTCGTTATTAGAAAGTTTTTTTGCTTTTGCTTAAGTTCCTTATAGATTCTGAATATTATACGTCTGTCAGATGTGTGGTTTGTGAATATTTTTCCCATTCTATAGGTTGTCTGATTACTCTGTTGATAGTTCATTTTGTTTTGTTTTTGTTTTGCTGTGCAGAAGATCTTGAGTTTAATTAGGTTCCACTTGTCAATTTTTGTTTTGGTTACAACTGCTTTTGAGGACCTAGTCATAATTTCTTTCTCAAGGCCAGTGTTCAAAATGGTGTTTCCTGGGTTTTCTTCTAGAATTCTGATAGTTTGAGGTCTTATTTTAAATCTTTAATTCATCTTGAGTTCATTTTTACATATGGTGAAAGGTAGGGATCCAGTTTCATTCTTCTGCATATGGCTAGCCAGCTATCCCAGCACCATTTATTGAGTAGGGTGTCCTTTCTCCATTTCTTATTTTTGTAAACTTCATCAAACATCAGATGGCTGTGGGTATGCAGTTTTATTTCGGGATTCTCTATTTTGTTCCACTGGTCTATGTGTCTGTTTTTGCACCAGTACCACACTGTTTTGTTTACTGTAGCCATATAGTATAGTTTGAAGTAGGGTAATGTAATACCTCTGGCTTTGTTCTTTTTGCTTAGAATTGCTTTAGCTATCAGGTTCTTTTTTGATTCCACATGAAATTTTGAACAGTATTTTCTAATTCTGTAAAAAATGACACTGGTAGTGTCAATGATAAAAAGTCAAACTTTGTAGAATATTTGAAGAGATTTATTCTGAGCCAAATGTAAAAACCATGACCCATGACACAGCCCCAGGAGGTCCTGAGAACATGTCCCCAAGATGGTTGGTTACAGCTTGATTTTATGCATTTTAGGGGGGACAGAAGTTACAGAGACATAAATCAGTACATGTAAGGTATATGTTGATTAGGCCTGGAAAGGCATGACGTCTCAAAGCCCAAGGGCTTCCAAGTCATAGGTGGATTTAAAGATTTCCTGATCAGCAATTGGTTGAAAGGGTTAAGCTCTGCCTGAAAAGTTGAAGTCAACAGAAATAAATGTTTGTAGTGGAGAGTTGCAGAAACCAAGGTTCTGCAACCTATCTATATTATAGATAGATAGTTATATAGATGAAGCCTCTGGGTAGCAGGCTTCAGAGAGAACAAATGGTAGGTGTCTCTTGTCAGACCCTAAAAGGTGCCAGACTCTTAGTTAAATCTCTCCTGGATCAAGAAAAGACATGAAAAAGGAAAGGAATTTTCTATGGATTGTAGACAAGAGACAGTTTTTCAGGGCCATTTCAAAATGTCTCAAAGATATTTTAGGGGAAAATACTTTGGTTTCTTTCAAGGCTTGTTCTCTGTCATGTGATGCTATACTAGAGTCAGGTTGCAATTTGGTGTCTTATTACTACAGAGTCTGTTTTGTCAGTCACAAGACCTCTGTTTTCATGTTAATGTTGGTCAGTTGTGCCTAAATTCCAAAGGGAGGAGAGTATGATGAGGCATGTTCCACCCAGTCCCCCTTCCCATCATGGCCTGACCTAGTTTTTCAGGTTTACTTTGGAATGCCCTTAACCAAGAGGAGGGTTCCACTCAGTCAATTGGGGGGCTTAGAATTTTATTTTTGGTTTACAGTAGTTTGACAGGAAGGCTGTTGAATCTGTATTGCTTTGGGCAGTATGGCCATTCTAACAATATTGATTCTTCCAATCCATGAGCATGGAATGTTTTTCCATTTGTTTGTGTCATCTATAATTTCTTTCAGCAGGGTTTTATAGTTCTCCTTGTAGAGATGTAGGTATTTTATTTTTGTGTGGCTATTGTAAATGGGATTATGCTCTTGATTTGTCTCTCAGCCTGAATGTTATTGGTGTATAGAAATACTACTGATTTTTGTACATTGATTTTTGTATCCTGAACCTATACTGAAGTCATTTATCAGTTCTGTGAGCCTTTTGGCAGAGTCTTTATGGTTTTCTAGGTATAGAATCATATTGTCAGCAAAGAAGGATAGTTTGACTTCCTCTTTTCGTATTTGGCTCAGAAAGCCTTTTCTGATCCAGCTCCAGCAGTGTGTGTGTGCAGACATGTGCACAGCCAGCAGCGCCCCTGCCACAGGCCCCCACACCCCTCACACTGACCCTGACACAGCTCATGCCTCACTGCACAGTGCCCATGCTTTGCCAGGAAACCACTTGTCTCCATGCTCCATGGCAAGAAGAATTGTATCTGGTCTTTCTATTCCCACCACTGAGTTCAGTCCAGGAACCCGGTAGACTCTTGAAGAAGGAAAGAACAGAGGAAAGAGAAAGCTTTGCCCAGACCTTCCGCCCACTACTTCACCTTCCTGTGCTCACTTCAGGCCTGGAGAAATTCCCAGGGATCAAACCTGCCACAGGAGAAAAGGGTGAGGCCCGAGGAAAAACAGACTGAAGAGAATGACCGAGAAAGCAAGGAATATCTGAGCAGGCGCCCCAGGGCTCCAGTAACATAGGTCAGAGCCATTGCTTAGGAATATTTGCAGTGCCCAGTGGGGCAGTGAGGATGACTCGACCTCTAGGAATCACTCCACAGATGGCCCCGGGACTGTATGTCGTGAGACAGTCTAAGGGGTCTCTGGAACAGCTGCCCCTGACCTGCACGTACTGGGCTCACTCGAGGTTCCATGCCGTAATAGCTGGATGTCTCCCTTCATGCCTAATCCATGACAAGTTAGTGAACTGGTCACTGAAGAAACCATTTAGGCAGATTTCAGAAATATCTGATTGGGCTCTCTTCTGCCGTTGTGCATGAAGAGGAAAAACTAAACAGGACGAGAGCTCTGGCCACACAGCCTCACCTCCATTTCTATGGCTAGCCTGACTTGTGAAAGGAAGTGAAAACGTTTAAATACCCTTCTGTCAGCATGGTAACCAGGGGTGGATGGAGCTGGGTTCACCATTTTAAAATACACATTTAACAGGTCATCTGAGTGGTTGCAGCCATGTTATCAAGCTGAACACATGTTGATCTGAGTAGATTAGAAAAATAGTTCCCAGTGTCTGGGGACATAGTGCTTTTAAACAAGTGCTTTGCTTTTCAAAGAATGAGCCATTAAGAAGTTCCTTGTATACATGTAGCCCATGAACCTGAAAAGAAATAAAAGTAAAATCAACACCGAATCAGCAACTCTAAGCAGCAGGCTAGAGAATTTGGCTGTTAGAGATACGGTTATAAAAGATTGCTGTTCAGTTTATCTTTCATTTCCTGCACAGCTAATGATAGAAAGACTCAAAAATCATCTTCACATTGAATTTGCACATTTTAACAAGAGAAAAAACTCATACTTTTCTTCATATTTTATTTCCTTTTTCCAAAAAGCGATTCAGTTTTTTTTTGGAAATTTAAATTTGCTCTTTCCATTCACGAAAAGAATTCTATTACTCCTGCATTCAATCTGTTCAATCTCAGTTTAGTTTCAAGTTGAGACTTTCATTTCCAGACATGTACAGAGTGGTTGCTATCCCTGTTTTGCTTCTCATTTTCAGGGCACAATTCCTTGGCAAAGCAGTAAGCTACTGAGTAAGTCAAACTCACTACTTGTCACCCTCTAAACACCCTTTATGTATGGAAGACTGAACCTATACAACGTCTTCTGCAACTAAAGTTCAAAATCATAATGAATCAATTGTGCTAAAGCACAGGAATATCTAATTTTAAAAAACTTTTCAAAATGAACACTAAGCCCTTCTCATTTAACTATTTGCCTTGCTTTGTAGACTATAAAAACATGTATTAATAGGTATGATAATATCCTCTGTTTTTAGGGTTTTATAAATATTTCAAAGCGGAGAGATTTCTAATAGACAAGCTACTTACACAATTCTGTGCCCTGAAAGGTGTCCCAAACCAAAGAAAACAAGACAATAACTAATGAAAAAGGGGCCCAGCATTCTTTCTCATCAGAAGCGTGGTGTTCCAGAGCTGAATAAGGATGGGTGGGTAGCCCACAGAGTGTTCTAGTGGCACCAATAATATTCATCTCTGTTGAGAAATCTGGACTTGGCTAAGACCATCTGCCATCACTGCAGCCCAAGGTTACCTTTCGTTTGGAAATTATGCTGTCAACTTGGTTTAGAATGTACATGGGCGAGGCATATGCTTCTCCTTGCTGCCCAAGGAGATGCTGGCATGGAAAAAATGTGAAGGTGCCTGATTGAAGCTTGTGTTTATGGACTCTCCTCTTCTCTTCTCCCCTAGTGACTGTGACTGTGGGAGGCAAGCAACACTTGCTCGGACTGTATGACACCGCGGGACAGGTACATTTTTATTATCTTGATTCATTGGAGGGGGTTGGTATAGGGGAGAAAAAGATCCGTTTGCTTAGGCAGATGGGACTCATAGCACAAATATTACCCATTCTGATCATTTGGGGCTAATTTATTGTCTGCCTAAATGACAACCAAAAGCACATTCTTGATATTTTAAAAATACTTATAACTACAAAAATCTAAAGTGTTACATTATTCAAGGCATTGATAGGTAAATAATGATTCATTCATTGACTGATAACCATCAAAAACCAGAATAACAGATTTGTGACCAAGAGTTTCAATTTCTTTCTGTGGAAACCTATTCCAGATCCAAGATTCATAGATCAATTTCATAAATTTTACTTGCACCCATTTTTTTCAGGTTATTTTCTTTGCCCACCCTTTATTTGAATTGCCTAATGAACAGCGAAAAGGCCCAAAAAGAGATTGGCTGGGGTGAGGGAAAGAGAGAGGGAGAAGATGGATTACGTGTTGGAAGGAAGAAAAGTCAGGATCCTAGACGTTTTCCAAAAGTAAGAGTCAACCCTGAATAACTGGGGGTTGACTCTAAATTCCCTCAGATTCTTGAAATCTTCTCACTTTGTCAGGGCTGTTTCTTCAAGTTGGAGAAACTGGCCCACCAATAACATAAGACAATGGGCTAAAACCCTCAACATTTAATCAGCTGGCACATGCTCTCTTTGGGTGAAAATGGCACTTACTCTGTCTTTCCCAGCGTCCCACAC
Source organism: Trachypithecus francoisi (assembly GCF_009764315.1). Taxonomy (NCBI): domain Eukaryota; kingdom Metazoa; phylum Chordata; class Mammalia; order Primates; family Cercopithecidae; genus Trachypithecus; species Trachypithecus francoisi. The sequence goes on along the minus strand of NW_022681468.1, from coordinate 41,907,962 downwards.
ATCGCTACGAAGTTTATCATGTTCTAATGTTCTAATCCAGTTCATGGATTGGTGGAGGGAAAGTGGTTAAGGAACTGATGGCTGTAGCCCAATTTCTTGGATAGAGCTTTTGTTACCATATGTCTTGGGTCATTTATTTAGGTCCAAATCAGCGGGTTGTTCAGTCTGTCCACATTCTTACACCTTAAGTCCTTTGGAGTGAACATTTTACCCTGCTATTTCTTAGTGTGAGTTTCCTGGGAATTGTTATTTGTAGTGATGCATTCATCTAGGCCTTTTTTTTTCACAATTGTTTTGGATAGACATCATTTTGCTCAACTTGAAAGCTCTTCACAATAATATCAATAAATGGAATTCTCTTTGGGGATTTCTGTGAAAATTTGTAAGGACCACTGTATAAATGTATGTGGAACATCAAAGGTTGGTATTGGCCAGGCTAGGGTGCGGAGTCTGGAAAATCTAACACCAGACTCAAAACTTCTAAGAGCATCCAGGGTCCCCTCATTGGCAGATGCCTGTTTTGGTAAGCTACCGCCAGGAACTGGGAGAGAAGCAACCTCTCATGTCAATAGCAAGCCATACGACTAAGAAAGGAGGCACCCCACGTGCTCAAATGAAAAAATCAGTTTGCCCTTCTGATCTAAGATACAAGGGCCTCAGGATAGCTCATGCCCCCAACAGAAAGCATTCCAGCAACAAGGGTACACCACTTTGGAGGCTGAAGTTGCCTGCTCTAATTCAATCACACAATCATTGGTGTGTCCCCATTCATCAGAAACTCATAGCCTGAAAGAGAGAGGCGTTTATACCCTCCTCCCCCATAGTCAAATTGTACTAATACAATCCGGTTTGAAAAGTTCAATACGGCAATGATTATTTCATGACTCTGAAACCTCTCTCTGGTCCCTCTGGCTTCCGAAAAAGTCTCTCTGTCCCCTGCTGCCCAGTCAGTTCTCCCCTCCTCTGCAGCAATCCAACAAGTATTGCCTCCTGTGCGTTAACTGCTCCAAGAACAACCTCCACAGGCTCCTGTTTAATTTTAAATCCAATAAAACTCTTTAAAAGCTCTTGTGGAGTTTAATTATTTTTTCCCACTGTTCTGTCCTTTTAAGAAAAAATTTAAATAACACTAGTATAAGAGTTGAAGCTGTAAGACATTGTAAAAATATCTTTAAACTCCACATCAAAGCAAACAGAATGGCCTCAACATCTGACACAAAAGTGATGAAGACTGATAAAATATAACAAATAGATTATAAGATATTTTTTCAACTAACTCTCACTTGAATGCTTTATATTCAGAGGTAGACAAGACTCAAAAGGAACCATAAAGCATGGGGAAAAGGAATCAGAACGTCTCTTAAGGTTCCTTCCAGGCCAAAAATTCTACGATGAGGACTTTTCACATGTAATCTCAGGAAACCCTGATAGAACTGGAGTAACTAGGCAGAAGGACTTGAGGCTTGACCCACGGGAGACCTTTCAGCTGTAGAAGATTGCTGAATAATGGGAATGTGGTACACCACAGGATAACCTGTCATTCATTTTCTAGAACAGGGATTCTCAAACAGGAGTATGTGTCAGAATCACCTGTAGGGCTTGTCAAAACTCAGCTACTGGGCCCCACTCCAAGAATTTCTGCTTCTCCAGGTCTAGGGCAGGACCCAAGAGTTTGCATTTCTTTTTTTTATTATTATTTATTTATTTATTTGAGACAGGGTTTCGTTCCCGTCACCCAGGCTGGAGTGCAGTGGCGCAATCTTGGCTCACTGCAACCTCCGCCTCCTGAGTTCAAGCAATTATCCTGCCTCAGCCTCCCAAGTAACTGGGATTACAGGCACCTGCCATCACACCCAGCTATTTTTTTGTGTTTTTTTTCTAGAGACAGGGGTTTTACCATGTTGCCCAGGCTGGTCTCAAACTCCCGACCTCAGGTGATCCACCCATCTCAGCCTCCCAAAGTGCTGGGATTACAGATGTGAGCTACTGCATCTGGCCCAAGAGTTTGCATTTCTAACAGGTTTTCTGGCAATGCTCCTGCTGGTCCCTACACCATACTTTGAGAGCCACTCAAAGCGTGGTCCACCAACCTGTGGCATCAACACCACCAGGAAGCACGTTAGAACTGCAGAATCTTAAGGCCTATCCCCAGCCTACTGAATTTGCAAATCCATTTTAAGAAGATCTCCAAATCATTAGAATGCACATTAAATTTTGAGAAGCACTACTCTAAACGTTTCTGGTGGTTGAGGCATTGTTCTGAAAGTTAGGAGGATGCAATGGAAAATAACCATTACTGAAATGTATTCCTATAATTCTACAATTCAGCTATTAAGACTTTGTAACAAATTTAATTTGGAAACAGTGTCCCAGAAATTCCATTCCCAGTCCTAGGTAGAATAATCTGCCTCTTCTCAGTTCTATTCTAGTAAATGTGCTGGATAGCTAAAGGATGTGTATAATTCAAAAATACTCATTTGGCCAATTACTTACAATGGAAGAGAGATGATTTCAAAACCAATTGATTAATCCCTGAACCACAAAAAGGAAATGTCTCTGAATCCAGCTATAGAGTCAATCTCGCTTGAATAATTAGATTTTTGTGCATGAATAAACCAAGGAGCAATCCTCCACATTTTTGTCTTGAACTAACTGAAGCAAATGTGTTCTGAGAGGTAAAGTGATAGGAACTCATTGTCTTAACCCTCAATGTCAGCGCTAAACAAAATCATTTGACCTGCTTTCCCTCAACTTTGAGGCACCTTGTCTGCCTCAGACCTGGCTACAGCCCCATGAGCCATGGCCTGAGACACTCCTGCCCCTCCACAATTCAGGCAAGCATGTGCTGAAGATAGTTTATAATGGGCTGGGTGCAGTGGCTCACACCTGTAATGCCAGCACTTCGGGAGGCTGAGGCGGATAGATCACAATGTCAGGAGTTCAAGACCAGCCTGGCCAACATGGTGAAACCCCGTCTCTACAAAAAATACAAAATTAGCCAGGCATGGTGGCGGGCGCCTGTAATCCCAGCTACTTGGGAGGCTGAGGCAGAAGAATCCCTTGAAGCCAGGAGGCAGAGGTTGCAGTGAGCCGAGACCGCAGCATTGCACTCCAGCCTGGGCAACAAAAGCAAAACCCCATCTCAAAAAAAAAAAAAAGAGTTTATGATGAAGTCATTTGCATACACTGTCAACACGTGGTGGCTGCTATTAAACATTAGCTCCCTCCCCCAAACCCTGAAACAAACTAACATTTAGACTTGGAGTGGAGCCCTTTGAAGATAGATTCGTCACAACACTGTTTAATTCTCTGTTAGGTAGAATTCCAAACATTAGATGAGGCAATGAATTGAGGAATTTTTCTCACGGTGAGTGCATGTAACTCCTCAGATCACACTAGGGAGGAAATAAGGCCAACCAGCCCTGTAAGCCAAATCTATTTAGGTTGTGTCAAGTCATCCTGTATGAGACATGTCCCTAGTAGTGTGTTACTGAATGTTAAAGGGATATCTGGAGCTCAGATCTTTGGCTCAGCTATGAAAGAGTCCCAGAGCTGACTTTCCCATGATGTCCTTGCAGGCCAGTTTGTTTACAATGCATCAAGAGAGACCAACTGGACAGCAGGCCGTTGGTTGGGTTGGGGATGCCGCAGCCAGCCCTGGGCATTCACCAGCTGAGGAACTCCAGACTGGGAAAGGGCTCTTTCCCAGGCTACGGCTTGCAGCCACATGGCCTCCCACCTCACTGCAGGTCATTACAGTAGAACCAGCCATAGTACTAAGACAAGGTCTCGCCTCCTTCTCTTGATGCGGCCTCACCTAGAAGGATGATGTGGGCAAAACCCTACTCAGATTGTGGCCTCTCGGGCAAGACTCCAGGATGGGCATCTCTCAGAGACAACACCTGTGAAAATGGTAGTTAGCAGCACTGCCGGGGAGGCATGACCGTCTCCTGGTGTCAGGAGCCACGTGCAGCCTGGCCAGGCGCCTGGTTCTGTGGAAGGGTGAACCACCAGGTTCCCCACAGAACCAGGAACCATCTGCATGTGGGCAAGCACAGAATGGTGTCTGTCCCTGAGAAACCACAGCCCGCAGTAGCTCAGCCGTCACCAGTGACCACAGAAGTAGAGAAGCAAGGAAGGCCATCAACCGAGCCCCTCACTCGCCCACGTCTAGGTGTCGCACATCTTCCCCAGACCCTGACTTCTGAAGTCCCGCTTTCCCCCAAGGGCTGAGGAAGCACACAACCAGGCAAGGAAGCAAGCACAGCTAGGGTTTACGAACGGCAAACCCGGCTCCCCTTGGAAGGAGTGGAGCCTTCCCCTTTGCTATTGGCTGATCCAAGGGGGCCATCTGGAGCACAGGATCTGGCAGCAGCCCTCTATGGAAAGTTTGCCTAAAACCTCAGAACAAATGTTTTCCCTCCACGAGCAACTCCAACTTTCTTGCTCACGTGTATCTTCATGTGGGATTTTCAGGAGTAGGCAATTTGGGAGATTAGGGAGAAGTTTGCCCACATAACAGGTGCTTAGTAAAAGTAACCTTAGGACACAATCTTACTTCTCCCCAAATTATGAAAAAGAGAGCTGTAGGAACATTGAGAGTTGCGGTTGGAGTTTGCAAACATTTGGGTCTTATTACTACTCAGTTCAGAAAAAGTTAATTTCTGAATCAGCCCTGGCATCCAATAAGGGTAGGGAAATGCTTCCAGGACCAGCAGCTGTTGTTGATATGGGATGGAGGATGGACTCTTTTACTGGATCATTAAAGTAGTTACTATGTTCAAGACAATGTTCTAAGTGGCCTAAAAATATTAACAAATTTTATTCTCATAACAACTCATAAGGCCAGCACTATTAGCCTCATTCTGCAGATAAGGAAAGTGAGGCATGGAGAACTTACCCAAGATCACACCATAGTCACAAACCCGGAGAATTTCTACCCACCACCCATGCTGTTAAGCACCATGCTATGCACCCACCCTATACACGATGCCCATGTTTTTCAAATTCAGCCTGATTTATGGGCGAATATGAAAATGAGACTTGTACCAAAAAATCTGGGATAAACGTCATTAAACCCAAGACTTGCAAGCAGAATTCTATTTCCAATTTAATGTGGGTATGAGGGGGTGGGAGGAGCTCAGTGCAACTCTCTTTGCTGCTCAAAGTGTGGCACCTGGACCCAGTAGCGCTAGCATCACCTGGAAACTTGTTAGAAATGTACATTCTTAGTCTCCATTCCAGTCCTGCTACTGAATAAGAATTTGCACTTTAGACTGGGCAACATAGCAAGACCCTATCTCTACAATTTTTTTTAATTACCCAGGCGTCGTGTGCATACCTGTAGTCCCAGCTACTTGGGAGGCTGAGGAGAGAGGATCACTTGAGCCCAGGAGTTCAAGACTCCAGTGAACTTATGATCAGTGCACTACAGTGTGGGCAGAAAGCGAGACCCAATCTCAAAAACAAAAAAGAAAAAAACCACAAATTTACATTTTAACAAGGTCCACAGGTGATGCAAATGTATGTGGATTCTAAGAAGTGCTGTCTACAAAATGATTTCACTTACCTGCGTCATGATGCAGCCTATACTATTTAGGACCCAGGTGTTTGGCACATCTGATGCTAACACTTTCTCTGAACTGTTCGTGGTTAATAATCACCCATAGTCACCCCAGAGCCCTGGATCTGCCTTCAAACTGAACATGTTCTTGCCATCAGGGTGAAGTTGGGCTAAAAGCACTCAAAGGCCTACTTTGCCCCCAGATACTTCCCTGCATTCCCCAATCCTAGCCTCTTTGTCTACTTTACCCCCAAAGCTCCATTTGAGCCTCTCTTTTAGATTAAAACCGTGTCTCCTCAAGAAGCAAACAAACACTTGTCTTCCATTCTGAATTCCAACATTAGAAAGGGCCTCAAAGACAGACTAAACCACTTATCCACTTCTCATAGCCCCTAACATCATCTCCACATGTTACCATCAAACCCAGGGCCAAAGCATGCTCCCTTGTGAAAAAACATTAAGTCACCAGCTGGCACAAATTCAACTCCCCCAGCCCCCAGGGGACACTTTCTTTTATTAATCCTGACCCCCCTGCCATATTTTATAGCTGCAGCCCAGGGTTAGCCCCAATAGCCCAGGTGTGAGCCTTTTTTTTTTTTTTTTTTTGAGACAGAGTCTTGCTCTGTCACCCAGGCTGGAGTGCAGTGGCGCAATCTCCACTCACTGCAAGCTTCGCCTCCCAGGTTCACGCCATTCTCCTGCCTCAGCCTCCCGAGTAGCTGGGACTACAGGTGCCCGCCACCACGCCCGGCTAATTTTTTTGTATTTTTAGTAGACACGGGGTTTCACAGTGTTCGCCAGAATGGTGTCGATCTCCTGACCTCGTGATCCACCCGCCTCGGCCTCCCAAAGTGCTGGGATTACAGGCCCGGCTGAGCCTTCTTTAAAACTATTTTTGCCCTGTTGTTCTGGTTACATTACTCCATCTGTCTAGACCTTTGTTTCTTAAACCATAAAATTGGCTCAGGGGAGAGGGAAGAAGAGGAACCTGTGGTTCTGAAACTTGAGCTGCATCAGAATCACCTGGAGGGTTTGTTCTAGCACTGACGGTGCAGCCTCTCCCCCAGCGCCCCAGCCTCGGCGGGCTGCATGGCACCTGGGAATGTGTAGTTCTAACAAGCTCCCAGGTGACGCCAATGCTGCTGGACTGAACAGCATAGTTTGGAAACCACTGCATTAGCTAATCTTTAAGGCCTTTTGGAATGGTATTTTCCCAATTCACTCAGATAAATATTCTATATCATTCCATTTTAAGATTAGCCAGCAGAGTAAGAGAACCTTAACCTGTCTTATTTCCACATAAATCAACTTATTTCATGTATTTTCATTTTCTTTCCCCAATTGAATTGCCAATTCTTACTCCCCTTACATAGTTCATACAGCATCCTTAACAGTGCTATGCATTCAGTAGGCACGAAATTTTTTAAATGGCATGATACAGCAGGACTAAGGTTTCCACAGAAGAGATCCAGAATACAGAGCACAGTGAGCCCAGTGACTGACGCTATCAGAAACGACTCAGCTGGAGGGCCAGGAGGGTAAATGATCAGAAACAGATTTCTCTCACCTGCCCCACCTAGAGTCAACCCAGCAACCCGTGGTCTTCCAACTTTTCCATAATGTAAATAGAAATCCTTTGATAGCCACTGGGTTAAAAAAATCAGACAAACATACTCCTTTCTGACTATGCACAACAGTTATTTGTTCCTACCTAATCTAGTTGTGACATTTCTCCTCATGGCGTTTTGCTTTGGTTTTTGGCTTTGAGGTTTTAAATATACAGTGTTGCTGCCATCCAGTGGTAATCTGAAGCAGATGCAGGCCATCAAATAGATACATCCTGTGGTCAAACGTTTTGATTGCTGGGTAACATATGAGTTAAGAAAATGCTTAATCTGTCACTTAAAATTCTGAGCTGCAGAAAATAGTGTGGTTACAATTGAGAGCCAGAGCTGGATTGGGGCTAAATACCCCATCCTGGTATTTATGAACTCTATAACATTGGCCTGTCATGGAACTTCTCTAAACCTTAACTTCCTCTTCTATGAAATGTGAATGTTGATGGTACCATTCTTCCAGTTCCATCAGGAGGATGCAATAAGAACATACGTAAGAGTCTGAAACAATGTCTGACCTTTAGTAATAAGCCCTCGGGTGCATCCTCCGTTGATGGTGGAGATGATAGTGAAGTACAGCCATGTTCTCAACTCCAGGCCCACCCCAAACCAATTAAGTCAGAACTCCCAGATATGCAGGCCCACTCTCCAAAGATTCTAATTTAGCTGGTTCCTGAGTAGAAAAGGAGGTTGGGCCGGGAGTTGATTAGCAGAGCATCAGGATGGTTTAAAGGCTCCCCAAGTGATTCTAATGAAAGTCACTGCAGTAAATGGTCCGCAGAAATGCCGTGTGTTCATTTGCAGGTCACTGTAGACGTCATTTCTTCCAGTCCGTAATAGGATCTATTGAATATTTGCTGTGAAAAGAGTACATGTAGGGATGAGAAAAAAAATCAACACAGTTCCTACTCCATTTATGACAATCCAGATGGGAGCATGCAGTGGCAGAGGGCAGGTGGTGTGGTGAACAGCTGTAGATTATAGCCTGGGAAGGAGACTTCTTGGCTCATGGGCCATACAGCTGCTCTTTAAGGGAACATTCCAGAGAGAAAAGAGAGAAGTGGGGAGACAACAGGAGAGGAGGTTTGTTTTTCAGAGCTAGTTGTGTAAAGAGGAAGGGTAGTGCCAAGAAATTAGCTATCCCTTTCTCCACTGCCTCCCCAGCTACACACGCACACACACACACACACACACACACACACGACATAGGCACAACTTGGCTGAGACGCAACCCAGTAGACCTGGCCCAACTTCCCAGTATGACCAGTGTTTATTCAGCTGTGCACCAAATTCCCAATTATTTGCTTGACTAGAAATGTGGTAAACTAGCCACAATAGTGGGGTTTTTTTGTTGTTGTTCTGGGTTTATTTTTTAGGATTTTACTTTTCAGCATCCTTGCCATCTTGCTTTTCATTTTGCATTAGGTACCTAAAACCTTTGCTTAAGTTTTAATAGTAGTAGCAGTAGTGGCCACATATACTGAATCCCGTGTTCTGCGTACTCTGAGTAGCTAAACAATAGATCAATGCATGCCCACCAACCAGAGTGGACCATACTTAATATTCTAAGGTACTTCCTTTCAGTCTCATGTGTATGTACGTGTGCACATATGTGTACTTCTTTTTCTGGTCTTTTTTAATTTTTTTATTATACTTTAAGTTCTGGGATACATGTGCAGAACGTGCAGGTTTGTTACATAGGTATACACATGGTTTGCCGCACCCATCAACCTGTTATCTAATAAATAAATTATTAGAGTCAATGGAAAGGTTGATATTAAAAATATATCCAAGATACATTACATTTTAGAAAACACAAGTGGCACAACAATATGAACTATTTAATCAATTTGTTTTTAAACTAAACATGTGTATGTTGTATACATACATAAATATAAAATGGGCCAGGTGTGGTGACTCACGCCTATCATCCTAGCACTTTGTGGGGGCCAAGGCGGGAGGATTGCTTGAGCCCAGGAGTTCAAGACCAGCCTGGGCAACATAGTGAGACCCCATCTCTACAAAAAAAATTAAAAATTGGCTGGGTGTGGTGGCATGTGCCTGTAGTCCAAGCTACTTGGGAGGCTGAAGTGGGAGGATCGCTTGAGCCCGGGAGTCTGAAGCTGCAGTGAGCCATAATCACGCCACTGCACTCCAGCCTGGGCAATAGAGACCCTGTCTCAAAAAATAAAATAAAGTAAAATAAAACGTTTGGAAGGACAATGTTTAAGCAGTAGCCCTCTCTGGGGAGAGGAAAAACTATTAGAGATCATACCAGGGATGAAAACAAGCTTTGACTTCTACTCTGTGCACTTCTATAATGTTTGCATTTTCGCAATGAGCACATACATGTTTCGTGAGTTTCTGAAATGTTTCATGAAGAGTAGTCATGGCCCTAATAAATGAGTTAATTATGTATTAACTCATCTCTATGAATACATATATATGATAGGTGTGAACATATAAGTTTAGTTGCACATATAGTATACACACATATATAGTGTACACACATCATATAGCGTGTGTATACACATACAAATTATGGTATGTATGGACAAATGTCATATGTGATGTATATATAAATATGGTATGTGTATGCACACTCACACACAAAGTTACTGTTGGCTTATGTGTTACTAAATTCTATAAAAATATAAAAAACTTGCTATTGAAATACCGGGTTTTGCCTTGGAACTTCCTCAGACATTTCACATACAGTAAAAGGTTCTTGCTAACATTTTCCCAAAGTTGAAATGATGCAAAGTTTTACTTTGTATTTATCAACTCCCACTAAAATAGCAAATACATAAATATCTTATGTAACCAGAAACTCTTCCACAGAGCATATGCTGATCTGAAAAATCTTTAGAAAGAAAATGATTAAGCTAACATTTTATTTATTTGGCCTCTAGGTAATCTTTGAAACAAATCCAAAATCCTTAGCTCTAAACCCTCACTCAACATATTTCTTCAAATATTGTGGTGTCAAATTTGGCAATAACTCTTGTTTTGCATGTTAGTTCATTTATTCTAAATTAAATTTGGATACAATTTTTTTTAATTGTGTGAGGAGAGGATTCCTGTTGCCCTGGCAAATAGCTCACTAATTTAAATATAGTATATTCAATACAACACAATTCCAACATGATGGAAGAATTGCAATAATCTTTACTGAATGTTACACTTTAAATGGGTGAACTTTGGTTTTTTTTTATTTTGTTTGTTTTTTGAGACAGAATCTTGCTGTGTTGCCCAGGCTGGAGTACAGTGGCATGATCATGGCTCACTGCAGCTTCAAACTCCCAGGCTCAAGCCATCCTCCCATTTCAGCCTCCTGAGTAGCTGGGACTACAGGCATGTGCCACCATGCCCAGCTAATTTTAATATTTTTTTGTAGAGATAGGGTCTCGCTATATTGCCCAGGCTGGCCTCAAGCTCAAGGAATCAAGTGATCCTCCTGCCTTGGCCTCCAAAGTGCTGGGATTACAAGCATGAGCCACCGTGCCTGGTCAGGTGAACTCTGGAATACATAGAAACAGAGAGTAGAATTATTGTTACCAGAGGCAAGTAAGGACAGGTAACGGGGAGGTTTTGATCAAGGGTACAAAGCTGCAGTTAGCTGGGGTGAGTAAGTCTACAGCTGCAACGTACAGCATGATAAGGATAGCTAATGATACTATATTGCATACTGGAAATATGCTAGAAGAGTAGGTTTCTGTTCCTCTCGCCATAAAATATCTTTTTAAAGGTCAGCTGTAAGGAGATGAATATGTTCATTTGTTTCGCTATAGCATATATATGTATATCAAACACCATGTTGTACACCTTAAATGTATACAATTTAAAAATAAATAACAAATAAATGGGTGAACTTATGGTATACATCTCAATGAAATGCTAAAAATATTTTTTAAGTTCATCTTAAGAGGGGGAAATACATAATCTCTGTATGTAACAAAAAGGTATGTTTCTGACTGATGGCTCCTTCAGTTCTAGTAGAGAAAGAACTACCAGATTCTACGGTTGAGGAAGAAATGGGATCCCAGTGCACTGTAGTGGACTCTTACCTGCAATCTGACCTTGGAACCACATGGGACACACCTTACATGGGCTGTAAAAACCCTTGTCTGTTCTTCCCACAGGAGGACTACAACCAGCTGAGGCCACTCTCCTACCCCAACACGGATGTGTTTTTGATCTGCTTCTCTGTCGTAAACCCTGCCTCTTACCACAATGTCCAGGAGGAATGGGTCCCCGAGCTCAAGGACTGCATGCCTCACGTGCCTTATGTCCTCATAGGGACCCAGGTTAAAATGCGGGCGATGGCAGGGTCGGGGGGAGCTGCAAAAATGGGAAGACCCTTTCGGTACCTCATGAACATCCTATTCTGCCAAACGCTATGGAACAGTGTCTCAGACATGTCAATCCTATGAACAGAAGTTCTTAAGGTGTGCATGATGATTTAGCCCATAGTGGAAAAGACAATAGAGCTCTTTAATATGGAGCAGAAAGTTTTGATATGGCCTTCAAAAATTAATCTCTCTAATTTTTTTTTTAATAACAAAGTAGTTTTAAAAACAGACACCCTTTGCCAGGCTTGAATCAGAGCAATGAGGTGAGGGGGTCAATTGAACACACTATCTAGTATTTTTTATATCTGAAATCCACAGTTGTTTTAAAATCACAAAATAGGTGGGAGTGTCAAGGTGACCACAGCAATCAGAATAGGCATTCTATGACAGGAATTCTTTAATTATACTTCTGGAGAAGGAAGATAAAAATTCACCATTGTCTATTCCTTTTAAACCTCTTGGTCTTCTAGATCTTAGAGAAGAAGTCAAAACACATATACCAGATAAACAAACCTACGATTGTGAAAGCCTTTACAGTGTTCCGAAAGCTAATACATTTCCATAGTTTGAGTTTCCAGTAGTAAGCCAATCACATTAAATGTATTAAGGATTGTTACCGTTTATAGTTTTAAATGGATTTTGTTCTTTGGCATTTTAAAGTCCAAATTACTATCCCAAAGACATAGGAATGTACTAATACTGAAGGGCTTCATTGTTATCTGTTTCATATGCTATTTCTTTTTATTATTCATTTATGTTCGTTTTGAACAAGAGAATTTTTTAACATAAAGAAAAGTATTTCCTAAAGAAGATATGGACAGGTACACAGTATATGTATTTACTTAGAGAAAGTAGAGGAATACACATCTCCATAAGTCAGAGTAATCATAGTTAACGCTTCTGCTCCGAAAGATAACTGTTTGTTTAAATGAAGTCTTTTGTCTTGAATTCCAGATAATAATGTTTGTCCATATTGATGGAACCTGAATCCCTGCTGCCAAATATGTGACAGAATATTCAATCACCTTTCTGTGATTCAAGCTGATTTTATTAGAGACAGAAACAAAATTGAGCAATTCTCTCTCTCTCTCTCTCTCTCTCTCTCTCTCACACACACACACACACACACACACACAGTTAGTAGAGCTGAGTAATGTGCTTATAAAAGGGACCCTAATATATTGGTCTTTAAAACACAAGCCCTTGTGTTCCCACATTCACACCCATTCATGAACACATGGGTTCACATACACAGTGAGGCTTTAAAGCAACCAAAATATTTAATTAAATTATCAAATCTAATCCAGATATATAAATGCTATCTTCAAAGTTCTACCTTTGAAAAGATTAATGCTTATCTTGAGCAAATCGTTTGAAAATTTCTCTTAGGGACTTGCCTTCCAGAGCTTGCAGAACATTTGTTAGAATATCCTCACAGGTAGCAAATCTTCACACCTCCTTTGAGGATGAAGATTTTATTTGGAAAAGAAAAAAAAAAAAAAAAAGATGTGTTCAAAGCCAGGAAATGAACTTGTAAATAATGAGTAATACACTTTGGGTTCAAATAAGTCCTCACTGTAAGGTCATGAGACTGGTTATCTTGCATGCCCTGTAAGCAGAATCTAGAAATAAATAGAAAATTTTGAGAAAACATCTAAGATAGCAACAGAATCATCCAAGTAAGTCTTCAGCTCGCAGGGTAACTGTTTGAAGGGGAAAACATAAGGAAAGTCTGTTGTGTACATTTACAAAGAAATTGCTTTACTTTTTTAGACATAACATGGGCATGTGAATCTGCTTCCTTAAAGAAAATTTAGCAACTTCAAAGATGTTAACAGGGAAAAAGACTCTATGATGTCACAGTTTAAAAATATCTGGCAAGGCCTGAGAAAATAAATAAGTTTATCACGTGTGTTTTCTTGCCAGATTGATCTCCGTGATGACCCAAAAACCTTGGCCCGTTTGCTGTATATGAAAGAGAAACCTCTCACTTACGAGCATGGTGTGAAGCTTGCAAAAGCGGTACAGTCAGATTTGAATTTCATTTTAAATGTATGCTGAGAGAAGAGTGTGTTGTATGCTTTGGAATGGGTGTGCAACATTGGGTTTTGCTTTAAAGTGCAATGTGTTTAGAATCTTCTCTAAGCTTTCTATTCTCCCCCTCTGTGCTAGTCAGGCTGGAAGGAGCCATTTGGTTCGTCTTCTTGTCAGCCAGCATTGTCTGTTTTTCATTCAGAAAGCAATTTGGTGAATTTAAACAGCTGAAGCACTTATCATTTGATTTAGCAACCTCTAGAACATCTACTTGCCATATTTAGTATGAATAAAGGGAGTCGTTAGATATATATTTGTAAATCTCACTGCTTATTATGGATGTAACTCATTTAAATAACCCCATAAGAGGCATTTTGTGATTTTCTTGGGAGAGACTTGGGTTAGCATCTGGCAGGGTTATATTTGTCCAGTATTTCTCACCATATAATGAATAGCCACTTAGAGAGCCTGGATTGTGTCACAAACAGCATCTGGAAGGATAACATATACCAAAAAGTGAGTTGGGGATCTAAGTGGCTGTTTGGCAGATAATAGCAACTTGCTCAGAGCCGAAACTGTTTTCATGGACCTTTCTTCCTTCTTGAGAGCTTAACATAAAGAGTTAGGAAAATGCTTTAGAAAGTATTTGCCAGACACCAAGTCTTTGCCTCCCCCATTACCCCGAGATGTAAGCAAAGCAGCCACTGAAAAACATACGAGAGGATGGAAGTACTTTATGCAAGAGGAGGCCGATAAATCACACCTCCAGAACTTTAAATCGGATTCCTCATCAAGTCATAAATCTATTGACCCAGGTCAGAGGTTTGAAAATTTTCAATCTTACTTTCTAAGTGGCTAACCTAGTAAAATCCATACCCCAGGCAGAGTTAGAAGTCACCCTCTTCAAGCCAGTCAAGAATATTAACCACAAATTCTTCATTTACAAAACTATGCATTTATCTTATTAAAACTTGCTTGTAGGCACTAAAACTAAGCATGATACACTCAACTAGAAATGAATTAAATACAATCATGTTTTTACAAGTACTCTGCATGAGAAAATCTCACAAACACCTGATCGAGATACTGAACCCTTCCTACTTCTATGCACAGTAATGTCAGTACTAACTAGCGCCAGCCATTCACGGAGTTCTTAGGATCCTAAGTACTTTATAATCTCTCTCACTTCAGCCTCATGATGAACCTCTTAAGCAGATAGTGTTGGTCTCAGCTTACAGATGAGGAAACAGTCTTAGAAGACAAGCACGTAGCTAATAACGAAGTCAAAAACTTCCAATCCAGCTCTGTGGACATCACCACCCGTGCACCTGACCATTGTGTAAATGACCTCCAACTGTGTATCTTTCCTCGGGTGAAATGGGTTTATGCCTGTAGGTTCTTCTGCCTTCTCCTCAAACATTCAACCTCAAATGCTCTCATTAAGATACCTCAATAGGCTGAGGCAGGAGAATGGCGTGAATCCGGGAGGCAGAACTTGCAGAGAGCCGAGATCGTGCCACTGCACTCCAGCCTGGGCGACAGAGCGAGACTCTGTCTCAAAAAGAAAAAAAAAAAAACGATACCTAAATAGGTAGCTCCATAAATAATTGTATGTGGTTCCTTTCTACACATTTTTCACAGTCAGGAGGTCCCCATTGGCCGGCACCAGCTTCTTGCAGGAACTCGCTCTCTGTGTTCCTTCATGCCGTCAGCTTTCCTAGCCTCACTTCTCGTTGGGGAAGTTGTTTTTTACACCCTCTGAAAAGAAGTCGTTCCAAAGCCTCCCATCTTATTTCATCCTTATTTTCGGAACAATGGCTGAGTTCACCATTTATATTGCCTTTTGCTAGTTTCTCCTAGCAACTGCTCTCCGATACAGAGGGAACCATGTTTAGCTTACAAAATCCAGTTTAGAAGAAAACCTAGCAAGATTTTAACTTGTTTTATCACAATTCATGTAATTACAGGGATGCTTTAAGTTTCTGTACTCTCTGACTTTTCTGTCAAGTAGTTTATCATCACAGCTAGCATGTATGGAGTGTTTATAATGTGCTAGGCTTGGTGCCAGGCGCCTTACAGCCTTTGTCTTAATTAATCCTCACAGCAACCTCGTGAGGCGTGTGTATTATTATCTCCACTTTCCTGCAGGAAACTGAGGCTCAGAGAGGTTAACATCGCCCAGCTACCAAGTGGCAGAGTGAGGACAGAAAACTGAGCTTTAACCACCCGCTCTTCTGCCTCCCTCCTATATAATCTGAAAAGAAACCTTTAGGTTTGGGGCTTCTTTTTTATATGCTGGAGTCCCTTATGTTCATGTGCACAGCTCCCCCACAACTTAAAGGCTTTGAAAGTTCAGATTTTTCATATCTGATTCTTTCTGTTAAAACTTTTCAATTTCCAAAGCATTTTCCATCTAACATCTCTTTTTGGTCTCAAAGGGTGTTTTATTTTTAAAGGACATTTTTTATATCATACATATTTACAATTCTTTGAACTCCAAAGTCAACCACATTTACATATTTTGCACTAATTTATCATAAATATTCATTATTCTTTGACTTCTTTTATCCTCCCTCTTCTTATTACTGTAGTTTTTAATCCTCAGCCTACTTTTCCCAGTCTTTTACAAATTTGTAACTGTCCCTATCGCTGCTAGAATTATTAAACAACAATTGATTAAGAGCACCTGATATGTGCCAGGTGCTATGCTGGATGCTACACTTTTTAGCTCTAAGATTATAGTTCTTTGTGCATTCTCTTTCCCAGTTCTATCTAATACAGTCTAAACATGATCTTCTGAGTTCAGACTTCCTAAGGTGTTTTTTGATACAGGAATCTGCCATTTTTTCTTTTTTAATCTTTGGGTTCTCTTTGCCCACTCCTGCCACCTTCTTCACCCTGTGCCTTTTGTTGTTGTCACTCTTTAATTTAGCACCTGCTAAGTTTCCCACTGGGCTTTTAACATGCACGGGTGGGATTTAAAGCAGCAAAATTGCTGCAAACATCTGTCATCAATGTTCAGTCACGTTAATCAACTGGAGTTTTTAATGCCCTCTTCCTGACTGGAAGAGTCACTGCCACCTGCCTTGTGCTGGCCATTTTCCCTTTCTCCCCTGGTCATTGAAAGTCACTTCACCAGTTGGATGCGGTGGCTCACACCTGTAATCCCAGCACTTTGAGAGGCTAAGGCGGGTGGATCACGAGGTCAGGAGATCGAGACCATCCTACCCAACATGGTGAAACCCCGTCTCTACTAAAAATACAAAAATTAGCTGGGCATGGTGGCGCTTGCCTGTAATCCCAACTACTCAGGAGGCTGAGGTGGGAGAATCACTTGAACCTGGCAGGTGGAGGTTGCAGTGAGCCGAGATGGTGCCACTGCACTCCAGCCTGGCAACATAGCAAGACTCTGTCTCAAAATAAATAATAAATAAATAAATAAAAAGAAAGTCATTTAACTGCTGGTGTCTGGGTTACAAAGGCCAGAAGAGGAGGGAGACAGGCAAACAAAAGCATGCCACCTGGATAAACATAGTAACAAATAGCTGGGCAATGTACCAGGTAGCACAGAAGAGAGAGAGACTAATACATTCATGGGAGGAGCTTTCAGAGATTTCTTTAACCAGTTAACATCTCACCCAGGTTTGAAGGATGAGGAAAAGTTTTTCAGGTGGGCAGAGGGGTCTGGGGAGGGCACAAAATTCCAGACAGGGAGACCAGGACATGCAAAGGCATCCTTTAAAACATAGGGAGCAAAGTTCACCCACAAATGTTTTGATCAGTCCAAACAGATATTTTTAATGCAATTTAGTGGCCAACATTTAACAGTTTGGAAACACATTTCTAGCTTCTAAAAGAAATTCAGAAGGTCGAGCAGCTCTAGGCCAGCATTTCCTCATCAATGGAAACTGTTAAACATTCTTTTAGATTAAACATGTACCCTTCAGTCTACCACAACCCCCACCACTTCCATATTATCCTATACTCAAGTAACACACTTTACATTATCCACCCTTGAACTGGCATCTCTGCATTATAGTCTTCAAAGATCAGCAGCAAATCCATCCAGCCTAGAAATGTTTTTCCTCTTTCACCAATTTGATCATAATGCTAACTTGTTGAGATGGCGGCGTTTCTCTTACAACCTGTTTGGTTCTTTTTCCTTTTCTTGGCTCTCTATTTGCCTTCTCTGTGTGCCTTTGCTAATTCTCAAATGAGGAATAAAGAACTGCTCTGCTACTAGCCATTTATTTAGACAGGAGCTTACTCTGTTTATTCCACTAACATCTCTTCTTTTCTCTCCATTTACAGGAAATGCCTTCCTTTTTCTTCCCTTCTCTTGTCACCCTTACTGTATCCATAACAGCTTCGCCCATTTATTCATTAATTTTGCTATTTCAGCTACAATTTCTTTACATTTGCTAGAGACAGCCCAAAAGAGTAGTTAAGACTTTGGCTCAGGAGGCAGACAAATTCGAATCTTTGCCATTTTCTTAGTTGTGTGGCCATAAGGGAGGTTACTTACCCTCTCTGGGCATCAGTTTCCTGAGCTGTGAAAAAGGATGGTGACAGACTTTTCCTTGTAAAGTTCTTGTGACAATGAAATTAGCTCATGTACCACAAGGTCCAGCTCAGCAAATTATAGCTGTTGTTAAATCCATGAGCCCTCTCAGCTATGTCTACAGCTGGGAAGATCTCTTTGCCTTTATCCCTTCCAGTTACTTTCTGTCTTATTCTATAACTTGTCCTGCCCCAACTAGAACAACATGGAAGAAGTACTAGGTTTTGTTTTACTTGATTAGTCACTATGTTTTCTTTTTTATTTCTTGTCAGACTCTTGTATCTTCTGTACATCATTGATAAATGTCCCTGCTTTTAAGATAATAGGTTTTAGCTATTATAAAACAATCAGAAAAGTGTTTTTTCAGTTTCCACCCTCAATCTCTACTTTTTTCTTGAAAATAAGTCATTTGGGTAGAACACACTCCAGATTGCTTGCACGTGTATCTAAACAAGGAGCCTCGAATCCTGAACCCTCCCAGATGGCTTCTAAATGCTTGACTGTGTAGGTCATTTTGCTCCAAGGGGCAGATGAAGTTGCTGCTGTAAGAAGGGCCACATTTCCTTGAGACAATTTTTCATTTCACATCTTTGAGGACACACATAATTTTTTTAGCAGTCTGGCTGTGCTTTTTCCTTGAACCAGAATGAATTCTTCTCCAACCCTCAGAGCACTTGACACATTGTAACAATACCTACCTCAACACTGGGTTGTTTCTCACACGTGTTTCCCAAATCACACCCATCATCTGATGACTACTTTTTCTATCAGTACAACATAATGTTATATTAACCCGGTTACACAATAATGCCTTTATCTGCTATTTCATTATCTTCAGAAATGTCTGAATTGGAAGAGACAAGTTTGGGCTCCTCCCGCTGCATCGAAAGGCAAAGACTGACATGCTGTCAGCCGCACTCTGGGGGCGGGAGGAGGTGGGAGTGCCCTACCCCTCCTGCAGGACTCCAGGTGTGAGTGAGCTCAGCCCAGCTGTCCTGGAATTCCAGGCAGAATCGATCCTAGGCTTGGGATCCTTAGTGGAGAGACGTTCCACATAGAGAGGTGTCACAGCAGTTTCTAGGTATTTTTCCAGACAAGCGCCACCACATTACAGTCAAGTCATTCAGTCATTCAGTTGGCAACACCGTTGCCGTTAGATTAATGTGCTTTTCACATGTGTTTGAATCAAGCTTTGAACACAATCCCAAAATGCAACAGAAGGCATTTCATCATGTTATTAGGAAAATTTTCTCTGCCCTTTATTCCTCTCTTGTATCTAACTGTTTTTAATTATTTCAAAAAGTTATTAAAACCAAACCATGGTTAAAATGAAAGCCATAAAATAGATTTTCAACATTCAACATCTTTTTCTTTTGGTATTTTCCTTGGGCTCATACAGTAACCATTCTTGTCAGGAAAAAAATTTAAAGTGCATCATCTCTGTCGGAGAAGTTAGGAAATAGTCTCTGGGCCCAACCAAAACCACTTGATTTGATGCTTCGTTTTCATATTTGTGGCCTTTGAAATAAGTGGGCAATTTCATTTCATTAACTGTCAACTTGACCAGCTTCTTACAGAGCTGAGTGATAGGGGTCACAGTTACTGTCACAGAGCAAGGAAAAGAACATGTATCAAGAGACCCAGATTCTAGGTCTATTTCTTTCACTTTCTAGTTGAATGCCCATAAGCAATTCATTTGACCTCTCTGGGGTTATTCCCGCTCTCTTCTAAGCTAAACCACAAGTTCATGTAGTCCACATATTGCAAACTGGCTGGCTGCTGCCACATATATCCCACATCAGTGTCTTGCTTGGCTCATGGTAAATATTTCATAAATTGGTAAATATTAAATTTAAAAATCCAAATTTCCAACTCCTCTTGAAAAATACAAAAATGGGCAACAGTAAACCAACATTACCACTTGGAAGCTGATAAAACGGCACACTCTAGAGGGGCATGTGCTTTACCGCCCAGCATAGTCCCCACCTCTCCCTACTGTCTTGCACCAACCCCACTTTATCATTTACATCATCTATTGGGCATAATAGGCCTATGATTTTGCTACCTTGTTTTAGCCACTTGTCTGCTGTGGTTTCCAGGAACTCACTATTTAGCCAACCTCTTCTGAATCTGCTTTAATTTTACAAAGTGATTCTTAAAATGTGAATCAAAAACTAAAGCCATTTCTCTAGATGTCCTCAATAGTAAAAGGCCAACATCACATCATTGACTCTTCCTGAGCTTATGAACAATTAAAACCGCAGGTCTTCACAAGAAGCTGACTGCTAAATACAGTCTGCACTGGTCTGTGATTTTTAAATGAGAATCTGGCCTGAATTTCTATATTTCTATATTTCTCATGAGGGGTTTGTGATTATCAAACACACCGTAGTATGAAATTATCAGAATATTTAAAATGAAGCCCTATGCAGAAATACCTTATCATTTTATATAGACTGTACACTGACAAGGAGGATGTCTCTGGCATTAAATGTCTTTTATGATTATTGTTACATGTTTTATTATTATTGTTACATGTTTTAGTGGGGTTTTTTTTTAAACTTTTTTTTTTAAATATGCCTTTTAAAGTATGTTAAGGCTGGGTGTAGTGGCTTACGCCTGTAATCCCAGCATTTTGGGAGGCTGAGGTGGGCAGATCACATGAGGTCAGGAGTTAGAGACCAGACTGGTCGACATGGGAAAACCCCATCTCTACTAAAAATACAAAAACTAACCCGGCTTGGTGGCACGTGCCTGTAATCCCAGCTACTCGAGAAGCTGAGGCAGGAGAATCACTTGAACCCAGGAGGCGGAGGTTGCAGTGAGCCAAGATAGTGCCACTGCACTCCAGCCTGGGCAACAAGAGTGAAACTCCATCTCAAAAATAAATAAATAAATAAACAAATACATAAATAAAATGTTAAAACTAAATAATAATGCCAGTTGGATATTACCTTGTTGAGGTATACCTTAAAAGAGGTACATTTTAATCAAGGATGACCTATAAAACCATATCACTCACTCCCTTTCTATCTGCTTTATCAACCAAGCTGACACTTTGCCTTTTATCATACCAAAGGAGATACATTTCACTTATACATGATTTACACATTCTGCCTACAAATGAGAGGATATGAAAAACAAGATCATGCACCCCTGTTCTTCACAAAACGTATTTAAATTATATCATTGGTTTTGAATTGTCTCCTAATTTTTTAGATCTTTATATTTTTTATATTCTTAGGAATAAATGGCTATGGATCAATTTCAGGATGTACTGCTTTCCAGAAGTGATCCACAACCATTTATTGCTAATAAAGGAATGTAAGAAATACAAAAATACAAAAAAAAATAGGATAACAGATACAAATTGAAATGCAAAAAAAAAAAAAAAAAGACAAACATAATCCAAACCACCCCATAGGCTGTTTGTGGGACAGGCAGAAGTGAGTGCTTGTCTGGGCAGCGAGTTGATACCACCGTGCTGTTCTCTTTTTTCTCTCTCATGCCTTTCTCTCTTTTGCGTTTTAAGATCGGAGCGCAGTGCTACTTGGAATGCTCTGCTCTGACTCAGAAAGGTCTCAAAGCGGTTTTTGATGAAGCAATCCTCACCATTTTCCACCCCAAGAAAAAGAAGAAACGCTGTTCTGAGGGTCACAGCTGCTGCTCAATTATCTGAGGTTGTCCGGGACCTGCCTCCACCCGACCCAGGCATGAGAATGGCAGCCAATGTCTGCGGCCAAGCTCCAGCCAAAAAGGAGGGCACGATCAGAAAGGAATTCCCTTTGCACGGAGGCTTGCCCTCCACCCTGTGAGCCCTCCCAACACAGCACACTAGTCAGCCCACTGCCACAACCTCCCTGCCAGCCAGAAGCATCCGTACTGCACACTCTCTGAGAATGCTGGGCCTGGATTGCAGACAGTGCTGCTGCTGATCATATCAAAAACAAAGTCAAAGGCCATCTTACATTTTACAAATCCCCAGCTCATGAACGCAAAGCTGATAGGAAATCACCCCAGGGAACCCGAAAAAGAAAGTTGGCTCCTCTCTTGGTGGCCTTACTTGATGTTTTACAAAACTTGGGACTACAATACTAACCTTTTTTTCTGAATCTGCTGTTTTACCCATGTGTCTCACATTCATTTGTATTATATCAAGAAATGTACTAATTTCCAGTTTACCCAGGCCTTACAAATCCATGCCAAATTAGCCTAAAGACAAGGCATTTTATATTCATTTCTATTTTCAGCATGTTTCTACCAAAGCTATTAGAATCAACACGTACCTCTGAACGCCTGATTATAGGAAAACATGAGAAGACTTTAAAAGTTTTGGAAATTTACAGAGCCATGATTTTTGAACCTGATTGAAAGAAAACCATCTGAATTGTTGCAGGCCCACATTTTTGCCAAAGATGCACTCTACAAATGCTTAGTAGTGGCCTGATTTTTTTCCATATTATATTGCCATGACAAACTAAAAATGAACTGTGTTTAAGAATGTAGTATTTCTGCTTTTCATCCAAGTTGACTGGGGGAAGAATATGGCAGGATCCATCTTTTACAGTATTGTGTATTCAGTAAAGTGGATGTTCCTGCTCCTCCCTTCCCCCATTGCATGCCCTCTTCCTCCCTTGATTTCACTTTCTCTCATGCCCAGATCCTTTTGTTCTCCCCAGTTATAACTCAGTTATAAAAGAAAGACCTGAGCATAAAAATACATGTTTAAAAATACCTAAAGGTAAAGGAAAGTGTGTTAATTTTTCTATTTACTTCAACTGAAAGGCTTCTCAGCTCGCCCCATGTAAGTTCTCATTCCATGTAAATGACATTTTCCAGTTACAACTGGTACTGATATTGCATCTCTCTTTCCTTACTCATCCTCCCAAATGTCTTTGTGGGAGCCATATCAGTGGATACCAAGCTCTGTATCCATTTGTCCCCTGCCCTCCACGATGTGTGACATAGAACAGGGACTTTGGTCCTGGGAAAGCAAAAGCTCGCAGTAAGGAATCCTGTGCCAAATCATATACAACAATTCCAAACCTCCAGGGATGTTTGTATCATAGAGCGAATTACTTCCTTTTCATTAGCGCCTATCAGGGCTTCTAATTAGTCTACTTGCTTATAAGTGCCCTGGAATCATCCAGGTAGGAGCTTAATTTTTTTCAATTGCATGAGTAAAGTGCTTCTTAGTAGTCTGAAATTACAACAATTTTAGTTTAAGACTTTCCAGATTCAAGCTCCCACTGTTGGAAAAAACCAGCCTTTCTAATCTCTTCTGCTACTGGAGTAAGCCCTTAAGAATTGCGTGACAGCCAGGCACAGTGGCTCATGCCTGTGATCCCAACACTTAGGGAGGCTGAGATGGGTGGACCACTTGAACTCACGAGCTCGAGACCAGCCTATGTAATGTAGTGAGACCCTGTGTCTCTATAAAAAATTAAACATTAGCCAGTTGTAGTGACACACACCTGTAGTCCCAGCTACTCAGGAGGCTGAAGCAGAAGGATCACTTGAGCCCAGAAGGTAAGACTGCAGTGAGCTGTGACTGTGCCACTACACTCCAGCCTAGGTGACAGAGCAAGAACCTGTCTCAAAAAAAAAAAAAACAAACCCTACATTTCAAGTAGTATTTCCCTTCTCTCCCATCTAATTGCTAAACATTTTCTTTCATACACATACACGCCACTGACTAGAAAACAGGAGTTTTAAGTCAAAGCTTGACATTTAGAGAAAACAAGGACTTTCTGCCTTTATAAATGGAAATCAACTGTGTATGAACTATAACTCTGCAGAGGTGATGAACTCATCCTTTACAAACAATAATGAGCTTTTAGTCCTGTAATAAATGAAATGTTATTAGGCAGCTTTGTTGCATGATTGCATAGTTACATCTTGCTAACAGGCCACTCGTTTCTCATTGACGTGGATGAAAAATTGAGAGCAGTATGTTTCCAGGTGTGTGCACTCGACAGGCAAATAGCTCCCCAGGTCATCGCTTCCCTAATGGGCCACAGGAAGTAAGCTGATCATGATGGGGAGATCACTCTGTCACCCAGAACCAGCAACTGGATAGAGACTGTGGTTAGTGTCTGGGTGGAGCGCAGGCTCCCGGGGGTCTTAGGAGCTAATTACTGAGTAAAACAATCGAGAACAAAGCAACCTAAATAAGTTAATGTCATTCTGCCAAATTAATCAGTTATTCCTTGTTTCATGGCAAGATCCAGTTTGTTTCACTAAAAAGTGTTTTCTGCTATAAGATTAAACTGTCTTCTGAAACCAAAAATAAGAAGAGACATAGAGGCCGGGCGCGGGGCTCACGCCTGTAATCCCAGCACTTTGGGAAGCAAAGGCAGGTGGATCATGAAGTCAAGAGATCGAGACCAGCCTGGCCAACATGGTGAAACCCTGTCTCTACTAAAAATACAAAAGTTAGCCGGCCATGGTGGCGGGCACCAGTAATCCCAGCTACTCAGGAGGCTGAGGCAGGAGAATTGCTTGAGCCCGGGAGGTGGAGGTTGCAGTGAGCCGAGACAGCACCATTGCACTCCAGCTGGGGCAACAGAGCCAGACTCCATCTCAAAAAAGAAAAAAGAAGAGACATAGAAATTTGAAGAAGGATCCTTTAATGGTCCACACCATCTTCCAAAGTCCAGAAGTGGCAGCTGATACCCATTTGAAAGTAAAATCCTAGCTTTTCAGAGCTAGACAAGGCCTCAGAAACTATAGCTCAATTCCTCATCATACCGATGATAAACTCAGACCTAGATGGGTAAAAAGAGGTGTGTTGTAGCAGTGCTGGGACAGATCTTAGTTTTTCTGCTTGCCATACAATCCTCTTCAATCCAATACTAAAATGTATTCATTATCACACATATTAAGCTGGAGTTTTGTAGCCATGTTATTAGAGTTGCAACTGTTTATCCTATAGATTCCAGCCACATTTTAAACATATAACTTCATGTAGTTAGGCCACTAAAAATAAAGTAATCCATCAAGCTAGTAATACACTAGAGAATTTGACCTACATACTAAGATACCTGAAATCCACAGTATACGGCAATTTAACCCCCATCTAATAATGGCTCAATCAAGTAGCTAAACATATTTATTTCACTCGGATGGTTGGTTGGTTGGTTGGTAGAACGAATGGACTCCTTGGCTATTTTGGGAACACAAAGGACTAGGACACAAGTCAAAGCCACGTCCACAGTAAGAAATCCGGGCTGATTTCTGCCAAGAAAAGTTACAAAGAATAATTACTTGATAACGTGGGTAAATTTCGACATAAAAGAAGTAATGGATAAAAAGAAAGAAAAATGAACAATTGCTGAAGACAGTAACTACAGCAACCCTAAACCAGAAAGCACTAAGCCAGGAAGTCAAAAACTAAGTCATACACATATGACAAGGTGCAGGGGTTGGTCCTGAGACTTCAGTGAGAATATGTCCAATCAGGACATGCAAAGAACCATTTGGAAGATTTCTAGTTCGTAAGAGAAGTACCAAATGAAGTGGATGTGACCATATGCAATTTGCATAGGACCCCCAAGGAGGAAATGGTATGACATGGTAGTAAAAAAGCAATCACAACTACACTCACAATTTTAGGAGAAAATAAAACTAAATCCAGAATTTGAAGCCAACAACAACAAAAAAAAACTGTCATTATTTAGGGTATACATTCCTGTGGGCAGTACCTTGCAAAGTAGAGCATCTTCAAGAAGAAATATTTGACTTGAGGTAAGGCTTTCAAGATTGCCATATTACATTCCTAAAGGCAAACTCATCCTTGTGACCAAAGTGACAGAAGATTAGAAATTAAGGCTTTGCTTTAAAGAAATGTTGACATCATGCTGGAAATTATTATCCAGCTACTTACACGTTTGTTTTTAAATCCATCCCTATGTTTAGCTGCCAAAATGCAAACTGCACATTCTATCTCAACAGAGAGCGCCACAGGTCACCAGCTATTATTCTCCCAGGAGTCATGGAGTAGGCTGCCCAAGTACACATAAGGAAACTCAACAAACTATTTTCATTTCAAGGACTATTAGAAACAGAAAGGAAAAGAGAAGGTCAGGGAAACTTAGTTTCTAACAAAGGAAGTGAGGCACTTTGAAAAAGAAAATATTTAGAGAATGGAGAGGAAGCTAAACCCAAACAGCCAAAAGGCACAGCTGACAATTATTCCAGGAAGTTGGTAACTTCTGCCTGGTCTCTAGAAGCACAGGAAGAAAAGGACTGTTAGCATGAAGAACACTCGATGGTTCTAGGTATCCAGGTGGAGTCAGTCAACAGGGCTAACCATGTGATAATCCTGGGCAATTCCACCTCACAGTTCACTAAAAAACAAGTGAAACCTTGGGCAAAGCCCTTTGGGTCTTTAATAGTAATGGAGGACATCACCCTCTCACTTTCTCTGCTTCTACACAGCAGGCAGTCAAGGAAAACTTGCCAAGAAATATGAGTGAATAAATGATTTTGAAAGTTTCATCGAGCAGGAACATGAAAAGGATGATTTGGGGATAGCTGGAAAGATAGTTACTTGTATGAATAATATTTATTCATCGTCAGTGAGATATTTCTAAATGGAAAGATTGTATTTAAAATGTACAACCACAATAACAGAAGAAAAAAATGCGAGATAAAGCAACAGTTCATAGTGCCACAACGGTCAACAAAGACCAGAAAGGAAATTAAAGCACAAGTTCTACTCAGCAGCACTTCAGCCATCAGAAGCTCTGCTGTGCTATTTTGCAGATCTCTTTCAGTTAGGGGAGGAATGAGTCAAAGAGGGCTTGGCTGCTCTGTGAAATGGTGACATTCAAGTTCAACAATAGTTCTTGGCTTTGAAATTCCACTACAGGAAATTAGAGTAAAATATGCACCATTAATCTTGGTCACAATCTATTTTTTTTCTCCTTAGAGGATGTCAAAAAACTAGGATTGCTTCAGTGTGTGAGTGTGTTTTAAATATGTTCTACTTTGATAATTTCATTTTGTTCTATGAGTTCTGCAGTGACTCAGAAGCTCCATGATACTATAACTGGAGTAATTTTGTTGTATTTTCAGCCACGTTCTCCAAGCCTCCCAGTATATCTGTGATCTTTGCCGAACAGAATCTGATCCGTGTTATAGGGGAAATGATGTGTGAGGCTCTACAAGGAGAGAGTCTCCAGGGCCCACACCTGGGTCATGCCTTGAAGTAGCCTCAGCACACTTAGCCGCCCAGTGATTCTGTGCAAATCAATCTCAATCTTTTGAGCTTACGTTAGTTCTTTGGGGAGAAAAAAAGATAGAAACAACTTCTGAATAGGGCGGTGTGTTTGGGGCAGCTTTGTGAATACATATCTAAAATTACCTCCATTTGTCATTTTTTTAAATCAATTTTTTTCAAGCAATCAGATTCTTTTCTCCTACAGGAGCTGTGGGCAAGAAAGCTAATGAATTCTACATCCTTCTCATCACCTGGTTTAAATTGTTTTCTGCTCTGAGTACACAGTAATTACTGTTTAAGTACATCTCAGCAGAATTTTATCCCAATTGCAACAGTTCATGTTCCTCCTAATGTAATCTCTGCAGAGGAAATGATCGTCGAGGGAAGTAGGCTGACCTGCTCACAGGATGGCGAACTTACAATCTGCACCTTATGTAATGGCAATTCTGTGTGCCTGTGTCATAATTATTGGAATATTATTTTATGCGGTTTTTCTTTTTTTGTTTGTTTTTTTGAGACGGAGTCTTGTTCTGTCGCCCAGGCTGGAGCGCAGTGGCACAATCTCGGCTCACTGCAAGCTCCACCTCCTGGGTTCACGCCATTCTCCTGCCTCAGCCTCCTAAGTAGCTGGGACTACAGGCGTCTGCCACCAGGCCCGGGTAATTTTTTTGTATTTTTAGTAGAAACGGGGTTTCACGGTGTTAGCCAGAATGGTCTCGATCTCCTGACCTCGGGATCTGCCCGCCTCAGCCTCCCAAAGTGCTGGGATTACAGGCGTGAGCCACCGCGCCCGGCCTATTTTATGCATTCTTTAACATTACAATTTATTTTGTGCCATGTTCTGACTTTTAAGTCATTAAATCGTCCTCTGTTCATATTTCTGGGTAATCTGAGGGTGTCTCCATGTGTCATTCCAGAAAATTGCCTTCCCCAGGCTTCTGTTAGAACAAGAAATTGTCCAGCCCCTTGTAACTCAAAATGTGGCCTGGGAACCAGCAGCGTCAGCCTTACCTGGGAGCTACCAAGGACTGTGGAATTTCAGGCTCAACCCAGACCTACTGAATCAGAATCTGCATTTTTAACAGGACCCCCAAGTGATTTGTGTACACAGTGAAATAGGGGAAGTACTGATCTCTGAGATAACCAAGTTCATCATCAGTCTTTATATCAAAACAGATAGCTGCCTAGCGAAGAACCATCAACTTAGCCTGTCTCAGATGCTACCTTTTGAGTATTCCTTAGGCTAATATTTGAGTTGCTCACACTTACTGGATGAATAAAAGGGCTGTCAGAAGTCTTTTCTTTTTCTTGTCATGTGCAGCCCAGCTGCAGGAAAGGAATATGCGTATTTTAGAATCAAAAGCAGAAAAGCAGCATCTGGTTTGCTAGATCTGCTAGATCTAAAGTACTCCTGTTCTGAAAGTCTTTTTCGTGTTTATTAGGGTGAGAAAAAAATGCTCCCCCAAAATTATTTTCCAAGAAAGCATAAGAAAGATTCATGGTACATGAAGTTTTATAAACTCACGAAATAAAGATAAAACAAATTTCTTAGGCATGAAACTTTTGGTAAAGTTTCTGTCTTCATTGCTCAAAACACAGAGCTCTAGATGACAGAATAAGGGTTGATTACAAACAACTTGTCCTCTAAACAGGACACAGACGCATGCCAGAGACTTATGTTGTTATTGCCTTCAGCACAGATCAGAGTTTTATTAACTTTCTAAACATATTTTTACTAAACATCACTGGGGACCATGCTTTGTTCTCCCTGCCCACACCCCACCCTGTGTACAAGAGCCCTTTAAAAATTGTACACAACCATGTACAGCAGCCTATCAACTTATTCAAATCCTATGGTTGCTGATGAAGTTCTGAAGGCAAATCACACCTACCTTCAAACAAATCAAAAAAATAGCACAAGGGGCGGGGCACGGTGTCTCACGCCTGTAATCCCAGCACTTTGGGAGGCCGAGGTGGGTGGATCCTGAGGTCAGGAGATCGAGACCATCCTGGCTAACATGGTGAAACCCCGTCTCTACTAAAAATTAAAATTAAAAAAAAAAATTAGCCGGGCGTGGTGGCGGGCCCCTGTAGTCCCAGCTACTCGGGACGCTGAGGCAGGAGAATGGCGTGAACCTGGGGGACGGAGCTTGCAGTGAGCCGAGATCCGGCCACTGCACTCCAGCCTGAGTGACAGAGCGAGACTCAGTTTCAAAAGAAAAAAAAAAAAAGCACAAGGACCACCTGTGCTCTTGTACCTGCAAATGGCCTAGCTAATTTTCTCACTAGGCTGTCAGTGATTCGGTCCCACAATAAGGACCCGCTGGCACTGTGCAGGTGCAGTCACTAAAGGCCTACCTCCTCTAGGAAGCACCAACCACCGCCCTCTTCCTGCAGCAGGTTTCACTTTACATTTGCAGACATAGGTCTGCCGTTAGGACATTCAGTCAGGTGTTCCTCATGCTCCAAGCAACTGGAACCCACCTGTGTTCCAAGATTACCTTTCAACTGAAAAGCTTTTAAAGGCCAGGCACAGTGGCTCATGCCTGTAATCCCAGCATTTTGGGAGGCCGAGGCAGTTAGATCACCTGAGGTCAGGAGTTCGAGACCAGCCTGGCCAACATGGCAAAACCCCATCTCTACTAAAAATACAAAAATTAGCTGGGCATGGTGGCATGTGCCTGTAATCCCAGCTACTTGGGAGGCTGAGACAGGAGAATGCTTGAACCTGGGAGGCAAGGGTTGCAGTGAGCCGAGGTTATGCCACTGCACTCCAGCCTGGAAGACAGAGAGACTCCATCTCAAAAAAAAAAAAAAAAGCTTTTAAACTGGGACAGCTGTCACCTCTGGGAGCCACTCGGCTAGCCAAAGCAGCTAACATTCTTGGGTTTCAGCAAATTCCAAAACAGAATCTTACCAAAGATTTTTTCCTTTGTTTGTTTTTTTTTTTCTTTGTTTGGACAGAGTTTCGCTCTCATTGCCCAGGCTGGAGTGCAATGGCATTATCTCAGCTCACGGCAACCTCCACCTCCCAGGCTCAAGCGATTCTCCTGTCTCAGCCTCCCAAGTAGCTGGGATTACAGGCAGGTAGCACCACACCTGGCTAATTTTGTCTGTTTTTAGTAGAGATGGGGTTTCTCCATGTTGGTCAGGCTGGTCTGGAACTCCTGACCTCAGGTGATCCACCTGCCTTGGCTTCCCAAAGTGCTGGGATTACAGGAGTGAGCCACCATGCCTGGCCGATTATTTCTTTTTACTGCAAATGTATCCCTGATTTCTTCCTTATAACCCCTGATGCAAGCAGCCAAAAGGGCTTCTACCACAAGGGCCTGCCTATCTTCCTACAGCCTGCCACAGCATGGCACTCCAACCCAGCTACTTCCTTCCCCAGGCCACAAAGGAAAGTCTGTTTTATCCTCTTCAAAAAAAAAATGAACAGGAGAAAACTGGTATCAACAATCTATTTGCCTTCAAGAATCCATTTACTTGTAATTTTAAAATGTTTAATTCCCAGTGCCTTTACTGCAATAGTAAAATTAATTCCCCATCCGGGATAACTAAAGACCTCTCTGCATTTGAATAAAAACATTTCTACTGAATGAGGCACACTGAAATGATTAAGTGCTGAAGGAGAGAACCCTCCCCGAACCGCCCTTGCTCAGAGCCCACTCGCTTCTCCTTCCTTTGCAGCGTAGAGATTGGCATGGGTACATTTATGGTACATCAGTTCCTTTCAGCTTTGACCTGAAGTTGGCTCAGATTTGGTTAATGCTGAAATTGGCAGCTGACTTCAATCGGACTTTGCTTCTCGTTAATGAGTTGACATTACAGTGGGGAGATGTTTCAGCATTTGCTCCTTGAGCTTGCTCAAGCAGGAGCCAAAAGCTGAACAAGATCTTCCTCTTAAAAACAAGTCCAGCACATTTTAAAAGAATGGATAGTTTAATTCCACTCATTAAAACTGGTCCCCCCAAATATTTTAATTTTGATATGCAGATTCCAAGAAGAAATGGAAGATGGGAGGTTCAAAACAGTCTGGAAGCTTCGATCATCGGACTGTGATGGCTCACTCCTCCATGTTGGGTCACTTGAAGACTTTTTTTTTTTCCTGAGACAGAGTCTCACTCTGTTGCTTAGGCTGGAGTCCAGTGGCATGATCTCAGTTCACTGTAACCTCTGCCTCCCAGGTTCAAGCGATTCTCCTGCCTCAGCCTCCCGAGTAGCTGGGACTACAGGCGTGCACCACCAAGCCCAGCTAATTTTTGTATTTTTAGTAGAGACGGGGTTTCACCATGTTGGCCAGGCTGATCTCGAACTCCTGATCTCAAGTGATCTGCCTGCCTAGGCCTCCCAAAGTGCTGGGATTACAGGCGTGAGCCACCATGCCAGGCTACCACCTGACAAATCTTTACATGAGCAACATAGTAAAGCCGAGAAAGCATGATCTGTTCATGTATTTCATGTAGAAAGAACTTGCAAACTAACAGGATAAAATGTTTAAGTGCATAATTCTGTATGTATATACTTCCTTGAGATAATAACTATTAATAGTTCATCAATATCCCTTATTGTGTGTGTGTACAGTTTATTTTCAGTAAATAAATGCTCTTTCAAATGATTTTAACTCATATTTGCAACTTGGGGATAGTCACATTTATTCCTTGCTTGTAATTCTTTGAAATCACCAAAAGAAAACTACTATTCTTATCTTGGTATTATTGATATTCTTTATTAAAGTAAAATGTTTTTTGTCTTTTAGAGAAAGTCTGTTTGGTATTGTCAGGGGCGTGGGGAAGGAGGTGTTTGTATTTTTGGCTTTGTGTGACTTTCCAAAAGCCCCAATGGCTCACAATCAAGGTCAAAGCATATAACTAACTGTTCTTGTGTATCAGGAAGCCTTTATTTTAAAAAAACTCAATTATTTACTATGCTAAAGAAATTGTACAGCCAGAGGAAATTAGGGTCAAATATAAAGCCAAAGAGCTTGGAAAGGTTTATTTTATTTCTGATAATGAGGACCTGGAAAAGAGAATAGAATACTCCCTCTAAATTTCTTAACATTGGAGACAAATCCCTGCCTTACATTGCCAATTACAGGGCTTTGCACCTGCTCCCCTTGTTTTCTCATCCTTCCCTAGTTCTTGTCCCGGATGTCACCTGCTCGGAAGGCTTCAGTACCCCCTTCAGACACTCTAGGATCACAACCACAAGCCTCTAAGCCTACTAGACTTCCCTGTACACAATTCCAAACAATCCCATTCATTAAACCAAAGGATTGCTTGAGCCTTGAGCCTGGGAAGTCAAGGCTGCAGTGAGCCAAGATCGTGCTACCCTGCACCCCAGCCTTGGTGACAGAAACACTGTTTCAAAATAAAAAAGCTCCCATGGAAAAATAAAATTCCAGGAAATTCCCCCTCTTTTTACCATTTATTAGCTACAAAATAACACATTTCGGATTCTAAAAGACCCTCTGAACAAGTGGACTGCTCCTGCAGGACCCAGGAAACCCCCCCACTGTGAGTGCCCCAAGTGTGCAAGGGGGAAAGGGAAACCCTCCTCTCCTGAACACACACCTGCACTGGAGAAGACGAAGCTCTGTTTGCTGGAAAAGTCTCCAACTTTACCAGGAGCTGAGTCAGTTTGGAGAGCCAAGGGAAATACAGGGGTACAGGAAGCAGCAGAAAGGCCCTGGGAGCTCGCTGGGTCCCCAAGCAGCCCATTCCTGCATAGCACCACAGGGATCCATCAGGAGGGCGGCCAAAGAAGCAGGGGGTAAAACTCCACGGGGGAAAAGGAATTGTCTAGCTGAACTTTGTAACAATTTGAACGCAGTGAGAAGCCTCCTGGCCAAAACTCAGGGGAAGGTGCAAATCCGGTGTCCAGACTCCATGTGCAGGGGAAGAACCAAGCCCTTTCCTTTACTTTCAAAGCTGGGAGGCGGATAGCCTGGGGCAGGTTTTCAAGCCCATATTGCCCTCTGCCTGGAGGTCTGGGGGCCTGTTGGGTGAGGGCCGGCACGGTGGGAGTGAGACAGATCGTTTGGTTTGCATGGGAGCTGTATGAGGCCTGTGATTGCTGACTTTCCCCCACTTCCCTGACAACAGACAAGACATAGCAGAGGCAGCCATAATCCTCCTGGGTACACAACCCCAGTGGCCTGGGAATCTCACCCCATTCCCCACAGCAGCAGCAACAAGACCTGACCAAGGAGAGTCTGAGCTCACATATGCCTAGCCCTGCCCCCACCTGATGGTCCTTCCCTACCCACCCTGGTAGCAGAAAACAAAGGGCATATAATCTTGGGAGTTCTAGTGCCCCGCCCACCACCGTTCATCCCCGTAATACCACAGCTGATACTCTCTGGAAAGCACCACCTTCTGGCAGGAGGTCAACCAGCACAAACACAGAACATTCAATCACCAAAGCTAAGAACCTTCACGGAGGCGAGATTTCCTTGAGAGGTGATTCCAGTTGGTTATTGGGGGTGGTGGGGAGAGGGAGGGAGGGGGAGAGAGAGAGAGAGAGAGAATTTATTCCAGGCAGAAGACACCACATATAGACAAGTAGAAGACAGAAATTCAGAGCTCAAAGACAAGGTGTTTGAATTAACCCAATCCAACAAAGACAAAGAAAAAAAACAAGAAAATATGAACAAAGCCTCCAAGATGACTGGGATTGTGTTAAACAACCAAACCTAAGAATAATTGGTATTCCTGAAGAAGAAGGTAATTCTAACAGCTTGGAAAACATATTTGGGGGAATAATCGAGGCAAACTTCCCTGGTCATGCTAGAGACCTAGACATCCAAATACAAGAAACACAAAGAACACCCAGGAAATTCACAACAAAAAGATCTTCACCTAGGTACACTGTCATCAGGTTATCCAAAGTTAAGATGAAGGAAAAAATCTTAAGAGCTGTGAGACAGAAGCACCAGGTAACCTATAAAGGAAAACCTATCAGATTAACAGCAGATTGCTCAGCAGAAACCCTACAAACCAGAAGGGGTTGGGACCCTATCTTCAGCCTCCTCAAACAAAACAATTATCAGCCAAGAATTTTGTATCCAGCAAAACTAAGCATCATATATGAAGAAAAGATACAGTCATTTTCAGACAAATAAATGCTGAGAGAATTCGCCATCACCAACCCACCACTACAAGAACTGCTATGCTAAAAGGAGCTCTAATTCTTGAAACAAATCCTGGAAACACATCAAAACAGAACCTCTTTAAAGCATAAATCACACAAGACCTATAAAGCAAAAATTCAAGTTAAAAAGCAAAAAAAAAAAAAAAAAAAAGTAGGCAACAAAGAGCACAAGGAATGCAACAGTACCTCACATTTCAATGCTAACATTGAATGTAAATGACCTAAATGCTCCACTTAAAAGATACAGAACCACAGAACGGATAAGAACTCACCTGCCAACTATCTACTGCCTTCAGGAGACTCACCTAGCACAGAAGGACTCACATAAACTTAAAGTCAAGGGGTGGAAAAAGGCATTTCATGCAAATGGTCACCAAAAGTGAGCAGGGGTAGCTATTCTTATATCAGAAAAACAAACTTTAAAGCAACAACAGTTAAAAGAGACAAAGAGGGACATTATCTAATGGTGAAAGGCCTTGTCCAACAGGAAAATATCACAGTTATAAACATATATGCACCTAACACTGGAGGTCCCAAATTTATAAGACAATTACTAATAGACTTAAGAAATGAGATAGACAGCAACACAATAATAGTGGGGACTTCAATACTCTACTGACAGCACTAGACAGGTCATCAAGACAGAAAGTCAACAAAGAAACAATAGATTTAAACTATACCTTTGAACAAATGGACTTCACAGATATATACAGAACATCATCATCCAATAACCACAGAATATACATTCTATTCAACAATGCATGGACCTTTCTCCAAGATCGACCATATGATAGGCCATAAAACAAGCCTCAATAAATTTAAGAAAATTGAAATTATATCAAGCACTCTCCCAGATCACAGTGGAATAAAACTGGAAATCAATTCAAAAGGAAGCTTCAAAACCATGAAAATACATGGAAATTAAATAACCTGCTCCTGAATGAGCATTGGGTCAAAAACGAAATCAAGATTGAAATTTAAAAATTCTTCAAACTGAACGACAGTAATGACACAACCTATCAAAACCTCTGGGATACAGCAAAGGCAGTGCTAAGAGGAAAGTTCATAGCCCTAAATGCCTACATCAAAAAGACTGAAAGAGCACAAACTGACATTCTGAGGTCACACCTCAAGGAACTAGAGAAACAAGAACAAACCAAACCCAAATCCAGCAGAAGAAAGGAAATAACCAAGGCCGGAGCAGAACTAAATTAAATTGAAACAAAAATAAATATAAAAGATAAATGAAACAAAAAGCTGGTTCTAGGCCGGGCGCAGTGGCTCAAGTCTGTAATCCCAGCACTTTGGGAGGCCGTGACGGGCGGATCACGAGGTCAGGAGATCGAGACCATCCTGGCTAACAGGGTGAAACCCTGTCTCTACTAAAAAAAAAAAAAAAAAATACAAAAACTAGCCGGGCGAGGTGGCGGGCGCCTGTAGTCCCAGCTCCTCGGGAGGCTGAGGCAGGAGAATGGCCTAAACCCGGGAGGCGGAGCTTGCAGTGAGCTGAGATCCGGCCACTGCACTCCAGCCGGGCGACAGAGAGAGACTCCGCCTCAAAAAAAAAAAAAAAAAAGCTGGTTCTTTGAAAAAACAAATAAAATTGATAGAACATTAGCAAGATTAACCAAGAAGGAACAGAAAAAATCCGAATAACCTCACTAAGAAACGAAACAGGAGATATTACAACTGACACCACTGAAACACAAGATTATTCAAGGCTACTACGAACACGTTTACTCACATAAACTAGAAAACCTAGAACAGATGGATAAATACCTGGAAAAATACAACTCTCCTAGGTAAATCACCAAAGAATTAGATACCCCGAACAGACCAATAACAAGCAGGAAGTTTGAAATGGTAATTTAAAAATTACCAACAAAAAAAGTACAGGACCAAATGGATTCACAGCAGAATTCTACCAGACATTCAAAAAATTGGTACCAATCCTTTTGACAGTATTCCACAAGATAGAGAAAGAAGGAACCCTCCCTAATTCATTCTATGAAGCCAGCATCACCCTAATACAAAAACCAGGAAAGGACCTAACCAAAAAACAAAACTACAGACCGATATCCTTGATGAACATAGATGCTAAGATCCTTAACAAAATACTTGCTAACTGAATCCAACAACAAAAAGATTATCAAAAAGATAATCCACAATGATCAAGTGGGTTTCATGCCAGGGATGATTTAACATACACAAGCCAATAAATGTGATACACCACATAAACAGAATTAAAAACAAAAATCACATGATCATCTCAAAAGATGCAGAAAAAGCATTCAACGAAATCCAGTATCGCTTTACAATTAAAACTCTCAGTAAAGTCGTCATAAAGGAGACATACCTTAATGTAATAAAATCCATCTATGACAAACTCACAGCCAACATAATACTGAATGGGGAAAAGTTGAAACCTGTCCCTCTGAGAACTGGAAAAAGACAAGGATACCCACTTTCACCACTTCTCTTCAACAGAGCACTGGAAGTCCCAGCCAGAGCAGTCAGACAAGAGAAAGAAATAAAGGGCATCCAAATCGGTAAAGAGGAAGTCCAACTGTCACTGTTTGTTGAAGACATGATCGTTTACCTCGAAAACCCTAAGTCCTCCTCCAGAAAGCTCCTAGAATTGATAAAATAATTCAGCAAAGTTTCCAGATACAAGATTAATGTACACAAGTCAGTAGCTCTTCTATACACCAACAGCGACCAAGTGGAGAATCAAATAAAAAAACTCAACCCCTTTTACAATAGCTGCAAAAGAAAAAAACCAGAAAGAAAGGAAGAAAACTCAGGAATACAGCTGGGTATATTCCTGGGTATATACCTTGGGTTCAGGGTATCTAATTCTTCGGTGATTTACCTAGGAGGGTTGTATTTTTCCAGGTATTTATCCATCTGTTCTAGGTTTTCTAGTTTATGTGAGTAAAGGTGTTCATAGTAGCCTTGAATGATCTTTTGTATTTCAGTGGTGTCAGTTGTAGTATCTCCTGTTTCGTTTCTTAGTGAGGTTATTCGGATTTTTTCTCTTCCTTCCTGGTTAATCTTGCTAATGGTCTATCAATTTTATTTGTCTTTCCAAAGAACCAGCTTTTTGTTTCATTTATCTTTTATATTTCTTTTTGTTTCAATTTAACTTTCAAAGGATTTGAAAGACCTCTACAAGGAAATCTACAAAACGCTGCTGAAAGAAATCATAGATGACACAAAAAAAATGGAAACACATCCCATGCTCACGGATGGGTAGAATCAATAGTGTGAAAATGACCAAACTGCCAAAAGCAATGTACAAATTCAACGCAATCCCCATCAAAATACCACCATCACTCTTCACAGAATTAGAAAAAACAATTCTAAAATTCATATGGAACCAAAAAAAGAGCCCGCATAGCCAAAGCAAGAATAAGCAAAAAGAACAAATCTGGAGGCATCACACTATCTGATTTCAAACTCTACTGTAAGGCCATAGTCACCAAAACAGCATGGTACTGACACAAGAATAGGCACAAAAACCAAGAGGACAGAATAGAGAACCCGGAAACAAACCCAATACTTACGGCCAACTGACCTTCAACAAAGCAAACAAAAACCTAAAGTGGAGAAAGGACACCCTTTTCAACAAATAGTGCTGGGATAATTGGCTAGTCACATGTAGGAGAATGAAACTGGATCCTTATCTCACACAAAAATCAACTGAAGTTGGATGAAGGACTTAAACCTAAGACCTGAAACTATAAAAATTCTACAAGATAACATTGGAAAATCCCATCTAGACATTGGTTTAGGCAAGGATTTCATGACCAAGAACCCAAAAGCAAATGCAATAAAAACAAAGATAAATAGCTGGGACCTAATTAAACTAAAGCACTTTTCCACAGCAAAAGGAACAGTCAGCAGAGTCAACAGACAACCCACAGAGTGGGAGAAAATCTTTACAATCTATACATCTGACAAAGGACCAATCCAGAATCTACAGCAAACTCAAACAAATCAGTAAGAAAAAAAACAAACAATCCCATCAAAAAGTGGGCTAAGGACATGAATAGACAATTCTCAAAAGAAGATATACAAATGGTTAACAAACATGAAAAAATGCTCAACATCACTAATGATCAGGGAAATGCATATCAAAACCACAATGTAATACCATCTCACTCCTGCAAGAATGGCTATAATCAAAAAATCAAAAAAACAGTAGATGTTGGTGTGGATGCAGTGAACAGGGAACACTTCTACACTGCTGGTGGGAATGTAAACTAGTACAGCCTCTAAGGAAAACAGTGTGGAGATTATTTAAAGATCTAAAAGTAGAACTACCATTGGATCCAGCAATCCCACTACTGGGTATTTACCCAGAGGAAAAGAAGTCATTATTCAAAAAAGATATTTGCAAACACATTTTTTTTTTTTTTTTTGAGACGGAGTCTGGCTCTGTTGCCCAGGCTGGAGTGCGGTGGCCGGATCTCAGCTCACTGCAAGCTCCGCCTCCCGGGTTTACGCCATTCTCCTGCCTCCGCCTCCCAAGTAGCTGGGACTACAGGCGCCCGCCTCATCGCCCGGCTAGTTTTTTGTATTCTTTAGTAGAGACGGGGTTTCACCGTGTTAGCCAGGGTGGTCTCGATCTCCTGACCTTGTGATCCGCCCGTCTCGGCCTCCCAAAGTGCTGGGATTACAGGCTTGAGCCACCGCGCCCGGCCGCAAACACATTTTTATGGTGGCCCAATTCACAATTGCAAAATTGTGGAACCAACCAAAATGCCCATCAACCAACAAGTGGATAAAGAAACTGTGGTATATATATACAATGGAATATTACACAGCCATAAAAAGGAATGAATTAACAGTATTTGCAGTGACCTGGATGAGATTGAAGACTATTTTTCTAAGTGAAGTAACTCACGAATGGAAAACCAAACATCGTATGTTCTCACTGAAATGTGGGAGCTAAGCTATGAGGATGCAAAAGCGTAAGAATGATGCAATAGACTTTGGGGGCTTTGGGGGAAGAGTGGGAGGGGAGCAAGGGATAGAAGACTACAAATATGGTGCAGTGTATACTGCTCAGGTGATGGGTGCACCAAAATCTCACAAATCACCACTAAAGAACTTAATCATATAACCAAATATCGCCTGTACTCCAATAGCTTACGGAAGAATAAAAAATAAACACATTTCCAAGAGTGAGGAGTTGCTGAGAGTTAGTTTATGCACCAGAGTCAATTCCCCTGCACCACTCCTCACATGCCTAGGAAAAAAGTTTAGAACATACATCCCTCAGTTCCACAACAGTCTCTTTGAATTTCCCTTCGAGGCTCTGCTTTCTCTCCCTCAGTCTCTTCCATGGTAAGCTTTCATTTAAGCTACAGCAAAACACTATCTTCCTAGAGGTTATACAGGAAACCCAGAGAAAAGTTCCAGTCTCCATAAAACAGCCCGACCTTGCATGGAGCCACCTCCAGGAAAGATGGCAGAAATGCTAATCAATGTGGTAAGAGATAGTCGGACGATAAACTTAAAGACTTCTCCAAGCAGGAATGACTTGTAAGGAGGATTCCAAAAAGGCACTGTGCCCTAGTGGAAAACGTTTGGTTCTGATTCAAAGAAACCTAGCATGTGCTACTTACTAGCTGTGTGACCTTGGACAAGTTATTTGACCTCTCTGAGCTTCTATTTCATCATCTGTAAAATGCTAATGGTAAAATGACAATGACAATGCTTACTAGCATAGTTAATACAATAACTAAGAAGTGTTAATATAAAGGATTCTGCTTATAGTAAGAGATCCGTATAGTTTTGTTATTTTCCAAACACAGTACCCTGACAAAATTTAAGTTAATAAATATTTGTGGAAAGGAGGGAGAAAGGAAAAGGGAGACTTGAAAAAGATTCAAGTTTAGCACAGTATAAATCCTGATAGAGGTTCTCCTCTTTTTCACTAATAAATTCTCTGATTATAACATAGATCTATTGAGGAAATTGTTTGAATATCATGAACTATCAGCACACAGATCTGCAGATCAGAGCCCTCTGGTGGCCACTGCAGCTTTGCTATCTGTTAGAACAATTATGCCCACCTTGTCTCTTACAGCTGTATGTTGCCACCTGGTCCCTGTTGTCCTAGATCCCTATCACCT
Organism: Trachypithecus francoisi; assembly: GCF_009764315.1. Taxonomy (NCBI): domain Eukaryota; kingdom Metazoa; phylum Chordata; class Mammalia; order Primates; family Cercopithecidae; genus Trachypithecus; species Trachypithecus francoisi. The sequence continues at coordinate 41,867,318 of NW_022681468.1, read as the reverse complement.
ACACTGACACCAGGAATCCCAGTTCCACAGCAGCTTCCCCAGGCATCAACCTCAGCCTAGAAAGGACAGCGACGATCGAGCTTTTCTGAGATGTGCCCCTCACTAGTCATTCTTTGTTGCTTTGTAAAAGAAATGGCCACTAAACCCTCCAGATGAACACAGCCAACTGGCGAGTTCTCTGGTCTTACGTAATAAATCCATTCTGGCAGGCCCACCTCTCAGTGCCTTTTGTTCCTCAGTACTCTGCCAGGACAGTTCTGGCATCTTCTTTCATTAATGCAAGCCACCATTTTCCCCACTCTTGAAGGATACATCCCAACAGCACACTGGGACCAGAGCCAGGTGTCCTTTTGATTACATTATATTCTCATAATGCCTGCATATGGATGAAATCTTCTTATCCAGTCTTATATTCTGGCACTCCACCTGCCATATCCTTGTCTAAACCCCCGAGATCCATTGCTAAGCACACTTTACCAATTCCTCCTGGTTTACATTGTCAAATCCTGAAGCTCCTTCAGGGGAGATGCTTGTTCCTCCCACCTCAGAGCAAGCCCCTCCCCAGCCAGATCATCCTGAGACTTGACCATAATTAACCATCTAGAATAATACGGGGGTGTAGGCAATATTTGAGGAGGGCGAGTATCATCATGTAAAGCATCCTCCTCGGCATGGTCTCCAGGCAAGGGGAGTATGCTCTCCACTAGCCAGGAGGAGCCAGGACGTTCCTCTGCAGGGAAACCTCGAGTCCGTCATCCACCTAACTGTTCCCATTCCAGGTCTCTATGTCTCACTTTTTCCCTATTAGGACCTTGACTTAAGTATAGGAGACTTGCCAGAGTGGTAAATTCAGCCCTTTTATTAATTCAGCTGCTTTGTCAATTAGATATTAGGCCTAATTTTCAGCACAGTCTGTCCTTCAGCTGCATTCGAAGACAGTCTCTTCAAATCAGCTTTCATATCATGCCTGAGGGCTTTTATTGCACTTAACCACCAACTAATCCCACAGTCCTTATAATTACATGGTCTTCAATATCTCCCAAATATTATTGTATTAGCCAGTGCATGCCTTCCCATGTGTATTCCAGATCAATTTACTACAAGGCAGTCAGTACAGTCACGAACTGCACAATATTTTGGTCAATGGCAGACGGCACATATGGTGGTGGTCCCATAAGATTATATTTTTTCTGTACTTGTTCTATGTTTAGATACACAAATACCTACCATTGTTTTACAGTTGCCTACAGCATTCAGTATAGTAATCTGCTGTACAGATTTGTAGCCTAGCAGCGATAAGCTATACTTAGCTATGTAGTAGGCTATACCGTCCAGGTTTGTGTAATTACACTATGATGTTCTCACAATGACAGAATTACCTAATGATGCATTTCTCATAATGTACCCTTGTTAAGTGACCCATGACTCTAATTGTGATGCTACAGCATGCTACCTCCTGCATTCAAGCTGAGCTTCCCAAAAGACAGCTAAGCTGGAGTTTATTCATTTGGCCCCTTAAATCCACTCTCTACCTTTCTTCAACTTAGTGCCTAGCAGGCCAACATTTATGGACTGAATCAATGGGTTTTCTCACTCTCTGCTTTCCCATTTGATTCCCACGTGGTTTTTTTGTTTTGTTTTGTTTTTGTTTTTTTCTTTTTCTTTTTCTTTTTCTTTTTCTTTTTTTTTTAGAGATGGGGTCTTGCTCTGTCATTCAGGCTGATGTGCAGTGGCACGATCACAGCTCATTTGCAGCCTTGACCTCCCAGTCTCAAGGGATCCTCCCACCTCAGCCCCCTGAGTAGTTGGGAGTACAGGTGCACACCACCATACCCAGCTAATTTTTTATTTTTATTTTTTGAAGAGACAGGGTCTCACCATGTTGTAATTCTTCCACCTCGGGCTCCCAAAGTGCTAGGATTACAGGAATGAGCCACCACACCCAGCTTGATTCCCGTTTAATTCAACAGAAGACCAGGGAGGAGAGTGAGGATGGGTGTCTGCTCCCCCACCTCCCTCCCTACCAGGTCTCAGTTTGGGAAGGGCTGCATCCTCCTAGCAAAGGCTGCAGCTCCTGTCGTGGATCTCACTCCCACAGTTCTCTCTGGGGTCTGACAATCACTCCCTCCTCTCGCTCCTTCAGCCTAGGGTTGTCCATTGCTGCTGAACCAGATCTGTTTCATCCCCACTTATTGGTTTCCTTAATTCTGCTCACACATTTATAAATCATCTCTTCCGTATCCCACTGCAATAGATCACTGGTTTCCTGCCGGGACCCTTATTCATGCTGTGGTCATCTTTTCTCAAATCCTGACAAGCCCTTTGTGCCTCAGAAAATTCTGAGGAAAGTCTTTAGGGGTGGGTTGAAAACACTTGAGTGGCACCACCCAGGATTCATCCCTAATCATCACCCACTGCTCCAGGAGAGACCCCAAGTACTTGCCTTTTTCTTACGTTACAGTGACTTTCTTTCCTACCAACACATCTGCTAAAGGTTGGGTGACTTTTGCTCCTGCCCTTTGTTCCCAGATGTTCACCCTGCATCCCAGTACTTGACTGTCAATCTCAACATTTGCTTTACTGTGTTTCAGGGGGACTCGTTGAATTCTTATTCAAGAAGGACTCCTGGCTCCCAGGGCTATGTCTATGCATTTGTGCCACCGCTGGGACTCATGCTACAGAGTCATCTGTCTGTGTCCCTTACTAAACATGACGTGCCAAATTAATGCTTAAGTAAAAATAACCTTGTAGTTTATTTGAGGTGTGCTTCTCACTGTTATTCCAAGTGTACTAAAAATTAAAAAGACTTTCTTGAAAGTTGTCATGAATTCAAAAGACAGAGGACATGCTTTATTGGCATTAATATAGGTTTTCCTGGCACATTATGAAAAAGGAACAAGGTTAAATTCAACACCAAAAATGCCAGAATTAAAGACATTTGCATAACATTCGAGTTCTGGAGGTTTTTTCCAGCCACAGAATTAGCTACTGTAAGATTTTAGAGAGGGCAGGAGCTAGAAAATCACAGACTTTTTCCTCTGAGCCAGCGATGCAGTTTTACCCCTAAAAGCATGTAAAATTTCTGAGTTTAGTAAGTTACAACTTAAATTTAAAATATGATAAATCGGGAAGAATACTTGTGATTGGCCATTTTGCCATAGCTTTGGGAGAACATCATACTCTAAAACGTGAGTTTAGTTTAATAACTTTTTAAGGCTAAATGAGATAGCTATTAGTTACATATTTTATTTCTGGGGTTTTTTTTTTTTTTCTTTTAATCCCACCATAGCCTCTTTATTAAGGCTCTTAAGGGAGTTTAGGGAATTTTGCTAGGGAAAATAATTATCCAAATCCAAACATCTTTTCATTGAAGCTGCTCTCTTTGTGTATCTGAACAGTCTTATTTCTTGTGTAGATAACTGCTCAGTTAAAAGGGGAAGGGAGCATTTTCCCTAAAGAAGCTTGCAGTTGGAATTCCTTGGGGGTGAGGAAGACTAGTACATGGGTTTTGTTCATTTCTAGCCCTTTAATCATAAATCCGGTTGGAGATCAGTGGTTAAATAGAACATGAGAATTTAAAGACTTTCCAGCCCCATTTTCTAATTACATCCAATGTGTTTAAATCATTAGCATATTATATGTCCAAATTGGGGGAGGATTGTGATACACAAATTATGTTCCAAGACTCAAGGCAAAGAAAAATTAATTTGCAGGTGTGTGAACTGGAGAAATTATTTTGGTGAAGGCATGAATATTGTTTCGAATTTTTAGCATCAGTAGGCTGCATTTGGGCCTTTTGCCTGAGTTGGACCTAAGGGTCAACAGGTAACCTCCTCCATGGGTATGGTCGAAATTAAACAGTCTTGCATCCAGGAAGTATAACTGCATGTGCTGCTCACACAGGTGGGTCTGTGAGGCTGAGACCGCTAGCTGCGCTCTGCAGACCATGCAGGCCTCAGATGGTCTCACACTCCGTGGTGGCAGTGGAGCAGGTTCCACAGTCACAGCGGACGGCCACGGGATAGGTGTAGAAGGGGTCGACTCCCGGGGCACAGTTGGGCAGCTTGACGGTCACCTGTTTGGTCTCGTTGTAGGTACAGACTCGATGATGGGCTTCAATATAGGGGGGTTCCAGAATGGGTTTCTGTCCCCACAGGTAGAAAACAGGGAATTCATTAGAACATATGATCTTGTTTCAGTTTTTTAGTATCATTTATCACTATCAGAAATTGTTATTCATTGATTTACTTGTTGCTCTATCATCTCCCAGTAAAAAACAAACTCCTGAAAGCAATAAGCTGATTTCATTCAAGACCATATTCTAAGCTCCCAGGAGAGACCATGGCACACAGCAAGTGCTCCGTGTGTAGTCAGCAAATGAATCATCTTGGTCATTGCAAACACCTTCTAACTGGTCTCCCCTCTTCCATTTTTACTCCCTACAATCTATTTGCAACACAGCAGCCCTGACTGATCCTTTAAACATAGGTCAGATCATATTACTCCTCTGCCCAAAGCCCCAGTATTTCCCATCTCACTCAGAGCAAAAATCAAAGACCTTATGATCACCTTCAAGAACTACATCACCTTCACTACACCTCTACCTTCTGAAATGCCTGCAACCATTCCCACCCCACTGACTTCCTCACTAGGCTCACAGCGGTCTCCTTATTGTTCCTCCCACCCAGCAGGAACAGTCCCAGCTCAGGGCCTTTGCACTTACTGTTCCTTCTGCCTGGAACATTCTTCTCCCGTATGATTCACTCCTTCACCAACCCTTGGTTTTTGTTAGAATGTCACCCTCTCAGGGAAGCATTTCCCAACCATCCTATTTAAAATTGCAACATTCCATTTCCCAGAAACTTCCCATTCTCCATCCTGCTTTATTTTTCACCATAGCACTGATCAATACCACATGACATAGTCTACCTTTCTTTCATTTGTGTGATATTCCTCCCACTCTAGAAAGTAAGCTCTTTTAGGACAGAGATTTTTGCCCGCTGTGCCTCCCGTACCTAAAACAGACCCCGGGAGGGTTTCAATAACTATTTGTCATTGAATCAATGACAGAAAACATTACAAGACAGGTTCCCGAGTACTCTGTGCACTGTTCTGATCATCAAAAGATTCATTTCCTTTCTTCACCTTTTATAAATCTTAATTTCAAAGATAATTTTGATAAACAGAACACATAGATCAGAAAAAATAGCAGCACCTAGCCAGAGTTAAAATCTCGAGCCCTGCAGTCAGAACTATGGAGCTTGAGTCCCTGTTCTGCCACTTGCTGGAGACCTTGGAAAATTCACTTAACTTCCTGAAGACTCAGTTTCCTCCTCTGTAAAGCAAAATATCTACCTCCCACCATTGTTTGAGAGACAAAGTAAGATGATATATGCAATTCACAATGTCTAGCACAAAGTAAGTGTTCAATAAATGTAATCCATTGTTCTTATTAGTGCAATTATTATAAGGAAGTAATAATGAAAATAATAACAAGCTTTCAAAAGACAGTACCTTTGCTTTTTTGTTCTTCTTTGTTCTAGGCAAAAAAGAATATGTAACTCAAGATGAAGTTCTTGCATGAATGTCATGAAAATAACAAACTTGCCTTTTTTTTTTTTTTTTTTTTTGAGATGGAGTCTCGCTCTGTCACTCAGGCTGGAGTAGTAGTACACTAGCGCGATCTCAGCTCACTGTAACCTCCACCTTCCGGGTTCCAGCAATTCTTCTGCCTCAGCCTCCCAAGTTGCTGGGACTACAGGCACGTGCCACCATGCCCGGTTAATTTTTGTATTTTTAGTAGAGACGGGGTTTCACCATATTGGCCAGGCTGGTCTCTATCTCCTGACCTCGCCATCCGCCCACCTTTGCCTCCCAAAGTGCTGGGATTACAGGCATGAACCACCGCGCCCAGCCAGCCTTGCCTTTGACAAGGACCAAAGAAGCTGAATTTGTCCTCAACTGTTTTCTCCTACCTTCCATATTTGCTTTACGTCTTCTTACCATTGGTACTCTGGGAACCTAGGCAGACCAGACACCTCAAAAAATTTAAATTTCAATCCTAACATGGTGAAACCCCGTCTCTACTAAAAATACAAAAAACAAAAATATTAGCCAGGCGTGGTGACAGGTTCCTGTAGTCCCAGCTACTCGGGAGGCTGAGGCAGGAGAATGGCCAGAACCCAGGAGTCGGAGCTTGCAGTGAGCTGAGATTGCGCCACTGCACTCCAGCCTGGGTCACAGAGTGAGACTCTGTCTCAAAAAAAAAAAACATTAAATTTCAGATACATATTTTTTTAGTATAAGTCTGTCCTAAATACTATATGAGACAGACAGACTTATGCTAAAAATTTATTTGTTGCTTATCTGAAATTCAAATTTACCTGGGCTTCCTGGTTTTCTGGTTTCATTTCAGTTTGGGTTTTTCTGGGGAGGGTATTGGTTGCTTTGTTTTATTTTGTTTGTCTGTTTGTTTGCTAAATCTGGCAACGCTATATGCAGATTATGAGGAATAGCTATTTTCAACAACAGCTCCACCTTCAAATGTAAATCCAGCCAATCTGTCATCATGAACATCCTTATTTTCAGACATGCTTTCAGTTAAGTTCCCTCCCCCCAAAAAATCAAGGGCTTTATATCTCAGAAACTTTCAGATTGCTGGGAAAATGAACCTCATTCTTTTATTTATTTTCTATAGGTAACCTCCCTTTTCATAATACAGTCAAGACATGAATGAAAGCTGGCTAAGATCAGAGACAATCTTGTCCTTTAATGGTTTTGGTGCTTCCATTTTTCCAGTGAGAGCACAGTTCCTGACCTCCTATGGGTGACCATGATCCGATTAAACACATTCATCAGTTTTTAAAAAGAAGAGAAGATGGGCTGAATTGAGGGGAAGCAGGAGTTTGAGGATTCGGCACAGAGAGGGCTTCAAACAGCCCAGACACTAAATGCAAACGGGAGAGGCCCTGCCAGGCCAGTCCCTGAACAGGAGGAGGCGCCAAGTGCCCCAAGTGAATTTGCTGCCAATTGACAGGCAAAGTCTACTTAGCAAAACCCGATTTTCATTTGGCTAGTAGGGCTCAGTCCCTGAATGAGGCAAAAAGAAAACTACTTTGATGGAGTCGTTTCATCCAATTTAGAGATTTCATCACTATGACCCAATTCCATTCATAGGGCTGTTAATTGTACCTAAGCAAGAGCAGGCCACCCTCTGGGTCCCTGAAGAGAAGGCTATTGTTCCCAATGGCAGTGTCCACTCACAGTGCAGGTACCCTTCTAAGTGGCCTTCCATTAGGCTGGAGGATTCACAGCTCCAGGGAGAGGTCCATCCCAGTCAACCAACAAATGTGTATTGAATACCTTGTTCATACACGACACCTTGACAAAAGCTGTGAAAGTTATAAGAATGAACCTCTGTCCTCAAAAAATTTAACGAGTGTGGTGGGGGAAGAAGTAAGACAAAAAGTAGAGCATAGTCAAGGGCTTACCTGCAAGTCAAAAAAGGCCCAGAAAAGGAGCTGGCACTGCAGATGGGCATCAGGAATAAATATGATAATGACAGATGAGAAGGAGAAGGGATATCAGGAAAGGACCAAAATGAGATCCATGAGGGCTATTTGACAAAACCTTTGAAAGTCACTTACCAAGGCCAGAGTAAGAAAATGTATTGTCTTCAGGAAAGCAGGCAGACGCCATATTGCTGAGGACTTTGAAAGTTGGTAATTGAATCTGTAGTAGTGTGTGGACATTCAAGGTTTTGGGGTCAGGGAGTGACAGGATCAGAGCTAGCAACTCATCAGTTACCAAGTGGGCGGGCCTCAGGGGGAAGAGCCCACAGTCACTACGGAGTGTGATCTGCTGGGGTGCTGAATGGCTCTCTTCCTCTTCACCACTCAGACAGCTCCTCTTAGCCCAATAGGATTTTTAACTTTGTTTGAGAGTGTTATCCCCACTTTAAATTAAATGTCTCTAAAAAGGCCAGGTATCATTGAATATGAAGGAACTTAATGGATCCGTCAGTGATAACCCCAGAGGGCTCCCAGGGACTTCAAGAGGAACAGGGCTGCAGAAGAGGCAGTGAAGGGGTCTGGGACCAATTCTCACCCTTCAGCTCAGGGCCTCTTTCTTGGAAACTGGCTAATTTACCCAAAATGAAGGAACACAGGGAAGAGTTTGGGTCACAAGCTTGAACCACAAATTGATTTCCAGCTTTACACTGACACTCTCTGTGACTTTGCAGACACTCTCCCTTGAATCCCTCCATGTTATCTGTAAAATGGGTAGAACAGTACATCGTGACCTCCCAGAGATGATTCCCAGATACACAGACACAATGTAAACCAAATTCTTAATCTTATCAATGTTTTGTTAGAGGGGCAACATCATGCTTTTCAAATCACTTTTGGAAGATGCCAATCACAGTTTTGTTTTGGTTTTTTAAATCCACAGGAAAGGGCAGATGTCCCAGCTCCACCTCATATCATTTAAAAAGTGAACTCTTGAGAATCAGACCCAAGCTGCTGGCCCAGAAGATACTGTCATCTGCACATCTTAGCAACTCACCTCCCAGGTCTCACAGCGACCCCAGCAGGCATCCGTGGTGATCCGAAGGCCCCTGCAGCCTGGTTTCTTGGCCAGGAAAGTAAACTCCCTCACGGCACAGCCCACAAAGGTGCGCAGGTTCCCACTGGAGGTGCCAATGACACAGCCACAGCCAACCAGAAGGAGGAGGGCCATGGGGCCGAGGAAGAGGAATGCCAGCTTCATGCTGCTCTTCCGGAGAGGGAAAGGACAGAGTTTAACAGATCTGGCTGCCCTCAATGGCACAGCCAACCATGCATTGGTCACCATCAAAGGGACCTTGCTCCTAGCATTTCAGGGAAAATGAGCCCAGAAATTGTAAACGCCCACAAACTCCAACACAGGCATCCAGCGATTCCTGTAACTGGTGCCAGTGTGGATTCCATGGCCCTCTCTAGATGCCCACCCTCCAAGTGCATTCTCAGGCTTTTCCTTATTGTAACTTAACTGCTGCAGTTGACTTGTGTGCTGAAGAAGTTTGTCCCAGTGGTCTTTCCAAAATAAACATAAAATATGAGTAACACCAAAACTAATTCATAATCCAACAGAATACATGAATACATATAAATTATTTTTATTCAGGTCCAGGGTATTTGGGTGCCATGTTACATACTTTGCTCGAAACTATATTTTCAATGTCATGATGGGGAATGATTTGGGAGGTAAATATTAATAACAGTATTCGCTATATGCATCGCTACTAAACCAACTCACCACTAAACATGGATACGCAGAAAATATCATGAAATCTATCATCTGAGTTGGTGGCCATTCATAAATGTGTCCTACTCACTGTAAATTGCTTCTGCTCTAGACTTCCACTGCAACAGCACCTACTTAACATTCAATTTAAATCCAAATGATGGAAAGCATAGGAGTTATTTAAAACATAACCTCAATCCACTGTCAAGTCCATCCTCTCTGGGTCTTGGTCATTCCTCGTGCTCTTTCAGGAGCCAGAATCAACCCCCTTCATGCTTGGCCCACTAGACAGAACTCACCTGGATTTTGAAGTATAAAGGATATGGCATTCATGGACCCTTACCCCCCACTGAATTCATTATTTTCACAGTTCCTACTTCTGACCTTGCTGTAGCAAGTTCTCTGGGCTTCCCCTCCTCTGGAATGAGGTTACAAATATGGAGAAGCACTTACCTAATCTTGCAGGAACCAATGCTTCTTTTAGAGCTGAAACTTGCACTAAGATTTCAGGGAGTCACAATGAATGGTAGAAGTTTGCTCTGGGTAAATGTCTCTACCTTCTGTTACTGGGCTGCTTGATTGCTCAAATATATAGAAAAGGTCTTGTTAATCAAAACAAAGAGAGGCAGATCCTTACAGGAACTACTAAACACATCAAAGCCATGGAATAGAAAGCCAGTCTCTATTTTCCAAAACTGATTAACTTAAAGGGTGTTGTTTTGTTTCTCCACATCACCTACTGAAACAGAAAGTTACCTTGGTGGGTGGCATAATCCTAAGGAAATAGTCAGCGGTAGTTCCACCTGGTTCTCAAGAGAACAAATGCATTGTGGCAGATGGATTAAATTTTCCTTCATGGTAACCACAAGTTTCCTTTGAAACGGGTAAGTGACTAGCAGCTCATAGCAAACCCTTTCCTTTAACTGACAACATGTTTTAATACACTGAAAAATAACAAAACAATAATTCTTGCTGGAAAGAATGCAGGATCACTACCTGAAAAGATGGAAATCACAGTGAGAAGAAACATGTTGAAAGTCTTAAAACTAGCTAAGAATTAGACGATATCAATATCACCTTAAAATGAATCATTTAGGAAAGAATACCAAGATGTTCCAAGTGATTATCTTCCAGCATGGGAATTAAAGAAAACTTTTCATTTATTTTATATGGTTTTCAGCATTTTTCACATATTCTACATATTCACATATTCTACATTTTGTAATAGAGAGTCAGTCAATATTAATGTTTTAAAATTAAAATAAACCAACAGGCATGTATTTGTTCTGACTGTAAGGACATTCAGTGCTGCTCTGATACAGATGTTTCATCAGATAGTTGGTCTTAAATGATTAAAATAAGAACAAAATACTTTTTGGAGTATGGGATATAGTTTATATTTCCATCTACAATAACAGCATATGAGTGGATTAAAAATGTACTTGTTCATGGCATTTTTCTGGATGCTCTAAAAAGTAAATGAAGCAGATATCATCTTTGTCCTTAGGAGTTTCAATATCATAGTAAATAATGACATAGGCAGAGACATTGAAGATGCACACTAACTAACTAGTGAAACAAAGTGAAGACGTTAAACCATTTCCATTTTCTGCAAAGGAAAGTGTTCTTTAAATACATGTGCTGCTCATCATAGATTTCATTTTCAAAACAGATAACAATGCCCGGGGAGTCCATCAATTTGCCACCCCTCTCTCTAGAGCAGAATTATTACATGTGTTTTATAGAAAATTGAACTAGGCTTGGAATAAAGGACTTTCTTCAGCCCTTCAGCCTGTGAGTAGCATAACCAGAACCGGAGTACTCTGGGGACGGACTGCTCAGCTGGCCTGATCTTCCTAACTTGCTGGCCAAGAGCTAGCCAATTGGTAGTGAGCTGCCATCCTGGGCTGTTTCTGAAGATGGCTGTTCAACCCTTTTAGACCTGAAACATACACACTTGTGTCTGCAGAGTCACAAAATAAAGACAGACTGCAAAGGCCAAGAGCATCTTTCTTTCACAATCCCCAACTTCTTTATAATGCAGAGGTGTGGCATCACGCATTCCACCCTGTCAGCATTAACTTTATAAGAATGACAATTTAGAGTCACTAAGCATCTACTATGTACCAGGTACCATGGAGTCTGCTGTGCTCTTACATATGTTATCTCTAGACCTTACAACAATTCTTTAATTATTATTTTCTTGTTTTTACATTGGAAGAAATAGAAACTCAATCGTTTTGTAACCTGCCTACTTCCAAAGCCTTCAACAACACTGGGAATGGCAAATGGGTCTATTTCATCCCTGTCACCAACTACAGTTAATGAGAAGCGGCTACCTGGAATGTTGTGTTAAAAAAGGCAGCTGAAGTCATTCTAAAGGCAAAGGGCAGTGGCCCATCAGCTTCATCCTGGGTGTAGGAAAGGAGAATGGTGTATGGATGCCACCTTTTGCAATGTAGGCTGTGTCACACCTCTCTATGGGCAGAGTGAGAGTTTGTAGTGTGACTTCAAAGGCTAATAAACGCCCTGCTACCCACGGAATATCTCTGCACCATAGTGTGCATGTGTTTGCCACCTTCCCTTCAATCTACGTTGAAGTTCCCACCGTTAAAGCCCCTCTCTTGAGGTAGCAAAGAAACATATGAGTAATGTCTCCAAGGATAGACTCTGGAGAATCTTCTCTCCTTTTGTTCCATGATCATATTTACATGGATTTATTGTCACCTTGGAAGGTGAGGCACAAGATATAGGTTCACTAGGGGTAGAAAGAAAGGAGAAGTGGTGTACGTGAGTAATCATCTTGAATTCCAGGGGGATCGTGACTCCAGAGGAATGAGCCAAGTGTTAGTGCCTCAAAGGGGTGACTGAGAAACTGAGGCCTGGTCCAGGGAAGGCGGTCCCAGGTGGGGAAATCCTGGGGTGCACACTGTGTGCAGGAGATGGAGACACTGACAGAGCCTGAAACACTCCCTTCCCTCCTGCAGCCATGCGGATTCTCAGTGGCACAATCTCCTTTGGGACTACCTTGAGCAAGTCACTTCTCTGAGCCTCAGTTTCTTCATCTGTAACACAGTGGGGTTGGACCCTGTGACTCCCAAGGCCCTTCTCAGTTCCAGAATTTAAATATTTATAGACTATTTTATGAGCACAAGAAGCTGAGGACAAGTCAGAGAGAGAGTGCAGAAGGTTACACAACCATAAAGTCAGCCACATTGTACTGAAATCTTGATTCTGACACCGGCCAACGTATGATCTTGGGCAGGTCTGGTAGCCCACCTGAGTCTCAGTTTCCTACAAAATTGAAAATGCCTCCATCATAGGGGTCATGTGAGGATTCCACAAAATAATGTCTATAAATTACTTCTTACAGGGCTTGATACATGATAAGCAGGCAGTAATTGTTGTTTCTCTTTCCTTCCCTGGAAACGCATCATTATCATGTGTACCACTAAGAAATAAAAAGCTGCCAATAAAAAATTATATCACACCAGCAGTTGTTAGGCATATCGTGATTTCGAAGGTATTAGAGGTGAAAAAAAAATGTGAGTCTGAGAAGAGAAGAAGCAAAGTCTTTGGGGACTATGAGACTTCACTAGCATTCTGAAGCCAGGACGTAGGTAAGCACCAACCTTGCTTTCCCAGCCAACGTGGGGTGCTTTAATCTGACACTAAAATTAACAACATGTTTTCAGTAGAAGAAAAAATCTAAAGTGTTAGGCTTAATTTTTAAAGTCCAAATCTCTTATTTTGAGGGTAAAAGCTTTATCACAGTTGCAAATTTCAATATATTAATAAATCTTCACAAACACTCAATTTCAGTTCTGACCAAATATGGAGTCAAACTAAGCCAGCCAATGCTCCCTGAGCATCCACGGTCTTGCACAGGTACGAAATGAGAGCCCACAGGAACTAAGCTGTTTGCTGCATCACTTGAAACCATCTCTTCAGAGTTTAGAAAAGATGTGCATGCTCTAGTATGTTTTTCCACACTGTGTTCTCAAAATACACAATGCTCTGCCCAAGGGTCAAATTAATTAGCATTATGCTTCCCATGGGTGGAAAAAAAAGCCACATATGAAGCTATGAGTTTCAAGGAACTAACAGAATTAATGACAGAAGAAAGGTCAGCCTTGAGTCTTATAAAGTGGTATGTTGCTTTTAATACTGCTTATTTTCCACGGGAGAGAGGAGAGGAATTCTGCGCATATGAATGAAGATGAACAGTGAAGACTTGGAAGAAATTAATTTTGTTGAAAAGTCATTTCTTCCTTTCAAAGCACTGGGTATTTGTGGTCAGCTCCTCGTGTTATTGACTTAAAGAGATAACATTTGCCCGAGATGATGGTGCAGTTGCTATGGTAACATTTTTTTAACGAGACTAAAAATAATGACTCCTGTGTCTGATTTACTAGGACAAGTCAAGCCTTTCTCCATAACTGTCTGAAAGAATTATCTGTCAGTTGTCACAGATTTATTTCAAATTAAGGGGCACATGGTTTGGGCGCTGAAGTGAAATGTTTTTATTTCTGCCTGACTCTTCCACTTTTGAATATCATAGCTTTGCAGGGCATGGCAGACACATGCGTAATAGAAAGGAACAGAGCAGAGTTTAATGAGTCACAAAGAGGCATTCTTTATTTCAGCTGCATCCTGTATCCTCACTGGAATGAGTCCACAAAGCTGCTGGGCCCCAGACTCTTCATTTGTAATTCCCGGGGCAGTCACACAGACATGGCCAAGGTTGTTGTTAGCTAAGCTTCAAAGCAACAGCACTTCATTCGTTAGTGCTTGACTTTGTTCCAGAAAAGATTCCGAGGCTCCTGGCCACTGAGTATGCACACATGTGTCTGTGTGTGTCCATCCCCACACTCCAGTGATGGGAGGGTGGAGAAGGGTAGAGGAGAGCTGTTCTACTCGCCAGAGTGTTGTATCATTTAACTAACAGGTATTAAGCAACGACTGTCTCACACTGGGGTCACTGGGTTTATTTAAAAAATTAAAATATAATGATGTTGGGACGTGGTGGGCAGGGGGGGTAAGCTGACAACTGACAGTACTCAAAGATTTCTGTCCTCCTTCCTTTCCTTTTCCTACTCCCTCCGTCCCTCCTTCTTTCTGGGATTCTGTATTTTATTGAGCGTATCATCGAGTGTTACCATATGTCAGATACATACAAAGAACATTTGATGCACATGTGAACGAAGCTAACAAGCTGGCCTCAAAGTATCAATAGTCTAATGAGGATGATAAATAAACCAACATATATGGACCTAAAAACTGCATCCTTGGTCATTTACCCCAGAGAAATGGAAATTCATATTCACATAAAAACCTATACATGTTCAAAGCAGCTTTATTCATAATAGCCCCAACTGGAAACAACTCAAGAGCCCTTCAACAGGTGCATGGTTAAACAAACTGTGGTACATCTGTAGCATGGAATACTACTCACCAATAAAAGGGAATAAACACACAGTTTAGATGAATCTCCAGAGCATTATGCTGAGTGGGAAAAGGCTATGTAGTGTATGACTCCATTGGTATAACATTCCTGAAATAAGAAAGTTATAGAAATGGAAACTAGACCAGTGGTTGCCAGGGATTAACAAGGGTCAGGGGCGGGGAGGAAGTGTTATGATTATAAAAAGACGACATGAAGAATTTTTGCCCTCATGGAAATGTTCTTTTTTTTTTTTTTTTTTTTGAGACAGAGTCTCACTCTGTCACCTAGGCTGGAGTGCAGTGGCAGGATCTTGGCTCACTACAACCTCTGCCTCCCAGGTTCAAGTGATTCTCCTGCCTCAGCCTCCCAAATAGCTAGGATTACAGGTGCACGCCACCACACCTGGCTAATTTTTTGTGTTTTCAGCAGAGACAGGGTTTCACCATGTTGGCCAGCCTGGTCTTGAACTCCTGACCTCAGGTGATCCACCCACCTCGGCCTCCCAAAGTGCTGGGATTACAGGCATGAGCCAATGCACCCAGTGGGAAATGTTCTGTCTCTTGACTGTAGTGGTGGATACACAAAAGAAAGATAAAATTGCACAGAACTAAACACACGCGTGCGCACAAATACAAGTAAAATGGGAACTCTGAACCAGATCAGTCATTGTGTCAATGCCGTGCCTTCATGTGATATCGTATAGTAGTTTTGAAAGATGTTATCATTGAAGAAGACTGGGAAAGGGGTACAAGTGGTCTCTCTGTATTCTTATAACTGCATATGAATCTACAATTTTCTCAAAATAAAAAATTTGACTTTTGAAAATTAATATAACAGTGAATGTGATAAGTCTTATGATAAAAATGACAATAGGAGGCTATGGGAGCTTAAACTAAGGTGTGGAGGCTGAACATGGTGGCTCACGCCCGTAATCCCAGCACTTTGGGAGGCTGAGGCAGGCAGATCAACTGAGGTCAGGAGTTCAAGACTAGCCTGGTCAACATGGTGAACCCTGTCTCTATTAAAAATATAAAAATTAGCCAGGTGTGGTGACATGCACCTGTAATCCCAGCTACTAGGGAGGCTGAGACATGAGAATCACTTGAACCTAGGAGGTGGAGGTTGCAGTGAGCCAAGATCCGGCCACTGCACTCTAGCCTGGGTGACAGAGCAAGACTCTGTCTCAAAAAAAAAAAAAGGTGTGGGGAGTAGTGTTGTCAGGAGAGACTTCCTCAAGAGGTGATTCCAGTTATTGAGGGGGTAGGTGGAGACAGAGAGAGAGAGAGAGAGAGAGAGAGAATGTATTCCAGGTAGAAGACACCATATACAGAGTAAGGGCTTTGTCGGTCTTGTTCACCGCTATTTCTCCAATGCCTAGAACACTGCCTGGCTCACAGTTAATTATCAAAAACTGTCGAGTGAATAACTGAACACATGAATGAGGATGTAATGAGTTTTACTTTCATCATGATTGAGCATAGAGTATATTCAGGAAGAGCCAGGGCCAAGAATGGAAGGAGCAGTTCGGATGCAGATCAGGCACTCTGAAATGTCCCTAGGGTATAGTGAGGAGAAAGACGGAGCAAACAGACCAGCTGAGGAGGTTGCTACGGTGACCTAGGCGAATACTTTGCCTACAGCTTCAGATACTGAAAGCCCTTCGTGGTAAGTTCTATGTCTAAAGGAGAGGTATCCAATAAAGACAGAAGTCACACATGCAATGTTACATTTTCTAGTAGTCACATTTAAAAAGGTAAAAGAAAAAAAAAACAGTTAAATTAATTTAAATAATCAGTAGGTGATAACTGCTAGAAATAAAATAGATTTTATTTAACCCAACATTACCTAAAATGTCCATGTTTCAACATGTAATCAACATAAAAAGTTATTGATGAAATATTTTACACTCTTCTGACATCCTTTTTTTATATTAAATCTTTAGAATCTGGTTGGCATTGGCTAGGTACAGTGGCTTACACCTGTAATCCTAGCACTTTGGGATGCCAAGGTGGGAGGATCGCTTGAGCGCAGGAGTTTGAGACCAGCCTGGGCAACATGCCCAAAACCTATCTCTACAAAAAAAAAAAAAACAAAACAAAAATTAGCGGGCATGGTGGCCCATGCCTGTAGTCCCAGCTACTTGGGAGGCTGAGGTGGAAGGACCCCCTGCAGGAGATCGTGGCTGCACTGAGCTGTGATCATGCCACTGCACTCCTCCAGCCTGGGTGAAAGAATCCGGTCGGCATTGATAGCACATATAATTGGCCATACATCTCATTTAAAATAGCCACATTTCAAGAGCTACATGTGGTGGCTACCATATTGGACAGTGCCGATGCTGCCCAGTGGCAAGAAGTAATTATTTGAACTCCTTCTAGACCCTGTTCAAGTAGCTTATCTATTAATTCTTACAACAATAACCACCACAAACCTATGAACTGTTTTATTACCTACCCTTTCTGACAAGTTACACAAATTAACCATGGCTTTCCAGCTAATCAGCGATGGAGCTGGGATTCAAATTTGGCTCTGGCTAACTGATTTGCACTGTATCAGACTGCTTTAGCCACTCTGTTATACTGCTTCAGTGAGAAACCTTGGCCTAAAGTGAGGGGTCATTAGATCAAATTTATAGAAATATGTGAGTCCTCACCAGCTGAGCCCATGCAGCTGATGCATGTGAAATTTCAAAGCTTAAAGCAGTGAGTCCATAAAAGAGAATTTTTTTTCTGAACTTATCAAAATGCTGATTTACCCAGAACCATGATTTCTGATGTGCTGAACCAAATTACTTGATTTGAAAGTCTCAATCTTTAGAAATATGCCTGTTTGCCTCACTCAATCACTGCTTCTTACCTTAACAACACTGAATAGCTTGCATCGGAGTGATTTATAGATAGAAATTTCTCCTACGCAGAGATGACCCTGACATTTCATGAACAATAAAGCCAGAATCAGGTCCAGAAAAGAAAAACTAATATAATCAAGAAGATGGAGGACTTTTATAATGAAGAGTAGGATTGAAAAAAATGCAACCCAGTCTGGAGGGATGGAAAATACAACATAGGATCTTGAAGCCATCACAACTGTGTGTGTACTGAACAGCAGCATTTTAACAACTGATGTAACACCCATTTCTGTCTGTGGCTCCTGGGTCCTGAGTGTCTCTTGGAGTCAGTGGCCCACCTTTGCAAAATGCTGGCCAAAGATTAGAGATATAGTTTGAGACTTAAGAGCTGGGTAATGTATAAGTCTTAAACTCAAGATTCTGGGTTAACAAGCCATGGATAGAAAACAAACTAGACCCAGGACAGAAAGCTGAAACAGCCTGAATGTTAAGCACATAAACATCTAACACCATTCATTGATTTCCTCACTATCTACTTGATCTCCTTATTTGGATGTCACAGAAAGAGTGCAACCTCATTATGTCCCAAACAAAGTTCATTATTTTTCTCCCCAGGCTCTTTCCCACCCTATTCATCTTATGTTTTTCCTCTCTGTAAACAATACCACCTAAGATTCACTCTAGATACCTCCCTGTCCCATATCCCACCTCCACCACACACACACAATCCTGTGGTTCTGTCTCCCAAATGCCTTGTGACTGACCCAGCCTTCCTAATTCAGAGCCCTTGAAGGCACTTCTTACCGATGCCTCTCCTCTGCCTTCACACTTGCCCTTTCAGCTCCCCAACTCCTGCCGCATCTGCTTTGCCCCTGCTCATCGTCTAGGACTTGGCTTAGCTGCTGCTTCCTTCTGGAAGCCCACCCTGATCCTCATCCTCCAAGTCTGAGGTGGGCACCCAGGCCATGTGCTCTCATCATGCCAAGTACCTCCCCTACAGCAGTTCCTTTCACACTGCATCATCAGTGAGTGATAGCTCATTTGTCTCTAGCCCCTATTAGACCATTAGCTCCAAGTACCTATGCCCGCCATGACTCTCATACCCACTCTTACATCCCCTATGCCTGCACACAGTAGCCAATAAACACTTAAGGAAATGACTGACTAAATGATTGTGGAGAACACTAAACAACACTTATTCTCATTTTCTCCTGACTCATATCTTTGTCAGTCTCCATTAAAGTTCGGCAAATATTTCCAGAACAGCAAATAGTCAATCCAAAAAGTCTTGCCTTCCCATATCTAAATGAGAACTCAGTGGGCCATACAGATGCCATCATGAAACACCAAGATCTTTGTGTTGGTGCAGTGTAGGACCCACACATGGGGGTGTGAGCTTACCCAGGCAACAACTGGTCCTGGAAGCATTAGGCTCAGGCAACAGGGTCAGCACCCACTTCCTATTATCTTCTTTCCCATCACAGGACATTAAACCTGATCACTTTTACCCCTCCTTGTGAATGGTCAGCATACACATCTGCTTCTTGGCATTTTGCTCTGTTTGGTTGGGTGTTATGACACTAACTTCAATTATTTCAGGGAGAAAAAAATATTTTCCCTCTTTGCAGCTTGAAATATCTCATCAATGAGGAGAGTATGGAAATTAGATTTGATTGACAGCCAGCTATTTGCTTCTATCACTTCTGCCATTCTGTAGCTTTCTTTGGATAAAGGAGTTTGGGCTCTTCTGACAGCCCAGTGGGCAATGACCTAACTTTAATAATCCTTTCCCCTCAGGGGGAAAAGTAAAGAAGGAAACTTCATAATGAAATTACTGTGCCTCAAAGATGTAGTAACTAGATTCTTCCTTTTTGCATTGTTCATGTCCGGGGCTCTGGAAACAAGATACACATTTCAGGCATGCCTAACACTTATTAATGCTCTATTTTCTGAACTGCCTTGAAGACAGATAAGGCCTTCAGCAGACTCGGCCAAGAGTACGAAGTTTGAGAAATGCTATTGAAACACACACACACACACACAATCCTGTGGTTCTGTCTCCCAAATGCCTTGTGACTGACCCAGCCTTCCTAATTCAGAGCCCTTGAAGGCACTTCTTACCGATGCCTCTCCTCTGCCTTCACACTTGCCCTTTCAGCTCCCCAACTCCTGCCGCATCTGCTTTGCCCCTGCTCATCGTCTAGGACTTGGCTTAGCTGCTGCTTCCTTCTGGAAGCCCACCCTGATCCTCATCCTCCAAGTCTGAGGTGGGCACCCAGGCCATGTGCTCTCATCATGCCAAGTACCTCCCCTACAGCAGTTCCTTTCACACTGCATCATCAGTGAGTGATAGCTCATTTGTCTCTAGCCCCTATTAGACCATTAGCTCCAAGTACCTATGCCCGCCATGACTCTCATACCCACTCTTACATCCCCTATGCCTGCACACAGTAGCCAATAAACACTTAAGGAAATGACTGACTAAATGATTGTGGAGAACACTAAACAACACTTATTCTCATTTTCTCCTGACTCATATCTTTGTCAGTCTCCATTAAAGTTCGGCAAATATTTCCAGAACAGCAAATAGTCAATCCAAAAAGTCTTGCCTTCCCATATCTAAATGAGAACTCAGTGGGCCATACAGATGCCATCATGAAACACCAAGATCTTTGTGTTGGTGCAGTGTAGGACCCACACATGGGGGTGTGAGCTTACCCAGGCAACAACTGGTCCTGGAAGCATTAGGCTCAGGCAACAGGGTCAGCACCCACTTCCTATTATCTTCTTTCCCATCACAGGACATTAAACCTGATCACTTTTACCCCTCCTTGTGAATGGTCAGCATACACATCTGCTTCTTGGCATTTTGCTCTGTTTGGTTGGGTGTTATGACACTAACTTCAATTATTTCAGGGAGAAAAAAATATTTTCCCTCTTTGCAGCTTGAAATATCTCATCAATGAGGAGAGTATGGAAATTAGATTTGATTGACAGCCAGCTATTTGCTTCTATCACTTCTGCCATTCTGTAGCTTTCTTTGGATAAAGGAGTTTGGGCTCTTCTGACAGCCCAGTGGGCAATGACCTAACTTTAATAATCCTTTCCCCTCAGGGGGAAAAGTAAAGAAGGAAACTTCATAATGAAATTACTGTGCCTCAAAGATGTAGTAACTAGATTCTTCCTTTTTGCATTGTTCATGTCCGGGGCTCTGGAAACAAGATACACATTTCAGGCATGCCTAACACTTATTAATGCTCTATTTTCTGAACTGCCTTGAAGACAGATAAGGCCTTCAGCAGACTCGGCCAAGAGTACGAAGTTTGAGAAATGCTATTGAAACACACACACACACACACACTCAGTTCAACTCTGTTTATCACATAAAATTATGGATGTAATTTCTCAATTCAAAAAATTATAAGAGCCTTTTATTTTTAGACTCCCATGTAATCATTTTCTTCCCCCAATATTTTGATCAGGATTGGCTGGGGTCGGGGTGTTTATCTCCCATTCTCACTTCTCCATGGCAGGCAAGAGGGAAAAGTCTGGGCAGGATACATGTGGCCTCTGTCTCTCTACTCCACACTCCCACCCTGAGTCTCTTATCTGAGTGGTGAGATTGGAAAATAAACATGGTGACTCGACATCTTGGAGATTTTAAAATTCAGGAATATTTATCTGTTAGGATGGTTTTGGCTGCAAGCTACAGGTACAAGCCACTGAAGGGGCATAAACTTACTTCAGTTTAAGTAACAAGAAGCCCAGAGTCAGGGAGATCTGCCATTGGTGTTGCTGCTCTACAATGTCATCAAGGACCCAGATGCTTTCCTTTTCTCTGTTCTGTCATCCTCAGCGTGTTGACATGCCTCCCCACCTCCAGCCTTAGTGTCCTGAAACCACAACGACTAAAGCAAAAAGAAAGGGAATCAAGAGAGGAAGGTATCTTGTTCCAAGCATCTCTTTCTTTCTTTCTTTCTTTCTTTCATTCATTCATTTATTTATTTATTTATTTATTTATTTTTGAGACAGAGGTTCGCTCCGTCGCCCAGGCTGGAGTGCAGTGACGCAATCTCGGCTCACTGCAAGCTCCGCCTCCTGGGTTCTCGCCATTCTCCTGACTCAGCCTCCCAAGTAGCTGGGACTACAGGTGCCCACAACCATGCCTGGCTAATTTTTTGTATTTTTAGTAGAGATGGGGTTTCACCTGTTAGCCAGGATGGTCTCAGTCTCCTAATCTCGTGATCTGCCCGCCTCGGCCTCCCAAAGTGCTGGTAATTACAGGTGTGAGCCACCGCACCTGGCCACCAAGTATCTCTCTTTCAAAAGAGGAAAAGTCTTACAGAAGTTTCCTGCAGATTTCCCCCTAATCACATGATCTAGGTATCAAGGAAGGCTGAGAATAACAGTACCAGGCATTTTCAGCCTCTATAGTTGGAGACCAGATCTGCTAGTGAGGGATAAAAACAGGGAATAGCTGTAAGGTAGGTAACCACCAGTGTCTGTCAAATGTGTAGCTTCAGTTCAGGGCAAAGGCCATTTGACTACATATCAAGCTATGCTCTCTCATTTAACTTCATTCAATAAGAAAGCCAATATTTTTATCTCCTCCTATCAGATTCTTGCATCTTATATTTCTATTAGTTCCAAGCTCAGAGCAAAGAAAGGAACACAATTACTTATTATCTCTGAACACTAACAATTACTGCTAGGAGCATTGTTGACTGTAGGAAAATCAACCACCACCCATCTTTGGGCCACAATGTCTTTATCTGAAAAGCAAGGGGGCTGGATGAAAGCATCTTCAACGCCCTTTCCAGCCCTGACAGTTTATGATTCCATGACTGTGCATTCAAATGCCTCCATGCAGTGAATCAAATCATAAGCACCCTAAAAAAAAGTTATGAAAGGAAGAAATTTGACTCACATGGACTCACATTGGCCTTAGGGAATCAAAAATAGTAAATAATAATGAACTTTGAAACCAGTGTCAGTTTAATAAAAACAAGAACTTATGAATGTGCCCCAGGCATGTCATTGAAGATAGCCATGTAATAGGCTTACAAGACTTTAGGAAAATTGCTGCTACCTTGGGAATGAGTTTTATAAGGCGAGCAGAATGACAAGGCACTAAAATAGATCTCTCCTTCATCAATTTCATTAAGCAATCATTAAGAGACCAAAGACCTGTCTTGTAGTGCCACCATCTTCAAGATGTGACCTATAAAACAACCATGGAAGGGAAAGAGGGAG
The DNA here is from genome assembly GCF_009764315.1 of Trachypithecus francoisi. NCBI lineage: Eukaryota > Metazoa > Chordata > Mammalia > Primates > Cercopithecidae > Trachypithecus > Trachypithecus francoisi. Next base: position 41,844,486 of record NW_022681468.1, on the reverse strand, counting down.
CCTGGAGAATTGTGTAAACCTGAAAGTGGGTACATCATTTTCACCCACATTACATTGGCCATAACTAAGTCTTATGGCCCTGACCAAACTGCAAATAAGGCTAGGGAATAAAGTTGTCCTGCCTATCCAAGAAGATGAAATAAATTAGTGAACACACAATTATTGTTCCCACCATAGCTTCTTCACATTTCTATGGAGCAATGCCTTCAAATTCTAATGAAAATGATTTTTATCTCCAAATTCTATACCGAACCAAACCTTCAGTCAAGCATGAGAGTAGAATAAAAAAAAATACAGACATGAGAGATCTCAAAAATTGTATACTCCACATACCCTTTCTCAGGAAGCTACCACACAATGTAAACAAGGAAGTACATAAAGGAAGAAGAAACTATCTAACATAGGAATCAGGGATCCAATGCAGGAAAGAATTGAAGTCCAGAAATAATAGCCATATAATAGGTCTAAAGAGCAGCAAATCTAAACTGGAGCAGCAGGGTAACTGCATTTGAAGGATGTGGAAAGAGGAAATGGGCTGGTGACCTATTCTATCACCAGGCCTTAGCTTATACTGCTCGCTCATCTTCCATAATAGGAAGTCATCAAATAAAGCCTAAAATTTATAAATCAATAAATAGCGGTATAGGCATATTACTTGGGAATGGAGAAGAAACAGCTAAAAATAGTTGAAAATGGTTGCCCCGGGATAACTGTACCTAGAGGAGAGGGGAAAGTGGAGCAAGAGAATGCCATTTTTTACTGTAACTCTTGGTATAGTATTTGACTTTTTAACCATGTAATATATTTTTTGTGCTAAAAGATTTGACATGTTTTTAAGTAAAAATGAGAGAGGGAGATAGAAGTTTTTATAATCTTGAGAATACGGAGGATCATGGCAGACAGGAGGGAGGGAGGACTAGATTGCAGTTCCTACTCAGACAGAGCATCATGTGGAGTCTCGCATCATAAACTTTTGTTCCAGAACTACTGCAGGAATACATCAGGAAAGCTGAGAGAACCCGCAGGCCCTCTGAAGGAAATGTATTGCTCCTGCAGGACCCAAGAGACACCCCAAATACTGTGAGTGCCCAAACTGTGGAAGTGGGAAAGGGGGATTGTCCACCCCCAAACACACACCCTCAATGGGGAACCCGAAGGCCTAGATTATGGAAGAAGATTCTGACCTTACCTGGAGCTGAGTCCATTTAGAGAGCCCAGCGAAATACATGGGCAGAGGAAGCAGCGGGAAAAGCCCGGTGAGCTCTCTGGGTCCTCTAAGAAGCAATGTCTGCCTGGCCTCACAGGAGTACTTGGGAAGGACTGCCAGAGGCACTGGGAAAAGGCCACAGGGAGAAGGAAACCTCCAGCTGAACTTTGTAGCAATTCCAAGCAAACGAGAAGTCTCCTGGCCAGAACTCGGGGGTGGGTTTGAATCTGGGGTACAGACCACAGGCAGGGAAGGGCGAAAGCCCTACTTGCTTTTGCAGTGGGGAGGCGGGTAGCTTGGGGCAAGTTCTCAGCCTTGCTCACCCACTGCCTGGAAACAGACTCGGTGCTGTTGCAGGGGGCACGGTGGGAGTGAGATCAGCCTTTTGGATTGCATGGGAGCTAGGTGAGGCCTGTGCTGCCATCTTTCCCCAACTTCCCTGACAACCTGCATGACACAGCAGAGGTAGCTATAGTCCTCCTGGGAACATAACTCCATTGACCTGGGAACCACATCAGCTTCAGCAAGACCCACCCAAGGAGAGTTTGAGCTCAGACACGCCTAGCCCTGCCCCCACCTGATGGTCCTTCCCTAACCACTCTGGTAACTGAACACGAAGGGTATATACTTTTGAGAGTTTTAGGGCCCTGCCTACCACCTGATCCTCCCATACTACCACAGCTGATACTCTCTTGAAAGCACCACCACCTTCCGGCAGGAGGCCAACCAGCACAAAAATAGTGCATTAAACAACCAAAACTAAGGACCCTCACAGAGTCCATTTCATCCCTCTGCCACCTCCCCAAGAGCAGGTGCTCATATCCACGACTGAGAGACCCACAGATGGTTCACATCACAGGGCTCTGTGTAGACAACCCCCAGTACCAACCTGGAGCCTGGTAGACATGCTGGTGGCTCAATCCAGAAGAGAAAGAGCAATCACTACAGCTTGGCTCTCAGGAAGACACATCCCTAGGAAAACTGGGAGAATACTACATCAAGGGAACACCCCATAGGACAAAAGAATCTGAACAACAGCCTTCAGCCCTAGACTTTCCCTCTGACAGAGCCTACCCAAATAAGAAGGAACCAGAAAACCAACTCTGGTAACATGACAAAACAAGGTTTCTTAACACACCCAAAATATCATACTAGCTCACCAGCAATGGATCCATATCAAGAAAAAAATCTCTGATTTATCTGAAAAAAGAATTCAGAAGGTCAGTTATTAAGCTAATCAAGGAGGCACCAGAGAAAAGTGACACCCAATTTAAGGAAATTTTTTAAAAATGATACATGAGGAGAGAAATCTTCAGTGAAATAGATAGCATAAATAAAAAACGATCAAAACTTCAGGAAACAATAGACACACTTACAGAAATGCAAAAATAAAAAATGCTCTGGAAAGTCTCAGCCATAGAACTGAACAAGCAGAAGAAAGAACCACAGAGCTCAAAGACAAGGTTTTTGAATTAACCCAATCCAACAAAGACAAAGAAAAATGAATACAAAAATAAGAACAAAGCCTCCAAGAAGTCTGGGATTATGTTAAATGACCAAACCTAAGACTAACTGGTGCTCCTGAGGAAGAAGAGAAATCTAAAAGTTTGGAAAACATATTTGGGAGAATAATTGAGGGAAACTTCCCCAGCCTTGCTAGAGACCTAGACATCCAAATACAAGAAGCTCAAAGAACACCTGGGAAATTCATCACAAAAAGATCATCACCTATGCACATACTCATCCGTTTATCTAAAGTCAAAACAAAAGAAAGAATGTTAAGGGCCATGGGGCAAAAGCATCAGGTAAACTATAAAGGAAAACCTATCAGATTAATAACAGATTGCTCAGCAGAAACCCTACAAGCTAGAAGGGATTGGGGCCCTATCTTCAGCCTCCTTAAAACAAAACAATTATCAGCCAAAAATCTTGTCTGCAGTGAAATTAAACTTCATAAATGAAGGAAAGATACAGGCTTTTTCAGACAAACAAATGCTGAGAGAATTCCCCACTATCAAGCCAGCACTACAAGAATTACTAAAAGGAGTTCTAAATCTTGAAACAAATCCTGGAAACACATCAAAATAGAACCTCTTTAAAGCATAAATCACACAGGACCTATAAAACAAAAATACAATTAAAGAAAAAAAAGGTATACAGGCAACAAGTAGCATGATGAATGGAATAGTACCTCACATCTCTATACTAACGTTGAATGTAAATGGCCTAAATGCTCCACTTAAAAGATGCAGAATGGCAAAATGGATAAGAATTCACCAGCCAACTATCTGCTGCTTTTGAGAGACTCACGTAACACATAAGAACTCATATAAACTTAAGGTAAAGGGGTGGAAAAATACATTCCATGCAAATGGACACCAAAAGTGAGCAGGATTCTTATAACAGACAAAACAAACTTCAAAGCAACAGCAGTTAAAAGAGACAAAGAGGGACATTACATAATGATAAAAGGACTAGTCCAACAGGAAAATATTACAATCTTAAATATATATGTACCTAACACTGGAGCTCCCAAATTTATAAAACAATTATTACTAGGCCTAAGAAATGAGAGAGATAGCAACACAATAATAGTGGGGGACTTCCATACTCCACTGACAGCACTAGACAGACCATCAAGACAGAAAGTCAAGAAACAATGGATTTAAACTATAACCTAGAATAAATGGACTTACCAGATACTTACAGAACATCCTACCCAACAACTGCAGAATAGACGTTCTATTCATCAGTGCATGAAACATTCTCCATGATAGAGCAAACAACAGACCACAAAACAAGCCTCAATAAATTTAAGAAAATTGAAATTATATCAAGCATTCTCTCAGACCACAGTGGAATAAAACTGGAAATCAATTCCAAAAGGAACCTTCAAAACCATGCAAATCCATGGAAATTAAATAACCTGCTCCTGAATGATCATTGAGTGAACAATGAAATCAAGATGGAAATTCAAAAATTCTGAATGACGATAGTGACACAACCTATCAAAACCTCTGAGATACCGCAAAGGCAGTGCTAAGAGGAAAGTTCAAAGCCCTAAATCCTACATCAAAAAGTCTGAAAGGGCATAAACAGAAAATCTAAGGTCACACGTCAAGGAACTAGAGCAACAAGAACAAACCAAACCCAAATCCGGAAGAAGAAAGCAAATAACCAAGATCAGGGCAGAACTAAATGAAATTCAAACAAACAAAAAAAATACAAAACATAAATTAAACAAAAAGCTGGTTCTTTGAAAAGATAAATAAAATTGAGAGAAAGATTAACGAAGAAGAGAAGACAGAAAATCCAAATAAGCTCAATTAGAAACAAAACAGAAGATATTACAACTGACACCACAGAAATACAAAAGATCACTCACATAAAGGAACACCTTTATGCACATAAAACTAGACAACCTAGAGAAGATGGATAAATTCCTGGAAAGACACAACTCTCCTGGCTTAAATCAAGAAGAATTAGATATGCTGAACAGACCAATAACAAGCAGCAAGATTGAAATGGTAATTTAAAAATGACCAACAAAACAATTCCAGGACCGGACAGATTCACAGCAAAATCCTACCAGACATTCAAAACAGAATTGGTACCAATCCTACTGACACTATTCCACAAGATAGAGAAAGAGGAAATCCTCTCTAAATCATTCTATGAAGCCAGTATCACCCTCATACAAAAACCAGGAAAGTACATAACCAAAAAAGAAAACTATAAACCAATATCCCTGATGAACATAGATGCAAAAATCCCTAACAAAATACTAGCTAACTGAATCCAACAACATATCAAAAACATAATCTACCATGATCAAGTGGGCTTCATACCAGGGATGTAGGGATGGCTTAATATGCAAGTCAATAAATGTGATACACCACTTAAACATAATTAAAAACAAAAATCACATGATCATCTCAATAGATGCAGAAAAAGCATTCAACAAAATCCAGCATCCCTTTATGATTAAAACTCTCAGCAAAATCGGCATACAAGGGACATACCTCAATGTAATGAAATCAATCTATGACAAACCCACAGTCAACACAATATTGAATAGAGAAAAATTGAAAGCATTCCCTCTGAGAACCGGAAGAAGACAAGGATACCCATTCTCACCACTTCTCTTCAACACAGCACTGGAATTCCTAGCCAGAGCAGTGAGACAAAAGAAGGAAATAAAGGGCATCCAAATTGGTAAAGAGGAAGTCAAGCTGTTGCTGTTTGCTCATATGACTGTATACCCAGAAAACCCTAAAGACTCCAAAAAGCTCCTAGAACTGATCAGAGAATTCAGCAAAGTTTCCAGATACAAAATTAACATACACAAATTGGTAGCTCTCCTATACACCAACAGCAACCAAGCTGAGAATCAAATCAGAATTCAACCTCTTTTACAATAGCTGCAAAAAAAGAAAAGAAAAGAAAAAAACTTAGGAATATAGCCATCCAAGGAGGTGAAAGATGAAAGACCTCTACAAGGAAAACTACAAAACACTGGTGAAAGAAATCATAGATGACACAAACAAATGGTAACACATCCCATGTTCATGAATGGGTAGAATAAATATCATGAAAATGACTATACTGCCAAAAGCAATCTACAAATTCAATGCAATTCCCATCAAAATGCCACCATCATTCTTCACAGAACTAGAAAAAACAATCCTAAAATTCATATGAAACCAAAAAGGAGCCCACATAGCTGAAGCAAGACTAAGCAAAAAGAACAAATCTGGAGGCATCACATTACCTGATTTCAAACTATACTATAAGGCCATAGTCACCAAAACAGCATGGTACTGGTACAAAACTGGGTACATACACCAATGGAATAGAATAGAGAACCCAGAAATAAACCTAAATACTTACAGCCAACTGATCTTTGACAAAGCAAACAAAAACATAAAGTGGGGAAAGGACACCCTATTCAACAAATGGTGCTGGCATAACTGGCAAGTCACATGTAGGAGAATGAAACCAGATCCTCATCTCTCACCTTACACAAAAATCAACACAAGATAGATCTAGGAATTAAACCTAAGGCCTGAAACTATAAAAATTCTGGAAGATAACATCAGAAAATCCCATCTAGACATTGGCTTAGGCAAAGATTTCATGACCAAGAGCCCAAAAGCAAATGCAGTAAAAAAGATAAATAGCTGGGACTTAATCAAACTAAAGAGCCTTTGCACGGTGAAAGGAACAGTCAGCAGAGTAAACAGACAACCCACAGAGTAGGAGAAAATCTTCACAATCTATACATCAGACAAAGGACTAATCTTCAGAATCTATAATTAACTCAAACAAATTAGCAAGAAAAAAAAACAAACAATCCCATCAAAAAGTGGGCTAAGGACATGAATAAACAGTTCTCAAAAGAAGATATACAAATGGCCAACAAACATATGAAAAAATGCTCAACATCACTAATGAGCAGGGAAATGCAAATCAAAACCACAATGTGATATCACCTTAGTCCTGCAAGAATGGCCATAATCAAAAAATCAAAAAATAATAGATGCTGGCATGGATGCAGTGAACAGGGAACACTTTTATACTGCTGGTGGGAATGTAAACTAATACAATCACTATGGAAAACAGTGTGAAGATTCCTTAAAGAACTAAAAGTAGAACTACCACTGGATCCAGCAATCCCACTACTGGGTATCTACCCAGAGGAAAAGAAGTCATTATGTGAAAAAGAAGCTAGCACACACGTTTATAGCTGCACAATTCACAACTGCAAAAATGTGAAACCAACCCAAATGCACATCAGTCAACGAGTGGATAAATAAACTATATATATATATGATGGACTACTATTCAGCCATAAAAAGGAATGAATTAATGGCATTCCTAGCAACCAGGATGATTAGAGACTATTCTTCTAAGTGAAGTAACTCAGGAATGGAAAAACAAACATCGTATATTCTCACTCCTAAGTGGGAGCTAAGCTATGAGGATGCAAGGGCATAAGAATGACACAATGGACTTTGCGGACTTAGGGAGAAAGAATGGGAAGGGGGTGAGGGATAAAAGACTACAAATTGGGTGCAGTGTATACCGCTTGGGTGACGGGTGCACCAAAATCTCATGAATCACCACTAAAGAAGTTATGTAACCAGATACCACCTCTTCCCCTATAAGCTATGGAAATAAAAAATTTAAAAATAAATAAACACGTTTTTATAATCTTTCCCTTTATTCTACCCAAAAGTCTCACCTAGGCCCTTATTGTGACCTCAAAAGGTCAAAGAGAGAAAAAGGAAACAAGGCAAATGTGCACATACATAACACCTTTTTTGAACCCCAAACAGAGTATTTTCTCCTTCATCCAATTAAAAAAAAAAAAACTTGCCAATGCCCCCCGCTTCCTGAAGAATTTCAAGGGGAAAAGGAAAAGGGCTGGTCACAATACATCTGGTCTGAATTTGTCTGTTCTCATATTGATATAAAGAAATATCTAAGTCTGGGTGATTCATAAAGAAAAGAGGTTTAATTGGCTCATGTTCCACAGGCTGTACAGGAAGTATGGCTTGGGAGGCCTTAGGAAACTTACAATCATGGTAGAAAGTGAAGGGGAAGCAGGCACATCTTACATGGCTGGAGAGGGAGGAAGAGAGAGAGGAGGGAGGTGTCTCACACTTTTAAATAACCAGATCTCATGAGAACTCTATCACAAGAATAGCACCTGGGAGCCAGGCATGGTGGTTCACACTTGTAATCCCAGCACTTTGGGAGGCCAAGGTGGACAGATTGCCTGAGGTCGGGAGTTCGAGATCAGCCTGATCAACATGGAGAAACCCCATCTCTACTAAAAATACAGAATTAGCTGGGCATGGTGGCACATGCCTGTAATCCCAGCTACTTGGGAGGCTGAGGCAGGAGAATTGCTTGAACCTGGGAGGCGGAGGTTGTGGTAAGCCGAGATGGTGCCATTGCACTCCAGGCTGGGCGACAAGAGTGAAATTCTGTCTCAAAAAAAAAAGAATAGCACCTGGGGGAAAATCCACCCCCATGATCCAATCACCTCCCACCAGGTCCCACTTCCAACATAGGGGATTACAATTTGACATGAGATTTGGATGGGGACACAAATCCAAACCATATCAGGGCCACAGACAGAGCCCCTCGAATATCAGTAGTGACCTCATGTACATTGGTCCTCTCCTCCACTGTGCCAAAAAAAGTATAAGATATTTTACGCATTTTTCTGAAATCAAGAGGCACTATATCCTTCTTATCTAATGGCTTCATAAACCTCTCAAAAAAATTTTTTTGACCCAGAAATTTTTGGGTGGCTAATACCTGTAATCCCAGCCCTTTGGGAGGCCAATGTGGGAGGACTACTTCAGCCCAGGAGTTTAAGACCAGCCTAAGCAACACAGTGAGACCTTATCTCCACAAAAAATTAAAAAATTAGGTAGTGCATGCCTGTAGTCCCAGCCTACTAGGAAGGCTGAGGTGGGAGGATCACTTGGGCCTGGGAGGTTGAGGCCACAGTGAACTGTGATCACACCACTGCACTCCAGTCTGGGTGACAGGGCAAAACTCTGTCTCAAAAAAAAAAAGAATTTTTTTTACAAAGAATTTTTTTTTTTTTTTTTTTAGTTTGACATGACGCTTTGGTGAGCTCATGTTGACTGCCAATGAATATTGCCTTCTTAAGTAATATATACCTAGGCCGGGCGCGGTGGCTCAAGCCTGTAATCCCAGCACTTTGGGAGGCCGAGACGGGCGGATCACGAGGTCAGGAGATCGAGACCATCCTGGCTAACACAGTGAAACCCCGTCTCTACTAAAAATACAAAAACTAGCCGGGCGAGGTGGCGGGCGCCTGTAGTCCCAGCTACTCGGGAGGCTGAGGCAGGAGAATGGCGTAAACCTGGGAGACGGAGCTTGCAGTGAGCTGAGATCCGGCCACTGCACTCCAGTCCGGGCGACAGAGCGAGACTCAAAAAAAAAAAAAAAAAAAAGTAATATATACCTTTCAGGCTTACCTTTCTAATTTCAACAACTCATCTTTTGTTTTTTTTTTTTTTAAATTTGGGCAACATTCATTGATCTCTTGGCACTACTGCTGTCCTCCGTGCTTCTGAAAGTTCACAAAAATAGTTTTGTTGTTATTTCTATAAGATCTATTAGAATGTAATTTGTTAGGTCCTAGATTCTTGACCATATTCATTGAGTGAGGGTTTAATTGCCTCTTTCAGCAACATTCATTCTATAGTCATCTGTCGAGCACTATTCCAGGTTCTGGGATAGAGGTGTAAAACATACTAAAAGTCCCTATCATTCAGGAGCTTTTCGTCTAAAGAAACAGCTGAAAAATAAGCCAAAAATTACAACAATTATAAATGCCATGATAGAGATTTGTGTAGGGAGCTACGGGTTAGAAGGACACTTAAACCAGCCTGGAGGGGGCAGAGAAAGCTTTCCAGGATGAAACGTCCTCTGAGCATGTGAAGAGCTGGGAAGTAAATGTGCCAAGAGAAAGAAAAGGGTATTCTGCACACATTTTAAGGCTCAGAAGTAAGCAGTAACTCAGAAAGTTCAGGAACTGAAAGTCATGAAGGCACAGGGAAAAGTAATAGGAAAGGAAGGACACATCAGAGGTGAGCAGGGTCCAGTTTCTGCTGGGAAGACACTAAGGATCTTATTCAGAGGAGTGAAATGATCAGACAGGAGTTTTATTTATTTATTTATTTATTTATTTATTATTTATTTAGAGACAGAATCTTGCACTGTCACCCAGGCTGGAGTGCAATGGCGTGATCTCGGCTCACTGCAACCTCTGCCTCCTGGGTTCAAGCGATTCTCCTGCCTCAGCCTCCCAACAGCTGGGATTACAGGTGCCTGCCACCATGCCTGGCTAATTTTTTGTATTTTTAGTAGAGATGGAGTTTCACTATGTTGGCCAGGCTGGTCTTGAACTCCTGACCTCATGATCCACCTAACTTGGCCTCCCAAAGTGCTGGGATTACAGGCATGAGCCACCGCACCCGGCCTTCAGATAGGAGTTTTAAAAAGATCCTTCCAATCCGGAAAACTAAAGTGTGTGTGTGATAGGAATCCAATCCTGAAAACCAAAGTGTGTGTGCGATAGGAATCCAATCCTGAAAACTAAAGTGTGTGTGTGATAGGAATTGAAAGGTGAGATTGAGACTCAGTGACCAGACATGAGACCACTGAGTTAATGAAGGCAGAAATCCTGAGAAGACAATGGAAGTGTGGATAAAAGAGGAGAGAGACCAGACACTGCGACTCAGGCCTGTAATCCCAGCACTTTGGGAGGCTGAGGCAGGTGGACTGCATGAGCCCAGGAGTTTGAGACCAGCCTGGGCGACACAGTGAGACCCCATCTCTACAAAAAATACAAAAATTAGTCAGGTATGGTGGCACGTGCCTGTCATCCCAGCTACTCGGGAAGCTGAGGTAGAGGTGAGAGGACTACTTGAACCCAGGAGTTTGAGGCTGTAGTGAGTCATGACCATGCCACTGCACTCCAGCCTGGGCAACGTAGTGAGACCCTGTCTCAAAAAAAAAAAAAAAAAGGAGAAAGAGCAATCAAAATCTATCTGGAAGGTTGACACTCGACAGAATCTAGTTATAAAGGATGATGGAAGAGGATACATGTCCAGTGGCTTGTCTGGCTTTGCTGATGGGATAGACGGTTGTACTACTGGCCAGCAGGGGAGTTTGGGGGAAGAGGTTTGGGAGCAGGTGAGTGTACTCTGCTGACTTTGAAAGATTTGCCAGACAGTACAGTAGAGATTACTCACAGGTAGAAAGGTAGGTCTGCACTCCAGAAAGAGGTTGGGGCAAGAAAGAAAACAACTGTTTTGTTTGCGCACAGGGTTGGTAGAAACGGTTTGGGATGAACAAGATCTTCCAGGAATTATGTGGAGTAAAGAAAAGGCGCAAAAAGTCGAATACAGAGCCCTGTAGCTTAGTACCTACTAATTTAGACCCAAGAGTTTATCTCCTCAGGGATCCCGTAGCACCTTGACCTAACAATCACCGTTTTTAAGTTCATGTAATTTTTTTTTCACATTAAACACAATTAACTTAAAGCTAGGGACAAAATCTTGATTTAGTATCCCCAGGATCAAACACACAACTAAGAACATCCACATGCTCAATAAATATTTATATTAAACAATGGCGGTATACTCATATAAGCGAGGGAGAAAAATAGCAACTCTGACATGCTTCCATTTCAAAAAATTACCAGTTTTTAGCGTGTCACTCAAAACCAACTTTTATCTAAGAACCCACTCCTTTCCCCTCTCTGCCCCCTCTTTCACTTTACTCACTTCAGAGCGCAAAATCTGGTTTCTAGACTCTACCATTTCCTTTTTCCTCACTATGAAGAGTATTTTACATTTCTGAATGTCCCCAGTTCACTTTTAAAACTAAAAACCATAGAAATGGTCTTGACCGACTTCTGCTCTCCAATTACTCCTTCTCCGAGTCCCTGGCCAGGCAGGCGAGATCAGCCTCCTGGCTGGAGACACCACCGGCGTGAGCATCCCAGCTTGAGAAAAAGAGAGCTTGATTATTCTATAGGAGGCTTTTGCAATCAGAACCTCTCCCTGGGGACAGTTTATTAACATTGGAGATTCATCATGGTTACAAAGTACTTTGATTTCACAAAAATAAGACTGTCTTCTCTGCTAAGGTGGCAAGTCATGTTTTGCTTTTTATAAATTAACTAGGCAAGAACCACAAGTGCAGTGTTGAAGAGCCAAGATTTCTCTCCCCTCCCTAAGCCAGCTACCTAAATACTCAGAAGACAGTGATCTGTGTATATAGTCACAAAATCAGAGAGTCAGTGAGGAAGTAAAGATGGAAAGCACTTTATCTTTAAAAGTTAGCTCTTTTATCTTTAAAAGAGCAGGCTCTAGGACCATCTGCCTATAGAATTTCATGTTCCCAGCCATTGTGTCTTGCTTGGTAACAAACTGGAAGCAAATACAGTTAAGGCACTGTGCTTAGTCTATTATAAGAACTCAATCAATATTAACCAAACAAAACAAAAACAAAAGGTGACAACGTCTGAGTTCTGGGACTGGGACTTAGCTTTAGTTAGTACAACACAGCCGATTGTTGGGACTGGGACCCCATTCAGAGCTCAGGCCTAACTCTTACTACATCTGGGAAATGACAGTGACAAAATCAACTCCCAAGTCTCCACGGAATGGGCAGCATTTAAAGGAAAGTTCTCCTCTTCCTTTCCCCACCCTTGAGACTGGGGACTAGAAGATGTTTACGGTGCCATTTTATAACTAATAACAGAAAATATATTAAAATAACACCCAATACTGATGATGTTATGCAAATAATGTACCCAAATTCTACAGCCCATGCAAATTGACACAAATCTTACGGAAAATGATTTGCCCGTGTGTCTCAAAAGTCATAGAAAGTTTTCTACTTTCCCATTCCTGGCAATTTATCTTAAAGGAAAAGAATTTAAATGAGAATACAATATATGCAAAATATATTTACTACAGCATTATCTTATAAAAATAGCAACAGAAAACTTCCTACTCATGCAAGGATAGGAAAATATTAAAGTATGTTCCATCTACACAATGGAATAATACCTATCCATTAAAATTATTATAAAGACGACAGCATGTGGAAAAACATTTGACATTAGGTTAAGGAGGAAAATCAAAATCCAGAACTATACATAATAAATGCTAGAGCTACACCTGTTTAACAATTATGTAAGCCTATGGACATAACTGGAAAGTCATATGAAAAATTACAATTAATTTTTTAAGGTGAGTGGATTGTGTTAGCCATTAAAACTTAATTATTTCAAACCTCAAGGAAAGAAAATTATGACACTATTTAAACAATCCCAGGGAGGAAAACATCCCAATTCTTTTTACAAAGACACTAACGCAAAAACAAAAATAAATTAAGAGAACATCAGAAAACTGTATTATTTCTCTTATAAGTAACGATGTAAAAATGCTAAAGAAAATATCAATAAGTTGAATTCAGCAACATATTAAACAAATAATATACCATGACCAAGTTGGGCTCATTCCAGAAATGCAAGGATGATTCAGTAACAGGAAATCTGTTCATATAATTCTCCATATTAATAGACCAAAGGAGGAAAAACACATGATGTCATCTCAATAGAGGCTGCAAAAGCATGTGATAAAATAGATGTAACATTTATTTTTGACTTAAAACAATACTTAATTTCTTAGTCCAACCGGAATAATAGGTACTTTCTCAATATCATATGTATATACATACATATATGCATATGTGCACAGTTATACTGAATTTTGATTATTCAAACCTATAAAAACTCAGCAAGAGATGCTTGATTTGACGAGTCCCTTGGAGACGAAATGGGCACAATGACCATTCAAAGGCTCGGAGCAGGCCCTGCTGTTAGAGAGTGGTCTTCCCAGATTCTATCTTCAGCCCAAGTTACTTTAGCTCTGTGCTCATCAAGATGCTTTGTGCTACTAACAATACCCATTCTCAACTTTCTCCAGTAGTTAAACAGACAATTCCTAGTCCCTACCCTGGCCTCCAAGGACTCTTATGTTCCCACCACTGCCGCCCTCTTATCACCAGTCTCCACTCGACTCAGCTCTGTCAGCCTTCTGGTTTTCCTAAAATGCACCAAGCACATTCCTGCCTTTGGACCTCCGAAAGTTCTTTCCTCAGATGTTTTAATGGCTCACTCTCTCACTTTATTCACTTCCCTTATCAAACTGCCTCAAATAGCATGCCTCTCACACACAGGACCTCCAGCAACACTCCCTATCCCCTTACCCTGCTTTATTCCCTGGCGCTATAGTGTAGATTTATCTGTGTGTTGTTTTCTCTGCTACCAGAAAGCCAGCTTCATGAAGGTAAGTACTCTGACCATATTGTACCCTGCTGCATACCTAGTATCTACGCCAGTGCCTGGCACATAGCAGACTTATGCTGAATACGTTGTTGAAGCAAGAGAAAGCCTGACTCATATAGGTTTCAAAATCAGGAAATTTGTTGTTTCAAGTAGCAAAATTTCAGAGGTAGAATAACAGGCTCAAGGAAAGAGCAAAGCTTGGTCTCTTTATCCCTGAGATTCTCTCTGTTCCTCCCTCTTTAGCATATCAGCTTTGTCCTCACATGGAGGCTGCCCTCATGGTCACAAGATGGCTGCAGCAGCAACTGGAGCAAGGTACTTTCTCTTTCATGTCCACTGAGAGCCAGCAAGTCTCTCCCAAGTCATTCCTTTCAGTCTGATTGGTCCCCTTTAGTTCAAGCGCCCACCTCTGAACCAATCACTGATGAGCAGGAGGGAATTCCATGATTGGTTCACATGAATCAGGACCCACCTGTAGGGAAGGCTGGTGTCAGCCTCCGCAGCTTCAAGTCGTTGCATGAGAAAGATGCCTGAAGAAAATCAAAATTGTATGTGGAAGTGAGAAGTAGAGAAAATGGATCCTGGGTGGACAATGAACCACGACCACTAAAATCTCTGACTCCAAAGGAACTCCTCAAGCCTGGGGAACTCTTTTTTTGTGGAATAACTGGCCTCCTGAGATCTTGGAACACAATCCTTGACTTGGAATATTTTTTGAGTTAAGCACCACTCTTAGATTGGGAGCTGCCTCAACACTTTTCCTCCTGGGAAAGCCTGAGCTCTAAGAAAAAGAGATAAATACAACTCTTTCTTGAAAGGGAAAAGGAGACAGAAACAATAATTCAAAATACATTTCACAGAGAGCAGTTTTTCCAAACTGATATCAAAGTACAAAGCATCTACAAAGTGAAATATTCCTCCACAGAAATTAAAGGTCATTTAACTCATATTCAGGCAATGTGAATAAAGGTAGCAATTCAGCGCAGGAGAAAATATTTTGTCAGCACAATGAGCAAGGCTGTAAATTACTGAAAACGTCACCAGCCAGACACTCTAAAGTGTTAAACAAATAGTTTGACTAAGAAGTTGCTCTGGGCACATCTCTTGCATTAGGGTGATTTACTAGAGAATAGAGGACAAGGAGACATTCAGTGAAAAGCATCTGAGGTCTTGCCTACCCTTTGAACCACAATGCAATATCCTATTTCACCTGCTGCAAAAACACAGACTGACATCTAGTATGTCATTCCTGAAAAAGGTTCAATCATATTGTTACATTGTGACTCCTTCCCTAAAATCCCGATATGACTCTTTCTTTTTCATTATCTGTTGAGGCCTCACTTACTATACTGAGACATTTTAGGGTGGATATTTCACATGCCTTGAAAATGCTGCTTTTCTCAACGTTAGATACACCTAAACTGGTGTATGTTGGCCCCCTCCCCCCAGCCCTCAATGCTGGAGGCTGCATACAACATGTAGCAAAGCAAGCCTTTGGTTTCCAACACAGAAAAGATAACACTTTGAGCATAACTTTCTTGTTTCTTTCTAATTGTCTTCTTCAAAGGGCTTCTGGTATTCATGTGACATGAGCCCCGACATTATCCAGAATTTATAAGAACTTTCATTAAAAATATCTACTAATTTTGCGATGAATGAGAGGGAATGGTAGGACATCTAAGAGGCATTTTATTGTATTACTAACCAAGAAAGTCAATGCAAGTTGCTCCAGAATACACAACCAGCAAGGAACAGAGCTGGGAGCAGATTGTAGGTGCAAGACCCCCAGCCCAGGGATCCTTTTGCTACAACAATGCCCTGAGTCGGTGGCCAACTCCCTTTCTGGTGTGTCTTGCTATACACCCAGTTGGTGCCCACTCTTATGCTGTGTAGTAAAGCACAGACTTAACTCTGAGGTTCCTTTCATCCAAAGGAAAGTTCTGATGAAGATTTAAATATCCAAAAAGAGATATAAATTGGAGTAAATAGGCCAGGGATAGTGGCTCATGCCTATAATTCCAGCACACTGGGAGGCCAAGGCAGACGGATCACTTGAGCTCATGAGTTTGAGGCCAGCCTGGGCAACATGGCGAAACCCCATCTCTACAAAAAATATAAAAATTTGCCAGGTATGGTGGCATGCACCCCTGTAATCCCAGCTCCTTGGGAGGCTGAGATGGGAAGATCACTTGAGCCTGGGAGGTCTAGGCTGCAGTGATCCATGATGGTGCCACTGGACTCGAGCCTGGGTGACAGAGTGAGACAAAGAGAGAAGAGAAGAGAGAAAAGGAAGGAAGGAAGGCAGGAAGGGAGGAAACTAGAGTAAATATAGGTAGAAATATATATGAAATAGATACATATTTCATATAGCATATATGAAATAAAGTTTTTCAAAAAAAAAAAAATCACAGCAACTCCTGGTTCTGGGATTTGTGAGAACTTTCTCCCACTGATGAGAACCATCTCCCACTGATGGTTCCCACACCATCTCCATAGACAGTATCAGATCAAGTTTAGGCTGTCTCAAGTTGCTTCTTATTGAAGGTAAATGGCATAGTACCAAAACAGGGTTCAGTAAAAGAGCAGACGAGTTTGCCAGAGAGGGACCAAAAAGAAGTTTAGGAAGTATACATCTCTCTAAAATGGAAAGCAAGCAAGAGAGAGGAAAAAAATGGACTGGGGGTCTACAGAAGACAAGCAAATGTTTACAATAGTCACTGAGTGGCATGGAGACAGAGGGGTTTGAGCTGAGTAAACAGGCAGACAGGCTGCAATAAGGGGTCAGATGAGATGAAATGACGCATCTGCAGAGACACCAATTCCCAGGTCTACATGACTTTATTCAGCAGCAACCAGTACCCCAGGCCAGCAAGGGTACAGAAAAGCAGAAAGCAAAGTAAATTGAGCCAAGATCCTCCAGGCCAGCTGAAAGGCAAGAGGCTTGAGAACTCTGTGTCACCAAAAAATTGGGTGAGAGAATGAGGCAGGAGTCTGAGCTAAATAGATGAGGAAGGGAGAGAGGAACAGGGAGGGTAGACAGCCCATGGGGTTCTTGCAGCAAGAGCCATGTCACATTTTGAATCTCCAGCACCCAGAATAGTAGATGCTCAATGTATACTGAGTTTATGAATGAATGAGTGAAATGGATAAATGAATTCACACACAATCCTGAGTGTACACACACAGAGAGATTGAGAGAGAGCGAGAGACAGAGAGAGAGAGAGCCTTATATACTATACTAGAAGACCAGGGTCACCATCGGACAGAGTTCACCATTATTGTTAATTCTGTTCATCCTTGTTACCTCATTTGGGTTCTTCATTGCTTCCCTTGCCATGCCTTTTAAGATCTAAAATTTTGACTCAGGCTCTGCATTTTGGGGAACTCAAGCAAAGACAGGGAAGTCTCCTGGGAGATGTCTACAAAAGAATTTCCTCTCCAGTGGAAAGAGATCTGTAAGGAGAAATTCTTCTTCCTCCTTCCTGATGTAATGACATGAGGGCATGGTGCCTGGAGCTGTGGCAGCCATCTTGCCAGCAGGAGGATACGAGCCTGTGAATGAAAATCAGTACGATGAGGACAGCAGAGTGGTGACAGTAAAGTCCCTGGCCCTTTTGGTATAAAAAATTAATTATCAGACTTATTATGTGAGTTTATAAATGTTTTCATTCCATAAGCCATGGTTATTCCTATTTTCTATTAGTTGCAGCTCCATCCCGCCTGACACAATGACACCAAAACAGTGTCCCTCACCTGCAGGTTTTTGTTACACAAGCTGCTGCAACAGGGGAGATGGCATTGAACTCACTAACCTGAAATATTCATGAATTTAGGTCAGGAAGTTCAGAAGCATGATTACTTAGGGTTGGTCCATAGGGATATTGCTGATGATATTTCTGACCAGTTAATTCAAGAGAGACTGATGGAAACAGATAAAATCTAAGCCTCATATCAGCCAATAATTTGACCTCCCCCTTCCTCTCAATCAACAAAACAAATTCATATAAAATGGTTTACAATTCATATTTGATCTTACTATGTACCAGGCACTATGTTGAGCACTTCATACAAATTATCCCTTTTAATCCTTGGGACAATCCTATGAAGTAGAGAATATTATCATTTCCATTTTAGAAATGGGAGGGAAGTCAAGCTGAAAGTAACCATCGGACTCCTATCTTGCTGTTAAGTTTCTTCTCTGTTATAATCCTTACCCTTTGGTGTTAATGTTAATAAGTAATACAATATGCAATTATCAGAAAATGAGAGAAAGAACACAAAAATGCAAGAGACCCCAGTAATCAAGTGTTACAGTAAACCTAATCAGTGTGTAGGCAAATAAAGCCAACTTATTCAGAATTTAGAATAAGATAATTTGGAAAAGTTAACTTTTACATGTCTCTTCCAATTCCATTATCCAATTTCTCTTTAATGGGCTCTAAGTGGATTTCTACCTCACTCCTTCCACAACTAGATCCAGGGAAAGTTTCTTTCAGAAAGCATATCCACATATTACTGAAACATTCTCCAGCCATTTTCAAAGTTTCTCCTAGATAATTAATCTTCTTTTCATGTTCATAAGCCACCAGTTAGATGTCACCAATGGTAATGAAAGCCATATCATTAAAATATAAAACTTTTAAAAACACATCTTACAAAGAAACCACAAAGAAAACAAAGAGATATGTTTGTTTACTTTAGAGTAACATAGTAACTCTATACCATTTAGACAACTCTCCAAGTAAACCACAATTTCTATTATTTATAACCATGACATTTGATCAAAGGAGAATACATGTGGCTTATTTCTCCATGCTTTTTTCCCTGGTAGTTAAGCCAAACACAAATTTCATTATCTGGTTTCTAGTCACAAGAATGACTGTGATTGTTCTCAAATCTCAGACATCACAGCCAAAAATTTTTGAGAGGGATTGTAGGTAAATCTGAAGAAACAGAAAATAGTAGTAATGGTAATGCTTTTTAGAAATAGTCTGTCAAATGGAGGAAAAAGGTTATGAGTAGAGTTTTTTGTTTTTTGTTTTTTAATGCACTAAAGGAATTCTGTAATCTCTTCTCTTAGGAACTTGTCGCTCAAATTCATTGAGGTTCCAGGATAGCTTTAGGACAATGTGGTGTCATACTGGGTTTTCTAGCTCTCTGTAAGTATTCCGTAGCAGACTTCGGAATACTTTTCTTTGAAGAAAAGCGACAACAATTGTTACTCAGAGGTTACTACTTGCACTCACTCTCCTCACGAAGAAAAATATCTAAACTACTCCTTGTACAAAACTTTCACTTGGTGATGAGGGAGAAATCTATGGGAATATATATACCACACTGAAATGTGCTAGTAAAGCTGCAAGAGAGAAATGTACCACTCAGGTAAGTCCACATATTAAAGCATATATATAAATCTACTAGGAAAAAAAAACATTGAGAAACCAGTAGAATCGTATCAAGCATTTTACATGTATTATCTAATCCAGCAACCACCCTATGAGTTTGGTGATATTAACTTCATTTTACAGGAAAAGAGAATAATAAACTATCAAAAGTGATGTTTAAAACTTGTTGACTCAATCATTCCCTGTCCTACACATGTATTTGTATGTGCTTCACTTCAACTGATAATTTAGAAATTAAAACTTCAGGCTGAACGCAGCGGCCCATGCCTGTAACCCCAGCACTTTGGGAGGCTGAGGCAAGAGGACTTTTTGGAGGCCAACGGTTTGAGGTTACATAAACTATGACACACCATTGGGTTCCAGTCTGGGTGACACAACGAGACCCCATCTATACAGAAAATTTAAAAATTAGCCAGACATGGTGGTACCTACCTGTAGTCCTAGCTACTCAAGAGGCTGAAGCAGGGGGGATTGCTTGAGCCCAGGAGCTCAAGGCTGTAGTGAGCCAAGACTGCACCACTGCACTCTGGCCTGGGCAACAGAGCAAGACCTGTCTCTTAAAAAAAATTGTTTAAACAAAAAAGACTTAATCACATGAAATCACTGAACACAAGAGTAATACTGGCTGTACATGTGAACAGACATAAGCTTTGTCTAGATCACTGGTTCCCAAACTTGTTGGTCTCAAGATCACTTTATTCTTTTAAAGATTATTGAGGTCCCCCAAGAGCTTTTGTTTTTGTTGGTTCTATTCATCAATATCTACCACAATAAAAATTAAAACTCAGTAATTAAAAAAAAATCTGCCTATTAATTTTAAAATAACAATAATAAACTCATTGCATTTTAACATAAATGACGCATTTTTGTGGAAAAAATTACCATGTTGTCAAAAAATAGCAAGGATCATCGCTTTCTTTTACACATTCACAAATCACTTTAATGTCTGACATATAGAAACATCTAGATTCTCATGGGTATATTTATATTCAGTCTATTGTATTTTTTTTTAGCTGACTTATATGAAGAAAATCTAGCCTCACGATGATACATAGTCAGAAATAAGAGGAATCTTTTAATACTCTTTTTAGATAATTGTGGGTACTCTTTGATACTAAACCAAAACTCAACCAAAACTTACATTTCAATATGCAGCAGAAGTACATTAAGCATACTTATATCATCACCCCAAATATTAAACTGATTCAAGTACTGAAATTGAGTAAAATGAATAATTTTTGCTGCTTTATCAAGGACATTCTTAAGTGAAACTAGTACTATATATATATATATATTTTTTTTTTTTTTTTTTTTTTTTTTTTTGAGACCGAGTTTCACTCTTGTTGCCCAGGCTGGAGTGCAATGACATGATCTCGGCTCACCACAACCTCTGCCTCCTGGGTTCCAGCAATTCTCCTGCCTCAGCCTCCCGAATAGCTGGGATTACAGGCATGCACCACCACGCCCGGCTAATTTTGTATTTTTAGTAGAGACGGGGTTTCTCCATGTTAGTCAAGCTGGTCTCGAACTCCCGACCTTAGGTTAACTGCCCGCCTCAGCCTCCCAAAGTGCTGGGATTACAGGCGTGAGACACCATACCCAGCCAACTAGTACGATTTTTTAACTGAGAATGTGTGGTGGTAAAAATTTTAATTTTCTCAAGTGGTAGTTTCTTAAAGGTTAGTGGTAATGTAGAATCTGAAACCATATCAATAAACTTTTTATACTGAATTAGCTTAAAATCTGCTGATCTATCTTACATTTTGAACGGATCTCTTACCCAGGCAGGAGTTTGTAATATCCTGCATCAATCACTTAGAAAACATTAGTTCACTGACTTGGGCAAACCTTCTAAGTGTTCTCATATTTTGTCATACAAAATTTAAAAAATACATTAATTAATATTACCAGCATTCTCATCAGAAAAATCTTGACATTTTTGGAGGCTGTCAAGTTCACAGTAGCAGAAACAGGTTTTCCAAAATTCTAATTTTTCCTTGAAATCTCAAATTGTATTGTTGACAATAAATACTGTCAGTTATTTTCCTTGAAATGACAGGTCACTCACTTCATTTTCTAGAAGATATCTGCCAAGTATCCAATTCTAAATAATCACAGTTTGTCTGTCATTCCTTCAAGTAAAAATTGTGTTCCATGGGGGGTAAAGTCAGCTACTCCCGCTCTCAATCACACAGCACTTTTCCTCAAGACAATAGTTATAGTTCAAAATGTGGCACACCCACATTGTGTAAACCTCTCATAGCATCATCACACAAAATATTAAGATGATTTAAGGATGGAAATTTAGTAAAATTAATACTTTTTACTGCTTTATCAAGAATTTTCATAAGTGAAACTAGCATTATTTTTTTTAACTGAGAATGTGCGGTGGTAATTTTTTTTTTTTTTCTTTGAGATAGAGTCTCATTCTGTTGCCCAGCCTGGAGTGCAGTGGCGTGACTACGGCTCACTGCAACCTCCACCTCCCAGGCTCAAGGTGATTCTCCTGAGCTTCAGGAGAATCAGCCTCCTGACTAGCTGGGATTACAGGCATGCACCACCACACCCAGGTAGTTTTTGTATTTTTAGTAGAGACAGGGTTTTCACCATGTTGGCCAGGCTGGTCTCAAACTCCTGACCTCAGGTGATCCACCCGCCTTGGCCTCCCAAAGTGTTGGGATTCCAGGCATGAGCCACTGCGCCCGACCACGTGGTGGTAAAAAAAAAATTTTTTTTTTGAGATGTAGTTTCACTCTTGTTGCCCAGGCTGGAGAGCAATGGCATAATCTCGGCTCACCACAACCTCCATCTCCTGGGTACAAGCGATTCTCCTGCCTCAGCCTCCCGAGCAGATGGGATTACAGGTGCACCACCACACCTGGCTGATTTTTTTTGTATTTTTAGTAGAGACGGGGTTTCTCCATGTTGGTCAGGCTAGCCTTGAACTCCCAACCTCAGGTGATCCACCCGCCTCGGCCTCCCAAAGTGCTGGGATTACAGGTGTGAGCCACCACACCTGGCCGGTGGTAAAAATTTTAATGACTACTTTTACTGTTTGGTGTTGCTGCCTTAATTCATGCTAAAGCACCAGCACTTTTGTCCTCCACTGCTTTTATGCCATCAGTGCAAATGTCAATACATCTAAAAGAATAAATGACATCTTAAACAGTTTTTACCTTGCAAACCTCCTGAAAAGATCCCAGGGTCTGAAGACCACACTTTGAGAACCATGGCCCTACAGAAGATATAGACTAAAACTAGAAAGAGGGAAAGGGGAAGACAGAGAGAGAAAGAGAGAGAGAGATCATTTGATGTTTTGCTCATTTGTTTCTAGAACTCACTATTTTTTTTTTTAACCTAACCTTACTCATGGTAGAACTAAAACAAATAAAATCTCAATACATTTTCCAAAAGGTATTCACCAACTTCGACTAATAGTCATGAGGTTAGCAACCCATTGACTCGCACTGATTACCAAAGATTTCAAAATCAAATTCCTATGGTTTTTAGGAAAAGCTGCTTTAACTGGAGAAGGGCCTTTATATTAGACACTTAATCCATTAACAAAGCTGAATTTCAGATACAGTATTGGGAGTTGCAAACAACTTACATTTCCTCTATCAGTGAAATGACCAAAACATTGAGCAGCAGAAAGTCAATATATGGAAATTGGACTCAGTTCTTCCCCTGTTTAAGCCCTTTCAGTAACTTTAGATTGCTCTTGGGATAAAATCCAAACCCTATGTCATGACCTTGGAAGCCGTGTGTGATCTAGCCCCTGCCTGCCTCCCCAGCCTGGCTCCTGCTCTCTCTCCACTTGGAACATCTATCTCCTCAAGGCCTTCACTCCAAGCAAAAGACTAAATATCATCCTGAATTTTTAAAATTCTAGTTAG
Source organism: Trachypithecus francoisi (assembly GCF_009764315.1). NCBI lineage: Eukaryota > Metazoa > Chordata > Mammalia > Primates > Cercopithecidae > Trachypithecus > Trachypithecus francoisi. Next base: position 41,821,065 of record NW_022681468.1, on the reverse strand, counting down.
ATAAATGACAGAAATAAGAAAGAGATAGATTTTACATATAGTATATATCACTTAAGAAACAACATCTTAGAAATCCTTTTCTTAAAAAAGATACATTTATATGATTTTTAAAGCAATCAATATTAACAGTTCTGTTACCACTCTGACCCCTTTTATCCTGTTCTTCCCTCAGGCAACCATTTATATTAATTTCTTACTTATGTTTCCAGTGTTTCCTTAGGCAAATACAAGGAAATAACAACAAAAAAAAAATCCTTATATTTGCCTCTTTTTGTACTAAAAAAAAAAAAAAAAAAAAAATGCATACTCTAAACTCTTCAGAAATTACTTTTTTTTTTCTACAAAATGATACCTCTTTGAGATCTCACCTTGCCAGTTCATAGAGAGCTCCTCATCCTTTATTTTTTGCTACATGCTATGGCAAAGGATATTCCATCAGTTCCCTATTGCTTCATTGTCTCCAGTGTTCTGCTACCACAAACCATGCTGCAATGAATAACTGAACACATTAAGACTGTTTTTTAAACCTAGTCTTTCACCTCCTGATCAGGAGGAAAGTATAAGCATGCTTGTATTCTAACCCCTCAGCCAGCCCCTTGATCCTGTTAGCTTCCAATTTTTCATTCTAGAGCTCCAAGGAGCTTCATTTTAAACAGAATTCCAGAAAGTGCAAATAAGAGAAACCAACTCTAGTGAACTTAAAATAAATAAGAAAAGGCCAGGCACGGTGGCTCACACCTGTAATCCCAGCATTTTGGGAGGCTGAAGTGGGCAGATCACTTGAGGTCAGCAGTTCGAGACCAGCCTGTCCAACACGGTGAGACCCCATCTCTACTAAAAATACAAAAAATTAGCTGGGTGTGGTGACGCATGCCTGTAATCCCAGCTACTCAGGAGGCTGAGGGATGAGAATCACTCAAACCCAGGAGGTAGAGGTTGAAGTGAGCTGAGATTGCACCACTGCACTCCGGACTAGGTGACAGAGCAAGATTCTGTCCCCAAAAAAAAAAAAGAGAGAGAGAGAGAGATTGAGAGAGAGAGAAATGAGAAAAAAGTCTGGAGAACAGGCTCAGACATTAGCAGGGCAGGACTGCCTCAGTCAGGCTGACATGGGGTGGCCCTGGACAGTACAAGCCGTCACTGGTACCCCTGCCCTCTGGCACCAAACCGTTCTGCTGTGCCTCCCCTACCAGACATCCAGCGGAACTCCCCTCATGACACAATGAAATGACGTCTCTTCTGGAGGCATTCCTCTAGATTCTACAACTCTGAAAAGGGGTGGGAGATGAGCTCTGGATTTTCTCAAGGGTAGGAAAGAAATTCAGGTGTTTGGCAGTTGAAAACCCAAGAAATGTGTACCAAATTAGCAGCACAGCTGCAACTGGAACCCAGGTCTCATGGTCATGAGTCTGGGCTCTCTACCCTCTGCTTTAGTAAGTTGTTCTATCTCAATGAAGACAAGGCTAGTAATGGCTAGAACTCAGATCCTCCAGCTCCTCCACCAGCTGCAATGTTGTCATTCATGAAAGTCCATAGATTTGCCATTATGGCTGACCAAGAATGGAGAGCAGCCAATTATTTCCCTCTTCTCTATTTAGACTATTTCCAGTTATTGTTACCCTGTAGGGATCTAGATGTGCCAGCATTTGTAGAGATGTCTGGCTGATAAAATGTCAAATAAACCAGCTTTCAACTTCTATCTATAAAGTTGTAGCAACTCAGGGCTAGAAAGGACTCTGCCAAGGCATCAGGCCAATGTTTCTTAATCCAGATACACTCAGAATGAACCTGAGTACCTCTTTTGTGACTCTTGATAGTACTAGCCTAGAAGGGGACAATCTGCAGACATCTCCTTATGCTTGAGGAGTGCTAGGCTGACCTGCAGTCCTCTCAACATGTCAAACCACAAAGGGCTAATCTTCACTTGGAAAGTAGGTGATGTCCCCTCTTCCCTGCACACACACACACACACACACACACATACACACACACACAGACCCTCTCATTCCCAACTGGTATGCCCTCACCCTCCAGGAAACTCCACTCCTCACCACATGAAAAATGAGGCTGTAGCTTCTGCCCTTATTCATATCTGGCAATGTCTAGCATATGCATAAGCCAGATGCGAATGAACATTTTCCCAAGCACAGATTTTTTATGGCTCCAAAGGGAGAACTGCGTTCCGCTGAGTGAGAGGAAAATGAGTTTCCAATTCCAATTCAGTCTCTCCACTGGCAATGGCTAGGGTCATTTTTCTTTAAAATCTTTACATGAAAACAAATCTTGTCCCAGCAAGTGTTAATTCTCCAGCTAGAAAGCATGGGCTGGTCTGATATGACAGAAGTACACTCTTCTGAGATACTCCTTCAGCCAAGTACCTGGTGTGACTGAGCCACAGTAGCCTCTGCCCCATCTTGGCTTCCTTTGATTTTGAAGACCTTGCAGTAGCCATCCTAGACCCACAACACCAACTCCAGATCACTTCCTCTGATGTTTAGCTCTTTCTCTTGAAGATAATACAGATTATCCCCCATATCAGATAATGCTGCAAGCAGTAATGTCTCATATTTCTGCCACATACCTTATTCATCAGCATCCTAGGTGCTGTAATAAATCACCACCAAGTGGTAACTTACTCTTTCACCCTTCTCATGGCCAGAAGTCCAAAAGCAAGGTGTGGGCAGGGGTGGTTCCTTCTGAAAGCCCTGAGAGAGAGACCATTCCATCCCTCTCTCCTAGCTTCTCAGGGCTGCCAGCAGTCCTTGGCTTAGGGCTACATAACCACAATCTTCGCCTCTGTCTTTATATTACCTTCTCCTCTGTGTATCTGTGTTTCTATCTCTTTTATAAGGGCACCTGTCATTTTAGGGCCCACCTTAAATCCAGAATGATCACATCTCAAGATCGTTAACTTGATTATATAGTGAGGTCACATTCACAGTTCCTGATGGACGTATCTTTTGGAGGGGCACTGTTCAACTCACTACACTCAAGGGAAGACAATATAGGAAAGCCCAGCTGCTCTTAAGAGGAGACAGGCTGGGGTGGAGAAATGGTAAGGAGGCTCTGCTCAGCCAGCCTGTCCTCTGTCTCTGGACAGGTTACACTCTAGGCTTGATGGCGAGACATAATGTGACACAACTTGACGTGAATTGGAAACTACTTTTTAAAGAGTTAATAAGAATTATCTTTTTTAAAAGAATTAGCATTTTCTACTTAGCAAGAGACTGTAAAACTGCCTATTTATCACATCAACTAAAATGATCGTTACCTATATGACCTGTCCTTGGGAGCCCCGTCTCCATCCAAAACGGGAAACAGATTGTGAGTTTTAATTAAAACTGGTTGGAAAGTTGGACAAAGACTCTCAGGGGTGAATATGAGGTTGGGCCAGCCACCATCGAAGGAGCTTTCCCAATAGTGAGGGGTAAAAATGAATCTTCCAAAAGAGAAAGATAATATATTTACATAACCATAGAGAATAGGATCCTCACTAGGACTAAGGATTACATCAATCTGGATGAAATGGAAACATCTGTAAGGATGCTGCTGCTCATGCAGTAGCAATTTCCCACGCAGAAGAATGATGCACTTGGTCAACCGTGATGTAAGGATGCCAAGACGGAAGGACATGCCCATGACATTCAAGATATCATGCTGAATTAAGTTCATGAGATACATACCAAGTTAGACAGGCATGATCCTTAGGGCATTCAAATGTCTGGAGATTTGTCACTTTGGTGTCTGCTACAGAGAAACATTCCAGATTAATAGGGACCAACCATGAATGCCAAGCAGCACTCCTGAGCTGCAGGAGGCCCCCAGCTGGGATCCCAAGGCTCACCTTCAGGGAGTATCCCCAGGAGTGGACATCAGCCATGGCCTACCATGACAACTTGGCTTGTTAGAAGCAGAATATGGCTTTTCCAGCCTGAAGCCTTTTTGTCATGTGTCAGGATGCTTGAGGTTCCCTGACTGCCACTCCAGGGGACAGTCATCATGGGAGCTGCCCATCCTACTCGAAGGTCAGCCTGCTGGAGGAAATATGTGGGCAGTGATCCAAGAGCCTGCTGGGTAGTTCATGTCTTTCCAGGTGGATTAGGAATCACAAAGCACAAAGCCATCCCCAAATGTCCCATCCCTAATTCCCCTTTAAGCTACTCTCACCCAGTTGTGTCCTCCTTGATGCTAATATTTCCCAAGAACCCCAGAATCTATACCAATAACTTAGCTTCAAGAGAATTTGTCCTACTCATGAAGCACAGAGATAGTGAACCCTAAAGGCATATAAATGTGCAGAGAAGATAAATCTGTCTACGATGATAAAATAACAGGGCCAGGACAACAGTATCATCCTTGCCCAAAAAAGCTAACTGTCATCCAATAGCTTTTCTTACATCTATAACCTTGCTGGAAGAATGGTAAACCTTCGCTCAGCACTTCTGGAATGCAAGTGAACCAACTGTCAACCTTCTTTAACTCTGCTTGATGAAAGGCTTACACAAAGCCTATCAGTAGAAATTTTGACACATGGAAGTGGGGTGCTACTCTGACAGATACCTAAAAATGTCAGAGTGGCTTTGGAATTGGGCAGAGACTGGATGAATTTTAGAGTATCGTAGAGAAAACCTAAATTGGCTCAAATAGGCTATAAGTAGAAGGGATTTTGAGGATGGTTGCTGATGAAGGTGCAGAAGGAAATAACACGTTATTAGAAACCAGAGGAAGGGAGATGCTTAGAGTGGCAGAAAGCTGAGCAAAGTTGTTTCCTGTGGTACACGGAAAGCAAAACATTAAGGAATGACCTTGGTTATGTAACTAAAGGGATTTCCAAGCAAGATGAAGAAAGAACTACCTGGTTTCTTCTTGCTGCTTATAATAAATTGCACAAGGATACAGATAAATTGAAGGAAACCCGTTAAAACAACAAAGAACCAGGACTTAATCATTTGGGAAAGTATTAGATTGCCTAGATAGCAAAATACGTTAAAATTAAGAAATGGCTTCTTAGCACTGTCAGGAAAATGTGGCATGGAGAAAAGGCCAAGACTGTGACTAAATAACCTTTTATTAGAATCTAAGACAGAATCTAAGACAGAGTAGTTTTCAGTCACTCAAAGGGCCCTTTCAACACATTAAAGCATGCCTTACAGATGCTTTAATCAAACCAGAGGGACCTGGGAAGCCTAAAACCCTTCTCCCTCAGTCTTCTCAGCAACAGACCAAAGTAGAGAAGGGCTATCTCAAAAAGATCTGTAGGTGTGGCTTTTGTTGAATGACATGAACCCCAATGAAATCCGTGGAAGACCTGCAAAGTTTTCAAGGAAGTTATTTCGGCAAAACCACTGCCAAATTGGACTGAAGGGAATAGAGATAGTACAAAATGTAGAGGTGCATTTGGACTCCCAAAATCCTACTTATAGTAAACAAGCTGGCTGAACGCAGTGGCTCACACCTGAAATCCAGCACTTTAGGAGGCCGAGGCGGGCGGATCACAAGATCAGGAGTTCGAGACGAGCCTGGCCAACATGGTGAGACCCCATCTCTACTAAAAATACAAAAAATTAGCCAGGCGTGGTGGCAGGCACCTGTAATCCCAGCTACTCAGGAGGCTGAGGCAGGGGAATCGCTTGAAACCAGGAGGCGGAGGTTGCAGTGAGCCAAGATCGTGCCACTACACTCCAGCCTGGGTGACAGAGCGAAACTCCATCTCAAAAAAAAAAAAAAGAAAGAGAAAGAAAACAAGCTGATACAACTAAGCTGCAAATGCATGCTATCTTCTACTTTAAAAAAGGATGGATGACTCGGAGGGTGGAACCAACAACTCAAAGGACAAAGTCAAGAGCCAAAGAGGATTATTCTCAGGACTCCTTTGTACTTCCCATTTTCCCCTTTGACACAGAAATATCTATAGCTATCATCCTATGCCTATTCCACAACTGTTTGTTGTGGGCAGGGTGATAACTTGTTTCTCTAGTTTTAAACACTGACAGATCTAGGGGAAATTCACCCAGAGTGAAGTTTCCGAGAGACGGTGAGATTCTAGACTTTGAACAGATGCCATAATGGGATGAGACTCTTCACCCCTTGGGAGAAGACGAATGTATTTTGCATGTGAAGGGATACGTGGGAGGGGGCAAATCATTGAGAATCAGAGAGCAAACTGTAGTGGACAGATTCTGAGATGGCCTTATTGATCTCCGCTTCTTGGCATTCACACTGTTGTGTAATCCTCTCTCCTGAGTGCGGCCTGTGCTCATGACTTGTTTTTAATCAATAGAATACGGCAAAGGTGATGACATGCCACTTCTGTGATCACGCTGCATAAGCCCACTTTGCTAGAAGACTCCTTGCTGCCTTTGTGTAGCAAGCAGCCATGGTGGGGAGGTTCACAGGGTAAGGAACTGAGGATCGTCTCTGGTCAACAGCCAGTTAGAAACTGAAGGTAGCACCCAGCCAAAGGCCAGCAAGAGACAGGTTCTCGGTTTTATAATTGCAAGGAACTGCATTCTGCCAACAACCATGTGAGCCTGGAAGCAGATCCTTCCCCAGTCAGTCCTTAATAATAGACCATAATTCTGGACTACACCTCGACTATAGCCTCATGAGAGATCTCAGCAGAAGACCCAGCTAAGCCATGCCCAGATACCTAATCCGCAGACACTCTCAGACAATATATGTGTTTTGTTTTACATTGCTAAGTTTGTAATAAAGTGTTATACAGCAACAGATAACTGATAAAAACTTTAGCAAACTAACCAGGGCTTTCCAGGAGTCTCTATGTAGAGCATAGCACTCAGACGTCTATGCTCAAGGCCCTGTGGCGGCTTCCCATGGAGAAAAAAAATGGACTCACTCTGCAAATACTTAGGCTAGTGGATATGTTTATCATGCATTTATTATTCATTCACTTATTTATCCAACACATGCTTACTGGGTACCAACAATGTGCAAGGCACTTTTATTTTAGGAGCTGGGCTACTGCTATGAGTGAGACAGACAAAGCCTTTGCCATGATAGAGCTGACATTCTAGAAAGGGAGGTAGTCAACAGGTAAGTAAACAAATTAAGTAAAAGGTAATTTCAAATGGCGGTCAGCTATTCAGTAAATAAATATGATGATGAGATGGGATTGATTTGGGAGAAGGGATCCTGTTTTAGGTAGACCAGTCAAAAGAGTCCACTGACGAGTTGACATCTAAGCAAAGAGGGTGAAAAGCAGCCAACCATACAAAGTGCCAGGGACAGAGGAAACAGCAAGTGCAAAGGTCCTGAGGCATGGCCAAGGACAGGACGGTGGCCAGTGGGGTTAGGATGGGTGAGAAAAGGAGAGGAGCAGTGGGAGAGAGGATGAGAGGTAGCATCACCTTGAAGGCTGTGGTCAGGAGTCTAGTTTTTATCCCTTGCGTATCAGGTAGTTTTGGAAAGGTTCTAGAAAGAGGAGTGACATCAATCCATTGCCCTTTCTTCAGGCTTTCTCTCGTTTATCTGAATCAGTGATGAACCACAGGATGGAAACAAACCATGAGTTTCCTGGGAAAAAACATAGCAAGATATTTGTATGTATTCCTTTAGGTGCTCACAGTTCTGTTTCTTTTATAACCTAAACCTGGAGACATACTGCTCTCCCAGGTGTTGCTGAATATCACCATGCAGTTGGCCAGGACGGTCATTGTTGTGGGCACCCCCACAGGAAGTCACGCCTGAGGAAATCATGACTGGTCCTTCTAGAAGTGGAGACAAAGCCACACTTGGCCACCAGGTATACACTGGAGCACCACAGCCTCTTGTCACTAGATGGTGACAGAGCAGAATACAGTCTTTCCCAACCTATCTTCTCTCACTTCAGTTTCTCGTTTTTGTCTTTAAAAAGAAACCAGTAAAAATTCAGCAAGCCACTCATGTATGACACACGCAGTTTTCTGCAAGGATATTACACTTTGATAAACAGTAAAAATGAAAGGATGCATGTAATTTCTTAATGAAAATAAAGCCTCCTATTGATGTGTTTTTTATTCATAAGCTTTTAAAATGATTCTCCCCAGCACTTCCCTTCTCTCCCCCATCTGCTGTAATTTAGCTAAATTGTCCTTTCAGCCAACATTTATGGATCTTCAGAGGTTCCTCTCTGTGATAATTCCTCATCAAATTACCAATAAGAAGGATATGAAACTACAGCCCTCACAAGGTTGCCTGGTGACCTTCGGCCCTGAGATTTACAGTCTGCGGAAGCAATAAACTTCCTTTCCCTCTCCCCGCCAATGGCTTTCTCTCAGGTCCCTCCATGTGGCCCCTTCCCAGCCAGCCAGACCTCCTGTAGCCAGCACTGGGCTTTCTAAAGAGACAATGTTGTTCCGGAGTTCTCACAAAGAAATTGGCCTTCCTTTGCAAATCCACAAGCTTGATTTGTTCAGTCATCATCACTTGACACTTCAGATTGCTCATTACGTGAATTCACTATTGTCTGAGACACTCCAGGTGCTGAAGTGCAATGGGGAACAGTGATAATATCCGTTTTGTGTCAGTGAAATAGCCTGTAAACGCCTAACTCATTAACACCATCTGATGTTCACATTTCCTCATTCAAGCAAACTAGGAGGCTATTTGTGCCAGGTTTCTTTCTAATCTGGGATACAATAAACACTGGCACAAATCAATTCCTGACCCCTGCATTCTCAAAAGCTAAAAAAAAAAAAAAAATTATGTATCTGGGGAGGTATCAGGCAATCTGTTCCTTCCTAATGCTTGATGTGGATCTCCTTTCTCTTTATATATGTCATCACGCTGGCCTCAAAGAAAGCCCCTTTATACCAATAGGCCTGTCTCAATCTGCTGAGTCTGTCTCAGGTTTGTGACGCTGAGCTTTTGAAAAAAGAATGCAGGCTATTTATTTGACCCATTTTTCAGGCATTGAGACTTCTTCAGTAAAACATGGTTATGCCTCCTGCATGAACACTCTCTTCTCTCGTTTTTTGACCACTTTTAACTAATTTTAACGTCTTAAACTGTCAGTAATTGCTTCCACATTTCCAATTTGCTTATACTGCTCTTTCTTGTTTTAGCAACTCTACAAACATTAAGGATTCAGCTCTCTTGTACCACCTATACCTCTTCGCTCCCACCCTAATAGAGCTATAGCACCATTATTAATTAAATCAATAATCAAAGTTTGTGACTAATATGACTATAAATATTCTCTTCCAGCCCAGTAATATACTGATTACTTTTCCTCTTACAAAGCTTTTTCCCCTAGAGTCTCTAATTGGCTGTCTTATTCTCTTACCCTGTCTGCCATTTACACTTCATTAATCCTTTCCAATTATTGTATCAGTTTTTCTACAAAGCCCTTCCTTCAACCTTCCCCTGCCCCTTTTTTGTTGCTTGCAGAGTGTTTTATCCCCATGCTTCAATCTGCACTGGTTGCTTTCTAGGCCTGCTATATAACTATTGTATTTCCCATTGGTGCCCTCCTAGGAGTTTCCTGGATCCTGTCCTCTGCCTTCTTGTTTTATTCTCTTTGTTTTGCTGGAGTACATCCTCAAGCAGTTTTGAACCTAAGTAAAATGCATGAGATATAAATTTTCTGAATACAGCATGTCTAAAACCTCAACCCTCACAACTGATTGGCTGCATATGGAAGTCTAGGTTGAAAATCACTTTTCCTTAAAAATTTAAAAGCATTGTCCCATTGTCTTTTTCACCCAGTGATACTTTTGAGGAGATTCGTCATTCTGATTCTTGATTCTCTAAATGTTTTCCCCCTACTGGGAGATTTTAAAATCTGTCTACTCTTTATTCTTCATATATTGTGAAAATTACAGAAGTATGTACCTTGATGAGAGTCTTTTTCACCCATTTTTATGGCCACCCAGTGGACCCTATAAATCTGAATCTGGGTAATCCTAGGTATATACCAAAGAGTAATGAAAACTTGTTATCAAACGCCTGCACATGAATGATTATAGTAGCTTTATTCAAAATTATTTACCAGAAATTGGAAACAACCCAGATGTCCTTTAACTGGCAAGTAGACAAAGAAACAATGGAACATACTCAGCAATAAAGCAGTAAACTATTGATTCACACAACATGGATGAATCTTAAATGCATTTTGCTAAGTGAAATAAGATAGGTCCATCTGTATGGCTACATATTGTATGATCCCATTTATATGGCACTCTGGAAAGGCAAAACTATAGGGAGGAAAATAGATTAGTGGTTCCTATGACTTGGGCTGACAAGAGGAACTGTCTATAAAGGAGAAGCATGAGGAAGTTTTGAGGGGCAATGGAACTCTTCCACATGGAACTGTGGTGGTAGATACCAGGTTCTATGCGATTTGTCCAAACCATGGGACTGTATAAGACAAAGAAATAAATTGTGCTATATTTAATGTTTTTTAAATCAACCAAGATGTGAAGGAAAAGACAAAAAGAAGACTATGACAAATGACTAACTTTGTTACAAATTAATTATAATAACCACACTGAAGTGGATGGGGAAGAAAGGAGTTGACCTAAATTGCTGTGGAAAGTAGTGCTTTAAATGAATACTGTGAAGCTAAAGACAAAAAGAACTGTATACAGATGCTGTACTACAGTTGGTAAACTTGTTTCTTATATAGGTATTGGTTAAGAACTCTGAAACTATCTTACTTGTATATGAAAGTTGAACAATAAGTAAATATATTACAGATGACATTACCAGTTTTATCACTGTTGGAGAAGGGAGTTACAAATAAGGAAAAGGAGAAGCTAGAATGAACTCTGTGGTGCTGGATTAGAGCTGGAGGTTTTAATAATGTATTCATGTTTTTAAAAATATATGCAGATAAATATGGAAATACAGATGTGTATATGCAGTAGTGTACATACATCTATATTCTAAAAATCTCTAGGATTTCTGGGAGGGGCTAGAAACAGTAGCAATGAACACATTTAGCATCCAGATCTTGGTTTCTAACTACCATTCTCTAATAAAAGAAGGCAAGATTCACTAAAGAACTGGTTGTTCCTGGGGCTAGGGCAGGAAAAATGTAAAATAAGCCTGAAGCATGTAGTGGTGCCAGAAAGAAAGAAAGTGCTTTAAGAAAGACGGGTGTGTGTATGGAGTGGGGTGCACATATCAAAAGGTCATGGGAGCCAACCTGAAAAAGCTTCCAATGGAACAACTTAAAATAATAAGAGTACTGGATTATAACCCAAAGGATAAAATTAAATCCACAAGTCCACATACATATAAATATGTGAAGCAATAAATAAATGGAGAAGAAGCAACTACTCTTCCTTACAGAGGAATTTCAATTCATAAATTTATTAGGAATGAGAGAAAATAGAAAACTACCATTAGAACACTGTACTAAAAATCAGCAGACAAGAGTTTGAGCAGAAATAGACATTTACATAGTCTCTAAGTACTTCCTCCAAAGTATTTAGTAATTATAAAAAGAAAAATAGTAATTTTATGGGGCAAAGTCCTTCTAAACAGAACCATAGCCAAATGATCAAGGTTAACATCACCAGTAATACACACTGACAACATGTACCCCCGATATCACGCACTAAAAGAGGCATATCATCTCTGAAATGCCTTTCCAAACAATGTATTCACTGCAATCTAATCATGAGAAAATATCAGAAAAACCCAAATTGAGGGGCTTTCTGAAAATCCACTGGAAAAGTACAAAAGTATCAGTTGTGGAATTTAGGGAAAGACTGTGGAACTCTCACAGATTGGAAAAGACCAAGAAGACATAACATATAATGTGGAGTCTGGACTGAATTCTGAAAGACAAAAAGGGCTTAAAGCAAAGACTGGTGAAATTGGAATAAGTTCTGTATTTTAGTTAATAGTACTTTATCTAAGATAATTGTACCAAGGATAAGTGTTCTACGGTTATAGAAGATGTTAACACAAGGGGAAGTTGAGGAGTAAGTGGGGTACTCAGGAATTCCTGGTACTATTTTTCAACACTTCCTTAAGTCAAAAATTATCTAAAAATAAAAAGTTTAAAAAACAAATAAATTTGAATTAAAATGAGTCATTTTAAAATAAGCTAAGTTACAAGTATAACACAGTACATATCACCACTGAACAACATGGGTTTGAATAGCACTTATACATGGATTTACTTCTGCCCCTGCCACCCCTGAGACAGCAAGACCAATCCCTCCTCTTCCTCCTCCTCCTCAGCCTACTCAACGTGAAGATGACAAGGATGAAGGCCTTTATGCTAATCCATTTCCACTTAGTGAACAGTAAACATACTCTCCTTATGATTTTCTAAATAACATTTTCTTTTCTATAGCTGACTTTATTGTAAGAATACAGTATATAATACATATAACATACAAAACTTGCAAACATACACAACATATGTTAGCTAACTTTTTATGTTACTGGTAAAGCTTCTGGTCAGTAGGCTATTAGCAGTTAAGCTCTTCGGAAGTCAAAAGATTTTCAACTGTGAGGGGAGTCAATGCCCCTAATGCCCACGTTGTTGAAGAGTCAACTGTTTATGGCAAAATTCGTGACAGTAATATGTAAATGGCTGATATGTGGGAAACTATAATAATATTGACTTAGCATGATGCCTGATATGCAGAATAGATATGTGTCAGGGGAAAAAGTTATGGTTCTCCATAACATAACCTTTGAGGGAAAATCTGCTTTCAGAATATCTGATTGAAATCCTACTAAACTTCCTCTTGCAGATAAACATGATAAAATCTAGCCAAAATACAAAGAACAAAGTGCAAAATACAAAAGAAGGAAAGCAACTAGAAAGCCCTGAAAAGCATATTCTGGAGGGAAGTCAACTCAGGAAGAAAAGGATGATATTGGGTAAGGTTCCATGTTTATGAGTTTTAGGCTGAGAGTCAACACTACGTGAGGTAGAACACCAAGAGAAAAACTGTCTTTCTGGTCTGAAGAATCAGAGAGAGTTCAGGGCAACCATAGACACTGGGAGTGAGGGTATACCCTACAAAAGAGAGACTCAGAAAAGAGCAAACCAAATCCTGCATATAACTCAGTCCAAATCTATGGCTAACCCAGCCCTTGCATACACAGAACAAACTGCAGGGAAGGATAAAATAATTGAACTGAGATTTGAGCTTCAGCTGCTGCCCCAGAGGAGGTGGCAGTTTGAGTCCTTCCAAGTTAATTGTTTGCTAAAACAAAATAATCAAAATTCTTCAGAGAAATACTACAGAATACAAAGTTTCCATAACATAATATTCAATATAACCAGGACAGGATCCAAAATTGCTTGACCTATGAAAAAACAGGAAACTGTGACAAATTCTCAAGAAAAAGACTTAAAAACAGATCCTGAGATGACCCTGACGTTGGAATTTGCAAACAAGAAATTTATGACAAATATTCTAATTATGCTCAGTCATGTTAAGAGATACAGTGAATGATGAGATAGGCAAACTCAACAGACAAAGAGAAACTATAAAAATGAACCAAGTAGAAATTCTAAGGTAAAAAATGCAATGTCTAAAAGAAAAAAAGTACTGTATGGGTTTAACAGCAAATAAAGATGACAGGAAACAACCAGTGAACTTAAAGATAAATCAGTAAGTTATCCAATTTAAAGAACACTGAAAAAAAAGATACTCTTTAAAAAAGAACATGGCACACCCACTAAGATGACAACAACAACAATAATGAGAAAACGAGTCCTGGCATGGATGTGGAGCCATTAGAACCCTCTGCTGGCAAGAATGTAAAATCATGCAGCTGCTGTGAAAAAGTTTGACAGTTTCTCAAAAAGTGAAACAGCAATTCTACAATTACCAATATAGCCAAAAGAATTAAAAATAGGTATTCAAACAACAACTTAAAATGAATGTTCCTAGAAGCACTATTTATAAGAGCCATACAGTAAAAGTAACCTAAATGCACATAAACTGATAAGTGAATAAAGAGATGTGGTATAGCCATATGACAGGTTATTCAGCCATTAAAAAGAACGAAGTACTGATACATGCTACAACATAAATGAACCTCACAAATATTATTCTAAGTGAAAGAAGTCAGACTCAAAAGGTCACATATTATATGATTCTATTAATACGAAATATCCAGAATAGGTAAATCCATAAAGGCAGAGAGCAGATTAGTGGTTGCCAGGGGCTGAGGGAAGAATAGGAAGTGACTGCTTCACAGGTACTGTGTTTCCTTTTAGGGGGACGAAAATATTTTGAACTAGATAGAAATGATGGTTGCACAGTATTGTGAATATATCAAATGCCAATAAATCATACATTATAAAATGGCTACTTTTACTATGTGAATTTCATCTCAATTTAAAAAAATTTGTAATCAACAGTACCTCTGTGATCTATAGTACAATACCAAAAAGTTAATACAGAATTAGTGTCACAGAAGAAGACAATAGAAAGAATGGGGCAGAGAGAATATATGAAAAATAATTCTTTCAAATATTTGACTAGAAACTTACCACAAATATCATGAAAGATAATAAATTTAGAGATTTAAGTTCAATGATACACACACACACACACATACACACACACACACACAGAGAGAGAGAGATCTATATTCCTATCTTACAACCTACAGATAGTTTATCCCAGAAATTTAATGCAATTAAGGACAATAAAAAAATCATTTTAATATATTTAAAAAGCATTTAACAAATAACATTCTTCATGATAAAAACTCTCAGCAAACTAGAAATAAAGATACCTCCTCAATCTGATAAAAGGCATCTAGGAAAAATCTACGGCTAACAACACATTTAATTAAGACTAAATGAAGAGCAATACCATGTTTATGGATTATGTCTTAGTCCATTTTGTGCTGTTATAACAGAATACCAGAGACTGGGTAACTTATAAAGAAATTTATTTCTCACAGTTCTGGAGGCTGGGAAGTCCAATATCAAGGTGCTGGCATCTGGCAAGGACCTTCCTGCTTTTCATCCCAAGATGGAAGGCAAGATGGGGAGGTAAAAGGGAGAGGAGAGGAGAGGGAGTGAGGGAGGGAGAGAGAGAGAGGGAGAAGAGAGAGAGAACCAAACTCATCCTTTTATTAAATACAATGAACCCACTCCCTGTAATAACAAACCCACCCCCAGTCTCCCAGTAACGGCATCAATCCATTCATGAAAGCACAGCCCTCATGTAACCCCAATTATAATCCCACCCAGGTTTTTTTTTTTTACATGCTGCTTCTAAATTTTATGTAGAAATGCAAAGGACTTAGAATACTGAGAGCAATTTTGAAAAATACAAAACTGAAAGACAACTTGATTCAAGACTATTATAAAGCTACAGCAATCATGACAGTGTGGTTCTGGCATAAGGATAAAAATATCAACCATCAGAACAGAAAAGAGAACCCAGACTTAGATACACACTTTTAAGGTAGCTTTTTGACAAGAAAGCCGTTCTTTGGGAGACTTTTCAACAACTGGCCCCACAATAACTGAGAATCCACATGGAAAAACTGCATCTAGATTCCTATTTTACAACCTACACATAAGAAAATAATCCAAGATGAATCACAGACCTCGATATAAAAGCTAAAATTATAAAGCTCTTCCAGAAAAACATAAGACAACGTTTTTTGGCCTGGGATAGGAAAATGGGGGAAGAATGGTTTCTTAGGTCACAAAAAACAATCATAAAAGCAAATAATTCTGCCTTTCTGAGAATGTGTATGAACATGCATCATAGACGAATCCATCATATACACTTGGACCCATTATTTGTGAGTCTCAATTTCCCCATGTGTTTAATGAGGCTAATAATCTCATTGATTTTTTTTAATAATAAAATTAAGAATCTATCCAGAGGTTCTCTCACTTGGCTGAGAGGCAAAAAAATGTTTATCTACTCATGTTTCCAGTGGTCCACAAAAAGTACGTGCCTAATAATAAAAAAGCAATACTATCATTTAAAAAAAAGTCAAACTAATTCCCCTTTAACTATCACATACTTTGATCTCCCTTAAAAAAATTTAAAAGCATAATGTAAACTTAATCTAATAGCAACATTACTAATAGACATACTACTAATACAAAAATCTGTATCTTTATTGTACATTTTGCCTCCATTCTTGTAAATATTTATAGACAGGAAGCAACATTATGCAAAGAATTAGATATTTTCTTAAAATCATCTCTTAACTCTCTTGAATCCTAAAATTTTTTGTACAAGTTTCTTCTAACTTACCAGGAGGTTGATCTTCAGGTGCAACAAGTGGTTATGCTTTGAAATACAAAATTGCCGACATTTACAAGGGCTTTTCCTTTCCAAACCCAGATTAATTTTAATATGAAATATAAATTGGTTAATTCCACATGGTTCCAAATTTGATGTAATTTAATTAGCTAAGGGAGTAGATCACACCTAAATCAAATACTTTACTTAAAAAAAAAAACTATCCTATGGTAGCTTACAGATAACTGCAAATTACTGAAAACACTTCTCATTGATTCACAGTGAGGACTATGCCCCCTCCACTTGAATCTGAGCAGGCTCTGTGACCACCTGATCAATAGAATATGATGGAGGTGATGTCATGATAGTTTCTGAGCCCAGGCCTCATAGAAGAGGCAGTTTTCACTTCCTGCCTCCTAGAATCCAGCTGCCATGCTGTGAGGAAGCCCAAGAAGAAAGTACTGTGAGGAGGAACTGAGACCTCTGGCTGAACTCCAAGCCAACTGTCAGCACTAACTTGTCAAACATGTAAGTGAGTCATGTTGGAAGTGAAGATTCCTGCCCCACCTGTGACACCCTGGTTGACACTCGAGGATCAGAGACAAGATGTTCTCGCTAAGTCCTTCCCAAACTATAGATTTGTGATGAGAATAAATTGTTGTTGTTCTAAGCTGCTACTTTTGGAGTAGTATGTTATACAGCAATAGATACTGGACCATTTCCCAATATTACATACTCATAATCATAAACTGACTTCTCAAAATGAAAGCCTGAACATACCAACCCCACTGCCTCAAAGCTAAGTTAATCAAATCTAGTATTTGTATGGTTCAAAAGGCCACGGAGTTCAGAAACAAACAAACAAAAACAGTCAGGCACCTGAAAACTCTTCACTGCTTCTTTATTATGATGCACCCAGAGTACAGAACCTCTCACACATCTGTGAAAGGGGAAGGTTACATTTCTTTTTGGGGAGCACCTTCGTTTTTGTTTCTGTTACCACTCTGAAGAAAGCAAATCATTTCCAAAGAAAAACATTTTAAATTCCAAGTGTTTAAGACTCAGCTTGTATTTTATGGTGTTTGAAAAGGAAGTAGCATGTTTTAGCCAGAGGTGGAAGATTGTTTTGTGGCATTTTACGTTTGATGTGGATCAGAAGTCTTCACTGTCTGGTTGAACCAGTCTATAATTTTCATATGCAACTTTTCATATCAAAAATGTTTCATTTTTACCTCTACTCACAAAGAGATGCTGTTTAAAAAAACACACACACAGCTAAATTTAAAACCGATCATGAACCACAGCATTACTAACAGGGAAAATGAACTTTTGCTGCCCTCTCCTGCTAAAACAATGAAATACTAAAATACCAAAAGATTTATGAAGCTAAAGTGAAGTCCTCAAACCAAAAGCAACAGACATGTCATTCTCATTATATTTCAATCAAAAATCAGACAACAACCAGAAAATGCATTGGTAATATTTATATTTGAAAGTTCCCCATTGATACATGAGGTTTGGATTACAACTTATTTACAATAAGTGATTTCAAAAAAAGTAAAGAAAGAGGAAGGGAAGAGGGAGGGAGGCAAAGAGAGGCTGAGAGAGAAAAAAAAGAGAAAGGTGCGGGAAGGAGGGAGGGAAGGAAGAAAAGGAAACCTATATTCATAGACATCATAATATGGGATGTTTATTTCCAAGAGATACTACTGCTGCTATCGTGCACAAGAAGCAGCACAAATTAACATTCCGCTAGATCACAATTTGCTCAACTTTCTCTCAAGATGCACAATCCCTCTTTTAGATTTTAAAAATTAAATATAGAGGAATATAAAATGCAATGCCAATATACCTACTACAAAAGTCCTTTGTGGCTCATTCCTTAACTCCACTCAGAGAAGCAGCTGAGCCAGAATACAAAAATAAAAATATTGATGTGCAAATAAAACATCAGTGATCATGTCTGGTGCCACCGTTTTGTTACAGGTGACTGTCACTTTATGATAACATTGGTAATAGCATCAAAAGAGAATCTCTTCATTTCCTGGGCCAGGTCAGTGCATCCAATTAAAAGGAAAAAAGGAAAACAAGGAAAAAAAACCACTCCAAACCCCAAAAAACTCTAAAACACTTAAAAATGCCAGTAACATCCATACATCCCTTTCCCATCCCACCCTCATCCCCACAAAAAAATAAAAAAGCTTTTAAAGCTCTAAATATACTTTTTTTGTTTCTTTCCATAGTGTGATTGAGCCTAGGGCTATACGTTTAAGTATAGCAGGTGCAATTACAAGCGAGTCCTGGCTCTGCACCCTGGACTATCCCACGCATAGGAGGTACAAAATAAATTAAACCCTTTCATTTAGGCAAACAAGCCTAAGATAAAGGAGCATAACCCTGCTTGTGAGTATCCAGCGGCATCAGGGGTATTATTTTTTTTTTATTTTTATTTTTTCCTTTTCTTTTATAAAAAACAGTCAAATGTTAGGGAGAGCAAAATACAATAAAATTTAAAAGGACAAAAACTCAACACTGAAGGAAAACAACTGGGGATACTTGCACAATGAGAAAAAGGAATGCATGCTTGATTCAAAGTATGAGATGGGTGAATTCACTCACATAGTTGTTCTAGGCCCACAGCCTAAGGCCTCAGCATCATTCTAAACCACAGGGTTGTTTGTATTTTTCTCTTCCAAAGACACTCTTAATCCTATCCCTGAAACCAATATGGTAAGGATAAGGTTGGAGTGATCATCACTCGCTAACTACAATATTTGCTATTTTAAAAATATATTTATATATAGTTCTGGAAATTATGAAGCAAACAAAATATAACACAAAGATGCATTTGTCACAATTAACTCAAGTTGCAGCAACAGCAGAATTGTGGGAAGGGACGGAGAGAGAGGGCTGCTGCAAATGCAGCAAGTACATCCTGAAATATGTCACATAGTGCAACAGTCAGATTACCTCAGTTACTCTGCGTCACCGCACACAACGTGACTATGTCACATTGTCACTTTCCATTAAAAAAGAAAAAGACAGTGTTTCTTCTCAGAAGTTGCCCTATGAATTTTAGACATATAGCTTAATTGATTCTCTAAATATGTCTAAAATTTTATTCTTCTCAGTTTGGAATGATCAACATACAAAATTGACATCAAAGAGGAGAGCTCTAAGTGTTCACCTTTCCTCTTGAAGACAGGGTAAGGTGCAAAAAAGGATCCTGGCCTTTCTCATCTCAAGTGACTGCATTTCATTCCAATGGGTAGAGATTCTTCATAAACCTGTGATTTTAATGTCTTCTACCTAAAAAGATGAATTAATGGCAAACAAAAGTTTATACTATCAAA
Source organism: Trachypithecus francoisi (assembly GCF_009764315.1). Taxonomy (NCBI): domain Eukaryota; kingdom Metazoa; phylum Chordata; class Mammalia; order Primates; family Cercopithecidae; genus Trachypithecus; species Trachypithecus francoisi. The sequence goes on along the minus strand of NW_022681468.1, from coordinate 41,801,516 downwards.
AATAAATATAATGCAAAGTTGAAACTAAAGGGCTAAAATGACAAGGGCTAAAAAGGAGAAGATTTGTTAAAAATTTATTTTTTATCACTTTGTTCCAGCATTTTTAAAGTCAGTTGTTTTGTCTTTGGCAGCCTCTGCCAACTTTACAGTGAATCCCCATCAATGTTCTTTAAAAAACAAAACAAAACAAACAACAACAAAAAAAACTATTAATTCCATTAAACCATGTTGTGCCTGGTGTTGCATATGACTTTTTTTTTTTTTTAACTGCTGGTTTTTTGGGGGGTTTTTTTGGAATTAACAATGCCAATTTTGTTTTTGTTTTTTTACAAAGTTACCCAGATGACAATATCCATAATTAGCTGACTCTTACATACACACTGTGACCTGATCATCCTGAAACACTTTATGGGGGAGAAAGGTCAGCAGTTTTTCTTCCTTTCTCTTGAAAATAATAAAACTGCATATTCTACTTTATATTTAAATGTACGGAAGAAAATATACAAGCCCATATTTATATTGTATTTCTATTAAGAGCAACAATAGTTCAAATGTTCATGTTTGCTACTATCACAATTCAATACATGAACACAGAATCAGCTCTATTCCATGAATACTGCTGGAAGTGATGGTTTAGGATTACCAACTCACTGCTGCCATGTCCATAACAAGCAAAAGCATCCTGGAAATAAACCCCCAAACACGTATCTTTCAGTACATAATAATTCAACTGCATTAGGTAAGTACACACTGTACACAAGTTTTATCAGCAGTTTACCTACCCAAGATGTAAGACTCTTCATTTAAATACAAAGCAGAGAGCCAATAAGATATATATATATATAATACAGCCCTAGATTTTGTTGGTTTTTTTTCTTAAACAATTTGGTCACGATGCACCTTTGATATAAAAGCATTTTTAAACTTTATTATTAATACTCAGGACATTAGGTATTTCCAGATTTTTTTTCAGTAGCATTTGTAGAACCACTTTTGGTAACAAATACAGTAGTTAGGAATATGCATCCAATTCAGAATGCATAATAATGTTTATCCTGAATCCTTTCCGGCTAAAAACAGGGCTGGCGCTGTGATGAGATATAGAACGAGAATCTACAAAAAACACTGTAACATGTTTGTTTTTTCCCAGAGGCTACATCCTCTTTTGCTGGAATACTTTATAAATACATATTAAAAAGTAAGGCAACAACTCCAAACAGTCCAAGCTGTTTGCTCAACTCTTTTCCCAATTAGATTTGCAATCCTGGCGATCAATTTCATGGTTGTATTGTTTAGTGTTTGTCTTTCTTATTTCAAATGGTCCAAAGGGATGTTTTTCTCGCATTTCTAAAACATCTCTGGTATGTGTGTTCAATGATATATGCAACTAATACTGGTCAGGTACTGAAGTCTGTGATGTCCCAGTGCCTGTTTTCAAAGGATTCAAGATATTGATTTGGATTCACCATAAACTGATGCATGAATCCAATATTCCCTTCCCTACTATGTTTATCACCTCTTCTCTTTTAACTCCTAATTTTAAAACTGAAGGAGTACCAGGACTACCTGCTTACTGGAAAGATGTTCACCCCAGTAAACAGAACTTTTATCAGGGACTTTCATAATTCATGACCCCATTCCACATGGACATTCAACTCAGGAAGATGTGCAAAAGAAAAAGATGTCAAATTACAGTCAAGTTATCCAGAGGAGGATGTTATACAAACTTATAAGGAAATGACAGTCTTTTTTTCTTCCTTTACCATAAATACATTTAACAGCTTAGCAGAAAGACAAGCTAAATTTAAGACTGTTCACATTTGAAAATTGTATCATACTCTCTGCTAGTGATAAATAAGGAACTCCCGATAATGGAATTTTGACATAGCAATTTCATCAACAGATCTTTGAAGACCGATTTTTTTTTAAAAGAGGGCTAGAACAATGATTATGTTTGCAAAGTTCTGAGAAGTCCATCTACTGTCCAAACTTTGGATTGAAGTCCTTATTTTGTATTTTCCTTTACTTAGAGACAGGTATATACAGTGCTGTTGTAATAATGAAACAAATGTGAAATCTACTGTAAAGTTGCACAATACAGAAAACTGTTGCTCCATCTTCTACTACATAAATGTGTGACTCCACAGGTTAGTAATGTTGTTGTCATTGTTTTTGTTAAGTTGGAATTATTCCATCACGTCTAAGACCTCTCTTTAACTCCAGATCCTCCAATTTTTTCCACAATTCTTCACGCTCCTTTTCTTTCTTTTTCTCACTGAGGAAGAAATACAGTACAATGTAAACAGCTGAGGTTTAATGAGATTATGCAACAATGAATATTTTACAATTTCACCTTGACACCCCTTTATACTTAGCTTAATTCAGAAAATTAACTTTAAAACTACTAAGAAACAAAAATGGGAATGACTTATATGCATCAGTTATTGTAAAATTAAGGGCATATTAGTGATTTTCACTTGCAGCTTAGTAAAAATCTTAATTCTTCTTTATCTCCAAATAGTTTATCAAAAAGGATGCTGGAGATGACACTGATACAGAGAATATAGTAGGTCAAGAAAATATATCTGCTCCTTTATTCGTACCTATTTTTCCTACCTCATGTACATTTAAATTCTTCAGCAGTTTAGAAGAAACTGAAAACTTGTGATTTCACTTTTAATGATCTGAAAAGAACTTGGCTGATATTATTATGTATTAAATTTTAATGCATCAAGCCTTCAAATTGGGTTCAATATCAATTTTACTGATTTTAAATTTAGTGATTTTCAGACTTTGGGATTTCACTGTTTGGTAAAATTTCCCCAAAAAAATTGGATGTCCACATAAGAATCGACAAACTTTATTTCGCCAAGGATATTTTTAAATTACCACATTTTTACAAAAAAAGGATTTTTTAACATCAACCAAGTAGGAAGTACATGATACAGGAATGTAAGACTATATTGTAAGTTAAATGCATTCACATTTATTAAAAATAATTCACTGCACTGTCTCTGGTTTTTCCATGTTGCAGTGGACCAATAAAAAGCAGACCCAGGCTGGGCACAGTGGCTCATGCCTGTAATCCTAACACTTTGGGAGGCCGAGGCAGGTGGATCACGAGGTCAGAATTTCGAGACTAGCCTAGCCAGCAATGGTGAGACCCCGTCTCTACTAAAAATACAAAAATTAGCTGGGCATTGTGGCGTGTGCTTGTAGTCTCAGCTACTCGGGAGGCTGAGGCAGGAGAATCGCTTGAATCCAGGAAGCGGAGGTTACAGCGAGCTGAGATAGCACCACTGCACTCCAGCCTGGGTGACAACGAGACTCCATCTCCAAAAAAAAAAAAAAGGCCTGGCGTGGTGGCTTACGCCTGTAATCCCAACACTTTGGGTGGCCGAGGCGGGTAGATCACGAGGTCAGGAGATCGAGACCATCCTGGCTAACACGGTGAAACCCTGTCTCTACTAAAAATACAAAAAAATTTGCCGGGCGTGGTGGCGGGCACCTGTAGTCCCAGCTACTCGGGAGGCTGAGGCAGAAGAATGGCGTGAACCTGGCAGGAGGAGCTTGCAGTGAGCCAAGATCACGCCACTGCACACCAGCCTGGATGACAGGGCAAAACTCCATCTCAAACAAAAAAAAACAAAAACAAAAACAAACAAACAAAAAAGGCAGACCCAGATTAACATTCATAAATCCAGGAATTCAGATAATTCCTGAAAATGGGGGCTCCACGATCTCAGACATGGGGACATAATTCATGCACTACCTCACGCAGCAAGGATTAAAACTTCAGCCACAGTACAATTTCTACTCAGGGAAATCCACATGGGTTGAGTGAAATTTGTATGTAATTCCAATGCCTCATTTTTTAAAACATTATAACCAATGTTTCTTAAAAGTTATATTAATAACTTTTAATTAACAGAGCAACAGAGATTACTCTTCATCCCCTCCAACTCCCAAAAAACTCTAGAAAAACCTAAGTAATTTTATATTCTTATTCCACCAGAGACTTGAGGAAATGTTGAATTATAATACCATAATAGTCTGGTATTAACCAGAAATGTTTGAGGCCATATGGGAGCACAAATCAGTGGAACTCTCTACAATACATGCTTATGGCTTACTAAAGCCATATGGTAATTAATATCATTTAATAGGTAATATTTTCATAACTTAGGCCTTGTTTACCATAATTAGTTTCAGCTATCTCAAATACAAATCTGTACAATACAAATTTCAGTGAGCAGAACAGTTTTCATTTCATTACCTATTTGTTAATTTTGACCGTGAAAAAATGGCACTTATAGGACAATAAGGGCAAGATTAGATAATCCTCCAATCTAATCATAACGGATTCCAGATTCTTCTTTTTTTTTTCTTAGAGACAGGGTCTCATTCTGTTGTCCAGGCTAAAGTGCAGTGGCACAATCATAGGTCACTGTAGCCCCAACCACCTGGGCTCAAGCAATCCTCTTGCCTCAGCCTCCTGAGTTGCTGGGACTACAGGTGTGCACCACCACACCTGGTGCATTCCAGGTTCTAAACATAATCAAGCTGTTTGGCAAATTATCACTTTTTGTTTCTAAGTACAGTCTGGGGATAATACAAGGACTAAATAAATATTAGCAAAGAACACAATTTGGGTATATATAAATCAATTCCATAGATCCTGCTGACTTTCAATGAATATGACCTTTTTATTTGGAGGTAGAAGGGGATGATAAGCAAGGGCTTGGAATTTTACTCAACTAAAAAACATTTCAATGTATTTTAGGTTCACATTGCCCTAATTTGCAGTTTTAACCAATTTATGCCAAAGGTTGCAAAATTTTTTTGTGAAAAATCAGAACCTGGCGATGACCTTGAGCAGTGGGATAGAAATAACTCCCACAAGCTTAGCGTTACAATAATGGAACACTAGGCATAAATTGGTTAATTAAGTGTTGACATCATTAAAACATTCATCATCTTGTTACCAAAGTGTTTCGTGTTTTTGATCAAGAGATTTATGGCAATCAACGCAATTTATCCTGTGGGGCTTTTCTTCCAACTGAGCATTATGCTCAGTTATCACACAGCTTTCACACTGACAACTTTATCTTTAAAAGTTCTAAATATTGCTGATATAGTTATTGTCACCCCCAATCTTTCCCACTTTTCTCTCTCCCTGTAGGTGGAAATTTTAACACTTAACCACACTGTCATGCAGGGGATATTGTCAAATTCTCTTCTAATTTCAATTTTACATAGCACTGATGTTGGCATATGTATCTAACAGTGTTAACTACTTATTCCACCCACCATTTTCAGATTTGTAATATTTCAAAATTTGATCTGAACTGAAACCATTAACTTCTCGCCATCCTGAAGTAAAACTGTCCATTCAGTTATTCTCTGATAGTACCAAATACATTTCTTCATTCTCTTGTCCTATTCCCACACCTATGGAGAAACCAATGTTTCCATCTGTCAGTACACCCTTCTATTGCTCATTTGACAAATTATTATTATCCTTACTTTTAAAAACCCATTTTTTCTTTCTTTTTTTTTTTTGAGACAGAGTCTTGCTCTGTCACCCAGGCTGGAGTGCAGTGGCACAATCTCGGCTCACTGCAAGCTCTGCCTCCCAGGTTCACGTCATTCTCCTGCCTCAGCCTCCCAAGTAGCTGAGACTGCAGGTGCCTGCCACCACGCCCAGCTAATTTTTTGTATTTTAGTAGAGACAAGGTTTCATCATGTTAGCCAGAATGGTCTCGATCTCCTGACCTCGTGATCCACCCGCCTCAGCCTCCCAAAGTGCTGGGATAACAGACATGAGCCACCGCACCCAGCTTTTTTTTTTTTTTTTTTTGAGACGGAGTTTCACTCTTGTTGCCCAGGCTGGAGTGCAATGGCACAATCTCTGCTCATGGCAACCTCCCCTTCCCAGGTTCAAGTGATTCTCCTGCCTCAGCCTCCTGAGTAGCTGGGATTACAGGCATGTGCCACCATGCCCGGCTAATTTTGTCCTTTGTAGGAGAGATGGGGTTTCTCCATGTTGGTCAGGCTGGTCGTGAACTCCCAACCTCAGGTGATCTGCCTGCCTCGGCCTCCCAAATTGCTGGGATTACAGGCGTGAGCCACCACGCCCGGCCCCCATTTTCTCATTAAGAAAGTACACTCATTATAAATAACTGTAATATGCCAGAATATCACAATCAACCTCATAGTTTTATCTATTCCTGGTCCCCTTAGTTAATTCTTAGCTTTTTCAAGGGTTTGATCTATTTAGTTTAGATTATAATCAGAAAATAGTTTTATTACTAAAGTTCACTAAATATAAACCAAATAATTTGAGTAGAAATAAGTTCTTCAGTATCTTTTTTTTTTTTTTTTTTTTTTTTGAGACAGAGTCTCACTCCAATGTCCAAGCTGGAGTACAGTGGCGTGATCTTAGCTCACCTCAACCTCCACCTCCCAGGTTCAAGTGACCTTCCCAACTCAGTCTCCCTAGTAGCTGGGACCACAAGCACATGCCACTGTGCCTGGCTAATTTTTATATTTTTAGTAGAGACGGAGTTTCACCATGTTGACCAGGATGGTCTCGAACTCCTGACCTCAGATGATCTGCCTGCCTCAGCCTCCCAAAGTGCTGGGATTACAGGTGTGAGCCACTGTGCCCAGTCAAGTTCTTCAATATTCTTGATGAGATTCTACAAATTTAATCCTGGTTCAACTAGGATAATAATAATGAGTTTTCAGTTGCTCTAAAAGAGAAGATGTTATGCACAATGCACCTTTAATGGTACACCATAATATTAAAATGTACCCTTGGCCTGTTTTTTAAGTAACATCCTTTAAAGATTTAAAGTTTGGGGCAAGGAGGGTTATTATGAATTTATAATTTGCAAAAATTGCTAATATAGTGAATTAAAAGTTGTTTATACATGTGGAATAACATATCACATAATTGATATTAATCCCAATATTCTGGGTACAAAATCTCAGCCACTTGTGAGATTCTCAGCTAAATACTCACCATATTCCATAATTAAGTTGGTTTTCATAAACCACATCCCTGGTAACTTAAAAAAGAAAACCATTGCAATGGTCCCTCTGCCACCAAACCATTCCCCTCATTGCTCTTTTTTATCAATAAAATGCAAGTGACAGACTAAAAATGAGACAAAGCACCAAGGGAACCAGAGAGGTTCAGCAAGACCTCTGCTTATGGGTGATCAAAGTCAAACCAGAGACTCAACTACTAAGAGCTCTCTAGAGTTCTATAATCTCCCCAAGTACATCTCTTGGAAAGTAGAACACCTTGGACAAGATATAACAAAACTGAAGAATCCTCTAAACGAAACCAAGAAAGGCTTTAGTAAGCCATAAGCATGTATTATTGTAAAGAGTTCCACTGTTTTGTTCTCCCATATGGTCTCAAACATTTCTGGTTAATACCAGACTATTAACCTTCATTTCTTTTCACTGTTCTTTAAATTGTAATAAATTTGTTGGGTTCTAGTAAGTCCTGGGCCCAAGAGCTAGAAAAATGGTGCCTCATTCCCCCTGCTATTTGAGTGAAGTACAAGATCTGCCCAATTACACTTCAAGTAAGTTCAGAGTGGGAGTGAATCCCAGAGAGAAAACTACCTGATGGTCCCTTTAAGTGAACCTAAAATACCAGTTATATGCTGGGCTCTTAACCCTGAGGCAGAACTAAAATATTATTAAAGAAAGGGAGGAAAGCAGGCTTTATCAAAATGACAGTGTCACAAAGCTTTGTTACTCAGTGGCACAGTAATAAAGACACAGTTAATAAGCGTGCAAAAATGAATATATAAATACAGTCATCTGCCGAATAACAACATTTCGGTCAACACAGACCACATATACCACGGTGGTCCCATAAAATTTTAACAGGGTTGAAAAAGTCCTACTGCCTAGTGATCTGTGTTACAATTGGCTACGGTATTCACCATGGTAACACACTGTACAGGATTGTAGCCTAGGAAGAACAGGCAACACCATATAGCTCAGGTGTGTCACAGTAGGCTATACCATCTAGGTTTGTGTAATTACTATACACTTATGATGTTCACACAATACAATTGCCTAAGGATGCATTTCTCAGAACATATACTGGTTGTTAAGCAACGCATGACTGTAAACAAAACTGTGCTGCTTAAGATTTGGGGTACAATTAGGCAACTTCAGCAAAGAGCAAGGAAAAAACTCAATAGTTTTATGCACAGCTGACAAAAAAGCTTTAAAAAGTTACCGCTGACGATCTGACTTGTATGTGGCTGTCAGCTCATCAAACATGGTGCTGTTCATTTCCATAAATGCCTTCAACACATTGTACACCAACGCCACAATAGCCCTGGAAAGCACAGAAGAAAGGGAACGTGTTAGTTAGTCTTATAAAATGGGATACTGAATGAAGAAAGCAAAAGCACAACTTTTGTCTGAATGGTTTCTCGCACTGCACATTGTCTGTATCCCTTTTTAGTTGGAACAACTGAGAATGACCTACAGTTCACTTCCACATTAAGAGATTTCAAGGCAAGATAATTTTCTGAGGGGTGGTAGAACTAGAAAAAAAAAATCTAACTTTGCAGCTTCTAATTTTTTTTTTTTCCCTTTGTGATGGAGTTTCGCTCTTGTTGCCCAGGCTGGAGTACAATGGCACCATCTTGGCTCACCACAACCTCCGCCTCCTGGGTTCAAGCAATTCTCCTGCCTCAGTCTCCCAGGTAGCTCGGATTATAGGCATGAGCCACCATGCCCAGCTAATTTTGTATTTTTAGTAGAGACGAGGTTTCTCCATGTTGGTCAGGCTGGTATCGAACTCCCGACCTTAGATGATCTGCCCGCCTCGGCCTCTCAAAGTGCTGGGATTATAGGTGTGAGCCACAGCGCCTGGCCTGTCCTTCTAATTATTGGCACCCTGAATAGGGTTGCCTGTGGGCATTTGATAATTTCGTTTAATAAAAAGGCAAATATAATAGTAAAGCAGCTTCACCCTAAAATAAGGATCTGTGATAGCACTAACCTTAGACACCTGAATTTGCATAGAATTCTATTTTCTAAATAACACATAATTCATCAAAATCAGAAGCTACTTCCATAGAAACGAATGTTATACATAAATGTGTGTGTGTGTGTGTGTGTGTGTACATATATATATATATATATTATTCTTATCCAAAGAAATGAAATCAAGCCCCCATGTAGGCTGGGTGGTTCAACATGAGTTATTTGTCTAGCTGTGATCTGCACCAGTCCTGCTGACCCAAAATATATGCTGGTAAGATAACTGGCAAGCTGGGATGGTTGCTATTAGCTATGGGACACTATACAGCTAAACAGCCAAAATGGTAGCCCATACTTAGGCAATGTGAGGACAAGGTTCTGATGGGCTTGATAGCTTCAGACTAGAGTCTAAATAGCTTTTCCTTTTGCAAAAATATCCGTTGCTTCCGTTTTGCAACAAACATGCTCCTAATACCACTGAAAAAGGCATTGGTAAAAATTAGCCATATATTAAATAAACCATGAGTCTGATGTTTCCAAAACATTTACAAGAAAGTACACTTGCTGTGTAGCTTCTGCCTTGTGCCATTAAAAGGAAAATTTAAGTTCTTTTCTGTTAAGTTTCCAGAATGACCTTCCTCCCAAGGGCAGTGATGGGAAAGCACCAAATATAGTATACTGAGTAGTTACAGACACTTGCTAGAACGTCCTCAAGGGACTATCTGTATAAAGGGACTTAATTGTTTATCAGCTCCTTATTTTTACAAGTTCTATTAATAAAATTTGGCAAATTTGAAAAATGAGAAATGTGACATATTATAATTACATGCAAAATGTTTAAAGATAAACGTATTATGAATATACTGAATTGTATCTACCAATTTTTAAATGCCACATTAAATTTTCCTTCTATTCCACAGAGAAAAATGTAAAAGCATTCAAATTCAGAATGCTTTAACTTTCTTCGGGCTGGATGTTAAACTTCTCCTTGATTATTTTAAACTTCCTTTCCAAGAGATACATATAGCAATTGAGTTAGCTATTAAGAAACAGATCACACTAAAATGCAAACCTAGTCAGACCACTTCCCCACTTACAACCCTTCAGTACTTCCTCATCATCTACTTGGTGAAGTCTCACACGAGTCCCACAATCTTTTCTAGCCACACCCTCTAGCACCCTACCCAAAAGACTCTGTGCCTCAGCCCTCCCAAACTCACAGGTCTCAGAAACTGACAGGTGCTTTTGACATCTTTGTGACTTTTAATATGATGGATGGACCCACCATCTGGAAGGGCTCTCCCCATGCCATCCACCTGCCAAATTCCTTTCAGATTCAGTCTAAGCATGGCCATGCCGTCAGTATCTACACACCTCTCCTCTCAGCTGCAGTGCCTCCCCAAAAGATCTGCTGCCTTCACAGACAGATCAAGAAGACTGTCTAGTAAACAGATACTTTAACTGGTATTTTGTTAAATTGTCTGTTTATTTTCTCCAGTCAGTGAATCCCCAGAAGGTAAGGATTTTATCTGTTCATATACGTCTTCACCAACAAGGACAGCATCTGGCACATAATAAGGCTGAAGGGAAAGAAAGAAAGGAAGGGAAGAAAAGAACAGAGGAAAGAAACTGAAAACCTACGGATTCCAATGTTCTTTTGAAATCCTATAAAGGCTGGAAAACATGATGGGAAGGATGACGTTAGAGTTTTCTTCTATCAAACTCATGATGTATTCATTATTCCAATAATAGAGTGCTCTTTCTGCCACCTTTGGGAAAAGAAAAATAAAATGTTAGGAGAGAGAAAAAGACAAAGATAAAACAAAATTATAAATATTTCCAAACAAAAGATTTTTAAAAGGCTATTTTTAAATCATTCATTAAAATTAAATATTCATCACATTTTAATTTTTTTTTTTGAGATGGAGTCTCGCTAGTGGTGCGATCTCAGCTTACTGCAACCTCCGCCTCTTGGGTTCAAGCGATTCTCCTGCCTCAGCCTCCCGAGTAGCTGGGACTACAGGCACGCGCCACTAAGCCTAGTTAATTTTTGTATTTTTGGTAGAGATGGGATTTCACCATGTTGGCCAGGATGGTCTCGATCTCCTGACCTTGTGATCCGCCCACCTCAGCCTCCCAAAGTGTTGGGATTACAGGCGTGAGCCACTGTGCCCAGCCCACATTTTAAATGTTTGCAGATTTTAAATATCTTAGAAAATTCCAAAGTGGGCCAGGCACGGTGGCTCACGCCTGTAATCCCAGCACTTTGGGAGGCTGAGGTAGGCAGATCGCTTAAACCCAAGAGTCTGAGACCAGCCTGGGCAACATGGGGAGACCTCGCCTCTACAAAACACAAAAATTAGCCAGGATTGGTGGCATGTGCTTATAGTCCCACCTACTTGGGAGGTTGAGGTGGGAGTATTGTTTGAGCCTAGGAGGCAGAGGTTGCAGTGAGCGAGGTTGCAGTGAGCCAAGATCATGCCACTGAACTCCAGCTGGGGTGACAGAGCAAGACCCTGTCTTCCCCTCCTACCTAAAAAAAAAATCCAGAGTGGTTCAAGTGGTTCATCAACTCAGGGAAGGAAAAGAAGTTTTCCTGTTTATTTATATTCTTCTCTAATTCTGCCAGGTCTTCTGATTCCACACTTTTCTGACATCATTTTAGCACATCTTACCGGTCCCCTTTCCTGTCTCACCTTTTTCATCACACACACTTAGATCAAACCCAGTGCCCAGCATATAGTTAGCACTCAGTCACAGCTACTGAGGAACACCCACAGTTGTCCATCCCTGTAGAGCAGCCAATATTTACTAAGTACCTCCTATAGGCAGGCACTGTGCCTACATGGCAAGTAGAATGTATCATCCTTACCACCATCCCAAAAGGAGATACCACTGTGTTCATTTTACAGATGAGGACACAGAGATTCAGAGAGACTGAATAATGTAGGCAAGATTACACTGGTAATAAATGGTCAAGACTAGGGCCTCACTTCTAGGGCTTCTTCCAGAGTTTATTTCTGGTCCCTTCCTGTGAAAGCCAGGAGATTTCTGCTCAGTTTCTGGTCTCAGGGACACTGGCTGCACCTACCCTCTCAGATCTCTTAGATCCCTTTTCTCTGCCCACCAAGCTATCAACTGGCTCTAATTTGGTCTGCTGGGCCTGATTGGCTCATCTTGGATTTCATGAATTCAAAGGAACATCTCAAAAACAAAACCTAAAATCTCTAAAAAGGGTAGTTACAGGGGAAAAGGGAAAAAGGGGTGGCTTCCTTCATTTATACAGATTAAGAAGCTGTGTTTTAGAAGAGAACAAAATGGTATAAGATGTATCTACCGAAAGACAATGAGAAATCAGAATTTTTCCATTTATATTATTCAGCTTGGTTCAAAAAAACAAAATAAAACAAAACCCTGGGACTCATTAGGCACTAGACCCTAAGAGTACAAAGAAAACAATCATTACTGCATGTTCACTATATGCCAGATGCTGTGCTAAGTGTCCCACATATATAATATCTCATTTCCTCACAACCAACAGAGTTGGTATCATTACTTTTCTATTTTGTCGATGAAGAATCTGAGACTCAGAGAGATAAGCCATTAGCTCAAGGTCACATGGCTAGTAAGTGGCAGATTCCAAAGTCCCTATTCTTAACCTCTTTACTCTGTTATCCCTAAAGAGTTCACACGCTGGTGGGAGAAGGGGCATCTACAAGCCTATCCAAAGTAACCTGTGACACATGTTGTATCAGATACATGAATAAAGTGTCAGGGGAAGGAGGGGAAGAGTAGAATCAACAATCCAGATGACCTGGGAAACAGAAGAGTGGCAGAAATGTAACATAGGTGGGGCTGAGTGTGGTGGCTCATGCCTGTAATCCCAGCACTTTGGGATGCCAAGGTGGGTGGATCATTTGAGGTCAGGAGTTCGAGACCAGTCTGGCCAACATGGCAAAACCCCCGTCTCTAGTAAAAACATAAAAATTAGTTGCGCATGGTGGGGCGCGCCTGTGGTCCCAACTACTCGGGAAGCTGAGGCACAAGAATCGCTTGAACCCGGGAGGCAGATGCTGCAGTGAACTACAACTGCACCACTGCACTCCAGCCTGGGCGACACGGCAAGACTCCGTCTCAAAAAAAAAAAAAGAAATGTAACATAGGCAAGTGGCATTTAAGCTGGGCTTTGAAGGATGAAGGAAAGGGCATTCCAGGTAGAGGGCATTAAGGAAAGGAGGGCAGAGGCATGGATGAGGACAATGTGTTTGGGAATCATCAAAGCAAATGAGGTAGCTGATGCAGATAAAGCAGGAGGCAAGGAGAGGGAGAAAAAAAGAGTAAGAATGAGGCTGTTCTGAACATTCTAACTGGTTGGAGGAAAATCCTAGGTGCCTCCTTCTTTACTAGCATCCTCCCATGATCTCTTTGGATGTTCCTCCAGAGTCCAATACTTACCTGCCATTTAACTCTAACAACTTCCTTAATCTCTTATATATCCATTTTAATATGTAAACCCACTAATAGAAGTATGTATCCAGCTCCTTAAAGAGGAAAGGTATGTTTATGCAAAGTTAAAAATTACTGTGTCTGACAACAGGACAGAGCCACTACTTTCATGGGATCCATTGTCCTTCTGCACACACAGAGGCGGTGTCACCAGCATGCAGACCTCAGACTCTAATGACATACCTGAGGCAAACAATGAGAAGTGTCTGGCTACATAGGGTGGTCACTCAATAAATGGATGAACCAGCAAATTCATTAATAAATGTTTATGGATGAACCAGCAAACATTTATTAATGTGTTTGTAGGTTTATCCAGTAAACGCTTATTAATGAACACTTAAGAAATAAATAAGAGCCTCTTTCCTTTATTCTCAATTTTACTTCTGCCAAATAATTGAAAATTCTTTTTTCTTTCTGCTACAAATTAATTGTGTGCCCTTCACAATTCATATGTTAAAGTCCTAATCCCCAACGTGACTGTATTTGGACACAAGACTTTTAGGAGGTAATTAAGGTTACATGAGCTCATAAGGGTGGGGTCCTAACCAAATAAGACTGGGAGCCTTATAAGAAGAGGAAGACAGTGAGATTGCCTCTCTCTGTATGCACACGCCAGGAAAGGCCACATGAGCACACAGCAAGAAGAGGGCCATCTGCATGCCAGAAAGCAGGATCTCACCAGAAACCAACCATGCTGTCATCCTGATCTCAAACTTCTGGCCTCCACGGCTGTGAGAAAATACATGTTTAAGTCGCCAGTCTATGGTGTTATGTTATGGCAGCCCAAGCTGACCAAGATATGGCCTCTCTTTTCTAAGCTTCTGAGTATCACTTAGGCCTTCTGGTGATGCTCTTTTTTTTCTTTTTCTTTTTTTTAAGATGGAGTTTCGCTCTTGTTGCCCAGGATGGAGTACAATGGCGTAATCTTGGCTCACTGCAATCTCTGCCTTCCGGTTTCAAGTGATTCTCCTGCCACAGCTTCCCGAGTAGTTGGGATTACAGGCGCCCGCTACCACGCCCAGCTAAATTTTTGTATTTTTAGTAGAGACCAGGTTTCACCATGTTGGCCAGGCTGGTCTCAAACTCCTGACCTCATGATCCACCCGCCTCAGCCTCCCGAAGTGCTGGGATCACAGGCATGAGCCACTGTGCCCAGCTGGTGATGCTCATTTTTAAAAAGATACTTGTTTCCCGGGAGGCGGAGCCTGCAGTGAGACGAGATCGTGCCACTGCACTCCAGCCTGGGCAACAAAGTGAGACTCTGCCTCAAAAAAAAAAAAAAAGATACTTGTTCCTTGACCTCCATAATGCCAAACATCCTGCTGAAAACTGAAAAAAATAAGGTAAACAATCCAGATATGTGAGCACTTAAGGCCCTGGATGGTATCAAAATATCTATATACTGTTCTGTAATTTTTCCATTTTTATTCAGGCTTGTCACAGTTTCTACCTTCTTTTTTCTTGCTTTGTGGTACAACTGCTAGATTGCCATAAGGTTACTGCTTTAACATATTAACATGTCTTTTGGTCAGAAATCAAAACAGCAGCAGCAGCCAGTGTCTCTAACTATGCAGCATAACGACAGCTTAGGGAAAAAGTCCACCATCAAATGACACCATTAGAGGTCTGGTTCTGTGCTAAGAACCACAATCTATACAATCTCTTCCAATCAATTGGCAGTCTAAGTTTATGAAACAGGCCTTAGGTGAGACAGCCAAAGGATCAAACCTAATGTGTGTTCCCCCAGTTTACCCTTCTTCCCTCCCGTATGGGTTCCACAGCACAGCAGCCATGGCCCCAAGAAAGAAAAGTGTTGCCCCTGAGTGGCCACGAGGAGGCAGAGCAGTGTCATGGGAAGGTCACTGGCTTTAGCAAGCAGCTGCACCAAAGATCAAAATTTTACTCTATTCTCTATCGACTTGGGACCTACAGTAAATTGTTCTCCGAGCCTCATTTTTTTTTTTCATCTAGAAAAGCTTCAGCGAATAATGGGACATTTATAAACAATGTACGTAAAGTATCTAGCATAGTATGGAATATTAGGTTTTCTCCTTTTCCTCTTAAACATTATTTAGCATTCTCTCTTACACAGTAGAGAAACCCCACCAGCCCACTTATTTAGGAATTATCTGAAATACTTTTGACCATTTTGAGCTTCAGTGTTCATATCTGCATGTCTATAAAAAAAACATAATGCCCTCCTTGCAGGGTGTTAGGAGAATTAAAGTTACTGGAGAGAAAGCACCATTACTGTGGCTGTTAGGTATCAAGCGCTCAAGATAAGGCGGCCACTGTTAAAATTATTATCCTGTGAGGAGATAGCAAATAAACAAGAGGTAGCTAGTGTCTATTACACTGCTTTTGAAACAAATAAAATTTAACCAAAATAACTCATGCTCCCTGGCTCATGTCCTCTTTACTACTAACCTGAAAATGGGGGCTAGATACACACTTGGCGATTTGTTTAAACAAAGGTTCTTGGATTTTAACAAATTGTGAAGGTTCAATCACATCCAATATTTCTTCCAGTTCCCCAAGGAACATGACCTGTAAGTACAAGCAAAACACAAGATGTGAGGCATGTCACAAAAAAAAATCCAGAAGAACAAGGAGGACTAATGAGAGTTTGGACTATTGTAAGAAAAATTTACACATAAAACCAAACATAAATGAACCAGGCATTATCCCATGTTAGAAAATGTTTGTTCCACAAAGAATTCACCACAGGGTACTTGGAAAAATTCTACATACTTGGAAAAAATACTCTTACTTATTATATATGTTACACAGAACAAGGGTAACTCACACACTGCACCGGCCCCTGAGAAGCAAAACTGACCCCGTAGGGCTTTCCTCTCTATTACTAGTAACCCAGCTCTCTTTCCATAACACTTTTTTTTTTTAAAAAAACAATGAGAAGGTAGCCCTCCTACATGGAAGAGCAGAAGTCCAAACGTGGTCATTTGCCAAATACTTATAGCCCCTGCTACATGCCTGATGCTCTAGAACGCACTCATTAATACAACAAAAAGTTCAAGAAACACAAATGAGCGGACTCACCCACATGCAGGTGCCACTTTAAACCCATGAGCACGCACTGACGCATTCTAGACACACACACACACACACACACACACACACACCACACACACACACACGCTTGCTCTCTATAGAGCACAGTGAATCTTGTGAACTCAGCACCGGGTGCCGCAAGAAAACAGAGTTTTTAGATCACAGTATACAGCCAAATCCACAGTAGAGTCAATTGTTTTAAATATAATGGGAAAATGACAGAGAAATAAAAACCAGTGTATGTATTTAGCTATAAAAAAATTACTTTGAAAAAAATAAAGTGAGCAATCAAAATATGAAAAATAACAATGCCTTCATATTTTGAAATGTATCTGGGTAGCAATGCACAGTTCAACTTTACCTAACAGATTTTAATTAAATGACTTTCTGAAATTAAAATAGGGTTTAGAGAATTGAAACTGATTTGAGAAGGAAGGTATTTCTGCTAAAAGTAAAATATAGTAGACCCTTGCCATTTGTTAATATGTATATGGAATTTCTCCCAAAATTTTAACCAAATATAAAACTAACAGCTGATCTTTTTTTCTGAGCCATTTTCCACATGGTTGCTAACCTGCCAGAAGAGTGGCTGCAGATCTGGTGCTCAGTTAGGCTCACCTCCAGCTAAGAAACTCACGCACTACCCTAAAACAACCTCACAAAGTAACACCTGCTTGGTGAGTTCTCAGCAAAGGTACAAATGATTGTAGGTCTGAACCCTCCAGGGTCATTTGTGAATGGCTGAAACTCAAGGTCTGTTGTCTATCCTAAGATGACACAGTTAAGATCCAGCTTTACTCAGCAAAACCTTCATATTATGAAGGGGGCCACTAGGAAGGGAATATCAACAAAGCTAGACAACTGGACACATGATTGGGGCCTGGCCTGGGCTGGGCTTACCTGAGGCTGAATAGCACAGTGAATAAAAAGCCAGGGTTCAGGAGTTAAGGAGGCAAGTTCAGGCCTAATCATCTGTACTTACTTAGTGTACTGGGGCAGACTATTTAACCCCTCTACAGTTTCAAAACTAGTAAAACAAGAGTTTTGATAGCGCTGCCTTATAGAGTTACAATGAGGTTTAAATGAGATGATGCTGTTTTGTTGTGTTTTGCTTGTTTTGTTTTGTTTTTGAGACAGTTTCACTTTTTTTGCCCAAGCTGGAGTGCAATGATACGATCTCAGCTCACTGCAACCTCCACCTCCCGGATTCAAGCGATTCTCCTGCCTCAGCCTCCTGGGTAGCTGAGATTACAGGCATGTGCCACCACGCCCGGCTAATTTTGTATTTTTGGTAGAGATGAGGTTTCTCCATGTTGGTCAGGCTGGTCTCGAACTCCCAACCTCAAGTGATCTGCCCACCTCGGCCTCCAAAAGTGCTGGGATTACAGGCGTGAGCCACCATGCCCGGCCCTGATGATGTGGTTTTATACATGCTTAGCCCAATGCTTGGCATTCAGTAAAATACTCAGTAAACTATGAACACTCTCTGACAGTAAACACTTACCTCTTTTTGACTACATGTTTTAGGCCAAAATTTCATTAACCCCCTAATAACCTAAAACGAAAAGGAGAAAAACAAATGGCATTTAATTTTTCATATATATTTCTGGGAAAGGTAATTTTTCTGAAGTTTTTGAAATTATGGAAGAAAGACTTACTGGTTCTGTGAGTGAAGGATCTTTCTCCAGAAACTGTACTATACAATATGCCAGCTGAGTAAAAAATAAAAGGCAAAATTTTAAATTCTATACAGTAAGGGCTCAAAAGATATAATATTAAAACTTCCTAAAAGGTTTCCAGACTGGTTTTAATAACTTCACATTCAATTCATTTTAATTATCATAAAAATAAAATCTATATAAAGCAAAATAAGAAACTACTTTTTCAAGCCAAAGACTAATATTAACATGGCTCCAGGGAATTTTTTTTTAAAAAAAGTATTAGGACATGAAGTATGCAGCTAATGAAAAGCAGAGGTGAGACATCATACTCAGCATATTGTGGAATTATCTCACCCACATACACTTTGAGCTACATCTCAGGGGCTTCCTTTCTCTCTTTGCTAACATCAACAGTACTGAGTTTTACTGTAGTTCCACAAGAGTCCTCTATGGGAAGTAAGCACTTAATAAAAAACTTTGCCAATTGCCTGAAATGGCACATGCAAACTAAAGCAGTTTCACAAGGAGATGAAAGATTGTACCTGCCAGTTAGACCCTAGAGAAATGGAAGAATAGTTCTACATCTGGTACTAACACATCTAACTAAGATTGTTTAAAATAATAATCATGAAATATGATATCCCATTTCAAAACCAAAGGCAAGATTTGTAAAAGGGCTTGCAAAGATTCTCAGACAAGAAAACCACCCTTGCAAAAGACCATTTTGATGGTGTTCTAAATTAGAAACATATGGATTAATTTTTCCTTGAAATACAGAATTTCACATTTAAAGAGGACCAGTGCTTAGAAAAATGTGTTACGTTTTTATGCAAACTCAAAACCTTCCCAATGCGGGTAAGAAGGAGTCAGAGTCTAGTCGTATTTAAAATTTTCCTATCCAAAATTAAAAATACTACCCAATAATTTATCTACCCCCAGTGACATAGTGACCATGCAAGGCAGTGTTAGCACAAAAATTAGAATGCGGACAAGACAGTGTATGCTTTTTAAAGTGATGAAGGCTTAAAGGGGAAAAAAATGTGAAAATACTGATTGATTTGTTTACTTGTGAGAGTGTTTATGTGTAGAAAGTGATAAAGACATGGTGAGTGACCTAGAACAGGAGGCAAAAAGGGCAACTGATAGACTAATGCAAATAGGATGGAACAAAACATTCAAGAACATTAAAACATGATTACATAGTCCAAAGATCTACATCTGCTAGGCTCCTGTGCATTTTATTATATGTAATATGTTCAGTATGTTATTGTGTGCACTTGGGCAAGTCATCTAAGTTCTCTGTAAAATAAAATAACCAAACAAGGGCTCCTCCTGCTTTAAAAATATTTCCATGATTCTACTGTGCATAGAAAAAAATGCATACATTTTTATTTCCCTCATGGAGTATTTTAAACTTTAATAAGTCTCTTTCCTTTAGGAATGAAGGCTATAGGCCTGGCAAAGGGCTGGGAGGCCAGGATGGGAGGATCACGAGGTCAGAAGACGCAGACCATCCTGGCCAACATGGTGAAACCCCGTCTCTACTAAAAACACAAAAATTAGCCAGGCGTGGGGGTGCGCGCCTGTAGTCACAGCTACTCGGGAGGCTGAGGCAGAAGAATCGCTTGAACCAGGGAGGCGGAGGCTGCAGTGAGCTAAGACTGTGCCACTGCACTCCAGCCTGGGCAACAGAGCGAGACTCCATCTCAAAAAAAAAAAAAAAAAAGGCTATATCAATATCAAAAAAACAATGAGTTTGCAAACTTTTTATTTGGCTTCTAAAAGTAGTTGTACAAAATCCTCCTACCTGTGCATGGAAGAGTGATAAGCTCCTGACAGTGTGTAAGGGGATCAATACTTTCACCAGAAACTGTTTGTGTTCTGCCTTAAGAGGTAAAGCAAAGCCATTGATAATACTAGGGAGAAAAAAGAGACACAAATTAGCAATGTTACCACAACAAGTTAAACTGAGACAAACTGTTCTTGTGATATTAGTTAAACTTAATCAGTTCGTTTGTACAAAACAACATAATACCCACCCCAGTGGCATTCAGAATTTCTTTTCTTTTCTTCTTTTTTTAGACAGAGTCTTGCTCTATTGCCCAGGCTGGAGTGCAGTGGCCCAATCTCAGCTCACTGCAACCTTCACCTCTGAGATTCAAGCTATTCCCATGCTCAGCCTCCCAAGTAGCTGGGGTTACAGGCACCCACCACCATGCCTGGCTAATTTTTTTGTATTTTTAGTAGAGACGGGGTTCACCATGTTGTTCAGACTGGTCTAGAATTCTTAACCGCAGCAAGTGATCTGCCCGCCTCGGCCTCCCAAAGTGCTGGGATAACAGGCATGAGCCACCACACCCAGCCAGGATTTCTTAATGACTTCAAGGCATACAATAATTTGGAAGGAAATTTATGAGAAGAAAATTTGCTTCTGATTACCCAACAAAGGCTCCTGTGCTCCTAAAATTAGATGGTTTCCAAAAGCTCTTTATCAAAACTCTTTATTTTCCCTCCCTTTTCCTTCTCCAAATAATGGCCCGCCTTGCTTGCTTCCGCCTTAAATATGACCTTTACCATTTCCAGGCATCATTCTTTCTCATTCCTGAAACCTCTGCCCAGCCTAGGAAAGTCACTGAGAGAAAGCTGTGTGACTCCACCTTCTTTTTCTCTTCATATTAGGAGAAAATATTAAGTAATCACATTGTCCAGCTACATTATCCTCCCTTGTGTGTAGAAACTTAGACCACAGCTCTTTCCAATTTATTCCACTACTCCAAGCAGCAGCTGTTCAAGGACTATACCCGGATACACAACTCCTTTGAAAATGGCAATCTTTCCAATTATTATAAACCTGCTTTCAACAGATAAGGCAAAGGACCAGATAGCCTAAAAACTAATGAGAATAAGATGTTTTGGAGTAACTGGTCCGACCATAATTAGATGTATCATCTTTCTACTAATGAATGAACTGTTAGCTCTTTCAGTCATTCCAGTGGAACTGGCAATGCATAATTGTGGAAGAAGGGAAACAGGAAATTGTGTCTTGTACAGTCAGTTGGAAAATATGCTAACAGACATAAATGAGAGAGACCCAATGTACATAGAGCAAGAGAACTAAGTGAGCATCTCCTGGTGCCACTTGAACCTAATTTTTAAAATAATATTCACCTGAAATTAGCAATTAGAAAAACCGTGCTCACCTTCCTAGTATTTCCAGCAGTTCAGCTACACCATTGAAGTGTTCTGTTTCATAAACAAACCTGAGAGAAGAGGAGAAACAGGAGGAGAAAGGAGGAGAGAAGGAGAAGGGAGGGAGAAAAAGAGGAGGAGGAGGGGGAGGAGGAGGGGAGGACGAGAAGGGGAAGGACGAGGAGAGCGGGGAAGAGAGGAGGAGAGGGAAAAGAAGGGGGAGAGGGGGAGAAGGAGGAGGAGGAAGAGAGGAGGAGGAGAGGAGGGAAAAGAGGAGGAGAGGGGGGAGACAGGGGATGGGGGAGAGACGGGAAGAGAGGAGAGGGAAGACAAGATGGGAAGAGATGGGGAGAAGAGGAGGGGAAAAGAGGAGGAGAGGAGGAGGAGAGAGGAGGAGAGGGGGAAGGGGGGAGAGGAGGAGAGGATGGAAGAGAGGAGGAGCAGAGGAAGAAGGGAAGAGGATGGGGAAGAGAGGAGGAGAGGGAGGAGAGGAAGAGGGGAAGAGAGGAGGAGGAGAGGAGGGAAAAGAGGAGGAGGGGGGGACGGGATGGGGGAGAGACAGGAAGAGAGGAGAGGGAAGAGAAGATGGGAAGAGGGAGAAGAGAGGAGGGAAAAGAGAAGGGGGGGGGAGAGGAGGAGAGGGTGGAAGAGGAGGAGCAGAGGGAGAAGGAGGAGGAGGGGGGAAGAGAGGAGGAGACGGGCGAAGAGAGGAGGAGAAGAAGGGGGAGAGAGGAGAAAAGAAGGGAAGGAGGAGAAGAGGAGGAGAGGGGGGGAAGAGAGGAGGGGGGAAGAGACGAAGAGGGGGGAAGACAGGGGAGGGAAAGGTGGGGGAGAGAAGAGGAGAGGAAGGAGAGGAGGAGAAGCGGGAGGGGGCAGGAGGGGAGGAAAGAGGAGGAGATGGTGGAGGAGAGAAGGAGAGGGAGTAAGAGAGGAGGAGGAGAGGGGAGAAAAGAAGAGAGGAGAAGAAAGGAGGAGAGGAGGAGGAGGAGAAGGGGGGAGGAGGAAAGCAGGAGAGGGAGAGGAGGAGGGGGAAAGTAGGGGGAGAGGAGGGGTAGAGAAGAAGGAGGGGGAGGGGAGGAGGGGGAGAGGAAGAAGAATAGAGGAGGAAGAGGGTGGGAGGAGAAGATGGGGGAAGAGAGAAGGAGGAAGCGAGTAGAGGGAGAGGAAGGAGAGAGGACAGGAGAATGAAGGAAGGAAGGCAGAAAGGGAAAAAGAGAAGTCAGTATACTGTTTTCAGATATTTGAGATTTACTTAATACTTCCATAAAAATACCAACTTTGCTTCTCTTTATTCCCCCATCACCCTCCACTTACCTTAGAAAAATATTGTTAATCTGTTTTCGGATAAATGCTCTAAGACCAAGAAACTTGCCATAAATTCTGTGTAAGACTGTTTTTAAGTAGTCCCGTTCCCGAGGGTCTTCGCTGTCAAATAGCTCCAGAAGCTGTTGTAAATGAGACATTACAGCTGTCAAAGGCAGTTTCAGAAAAGGATTTAGGAATTCTATTATTTAAAATCCCCTCCTTCTTTCCTCAAAAATGTGTTGAATATCTATTATGTGCCAGGCACAGTGCTAGTTTTTGGGCATATCATGATAAACAAGTCAGACAAGGAGCTTATATTCCACTAAAGAAATACAAATACAAAATAACAACAATAAAAGTAATAATATGAATAATAGCTAATACACATATGGCACTTACTGTGATCATCAGGCAATTTTCCACGCAATCTACATATTAATCCTCCCGATGAGGTAATTTTGTCCCCCTTTTACAAAAGAGGAAACTGGCGCACATAAGGGTTAAAAAACGTGCCCACGGTCTCACAGCTAATAGGTGGTAAAGCTAGAATTTGAATCCTAGCAGTTGAGGCCATAAGTCCATGATCTCAACCACTTCACTATGCTACCTACTGATATTCCAAATACACAGTTAAAATAAGCTGACTGGGCGTGGTGACTCACGCCTGTTATTCCAGCACCTGGGGAGGCTGAGGCAGGTGGATTACCTGAGGTCAGGAGTTTAAGACCAGCCTGGACAACATGGTGAAACCCTGTCTCTACTAAAAATACAAAAATTAGCCACGTGTGGTGGTGGGCGCCTGTAATCACAGCTACTCAGAAGGCTGAGGCAGGAGAATCACTTGAACCCGGGAGGCAGAGGTTGCAGTGAGCCAAGATCGCACCATTGCACTCCAGTCTGGGTGACAGTGCGAGACTCAGTCTTTAAAAAAAAAAAAAAGGATAAGCCTTCAGCTCTACTAGAATATTCAGGAAAATGAAAAAAATCTGAATCAAAGCAAGCATCAAAAAGTCTCAATGATATTGGTAACAGTCCTTTTTAGATCCGGACTCTTGTTATGTAGGTGTGCTCACTCTGTAAACAGTCATCGAAGTGAATGTTGATTATTTCTGTACATATGTTATATGTGAAAAAGGTTTTGTTTTGTTTTTTTTTTTGAGACAGAGTCTTGCTTTGTTGCCCAGGCTGGAGTGCAGTGGCATGATCACAGCTCACTGCAACCTCTACCTCCTGGGTTCAAGCAAGCAATTCTCAGCCTCCCAAGTAGCTGAGACTACAGGCACCTGCCACCACACCCAGCTAACTTTTTGTATTTTTAGTAGAGACGAAGTTTCGCCATATTGGTCATGCCCAGCTGTGGATAACATGTTTAAGTTCCCAAACATTTGTAATCTAAAGTTAATAACCAAATCCTGATAGCATCACATCTATGTGCTCAAAATGAAGTCCACACAACTAGTCCAAAAGAGGTAACAAGCTAAAGTTTCAGCCAAATGCCAGTGGGCACAACAGATTCAACTCAATGTCTACCAAAAATTCCAGCTGCTTTGTTTTTGTGTCATTGACAAGCTGATACTAAAATTAATATGGAAATGCAAGAGAGCCAGAAGAGCCAAAATACTCTTGAGGGAAACAAAACTTGAAAGATTCACACTTCTCTATTTCAAAACTTAGTCCAAATACAGTCATCAAGACAGTGTGGTACTGGCATAAAGACAGACATACAGATTAATGGGAATAAAATTGAGAGCCCCAAAATAAGCCCTCACATTTATGGTCAACTGATTTTCAATAAGAATGCCAAGTCATTTCAACGGGGAAAGAATAGTATTTTCAACAAATGGTGCTGCAACAACAGGATATCCACATGCAAAAGAGTAAGCTGAACCTCTACCTCACAATATACATTCAGATTAACTCAAAATGAAATCAACCTAAAATTAAGAGCTAAATTATATAAAAAAAAAAAGAAGAATAAATCTTCATAACCTTCGATTAGGTCATATTTCTTAGATATGACCCAAACCATAAGCAACAAACAAATAAATTAGACTTCCCCCAAATTGAAACCATTCATGCTTCAAAGGACACCATCAACAAAGTGAAAAGAGAATGCACACACTGGGAGAAGATACAGCTGACCCTGTGCAAGTTCACTTGCATGCAAATTTTCTTCCACTCTTGGCTGGACGTGGCGGCTCACCCCTGTAATCCCAGCACTTTGGGAGGCTAAGGCAGGTTGTTCACTTGAGGTCAGGAGTTTGAGACCAGCCTGGCCAACATGGTGAAATCCCATCTCTATTAAAAGTACAAAAATTAGCTGGGTGTCGTGATGGGTGCCTGTAATCCTAGCAACTCAGGAGGCTGAGGCAGGAGAACTGCTTGAACTTGGGAGGCAGAGGTTGCAGTGAGCCGAGATTGCACCTGCACTCCAGCCTGGGAGAGAGAGCAAGACTCGGTCTCAATTAAAAAAAAAAATTTTTTTTTTCTTCCACTCTTGCTACCCTGAGACAGCAAGACCAACCCTTCCTCTTCCTCCCAACCTCCTAAGCCTACGCAACGTGAAGACCACAAGGATGAAGATCTTTATGATGACCTACCTCCCATTAATGAACAGAAAATGTGTTTTCTTTTCTTCATAATTTTCTTAACATTTTCTTTTCTCTAGCTTGCTTTATTGTAAGAACACAGTATATAATACAGATAGCATACAAAATATGTGTTATTCAACTGTTTATGTTATCAGTAAGGCTTCCTGTCAACAGCAAACTATTTGTAGCTAAGTTTCTGGAAAGTCAAGTTATACATATACTTTTCAACTGCTCAGGGGTTCACTGCCCCTAATATCTGCACTGTTCAAGGTCAACTGTATTTATAAACCATATATCTGATAAGGAACTAGTATCCACAATATATAAAGAACTTTTAGGTCAGGCATGGTGGCTCACACCTACAATCTCAGCACTTTGGGAGGCAGAGGCGGGTGGATCGCTTGTGCCCAACAGTTTGAGACCAGTCTCGGCAACATGGCAAAATCCTGTCTCTTCAAAGAAATTCAAAAATTAGCCAGGCTTGGTGGCACGTGCCTGTAGTTCCAGGTATTTGGGAGGCTCAAGTGGGAGGATCACCTGAGCCTCAGGAGATCAAGACTGCACTGAGCCGTGATCGTGCCACTGCACTTCAGTCTGAGCAGCAGAGAGAGAAACTCTGTCTCAAAAACAAACAAACAAAAAAAAAAAAACAGAAAAAATAATTTTAAAAGCTCAACAATAAGAAGAAAACCCAGTTTAAAAATGGACAAAGGATTTTATTTAACAG
This sequence comes from Trachypithecus francoisi, assembly GCF_009764315.1. Classification (NCBI taxonomy): domain Eukaryota; kingdom Metazoa; phylum Chordata; class Mammalia; order Primates; family Cercopithecidae; genus Trachypithecus; species Trachypithecus francoisi. Next base: position 41,775,441 of record NW_022681468.1, on the reverse strand, counting down.
CTAAATCGCAAAGGAAGTATACAAATTTTGGTCAATAAACACATGAAAAGTGCTCTATTTTATTGATCATTATAGAAAAGCAAACCCTGGCTCACACCTGTAATCCCAGCACTTTGGGAGCCAAGGAGGTAGATCACAAGGTCACGGTTTGAGATCAGCCTGGCCAACGTGGTGAAATCCCATCTCCACTAAAAACACAAAAATTAGTCAGGCGTGCTGGCACACGCCTGTATTCCCAGCTACTCAGGAGGCTGAGGCAGAAGAATTGCTTGAACCTGAGGTAGAGTTTGCAGTAAGCCGAGATCGCACCACTGTACTCCAGCCTAGGCGACAGAGCAAGACTCCACCTCGGAAACAAAAAAAAAGAAAACCCAACAAGGAGATATTCATTGGATGGCTATAATGAAAAAGAGGGATAATAAAAAGTGTTGGCGAGGATATGGAGAAACTGGAACCCTCATCATTGTTGGTAAGAATGTAAAATGGTGCAGCTATTTTGGAAAACAGTTTGGCAGTTCCTCAAATCTCCCAGAGTTACTATATGACTAAGCAATTCCACTTTCATGTATATATCCAACAGAACCGAAAACACATGTCCACACAAAAATGTGTACACAAATGTTCATGGGAGCAATATTCATAACAGCTAAAAAGTGAAACAACCCAAATATCTGTCAGCTAATAAACAAAATGTGATGCCAGGGAATATTATTCAGCCATAAAAAGGAACAAAGTACTGATATATGTTACAACATGAATGAATCTTTCAAACATCATGCTAAGTAAAAGAAACCAGACACAGAAGGTCATACAATGTGTGACTCCATGTATGTGAAATAACCAGAATAGGCAAATCCACAGTGGCAGAAAGCAGAATGGGGAGTGGCTACTAATAGGTCTGGATTTATTTTTTGAGACAGAGTCTTGCTCTGTCACTAGGCTGGAGTGCAATGGCGCTATCTCAGCTCACTGCAACCTCCACCTCCCAGGTTCAAGAGATTCTCCTGCTTCAGCCTCCCATGGGTCTGAATTTCTTCAGGGGATGATGAAAACATCCCACAATGATACTGTGGTGATGGTTGCACGACTCTGTAAATATACTAAAAACCACTAAATTGGAAACTTTAAAATGGCGAATTTTAGGTGTATGAATTACAACACAATATATCTGCTACCTTTACAAAAAGTCAGTGTGCAAGTTCCTCTGGCTGAAGAACAAACTTGGAAATCGGTTTGAATGTTACTGAGTTGTTTTTTTATTACATTCATCATCATTGAAATAAAGTAAAATTCAGTTCTAGTGTCTTTATAGAAAAACATTTCAAGAGCACATAGCACACAAATTAAAGCAGACTACCATCGTCATCAAAAAGGCTATCGAGACATATGTAAGTTTGACCTCAGGTGATTAAGACATGAGGTTGAGACTGACAGCAGAATTAAAACTTCATGGTCAATAATCGAATGTGCTTTTGTTTGGTGTTTTACTTTAAATAAAAGACAGAGTTATGGGCCAAAAAAAGGCCCCTCAAACATGGCAGGAAACACAAACTAAAGGATGGTCTTCAAAAATAGGTAGACAGACAGGACACAACTTTTAGCTACACAATGCCATCCACCATCCATCTATCATTCATTCATTCATTCATTCATTTTAAAAATGAGTATTTCAAGTAAACACTTATGGTGTGCTTATTAAGGGCCAGCCAGTGGGCAAGCTGTCAGGGATACAATGATAAGCAAGACAGATACAGTCTTTGCTTTCTCAGAGCCTATTCTAATGGGGAATACAAACAATTAAATAAACAGCATGTTAAGTAGTTCAGGATGTTGTATAAACACACAGCAGACACACCTACTGTACTTGGAAGAAGTGGAGTGATCAGGGAAGGCTTCTAAAGGAAGAGACATCCAGGCCGACCCATGAAGAAATGAGGAGTTAGAAGTGGGATAAGAGTGCTCCTCACCGGTTCAATAGTACATGCTTTTACTACCAACCTATCCAAACAGAAGACGTTGTGAACTACCGCTCTCTGCCCATTCAGCAATACAATAACTACATACGTACTGAGTTCTTTCTATGTGCCAGCGATGGTCCTCATTGCTGGACATACACATTGTAGAACAATTGTGGAGCCCATCAGGGGAGGCAATGGGCAAGTTAACACATTTCCACAAGAAAACATTCTATCTAGGAAAGAAAGGCATGTAGCTCCAACTAGCAAAAAAAAAAAAGGCCCCATATAGACTCAATATCTCTTTATCTATAATAAAGTTCCAAATGACAAAAGCTCTCTAATCCACCCACCCAGTCCACCCATCCACCCAATCCCATTCCAAGGCTAATAGAAATAATTAACCTTGTAGGTTTTATTTTTTAAATTTGGTTTCTACTTTTAAGTGTTTCAAAAGGCTTTAATGAATAACTTATAACCAATATAAGAGGAGGTTTGAGGGTGTGTAATATTAGCAAAACTTGAATCAACTTTCCTTATATACTCTTAATCTTGAGATTAATGAATACATAATAATTAAGCAAGAAATGTTTAACTGATGTTTTCATTAGGCTCTCAAACAAAATGCATTGCCGGGTGCCTAACTTTAGATATTTACAAAGTCACAAATATTAAATGTATTATGTTCTATGAGAAAGAAAGATGAACTACAGTATTAAACTATTTTTCTGCTTCTTTGTAGAACATGCTTTTGATGATTTTATGATGCATGAGACAGAAATATAATAGTGCACAGGCCAAAAAAAGGGGGAGTAGGATGAGCTCTGATTTCCAAAACAAAATAATATGAGTGTGCTTAGTCATATCTATAGTCCCAATCACTTCCACACAAAAAAAGAAATACACGCCCACACCTGTAAATGCCTAAGTGGACTGTGCCATCCATAATATAACAGGCAGCTTGTAGTCAAAGAAAAGAAGTTAAGAAGCTGGAGCATTTCCAAGGTGATTACACAGGAAAGACAGACCTGTCAACACACTTAACTCCAAGTTTACAGAAACCAGCCTTCTTGAAGCTCACAAATAGGGATAAACTACATAGTGATTTAGCCAAATAACCTTTCTTTGAACTCATAAATCTACAATGAAATGAGAAGAGTGAAATGAAAAAGGGCTATAGGGGCCTTCCAGCTAGGCAGGGGAACGGAACCTCTCTCCTCCTGAATCCTCCCTAAAATGACAGTGAAACAATAAGAATAGAAGAAAGCCTTGGCATAGAGGGAAGTAGAGAGAAAATTTGGACTTATTTGTAGACTTCTCAAAGATGGAAGTGGATGACAAGAGGTAACTATCTTAGGTTTCCTCTTTCTCCAGTCTGCTAAGTGTTTTTCCATTCTGCAAGCAGGGAAGGAAGCCAACAAGAAGCAGGCCAGTTCACTCCACAGAACCCTTAAAAGGCTTAGAAACTAAAGGCACCAGATATATTTGATGGTAAGGGTGTGAGAAATAGCTAAAAACAGGAGGACTGGTTGAAAGTCTGTAGAAGACCCCCCAGATCCCATGTAGTGTACTGATGATTTACAATGTAAGTCTGGAGAGAATGAGTAAGTATCTAGTCTTGGAGACATCATACACATTAAGTAAATCAATTGTTGGAAATAATGGGATGAAATAAAACTCTGCATACCTAAAAGGGATATATTTGACAGCTTTCTTACCTGACCAGGCTCCCAATGCTATATAAGTCAGAAGATCAGAAAGTCCCTTTTGGAAGAAACTGACAGCCTCAAGAGGAAAGACCTACAGATATGCTAACAGCTGAGGGTTTCCTAATGAAATGGCAAGGTCCCTGACCAGTTATCCCATTCAAAGTCACCAGATGCCAAGTGTCACTATGCAAATATAAACACACATGTGCACACTGTAACATACACAAGTTCTAAGCAACTTTTCGGTAGACTAACATGTAATTATGACTATGAAGTCAAAGATCACCAGATATTTTAACATAAAAGACCACAACAAACAATTATAAGGAACTCAGAGGAAACAAGCACCATGCTAGGAGTACCAAAAAAATTGCAAAAAGGAAACGATAACATCCTCAAATATAAACAAATATGCTGGATCCTTGAAATAAAACAGAGTGCTGTTATTCAGGTAAATATTCAGGACATTTTTTAAAAGCTTTCAGAAGTTCAACATATAACAAAAATTTTAGCAGAAGCAATAGAACATTAAAATGAGCAAATCTACCCCTGAACATACAACCAAAAAACAGAGATAATATATAGAAGAAGATTTTAAAAACCAAGAGATCCAATACATAATAGCAATCTAGAAAGACATGGAGACAGAAAAATAGAAAACGAACAGAAGGAAATTATCTGAGGAATAATTCAATTCAATTTCCAGGGAAAAAAAAAGTCATGAATGTCAATACAGATATGGCCCATTAAGTGTTCCGCACAACAAATGAACAAAGACTCACACCAAAGCACATCACTTTCTGGACGTGGGGACAAAGAGAAGATTTCAAAGAAGTTACAAAGAAGACACGTCATTATAAAGGATAAGGCATTCAGCTGGTGCAGGGCTTTTTAATACCAACACTGGAAGCTGGGAAACAATGGATCAATTCCTTAAAACATCTGGGAAAGTTCCAAATTTACACCTAGCCAAAACATCAATCAAGTAGGTAGGCAGGCCGGGCACAGTGGCTCACACCTGTAATCCCAGCACTTTGGAAGACAAAGGCGGGCTGATCACTTGAGGTCAGAAATTTGAGATCAGCCTAGACTAACGTGATGAAACCCCATCTCTACTAAAAATACAAAAATTAGCCTGGTGTGATGGCATGCGCCTGTAATCCCAGCAGCTGGAAGTTGCAGTGAGCCAAGATCATGCCACTACACTCCAGCCTGGGCAACAAAGCAAGAGTCTGTCTCCCCCCCCCAAAAAAAAGTAGGCAGAATAAAGACATTTTCAGACAAATGATCTCAGAACATTTACATCCCATTCATGCTTTTTTAGGAAGAATCTAGAAGGTATGTTCCACCAAATAAGAAGTTAAACAAGTAAGGACACAGTGTAGAAGGGCAGCAAAGGGAAGTGCTGGGATGACTGTGTGGGTGGCCCAGAGCAAGCAACCAGTGCCAATAAGAGCAGGATGACCAGGGCTCCAAGAAGAAGGTCTCCAAGGAAAAAAAAAAAAGGAACTGATAGACTAGTTGATATGTGGGTCATACTGAGAAGGGCTGTATGGTACTCTCAGAGAATTAAGGTATATACTAGTATACCTTAATACTAGTGATGAATACACAGGAAAGCAAGTAAAAAATAAGGCAACTATTTTCCTAAATTAAAAAAAAAAGGCTCTACAAGAAAAGAAATATAACCATGTGCCTTGTAATGAACAACATGTATAAATAGTACTCATTCTATCATCTGATTCATTCAAATTTTGTGATACAACATTGGATGTAGAGAGAGAGTTATAGTGGGAGATACATAATGGTTTACAGTAGGAAGTTGACAGACATAAATAAAACCTAAAATGACAAGTTAAGAAATAGCAGTATAAGCATGCTGTTTAGAAAGATGGAAATAAATATATAGAAACAACTGGAAGACTTAAATGTGGTTACCTCCAGGAAACAGGACTCTGGTTTGGAGGAAGATGAGGCAAGAGATTTGCCATTTTTCATTAAAAACCATAAAAACATATTTGAATTTTAAAAGTTGGCATTATCAAAACTATTTTTAAAAGTCATTAAGAGCAAAAGATTTCGAGCAAAAAAACCCAGATGCTCTCTGCTACAATAAAGAATTACCCTGCCCTACTCCATGTAAAGTAAGATTTTAGAGAACATCAAAAATCTTCAAGTAGATAACCGATAAAATTGGTATTCTAAATGTTTTCATCCAAAGTGCCACAGAGCACTCAAATCAGATGTCCACATTTCTGGCTTTGTTTGCAACTTTCTCCCACTGTCTGAAAACTATCTTCCTCATACTTTCACCTTGGCCAAATACAGAGAAAACAGCCCAGAACAAAGAAGCCAGAGCCAAAGGTAGTCAGTCTGACTCCAATGAATCAGATCGACTCAAGGGATGCACTGTATGAAATGAAGCAACCTATGGGGCAACCACTGAGAAAGGACAATGGGGACAAGGGATCAAAAGGTTGCGATCACAAGCTTCTGGCAATTCTGACTCCAAGACTCCTATGGAAATTCAATATAAAACTTTCAAAAGTGTAAGGCGTACAAATATGAATAACTCCACCAAGTCACACGCTTTTATTTTCCTCCATTTAATTTCAGGCATTCTTTCCACAAACCAAAGAAGTCCACTTTTTTCCCCTTGAGCATTCTATCTATTTCAAGACAACCTTATGATTTAAGTTTTTAAGACAACCAATTTGGTCAGCAATTCAAGAAAGAGCTATTGTGCTAAATAATGATGCACTTAGTGGGAAGCAGGCAGGGACTAGCTACATAATTTGTGGGGCAAAATGACATACAGTGGTCCTTGCTCAAAAAGTATTAGGAGTTTCAAGACAGCAAGAGCAGAGCACTAAACCAAGCACAGGGCCCTTCTAAGCACAGGGCCCAGTGTAACTGCACAAATTACACAACCAGGAAGCTGGCTCTGAATGCAGGAGTCAGAGCAATAAAGCCCTTTTTACAAGATTTTTGAGTTACACACTGGACAGGACAGGATGAGGTGATCTGCTGTTAACTGATAATTGGTAACGGCTATCTCATAAAATTCCAGGTAGAAATAAATGCTCTAAACTCTTATTTGCTATAGGCTGTGAGAGGGAAATGTAAACATTTTGACATATTCAAGGAACTCGGTCGGAAAATACAAACTCATTTGTATTGGAGCTGAGATTCAAGGCCTCGTGGAATTTATTTCAGTCTAGAACTAAAAATTTTTTAACAGGTTGGCTTATCTCATGTCCAATTTGTGTTGAGTTTTTAAAAACACAATAACAAAAGGTCACTTTTAAGGACAGGCTGAATGATTTGCATGATTTGCATAATTTACATGATAATTAAAGCACCTTTCAGCTAAATATAACAGCAAATGTGAAGTACAAATTACTAAATAGCAATCTCCAGCAGTACATATGTTTACGTGGATACTTGAATAGTATGTCTCTTAGCAACCACTGACTGTTTCAGATTTGCAAAGTAGTTGAAAGCAATCTTTAGAAATATGTTGCTAAACTCTTGCCACAATAATCCACCCAATGAAATAATACAAGGTTTGGCAATTCATTTGGGTCTAAAGAAGGGGTTGGGGGATCATAAAGCAACTATTTTCCCAGCCATCCCAATACAGATGAAAATTATCTTTATTGATAATAGACAAAATTGTTCCATAAGCCTAGGCAAGTCTACATACTCATAGCTCTAGAAGGCAGTTTACCAAGTTACTTAAGTCTAAAATCAACACTACCACAGACAAAAGTGCACTATGCAATGAATTGACTATCTTTGATATATCTCTAACAGCTTTCTTGTGCAAACACTTAAGTGAGTACACAAAAAATGCTACAGGTTATGTAAATCTAGATTTAATAAAAATCACAATGAAATTCAAGTAAGCCAGTCATACTATTCTAGGATAATAAAACACTTCAAACAAAAACATTCAAAACCCTTGAATGAAAAACGACAGACTGTTGGCCGGGTGTGGTGGCTCATGCCTGTAATCCCAGCACTTTGGGAGGCCGAGGGGGGCGGATCATGAGGTCAGAAGTTCGAGACCAGTCTGCCCAACATGGTGAAACCCTGTCTCTACTAAAAATACAAAAAATTACCCAGGCATGGTGGCGCGCGCCTGTAGTCCCAGCTACTCGGGCCACTGAGACAGAAGAATCACTTCAATCCAGGAGGCAGAGGTTGCAGTGAGCCGAGATCAAGCCACTGCAATCCAGCCTGGGTGGCAGAGCTAGACTTCATCTCAAAAAAAAAAAAAGAAAAACAACAGACGGTTTTGTCTGGCCCTACCAAAATATGGCTTTCCAGATTGTCTTGAAAAACCAAAAGATCCAGCAAGACTTGGCTCACTTACCTAGAGACCAACCGTTACTGGGAGTGGATTGGCAACAGGATCTAAGCTCTCTAAATCACCACAGTTTCCATCACTCCTTTGGTCATACCCACACTACTTCATTATGTACCATTTGTTTGTCCTCTGTAAAGATTTAAATGAGCTATCCCTGGTTTTCACACATTATAAATTATACATTCCTGGCACTAATAAACATTTATGTCCAACACTGATTGGAGGAAATCAGTTGGCAAAGTGTGGAACTGAACAGAATCCAGAGACACAGGAGACCCATGTAACATCTTAAGAGAACCCAACAGCCTGTGAAGAACCATGTACGTAGAGTCCAATGGATATCAGTGATCTTTAGAATAAGAGTTGGATTTCAAATAATTCATAACGTGCTAGGTAAGACATGACAGGCTAACACTATATGATTTCATGGACTGAAGCTATTAAAGAAAACACAGCTTAAGAAAGTTCTCAAAACAAGAATCCTAATAAAAATATTAGTGACAGCACCAGCATTAACGTTTACTGAATATGAACCAAGTGTTGGGAATACTTTTGAGAGCTTGTATAGGTATTTAGTTGTTAAATCTCCAAAACAACCTTACAATGTGGTTATATTACGGATATTTTGCATCTACTTTCTAGATGAGGAAACTGAGGCACAGAGTAGTTATGTCACTTGTCCAAGGTCAAACACAAAAAAATGGCAGAGCCCAAATTCAAATCAGTCTGTACACTTAACCACCAATCTATACCGCTTCCTGAGGAAGAAAAATTCAAGGTATTGAAAAAGGCACTTGAGGCAACACAGGAAGCTTTCCTTTGCGCTTTAGATTTTAAAAAGGGCAGATATAAATGCTGAAAGGAAGGAAGCAATGAATACTGGGCATAAAAGAATGGGCTATCCTACAAAAATAGTCTTAGGAAGACTAATGCACAAAATCAGCTGAGGTTTATGAAAAATTGCAAGGCAATAAAATGAGAACGTACTTGCAGATGAAATTTTTTATTATTCTTTTTGATTATAACATATATGCTCATTATTTTTTAAATGTAAAAAACAGAGATATCTAAAAAACACGAAGCGAAGATCATCACATATAATCACCCCCTTCCAGCCAATTAACAACAATTTGGTAGAACTCCTTTCAAAATCATTAATGCATATTGCTATAGTCTGCATGTTTCCCCTAAACTTCATGTGATAGGAATTTAATCCCCAATGAAACAGTGTTGGGAGGTAAGGCCTTTTGGTAGGTGTGGAGGTCATAAGGGTTCTGCCCTCATAAATAGATTAACGCCACTATAAAAGGGGATTTGGGACCTGGGTTCACTCTCTCTCACCCTTCTGCCTCCACCACGTGAGGGCACACACAGTAAGATGGCACTCGTTAGATGCCAGCACCTTGATCTTGGACTTCCCAGCCTCCAGAACGGTAAGAAATAAACTGCTGTTCTTTATAAATTACCCAGTCTGAGGCATTTTGTTAAAGCAGCACAAAAGAACTAAAACAAAAATACTAACATTATTTTTCCCTAAAATAACAGATACAGGCTCAAAAATTACACTGTTCTATGACAATGCATGTTTCACTTAAAACTAGATCACGAGTAGGTCTATCACATTCTTTTTACAAACTGATGAATATTTCACTCTACAAATGTTCACAGCTCAATTACCTCCTACTAAGGAACTTAAAAGTTATTTTCTAATTTTCTAATAATTATTAACAATGGTGCATTCAATACCTTTGTATATACATCTTTTATACATATCTGATCGTTTCTCGTGGACTTGTTGGGTCTAAATTTAAGCTGATAGAATTGTCCTCTTCAGGACAATTATGCCAATTTAATGTACGTGTGTATATAGCCATCTATTCATATGTCTATTCATTCATTTATTTGGTACAACTGCTTAGGAGTTTTATGGCACACTCAGCAGGGTCATCTCCACCTAAGGTACTATTATGTTCCATTCTCCTGTTCTGACGCCATACCATTTTAATTAATTTACCTTTTCCTTTGTAGTCTATTATTTAATAAGTATCATTAGTCATCTTTTTCAAAAATTTATTTCATGAACTCTAAACGTTTCAAGTTTTTAAAAAATTGTAATTTTAATTAGAACTGTACTAATGTAGAAATAATTTGGAGATTATATGAACATCTTTCTGATAGTCTTCCCATCTAGGAATATGCCACATTTCTGCATTTACTCAAGCCTTCTTTAAGTTTCATATAGATTTTTAAAATTCTATTTCAAAAAATGAAGATTTTAAAATTAATATTGGAAGCCAGGCACAGCGACTCATGCCTATATTGCCAGCACTTTGGGAGGCCAAGGTGGGCAGATCACTTGAGTACAGGAGTTCAAGAGCAGCCTGGCCAACATGGTGAAACCACGTCTCTACCAAAAATAAAAAAATTAGGGCTGGGCATGGTGGCTCATGCCTGTAATCCCAGCACTTTGGGAGGCTGAGACGGGAGGATCATGAGGTCAGGAGTTTGAGAACAGCCTGGCCAACATAGTGAAACCCTGTCTCTACTAAAAATACAAAAAATTAGCCAGTCGTGGTGGTGAGTACCTGTAATCCCAGCTACTCAAGGAGGCTGAGGCGGCAGAATTGCTTGAACCCGGGAGGAGGAGGTTGCAGTGAGCTGAGACTGTACCACTGCACTCTAGCCTGGGTGACAGAGCAAGACTGTGTCTCAAAAAAACAATCAAACAAACAAACAAAAATTAACTGGGTATGGTGGTGCACGTCTGTAATCCCAGCTACTCAGGTGGCTGAGGCACAAGAATCGCTTGAACTTGGGAGGTGGAGGTTGAAGTGAGCTGAAATCGCACCTCTGCACTCCAGCCTGGACAACAGAGCAAGACTCTGTCTCAAAAATAAATAAATAAATAAAAATAAAATTATTGGAATCAAAAAAAAATACATTCTATCAATGTGGGCAGACAATATATGAGGGGGGTGTGAAAAGATGAATAAATACTTAATGAGCAACTACTACACTCCATAGGTGATAACAGTAGACATTTTTACAAGTCATCTCATTTTATCTCATAACAAGCCTACTTGCTGTGACTTGTTGTGACAGGTGACTCTTAATGTAATTTTATAGAAAAAGACACTAAGGATCAGAGTAGTCAATAATCTGCCCAAGGTTTTCAGTCACCTGTTTTAAGATTGAAGGCAGGGATCCTGTCTTTGTATCCACACTGCCAAGTGAACTAAGCAGACTTGACAACTGTCAATTTTGAGGTGTCTCCTATTTTACTTAACAGTATCTTATTTATCCTGTTATCCCATGTCATGAATGAGGCAACTCAGGCTTAGATAATGGGTATACAAACTTGCTGAAAGTCGTACTGCAAGTAGGCAGAGAAGCCAGAGTTTGTATGCAGTTTCTTCTGACCCCATAGCTCACATTCTCAGCTCCTAAAATATACTTATAATACATAGGGAAGTCAATATTCAAGCCCAAAGCTTTCTAACTTTCCACTACGTCATAGCAAAACAGCTCAATTCCTATTTTGCTTTTGTATTCACTGACAGAGGAATGAGTCAGAAGACTGACTGCAAAGAACATATTCAGCTGCTACAGAAAATAAGTTGAAATCTCATGGATACAATAAATTCTGTCTAACTGAAGAAAGAAATTTTAAGCTGAGATTACCAAGAATCTTTTTTGAGATCATTGAAAATCCACAGAAAATAGAAATCTGCCCAAAGAAAAGAAACAGGGTAAACGTTATCCTGATTTGTCAAAAGGAAAAGGATGTAGGTTTCCAAGAGAAACACCCTAGGACCAGGTGGCACCATGGGAGACTGTGGAGTTCAGAAAAATGCAAAGACAAGCAGGGGTGTGAACAAGACCTGACTACAGAGTGCAGAGGTTGGCAGGACCTGTCAATTCAAGGACAGTTAAGTCATGGTGGGAAAGAGGAGGAGGAATGAGTGAGATGGGGGTAAGGGGGTAAAATATCAGCATCAATCCTTCAAGCCCCAAAAATCCCACCCACTCCCCAGCAGAACCAAACCGGCCAGGAAGGGATCTCAGGAGAACCAGTTAAGAAATTAAGGCCCCCTCTTAGAAGGCACTGGGAACAAAGGTAAGTCATTAGCAGACTAAAGGGTCAGGAAAAGGACAGGAGGTCAACTTACAGGTTACCAACATGAATGAGCAGAGTATTCTGGAAAATGGGAGCTAACAGGCGCCCAGGGGTTATTCCCAACATGGAAGTTAATGCACTGATTAGTCAGATGATTTCAATCAAGCTCTCGGTGGTGGTGCTGATTCTGCCAAAAGCCCTGCTTGCCACTTTCACGATTCATTCAGGAACTGGGGTGAGCCCTGGTGTGAAGGTCAAATTTATAACAGATCCAGCAGATGGAAAGTAAAGAAGGCAACAATTGGAAAAATGAGGAAGGGGCTGAAAATGTAAAGTATATAAATGAACTTCACTACTGACACTTATTTCCTGTCTCTGGCAAAATTTTAGGACAGATGAACAAACCCATGGTTTGCAAGCACTTAGGGCAGGATCATCAGTAAACAGCACTAGCTCTAGACGTTCACTAATACCACATGGCAGATGAATGGCATTCCTTTTTATGATACAGTTACAAGGCCTATAGATGAGAGTAATGCTGTAAACACAAGAGTCCTGGCTTTTACCACAGCATCTAATAGTCTCTATGTTCTTCTTACAATCAAAATTAAGAAATGCAGGAAGGATAACGTACTAGTAAATTTCTTCAAGGATAAAACTCAAAAATTACTGATTATGAAGTTGTGTAATATTGGGAATCTCTAAAATAATATAGGCTCCTATCTCAGCCCTGGCTAGTTTAACAACTTTTTCTTTTTTTAAATTATTTTTATTTTTATAGTGTTGGGAGTACAAGTGCAGTCGTGTTACATGGATATATTGCATTGATATTAGTTTGGGTTTTGTTCCCTCCAAATCTCGTGTTGAAATGTGATCCCCAATGTTGGAGGCGGGGCCTAGTGAGAGGTATCTGGATCATGGAGGTGGGTCCCTCATGAATGGCTTGGTGCTGTCCTTGAAGTAATGAATGAGTTCTCACTCTATTAGTTACTGTGAGATCTAGTTGTTTAAAAAAAAAAGAAAAGAAAAGAAAAGGCCTGGCACCTCCACCCGCTCTGTCTTGCTTCTCTCTCAACATGTGACACACATGCTCCCCCTTTGCCTTCCACCGTGATTATGAGCTTCCTGAGGCTCTCGCCAGAAGCAGATGCTAGTGCCATGCTTCTTGTAGTCTGCAGAACCATGAACCAAATAAACCTCTTTTCATCATAAATTACCCAGCCACAAGAATTTCTTTACAGCAACACAAAATGGACTAATAGATGCATGCCAGTGAAGTCTGGGCTTTTAGTGTACCCATACGCAATAGTGTACACTGTACCCAATGGGTAGTGTTTTATCGTAGTTAAACAACTTTAATCAATGACTTAGATGAGGCCAATAGCATATTTAGGTCACAGATGTCATAAAGATGGAAGACACAGTAAATACGGTAGAGATGAATAAGGGATAAATGATTCCACAGGAACATATGCCAAGTACTACACTTAGATAAAAAAGCAAACTGTGTAACAACCAACAATAAGTAAGCCAGGCATGGTGGTGCACATCTGTAGTTTCAGCTACTTGGAAGACTGAGGTGGATCACTTGAGCCCAACCTGGGCAACAGAGCAAGACCCTGTTTGTTTAAAAACGAGAAAAGAAGAGAAACATGCAGCAATATGCAGAAAGCTCAATTAGAAGCCAGCTATAGCCAGAAGCTTAACATAAGTTGGCAATGTCATGCTACAGCAAGAAATGCTCATGAGACTTTTCCTTTAAGAAACCTAGAGTCATGACAAGGGAATGAAAAGGCCAACTTGAAGCCACACTGGGCTGACCAGGCTCAGGGCATTCTGTTCGGATATAGATGTCATATTAGGGGACAAATGGACACATCCAGGATACTGAAGGCTTCAAAACTAACCAATGAGAAAAGGTTGACAGAACCAAGAACTTGGTCTGGAGGAGAAAGTGCATACTGACAGCTAGTAGGCTAGATCCAGAAGGCAAATGGGCTAGTTCATTCTGCACAGGATTTTAGTAATACCAGAAAACTTAACAGAAGAATCTGGATTTCTATTTATCTTGGGGGTTGGCAAGGAGAAAAATCTGGGGATAACTGAATGAAGAGGGGTAGCCAAAGCCCCATTTAACAGGAACCAGTCTACATCCTATTGTCTGACCCCTGGCTTTCAGACTTACTATGAGTGAGGCTATGAGCATTTGAATTGCAACCACTGATGCAGAGAAAAAGAGTCAAAGGGTGAACACAAAAGCTGTGTTCTAAGACCTGAAAGGTTATGTCTGGGCTAGAGACATACTAAGATATTATTCTGGGGAGAAAAAGGACAAAGGGTACAAGGGCATAGACAGGTTCAACATAAAAAAGAACTTCCTAACAAAAATGGAACAAGCTGCCTGTGTATATGGCTTTTCTTCACTGAAAAAGGGTCTCAAAGGAGACTAATTCACTAAAGAACTAGAATACATAACCCAAAAAACGTCCTTTCCAAATCCGGGTTTCTCTGATGTTTTCGTATTGTAAGTTTCATTATCTTCAGTACCGTCTACCATGGACAGCACACTGGGCTGAGCCCTGGATGTTTTTTGTGTGAGAAAAGCACTGGCTTCATAGCAAGACCATAGGATTTACTGATTCCATGTCAACTAAATACAGGCTCTAATAGAGAATTACTATCTGATCTTCTCAGGCACATTAATTCACAAAAAATAGGCCCTATTATTTCATTAGTGTTCAGATGTGAAGGCTACTTCTCCCTCGAAGTCACTCCAAGTTACAGTGAGGGAGTCACAAGGAGGCATCATGGCACAACGGACAGAAAACCAGAATACGAAATGTGCTTGAGCAAACTTGATACTCTTTCTACACCTCAGTTTATGCATCTATAAAATGGGGCAGGGGGCAAGGGAGGGCATAAAAATTTAGCCATGTCTACTTTACAAGATTGTTGTACAAATCAAATAAAGCAGGCAAAGGTGTTCTGACAATTAGCGCTATATACATGCAAGGCTTTCCAATACAAAATGTAGATCTACTATGTATCACTTACATTTTTTTGAAATAAATTATGCTTCCTTGGCATAGCAATCCATACCAATTTCCCTATTTACCCCATGATCCACATATCCATCTATTTATCTACCTCTCCATTTCTAGTTCAGACTTCACTTTTCCAAACCCTCTCATGTTAAAGTGTGAGCCAGGATTCAACAGTGCGGTACCAAAGTACTCTAAATGTGAAGTAAAGATCAAGGATCAGTCCCATGTACCTAGGGGAATAGGGTGTACAGGTACTAATGAGCCCTACAGGCAAGGCACCAAAGCGCCTTTCAGCTCTGAGCTGACACTTGAACTTTGGGTTTCATTCCACTCAGCCTTACTTAGGATGTGGAGAGGCCTCCACGCCCCTCAGCTCTCTGGAAGCTTGCCTGCCCCTGTTGGATTGAACCCTATGAAACTGCTGTTTTGAGTGTTAAAAACAGTCAAAAAATTGGGTATGGTTCAACCTACATATCCCAAATTCCAAATGTACTAATTTAATTAAGGAGGGAAATGAGATCACAAAGGTTATCAGCCCCCTCCCAGTAAGGCACAGGAGATCAATTTCCTGCCAAATAATGTTTTACTTTTTATTTTATTTTTAGAGACAGGGTCTTGCTCTGTTGCCTAGGCTAGATCAAATTAATGTTTTAAAGTTGAAATTCTTCTTACTGGCTTACTAGGAGATAAACATTTATTCTTTCCTACATTAGATGCCCCATATGCCACTCAGAAAAGAGCTACACCAGTTTGGCTCAAGCATCCATTTTTAGAGATGAATATATCAACAACAGGAGCAAGGAAGTGTTATCTAAAACTTCAGTGCCATGAAAGCACCCAAGTCCCAGGTAAAAAGGAAAATCCACGGTTATAACATGTACAACGAGGAGTCAGGAAAAAGTGTTCCCAGAGATGTTCCAAATGGAGGAATGAGAGTTAATCCCTTTAGGGAAATTTTAGAATGTTAAGCTGTGCTATTTTCTAGCAGTGAAATCTCATCAGTACCCTGACTTTGATTATTTATTACAGGTTACTCATGCTTTGAAGTCTGAGCTTGCCTACTCAGTTTTAACAGATCTACACCACAGTTCTTTAAGAATCCTTATGCAAATATAAAAGTTTAAGCTATCTAAAAATTCACACAAACCAAGGTTATATAAATGAAATTCCTTTATAATTAAATTTTAAGAGAAAACTGTAGGGATTTAGGCATTAGCATTCCTGTCTATTTGAAATGTAATTGATTTCTACCACAAATAAACTTAAATGTACCTATTACTTTTAATAGGCAGTAATGGAAATTAACTTCTGTTTATATATATTTTTGTGGTTCACATAACTGTCATTGCAAATTTTTTTAACAGACATGAATAGAAAATGAGATAAAGTGTTAACTGTAAGACAAATACACACATCCACAATAATTTGCTTACCTGTAATACAAATTTCTGATCTATATATTTTTTGGCAATGCTGGGTTGGAATTCTTGGCTTTCCAAAAATCGTATGAAAAATTCATATACAAGCTGCAACAAACAGATTATAGTTAATTTCAAATTATGATTCACTGGGAATAGTACTACAAACCACCAAAAGCCTATAACACTAAAAGTGACAGGGCTTAGAAAATTGATTTTAAAATCAATCAACAAACCACGCCAGCCTGTCTTGTGGCTCACAGTTGCTGTTATGCTTTCAACTTTTAAAACTTAAAATTAGAAAATACAACCAACCAAAGAAAAATTTCCCATAATCTTACCATTCAGAGACAACCACTGTTAACATTTCAATGTATGTATCTCCTTCTACAACATACTAATGTACTATAAATATATTCTTACAGTTTTGCAAACTACTTGTACCATTTATACAATATATTATGTATATACTTCATTTAACATACCATATATACTTTCACAGTTTTACAGACTACTTTTACCATTTAAACAATGTATTATGAACAATTTACATCAATAATATCTAAACTATCATTCTTAGTAGCTGTAAGTAGTCCATTATAATTTATAATGAATAATTCCATTATTCATAATTTATTTAACCAATCTCCCAGGCTTAGACATTTAAGTAGTTTCTCAATTATTTCTCCATCATTCTGCGTCAACGTGCATCACATAACATACGTCAGCGTGTACTTGTTCAATTATGTCATGAGGAAATGTTTCTAAACGTGGAATTGCTAGATCACAAGATATCCAAACATTCAGAATTTTTGATACTCACTAACAAATTTCTTTTCAGAAAGTTTACGGCAATTTCTACTCATCCCATAAGATGGTGTGGCACAATATAGCCATCTGCAAAAAGTCAGCCTCAAATAATTGATGAACAGTGGGGAATCACTGCCTATTCTCTTTGCATAATAAGTCTATGTTAAAGGCTACATTAGATCCTGATGAGGTATGCAACAGTATATCAAAACCAGAACCTTTAACTGGTGCAACTCCCTGCGCCTGTAGTCTCTGCTACTCAGAAGGCTGAGGAGGCAGGACTGGTTCAGCCCAGGAGTTTCAGTCAAGCCTGGGCAAGAGAACAATACTCTGTTTCTTTAAAATATATATGTATATAATCCAGGACTTTTTAAGAACTTTAAATATATATAATCCTGAATGCCTCTTTCCCTTACTGTGTAACCCTGAGCAAATTAATTTCTCTGAAACTTTGTCTCTTAAATGTTATAATGGAGATGGACAGTCTCTAAGTTTAAATGTAATACACATATAAAGCCCTCTGCACAATGACTAACATGTATCATCATCACTATTCCTAAAATAACATTTGCTAACTTTTTGGTCTCACTCCTTTGCACTTAAAAATTAACGAGGATCCCAAAGCTTTTGTTTATACGAGATATATATCATATATATGATATATATATCAAATTAGAAATAAAAAGTGAAAAAAGTTTTTAAATTTTACTGTTTCACTTAAAAACAAGGTGTATTATATGTTAACATAATTATGTTCCTGAAAAAAAAGGGAAAAAAAACCTTTACTTTCCAAAAGAATTGAGAAGAAAGTCATTGTTCTATAGTTTTATAAATCTCTTTAATATGTGGCTTAATGTAAGACAGATTTTCATCTGCTTCTATATCCAATCTGTTGTGATATGTCATTTTGGTTTAAGCATATAAAGAAAATCGAGCCTGATGGAGATCTAGTAGTTAAAAAAAGGGAGCATATTTTACTAGTTTCTTTTTCTCCCACATAATTGTGGATATTCTTCTTTGATGCTACACTAAATTCAACAAATTGTCATTTCTTAAAGATTAGTTGCAACATATAATCTGAAATGATATCAATGAACTTTTCATACTTTGTTACACTAAAATCCAATCATCTGTCTCACACTTTGAATGGATCTTAATCCATGCATGGTTTCCTAACATCATTTGCCAACTGGAAAATATTGGTTCACCGAGCTATGCAGCTCTTTCAAATGTTGACACATTTTATTATACAGTATTTAAAAATATCACATTCTTTATTATCTCAATTTTATTTTTAAAAAGTCTTTAAGCTTTTGGAAGCTGCAAGCTCAAGGTGACAGGTGCAAGACAGATATAAGTTTTCTAAAATTCTAATTCTAAATTCTGCGTTAATACTCTAATTGTGCCAGTGGTAACAAATATTGTCAAATGGTTTCCTTGTTTGTTTCAGAGAAATATCTGTCAGATACCCAAGTCTGAATAATCATAGTCTGTTAGTCATTCCTTCAAGTAAAAATGATGTTTCATGAGGAGAAAAGAAAAAAAGGCTAGTTTAGGTTACAGCTCAAAAACAATTACACAAATGCTTTTCCATAAGATAACCATTATATTTCAGTATGCAGTGGATGTTACTATGCATACTTCCCATTGTGTCATGTATAATATTTTTAAATGTGTGCTTGAGCGTCAAAATTTTTAAAAATTATTAATTTTCGCTGTTTCTTCAAAGATGTTCTCAAGTGAAATCGGCTTTTTTACACTTTTAATTACAAGTACATGGCAGTGAAGAATATTTGAACAGTTTGACACAAGTAACCTTGATTCTCGTTAAGGTAGCAGCAATTTTAACCACCATCACTTGTGCAATGAATAGTACAAACGTCAGCACAGTGAAAGGACATATCATATATACAGCACTGTTATAAAGGTAGTTTTGACCTTGTGGGACACTGAAAATCAGGTCTCAGAACCACTCTAAAGGTCCAGACACCACTGATTTAAACGTTTCTTGTCACGTCAGACTCTAACTTAAGACTTAAATAAGTCTTAAGTTAAGTAAAATTAGCATTTTACTTCCTTATAAAAACTGTTTTTCTCCTTGGAACTCTCTGAATTCAGAAAAATTTCTTTCCTAATGATCCAGACGTTGCCAAGTTTCACACGTTATTTTGCTAGTCAAAATAATGCCCAAGTCCTAAGACCTCAGAGAATTGTTCCTTTTCTAATACGCTCATCTGTCAACTCTCAGTTTTACAAATAGAATGTCAGCCTTATTCAAATAACCCCATCAAGTGGGTTTTAGCCCTCTTTTGGTTGTCACAAAGGGGAGATTCTCATCTTCTAAGCTGACCTGTGGACTGGCAAGGCTTTCCAGCAAGACTGGCAAAGTGCTCTCTCATCTCTGTTCTCTTGAAAGCAGTTATGGTCTAAAATGGTTTGGTGGAAACACTTCAGACATATTTATTAATAAGCATAAGTGTTCTCTGCATTTCAAAGAAAGATTTTACGTCAAAATCAAAAATCTCCCTTAAGTTTCTAAAGAGAAAGACTGGGGGCTGGGGAGGACAAATTACTTTTCAAGTTTACATAAGTGAATTCTCCAAGGAACTTTAGTAAAAGGCTAGCATTCCTGTTTGTCAGTCTCAAGTGGAAAACATTAAAAACAAACCCTTAATTGTAAATGAAACTCCTATAAAATTGTATTCTACTGAAGACACACCTAATTTCAGAAAATACATAAACAAGATACTAATTCAGATAACTGAAAGGTTGAATCACATACACAGAGTAGACTCCTTTGACATATTTGAACTAAAAATTATTCTTTTGTCTATTTTTAAAGATCCCAAAAGATCCACAATTTGTTATAATCAGTAATTTTTTTACTTTTTTTTTTTTTTCTTTTTGGTGACATGGTCTCGCTCTGTTGCCCAGGCTGGAGTGCAGTGGTGCAATCTTGGCTCGCTGCAGCCTCCGCCTCCCAGGTTCAAGCAATTCTCGTGCCTCAGCCTCCCAAGTAGCTGGGATTAGAGGCGTGTGCTGCCATGCCTGTCTAATTTTTGTATTTTTCATACAGACGGGGTTTCGTATGTTGGCCAGGCGGCTCTCAAACTCCTGGCCTCAAGTGATCTGCCCGCCTTGGCCTCCCAAAGTGTTAGGATTACAGGCATGGGCCACTACATCGGGCCAATCGGTAATTTGTATAGGCCACAGATTTAAATCAAAAAGGTATGCAGGAGCAGTCAATTAGCTGGGCAATGAGCACAGCCAACCATTCAACAGCCACATCTCAATGTCATTTTGCTGTTTTGACCTCCTGTCAGGTATTTATACCTTTTTCCTTGCAAAATGTGTCCCAGAAAAGGAAGCGTACTACTAATTATGAAGTTAATAAAAAGTGAAAAGGTCTAAAACTACACTGTGTTTTGGTCAGAAAAATAAGTTGGATCAACTAAAAAGTAAAATGTTAAACTTCATGATAGGTGACTATGACATGAATGACCTATCATGAAAAGAAAAAGAGATTTCTTATACATTCAATGAGTGCCCTCATTAGTGCTAAAACCACCTAACACTGAAAATGGGAAGGTGACTACTTTGTGCTATAGGAATATACAAAGGAAACGCAGGACTCTTGAGACCAAGTCAGGAGCCTTGTTCCAAAAGCAACAGATGGTGAAGGCAACAATGTGCCTAGTTACCTAACCTTTACTATGAATGAAGGTTGATTTACAAATTTTAAAAGTTTCCTTCACCTGATCCAGCATTAGTGGGTCATATTTCCCCTTGAGCTAAAGAAAGGACCAAAGGATAATAACCTTGAACAGGATGTCAACACAGATGAAACCAGCCCATTTATAATACCGTTTCTGCCTTTAGATCCAAAAGGGCACCGGTCTCATTACCATTCTTCATTGTTTCTTTGGTTTTAGGGTTTCAGATAAACTAATGGTTAATATTCCTGCAGTAATGACAGTGTAAGCTAGAGTGGTTTTTTTGTGGTAGAACTTACGAGTTTCAGAAATTGATTTGGTCCTGTATTTTACGGAGTCATTAAGTATGGGAAGGATTAACTGTAATATTGAGTAAAACTTTATTGTACTTTAGGGGAAATTTATGTCTATGGTTATCATGATTTAGAATAGTCAAAAAGCTCTTGCAAATGGCAAGAGTGGTCCACAGGGTCTTCTCTGGAATACAGAGAAGACCATACACTACGGCTTTGAAGACATCTCTTTCTGTGTCTTTTCCACCATAAGATGTGAGACAACTGAGGAGACCATCTTTTTGTTGTTGTTAAGTTTCTTCCAGACTAAACTGTAATTCAATGAACTGGCACCAAACATTAAGAATAAGACATAACAATTCACCCATTCAAAAAAGTAATTCTTTTTTGGATTGTGTCACAATCTGGGATATACCTATGAAAAGCACAAATAGTTTTACAAGTTTCTTAGATTGCAGATAGTATGTCTGGGACCTTAAAAAAAAAATTAAACATCTAAGATAGGAAATCAACTACAGTGTTTTAACTAATTTACCCAATCTTAGCAATGGAGGTAGGAATACATATGCATAACATGCCTGAGTAAGAGCTGAGAAAACAGAGCCCCCAAAAGTTTTCTACGTAACAAAGGGAAATCGCACACGTGTGTACCTGCAGAAACTTTGAGTTGTCAAAGCAGGACAGACAGACTTGCAAATTTACGTCAGAAATTCTGAAGTAGGGGGAAAAAACTCTTAGAATATCTCTAGGCTTTCTCTCTCTGCTGCACAATTTGTTTGCTCTTCAAAAAGTCAACTTGAACCATGAATACATGTCTATGAAAATGCAGCAGCTTCTGCCTAGGGGTGAAGATGTACAAGGTATTATTCATTTTCTTCCACCCCTTCCCCTTTGCTATTTGTCAAGCAACCTGAGGATATTCTGACTCAATGGAAGGGTGACTTTGGGGTTCAACATGTACAAATTTCCTTGCTCGATTCTTTTGAGAAATTTTGGCCTTGAGAGAAGGCAGCACAAGGGAGGAAGGAGCTGGAAAATTACCAGTATGTATTATACAAGTTAATACAATATAGACGGCTCTAGTGCTGGAAACAGAGATGCAGTGATGCCCCTGATCCATCCTGGAACATGAGTATGATTGGAAAACATGGCCTTCTCAGTGCAAGAGAACAGAATTGGCCTTCACCCAAGCTTTCTCTCAGCTGTTACTCTTCCTTACAATACTGTGAACGAAATAGCTATTAGTTTGGTTTTGTCCTTCTAACTAAAGAAACACATTTGTAGTTAACGTGAAGACAGGCATACAAAGTTCCCAGGGTACATACTGCTAAAAATGAGATATATATTCTGTGAGCTAATCACATCCAACTAATAGTAATGTGAAAATAATTCTGTGCTTTGTTTGAGGCTCTAGAGGGCAGGATCATAAAGAAGCTCTAACAGAGGAACAAGAACTGCTGGCTGTACCTGCAACATGGGGTGGGGGGACACTAAAGCATCACACTGACACTATTTTATTCTTTTGGCATCCTAATTATCAAGAGTAAGAAACATAAAAAGCATTCTCTAACTTTCCATTAATGTACTCTAATTTGATTTCTTGGTGGATAAAGGCCTTCAAGGAATTCCCATGCTAATCAGCTAATGAGTTAATGGAGTTTTCTTTTAGAACGAATGGTATTTCAAAGTACCTGTAAGTGTGGCCACGATGCCTCAAGGGTAGGTTCATCTTCTTCTGGATCAAATTCATTGCTGTCACTAGGAGGGAGAGTTCTGAATATATTGCAAGATACCTAAAAATAAACAAGCAACAGAGTTAATGGGAAGCACCTTCTGCGTAGTTTTACACAAGGTCCTTGGAGCCAAGCTGAGGGGAACCCAGATAACAGTGCACAAGGAACATCACCAAACTAGAATAAGGACCTCTTTCTACAGGCTCTAGGTGGGGACCACCTCCAGGCAAGCTCGAAAGTAGCAACGCAGCACCATCCTACTCTCTTGAACACTATTCAGTGTCCTTATTTAACCCTTTCCACCCTAGGTTGCCATGATTTTATACCTACCATCAAAGCCTGCTCTTGGTTACTTACCAGTCAAGCATGTTTCTGATTAACCAATTGACACTAAGAAATAAATAACTGCTAATGGGCTTCATGTGCTTCCCTTATCAGGTATATTCACTATTTGCAAACTTATGATTGAAATAATGGTGAAATTTCAGGCTTTTCTAATAACCTTAAAAACATTCCTGGCCGGGCGCGGTGGCTCAAGCCTGTAATCCCAGCACTTTGGGAGGCCGAGACGGGCGGATCACGAGGTCAGGAGATCGAGACCATCCTGGCTAACACAGTGAAACCCTGTCTCTACTAAAATACAAAAACTAGCCGGGCGAGGTGGCGGGCGCCTGTAGTCCCAGCTACTCGGGAGGCTGAGGCAGGAGAATGGCGTAAACCCGGGAGGCGGAGCTTGCAGTGAGCTGAGATCCGGCCACTGCACTCCAGTCCGGGCGACAGAGCGAGACTCCGCCTCAAAAAAAAAAAAAAAAAAAAAAAAAAAAAAAAAAAAACATTCCTTATCTGTCCTCAACAAGTTGGTTTACAAAATAGTAATGATACCCAGAGCAAAATTATATCTTTGATATAAACCTCTATAAACTAGGTATTCCTTAAGCATAGGCAAGATCCAAATTAAACAATGGTTGTTCAAAATATAGCCATGAGTTGGTAACTGTCAAAACTGGGTGATAAAGAGATGAGGATTCATTATACTATCTATTATTTCTGTATACGTTACAACATTTCCTTTTTTTTTGAGATGGAGTCTCGCTCTGTCACCGACACTGGAGTGCAGTGACGCAATCTTGGCTCACTGCAACCTCCCGCCTCCCAGGTTCAAGTGATTCTCCTGCCTCAGCCTCCCGAGTAGCTGGGATTACAGGCGCCCGCCACCGTACCCGGTTAATTTTTGTATTTTTAAGTAGAGACAAGGTTTCACCATGTTAGTCAGGCTAGTCTCGAACTCCTGACCTCAAGTGACCCACCCACTTCAGCCCCAAAGTGCTGGGATTACAGGCGTGAGCCACCACACCTGGCCTATTAAAAGATTTCTATAGTAAAATGTTTATGTTTTAAACATTTTTTAAATGTTTTTGCTACTAGTCTCAGGATTCCTTTCCAGTTTCTGTTTCTTGCCCCACTTACCCACTCATCTTTCTCCTAATGACATATCCTCAGATCTGAAGAATAAGACGGGGAGGGACAGGAGAACATGTGTAAAAAGTGAGAAGGGAAAAAGAAAGCAGATATTGCATCAGAAGCCTTTGTTGGCCTTCCTATGTAATGCAGAAAATACTGAGCTAATATGCTGCTCTGAAAGAGGAAAGAAGAAGGGCTTTGGGGTACCCATATAATCTGAATGTGTACATTCCTACTAGTGCCTAGAACAGTGTGTACACATAATAGGCATTTAATAAGTATTTATGAAATAACTTATTAAATGCCTATTATGTGTACACACTGTTCTAGGCACTAGGAAAACAATAGTGAACAAAGCAGATAAAAATCCATGCCGTCATGGAACTTACTGTATTCTAGTTAAAGCCACAATTATCCCCATTTCCTAGTTATGGAAACTGAGCTCAGATGTATAAGCTATGGGAAGGAGATTCAATTTCATTTTAGTGCAATGGGAGGCCATTAGTGGATCTTAAAACAGAGAAGTGGCATGATCTGATTTCTGCCTAAAAAAAAAAAATCACTCCAACGGCTATGTATAGAATAGGCAGGAAGAGGACAAGTTAGGCTGTGAATGTGACAAGGGATGACGCTGGCTTGGCAAGGATGGTAGGGAAGACAGACAGAAATAGATTGATTCAAAAAGGTAATGCTTTGCTGCTGCGGATATATGATGTGAAAGAAAGAATTAAGGACAAGACATAGATCTGAGGCCATAAACTGAAGATGGAGATTACTGGAAAAGGGAAAAGTTTATTTCTTTGCTGTCTTGTTTTAGCGGAGAGATCTAGGGATCTAGTTAGAGATGTATTAAAGGAGCAGTATCTAGGAGGCAATTAGAAATATGAAGTTGGACCTCTGAGCTGGACAGGTCAGAACCAGAGACATATAAGACTCAGCAGCATATAGATAATACTTAAAGCCACGGGACCAATGGGATCACCTTGGAAAGGAGTAAACAAAAAGAAGAGAAATGGTCGGCGGGGAGCAGTGGCTCACGCCTGTAATCCCAGCACTTTGAGAAGCCGAGGCGGGCAAATCACGAGGTTAGGAGCTCAAGACCATCCTGGCTAACACGGTGAAATCCCGTCTCTACTAAAAATACAAAAAATTAGCCAGGTGTGGTGGCGGGTGCCTGTAGGCCCAGCTACTCGGGAGGCTGAGGCAGGAGAATGGCGTGAACCCAGGAAGCGGAGCTTGCAGTGAGCCAAGATTGGGCCACTACACTCCATCCTGGGCGACAGAACGAGGCTCCACCTCAAAAAAAAAAAAAAAAAAGAGAGACAGAGAGAGAGAAAGGGTCCTTGGGCATCCAATATTTAGAAATTCGGTAGAAGAAGAAGAGCCAAGGAGAGCAAATGAAAAGAAGCAGGTGATAATAGAAAACAACTAGAGTTTGGGGTCTCAGAAGCTAAGAGAGAATAGCGTTTTAAAGAAGAAGTCAAGAGCAGCAAATGCTGTTCAGAGGTTGACTAAGAAGAGCACAGAGCAGTATCTATTAGACTTGGCAGTCCTATGAAGTGTACACTATTATGATCCCTAATTTACCACTGAGGAAACAGAAGCATGGGTGTTGTTAAGCTCTAAGGTTACAATTCGTAACCAGCAGAGTTATAACTGGACCCAGACTGTCAGGATCCCCAGTGTTCTCTCTAGAAGAAAAGGCAGACCAACTTTCTTATTCGTTAGCTTAGAGGACAGAAAAAAATGATCATATGAGAATATGCTTTTGCTATGGCTAATGACAGCAAATACAGCTCTATTATTTTATTTTTGCCCCTTCCAGTGATTAAGAAATTATTTTTATGAAGAAATAAGTTACTTTTCAGGTAATGACTTCCCTTCAACCAGCCAGCTATAATGTAATTGACAGGACAAAGGTTCTTTAATTACTCAACTTTGAATCTTCATTAAACTATACATGTATTTCAAAAACTGAGTCTTCATCCCAACTAAGTCATTTATTATGTACTGCACTCTTTAACAAGTGTTTTTCCTCTCCTAAGACGTGAAAGTAAACCATGAAAGGGGGGGAAAAAGGGGCTTCTCTATAGTAAAAAATCTGGGTAAAGAAACAGAAACTTCTCTTCCTTTGTACTCCTGGGCATATAAACTCTCTTACAGTGTCCACCACATGCTGCAGCAACTATCTGTTTAGGTTATTTGTCTCTCCTTACTAATAACTAATCAGGAATATATAATACATTTGTCTTCCCACCATATACTAAACATTTAATAAATATTCACAAAGTAAAAGTTTGGATATATTAATAAAGTTGTGTGTTGTGGTTTTGCTTTGAACAAATTTCAAAATTTTCTAGGTGACTTGAATAAATGTAAGTTATTTCTAAAGATGTTCATCCCTGTATTGTGTTCTCATCTTCTGAATTGGTCAAAACTTCATCTCTCAGTTAACACAGCAAAAGAAGGCCACGTTGGGTAAATAATCCAAAAGGCAGGTAGTTCTAGAAGTATATACATCTCATTTAGCTACACACTGTCATTTCTTCAGATTTATCTTCCTGTCATGCTTTATTTAGTTTACTTCTAAACATTCACCAGATGAGGAATGAGGAAGCACATGTCTGCTGGGTTGGACAATTCAGAGTTGACCGGATTGGTTAAGTAGTTGTCTACCACAATGGGAAAGAATGCCAAAGCATATCAAGTGTCATGGAAATGGCCAAACCTCTGACCCAGCCTGGAATATACTAGGGACTTAATAAAAAATGTTATAAATGAGCCATTACTCCCATCCTTGAGAATTTGCCCTGAGAAACTAACCCAAGACAAGAGTGAAAAAGCTACTTAAAGCTGTCGCTTGCAACATTCTCCAAAAAATGTAAAACTGGAAATAACCTTTATGTCCAGCATCAGAGAGGTTTATCAACTCAGTGGAATACTGTGCAGCATTAAAGATGATTGGCTCTATGGGAGCACCAAAAAAAAGTTTATAAATAAAGATTTAAATGGAAAGGCAATTGAAAATTGTGTGATTATAAGGATAAGAATGGAAATGGTTAGCCGGGCGCGGTGGCTCAAGCCTGTAATCCCAGCACTTTGGGAGGCCGAGACGGGCGGATCACGAGGTCAGGCGATCGAGACCATCCTGGCTAATACGGTGAAACCCTGTCTCTACTTAAAAATACAAAAAACTAACCGGGCGACGAGGCAGGCGCCTGTAGTCCCAGCTACTCAGGGGGCTGAAGCAGGAGAATGGCATAAACCCGAGAGGCGGAGCTTGCAGTGAGCTGAGATCCAGCCACTGCACTCCAGCCTGGGTGGCAGAGCAAGACTCCGTCTCAAAAAAAAAAAAGAATGGAAATGGTTAACTATAAATAGAAATTAAAAGCTGTATTAAAGCAAGAGGACTATGGATGATAAACACAGTCCTAAATCTATAAAAAGCATACGTTAAAGACATACATTATGTGAGTTACACCTTCCACTCCAAGATGAAAATGGGTCTTGAACTTGTTTATATAAGACTATTGCTGCCAAGCGAGAGTTAAGAACCACAGCCTCCAGGAGTGCCAAAGGTTTATCAGAAAAAATATATATATATATCACAGCCTCCCACAATACCAGAGAGCTTGGCTCATGAATGAATGATTTAAGAATTACATGAATGAACCAGTTTAACTGTACAGCTGAGCTCCAAAATCATAAATTTAAAATCAGGTCATCCATGGACGGGCTTCCATTGGGGTGCGGGGGAGGAAGAGGGGAGGAGTGTCTCTAAATCTCCTGATTTATCTGGAACAGTTTGTATATTAGTCCAATTTGGGAAAAGGCCAGTTGCCTTCATCAGATTTTCAAAAGACTTCCAACATCTAAAAATGGTTAAAAACCAAGGTCCTAAATAGTAAATTTGCTTACATTAAATCTTCCTTTATCACTGGCAGTCACTTTTAATTTATAGTCTATGGTTAAATGGATTATTAAATAGGTAATGGCAGTTGCATACTTATGCAAATGTATCACAGCCATGAGTAACCACCAATATCACTCCCCACCGCACAACAGTTTTATGAAGAACCTATGTGGCTAGGTTAAAATGCATTCAAGTATTTCCAAAGTCACAAACAGTCTCTATTATATTAAAATACATGAGGTTCTAGCCCTACGCCTCCTATTTTATTCATGCAAAAGCAGACTGCCAAAAATGAACAAAAGGAAATTTTAAAGTATATTAGATAAATTTATTTTTCAAATATTGTATTTTAAACTACACTGGTGTCACTGCAAAGTAAAAAAAGATTAAGAAATAAACGCCTCTGAAGTAGTCTAATTCCTTTTCATTACAAAGATATTAAAATACACAGTGGATGTTAGGATCAAACTAAAGGCTTGAAAGGGCTGGGAGCAGGGGCTCATGTCTGGGAGGCTGAGGCAGGAGGATCACTTGAGGCCAGGTGTGTAAGACCAGCTCTAGTGATATAGCAAGACCCCCATCCCTCTATTTAAAAAAGAAAGAAAGAAAAAAAAGGAGGCTTGAAGGCACTGGCCTGGCCTCCAAAAAGTGGTGATAAGGACAAAGCGAGGCTGAAGGGATGGAAGGAAAGGATGTCAAAACCTGGACAATCCCCCTTCAAAGACAGAAAACCTCCACTAATGAGCGTTTACAATCAGATCAGGTTAGAAATATCTCATCCAGCCCCTTCATCTTAGACATAAGGAAATTGTGGTTCAAAGAGCTTGCAAGTTTTTCAAGGTAACAAATTACCGTGAAATGCAGACAGAGTTCCCAGGGAAAGTTCCCAGGGTTCCTTCTGATACACCCCTTCCACCCAACCCTGAACTGTGGATGGACCTGACTTTTTTATTTCTCTCTTTTTCCTCTGATCTTCCCTACTCCCATTTCTTTTTAACATTTTTACTACTCTCATTTTCTCATCTCTCCTTTCTCATCATCTCCTTCCAAGTTTTTTTGCCTGCCAGTGCCACTCAAAGGATGACTCAGCATGAACAAAGAACTATAACAATCTCTTCATCCCCACTGCTAGTTCAGACCTCCAGCAGCAAACATCTTGATTACCGCACTGTTTCCTTTCCGGTGTTCTCTTCCTCACATCTCTTCTTTTTGTCTCCCCCAGTTGGATTTTGAAGCACTTAAGGACTCCTTATTCATCTCGGAATGTCTGGCACCTAATATACAATCAATGAAAATAACTAGGGGTGCCAAATAGAATTCAGGACACTGGTGAAATTTGACTTTCAAATAAATGACAAATAATTTTTTAGTATAAGTTTGTCCCATGCAATATTTGGGACAGTCTTATACTAAAAAATTATTCACTATTTATCTGAAATTCAAATTTAATTAGATACCTTGTATTTTTATTTACTAAATCTGATAACCCTAAAATAACACTAATATTAAGAACCTCTAACTGCTTGCTTTGAGGGTCCGGCTGCTCATTTTTCAGTACGTTAGTTTACTACTGACTATTGTTAATTACGGTGCTGCAACAAAAACCAAAACAGTCAAATCCTTGGCCAAATGTGAAAGAAGAGACTACAAAGTTTCTGTGTTCGTGGCCTCATAAACAAAAGAGGAAGAAGCATTTAGGCATATTTTTATCAGTTTTTGATTAAACTTACTACTTTTTGACTTGCAAGAGCAAAATACAACTGTTATATTTCTAATAGTTCTTTAAATTACTGCAGAAAAAAATTCACCATTCCCAAACCATTTCCATAGAAATTACTAATTTTACACTATGATTTTGACTGGCATTTTATTGTTGTTAAGGAAAATATTATAATAGAACAGAGTGTGGCTAGCACCTAAGAGCTACTCATTAAGTATCTGCCAATATTAATAAAAAATACACAAAAGATAAGGATAATACAATGAATGTTTTTTTAAATTCATGAATACTTTGAGTTTCCTGTAGTTATATATTTGTTAAGATTTGAGGCTCTGGCACACTGGGCATGTAATGTGATCAGGGGATCACTTGTACCACAGTATAACAAGTTAATTTAAATCATCTTTGTGATTTAGAATATATTTTCTAGATGATTGAGTATCACCTCTCTTGAATAAAAGCAGAGGAACTAGCTGACCTCAAAGATGTTTCCCCCTTTCATCTGTGAAACTGTAAGTTCATACAATTACACAATATTGCAAGCATATCAGCTATAAATACAAACAAAGAGAAATTATGGCTATAAAATGAATTTTAAGATTACATCTAAAAGGTAAATTTTCTAACCAAAAAGACTATGTGAATGATGCTAAACAGAAAACATTCCAGCAAATTTAAAGCTGCCATTATTTCTCCAGCACTATTCACATTAAGACCTTATGCAAGTAACAATTTCAATGATATCCCTGAGTTTTCTCATCCAGTTTAAGCATTCATTCATTCATTCAATAATTCATTATGTATTAAAAAGAAACCAAAATGATTCAATCATTTACAACCAGGAAGGGCTAGTAAATGCAATGTTGACACTTAGGCCATCATGTATTATTATTATTAATTATTATTATTATTATTGAGATGGAATTTCACTCTTGTTGTCCAGGCTGGAGTGCAATAGCACGATCTTGGCTCACCGCAACCTCCACCTTCCCAGTTCAAGTGATTCTCCTGCCTGAGCCTCCCGAGTAGCTGGGATTACAGGGACCCACCACCACACCCAGCTAATTTTTTGTATTTTTAGTAGAGACGGGGTTTCACTATGTTGGCCAGGTTTGTCTCAAACTCCTGACCTCAGGTGATCCACCCGTCTCAGCCTCCCAAAGTGCTAGGATTACAGGCATGAGCCCCTGCACCCGGACCTATTATTTTCATAATATTTTACATTAGCACAAAAGATGAATCTAAGTAGATATGGCAAAATTGAACCTTGAAAGAAAATAGGCAAATCATCAATATTTACCATGAATGCCATTTTAAAAACACAATTAAATCTGAAACAAAAATATGAATATAAGCAAGACTTACTTTAAATCTCTAAATCAGACATTTAAACACCTAAGACTATTTTCAAACATACTAGAATTTATATTAAATATTCAACCCTAAGGCCAGGCGCAGTGGGTCGCACCTGTAAACCCAGCACTTTGGGAGGCCGAGGCGGGAGGATCACTTGAGGCTAGGAGTTGGAGACCAGAGTTGTCACAATGTTTTCAGAAAACCCGTGTCTATATACATACATACATAAATATTCAACCGTAAGAATAAGAACTAAAATTCTAACCAAATTTTCTAACATAAAAATAATAAACAATAAACACATATATAATGTCAAGTTACTTTTGGTAACACCAAATTTAAGAGTTGTTAATGGTCTCAATAATAAAGAACCTTTCAAATCTGACATCTTTAAATGTCAGCTCCTTTAAATTAATTATAGATAATTATTGATAAACATAGAAAGATCCCAAAGCATTTGTAATTATGCTTGAGGAACTCAGAATCAGAGCAGACAAATATCTTTTAAGCCGATGCTTTGATTAGGAAACAAATGGCAAAATTTGTAAGCTTTCAATTACCATTTAATTTAATTCACTGGTAATTTGTTCAATCAAATAATTTGTCTCCAAAGCCAAACTATGTATCTTAATTACCACAATAAATATATTGTAGTTTCCACTTTAGATTAGGTATAAAGCCTTTTTTTAAACCTTGCCATCTATATGAACTAACCCAGCTACTTAAAAGTTATCTGAATTTAAGAAACCATTCAAATCTGTTATTATAACATAAAGGCATGTCCTGGCCAGGCGTGGTGGCTCACGCCTGTAATCCCAGCACTTTGGGAGGCCAAGGCAGACAGATCACAAGGTCAAAAATCAAGACCATCCTGGCCAACATGGTGAAACCCCATCTCTACTAAAAATACAAAAATTATCTGGGCGTGGAGGCGCGTGCCTGTAGTCTCAGCTACTTGGGAGAATGAGGCAGGAGAATCGCTTGAACCCAGGAGGCAGAGGTTGCAGTGAGCCAAGATCACGCCACGGCACTCTTAGCCTGGCGACAGAGCTAGATTCTACCTTTAAAAAAAAAAAAAAAAAAAAAAAGGCATGTCCTTAACACCTAATTCTAAGGAGCAGAAATTTAAATTTAAGTCAGTTTGACAATTTCCTAGAATAGGCCATCCACTGCAGGTCTAGCTTTATTGCCTAACATATTAAATATTTAACTGTATTTACTATGTAATATCATCAATAATTATAATTTTCAGACATTATTATTCCAAACATGTTCATTTGAGTTACATGATTCCTTGAGTCAAAACAATCTCCTCAATATCCTTGTTTATCACAAGTGTAGATCTCAGTTGCATGATAAGAACTATCTGAAATACTGTAACATATAGGTGTGATCAAGCCACTCCAGCAAGCCTGTTCATATCTTTATCATAAAACTGCATTTGTGGACAAAGCTCTATACTTTTGTGAAGACGTTCACTTAACCAATGACAGAGTGCATTGTTTACATGTGACTAAGAAACAAGCACTTGTGACAGCTGTGAGGTTTGTTTTACAACATCTAGAAATCTGGAAGAGGATTTAAAAGGAGATTTCTAAAGCGATTAATTACTTTAGAAATAATTAGTAATTATTGTTACACATCTTGAAATAATTAGTAATTATTCAAATACACTTTAGGAATAATTAGTAATTATTGTTACACATTTTAATGTCACACTTAAATCTGTATTAGCAGGGCTTTCTAGGACATAACAACTATTCTATTAAACCTGATTGCTGAAATGGGGCAGAAAGAACATATTAAAATGATCAAAAGTTTAACAGGCAATTGAAGAAAAGGAGTATCAAAAAAAAAAAAGCTTAAAACTTATGATACCCAATTAGAATTTTTAAATATAGCCAGTATTCAAAAGACAATATTAAAGTAATAGAAGTCTTAGCCATGTACTATTTTCATAACACATAAGAAAGACATCATTTTTATTTATATTTCCTGTATCAAGTATTTATTTTTTACTCTACTGGGTATACACCACAGATTTACACAGACCAAAAAACAAACACCGTTTTCATTGTGATTGCTGCTTACTCCTGTTAGAAGCAGTCGGAGTATTTAGCTGATAATTGTTATGATGAATTGTTATAACTAGATTTAACATATGGTGATTGCTTCTATAAATAATTTAGTCCCCTTAGACATGGAGTTTCTAGAAGATCGGAGCACTGCCAACTGTATGAAAGAAAGGAATCTGTCCATGAGATACCAAGAATAGAGAAACAATAGAATTTGAATACAGATCAAATGTAAATACAGGCATGGTTTGGAAGACTATGTCAACACTTCATTAGAAGGGGACAAAAGGGGAAAACTGAGTGAAAGAAATAATTTTGTCTTCTGTTTCCACTCTCCTTGACCTGTGCCATGTTCATCAGATGACAGAGGTGCCACAAAGACAGGAAAAGAGAAGAGACTGGGGAAGGGGAGGGAAGAAAGAAAGATTCAAGGGAAAAAGACATTTGAGTTGGCCCCCTCTATGTAGTGATCATTAATGCCAAACTAGAATAATCAAGTTAATACAAGCAGAATTTATAATAGCTGCAAACTGGAAACAACCTAAACGTTCATCAAACAGTATAAAGGATAAGCAGTGATAACCAAACCCCCCAAACATATACATGCTGTTTAATTCCATTCATATAAAGTTCTAAATTAGGCCAAACTAATTAAGCTTTAATTAAGTATTAATGTCAGAAGAGAGAACTCAAACTTAGAAAGTCTTAACCACAGGGCCCTACACATAGCTCTTAATCACAGGGCCACATACAGTGTTTTTTTTGTTTTTTGTTTTTTTTGAGACAGGGTCTCACTGTATTGCCCAGGCTGGAGTGCAGTGGTGCAATTATGGCTCACTGCAGTCTCAACCTCCTGGACACAAGGGATCCTTCCACCTTAGCCCCGCAAGTAGCTGGGACTACAGGCACGTGCCACCACACCTGGCTAATTTTTATATTTTTAGTAGACGTGGGGCTTCACAATGTTGCTCAGGCTGATCTCAAACTCCTGAGAGCAGGCAATCCACCTGCCTCAGCCTCCCATAGCATTGGGATTACAGGAGTGAGCCACCGTCTACAGTCATATTTAAAATAGGGGCTCTGTGGGTACATGTCACCAGCTGACTAGTGGGCTTGCCTACAGTGAGACTGGCTGGGCTAATCCCTTACCACTTGTTCATGCCCCTCCCTCCAGAACTCCCTTTTAAGTTGTGTCTTTAGGTCTTTTCTCTTCGGTTTGCCTGATTCTCCAGAGAAGAATCATCTAATCTCCTGGCTAGAGGGCGTAAGGTATCTGGGAACTGAGTGGGTTTAGTCTCAATTCAACATAGTGTCCTACTTTCAGAAAGGTGTACACTGCTCTCAGCTGTGCGTAATGTCCCCAAGTCTAGATTCCCTCTAGTTTAGCCTCTCCAAAGAGTAAACCTTCAGTGTTCTGCTGG
This sequence comes from Trachypithecus francoisi, assembly GCF_009764315.1. Taxonomy (NCBI): domain Eukaryota; kingdom Metazoa; phylum Chordata; class Mammalia; order Primates; family Cercopithecidae; genus Trachypithecus; species Trachypithecus francoisi. The sequence goes on along the minus strand of NW_022681468.1, from coordinate 41,740,331 downwards.
GATTTGAGACAGCAGTTACATGGCTACCTGGTTTTGGGAGAATGGGAGAAAAGGAATTCTGGCTACTTCTTATACAGACTTTCCAGCGAATCTCCTGTTTCGCCCCCATGCACCCTTCCTTTGAGAGGTTATCTTTCTGAAGCTCCTCGGAGTTGTGCACATGACTTGGCTATGTCTTGACTTTCCTTGCTGCTGCTTCGGGTTCCGTTTTCTCTGATCAACCAAGGTAGTAACCACTGTTCATTTGTTTTCTAGCTTCTAAAATGTTAATTTTGAGATCTCTCTATTTTGCTTTGTTCTTGTGGGTTTTATTTCTTTTCAGTAGTAACTTTTTTATTTCAGTAATTGTGGGGAGATTTTAGGTAAAAAAAAGTAAACATACGCATGAGTTCAATATACCCTATTTACTCAAAAGTTAGTGATTATTTCTTTGTGTTTTTTGTTTTTGTTTTTGTTTTTGTTTTGAGACGGAGTCTCGCTCTGTCGCCCAGGCTGGAGTGCAGTGGTGCAATCTCCACTCACTGCAAGCTCCGCCACCTCCCGGGTTCACACCATTCACCTGCCTCAGCCTCCAGAGAAGCTGGGACTACAGGCGCCCGCCACCACGCCCGGCTAATTTTTTTTTGTATTTTTAGTAGAGACGGGGTTTCGCCGTGTTTGCCAGGATGGTCTAGATCTCCTGACCTCGTGATCCGCCCGCCTCGGCCTCCCAAAGTGCTGGGAATACAGGCGTGAGCCAACGCGCCCGGCTGATTATTTCTTATTATTTCTTCCATTCTCCAGTAATTTCTGCTAATTCAAGTAATTTAATTTGCTGATACAAAAAGTATATCAGTCTCTTTTTAGTGGGGAAGAGTCCAGTAAAACAGCAAACGAACAAACAAACAAACAAATGGCAGGTGCTCTAATCTTAGCCAAAATAAACTGAGAGATCTTCACAAGAGTTTTCTTTCTCAGAATCAGCACCAACTACATTAGCAGGTCTTAGTATAAAATAAAATAGAAAAATAAAGCATGTTCAGGATCTGGGAATACTGAATGCCAAATTCAAATGAACGCCTCCAAGTCATGATTTCATCCAATGAAGAAGTACACAACCTCCCCAAAAATAAAAATAAAAGTCAGCACTAGAATGTAATGTAGAACAAATCCCAGCAGTATGCTGCTCTCCTCTCAATACTCAGTCCCCTATCACCTTTTCCACTATGACCTCTGTGTCCAGGGCACATGGATATCCTTAATTTCTTTATTTCCAGTTATATACAGAGCAGTTTTGACATCTCACTATCATCTCAAATTCAGGCTGGTCAAAACCAATTTCACCCTCATTGGACTCCATTTATCTCTCAAAGAGAATTCTCCTCCCACCACCCCCATTCTTTCAAGAAGTTCACTATTGTTTTTAACCCTTTGGAGTTTTTGTTAACTCTTTTCCTTTATTTGCTATATACAATTTTCAACAAGTCATTTTATTTATTACTTCAAAATGTCTCCTTAGTGCTCATGATGGATTTACTTTTAATAGTGGAAATTTGGAAACTGTTTAAATATCCCAAATTGGAAAAACAGTTAAGTAAACAATGGTACATCCACATAACGGACTGTTAGGAACCATTAGAATTATGCTTTTAAAAGATTAATTACAGGAAAGCATGTTTACACCATAACGATAATGAAATAAAAAACAGAATCCAAAACTGCATATATAGTAAGATTTTGTAAAAAAGGTTTAACAAGGAAAAACAGGAAAGAGGCAAAACGGGAATTTTCTGGGGAGATGGCAATGTTCTAGATCTCATTTGGGGTGATGACTATACAAGTATATATAATTGCTAAATTCACTGAAAGTTCATTGCCTAAGATATGTTCTTCAAATTTTATTGTAAGTTAAGTATATCTAAATTTTTTAAAGGGAAAAAAAGTCATATTAAAAGAAAAAAAAGACTAGGAACAACTTGGCCAAAATGTGGGTAATGATTGAATTTAAATACTGAAACTACGGGTGATTCTTTGATAAGGGTGGAGAAAAAAATAGAAGATGGTGAGTTCTTTACATATTCTTAATTTCCTCTTCCTCTGCAATCATCTGACAAACCTAAGACAACAGCCCTCTGCCACAGGCCATCCTGGGTTATATCTGTCAGCCTAATCTTCCTTAAAGAAGCACAGACTTTCTTCACAGGATCTGGAGAAAAGAAAAGTAAGAATATAGTTTCATTTCGCCTCCTGTTCAAAAATCCTTACAACTCCCTGCTCGCCATCTACAAGATTAAGTTTAACCTCCTCTGCTTAGTTTGCCAAGCCCTCTCTAATCTAAATTCATCCCTGCCTCTCTCCACCTTACTGCCCACAAATTCTGACCACGAACCCTCTGCTCCCATTCGGCTCCTATTTCAAGATTAAACTTTGCTCAAAATAGGAGGCAACTTTTTACCTGCTGAAACGGTGACAGCAATGTTAAATTAATTATCTCTAGCGTCTGTTATCTTCACACAAAACTATCACAGGGAAATGATACTTCACACAGAAACGACTGTATTGCACTCTCTCCAAAATTGGAAATGTTAGCAGAGTCCAAAAGTGAAGATTGTTGATATTAAATCTTAGAATCCAAAAATAGAGGTGTAAACACTGCAATAGTCATAGTGCTTACTGTGTATAAATCAGTGCAGAACCTCCTACCGCCTGGGTTAGCCTCAAGCATTCCCGCCCCACACAGGTTAACCATGTGATACCAAGGCTTTGCTGCATTTCACCATCTGGGGACTGTGGGTCCTAAGTCCTAGAAGGTTACTAAAACTGAATTCAGCATTTTCTGTAAAAGCCACAGTGCACAAGTTGATAAAACAATACGAACATAAGGCTTCTTTGAGAACACAAATTCTAGACATCTGCTATGAGGACTTTATAGTTCAAAATCAGCTAATGGTCAAAGAAAAATTAAGCCTCCTGAATTGCGAATTTTTTAAAAAGCATACACAAAACATTTGAGGCTCCTGATGTATGTTTCTGACTACTAGGTATGTGTTATTAATTGAAATCACTAAAAATAAACAAGAAAAACTGCCAAAACTAACTGTCACTGTCTCTTATACTCTGTGTCTATGTGCATGTCTCTCTGTGTGTGTGACCTTTCATTCGCAGAAGAAAGCCCTGAGCTAGTCGGTAATTAAAACACATCTGACCTACATATAACCATTACCATATAACCACATTTAGCACATATAACCATAGGTTCTGTCCATAGATTAACATTCCTCCTTATCCCAAAACTACTGCTTCCTAATGAATTGAGTGAGATATGCCTCCAGGGGAGGACAAGACAGCCAGCCCTCCCTGTTGACAGTGACACATAGCTGGTCTCATCTTAGTTCTTCTGAAGGAAACCAAGAGAGGGAACTAGGGGCAGGAACTGACCACCAACCCTGTGAGCTTACATTTTAAATGTGCTTTAAACACCACTGCCTTCTGATTATTTTACTGCTCAAACAACTGTCAGAGGCATTTGAACCTGAGCAACTCCATCTTGAACAGGGGCTGGGTAAAATAAGGCTGAGACCTGCTGGGCTGCATTCCCAGTAAGTTAAGGTATTTTTAGTCACAGGATGAAACAGGAAGTCGGCACAAGATACAGGTCATAAAGACCTTGCTGATAAAACAGGATGCATAAAGAAGCCAGCCAAAACCCACCAAAACCAAGATGGCAAGGAGAGTGACCTCTGGTCATCCTCACCACTATACCATGGTACTACATGGTACCACATACCAATGCCATGGCAGTTTACAAATGCCATGGCAATGTCAAGAAGTTACCCTATGTGGTCTAAAAGTGGCGGGGGGCGGAACCCTCCGTTCCAGGAATTGCTCGTCCCTTTCCTGGAAAACTCATGAATAATCCACCCCTTATTTAGAATATAATCAAGAAGTAACCATAAAAATGGGTAACCATCTTTATGCCTATGGACTAGCCCTTCTTTTTTTCCTTTGCTTTCTTAATAAACTTGCTTTCACTTTACTCTATGGACTCACCCCAAATTCTTTCTTACGCAAGATCCAAGAACCCTCTCTTGGGGTCTAGATCGGGACCCATTTTCAGTAACACAATTACTCTTACTTTACAGAATAGGATATAATACATTTTCCACTTTGTTATTAAGGGCAGCACAAATACAAAACTTAATTTTCCAACAGTTTCTCTATTGTCTACGATTTTTTTTTCCTAATCTGTCTATGAGAAAAAAGCCAGAAATCCCTGAAAAGTAAGTGGCCTGCCTTATTCTGGAGAGTGGTCTATCCTATTCTCCTAAAGCTCTTACCTTCTGCAGGAAGGCCAATTCCGAAGTATTTCAAAGCAGCCCATTTAGCACCTAACATTATCCTCCCAAGACCCCAATCCCTACCTTTCTGAAAAGTATAGAAACATATTTTCCAATAGAGCTTGCTTATCCATTTTGTCAAAAAAACACACTTGTTCTCCAACTTAGCAAATAATTATAACCAGCCCTATTTTTACTGAGAAATGTCTTTTCTTACGTGTGCTACTCCTGACCCTCCTCACCATGACCCCACCAGCCTTCCCTCTCTACTACTCGGCCAACCCTCACCTCTCTCTATTCATCACCGAAATGGCATTTCTACTCTAGAGTCTTGTGTTTTTGCACCATTTCTCAGAGGCAACTTGCTCCTGAAAAGTCACTGGATAGCGTATTTCTTCTTGTTTTCCTACAGATCAAGTTTGGCTTTAAATACTGGTCAGCAGCCAACTGCCTCCTGGAAATGACCTGCTCATTGTCTGCTTGCCAGATTCTTGCCTCAGGCACTCCTGTCTCTGTGAATTCCACATTGAGGACACTCATTTTCTCAGCTTTTTACTGCTCATCATGCACCACTGTGGTGTAACCAGCTTTCTCCAAAGAAACAGCCAATAAATTCCTCTCTTTCATTTCTGTGTCTCCTCAGTAGACAGACAGCCAAATCATACAAACTAACACCAAGAGCTGGGATTATCCAAGACCCACATGCACATACCACAAGCAAGATTTCTCACTTTGTCATCCATGTGCTTAATAGATTTTCCCAGAAGCACTGCTTATACCTTTAAACCACATTTTCCGCTTCAAGTTTAAATTGAAAGGTGGGAGAAAAGAGAAACCAAAACTTGAATGCAGTACTGTAACTTATCCTGCAAAATTCTGTTGCTAGCCACTGGGGGAAGGGGTAGAGACAGGGGGAGTATTCTCATTACAGTGAGATGATATTATTGGATTTATCAATGCCAGACAAGTCACAGCTGTCAAACAATTTTAAGTATATTAAAAACTCTGAACAACCTTTAAAGCAGTTAAGCCAGAATGACTACAGCTTGTAAATGAAGCAAACAGCAATCTCGGGTAGCTCAGTGGCTTCCTGAGTAAAAACCCTCTCTTTAGCACATTTAAATTAAAACTAAACACTTTAAAATCCCTGTCAGATTCCTTAAGAGAGAATCCTTGCAGGAGAGAAATGCTAAATTATTACTAGAGTGGGGATATGAATATGCAAGTATATGAGGAAAAATTCATTTAGATGAACTTAGGGCAGTATATATGCAAATGTATATATAACTATAAACACACGGGCATATGCAGATTCACAGGGAATTCTCCCAAAAAGAAAAAAAAAGATTTGAAAATAAAACTTCGTAGAGAGTTTGAAATCAACAGACAGACAAAAGATATGGAAAGTCGTCTGAAAGAGACAAAAAAGGCTTTCAGGTTAGCAAGACTTCATTGTAACCAGAAACATGTATTAACCAATATAAAGAGACAGGTAAGTCTACTGGGGTGCTAGACGTGATCCCATGAATAATGACAATAATGATATGGCTACTTTAACAATGCTTACCACAGTGCTAAGCATTGTTCATAAATTAATTTTCAAAACAACCCTAGAGTTACAGTACAATAACAAGCTTAGAGGGTTGAGACTCACCCAGAATCACACACTTCAGTAAGTGGCCAGACTGGGTCCTTGTCTGTTTGTCTATGCCACTGACCCAGGAAGGACAATAAAAAGGAAAAGCAGGCTGTACACACACAAGTGCTTCCAAGGATTAGGATGCCCATCACGGAGATGGAGGGATGTCTGAATCATCTAATTAACTCCCCTTGCTCCAAATCTAGGCTAACCAACCAATCTAAGGATTCCTTGGCAGCTCGCATAATTTGCTGCAGGCAGAGAAGGCACAGTTCAAATATACACAAACAGCTATTCACTGAGCAGTGCCCTTCTCACTCTGAATTCATACACTGGCACTTTCAATTTCCATATGTTTTCTGTGGGTCCTACCAATTCAACACAAACAAGGCTGCAAGGTGGGGCCCCTCTACGATGCACGGGTAAGGTATCACCACACCAATGTTACCACATAAGGAGCACCAACAGGCAGAGGAGCCTGATTTTTGGATGGTGGGGCAGAGAGAGAAGTGGAGTGGGAAAGCACAAGAACTCAGGGGACTGCAGTCTGGGTGGAAGAGAAGGGTGTTCTGAAATACAAGGCCTTCCTCCTGGGCTTCTCCTCATCTCCTCAATCACTATTTACTTTCCCAGACTGGGAAGAAGTGGTAGGGTAGACAGAAAAGTTGAGAAGCAGCGTTAACAATTCAAGAATAACACAAAGGCCGTGCAAAGCTATTATACAGGGCAGCAGAAGTGGTAGGGGAGAGGGAGTGAAGAAGAAACTGTGCTTAAGCAAAAAAAAAAAAAAAAATATGAACATTTAACCCCAGAGCATACTATGTGGTCTGGCCTTGTCAGAAGCAGCAAAATACAGGGAAGGGCTTAAATCAAAGGCCTTTTTACCTATTTAGAAGAGCTCAGGCCGGGCGCGGTGGCTCAAGCCTGTAATCCCAGCACTTTGGGAGGCCGAGGCGGGCGGATCACGAGGTCAGGAGATCGAGACCATCCTGGCTAACACGGTGAAACCCCGTCTCTACTAAAAAATACAAAAAAACTAGCCGGGCGAGGTGGCGGGCGCCTGTAGTCCCAGCTACTCCGGAGGCTGAGGCAGGAGAATGGCGTAAACCCGGGAGACGGAGCTTGTAGTGAGCTGAGATCCGGCCACTGCACTCCAGCCTGGGCGATAGAACGAGACTCCGTCTCAAAAAAAAAAAAGAAGAGCTCAAGAAAAAAACATAGTACAGAGGCAAAACTCCAACTTTTAGGGGTTTTAGTCCTCATTCCTATTGGAAAGAATAATTCCAGGAAAGCATTACAGCTTAGCATTTAAGAGCATGGGTTCTGGGCCAGGCACAGTGGCTCATGCCTGTAATCCCAGAACTTTGGGAGGCTGAGGCAGGCGGATCACGAGCTCAGGAGATCAAGACCATCCGGGCTAACACAGTGAAACCCCGTTTCTACTAAAAAATCCAAAACCAAAACAAAAAAAAAATTAGCCGGGCTTGGTGGCGAGCGCCTGTAGTCCCAGCTACTCAGGAGGCTGAGGCAGGAGAATGGCGTGAACCCGGGAAACAGAGCTTGCAGTAAGCCAAGATTGTGCCACTGCACTCTGCCTGGGGGACAGAGTGAGACTCCGTCTCAAAAAAAAAAAAAAGAGTATGGGTTCTGGAACCAGATCACCGAGGTTCAAATCTCAATCACCCAGGTGAGTGGCTCTGGACAAGTTTCTTAACCTCTCTCTTCCTTTACCTTATCTATAAAATGATATCTATTATGATACTACCTATGTCACAGGTGGTTCTCATTCAATGTGAAGATTGAATTAACTCAGACATTGCAGTTCCTGCAGATTTTTATGCAGGTAAAAATGGAAGGCATACAGGTGCTGGCTATCTTCTTTCATTAGTACACACCTTTGTGAAGAGACTCTAAGGATTAAGTATATGGCCACAAGTCTAAATTGTGTAACTTTACGACAATCTACCTAAACTCACACCATATAAAACAAAAAATCTGAACAGTCAGACATGTATTTAAGATACTGAGTTCACTACCAAAAGCTTCCCACAGAGTTTCCCACAGAGAAACTCTAGCCCAAATGGTTTCACTGGTAAAATCATTCTAACAACTTCATTTTTCATCTTTAGTTACTGCCAGAAATGGGAGGACCCCATTTCCAATCTTTTTTTCCAAGTGAGCAACACCCAGCATAGACATTTACTGCACGCAGGGTAAAATCACGCTTAAACCATTTCTGAGTCACATGTACCTCTGAAAATTTAAGCAAAAGAAAGTTATTTTCTCCTATAAAAATACACAGAACACAGTCAAGCGCAGTGGCTCACGCCTGTAATCCCAGCACTTTGGGACGCCGAGGCGGGCAGATCATGAGGACAGGAGCTCGAGACCATCCTGGCTAATACGGTGAAACCCCGTCTCTACTAAAAATACCAGTCTGGGCGACAGAGCAAGATTCTGTCTCAAAAAAATAATAATAATAAAAAATAAAAAATACACAGAAGACACAAAATTTTGCAGTTAACATCAGAGGGTTCAGTGACCCCAAGAAATCCATCTATGGGCACCCCAAGCTGCTAAATCAGTACCGTTAAATGAGCTTTAACTGGATTAGCACAGAGTGACAGTGTAAGATGGGAATTGAGGAAGTACAGACCAGGTTCCCTACCCTTTGAAAAATTATGAATGCTAACAATCTGTTCCTAACCTTGAGCAGTAAATTCCTCCTGATTTCATTCTACAAATGTCTTTGGGAGATCTCATTATCATATCCTTAAATGATTTCCTTTGTACCAAGGAATTCTTTAATTTCTAATCTAATTCTCAGGTCTTATCTTTTACGCTTATCCTATCCTTCAAATTTCCCACCAGCTTCAGTTATTAAGTACGCTTCTCAGATATCACTCAATTCTCTTCCATTATGTATAATTCTAATATTATACATATTAGTCCACCCTCACCCACCCACCCCCAATGGCTCTTTTGCTATTAATGCATATCTACAAATCTTATCTCCTTTGGATCTAAAGAGTCGCCTCCAAGGCAGATTCTGGCCAGGATGTATACAGTAGTCCCCGTCTTATCTGTGGTTTGACTTCCCATGGTTTCAGTCACCCATGGAATAAGTACAATAAGATATTTTGAGAGAGAGAGAAAGAGAGAGAGAGAGAGAGAGAGACAGAGACAGAGACAGAGACAGAGAGAGAGAGAGGGAAGAGGGAGACCATATTTATATAACTTTTATTACAGTATATTGTTATAACTATTCTATTTTACTGTTACTGTTAATCTCTTACTGTGACTAATTTATAAATTAAACTTTACCATAGGTATGCATGTATAGGGGAAAACATAGGATATACATATGGGATTCAGTACTATCCACAGTTTCAGGCATCCCTGGGGATCTTGGAACATATTCCCACAGTTAAGGGGGGACTATCATGGTTATATTTACTTTATCAGATGCAGGAAGATGAAAAATGGAAATTTCATATTCCCCCCCCTCCAGTAGCTATCATTCCAAGGCTACTTTTAGATAGTTGTTATTTTATTAAAAGAAACTCTCTGCCCTTCAGCTACTAATGTAGTGAGGTTAACCAAGCACTACTAAGAGTACATGTGTGGCTCAAGCCTGTAATCCCAGCACTTTGGGAGGCCGAGGCGGGTGGATCACAAGGTCAGGAGATCGAGACCATCCTGGCTAACACGGTGAAACCCCGTCTCTACTAAAAAATACAAAAAACTAGCCGGGCGAGGTGGCAGGCGCCTGTAGTCCCAGCTACTCGGGAGGCTGAGGCAGGAGAATGGTGTGAACCCAGGAGGCGGAGCTTGCAGTGAGCTGAGATCTGGCCAGTGCACTCCAGCTTGGGTGACAGAGCCAGACTCCGTCTCAAAAAAAAAAAAGAGTACATGTGGGCAGACTCTGAGATATTTAATTGCAACTTCATAATTTTCTACAAAGTCATATTATTGTATTAAGAGGCTAACCAGAGCTCTGGTTTCCAGGTAAATCAAAGAATATATTTGAAAAAAAAAAAAAGCACTTAGATAACCAAGTGACATGATATAATTTGAGAGTGGGAAAAAACAAAGCTGATGGTGGCCAAGAAACAATGTAAAAAACTCAAAGAAAGACCTCAATAGCAAACAAGGAAAAAACCAGTGAATATGTTTTATCTTAAAACTAAATTAGCTTTGGAAAATTACATATTCTACCATTTGAGGTATAACCAGAGATTAAGAATTGAAGCAGACTTTGGAACCAAGAAAAGCCAAGTCCTAGAGACAAAATATAAAAATAATAACAGCAAATGATCAGTGTGACAAAGTTGTATACTTTTTGTAGGAGAGAAGTGACAGAATTTTACTCTAATGAAGACAGTACACCCAAAGTGTGAGCAATTATTATCTATAGTCATCATCTCAACCTCTTGATTTTGTAATCCACTCTTCAACCCGCTAGCTCCCACCTGTACCACTGCACTGAAACAATGATTCACTGGTATCATCTAGAGTTCCTTCATTGTTCTTTCCCTCCCCTGCCCTACTCCCGTTCTGATAACTACCGATTTCCACCCCCTACTTTCCACATCTAGGTCTCCCATCGGAACCTCAACATTAACTCATCAAAAACCAACTCCTCAGCTTCCATCCAAAGCCTGCTCTCCCTACTGCTGTACCTTTCCCAAACAACAGCACCACACCACAAACTACCCAACTGCCAAAGCTATCCGAGACTCCTTCCTCTCTCACACTCCAAAAGTTCACGTAAGTGCTAATAAGCAGCATCAATTTTACCTCCTAGGTGAATCTCAAATGCTCCTTTCCTCTCCTTCTCTACTTCCATGCCTGCAGTTTGCTTAGGCCCTCCACAATTTCTCCATTAAAGCAGTCTCCTAATTGATTCCTCTCTGCCTTCAATCTCAGCCTCCTCCAATCTCTCTGTCCCACTGCCACTGAAATACAAATCTGACCATGCCACTCTCCCACATAGAACCTTTCAACCATTGTCTGTGAGGTTCTTTCAGACTCTGGCCACATCCACATCTTCAGCTGCCATCATTCACCTCCTCCCACTCTCCAACACACATACACACATAACACTGTAACAACATAGCATGACTGTGTTTCCCTGTATATATCATGTGGTTTGGGAATTCCTTTGCATCACATAATTCTCTGTAAGTTCAGCCACATTCATCTTTTAATACCCTACTGAGGCTATAATCATTCTGTCAAGCCTTCCTTAACCACCCTTCTATCTACCTTCATATCCCTTTACTCCTTCCTTGCCTTGTACAGACTTTATTACTACACATAAGACATTATCTCGTTACTGTTGACATGAGTATTCCCTCTACCAGATTTTGAGCTCACTGGCAAAGCGAAGTCCTGTCTTTTTTATCAGCAAAATGTCAAAGTGTGACACTGAGTCATTTAAATAAACATTAAGAATTAACTAAAACAATGTCTTCACCCATGAGATTTCATCTCACATTTGAAGTATCCCCAAAAGAAACATTTTCGAGAAAAGAAGATGGATGTGCAAATATAAAGAATATAAAATATACAGAGTTCAAACTCAGGTAAATAAAAATCTACACAAGGTGATTTGGAAAGCCAGAAATTCCAAGAAATCTTTCAAATGTATACATAACGACAAAACCAAAAAGGCATTAGCATAATATGGTTAAAAAAATATGCCTCAGGGACAGACACCTGACACTTGAGATGATGTGAAGCAGAATGCAGCAAAGCCTAAAGGAGTTGGAAGTCCTGATTCTCATTTTTCATCAGATATGACTCCAGGAGACCCCATGAGAAACACATGAAACAAACTAGTTTCCAAAGCAACTACCTTGCACAATGGCCTGTAAACTTGAAGAAAGGCATAATCCATTCAAAATTTCTTAGACTGTGTTGATCAAAAGAGTTGTTAGTTTTCAGAGATGGAAAGATGTGAGGGATTCATCATCAACTCCCTCCATTTATAACAGAAGAAACTGAGGCTTAGAGAGAAAATTACTTACTCAAGTTCTTAGCACTAGTTATAACAGAAGAAACTGAGGCTTAGAGAGAAAATTACTTACTCAAGTTCTTAGCACTAGTTAGGCGGAAGATGAGAAATGGAGACAGTGGCTTCCATGTTCTCTGTCTGGTACTCTTTCCACTACCCACTCTACTCTTCCACAGGTGAGTTATGGCCTATTTTGCTTTACAGGCATACCTCAGATACATTATAGGATCAGTTCCAGACCACCATAATAAAGCAAGTATCTCAATAAAGTAGCCACACAAATTTTTTGGTTTCCCCGTGCATGTAAAAGTTGTGTTTACAATACACTGTAGTCTATAAACTGCGTAATAGCTTCATGTCTAAAAAGCAAAAACAGACATACCTTAATTTAAAAAGACTTTATTGCTAAAAAATGCTAACAATCATCTGAACCTTCAGCAAGTTGTAATCTTTTTTGCTGGTGGAGGGTCTTGCCTTCATGTTGATGGCTGCTGACTCATCCTAGTGGTGGTTGCTGAAGGCTGAGGTGGCTGTGGCAATTTCTTAAAATAAGATGACAATGAGGCCGGGCATGGTGGCTCACGCCTGTAATCCCAGCACTTTGGGAGGCCGAGGCGGGCAGATCACAAGGTCAGGAGTTCAAGACTAGCCTGGCCAACATGGTGAAACCCCATCTCTACTAAAATACAAAAATTAGCTGAGCGTGGTGGTAAGCACCCGTAATCCCAGCTACTCAGGAGGCTAAGGCAGGAGAATCGCTTGAACCCAGGATGTGGAGCTTGCAGTGAGCGGAGATTGTGCCACTGCACTCCAGCCTGGGCAACAGGGTGAGACTCTTGTCTCAAAAAAAAAAAAAAAAGACAATGAAGTTTGTGGCTTTGATTGACTCTTCCTTTCATGAAAGATTTATCTGTAGCATGTGATACTGTCTGACAGCATTTTATTCACAATGGAACTTCTTTTAAAATTGGAGTCAATCCTCTCAAACCCTGCCATTGCTTGATCAACTAAGTTTATGTAATGTTCTAAATCCTTTGTTGTCGTTTCAATATTGTTCACAGCATTTTCAGGAGTTGATTCCCTCTCAAGATACCACTCTCTTTGCTTATCCATAAGAAGCAACTTCTCATTCGTTGAGGACTGGTCATGAGATTGCAGCAATTCAGTCAAATCTTCAGGCTCCACTTCTCATTCTAGTTCTCTTGCTATTCCCATCACATCTGCAGCTATTCTCTCTATTGAAGTCGAACCTCTCAAGGTCATCCATGAGGGTTGGAATCAATCCCTTCCAAACTCCTGTTAATGCTGATATTTTGACTTCCTCCTGTGAATCACAAATGTTCCAAATGGCATCTAGAATGGTGAATCCTTTTCAGAAGGTTGATTTGTTTTGCCCAGATCCATCAGAGGAATTACTATCTATGGCAGCTACAGCCTTAAGAAATGAATTTCTTAAATAATAAGACTTGAAAATCAGAATTACTCCTTGACCCATGAGCTGAAGATTGGATGGTGTGTCAGCAGGCACGAAAACATTTGGCCGGGTGCGGTGGCTCCCGCCTGTAATTCCAGCACTTTGGGAAGCAGGCTGAGGCGGGCGGATCACGAGGTCAGGAAATCGAGACCATCCTGGCTAACATGGTGAAACCCTGTCTCTACTAAAAATACAAAAAATTAGCCGGGTGTGGTGGTAGGCGCCTGTAGTCCCAGCTACTCGGGAGGCTGAGGCAGGAGAACGGTGTGAACCCGGGAGACGGAGCTTGCAGTGAGCGGAGATCGTGCCACTGCACTCCAGCCTGGGCAATAGAACGAGACTCCGTCTCGAAAAAAAAAAAAGGACAGGACAGGACAGGACACGACAGGAAAAGAAAGGAAAGGAAAGCAAAGGAAAGGAAAGGAAACAAAACAACATTCATCTCCTTGTATACCTCCATTAGAGCTCTTGGGTAACCAGGTGGATGGTCAATGAGTAGTAATATTTTGGGGAAAAAAAAAAAACAAAATGTTTTTCTGAGCAGTGGGCCTCAACAGTGAATACAGAATATTTGGTAGACCATGCATAAACAGAGGTGTTGCCATCTAGGCTTTGCTGTTCCATTTACAGAGCATAGGCAGGGTGGATTTACGTGGTTGTTAGATACCCTAAGATTTTCAGAATGGTAAATGAGCACTGGCTTCAACTTAAGTCACACCAGCAGCATAAGTTCCTAACAAGAGAGTCAGCCTGGCCCTAGCTTTGGCATTGATTTTTCCTCTGCAGCTGTAAAAGTCACAGGTGGCAACATCTTCTAATAGATCGTTGTTTTACCTACATTGAAACTCTGTTGTTTGTATAGCCACCTTCATCAATGTCTCAGCTAAATCTTCTGGAAAACTTGCTGCAGCTTCAGCTTCTACAACAGCACTTGGTGCTTCACCTTGTACTTTTACGTTAGAGAGATCGCTATTTTCCTTAAACCTCATAAGCCAACCAAGCTCTGCTACTGTCCAACTTTTCTTCTGCAGCTTCCTCAACTCTCTCAGCCTTTATACAATTGAAGAGAGCCAAGGCCTTGCTCTGTGTTAGGCTTTGGCGTAAGGAATGTTGTGGCTGGTTTGATGTTTTATCCAGACCACTGAAACTTTCTCAGTTATCAGCAACAAGGTTGTTTTACTGTCTTATCATTCATGTGTTCACTGGAGTAGCAATTTTAATTTCCTTCAAGAACTTTACCTTTAAATTCACAACTTGTCTAACTGATGCAAGAGGCCTAGCTTTTGGTCTGTTTCAGCTTTTGGCATGCCTTCCTCACTAAGCTAAACCATTTCTAGCCTTTGATTTAAAATGAGAGACGTGTGACTCTTCCTTTCACTGGAACACTCAAAGGCCATTATAGGGTTATTAATTGGCCTAATTTCAATACTGTTGTGTCTCGGGGAATAGGAAGGCCTGAAGAGGGACAGAAACTGAGAAACAGCTACTCGGCGGAGCAGTCAGAACACATACAACATTTATCGATTAAGTATGCTGTAGGGGCCCATTTCATACTGTCCCAAAGCAATTAAAATAGCAACTTCAAAGATCTCTCATCACAGATCACTATAACAGATACAGCAACAATGCAAAAGTTTGCAATATTGCAAGAATTATCAATCTATGGCACAGAGATATGAAACGGGCATATGTTGTTGGAAAAAATGGCACCGACAGTTTTGTTCCACACAAGGTTGCCATAAACCTTCAATTTGTTTGAGCGCAGTGACTCACGCCTATAATCACAGCACTTTGGGAGGGCAAGGTGGGTGGATCACGAGGTCAGGAGTTCAAGACCAGCCTGACCAACACAGTAAAACCCCATCTCTACTAAAAATACAAAAATAAGGCAGGTGTGGTGGCGCCTGCCTATAATCCCAGCTACTCAGGAGGCTGAGGCAGGAGAATTGCTTAAACCTGAGAGGCGGAGGTTGCAGTGAGCTGAGATTGCGTCACTGCACTCCAGCCTGGGCGACAGAGCGAGACTTCATCTCAAAAAAAAAAAAAAAGCAACCCCCAATATCTGTAAAGGGCAATAAAACGAGGTGTGCATGTGATTTGTTTACACCCATAAGAGTTGCTTTTCTGTCCCAATTCTAGTAGTCTGTAGGTGGTATCCAGACTTCATTTAAATGTTAAAAATGGTTTCCACAACACATAGATTGTTTTTATCTGTTACTCTTTTCTTCCCCTAACAGGAATACCAGTTCTCAAAGTACAAGTCCCACCAAGTTGGATCAAAAGCTAATGCTGATACCGTAACATGCCATTATACGTCATTACTCATCCTGGTTTGCAAAACCCATCTACCGCTTCATTAATATTTCATAAAAAACACTACCATTTCCCTCACTAATTCTAGTGAAGTGATTTTGTTTTACAGTAACATGAAAGAGAAATCGGTGGGGACAGCAATTACCCAACAGGCAGGATCGTCTTGGAATTAGAGAACTTAAGAATCACTGTAGCAATGGAATAAAACACATCTCACTGATGGAGTATTTTAAGCACAAAGAGTTAACAGTGGGTTCCACAAACAATTGTAAAATCAAGTATCTAATAAAATCATTGAAATGCAAAAAAAAAAATTTATTGAATACTTGCCACATGTTAGAGACTGTTTTAAAACTTTTACAAATATTGTCACTAATCCTCACGAAATCCCCCAAAGGCAGGTATTACACAAATTAGGAAAGTGAGCAGTGCCAAGCTGTATATATACAATGGGCATAGAGGTGGCACAATAGAAGGGAATGAGAGCACCAAGTGGGACGTGGTTTCAGTTTTCCTTACAGAACAGTAAGCACACATTCTCTGGACTATATATGCATGTGAGGTGCTGAGTACCCTGATATGCAAACAAAAGCATAAGCATGCTACTTAGGTGGAACATTTACAGAGGGGTTGGGAAAACTATGGCTACCCTCCCCCCACCCTATATACCTCTTAGCACCACACAAAAATAGAGGACCCCAAAGTTAAAGTAACTTGCTCACATTGATATAGCAATTATGGCCAGAGCTGGCATTTGAACTCAGGTCTGTAAGGTTCCAAAGCCTTGTCTTTTTCTTTCTTTCTTTTGAGATGGAGTCTTGCTCTGTTGCCCAGGCTGGAACACAATGGCATGATCTCAGCTCACTGCAACCTCCACCACCCAGGTTCAAGTGATTCTCCTGCCTCAGCCTCCCATGTAGCTGGGATTACAGGCATGTGCCACCATGCCAGGCTAATTTTTGTATTTTTAGTACAGACAGGGTTTCACCATGTTGGATAGGCTGGTCTCAAACTCCTGGCCTCAAGTGATCCACACATCTCGGCCTCCCAAAGTGCTAGGCTTAGCCACCACACCCAGCGCCTTGTCTCTTTCTACTCTATCATCATATCCCCTTTTCTGTAAATGCTCCAGAGTGTCTAAGTACCATATATAATTAGTAGCTAACAATTTCAGAAATCACCAAATATGAAAAATAAGTTATACTTCTAAGAAGGCTAAACTACCATCTAGAATTTTCTAATGCGCTAGAATAGCATTTACACTAACAGATTCAATGCCTCCTAAGGTAAAGCTCTAGTGTGTTTTAAAACACATACAAATGGGAGTCTCTTTTTTTGCCTGGAGAACAGGGAGGAAAAGGGGGAAAAGAGGGGAGGTCTCCCTTAGGAGACCAAAGCTGGTTTAAGACCAAGCAGGTCCATATGAATCACAGAATTTTTGGATTATGCTAAACACTCAGTTTAAAATCTGGGTATAATCCAATGACATCCAATATCTTAATCATAATTTGAGAGACTGAAATGCCTACATTTTAAGGAGGAATTCATTCATTTAATAAATTTCAAGAAGACCTGGGCTAGGTAGGAAGTATTAGGGATGCCACAGACATGTGCAGGACACAGTTCCTTCTTGGGAGTGCTTACATCTAATTAGAAAAATCAGATAAATATGTGAAAAGACAAAAAAAAAGTAGCAAATGAACAAATTCCCAAAATGGTGAGTTGCCAAGAAGCAGACAAACTGAAGGAAGGAAAAGGCACTGTGTTTTTTCAGGAAACAAAAGTAGCACTTTAAGTCATCCCTTAAAGGGAAAATGAGAATTAGAACTAGAGGTGAGGGAGTGGGGAATACGTGAAAGTCCAGAAACAGGGAAATAAAGAAAGGCTATTTAAATCAAATCAATACCAAATGCTGGTGAGGATGTGGAGCAGCAGAAATTCTCATTCACTGCTGGTAGGAATGCAAAATAGTACCACTACCCTGGAAGACAGTTTGGCAGTTTCTTATAAAACTAAACACACTCATTACCTATAACAAGTAATAAAAGTAAATGCAAAGTAAAAAAAAACTAAACATACTCTTACCATACAATAAATACAGCAATGACACTCCTTGGTATTTATCCGAAGGAGCTGAAATCTTATGTTCATTAAAAAACTTGTACACGGATATTTATATTAGCTTTATTCATAATTGCCAAAACTGGGAAGCAACTAAAATGTCCTTCAGTAGGTGAATGGATAAACTATGGTACATTCAACCAATAAAATGTTATTCAACACTAAACTAAATGAGCTATCAAGTCTTGAAAAGACATGAAGGAACCTTTAGTGCATATCACTAAGTAAAAGAAGCCCATCTGAAAAGAGTACATGTTGTATGATTCCAACTATATGACAGTCTGGAAAAAGCAAAATTATGGAGACAGTAAAAGGATCAGTGGTTGCTAGGGAGTTGAAGGTGGTGGGTGATGAAGAAGTGGAGCACAGAGGATTTTCAGGGCAGTGATGTATGGTATGTAGGGTACTATAATGGTGGACACATATCATTACACATTTGTCTAAACACATAGAATGTCCAACACCAGGAATGAGCCCTAATGTGAACTACGAACTCTGGGTGATAATGATGTGTCAATGTAGGATCATCAATTGTAACAAATGTACCACTCCGGTGGGAGTTGGGGGGAGGTGTTGATAATGGGGGAGGCTGTGCTTGTGTACGGACAGGGGCATATGAGAAATCTCTGTACTTTCCTCTCAATTGTGCTGTGAACCTAAAACTGCTCTTAAAAAATTAAATTTTCAAAAATAAATATACAGATGTCCTCATAGAAAGGCAAACTGATGTGTGTATAAGGATATTCATAGAGTACTGCTTAAATATGGTACATTCACATAATAAATATTATGCAGCTATAAAAAGAATGTGGGAACTTTATATGTACTGAAATACATATTGCTAAGTGAAAAAAGCAAGGTACAGAAAATGTGTAGTGTGCCACCATTTGTGTGCTTACAAAAAATATTTATACATATGTTTGCATATACTTATATATTCATGAACTATCCATAGAAAGATACAGAAGAAAGTCATAACCGATACCTCTGTTGGCTGATGATACAGGTAGGCTAAAACCAGGGACTGTGCTCTGCAGAAGGCAGGTAGACTAGAGAAGATCCTCTGCATCAAATTAAGAGGTTTAGATAGCATGCAAACTCAAGAGCAAGGTTTCTCAACAGTGGCACTTGTGACATTTGGGGCCAGGTAATTCTTTATTGTGGGAGCCACTCTATACACTGTAAAATATTTAGCAGTATCTCTGGCCTCTCCCACTAGATGCTGGTAGTACTCTCCTCCCACATCTAGTTGTGACTACCAAAAATGTCTCTAGACATTGACAAATGTCCCCTGTAAGGCAAACATCACACCTGGTTGAGAAGCACTGCTCAAGAGCCACACGGTCATCTTCAACCTACAAAACAGTCTAGTGCTACATTCCTGTAAATTAACAACAAATCCAATACACATTCAGATATAGATCTGAGGAATATATTAGGCATCGTTTTCAGATGACCTTCA
Source organism: Trachypithecus francoisi (assembly GCF_009764315.1). Taxonomy (NCBI): domain Eukaryota; kingdom Metazoa; phylum Chordata; class Mammalia; order Primates; family Cercopithecidae; genus Trachypithecus; species Trachypithecus francoisi. The sequence goes on along the minus strand of NW_022681468.1, from coordinate 41,720,987 downwards.
TATATCAGTCACAGTTTCTCACGCTGAGATCATTCAAGTCCCTTTGCAAATGTGAACTATCATTTTTAAACATATCTACTCCATCACAAAAGTCTCTTTTCTGCATTGGTTGAATATAAATGATAAGGAACTAAATACAAAAGCCAGGCAGATATTCAGCAGTACACAGAGAGTGTGCCAGATCCTGCAATGGGCTCCTGAATGATGCACCGACCTTAAGGGATCTCTGTGGCTATTTCACCAGTCAGTAGACTAGCCTCCCCACCCTGCAAAGCCCATCCCCAAATAGCATGCACGCTCCAGCGCCAAGATCTTCTGGGATGCCAAGGAAGGCAACTCTCCCACAGAAATCTATCAGAAAAATCACATTTTGGCTCAGCTTTTGAAAAACTAAAATAACTGTTCACACAATAAAAACGTAATTACTCACATTATGTTAATAATGTTTTTTCTTATAACTCCTAATGACCACACAAAATCTAAGACACTATTCAAAAGTCATGAAAGGTATCAACCCTGACTTCAAGGAGATTATCAAGAGAAGGGTTAGTCAAGAGAGGCTTAATTTTATTAAGCATAAAGCCATTTCTAATATACCACAATGAATAAGATTAAAAAAAAAAAAAAGATATCCAACAGGCTTGAATATTTTTCAAACACGGATCTAAGACTTTTGTTATTTTCCTGTGTCTTTTCTTTTGCCAAAGCCAGAAATCCAATAATACCCTGGCAATCTTGGCTTCATATGTTGAAGTAATTCATTGCTTCAGCACTGTCGTAGTTGAAAGTTCTGGATTTCGTTCTCATGAAATCATGCTCTTCAAATTCTAGCACTGTGCCGACTACTTTTGCTTAGCTCTCCAAAGGTTGGCTCTCATTTGTGGAGTTGACCTCCAATGACCTCACTCTTGCAATATATACACCTGTGAGTCACTATGGAAGATGCTTAAAAGTGTCCGCGGAGAAAAAAAGAAACTCACCATTCTAACTACTTCAGGGTAAGTCTGCTCTGTCAAACAGCCTCTGCTTATTGTAATGTAGTCCACCAGTTCATTAAGAGTGGAGCGCTTGTATTCTTTCATTTTAAGATCAGATAGCGTGTCCATGAAGTCAAAAATGACACAGCACTGCTGAAGTTTCTTTAGGAACAGTTCAGGCTGCTCTGAGGATGGAACGTCTAAGAAAAAAAAAGGAAATGGTGTAAGTCTGTCATCAATTTCCAGGTAACAGGAATTCTCTGTGAAAGTTACTTCAAAGGCAAGCTCAAAAAAAATAAGAATTCACATGACAACAGTGTTCTTTTTCACAGTTACACATGGTTGGGAGGGGATACCGTATCTACTACTTCAGTGACCTTGTCTTTGAAAACTACATTGTACCAACAAAATTGACTGTATTTTCTATTCCACAACCAAGGATTTACCAAAATCCCAAAAGACTTTACAAGGTTGAAGCAAATTTTAACCAAAAACACCCCAATGTCAATACCTTTAAACCTAAAAACACTGAAAAAGGTCAAACCTTCCCTTATAAGAAAGCTTTCGCTGTTGGTTTAAATTAGTTTTACTAAAAAATTTCAAAGTAGAAATGTCAGTTGATTCATTTTAATTTCATGCTGACATCCTTGGTATTTAAAGCTATTGTTGTGTGTTTATATTTTTTTGTTTTGTTTTGGCTTGATCTGTATGAAGTTTCTTTGTGAAAGAAACCTGAAAAATCTACAAAATGAAACAATACCAACTCTCAAAAAGAGCACACCAGTAATAGGAAAATAAGAGTAAATGCCACATAAATCTACATTCTCTTTTTACCCATCTTCTTGTACTGTGAGAGAAAACCACTAACATCTTATATTAATATGTTCCCAGAATGGACATCTGCTCTTTTCCCACAAACAGCAGGTCAGACATTTGGCTTGGTGTTGTTTCTAAAAAAATATGTAGAAATTTTAGGTTAGTTGAAATTCCCCAGCCAGAAAGGAGCCTGATCTACAGTTGGACTTCAAATATACCAACTAAGCTGTAGACAGCCTATTCCCTCCTATCTTCTTTCCAATATTTTATCCCCCCAAACCAGAGCTTCCCTGGAAAAGCAATGAAAACTATAACCAGGGTAGGCTCTGCTGCCTTCATCCAAGGTGATTAGCTCATTAATCCTCAGAACATCCTTAGAAAGAAGCAGGTGGCATTATTCTCCATTTTTCACACACACACACAAAATAGAGACAATCACTGAGGTCCCACTATGAATGGGTTACAGAGCTGGGCAAAGTGCCCAGGTCTCTAATCACACTCCCATGTTCCTTTTGTACTAATCAAGAAGGACCTTAATAGTGTGTAGTCACTTGCAATCATCCTCAGTGGCCAGTCTTCTGGTAAATGCTTTACGATGGACTCCTGGCTTGGGCTGCCTGCTCCCTGGGGAGGAGGGCAACAGCATACAACACCCCGCTTAAAGCCACCAGCAGCAGAAAGTGAAGGCCAGCCTCATTTTCCCAGGATCCACCAGTCTCCTCTCTACAACCTTCTACCCCGCCTTACACCCCACAACTCAAATGCCAGCATGGCTACCCGGGACCTCACAGGCAATTCCCGCAAAACACTGCCAGTTAAGTAAACCTAGATGAGAGTAGATAGGACACCTAAATACATAAGCTTTCTCTACCAGACATTAGAGAACAAGAAGCAGTCCGTATTTTTGAAGGTATAGCATCACTGCTACTCTCAGCAAAAACCAGCAGTGAATTTAGAAATTATTAACCGGCCGGGCGCGGTGGCTCAAGCCTGTAATCCCAGCACTTTGGGAGGCCGAGACGGGCGGATCACGAGGTCAGGAGATCAAGACCATCCTGGCTAATAGTACTCATCCTGGCTAACCTGGTGAAACCCCGTCTCTACTAAAAATACAAAAAACTAGCCGGGCGAGGTGGCGGGCGCCTGTAGTCCCAGCTACGCAGGAGGCTGAGGCAGGAGAATGGCGTGAACCGGCGAGGCGGAGCTTGCAGTGAGCTGAGATCCGGCCACTGCACTCCAGCCTGGGCGACAGAGCAAGACTCCGTCTCAAAAAAAAAAAAAAAAAAAAAAAGAAATTATTAACCAGTGAGTTTCCCTTCCCCCATCCCTCCTAGGTCCCCAAAAGCACAATGTATCATGATATAGGTCTTATCCTATGCCCCCCAACATTTAATCGGTTTTAAAATATTTAGCCTTAGACTTTAAGAACTAAATTCAGTCAGACCAAACTCTCTAAGTGCTACCTGCTTTAGGCGTTTAAAATAAATAAATAAAAACAAAATAAGGCTGCTTAAGCACAGGACCATCACGGTTAATTACTAAAATTTTTTGAGATCGAAATCAGACCCCAGACCTGGCAACCAAATGGGAATACTGACGCTGCAAAAGGGGCAAGAAAAAGCTTTTGGGTTTTTTTTGTTTTTTTGAGATGAAGTCTCGTTCTGTCACCCAGGCTGCAGTGCAGTGGTTGCTCACTGCAACCTCCACCTTCAGGGCTCAAGCAATTCTCCTGTCTCAGCCTCCTGAGTAGCTGGGCTTACAGGCGCCCACCACCACACCCAGCTAATTTTTGTATTTTTAGTAGAGACAGGGTTTTGCCATGTTGGCCAGGCTGGTCTCGAACTCCTGACCTCAGGTGATCTGCCCACCTCGGCCTCCCAAAGTGTTGGGATTACAGGCGTGAGCCACCGCCCTGGCCAAGAAAAAGCTTATTAATGTAGCATTCATTACAGGTCAAAATCTTCAGGGAAATTTTAATTAATTCAATTTTTGATATAGTGACTTTAATAAAGTCTAAAAATCAGACTATTTACATGGAGAACTCCTTAACACCACACATATAAATCATAAAAGCATCTATGAATTGTAGCCTTTCCTCCAAAAGTACATCATCATTTAAGCAGTGACAACAACAATTAATATTTGTGGTCACTGCAATAGTACTCAAGAGATTCACATACTTAGCAGTTCAAAAAATTCAGGCAGTTAACACTTAGTCCTGCTTTTTAATGTTAGGCAGTTGAAATTTATCCTTTATTTGTGCAAATTGATATAATATCATAGACAAATGTAAAGCAGGCTATCCACCTGTCCAGCAGAATAAGGATAATAACTCACATTTATTGAATATACTGGGTACATTTATTGGGCACTTTGTCTAAGCACTTATACATATTATATCTCCTTTAATCCCTTCAATGGCCTTCTGCAGTAGGTACTATTTCTAATTTTACAAATGAGTAAACCAAAACACAGATCCAGTGACTTGCCCATAGTTACACAGTTAATAAGCAGTGGAGACAGGATTCAAACCCAAGTGGACTGGCTCCAGAGCCTGGACCCTTCACCACTGTGCAATGCAACACTGAAACACAGTGAAAGACCAGAGTAATACCCTATTCCAGAACACAGCGTGTGTGCAAAGACAGAAGAGGAGGAAGAAAGCAGACAAAATGAACAAATGACTCCCCATTCATAAAGTATCATGCTACACCCCTTCCCTATCTCCCCTCTAGCTCATGCCCCAAGGATTCACACATAGAGCAAAAGCTGTGATTTGTCCTTTATCATAGACTAAATTATTTCTAAAATGACCTACCTTCATTAGATTAAAAAACTTACACAGTCAAGATGAACCAAAAGGGGGTTCTTAAAGAGGAATTCCCTTATGGTAACAATTCAGGAAAGTTTTATACATGTTGAAAGATGACCAGTCCAAACAAGAGGTTCTTCCTGTAATGTCTGGGCCTCAGACTGTCCCACATAGTAAGACTGCTCCCAACCTCCTCCCTCATCTACCTAGTCGCAGGGGAGTGTGAAAAGGTAGAATGGGAGAAGGCAGGACAGGCCAGAGATCAGAGAAGGAACAATCTCTGAGTAGTGCAGAAGGTTTCCACTATATAAGAAAAGTTTAGTGTCTATGTAAGCAGTCCCCGAAGTAGATCCAAATATTCTTTTTAAAGAAACAGTTATTAAAAGGATTGCTTATGAAGCCATAAAGAGAATCTCATAAAAAACAAAAAGATATCATAAAGGCAAGAATTCTGACCACAATACAGTAACACTAGATTTTAACAAGTAAAAGCTACCCACCTCCAAAATCCAAGTCACCTGGAAATCTAAAAACTTCAGAAGTCAAGACTGAAGAAAAAAACAAATTATAGTCATCAAGAAATAAATGTGAATTAGGAAAATTAAAGGTCATCTTAGAACCCCAAAGCAGACCAGGCAGTGGATGCTTCTGTCATCTATCTTCCAGTGAAAACCTCTGGCCAGCAGAGGCCATCCCTGCTCCCAGGAAAGGGATCCCACAGAAGCACAGCCATAAATAATGAGCAATCAATAAGCGATTATGTAATACTGTGAAGGTCACTGGCACAATGACTCCTCCATCCAAGGTTAGTATGTGTTCAAAAGAGAGAATAATTGATCCCATTATCACAGCTTGATAAGATCTCATAAGGTCAGATTCCACTGCTCTGGAAGAATTCTTAAAATTAAGTTGGTTTCCAGAATATGTTTCTCCACCAAGAAAAGAATGCAATGACCAGCTAAACTGTATTTCTCACTGTACTGTACTTCTCTTTACTTTTTAGCAGTAGTCATTCTCCCCGTATGTCTTTATATCACCGTCTCCCAGTATTCTCCTATCAATTTTCATCAATAAGCAGGGGAAAATGACTACTCCTACCTCCAAGGTGTTCATTACCTCTGAAGAATTTTTAAATTTATGAGTGTGACATGTAATGGGAAAATGGACATAAAATTCAACATAAAGTGAGGATGCAATCTCAGATTAAGACAAAGATTCTCTTTGTATCTAAAGAAGTCAACAGGATCTATATACAGTTTAGCTCTTGCTGAGGGGCAGTCCCCTCACCCTAATCATGATTTAAAGGGAGGGTGGTTTACAATTTGCAGAAGCAGCTCATTCTTCCCTACTAGTCCGCTTCCATCATTCCACCCTATCTAATGTTTGGGGCACAGAATCATGGATCCAATATCACCCCACATTTTCTTCCGGCCTAGCTCATCCAGCACTTTGGAAAACAAAAAGTGACAAAGGTAGAAGAAATAAAATATGTGCCCAATCTCCTGGGTTTGGTACTCTGGGACTCCAATCAACAAAAGGTGTTAAAAATCAGAACGTTAAATTCACATTTGCAAATATGCCAGCCAAGTAAATAAAGGGGGCCCACATCATTATATCTATTACCCATGATATCATAAAAATAAGGTTAATCGTTTCAAAAAATAAGTTAATAAAGAAAATGTGGACTGGTAAATTATTTACACATAAACTATTGAAATGCATGTGGAAATAGAGTGAACAGATATTTCTATAAAACGTTCATATGTCTGCATTGGAAGCTAAACTATAACATTACTTGAGCTAATGAACAATATTTATAATATTCAATGAATATCTATAAATTATATTTATATTTCCATTCAAAAGATCTAAAATAAAATTCATCTAAATTAACAATACTTCTTACCTGAAAATGTCCTAAGGTATTAATCACTTAGCCCTTTTACTTCTATTTCTCCAACTTTCACAAAAAATAACAGGACCAGCACACAATAAGAATAGTAAGTATGGTCTCTGATCCCACAGAACTTTCTCTTAAGGTGTACATATCCTCATCTATGTATTCTCTGTCCTTCATGTGCAACTCTCCATAAACTTCAACAAAATCACTGAGAATTTTACCTGCATAAGACATATGAGTCTATATTTACAGAAAACTAACAGTGTCTCATAGTTCTAAGGAGATGCTTAATACTAAAACATTATCATAAATAAAACATTATGAAGTAGATTGAGCCACGATAGACTGAAGCTAGGTACACTAAGAAATGTGGTAAAATGCCAAATTGCCTCCCCATGTAGTCTGTCCAAATCATTGCCATCAATTTTACCTCTACCTTTTTGGAGCACGTATTCCAAGAAACCTAAAAATAATCCTATTTTATTAGTAGAATTAAGCTTCCATTATAGGAGTTGCTTTTGACAGCAGTAAATCACAGATATAACCAACAATATTTACTCAAAACAAGGAGACAACTATAAGCCTTTATAATGAATCAAATAATAAACTTAGACTTCATGTCCTATGAACTGGAGCCAAATATAACATGTTGATTACACAGGATATTTCCATACACATAAGCAAATAAGAAACTAACCCAGAACCAATCTGTAAACTAAAATAAGCATCAAACACTTGACCATTCCAATTACTTTATTATTGTATTCAAAGAAGTGAGCTCAAAGATGTTTGTTGTTGATGGTGGTGGTGATGGTGGTGATGGGATATTTCACTGCTAAGCATTTGTATTTTATAAAAGTGACTCTGGTGATTTCAATATGTGGCTACGGTTAAAAAGCACTGTTTTTAAAGTAAGCACTCTAAAATCCTTCTTTCACTCCCTCCTCCTCTGAAATTCTTTCTCTCCATTATTTAAAGCTAGCAGTGAAAACTTTTAGTTTCCAAGCTAAGGAAGGTCCCTGGAAACATTTACAACAGTGAAAGCGTTCTTTCTTGGCCTTGGCTATACTAGGTGAATGTGGAGTTGGCAGCTTTTAGAAATCTTGCCAATCTGTTAGGAAGCTTGAAAAACACTTTGCTGATTATTAACACACGTATTTTTTAAAGGTTCAAAACATGTGTCATAGAATGACTAGCACAGATAGAAGAATGTCAAAAGGATGAAAGGATGAGATCAAGGTGTGGGTACTGACTGAAATTTCCAGGTGAAAAGAACAGAAACAATAATAATCATGAACACTCACTACTATAAAGCACTGTACTAAGCTCCTGACACACATTATCCCTTTTAATCCTCAGAATATCTTAGGTGTGGCCACTATTAATATCCCAGTTTTTCAAATGAGAAAACTGATGCCCAGAAAGGCTAAGCCATTTGTCCAACATCACACACTAGGAAGGGCTGCAGCTAGTATCTGAACCCCAGTAGCTTACTGCCCCAGCAGTCTTACTGCAGGGGAGGGAAGGAGCATCCCAATAACGATGATGATAATGGTGATGATCTTACTAAATAACAGCAACTAACTCCCATTAGAGCTGTAGATACACTTCCATTGTTATGACTAGTTATTTAAGAGAAGTTGCAATATAAAAGTAAAAAAAAAAAAAAAATTGGTTAACTTTTCTATTAAATACAAATGTTCACGTTTTAAAACTTGAAACAGTATAAAATCAGCCTTAAGCTAGTGAACAAGTATACACAGGTAAGTTTAAGTTTTAGATAATAACATATTAATTATTCTTCCCAAATTAGACAATCAACACGTATTTATTATTATTGTGTCATGAAGCTCTCCAGTTTCCCTTTCCCAAAAGCTAACAATATGCTCTCCAATTTATAAATAAAAACCAAAGGTCACCACCACTAGTACAGACTAGTATGGCTTCAAGCAGCAAAATTACATGATTCAGGGCTTTCATGTTATTTTGACACAATGATCTAATCAGAAGAAAAAGAAAACACACTCACATGCACACATACACACATGCACACAGCAATAAATGACACAAAGTGATAAATGTACACAATGATAAATGACACAGTGTTTCCAACACTGCATGTTATCCGTCATGCTTTATCTTCTAATGCCAAGGTGGTTACTGAAACTTGTCAACACAGGAAAAAATATTTTAAAACTGATCAACTCCTAATTAGAGGTTTAATTATTTTCCTGCCACCAAACTCACCACAGGACAGATGCCACCAAAGGTTCTGACAAAGTCAATGTCTTTATTATTAATTCATTTTCTAAGGGCTTATTTCCAGGGCAGTGATGCCAGGAGGAAAAGAACGAAGCCTTTTGAATATGAGGAACTCCTGGAGCATGATAGACTTTACTAAAAAAGAGCTGCAAGAATTATACAGTATTCTACAGTATGCATGTCAGTGGTTCCCTCTTTTGAGGATGTCAGGTGCCAGTAAAATTACAAAAAAAAAAAAGCATTTTGTCCATTTTTCTTCAGGTAAAGGCATTAAAAACATAGCCACCATTTATTTTCACTATAATTTCATAAAAATAAAGCTCCTTTATAATAACAAAAGAAGAAAAAGAACAACCATAGAATAAAAGACAATCCTTCCTTTAAAAAGGAGGGATGGTGCTAGGCACGTTGGCTCCCACACAAAATTCCAGCACTTTGGGAGGCCAAGGTGGGAGGATCATTTAAAAGCCAGGTGTTTGAGACTAGCCTAGGCAACGCAGCGAGATCACGTCTCTACAAAATTTTAAAAAAAAAAAAAAAAATGCTGGGTTTGGTGGCATATGTCTGTAGTCCCAGGTACTTGGGAGGCTGAGGTGGGAGGATCACTTGATCCCAGGCTGCAGTGAGCCCTAAGTGTGCTACTGTACTCCACCCTAGACAATAGAGTGAGACTTTGTCTCAAAAAGATATAAATAAAAATAAAAAGGAGGGTGGGCAATCATCCCTCATACACAGACACACACACATACACATGTATGTGCACACATACACACATAGAGTTGTATATTATCTCCCTTGACCTTCCTCTCTCTTATTTTTCACCTTTCCCAGTACAGCCAACAACTTTTCCAAGGGCCTGTAAATGGGGATCTCTGAGCCATATTACTTCTTTGTTCCAACATTTTTCTAGAAACACAGAAAACAGAATTCTAGCTGTAATGACAGTACTGATTTCAACTGTATTTTTTTTTTTTAGACGGAGTCTCACTCTGTTGCCCAGGCTGGAGTGCAGTGGCGCGATCTTGGCTCACTGCAAGCTCTGCCTCCTGGGTTCACGCCATTCTCCTGCCTCAGCCTCCTGAGTAGCTGGGACTACAGGCACCAGCCACCATGCCCAGGCAATTTTTTGTATTTTTGGTAGAGACGGAGTTTCACTGTGTTAACCAGGATGGTCTCGATCCCCTGACCTCGTGATCCGCCCGCCTTGGCCTCCCAAAGTGCTGGGGATTACAGGTGTGAGCCACCACGCCGGGCCTTCAACTGTATTTAGATCATCATAAAAGCTGAGAGGATAAATCATACGTTCTGCAATTGTAAAGGAACAGCAGCCATGTGAGTCCTTAAAACTCTTAACACAAAATTCCCATGAAACTGCACATACCTCCATTCAAGCACTTGCTACGTTATACTGCAACTTTTTTTTTAAACCAGCACTACACCTGCCTTGCACGTTTTAATAAACTGTTCGTAGCAGGCGTTTTAGAATATAGTAGGTACGTAATGTTAGTTGAGTAAGTAAATTCTACATATTGCATCTTATTTCCCCATGTTTTCATTTTTAAATTATAAGTTTATTCCTCTAGAAATAAAATTAGACTAAAGAATAAAGGGAAAGGCTTGATATAATGTATTTAATAAAATAAATTATTTCCTAGTATATTAATAATATCAAGTCATGAAATGCAAATTTTAAAACTAAGATGGTTTTATGGCCAGGCACAGTGGCTCATGCCTGTAATCCCAGCACTTTGAGAGGCCGAGGTGGGCAGATCACCTGAGGTCGGGAGTTCGAGACCAGCCTGACCAACATGGAGAAACCCCATCTCTACTAAAAATACAAAATTAGCCGGGTGTGGTGGCGCATGCCTGTCATCTCAGCTACTTGGGAGGCTGAGGCAGGAGAATCACTTGAACCCTGGAGGCGAAGGTTGCGGTGAGCCAAGATGGTGCCATTGCACTCCAGCCTGGACAACAAGAGCGAAACTCCGTCTCGGAAAAAAAAAAAAAAACTAAGACGGTTTTTTTGTTTTTGTTTTTTTTTTTTTTGAGGCAGAGTCTCTCCCTGTCACCCAGGCTAGAGGCAATGGCACCATCTCTGCTCACTGCAACCTCCGCCTCCTGGGTTCAAGAGATTCTCCTGCCTCAGTCTCTTGAGTAGCTGAGATTACAGGCATGCGCCACCACACCCGGCTAATTTTTTGTATCTTTTAGTAGAGACGGGGTTTAACCACGTTGGCCAGGATGATCCCAAACTCCTGGCCTCGTGATCGCCCACCTTGGCCTCCCAAAGTGCTGGGATTACAGGCAAGATGGTTTTTAATGACCCAATATGTATGACTATAAGAAGGAGTGAAACAAGCCAGCTTATCTGAAAGAACCTAACTAAAAAAAAAAAAAAATGCACAGTTCCTCAGTTCCCTGAACTATGTTCCCCTATTAATATCCAGTAAGATAATGTCTCATTTTTTTAACAACTTATTTAAAACTCGGAATTGACTTTTTAAAATAAACAGAATGGTTTATATTCAAGGATAAGAGAAAAATAGGGGAAAAAATTCAAAATGAAGATGAGTACACAACATTAAGTAGTATAATTTGGAAATGCCCTCTACAGCAAAATAACCTGAAAAATTTGTCATTTATCATTTATAAATGAAAAATGGGAAGGTCTAGTGCAAAGGGCACGGGCTCCTCTATTCCTTCACTCACTCTATCATTCACTGATTCGCCAAATATTCATTGAACACCCACCAACAGCCAGGGACTACTGCGATAATATAACGAAGAGGAGACAAAAGTCCTGAGCTTTACATTCTAGCAGGAAGAGGCAAATAACAGAAACTAAAAATAATAAACATGGTATAACATGTATACTATGGGGAATAATAGTGTGCAGGGCAAGGGGGACTAGGCACACTGGGGTTGAAGGGTACAATGTTAAACAGAGTGTTCACCTGGAAGATGACATTTGAGCAAATACTTGAAGGAAGTGGGGTAGTCAGCCGAGGCTGTCTGGGGAAGAGGGTCCAAGGAGGGAAATGGCAAGTGCAAGGTACTCTGGCAGGAAGAAGGCGCATGCTGGTGAATCGGATGATCAGCAAAGAAGTGAATGTGGCTGGAGCTGGAGTGGAAAGTGGGGAAGAAAAGGATAGAAGAAAAGACAAGCGGCTGCAGAAGATCATCCTGGATCTTGTGAGACACGGTAAAGACTTTGGCCTGGAATCTGGTTCTGAATTAGAATCACACTTTTCCTGTTGACTGACAATGGACAAGCCACTTACTTCTTCTCTGAGCATTAGTTTCCTTGCATGTAAAATTAAGAAAACATACTTTGGCTGGGCACGGTGGCTCACGCCTATAATCCCAGCACTTTGGAAGGCCGAGGCGGGCCGATTACCTGAGGTCAGGAGTGCGAGACCAGCCTGGCCAACATGGTGAAACCCCATCTTTACTAAAAATATAAAAATTAGCCAGGCGTGGTGGCGTGTGCCTGTAGCCCCAACTACTTGGGAGGCTGAGGCAGGAGAATCACTCAAACCCGGGAGGCAGAGGTTGCAGTGAGGTGAAATTGTGCCACTGCACTCCATCCTGGGTGACAGAGACTCTGCCTCAAAAAAAAAAAAAAGAAGAAAAAGAAAATGTACTTCACAGGGTTGAGTAAAGATTAAACGAAAAATCACTTCTAGGGTGGAAAGTGCTTTCCACAAAAAAGTCATCATTCATTTGACAAATATTTATCAAGTATCTATAAATACTGTATGGAATCGATTTCCTATTTCATAACTTATTAAAACTATCTTCTGTGCAGAAATACTTATATTTGCTATTTCTGGCACATCTTCAAAATTATTTTTAAACAATTTTTTAAATTTATTCTGAAGGGTTTCTAGAAACATTGAATTTTTGACCGGGCATGGTGGCTCACACCTGTAATCCCAGCACTTCGGAAGGCTGAGGCAGGAGGATCGCTTGAGTCAAAGAGTTCGAGACCAACCTGGGCAACATGGTAAAACTCCATCTCTACCAAAAACACAAACAAACAAAAAAACAACTAACAAAAGATTAGCCAGGCCTGCAGTCTCCGCTACTTAGGAGGCTGAGGTTGGAGGATGGCTTGAGCCCAGGAGGCAGAAGTTGCAGTGAGGCATGATCACACCACTGCACTCCAGCCTAGGTGACACAATAAGACCCTGATTCAAAAAATAATTTTTTTAAAGACACATTAATTTTTTGTTAAAATTGTATTCTAGTAATATCAAACTTGAATTAAACAAAGGCCATCCATTTAGAACTCTCAAATAACCACAATTTGTCTTCTCTTCTGCACTTGTCTTTTAAGACAAGGAGCAAATCATAAAAGCATAATTTGATAAAAAGGAATTATGGAACAAACTTCCAGGATGTGCCTGAGAGTCGTCAGCATCACTGAAGCCCAATTTTCAGTCAGGTTCAGAAGTATGAGAAACAAAAATCTTCAAGAAAAAAGATTATTTTTTATTTATGCCATGCTTGTAAGGTAAGGAAATAAGTTAATGGAACTAAAGATTTTCAGCAAGCACATAACATTCAGTTGACTTCCCCTCTTCCAAACCCGGCCAAAAAAAAATAGCAATAAAAGGAGACATTATTTTCAAGCATTTCAAGGATAAAATGGCCTAGCTACTTTCCATTTGTTTTGAAGATTAATATTAATGCCAATTATTTCAGAATAAAATGAACCTGCAACTATTTTAACAGCCCACTTATCTGTTAATTCATAATTTATAGTTGATCAAAGTCATCATGAAACTTAAAAAAAACTTATAAAAATCCAAAAAAAAAAAACAACAACAGCAAGAGTTAATCCAATGTTGCAATGCCAGCTTAGAGATGCTATTTTTGAACCTCTGTTGGGAGTTTTAAAGTATGAGAGCTTAAGCTCCTGAGATTGACACAGGACTGAGTACAGTGGAATAGCTTCTAATCCCAAGAGTAATACAGAGTGTACATTTATAATTAAAGTCATAATCTCGGCAGTAAAATCCAGGGATGGCATGTAGTACACAGGCATGTAGTACACAGTCCCCTAATTGTGAAGCTCTCCCATGCTTCATACAAAGGATACTACTTAATTAATATAGTTAAATACAAATGTAAGCCCACATAAAAGAGTTGAGGAAAACCAAAATTCAAATCTGAAATACCATGCCAAGAGACATGAAACCCATTTCAAAGCTTTATTTCCTAGTGTGTATAAAAGCAAAATTATTCAAGCATAAAACAATAAAGATGGAGAAACTTCCAAGTGTGTACTTATGTACGTATGTGTATACGTTCATGTACAGTTTTGAGTATATGACTCCAAAATAAAAACTTGGAGAATAGTAATGCAGAGAGTTTAAAAAGGACAGCGAACATGTCTGGGCAGCTTAACACTTTCGGAACAGAAAAGTATTTTAAAACACTATTGCCGGGCGCGGTGGCTCAAGCCTGTAATCTCAGCACTTTGGGAGGCCGAGACGGGCGAATCACGAGGTCAAAAGATCGAGACCATCCTGGCTAACACGGTGAAACCCCGTCTCTACTAAAAAAATACAAAAAGCTAGCCGGGCGAGGTGGCGGGCGTCTGTAGTCCCAGCTACTCGGAAGGCTGAGGCAGGAGATGGCGTAAACCTGGGAGGCGGAGCTTACAGTGAGCTGAGATCCGGCCACTGCACTCCAGCCCAGGCGACAGAGCGAGACTCCGTCTCAAAAAAAAAAAAAAACACTATTGGCCGGGCGCAGTGGCTCACGCCTGTAATCCCAGCACTTTGAGAGGCCGAGGCAGGCAGATCACGAGGTTAGGAGATTGAGACCAACCTGGCTAACATGGTGAAGCCCCGTCTCTACTAAAACCACAAAAAATTAGCGGGGTGTGGTGGTGGACGCCTGTAGTCCCAGCTACTCGAGAGGCTGAGACAGGAAAATGGCGTGAACCTGGGAGGTGGAGCTTGCAGTGAGCCGAGATTGGGCCACTGCCCTCCAGCCTGGGCAACAGAGCGAGACTCCATCTCAACAAAAAGAAAAAACACTATTTACAACATGTTCCTTCTATGCTGCTGGTTTCCTGGCCACAAAACATCCATCTCCAAGGGTAAGACAGTCACTGAAACCTAAAGATATGCATGCCTACAGTGCAATTCTAAGCACAGCCTTTTTCTGAATCTTGATATAATTCAGCATTCTATGTCTAATATTGCAACCCAGAGTTTAGCTAAACGTGCCACGGGGTAGTACAAACATTTTCTCTTCAGATTATACTGAAAATGACTTTCCCTTTCAGAAAACATATTATATAACTCTATCTTCCACTTAAGGAGCCAGATCACATATGAGAAATAAGAGTTGGCCTTAATAAGTATAATTTTAAAGTTAAAACTAAGCTCGGCAACTAGGTCCACTGTCTCAAAAGTCTGTCAGTTATAATTCTGGAAAAACATCACAGAAACGTTTAAGATGTCCAATGAATTTGATGTCTTTCAGCATAATTGGGAACTTGAAAGAAAAATGTAAGCCCATTCTGCATTCCTCCAGATGGTTGAGGTTGTCCTCAGGGTCACACACACCCGGACTTTGAAATCGGGGGACCTGGGTTCTAATCAGGCTCCAGCTGGGCAATTTTGGGCAGTAGAGTGTGACAGCTAAGACGATGGGCTACAGAGTTAGACTGCCTGGTGTCCAAGGTCAGCTTTGCCACTTCCTAGCTGGGAAAGCTTAGGTGAGTCTCTGGCCCTTAGTCTCCTCATCTATAAATGAGGGGATAATAACAGCATCTATCCCACAGACTTTACTTAAGAATTAAGTGAGTACATAAAAATAACACATAGAAGAGTATCTGGGACACATTTGGTGGTCAGTAAACTTCGGCGGCTCAATTAATGTTGTTGTTAAAAAGCACCGCTGGAGCTTTAGTATCTTTTACAAAATGAGCCTAGAAACAGTAGCTCTGTCAGTGATAGCTCAAGTGTTTAAGGCATAGAATGTTTATTGAATATTTTCCATATTCTAGGCATTGTGTGATACACAATGCCAGTTTTGTTTTTTTGTTTTTTTTTTCAAAAATGAATATAAATTGTTAATACATATAGATCTCCCCTCCCTTTTTGGTATGTCTGGTTGTGTAAAGCATATTTGAAGAAAATAATATTGAGCTTGACCTACTAATACCCAGTGAAATAACTTCAAAATAAAGTTGTAACTTGATTAGAGGAAAGGTAAGATGCTGACTCAATAGGTGAAATGAGTCAGCTGTGAGTACATGCATCAGCAACATGTCAAAATACTGAAGGGTGAAGAGAGTTAGCATTTGGATGGAAGAATGAATGACAAACAGAGCATTTGGGACAGAGAAGCAAGAATTTATGAAGACTGCAACAATCTGGATGAGCACTGCCAAAATAAGGACACCACTTGGGTCTCACACATCAAGGCTTCCTCTTATATAATCAGGTTTATGCTAAGTGTGCAAAGGAAATAAGCAAGCAATGTTTGACAGCTTTGTCCTTGGAGTCAACATTTTAAATTAGCATCATACTCACAAATATTAATATTTATACATACTAACTAAAAGTAATAATAGTAACTTACACTTAAGAGTTCTTTACAACATATTCAAAACAAACAGTATTAACCCCCCCCCCACTAAAATAACATAAAATACTAAACCACTTCAAAGTATTTCTAAACCTTTCTTTTCCCCACACACTCTGTTATTTAGAGATCTAAGGTCTTAACTAAAATTTTGCAAACTTTTAATTGCCTCCTAGAAGGGTTCAGACTAAGTCTGGAAGGGATATGATAGGTGATTTCAACCTTCCCACAACACGAATTTGTTTAGAATCTACCAAGTTTAACTCAATCATTCATTCACTCATTCCACAAATATTTACAGAAGACTTTTTACATTCCATGCACTAGTCTAGGCTATAAATATACATTATTAAGCAAAACCAAACTTCATGTTCTTAGCCTTCATGAAGCTTACAGACCAAATGGAGAGAAACCCTAATTAAATGACCATATAGATAAATATAAAAGTGAAAACATTTAACATTACAAAAAAGGGTACAAGAAGATATTATAAGAAGAGCATGGCTGGGCGCGGTGGCTCAAGCCTGTAATCCCAGCACTTTGGGAGGCCGAGACGGGCGGATCACGAGGTCAGGAGATCGAGACCATCCTGGCTAACATGGTGAAACCCCGTCTCTACTAAAAAATACAAAAAACTAGCCGGGCAACATGGCGGGCGCCTGTAGTCCCAGCTGCTTGGGAGGCTGAGGCAGGAGAATGGCGTAAACCCGGGAGGCGGAGCTTGCAGTGAGCTGAGACCCGGCCACTGCACTCCAGCCTGGGCGGCAGAGCGAGACTCCGTCTCAAAAAAAAAAAAAAAAAAGAAGAGCATATATTGTAAAGAATGAAAACAAATGGATCTACTCTCAAAAAAAGTACAGTCCAGGTGGAAGCAAGATTTGCACATATTAATAACAGCAAAAAATACAATTAAAGTATCTAAATCTCATGGACCAAGTTGAGAGACAGAAAAGAAAAAAGCACCTCACAAGGAAATGGATCTCCAGCTTAGGTCCTTCATTATGTCCTCTCATTAAAATCTTACAAAAATCCTGCCTAATACATGTTAATATTCCCATTTTACCTATAAGAGAACCGAGGCTGCAATATATTCAGTTTTATTATTCTGGGTCAATGGCTAACATGTAGAAACAACTTCACTACAAAGAACCAGAAGGAATAATTTTACACCAAAATGAAATACTTCCGCTCCACTTATTTGGACAGATAAATGTGGCAGTAGGATTATAAAGAATAAACAATGATTTTTGTCCTCTTCATCTCCTACCTCCCCACCCCCCCTACTTTTTTTGAGACAAGGTCTCACTCTGTCACCCACGCCAGAGTGTAGTGGCATGGTCACAGCACACTGTAGCCTCAACCTCCCTGGCTGAAGCAATCCTCCCACTTCAGCCTCCCAAGTGGCTGAGACTACAGGCATGCACCACCACACCTAGCTAATTTTTGTAGTTTTTGTAAACATGGTGTTTCACTATGTTACCTAGGGTGGTCTTGAACTGCTGGGCTCAAGGGATCCTGCCGCCTGGACCTCCCAAAGTGCTGGGATTACAAGCGTGAGCCCCTGCGTCTGGCCTCCTACCTCCCTACTTACAGCCCACTTCCAGCTCCCAAGGCACACAGTATTCCACAATCACACTCTGCACTCATAACCTTTCCATACTTTTAAAAAAAAAAAAAAACTGACTTGCCCTCTGACAATGTGGTGGTTGATTATCCTGTCTGCTAAAGGGTTAAGGGATTATCTCTAGGAAGAACATATTTATATTATTAAAAAACACTTCATAGTAACAATAACAAAATGGCTTCATTCAATTGCATACTTTTAATAGGAATTTCCAGCATAAAACAAGCAAATTATCTGAAGACTCTACTGACATCTAATCTACTTTCACAGGATCATAAAGATAAGCCTTTATCAATATTTTTTTTTTTAAAAAGTGGCTGAGCACAATGGCTCACACCTATAATCCCAGCACTTTGGGAGGCTGAGGTGGGAAGATCAACACAGAAAGACCCCCATCTCTACAAAAAAAAAAAAAAAATTAAAGCATCCTAATAAAAAAAGAAAATGTCTAATTCTGAAATTTTGACAATTCACATTGCTTGTACCATTAATGCACCGTGATATTACAAAAGTGACCAAGCAATAGCTTCTGAGCCATTTCTTACACCACCCCGAAGTCCAAAGACAAGCATAGCATGCAGATGACAACATTTCTTTGAAAAAAACCAAGTGGGGCAAGTTCAAGAGAGACCACTCTGAAAGACATGCATCTAGATTCCAGAAACTCTCATATTACATAAATCTGCAAAAACACACACCAGGCTCTCTTTGGGAATGGTGAGTACACATAAAAATGTGTGTGTTTCAAATTTCTGATAAAACCAGATGTCTTATGTATAGATTGTTCATAGACCCAGATGGGCCAGAAGAACCTCATTCATACAACTCTCACAATTTTTCAGAATCTATCCTCTATTGAAAATATCATGATCTCCTACAGATAATATACTCTTTTAGGATCTTGACTATAAACAATGTCAAAATACACTTGTTAATTAATGAATGAATAATCCAAAATAAACAAGAGTCACTGAAGACAGATCAGGTATTAGAAAAAGATAACACATTCTAAAGAGACATTTCCTGTTTCACAATAAATAGTTCTTTCTGAAAATCTTGAATGAGTCATCTTTTCCCAGTCATACCATGTATACATAATAATAGTAAAAACTTAGTAAGCACTTACTCTGTGGCAGTCACTGTTCTAAGGAGTTTACAAGTATTAACTCCTTTAACCTTCTCTACAACGCTGTGAGGTAGGTTTTACCAATCTTATTTTTACATATAAAAAACTGACCCAAAGATATTTAGTAACTTGCCCACCATCACACAGCTGAAAAGGGGGCCCTGCTGAGCTTCAGACCTCCACAATCTGGTACCTGTACACTATCCCACCTCTGCTAAAGACTAATGAGAGCTGGCTTATCACTACTGATCATTTTTGTTTTCATCTAATACCTACAACACATACTGGAGGACCATCTGGAAGGGTTAATCTTCCTAACAGACTCCTTAACATAGATTGAGGCAGACAAGCATTCTGTCATCTATCTCCTCTTTGCACCAAGCAAAATGCAACTACCAGGGGTTAGATTCTCCAGCTGGCCTGTTATTTCTGTTAATATTTAAAAGCTCCCTCAGGCTGGGCACAGTGGCTCGTGCCTGCCATTCCAGCATTGTGGGAGGCCAAGGAAGGTGGATCACCTGAGGTCAGATGTTCGAGACCAACCTGGCCAACATGGTGAAACCCCACCTCTACTAAAACTACAAAAATTAGTCGGGCATGGTGACAGGCGCCTGTAATCCCAGCTACTCAGGAGGCTGAGGCAGGAGAATCGGTTGAATTCAGGAGGCGGAGGTCGCAGTGAGCTGAGATCATACCATTGCACTCCAGCCTGGGCGACAGGAGTGAATCTCCGTCTCAAAAAATAATAATAAAATAAAAGACCCCTTCACATTAGTGTTAAGTCTCTCAAAAGATTCGAAGCCTTCTCTAACCTTCCAGCCTTCTCCTTTGCACTAAAGCTGGCTTACTTCAAGACTTCAACCTTCTTTGTTTGGATTTAATTTACTGTTCAGGAAAATATAATGACACAGAGGTTTGGTCGTTTCATTTTGTTCTGAACACCTGACATTTGTTGAACTCGCATACAATTTGGAGTCTAACTGAGAGTTCAAACCTGTATTATCACCAGTACAGCCTAAGGTCAAGAAGAAAGTCAGTTAGGTTGAACTGCTTTCAGCTAGTGATGGGACCAAAAGGAAGCATGAATAAAACAAGGAATAAACAAAGGAAAGGTAGAAGATATTTTAGGCAAGAACAGCATGGAGGTGAGAGTGAGCACATTACGGAAGAAATTATGAGACGAGACGCATGTCTAGGGCATGGAAGACAGGTGACTAGAAAGAGTGGGAAACGAGAGGGAGGAATAAGGACACACCTGGCCAGCAAGGACTTTACAAACTGCAGGGTAACCTGGGTTTCATGTGGCTGACCACACAGAAATGTTGGACAGGAGCAAACATAATGAGAAGGGTTTTGAGGGGGTTGATGGGAGGCAATCAAATTAGCCAAAAACAATGTCATTGAACCAAGCATGAAGAGTTATGAGGGCTTATACGAAGCTGATGGCCGTGGAAGAAGAGAAAAAAAAAGAAGACTAAGATACCAGAAGGTGGCCGGGCGCGGTGGCTCAAGCCTGTAATCCCAGCACTTTGGGAGGCCGAGACGGGCGGATCACAAGGTCAGGAGATCGAGACCATCCTGGCTAACACGGTGAAACCCCGTCTCTACTAAAAATACAAAAAACTAGCCGGGTGAGGTGGTGGCGCCTGTAGTCCCAGCTACTCGGGAGGCTGAGGCAGGAGAATGGCGTGAACCCGGGAGGCGGATCTGGCCACTGCACTCCAGCCTAGGTGACAGAGCGAGACTCCGTCTCAAAAAAAGAAAAAAAAAAAAAAAAAGATACCAGAAGGTAAGAAACAAAGGGATTTTTTTGAATTACATTAGATATAACAGAAAAGAAAGACAGTCAAAGATTACTAATGTTTCCAGGTTGGGAGAATGATGATACTGTCGGTAAAAATGAAATAATCAGACAGAGAAGTTAGTCAAGGAAGTTCATGAACTGTAGTGGCAACAATGGAATGTGAGGTAACTCCAAGGGAGAAAAAGACTCGAAATAGAACTAGAAACAAGGGGCTAAATTAAACGGTAGAGATTCCAGAGTTTTCCCATAAAGGTGTAAGCTGAAATCAAAGGAACAGATAGCTCAATTACTGAGTAAGTGGAAAACTAAGAATAGAAGATTAAAAATGGAACCATGGGGCAGCTAGAGACAAGATAAAGAAAACTCAACAATGAGGCAGAAAACTCAGCATAGAAAGGGACAGAGAACCAAGATGAAGTGCCCGCAAAAACAAAGTAAAGCTCTGAGACATTTTCCAGTGCTAACAGTGTACTAAAGATATACAAGAGTAAAACCTTCTGTAATTTTAAAGAAATGCCTCTAAATGCTAATGAAACAACCAAAACAGCTCTCTAAGAAGTCTGAGAAATGTCTGATGCAATCAGACTCAAGAGGCTGGGACAGGGCTAATTGTAATTTGGTTTTGGTGTGGATTTTATTAAATGAAGAAGAGTAACAGGAAAGGGGGATGAGATGGAGAGAGAAAATCAAGTCTGTTAAAGTTTTTAGAAACTTGGGAGTTTTAACCCATATGCATTTGACTTTAACATTAAATTCTAATTAGTGATTTCAGAAAAAGTGCAATAGAAAAGCCAAGGTGAAAAGAAAATAGTGAAAGGTAAAGAGAAGGAACCTGGATTTAATTCCAGATTCAGTAAAGAATCATGATAGTTTTAAAGTTGGAGTGAGCGGCCGGGCGCGGTGGCTCAAGCCTGTAATCCCAGCACTTTGGGAGGCCGAGGCGGGCGGATCACCAGGTCAGGAGATCGAGACCCTCCTGGCTAACACGGTGAAACCCCGTCTCTACTAAAAATACAAAAAACTAGCCGGGCGCGGTGGCGGGCGCCTATAGTCCCAGCTACTCGGAGGCTGAGGCGGGAGAATGGCGGGAACCCGGGAGGCGGAGCTTGCAGTGAGCCGAGATCGCGCCACTGCACTCCAGCCTGGGCGACACAGCGAGACTCCGTCTCAAAAAATAAAAAAAAAATAAAGTTGGAGTGAGCATATGGTTTGTATTATTAAAACCTAAGGGAGAAACATGAATATGCTTTGTATTGTTAAAAAGATCACTCTGGTCACTATGAGTTGAATGAATGGAAAAGAGGCAAGATAAGAAACAGGGACACCAGTTAGGAGACTACAGCTACACAGGAGGCAACTGTTATAGAATCATGATAAGGACTGGAGACAAAGTAGACAAATAAGAGATAATTTACTGTAGAAAGAATTGGTAGAATCAGTTGTGCTTGCTGATAGAAACTACTCTGGGGGGAGAGTACAGAGGTGAAAAGTGACTAAGACAGAGAGGGGTCAAAGGTGACTCTTGGCACTTACCTCACTTCTCCGTGGTTGTCTGGTTTGAGCACCTGGGTGAACAGCGGAGTCAGCAGGTAAAAGAGGGAAGAAATAGTTTGGTAGGGGAAATCAAGTGTTTCACTGACAATGTGTTATATTAGAGATGTTTATAAGACATATACATGGAGATGTATTGTATATACAAGACCAAAGTCTGAAAAGGGTGAGGTGGAGATAGAAATGTGGGCACCTCAGCTGGGTGTGGTAGCATGCTCCCGTAATCCCAGCTACTTGGGATACTGAGATGGGAGGATGGCTTTAACCCAGGGAGGTTGAGGCTGCAGTGAACCACAACTGCACCACTGCACTCCAGCCTGGGCAAGACAGTGAGACCCCATCTCAAAAAAAATAAAATAAGCAAAAGGAATGTCATATTTGGGGGGGAAAAAGTAAGAAAAGAAATGTGGGCACCAACCATATATAAATGGTAATATATAAGTGGTCTTAAAGCCAATAGGACGGATGAACTCACCTGTGGCAAGAGTGCAGAAAGTGAAGCAGAAGGAGCTCTGAAGAAACCCAACACTTACAAGTTGAGTAGAGGAGGAAGAGCCAGCTAACAGAATAAGAAACAGCCAGAAGCAAAAGGAAAACCTGAGCAGGGTCACAGAAGCCAAAGAAGAGCATGTTTCCACAAAGAAAATGTGGACAAGTGTCCAATGTTGCTGAGAGACATGAGACACGGAGGTGGCCCTGACAACAGTAATTTAAGTGAAGCGATGATCAAGGCAGATCAACGCACACCTCACCCTCCCTGCCCTATCAACATGGCTTATCACTTCTTTGCTTCTTTTTTTCTTGGGTCTGTCAGCATCTATTCCTGCCTTCGACAACTCTTTCTCAAATTCAAACTTCCCTAGAGAAAGGTTCTGCTGGAACACCATTTCACTCTCATCTCTGTTGGGTAGAAGCTCTGGGCCACATTACCCCTTGTCTATAGATTGGATGGTCTTGGATCATGGAGCCACCCAATCCGGTCATGTGAGACCAGAACACACATACCACATGACACCCATTAGAAGGGGGTGTTCTGGACATAAAGGGGCAGTCTAAGTCCTGGCCTGTTTCCAACACACTTTACAAATATTTAAATCAAAGACCAATGAAAAATTTTAGTGATGAAAGTCTAAGGAATCTTATAAATTCTAGGCAGTTTACTTTTTCTTAACTTGGGATGGGTATCCAGATATTCAATATATGACTGTTTTTTATATCTTACAATTAGTTTACAAAAATTACTTATAATCTCTCATTTAGATAATACATTGAAGACTGACAATTTTTAGAGGAAAAACTACAAAGGTAAAGAAAAACTGTTTATAGGGATGAAGTCACAACATTTAACACAATGATTTAAAGAAAAAAGCTGCCTAGAAGTGGCTTTTAAAACTTTCATGATAAAATGTTTTAAAAATGTAAGAAAAGATAGTTTTTTTTAATAGCATGCATTCATTCCCTATTAAAAAGAAGGAAAAAGTTTCCATCCAAAAATATTCAGGCCCTATAATTTTAACCCACAGGAAAGCCAAGCTAAAATGAAAAAACATTCAAAGGGAAGTTTACAGTGGAAACTCTGACAAATCCTTAACTACAGGGTCATGAACAGCACTGCTATTGTATGCATGTCTATATATTCAAACTTGAATACATACATTCTTCATTTCAAGTAATGGCCATAAAAATAGAGGATTATGATACTCAAATCTTGTATATGTCATTGATAAACCTAAACAACAACAAAAAAAGTAAAAGCATTAACACAAGCTGGAGTCAGAATATTCCACAAACGATGCCCTCACATTTGAAAGTAGGAAGAATGCTAACTTAAACCTGTATAATGCTCAAGGTTTTCAAGCATCCTCAAAATGTATTATTTCTTCTTTTTTCCCCCTCCTTTTGCTTTTTGTTGTTGTTGTTGTTGTTGTTCTCATGGAAGGCACAACACTGGATTAAAATGAGTTATTTCATGTAATGATCCTATCAACCCAGTGAGCTAGGCTGGCTAGGTTTGATACTTACTTTGCAACTGAAAAACCCAAATTCACCAAAGAAAAAGGATTTGCTCAAAATTACATATATTTCAGTAACAGAGACTATATTCAAGCACATATCCTATAGGCTACAAAAAGACCACTCCTCCTTCCACTAAAGTTTATATTATTAACAGCATATCCTCTAATAAGGAGACTTTCAAATCCCTGCTGAATCAGTTCAAATATCACATACCATACTCTGACTTCTAAATCAGACTGTACTATCCACCCAAGTAATAGTCATATTAATCAATCAATGGTTAGCAGTTCTTAGGCATTCAATGCCCTACTATGTGGGTGTATTACCAGCACACAGAACTCATACTGCTAGTGGTCACTGTTCTTCTATCCTTAAAATTTTAAGTGCCTTTAGATCCATTAACAATTAGTAATCATAAAATAATCTATAAATTACTTATTCATGACATTCACAAATAAGATCATATATTTAACACAAACTTAACTGAATAAGAATATTATACCTGACTAGTGTCCACTAACAGCTGAAAACTAAGAACAAGATGAATCACTTAGACTGTAAAGTAGTACAGTCTGTTTTATGACTTTACTATACACAAAATATGAATCCAATACATCTCCATTTCTAAACGGTGATTTACAAGGACCAAATCTCCACACCTCCCATTTAATTCATGGGCTGTTCTCGGGAGTAGGCTTATAAAGGCCACAATACCTACTAAATATTTGGATTACAGCCATGTAGTATCAGCATCTGCACCATTTCATAAAAAAGAAAACCATTATCATTAAAAAATCAGGACGGCATATAATACTACTACTACACCTACTACACATCTGCCTCAGCCAAACACAATAGACCATCTAAAAGCAAATGTGCAACGTGGTAATATTAAATAATATAAATAACCACCATTTATTGAGTACTCAATACATTCCAGGAACTGCCAACCTGCTTTAATGATAACAACAACAAAAACTGCAGCTAACATTTATTGAGCCTTGATAATGAGCCAGGCAATGTTCTATGTGGTTTACAGAAATTATTTCACAACATCACACATTACAAATGGAGAATCCAAGATATACAGAGACTAAGTATTTCACCCAAGGTCATATTGGCAATTAAAAGAGAGTAGGGGAGGAGAGAAAAAAAGCAGCAACGGAGAAAGGAGATGGGAAGGAGAGGGGAAGAGGAAATAATTTTAAAAAGGGAAAAACAAATTAGATACATTACCTATAAAACTTAATTGCCAAATAAATGCAAATATTAATTTTAAGAAAGGTCCTTAAACCTTTTCAAAGAAAAGTGTAAGGCAGCCATAAGGTTAAGGGTCTCTTATCTATACAATACAGAATCCTACTGAAAAAGCTCTTAATAAAAACGTACACTGAAGCAGCACATATACTAAAATTGGAATGATACAGAGAAGATTAGCATGGCCCCTTTAAAGAGAAAAAAATTTAAAAATATATATATACAATTTTTAAATGTATACTGAAACTACAAATCCAAAAATCCATGAAAGAAACAATGAAATCCAACTAATATTGCTCTTACGCAAAACATGGACAAACAATTCAGCTTGGAGATCCTTCAAATATTCACTTGAGGTTGCTTTCCCACTTCAAATGGGGAAATAAAAATGACACGGCTTAGTTTCAGTTAATACTTGGTTACCTGCTGAAACTACATATAAGGAAACCAAAGAAGGGCAAATTGAATAAAGGTTTTATGATGTGGATATCTATCCTGTAGAACTGAAAACAGACTATTTTCAAATGACTTGGAACACATCGAATGACAACTTGTGGTCCTCTACAACCTAACATCTGGCCTCTTTTTGAGAATGATGAAACTGAAACCCAGAGTTCTCACTGAAACTTTTGGTTTCACAATTATTGAGGATCTCAAAGAGCTTTTTAAAAATATGGATTATATCTACCAACATTTACCACATTAAAATTAAAAATGGGAAAAATTTTAATATTTATTAATTCATTTCAATACAATTGTAAATATTTTTTTTAAACTACATTTTCCTCAAAAAAATGAGTGAGAAGAGTGGCACCATGTTACACTTTTATACATCTCTTTAATGTCTGGCTTAATAGAAAGCAACTGGATTCCCAAAACCCACTTTTGCTTCAATTTCTTGCAACGGTACAGGTTACGTAGATTCTGGAAAACACAGTATATTCATGAGAGAGGGAAAAACATATCATGTCTTAGTATTACTATAAAATTAGTTTTGACCTCACAGACCCCTGAAAAGGTCTCAGGAACCTTTGGGGATCCCCAAAGCATGCTTTGAGAACCACTGATCTAGGATATGAAGTACACACTGAGAAACCATGAGACCTGGCTCCAATGCTGACTTACCCTGAGAGGAGATTAAGTCACTTAACTTCTCTAGATGCCAATCTCCTTCCCAATAAAGAAAAAATTGGCCAGGTACAGTGGCTCATGCCTGTAATCTCAGCATTTTGGGAGCCTGAAGCGGGCAGATCACTTGAGGCCAGGAGTTCAAAAGCAGCCTGGCCAATATGCAGAAACCCCATCTTGTACTAAAAATACAAAAACAAAATTAGCCAGGTATGGTGGTCCATGCCTGTAGTCCCAGCCACTCGGGAGTCTGAGGCATGAGAAATGCTTGAACCCAGGAGAAGGAGGTTGCAGTGAGCTGAGATCATGCCACTGCACTAAACCATGGATGACAGAGTTAGAGACTGTTTCAAAAAAAAAAAAAAGAAAGAAAGAAAAAAATCATTAAGAACAATACCTATCTCCAGTCTGTTAATCCCAGGTTTCATAACAAAGATGAAAACATAGAGAGATACACTCTGAGGTCTTTGGAAGATTAACTTCTATATAAAGCCAACTTCCAGGGCCTCTCTCACATGGTGCTGTGGGTGGGGGAGGGAGGGTGCTTTTCTCCTGAGGGAAGACTGGAGGCTGACATCAGCCCTCAAGGATCATCCTCAGAACTGCCATGAGCTGGGCAGCCTTGTTTTCCTACCTCACACATTTATAGTAAAAATAAATAAATAAATAAAGTCAACTTCTCAGGTACTATTCAGGTGGAAGCTTCACCTGCCTGTCCCCATTCTAGTTCCATTCACTTGGCCCTTGCTAAATGAACTGACTGATTTGTTTGTCCACACTTAGAATAGACACTGAACAAAACATAACTTAACTCTTCAGGGTTAAGAAGTGGCTGCCTGTCTAATTCAGTCTATATAGCACCTAACACCATACTGACAACAAACTAAAATTCTTTTCAACAAATCTTAACTGAAAAGGATATCTCTGAGAATGGGAGAGCCTAAAAAAAAATTCTCCCTGAGCCATCAAGTTGAGTCCCAGTTAGTGAAATGAAACCGATGGAGAGGGAAGAACCAATATATGCAATAAAAGATTAGGTTAAACCATATGCAAGTGCCAATTTTATACATCAAGATGGTCAAATATTGGAAATTTCATCTAGTTCAACCTAAAAGAATGCCTTATTTTGTTAACACTCAGACTAATGGTGTTAGTGGCGCCAAAGGTCACTACTCAAATTTGAATGCATACATGGTGAAACTTTCCACAAAGAATTTTTGCTTTGTTTTTCCTTTTTGTAACATAAATATTAAAATATACTCAAAAGTAGAAAGGACAGTATAATAAACCTTCACATACTCATCACCCAGGATCAACAATTACCAATCTTTTACCAATCTTACTCCACAGATAATTTTAAGGAAATCCATTTCCACCGTCTCAATGTTCTTTTTCTTAAGAGTTGGGGTCTCGACCAGGTGCAGTGGCTCATGCCTGTGTAATCCCAGCACTTTGGGAGGCCAAGGAGGGTGGATCACGGGAGGTCAGGAGTTCAGAACCAGCCTGGCCAACATGGTGAAACCCCATCTCTACTAAAACTACAAAAATTAGCCGGGTGTGTTGGTGTGCCTATAATCCCAGCTACTCGGGAGGTGGAGGTGGGAGAATTGCTTGAATCTGGGAGGTAGAGGCTGCAGTGAGCCGAGATCGCGCCACTGCACTCCAGCCTAGGCAACAGAGCGAGACCCCGTCTCAAAAAAAAAGAGGTGGGGTCTCACTCTTACCCAGGCTGAAGTGCAGTAGAGTGATTATAGTTCAATGCAGCCTCGAACTCCTGAGCTCAAGGGATCCTCTCACCTCAAACTCCCAAGAAGCTGGGACTATAGGCACAAGCCACCACGTCCTGCTATTTTTTTTATTTTTGGCAGACACAGGGTCTCATTTTCTTGCGCAGGCTGGTCTCAAACTCCTAGCCTCAAGCGATCCTCCTTTCTCAGCCTCTCAAAGTGCCGGGATTACAGGCATAAGCCACTGTGCCTGGCCAAAGACTCCATTTTTTTATGTATTCCATCCTAAAACTACCAGCCTGAAATCTTGTCTGTGATGGCACTGCAAATTCTCCTTTTTCAGCTTCCCTTTCAAAATCTTCCTTCTCTCACATTAAAAGGAGAAACACACCTGCTCACTGATCCCAAACCTTAGCACAGCTCACTTCCATTCTCTGTCACCAAACAAAGGGTCAGTTTGAGTGTTAAGAAAATAACAACTGGAAAACAAATTCTTTCGCAAATCTAGTAGTTTATCTGCTTTCAACAATACTGAAGGAGGATCTAACCAGTTGTTACCAAAAATAATTTTTGGTGATAATTGATTTTTGACACATAATTCAGAAATAGTTCAAAGGATTGAGTGATGCTGCAATAACAGAACACTTCCCATTCCTATCTCTTACTTATATAATTAGGATTTATCAGTGCTTTATCACGATAAAAAAAGAAGAGTATGAAATAGAATTGGCCGGGTGTGGTGGCTCACACCTGTAATCCCAGCACTTTGAGAGGCTGAGGCGGATGAATCACCTGAGGTCAAGAGTTCGAGACCAGTTGGCCAACATGCTGAAACGCTACCTCTACTTAAAATTTAAAAATTAGCTGGGCGTTGTAGTGGACACCTGTAATCCCAGCTACTAGAGGGGGTGAGACAGGGGAATTGCTTGAACTCAGGGGGCAGAGGTTGCAGTGAGCCGAGATTGCACCACTGCACTCCAGCCTGGGCAACAGAGGAAGACACGTCTCGGGGAAAAAAAAAAAAAAATGCTAAATCCCCATTCTGGCAATAATAAAATATTCACCCATGTATGAAGAGCTCATTTCTTTAATTTAAAACAAAAAAAAAGCCACAGTCCTGTGTATTTCATTGAGATACATTTCCAATAACTAAATTTTTAACAATCATTTATCAAAACATAATACCTTTACATTAGTTTGAATTATGTGATAATGGCAATGGCAAATTCTGTTTACTTCTGAATTCAGTTAACATTTAGAGCCTCATGGTCACAAGACATTTTAACTTTTTTTATTTTAAAATGTTATATTTTTAAAGTATGAGAAGTATGAGAGGGTGAACAGTTAATAAGACTTTCCAGTCTAAAAATATATTTTATTCTGACAAAATTCTGGAGTACAATGGAAATACAACTTCAACAAGCAAACAGTTAAAGAATTCATTCAATTTTTTAGAAGATGATGGTAGGAAACAAATTGCTGTCCACAAGTATCATTAAATACATAAATAAAAGTAACGAAACAGTTTAATTATTAAATGTCAACATTTTAAAATATCCTAGAAATTACATGCTATGCAACTATGTAAACATGTAGAAAAAAAAAACTTTTCAGAATCAATACAAAAAATACATTGTTTTACAAAATTCTTTCAAGCCTATATGAGCAAAAAGGTTTGAAAACTGGTGGCATGGAGGCCGAGCACTGTGACTCATGTCTGTAATCCCAGCACTTTGGGAGGCTGAGGTGGGCGGATCACCTGAGGTCAGGAGTTCAAGACTGGCCAACATGGTGAAATTCCGTCTCTACTAAAAATACAAAATTAGTCAGGAGTGGTGGCACATGCCTGTAATCTCAGCTACTCAGGAGGCTGAGGCACAAGAATTGCTTGAACCCGGGAGGCGGAGGTTGCAGTGAGCCGAGATCACGCCACTGCATTCCAGACTGGGTGACAGAGCGAGACTCAGTCTCGGAAAAAAAAAAAAACCAACAACAACAAACTGTTGCCATGGGTCATGCGTGATTTTAGCCTCTATTTAGATGGTATTCTGAAAACATGACCTTTGGTGAAATATTAATTTATTTAGTTGTTGGGTTTTGGTTCACGCAATAAAGGGGGGTAATACGAGAAGGCATGAAACACATCTGGCTGACTGGGACATCTGAAACTAATAAATAGAGTAAACCAGACTGTTAACAAAACATTTTGTCTGAATGCATAAAAATCTCAAAAAGTGTTTAATTATATTTACTTTTAAGTACCAAAACAGGGCATAGTCAGACACCCGCTAGAAAATCTAACAGAATAAACTGTTCATCATCAGTTTAATTTACCCAGTGCCTACTGTGAGCTGGGCCCTCGACATACAAATACACATTCCTTCAATAGTTTGAGCATTTTCCAGGGCTCAGACAGTGTTCTAGGTACCGACAATACTGAGTGAACAAAACTGACAAAGATCACTGTCCTGCTGGAGTTTACGCTCAGGCAGGATGCACAGATAATAAACATTACAAATAAGAACATAATACAGGCCAGGCCCAGTGGCTCACACCTGTCATCCTAGAACTTTGGGAGGCTGAGGCAGGCAGATTGCCTGAGCCCAGGAGTTCAAGACCAGCCTGGGCAACATAGCAAGATCTCGTCTGTACTTTTAAAATATAAAGTTTTTTTTAAAAATCATACAGTATGTTGAAAGGGACAAGTGCAAGAGAAAAAATAAGCAGAGTAAGGAAAGGAACATGGGGAGAGGGGGGTCACAATTTTAAATAGAATGCGCTCGCAGACATAAAGATAGATATTTGCCTAATTATGACATCACTGTGGTAAGTACTATAGGAGATTAAGGCTCTCAGTGGGAATTGAGGAGGAGATATCTAGTTCTCCCTCAAAGAGGTAGTGATATATGAGCCAACTCTTGAGAGAGCAAAAAGATGTTGGCCAGAATCACAAGACGAAGAAGGGCTCTCCCAGTCAAGAGAATAAATAGCCCGTGCAGAAAGGGCACAGAGAGGTAGGTGCACATACACAGCACATTCATGGCAGGCAGTAAACCTAGAGGAGGTAAGAGGGCGCCACTATAGAGAAGCTGGGCAGGTTCAGATCCGAGAGCTTCCATTTCTGCTGTGGGGGCCAAGGGAGCACACTACCAGCTCCTGGAGGCAGCTCCCAAAGGTGGGTCCACAGGGGCCACGCTAGAGACAGAGACCTATTGACACTCCCACAACAGGAAGAAAGGAAAGAGCAGAGCCGAGATTGGGGAAGGAGAGAGCAGCACAAACTCAAAAAGCTCCTGAGGCCAGGCGCAGTGGTTCACACCTGTAATCCCAGCACTTTGGGAGGCCAAGGCGGGCGGATCACGAGGTCAGGGGTTCGACACCAGTCTGGCCAACATGGTGAAACCCTGTTTCTACTAAAAATGCAAAAATTGGCCGGGCGTGGTGGCGCGCGCCTATAGCGGGGGGCTGAGGCAGGAGAATCGCTTGAACTGGGGAGGCGGAGGTT
This sequence comes from Trachypithecus francoisi, assembly GCF_009764315.1. Classification (NCBI taxonomy): domain Eukaryota; kingdom Metazoa; phylum Chordata; class Mammalia; order Primates; family Cercopithecidae; genus Trachypithecus; species Trachypithecus francoisi. The sequence goes on along the minus strand of NW_022681468.1, from coordinate 41,688,874 downwards.
GCAGTGAGCCGAGATCACACCACTGCACTCCAGCCTGGTGATAGAGTGAGATTCCGTCAAAAAAAAAAACAAAAAAAAACCACAACTCCCAAGCAGTTAGAAGCAGAGAGACTCAGGGCCCAAAGCAATGAAGCTCAGGCCACGACGGAGATGATGGGGCCACTCCCTAAAGGGAGGAAACCTGTGAAAGGGACCGAGCAGTAGCTAGAAATACAAGTCTGGACTGGAGGAAATTCTAGCCTGGAGATACAGACTAAAAAGCCTGAGAAGGGAAACTGAAGGCATCAGAATGGATATGATCCACCTCTCTCTCTCTCTCTCTCTTTCTCTCTCTCTCTCTCCCCCCCCCTCTGACACACACACACACACGCACACACATAAAGAACAGTATCAAGCATAAAGAAGAGCACCAAGGATTTCTAAGCATTTCCTTTTTCAGAAAGAACTTGCTCACATGAACACTATTATTAATTTTTTTTTCATCTATCTTAAGCATACACTGTGTCAAACCCCCACAAATAACCAAAAGCAAAAAAAGCAGCTTCTTAAGAATGAGGCAATGACAAAAACGAGGCTGTTACAGATAACTTTTGGAACCACAAGAAACAAAATTATAATTCAAACCAAAGAGAAGTATTCCGAACCTACTCAAAAGATCAGGAAGGCCAGACACAGTAAATTCTAAGTCTAGGCCAAGTATATTTTCAAAGTCCTTCCCAATTTCCTTAAGCTAGCAAAAGATACGGAGAGATTTAAAAACATTATCAGGGCACCACAAAGTTAGATTTTTATGGCCTAATATTTTAGTAATTCACAATAACAACATATAAGCCAATAATATCTTTTAAATTTACAGGAATCCTAAGCAGCAAAGAACTACCCACAAAAAACAAGTTCGCTCATCTTTCCTGAGAGGTTGCACTTTCAACAATGCTTCTGTATTAAGGAACAATGCAACAGCACTCTTATTTTAAAATTAAATAGCTTTTCAGCGCTTTAAGAAAAATAAATACCTCTGAAGCAATTAATATATTCAAATTCAACAGTCATTTCTTTCAAGAGCTTTTTTACTTGTACTGTTTTCACAAAAGTAAACATTCTATCCAAATGAAACATCAATTTCTTTTATAGAACTTTAGCCTGAGCCGGGCTTGGTGGTGCGCACCTGTAATTCCATCACTCTGGGAGGCTGAGGTGGGTGTATCACCTGAGGTCAGGAGTTCAAGACCAGCCTGGCCAACACGGCGAAACCCTGTCTCTACTAAAAATGCAAAAATTAGCCGGTCATGGTGGCGGGCACCTGTAATCCCAGCTACTTGGAAGGCTGAGGCAGAATTGTTCCAACCCGGGAGGCGGAGGTTGCAGTGAGCCAAGATCCCGCCCCTGCATTCCATCCTGGGCAACAGAGTGAGACTCCGTCTCAAATAAATAAATAAATAAATAAATAAATAAATAAGAATTTTAGCCTGTTAGCTAATTCACAAAAGAACTGGTACTGCTACACTCTTTTAAAAATAAAAATAAAAAGCATACTGGCAACAATATGAATTAAGATATATGAATGCCCTCTTCCATTTTATTTTATTTTATTTTTTTATTTATTTTAGAGATGGAGGTCTCACTATGTTGCTCGGGCAGGTCTCGAACTCTTGGCCTCAAGCAATTTTCCTGCTTCAGCCTCCAGAGTAACTGGCACTACAGGCAATAAGCCATGGTTTGTTTTTGTTTTTGTTTTTTGGGGGTTTTTTTTGAGACGGAGTTTCACTCTTGTTGCCCAGGCTGAAGGGCAACGGTGTGATCTCGGCTCACCACAACCTCTGCCTCCCAGGTTCAAGCGATTTTCCTGCCTCGGCCTCCCAAAGTGCTGGGATTACAGGCATGAGCCACTGCGCCCGGCCAGCCACGATTTTTTTTTAAGGTAGAGAAAAATAAAAGTCTGCAAGTGTTTTAACTTTTAGTAATTCATAAGAATTAACACTATTGTTTTTGTCATTGTACATATACTGACAACAAACACTTTTTTTTTTTTTTGACACTGAGTCTCCCTCTGTCACCCAGGCTAGAGCACAGTGGTAAGATCTCAGCTCACTGTAACCTCCACCTCCCGGGTTCAAGTGATTCTCTTGTCTCTACCTCCCAAGTAGCTGGGATTACAGGCATGAACAACTATGCCCAGCTAATTTTGGTATTTTTAGTAGAGACAGGGTTTCACCATGTTGGCCAGGCTGGTCCCAAACTCCTGATTTCAGGTGATCCGCCCACCTCAGCCTCCCAAAGTGCTGGGATTATAGGCATGAGCCACTGCACTGGCTGACAACAAACGTTTTTGATGGTGAAGTGCCCTAAAGGCATTTCCTCTAAAAAAATGTACCCTAATCACATTTTAAAGTTCTAGATCCTCTTTTCCCAATTCCCATTTCTCTCCTCCCCTCTCCTGATTTCTCCTCCCCCCACCCCACCCATCTATCTTTCCCCATTACACACACACACACACACACACACACACACAGATCCTTTAAACATTTCTACCAGGGAGCAATTTTTTTTCATGGTGCTCACAAGTAGAAACATTTGCACAAATGGTAGGTTCCCTAACAAATCCCAAAAGAAGCACTCTTTTCTGGTATCAATTACACACACATTCATACATAAACACCTATTATGTATATAGGCCAGTATTCTTATTTTGAAATGTATACTAAATTATATACACACTAGATATAAAATCCCATCACAAGTGTTTACCAACAAAATCATTTGGGTTATACCAGAATATAAAGCTGCAAAACACACGTGGTCCACAGTACTCCACTGTTTCCCACCCTCCCATTTCCTTTCCTATCCTGTTTCTGCTTTCCCGCTTCCTTTTTCCCCACCATCCCGCATAAACTCTAAGTCCCAGTCTGTGGCTCAGCTAACCCCATGTCTGACCCCTGATCTGTTTACTTCAAAAGCCCCTTTCCGCTCCAGCCTCTCTCTCCACCCATTCTTAGAGGATTCTCTCAAATGTCACTTCTTTCATGAAGACTTTCCTGGCTGATTCCCTGAACCTGATGTGATCTCTCCCATCCTTTGAGCCGCAGGGGCCCCTCACTCGCATCTCTCTTACAGCACTTAATTTGACTGTATCATGCAATCATATATACCCTCTTGAATTATATATAATTATATCTGTATCCCTGTAGTCCTATGAGACCAGCACATAACATGAATACAGCTGAACTGTCTCAAACCCACATGCTCCTGTAACAAATAATGTATTTCCAATACAGCTGCCCATAAACCCACATCTATACCCAGGCCCTCTAACAAGAATATTTCCTACCTTAGGAAGAATCTAAGAAAGTTATCTGTCGAGAAAAGTAACACAAAACCAGTATCCTAGTATTTTAACACATTGCCTCAATTTCCATAATGTCATATTACTTGAAAGTGAAAATAAACATTAGCTCAAGTTGTTAAGACATTTTAAAATATGAGAAATGTGATACAGTCCAGTAGGAAATCAGATTTGGAATTAAAACTATCACCGTTTACCCCACCTCTCTTAAATTCCTCTTGTCTTTTTCTCCAATGCTCCTAAACATGGTTGCCGGTAACATCAATAGATGTTTTGCTTCTTCAGGTGAGTAGTTTGGAGAATAGAAGCTTGGTTAAAAATAAGGGAAGTGCAAAGTGTGGATAAAAGTCAGTGCCAACGATGTAGGCATTTTGAAATCAATCTAATGATTTCTGAAAAGCATTCAGAGACTGCTATATAAGCCTGAGAGGTACATCTATGTTTTGAGGGTCTTAACAAATTTGTAATTTTAGTCCTTTCTAAACGAGTTAGTGTTTCACCTTTCAAAACATCTTTAAACCCAGTAATAATCCCAACAGTATATGCTGTATGTATTCACTCTGTCAAAGAATACTTCCTCTTATTTCTACAGCTCAACAACACTTAATTTCAGGATTCCATCCTCACACTGATCATCTCAACACAATCACTTTTTCTTAATTTTCCTCTCAGATTCAGTCCAAATATTCTTTTCTCAGGTGACTCCAACTGCCTTATTACAGTACCATCAAGGTTTTAGTAACTTCCTCTTCTTTATTTGTCTTTCACACGGTCTCAACTGCTTCCTTATATTCTCCCTTATGTCTCCAATATAAAAAATGACATCAAATGAGACACAAAACCAGGAAGCACCTTTTACATTATACTGTATTACATAAATATTTTATTTCTATTATTCGTTCTCATGTTTTTGCTTCTTTCCACCCCCATCTCACCCGCACACCTACTTAGGACAATTTCTTCCAAATGCTTTCCTGCCAAAGGGCACTGCTTGCTACTTAGCAGGCATTTATGTGAATGACTCTTTTTGAGACAGGGTATTGCTTTGTTGCTCAGGGTGGAGTGCAGTGGCACAATCATTGCTCACTGAAGCCTCAAACTCCTTGTTCCAAGCAATCCTCCCACCTCAGCCTCCCAAATAGCTAAGACTAGAGGCACACACCACCATGTCCACCTAATTTTTTGTTTTATTCTTTTTGTAGAGACGGGGTCTTGCTATGTTGCCCAGACTAGTCTCAAACTCCTGAGATCAAGCAGTCCTCCCACTTCGGCCTCCCAAAGTGCTGAGATTGCAGGTGTGAGCCACTGTACCCAGCCATGTGAATGATTTTAGGAGAATCTCCTAGACTTTCTAATTCCTTCTAAAGAATTCCCAAAAAAAGGGCCAAGCATTATGGTTCACACCTGTAATCCCAGCACTTTGGGAGGCAGAGTCGGGCAAATCACTTGAGGTCAGGAATTCGAGACAAGCCTGGCCAACATGGTAAAACCCCGTCTCTACTAAAAATACAAAAATGCCTGGTGTGGTGGCACATATGTGTAGTCCCAGCTACTCAGGAGGTTGAGGCAAGGGAATTGCTTGAACCCAGGAGGCAGAGGTTGCAGTGAGCCAAGATCGCACCACTGCACTCCAGCCTGGGCAACAGAGCAAGACTCCATCTTAAATAAATAAAATATAAATATAAATTAAAAATTCCCAAAAAGACTTTCATGAAAGCTATCATGGAACTGTGTTACCCAACTGTATGACCAAAAAGACCTAAAGAATCTAAGCAACTTTAATTTCTGGTTTTATAGATGAAGAAGTGGAAACCCAGAGGGGTTAACTGACTCATCCAAAATCACAGATGGTTAACAACAGAACCAGAATTAGAATCCAGGTCTTCGAACCTCTTTACTTTTGTGTACTATTGGTGGTATTGGTTTTTTGGTTTTGTTCTTGCTTTGATTTAATTACTTTTTGCATTAATTTGGGGGGGTAGTTTATTTCTGATTGTAAAAGTAATGTAGGCTCACCGAAGAAGATTTGGAAAGTAAAAAAATGAACTTAAAAAACTGCTAATTCACTTTTCAAGTATCACTGCCTCTCACATACCCTCACTCAATACAAACTATTTGTCCCAAAACTCTTCTTCATGGATTTATATAGCCCCATACTCAATGTTGGTCACCAAATACCATAATTTTTGTTGTTGTTTTCCTTTTTTTTTTTTTTTTTTTTTTTTGAGACAGAGTCTCACTCTCACCCAGGCTGGAGTGCAGTGGCCCAATCATGGCTCACTGCAGCCTTGACCTCGCAGGTTCAAGTGATCCTCCCACCTCAGCCTCCCAAGTAGCTGGGACTACAGGTGCACACCACCACTTCCAGCCAATTTTTGTATTTTTTGTAGAGATGGGGTTTTGCCACATTGCTCAGGCTGGTCTTGAACTCCTAAGTTCAAGCAATCTGCCCTCTGGCCTTCCAAAGTGCTGGAATTACAGGCATGAGCTGCTGCACCTAGCCAATATCAAAATTCTTAATTTCAGTTATCAACAAGTTTCCTGATGACACCGAGATTTAGAATATTTCTACCATGGTATATCAGACTTTAATTCAAGTACAAGTCATCTTCCTTTTCTTTGAGTGATGCTTTTCTCAGCTACATATCAATGTTTAAAGAACACATGTAACTAGAAAAGTGGCACACATACAGCCACAAATCCAATGAAGTCCAGGCCAATTTATATCATCACCTACAATGCTGAAACATGATATATTCTGTGTATCTTAAAAACAAGTAGCTGAGGTAAGTAACTATAAACATACTTTTTTCCTTAAATTTTATGTATATGTTAGTATATGAATACCTATGTCTGAATGACCTCTAGCTAATAAGTAGTAAAATTCTTGCAGAGTAGAAGAACTAGGCCAAATAAAATTGTGCTAACCAATATAGCAGCCACTAGCCATGTATAACTACTGAGCACTTGAAATATGATTAGTCCTACCTATTCAGTAAATGGTGTTGGGGAAACTGGCTAACCATATGCAGAACAAAACTCAACCCCTACATCTTTCACCATATATAAAAATTAACTCAAGATGGATTAAGGATTTAAATGTAAGATCTCAAAACTATAAAAATTCTAGAAGAAAACGTAGGAAATATCATTCTGGAATGCAATAAAATCAAGAGTTGACAAGTGGAACCTAATTAAACTAAAGCACTTCTGCACAGTGAAATTATCAACAGAGTAAACAGACAACCTACAGAATGGGAGAAAATATCTGCAAACTATGCATCTGACAAAGGACTAATATCGAGAATCTAGAAGAAACTCAAGCAAATCAACAAGAAAAAAACAACCACATTAAAAAGTGGGCAAAGGACATGAGCAAACACTTCTCAAAGAGGACATACAAGCAGTCAACAAGCCTATCAAAAAATGCTCACTATTAACGGCCGGGCGCGGTGGCTCAAGCCTGTAATCCCAGCACTTTGGGAGGCCGAGACGGGCGGATCACAAGGTCAGGAGATCGAGACCATCCTGGCTAACACGGTGAAACCCCGTCTCTACTAAAGAATACAAAAAACTAGCCGGGCGACGAGGCGGGTGCCTGTAGTCCCAGCTACTTGGGAGGCAGAGGCAGGAGAATGGCGTGAACCTGGGAGGCGGAGCTTGCAGTGAGCTGAGATCCGGCCACTGCACTCCAGCCTGGGCGACAGAGCCAGACTCCGTCTCAAAAAAAAAAAAAAAAAAAATGCTCACTATCACTAATCATCAGGGAAATGCAAATCAAAATCACAAGATACCATCGCATACCCGTCGGAATGGGTACTATTAAAAAGTCAAAAAATAACATGTTGGCAAGGTTGCAGAGAAAAAGGAACGCTCATACACATGATGGAATTGTAAATTAGTTCAGCCCCTATGTTAAGCAGTTTAGAGATTTCTCAAAGAACTAAAAACAGAATTGCCATTTGACCCAGCAATTCCATTACTGGGTATATACCCAAAGAAAAATAAATGGTTGTTCAACCAAAAAGACACCTGCACTCTCATGTTTATCACAGCACTATTCACAATAGGAAAGACATGGAATCAACCTTCAACAGTGGACTGGATTTAAAAAAAAAAAAAGTGGAACATATATACCATAGAATACTATGCAGCATAAGAAAGAATGAAATCATGTCCTTTGCAGCAACGTGAATGCAGCTGGAGGTCATTATCCTAACTGAATTAACACAGGAACAGAAAGCCAAATACCGCATATTTTCACTTATAAGTAGGAGTTAAACATTGGGTACACGTGAACATAAAGATATGAATAATAGACACTGGGGACTGCAGAAGGGGGAAGCCAGGTGGCAAGGGTTGAAAAACTACCCACTGGATACTGTGTTCACTATTTGGATAACAAGTTCAATTCAAATCCAAACCTCAGCATAGAGTGATATATTCATGTAACAAACCTGTACATGGACTCCCTGAATCTATAATTTTAAAAAACAGCAATATGACTAGTCCTTACTGAGGTATGCTATAAATATAAAATACACATGAGACTTCAAAGATGTAGTGTGAAAAAAAGAATCTAAAAATAGCTCATTTTTATATTGGTTACATGTTGAAATGATAGTATTTTAGATATACTGAGTTAAAGAAAGCAATTATTAAAATTAATTTCAGACTGGGGACAGTGGCTCACGCCTATAATCCCAACACTTTGGGAGGCCAAGGTGGGCAGATCACCTGAGGTCAGGAGTTCAACACCAGCCTGGCCAACATGGTAAAACCCCATCTCTACTAAAAATACAAAATTAGCGAGGCGTGGTGGCACGCGCCTGTAGTCCCAGCTACTCAGGATGCTGAGGCACGACAATCACTTAAACCCGGGAGGCACAGGTTGCAGTGAGCAGAGATCGCACCATTGCACTCCAGTCTGGCTGACAAGAATGAAACTCCATCTCAAAAAAATTAATTAATTAATTAATTTCTTCTGTTTCTTTTTACTTTTTTTAAATCTGACTACTGGAAAATTTAAAATTACATATGTGTCCCACATTTGTGGTCTGTATCATATTTTTATTAGGGAGCACTAAAGTAAGACAATAAAGGAAACAAAGGGGACAAAAAAACACATCAAGAAACAAAGGGGAAAACTTTCCATTCGCTAGGCCCTGGAAGAGCCCAGAAACTTTCTACTCTGTGTTCACAAAAGAAACCTAATCATTCTCTGTTCTTCAATAACCTGACCTACAGCTTACTACCTCCGAACAAGAATTGCAAGTGTATCTTAAAGGCACACTGATTTTTTTACACCTTTATAAATACGTAATATGCTTTGCTTTATATATATGCTCTATATACACCTAATACAACCTAAATTGTCATGATAAAGGAAGAAAAAATAATAATGCTTTATTTTCTAATGGGACAGCTTCCTTTTTATTCATAAGGAGACTTACTTCATGAGACTTTCTGCACCACGCAGCTGTTCTTTCCAGTTAAGGACTCAAAAATTCCTGACTGACTCTTACATGATGGTTGACAATGTAAAGAATTAAACCAAATATAAAGGTGCTCTTTAGGAAGACTTTCACTAAACAAGCAGTATTTCACGTTATTATGGCTCTGAGGCCTCTTATAAAGATTTTTAAAGGGTCATAACAGGTTTAAATTAATCCCATGGAAAGAATCTGACATTTTAAAAGGATCTGATGACTCAAAACATTCTTTTGGACTCTCCCAGCCTCTTCACTGGAAATGCACTCAGGACAGTCATACCAGTTGGGTTTCTTGTATGATAGCACAGATCAAGCACAAACTTGAAATGTGGAATAAGAAGAGTTATCTTAGGCTCTCCTTGATCATCAAGTGTTTTGTTTTTGTTTGTTGGGTTTTTTTTTTTTTTTTTTTTTTTTGAGACGGAGTCTGGCTCTGCCGCCCAGGCTGGAGTGCAGTGGCCGGATCTCAGCTCACTGCAAGCTCCGCCTCCTGGGTTTACGCCATTCTCCTGCCTCAGCCTCCCGAGTAGCTGGGACTACAGGCGCCCGCCACGTCACCCGGCTAGTTTTTTCTTTTTTGTATTTTTTAGTAGAGACGGGGTTTCACCGTGTTAGCCAGGATGGTCTCGATCTCCTGACCTCATGATCCGCCCGTCTCGGCCTCCCAAAGTGCTGGGATCACAGGCTTGAGCCACCGCGCCCGGCCTGTTTGTTGGGTTTTTTATTGTTGTTGTTTTGGTTTGGTTGGGAAGGATGGTGGCATGTGTGTGTTTTACTTTTACATCTGAGTGGAAAGGGGTACTTAACAGCAAAACAATGACAGCCAAGTCTTCCAGTCCAGAAATCACCAGGAGCCTTATCAGAACCAGACATGGAGTCTTTAGACAACTTTTATAGCCTCATAGAAGATACCAGGCTTCACTTTGCCAAGCTCTACTAAATTGGCCTGCCTGTCCCTACCACTGAGCAAAACATGAAAAAGCTAGAAACAACAACACAAAGTCAAGAGCAGCCAGCCACTCTAGGCAAGAAATTCTGATCTACTAAAGGTGAGTGTGGCATGAAGCCATAAGAAATAGGGTAGAATCAGCCGGGCACGGTGGCTCACGCCTGTAATCCCAGCACTTTGGGAGGCCAAGGCAGGTGGATCACGAGGTCAGGAGACCGAGACCATCCTGGCTAACACGGTGAAACCCTGTCTCTACTAAAAATACAAAAAGTTAGCTGGGCGTGGTGGCAGGCACCTGTAGTCCCAGCTACTCGGGAGGCTGAGGCAGGAGAATGGCGTGAACCCAGGAAGCGGAGCTTGCAGTGAGCCGAGATCGCGCCACTGCACTCCAGCCTGGGTGACAGAGCGAGACTCCATCTCAAAAAACAAAAAAAGAAATAGGGTAGAATCGGTTTAAGCAAAGGAATCATCAGATAGTTGTATGATAGAGCACCCTAACTCCTTTGTGTAAAGCAGGGTTTCTCAACCTCAGCACTGTTGACAGTCAGGCCCAGATAGCTATTTTTTGGTTTTGTGGATTGTTTGTTTTTTTTTTTAACCCCAAACTCCTGGGCTCAAGTGATCCTCCTGCCTCCACCTCCTGTGTAGCTGGGACTACAGGTACTCGCCACCAAGCCAAGCTAACGAGATAACTATGTATTGTGAGCAGCTCTTCTGTGAACTGTAGGATATTCAGCAGCATCCGTGGCCTGTCTGCCACTAGATGCCAGTAGCAAGTCCTTACTGTTTCCGACTTCATTCCTCACTCAAGTGTCACAACCAGGTATCTCCAGACATTGCCAAATTACCCTGTGTTGGGGGGGGAGCGGGGGTGCAAAAGAACCCCTAGGTGAGAATCATCAGTAGGGAGCAAAGACCCCGATAACAGTTGCTAAATAAAGGCTGCTTACACTGTATCCAGCGTGACAAACTGTACTCAAGCTGTTAGTTTTGCACATGTGGCAAAACGTATTTCTGACAAAATTTCTGATATTACCACACATGAAGGATAACAATATAATGAAGTACTCTAGGAATATTAACCAGGTAAGCTTCAAATGACACAGGATTCTTAAATCACTGTGGAAGTAATGGTATCTGCCTCACTAATTTAGTTTGTAAACTTCTAAAAATCCGATTAACCAGTAATGATGGTCAAGTATTCAGATGATGTTCCAACTCCTAAAGTCAGGTTACTTGTTCTTTTTAAAATTATAGCTTTAAATTTTAGCTGTTTAAATTAAACTGTAGGAAGAAGGTATTCTCAAATACTTTACTAGAAATGTAAAACGCAATGTATAAAGCAATGTAGCAGCACCTACCAAGGCTTTTATTTTTTACCCAGAATTCCACTTTTAAGAATTTATCTTATAGACATACTCCCCTATGTGAACACAGAGATATGTCTTAAGTAGTTCCCCACCAATGTTGTTTACAACAGCAGTAAAATAAAAATGCTCCAGATGTTATCAGTAAGAAAGTGGCCGTAAGTAAGTTACTACTTATTCACACCTTGGAAGACTGTACAGCCATTTATTTATTTATTTATTTATGAGACAAGAGTCTCACTCTGTTGTCCAGGCTGGAGTGCAGTGACACTATCTCGGCTCACTACAACCTCCACCTCCTGGGTTTAAGTGATTCTCCTGCCTCAGCCTCCTGAGCAGCTGGGATTACAGGTGTGTACCACCACACCTGGCTAATTTTTTGTATTTTTACTAGAAACGGGGTCTCTCACCAGGTTGACCAGCCTGGTCTCGAACTCCTGACTTCAGGTGATCTGCCCCCATCAGCCTCCCAAAGTGCTGGGATTACAGGTGTCAGCCACCGCGCCCAGCTGTACAGCCATTTAACAAAAAAAGACAACAAAAAAAATGACAACCTTTTCAGTAGGAAATGAAACATTCGCAGAGGCCAAGATGGTGGATCATGCCTGTAATCTCAGCATTTTGGGAGGCTGAGGTGAGTGGATCACTTGAGCTCACCAGTTCAGGACACGCCTGGACAACATGACAAAACTCCATCTCTACAAAAAATACAAAAACTAGCCAAGCATGGTGGTGCATGCCTGTAGTTCTAGCTACTTGGGAGGGTGAGGTGGGAGGATAGCTTGAGCCCAAGGGGCGGAGGCTGCAGTGAGCCAAGATCACGCCACTGCACACCAGCCTGAGCAATAGAGCCAGACCTTATCTCAAAAAACAAAAAAAAAAGGCCGGGCATGGTGGCTCATCTCTGTAATCCCAGCATTTTGGGAGGCCAAGGCAGGCAGAAGATCACCAGATGTCAGGAGTTTGAGACCAGCCTGGCTAACACGGTAAAACCCCATATCTACTAAAAATACAAAAATTAGCTGGCCCAGTGGCGTGCACCAGTAATCCCAGCTACTTGGGAGGCTGAGGCAGGAGAAACACTTGAACCTGGGAGAAGGAGGTTGCAGTGAGCCAAGAACATGCCACTGCGCTCCAGCCTGTGCAACAGAGCGAGTCAGTCTCAAAGACAAAAAAAAAAAAAATCATAGAAATATATATAGTGAGAGAGAAAGAGTACAGTACTATGTTTATAAAAATAAACATGTCTGGCCAGGCACGGTGGTTCACGTCTGTAATCCCAGCACTTTGGGAGGCTGAGACGGGCAGATCACTTGAGGTCAGGAGGTAAAGACCAGCCTGGCCAACATGGTAAAGCCCCATCTCTACTAAAAATACAAAAAGAAGAAAAAAAAAATTAGCTGGGCAATGTGGTGACCTATAATCCCAGCAACTAGGGAGGCTGAGGCAGGAGAATTGCTTGAAGCCAGGAGGCAGAGCTTGCAGTGAGCTGAGATTGTGCCACTGCACTTCAGCCTGGGTGACAGTGCAAGGCTCCATTTAAAAAAAAATAAAATAAAAATGTCTACATATATGTGTATATATAGACAAAAAAGTCTAAAAGAATGCACACTAATTTGTTTTCATTTTTTTTTGGCAAGCATTTTTGGGTGCTTGTTTTTCAAGATAGGGTCTCTCTCTCTCTCTCTCTCTCTCTCTCTCTGTAACCCAGGCTGGAGTGTAGTGGTGGAATCATGGCTCACTGCAACCTCGACTTCCTGGGTGCAAATGATCCTCTTGCCTCAGCCTCCCAAGTAAGTGAGACAACAGGCACGTACCACCATGCCCGGCTAGTTTCTTTGATTTTTGTAGAGACAAGGTTTCCCTATGTTGCCTGGGCTGGTCTCCAACTCTTGGGCTCAAGCAATACTCCCGCCTCAGCCTCTCAAAGTGCTGGGGTTATAAGCATGAGTCACCATGCCCGGCCAAGCATACGTTTTTTAAGCCATTTACAGTATTTTTCAAGACCAAGACTTAAAAATAATTTGCACTGTTCATTTTACAAATTAAGTGTTTAGGATTTTCTTTGGTAAATATCACTACTTCTATAAATCATGCTTTGTGGATTATTCTGCATCATACACTGGGATGTATTGGTGTTCACCGTCTATCCAGTAACATTATGCCAACACTGCTTGAGCCCTCAAGAGTGAGCCACTTGGCCAGGTGCAGTGGCTCATGCCTATAATCCCAGCACTTTCAGGAGGCCGAGGCGGGCAGATCACCTGAGGTCAGCAGTTAGAGACCAGCCTGGTCAACATGGTAAAACCCTGTGTCTACTAAACACACACACACACACACACAAATTTGTCAGGCATGGTGGCTCACGCCTGTAGTCCCAGCTACTCAGGATGCTGAGGCACAAGAATCACTTGAACCTGGAAGGCGGAGGTTGCAATGAACCGAGATCAATGCCACTGCACTCCAGCCTGGGCAACAGAGTGAGACTCTAACTCAAAAGAAAAGAGTGAGCCACTTAAGGCTTAATGAAATTTGCCAAACCAACCTCAAAGAGTTAAGAAACCTCACCCAGCTCCCCTCTTGAACCATAACCCATCAATAACTAAGAAAATATACAGAGGGAAATAGTTCAATTTAGAACACTGTTTTAGTAAGTGTTTATTAAGTGCTTAATAAACATGTAATTTATAGTTTAATTTAGCAGAATTTCATCATATGCAGTCAAATTTAAATGATTCTAATTTTCCTTTTCAATTTATTGATCTGAGTAATCAAAACTAATGGATGTGATTTTTCTTCTCCAACTTAAATCTTAAAAGAACGAGCAAAGAAGCCAAATGCGGGGGGGATAGCATTAGGAGATATGATGAGTTAATGGGTGCAGCACACCAACATGGCACATGTATACATATGTAACAAACCTGCACGTTGTGCACATGTATCCTAGAACTTAAAGTATAATAAAAAAAAAAAAAGAAAGAAAGAAAGAAGCCAAATGACTGAAAGACTGACAGAACTAACAATAAAAACTAAAATCTCAATTCTAGATTTGGAATAACACACTATTTTATCTGGGTACACAGTTTTTTTTTTTTTTTTAAAGGTAGTTTTTCAAGAATTTTTCTAGTTCTAAAATACACAGGCAGAGAGACATACTTCAAATCAAAATGTCAGGCACTCACCATAATAGCTATGGCCTTTAAACCACCACAGTACCCCTCCCCCTGCCCACAGCTCTAGCCAGTTTAACTGCTTTTAAATGGAACATTCTAAATTGCTAAAAATAAACTATCTCTATTTCCTTCTGTTTAAGTTTTCCTATTTTCCCATGACATTTTAATCTTTATTCAGGCAGTTATGATCACAAACATACAATACCTATATGATACCATTTCTAACCATTTTATATAGAGATATATCAACGTGTGATAGTATTTCCTTTCCCTTCAAACAACAATATGGCAAAATAACTTTGAAGATCTCTAGCCAATTAGAACCCTGGATCTGAAGACTGACTCTGTGGCATTTCATAAAACTTGGCTCCCCATCAAAAGGCCACAATTATTCTTTCTTGACTACAAGCATCATCTCTGGATTATCCACATCTCTTCCATCTCCAAAGATAACTAAAAAAATACAGGGTAACTACATGAGTGTAAAAACACATGGGCCGGGCGCGGTGGCTCAAGCCTGTAATCCCAGCACTTTGGGAGGCCGAGACGGGCGGATCACGAGGTCAGGAGATCGAGACTATCCTGGCTAAGATGGTGAAACCCCGTCTCTACTAAAAAAAAAAAAAATACAAAAAAAAAAACACATGAACCTGGCCGGTGCGGTGGCTCACCCCTGTAATCCTAGCACTCTGGGAGGCAGAGGTAGATCACTTGAGGTCAGGAGTTCGAGACCAGCCTGGTCAACATGGTAAACGAAACTCCGTCTCTACAAAAACTACAAAAATTAGCTGGGCGTAGTGGCACATGCCTGTAATCCCAGCTACTCAGGAGGCTGAGGCAGGAGAATTGCTTGAACCTGGGAGGCAGAGGTTGCAGTGAGCTAAGACTGCACCAGTGCACTCCAACCTGGGCAACAGAGGGAGACTCCATTTCAAAAAAATAAAAAACACACACACATGAAACTGCTCAGTGTTTTTGCAGAAAGTGGAAAGATAGATCAATGATGGATGCAAGATGTCATACAACGTCCTCCTCTAATGGCCAGAAACATACTCATGTTAGTGGCATCACCAGGCATCACACTTCTCTACTGTTCAATATTTCTATTATGAATATCAATAAATCTCATTTTCTTATTCACTTAGAATATAATACATTTGGCATGTGGTGAACTTCTGGCAATAACTGAATTTAGTTCCAAAGCTTATGTATTATTTTGAGCATGATGTCAATTCAGTCAACAAAACTAACCATCTTATCAGAAATGAACTTAGTATCACTTCTTTATAATTTAGAGAGCTTTTTCAGGTAGTATCAACCAAGTGAGGGATTTTTTAAATGTTTGTTGTTTTTTTCTTGAGACTTAATGTCCTAAAGACAAACAGTGTGGTTTTTATTCAGTGAAAAAGCAAAGGTTGCTTAAATTCTCTAAGTTCTACTTACAGAAGAAACTATGTAATATATGCATGCTTTTAAACAAATGTATACTATCAGGTTGACTTCTCTGTCCATTTCACTAACTTCTTGACATCCTTTTCTTTTCTTTTTTCTTTTTCAGTCTACATCATGCTTTGCTTGACATGGTTTTAGAAAAGGATGTTTTTCAAGCTTTGTATATATGAACCTTTGGAAGGTTTTTAAGTGTCTTGGATCTTTATTAATATCACTAAAGAAAACACAATAACAAAACATTTTTATGAATTCAGGAAGTACTTTCAAATAAATCTTTTCTTTCTTTTCCAGACAGGTCTCACTCTGTCACCCAGGCTGGAGTGAGATGGCACAAACATGGTTTACTGCAGCCTCGACTTCCCCAACCTTAAGTAATCCTCCCACTTTGGCCTAACAAAGTGCTAGGATCACAGGCATGATCCAGCCTTAAATAAATCTTCATTAGTCACAAATCCCTATATACATCTGAAAAACACCAGCACAAATCGGTCTGCAGACAGGGGTTCATTTGGATAATCAAATCCCTTATAACAACTTCATATACCTCTCCAGCATTCGTGGCCCAAAATTAGAAACCACTGGCAGAGACTATGAAATATAAAACTGCCTAGTTACAAGCAGAACGGCTCTTTAAAGTAAATATTAGGAATCGTAAGTGAAAATTTATTGTGTGTCAGGTACCAATGTTTTCCCCCTATAAAACTGTATTTCCAAATTTAAAATCAAAATTAGTCATGAAAATCATTTATATGTGCACATTTACTTCATCACAGGCATTTTTTAAGAAATGCAGCTACTCATAAAAAGGCCCCAGGACACACTGGAACACAGAATGTGCCAGCTTCCATTTCCACCACCAAAGAGAGAAGGTTGGTTTTCGTTTGAGCTCCACTACCCAGTCAGAGTATCTGTATCTACAACCTTAATACAATTTTGAACGTATCACAGGTCAGAGCTGTCTAAAAGAGAGACAAATATATATGATAGCAGAAATGTAAAAATACAAATCATAAAATAGCCACCTCACTGTGAAACTAGAAGGGTTATGGCAGTAATAAGGATAAGAAAAAGAGCAGCAAAAACACAAATTTAGAGATTTCTCTAAATTAATCAATATTTGGTAGTATCTTGTTATTATGAGAAATAAGGCTGGGTGCAGTGGCTCACACCTGTAATCCCTGAACTTTGGGAGGCCGAGGTGGATCACCTGAAGTCAGGAGTTCGAGACCAGCCTGGCCAACATGGTGAAACTCGTCTCTACTAAAAATGCAAAAATTAGCCAGGTGTGGTGGTGCATGCCTGTAATCACAGCTACTTGGGAGGCTGAGGAAGTAGAATCACTTGGACCCAGGGGAAGGAGGTTGTAGTGAGCTGAGATCGCACCACTGCACTCCAGCCTAGAAGACAGACCAGGACTCTATCTCAGAAAAAAAAGAAAGAAAGAAACCATGGAATGTTTGTTCTGGATAAGCCCCAAGAGACCATCTATTCTAGTGCAATTGTCTCATTTTACAGATGAGGAAACTGGCCCAAAGAACTTAAGTGGCTTGCTCCGGGTCATTGAGCTGACTAGTAACAAGTCCTGATCCCAGACCTTCTGGTTCCTAGCCCAATATCTCCAGTTTTTTGTCCGGTGTTTCACAATCCCTCTGCCACGTCCTAATCTGGATTTGACTCATTATTTATGTTGAAAATTATTTTGACAATGTATAACTATTATAAACAGATATTTCTCAAGCTTCATTTAACTATCCTGCAGATCACTCAAATTATACCTCAGCAGTTTTCCCATCTATAGAGGGGGTGGGGATGGGTATGTTTTGGGCACTATGAATTTCTCTTATCTCCTCTTTGATCTTGAAAGTCTATGAGAAATAAATGTGTTTTTAGAAAATTAGTTTCAAAAGCAACTTTTCTTGAAAGAAATTCACTTTAATGAAAGCAAAACTTGGGTTTTCAGAAACCAATGCCCTAGATTTATTTTGACTTTAACTAAATCAGATGGGTACATCACCTCTCATTCAAATAAATACACTAAGGTGCCAAATGAAGATGCATACTTACAATGCCAAATGCTGCAGTTCTTTTTACCAACTAAGTCTTTGTGACAGGAAATAGTTCACATTGACTAAATTCTAAACTCAGGATGTAGGACAAAATACTAAAACTGATATGAATAATTGTTACATACTTGTATGGTTAACTGGTAATGACACAGAAACAATAAATACCAATATGGAAGACTATAAATGAACCAGTTAAAAATATGACAGATCCCTGGGTGGACACAGCAGGCTTTGGAAGGCCACGGCAGGAGGATCTCTTGAGGCCAAGAGTTTGAGACAATAGAGCAACATAGATAGGCAATATAGCAAGACTGCCACCTCCACAAGAAAATTTTTTAAATTAGCCTGGCATGGTAGTGCATCTGTGGTCCCACCTACTCAGGAGGCTGAGGTGGGAGGATCTCTTGAGCCTGGGACTTTAAGGTGGCAGCAAGCTATGACTGCACCACTATACAATCAGCCTGGGTGACAGAGTGAGACTCCATCTCTTAAAAAAAAAAAAGAAAAGAAAGACTATGACATCCTAGTGTAACAGCAGCTAAAATTTATAGAGTACAAATTGGAGCCAACTGCTTTTCACATGTTAACTCATTTAATTCTTACAACCCTACATCTACATACTATTATTATCTCCCACTTTACAAATCAGGGAACCAAGGCAGAGACAAATTAAATGACAAGGCCACAGTCAGATACTTGTAAGAGGGAGAGCCAGGACCTGCACAGAAAATGTTAATGAGATATAATGATGGTGGAAATTTTACATAAAATGTCCAGAATAGGCAAATCCAGAGATACATAAAGTAGGTTAGTGGTTGCCTGTAGCTGGGGAGAAAAGGTAGAGAGAGGAATGAGGAGTGACTGCTAATGGGTACAGAATTTCATTCTGAGGTGATAAAAATGTTCTAAATATAGAGATGGTTATACAACTCTGTGAACATACTAAAAACTAATGAATTGCACACTTTTGAAGAGTGAACTGTATAGTACATGAATTACGTCTCAATAAAGCTGTTAAAAAATATGGTGGTGAGATATAGTCAAAACGGAACCATACTCAGCAATAAAAAACAATGGAAAAGATAGTTGCCAGTATTAGGGGAAGCAGTCTGAGTCTCTATTTTTGCTACTTTAGGTCTAAAATTATTTCCGAATAAAAATTGGGGTTATTTGTTAATTTTTATATTTTTGAGATAGGGTCTCATTCTGTCGGTCTGGCTGGAGTGCAGTGGCAAGATCTCAGCTCACTGCAGCCTCCACCTCCTGGGTTCAAGCAATTCTTCCACCTCAGCCTCCCGAGTAGCTGGGATTATAGGCGCACGCCACCATGCCCAGCTAATTTTTGTAATTTTAGTCAAGATGGGGTTTCACTATGTTGGCCAGGCTTGTCTCAAATTTCTGGCCTCAAGTGATCCACCTGCCCCAGTCTCCCAAAGTGCTGGGATTACAGATGTGAGCCACCACACCCAGCTGGAAGTTGTTTTTTTAAATGGAACCATCAACACAGCATGAAGCAGAGGGCACCAGATTTAGAGGCAGGAGGTGCTGCCCTGCCTCCTGACACCCATAACTTCCCTTCTCCAAGTTCTGAGGGTGACAAGACTCATCCTGCTCAACATCTCACTTGCCATGAGGACCCCACAGAAGGTGGCATGATGAAAACACTCCCACTTGGCAGGACACGGTGGCTCATGCATGTAATCCCAGCACTTTAGGAGGCCAAGGCAGGCAGATCATGAGGTCAGGAGTTCGAACCAGCCTGGTCAACATGGTGAAACCGCATCTGTATTAAAAATACAAAAATGGCCAGGCGCGGTGGCTCAAGCCTGTAATCCCAGCACTTTGGGAGGCCGAGACGGGCGGATCACAAGGTCAGGAGATCGAGACCATCCTGGCTAATACGGTGAAACCCCGTCTCTACTCTAAAGAATACAAAAAACTAGCCGGGCGACGAGGCGGGCGCCTGTAGTCCCAGCTACTTGGGAGGCGGAGGCAGGAGAATGGCATGAACCCGGGAGGCGGAGCTTGCAGTGAGCTGAGATCCGGCCACCGCACTCCAGCCCGGGCGACAGAGCCAGACTCCGTCTCAAAAAAAAAATAAAATAAAATAAAATAAAAAATAAAAATACAAAAATTAGCCGGACATGGTGGCATGCGCCCATAATCCCAGCTACTCAGGAGACTGAGGCAGGAGAACTGCTTGAACCCCGGAGGCAGAGGCTGCAGTGAGCTGAGATCCGGCCACTGCACTCCAGCCCGGGCGACAGAGCGAGACTCCGTCTCAAAAAAAGAAAAGAAAGAAAAAGAAAATACTCCCACCACAATACTCAAATGCCATCTATAGGTAGGATAAATATTACCATGTTGAAATTTTATAAAATTTTATAAAAGCAAAAATCAATAGAAAACTATCAGAAAAAGGTGTCTGAAAGCTCATGAAATACAGTAATAGTCAATAGCTAGGCCGGGTGCAATGGCTTACGCTTGTAATCCCAGCACTTTGCGAGGTCAAGGCGGGAAAATCACTTGGGCAATATGGTGAAACCATGTCTCTACAAAAATTACAAAAACTAGCCAGGTGTGGTGGCACATGCCTGTAATCCCAGCGACTCGGGAAGCTGAGGCAGGAGGATTGCTTGAGCCTGAGAGGCAGTGGTTGCAGTAAGCCAAGATTACACGACCGCACTCCAGCCAGGGAGATTGAGTGAGTCTCTATATCCAAATATATATATATATATATATATATATATATATACACACACACACACACACACACATATACAGTAAAGAGCTAATTCTTAAGTGAGCACTCTCTATGTGCCACACTGCTCTCCACCCTACTCATCTATTGGGTCACTTAATTCTCACAATAACACTATAAAATAAGTACTATTGTTACTAGCCCCACTTTACAGAAGCAGCAACTGAGGCTCTTGTCAAAGGGTACATGCTGAGCAGGGGTCTAAACTTAAGCAACATGGCCCCAGAGTCCATGATCTTAACGCACTTTGGATACTGCTCCTAAATCAAAAATTATGCGCTTTTTCTTTAGAGCTGCCATTCACCATTCATTCAACTCATTAACCTAGGCCCTGCACAAGGTAAATGAAGAGACAATCTTTGGTCCTCAGGGAGCTTACATTGTACTAGGAAACCAGGCGAGTAAACCTCAAAAGCCACTGTGAGAAGAGTGCTGTAAGAGTGCTGGGGACAGGGCATCTCCCTGAAGCCGGCGAAGTCACAGGAGGCTACCTTCCTTCAGGTGACCATGTCAGATCAATAAGAGTTCACCAAGAAGAAAAGGACAAAGAGAGCCAGGATAATCAAAAAGAGATCACCCATAAAGTGAAGAGGCAGCAGAGAGAAATCCAGGAGACAGAAAAATGAATTTAATAAACAGGAAAAGGGATATCTTCTCCACTTAAATAGAAGCGAAAATGAAGTTCAAGATAATTCATGCCTGCTGGCCATCATAAAGGTGGTAGTTCATGGTAGGCCATGTGGAGAAGTAAGGAATTAAACAGGGCGGGACCTTAAGACTTTATCCATCAAATTAATCCTTTGTGTTTGGGCTTACTCTTATCTTACAGATAAGCTTAACTGTGACTCAAAGGGGTTAAGAAGGTCTTGCTAAGGGTCACGTACAGGTAGAAAGCCGCATATCTCCAAGGCCTGTTCTCTTCTACTATACCATACTCCTCCTATGAGCTGGTGTCACTGTGTAATGGCACTAGTCAGCAGTTACATGGATTCTAGTCTGCCTGGAAAATGGGACGGATGAAAACGCAACTGGAGAAACGTACACATTATGTTGTGTATCATTCTCCAAAATGCAGAGAAGCTGAACATGAACACTCTCCTTCCTCAAACTATAAGCAAAACTATTCTGGCTCAGTTTTCAATACTTTTTAAAAAGCAAATTAACAAACAAACCAACAAAAAACACCCACACCTCAGTGGTTCTCAAAAAGGATACACAGTTTATTAAAGCAGAAGCACATACTCCCTAATACACTAGAAGACTGCTTTATATTCAAAAGTTTTGTCTTGTGGGTCAACCAGGCACTGATCTGACTAGGAGATATACTACTACTACTAATTAGATAAGTCAATTACTCAATTTGACTTGATAAAAAGGCATCATCATAAATTACCACAGTGATGACTTATTAAATTTTTATCAGACTAATTACTATATTGGGATAGGCTAGAAGTAGTCCTCCAAAAAAAATTGTTTTGGTCTAGTAAGACCATGAGCCCATACAAACACAGCTGCCACCACCACTACCCCTACAAAAAAGCTTGAAGAATACACACCAAAATGTTTGAAGTGGTAATCATCTGTTCATCTGTATTTTCTACAAAAATACATGCATGACTCTGGTAACTTTAAACAAGTTTTTGTTTTTTTGTTTTTTGTTTTTAAGAACACCGAAAACCAAATTGGAGGGTGGGAGGGCTGGCAGGGCAAGATTCAGAAAAACTTAGCTCAAGGCTTCTAACTAGAATCTTTACATCAAAATCTTTAGCAACATTATATTCTACAAGACGATATTCAATGAACAGTACCTTAATGGTTCTTAAAACATTACTTGTCGCATACTTAGAAAACTTTAACAGAAATGAAGCTCAGGTAGAAAATGAGCTCTAAAAATTAAAAAAAAAAATTCAACAAATTTCAGATTCTGTGGCTGAATCCTAAATCATTTCCGTTAGTGCAGTTCTACTCTCCCAAATAAGACAAAAGAATACCACCATATTTCCACTATATGAAACTGATTTTAATTTTTTTTCTTTTTTTTTTTTTTTTGAGAGTCTTGAACTGTCGCCCAGGCTAGAGTGCAGCAGCGGGATCTCGGCTCACTGCAACCTCACATCCCGGGTTCAAGTGATTCTCCTGCCTTAGCCTGACAAGTAGCTGGGAGAGGCGCCCGCCACCACACGTGGCTAATTTTTGTATTTTTAGTAGAGACGGGGTTTCACCATCTTGGCCAGGCTGGTCTCGAACTCCTGACCTCAGGCGATCCACCTGTGTCGGCCTCCCAAAGTGCTGGGATTACAGGCATGAGCCACCATGCCTGGCAGACTAAAAATATTGAAAGAAGACAGGCACAGTGGCTCATGCCTATAATCCCAGCACTTTGGGAGGCCGGCCAAGGCATGTGGATCACTTGAGCCAAGGAACTGGAGACCAGACTGGGCAACATGGACAGATGCCACCTCTACAAAAAATTAAAAAGTTAGCCAGGCCTGGTGGCACGCATCTTTACTCCCATCTACTTGGGAGGCTGAAGTGAAAGGATCACCTGAGCCCAGGAGGTGGAGGTTACAGTGAGCCAAGATGGCGCCACTGCACTCCAGCCTGGGTGAGAGTGAGATCTTGTCTTAAATTAGAAAAAAAAAAGAAAGAAAGAAAGAAGAAGGAGAAGGAGAGAAGGAGGAGGAGGAGAAAGAGAAGGAGAAGAAGGAAGATGGAGGAAGACGAAGAAAGAGAGAAAGGGAAGGGAAGGGAAGGGAAGGAGGAGGAGGAGGAGGAGGAGGAGGAGAAGGAGAAGGAGGAGAAGGAGGAGAAGGCTAAATATAAAGTTACTGGATGCTATGAAAAATACAAAATCTAAGATTATTCCTACTTTCAAGGCACTTGAAATCTTATTAAGAGAAATAAACTATTTTTTACATAGAAAGACAAAGGAGCCAGGTGTAGTGGCACACACCTATAGTAACAGCTACTTAGGAGGCTAAAGCGGGAGGATCCCTTGAGCCCAGGAGTTCAAGACCAGCCTGGGCAACATAGCAAGAAACCTCATCTCAAAAACAAAAATACAAAGACAGAGGAACAGCACATTAATACTATGCACTGCACAATCTCTGAAGTTGTACATGGGAACCTTGAAAGATAACCAAGACAGGCCGGGCGCGGTGCCTCAAGCCTGTAATCCCAGCACTTTGGGAGGCCGAGGCGGGCGGATCACAGGTCAGGAGATCAAGACCATCCTGGCTAACATGGTGAAACCCCCGTCTCTACTAAAAATACAAAAAAAAAAAAAAAAAAAAAACTAGCCGGGCGAGGTGGCGGGCGCCTGTAGTCCCAGCTACTCGGAGGCTGAGGTGGGAGAATGGCGTAAACCCGGGAGGCGGAGCTTGCAGTGAGCCGAGATCGCGCCACTGCACTGCAGCCTGGGCGACACAGCGAGACTCCATCTCAAAAAATAAAAAAAAAAAAAAGAAAGATAACCAAGATAACCAGTAAAGCAGTGCAATATACAGGAATGGTCCAACGAGCAATACAGACCATAAATAAAAAATTACATAATACCTACAAGAGCCAAACAGCAAAAGTTAGCCTTTTTTTTTTTTTTTTTCAACTACTGCATGTACAGAGGGATTTTGGGAAAGGCATCATCAGAGTGAGCTAGACTAGGCAGAAAGCTTCTTGGGAAGGCCTCCTCTTGAGCTGAGCCTTAAGGAGACAGAAGATGAATTTCCATCTTGGGAGGAATGAATAGAGCAAAGGCACTGAGGTCATTGAAGAATGCGGGGTGTGAGGTGACAGGCAGGAACAGACCACTATGTAGAGGTTAGAAACGAACATTATGACACTTCCAAAGCAATATCCAGTCTGCTCAAAAAGCATTTGAACCATCTGGACTGCACATCCCCAGGTAAAAGACAGCAAATCAACAACTCCAACCAATTTCTCAGGTGATTCTTATGCACACTGAAGTCTGAAAACAACTGTTCCAGAGCAAGGAGGTAACATAAGGCAAGCAGTAAAGACAAAAACACCACATTTATATCACATGTTAACACTGCAAGGAAAACAATTGTTTTAGATGTTCTGTTTCAATACTCCCTACCATTATCCTTCCCCAAAAGCACTTTAATTTATTATATAGTTTAATGAATTTCACATCTGAAAATCATTAATAATCTGTCTTCTCTTAGATATACTGAAACTACCAGAATTGCATGAGGGCCTTGAAAGTCCTTATTTAAAAGACTCGGATGTCGGGATGTGAGGAAAACCACTTGGAAAAATCCCAATCAGTATGCCTCTCCGACCCTCAATATGCTTTACTAAAAAGGGCAGAGTCCTAGTTTTTTTTTTTTTTTTTTTTGAGGCGGAGTCTCGCTCTGTCGCCCGGACTGGAGTGCAGTGGCCGGATCTCAGCTCACTGCAAGCTCCGCCTCCGGGTTTACGCCATTCTCCTGCCTCAGCCTCCCGAGTAGCTGGGACTACAGGCGCCCGCCGCCTCGCCCGGCTAGTTTTTGTATTTTTAGTAGAGATGGGGTTTCACCGTGTTCGCCAGGATGGTCTCGATCTCCTGACCTCGTGATCCGCCCGTCTCAGCCTCCCAAAGTGCTGGGATTACAGGCTTGAGCCACCGCGCCCGGCCCAGAGTCCTAGTTTTAAAAGCAAAGCAAAGCAAAACAAAAACTCTTTCAAGTTCTGATTAAGCGTGCAGTACCAAAATCACACGCCAGTGTCCTCTGAGTGCAAAATTTGAATACATCACTTCATTATTCAGAAATGAAATATATTAAAAGAGCTAGGGAATATGAGAAGTTCTGACTCACTCTCTAAGTTACTTCCAAATTTTTCTTCCCAATCAAGAATCAGGCACAGGTATGGATTATTTCCACCATGACACCTGAGTATCCACTTGCCCAAGACCTATACGTATTGTATAGATTATAAATTTCAAAGTTCCAAAAACCTCTCACATTTTCTCGGCAAGCAAAACTTTTCTTGGCAATCAAAAACAAAAACAAAAAGCAAACACATCTAAGAAGTCAATTGGTCAGGCATGGTGGCTCACACCTGTAATCCCAGCACTTTGGGAGGCCAAGGCAGGAGGATCACTTGGGGTCAAGAGTTCAAGACCAGCCTGGCCAATATGGCAAAACTCCGCCTGTACTAAAAATACAAATACAAGCCAGGCGTGGTGGCTCACGCCTATAGTCCCAGGTACTTGGGAGGCTGAGGCAGGAAAACGGCTTGAACCTAGGAGGCAGAGGTTGCAGTGAGCTGAGATCTCACCACTGTACTCCAGCCTAGGCGACAAAGTGAGACTCCACCTCAAAAAAAAAAAAGAGGGAAAAGGAGTCAATCAAGTACTGCTTGAGAAACTACTTACTCATCGTGTTATATGTTTGGGGGAATGAAATACAAAAAACAAGGCTTACAGTCTAATTGGGAAAAGAAAACCTACATCCATGAAAAGCAATGGCCTGTAGAATGCAAGTGCCTCGCAAGTCTTAGTCACCCTTTACTCCCAGGGCATAGCATAAAATATGTGTTCAATAAACATCATTAAATAAATGCTGTCTTGGTCATCTTTGTTCCTCCAGCATCTAGCCAAGTTCCTAATGCAATGTTTGCTGAATGAATGAATGAATGATACCGTGCTGTTCACATAAATATGTCTTGCATGACTTAGGTTAAGAAGATGGGGATCATTAAGGACTAAAGTAATCAGAAAGATTTCACGGGGAAGACAAAGTTTTGAGTCATGAAATCTTAGAGCTGAAAGAAATCTTAAAGTATTACTAAGACCGGCCAGGCGTGGTGGCTCATGCCTGTAATCCCAGCACTTTGGGAGGCCTAGACGGGTGGATCATTTCAGGTCAGAAGTTTGAGACCAGCCTGGCCACCATAGTGAAACCCTGCCTCTACTAAAAATACAAAAATTAGCCAGATATGCTTGCTTGAACCCAGACAGCGGAGGCTGCAGTGACCCGAGATCGTGCCACTGCACTCCAGCCTGGACGACAGAGTGAGACTCTGTCAAATAAATAAATAAATAAATATTACTAAGATCATCTAATCTGGTAGCTCCAAAAGAAGTTTCCAAAGATGCCAAAAGCAGCTTTACACCTCTAATAGAGGTTAAGAAGACAATTCACCTTGGTAGTGACCACTTTAAAATTAAAGAAATTCACATAAACATAATGTATTATTATAATACATTAATAATGACAACCCGCTCACACACTGAACGCTTTGCCATTCACTCTGCTCTCCCCACCCCTTCCCCACACTTAGAAGCCCATGCAAGGAGGCTGAGTTCTTTGAGCTCATCTGCCTCCAAGCAGTCCCTGATAAAGTATGGACTGCAAGCTGGAGAATCACAGCCTTCTGCATACACTCTACAATCTGAATCTAAGCTGGTTCATAAAAACTGAAGACCAACAATCTGGACCAGATGCATCCCCTCTTTCACTTGACAGGCTTCCACAGAGAAATCCATGCATTCACTCAGGCAACATTCAGTGACCACCACATACTACCCTATTACCCACACCCAAAACTCAGTTAGGAACATAGTAGACACAGCATCTGCCTCCCAAGGTATCACTGGGTGAGGGAGAAAATACTACAAATAAATTACAAAGCAATGTGGGGAGTATTATAATCAGCACGAAAAAAGCATACACCCTAGGTATCCAAGAGACAAAATGACAACGTTGGGTAAAGTAAGGCAAGACTTTCAAGAAAAGGTAGTGTTTCTTTCATTCATTCTTTGACAAATATTTTCTGAGCATGTAAACATTTCCATGCTTCAAAGGGCACCATCAAAAAAAGGCAACCCACTGAATGGGAGAAAATATTTGCAAATCATATATTTGATAAGGGACTTATACCCAGAATATAAGAAGAATTCTTCACCTTAATAACAAGAAGATAATCCAAAAGTAGGCAAAGGATTTGAACAGACATTTCTCCGAAGAAGATATACAAATGGCCAGTAAGAACATGAAAAGATGTTCAACATCATCAGCCATCCAGGAAATGCAAATCACACCCAGTAAGATGACTATAATCAAAAAGAGAGAAAATAACATGTGCTGGCAAAGATCTAGAGAAATTAAATCCCTCATGCCTTCCTAGCGGGGATGTAAAATGGTGGAGCTGCTATGGAAAACAGTTTGGCAATATCTCAAAAAGTTAAAACAGAGTTACCATATGACCCGGCAATCCCACTTAGGTATAATATTTACCCAAGGTAACTGAAAGTATGTCCACAAAAATTGTACATGAATGTTCATAACAGCATTATCTATAACAGCCAAAAAGCAGAAACAACCCAAATGTTCATCAACCGATAAATGGATTTTTAAAATGTGGCACAATGGAATATTATTCAGCCATAAAAAGGAATGAGGTGCTGACACATGCCACAGCATAGAGGAACCTTGAAAACCTGGCCTCAAGTGATCCGCCCACCTCAGCCTCCCAAAGTGCTGAGGTTACAGGTGTGAGCCAAGGCGCCCAGCCTGGGACAAGAGTATTAAATGTACCTTACTTCCTGTCCCGGGCCACTGCTGCAGTGGGCACAAGGAAGAATCTCAGTAGCTTGGGTAAGCAGTGAGCACTAAAGGACCGTCAGTGGGCCTTCAAAAAACCACAAGTTGCCTTACTGAAAGGATTTGGGGCCGCAGAGGCCTAGAAGAAGCAATGAGGGAATACCAACTGCCTACCTGCTATGAGTACAAGGCCCCTTCTAAAGACCTCTCTCTTTCCTGGCATCCAACTACCCTAACTGTTAATTACCTTGCTCCTGGATTAATCTCAGAAGGGCAGTGTGGGCCGGGCGCGGTGGCTCAAGCCTGTAATCCCAGCACTTTGGGAGGCCGAGACGGGCGGATCACGAGGTCAGGAGATCGAGACCATCCTGGCTAACACGGTGAAACCCCGTCTCTACTAAAAATACAAAAAACTAGCTGGGCGAGGTGGCGGGCGCCTGTAGTCCCAGCTGCTCGGGAGGCTGAGGCAGGAGAATGGCGTGAACCCGGGAGGCGGAGCTTGCAGTGAGCTGAGATCCGGCCACTGCACTCCAGTCCGGGCGACAGAGCGAGACACCGCCTCAAAAAAAAAAAAAAAAAAAAGAAGGGCAGTGTGGGTTTCTTTTAGAAGCCATAAGATAAACATGGCACTTCTCCCTTGGTGCGATTAACTTTACTAAAAACACCAGTGTTTAGAATGAAAAGAAACAAATATATTATGAAATGTAAAAATCTCTGAATTTTTAAAAATAAAAAATAAAAAAAACAAGACTTCAAAAAAAAACTGCAGCAAGGGTAATTCTCTTTTTCTTTTCTTTTTTTTTTTTTTTTTTGAGACGGAGTTGCACTCTGTTGCCCAGGCAGGAGTCCTTGCAGTAGCGCGATCTCGGCTCACTGCAAGCTCCGCCTCCCGGGTTCACGCCATTCTCCTGCCTCAGCCTCCCGAGTAGCTGGGACTACAGGCGACCGCTACCACGCCCGGCTAATTTTTTGTATTTTTTAGTAGAGATGAGTTTTCACCGTGTTAGCCAGGATGGTCTCCATCTCCTGACCTCGTGATCCGCCCACCTTGGCCTCCCAAAGTGCTGGGATTACAGGCGCGAGCCACCGGGCAGGTCCCAGCAAGGGTAACTATCTTATGCCTAGGGGCACTTGATTAGATAAGTTTGAGAAGCCTGACCCTAGGAATCTAGCATAAACCCACAGAAAGAACTCTTTTCTTCTGGAGCCTCAGTTTGTGTTATTCCCCTTTGTAGAGATCTAGCCTGAGTGGCACCTAATGCCTTTGGGATCCAACATAATAGCCTGATCCAAGCCCATAAATCCTTACTCCACCCTCCTTCCCACCCCCACACACACTTCTACACATACCAGTGTTATCTTCCAACCCCTGCAGCTCTCAGGCCCCCATTACCAGGTGTATGCTCTTCCCTCCTTGCACACCTCACACACCTCTTTGGAGCCACTGTGCACACAAATGCTTTCCTCTCTAGACCACGCCGCTCACTTGTTTACCCCAATGCTATGGCAACCCCCTCCCTCTGTCACTCTTTGTTCTGTCACTCTCACAAAACAACTGCATATATTCACTAGTTTCATAGGGACCACAATGGCACATAAAACTGTGTCCTGGGTGCCCATTTAAGCCCTTCTGGTATCATTTTCGTGAATTCTTAAGAAAATAGGCCTTCTATATATATTAGCTAACATTTCCTGAGCATCTACAATAAGCCTTTCCCACATATCACTGCATTGAATCCTTACAACTCTAAAGTATGAGCCCTCTCATTATCCCCCTTTTTACCACCAAGGAAACTGAGGCATAGAGGTTAAATAACTTATCTAAGATCACTCCAATAGTAAACGGCAAAACTGGACTGAAGTCCTAGCTTGTCTTCCCCAAAAGGGGATGTTCTTAACCCTTCCTCTCATAAGAACCCAGAGTCCAGAAGAGCCCCACAATCCCAACTGTCATTATCAGCACCCTCTTTCCACTAAATATTTAAAGCTCTTGCTTTGCTTTCCAGCTTTCTAATTCAACCAGCTTTGGGGCAGCGAAACATAAATGTCCACTTCTGGAATGGGAGACATCTCCAGTGAGAGTTACCTTAATGTCCAGAAGAAGCCAGGCAGATAAATCACATGTCTCAGCTTTTCCACTGCAAAATTTCTATTTTACACTTGAAGAATGTGATTCTAATTAAGTACAAGTTAATCTGCACCTGAACATCTTCAGGTCCATTAATATAAAAATCAGTAACTTTTCTAAATCAAAGGTTTCAAGAAATTAGATTTATCTGGTTCTTTAGCCTTCAAAGTCTGAGTCAAATAACTCTTACACAGACTTTGCTGCTTAAAATCCTTCACTTCTTCTCTAGGCCTGTGTAGACTGCAAATATTTCCCTTACAGTTGCTTATGGGACTCATATCCCAGTTGTATCTTAGTCTATGACGTGCGCTATAATTTAAAAATCATATAATTAACATAATTGCCTTTATTTTAAAATATTCCTTTCTTTTTTTTTTTTTTTTTGAAACAGGGTCTTGCTCTATCACCCAAGCTGGTGTGCAGTGGCACGATCTCGGCTTACTGCAATTTCTGCCTCCAGGTTCAAGCGATTCTCGTGCCTTAGCCTCCCGAGTAGCTGGGATTACAGATCTACACCACCACACCCAGCTAATTTTTGTATTTTTAGTAGAGACAGGGTTTTGCCATGTTGGCCAGGCTGGTTTTGAACTCCTGACCTCAAGTGATCCACCCGCCTCGGCCTCCCAAAGTGCTGAGATTACAGGCCGCGTGAGTCACTGTGCCAGGCCTATTTTTAAATATTCTCATATTTCACTAAACCAGGCTGCCCTTCCTCCTACTCATTCCCATCTCATCTCATTATTCCAAATGTTAGAGGTTTGACTATATGTTACAAACACACACCTGCAAATGGAGTCAATGCCTGTGGACTAACAGAATCCATATTCAAAGCCTGAGAATCAGCTATGGGAAAGCCATCTGACAGACAAATTATACTTGAAGGACAGCAACTCTATCCCTGAGTTAGCTAACACTCAGTGGAAGTCTGGCCCACTGGGACCTGAGCAATTTGGTACATAGATCTGAGTATAAAAAGGTTTGGGAGCTTGCAGAAATTTCAAGAGTACACAAAGAAGGCATCAACACCACTACCTGAGCATCCATGCCTAAGTAAAAAGTGTTTGCTCCATGTGCCATCCTCTTCAAAAAAACATACATATGAATATTTATACACTTATGTAAACCATAAGCATACAATGATTATATATTTAAATCCATGAAGATGGGTATTTATAAAGAAAAATGACCACAAAGTCATCAAATTAAACTTTTGTTGGCAAAAGGGGATAGGATGAACCTTTCCTTAAATATCACAATACTGGTCCAGCTGAGCATCAAAGAATGGGAGGAAATCAGCTGCCTCTAGCCCAGCAACAATGGGACACAGACCTCACCTCACTTCTAGGGATGAGCCAACACTAAGACCAGGTGATGAATGTCACTGGACAGTGATTCTGCTGAGGCTTAAGTGGCATACACCCTGCACTAGGCACTGTTCTAGGTACTAGGGATAAACAGCAAACAAAATACTCAAGGTCACTGCCCTCATGGAGCGTACAGTCAAACTGGAGGGGATAGAAAATAAACAATTGTCAGGTGGTGATAAGTCTAAGGAGTAAAATACAGCAAGCCAGAGACTGGTAAGCAAGAATGTTATTTTATATAGTGTATCATTGACGGCCTCTCTGAGAAAGTGACATATAAACAGAGACCTTAAAGAAGTAAAGGAATGAGACATGCTGAGTATCTGGTAGAGAAAACCACAAATGCAAAGCCCTACGGCCTGTTAGTGTGTTTGAGAAACAGCAAGGAGGGAGTGTGGCTAAGAGCAGTGAGTTAAGATGAGGTCAAAGAAAGAGCCACATCATGTAAAGTTTTGTAGCCTCAGAAGGTAATTTAAATTTTATTCTGAATGAAATGAGAAGCCAGTGGAAGGTTTTGAACAGAGGAGTGACATAATCTGACTTCTATTTTTAAAAGCTTGCTCTGGCTGCTGTGTAGAACACAGGGGAAAAGATGGAAGCAGCAGGGAACCTGTTGGGACGCAAAAGATGATAGTGGTTTGGACTAAGAGGTAGCAAAGGAGGCAGAGAAGATAGTGAGAAGTGGTTGGATTCTAGACATATTACAAAATAAAGACAATATCCGTTGAACCAAGGTGGGAAGTCCCGAGTACATTTATGGCAGATTGTAGAAATGGCCACAAATTCTTTCCCTCCTTGTGTTCATGCCACTGCAGTATAATTTTAAAGCTCCTCCCACAAAGAGGTAGAGTTTTTCTCCATCCTTGGAATTTCAGCTGGCCAACTCACTTTGGCCAATGGGACAATAGCAAACATGATGCAAACAGAGATTTGAAAAGTTCTTAAGCATTTGCATTTGCCCTCTCTTACTGCTTTAGAGAAACCCATAAGCCACCACGTGGACAAGCCCAGGCTAACCTGCTGGATGATGAGACTCACAAAGCCCAGGTATCCCTGTAGCACTAGCCAACCATCAGATACGTGAGTGAGACTATCCATCTAACGGCATGTTCATGAGTGAGCCCAGAGGAAATGAGAACCATCACATAGCTGAGCCTAGCTGAAATTGCCAAACCACAAAATGGTGAACTAAATAAATGGCTGTTGTTTTAAGCCACCAAGTTGTGGAGTGGTTTGTTAAGCAGCAAAAGCTGACTCAAAATCTATTCATCCCCCAAATCAAATACAAGCCACCTAACAGCAATATACAAAAAGTAAAATTTCAATTCTAAAGTAAATTGACATAGAACGGTCTTGGTGTTGATGAGCTGATTAGAAAAGGA
Organism: Trachypithecus francoisi; assembly: GCF_009764315.1. Classification (NCBI taxonomy): domain Eukaryota; kingdom Metazoa; phylum Chordata; class Mammalia; order Primates; family Cercopithecidae; genus Trachypithecus; species Trachypithecus francoisi. Next base: position 41,655,853 of record NW_022681468.1, on the reverse strand, counting down.
AAGAGCACAAGTCATAAATTACCGTGTAGCTCATTAAAATGTGGTACGATAGGGAGCTGAGTTCTCTGTGCAAAAAATTACCAAGATAAGAATCTTGGCCGGGTGCAGTGGCTCACGCCTGTAATCCCAGCACTTTGGGAGGCGGATGTAGGTGGATCACATGAGGTTAGGAGTTTGAGACCAGTCTGGCCAACATGGTAAAACCCCATCTCTACTAAAATACAAAACAGTAGCCAGGCATGGTGGCACACCCCTGTAATCCCAGCTACTCAGGAGGCTGAGGCAGGAGAATCGCTTGAACCTGGAAGGCAGAGCTTGCAGTGAGTTGAGATTCTGCCACTGCACTCCAGCCTGGATGACAGAGCGAGACTTTGTCATTAAAAAAAAAAAAAAAAGAATCTCAGAACACTGAAAATAAAAGATTTCACACCAATACAATTTACCTTTTCAATGTCCCACACACCATTGTTGAAAACTACTAAGTACTTTACCCTCTTGCCAAACATCAAAAATAATGCTCTTTCAAGATCATCTAGATAGAGGAGCAATTAAGCTCTTTCCTCACACAAAAGAAACCAAGCTGCACTTCTCTTTCTTAGCAGATACAGATAGCTGGGTAGACAGATGTTGGGTGGATGGAAGGATAGAGGACAAACATACATACCACAAATAATACTTAAGAGTGAAAGCATTTATGCTGTATTGAAAGTCTCTGGCAGACTCTGTAACTGATCATACAAAGGCTTAATGTGATGATCACCAATGTTCATAGATATCATTTTTCTTCTCAGTAGTTGTTACTTTCTATTAATTGGAAAGGCAGATTTAAGACACATAACTACCATTCTGTTTTTAACTAATTTTTTTAATGTCAAGGTAGAAAGTGAAACCTTCCATTCCTATTCTCCAAAGATGACCAGTGTTAAGTTTCCTCGTATCTCCTTCTAGGCCATTTCTCTTTTCCAAATTAATTGCTGTTACTTATGATAACTAACGTAATATAAAAAATAAAAAAATTTTTAAAACAAAGTTAATTGTCACATACTGTAATTCTGAAAACTAAAACGTATCTTCCAAGCTACCCTTATAAATTAAGTAGAATCCTCCCTACCTATAAATGTTCTGTCAAGCTTTTCAAACTCTGTAAAAACCTAACATTAGTATTATATATTGAATTTTAAACAACTAGTATTAAGATGGCTTGATTTCTGAAACATCTCATCACCTATCACCAAAGAAAACCCAACAGCAGCAGTGGAAAACCCCACTCTCGGCCGCCCTGCCCCCTGCCAAGAAAAAAACAATAACAACAACAACAAAAAATACTGAGCTATTTAATGGCTGGAGGAAAAAAATTACCTTTTTTGGAACTGAAACAGAAACTGTTTGGATGGTTACATGAAACCACTCACTAGAGTTTATAGGCCTAGTTTATACTTGACATGTGGAAATGAGTCTTCAGGAAGAAAGAAAATTTCTGAAGATGGATCCTGATTCTGTTTCTGAAGATACACTCACCAAAGAAAGGCCTCTCAGGATCACGCACTGGCGTATTCAAAATACACACTGCATCGCCCTCAAGTAAAAGGGACAAAGATAGGCTAAGTCTTATCAAATTATGCCCAGCAAAATGAAGAACTTGGAAAATGGGGTTCCGGTAAAAGAAAATCTCCCCTCAAATACTGTATAATCTTTCAAAAATATGAACCACTCACTAAGTGTGCTTCTCATGTTGCATAAAACTTTAGAAAACCCAGGCCAGATTGAAGGTGAATATGGAGCGATAGCAGAAGCCTCATTCCAGAATCCATCTGGCCAGAGAAGAAGTAGCATCCTGGGGGTGGCCATGCATGGGGTGTACACTTGCTACAGGCACAGGCCTGGCATGGCTGTCACTGGACGCCAGCTGTGCACGCCCAGCCACACCTGCTGCACGCTGCGTTCGTGTGCGGCTCTGGGCCTGAGCATTCACAAAGCTCACTTCTCCAGGGAGCCTCCCCTTGGCTTTGGAAAAGAGCCCAGGGACTCTTTTCTACGTGCTGCCTGTTGTACCCTGTCCCCTCATTACTTTTTTAGACACAGGGACTAGGACATCGACCACCCTCTGCCCCTCCTGCAGTCAGAACCTGAGTAGTGCAAGAAGGGCCACCCGATTTTGCCAGCGTTGGGGGTCTCTTTTCAGCAGCCTCACAGGCATTCCCGTCCTTTCTGGTTGGTGTTGACTGTGTTTCAGCATCACTCTACCCTCCCACGTCCTTAGCATTGCTGTGCGTGTTTCCAGGCAGTTAGGACACCCTTCCCCATGTTGCCATCTTACTGACAGTTCAAATGACTCTCCTTTTCTGTTCGTTAGTAACAGTCTTCATTTGACACCTTAATACATTTCTGACTGTTCTTAAAACAGTGGGGATGCCTATATTTTCCTTGAGTTTTTGTGACTGACTTTGGCTATGTATACCTTTCTGGAGTTTTGTTTTTTTTATGTTTATTTTGCATACCGAGGGTATTTGGGGTGGGGTTGTTTTTTGAGATGTGTAATTCTTTTATGGAGTTTTTAAAAAGAATTTTCATATTGTTTTTCTAACATGGCTTCATTAAACGTTTAAGTATTTTAAAAATATGTAATATTTGGACCAGATGTTGTGAATAATAGTAGAGATAAAGCTATTTTATTCTGTATTTTTAAAACTGTTCCGTACAAATAAAAGCTCTCCTGGACACACACACAAAAAAAAAAACTTTAGAAAACCACATCAAATCCTGTTACCTCTTAATTATACACACTAACGAAGGGATAAAAACATGGAGAACCTAAAATTCACTTCCTGCATATAAAAAAAAAAAAAATGGGCCGGGCGCGGTGGCTCAAGCCTGTAATCCCAGCACTTTGGGAGGCCGAGGCGGGCGGATCACGAGGTCAGGAGATCGAGACCATCCTGGCTAACACGGTGAAACCCCGTCTCTACTAAAACATAAAAAAAACTAGCCGGGCGAGGTGGCGGGTGCCTGTAGTCCCAGCTACTTGGGAGGCTGAGGCAGGAGAATGGCGTGAACCCAGGAGACGGAGCTTGCAGTGAGCCAGGATCCAGCCACTACACTCCAGCCTGGGCGACAGAGCGAGACTCCGTCTCAAAAAAAAAAAAAAAAATGAACCGATTGTAGAGGCTGGGAGTCAGGGGATAGAGGCGGGGAGGGGTTCCTGCAACAACAAACAGAAACTTTTCCTTTCTAATTGTTTACTGAAAGCTGGAATTAAAATAAGTTTTTTCTATTTCCTGAACACACATCAAACAAAAACAGAGAGCCTGGGTATCCATATGAGTGGAAGGGAAATTACACGGAAGACCAGAGAAGGAACTTACATAGCGCTTATCTTTCATTAATGGTGATGAGCCAGAACTGGGGCCTCTGAGCGGATATGAATCCCTATAAGCCAAGAGGGGCCAGGGTAAGAGAAAGGACTAGAATATCACACCCTCTCCCTCAGCTCACTCTTCCACTTGCACATGCCCCAGACACAAAGGTACTGTGCTCTTTGGGTCCTGGGCTCCAGCCCAATGTTTTCTATGGCATATTTCAAGAAGAACTGCAAAGTGCCAGGTTAATGCCAGCAGCAATTCTTGTGAACCAACAAATCTCTGTCTAGTCTAAGCCCCAGATATGACAGGAAACTGAGTTTGTTTTATTGTCAAGGCTGCACCAAAAGTCACTTAATGTTTGTATACTATTTCTGCTCTTCAAATCTAATCAAATAAATACTACCCAATAAATTTAGACCCCACTAAATCTTCATATCTGAAGTATCATCATATTTATTCATTCAGTAAATACTTATTCCACACCTCCTACATGCCAGACACCGCCAGCTCTCAGTCACAACTGAAAAGATTGATGATAAAACCAGAAAAGGAACCTTATGCCCAGAGTCTTTCAAAGCATTTGGCCACCTTTGATACTCATGGGTCTTTCACAGACTATGCTCTGTCCAAAGCACACCTTTCCTGCTAACCAGAGCAAGCCATAATCATACATCTCTGCCTTTAAAGCTATGTTCAGTTTATTACATTACATTACACAAAAACTCTCTTCATTAAAAAGAGAGAGAGAGAGAGACTCTCTAGAAGAATATTTAAGATGCAAACCAGAAAAGAAAAAGTAATGAGTAAGAAGCAATACTACAGTAAGAATCGGCACTGCTTTAAAAACATGAAGAATTCCTTTTCTGCCTGAAAGGATGGTTTCCCTCAGGAGGTACTCTAAGCAGTGAAGATGAGAGGAGGCACTATCCTAAAGAGCAAGAATACAATCATAAATGGACATGGAATACTGACCATTCCTCTGACCTCAAAGATGGAAATATCATGACAACTGTCAATTACCAAGCGCCTATCACGTTTAGCTGCTACTCTAGGCATTTCACATACATCACCTCTAAAATGAATCCCGCAAGGCAGACGATATTATCATCACTTTACAGATAAGCAAACAGAGGCTGTGAGAAGGTCATCTGTCCAAAGTCACCCAGCTTACAAGGAAAACTGACTAGAATTCTAAGATTTCTGCCTAGCTCCCAAACCTATCCCTCTTTCCATAACTCTACCCTGCTGAACATGCAGTATCTCTATGTCTTTATCTTCAGTCTCCCTAGCTCCCATGCCACTTCTGTATTTCTGACCGGGCCATACCTCTGTACAACCCTAAGCAAGCCCACCTGCAAAACTACTAAGAGAGGGGAAAACAGAAGAAAAAAATAAATGTCAAAAGTGTTAACAGATGGGAGAAAATAAACAACTATATGGGACACTATCTCAAGCTTCAATAAAGTTGAAGTCAAATAGCAATGAAATACAACTGAAATACCCTCCTCTGATTGAAGCTTTCACTTAAGAGTCTGAGAATTATTCAAATTCTTTAGAATAACAAGTAAGAACTCGAGGGAGAATAGAAACTTCAGCATCTACCAAGTCAAGAAGATAACCTAGAAAACAATTCTGATTGACATTCCAATTCAATCACACTCACTGAATTCTGCACCGTCAGTGATTTCTTGGAGCCTTGGTTTCCCTCGTTACATACCTACTTCAAACATACATAATGTTGTTTTTGTGAACATTATCATTCACAGACACTGTTGTTTTTTTGAGTCAGAGTCTCACTCTGTTGCCCAGGCTGGAGTGCAATGGTGTGATCTTGGCTCACTGCAACCTCCGTCTCCTGGGTTCAAACAATTCTCCTGTCTCAGCCTCTGGAGAAGCTTGAATTACAGGCGCCTGCCACCACGCCCAGCTAATTTTTGTACTTTTAGTAAAGACGGGGTTTCACCATGTTGGCCAGGCTGGTCTTGAACTCCTGACCTCGTGATCCACCTGCCTCGGCCTCCCAAAGTGCTGGGATTACAGGTGTGAGCCACCATACCAGGTCATAGCCACTTATTTTATTTAAATTCAGGCCGGGCGCGGTGGCTCAAGCCTGTAATCCCAGCACTTTGGGAGGCCGAGACGGGCGGATCACGAGGTCAGGAGATCGAGACCATCCTGGCTAACACGGTGAAACCCCGTCTCTACTAAAAAATACCAAAAAAAAATTAGCCGGGCGAGGTGGCGGGCGCCTGTAGTCCCAGCTACTCGGGAGGCTGAGGCAGGAGAATGGCGTGAACCCGGGAGGCGGAGCTTGCAGTGAGCTGAGATCCGGCCACTGCACTCCAGCCTGGGCGGCAGAGCCAGACTCCGTCTCAAAAAAAAATAAAAAAAAAAATAAAAAAAATAAAAAAAATAAATTCATTATGAAAGGAAAATTCCACAAGGGTGAATACATTTTCTTATCTCAACAGAAACTGAAGACGTGTCAATGACAACACTCATTATCTTGAGATAAGAATGAGAAATGAGTGTTTTGGACATTGTAATAACCATAACTTCGCATGGGGAAGAAAAAGAAAAAATCTAAGTTAGAATATAGACTAAATACAGGTTTCATTGCTAATCAAAATTGCATGCATGCAACAAATCCGTAATTTCAGTTCATAAAAATAGCTTTAAGTAAAAGTTCACAGATGAAGAAAAAATGCTTAACACAACATGAAATTCATATTCTAAGCCACCTGCTGCAAAGATACTTTTGCAAAACTCCTAGCAACTTCTTTGGATTTTGTTTAAAAGACTTTTCAATGCTCCCACTGAATGAAAGGTGTTAGGTTAATAGCTATTTCCTATTTGTCCACGTAGCATCAACCTGTTTCTTACATTTGGCAACCACCACCAATCCCAATGTTTCACAGGCTCTTGATAGCCGAGATCATCACACACATCCAATTCCCCAATCTCCAACCTCCCCAACTCAACACACACCAGCTGGGAAGACAGGTGAACACAATGCTTTCACATCTGTCATAGAGCAAAGCAGCTTACATTTGGCTACGCTAATCGTTCGTTTGAGAAATGTACTAAGTTTGACAGCTTCCAAATGTTACTTCACTCAAAAATTCTTTTTGAATGCTTTTTAGAGCTCAATAGCAAACCTAATATATAATATATAGTGATATATTGTTTTGCTTAAACAATTTAGTCTATGGACAAACTAAATAGATTTTTAAAAACAAACACTCACTTCCCTAAATGTAGCATACAAAGAGATCAACTTTACAGGATCCACTTGAAACCTAAGTCTTATGACTCAAAAAATATGTATTATTTAAGAGGCAGAGAATTGGTCAACTATCCTTGCATCTGTGGGCACTAATGAATATCAGTTGTTAACTATGCCACCCTGATGTGGTAAAATTATTCTGTTACGACAGTACATAATTATTACCAGTCTTGCTCAAAAAAAATAATAAAATAAAAATAGGATATCCTCCTAGTCAAGAAATGTAGGTGTAGTGCCCTACATTAACACACGAATGAAAAAGAATATTCCATTAAGTAAAACTGTGAAAAAACATAATTTTACCAAGAATATTTTGATATTAAATATAGATTTGGGCTCACAGGAATGCACAACGTCTGACTAGCCATGAAATGACTAAAAACATTTTGAAATTAATTAACCATTTAGGTACAAGAGTGGTCATTTAAGCACTGACTATCAAAAGCCCCAAACTCTATAGTCCTTTATTTGTTTTGTTAGACTCTCTGTCAGGTCAGAGTCTGACATAATCATGGATGATGCCTTCTTCCTTATGTAAACCATCACAAATCCAGTTCCGCTTCAAGCACTGGTACTGTAAAGCACTCACTCCACTCAATTTTCACCACCCACAAAATGCAGTGCAGATAATTCTCAATAATTTAAATTATAATAGCTCAGGAAAATTTAAAATTAGCAAGTGACAAGGAGGTGGATTCAATTTTTAACTTCATTCAATTTGTCAAATTTGAAATACTTTCAATTATTTATTTTTCCAGTCTTCACAGTAACCATAACACCACCAATGTTAATTGCTTCACCTAACTGCGGTTTTACTGTTCTCATTTAATGAACTTCAACTGGTACTGACGATAATACTAGATCTAATCTTCTCAACTTTTAATCTCTTAATGAATTAAATCTATTGCATTATGTTCCCCACTATTCCAAGCAGTAGTTCATAAAATAGTGAATTAAAACACATAAAAACTTAAGATTGTGTACTTTAACAACACAGTGGCATCCACAGAACATATAACTGAGCCTACAGATAGATTTTATTTTATTAATTTTATTTTTTATAGACAGGATCTCACTCTGTTACCCAGGCTGGAGTGCAGTGATGTAATCACAGCTCACTGCAGCCTCCAACTCCTGGCCTTAAGCGATCCTCCTGCCTCAGTCTCCTAAAGCACTGGGATTACAGGCATAAGCCAATATTCCTGGCCCAGATTTGTTTCTTTGTTTATTTATTGGTCTCACTCTGTCACCCAGTCTGGAGTGCAGTGGTACAATCACGGCTCATTGCAGCCTCAAACTCCTATGCTCAAGGGATCCTCCCGCCTTAGCCTCTGGAGGAGCTGGGACTACCAGCATGCCAGGCTAATTTTTTTTTCTTCTGTAGAGACAGGGGTCTCACTCTGCTGCCCAGGTTGGTCTCAAGCTCCTGGCCTCAAGAGATCCTCTCACCTCAGCCTCCCAAATCACTGCAATTACAGGGGTGAGCCACAGTGCCTGCACAGATTTTATTTACAGGTTTTTTTTTTAAGAGATTTGATGTTTTTGTTGTGGTACATTTCATTTTTATGGTCTAAAAGTAAATTAGCAATTTTTTTTTTTTTTTGGAGACGGAGTCTCGCTCTGTCACCCAGGCTGGAGTGCTGTGGACGGATCTCAGCTCACTGCAAGCTCCGCCTCCCGGGTTCACGCCATTCTCCTGCCTCAGCCTCCCGAGTAGCTGGGACTACAGCCGCCGCCACCTCGCCCGGCTAGTTTTTTGTAGTTTTTAGTAGAGACGGGGTTTCACCGTGTTAGCCAGGATGGTCTCGATCTCCTGACCTCGTGATCCGCCCGTCTCGGCCTCCCAAAGTGCTGGGGTTACAGGCTTGAGCCACCGCGCCCGGCCAAATTAGCAATATTTTTAAAGGTCAAGCAATGATGAAGTAACTTGTTTTCATGGAAACCTCAATATCATAAAAATACAGTAAGCACAATGTTACCACGACAAGATAACTTTTTAAAATTCCAACTCCAAAAATAAGACTACCTCAAAGTGATCTTCCATCATAATGCTATTATAAATCATCACATGAAACAATAAAAACATAAGAATATGCAGGCTGCTCTGCCTACAGAGTAGCCATTCTTTTATTCCTTTACTTTCTTAATAAACTTGCTTTCACTTAAAAAAAAAAAAAAAAAAAAAGGCTGGGCTAACACCTATAATCCCAGCACTGCGGGAGGCTGAGGCGGGCGGATCACGAGGTCAGGAGATTAAGACCATCCTGGCGAACATGATGAAACTCCGTCTCTACTAAAAATACAAAAAATTAGCCAGGCATGGTGGTGGGCGCCTGTAGTCCCAGGTACTCGGGAGGCTGAGGCAGGAGAATGGCATGAACCTGGGAGGTGGAGTTTGCAGTGAGCCGAGATCGCGCCACTGCACTCCAGCCTGGGCGACAGAGCGAGACTCTAAAAAAAAAGAGGCCAGGCGCAGTGACTCACGCCTGTAATCCCAACACATTGGGAGGCCAAGGCGGACAGATCACCTGAGGTCGGGAGTTCGAAACCAGCCTAACATGGAGAAACCCCGTCTCTACTAAAAACACAAAATTAGCCGGGCGTGGTGGCACATGCCTATAGTCCCAGCTATTTGGGAAGCTGAGGCAGGAGAATCGCTTGAACATGGGAGGTAGAGGTTGCAGTGAGCCGAGATCGCGCCACTGCACTCCAGCCTGGGCAACAAGAGCGAGACTCTGTCTCAAAAAAAAAGAAAAAATATGTAAACGTGAAGAGAAAATATTATTCCTGCCGGGCGCGGTGGCTCAAGCCTGTAATCCCAGCACTTTGGGAGGCCGAGACGGGCGGATCACGAGGTCAGGAGATCGAGACCATCCTGGCTAACACGGTGAAACCCCGCCTCTACTAAAAATACAAAAACTAGCCGGGCGAGGTGGCGGCGCCTGTAGTCCCAGCTACTCGGGAGGCTGAGGCAGGAGAATGGCGTAAACCTGGGAGATGGAGCTTGCAGTGAGCTGAGATCCGGCCACTGCACTCCAGTCCAGGCGACAGAGCGAGACTCCGCCTCAAAAAAAAAAAAAAAAAAAAAAGAGAAAATATTATTCCTTATGACTGGGTGGGGGATCTAGAGGTGATTTATATATTCTGTGGTTGTATATTTGAGGGTGTACAAATGTTCTTGGAATCAAGGACAACTTTTTTTTTTTTTTTTTTCTCGAGACGCAACCTCTGCCTCCCGGGTTCAAGTGATTCTCCTCCCGAGTAGCTGGGATTACAGGCACACACCACAAAGCTCAGCTAATTTTTTTTTTTTTTTTTTTTTTTTTTTTAGTAGAGATGGGGTTTCATCATGTTGGCCGGCGGGGGGTCCTCGAACTCCTGACCTCAGGTGATCCACCCACCTTGGCCTCTCAAAGTGCTGGCATTACAGGCATGATGAGCCACCGCGCCTGGCCTAAGGACAAACTCTCTTTTCTTTTTTTTTTTTTTGAGACAGAGTTGCCCTGTTGCCCAGGCTGTAGTGCAGCGGCATGATCTCGGCTCTTTGCAACTTCCACCTCCTGGGTTCAAGCAATATCCTGCCTCAGTCTCCTGAGTAGCTGGGATTACAGGCATGCACTATCACGCCTGGCTAATTTTTGTATTTTTAGTAGAGATGGGGTTTCACCATGTTGGTCAGGCTGGTCTCAAACTCCTGACCTTGTGGATCCACCCACCTTGGCCTCCCAAAGTGCTGGGATTACAGGCGTGAGCCACCGTGCCTGGCTCCTACAGACAACCTCTTAATTCAGCCTTGAGGATTTTGCCCCAGAAAACTTTAATAGCCCATCCAGTCTCTGATCTCCAGCTACAACAGTCTTTTGAGAAGAACCTTATCAACCTACCCGTCCTGTCTTCTTTTCTCAGCATAATCACTTCCTCTGAGAAACCTTCCCTGAATGCCCCCCCTATTTCTCCAAAAGCACTTGCCATTGTTGGAATTCTATCTTTGTCTGTTCAGTTGATTAATATCTATCACTCCATATCAGAGACCAATCCTGTTATGCTCATCACTGTATTCCCAGAACAGTGTCTGGTGTATCGTATGGCTCAACAGAAATGTGTTGAACGAATGAATAAATGGACAGAATTGCAAAGCCCACTGTTAACAATTATAAAAATGAGAATTTAAACCCCTTGGAGGAGAATGAGTTAGCCAGGTCCTAGGTGAACTTCTTTCACAGCTGTTTGCTTCATACACGTTTAGAAAAACACATGCATGGCCGGGTGCAGTGGCTCACGCCTGTAATCCCAGCACTTTGGGAGGCCCAGGCAGGCGGATCACAAGGTCAGCAGATTGAGACCATCCTGGCTAACACGGTGAAACCCCGCCTCTACTAAAAATACAAAAACTAGCCGGGCGAGGTGGCGGCGCCTGTAGTCCCAGCTACTCGGGAGGCTGAGGCAGGAGAATGGCGTAAACCTGGGAGATGGAGCTTGCAGTGAGCTGAGATCCGGCCACTGCACTCCAGTCCAGGCGACAGAGCGAGACTCCGCCTCAAAAAAAAAAAAAAAAAAAAAAGAGAAAATATTATTCCTTATGACTGGGTGGGGGATCTAGAGGTGATTTATATATTCTGTGGTTGTATATTTGAGGGTGTACAAATGTTCTTGGAATCAAGGACAAACTTTTTTTTTTTTTTTTTCTCGAGACGCAACCTCTGCCTCCCGGGTTCAAGTGATTCTCCTCCCGAGTAGCTGGGATTACAGGCACACACCACAAAGCTCAGCTAATTTTTTTTTTTTTTTTTTTTTTTTTAGTAGAGATGGGGTTTCATCATGTTGGCCGGCGGGGGGTCCTCGAACTCCTGACCTCAGGTGATCCACCCACCTTGGCCTCTCAAAGTGCTGGCATTACAGGCATGATGAGCCACCGCGCCTGGCCTAAGGACAAACTCTCTTTTCTTTTTTTTTTTTGAGACAGAGTTGCCCTGTTGCCCAGGCTGTAGTGCAGCGGCATGATCTCGGCTCTTTGCAACTTCCACCTCCTGGGTTCAAGCAATATCCTGCCTCAGTCTCCTGAGTAGCTGGGATTACAGGCATGCACTATCACGCCTGGCTAATTTTTGTATTTTTAGTAGAGATGGGGTTTCACCATGTTGGTCAGGCTGGTCTCAAACTCCTGACCTTGTGGATCCACCCACCTTGGCCTCCCAAAGTGCTGGGATTACAGGCGTGAGCCACCGTGCCTGGCTCCTACAGACAACCTCTTAATTCAGCCTTGAGGATTTTGCCCCAGAAAACTTTAATAGCCCATCCAGTCTCTGATCTCCAGCTACAACAGTCTTTTGAGAAGAACCTTATCAACCTACCCGTCCTGTCTTCTTTTCTCAGCATAATCACTTCCTCTGAGAAACCTTCCCTGAATGCCCCCCTATTTCTCCAAAAGCACTTGCCATTGTTGGAATTCTATCTTTGTCTGTTCAGTTGATTAATATCTATCACTCCATATCAGAGACCAATCCTGTTATGCTCATCACTGTATTCCCAGAACAGTGTCTGGTGTATCGTATGGCTCAACAGAAATGTGTTGAACGAATGAATAAATGGACAGAATTGCAAAGCCCACTGTTAACAATTATAAAAATGAGAATTTAAACCCCTTGGAGGAGAATGAGTTAGCCAGGTCCTAGGTGAACTTCTTTCACAGCTGTTTGCTTCATACACGTTTAGAAAAACACATGCATGGCCGGGTGCAGTGGCTCACGCCTGTAATCCCAGCACTTTGGGAGGCCCAGGCAGGCGGATCACAAGGTCAGCAGATTGAGACCATCCTGGCTAACACGGTGAAACCCCATCTCTACTAAAAAACACACACACGGCCAGGCGCGGTGGCTCAAGCCTGTAATCCCAGCACTTTGGGAGGCCGAGACGGGCGGATCACGAGGTCAGGAGATCGAGACCATCCTGGCTAACACAGTAAAACCCCGTCTCTACTAAAAAAAATACAAAAAACTAGCCGGGCGACGTGGCGGGCACCTGTAGTCCCAGTTACTCGGGAGGCTGAGGCAGGAGAATGGCGTAAACCCAGGAGGCGAAGCTTGTAGTGAGCTGAGATCCGGCCACTGCACTCCAGCCTGGGTGACAGAGCGAGACTCCGTCTCAAAAAACACACACACACACACACACCACACACACACACACACACACAAATTAGCCAGACATGGTGGTGGGCGCCTGTGGTCCCAGCTGCTAGAGAGGCTGAGGCAGGAGAATGGCGTGAAGCAGGGAGGCGGAGCTTGCAGTGAGCCGAGATCGCACCACTGCACTCCAGCCTGGGCGACAGAGCAAGACTCTGTCTCAAAAAACAAAAAAAAGAAAAAGAAAAACACATGCGTATAATTTATTTTATTCATATCTTGCCACAGTTCAAGAGTATGAGTGGAGTCTACCACTCCTAAGCCCAAGAGTATCTAAAGCATATACCATTTCTAGAACATCTCACTAAACCAATACAGTTAAAATAAATTCCAGTTACTTGAACTGCCTTTTAAAATGTTAAGACATAAATCTAAATATAATACAATATAGCTCTATTCAACATAAGTTTTAGAACTTCATCTAAACTGTTTTTGATTAAAAGATCTTTAAACTTTCTTAAAGTGAAATGAGCATTATTTCTGGATGACGGGTTACTGTTACAAACACCAGTTAGTTGGCCGAGCGTGATGGCTCATGCCTGTAATTCCAGCACTTTGGGAGGCGGAGGCGGGCAGACCACGAGGTCAGGAGTTCAAGATCAGCCTGACCAACATGGAGAAACCCCATCTCTATTAAAAATGAAAAAATTAGCCAGGCGTGGTGACACATGCCTATAATCCCAGCTACTCAGGAGGCTGAGGCAGGAGAATCCCTTGAACCCAGGAGGCGAGGTTGCAGTGACCTGAGATCACACCACTGGACTCTAGTCTAGTGAATAAAGCAAGACTCAGTCTCAAAAAAAAAAAAAAAACACCAGTTAGTTGTATCAGTTGTAGCTTGAGTTGGAGAGACAAGTGCACATGAATGTATGGAACACCTCACAGAACAGGGAGTACTGAAACTTCCTTCTACTTTAAAAAGTCCCCTGTGTCAATCGGCTTTCCAGTCCTTTTGATCTTTGCTCACAAATTGGGAGAAAACACCAGTCCTTCTGATGCATGGCTATCTTCCTGAAAAATTAATTTGATGAGATAAAGATCAAAAGTAGCCTTCTGACCCTCAAAAAAACTCTTCACCTTTGCTATAAATATCCTTGCATTCAAAATACTCATTCATTCAAAAAGAGTGTTGTGTGCTTATGATGTGTAAGGCACACAACAGCTGTGATTTCTACACTGCTAATAGAAGACAGCCCTTAGGAGCCTGAACCTACTCTGAATTCTCACTATATTTCCTCATAAGATATGGTGGAGAAGTATGCCCTACTATTGCCAGATATTGTTTCCTGGGGGCACTTCAGTAAAAGGTTAATTCGAGCCTGTATCTCCCTTATTAGAAGACAGTACTTTTCCTGAAATGGTGCCAAGTCTCAATTTGCTACATGTTCTTTTTAATGTTTTAACATTTTACTTTGAACAGTGTTCCAGGCACAAGCAGCCCTGAATTAATTAAATTAAAATTTAACATCACTGTGAGATAAAAGTCTTTCATGGTGCCTACATAACGGATGAACTTTTGCCAGATTGCTTCTCTCACAACACTGCATATTCTGAAACAAGATCCGAGTCCACAGGGCTGACTTCAAGAAAGATCAATGGCAAACAGAAAGATGAGGGAATGCATATTTATTAAGCAGCCAACCACTATTCAGGCAGTTTACCAATAATGCCTCACTTACTCCTCACAACCACCTTGGGCAGCATGAGTCTCGTTTTACAAAAAGGGAAACTGAAGTTCCAAAGAGGTTTAAATAACGCATCTCAGTTCACAAAGCTAGGATTATCACCTAGACTTGAACCTAGACCCTTTCCTACAATAAGTTAGTTCCCCAAAGATGGAGGAATGAGTGTTCAAGGACACGGCAGCCAGAATGCTACCAGTTTACCAAACCCTTCCTTACTATTCCGTGACTGACATGACTGACATGGCTTCACCAGGACACAGCATGAGTTGCACAGGGGGGCCCAGGGAAGCGTCTTGTGCCCAGCTCCCCAGCCTGGCCAGCCTTCCTGAGGAGCCCAGAGCCCACAGCCGGCCACTCCGCCACACCTCTCCCCATCACCAACCACAGTGCTGCTGTAGGCCTGGCTGCTCCCCTCATTCTTCTCTTCTCCGCTTTGCTTTCTCACCACCTTCAGTCTCCTCGTAATTTTTAGAGTACTTGCAAAAACGTAAATCACCCCCAGCACAGCATGAGCGAGATTGTGGTTAGCTGTTCTCACCTGCACACATTTATGGCTAACAGCCACAACAAGGAAGTTACCAGCTTTAGAGCCAGATGGGCCTAGGGTCCCACCCCTGGCTCTCCCTGCTGGAGTGGGCAAGTTACTCTGCCCTCAGTTAAAAGTAAACATCTCTTGTTTTTGGTGTTGGGCATGTGGCTTAAATGAGACGCCATGTGGTACACTGCCTGGCACACCAAAAAACCAACAGACATCTCTTCTTCACTGATTGCTAACCTATTTCTTTACCAGCAGAAGCAACTTGAGTTTCTCCTCCCAAATTCTTCTAGGTCCACAGCCATTCCAGAAAAATGTTTCTTTACAGGCACACTCAATTTTATCACTGGTATTCCTATTCACCCAGCTGAATTTTTCAAAGGATGCAGATCAAAATTTTCCAGCCAAGCACACACTAGAGTCATGTAGTAACTTCTCCCTTCAACTACCTTTTAAAATTCTATTTGGTATCAAAAAGAATTAAAAATCAGGAAAGGAATATAGGAGAAGAAACCTCTAGTCACGAGAGCTCCCTTCTACAGAGAGAGATGACAAATTCTCTGTCTCCACTCTGAGTGAGAAAACATGCCAACCACCCAAAGCAACTGTTCCTAGCCTTTGGAGAAACTCCTTTGAGAGCCTGATGAAAACTCTAAACCTTTGTCCAGAAAAGTGTCAGTCTGCACAGAAACACAAAATACTCCCTGGAATTTCAAGAGGGTCAAGGGCCCTCTAAAACTCACCCATTGACCACAAGATAAGAGCCATCAACAAAGAGCCATCTGGGATACTCTTTAAACTGGTAAAATCCTCAATTCAGATTGTTTCCTTAAGGTGCAATAAACTTAAAAGCCAATGAAAGACCTCAAGAAGGTACACTAAGAAAGAAGTTTCTCATTCAACTTTTCTTTTTTTTTTGAGATGGAGTTTTGCTCTGTACCCAAGATGGAGTGCAGTGGTGCAATCTCAGCTCACTGCAACCTCCGCCGCATGGGTTCAAGAGATTCTCCTGCCTCAGCCTCCCAAGTAGCTGAGATTACAGGCACCTGCCACCACACCTGGCTAATTTTTTTTGTATCTTTAGTAGAGATGGGGTTACGCCATGTTGGCCAGGCTGGTCTCGAACTCCTGACTTCAAGTGATCTGCCTGTCTCGGCCTCCCAAAGTGCTGGGATTACAGGAGTGAGCCACCACGCCTGGCCCTCTTAAGTCCTTTGCTGGTTCAAAATAAAATGCTGCAAAACTCACATGGCTCAAAACCCAAAGAGAAAGTTCTCTCTTTGAATCTAAATATCAAAACAAAGCTGTGTTCCAGACCAGTGTGTGTGTGCTAGGGAATGGGCAAGAGAAATGGAGGCACAAAAGTATTAGTACTCTATTTCATATTGTTCGATATCATTCTTTTTAAACATCTCTATGTCTGTATATGTTTTCATGTTGTATAATAGGACAAATATAAGGAGAGGGCTGAAGTTATAGTCTCTGATAGAAATAAGCAATCACAAAAACGTTTGAAGATCCTGTCCTGGTAAACAACTTTCTCTCTTTCTCTCTTTCTTTCTTTCTCTCTCTCTCTTTCTCTCTTTCTTTTTGAGACAGGGTCTCACTCTGTCACCCAAGCTGGAGTGCAGCAGCGTGACCTTGGCTCACTGCTGCAGCCTTGACCTCTCGGACTCAGATGATTCTCTCACCTTAGCCTCCAGAGTAGGTGGGACGACAGGAGCATGCCCCCACACCTGGCTAATTTTCCTAACTTTTGTAGAGACGGAGTTTTGTCATGTTTCCCAGGCTGGTCTTGAACTCCTGGGCTCAAGCGATCCTCCCACCTGCAGCCTCCCAAAGTGCTAGGTAGGATTACAGGTGTAAGCTACCATGCCCGGCCTAACAACTTCCAAATTAAGTTTACCTAGGCTGGGCAAGGTGGCTCATGTCTGTAATCCCAGCACTCTGGGAGGCCGAGGCGGGCGGATCACCTGAGGTTGGCAGTTTGAGACCAGCCTGACCAACATGGTGAAACCCCGTCTCTACTAAAAATGAAAAAATTAGCCAGGTGTGGGGGCACATGCCTGTAATCCCAGCCACTCAGGAGGCTGAGGCAGGCGAATCACTTGAACCCAGGAGATGGGGGCTACAGGGGGCTGAGATCACACCATTGCTCTCCAGCCTGGGCAACAAGAGGGAAACTCCATCTCAAAAAAAAAAAAAAAAAGTTTATCTAATAATAATTTTACCTGGTAATGCTCCATAAATGGAATTTCCCTTGAAAATAATTACATTAGCCACTTTAACTTCTGATTCCAGAAACAACAAATCTGTCTCAGACTGACATTAACTAAACAGTAATGCTGAGATTGTTCCATAAGAACTAGTTTCTCCTTTTTGCTTTAAAAGTATAATTCTCACAGTTGTATATACTCCATATTT
Source organism: Trachypithecus francoisi (assembly GCF_009764315.1). Classification (NCBI taxonomy): domain Eukaryota; kingdom Metazoa; phylum Chordata; class Mammalia; order Primates; family Cercopithecidae; genus Trachypithecus; species Trachypithecus francoisi. The sequence goes on along the minus strand of NW_022681468.1, from coordinate 41,638,385 downwards.
TTCTTCCTTAAATGGAAAGAATCCATGTAATGTGTTAAAGGAACAAAAATCAACTAAAAGACATTAGTAAACATTTCCCATAGCGCAGTTTTCCTATCATTATACTAGTTAATATTCTTCAACTCATACAATGTATCTAGCACTAGGCTAAATGTTTTACCTGCTTTCTGGAATTTAATTTGAATCTATGATATGGCTTCTATTACTCTCCCAGTTTTAGATATAAGAAAACCAAGGCTTAGAAGTCAAACAGCTTCTGGCCAGGTATTGGTGGCTCATGCCTGTAATCCCAGCACTTTGGGAAGCCAAGGCAGGTGAATCACATGGTCAGGGGTTCAATACCAGCCTGGCTAACATGGCAAAACCCCATTTCTACTAAAAATACAAAAACTTAGCTGGGCGTGGTCATGGGCACCTATAATCTCAGCTACTCAGAAGGCTGAGGCAGAAGAATTGCTTGAACCTGGGAGACAGAGGTTGAAGTGAGCCGAGATAGCATCACTGCACTCCAGGCCAGGTGACAATGCAAGGAAAAAAAGAAAAAGAAAAAAAAGTCAAATGGCTTCTAATGGTGGACTCAGAATTCAAACTCTAGGTATGTGTGACCCCAGGGCTTACATTCTTACTGAAGGAAACTATGCTTAATTCTACTGTAACATAAAAATAGGATTCCATATAAGTTTTCAAAAAAATAATCTTCAGATACAAAAGGTAGAAAACCATTTCTAAGTATTAAAAGAGGATGTCATCACTTGCAAACGAAAGAACTACTTTAGCCTATTCGAAATATCTAGAACCTTTACTGATCTTTTTCAAGCACTACAAAATCTAATTACTATTATGAGCCAGTATTATTATAAAATGTAAGTTTTACAAATCAGAGAACATTTGCCCATAAAACCCTGCTCTGAAAGTCCATTATAATATTCAGATATGCTATTCTCTCTTAAACTATATAAAGTCTGGTGATCTGATTAGCCTATCAGTCCTCAAATACGCAGAACAGAAGGATTTCACTGGACTTAACGTCTTAACTTTTGTAAAATGAAAGCGATGAATTTGCAAAGTAAAAGGAATCACTCTAAGTTTGTCATCTATAAAATCCACTCCATTCTCTCTATAGAAGATACCACTTATGTTTTTAACCTGAAATGTGCAGAATTACCAAAGCACAAACCCACTCAAGATTTTAAGTGAACACTCAGCAATGTGATCCTTTCAAAACAAAAAGTTTTCATTAAAGAAGTTTATAATTTTGTGTAAATTATAAGTTAAAAAATTGGCATTAAAATTTTATTTTGAATAAAATTGGCCTGGGTTTTGAAAACAAAAAAAAGGGGGCTTACATATTTATGAAGGAAAAATAAAAGCCTTTATTACTTATTAGTCAACTAAGTCAACCTAAATGTGAACTAAAAATGTTCATTCATTTACTAAGAAATATTTATTGAGGCCGGGCGCGGTGGCTCAAGCCTGTAATCCCAGCACTTTGGGAGGCCGAGACGGGCGGATCACGAGATCAGGAGATCGAGACCATCCTGGCTAATACGGTGAAACCCCGTCTCTACTAAAAAATACAAAAAACTAGCCGGGCGAGGTGGCGGGCGCCTGTAGTCCCAGCTACTCGGGAGGCTGAGGCAGGAGAATGGCGTGAACCCGGGGGGCGGAGCTTGCAGTGAGCTGAGATCTGGCCACTGCACTCCAGCCCGGGCGACAGAACGAGACTCCGTCTCAAAAAAAAAAAAAAAAAAAAAAGAAATATTTATTGAATGCCAATTATGTACAAGACATTGTTCTAAGCCCTAGAGATAAGAAAAACAAGATTTCTACACGGAAGAAGACCGTATTTTAATGGGGAAGGGGAGATATATCAGACAAGTGAATAAACAAAGATAAAATAATTACAGATTATAAGAAAGCAGCAGAGTAATAGAAACTTCAAACACTTTTTTTCCCAAGAGACAAGAGTCTTGCTGTCACCTACAGCAAGCAATCCTCCTTCCTGTCTCGGCCTTCCAAGTAGCCAGGACACAGGTGCATGCTACCATTTCCAGCTAATTTTTTAATGTTCTGGTAGGAACAGGGGTCTCACTATGTTGCCCAGGTTGATCTTGAACACCTGGCCTCAGGAGATCCTCCTGCCTCCTCCCAAAGTGCTGGGATTATAGGCATGAGTCACCGTGCCCAGCCAGAGACTTTTGTTTTCTTTTCTTTTTGAGATGGAGTTTCACTCTTGTCGCCCAGGCTTGAGTGCAGTGGCATGATCTCGGCTCACTGCAACCTCGGCCTCCAAGGTTCAAGTGATTCACCTGCCTCAGACTCCTGAGTAGCTGGGATTACAGGTGCACAGCACCATGCCCCCAAATTTTTGTATTTTTGGTAGAGACGAGGTTTTACCGTGTTGGCCAGGCTGGTCTCGAACTTCTGATCTCAGGTGATCCATCCACCTCAACCTCCCAAATGCTGAGATAACAGGCATGAGCCACCGCATCCAGCCCAAAAACTATTTTTTAAACTCATCAAAGAAGTCCCCAAGGACGTCCCACTGGAGCTAAAACTTGAATGATAAGGAGTTGGGAAAGAAAATTCTAGGTAGAAAAGGACCACCTCATTTTATGAGAACATTCATTTGGCACTTCAATATTTATATGCTCTGTCTTGCATATAAATATTGCATATAAATATCCAGGTTACATACTGGACGGATGCACATTATGATGAATGCTGTTTATGCCTTACAGTGTTTTATGGTAAGGGTAGATGCATATGTGCACGCATAGCAGCTAACACAATACTCAGAAAATAGTAACAACACAATTCCCATTTAGTCTAAGCCAAAAGTTCTTAACTATAGAGAGACAGCGTGAATGGAAGGGTTGAATCTTTGAGAATCTGATGAAAGCAATGAATTCTCTCCTCCAAAAAAGAATGCAGGCCGGGCGTGGTGGCTCGAGCCTGTAATCCTAGCACTTTGGGAGGCCAAGGTGGGCGGATCACGAGGTCAGGAGATCGAGACCACCCTGGCTAACACGGTGAAACCCCATCTCTACTAAAAAATACAAAAAACTGGCCGGGCGCGGTGGCTCAAGCCTGTAATCCCAGCACTTTGGGAGGCCGAGACGGGCGGATCACGAAGTCAGGAGATCGAGACCATCCTGGCTAACCCGGAAACCCCGTCTCTACTAAAAAATACAAAAAAACTAGCCGGACCAGGTGGCCGGCGCCTGTAGTCCCAGCTACTAGGGAGGCTGAGGCAGGAGAATGGCGTAAACCCGGGAGGCGGAGCTTGCAGCGAGCTGAGATCCGGCCACTGCACTCCAGCCTGGGCAACAGAGCGAGACTCCGTCTCAAAAAAAAAAAAAAAAAATACAAAAAACTACATGGACGTGGTGGCGGGCGCCTGTAGTCCCAGCTACTAGGGAGGCTGACGCAGGAGAATGGCGTGAACCCGGGGGGCGGAGCTTGCAGTGAGCTGAGATCCGGCCACTGCACTCCAGCCTGGGCGACAGAGCGAGACTTCGTCTCAAAAAAAAAAAAAAGAGAATGCACATACACAGAAACTTTACATATAATTTTAGGAGGGTCTAGAAACCCTGAAGCCCATCCAGATGCACACTGTCCCAACCAGAAATCCATGAACCCTAAGTTAAGAACTTTTTTTTTTTTTTTGAGACAGAGTTTCGCTCTTGTTGCCCAGGCTGAAGTGCAATGGTGCGATCTCAGCTCACTGCAACCTCTGCCTCCCGGATTCAAGCGATTCTCCTGCCTCAGCCTCCCGAACAGCTGGGGCTACAGGCGCGTGTCATCATGCCCGGCTAATTTTTGTATTTTTAATAGAGAAGGGTTTTCACCATGTTGGCCAGGCTGGTCTCAAACTTCTGACCTCAGGCAATCCGCCCCCCTTGGCCTCCCAAAGTGCTGGGATTACAGGCATAAGGCACAATACCCTGCCAGAACTAAGTAATTAATTCTTAATGGGATGAATATGAATGCAAGCTTCTATCCTACTTTTAAGTGATGAATATATCAAGTACACTGACTCTCGATTTCTCTTTTTTTTGAGACAGAGTCTCACTCTGTCACCCAGGCTGGAGTGCAGTGATGCAACCTCTGCCTCCCAGTTCAAGAGATTCTCCTGTCTCAGTCTCCCAAGTAGGTGATTACAGGCGCGCATCACCATGCCTGTCTAATTTTTTTGTATTTTTAGTAGAGATGGGGTTTCACTATGTTGGCCTGGCTAGTCTCAAACTCCTGACCTCAAGTGATTCACCCACCTCAGCCTCCCAAAGTGCTGGGATTAAAGGTGTGAGCCACCATGCCTGGCCAGTTTCTTTTGGCCCACATAAAACTCTGTACAATAATTTTATCTATGCTACAGAAGCAAACTATTAGGGTATATTAAAAAATATATATTCCTGCCTAAAAGTGAATGAAATATCTCTTCATTAAAATAGGGAACAATCTTTCACACATAAAAATATAGAAGAATCTCCTGAACCCAGGAGGCAGAGGTTGCAGTGAGCCTAGATCGCGCCATTGCACTCCAGCCTGGGCAACAAGAGCAAAACTCCCATCTCAAAAAAAAAAAAAGGAAAGAAAAACATAACATAGTTTGGCACTTGCTTTTGTTCAAGATCTTAAAATTGCTTCCCCCCAAAAAAATTATTACCACACTTTTTCAAAGGGTCTAAAACTGAACTTTAACATCTATTAACATATAGATGTTCTTTAAGTTCAAAAGTAAAGCTTATGGTTATTTTTTAAAAACACACACACACAGCCGGGTGTGTTGGCTCATGCCTGTAATCCCAGCACTTTGGGAGGCCAAAATGGGTGGATCACTTGAGGTCAAGAGTTTGAGATCAGACTGACCAATATGGTGAAACCCTGTCTCTATTAAAAATACAAATTCAACTGAGTGTGGTGGCGCACACCTGTAATCCCAGCTACTTAGGAGGCTGAGGCAGGAGAATGGCTTGAACCTGGGAGGCAGAGGTTGCAGTGAGCCGAGATCGCACCACTGCACTCCAGCCTGGGCAACAAGAGCGAACCTCCGTCTCTGAAAACACACACACACACAGACACACACCCCTTAGATGCCTAAAGAACACACATCATTAATCCAAGGTACAAACTAGATCAACAGATCTTAACCCATTTCAAGTCAGATACACCTTTGAGAATCTGAAAAATGCTATTGATTCCCCATTTTTAAAATGGATATACACATACAAAATATTCACATAATTTTAGGCTGCTCACTGCATTTTAAATCCAACCAAGGATTTAAGAATCTCTATATCTACTATACAAGAATATAATGACTGGTTGCTTCTGGGAAGGGAAACTAGGAGAAGGGATGGAAGGTTTTTCACTACACATCCTTTCGGAACCTTTGAAATCTGAACCATATGGCTGTATTATCTATTCAAAAAATGAATAAATAAAAAATAAAAAGCATTACACTAAATAACATGGCAAGATACTAATACAGTAGATGAAACTCTTCAGGTGAAGATATTTAGAATAGCTATTCTATTAAATTCACCATACTTAAAAACTGCTTCTTTCAATTTTTTTGGCTGAAAAACGTTTGTGGCTGCAAAAATATGCTCTTCATAATTTTCAGAGAAATTTCCAATTTCCACCTTTTTACTAGGAAAATATCATAAAAATTTCATATTATTCATATTCTAACTTCTGAAACCCCCATTAAATAACAACAGCTAGTATTTACTGAATGTAGCATTGTCACATCTATTGACTATTATCATCATCATCATTTTACAGACAAGGAAAACCAAAGCTTTCAGCAGTTAACTCATTTGTCCAAGGCAACCCAGCTAGAGGTAAGCAAGGACTCTTGTGGACCAACAAAGCCCATGCGACACTGTACCACGACATGGAGCGTAGTAAACACTAAAATCGATGACATTATTCCTTAAGAGACTATTCTTTTTTGAGACAGGGTTTCACTCTGTTGCCCAGGCTCAAGTGCAGTGGCACAATCACAGCTCACTGCAACCTCAATCTCCTGGGCTCAAACTATCTTCTCTCAGCCTTCCAAGTACCTAGGACTACAGGCATGTACCACCACACCCAGCTAATTTTTTATTTTATTTTTTTTTTAGAGATGGGCCTGCTATGTTGCACAGGCTGGCCTTGAACTCCTGGGCTCAAGTAATCCTCCCGCCTCGACTTCCCAAAGTGCTGAGATTAAAGGTGTTAGCTACTTACTGTACCTGGCCTCTGAAGAGACTACTCTTATCCTAACTAGGTTTTAGCGTATTCACTCGTTATAAAAATCTGGTATTACATTGCATGTGCCTGCTTTACTATACACAAAGCAGATACAGACGAAAAACAATTAACCAACCCAATCATTAAAAAGGCACGAAAACGGCCAGGCACGGTGGCTCACGCCTGTAATCCCAGCACTTTGAGAAGCCGAGGTAGGCAGATCACCTGAAGTCGGGAGTTCATGACCAGCGTGACCAACATGGAGAAACCCCGTCTCTACTAAAAAGACAAAATCAGCCGGGCATGGAGGCACATGCCTGTTATCCCAGCTACTCGGGAGGCTGAGGCAGGAGAATCGCTTGAACCCAGGAGGTGGAGTCTGTGATGAGCCAAGATTGTGCCATTAAACTCCAGCCTGGGCAACAAGAGCTAAACTCCGTCTCAAAAAAAAAAAAAAAAAAGGCACGAAATCTAGTTTCAAATTATAATTTTTAAAGTTCTTACAAGTTGTCACCCTAAAAAGTAAAAATGTAAGCTGAACCTTAAAACTATGGTGGGTTTTTTTTTTTAAGTGTTTTCACTAGAGAAAGAGTATCAACACCAAAGAGGCAAAGGGTTTCTTTCTGCTAAATGGGACCTCTAGTCATCATAGTTGCAAGAATATCTAAAAGTGAATGTACAGACTATCTGCAAAATGCCTCGGAAATGTATAATGAATTGTGAGACAAGAAATAACAATGGCGGCTGAGCACAGTAGCTCACACCAATATCCCAGCACTTTGGGAGGCCTAGGTGGGTAGGATCACCTGAGGTCAGGAGTTGGAGACCAGCCCAGCCAACATGGAGAAACCCAGTCTCTACTAAAAATACAAAAATCAGCCGAGTGTGGTGGCAGACATCTGTAATCCCAGCTACTCTCAGGAGGCTGAGCCAGGAGAATTGCTTGAACCTAGGAGGCGGAGGTTGCAAAGAGCCGAGATTGAGCCACTGCACTCCAGCCTGGGTGACAGAGCAAGACTCTGTCTCAAAAAAACAAACAAAAAAAGAAATAACAATGCTCCTTTCACTATAATTCCATCTTCAAAGAGGCAGTATTTTTCAAAAAACATTCACCCAAATTTAAACTTACAGAATCGCTTAAAGTCAATGCAAGGAAATGAGGCATGGGAGGTTGGGGTGAGGAGAGAACATAAATCACCCAACCAGGTGGTCCTACCACTGATTATTATCAACATAAATTTGTGTGCGTGTGTGTTTGTGTGTCTGCCTAAGTGTTCAGTTTGACTGTCATATTCAACAACTTACCTAGGTAACAATCAAGGCTTGCTTCATGTCCTGCTGTGCGAAAGTGTAAGGAAAGTATCCAAGTCTTTACTTTCTTTTTTTTTTTTTTTCTTTTGAGACAGAGTCTATGTCTATGTATTTCTATGGTGGCACAATATGAGCTCACTGCAACCTCCACCTCCCAGCTTCCAGTGATTCTCCTGCCTCAGCCTCCTGAGTAGCTGGGATTATAGGTGCACACCACCACATCCACTAATTTTTGGATTTTTAGTAGAGATGGGGTTTCACCATGTTGGCCAGGCTGGTCTCAAACTCTTGACCTCAAATGCCCCCCCTCCGACCTCCCCCAAGATTTTACTTTCTTTTCAAGCAAGTAAGGCACTAAACCTCTACTAGGTTTTCCCTATCAGTGGATGAGTAAGAATCTTTTAGACTCAAAGAAAAAAATGTTTTTCTTTTGAGACAAAGGTCTCACTCTGTTAGCCACACTGGACACAGTGGAACGATCACAGCTCACTGCAGCCTCAACCTCCTGGGCTCAGGCAATCCTTCCACCTCAGCCTCCCAAGAAGCTGGGACCACAGGCGCACACCACCACCCCTAGCTAATTTTTACAATTATTTGTAGAGATGAGGTCTCCCTATGTTGCATAGGCTGGTCTCAAACTCTTGGGCTTAAGCGAGCCTCCCAACTCAGTCTCCCAAAGTGCTGGAATTATAGGCATGAGTCACCATACCCGATCTCAAAAATGTTAAGACTCTCTAAAAACACTTTCACAAAAGCATACAAAGATGGCAAAATGTAAATGTCTATCTTTGCAAAGTTCATCCTATAATTTCCTAACACACAGATACGGAAAAAAAAACCAGGTATATTTATACAGAATTACAGGTGGTGTTGCTTTCTACAGGAAATAACATCAGTGATACAGATTTCAAAACCCCACCTATTAGACATAGGGCAAAATAGGCTGGGTGCAGTGACTCATGCCAGCACGTTGGGAGGCCAAGGCAGGTGGATCATCCGAGATCAGGAGTTTGAGACCAGCCTGGCCAACACGTCTTTACTAAAAATACAAAAAAATTAGCCGGGTGTGGTGGTGGGCACCTGTAATCCCAGCTACTCAGGAGCCTGAGGCAAGAGAATCACTTGAACCCAGAGGCAGAGGTTGCAGTGAGTTGAGATGGCACCACTGTACTCCAGCCTGGGCAACAAGAGCAAAACTTGGTCTCAAAAAAAAGAAATAGAGCAAAACAAAAACTTTTCCTTCACATTATGTTGCAGTTTTGCAAGCGAACAGACTTTAAAATGCTAAGAATTAATGCAGTATTTATAAATCTGTCAAAGACTTTGATGCATATAATAGACAATCTGATAATGCATATGCACAAAACAAGTGGTTATTAATGAGTGAGCATTCAAAAATGACATATTAAAAAGACGAGTTATATAATCATTCTGTTTATATAATTATCGTATTTAAACTCCCCTGAAATTAAAGACCTTAAGGACACCTCTTTTACTTCATTATTTAAAACAATTCACAAAATTCAACCACATTTTATATTGTACCCCAAATAAAATTAACCCAATTTAGTCAAAGCAATACCACAGAAAATTAAATCAATAATTATCCTTTAGCATGCATATAGTGTTTATCCTGGTTTCTCTTAAGGCAATGGCCAAAAAAATAAAATCCTAGAAAAGAAATTCCTCCTATATTTTCTTTATATTCCATAAATTACTTCCTAAAAAATCAAGAGCAAATATACATTACTGAAGTCTATTGCTGATTATACTTCCTTATGTTATTCTATAGACAGAGATGGATACTTAATTTATAGAATACTTTCCAGAATATTTATCCAGAATGTGCTTACTACCTAACAATCACTGTTAGTCAATCTGGAATTAGGTTTGTGAGTATATAGTCCTGTTACTCTCCAATTCTCTCATGCTGGCAAAATATACAAGGTCAAAAAATCACACTCTTGGAAAGCAGAGTTCTTGGAAAACTGGCAATACTAGCAGACTTCACTTTTAAAAGTGAGAAAAGGATATAGAAATGGCCAATTAGCACAGGAAAAGATGCTCAACATCACTAATCATTAGGGAAATGCAAATCAAAATCACACTGAAATACCACTTCATACCCATTATAATGACTATTATCAAAAAATTAAAAAGCAGAAAATGAGTGATGGTGAGGATATAGAAAACTGGAACCCTCATGCATTGTTAATGGGAATGAAAAATGGTCCAGTTGCTGTGGCAATATGTATGGCAATTCCTGAAAAAATTCAACATATGATCCAGCAATTACACTTCTGGGTACATACCCAAAAGAAATAAAAGCCAGAACTTAAACAGGTATCTGTATGTCATGGTCACGGCAGCATTAGTCACAATAGCCTAAAGGTGGAAGCAACCCAAGAGTCCATCAATGAATTAATGGATTAAAAAATATACGGTATGTCTAGACACTGAAATTATTCAGCCTTCAAAAAAGAATGAAATTCCGACACCTGCTACAACAGAGATGAACACTGAAGACACTTGACTAAGCGAAATAAGCCAGTCACAAAAAGACAAATATTGCATGGCATCACTTACAGGAGGTACCTAGAGTAGTCAAATTCCTAGAGACAAAAAACAGAATGATGGTTGCCAAGGGCTGGGGGCGTGGAAACAGGAAGTGAGTGTTTAATAGGTACAGAGCTTCAGTTGGGGAAGATGAAAAGGTTCTGGAGATGGATGGTAGGGAGGGTTGCATGACAATGTCAAGGTACTTAATGCACGTTTAAACATGGTTAAAATGGTAAATTTTATGTTATGTATACCTTACCATAATTTTTTAAACTGAGAAAAAAGACATTAAAGCATGTGTCCACAGGAAGGGGAACATTACACACCGGGGCCTGTCATGGGGTAGGGGGAGTGGGAAGGGACAGCATTAGGAGATATACCTAATGTAAATGACGAGTTAATGGGTGAAGCACACCAACCTGGCACATGTATACATATGTAACAAATCTGCCCATTGTGCACATGTACCCTAGAACTTAAAGTATAATAAAAAAAAAAAGAAAAAACAACAAACAAAAAAGCATGTGTCCAAATTGTTCTCATGCATGCTTTTCACTACCCACAAAACTAATACCCTGACTATGAGTGATCAGTGAAGTCCTAATTTATTTGTTTACCATAAGATCCAAGAAATTAGTGTAAGTTTTTAAATTCCTTCTAATCCTAAAAAAAAAGTTTAACTGGCTTCCTCAGAATGAAGTCCTTCACAGATACAGACGTTAACAGCTATTACGTATCTACTTCAGATTAAATAAATTACTAAACATCAGTGTCTCCCAACTTTGTATTTCAAGCATAGTTCAATCTAGAGTGTTTCCTTCATTTTCTTTCCAAAGCCTCATAATGACTATTTTCATTTTTACCAGCAAAATCTCTAGTCAAAATTGTCTCCCCCAAAGTTCATAGGAGCTCATCTTTACTGACTGGTAGATAAATCATCTTTACAGTAATCGGTATTCAGTTTCCAAAAATTTTGTATAAACATTGGAATCTTATTCATGAATCTCTCTCCCTTTCTAAAAAAAAGTATTCATATGGAAAAAATAGAAGCTTGAAATACCCTAAGCTAAATTTTGAGGATCTTTTCCGGTTACATTCCAGTTTTTCTTATACCTTCTGAATTCACAAACTGTTACAGAAATAAGTCTGCAATAATGAACTAGCAAACTAGGTTGCCTGGTTTCCTCCAAGCCACTAAAGCTCATTGTGTTGTTCATATCCCCTTTCTCCCATTCTTCAGTATTAAGCACATAAACATCCACCTTCAAAGGTAAACTCTGATAGTTTCCACACTATAAAAGCTATGTTCTGATATTTTTCAAACAACACTTGTTCATGAACAGGAAGCAAACATGATGCAAATTAAAAGGGACAAAAACTAACCACATACCCAAACAAAAGTTGAAATGCCTAATTTAGAAAAACCTCTTCATATTAAAAACATGTTGGCCAAGCATGGTGGCTCACGCCTACAATCCTGGCACTGGAAGGCCAAGGCAATTCAAGACCAGCTTATGCAACATGGCAAAACCCCATCTCTACAAAAAACCGGAAAAATTAGCTGGGTGTGGTGGCATGCTCCTGCAGCCCCAGCTACTTGGGAAGTTGATCCCAGCTACTCAGGAAAGGAAGGATCACTTGAGCCTAGGAGGTAGAGGCCACAGTGAGCCTCAACCTGAACTTTCTTTTTTTTTTTTTTTTTCTCCCGAGACAGAGTCTTGCTCTGTCACCTAGGCTAGAGTGCAGTGGCACGATCTTGGCTCACTGCAACCTCCGCCTCCCAGTTCAAGCAGCTTGAACCTCAGCTTCCCGAGTAGCTGGGATTACAGGTGCCCACCACCGCACCTGTCTAATTCTTGTATTTTCAGTAGAGATGGGGTTTCACCATGTTGGTCAGGCTGGTCTCGAACTCCTGACTTCATGATCCACCTGCCTCGGGCTCCCAAAGTGCTGGGATTACAGGCGTGAGCCACTATGCCCGGCCTCATCCTACACTTTCACTCTGTCCCCACTGAACTCTAGCCAGAGTGACAGCATGAGACTATCTCAAAAGAAAATTTTAAAAAAACCAAAAAACTTGTTTGTAACAAATTTCAGGCCAGGCGCAGTGGCTCACAACTGTAATCCCAGCACTTTGGGAGGTCAAGGAGGGCAGATCACTTGGGGTCAGGAGTTCAAGACCAGCCTGACCAACCTGGTGAAACCCTGTCTCTACTAAAAATACAAAAATTAGCTGGACATGGTGGTGGGCACCTGTGCTCCCAGTTACTCGGGAGGCTGAGGCAGGAAAATAAATTGAACCCAGGAGGTGGAGGTTGCCGTGAACCAGCCTGCGCAACAGAGGGAGACTCTGTCTCAAAAGATAAAAGTAAAAATTAAAAAATGAACAAATTTCAAAGAAAAGATCATACTAAACAAGTATGATCATCATATACCTTTTCTACTTGTACTATCTGAAAACAAGAGTGCATGTAAACAACTATAAATGGACAATGTTTTTCTTGATTTTTAAAAATGAATTCTTCCAAATACCATTTTCTATATGTAAATTAATGAATGGTACCATCTTCTCTACTAGGGTCTACTTCCTAAAGCAGCATAATCTGCAGTTGTCATTGCATAAAATGTATCCACCTAAATGTCAACAGAAGAAAAAATGAAAAACACAAACGCAGATATCTTAAAGTTTTTCTAGTACTTAGTTTACCTACTCATCAATGTGAGATATTCTCCTGATAATAAGTTTCTTTTAACTTGCCCAAAGACAGACTAAATTGACCCTTTAAAAAGGAGAGTGGGTATATCTGGTAACACATTAGGAACTTCAATGTGTGTGAAGTATCCCATCCCTTCAATTTGCAATACATATAAAACTCTACAAAAAGGATATTATATATAGATGTAGAAAGATCAATTGAAAAAGAATGAATGCATCACCTGGTCATGAGCCTTACCTTTTAGCAGCGGCAGAGGTGTTAACTCAATAGGCTTGCCTTGAGACCTAAACTGTGAGGAACTTTGTGACCTCTTCTGTCTGGCTTTTCTGACGGACTTCCGAGAAAATCCGTCTACTTTATCCACTGATGGAGGAGTAGTTGGTGCTGAGGACATATCCCTACTGAAGAGAAAGAAGTATCATAAACCCATACATTCCCAAGGTGGAAGCATACATGTGAGTTACACAAATTCTAAAATTCCCATATACGATGTTCATGAAAATGCGAATATGTGCTAAAGTTAAAAAAAGTCTTATCTTGGCCAGGTGCAATGGCTTACGCCTGTAATCCCAGCACCCTGGGAGGCTGAGATGGGTGGATCACTTGAGATCAGGAGTTCAAGACCAACCTGGCCAACATGGTGAAATCCCATCTCTACAAAATTACAAAAATTAGCTGGGCATGATGGCAGGTGCCTGTAATCCCAGCTACTCGGGAGGCTGAGGTGGAAGAATCGCTTGAACCCGGGAGGCAGAGGTTGCAGTGGGCCAGGATCCTGCCATTGCACTCCAGCCTGGGTGACAGAGTGAGATTCTGTATTAAAAAAAAAAAAAAGGGCTGGGCCCAGTGGCTCACACCTGTAATCCCAGCACTTTGGGAGGCCGAGGTGGGCAGATCACTTGAGGTCAGGAGTTGGAGACTAGCCTGGCCAACATGGTGAAACCCTGTTTCTACTAAAAATACAAAAATTAGCCAGGTGCAATGGCTTGCACCTGTAATCTCAGCTACTCGAGAGGCTGAGGCAGGAGAACCGCTTGAAGCCAAGAGGCAGAGGTTGCAGTGAGCTGAGATGGCCCCACTGCACTCCAGCCTGGGCCACAGACCAGGACTCCATCTCAAAAAAAAAAAAAAAAGGCCGGGCACGGTGGCTCACACCTGTAATCCCAGCACTTTGGGAGGCTAAGGCAGGTAGATAACCTCAGGTCAGGAGTTCGAGACCAGCCTGACCAACATGGAGAAACCCCATCTCTACTAAAACAAACAAACAAAAAAAACACAAAAATTAGCCAGGCGTGGTGGCGCATGCCTGTAATCCCAGCTACTTGGGAGGCTGAGGCAGGAGGATCACTTGAACCCAGGAGGCGGAGGTTGCAGTGAGCCGAGAGTGCGCTATTGCACTCCAGCCTGGGCAATAACAGCAAAACTCCTTCTCCAAAAAAAAAAAAGAAAAGAAAAGAAGGCCGGGCGCGGTGGCTCAAGCCTGTAATCCCAGCACTTTGGGAGGCCGAGACGGGTGGATCACAAGGTCAGGAGATCGAGACCATCCTGGCTAATACGGTGAAACCCCGTCTCTACTAAAGAATACAAAAAAAAACTAGCCGGGCGACGAGGCGGGCGCCTGTAGTCCCAGCTACTTGGGAGGCGGAGGCAGGAGAATGGCGTGAACCCGGGAGGCGGAGCTTGCTGTGAGCTGAGATCCGGCCACTGCACTCCAGCCTGGGCGAGAGAGCCAGACTCCGTCTCAAAAAAAAAAAAAAAAGAAAAGTCATATGTTAATGGGAAAACATGAAAATTTGGTGAAAATAATATAAGTATCATGGAAACAATATCAGAACTCTAATGTATTGTGCCACTCCATTATAAGCATTAAAGATATTCATTGAGGCTTAAAGAAATCTATGCTGCCTGCCCATTTTCTAACTGCAAAGCTCTTCACATCTTCAAGTAATTTTTGGAGCTATTCTGTGGCTGGAAAACTTCCATCGATACATTTTCCCAAGATATTTAATATTATGAATGGGTTCTGGAGTTAAAACCCTTAGTGTACTTCAAGAATCTATACCAATGTATCAGAGCAAGGTGAAATTTACTACTACTGAAACTATCTAGGCATAACTTTTAATGGGATGTGCTATGTAAGCTGTGATAAACTATACCACACTGCAAATGAGGACAGGCTAGATTACTTTAAACAAAACACATAAAAGGCATAATTAAAACATTTCAAAGAAGTCTTCTTTTTGAATGAAGCCACCTTACGTTATTAAAGCTTAATAAAAACTATGAGGAAATCAAGCACCAAAGTTGAACTAAAAACATAAATTCACAGCCTACTGAAACAACCAAGTTGAGTTCCCTTGAGGTTTAGACCTTGAAGTTTAGTTCATCATCAAATACCAATTTTCATTCCATTAAACTTATGGAACCGAACAGCACTTTTGCATTGTTTAACCCTCTTGAGTTACTAAAATGAAGGCTATTTCCTGAAAGTAACAAGCGTTAAGCTTAATTTCATTCACCAATTTAAACAGATGCCATCATTTCCATGGCACTGAGGTTCCATGCAAGACTAATGGCAGACTCGGATAGAAATAATGCATATGGGGGAAATGCTGAAATGCAATTACTCACCTGTCATTCCAATACACAAGACAAGCGGTTTTTAACTTCTAAATAAAAGAGTAAGGGAATTTCTTCGTGAACACGTGAGAATAAAAAGTTACCTGGATTACGTGGATTTTGACAATGAAAATATAACAAAAATATTTAAAAACACACACATATATGATGTTGACGTTTGGAATTTGGAAGTCTTCTTTGGTTTTCTTTAAAAAAAAAAGTTTTAAAAAAAAAAAAAAAGTTTTTAAAAATCCACCTAATTTAGCCTTAATATAATGTGATGGATTCAAAACAGAATCACAAACTATGAATGACTATAGATGTTAAGATCACTTTAAAATATCAAAATGACTGCATCAGCCAAAAGCTCCACATCTTATTTGTACGTTGTAAATTTAGGGGCTGATTTTCCAATCGGGTATGTGAATTATTTAGACTTCATTCTAACTCTTAACACTACAAAATTTCAGTAAATCCTCTTCCTCCATCGCTCTTTTTGTCTCTTCTTTATCCCTCATCTCTCATCCCTACAGACGATATATAGGTAGCTTTTTAAAAAATCATTTACCCCTTATGCCCGAGGCCCAGAATAAGTGTCAAGGATCGCAACCCTGAAGCATTGCAAAACTGAACGTAAGGTAACAGCGGGTCCGTGCAAAGCCCAGGGAAACAGGTTTCGCCCTGGGCCAGGGTGCCCGAAGCTTTATCATCCTCTAATCAGCAGGCACAGGGCATTTCCATGCCTCAGGATAATCCAAAGCGGGTAAGGGGAAGTAGGGAAAGACAAGGAAGAGGTTTGTCTGTGGGGATGCTTACATACACCCTTTGCTTCTAACCCACACCCCAAGCCCTGGAGAAGATAAGCTGCTAGAGAATCCTCCTCACACCAAACCCCCTTTATTCCCCGCCCCCGCCAGTGGATAAAGGGGGGCAAAAAACGCCTCCAATCCCAGAAGGTGGAGAAAAAGGGGGGAGGGGGCAGAGTGAATGAGAGGTATCATCAGAAGCATTTGTAGGTAAATCAGACAAGTGGGACGGGCGCTCCCGCTCCTGCACCCCACCCCACCGCACCCCTCGCCTGCCCGGCCAGGCCTTCCCAAGGCCGGTGCCCCATAGGTCCCCCAGGAGGACCGGGAGGAAGAAGAGAAGCGGGCGAGCCGCGGTGCTGGAGGGACGAAGTTACCTTGAAGCTTCTGGGGAAGAATCCGAAGATGATCTGTGGCTTGGAGGGGCGGGAGACGGGCGAGGGGGCCGCAGCGGGGGCGGGCGGCGGGACCGGGACGTGCACGGGGAGGTCCGGGAAGCTGCGGGGAGCCCGGGGCGACGGCTGTCCGGTGCGGGGTCCCTCCGGTTCCGCGGCGGCGGAGCCTCTAGGCCTCACGGCCGGACCCGAACCTCAGCGTTCCGGTGGCGGCGGCGGCCTCACGATCCTCCCCCGCGGGCCCGTCCCATCAAATCGGCACCGACCCCGTTGCGGCTCCGCCGGTGGCTCCTCGCTCACATTCCTGGCGGGCGGCGCCTCAGCTAGTTGCCCCGGACCCGGCGGCGGCGGCGGCGACGACGTGGGGAGGGGGGGAAGGGAGGGAGGAAGACTGGATCTGCAGCGGCAGCAAGAGAAGGGGACAGGAGAAGGAGGAGGAGCCGCAGGAGCTGGAGCCACCGCTGCCAGAGCCACCTTTCGCTACCCACGGTGGGTCCCCGTCAATGCCCCTTTCTCTCTCCTATTGTCAATATCACCGGGCGGCTGAGTCCATGGCACACGCGCAACCGAACCTTCTGGCCAGCAGCGCCCGCCTCCGGCGCCCGCCCACTGGAGACTTCAAACGGGAAGCGAGGCCTCATTGGCCAGTATCCGCCTTCACTCCCCTGACAGCACGTTCGGTTGAGACATGATCAGGGATTGGCGGCAGGAGGGCGGAGAAACAGGAGAGTGGGAAGAGAGGAGGTCGAGGATTGGGCCGAAGCGTGAGGGACCCGGATGCAGCCGCGATCTCTGGCTGTGCGGCCGCCGCTTCCGCCCAGCGGTAGGGCAGGCTGAAGTGGGAAGCCGCTGGGCCTGAGAGGAGCTGTTAAATTCCGGGAGGTGTAAGACTAGCAGATCAGCTGGCTGGCTTTCCGTGCTGTGCGGAGGCTTTGGCGGCAGTCGTCTTGGACCAGAGGGTTCCAAGGGCATGGGTCGGCTAAGGATGGGAGATCCCCCGAGCCTTGATCCCGCCCTGCAGCTAGTGTGGCCCCTCAGGGCTTAGAGGAGCCCCACTCTGGACGGGACCCTGCGATGCGTAGACAGGAATAAGACCTCCGGCCCGCGCCGGTGCGCCACTGGTTGTGTAAATGGGTCCCTTGAAACCCCCAGCAGTCGCTCTCCGCTGAACCTTCGAATTCTCTCACCTCGTCTCCTTTTTCTTGAACGTCTGTTTTGAATATCAGACCCCTGGAGCGTTGAGGCCAACGCTTGTTTAGTTAATGCAGGTGGGAAAACGCTGTCGCCACAGTTTGCAGTGTGTTCATTCAGAAAATCCTCCCCCCCCCCCCCCGTCAGCCGACTGCTCAGAGCTCGGAAAGACCCAGCTCCAAACTAGGAGTTTCGAGATTTTAATTGGCAAGTTGGACTCGAAAGAGTTAATGGAGAAGCCTACTTAAATCTATCTAGAACAAGTGATATTTGGAGATGTGTTTGTACGCTTGGTGAATGCAAACGGCCAAATGGTACATTTCCAGATAATATTCCTGGATTAACGTATTTGAATGCATCCTACCTACATTTTTTGAGAGGAAAAAAGAAAGAAATTATTAATGCTAGCTACAAACGTCAGAGTACCAGTTGTTCAAAACTTAGAAAATGGAGAGGGGAGGGAACAATAAAAATTTAACATTCATATTTTCTCAACTCAGAGATAACCAACTACAGTATTTGCATACTTCCTTTTAGTAGTTTTTCTTTTTATATTAATAATGTGTGTCGATCTGTAGCCTAGTTTTTTCCCTCAGCATTATATCATCTTTTCGATACGTTTAGGGAATAGAGCTATATATAGATAAAAACTATATGTACCATATGTACAAGTGACAACGAAAAATGCATTTGCATTTCTCCTGTTTGTGTTGTTAAACACTAGAGTTTTGAAATTTTCTTTGCACACTCCCAGAAATGGCTCTTGAGTGGAAAAATAATTTTGTGCCATGAAAGATAAAAATATTCCTGCTTTGAACTGAAATGGAAAACGAAAAGATGACTCTTAGATGGAAGCAGGCTCCCCCTACTGACTCCAGATGATTGGCCACTGTTATGGCGAGTGCCCACGTTTGCCGTGATAAAGTTCATTACCACTAAGTATGAACTATAGAATACCAGCAGTCTAGTTCCTACCCTCAAGAACCTTAAATTTCCATATCTCAATATCCTGTACAGTCTTCATGAAAGTTCAGTGTCCCACCCAAGGACTTGTTTCTTCAATCTTTGATTGAGGGTAAATGCAGAATTAAAACCAAGGAAGATTTTGAAGCCAATTCAATTTCCCTTGGCAACAGTTGAACTGTTAAAAGCATAGTGCACGTTTGAAATTCTCACAGCTGTTGCTTAGAACATGTCACAGAGTGGGGATTTTGCTTGCAAATTATGGATCTCTATAAAGACAATTCATTTCAAAGTCATTTCACTTTCTATAAAATGGCTGAGCAACTGAAATGAGCAGGTTTTTTAAAATGGAAACATCCTTGCCTATGTGAGAAATTGTTCTCTGGACCAGTAATTTCTCCCATGTATCCCAGGGGTTTGGGTACTCCAAGAATAGCGCCAGACAATCTATTTGGGATGCAGTAAAAGAAAGTATTAGGAAATATATTTACGTTTGATTTTAATCTAAAAGGCATTACGGTCAGCTACTATTTTATATAGAGTGAATGGCTGTGCCCTCAATACATGGAATGGTGCTTTGGCCTAGAACAGCATAGGAGATGTCTTCAGGGTAAATGGGAGTTGCCCCATTCCTAGGGGTTGGCAGTGGTGGGCCCACCCAATCAGCCCCTGACAACATATGACTTATTGTAGTTTCTGGATTCAGCTAAATGGACTTACTGATTATGTTATCTAAATTTAATTAAACTAACCCTCATAAAACAGACAAATGACTCTTAAGAGTCCTTGGCAAAGAAAGCACAGGAGAACAAGAAGAAAATGTTAGAACTGACTCTTCAGTATCAAATCTTGCTTTTTTTTTTTCGGATTTTTAGTAGAGGCAGGAGTTTTACCATGTTGGCCAGGCTGGTCTCAAACTCCTGACCTTGTGATCCGCCCACCTCGGTCTCCCCAAGTGCTGGGATTACAGGCGTGAGCCACCATGCCCGGCCCAGTATCAAATCTTTGACAGCCACTTTTCAAAAGTAAAATACCAATCAAATAAATTCAACCAAATTTTGACTAGAAACAAAAAAATCAAGGCTACTTGAAATGTAAATTTACATCCACTGTTTTTTTTACTGTTGTTTTTTGAGATGGAGTCTTGCTTTGTCGCCCAGGCTGGGGTACAGTGGCACAATCTCAACTCACTGCAACCTCCACCTTCCAGGTTCAAGCAATTCACCTGCCTCAGCCTCCCAAATAGCTGGGATTACAGGCATGTACCAACACGCCTGGCTAATTTTTGTATTTTAAGTAGAAACGAGGTTTCGCCATGTTGGCCAGACTGGTCTCGAACTCCTGACCTCAAATGATCCACCCTCCCCCCTCGGCCTCCCAAACTGCTGGGATTACAGGCGTGAGTCCCCGTGCCCGGGCTACATCCACTGTTATTGAGAATTGAACTTCTCTCTAAGTGTATATTTTGATTTGAGTTAAGCTAATGATGGTAGCATATGTCTGTACTTTATGGGCAAATACACATATTTGGAAGAATCTTTTCGGCTGGGTGTCACAGCTAGTGCCTGTAATCCTAGCACTTTGGGAGGTTAAGGAGGGTGGATCAGTTGAGTCCAGGTGTTAGAGACCAGCCTGGGCAACATGGTGAAACCCCTTATCTACGAAAAAAAATTTCAAAATTAGCCGGGCCTGGTGGCATGCTCCTGTTGTCCCAGCTACTGGGAGGCTGAGGTAGGAAGATCACCTGAGCCCAGGTGGCCCATGCTGCAGTAAGTCATGATCATGCCACTGCATTCCAGCCTGAGAGAGAAAGTGAAAACCTGTCTCAAAAAAAAGAAGTTTGGAAGCCAGGCACAGTGGCACATGCCTGCAGTCCCAACTACTCCAGAGGCTGAGGTCGGAGGATCACTTGAGCCCAGGAGTTGGATTCTGTAGTGTGACATGATGGAGGCTGTAAAGAAAAACATAGGCCAGGCGCAGTGGCTCACGCCTGTAATCCCAGCACTTTGGGAGGCCGAGGCAGGTGGATCACAAGGTCAGGAGTTCGAGACCAGCCTAGCCAATATGGTGAAACCCCATCTCTATTAAAAATACAAAAATTAGCCGGGTTTGGTAGCAGGTGTCTGTAATCCCAGCTACTCGGGAGGCTGAGGCAGGAGAATTTGCTTGAACCCAGGAGGCGGAGGTTGCAGTGAACTAAGATCGCGACACTGCACTCCAGCCTGTGTGACAGCAAGACTCCATCTCAAAAAACAAAAAGAAAAAAAAGAAAAACATTATAGCCATCTGAGAGGCCATTATCTAGTGACAAAATGTAGTTTATTGCTCTCAGATGAAAGCATTCACTTCCCAGATACCAAAACTGAGCTTATCATGAATCTACTAGTGAGCTAGTCATGTCATGAGACAAAGGCACTGACTATCAAATGATGGCTGACTGGTGAACTAAAGGAGGACTAAAATAGTAAGTAGAAGCATTGTCAGAACAATTGTCAACCAGTAGAGGAGGAAAAGACCTATGCTGATTAGATATCATTATCAGAGGTAGACTAGTCTAGTTTGGTGTGTGTGGAGTAGCGGGGTGGGGGAAAGTGTGTACATAAAGCTGGTCATGGACTGAAAGGAAAGAATGGTGAGGGTGAGAAAGCCTGAGGCAATAGCTGCCTCTTAGGAAAACAGTAGAAAGAGTATATACTGCAGGGGCTGTGGCTCACACCTGTAATCCCAACATTTTGGGAGGCCAAGGCAGGCAGATCACTTGAGAACAGGAGTTCAAGGCCAGCCTGGCCAACATGGTGAAACCCCGTCACTACTAAAAATACAAAAATTAGCCGGGCGTGGTGGCTCGCGCCTGTAGTCCCAGCTACTCAGGAGGTTGAGGCACAATAATCACTTGAACCTGGGAGGTGGAGGCTGCAGTGAGCCAAGATCATGCCACTGTACTCCATCCTGGGTGACAGAGCGAGACTCCCTCTCAAAGAAAAAGTATACACATGGCTACTGGAGACAAGGGATTTTGGTGTCATATTTCTTTGAGTTACATTTACCCACCAGGAAACATCCTCAGCAGTGACATTTTCTTGGGTCACAGTTTAAATACTCTGGTTACATTTTGAGATGTGCTTCAAAGGTTGTGGCTTATTCGTAGCTTTCCATGTGATTAATGTGTATAATTATTGCTTGAGATTTAAAGTGTTTAGGTGTTCCAGTTCCCTAGTTAGCAGTTTAAGCTGCATTCCAGAGATGACTATCAGAGGACCCTTGCGCTGTCCTTAGTGAGAGCCCTGTGTCACTGATGGATCAAGATGGAGAGACCTTATATCACCAACAGAGAAGCAGAGTTGGAAAAAAAACAGGAAGAGAAAGTCAATTTTAAGTGTCCTTTGTTTCGTACAGGATAAAATACAAAATAATGGACCATAAGCAATAATTTTGTTTGTAAAATAATCAAATTACACAATTAAATGAGCTTAAAGCTATACCTAATAATAAGCATGATGATGAGAACCCACTCTGAAATCCAAAGTTATCTTAGCTCTGACAGTCAGGAGATAGGGCAGATTATTAACCCTTTCCTCCAGCCTTGGTTTCCTCACCTGTAAATAAGCAGACTAACAATTCCTAACTCAGGATACTCATCAAATTGAAATGATGTTATGCATTTACTACAGTGCGTTGCATCTATTAACTGCTTGATAAATACTACTTATGACTACAGTCATCTATTTTCTTATTTTTAATACTCCTTATCTGGCCAGGTGTGGTGGCTCACACCTGTAATCCCAGCACTTTGGAAGCCCGAGGTGGGTGAATCACTGAAGCCAGGAGTTCGAGACCAGCCTGGCCAACATGGTAAAACCCCATCTCTACAAAAAATACAAAAATTAGCTGGGTGTGGTGGTGCATGCCTCTAGTCCCAGCTACTTGGGAGACTGAGGCAGAGAATAGCTTGAACCTGGGAAGTGGAGGTTGCAGTGAGCCGAGATAGTGCCAGTCCAGCCTGAATGACAAAGCAAGACTCTGTCTCAAAAAAATAAATAAATAAAAACATAAAAAATAATTTTAAGAATTCCTTATCCATCTAAAAACTGAACTTTAGGAAGTTTTCTGTTGAGTTTTTTTTTTCCCCCTCAAAATTTTCTTCTGGCATACCCCCTGTGACAGGAAGAAAACAAGGAGCAGGGAAATCACAGGCATGCCTCTCAATCTACTTCCACACTAAATTAGACAATGTGTGTGGGGGAGCATTCATTAGCAATAGCAGGGATTTCCATTTTAGAATATCTGTTTACTTCTAAAATTGAACAAAATGGTTATTTGACTTCATTTCAGAGCTCTATCTTCATTCTAATTTTTTTTTTTTTTTTTTTTTTGAGATGGAGTCTCACTCTGTTGCCCAGGCTGGAGTACAATGGCACAGTCTCAGCTCACTGCAACCTCTGCCTCCCGGGTTCAAGTGATTCTCCTGCCTCAGCCTCCTGAGTAGCTGGAATTACAGGCACATGCCATGTCGCCTGGCTAATTTCTGTATTTTTAGTAGAGTCAGAGTTTCACCATGTTGGCCAGGCCAGCCTTGAACTCCTGATCTCAAGTGATCTGCCTGCCTCAGCCTCCCAAAGTCCTGGGATTACAGGTGTGAGCCACCAACCCGGCCCTTCATTCTAATACATATTCTTTAAAAGAGGCTCAGACTGGGCGCAGTGGCTCATACCTGTAATCCCAGAACTTTGGGAGACCAAGGAGGGAGGATGGCTTGAGCCCAGGAAGTCAGGACCAGCCTGGCCAACATAGCAAGACCCCTATCTCTACAAAAGAATTTAAAAGTTAGGTCTGGTAGTACACAAATGTTGTCCTAGCTACTCAGGTGGCTAAAATGGGAGGAGCACTTGAGTCCAGGAGTTTGAGGCTGCAGTGAGCTATGATCATGCCATTGCAGTCTAGCCTGGGCAACAGAATGAGACCCTGTCTCTAAAAAAAAAAAACAAAAAAAAAAAGAGGTGGCCAGACACGGCAGCTCACGCCTGTAATCCCAGCACTTTGGTGGGCAAATCACTTGAGGCCAGGAATTCAAGACCAGCCTGGCCAACATAGGAAACCTTGTCTCTACTGAAAAATACAAAAATTAGGCCAGGCGCAGTGGCTCACGCTTGTAATCCCAGCACTTTGGGAGGCCAAGGCGGGCAAATCACGAGGTCAGGAGATCGAGACCATCCTGGCTAACACGGTGAAGCCCCGTCTCTACGAAAAATAAAAGAATAAAAAATTAGCCGGGTGTGGTGGTGGGCACCTGTAGTCCCAGCTACTCAGGAGGCTGAGGCGGGAGAATGGCATGAACCCGGGAGGCAGAGCTTGCAGTGAGCCGAGATGGCACCACTGCACTCCAGCCTGGGCGACAAGAGAGAGACCCCATCTCAAATATATATATATATATATATATATTATATATACACATACATACACACACACATATACACACACACAAATTAGCTGGGCATGGTGGCACACACCTGTAATCCCAGCTACTCTGGAGGCCAAGGCAGGAGAATTGCTTGAACCTGGGAGGTGGAAGTTGCAATGAGCCAAGATCGCACCACTGCACTCCAGCGTGGGTGACAGAGTGAGACTCCATCTCAAAAAACAAGCACACAAAAAATAAAAGAGGCTCAAAGTATTTTTGCTCTAAGCTTATCTATTTCTCTTCCTCATTGTAACCTCTAAAATTGCACCAGGACTGAGAGTCCAGTTTATCATCCTAGCCCTACCTTTTTTTTTTTTTTTTTTTTTTTTTTGAGGTGGAGTCTTGCTCTGTCGCCCGGACTGGAGTGCAGTGGCCAGATCTCAGCTCACTGCAAGCTCCGCCTCCCGGATTTACGCCATTCTCCTGCCTCAGCCTCCCGAGTAGCTGGGACTACAGGCGCCCGCCACCTCGCCCGGCTAGTTTTTTGTATTTTTAGTAGAGACGGGGTTTCACCGTGTAGACCAGGATGGTCTCGATCTCCTGACCTCGTGATCCACCCGTCTCGGCCTCCCAAAGTGCTGGGATTACAGGCTTGAGCCACCGCGCCCGGCCAGCCCTACCTTTAATAATGGTCTGGCCTTAGTGTTTTGAATATGTGCCTCCCAACCGTCCCCTTCTTTTGCTTTGAGGCCCGCACCCTCCCTCACTTCATGTGATTCTGATGGGACTGTTACTCATGGTGCTTCCTTCTTCCCTCCCTCCTCCCCCAGAGAGATGGGTACATGACTCAAGATGGGTACATGACTCAACTAGGTCTTCCCCAAGATTTGCTTTTCGAATGCTGGAGGAGGGATGCCTCTCTTCCTCTTGGATCAGAAACCATGAAATGATATAAGTTAGAGCTACTTATAACTGTCTCCCTTTTCCTTCCTTCATCCTAGTGGAAGCCAATCCTTTAGAAGAGACTTTGGCAAATGCCAAGTTCCATCAGCCTTGTTGGAACTGCTAGATTCAGCTATATCTAAGCTAGTTTCAGTTATATGAGCCAATAAATTCCCTTTTTTGTTTAAGCTACTGTAGAGTTTGATTTCTACAATGGACACCTAAAAGAATACTGGCAGGCAAGTCACTTAACCTCTTCAAGCTTCAGTTTACTTTTTCGACCCTGAATCTGAGGTTTTCTAAATGTTGAGAACTAAATGAAACCTTTATGAATCTTAAGCATGAAAGGAAATAATTTAAAGTGACCCTGCCAGGAGTTCTTTCCTAATGTAATTGATCAAGTGTAATTTATTCCTGTTTTGTTTTTGTTTTTGTTTTTGTTTTTTTGAGACAGAGCCTCATTCTGTCACCCAGGCTGGAGTGTGGTGGTGTGATCTCGGCTCACTGCAACCTCCACCTCCTGGGTTCAAGCAATTCTCCTGCCTCAGCCTCTTGAGTAGCTGGGATTACAGGTGCGCACCACCAAGCCTGGCTGATTTTTGTACTTTTTAGTAGAAAGAGGTTTCACCATATTGGTCAGGCTAATTTTGAACTCCTGACCTCATAATCCACTCACCTCGGCTTCCCAAAGTGCTGGGATTACAGGTGTGAGCCACCACACCCGGCTGATTTCTGTTTTTCTTAAAAGTTTAAACTCAAAGAAGATATTCTTAAGAGTTATGCATTTTTGGCCAGACATGGTGGCTCACACTCGTAATCCCAGCACTTTGGGAGGCTGAGGCAGGCAGATGGCTTGAGGTCAGGAGTTCAAGACCAGCTTGTGCAATATGGTGAAATTCCCTCTCTACTAAAAATACAAAAAATTAGCCTGGCATGGTAGTGCATGCCAGGTAGTGCACACCTGAAATCCCTGCAATTCGGGAGGCTGAGGTGGAAGGATCACTTGAACCCAGGAGGCAGAAGTTGCAGTGAGCCAAGATGGTGCCACTGCACTCCAGCATGGGTAACAGAACAAGACTGTGTCTCGAACAAAATAAATAAATAAAATAAAAAATAAAAACTATGCATTTGCTAAGTGACAGGGAGCTCAGGAAAAAAAAAAATTGAAAAAGGAATTATGCATATAGAGTTAAATCCTTCTAGAACACAAGGAAAGAATAGGGCAATGACCTACTAAACATGGAAATAAGCCTTATTTAGCAAACTGTATGCTGCTTTTCAATAGGTTATTTTTACTAAGTCTCTTAATA
Organism: Trachypithecus francoisi; assembly: GCF_009764315.1. Taxonomy (NCBI): domain Eukaryota; kingdom Metazoa; phylum Chordata; class Mammalia; order Primates; family Cercopithecidae; genus Trachypithecus; species Trachypithecus francoisi. Next base: position 41,611,934 of record NW_022681468.1, on the reverse strand, counting down.
CACCAAGGCCATGTTTTAGAAAATGCAACCTACGATTGAGTGTTACATCTAGGCTTCTTGTCTATCATAGAGAAAGAACATTGTTTTTGAGATATCAATATAATTGGGTAAAATCTATGAACATAGTACAAATCAGAGCTAACACATTCTAAGGGGCAAGACAACCAAAAGAGGGTGAAAACTGAAATCTGAGCACACTGTTATTGAAACAAAATAAATCAATAAGGACAATGCATAGTATGGTACTTGTAAAAATCTCATATGGTACTGGTAAAAATAACTGCAAGCATGTGCATAGCAATTTAGTGCATTTTCATATGCACTTTTTAATTTAAGCCTTAACTCTGTAGATACATATTATTTTCATTTCAAAAATAAGAAAACTGAGGATCAAGGAGGTTGCCCAATGTGAGACAGCTAGTAATGAGTGGAACCAATTTGAATCCTGTTCATCCAAGGGTCAGGTCTTTTCACACTATATACCAAGTTATCTCTGTGTTTAAGTCACTTGCTACTAGTATATCCAAGTAATTGAATATATGGCTACTATTTTCTCTGTCTTACAAAGGAAAGACTAATAAGATACAGAGGTTAACTGTGACCTTTTATGAGATCATAAAGTGAAGAAAGTAGAAACAATGGTCCAAGTACTGCATCACTATAACTCCCATTCATTGAACACTATGAGCTAGGAACTGTGGCAGACACTTTACTTGTATTATTTTGGTTTTTGTTTTGTTTTATTATTTGGTTTGGTGTTTTTTTTTTGGGGGGGGGGACAGAGTCTCAGTCTGTCACCCAGACTTGAGTGCAGTGGCATGATCTCGGCTCACTGCAACCTCCACCTCCCAGGTTCAAGCGATTCTTCTGCCTCAGCCTCCTGAGTAGCTGGGATTACAGGCACCCACCACCATGCCCAGCTAAGTTTTATATTTTTAGTAGAGATGGGATTTCACCATGTTGGCTAGGCTGATCTCAAACTCCTGACCTCCAGTGATCTGCCCATCTCGGCCTCCCAAAGTGCTGGGATTACAGGCGTGAGCCACCAAGCCTGACCGTATTATCTTGTTTAATCCTCAAAATAGCCTATTGATGTAGGCACTTTTTTTTTTTTTTTTTTTTTTTTGAGACGGAATCTCGCTCTGTCACCCAGGCTGGAGTGCAGTGGCCGGATCTCAGCTCACTGCAAGCTCCGCCTCCCGGGTTCACGTCATTCTCCTGCCTCAGCCTCCTGAGTAGCTGGGACTACAGGCACCCGCCATCTCTCTCGGCTAGTTTTTTGTATTTTAGTAGAGATGGGGTTTCACCGTGTTAGCCAGGATGGTCTCGATCTCCTGACCTCTTGATCCGCCTGTCTCGGCCTCCCAAAGTGCTGGGATTACAGGCTTGAGCCACCGTGCCCGGCCGATGTAGGCACTATTATTCCATTTTTTTAGATGCAGAAACTAAGATGCAGAAAGCTTAAGTTTCTTTATTTTATTATTATTTTTATTTATTTATTTATTTTTGAGATGGAGTCTCGCTCTATCCCCCAGGCTGGAGTGTAGTGGCGCAATCTCGGCTCACTGCAAGCTCCACCTCCCGGGTTCACGCCATTCTCCCGCCTCAGCCTCCCGAGTAGCTGGTACTACAGGCGCCCACCAACATGCCCAGCTAATTTTTTTGTATTTTTAGTAGAGACGGGGTTTCACCGTGTTAGCCAGGATGGTCTCGATCTCCTGACCTCGTGATTTGCCTGCCTCGGCCTCCCAAAGTGCTGGGATTACAGGCATGAGCCACCGCGCCCAGCCTTTATTATTATTTTTAGAGACAGAATCTCTGTCACCCAGGCTGGAGTTCGGTGAATCAACCATAGCTCCCTGTAACCTCAAACTCCTGGGCTCACGCAATCCCCGACTCAGCCTCCCAAGTAGTTGGAACTACAGGCAGGTGCCACCACATCTGCTAGAAAGCTTAAGTTTCTTTTCCAAGGTTATACATCTAGTAAGTGGCAGAGCTTGGGTAGGAATTCTAACTAGAAGAAAGGCGCTGAAATTCTAAACTAGTTTATTACCTTTCCCCCATGGAAATCCTCTATACCAGCAGTCCACAACCTTTTTGGCACCAGGGACTGGTTTTGTGGAAGACAATTTTTCCACTGACTGGGGTGTGGGGACTTGGGTAGGTGGTTTCAGGATGAAACTGTTCCACCTCAGATCATCAGGCATTAGATTCTCATAAGGAGCACTCAACCTGGATCCCTTGTGTGCACAGTTCACAGTAGGGTTTGTGCTCCTATGAGAATCTAATGCTGCAGCTGATCTGACAGGAGGCCGAGCTCAGGCAGTAATGCCACCTTGCCTGCCGCCCACCTCCTGCTGTCCAGCCCAGTTCCTAACAGGCCTTGGACTGATACCAGTCTGTGGCCCAGGGTTGGGGACCTCTGTTCGACACATTCCAGTCTATATATAGTGCTGTGTAGAGTATCTAGAAAACATAATGCCTTTCCAGCTCGTTTCCCTTGATATTTAAGTCTTTTTCAAAACACATAAAGAAACCCTATTCTGTCTTTGGAGAGAAGCACACTTTGCAGGTAGAGTTAAATTTCAGTGTGAATCCAAATCAAGCTTATTTTTTTGTGTCTTAAGATTTTTCTTTTTAACATGCCCTAGCATTAGAAAAACTTTCTTCTTAATGAGCAGAAAATGTTGTAGGAAACTTCGGTTTAAAGAGCTTTGAAAACAAGGATAGAGGCAATAGTCATCTCCAGTACTTGAAAATGTTCTGTTTGATGGCATTTCTAAGTCGAGGAAGCATATATTCTGATTTGGAAGATTAATGACCCAGTTAACAAGCCAATTGGCAAATGGAACAGAGTATTTATGAAAAAGTATTTTTGAAAAAAAAAAATGCATTGAAAGAGACTCATTCAAAGTATATAATCACAGCTGTCTTGACCCCTAAAATGAAACAAGTTATAATTAGCTAAAAGTCATTGCCTTCATTGGCAAACTGTGGCAAACGCTCAACTTCAAGAGAACTCATCATCTCATGATGATCAGTATATTTCCATAAGCCTTTCAAACACATCATATAGAAGTTTCCTAACCAAATTTCCATTATTGTATTTAATCATTCCCTCATACATAACATTCCATATGTTGAAGTACCTACTTAGTACTCTGGGGCAACTCAAATATGAAAAAGACATAGATACTATCACTCGGCTGGGCTTGGTGGCTCATGCCGGTAATCCCAGCACTTTGGAAGGCAGAGGCGGGTGGATCACGAGGTCAGGAGTTCAAGACCAGCCTAGCCAAGATGGTGAAACCCCGTCTCTACTAAAAAGACAAAAAAAATTAGCCAGGCATGGTGGGCACCAGTAATCCCAGGTATTCGGGAGGCTGAGGCAAAGAATTGCTTGAACCCAGGAGGCGGAGATTGCAGTGAGCTGAGATAGTGCCACTGCACTCTAGTCTGGGTGACAGAGCGAGACTCTGTCTCAAAAAAAAAAAAAAAATACTATCACTCTACTGTAGTACAAGATGTTATGAACGAGGACTAATTACTATGAAAGCCCAGAGTTTGGTGCAATATCTTATGATCAGGAGGAGAAAAAAAGAGAAAGAGAGGCGGTGATACTGGTTATACTCGGAATTCTCCTTCATGCCTGGCCTGGCATACTTGGCCTGCTTTTTGTTTGTTTAAAGTGTTGTTTACTATGAGAGACCAGGCACGGTGGCTTGCGCCTGTAATTCCAGCACTTTGGGAGGCTGAGGCGGGTGGATCTCTTGAGGTTAGGAGTTTGAGACCAGCCTGGTCAACATGGTGAAACCCTGTCTCTACTAAAAATACAAAAAAATCAGCAAATGTGGTGGCACACACCTGTAATCCCCAGCTACCGGGGAGGCTGAGGCAAGAAAATTGCTTGAACCTGAGAGGCTGAGGTTGCACTGTGCCACGATTGTGCCACTGCACTCCTGCCTGGGCAATAGAGCGAGACTCCAACTCAGAAAAAAAAAAAAAAAGGATTGTTTACTGTGGGCCAGGAACTATCTAAAGTGGTTCATATAGAATATTTATTTTCGCCAGGTGCAGTGGCTCATTTCTGTAATCCCAGCACTTTGGGAGGCCGAGGTGGGTGGATCACCTGAGGTTAGGAGTTCAAGAGCAGCCTGGCCAACGTGGTGAAACCCTGTCTCTTCTAAAAATACAAAAATTAGCCGAGTGTGATGGTGGGCGCCTGTAATCCCAGCTACTCGGGAGACTGAGGCAGGAGAATCGCTTGAACCCGGGAGGCAGAGGTTGCAGTGAGCCGAGATTGCACCATTGCACTCGAGCCTGGGAGACAAGAGCGAAACTCTATCTCAAAAAAAAAAAAAGAATATTTATTTTCATTTTACTAAGTGCTCCACCAGTATTAAGTTCTTCCTTCTGCTCCTCTCTTCTCCATGGCAGACCTTCAGAGTTGGAAATTAAATATTTCCCTCACTCCCTCTGTTCTGTAATATTGAGGCACTGATCAGGATCTGGGATTCTCCTGAGTTGGAGCAGCAGGAGCTTTACCAGGGACCTACTGGAGCTGGCATACGCACAGGGGGATAATTGCTATTAGGATTCCGGGCAGGGATGCACTTAGCCTCAGCAAGCAGGGACTAGCCATAGGATGGAAAAGCACGCAGGCCTTTTTGTCTCTGTCCCTTGATGTGATTGGACTTCAGTCATTCTCCTCTCACTTTCTCTGAGGGGCAGGCTAGGTTGGGCAAAATGGCAGGTCAAGCTCTCATTTTTGCATTGTCTCCATTTAATAGAGCAGCCAGAACATAAGCGAGGATCCCTTAGTGTTAATTCAAAGTTCCTGGGAAAGCGACCCTAGCCCAGGTTAGCTCAGGTACCCTCACCTGGTCCAATCCGCTGTGGTCAGGATAGGAGACTCACTGCACAAAATGAGTGTTGGGAGGCTTTCCGCGGTTTTCAGATGCATTGGAGGAGAAAAGGAGAAGGAGCTTGACATTTTGGGCTGGATGATTCTTCACTTGGGGGTGGTGGGGAGAAGAGTAGGAGCAGTAGCCCTGAGATGTACCCAATGGGTGTCTACTTATGACATATTTATTTCCTCAAATTTGTGAAAGTAGAATTCATGGTTTAAGGATATGAATTCTTTTTTTTTTTTTTTGAGACAGAGTCTCACTCTGTCACCAGGCTGGAGTTCAGTGACATGATCTCGGCTCACTGCAACCTCCACCTCCTGGGTTCAAGCGATTCTCCTGCCTCAGCCTCCAGAGTAGCTGGAATTACAGGCACGTGCAACCACACTTAGCTAATTTTTGTATTTTTAGTAGAGATGGGGTTTCACCATGTTGGCCAGGATGGTCTCCATCTCTTGACCTCGTGATCCACCCGCTCCTGCCTCCCAAAGTACTGGGATTACAGGCATGAGCCACCGTGCCCGGCCCCAGGATATGAATATTTTTAAGTTCTTTTTGTATTGTGGTTGTTTTTGAGACGGAGTCTCATTCTTGCCCAGCCTAGAGTGCAGTGATGAGATCTCAACTCACTGCAACCTCTGCCTACCAAGTTCAAACGATTCTCAGACCTGGGACTACAGGCACAGGCCACCAGGCCCGGCTATGTATTTATTTATTTTTGCTTTTTTTTTTTTTTTTTAGTAGAAATGGGGTTTTACCATGTTGGCCAGGCTGGTTTCGAACTCCTGACCTCCAGTGATCCTTCCATTTCAGCCTCCCAAAGTGCTGAGCCACCGTGCCTGGTCATATTTTTAAGTTTTTGATAAAGTTATGCCACATTGCCAACACTGTTACTCACTTTCTCCTCTCATCTTGTTGATTACAGAGATAGAATAGTTAAAATATTTTCCGGCCGGGCGCGGTGGCTCAAGCCTGTAATCCCAGCACTTTGGGAGGCCGAGACGGGCGGATCACGAGGTCAGGAGATCGAGACCCTCCTGGCTAACACGGTGAAACCCCGTCTCTACTAAAAAATACAAAAAAACTAGCCGGGCGAGGTGGCGGGCGCCTGTAGTCCCAGCTACTCCGGAGGCTGAGGCAGGAGAATAGCGTGAACCCGGGAGGCGGAGCTTGCAGTGAGCTGAGATCCGGCCACTGCACTCCAGCCTGGGCGACAGAGCAAGACTCCGTCTCAAAAAAATAAATAAATAAATAAATAAATAAATAAATAAATAAAATAAAATAAAATATTTTCCATGTATTTAGTAGTCATTGGTATTTCTTTTTCTGCAAATTGACTATTGGTGGGTTTTGCTTATTTTTTCCATTTCAGTTTTAGTGCTTTTGTGATTTATCTACATGAATTTGCTATATGTTGATTTGACACAGAAGAGTATATCATGTCTCTTTTGAGATTTCTTTCATTACTAAGCATAAATTCTTAGAATGTCTTTCCCTTTAAAATCCCCCCCCCCGGCCGGGTACAGTGGCTCACAGCTATAATTCCAGCACTTTGAAAGGCCAAGGCAGGTGGATCACTTGAGGTCAGAAGTTTGAAACCATCCTGGCCAACATGGTGAAACCTCATCTTTACTAAAAATATCAAACATAGCCAGGTGTGGTGGCATGCACCTGTAATTCCAGTTACTTGGGAGGCTGAGGTAGGAGGATCGCTTGAACCCAGGAAGTGGAGGTTGCAGTGAGCTGAGATCATGCCACTGCCCTCAAGCCTGGATGATACAGCAAGACTCTATCTCAAAAAAGTAAATAAATAAAATAAAAAATAATCCTCCCCCAGAACTCTTTCATAAAAAATACTGCTAATGTTCACCAGGGATATTCACTGCAGAATTTCAATAACAAAATATAGAAACAGCTGGGCACAGTGGCTAATGCCTGTAATCCCGGCACTTTGGGAGGACGAGGCAGGTGGATTACCTGAGGTCAGGAGTTCGAGACCAGCCTGGCCAACATGGTGAAACTCCGTCTCTACTAAAAAGGCAAAAATTAGCTGGGCATGGTGGCGAGCGCCTGTAATCCCAGCTACCTAAGAAGCTAAGGCAGGAGAATTGCTTGAACCTGGGAGGTGGAGGTTGCAGTGACCTGAGATGGAGCCACTGCACTCCAGCCTGGGCGACAAGAGCGAGATTCTTCAAGATAATTAAATTATGGCTCATCCATACTATAAAATACTAGGCAGCCATTAGATATAAGGGAGATGTTTTGGGCCCACTCCAGAATGCCAAAAAAAAAAAAAAAGAGACAGAGAGAGAGAAAAAATATATAAGGGAGGTGTATATTATATGGAAAAATGTGTGTGATGTCACATGAAAAAAACAGGCTACAGAACTATAAATAAAGTAGTATCCTATGTATACTAGGGAAAACTATGTTATGTACACACATACACATACACAAACACACACCTGTAAATACCTAGAAAAGTATTGGAAGGATATACATGGAACTATTAGTAGTGAATATCTTTGGGCATGTACTGAGGTAGATAATAAATATTAAATTATACAATTGGATAGTGATATGGTTTGGATCTGTGTCCCTACCCAAATCTCATGTTGAAACGTAATCCCCAGTGCTGGAGGTGGGGCCTGATGGTAGCTAATGAGATCATGGGGACAGTTTCTTTTTTAAAATTATTATTATTATTATTATTATTATTATTTTGAGACAGAGTTTCGCCCTTGTCGCCCAGGCTAGAGCACAGTGGCATGATCTCAGCTCACCACGACCTCCGCCTCCCGGGTTCAAGCAATTCTCCTGCCTCAGCCTCCCGAGTAGCTGGGATTACAGGCATGTGCCACCACACCCGGCTAATTTTCTGTTTTTAGTAGAGACGGGGTTTCTCCATGTTGGTCAGGCTGGTCTCAAACTCCTGACCTCAGGTGATCCACCTGCCTCGGCCTCCCAAAGTGCTGGGAACAGACGTGAGCCACTGCGCCCAGCCTGATCTTAAATTTCAAAATACATACTTCCTAATCTGCTGACCACAAAGTTGTGTGGTTTTAATACTGACACTTTACATGATAAAGAAGTGAATGGGCAGTGAAATACACGAAACCCAGGCAGTACTAATATGCAGGAGACATAATGTATGAGTAATCTCAAAGTTAGATGATTGAGAGTTGGTTTATGGATCAGAAAGATTGATTTACTAATGGTTCAGTAATTGAATAGTAAATTGATTCAATGGGACATTGCTGATTGCAGTGGCAGAAGATTACATACAATTTGCCAAATGAACAACAAAAATCATCTGACACATTTTTCGGTTTCTCTTTCTTATTTTTCTGGGAATGTCATTTTTTTCTATTTGCCTGAACTATAACTAATTTTAAAGAAATCGAGCCCTTTATTTAGCAGAGGTGGGAGGGAATGAGAGGAGAGGTCAGTATTAACTAGGCACCTATCCTGTGCAGTCATGCTAGACTCTTACCGAGTTCTTCCAATAACCCCAGGAAGTAGGTGTAATATTATTTACAAATGAAAAAACTGACATTTCGAAGGGTAAAGTTAACTTTCTAAGACATACAAGAGGATTTGAAATTAGATGTGAATCTAGAATCACTCCCCTTTCTTTCATTATCACACAACCAGATCAATTTCCCTAATGATGCAAATTTAGACAGCATGTTGGGTTTCTTTTTTTTTTTTTTTTTTTTTTTTTGAGGCGGAGTCTCGCTCTGTCGCCCGGACTGGAGTGCAGTGGCCGGATCTCAGCTCACTGCAAGCTCCGCCTCCCGGGTTTACGCCATTCTCCTGCCTCAGCCTCCCGAGTAGCTGGGACTACAGGCGCCCGCCACCTCGCCCGGCTAGTTTTTGTATTTTTAGTAGAGACGGGGTTTCACTGTGTTAGCCAGGATGGTCTCGATCTCCTGACCTCGTGATCCGCCCGTCTCGGCCTCCCAAAGTGCTGGGATTACAGGCTTGAGCCACCGCGCCCGGCCAATTGGGTTTCAATTAATAAATGGAATGTATTGGGGAGTTATACATGATATAAATGATGATTTGATGGGTGCTGACGAGTTGATGGGTGCAGCACACCAACATGGCATAAGTATACATATGTAACAAACCTGCACGTTATGCACATGTACCCTAGAACTTAAAGTATAAAAAAAAAAGACTAATATGATGTCAACAGTATTAATAGAATAAGTACAAGTATCTTGTTTTATGTATTTATTTTTCTTCCCCCACCCCAACTTTTATATTGATAATAAAGGTCTTGTTTTAAACCACAAAAAAATAAAATAAAATAAATAAATGGAATGTATTCTAAAACTTGAAAAGCTTGTCAAATAGTAAAACTGAGATGCAGGGCTTTCCAGTGCACAATATACAGTAAGAGTAACAATACACTGGTGATATGAGAAAGATGAAACAAGTTCCATGTTCTTCTCTAGAACTGTGATGAGCCTACAACCATCCAAAGCATATAGAAACCACTAGGTATATCTTCCTTAGGTTCTGGAGTGTCATCAGAGGGAATGACAGAGTAAAGACTTTTGAAAAGATACTCTTTCATTAGAGCACTGAAAACACTGACAAAAATTGTCAAAATCAATTTCTTTGGAACACTGTACAATAACAAAAGTTTTGCAGCAATTCCAGGAGCATTTATTCAAGAAAAATGGCTGAATCTTGGTAAGAACAGTGAACTTTGTGACAATTTATCTTGTCCTATTCCCCTCCCCATCTCTTTGGGTCCACAGCAATCTTGAAAACCAGCTACTCTGTGTCATGGTGAACGAACAGTCTAGCAGCCACCGTAGAAAACCAAATGGGTTTAGAGCTCCCCAAAGCACCATTCACAGAGAATTCTCATCATTTGACCTGCCTGACAATTCCCTGGAAACTTCCAGTCACAGGGCTTGTCTTTATTTGATCTTAGAACTCAGTGCAAAAAGTCTTATCCCTGAGGGCACTGGTCAAAAACCATCAGTAACAATTATTTAACATTACAGTTGCTATGGTAATGTTAACAACTGGAGCAAACCGGAAGCTGAACAAAAACCACGAAAAGAAAATCTGGAGGCTGGGTGCGGTGGCTCACGCCTGTAATCCCAGCACTTTGGGAGGCTGAGGCAGGTGGATTACCTGAGGTCAGGAGTTCAAAACCAGCTCGGCCAACATGTTGAAACTCCATGTCTACTAAAAATACAAAAATTAGCCAGGCATGGTGGCACGTGCCTGTAATTCCAGCTACTTGGAAGGCTGAGGCAGGAGAATCACTTGAACCCAAGAGGTGGAGGTTGCAGTGAGCTGAGATCATGCCATTGCACTCCAGCCTGGGCAAAAGAGAGACTCCAAAAGCTGAGGTATAAGATATCCACAGGGAGCTTTGGGAAACTCTTTAACACATTCCTTGGAATCTACAAGTCCTTGAGCATGTGCAAGGTTGTGCACTTGCCCAGAAAATGCCTGAAAGTCCCTATATTCTCATCTCTGTCAGACTCCGAGGCCCTTCACAAGCATAAAGTAAAGGCTAAGGCAGAGTTGTGAAAATCCTGCCTGAGCATTGAAAGCAGGCCCCCACACGCACAGTCTCTCAGGAAAGACTGGGAGACTTATTGGTTCCTGGAATTTGAGGAACTCTGGTCCAATAATCAGCTGACTACTAAGCTAACTGAACAGATTTCAGTGCCATACCCTTGAAAAGGAATACTGACTTGGCTGGGTGTGAAAGAAATCAGGCACATTCCTCAGTCCTGGGCCCAGTACAAACAACATATATCTCTCAATTTCCTCGGCCCAGTACAAACACCATGTATCTCCCATATCTCTCAACTTCCTGAGCCCAGTACAAACACCACCTGGAAAAATCCCTGATAACGACACAGCTGTTTGTAGTTTTACTGAAAGCACGGGAACCAATAGATCACCGCTAAATGTATAACTTAATATGTTAACCAATTGTAATGCTGTAACCTAAAGAATTCCCTTGTTCCTCTGTAACCTTACAAGTCCCATCTACATCGGGCTATAAAAAGCGAGCGCACGCACTGTTCGGGGCCCTCTTGTATGTTGTGGAACAGAGGGACCAAGTTCGAACTTGCAGTAAAGATCCTTGCCGCTTGGCTTTGACTCTGGACTCTGGTGGTCTTCTTTGGGGAATAAACGGTCTGGGCATAACAGGTGTAGTGGTTCATACCTGTAGTCTCAGGTCTTTGGAAGGCCAGGCATTTGAGACCAGGTTGGAAAACATAGCGAGACCTATCTCTACAACAATTTAAAAAGAAAAAGGAAAGAGACTCAGCTGGGAGCGGTGGCTCACGCCTGTAATCCTAGCACCTTAGGAGACTGAGGCAGGTAGATCACCTGAGTTCAGGAGTTCGAGACCAGCCTGACCAATGTGGTGAAACCCTGTCTCCACTAAAAACACAAAAATTAGTTGGGCGTGGTGGCAGGTGCCTGTAATCCCAGCTACTTGGGAGGCTGAAGCAGGAGAATCTCTTGAACCTGGGAGGCAGAGGTTGCAGTGAGCCAAGCTCGCCCCATTGTACTCCAGCCTGAGCAACAGAGCCAGACTCCATCTCTCCCAACGCCCCGCAAATATAGAAAGAGACAAAAAGGCATAAGAATGATATAATGGACTTTGGGGACTCAGGGGTAAGGGTGAGAGGGGGGTGAGGGATAAAAGATTGCACACTGGATATAGTGTACACTGCTCGGGCGATGAGTCCACCAAAATCTCAGAAATCACCACTAAAGAACTTATCCATGTTACAGTCTTGCCAATGCACCACAACGTAGCAGTCTCTCCTTGCCTGAGGTAGTACCCGGAGTCCTTTGTCTCACGACCAAGAAATTTAAGGAGTGCGGACACCCAGGATGAGGTTAGAGCAAAAGTTTAATAAGAGAAAGAAGAGGCCGGGCGCGGTGGCTCAAGCCTGTAATCCCAGCACTTTGGGAGGCCGAGACGGGCGGATCACGAGGTCAGGAGATCGAGACCATACTGGCTAACACGGTGAAACCCCATCTCTACTAAAAATACAAAAACTAGCCGGGCGAAGTGGCGGGCGCCTGTAGTCCCAGCTACTCGGGAGGCTGAGGCAGGAGAATGGCGTGAACCCGGGAGGCGGAGCTTGCAGTGAGCTGAGATCTGGCCACTGCACTCCAGTCCGGGCGACAGAGCGAGACTCCGCCTCAAAAAAAAAAAAAAAAAAAAAAAGAAAGAAGAAAGCTCCCCGCTGCGGAGAGGCGACCTGAAGAGGGTTGCCGTTTTTCTACAGCTAAATGCAAAGGCTTTTATAAGAAACCAGTGAAGGCTGGGCATCTCATTTGCATAAGGCATGAATCTGTGGTAGCTTACCCCTGTCCTAGTGCGCATGCTTTGTTCCCCTTACTACGCAAGTGTCGGAAGACAGAATTTTCCATTGTGAGCATGTCTGAGCAAGTCACCTGTGCAACCTTTCTTATCTGTGCGACTGTGGGCATGTCGTAGGCAAGCCCCTTTGTGCGAATTCCCTTATCTGTGCCTGCAGGCTGTTCTTTGGTTTGAAAGGATTCCACCGAGGACCCACCCTAACTGGCTGCCGGACCGGGTTTTTTTCTCTCTCCTCTCTCATAACCAAACACCATCTGTTCCCCAAAACCCTATTGAAATAAAAATCAATAATTAAATTAAAAGAAGAAAGTAAAAGAAAAAAAACTACCTGGGTGTGGTGGTGCCTGCCTATAGTCCTAAACGCTCAGGAGGCTGAGGCAGGAGGATTGCTTGAACCCAGGAACTGAAGGCTGCAATGAGCTAGGATTGATTACATCACTGTGCTTCAGCCTGGAAGACCAAGAAAGACCTTGTCTCTAAAAAAAAAAGAAAAAAGGAATACAAACTTTACAACATGGGTTCAGGAAGTCACTAAACAAATAGCATCAGCAAAAATCCTGGGGAAAGAAGGGAATCCAATTTCAATTATTGCCATGTTATATTATGCCATGTTATATTATTTTAACTCCTCAGTTTCCAACAGAAAATTACACAACATGCAAAGAACAAGAAAGTGTGTCCCAGGCACAGGGAGAAAACAGTCAACAGAAACTCCCTGAGGAAGCCTAGACTTTGTACTTACCAAACTTTAAGTAAGATATTTAAAATATCTTTAGGCCAGGCATGGTGGCTCATGTCTGTAATCTCAGCACTTTGGGAGGCTGAGGTGGGAGGATCACTTGAGTTCAGGAGTTCGAGACCAGCCTGAGCAACAGAGTGAGACCTTGTCCAAAAAAATAAATAAATTGGCCAGGCACAGTGGCTCATGCCTGTAATCCCAGCACTTTGGGAAGCCAAGGTGGGTGGATCACGAGGTCAGGAGTTCAAGACCAGCCTGGCCAACACGGTAAAATCTCGTCTCTACTAAAAAGAAAATAATAATAATACAAAAATTAGCCAGGCATGGTGGCACATGCCTGTAGTCACAGCTACTTGGGAGGCTGAGGCAGGAGAATTGCTTGAACCTGGGAGGCAGAGGTTGCAGTGAGCCAAGATCACACCACTGCACTCCAGCCTAGGCAACAGAGTGAGACTGTGTCTCAAAGAAAAAAAAAAAAATAGGCCAGGCACAGTGGCTCACGCCTGTAATCCTAGCACTTTGTGAGGCTGAGGTGGGTGGATCACCTGAGGTCAGGAGTTCGAGACCAGCCTGGCCAATATGGTAAAACCTAGTATCTACTAAAAATACAAAAATTAGCCGGCATGGTGGTGGGCACCTGTAGTCCCAGCTACTTGGGAGGCTGAGGCAGGAGAATTGCTTGAAGCCAGGAGGCGTAGGTTGCAGTGAGCTGAGATCACACCACTGCACTCCAGCCTGGGCGACAGAGCGAGACTCTGTCTCAATAAACAAATAATAAACTATCCAGGCGTGGTGATGTTCGCCTGCTGTACTCCCAGCTACTCGGGAGGCTGAGGTGGGAAGATGACTTGAGCCCAGGAGTTCAAGGTTGCAGTGAACCATGTTCATACCACTGCTTTTCAGCCTGGATGACAGGACAGAAACCTGTCTCAAAAAAAAAAAAAAAAAAAAGCTAAAGAAAAGCATGAGAAAAATGTCTCAGCAAAAAAATATAGAATCTCAATGAAGACATGAAGAGCTAGAAATACATATTTCTCTATACATAACCAAATAGAAATTCTGGAGTTGAAAGTATAACTGAAATGAAAAATTCTCTAGAGATGCTGCTCAACAGTAACTTCTAGCTTGTTATACCAATTCATTACAAAAGCTTGAGGCCAGGTGTGGTGGCTTATTCCTATAATCCCAGCCCTTTGGAGGCCAAGGTGGGCAGATTACTTGAGGAGTTTGAGACCAGCCTGGCCAACATGGTGAAACCCGTCTCTACTGAAAATACAAAAATTAGCTAAGCGTGGTTGCACGTGCCTGTAATTGAAGGGGTGGCCTGCCCCTCCACACCTATGGGCATTTCTCGTTAGGTGGAACGAGAGACTTGAGAAAAGAAATGAGACACAGAGACAAAGTATAGAGAAAGAAAAAGTGGGCCCAGGGGACAGGCGCTCAGTATACAGAGGACCCACGCCAGCACCGGTCTCTGAGTTCCCTTAGTATTTATTGATAATTATCTTTACCATCTTAGAGAAAGGGGAGTGACAGGATAATAGGATCATCGTAGGGAGAAGGTCAGCAGTAAGACATATGAATAAAGATCTCTGTGACATGAATACGTTTAAGGAAAAGTGCTGTGCCTTGATATGCATATGCAAACATCTTCATAAACATTTTTAGTGCATAAAGAGCAGCACTGCACTAGCAAATCCCACCTTTCGCCCTAAGGCGGTTTTCTCCTTTCTCAGTAAACAACATACAATTGGGTTTTACACCGAGATGTTCCATTGCCCAGGGACGGGCAGGAGACAGATGCTTTTCTCTATCTCAACCGCCAACAACCGCCAAGAGGCCTTCTTTCCTCTTTTACTGGTCCTCCTCAGCACAGACCCTTCACGGGTGTCAGGTTGGGGGACAATCAGGTCTTTCCCATCCCACGAGGCCATATTTCAGACTATCAGATGGGGAGAAACCTTGGACAATACCTAGCTTTCCTAGGCAGAGGTCCCTGCGACCTTCCGCAGTGTATGTGTCCCTGGGTACTTGAGATTAAGAGAATGGTGATGACTTTTAACCAGCATGCTGCCTTCAGGTACTTCAAAGCACACCCTGCACAGCCCAAAATCCTTTAAACCTTGAGTCACCACAGCACATGTCTCTGGCAAGGACGAGGTTGGGGGTAGGGTTACAGATTAACAGCATCTCAAATACAGAACAAAATGGAGTCTCTTATGTCTACTTCTTTCTATATAGACATAGTAACAGGCTGATCTTTCTTTTCCCCACATGTAATTCCAGCTACTTGAGAGGCTGAGGCACGAGAATTGCTTGAACCTGGGAGGTGGAGGTTTTGGTGGGCCGAGATGGTGCCACTGCACTCAGCCTGGGTGACTAACACTCTGTCTCAACAACAACAATGAAAAAAGCTTGGGAGTGTGTTTGGGAAGAGACTGCCGTATTGTCATTGACATCATTAGTTATCTCTGCCTTTTCCTTTCTGCAATGTTTGAGCAGAAAAGGCCCAGATTGGCCGGGCGTGGGGGCTCATGCCTATAATCCCAGCACTTTGGGAGGCTGAGGCAGGTGGATTACCTGAGGTTGGGAGTTTGAGACCAGCCTGACCAACATGGAGAAACCCCCATCTCTACTAAAAATACAAAATTAGCCGGGTGTGGTGACACATGACTGTGATCCCAGCTACTTGAGAGGCTGAGGCAGGAGAATCGCTTGAACTCGGGAGGCGGCGGCTATGGTGAGGCGAGATTGTGCCATTGCACTCCAGCACTCCAGCCTGGACAATAAGAGCGAAACTCCGTCTCAAAAAAAAAAAAAAAAATGTCCCTGATAACTCAGTTTGTCCTGACCTCTCATTTAATAAGTCAGAGAACCAGACAGGTTATGAGATCTTGCTAAACTCCTCAGCTTAGCTCGCGATGTAATTTGTGATTTTTTGATGTAATGCCTTAAGACCTACAAATTAACATGATCAAGAATTTAAAGTAGATATGCTGCAGGGATGGGGGGAGTGGCTATAAATCTCATCTATTCCCATTTGAGCTAGCTCTATTATCCTCCAGTGTTTCAAGAAATACCTTCAGGGAACTGCTGCTTTCTTTCTCCCACAATCTGTAGTTCTCTTGCTTTCCAGCTTGGGCCCAGCAGGATGGCTCCTGCAAAGAAGGATGGCAAGAAGAGCCTTTCTGCCATCAACATTCACAAGCGCATCCATAGCATGGGCTTCAGGAAGGGTGCCCCTTGGGCGCTCAAAGAGATCCAAAAATTTGCCATGAAGGAGATGGGCACTCCAGATGTGCACATTGATACTAGGCTCAACAAAGCTGTTTAGGCCGAAGGAATAAGGATTGTCCCATACTGTATCCCTGTGTCCAGAAAACACAGGGATAATGAGGATGAAGATTCAACAAACAAGCTCTATACTTTGGTTACCCATGTACGTGTTACCATTTTCAAAACTCTACAGTAAGTGTGGATGAGAACTAACCACTGATCGTCCAATACATCAAATGAACTTATAAAACAAACAAACAGAAATACTTTCTATTTCTCATCCTAAGCTTTTTTTTTTTTTTTTTTTTTTTGACTGGGTCTCACTGTGTGGCTCAGGCTGGAGTGCAGCGGCACAATCTCAGCTCACTGAAACTCCGCCTCCCAGGTTCAAGAGATCCTCCCACCTCAGCCCCCAAGTAGTTGGGACTATAGGCACATGCCACCACACCTGGCTATTTTTTTTTTTTTTTTTGTATTTTTAGTAAGGACAGGATTTTATCATGTTGCCCAGGCTGGTCTTGAACTCCTGAGGTCAAGCAATCTGCCCACCTCAGCCTCCCAAAGTGCTGGGATTACAGGTGTGAGACACTGTGCCTGGCCTAAAAACTTTTTTTTTTTTTTTTTTTTGAGACAGAGTCTCGCTCTGTCACCCAGGTTGGAGTGCAGTGGCGTGATCTCGGCTCACTGCAACCTTCCTAGGTTCGACCAATTCTCCTGCCTCAGCCTCCTGAGTAGCTGGATTACAGGCATGTGCCACCATGCCCCACTAATTTTGTGTTTTTAGTAGAGACAGGGTTTCACCATGTTGACCAAGCTGGTCTTGAACTCCTGACCTCAGGTGATCCACCCACCTCAGCCTCCCAAAGTGTTGGGATTATAGGCATGAGCCACTGCACCCGACCGTAAAAACGCTTTCTTTACTGAAATAGTGGCATTGCTGCTTTGATAGACTATTATGATTACATGGATTGGATTTGGGCCACATACACAAATGCTTGTACTAAGCATTGGTACTAAGCAAGTGCTTAGTACAAATTTATTTCAATGAATATTGATTAAAATATTAGTAGTCCTTTCCTCAGCTTCTTTCTTGCTGCTGTTTCTTTGCATTTAAAGGGTAAGAAGTAGGAGGAACAGAGAGACAGTTCTTTCCCACAGGTAGGCAGTAACATGGCATTGTCACTGCTATCCTGGGTCTCCTTTCCATTTCAGGAAATCCAAAAACTCATTTTACCTAATTGATCAAATTATTGAGTCCTTGAGTAACTTGAATAGCACACAAGCCACACCTTAATTTTTGTTTGTTTGTTTGTTTGTTTGTTTCTTTGAGACTGAGTTCCATGCCTGTTGCCCAGGCTGACGTGCAATGGCGTGATCTTGGCTCACTGAAACCTCTGCCTCCAGGTTCAAGTGATTCTCCTGCCTCAGCCTCCCAAGTAGCTGGGATTACAGGCTCCCGCCACCACGCCCCACTAATTTTTATATATATATATATTTTTTAATAGAGACAGGATTTCACCATGTTGGCCAGGCTGGTCTTAAACTCCTGACCTCAGGTGATCCACCCACTTTGGTCTCCCAAAGTGTTGGGATTACAGGCATGAGCCACCACACTGGCTCCATACCTTAATGTTCTGATCACTTGATTATCTTTCTAGCTCTATTACCATTCATTCTCCCTACTTTACACTTTATGCATAAGCTAAGAAAAACTACTTGAAATTTCCTGAATGCACCATGAAAATAATGCAACCACTCTTTGCATTGATTGTATATAAAAAATGAAGATGGCCAGGTGTGGTGGCTCACGCCTGTAATCCCAGCACTTTAGGAGGCTGAGACAGGTGGATAATTTGAGGTCAGGAGTTCAAGACCAGCTTGGTCAACATGGTGAAACCCCGTCTCTACTAAAAATACAAAAATTACCCAGGCATGGTGGCAGGTGCCTGTAATCCCAGCTACCTAGGAGGCTGAGGGAGGAGAATCTCTTGAACCTGGGAGACGGAGTTTGCAGTGAGCCCAGATTGTGCCACTGCACTCCAGCCTGGGCGACAGAGCAAGACTCAGTCTCAAAAAAAAAAAAAAAAAAAAAAAGGCCAGGTGCACTGGCTCACACCTGTAATCCCAACACTTTAGGAGGCTGAGGTGGGCAGATCACTTGAGGTCATAGTTCGAGACCGGCCTGGCCAACATGGTGAAACCCTGTCTCTACTAAAAATACAAAAATTACACAGGTATGGTAGTGCGTGCCTGTAGTCCCAGCTACTCAGGAGGCTGAGGCAGGAGAATTGCTTCAATATGGGAGGTGAAGGTTGCAGTGACCTGAGATCGTGCCACTGCACTCCAGCCTGGGCAACAGAGTGAGACACCATCTAAAAAAAAAAAGGGGGGGGGAGATAAGAATATGTGACAAAAATAGCTAATTGTCCCCCATTATCTGTTCTCCCCTTTCACAGGTATAGAATGCCAAATTTTTAGGTGGAGATGTGATACCCAGATAAATACTGTATTTCCCAGAGAATTTTGCTGCTAGTTGTGGTTATGAGACTGTGTTGGGCTAATGGGATGGATGTGGACTAAGAACCTGCATAAAATGATAGTTTTTAAGTTCCTTTGTACTTCTTTCTTCTGTGCTATCTGGAATGTGGACGTGATGGCTGGAGCACTAACCAAACATCTTGGACCATAAAGGATGAAGGACACACCTTGCTTTTGGAATAGTTGGATAAAGAAGTCTAGGTCTTTGTAGAGACAGAAATAAATTGTTTGACTGTTTAAACCACTGTTATTTTATTTTATTTTATTTATAATTATTTTTTTGAGACAGAGTCTGGCTTTGCTGCCCAGGCTGGAATGCAGTGGCGTAATCTCACCTCACTGCAGCCCAACCTCCGCCTCCTGGGTTCAAGTGATTCTCCTGCCTCAGCCACCCAGGCAGCTGGGACTACAGCAGGTGTGCACTACCACGCCAGGCTAATTTTTGTATTGTTAGAAGACACAGGGTTGGCCGGGCGCGGTGGCTCAAGCCTGTAATCCCAGCACTTTGGGAGGCCGAGATGGGTGGATCACGAGGTCAGGAGATCGAGACCATCCTGGCTAACACGGTGAAACCCCGTCTCTACTAAAAATACAAAAACTAGCTGGGCGAGGTGGCGGGCGCCTGTAGTCCCAGCTACTCGGGAGGCTGAGGCAGGAGAATGGCGTAAACCCGGGAGGCGGAGCTTGCAGTGAGCTGAGATCCGGCCACTGCACTCCAGTCGGGAGACAGAGCGAGACTCCGCCTCAAAAAAAAAAAAAAAAAAAAGAAGACACAGGGTTTCAGTGTGTTGGCCAGGCTGGTCTCAAACTCCTGACCTCAGGCAATCCGCTTGCTTCAGCCTCCCAAGTCCTGGGATTACAGGTGTGAGCCACTGTGCCCAGCCTCACTGTTATTTTAGGTCTCTGCTCCAAGCAGCGGAACCTGCTTGCTTTGTGAAGGCTATTCCCTCTGCCTGACAGTTTGCTTAATGTATTGGTCTAGGTTCTCTAGAGAAACAGAACCAATAGGATGGATGGATGGGAAAATAGATAGGTAGGTAGGTAGTAGGTAGGTAGGTAGGTAGGTAGATAGGGGATTTATTAGGAGAATTGACTCATGCAATTATGGAAGCTGAGGCCTCATGACATGCTGTCGAAAGGCAGAGGACCAGGAAAGCAGGTAGTGTGGCTCAGTCCAAGTCCAGAGGCTTGAGAACCAGGGGAGTCAATGGTGTAACTCTCAGTCCAAGGCCAAAGATCTGAGAATATAGGGGTCTGCTGGTGCAAGTTCTACAGTCCAAAGACTGGACAACATGAGGTTCTGATGTGCAAGGGCAAGAAAAGATGGGTGTCTCCGTTGAAGGGGAAGAGGGGGAGTTCTTCTTTCCCCTGCCTTTTTGTTCGATCTGGGTCCTCAATTGATTGGATGGTGCCTGCGCACACTGGGTGAGGGCAGATCTTCCTTACTTGGTCCCCTGATTCAAATGCCAATCTCTTCCGGAAATATCCTCAGAGACATACCTAGAAATAACGCTTTACCGGCTATGTGGGTATCCCCCTAATCCTGTCGAGCTGACACCTAAATTAACCATCACACTCAACAAACTTCTGTTTATCTTTCAAGACCGAGATCAATCCATTTCCTCCTCTGTGCAACTTCTGATTGCCACCTGGGGATTTAATTCTTCTTTAGCTTTATACCAGTTCGTAATCTTTTGCATACTTTTATAGCAAGCTGCACATTTCCATTTATAAATTTGTCTCCTTACTAAAACAATCTCTCACTTAAAAAATAATTGGAGATATCTTTTTTTTTTTGGAGACAGAATTTCACTTCTGTTGCCCAGGCTGGAGGACAATGGCATGATCTTGGCTCAACCTCTGCCTTCCAGGTTCAAGTGATTCTCCTGCCTCAGCCTTCCAAGTAGCTGGGATTACAGGCACCCACCACCACGCCCAGCTAATTTTTTGTATTTTTAGTAGATATGGGGTTTCACCATGTTGGCCAGGCTGGTCTTGAACTCCTAACTTCAGGTAATCCGCCCTCCTCGGCCTCTCAAAGTGCTGGGATTTCAGGCTGGGATTACACCGCGCCCGGCCTGAGATCTCTTTGAATAAACATAAAAAGTCTCATGGCTCCTGCGGATTCTGAAACTGCCCACCAAATCTACTGCAATATCGAATATGCCAATCCTGCAAGCCACCACTACCTATCCAAATATTCTGATATACTTTTTTTTCTTTTTTTGAGACAGAGTCTTGCTCTGTTGCCCAGGCTGGAGTGCAGTGGCATGATCTTAGCTTGCTGCAACCTCGGTCTCCCAGGTTCAAGCGATTCTCCTCCCTCAGCCTAACATGTAGCTCGGACTACAGGCATGCACCACGGACTACAGGCATGCACCACCACACCCTGCTTTTTTTTTTTTTTTTTTTGAGACGGAGTCTCGCTCTGTCGCTCAGGCTGGAGTGCAGTGGCCGGCTCTCAGCTCACTGCAAGCGCCGCCTCCCGGGTTCACGCCATTCTCCTGCCTCAGCCTCCCGAGTAGCTGGGACTACAGGCATCCGCCACCTCGCCCGGCTAGTTTTTTGTATTTTTTAGTAGAGACGGGGTTTCACCGTGTTAGCCAGGATGGTCTCCATCTCCTGACCTCGTGATCCGCCCGTCTCGGCCTCCCAAAGTGCTGGGATTACAGGCTTCAGCCACTGCGCCCGGCCTTTTTCTATTTTTTTTTTAAGTAGAGGACAGGATTTCAACACGTTGCCCAGGCTGGTCTGGTCTGGAATTCCTGGGCTCAAGTGATCGACCCACCTTGGCCTCCCAAAGTGCTGGGATTACAGAGCCACTACGCCCGGCACTGATGTACCTTTTTTTTTTTTTTTTTTGAGGCGGAGTTTTGCTCTTCCCATCCAGGCTGGAGTGCCGTGGTGCGATCTTGGCTCATTGCAACCTCCACCTCCTGGGTTCAAGGGATTCTCCTGCCTCAGCCCCCTGAGTAGCTGGGATTACAGGCGCCCGCCACCACGCCTAACTAATTTTTTGTATTTTTAGTAGAGAAGGGATTTTGCCATGTTGGGCAGACTGGTCTCAAACTCCTAACCTCAGGTGATTCACCCGCCTTGGCCTCCCAAAGTGCTGGGATTACAGGCGTGAGCCACCGCGCCCGGCACTGATGTACTTTTTAGGATAAGAATATGCTTCCTCCCCTCTCCTGGTCCACTCAGTTGATCCCTTGAATAAATACCTATTTGATTGGGCACTGAGGTAGGAGATGCTGGGGAAAAGAGGTTTGGGTTCTGCCCTCAAAGAGCCTGCAATGTGCTAGGTGAGACAGATCCTCAAATGATAATATGATATACGGAGAAGAGAAGTAGGAAAGATGAGGAAATAATTCATTCTGTTCTCAGGCACAGGTTATGATGATGCCTGGACTACATTCTGAAAGAATAATACTTTACCCAATGGACTGGGGAAAGGGGAGACAAGGATAACAGAAGATGTAATGGGCAGAAGGAACACGTGTGAAGGCACAGAGGCATAAAATACGTTGTTAATTTTAGTCAAGAGCATTGCACTCAGGTCTTACGAAGTTTCCCTGCAAACACATTTGCAAAACATTTCTTAGGGTGAGTTACCTCTACAGATGGTGCATCTCATCGATTATGTCTTGATTTATCACTGTTTTAATTCTGAGGACAACATTTCCCTCAGCCTGTTCCCTAGACTCAACACCACTTCGTAATGACTGAAGCTGTTAATTATACTCGTCCTGGAAAAATTTTCCCTAGTGCCAGTTCAAGACCCCACCGTTGACTCATCCTGCAGTTATGTACATTCAGGAGCTCTTCCTTCTAAAGGCTTATTCTTTTTGCTGACATTTGGAACACTTGTAAGACTGTATTGTAAAAACTTCCTGGTTAGTTTTTAGCTATTTGTTTTTAGTTAACAGCAGGTTTGTCAGTTTCCTGTCGTCTGTCTTTATTTTTTGTATGTGAATATATGTTCCTTTATTTTTTCACATTGCATCATATATATATATATATTTTTTTGAGTTGTAGTTTCACTTTTGTTGCCCAGGCTGGAGTGCAATGGCGCAATCTCAGCTTACCGCAACCTGTGCCTCCCAGGTTCAAGCGATTCTCCTGCCTCAGCCTCCCAAGTAGCTGGGATTACAGGCGCGTGCCACCATGCCTGGCTAATTTTGTATTTTTAGTAGAGATGGGGTTTCTCCATGTTGGTCAGGCTGATCTCAAACTCCTAACCTCAGGTGATCCGCCTGCCTTGGCCTCCCAAAGTGCTGGGATTACAGGCGTGAGCCACTGCACCCAGCCATTGCACCATATATTGTGTAGGAAATATTTAAAAGTAAAAGTTGGGGGCCAGGTGTAGTAGCTCATGCCTGTAATCCCAGGACTTTGTGAGGCTAAGGTGGGTGGATCACCTGCGGTTGGGAGTTCGAGAGCAGCCTGGCCAACATGGCAAAATCCCATCTCTACTAAAAGTACAAAAATGAGCTGGGCATGGTGGTGGATGCCTGTGATCATAGCTACTTGGGAGGCTGAGGCATGAGAATCACTTGAACCCGGGAGGTGGAGGTTGCAGTGAGCCGAGATCATGCTTCTGCATGACTGGGAAACAGAACGAGACTCTGTCTCAAAAAAATAAATAAAAATAAAAGTAAAATTTTTGGAGCAATTTCAATCTTTGGTACTGAGGTACTGAGGTTTGGGGTATGACTGAACCCATCATCCAGGTAGTGAGCATCATACCTGACAGGTAGTTTTTCAGCCCTTGCCCCACTCCTTCTCTCCCTTCTGTAGTAGTCCCCAGTGTCTACTGTTCCCATCTTCGTGTTTATGTGGACTCAGTGTTTAGCTCCCACTTATAAGAGAACAGGCAATGTTTGGTTTTCTGTTTCTGTCTTTCTTTTTGTTTTGTTTGTTTGTTTGTTTTTGTTTTGAGACAGAGTCTTGCTCTTGTTGGCCAGGCTGGAGTGCAATGGCATGGTCTCTGCTCACTGCAACCTCCGCCTCCTGGGTTCAAGTGATCCATCCACCTTAGCCTCCCGAAGTGCTGGGATTACAGGCGTGAGCCACCACGCCTGGCCTCTGTTTCTGTCTTAGTTGGCTTGGGATAATGGCCTCCAATTCTATCTGTGTTGCTGTAAAGGACATGATTTCATTCTTTTTCTGTGGCTGCATAGTAGTCCATGATGTACATGTACCACATTTTCTTTATCCAGTGCACCACTGATGGGCACCTGAGTTGATTCCATGTTTTTGGTATTGTGAACAGAGCTGTAATGAACATATGAGTCCTCTTGGTAGAAAAATGTATTTTCCTCTGGGTATATAACCAGAAGTGGTATTGCTGGGTTGAATGGTAGTTCATCACTTAGTTCTTTTTTTTTTTTGAGACAGAGTCTTCCTCTGTCGCCAGGCTGGAGGGCAGTGATGCAATCTCAGCTCACTGCAACCTCCACTTCCTGGATTCAAGTGATTCTCCTGCCTCAGCCTCCTGAGTAGCTGGGACTACAGGCGTGTGCCATCACGCCCGGCTAATTTTTGTATTTTTAGTAGAGACGGAGTTTCACCATATTGGCCAGGCTGGCTTCTATCTTCTGACCTCGTGATCCACCCGCCTCAACCTCCCAAAGTGCTGGGATTACAGGCATGAGCCACCATGCCTGGCCCATAACTTAACTCTTTCAAAAATCTTCAAACTGCTCTCCACATTGGCTGGACTAATTTATATTCCTACCAACAGTGTATAAGTGGCTGGGCAGAGCTGCAACACTCTGCCTGGTAATTCCCTTTAAAGTTGGATTTAGTTTTCTGTAAACCTGGATGGCTATTCTGGATCTGACTGCCACCTATAGGCACCTGGAGGTGCTGTTTTCTCTCAGTTTCCATTGTTCTTTACTCACACCTCTGCAGATACATGTACGACATGCTGTAGATTTTTATTTCCATTTCTGATGGTTCCCCACTGCATGTAGCCATCAATCATTACCATCATTAGCACTGACCAAAGCCAATAATTGAATTAATAAAAGTAAGTGTCTCATCTTGTCAGTATGTATGTTTTGTTTTTTTTTTCTAACAGGAGCCTCATTACTTGGCCATGAATGATAAGGACAGAGTTAGAGTGCTTAACCTTCATATCAATCTGGCCATGCAAATGTATTCATTAATAGATGTTTAATTAATAGTTCCCTCTAGATTAGGATTGCTTGGTTTTTGCAGCAGTGTGGTCCTTTTGCTTCTCTTTACTGCTGCATCTGTTGCAAAGCAAACAATCACTGCCAGCCATGGTGGCTCACACCTGTAATCCCAGCATTTTGGGAGACTGAGACAGGTGAATCACCTGAGGTCAGGAGTTCGAGACCAATCTGGCCCACATGGTGAAACCCTGTCTCTATCAAAAATACAAAAATTAGCCAGGCGTGGTGGCGGGTGCCTGTAATCCTAGCTACTTAGTAGGCAGAGGCAGGTGAATTGCTTGAACCCAGGAGGCAGAGGTTGCAGTGAGCCGAGATTGTACTATTGTACTCCAACCTGGGTGACAAGCAAGAGTGAAACTTCATTTCAAAAAAATCAAACCAAACCAAACCAAAACAAAACAAACAACAAAAAAACAACCACGGCCGGGCACAGTGGCTCACGCCTGTAATCCCAGCACTTTGGGAGGCCAAGGCAGGCGGATCACGAGGATTTTTTTGAGAATTTTGAGACCAGCCTGGCCAACACAGTGACAGTGCAGTGGCACGATCTCAGCTTACTGCAACCTCTGCCTCCCAGGTTCAAGCGATTCTCCTGCCTCAGCCCCTCAAGTAGTTGGGATTTCAGGCATGCACCACCACGCCTGGCTGATTTTTGTATTTTTTAGTAGAGACGGGGTTTTACCATGTTGCTCAGGCTGGTCTCGAACTACTGACCTCAGGTGATCCACCCGCCTCTGTGTCCCAAAGTGCTAGGATTACAAGCATGAGCCACCACATCGGGCCCATTATCACACAATTTTATACTTACATAATGCTTTCCAGAGTTCAGAGAACTTTCATATTCATTATCTTGCATGATTCCATCACTACAGCGCTGTTGGCTAGTACAGTCAATTATGCCATCTCCGTTTTATAAATTCATTCATTCAACATTATTTATTGAAGACTCTTATGCACCAGGCATTGCTATGTCCTGAACATTCAAAGATGGAAACTCATGGTCCCTACTCTTACATTAACAAAAGGTATCTTTGGAAGTATGTGTTGTTGTTATTGTTGTTTGAGACGGCCAGGCTGGAGTACAGTGGTGCCATCTTGACTCACTGCAACCTCCGCCTCTGAGATTCAAGCAATTCTCCTGCCTCAGCCTCCCCAGTAGCTGAGATTACTGGCGCCTGCCACCACGCCCACTAATGTTTGTATTTTTGGTAGAGATGGAGTTTCACCATGTTGGTCAGGCTCGTCTCGAACTCCTGACCTCAAGTGATCCGCCTGCCTTGGCCTCCCAAAGTGCTGGGATTTCAGGCATGAGCTACCCTGCCCAGTCAGGCATATGTTTTTAAGGGACATTTTACTTTTACTTTTTACAGTTCGTTTGAATATATTTTTTTTTTTGAGATGGGTTTTGTTCTGTTGCCCAGGCTGGAGTATGGCAGCACAATCTCGGCTACTTGCAACCTCCACCTCCTGGGCCCAAGCGATCCTCTCACCTCAGCCTCCCAAGTAGGTGAGACTACAGGTGTGCACCACCACGCCTAGCTAGTTTTTCTGCATTTTTTAAAGAGACAGAGTTTTGCCATGCTGCCCAGACTGGTCTGAAACTCCTGAGCTCAAGTGATCTGCCTGCCTTGGCCTACCAAAGTGCTGGGGTTACAGGTGTGAGTCACCACGCCGGTACAGAAGTGGCAGTTAAACGGAGACAGAAAAAAAATGAGTAGGCCGGGCGCGGTGGCTCAAGCCTGTAATCCCAGCACTTTGGGAGGCCGAGACGGGCGGATCACGAGGTCAGGAGATCGAGACCATCCTGGCTAATACGGTGAAACCCCGTCTCTACTAAAAATACAAAAACTAGCCGGGCGAGGTGGCGGGCGCCTGTAGTCCCAGCTACTTGGGAGGCTGAGGCAGGAGAATGGCGGAAACCCAGGAGGCGGAGCTTGCAGTGAGCTGAGATCTGGCCACTGCACTCCAGTCCGGGCGACAGAGCGAGACTCCGCCTCAAAAAAAAAAAAAAAAAAAAATGAGTAAAAGTTTGCCAAATGAGTGAAAAGAGAATTTCAAGCAGAGTAAGCATGAATGAGCACGGTATATCCCGAAAGAACTACCTACTGTTCAGTGTTGCTTCACATGAAGTGAGGGGCAAATGATGTAAGTTAAGGTTGCTTAGGTAAGAAAGAGTCAAATAATGAAAGAATGTACTATACAGTACATTCATATATATAGTATTCTGTATACTATACAGAATAAGCCAGAATTTGCCCTATAGGCGTAAAATTATCTCCATGAAGGATTTTATGTTGGGGAGAAACATGGTCGGATTTGTCTCACACTATTGGCAGTGTGTGTGATGGAAACTGATCATTCTCTAAAAGGCTAATGTGGTCAAGGCAATACTAATATCTGAATGCAGAACCTCTGAGCCCAGGTTTAGTGAGTTTTCTATTAAACCATGTTGACTCCCCTATAAAGCAATAAATAAAACATTCCACTATTCACTGTATTGATTTGTTAGTGAAATTTAAACTCTTGACTAAGGGGATAAGAAACTATTTCATTTAATGACTAAGCAACCCAACCTTGTCTTTTATCCCTCTGGGGGGATGTGCCTATTAAAAGGTACTTTTCTCTTGAATTTCGTCTCTTTATTTGAATGGAAGTGAACTTACGATTCATGAATGCTTCAGATATGTGACAGCATCATTTCCACTGAACAATTTGCTCCAGGGCCTATATACCCTTTATAAATTCATGCAATTTTTGTCGTAAGTTTAATTTCTATTGATACAGTGTAATCCCATTTTCTTCAGTTCATTTCCTAAGATTGCGTATCAAGTGCAAAGATGTGAGGACAGCAGCCTTTAGTAGGAGAGTTTGCTTCCTTTGTAAGATGATAACTCCTCCTGGAGTGTTGAATCCCATCTTTACTTCACACTCCAGTCCCCATCAGAGGGCTTCAGTCAGCCTCGTGTGCAGCAAGCCGGCCAGCACGGAACCTTCCACTTGGTGTGATAATGCTTTTGCTTCCAATGCTCCTCACCCCACCCGCCCATACCCCAGAGTCCATGCTGTGTGGTAGAAGAGAAGGGGAAGAGGGTCCTGCACTATTAGCACTCCCTTGGGTTTTAATCCCTAGAACGCAATCCCATTAATCTGAAAGGACCTTATCATTAGCATTCCATGAGTTTCCCAACTCCTCAAATCTTCATGGCTGGTGTGATCCTGTGTGATCATCAGAGCTTTACTCTGAATTCATCCTAGGGATAGTGTCATCATTCTGGCAAAATTCATGTCATTAAATGTCTCTTTGCCATCTGTGTTCCACTTCCTGCTTGCTTCTCTCTCTCCTGGGGCTAAGTTCAATTTTTTACACTATTTCTAGCAACATGGTCTTCTTATTCACGCACTCACTGGTTCATGTATCCATTCTTTTTGAGTGCTTATTCTATGTCAACTACTGTGCTAGTTACTTGGGGCACAGTACTGAACAACACAGGTCCTTCCATCAGGAATCTTCTGCTCTAGTGACCCTGATATTGGGGGAGGGCGTTGTTAAAAGTAAAGAACAGCTTGTTGATTGAGACTGGGAGGAAATGAAAGCGTCTACAGTTGCCAACAGTGTAATTGATGCATCTTAAGTAAGAAGTTTAAACATATTTTAATGGTTATATATGAGCATGATTGCTATTTTCAATTTAATTAGAGGGAAGGCAATATGCCACCTCTTCACGTATTGCACTACACTCCATGAGAATGGGGCTATTTGTTTAAAAGTTAACATGATTCTTCAAAAAACTAAAAATAGAATTACCATATGATCCAGTAATTCCACTTCTGAGTATATATCCAAAAGAACTGAAAGCAGGATCTTGATGAGATATTTGTACACCCATGTTCATTGCAGTATTACTCCCAATTGGCAAGAGGTAGAAGCAGCCCAAATGTCTGTGAACACATGAAAGGATAAAGAGAATGTGACATATACATACAATGGAATATTATTCAGCCTTAGAAACAGAAGGACATCCTGCCACATGCTACAACACGGAGGAACCTTGCGAGTATTATGCTGAATGAATAAGCCAGTTATAAAGGGACAGATTCTGTAGGATTCCAGTTACGTGAAATATCTAGAGTAGAAATCCTGGACACAGAAAGTAGAATGATGGTTCCCTGGCACTGGCAGGAAGGAGAAATAAGGAGTTGTTTGATGCGTACAGAGTTTCAGTTTTGCAGGATGAAAAAGTTCCAGAGATCTGTTACACAACAATGTGAATACAGTTAACATTACTTAGTTCTACACTTACAAAATGGTTAAGTGAGTGAATTTTATATTACATGTGTTTGCCACAATTTTTTCTTTTTCTTTTCTTTTCTTTTTTTTTTTTTTTTGAGACAGTGTCTCACTCTGTTGCCCAGGCCTGAGTGTGGTGGCGTGATCTCGGCTCACTGCAACCTCCGCCTCCTGGGTTCAAGCCATTCTCCTGCCGCAGCCTCCCAAGTAGCTGGGATTACAGGCACGTGCCACCACACCCAGGGCTAATTTTTGTATTTTTAGTAGATAAATGTTTCACCATGTTGGTCAGGCTGGTCTCGAACGCCTGGCCTCAAGTGATCTGCCCTCCTCAGCCTCCCAAAGTGCTGGGATTACAGGTGTGAGCCACTGTGCCCGGTCTGCAATTAAAAATAAATTTTAAAAAAATACTTTAACTCCAGTACAGTGGCTGGAGCCTGTTATCCCAGCTATTCAGGAAGATTACTTGAAACCAGGAGTTCATGATCACCCTGGACAATATAGCAAGATCTTGTCACATACACACATACAAATGAAAGTTAACATGCTCAGGAGATTGAGGCAAGTAGATTGCTTGAGCCCAAGAGTTCAAAGCCAGCTTAGGCAATATAACAAGACCCTGTCTCTTAAGAAAAGTCAGGCCGTGTGTAGTGGCTCACGCCTGTAATCCCAGCACTTTGGGAGGTCGAGGCAGGCGGATCACCTGAGATCAGAGTTCGAGACTAGCCTGACCAACATGGAGAAACCCGTCTCTACTAAAAATAAAAAATTAGCTGGGCGTGGTGGCACATGCCTGTAATTCCAGCTACTTGGGAGGCTGAAGCAGGAGAATCACTTGAACCCGGGAGGCAGAGGTTGAGGTGAGCCGAGGTCGCGCCCCTGCATGATGTTGTTGCCTGGGCAACAACAGTGAAACGCTGTCTCAAAAAAAAAAAGAATGAAAAGTCAACATAGTTAATACGGAAGCAGCTGTGGGTATGGTAGAAAGGGTAGTGAAGTGGAATCAATTAGAAGGTCAGGGGTGCAGACCTGGCACTGCTAATTCCTAGCTGTGTGACCTAGGGCTTACATGTAACCTCTAAGCCTCCGTGTCCTCACTGGTAAAGTGAAGATCATGCTTCTATTGCAAAGAGCTTTGCAAGGGTTAAAGGCAATGATGTGTGTGCAGGATGGCCAACACTGAAACATGATTCAAAAGGAAGGCATGGTGATAACGATGGATTTCTCCATAACTTGGCTTTCCCACTGTCATGTCTGGCCATATCTGGGCATGGTGGGGCATTGAGGGACCAGCTCCAGCTTCTTCACTTTTTCATCTGTCCTACTTTCTCCACATCAGGACATCAGGTTAGTTTATCAAGTTTAACTGCTGGCCGGCATGGTGGCTCAAGCCTGTAATCCCAGCACTTTGGGAGGCCGAGGCAGGTGAGGTCAGGAGTTCAAGACCAGCCTGGCCAATATGGTGAAAGTCCTTCTCTACTAAAAATACAAAAAATTAGCTGGGTGTAGTGGCGGGTGCCTGTAATCCCGGCTACTAGGGTGGCTGAGGCAGAAGAATCACTTGAACTTGGGAGGTGGAAGTTGCAGTGAGCCGAGATTGAGCCAGTGCATTCTTTTTTTTTTGAGACGGAGTCTCGCTCTGTCGCCCAGACTGGAGTGCAGTGGCCGGATCTCAGCTCACTGCAAGCTCCGCCTCCTGGGTTCCCGCCATTCTCCTGCCTCAGCCTCCCGAGTAGCTGGGGCTACAGGCGCCCGCCACCTCGCCCGGCTATTTTTTTGTATTTTTAGTAGAGACGGGGTTTCACCGTATTAGCCAGGATGGTCTCGATCTCCTGACCTCGTGATTCGCCCGTCTCGGCCTCCCAAAGTGCTGGGATTACAGGCTTGAGCCACCGCGCCGGCCGAGCCAGTGCATTCTAGCCCAGGTGACAGAGTGAGATTCCATCTCAAAAAAAAAAAAAAAAAAAGTTTAACTGCTAAAATTTGGCTTTGTTTCTCCTTTGGCCCCTCTCTCCAATATCATACTATTTGATTTAGAGGGACAGTTTCTTCTAGTGTACAGCAAATACAAATATACAAACTATTATTGCTGTTCAATCTGCTAATTAACTTCAAATCTGAAAGAATAAGTTTTGTAAGATTCGGTCACCCTACAAGTATTCATTAGTGTCAAGCATTGGCTAATGAATACAGTAATGAACAGTGGACAAGATCATTGCCCTCAATGACCCAATCATTTTAGCAAGTGAGACAGGTATTAAATAAGTAAGCAAAAGTATAGACTGTGATCATTGCTAGGAACGAAATAATCAGGGTGGTGTAATGGAGAATGACTTCAAAGGCAGGAACTCCTTAGATAATAATGCACAGGGTGTGGTGGCTCACACACCTGTCATCCTACCATTGTGGAAGCTGAGGCAGGAGGATCACTTGAGCCTAGGAGTTTGAGACCAACCTGGACAATATAGAGAGACCTTGTCTCTACACAAAAACTAAAAATAAAAAAAAAGTAGCCAGCATGGTGGTATGCTCCTGTAGTCCTAGCTACTCAGGAGGCTGAGGCAGGAGGATCACTTGAGCCTAGGAATTTAAGGCTACAGTGAACTGGGATCATGCCACTGTACTCTAGCCTAAGTGACAGATCAAGACTGTTTTAATAACAAAAAATATATATATATATAAATGTAGCTTATTTGCTAATATTGTTTAGCCTCTCAAAGAAAAATTAGGGTGGGAATGGTTACAATATGCCATCTTCCATGAATATATCCAAGTCTTTTAAATTCTACCTCAGGGCTGGGCGCGGTGGCTCAAGCCTGTAATCCTAGCACTTTGGGAGGCCGAGACGGGCGGATCACGAGGTCAGGAGATCGAGACCATCCTGGCTAACACGGTGAAACCCCATCTCTACTAAAAATGCAAAAAACTAGCCGGGCGAGGTGGCGGACGCCTGTAGTCCCAGCTACTCCGGAGGCTGAGGCAGGAGAATGGCGTGAACCTGGGAGGCAGAGCTTGCAGTGAGCAGAGATCCAGCCAGTGCACTCCAGCCCGGGCAACAGAGCAAGACTCCGTCTCAAAAAAAAAAAAAAAAAAAAAAAATTCTACCTCAGGTTTGTATACTTGTTGTTTCCTCTGCCAAAATGTGCTGCCTTCAACTTTTTTAACTCCTTATCTTTCAGGTCTCCGTTCAAATATTGTCTCCTGAAAGCAAAGCTTTCCAAAAAGTTAGTAAGGTTTATACATACCATGCTTCTGCAGTCATACGCCACATAATGACATTTCAGTGACAGATCACATATATGATGGAAGTCCCATAAGATCATAATGGGTATTTTCACCTCACCTTCTGTATGTTGTGGCAAGATCTCAGCTCACTACAACCTCCACCTCCTGGGTTCAAGCGATTCTCTTGCCTCAGCCTCCCAAGTAGCTGGGATTACAGGCGCCTGCTACCATGTCCGGCTAATTTTTGTATTTTTAGTAGAGATGGGGTTTCACCATGTTGGCCAGGCTGGTCTCAAACTCCTGACCTCAGGTGATCCGCCTGCCTCGGTCTCCCAAAGTGCTGAGATTACAGGCATGAGCCACAGAGCCCGTCCCCTTCTGTATGTTTACTTACTATTGTGTTACAATTTCCTACGGTATTCAGTGCAGTAACATGCTGTGCGGGTTGGCAGCCTAGGAACAATTGGATATACCATATAGCCTAGGTGTGCAGTAAGCTATACCATCTAGGTGGTGTAAGTATACTCTATCATGTTCTCACAACAAAGTTGTCTAATGATGCATTTCTCAAAATGTATTCCCATCATTAAGTGATGCATGGTTGTATTTCTTTTCTGTTTTTTTGTTTGTTTGTTTTTTGAGACGGAGTCTTGCTCTGTCACCCAGGCTGGAGTACAGTGGCACCATCTCAGCTCACTGCAACCTCTGCCTTTTGGGTAGCAATTCTCCTGCCTCAGCCTCCTGAGTAGAAGGGAGGAAGGGAGGAAGGGAAGGAGGGAGGGAGGGAAATGCTTGGCTTTGGTTGAGTGTTCTTTGTAATCCAGCTGGTAAGAGGTAGTTGAAAGCAAATATGTATGTAATATGTATTTATTTCATTTCATTTTCTTTTTTTTTTTTGAGACGGAGTCTGACTCTGTCGCCCAGGCTGGAGTGCAGTGGTGCGATCTCGGCTCACTGCAAGCTCTGCTTCCCAGATTCACACCATTCTCCTGCCTCAGCCTCCCGAGTAGCTGGGACTACAGGCGCCTGCCACCACGTCCAGCTAATTTTTTTGTGTTTTTTTTTAGTAGAGACGGGGTTTCACCGTGTTAGCCAGGATGGTCTTGATCTCCTGTGCTCATGGTCTGCCTGCCTCAGCCTCCCAAAGTACTGGGATTACAGGCATGAGCCACCGCACCCAGCCTATTTACTTCATTTCTTATTTCTCTCTGTTTTTATGTGGACCAGTCTGCTGGTACAATAATGGTGAAATAACAGTGGACCAACTAACATTTATACTGT
Organism: Trachypithecus francoisi; assembly: GCF_009764315.1. Classification (NCBI taxonomy): domain Eukaryota; kingdom Metazoa; phylum Chordata; class Mammalia; order Primates; family Cercopithecidae; genus Trachypithecus; species Trachypithecus francoisi. Next base: position 41,578,093 of record NW_022681468.1, on the reverse strand, counting down.
TGCTTTCAGTAACTTACTGGGGAATTCACCTACTAAAGTTGCATGAATATATTACTGCTTTAGAGCAATGGCTGAACTTCCAGCCAGATGTTGTTGCTGTTTTTTTTTTTTGTTTTTTTTTTTGGTTTTGAGACGTCTCTCCCTGTCACCCAGGCTGGAGCGCAGTGATGTGATCACGCGCTCTGCAGCCTCAATCTCCAGGCCCAAGTGATCCAACCACCTCAGCCTCTTGAGTAGCTGGAACCACAGATGTACACCACCACACCTGGCTAGTTTTTTTTGTTTTTTTGCAGAGATGGGGTCTCACTATATTGCCCAGGCTAGTTGTCTCAAACTCCTGAGCTCAAGCAATCTGCCTGCACTGGCCTTCCAAAGTGCTGGAATTACAGGTGCGAGCCACTGTGCCCAGCCCTGAACTTCAAGTTTTTTAAAGGAAGGTAGGGTTTTCCAGTGATCAGTGATCAGATCTTTTTTTTTTTTTTCTGAGACAGAGTCTTGCTCTGTTGCCTAAGCTGGAGTCCAGTGGTGTGATCTCGGCTCACTGCAACCTCTGCCTCCCTGGTTCAAGTGATTCTCCTGCATCAGCCTCCCAAGTAGCTGGGACTACAGGTGCGTGCTGCCACTCCCAGCTAATTTTTGTATTTTTAGTAGAGACGAAGTTTCATCATGTTGGTCAGGCTGGTCTCCAACTCCTGACCTCGTGATAACGCCCGCCTCCACCTCCCAAGGTGCTGGGATTACAGGTGTGAGCCACTGTGCCTGGCCCTGATCAGATCTTTAAAGAGAAAACAAATTAATAGTATAGACTCATAAAAGTAGTATCGGAGAAGAGAAAAGAGGCAGACTGTAAGTAAATAGAAATAGCAAGAAATACAAAAACAACAAATAATACCTAGGTGCCACTGTCCAATAGAATATGCAATCTAATAATTTCCACAGCTTAAGATCATGTTATCTTTTGTTTTTCTTTTCGGGACAGGGTCTGACTCAGTCACCCAGGCTGGAGTGCAGTGGCATGATCTCAGCTGCCTGCAACCTCTGCCTCCTGGGCTCAAGCCATCCTCCCACCTTAGTCTCCCAAGTAGCTGGGGCTACAGGTGTGCGCCACCACACCAGGCTAATTTTTGTGTGTGTATATATATCATATATATGTAATGTATATATTCTCATATATATGTAATGTATATATTCTCATATATATATATATATATATATATATATGTAGAGATGGGGTTTTGCCCAGGTTGGTCTCAAACTCCTGGGGTCAAGCGATCTGCCTGCCTTCACCTCCCAAAGTGCTGGGATTACAGGCGTGAGCCACTGTGCCCTACCAAGACAACGTTATCTACATTAGAGTTACCTTTTAGAGTTATCTTTAATTTTTGTAGAGATGGGATTTTGCCATGTTGCCTAGGCTGGTCTCAAATTCCTGGGCTGAAGCACTGTGCCTGCCCTGGCCTTCTAAAGTGCTGGGATTACAGGTGTGACCCAGCACACCTGGTCCCTACTGTAGGTTTTTATTGTATAAATTTTCACCAGGTTGAAGTACTGTATTGCTAACTTAGCCAGGCGTGGTGGCGTGCACCTGTAGTCCCAGCTACTCAGGAGACTGAGGCAGGAGAACTGCTTGAATCCAGGAGGTAGAGGTTGCAGTGAGCCAAGATTGCACCACTGCACTCCAGTCTGGGCAACAGAGCAAGATCCTGTCACACACACACACACACACACACACACTCTATTGCTAAGTTGATGTTTATATTTTTCATAAATAGTTGTGAAAGTTTCCCATGTTTTTCTGTATCAATTAAGAAAATCTTGGCCAGGCGCAGTGGCTCACGCCTATAATCCCAGCGCTTTCGGAGGCAGAGGTGGGTGGACCACCTGAGGTCAGGAGTTTAAGACCAGCCTGGCGAAACCCCATCTCTACTAAAAATACAAAAAAATTAGCTGGGTGTGGTGGTGGGTGCCTGTAATCCCAGCTACTTGGGAGGCTGAGGCAGGAGAATTGCATGAACCTGGAAGGCAGAGGTTGCAGTGAGCCCAGATTGAGCCATTGCACTCCAGCCTGAGCAAAAAGAGTGAAACTTGGTCTCAAAAACAAAAAGATAATCTTGATTTTTTTTTCCCTTTGTCTATCACTGTCATAGATTTTCCTATTTTGAGTCATGCTGGTATTCCTCAAAGTCTACTTGGTCATGTTTTTTCTTTTTAAAGATACCATTGAATTTGGTCCCGAATATTTTTAAATGTGAATACATATTGCTAAGCAAAATGGAACTATTTTCATTTTTATCTGGTTTGGGATCAACATTACGTCAGCCTTATAAGTTATTAAGATAGCTGCCCTGGCTTTTGTTTCCTATTTGGCATTTTTGTTTTGTTTTGTTTTTGGTAACAGCTTTTACTGAGATAGAATTCATTTATTTAAAGTGTACAATTCAAAGGTTCCTAGTATATTCATAGTTGTATAACTATCACCACAGTCACTTTTAATACCCCCCCAAAGAAATCTCAAACCCTTCAGCTGCCACCCACCAATCATCCCATCCTTCCCCCTCCTCCCAGACCAAGGTAACCTCTGACACATGTTCTTTCCCTATAGATTTCACTATTTTGGCCATTTCATATAACGGGAATGGTTCAATATATGGTCTTTTGTGGCTTTTACTTAGCATGTTTTCAGGATTCATCCAAGTTGTGGTATGTATCAATATCAGTATTTTGGGGCCGGGTGTGGTGACTCATGCCTGTAATCCCAGCACTTTGGGAGGCCGAGGCAGGTGGATCATTTGAGGTCAGGAGTTTGAGAGCAGCTTGGCCAACCCAGTGAGACCCCATCTCTACTAAAAATACAACAATTAGCCAGGCGTGGTGGTGTGCACCTATAATCCCAGCTACTTGGAGCCTGAGGTAGGAGAATCACTTGAGCATGGGAGGCAGATGTTTCAGTGAGCTGAGATCGTGCCACTGCACTCCAGCCTGGGCGACAGAGTGAGACTCTGTCTCAAAAAAAAAAATCATTCATTTTTATGGCTGAATAATATTCCGGTGAATGGATATACCACATTGTTTGTTTTGTTGTTTTGTTTTTTTCACAGCCAATTTTCATACTGTTGTTTCACATTCTCACAGCCCTCAGCACATGCCACATCCCAGCCCAGCTCTGGGACTTTGGTTCAGGGCTCAGAGCCTCTGGTCTGGGCTGATCGAAAACCTCCATTGATCCTGTGGCAGTAGGTGGACCTTGGCTCTGCTCATCCCTACTCAGAGCTCAGGGCAGTGCCCCATGCAGCTGCCCCACTTCCAGGAAGGCCTCCACGCGGCAGTCAATGTCTTCCTTAATGTGCACTGCTGAGATCTGCACCCAGATCCGGGCCTTGCCCTTGGGGACCACGGGTAGCTGAACCCAATGACAAAGATGCCTCTCTTCAGCATGTCATCCACCATGCGAGAGGTCAGCTGGGCATCACCCAGCATCACAGGCCGGATAGGGTGACTGGCTCCCGAGACAGTGAATCCAGCAGCTTCCATCTTACTACAGAACCACTGGGTCTTGGCTGCTATAGAGTGGATGATGGTGTTGCTCTCCAGGAGCAGATTTAGGGCCTTGGAAGGGCAGCCAACAGCAGGTGGCAGACTGTTAGAGAAGAGGTAGGTCCGGGCGGCAGCAGGGACACCAGGGGCCCATGCCCTGTCGTGTAGCCCCCTGTTGCTCCACCTAGGGCCTTCCCCAGGGAGGAGTTGATGATGGTGACCTGGCCCATCACGTCCAACAGCTCATCTGTGCCCCTCTTGTGGGTCCCAGGAAGCCAGTGGCATGGCCTTCATCCACAAAGACTAGGGCGCCATGTCTAAAGGCGAGGCGACAGATCTCTTGTGGAGGTATGCTGTCACCATCCATGAAAAAGGCCCCATGGGTGGCCACCAGGCGGAGCCGATGCTTCTGGGCCTCCTGAAGCTTCTAGGTCGGCCACGTGTAGGTGGCGATAGCGGTTACTTGTTGGCCTTGCACAGGCAGATGCCGTGGATGATGGCGGCATAGTTCAGCTCGTCCGACAGCACTGCGTCCTCAGGGGTCAGCAGGGCCTCAGAGGCCGGCATTGGCGTCACAACAACTGGAATAGAGGATGGCATCCTCCCGCTGGTGGAAGCGGGCTATTTTTGCTTCTAGATTCTCGTGGATGCTTTGGGTTCCACGGATGAAGCAGACAGAGCTAAGGCCAGCTCCAAAGAGCCTTCAGACCTGCCTGAATCACTTCGGGGTGGCTGCTCAGGCCCAGGTAGTTGTTGGCACAGAAATTGAGGATTCCTCCGGAGACGCGGTCCACGCGGATGTGCGGCCCCTGACGGGACATGATGACCCGCTCACTCTTCCGGGTGCCAGCTCCGCGGATCCCTTCCAGCTCCCCGTCCAGAATGCCGCGCAGCTGGGCCAGCGCTGACCGCGCGCCGCCCCGCAGGGCACTCCGGAGCGCGGGGCGCCAGACGTTCCCAGCCCACATTGCTCCTACCTCGCCAGAGTGCACCTGCCTGCCCGAAAGCCGTGCACGCTGCCCACATTGTTTATCCATTCATCTACTGATGAACACTTGGATTGTTTCCACCTTTTGGCTAGTATGAATGTTACTATGGACACTCATGTCCAAGTTATTGTGTGGACATACGTTTTCAATTCTTCTGGGCATATACCCAGGAATGGAATTGCCAGGTCAAATGGCAATCGTACAATTCCTTGAGGAACTTCTAGACTGTTTTCAGCTCCACCATTGTACATTCCCACCAGCAGTGTATAAAGGTTCTAACTTCTCCACATCTTTAGAAGACACAATTTTTATTACTATTATAGCCACCTAATGGGTGTAAAGTGTTTTGGTTTGCATTTCTCTGCTAATGATATTGAGTATCTTTGCATGTGCATACTGGCCATTTGTATACCTTCTTTGGAGAAATGTCTATTCAGATCCTTTGATCAATTTTAAAATTGGGTTGTCTTTTCAATATTGAGTTTTAAGATTTCTCCATAGTTCCTTATCTATGATTTGCCAACATTTTCTCTCATTCTATGGGTATTCTATGGGTTAATATTCTATGGGTTAGTAGTCTATGGGTTAGTATTCTATGGGTTGGTGCAATTATTTTTGTACCAACCTATCTTTTTGATGGTCTCTTTTAATTGGTGAGGGAAATCCACTTATGCTATTTACACTGTTCTCCACATGGTCAAATGCACTGGGTAACCTATAAGTTGATTTTTCTCCCTGGACATCTCCCTCCTGATATCCTCTGTCCTGCTCCAACCTGGACTGAATACTCTAGTGCTGCAAAGCTGTTATCTTGCCACAATGCTGGGTTGGTTCCCTGATTTTTGCTATCTCTGCTCTTCCTTGATTTACTTCCTTAATCTCTGTGGAGTATATCCTTCAGCAGCCTTTGAAAAAAATGCCATGGAGAGTAAAGTTGGGATTTTGTATGCCTGCAATGTTTTGAACTTCATGCATGAAGACAGCCTGATTGGTCATAGAATTACTATTTCCTGGGTTTAGTCAATGAGAGTTTGGTTACAAATGGATACTTCGTTAGCTATATCAATTTGGTTCCTGAGGTTCAGAGAACTAGGAAATATTTATTTGACAAGGGATATCTCAAAAAATTTATCATCTATTTACTGCATGAGTTTGGAGAGCCAGAAATTCAGACAGGTAGGAATCTGTCCTCAGAACTCTGAAGGCATTGATCCACCATCTTTTGTCATCCAGATTTGCTAATGAGAAGTCTAACACAAATGTAAATCCATTCCTAAGTGATTTTTTTTTCTGGACACTTGCAGGATTTTCTATTTACTCTGGGGGTTCTGAAACTTCACAGTGCTATGCCTTAATGTGGATCTTTTTCATTCATTACACTTGACACTCTGCTGTGCCTTTCAATCTAAAGATTGAAGTTCTGGAATAGCCACTGTATTAGTCCATTTTCACACTCTATAAAGAACTGCCCAAGACTGGGTAATTTATAAAGGAAAGAGGTTTAATTGACTAAGAGTTCAGCATGGCCGAGGAGGCCTCAGGAAACTTACAATCATGGAGGAAGGCAAAGGGGAAGCAAAGCACCTACTTCACAAGGCTTCAGGACAAACAGTGAGGAGTTAAGGGGGCAGAGCCCTTTATAAAACCATCAGATCTTGTGAGAACTCACCCACTATCACAAGAACAGCATAGGGGAAACCAACGCCAGGATCCAATCACCTCCCACCAAGTGTCTCCCTAGACACGTGGGGATTATGGGGATTACAATGCGAGATGAGATTTGGGTGAGGATGGCCAGGGGCAGTGGCTCACGCCTGTAATCCCAGCACTTTGGGAGACTGAGGCGGGCGGATCACAAGGTCAAGGGATCAAGGCCAGCCTGGCCAACATGGTGAAACCCCATCTCTACTCAAAATACAAAATTAGCTGGGTGTGGTGGCACACGCCTGTAGTCCCAGCTACTCGGGAGGCTGAGGCAGGAGAAGCACCTGAATGCGGGAGGCAGAGGTTGCAGTGAGCGAGACTGTGCCACTGCAGTCCAGCCTGGCGACAGAGAGACTCCATCTCAAAACAAAAACAAAAACAAATTTAGGTGAGGACACAGACAAACCATACCAGTCATTTATGTTATTTCTAATAACCCACTGCCTCCATTTCTATTTTAACTTTGTTCACTTTCTTTTTTTTTTTTTTTTTTGAGACGGAGTCTCGCTCTGTCACCCAGGCTGGAGTGCAGTGGCGGGATCTCAGCTCACTGCAAGCTCCGCCTCCCGGGTTCCCGCCATTCTCCTGCCTCAGCCTCCTGAGTAGCTGGGACTACAGGCGCTGCCACTTTGCCTGGCTAGTTTTTTGTATTTTTTAGTAGAGACGGGGTTTCACCATGTTAGCCAAGATGGTCTCGATCTCCTGACCTCGTGATCCACCCGTCTCGGCCTCCCAAAGTGCTGGGATTACAGGCTTGAGCCACCGCGCCCGGCCAACTTTTTTCACTTTCTAAAACTGTTAGTCTGGTTTTGGACCCCTATATTTATCTTCTGTGGCTTTCATCTTTTCTCTTTGTCTCTTTCAGTTCCACTTTCAGGAATATTTTCTCACCCGCATCTTCCAACACTATTAATTACTTTTGAATTTTAAATATTTTTAATTTTAAAAAGCCCTACTGTTTTGATACTGCTTCACTTCCAATTGTTTTATGAATGTGATTTCTCCAGGTATCTTTCAAACTAATTTTTCATTCACTACATAGCACTAATATTTTGAAGATTCTGAAAAACACAATTTTTTAATGCTTCTGTAGTGCTACATCAAAACATCAATGTACTGAAGATTTTAAGCAGCATGAGGCATCATCAGATGTTTTTGTTTCTTCCCCCTCATTTCCCCACCCCTACCAGATCTGTTTTTGATGTTTAGCCTAGAAGTAGTAAGAAGGATGAACTAAAGCAGATTAGGGATCGAGCTGGTAATCCAGGTGAGAAATAATGAGTCTTCTCTAAGGTAATAGTGGTGAGGTAAAGGCAAAAGGATAGCTGACAAACGTTAGGAGGTGAAATGGCACAGGACTTGGTGAAAAACTGGTTAGGAGAAGAGGGAAGAGAAAAGTCCAGGTTATCCTCAAATTTATGGTTTGGACAACAGGAAGAATAGGAATTTCTCCAAGTTGAGTCCTATTATAAACAATTTCATTTTTGTATTTCACTTTGAGTCTCAATTTACCAAGATAACTTCCTTTCAATCAGCAAAACACCTGTTTACTACTTACTAACAATATTAAAGATGCAAATATTTACTAAACATATTTTTCTCATTTTACATACATGCCTATCATTTTATTTCTAAAAAAGTTTAATTCTATTTACTCATTAAAATACATATATTTAAATACTCCAACATAATACATTAGGTGTATTAAATATATAGATGCTCCTCAAATGAAGAATATAGTCTGATCTGGTTCTATACACAATAACAACAATTTAAAATGTAAAAAACTGGGCTTAAACAATGCAGCCAACCACCCGTTTTATTAAGTTTTACCAGGTATCTCCTTCTAAAAATTCCTTATCAGAGCTATTTCTTTAAACCCAACATTTACTACATTAACAGATGGGTTCTTTAAATGAGAAATTTTACTTTCAACTCACTGATTTTATACTTAGAGGCTTTAAAATTTTTTAGAATATGTGAAGACCGGAATTAAACCATTCTCCCCGTATTTTTCCCAGATTGTTTGCTAACTGCTTGTTTTTACATAAAGCTTTAAACACGTCTACCATGGGTAGTAAACAAAAAGGACTACTTGAAACTATAAAATCTACCAAAGTGCCAAATGCATTATCACTGCTTTTTCCTTCTTTTGTAAGAATCATTACTATGAACTCGTACTCGTTGGTGCACAGAGGATGCTATTTTCATGCTCTCTTTCTTAGTAAAGGTCTTCTCTATAGCTCCAGGTTTCCAAAGCAACAACTGTGCATCTTCTCCTCCAGTCAACAAAGAATCATCTTGCACATTCCAACAGAAAGAACAGACTGTAGCAGCATGCCCTCCCTGAAGGCTAGTCACATGGGTCAGTCCTGACGTGCTGCAGTTGATCAAGTGAATCCTTCCTGTGTTTGTTCCTCCAATAACATGCAATGTGTCTGTCTTTTCTTGATACAGGCCACCAATCAAATAGTCCAAAGAATCTTCTTTCATGTTAACTGCCTCTCTGACATCCTGGATGTTCAAACGTGTAACTGGTTCATCAGTATCCAGATGATTAAGATCCCACCAATAAAATCCTTCATCATGTGTCATGCAGTAAATCTGTTTATAACCATTCCCAGACCAACCAATACAGCTTACTGATGAAATTGAGTTACAGGTTGTAACCAGTGCATCCTCCTCATTATCAACATTAATATCAACTACATTTACCAGGCCATCAGATGAACCTGAGACTACCATGTTGGGATTGCTGGGATGGAAACGTACTTGAGTGACATCATCACTATGTGTCTCTGAATATGCACCAAGTGGGTCTTTAGTTGTAGATAAATCCTGAGAATTCATCCTTGCATCCCAGAACACCAACAATGCATCATCATCAACTTTTTCTGTACCAGCACAAATAATATGATCATTACAATTAATATCAAAACTGATAAAAATATTGGAAGGGTAACCCTTGAAGAGCCGAACAGGTTTTTCTCTGGCTACTCGAGCATCCCAACATTTTACAGTGCCATCAGTACATGCTGAATATACGCTATCACAGGAATTTGCAAATCTGACTCCATTAAGAAGTCCAGGATATCCACTAAATTCTCGTAGTACATTTAACCTTTCTTTATCATATATTCTGATTGATCCATTAGAACATAAAACAGCAACCAAGTTTTCCATTCCTGCTTGGACAGTCTTTGATGTGTCTATACCAAGAAGGTAAGTGGGCTCTTTGGTTCCTGAGGAACATTTAACAATGTGCAGATTAGCAAACTGTTCCTCAATCTTTTCCATATCAACAGCAGCATCCAAGGGTAGTAAAACTCTGTAAAAATAAATAAATAAATAAAAATAAAAATTAATGCTTAACAATGGAGATACATAAAAAATTTTAACCTGAAGTTTCTCTAAAATTGCAAATAAATCAAGAACATTTTCCTTTGAGGGCTGGCATGAATCAATCAATCAATAGAAATGTATTCTAATACTATAATCATTTCCTTACTATGATGTAACTAAAACTCAGTTGCCTTCTAATTCAATCACTCTTTAATACTGAATTTACTGCCAGGAGTGGTGGCTCACACCTGTAATTTCAGCACTTTGGGAGGCTAAGGCAGGAGGACTGCTTGAGGCCAGGCATTAGACACCAGCCTGAACAACAAGGTAAGACTCCTGTCTCTTCAAAAAATAAATTAGCAGGGCATGGTGGCCTATCCCTGTAGTCCTAGCTACTCAGGAGGCTGAGGTAGCAGGATTGCTTGAGACCAGGAAGTTGAGACTACAGTGATCCATGATCACGTCACTGTTCTCCAGCCTGGGGAATGAAGTGAGACCCTGTCTCAAAAAAGGAAAAAAAAAAAAAAATGCTGAATTTACTATATATATTTTATGCTAGTAAGAGAATAAAAAGCATGTGCATATACCACCCAGCAGTTCTTTTTAGCTCAAACCCAATTACTGGTTCTACTCAAGTCATCCTCAGCATTGGCAAGGATCTCCACTTTGGAATAATCTTCTCCTGGCCCCAGCTGCCTTACACAACTTCAGAATTTAAACATAGATATGTAGGGGGGGGAAAAAAAGGTTTCCCAAAAATATTCATGCCTTAATCCCTGGAATCTGTGAATATGGTTACAAAGGAAAACTGAAGTTGCACATGGAATTAAGGTTGCTAATCAGCCTAATTTAACGCTAACTTTAAAATAGGGAGATTATCCTAGATTATCTATTATCATCCTGGCCCAATATGGTAACAAGTGTCTTTAAAAGTGGAAGAGGGAGGCAGAAGAGTCAAAGGAAGAGATTCCCATAGAAGGCAAAGACACAGAGAGATACAATGTTGCTGGTTTTGAAGACAGAGGCTGAGGGTGGCCTCTAGAAACTAAAAAGCAAGAAAAGATTTTCCTCCAAGCCTCCAAATGGAAATGCAGTCCTGTTGACATCTTAATTTTAGCCCAGTGACATCCATTTTGGGCTTCAGACCTCCAGAACTGTAAGATAATAAACTTATGTTATTTAAACTAAGTTTGCAGTAATTTGTTATAGCAGCAATAGGAAACGAATAGAACAGAGGTTCCCAGTATCGAATCCCAGAGAAGTGCTTCTAAGGCAGTAGCAGCTTGCCATGGTACAACTGGGATTTGATCCTAGGCATTCTGGCCTCAGGCTTCACGCACTGTGCTCTAAACCACCATACTAGATTGCCTCTCCAGGGTGGGCCGTATGTAGGACAAGTTCAAGGTCAGAAAACCATGCATGCCTAGTAACACTATCATAAATCCTTCTATTGTGCTTTCTCATCAATGAATATTCTTTCTAGCCTGTGTAACAAATTCATTTTCATTCTTAAGACGAAATGTTTTTTCTGTTGCTTTGGTGATATCTTCTTAAGCATCTGTCTTTTCATCTTTAAAAGGAGAAATGAGTACTAACTCAAGAACTGTTAGGAAGATTAATGCATGCCATGTGTTCTGCACAACGTCTGGGATATCATGGTACATACACAATAGATATAATAGGCCGGGCGTGGTGGCTCATGCCTGTAATCCCAACACTTCTGCAGGCCGAAGCAGGGATCACTTGAGGTCAGGAGTTCGAGACCAGTCTGTCCAACATGGTAAAATCCCGTCTCTACTAAAAATACAAAAATTAGCTGGGCGTTGTGGCGCACACCTGTAATCCAGCTACTCGGGAGGCTGAGGCAGGAGAACTGCTTGAGGCAGAGGTTGCTGTGAGCCAAGGTCACACCACTGCACTCCAGCCTGAGCAACAGAGTGAGAATCTGCCAAAAAAAAAAAAGATGTAATATAAAAATTACCAGTATCACCATGACTGATACCACTAATATCATATAAGGGAGAATTTGGATCTATCAAACAGCAAAAAATATTAGTAAGTTGGATTTGGGTTTTTTATTATTATTATTATTTTTGTATTTTTAGTAGAGATGGGGTTTCACCGTTAGCCAGGATGGTCTCGATCTCCTGACCTCGTGATCTGCCTGCCTTGGTCTCCCAAAGTGAGCCACCGTGCCTGGCCTGGATTTGGGTTTAAAATAGAAATAGAGGCCGGGCGCGGTGGCTCAAGCCTGTAATCCCAGCACTTTGGGAGGCCAAGACGGGCGGATCACGAAGTCAGGAGATCGAGACCATCCTGGCTAACACAGTGAAACCCCATCTCTACTAAAAAATACAAAAAAAAAAACTAGCTGGGCGTGGTGGCCAGCACCTGTAGTTCCAGCTACTCAGGAGGCTGAGGCAGGAGAATGGCATGAACCCGGGAGGCGGAGCTTGCAGTGAGCTGAGATCCGCCCACTGTACTCCAGCCTGGGTGACAGCGAGACTCTGTCTCAAAAAAATAAAATAAAATAAAATAGAAATAGAAATAAAATAGAAATAAGCACTCCCCTTAACTTTTAATTTTCAACATTTATTTTTACTTATTTTTTTCCTTTGGAGATGGTATCACAGCTCATTAATTTTCAACATTTATACGTGCACACACACAAAGAGCTCCAATGCATAGACACAGTTCACCTTCTAGGTTCACTGTTAACTTCTTGCCACATTTGCTTTCTCTCTCTACACACACACACACACACACACACACACACACACACACCACTGCTTTTTAAAAATGAACCCTTTGATGAGAGTTAGCTGCAGACAAAATATCACTCCATTCCTAAATACTTCACCATAACAGCATCTCTCCAACCTTCTGTTTTTCATGTCATGGAATTTTTTGAATATCCTATCCTCCAACAACTTTCATCCAGAGTTCAGGATCTATTGATTGTTCTTGCCTGAATCAATGATTATGCTAGAATCTGCAAAACAGTCATTTTCTAATTCTATCATTCTTTCTACCTTAGCAGGCATTCTTCTAAAAACAAGAGCTTTTTTCCTTTCTCTATTTCTTTGACTAGGAAATCATGATTCTTAAAAATTGTGCATCACAATCTATTGCTTTGTTGCTTTTTGATGCTCAAAGTGTCTGGACTTGGCCATTAAGACCCTTCAAGCCAGCTTCTGTAGCCTTTTGACAGGACCCCATCAGTCTGTAAACCCTACATGAGAAACTCCATGGAAGCACCCAGGCTGGAGTACAGTGGGCGGATCTCAGCTGAGATCGCGCCACTGCACTCCAGCCTGGCAACAGAGCAAAACTCTCATCTCAAAAAAAAAATTAAAAAAAAAAAAAGGAGACTGGTGCTAGGACAGGGGTGATAGAAACACAAAGCAGACATATGCAGAAGGCACAATTTTTGGCATAAAGAAAACAAACAACAAATATTAATTTCCTTTCTATTTTCATTTCATTTCATTTAGTCATTTAAATTCATTTCTTATTTTATTTTATTTTATTTATTTTTTAAATTTTATTTCTCGAGATGGAGTCTGACTCTGTCCCCCAGGCTGGAGTGCAGTGGTGCGATCTCGGCTCACTGCAAGCTCCGCCTTCCGGGTTCACACCATTCTCCTGCCTCAGCCTGTGGAGTAACTGGGACTACAGGCGCCCGCCACCATGTCTGGCTAATTTTTTGTATTTTTAGTAGAGACGGGGTTTCACCGAGTTAGCCAGGATGGTCTCGATCTCCTGACCTCCTGATCCGCCTGCCTCAGCCTCCCAAACTGCTGGGATTACAGGTGTGAGCCACCGCGCCCGGCCTTCATTTCACATTTTACAAGCTATGATTCTTACAGCTATTCAGAAACTTAACACAGTTTACTTTTATATTAACTATTTAAAAAAACAACATGCAATGTTCATGAACACAAAATTAAATAAACAACTCTCAAATCTCAATAACTATAGCCACACCAAATTGAGCTGGTGCTTTCTTAGATTTTATTTTTCATTTTGCAATTAAAAATACATTTCTAAAGAGCATATGGCCGGGCATGGTAGCTCATGCCTGTAATTCCAGCACTTCGGGAGGCCGACAAACCAGAGCCTCAGGAGTTGGAGACCAGCCTGGCCAACATGGTGAAATCCTCTCTCTACTAAAAATACAAAAATTAGCGGAGGGTGGTGGCACCCACCTATAATCCCAGCTACATGGGAGGCTGAGGCAGGAGAATTGCTTATACCTGGGAGGTGGAAGTTACAGTGAGCCAAGATCGCGCCACTGCACTCCAGCCTGGAGACAGAGAGAAACTCTGTCTCAAAAAAACAAAAACAAAAAATAAAACAAAACCCAAATAGCATATGAACTTCACTATGTTTCAAAAGATGACTGTGTTTCACTGCCCAAGGTTCTCAGTGAACTCTCCCAAGATTCTTATCTTTTAGTTAGATACCAATCAGAATGGTTTGAGACATAAACTATTAAAAATGCCCTTCAGTTCCTTGGAGAAAGAAGAATTTAAAAGGAAAAACAAAAAGACATAGGAGCCAAGAACTCCACTGGCCACTCTAAAACAATCTCAACAACAAAATAACAATACTCATCTGAGCGCAGTGGCTCATGCCTGTAATCCCAGCTGCTTGGGAGGCTGAGGCAGGAGAATTGCTTGAATCTGGGAGGTGAAGGCTGCAGTGAGCCAAAGTCATGCCACTGCACCCGAGTAAGACTCCGACCTAAAAAAAAAAAAAATCTCTTGGATTACAATCCAAAGAATAAATATCCATGAGTCCATACTGATAAAAACAAATCAGTAAATAAATGAGGGAGAAGGAACAAATCTGCCTTACAGAACTCAAGTAACATATGTAGATATACTCCCTCTAGAAAGTAGAGCTGAATTATCCTCCCCTTGAATGTAGGCTGGACTTGGTTACTTGCATCCAAATAATAGAGTACGGAAAGGGTAAAAGATAGTAACCTCACTGTGGAGAAGCTCAGATGACATCACTGTGACCGACTGATCAAGGGTAACATCATCAGCAACATGTCATGTTCCTATCATGAACCCCCTGGTATGATAAGGCATTCCATTCACCTCTGTGATATTCTTCCCCAAATAGAAAACCCCAGTCTAATCATGAGAAAACCTCAAACTAACCCAATTTGAGGGATAGTCTTTTTTTTTTTTTTTTTTTGAGAAGGAGTCTCACTCTGTCACCCAGGCTGGAGTACAGTGGCACGATCTCGGCTCACTGCAATCTCCACCTCCTGGGTTCAATCAATTCTCTTGCCTCAGCTTCCTGAGCAGCTAAGATTACAGGCATGCACCACCATGCCTGGCTAATTTTTGCATTTTTAGTAGAGCTGTGGTTTCACCACATTGATCAGGCTGGTCTCGAACTCCTGACCTTGTAATTCACCACCTTGGCCTCCCAAAGTGCTGGGGTTACAGGCATGAGCTACTGTGCCTGGCCAATTTGAGGGATATTCTTCAAAAGCTTCAAGATCAGACCAGGCACGGTGGCTCATGCCTGCAACCCTAGCACTTGGGGAGGCTGAGACAGGCAGATCTTGAGGCTAGGAGTTCGAGACCAGCCTGGCCAGCATGGTGAAACCCCATTTCTACTAAAAATACAAAAATTAGCTGGGAATGGTGGCACACACTTGTAGTACCAGCTACTCAAGAGGCTGAGGCATGAGAATCACTTGAACCCAGGAGGCGGAGGTTGCAGTGAGACAAGATCGTGCCTGCACTCCAGCCTCGGCAACGCAGCAAGACTCTGTCTTTAAAAAAAAAAAAAAAAAAAAAAGCTTTAAGATCATGAAAAACAAAGAAAGACCAAGAGATCATCACAGACTGGGGGAGACCATGATGTTGTGATGATGACACTCAATATGGTGTTCTTGATTAGATCCTGGACTAGTAAAAGGACATTCATGGAAGACCTGGTGAAATCCAAATAAAGTCTGTCATTTAGTTAATAGGATTATCCCAATGTTACTTTCTTAGTTTTGACAGATGTTCCATGGTTATGTTAACATTAGGGAGGCTGGGTGAAGGGTATACAGGAACTCTGTACTATTTTTGCAACTTTTCTGTAAACCTAACATTATCCCAAAACAATAACAAAAAAAATTTTTTTTTGAGACAGGGTCTGGGCTCTGTCCCCCAGGCTAGGCTAGAGTACAGTGGCACAGTCTCGGCTCACTGCAACCTCCATCTCCTGGGTTCAAGCAACTCTCCTGACTTAGCCTCCCGAGTAGTTGGGATTACAGGCGTGTGCCACCACGTCTGGCTAATTTTTTGTATTTTTAGTAGAGATGTGGTTTCACCAAGTTGCCCACGCTGGTCTTGAACTCCTAAACGCAAGTGATCTGCCCACCTCAGCCTCCCAAAGTGCTGGGATTACAGACTTGAGCCACCAGGCCCGGCTGACAAAAAATTTTTAACATATCATGGACGTTTACAGTTCTAGACAGAAAAATATTCGGGTATTAACACACTAGGAATGTCCCAATGCTGAAAAGCCCTTCAGTCAAACTCAACTCTAGACCTGAGATGGCTCCAGCAGGCCAATTAGGACTACCACCACCAATCTCTGCCCTAGTCGCATCCCTAATCTAGCTTCATAATAAACTGGAAAATATAGCAGAGCCAACAGAATCTCCTTCCATACACCAATATCCCCTTCCCCAAAGCAGTACTAAGGAAAGGTAAAAATAAAATTTCAAGTTTTTGTTTGTTTTTTGAGACAGAATTTCTCTCTGTTGCCCACGCTGGAGTGCAGTGGCGTGATCTCTGTTCACTGCAACCTTTGCCTCCCGGGTTCAAGCGATTCTCTTGCCTCAGCCTCCCGAGTAGCTGGGAATACAGGGGTGCGCCACCACACCTGGCTAATTTTTGTGTTTTTTGGTAGAGACAGGGTTTTGCCATGTTGGCCAGGCTGGTCTCGAACTCCTGACCTCAGGTGATCCATCTGCCTTGGCCTCCCAAAGTGCCCCAACGTATTGTAATCCCAACAAGCATGAGCCATTGTGCCCGGCCCAATTTCAAGAATTCTCACAAATACTCCCAAATTTGGAAGAAGCAAACTGAGGGAGTTGGTAGGCAACCTCAAAAAATCTCTCGAAAGTAGTAAGTACTCCTACTTACTACTGCAGGAGCTCAGCAAAGGCATGAAGAGTTGGTAGGGCTATTTTTTAACATCTCCACGCTCAGCTTGGGAAATGAGAAGCAGCCCCTAAGAGTGGAATATACCTGGGACTTGTTGGAATGGGATTTGGTATAGGACATTCAATGGGATCTGAGATGAAAGGATAGATTCCAGGTCACCCAGCAAGGACTGTCTCAGCCTCAGTATGTGACTAGTTTTTGCCAGTGGAAGCCATGCATGCCGCAGTTAGGCTAGGATTAAGAGATAATGGGTCTTCTCCACCTTCTCTTTGCTCATCTGCTGGCTGGATGGAGAGGACTCCTTGGTCCTACAGGATGGTACAGCCATAAAATAAAAGGAGTCGCAGCCTACCAATCACCAGATGAAAGGTTATCTGCTGACTAGGAAAACCTACATTTGGCTGCATCAGTCCATCAGCGGTGAACATATCTGAAACATGTAGTTTTAAAACTCCAAATCTACTTGCAGAGGTGGCATCCTACAACTTCTTAGGGGACAAGTGAGAAAAAACCCAAAAAACTCCAAAACACAATGATTCCAACTTCTTAATGTTATTCATCGTTTTAAAAAACTTAAAGTGAATTTCAAGAGTCAGAAACTCTTAAAATACCTAAAGTTCAGTCATTTCTTTCATACTATTTATTTTTTGGGATTCTAGCTCTTTTTAATACTGTTGAAATTTTTAATTTTTTTTTTTGAGACAGAGTCTCACTCTGTTGCCCAGACTGGAGTGCAGTGGTGCGGTCTCGGCTCACTGCAACTTCCACCTCTTGGGTTCAAGCAATTCTCTGCCTCAGCCTCCTGAGTAGATGGGATTACAGGTGCCTGCCACCACACCCAGCTAATTTTTGTATTTTTAGTAGAGATGGGTTTCAACATCTTGGCCAGGCTGGTCTTGAACTCATGACCTGTGATCTACCTGCCTTGGCCTCCCAAAGTGCTGGGATTACAGGTGTGAGCCATTGCACCTGGCCACTGCTGAAATTTTTTAACATTTTTTTTTTTTTTTTAATACAAACGGGGTCTCATTATGCTGCCCCAGCTGGTCTCGAACTCCTGCATGTAAGAAATCCTCCTGCTTAGGCGTCCCAAAGTGCTGGGATTACAGGCATGAACCAATACGCCCAGCCTATTACTGAAATTTTTAATGATGACGACAACCTCATAACAATCCCAAAAGTACTATTATATCCATTTTACTGATGAGAAAA